>NC_062221.1:27277426-30062038 GCF_902686445.1 Sciurus carolinensis
AATGGAGGAAATAGCCTCTTCAACAAATGGTGCTGGGAAAACTGGAAAACCATATGCAATAGAATGAAATTAAACCCCTATCTCTCACCCTACACAAAACTCAACTCAAAATGGATCAGGACCTCGGAATCAGACAGAGACCCTGCATCTATAGAAGAAAAAGTAGGTCCAAATCTCCAACTTGTTGGCTTAGGACAGACTTCCTTAACAGGACTCCCATAGCACAAGAATAAAAGCAAGATAAACAACTGGGATAGATTCAACTAAAAAGCTTTCTCTCAGCAAAAGGAAACTATCAGAAAATGTGAAAGAGAGCCTACAGATGTGGGAGAATAGTCTTTGCCAACCATACCTCAGATAGAGCGCTAATTTCCAGAATCTATAAAGAACTCAAAAAAACTCTACACGAAGAATACAAATATCCAATCACAAATGGCTAAGGAAATGAACAGACACTTCACAGAAGAAGATGTACAAGTAAGCAACAGATATATGAAAAAAAATTCAACATCCTAGTAATAAGGGAAATGCAAATCAAAACTACCCTAAGATTTCATCTCACCCCAATTAGAATGGCGATTATCAAGATACAAGCAACAATAGGTGTTGGCGAGGATGTGGTGAAAAAGGAACACTCATACATTGCTGGTGGGGTTGCAAATTAGTGCAGCCACTCTGGAAAGCAGTGTGGAGATTCCTCAGAAAGCTTGGAATGGAAACACCATTTGACCCACCCTCCCACTCCTTGGCCTCTACCCAAAGGACTTAAAATCAGCATACTACAGAGATACAGCCACATCAATGTTCTTGCTGCTCAATTCACCATAGCCAGATTGTGGAACCAACCTAGATGCCCTTCAGTTGATGAATGGATAAAGAAACTGTGGCATATTTATACATGGAATATTACTCCGCAATGAAGAATGATAAAATTATGGCATTTGTAGGCAAATGGATGAAATTGGAGAATATCATGCTAAGTGAGATAAGCCATCTCAAAAAACTCAAGGAGACGAATGATCTCGCTGATAAGCTGATGAGGACATATAATGGGGGGTGGAGGGGTTAGCATTAGGTTTTAGGGTTAGGTTTAGGGTTAGGGATAAGGAGAGCGGTAAGAATGAAGGAAAAGAAGGACTGTATAGAGGGAAAAGAGGGGGGTGGGAGGGGTGGGGGGGAAGGGAAAAAAATAAACATCATTCCCTTTGTAAACATATGATTACACAAATGGTATGCCTTGACTCTATGTACAAATAGAGAAACACATGTATCCCATTTGTATACAATTAAAAAAATAAAAAATAAAAAAATAAAGAACCTTCCAGTATTAGAAAAAAAAAAAAAAAAGAATTTTCCATGTATAGTCAGTGACACTATGTGGAAAACTACTGTGTAATATTCCTAGATCATTGTCTGGTTTTTGGCATATTATGGTTTAGATAAGAGGTGCCCCCAACAAGAGATCAGGTGTAAAAACATATAAGGTTGAGAGGATCCAAGATGGCGGACTAGAGGGAGGCTGCATTCCTTGTCACTTTGTAACTCGGGTCTCACTCAGAGGATATCTGTTTCTTGATGAGGCAGTTTTTGCTACTTATTAATCCCCTGCTGTTTATCCCATTTGTCTACTGTGATCACCTGCAGTATGCCAGCATATTGACTACTTTTTGAGTGCAGATCGCTCACTGTCAGGCGCCTATCATCCACCATTTGCATGCCTCTTGCCTGTCCATCAATCTGCCCTTCACCTATCCATCACCTACCACCCGAGGTTCACCTCCCAATCATCTGACAGCAGTCCAGCAAACTAGAGGGAGGCTAGTGGAGCACCAGCTGCCTGTTGCTGACTGGAAGTTCACTTCACAGTACCTGCAGATTTGGATACACGTAGCTGCCACCATTTTGAGACAACAGCCAGGCCCCCGTAGGACCCTTGGCCAGACTGAGCCCCGTCTCGAGGATCCCTCAGCCCCGACTGATCACTCTCTGCCTCCGGGGCCTCACATCGACTGCTCCCCCGCCACCAGAACCTCAGACCGACTGAGAGCACCCTAACATCAGGACCCCCAGAATGACTGACTGTACCCTGCCTCCAGGATCCCGCAACCACACCGAACACACCCCACCTAGAACCACTGCACAACTGCAACCCACCTCCAGAACCTCCAGCCAACCACACCCACACCCCGAGCTACAGCTCCCCATTTGCCAACACATTTGGAAGCCACACCGACCACCTTGGATAATCCTGGAAGCTGTATCTCCATCTTTAGGTGGTGGAAATTCCATCCTGAGATGGCTGCTGGAGACTCGAAGCTCACTGTAAGGTACCTCTCATACATCGGGCTACTGAAGACTGGAAGGTTGAATACTATATGACTGTTGTAGTGCTGATTTTCCCTTGTTCTCCTTATTGAAAAAATTTTCATTTTTATTTCTTTATTTTTCTTGCTCTCTTTTCCTTTTGTTTACCCTGTTCCCTGAGAGTCTCTTTCTCCCTTTTCGCACACTAACAACCAACTCTTTGATTACACTCTCACTCTATTATCTAGAACTTGTATATATTCTTTTCTTATCCCATTACAGCTACAATCCTACACCCCTCCACAACCACTTTGTCCTCTATTACTAACTGCAGACCTTATTGCATATCTATTTTTTATACTGAAGATAATAATTGAACTCATTCCTGTTTATTATAACTATATTGTTAATGTCTTCATAGGGGCGTATTTTGTCTAGAGTTGCATACTATCTGAACTGGGTACTGCTGATATTGACTCCACAATAAAGATTTTGGAAACCTAAAGGGTCACTATAGGCCTATAGGAAAGAAACTGCAATACCCCAGATCTGCACTGCTAGAGGGGAAAGATACATGACAACATGAAAAAACAATGGGAAGAAAATGGTCCAAACAAATCTAGATTCTGTATAAAATAGAATCCAATGACAGTATGTTAGAAGAAATGTCAGAAAGGGACTTCAGATTATACATGATTAAGATAATTCATGAAGGATGAATTAAGAGAGTACTGCAGGCAATGAATGCTCATACCAATAAGCCTTAAAGAGCAGAATGCAGGAAGCAAAAGATCAGTTGCAACAAGAGATCGAGATTCTCAAAAAAAAAATGAAAAATCCTTGAAATGAAGGAAAACATAACCCAATAAAAAACTCAATGGAAAAGCATCACCAAAAGACCAACCACTTGGAAGACCCAACCTCAGACAATGAAGACAAGTATTTAATCTGGAAAATAAAGTTGCCCAAACAGAGAAGATGGTAGAGAATCAGTAACAGAATCTCCAAGACCTATCGGCATCATGGAAAGACAAATTTAAGATTATTGGGATTGAGAAGGCACAGAGATACAAATCAAAGGAATGAACAACCTATTCAATGAATAATATGCAGAAAATTTCCCAAATAACCTGAAGAATGAAATGGAAAATCAAATACGGGGAGGCTTACAGAACACCAAATGCACAAATCACAACAGATCCACACCAAGGCACATTAAATGAAAATGCCTAACATTCAAAAAATAAAGATAGGATTTTGAAGGCCATGAGAGAAAGCATCAGATTACATACAGGGGGAGAACAATACAGATAGCAGCAGACTTCTCAACCCAGACTCTAAAAGCTAGAAGGGCTGGAACAACATAGTTCAAGCTCTGAAAGAACATGGTTGCCAACCAAGAATCCTATACCCAGCAAAACTAACCTTCAGATTTGAAGATGAAATAAAATCCTTCCGCGATAAACAAGAGTTAAAAGAATTGACGAATAGAAAGTCTGGGACTACAGAATGTTCTCACAAAATATTCCATGAGGAGGTAATGAAAAACAACAATGTACGTCAGCAAAAGGAGGAACTACCTTAGACAAAAACCACTCAAAGGAGAAACCAAGCCAAGTGAAAAACCAAAAATAGGCCCAAATGACTGGGAATACAAATCATATCTCAATAATAACCCTGAACATTAATGGCCTAAACTCATCAATCAAAAGACATAGATGGGCAGAATGGATTAAAAAGAAAGACCCAACAATATGCTGCCTGCAAGAGACTCATCTCAGAGAAAAAGACATCCACAGACTAAAGGTGAAAGGATGAGAAAAAACCTACCACGCACATGGACTCAGTAAAAAAGTGGGGGTTTCCATCCTTATATCAGATAAAGTGGACTTCAAGCCAAAGTTAGTCAGAAGAGATAAAGAAGGACATTTCATACTGCTTAAGGGAACCATAAATCAGGAAGACATAATGATAGTAAATATTTATGCCCCAAACAATGGTGCATCCCTGTACATCAAACAAATCCTTCTCAATTTCAGAAATCACATAGACCACAATACAATAATTCTGGGTGACTTTAACACACCACTGTCACCACTAGATAGATCTTCCAAACAAAATCCATCCAGGAAACCATAGAACTCAATAACACAATCAATAACCTAGACTTAATAGACATATATAGAATATTCCATCCATCAACGAGCAGATTCACTTTCTTCTCAGCAGCACATGGAACCTTCTTGAAAATAGACCATATGTTATGCCACAAAGCAGCCCTTAGGAAATGCAAAAGAATAGCGATACTGCCTTGTGTTCTATCAGATCATAATGGACTGAGAATAGAAATCAATGACAAAATAAACACATAAATTACTCCAACACCTGGAGACTAAATAATATGCTATTGAATGAAACATGGATAACAAAAAACATCAGGGAGGAGATAAAAAAATTTTTAGAGGTCATGAGAATGACGATACACATATCAAAATCTCTGGGACACTATGAAAGCAGTACTAAGAGGAAAATTCATTGCGTGCAGTGCATTCCAGAAAAGAATGAAAAGTCAACAACTAAATGACCTAACATTACACCTCAAAGCCCTAGAAAAAAGAAGAACAGAAGAACAGCAAAAGTAGTAGAAGACAGGAAATAATTAAAATCAGAGCTGAAATCAATGAAATTGAAACAAAAGAAACTATTCAAAAAATTGACAAAACAAAAAGTTGGTTCTTTGAGAAGTAAACAAATAGACAAACCCTTAGCCACACTAACAAAGACAAGGAGAGAGAAGACTCAAATTACTAAAATTCGTGATGAAAACGGAAATATCACGACAGACACCACTGAGATACAGAACATAATGAGAAGCTACTTTGAAAATCTGTATTCCAACAAAATAGAATCTACTGAAGACATTGACAAATTTCTAGAGACATATGCTCCTCCAAACTGAACCAGGAGGATATTACACAATTTACACAGATCAATATCAAGCAATGAAATAGAAGAAGCCATAAAAATCTACCATCCAAGAAAAGCCCAGACCAGACGGATTCTCCGCAGAGTTCTACAAGACCTTCAAGAAGAACTCATTCCAATACTTCTCAAAGTATTCCAGGAAATAGAAAAGGAGGGTACCCTACCAAACTCATTCTATGAAGCTAATATCACCCTCATACCCAAACCAGGAAAGACACATCAAGGAAAGAAAATTTTAGACCAATATCCTTGATGAATACAGATGCAAAGATCCTTAACAAAGACTGGCAAACCGTATCCAAAAACATTAAGAAAATCGTGCACCACAATCAATTGGGGTTCATCCCTGGAATGCAAGGATGGGTTTAACATCTGTAAATCAATAAACGTAATCCATCATGTCAATAGACTTAAGGATAAGAATCATATGGTTATTTCAATTGACGCAGAAAAAGCATTTGACAAAATACAACACCCCTTAATGCTCAAAACACTAGAAAAAATAGGGGATAGTAGGAACATACCTGAACATTGTAGAGGCTATTTATGCTAAGCCCATGGCCACATCATTCTAAATGGAGAAAAACTGAAACCATTCCTTTAAAAATGGGAACAAGACAGGGATGTCCGCTTTCACCACTTCTATTCAACAATGTCCTCAAAACGCTAGCCAGAATCATGGAACAGAATCTCCAAGAACTATGGGACATCATGAAAAAAGGACAATAACAAAATTGTCATAAGAAACAGAATGAGTTCAAATATTATCTTCATAAAACAAACAGATTGCAATAATGTCTGCAGTTTCTAATGGAGGACAGAGAGGATGCAGAGGGATGTAGAATGTGGCTGTTAATGGGATAAGAAAAGATTATACAGAAGTTCTAGATAATAGATAGGGTGAGAGTGTAATCAAAGGAAATTGGATATTAGCATGCAAAAAAGGGAGAAAGAGACTCTGAGGGAACAAGTAAACAAAAGGAAAAGAGAGCAAGAAAAGTAAAGAAATAAAAAGTTACATATTTTCAATAAGGAGAAAAAAGAAAATCTACAGTATAACAGTCATATAGTAATGAAACCTCCCAGTGTTCAGTAGCCCAATGCAGAGAGGTACCTGACAATGAGCTTCAAGCCTCCAGCAGGCGTCTCATGATGGAATTGCCCCACCTAAAGATCAGAGCTATGGCTTCCAGGATTATCCAAGATGGCCGCTCTGGCTTCGAAATGTGTTGGCAAATGGGGAACTGCAGCTCAGGGTGTGGACATGGTCAGCAGGAGGTCCTGGAGGCGGATGCGGTTGGTCAGCAGGGTCCTGGAGGTCCAGTGTGTTTGGTGTGGTAGTGGGATCCTGGAGGCCGGTTGCAATCAGTCGGTTTGGGGTCCCAGTGATAGGGAGCAGTCATTTGGTCTGGGGGTCCTGGCGGCAGGGAGCAGTCAGTCCATGTGAGGGCCCCAGAGGCAGGGAGTGATCGGTTGGGCTGAGGGATCCTAGAGACGGGGCTCAGTCAGTCTGGCCAGGGGTACCACGGGGCCTGGCTGTTGTCTCAAAATGGCGGCAGCCACGTGTAATCAAACCTGCAGGTACTGTAACACTGAACTTCCAGGCAATAGCAGGCAGCTGGTGCTCCACTGGCCATTGGTGATCAGTTTGCTGACTGTTGTCCGACCATCAGGAGATGAACCTCATGTGTTGGGTGATGGGTAGGAGTAAGGCAGGTGATGGACAGGTGAGAGGCAGGCAAATGGCAGATGATAGGCGCCTGACAGTGAGCAATCTGCACTCAAAAAGGTGTCGATATGCTGGCAGACTGCAGGTCATCACAGCAGACAAATGGGTAAACAGCAGGGGATCTATAAGCAGCAAAAACTGCCTCGCTGAGAAACAGATATCCTCTGCTTGAAACAGGAGTTAAGGAGCGACAAGGAACGCAGCCTCCCTCTATTCCGCCATCTTGCTTCCCCCCAGGTGGGTCTTTTGATGGGCAGCAAATTGTTGAGTCTTTTTTAAAACCCCAGTCTTCCAGTCTATGTGTTTTGATTAATTAGTTTAGACCATTAACACTCAAGTTTTATTATTGAGATGTGATTTGTATTCCCATTTTGGTTTATTTTTGGTTTTTAACTTGATTTGGTACCTCCTTTGATTGGCTTTTACTAGAGTGATGTTCCTCCCTTTGCTGTCTTTCATTGTTGTTTTTCATTTCCTCTTGTGGAATATTTTCCTTGAGAATGTAATATAACTCAGGTTTTCTATTCATAAATTCTTTTAAATTTTGTTTATCATGGAAGGTTTTTAATCTCATCAAACCTGAAGCTTAATTTTGCTGAATATAAGATTCTTGTTTGGCATTCATTATCTTTTAGAGCTTGGTATATGTTGTTCCAGGACTTTCTAGCTTTGAGGGTCTGGGTTGAAAAATCTGCTGAGATCCAAATTGATTTCCCTCTATATATAATCTGATACTTTTCTCTTATGGTCTTTAAGATGCTATCTTTATTTTGTCTGCTGGACATTTTCTTTATAATGTGCCTTGGTGTGGGTCTGTTGTAATTTTGTACATTTGGTGTCCTGTAGCCACTTGTATTTGATTTTCCATTTCATTCTTCAGGTTTGGGAAATTTTTTGATATTATTTCATTGAATAGATTGTACATTCCTTTGGTCTGTGTCTCTGTGCCTTCCTCTATCCTGATAATTCTTACATTTGGTCTTTTCATGTTATCTCATATTTCTTGGAAGTTCTGTTCATGGTTCCTTATCATCTTCTTCTCTGTGTGGTCAACTTATTTTCTGGGTTATATATTTGTCTTCATTGTCTGAAGTTCTGTCTTCCAAGTGGTCTAGTCTGTAGGTGATACTTTCTGTTGAGATTTTAATTTGGTTTATTGTTTCCTTCTGAAATCAAGAATTTGTTTGTTTTTTCCATTATCTGTCTCTTTATTGAAGTAATCTTTTGTTTCTTGCATTTCCTCTCTTATATCAGCCTTTACCTGGCAGATAATTTTGATTATGTACATTCTGAATTCTCTGACATTTCTTCTACTGTGCTGTCAATGAATTCTTTTATTGTGGCATCTTGGTTTGTTTGGCATGCTTCTTCCCCTTGTTTTTTCATGCTGTTAGCTTTTCTTCCCCTCTAGCAGTAAAGATTTGAGGTATTAAGGTTTCTACCCTATAGATTTATAATGTACTGAAGGTTTCCATACTTCTCCTTTAGAGGAAAGATCAATATTACAACAGCCAATGCAAACATTATGCAGCTTTAAATTGGTTAGCCCTATTAGAAATTTACAGTTTTTGTCTCAATAAATAGAACTGATGTGTTTGTTTATTCTCTATAGTATAAACAGTAGGTTTGCAATAGTGTCTACAGTTTCTAATGGTGGACAAAAAGAGAACGGGGGTGTAGGCTGGATGTTTATGGGTAGGGTGAGAATATAGAGGTATTAGATCACAGGAAGAGTGACAGAGGAATCAGTAGAATTTGTTGGCAGGAGAGAAGAGAGAAAGGAACTCTCTGGGGTAACAAAGCGTATAGGGACCTTGGAAATTGTCTTTCAGATCCTGGTGATTGCCCCTAGTTTATGGTGGCAGCATGGCTAACCTGTAGATATTGTGATATAGAGCTTCTCGTCTCCAGCTGGTGTCCCATGATGGAAACTGCCTCAGTTAGGGATGGCAGTGGTGGCAGCAGAGGTAAACCCAAGATGGCCTAGGATGAGACTGCGAGGGTGGGCTGTGCTGGCCTGTTCAGATGTGTAGTGCTGTAGTGTACTTTGTTGCATCTGGCTGTTGCTTTCAGGTCCTGTCTGTTGTCCTAGGGAGGAGGCTTCGGCATCGGCTGTAGTGTCCGAAGACGGAGGCTAGCCTGGGGAGCCACTGGACTGCAGCCCAAGGGCTCTTCTCCTCCAGGTGGCCAGTGGGCCAGGAGTCTAGGCGCTCTCTTCTCCTCCCAGCAGCCAGCCAGTGGGAGCATGCTCTCCTCTCCTCATGGTGTGGCAAGTGGGGTGGTGGGGGGCTCCCTTCTCCTCTTTATAAATGAATATTTGAATTATTTATATTCTTTCTTAATACAAAAAATGCAGCAAGGATATGTGTAGGATAAAGGCACAAATATTGGGCATATCGAATCCCTGGGTGTATGCCTTTATTCCCCAGTGATGGCTTAAAGCCTCCCTCCTTTTGTATATAGATCTTTAAAATGTAAGTTTCTTAAACTTGTTCTTAGATGTTTCCCTTTTCTGTAGTGGGATCTTTCTATCACTATATTTTATTAATTCCTTGTATTTATTTGTGTGTATATACACAATCTTACTCTTACTTTTATTGCATTTTTTTTCTAGTTGGTTTTCTTGGGTTTTTCTGAGAATGTAAAATAACCTATGTAATAGTGATTATAGTTCTTTTTTTCCACATCTGATTTCAATAAAAAGCCTCTTAGTGTTTACTTTTTCATAGTTAAATAATCTTATGTGATTTCTGTGCTCTAAATGATAGACTTTGAATCCCATAATTACAGACAAGATCATCATTGAATTTAATCTTCCTTTCACTTTCTTTGCTTTCTGTTATTTTTTTTTCTTGTGTGTGTCATTCTACATTGTCAGGTATATATTATTTGTATTCTGTCATGCTACTCGGTGTTCATTTTATTCAGTGCTCAATGTCAGCTGTTTATGAAGTTTTCTCAAAACTTTATTGTGTGTTTGCTTAAGAAGGGACCACAAACAAGATACAGCCTGAGTTTTGGGTTGTTCGTAAATGTTTGCAGCATTCTACTTCATATTGTAAAGATATCTCGGATAGACTGAACGTGCTTTGTTTATACTTTCTTTCCTTTCATATTTTTATGCTATTCTCTATTGTCTTTTTTTTTTACATAGGGCAATGATGTTTCCACCCCTCCCAACCCTCTTTTCCCTCTATACAGTCCTTCTTTCCTTCATTCTTACCGCTCTCCTTATCCCTAACCCTAAACCTAACCCTAAACCTAATGCTAACCCCTCCCACCCCCCATTATATGTCCTCATCCGCTTATCAGCGAGATCATTCGTCCATTAGTTTTTTAAGATTGGCTTATCTCACTTAGCATGATATTCTCCAATTTCGTCCATTTGCCTACAAATGCCATAATTTTATCATTCTTCATTGCGGAGTAATATTCCATTGTATATATATGCCACAGTTTCTTTATCCATTCATCAACTGAAGGGCATCTAGGTTGGTTCCACAATCTGGCTATGGTGAATTGAGCAGCAATGAACATTGATGTGGCTGTATCTCTGTTGTATGCTGATTTTAAGTCCTTTGGGTAGAGGCCAAGGAGTGGGATAGCTGGGTCAAATGGTGTTTCCATTCCAAGCTTTCTGAGGAATCTCCACACTGCTTTCCAGAGTGGCTGCACTAATTTGCAACCCCACCAGCAATGTATGAGTGTTCCTTTTTCACCACATCCTCGCCAACACCTATTGTTGCTTGTATTCTTGATCATCGCCATTCTAATTGGGGTGAGATGAAATCTTAGGGTAGTTTTGATTTGCATTTCCCTTATTACTAGGGATGTTGAACATTTTTTCATATATCTGTTGATTACTTGTACATCTTCTTCTGTGAAGTGTCTGTTCATTTCCTTAGCCCATTTGTTGATTGGATTATTTGTATTCTTCGTGTAGAGTTTTTGAGTTCTTTATAGATTCTGGAAATTAGCGCTCTATCTGAGGTATGGTTGGCAAAGATATTCTCCCACTCTGTAGGCTCTCTCTTCACATTTCTGATAGTTTCCTTTGCTGAGAGAAGGCTTTTAAGTTTGAATCTATCCCAGTTGTTGATTCTTGTTTTTATTTCTTGTGCTATGGGAGTCCTGTTAAGGAAGTCTGATCCTAAGCCAACAAGTTGGAGATTTGGACCTACTTTTTCTTCTATAAGATGCAGGGTCTCTGGTCTGATTCCGAGGTCCTTGATCCATTTTGAGTTGAGTTTTGTGTAGGGTGAGAGATAGGGATTTAATTTCATTCTATTGCATATGGTTTTCCAGTTTTCCCAGCACCATTTGTTGAAGAAGCTATCTTTCCTCCATTGCATATTTTTGGAACCTTTGTCTAGTATGAGAAAATTGTATTTATTTGGGTTTGTGTCCATGTCCTCTATTCTGTACCATTGATCTACCTGTCTATTTTGGTACCAATACCATGCCGTTTTTGTTACTATTGCTTTGTAGTAGAGTTGAAGATCTGGTATTGCAATACCCTCTGCTTCGCTCTTGCTACTGAGGATTGCTTTAGCTATTCTAGGTTTTTTATTCTTCCAGATGAATTTCATAATTGCTTGCTCTATTTCTGCAAGGTACATCATTGGGATTTTAATTGGAATTGCATTGAATCTGTATAGCACTTTTGGTAGTGTAGCCATTTTGACAATATTAATTCTGCCTATCCAGGAACATGGGAGATCTTTCCATCTTCTGAGGTTTTCTTGAATTTCTTTCTTTAGTGTTCTGTAGTTCTCATTGTAGAGGTCTTTCACCGCTTCTGTGAGATTGATTCCCAAGTATTTTATTTTTTTCGATGCTATGGTGAATGGGGTAGTTTTCCTAATTTCTCTTTCTGAAGATTCATCACTTATGTATAAAAATGCATTGGATTTATGAGCATTGATCTTGTAACCTGCTACTTTACTGAATTCACTTATGAGTTCTAAAAGTTTTCTCGTGGAATATCCAGGTTCCTCTAAATATATAATCATGTCATCAGCGAACAGGGATAGTTTGAGTTCTTCTTTTCCTATTCGTATCCCTTTAATTTCTTTGGTTTGTCTGATTGCTCTGGCTAGAGTCTCAAGGACGATGTTGAATACAAGTGGTGAAAGAGGGCATCCCTGCCTTGTTCCAGTTTTTAGGGGGAACACTTTCAGTTTTTCACCATTGAGAATGATATTAGCCATGGGCTTAGCATAGATGGCCTTTATAATGTTAAGGAATGTTCCCACTACCCCAATTTTTTCTAGTGTTCTGAGCATGAAGGGATGCTGTATTTTATCGAATGCTTTTTCTGCATCTATTGAAATAATCATGTGATTCTTAACTTTAAGTCTGTTGATATGGTGAATGACATTTATTGATTTCCTGATGTTGAACCAACCTTGCATCCCTGGGATAAAACCCACTTGATCGTGGTGCACTATCTTTTTAATATATATTTGTATGCGATTTTCTAAAATTTTGTTGAGAATTTTTGCGTCGATGTTCATTAAGGATATTGGTCTGAAATTTTCTTTCCTCGATGTGTCTCTGTCTGGTTTAGGTGTCAGGGTGATATTGGCTTCATAGAACGAGTTTGGGAGGGTTCCCTCCTCTTCTATTTCATGGAATACTTTGAGGAGTATTGGAATGAGCTCTTCTTTAAAGGTTTTGGAGAACGCGGTTGAGAACCCATCTGGTCCTGGACTTTTCTTTGTTGGTAGGCTTTTGATGACCTCTTCTATTTCATTGCTTGAAATTGGTTTATTTAAGTTGTGTATGTCCTCCTCGTTCAGTTTAGGTAATTCATATGTCTCTAGAAATTTGTTGATGTCTTCGAGGTTTTCTGTTTTGTTGGAGTATAGATTTTCGAAATAGCTTCTAATTATGTTTTGTATTTCACTCATGTCTGTTGTGATGTTTCCTTGTTCATTCCGAATTTAGTAATTTGAGTTTTCTCCCTCTTTCTCTTTGTTAGTGTGGCTAAGGGTTTATCAATTTTATTTATTTTTTCAAAGAACCAACTATTTATTTTGTTAATTTTTCCAATTGTTTCTTTTGTTTTGATTTCGTTGATTTCGGCTCTGATTTTAACTATTTCCTGTCTTCTACTACTTGGTATTGGTCTGCTCTTTTTCTAGCGCTTTGAGCTGTAGTGTTAAGTCGTTTATTTGTTGATTTCTACTTCTTTTGTTGAATGCACCCCATGAAATAAATCTTCCTCTAAGTACTGCTTTCATAGTGTCCCAGAGATTTTGATATGATGTGTCTTTGTTCTCGTTTACTTCTAAGAATTTTTTTATTTCCCTCCTGATGTCTTCTGTTATCCATTCATCATACAATAGTGTATTATTTAATCTCCAGGTATTGGAGAAGTTTCTGTTTTTTATTTTGTCATTTATTTCTAATTTCAATCCATTATGATCTGATAGAGTACAAGGTAGTATCTCTACTTGTATTTGCTAACAGTAGCTTTGTGTCATAAAATATGGTCTATTTTAGAGAAGGATCCATGTGCTGCTGAGAAGAAAGTGTATTCGTTCTTTGTTGGATGGTATATTGTATATATGTCCGTTAAGTCTAAATTGCTGATTGTGTTGTTGAGATCTATAGTTTCTTTATTCAATTTTTGTTTGGACGATCTATTCAGTGGTGAGAGAGGTGTGTTAAAATCGCCTAGTATTATTGTGTTGTGGTCTATTTGATTTCTGGAATTGAGAAGGATTTGTTTGACGTACGTGGATGAGCCAATGTTCGGGGCATAGATATTTATGATTGTTATGTCTTGCTGATTTTTGCTTCCCTTAAGCAGCATGTAATGTCCTTCTTTATCCCTTCTGACTAGTTTTGGTTTGAAGTCCACATTATCTGAAATGAGGATGGATACTCCAGCTTTTTTGCTGTGTCCGTGTGCATGGTATGTTTTTCCCCATCCTTTCACCTTTAGTCTATGGGTGTCTCTTTCTATGAGATGGGTCTCTTGCAGGCAGCATATTGTTGGATTTTTCTTTTTAATCCAATGTGCCAGTCTGTGTCTTTTGATTGATGAATTCAGGCCATTAACATTCAGGGTTATTATTGTGATATGATTTGTATTCCCAGTCAATTGACTCATATTTGTTTTTGACATGATTTGGTTTCTCCTTTATTTGGCTATTCCTTTAGGCTAGCACCTCCTGTTGCTGATTTGCATCGTTGTTTTTCATCTCTCCTCATGCAATATTTTGCTGAGAATGTTCTGTAATGCTGGCTTTCTTTTGGTAAATTCCTTTAGCTTTTGTTCAACATGGAAGGATCTTATTTCATCGTCAAATTTGAAGGTAAGTTTTGCTGGGTATAAGATTCTTGGTTGGCATCCGTTTTCTTTCAGGGCTTGGTATATGTTGTTCCAGGCCCTTCTAACTTTTAGGGTCTGGATTGAAAAATCTGCTGATATTCTTATTGGTTTCCCTCTGAATGTAATTTGATTCTTTTCTCTCGCAGCCTTTAAAATTCTGTCTTTATTTTGTATGTTAGGTATTTTCATAATAATGTGCCTTGGTGTGGGTCTGTTGTAATTTTGTATGTTTGGAGTTCTATAAGCCTGTTGTACTTGGTTTTCCATTTCATTCTTCAGATTTGGGAAATTTTCTGTTATTATTTCATTGAATAGATTGTTCATTCCTTTGGTTTGTTTCTCTAAGCCTTCCTCAATCCCAATAATTCTTAAATTTGGCCTTTTCATGATATCCCATATTCTTGTAGATTCTGTTCATGATTTCTTACCATCTTTTATGTTTGGCCAACTTTGCTTTCAAGATTAAATAATTTGTGTTCAATGTCTGAGGTTCTGTCTTCCAGGTGTTCTATCCTATTGGTTATGCTTTCTATGGAGTTTTTAACTTGGTTTATTGTTTCCTTCATTTCAAGTATTTCAGTTTGTTTTTTTTTTCAGTATCTCTAACTCTTTATTGAAATGATCTCTTGCTTCCCGTATTTGGTCTTTTAACTGTTGATTGGTGCGATCATTTAATGCCTGCATTTGCTCTTGCATCTCCTCCTTCAATGCCTGCATTTGCTCTTTCATCTCCTCATTAGCTTCCCTGATCGTTTTAATTACATACATTCTGAACTCCCTTTCTGACATTTCTTCTGCTGTGCTGTCATTGGGTTTTATTGATGTAGTATCTAGGTTTGTTTGGGACATTTTCTTCCCTTGTTTTCTCATATTGGTCAGTTGTCAGTGGGACCCTGAGATATTGCAGTTTTCCGCTACTGGCTTATAGTGTCCCGGTAGATTTCCAGTGTATCACCTCCCAGCCTTCAGTAGCCTGATGTCTTGGAGGAATCTGATAAAGCAGCACATCCGAAGAAAACTGCCCCTAGCCCCCTACTGGTTCCACGGTTTGGAACTGGTTCTGTGCGGAAATGCTCTCACTGTGGGCCTGCGCCGTGCAGCTGGCTGTGTGGGAGGAGCCCACTGCCGGAGTGTGGAAGGCTACCTTGGGAAGACTGTAGCTGCCCTGCCCGGCTCCAATAAGCCACCTCTATCTGGGCCTGCCACCTGGGCCGAGCTTTACCCAGTGGGCAGACTCACCTGTGGCTCTATTTCAGTCCAAGTCTCTCAATGCCTCCCCTTCTTAACTCCTGGGTTCTGGAGCGACTTGGGGTGCAGTCTCCCTCTAGGCCGCCATCTTGGATCGCCCCGTGAAGAGAGCCTGCAGCCGGAGTGGGCAGAGCCGCCTGAAGAGGTCTCTGGCTGCCCTGCCGTGATCCCAGAGGCTGCTTGCTGATCACGGCTCTCCGCTGGTTCGTTGCCGGAGTACGCTGCGCTGCAGTGGCTCCGGGACTCGGAGCTTGTTCTGGTCAGAAAGGCTCTCACTAGCGGGCCAGTTCCGTTCCAAGAACCTGGAGAAGCTGGCTGTGTGGGCGGGGCCCACCGCCGGAGTGCGCAGGGCTGCCTGCGGATGACTCTAGCTGCCCTGCCCGGCTCCGATAAGCCACCTCTATCTGGGCCTGCCACCCAGGCCGAGCTTTACCCAGTGGGCAGACTCACCCGTGGCTGTATTTCAGTCCGAGTCTCTCAATGCCTCCTCTTCTTAACTCCAGGGTTCTGGAGCGACTGGGGGTGCAGTCTCCCTCTAGGCCGCCATCTTGGATCACCCCGTGAAGAGAGCCTGCAGCCGGAGTGGGCAGAGCCGCCTGAAGAGGTCTCTGGCTGCCCTGCCCTAATCCCAGAGGCTGTTTGCGGATCGCAGCTCTCCACTGGTCGTTGCCGGAGTACGCTGCGCTGCAGGGGCTCTGGGACTCGGAGCTTGTTCTGGTCAGAAAGGCTCTCACTAGCGGGCCAGTTCCGTTCCGAGAACCTGGAGAAGCTGGCTGTCTATAGGTATGTCTTGTATTGAACATTCTGTATCAGGGCTCATGGCACAAAGTGTATCTTTTACTCTCCCAGAGGAAGACCTTCCAGAATTATATCTGTACAGTTTTATTTAGGCATTATATCTCTCCTTGTTTTAGTTTGCTTAGGAATTCCAATTATACATTTATTAGAATATCTATTATTTATTGGAATATCTATTATTGTCTTCTCTAGCTATAATTTTCAATTTGCGGGTTGATCTTTTATTTTTTTAAGAAATGTCTGGTAATAAAGTACTATAATTTTGTTAATTTATTGGTTCTTTTTAGTTATACAGAATCCATTTTTATATAATTACATAAGCATGGACTATCTTATTCTAGTTAGGATCTCATTTTTATGGATGTACATAATATATGTCAGATTCATTCCACTGTCTTTCCTTTACCTGTCCCACTCCCTTCCCTCCATTCCCCATTGTCTAACCCACTGAACTTCTATTCTTCCCCTCACCCCGCTTACAGAAAAATGTTAGTCATTACCTTTGTGAATATTGTTTCTTTCCTATTCTCTCTCTTTTAAGGACTCTAGTTGTAAGGTTTTTAAAACTTCTGATCATAGGTTTGTTTTGTTTTGTTTTGTTTTTTTTAGTACAGGGATTGATCCCAGGGTTGTGTAATCACTGAGTCACATCCTCAACCCTTTCAAATTTTTTATTTAGAGACATGGTCTTGTTGTTTAGGGCCTCGTTAAAATTATGTTACTGAGGTTGGCTTTGAATTTGTGGTCCTCCTGCTGGCCTCCTGAGCTGCTAGGATTATAGGCACCATTGTGTCCAGCTTGATTATACATTTTTTCTGTTATACTCTTTACCATTTTTTTTCCTTTATGATTCAGTTTAGGTGTTTTCTGTTGAATCCATCTTCAGGTTTTCTACCAAATTTGTCAAGGACCCTGTCATTTTATTACCAGAGATCCTAGGAGTTTCCAGAGAGAGGACCTTGACTCAAGACAAGTGGTGTACTTGGCATATGTGATGGGAAAGGATATCAGCATGCACCAATCAGATACACAAATAAAGGTTCATCCAGGAAAGCAGAAACTTATTAAAAGAAGAAGTCATACTATCTTGAGAGTGAGAAGCATTGGGTGTAAAAGCAAGGATCACATTCAAAGGAGAATGTGGACCATCTCTAGAGGGAGAAATAGAAACATGTTGGGTGTGGGTGTTAAAATTTATGAAGGTATACTTTTTAGGGACTGGACTGGAAGTAGAGCCAGGGTAGATTTATATAATTTTGTGCCAGTTTTTCTAGCACTTGTTCATTGCCCTCAGATTAAATTCTTTTGATTTTTTTTTCTTTTTTTGGTGGGTAATGAGGATCGAACTCAGGGGTACTCATCCCCAGCCGTTTTGTATTTTATTTAGAGACAGGGTCTCACTGAGTTGCTTAGGGCCTTGCTAAGTTGCTGAGGTTGGGTTTGAACCTGGGATCTTCCTGCCTCAGCCTCTTGAGCCACTGGGATTATAGGTGTGTGCCATCATGCCCAACTAAATTGGTTATCTCATATTTCATCCACTTCAATATCTTTGAAGTCAACTTCTGGCAAATTTTGACCCTTAGGAAGTGTCATGTGGTAACATGACACCATTCTCATAGTTCTTGAATTTGTGTTGAAATTTGCTTATCTTTTTGGATAGGTTTCTCTTCTACTTTTGCGTGAGGGACTTTTTAGGTCATAGCCTTCTCTTGAGGATGTGTCCTTGGATATTGGGTAGTTGAATATATCTTCAGGTGGGTTTCATAGTAGTTTTCCTGCTTGTACTTCGGTGGTATTTTAGTCAGCTTTGTGTCACTGTGACCAAAAGACCCAACAAGAACAATGCACAGGAGGAACAGTTTGTTTATTTTCAATAAATTTGTCATTTTAATTATGCTTCACATATTAAAAATGTACCTAAACAATGAAAGAACATTATTATACATTCTTCATCCAAAGAATGCAATCACACATTCAGCTAACAAATGAGAAAATGTGTAATTGTTGTTCAAATCTGTATCATTATGTAATTTAAAAAAAAAATATATATATATATATATATATATATATATATATATTGAGTTGTAGATGGACAGCATGCCTTTGTTTTATTTGTTTATTTTTATGTGGTGCTAAGGATCAAACCCAGTGCCTCACAGATACTAGGCAAGTGCTCTGCCACTGAGCTATAGCCCCAGCTCTCATTATGTAATTTTGACAAAAACATTATGGCATAGATATCAACAGTGGTAAAGTAGGAATAATTTACTTTAGCTCACAGATTCAGAGGTTCTGTCCATGTTTGGCAGACTACATAGCTCTATGCCCACCATGAAGCAGAACATCATGGCAAAAGGACATTGCAGAGGAAAACAGCTCAAGCCATGGCATCTGGGAAGCAGAGAGAAAAGAGAGAGAGGCAGAGATCTCTGCTCACCAGAGATAAAATATAAGCCCCATAGGCACACCACAATGACCTCCTTCCTTCAGTCATACCCTACCTACCTGAGTTATCATTCATATCAGTGCATTAATCACTGATTAAGTTAAAGCTCTCACAATCTAATCATTTTATCTCTGAACATTCTTGCATTGTTTTATACATGAACTTTTGGGGAACACCTCATATCTAAACCATAATAGGTGATGCTAGTGTACTTTGACAGTTTGTGCTGTGCTGGAGTCCAATGATCCACTTTCTTTGAGGGTGTCAGAATTGTGGGGTCCTTCTAGTGAAGGCAATTGTGTTTTGGAAAGTAAAGTAAGTATATGGGTTATACCCTTTGTGATTATCCTTCTAGTCTTGTTCACACTGTACATACTAGATGCATATGAGAGCAATCTATGTTGAATCCCCTTGTAGATGTGATATCTATAGTCATTGTGTTGTTTCTCTCTGTTATTGCTATAGGAACAGTTGACCAGGTGTAGGTTGTCAGCTTCCCTTACCTGCTTGTGTCTACTTGTGGCCTGGTCATTGTCTGGGATTTTCATCTCTCCTGTTCTTTGTGTTAAAGTATTTGTTGAAATTTTAGCAGGGCTGGATTGTGTGTGGCTCAAGGTGTACTGTCTTATAGCTGGGCTAGGAGTGTAATTTATTAGCAGTGTGTCTACCCTATAAAGTTGAGGTGTTGCTCTGGTTCCCCAAAACCTAGGAGAAAGGTGGAAATGAACCACAGCAACAATGAAGAGCAATGAACCAGGTACATCTACCATATATCATACAAATACCATAAAGAAGGGGAAAAAGATAAGAAGGAAAATAAAAAGACAATAAAAAAAATTAAAATTAATTAATTTTCATTTGTTCTAATTTAGTTATACATGATGGTAGAATGCATTTCAATTCATTGTACACAAATGTAGCACAACTTTTCATTTCTCTGGTCATACCTGATGTAGAGAGAATAAAAATATATTAAGAGAAGAAAAGAGAAGAGTGATAACAACAGCAACAATAAAACTCAAATAACTTCACCTCCAATATCTCCCAAAATCAAATAAAGCAAGAATAATAAAAAGAATGATTAAAAGAAAAGAAAAAAGGTAAAAAGATACATGTAAACACATACACATCCACACCCCCCAACCAACAAAAATAACAAAAAAATCCTAATTAAAAAATAGTTCTGAGGTGATTGAAACTGTGGACAAGAATGGATTTCACAAGCTATGCAAATAAACACTTATTTTGTATTTTCTTGGCCTATGTGTATTCCTTAGAAAGAGCAAGGCCTGGGGGTTATTAATCTCTTCCTCCTTTTGTGTTACTCATTAGGTTGCCTGATGGAGTATCCTGAGACCGAAACTCATTGAAATGAGTCTCAGCTTTCCTGCTTACTACTTCAAGGTAGCATGGAATAGGAAGTACCATCTACTGGAAGTTTTTTCTGGATGGATTAGCTGATGCTGCATTATGAATAGGACATTCTTTCCAATGGACTGTTTTCCAGACCGAGTGGATTGACACACTTCTAGGACTAGACCAATGCTTCTCTATAATGCATCTGAATCTGACTTGCTTCCCAAGAATTCTACTGTTGAGTAGATCAATGAAACATCCTGGGTAGAAGGCAAATGGCAGGGTCCCACACACTCCACCACTCATGATTAACCTTCCAAGGCTTTGCTCCCACAAGAACAAAACAATGAAAAAAACAACCTTAAGAATTATTGGGATTGAGGAAGGCACAAAGATACAAAACAAAGGAATTGAGGAAGGCACAAAGATACAAACCAAAGAATTGAGGAAGGCACAAAGATACAAACCAAAGGAACCTATTCAATGAAATATCAGAAACTTTCCCAAACCTGAAGAATGAAATGGAAAATCACATACCAGAGGCTTATAGAACACCAAATGCACAAAATCACAACAGATCCACACCAAGGCACATTAAAATGAAAATGCCTAACATTCAAAATAAAGATAGGATTTTGAAGGCCATGAGAGAAAAGCATCAGATTACATACAGGGGGAGAACAATACAGATAGCAGCAGACTTCTCAACCCAGACTCTAAAAGCTAGAAGGGCCTGGAACAACATAGTTCAAGCTCTGAAAGAACATGGTTGCCAACCAAGAATCCTATACCCAGCAAAACTAACCTTCAGATTTGAAGATGAAATGAAATCCTTCCACGATAAACAAAAGTTAAAATAACTGACGAATAGAAAGTCTGGACTACAGAATGTTCTCAACAAAATATTCCATGAGGAGGTAATGGAAAACAACAATGTAGGTCAGCAAAGGGAGGAACTACCTTAGAGAAAAACCACTCAAAGGAGAAACCAAGTCAAGTTAAAACCAAAAATAAGCCAAATGACTGGGAATACAAATCATACCTCAATAATAACCCTGAATGGTAATGGCCTAAACTCATCAATCAAAAGACATAGACGGGGGAGGTTTCAAGATGGCGGACTAGACGGCGGCTGCCTTTCATGTTGCTCCAGGACACAGGATTCAAAAGAGGAGATACTGAGAGACTTGGGACCAACTCAAAGCCACCAGGAGAGTCTCTCCCATTGGGGAGACGACCTGGATGGGGCGATAGCCCCAGAACGCAGGGAACTTTGTGAAGTAGAGTTGCCAGGCAAGACATCCCTCCCCGCACTGGAGCAGTAAACCAGACCACTGGGAACATCATAGAGGTGGCTGCTCAGCACAGCGCATGGACTCAGAGCAACCACTGGGGCTCCGGGCAGCTGCCTGAGGAGGAGCTGCGTAGTGAGCTGTTTGGACTCAGAGCGATCGCTTCTGAATACTGGGGGGTTGCCCCAGAGGAAGAGGAGAAGCACGGCGGGTCACTTGGTCTACAAGTGACTGCATCAGAGATACAGGCGATTGCCAGAGGTGGAGCTCCGTGGTGAGCTGTTTGGACTCAGAACGACCGCTTCTGAACACCAGGGTGCTGCCCGGAGGAAGAGGAGGAACGTGGCGGGTCGCTTGGTCTAGGAGTGACTGCATCAGAGCTACAGGCGGTTGCCAGAGGAGGAGGCGAGCGGTGAGTTGTTTGGACTCAAGGCGACCGCTCCTGAACACCGGTGGCCTGCCCGGAGAAGGAGCACGGTGGGTCGCTTGGTCTCCAAGCGACCGCTCCTGAATACCCGGGGGGCTACCCGAGGAGGAGGAGGAACAGGGTGGGGCACTTGGACTCGGAGTGACTGCCTAGGGCTACAGGCGGTTGGTGGGAGGAGGAGACGCTAAGTGAGTTGCTTGGACTACTAGTGACTGCGTCGAAACACCAGGCAGCTGTCCGGAGGAGGAGGTGTGTGGCGGGACTCTGGGGCTCAGAGCTATTGTACGGGACTCCAGGAGGCGGCTCAGAGGAGGGGTCGCATAGCATGGCGATTAGGTACAGAGCAGGGTCCCAGGAAGAGCCGCACAGAGACACGCCTAGTGGCGGAGCGAAGTTTCCAGGACTGTGGGCAGATTCTCTGAGGAGAGGCAGCCTAAGGAGACTCATCTGGGAAGGGTGAGGCTCCCAGGCCCAGGAGGTAGATCCAAGCCCCTGGGAACATTGCAGAGGAAGACAGCCCAGCCCAGGAGGTAGTTGTAGATTGAGGGGGAATCTCTAGGAGAGGAACTGACCAGCGAGACCTCCCCACCGGGTGAGTCTTCCCTGCTGGGTGAGGGTTTCCCACAAGGATGGTAAAACCAGACACACAGGCACAAACAGGCCTTGCCTCAGCCCGCAGCCTAGTTCCCCTTTGGATGACCATTGGTCAACAAGTGGAGGCACCTCTGCCCACTAGCAGGGAATATACGCCACCTGAGGGTCACCAACCCTAGAGAGTCAGCTTCCTTGTGGAGCACAGCATTATCAACTTCCTCCAAGACTTCAGGCTACTGAAGGATAAGAGGGGACATACTAGCAATCGTCAGGGACATTATAAGTCAATAGAGGAAATCTGCAATATCTTAGCGGTCCACTGATACCTGAACAATATGAGAAAACAAGGGAAGAAAATGCCCCAAACAAATCTAGATGATACATCAATAAAATCCAACGACAGCATGGCAGAAGAAATGACAGAAAGGGAGTTCAGAATGTACATAATTAAAATGATCAGGGAAGCAAACGATGAGATGAAAGAGCAAATGCAGGCATTGAATGACGAGATGGAAGAGCAAATGCAGGCACTGAATGATCGCACCAATCGACAGTTAAAAGAGCAAATACGGGAAGCTAGAGATCATTTCAATAAAGAGTTAGAGATATTGAAAAAAAAAACAAACAGAAATCCTTGAAATGAAGGAAACAATAAACCAAATTAAGAACTCCATAGAAAGCATAACCAATAGGATAGAACTCCTGGAAGACAGAACCTCAGATATTGAAGACAAAATATTTAACCTTGAAAACAAAGTAGAACAAACAGAGAAGATGGTAAGACAACATGAACAGAATCTCCAAGAACTATGGGATATCATGAAAAGGCCAAATTTGAGAATTATTGGGATTGAGGAAGGCTTAGAGAAACAAACCAAAGGAATGAACAATCTATTCAATGAAATAATATCAGAAAATTTCCCAAATCTGAAGAATGAAATGGAAAATCAAGTTCAAGAGGCTTATAGGACTCCAAATACACAAAATTACAACAGACCCACACCAAGGCACATTATAATGAAAATACCTCACATACAAATAAAGACAGAATTTTAAAGGCTGTGAGAGAAAAGAACCAAATTACATTCAGGGGGAAACCAATACGGATATCAGCAGATTTTTCAATCCAGACCCTAAAGCTAGAAGGACCTAGAACAACATTTTTCAAGCTCTGAAAGAAAATGGATGCCAACCAAGAATCTTATACCCAGCAAAACTTACCTTCAAATTTGACGATGAAATAAAATCATTCCATGATAAACAAAAGCTAAAAGAATTTACAAAAGAAAGCCAGCATTACAGAACATTCTCAGCAAAATATTCCATGAGAAAGAGATAAAAAACAAGAAGCAAATCAGCAAAGGGAGGAATTATCCTAAAGGAACTGTCAAATAAAGGAGGAACCCAGTTGTGTCAAAAAAAATAAATAAATAAAATTTTAAAAATGAACCAAATGACCAGGAATACAAATCATATCTCAATAAGAACCCTGAATGTTAATGGCCTGAATTCATCAATCAAAAGACATAGATTGGCAGATTTGATTAAAAAGAAAGATCCAACAATATGTTGCCTGCAAGAGACTCACCTCATAGAAAGAGATACCCATAGACTAAAGGTGAAAGGATGGGGAAAAACATACCATGCACATGGACTCAGCAAAAAAGCTGGAGTATGCACCCTCATTTCAGATAATGTGGACTTCAAGCCAAAGTTAGTCAGAAGGGATAAAGAAGGACATTTCATAATGCTTAAGGGAAGCATAAATCAGCAAGATATAGCAATCATAAACATCTATGCCCCAAATAGTGGCTCATACATGTATGTCAAACAAATCCTTGCAATTTAGAAACCAAATAGACCATAACACAATAATACTAGGTGATTTTTTTTCAATGGATCTTTTTTATTTTTATCTATTTATATGTGGTGCTGAGTATTGAACCGAGGGCCTCGCACATGCCAGGCAAGCGCTCTACCACTGAGCCACAACTCCAGCCCCTACTAGGTGATTTTAACACGCCTCTCTCACCACTGGACAGATCTTCCAAACAAAAACTGAACAAAGAAACATAGAACTCAATAACACAATCAATAAATTAGACTTAACAGACATTTATAGAATATACATTCCAACCAAGAGCGAATACACTTTCTTCTCAGCAGCACATGGATCCTTCTCTAAAACAGACCATATATTATGCCACAAAGCTAATGTTAGCAAATACAAGAAGATAGAGACACTACCTTGTATTCTATCAGATCATAATGGATTGAAGTTAGAAATAAATGAAAGAGTAAAAAACAGAAACTACTCCAACACCTGGAGATTAAACAATATGCTATTATATGATGAATGGATAACAGAAGATATTAGGAAGGAAATTTAAAAATTCTTAGAGGTAAATGAGAACAAAGAAACATCAAATCAAAATCTCTGGGACACTATGAAAGCAGTACTTAGAGGAAAATTTATTTCATGGAGCACATTTAATAAAAGAAGTAAAACTCAACAAATATACGACCTAACGCTACAGCTCAAAGCCCTAGAAAAAGAAAAACAGATCAACACCAAAGTAGTAGAAGACAGGAAATGGTTAAACTTAGAGCTGAAATCAACGAAATTGAAACAAAAGAAACAATACAAAAATCGACAAAATAAATAGTTGGTTCTTTGAAAAAATAAACAAAATTGATAAACCTTTGACACACTAACAAAGAGAAGACGAGAGAAAACCCAAATCACTAAAATTCGGAATAAACAAGGAAATACCACAACAGACACGACTGAAATACAAAACATAATTAGAAGCTATTCTGAAAATCTATACTCCAACAAAACAGAAAATTTTGAAGACATCAACAGATTTCTAGAGACATATGAATTGCCTAAACTGAACAAGAAGGACGTACACAATTTAAATAGACCAATTTCAAGTAATGAAATAGAAGAAGTTATCAAAAGCCTACCAACAAAGAAAAGTCCAGGACCAGATGGGTTCTCAGCCGAGTTCTACAAAACCTTTAAAGAAGAGCTCATTCCAGTACTTCTCAAAGTATTCCATAAAATAGAAGAGGAGGGAACCCTCCCAAACTCATTCTATGAAGCCAATATTACCCTGATACCTAAACCAGAGACACATCGAGGAAAGAAAATTTCAGACCAATATCCTTAATGAACATCGACGCAAAAATTCTCAACAAGATTTTAGCAAATCACATACAAAAACATATTAAAAGATAGTGCACCATGATCAAGTGGGTTTCATCCCAAGGATGCAAGGTTGGTTCAACATCAGGAAATCAATAAATGTAATTCACCATATCAATAGACTTAAAGTCAAGAATCACATGATTATTTCAATAGATGCAGAAAAGGCATTTGATAAACTACAGCACCCCTTCATGCTCAAAACACTAGAAAAAATAGGGATAGTGGGAACATTCCTTAACATTGTAAAGGCCATCTATGCTAAGCCCATGGCTAATATCATTCTCAATGGTGAAAAACTGAAAGCATTCCCTCTAAAAACTGGAACAAGGCAGGGATGCCCTCTTTCACCACTTCTTTTCAGTATCGTCCTTGAAACTCTAGCCAGAGCAATCAGACAGACCAAAGTAATTAAAGGGATACGAATAGGAAAAGAAGAACTCAAACTATCCCTATTTGCTGATGATATGATTATATACTTAGAGGAACCAGGAAATTCCACCAGAAAACTTTTAGAACTCATAAGTAAATTCAGTAATGTAGCAGGATATAAGATCAATGCACATAAATCTAAGGCATTTTTATACATAAGTGATGAATCTTCAGAAGGAGAAATTAGGAAAACTACCCCATTCACCATAGCATCGAAAAAAATAAAATACTTGGGAATCAATCTCACAAAAGAGGTGAAAAACCTCTACAATGAGAACTACAGAACACTAAAGAAAGAAATTAAAGAAAACCATAGAAGATGGAAAGATCTCCCATGTTCTTGGATAGGAAGAATTAATATTGTCAAAATGGCCATACTACCAAAAGTGCTATACAGATTCAATGCAATTTCAATTAAAATCCCAATGATGTAACTAACAGAAATAGAGGAAGCAATTATGAAATTCATCTGGAAGAATAAAAAACCCAGAATAGCTAAAGCAATCCTTGGCAGAAAGAGTGAAGCAGGGGGTATCGCAATACCAGATCTTCAACTCTACTACAAAGCAATAGTAACAAAAACAGCATGGTATTGGTACCAAAATAGAAAGGTGGATCAATGGTACAGAATAGAGGACACGGACACAAAACCCAAATAAATACAATTTTCTCATACTAGACAAAGGGGCCAAAAATATGCAATGGAGAAAGATAGCCTCTTCAACAAATGGTGCTGGGAGAATTGGAAATCCATATGCAACAGAATGAAACTAAACCCATATCTCTCACCATGCACGAAACTAAACTCAAAATGGATTAAGGACCTCAGAATCAGACCAGAGACTTTGCATCTTATAGAAGAAGAAGTAGGTCCAGAGTTTCAACATGTCGGCTTAGGACCAGACTTCCTCAACAGGACTCCCATAGCACAAGAAATAAAAGCAAGAATTAATAACTGGGATACATTCAAACTAAAAAGCTTTCTCTCAGCAAAGGAAACTATCAGCAATGCGAAGAAAGAGCCTACAGAGTGGGAGAAAATCTTTGCCAATCAGACTTCAGATAGAGCACTAATCTCCAGAATCTATAAAGAACTCAAAAAACTCTACACCAAGAATGCAAATAATGCAATCTACAAGTGGGCTAAGGAAATGAATAGACACTTCACAGAAGAAGATCTACAAGCAATCAACAAACATATGGAAAAATGTTCAACATCTCTAGTAATAAGAGAAATCAAATCAAAACCACCCTAAGATTCCATCTCACCCCAATTAGAATGGCGATTATCAAGAATACAAGCAACAACAGGTGTTGGCGAGGATGTGGGGAGAAAGGTACACTCATACATTGCTGGTGGGGCTGCAAATTAGTGCAGCCACTCTGGAAAGCAGTGTGGAGACTCCTTAGAACACTTGGAATGGAACCACCATTTGACCCAGCTATCCCACTCCTTGGCCTCTACCCAAAGGACTTAAAATCAGCATATTAGAGAGATACAGCCAAATCAATGTTCATAGTTGCTCAGTTCACAATAGCCAGATTGTGGAACCAACCTAGATGTCCTTCAATGGATGAATGGATAAAGAAACTGTGGTATATATATACAATGGAATATTACTCAGTCATAAAGAATGATAAAATTATGGCATTTGCAGCCAAATGGATGAAATTGGAGAATATCATGCTAAGTGAGACAAGCCAATCTCAATAAACCAAAGGGCGAATGTAATCGCTAAAAAGTGGATGATGACACATAATGGGGGGTGGGAGTGGTTAGTTTTACGGTTAGAGTTAGGGTTAGGGAGGGGGGCAGGATGGAGGAAGGAAGAACTATATAGAGGGAAAAGGGGGGTGGGAGGGGTGGGGGGGAAGGGAAAAAATAACAGAATGAATCAAACAACATTACCCTATGTAAATTTATAATTACACAAATGGTATGCCTTTACGCCATGTACAAACAGAAACAACATGTATCCCATTTGTATACAATTTAAAAAAAAGACATAGATGGGCAGAATGGATTAAAAGAAAGACCCAACAATATGCTGCCTGCAAGAGACTCATCTCAGAGAAAAAGACATCCACAGACTAAAGGTGAAAGGATAGGAAAAAAACCTACCACGCACATGGACTCAGTAAAAAAGTGGGGGTTTCCATCCTTATATCAGATAAAGTGGACTTCAAGCCAAAGTTAGTCAGAAAAGATAAAGAAGGACATTTCATACTGCTTAAGGGAACCATAAATCAGGAAGACATAACGATAGTAAATATTTATGCCCCAAACAATGGTGCATCCCTGTACATCAAACAAATTCTTCTCAATTTCAAAAATCACATAGACCACAGCACAATAATTCTGGGTGACTTTAACACACCGCTGTCACCACTAGATAGATCTTCCAAACAAAAACCGAACCAAGAAACCATAGAACTCAATAACATAATCAATAACCTAGACTTAATAGACATATATAGAATATTCCATCCATCAACGAGCAGATTCACTTTCTTCTCAGCAGCACATGGAACCTTCTTGAAAATAGACCATATGTTATGCCACAAAGCAGCCCTTAGGAAATGCAAAAGAATAGCGATACTGCCTTGTGTTCTATCAGATCATAATGGACTGAGAATAGAAATCAATGACAAAATAAAACACATAAATTACTCCAACACCTGGAGACTAAATAATATGCTATTGAATGAAACATGGATAACAAAAAACATCAGGGAGGAGATAAAAAAATTTTTAGAGGTCAATGAGAATGACGATACAACATATCAAAATCTCTGGGACACTATGAAAGCAGTACTAAGAGGAAAATTCATTGCGTGCAGTGCATTCCAGAAAAGAATGAAAAGTCAACAACTAAATGACCTAACATTACACCTCAAAGCCCTAGAAAAAGAAGAACAGAAGAACAGCAAAAGTAGTAGAAGACAGGAAATAATTAAAATCAGAGCTGAAATCAATGAAATTGAAACAAAAGAAACTATTAAAAAATTGACAGAACAAAAAGTTGGTTCTTTGAGAAAGTAAACAAAATAGGCAAACCCTTAGCCACACTAACAAAGACAAGGAGAGAGAAGACTCAAATTACTAAAATTCGTGATGAAAACGGAAATATCACGACAGACACCACTGAGATACAGAACATAATGAGAAGCTACTTTGAAAATCTGTATTCCAACAAAATAGAATCTACTGAAGTCATTGACAAATTTCTAGACACAAATGCTCCTCCCAAATTGAACCAGGAGGACATACACAATTTAAACAGATCAATATCAAGCAATGAAATAGAAGAAGCCATTAAAACCTACCATCCAAGAAAAGCCCAGGACCAGACGGATTCTCAGCTCAGTTCTACAAGACCTTCAAAGAAGATCTCATTCCAATACTTCTCAAAGTATTACAGAAAACAGAAAAAGAGGGTACCCAACCAAACTCACTGTCACCATCATACCCAAACCATGAAAAGACACATCAAGGAAAGAAAATTTTAGACCCATATCCTTGATGAATATAGATGCAAAGATCCTTAACAAAATATTGGCAAACCGTATCCAAAAACATATTAAGAAAATCGTGCATCACAATCAAGTGGGGTTCATCCCTGGAATGCAAGGATGGTTTAACATCTGTAAATCAATAAACGTAATCCATCATGTCAATAGACTTAAGGATAAGTACCATATGGTTGTTTCAATTGACGCAGAAAAAGCATTCGACAAAATACAACAGCCCTTCATGCTCAAAACACTAGAAAAAACAGGGATAGTAGGAACATACCTGAACATTGTAAAGGCTATTTATGCTAAGGCTATGGCCAACATCATTCTTAATGGACAAAAAATGAAACCATTCCCTTTAAAAATGGGAACAAGACAGGGATGTCCTCTTTCACCACTTCTATTCAACATTGTCCTCGAAACTCTAGCCAGAGCAATTAGGCAGACTAAAGAAATTAAAGGGACACGAATAGGAAAAGAGGAACTTAAGCAGTCACTATTTGCTGATGACATGACTCTTTATTTAGAGGATCCAAAAACCTCCTCCAGAAAATTTCTAGACCTCATCAATGAATTCAGCAAAACAGCAGGCTATAAAATCAACACGCATAAATCTAAAGCATTTTTATACACAAGCGACAAAACAGCTGAAAGGGAAATGAGGAAAACAACTCCATTTGCAATAGCCTCAAAAAAAATAAAATACTTGGGAATCAATCTAACCAAAGAGGTAAAAGATCTCTTCAATGAAAACTACAAAACAGTGAAGAAAGAAATTGAGGGGCTGGGGAGATAGCTCAGTGGGTAGAGTGTTTCCCTTCCAAGCACAAGGCCCTGGGTTCGATCCCCAGCACCCAAAAAAAAAAAAAAAAAAAAAAGAAAGAAAGAAATTGAGGAAGACCTTAGAAGATGGAAAGATCTCCTATGTTCTTGGATAGGAAGAATTAATATTGTCAAAATGGCCATACTACCAAAAGTGCTATACAGGTTCAAAGCAATTCCAATTAAAATCCCAATGATGTACCTTACAGAAATAGAGCAAGCAATCGTGAAATTCATCTGGAAGAATAAGAAACCCAGAATAGCTAAAAACAATCCTTAGCAGGAAGAATGAAGCAGGGGGTATCGCAATACCAGAACTTCAACTATACTACAAAGAAATAGTAACAAAAACGGCATGGTATTGGCACCAAAGTAGACAGGTAGATCAATGGTACAGAATAGAGGACATGGACACAAATCCAAATAAATACAATTTTCTAATACTAGACAAAGGTGCCAAAAATATGCAATGGAGGAAAGACAGCCTCTTCAACAAATGGTGCTGGGAAAACTGGAAATCCATATGCAACAGAATGAAACTAAACCCCTATCTCTCACCCTGCACAAAACTCAACTCAAAATGGATCAAGGACCTCGAAATCGGACCAGAGACCCTGCATCTTATAGAAGAAAAAGTAGGTCCAAATCTTCACCTTGTTGGCTTAGGATCAGACTTCCTCAACAGGACTGCCATAGCACAAGAAATAAAAGCAAGAATCAACAACTGGGACAAATTCAAACTAAATAGCTTTCTCTCAGCAAAGGAAACTATCAGCAATGCGAAGAAAGAGCCTACAGAGTGGGAGAAAATCTTTGCCAATCAGACTTCAGATAGAGCACTAATCTCCAGAATCTATAAAGAACTCAAAAAACTCTACACCAAGAATGTAAATAATCCAATCGACAAATGGGCTAAGGAAATGAATAGACACTTCACAGAAGAAGATCTACAAGTAATCAACAAACATATGAAAAAATGTTCACCATCTTTAGTTATAAGAGAAATGCAAATCAAACCTACCCTAAGATTCCATCTCACCCCAATTAGAATGGCAGTTATCAGGAATACAAGCAACAATAGGTATTGGAGAGGATGTGGGGAAAAAGGTACACTCATACATTGCTGGTGGGGATGCAAATCAGTGCAGCCACTCTGGAAAGCAGTGTGGAGATTCCTTAGAAAACTTTGAATGGACCCACCATTTGACCCAGCTATCCCATTTTTTTACAATAAAAATAAATTTTAAAAAAAGACCCACCTCATAGGAAAAGACATCCACAGACTAAAAGAGAAAGGATGAGAAAAAACATATCACTCTTATGGTCTGTGTAAAAAAGCAGGGGTTTCCATCCTCATATCAGATAAAGTAGACTTCATGCCAAAGTTAGAACAGATAAAAAAAAAACATTTCATATCACTTAGGGAATCATACATCAACAAGATTTAACAATCCTAAATATGCCCCAAACTATAAAGCATCTACGTACATCAAACAAACCCTTCTTTATTTCAGAAATCAAAGAGACCACAACACAGTATTTTAACACACCTCTCTCACCATTGGATAGAGTTTCCAAGCAAACTCAATAATACAATCAATAACTTAGACTTAAAAAGACATATATAGAATATTCCTTCCATCACTTTTTTCTCAACAGAATATGAATCCTTCTCTAAAGTAGACCATATGTTATGCCACAAAGCAACTCTTAGCAAATACCACAAAAAACAGAGATACTTCCATGCATTCTATCAGATAATAATGGAATGAAACTAAAAATCAGTGATAAAATAAAAAGTAGAAGCTACTCCAACACCTGAAGACTAAATAATACCTACTGAATGATGCAGTGTTAGCAGAAGACATCAGGGAGGAGATTAAAAAATTCTTAGAGGTGAATGAGAATATCAATACAACATATCAAACTCTGGGACACTACGAAGGCACCGCTAAAAGGAAAGTTTATTGCACTGAGTTCATTCATTAAAAGAATGAAAAGTCAGCAAATCTGACCTAACATTAATTACATATCAAAGTCCTAGAAAAAAGAATAAATCAACACCAAGAGTAGAAGACAGGAAATAACTAAAATCACAGCTGAAGTTAATGAAATTAAAACAAAAGAAACAATTGATAAACTGACAAACAAAAAACTGGTTCTTTGAAAAAATAAATAAAATTGATAAACCCCTGGGGTACACTAATGAAGACAAGGATAGAGGAAAATCAAATTACTAAAATTCCTGATGAAAAAGAAAATATCACAGTGGATACTACTGAAATACAAAACATAATTAGAAGCTATTTTGAAAATCTATATTCCAACAAATCAGAAAATCTCAAGACATAGACAAATTTCTAGAGACTTACGAACTACCCAAACTGAATCAGGAGGACACATACAACTTAAACAGATCAATTTCAAGCAATGAAACAACATGCCACCAAAAGCCTACCAAGTGGCAAGGGTTGTGGCTCAGTGGTGGAGTGCTTGCTTGGCATGTGTGAGGCCCTGGGTTCCATTCTCAACACCACATAAAAATAAATAAAATATTTTTTTAAAGCCTACGAATAAAATCCGAGGACCATACAGATTCTCAGCTGAGTTCTACAAGACCTTCAAAGAAGAACTAATACCAATACTCCTCAAAATAATCCATGAAACAAAAAAAGAGGGAACCCTCCCAAACTCATTTTACAAAGCTAGTAACACCCTGATACCAAAATCAGGCAAAGACACATCAAGGAAATAAAACTTCAGACCAATATCCCTGATGCACATAGATGCAAAAATTATTAATAAAACTCTGGCAAATCACATACAACATATTAAAAGGATAGCACATCATAATCAAGTGAATGCAAGGTTGGTTCAACACACAGAAATCAATAAATGTAATTCATCACATCAAGATTTAAATTTAAGATTCCTATGACTGTTTCAATAGATGTAGAAAAAACATTTGATAAAATACAGCAACATTTCCTGCTCAAAACACTAGGAAAAATAGGGACAGAAGGAACATACCTCAACATTATAAAGGCTATCTATGCTAAAGCCCAAGGTCAACATCATTCTAAATGGAGAAGAGTTGAAAGCATTCCCTCTAAAAACTGGAACAAGACAGGGATGCCCTCTTTCACCACTTATATTCAACATAGCCCTTGAGACCCTAACCAGAACAATTAGATGAAAGAAATTAAAGGGATATGAATAGGAAAAGAAGAACTCAAACTATCACTATTTGTTGATGACATGATTCTATATGTAGAGGATCCAAAAGATTCCACCAGAAAACTTCTATAACTCATAAATAAATTCAGTAAAGTAGCAGGATATAAAATCAACATTCATAAATCTAATGCATTCTCATTCATAAGTGATGAATCCTCTGAAAGAGAAATTAGGAAAACTACCCTATTCACAATAGTCCCCCCAAAAATAAAATACTTGGGAATCAATCTAATAAAAGAGGTGAAAGACCTCTACAATGAAAACTACAGAACACCAAAGAAAGAAATTAAAGAAGACCTTAGAAGATGGAAAGATCTCCCATGCTCTTGGATAGGCAGAATTAATATTGTCAAAATGGCCATACTACCAAAAGCACTACACAGATTCAACAGAATTCCAATTAAAATTCCAGTGATGTACCTCCTAGATAGAAATAAATCACGAAATTTATTTGGAAAACTAAGAGACCCAGAATAGCTAAAGCAATCCTTAGCAGGAAAAAAGAATCAGGAAGTATCACAATACCAGACCTTCAACTGTACTACAGAGCAATAGTAACAAAAAAGACATGGTACTAGAACCAAAACAGAGAGGCAGACCAATGGTACAGAACAGAAGACAGAGACAAACACACATAAATATAGTTACCTCATATGAAACAAAGGTGCCAAAAACAGACAATGGAGAAAGAAAGCCTCTTCAACAAATGGTGCTGGGAACACTGGAAATCCATGTGTAGCAAAAAGAAATTAAATCCCTCTCTCTCACCCTGCACAAAATTCAATTCAAAATGGATCAAGGACCTAGGAATTAGATCAGATCATTGCAATGAACAGAAGAAAAAGCAGGTCCAAATCCTCATCATGTCAGCTTAGGACCTGACTTCCTCAACAAGACTCCTATAGCGCAAGAAATAAAATGAAGAATCAACAAATGGTGGCTGGGGTTGCGGCTCAGTGGTAGAGCGCTTGCCTACCATGTGTGAGGCACTCTGGGTTTGATCCTCAGCACCACATAAAAATAAATAAACAAATAAAGGTATTGTGTCTATCTACAACTAAAGAAATATTTTAAAAAAAGAATCAACAAATGGGATGGACTCAAACAAAAGATTCTTCCATGCAAAGGAAACAATCAATGATGTGAAGAGAGATCCTATAGAATGGGAGAAAATCATTACCATATCCACATCAGATGGAGCATTAATCTCCAGGATATATAAAGAACTCATAAAACTTAACACCAAAAAATCAAATAACCCAATCATTAAATGGGCTAAGGAATTAAGAAAACACTTCACAGAAGATATAAAATTGATCAAAAAAATATGAAAAAATGTTCAACTCTCTAGTAATTAGAAAAATGCAAATCAAAACTAGTCTAAGATATAATCTCACTCCAGTCAGAATGGCAATGATCAAGAACACAAGCAACAACAAGTGCTGGCAAGGATGTGGAGAAAAAGATACACTCATATATTGCTGGTGGGACTACAAACTAATTGCAACCACTGTGAAAAGCAGTATGGAGATTCCTTAGAAAACCTAGAATGGAACCACCATTTGACCACATATCCCACTCCTCAGTATACATCCAAAGGATTTTAAATCAGCATACTACAGTGATGCAGCCACATCAATGTTTACAGTAGCTCAATTCACATAGCTAAGTTACAGAACCAACCTAGGTACCCTTCAATAGATAAATGGATCAAGAAACTGTGGCATATATGCACAATGACTATTACTCAGCCCTAAAGGAGAATAAAATTATGGCATTTGCAGGTAAATGGATGGAACTGTAGAACACCATGCTAAATGAAATAAGCCAATCCCAAAAAACCAAAGGCCAAATGTTTTCTCTGATATGTGGATGCTGATCCATAATGTGGGGAGGGATGAATGGAGGAACTTTGGATAGGACAGAGGGGAGTCAGGGGAGGGAAGGGGACAAGGAGTGGGAAAGATGGTGGAGTGACACTGACATTAATCAGACACTTGAATGGTATGGACTCTACATCATGTACAACCAGAGAAATGAATAGTTGTGCTCCATTCATGTACAATGAATTGAAATGCATTCTCCTGTCATGTATAACTAATTAGAACAAATAAAAATCTTTAAAAGCTGGTTAAATTATGGTATATGGGGGGATCCAAGATGGCGGACTAGAGGGTGACTGCATCTCCCGTCGCTCCAGAACTCAGGATTCAAGAAGGGGAGGTAATGAGAGACTCTGACCAAAACAGAGCCGCTGGGGGAGTCTCTCCCAAAGGGTGAAGCACCGCCCAGGCGGCAGGCCATGACAGTGGGCAGCTTCTTGGAACAGGGCAGGGCAGCGAGTGACTTCCCGGAGCAGCCCAGCTCTCTCCAGCGGCAGGCTGGGTCCACAGCCAGCTTCTTGGAGCAGGCCCACCCAGTGAGAGCTTTTCCGCACAGAGCCAACCCGCAGATCTGGACCCAGTGGCGAGTCCCAGCTCGTAGGCAGCTTCTCGGACCAAGGCAGGACAGCGAGAGGCTTTCCCAAGCAGCGAGGCTCCATCCTGCAGCAGGTCCGGTCCATAGTCAGCTTCTGGGAGCAGCCACACCTACTGAGAGGTTTTCCGCACAGAGCCAGCCCCCAGCCCTGGACCCAGGGGTGTGCCCCGGCCTGCAGGCAGCTGCTTGTACCAGGGCAGGACAGCAAGAGGCTTTCCCGAGCAGCCCTGCTCCCTCTGGCAGCAGGACTGGTCCACAGCCAGCTTCTTGGAGCAAGCCCACCCAGTGACAGGTTGTCCCCGAGCAGAGCTAGCCCTCAGCACTGGACCCAGCAGTGGACTAGGGGCAACTTTCTTCGGAAGCACTGCATTATCAAGTTCCTCCAAGACTTCAGGCTACTGAAGGCTGGGAGGTGATATACTGGAAATCTGTAGGGACACTATAAGTCAATAGAGGAAATCTGCAACATCTCAGAGTCCCACTAATATCTGGCCAATATGAGAAAACAAGGTAAGAAAATGTCCCAAACAAACCTAGATGCTATATCAATAAAACCCAATGACAGCATGGCAGAAGAAATGTCAGAAAGGGAGTTCAGAATGTACATCATTAAAACAATCAGAGAAGCAAATGAAGAGATGAAAGAGCAAATGCAGGCATTGAATGATGAGATGAAAGCGCAAATGCAGGCATTAAATGATCGCACCAATCAACAGTTAAAAGAGCAAATATGGGAAGCAAAAGATCATTTCAATAAAGAATTACAGATTCTGAAAAAAAAAACAGAAATCCTTGAAATGCAGGAAACAATAACCAAATTAAAACTCCATAGAAAGCATATCCAATAGGATAGAACACCTGGAAGACAGAACCTCAGATATTGAAGATAAAATATTTAATCTTGAAAACAAAGTTGAACAAACAGAGAAGATGGTAAGAAATCATGAACAGAATCTACAAGAATTATGGGATATCATGAAAAGTCAAATTTAAGACTTATTGGGATTGAGGAAAGCTTAGAGAAACAAGCCAAAGGAATGAATAATCTATTCAATGAAATAATATCAGAAAATTTCCCAAATCTGAAGATTGAAATGGAAAATCAAGTACAAGAGGCTTATAGGACTCCAAATACATAAAATTGCAAAAGACCCACACCAAGCCACATTATTATGAAAATACCTAACATACAAAATAAAGACAGAATTTTAAAGACTGTAAGATAAAAGAATCAAATTACATTCAGGGGGAAACCAATAAGAATATCAGCAGATTTTTCAATCCAGACCCTAAAAGCTAGAAGGGCCTGGAACAACATATACCAAGCCCTGAAAGAAAATGGATGCCAACCAAGAAGCTTATACCCAGCAAAATTTACCTTCAGATTTGATGACGAAATAAAATCCTTCCATGATAAACAAAAGCTAAAAGAATTTACAAAAAGAAAGCTGGCATTACAGAACATTCTCAGCAAAATATTCCATGAGGAAGAGATGAAAAACAATGATGCAAATCAGCAAAAAGAGGAACTAGCCTAAAGGAATAGTCAAATAAGGGAGAAACCACGTCATGTCAAAAAATAAAAATGAGTCAAATGGCTGGGAATACATATCATATCTCAATAATAACCCTGAATGTTAATGGCCTGAACTCATCAATCAAAAGACATAGACTAGCAGATTGGATTAAAAAGAAAAATCCAACAATATGCTGCCTGCAAGAGACTCATCTCATAGAAAGAGATACTCACAGGATAAAAGTGAAAGGATGGGGAAAAAACATACCATGCACATGGACACAGTAAAAAAGCTGGAGTATCCATCCTCATTTCAGATCATGTGGACTTCAAGCCAAAACTAGTCAGAAGGGATAAAGAAGGACATTTCATACTGCTTAAGGGAAGAATAAATCAGCAAGACGTAACAATCATAAATATCTATGCCCCAAACATTGGCTCATCCATGTATGTCAAACGAATCCTTCTCGATACAGGAAATCAAACAGACCACAACACAATAATACTAGGCGATTTTAACACACCTCTCTCACCACTGGACAGATCTTCCAAACAAAATTGAACAAAGAAACCATAGATCTCAATAACACAATCAACAATTTAGACTTAACGGACATATATACAATATACCATTCAACAAAGAACGAATACACTTTCTTCTCAGCAGCACATGGATCCTTCTCTAAAATAGACCATATTTTATGCCACAAAGCTAATGTTAGCAAATATAAGAAGATAGAGATACTACCTTGTATTCTATCAGATCATAATGGATTGAAATTAGAAATAAATGACAGAATAAAAACCAGAAAATTCTCCAACACCTGGAGATTAAGTAATACGCTATTATATGATGAATGGACAACAGAAGACATCAGGAGGGAAATAAAAAAATTCTTAGAAGTAAATGAGAACAAAGATACATCATATCAAAATATCTGGGACACTATGAAAGCAGTAGTTAGGGGAAGATTTATTTCATGGAGCACATTAAACAAAAGGAGAAAAAAATCAACAAATAAACGACTTAACACTACAGCTCAAAGGCCTAGAAAAAGAACAGACCAACACCAAAAGTAGTAGAAGACAGGAAATAGTTAAAATCAGAGATGAAATCAATGAAATTGAAACAAAAGAAACAATAGAAAAAAATTAACAAAATAAATAGCTGGTTCTTTGAAAAATAAAATTGATAAACAGTCACACTAAAAGAGAGAGAGAAAACTCAAATTACTGAAATTCGGAATGAACAAGGAAATATCACTACAGACACGAGTGAAATACAAAAGATAATTAGAAGCTATTTTGAAAATCTATACTCCAACAAAATAGAAAATCTCGAAGACATCAACAAGTTTCTAGAGGCATATGAATTACCTAAACTGAACCAGGAGGACATACACAATTTAAATAGATCATTTTCAAGTAATGAAATAGAAGAAGTCATCAAAAGCCTACCAACAAAGAAAAGTCCAGGACCAGATGGGTTCTCAGCCAGGTTCTATAAAACCTTTAAAGAACAGCTCATTCCAATACTCCTCAAAGTATTCCATGAAATAGAAGAGGAGGGAACCCTCCCAAACTCATTCTATGAAGCCAATATCACCCGGATACCTAAACCAGACAGAGATACATCAAGGAAACAAAATTTCAGACCAATATCCTTAATGAACATTGATGCAAAAATTCTCAACAAAATTTTAGCAAATCACATACAAAAATATATTAAAAAGATAGTGCACCACGGATCAAGTGGGTTTTATCCCAGGGATGCAAGGTTGGTTCAACATCTGGAAATCAATAAATGTCATTCACCATATCAACAGACTTAAAGTCAAGAATCACATGATTTTTTTGATAGATGCAGAAAAAGCATTACATAAAATACAGCATCCCTTCATGCTCAAAACACTAGAAAAAATAGGGATTCACAACTCACAATAGCCAGACTGTAGAACCAACCTAGATGTCCTTCAATTGATGAATGGATAAAGAAACTGTGGTGTATATATACACAATGGAATATTACTCAGCCATAAAGAATGATAAAATTATTGCATTTGCAGGCAAATGGATGAAAGTGGAGAATATCATGCTAAGTGAGATAAGCCAATCTCAAAAAATCAAAGGACAAATGATCTCACTGATAAGCGGATGATGACACATAATGGGGGGGTGGAGGGGGGCAAGAATGAAGGAGGGACTGTATAGAGGGAAAGGATGGGTGGGAGGGGTGGGAGGAAGGGAAAAAATAACAGAATGAATCAAATGACATTACCCTATGTAAATTTATGATTACACACATGGTATGCCTTTACTCCATGTACAGAGAAACATGTATCCCATTTGTTTACAATAAAAACAATTATGGTATATCCATATTTTAGAATATTATACAGATTTTAAAAATAATAAAACTCTCCCTGGACTATATGGAAAGCTCACCAAGGAAAAATTTTAAGTTATCAGGATAAAACTGCAGAACAGCAAGTATGAAATGATGCTTTTAGTGCAAGAAAAATGAGAATAAGAATATACATTAATATTTGCTTATCCCACATAAGAAGCTGGAAGAATACATAAGGAACAACTATGTAAAGAATGGAGGACTGAATGGGCAGAGAGAACACACAGTAGTGCATAGCTATTCTTCTGCGGATGCTTAAGCCATATGACTTAATTATTCAAATATATGAATTTAAAAAGGTCCAAGTTTAAAAACTAAGGTAGAATTCTAAGTTAAAACTAACAAAGTAAAGCTTAAGAGGAATAAATATTAAAATCTACAAGATCAACTAAACTAATATAAAATATCTTAAAAACAGTTCATGTAAGAAGTTTGATTAGCTTTGGTGACTCAATATGAATAGTATGAAATAGCTACCCATAAAAATATTATATTGTCATTGCCAATTTCATCAACAAAGCAGAGGGCAAGGAACAGAACAGCAAAAGCTCTAGTCTACTCAGAATGAATGATCAGGATACATCTGGTAGGAAGTGCACATCGGGGGGCATTTTAAAAGAGGCATTGATAAGACATATTGAAACTGAAAGAACAGATAAAACTATACAAAAAAATTCTCTGTGGGATACATAAAAGCAAAATATATAAAATCTGACTTCAAAGAATGATGATCCAATTTAGGATATAGTTATAAACTTTGAGTATATCAAAATAATTTTATACCAACTTCACATAAAAAAAGGTAAACAATCATTTAAATACCCTCATTAGCATGAATGGTTCCCAAAGTCAACAAAAAGAGTTATGACTTAGCAGGTCCTCCATGGTCTGATTTCTTCTTCATCCTCAATACTTCCTCAAATGCACACCCGACTAAGGGCAATCAGCTGCCTAAACATCCCATACTTTTTTACACCTTTGTGCCTCTGAAAATGATGTTCTATCTCCTCCAACCGCCCTTCCCTTCATTAACCCTCATCCTCACTCCTGAACATTTTTTCACTTAAAGTTATGTTTTTATTAGTGCATTACAGTTACACACAATAGTAGGGCTCATTTTGACATATTCATAGATACATATAATGTAATTTACTCCATTTCAATTTCCAGTACTTGCTCTTCCCCTCCCCTTCTCCATCACCCTGATCCCTTCCTTTACTGCACTTACTTCCATTTATTTATTGTTTTTTCAAATTGGTAAATTATAGTTAGACATAAAACTGGAATTTAGCATAATATATATTCATACATGCATATAAAATAATCTAGTCTATTTTATTCTATAGTTTCTCCCCTTTCCCATCCCTCATCCCTCCCACTCAATTCTCTTGCTCTACTCCACTGTTCTCCCTTTTATCTTCGTGAGATTCCCCCCCTTTTTTTTTCACTAAGTGTAAATTAAATTTATTATTTGATTCTTTGCCTCTGTATTCCAAATCTTTTTCTGTTCTACTTAGTTATACATGACAGTAGAATGCATTTTGACACATCATATAAATGGAGTATAACTTCTCATTCTTCTGGTTGTGTATGATGTAGAATTACAATGGTCATGTAATCGTATATGCACATAGGGTAATAATGTCTGATTCATTCTACTATCCTACCTACTCATATACCTCCTCCTCTCCCTTCACTCCCCTGTATAATCCAAAGTACCTCTATTCTTCCCTAACCCTCCTCCATTGTTGTGAATTAGCATCCGCATATCAGAGAAAACATTCAGCCTTTGGTTCTTTGGGATTGACTTATTTGGCTTAGCACGATATTCTCCAGATCCATCCATTAATCAGCAAATGCCATAATTTCATTCCTCTTTAAGGCTCAGTAATATTCCATTGTGCATATCAATCTAACAAAAGAGGTAAAAGACCTCTACGATAAAAACTACAGAACACTAAAGAAAGAAATTGAAAAAGAACTTAGAATATGGTCTCGGATAGACACAATTAACACTGTCAAAATGGTCATATTACCAAAAGCACTATACAGATTTAATGCAATTCCTATCACAATCCCAATAACATTCTTCATAGAAATAGAAAAAGCAATCATGAAATAAGAGGCCCAGAATAGCCAAAGCAATCTTTATCAAGAAAACTGAAGCAGGAGACATCATAATACCAGAAACTAAATTATACTACAGAACTATAGTAACAAAAACGGCATGGTATTGACACCAAAACAGACAGGTAGACCAATAGTACAGAATAGAAGACACAGAGACGAACCCACATAAATACAGTTATCTTATATTAGACAAAGGTACCATAAACATACACTGGAGAAAAGATAGCCTCTTTAACAAATGGTGCTGGGAAAACTGGAAATCCAAATGTAGCAAAATGAAATTAAACCCCTATATCTCACTCTGTACAAACTCAACTCAGAGTGAATCAAGGATTTAGGCACTAGAATAGAGACCCTGCACCTACTAGAAGAAAAAGTAGGCCCAAATCCCCACCATGCTGGCTTAGGAATTAAATTCTTTAACAAAACTCCTAAAGCCCAAGAAGTAAAATCAATAAATGGGAATTCTTCACAGCAAAGGAAACAATTAGTAACATGAAGAGAGTGCCTACAGAATAGGAGAAAATCTTTACCACCTGCACCTCAGTCAGGGCATTAATCTCCACATTACATAAAGAACTCAAAAAACTTAACACCAAAAAAAAATAATAATCAATAAATGGGCTAAGGAACTAAACAGACACTCCCACTGTACTTTCTTAAGTTCCTTATTTCTCTCTAGCTTCCACATACTAGAGAAAACATTCAACCACTTACTTTCTCTGAGTTTGGCTCACTGCACTTAGCACGATGTTTCATCCATTTGCCAGCAAATGTCATTCATTTTTCTTTTTTTAATATTTTTTAGTTGTTGATGGACCTATATTTTATTTATATATGGTGCTGAGAATCAAATCCAGTGTCAATAACAACCCTAGTCCATTTCATTCTTCTTTATGGCTGCTTATAAAACCCCATCAAGTATACATGCCACATTTTCTTTATCCACTCATCTGTGGAAAGGCACTTAAGTTGATTTTATAACTTGGCTATTGTAAAACTATATGAATGTATTGCTATAGTATGCTGATTTTAGTCCTTTTGTACAAATGGGTCATATGGTGGTTCCAATTCTAGTCTTTCAAGGAATCGCCATACTGCTTTCCAAAGTGACTGTACTAATTTGAAGTCCCACCAACCATATATGTGTAACATCCTCATCAGCAATTATTATTTGGATGTTTAATGGTTGCCATTCTAACTCAAGTGAGATAAAATTTCAGTATAGTTTTGATTTGCATTTTCCTGAGTGCCAAGAATATTGAACTTTTTTATGTATTTGGTATCCATTTGCATTCCTTCTTTGTAGAAATGTGTTTAGCTCATGTGTCTATTTATTGACTATTTGGGGTTTTTGAGTTATTTATATATTCTGGATAGCAATCCCATCAGAAGAGTAGTTGGCAAAGATTTTCTTCCATTCTGTAGGTTCTCTCATGCTCTTGCCTCCTTTGCTATGCACAGGATTTTTATTTTGAGGTTATCCCACTTATTGAATCTTGATTTTATTTCTTGAGCTTTAGGAGAAAAAATGCCTATCCTCCTCAAATATTCCACGAAACAGAAAGGGAGGGAACATTCCCAAATTCATTCTATGAAGCCAGCCAGTATCATCATGATACTAAAACCAGAAAAGGACACATGAAGAAAACTATAGTCCAGTATCCTTGCTGAGCATAGATGTAAAAATCTTTAATAAAATATTAGCAATCCACATTCAAAAACACATTAAGAAGACTGTTCACCATGACCAAGATGTTTTCATTCCTGGTATGTAAAATTGGTTCAATATACACAAATCAATAAAGGCAATTCATTATGTAAACATAATTAAGGACAAAAATTACATGATTACTTCAATGGATTAAAAAAAAGTCTTTGACAAAATCCAGCACCCATTCATATTAAAAACACTAGAGAATAAGGATAGAAGGACCCCAACATTATAAAGGCTATACGTGACAAACCCAAAGTCAAGATCACACAGAAAGGAGGAGGAGAAATTAAAGTATTTCCTCTAAAATTGGGAACAAAACAAGGATGTCCATTTTCATCACTTTTATTCAACATAGTTCTTAAAACTCTAGGCAGAGCAATCAGGCAAAGAAAGGAAATTAAAGGGATGCAAACAGAAAAGAAGTCAAATTATCTTTGCTGATGACATGATCCTATATCTAAAAGACCTTAAAAACTCTACCATAAGAGTTCTAGAGTTGATAAATGAATTCATCAAAGTAGCAGATGCAAGATCAACATACATAAATTAATCACTTTCCTATACTTCAATAATGAATCTGCTGAGGAAGAAATCAGGAAAACTATCCCATTCACAATAACCTCAAAAAATAAAACAAAATACTAACCAATAAATCTTACCAAGGAGGTGAAAGACCTCTGCAATGAAAATTATAGAACACTGAAGAAAGAAACTGAAGACAACTTTAGAAGACAGAAAGACCTCCCATGTTTTTGAACAGGCAGAATATTGTCAAAATGGTCATACTACCAAAAGTGATTTACAGATTCAATACAATCCCATCAAAATGCCAATGACATTCTTCACACAACTAGAGGAAAAAATGATTTTAAAATTCATATGAAAGAATAAGAGATCCAGAATAACCAAAGTAATCCTGAGCAATACAAGGAATGCTGGAGGCATCACAATACCCAACCTTGAATATCTCTACAGAGCCATAGTAACAAAAATATCATGGTATTGGCATTAAAACAGACAGACCAATGGAAAAGAAAAGACAATACAGAGAAAAATCCATACAGATATAGTCACCTGATTGTTGACAAAGGTGCCAAACACATATGTTGGAGAAAAGGCAGTCTTTTTAAACAAATAATGCTGGGAAAACCAGATTGTCCATATGTAGAATGAAACAAAATCCCTATCTCTCACCTTGCACAAAAATCAACTCGAAGTGGATCCAAGATCTAGGAATTAGACAGAAACTCTACAACTGTTAGAAGAAAAGAAAGGGTCATCACTCCAACATGCTGGTACAGGCACTGACTTCCTTAAATAAGACTCCTTATCTTCTGAAAACTTCTACTCATTTTTCAAGCCCCAACTCTGATGCATTTCTGTCTCTGAAACATTTCATGGCCTGCCAAATCAAAGTTATGTATGTCACTTGTTAGTCAACATTCAATAAATATACACTGAGAATTTCCCATGTATCTGGCAAGAAGCCACATGCTGGGGATACAGTAGTTATTAACAAGACAGACCCATATTGCTGTCCTTTCAGAGCTCACAGTTTAGTAGAGGGGGGGAAAAAGTGATCCTTATGTGTTGAGTACTATACCAAAGTACATAAAAGATGCATACAGCAGAGGAATTAAACCTTGCCCAGAAGTCATAGACAGCCTCCTTGAGGAAATTTAAACTGAAAACTAAAGGATGAAATGAATAAGACAAAAATGGATGAAAAGAAGTGTTCTTTAGAATAGCAGGTGCAAAGAGTCAAGAGGCAAGAGAAAGCATCTCTCTCAGGAACTAAAAGTTGCTTAATTACTTAGATAACACAGTTGGAGAGAAGTAGAGTCATAAAGAAGAGTCCATTCTAATTGGAGTGAGAGGAAATCTTAGGGTAGTTTTGATTTGTTTTTTCTAATTATTAGAGATGTTGAACATTTTTTCATGTATTTTTTAATCAATTTTATATCTTATTCTGTTAAGTACCTATTTGCTCAGTTCCTTAGTCCATTTATTGATCAGGTTATTTGTATTTTTGGTGTTAAGTTTTGGAGTTCTTTATAAATTCAGGAGATTAGTGCTCTATCTGACGTGCATGTGGTAAAAGATTTTCTCCCACTCTGTAGGCTCTCTCTTCGCATTATTGTTTTCTTTGCTTAGAAAAAGCTTTTTGGTTTGAATCCATTTATTGATTCTTGCTTTTATTTCTTGTGCTCTGGAAGTCTTGTTGGTCCTAAGCCAACATAATGAAGATTCAGGCCTACTTTTTCTTCTATTTGGTGCAAGGTCTCTGGTTTAATTCCTAGGTCCTTGATCCATTTTGAGTTGAGTTTTGTGCAAGGTAAGAGATAGGCGTTTAATCTCATTTTTCTGGATATGGATTTCATCTCCTTCCAATTAGAATGGCTACTATCAAGAATACAAGCAACAAAAGGCTGGAGTTGGGGCTTAGTGGCAGAGTGCTTACCTGACATGTGTGAGGCCCTGGGTTCATACTCAGCACCACAAATAAATAAATAAAATTGAACAAAAGATCCACTGACAACTAAAAAAACAAAATGTATAAAAAAAGGAACACAAGTAACAATAGGTACTGGCAAGGATGTGGGGAAAAAGGTACATTCATACATTGCTGGTGGGATTGCAAATTGGTACAGCTACTCTGGAAAGCAGTATGGAGATTCCTCAGAAAACGTAGAATGTACCCACCATTTGATCCAAATATCCCACTCCTCAGTTTATAACCAAAGGACTTAAAATCAACATACTACAGTGACACAGCCACATCAATATTTATAGCAGCTCAATTCACAACAGCTAGATTGTGGAACCAACCTAGATGCCCTTCAATAGATGAATAGATAAAGAAACTGTGAGATATATATATATATAGATAGATAGATAGATAGATAGATAGATAGATATAGATATATGTATACACACACACACACACACACACACACACAATGGAATATTTCTCAGTCATAAAAAAGAATAAAATTATGGCCTTTGCAGGGAAATGAATGGAGTTGGATAATATCATGCTAAGTGAAATAAGGCAATCCCAAAAAACCAAAGGCCAAATGTTTCCTCTGATAAATGAATGCTGATACATAAGAGGGGGAGTAAGGGAAGAATGGAGGATTGCGGGATTATGTAGAGGGAAATGAGGGGAGGGGAGGAGTGGGGGAAGGAAGTTGGTACAGTCAGACAAACATCATTACCCTATGTACATGTATGATTACATGAATGGGTGGGACTCTACATCATGTACAACCAGAGAAATGAAAAGTTGTATTCCATTTGTGTACAATGAATCAAAATGCATTCTGCTGTCATGTATAACTAAATAGAATGAAGAATTTAAAAAATAATAATCAACAAAAAAAAAGGAGAGTTCAATCTCCAAGACCTAGATATTAGAGAAAACATGTCATATTTCAAACAACTCAAAGGTTCAATATGGCAGTTTAATATCTTAGATGACAAAATGACATTGGAGAGGTAAGCAGGAGTCAGAGGTCAAGGGGATTTTAAAATATTTTAAGAAATTTGGTCTTTAATGGAAGCAATAACAAGGTTTTAGGCAGGGCAGTACCAAGATCCAGGTTTGGGAGTTTTTGTTTTTTATTTCAGTAAAATCACTTGGGAAGTTATAGTGTAGAAAAGAGAACAGAGAAGAATAGCAAAACTAAATGCAGGAAGAACAAACGAAAAGACTAATCCAGTAATGCAAAAAGAGATAATGGTAACATGATCTTACCTCAAAAGATATTTAGAATCTTACTATATGGTGACTACCTAAATATGAGCAAGAAAAATTCTACATTCATCTGAGTGATATTAAGGCAAACAAATACAAAAAGAAGAATAGAGACCCGAAGACCACAAGTTCCATCTAAACCTGTAATTGAAATGCCTGCAGATACCCAAACTGAGAAGTCTAGTAGAAAGTGGGATACCTGCATCTGTAGCTCAGAATATATACCTGAAGTAAAATTTTTTATTTATGAGACCATATATAGTAACACTTTTTTGTCTGTATCAAAGACATACCAGAAATACTATACTTGAAACATTCAATGTGATTAGATTCTTGAAAAGGAAATGTCTTCATACCCAATACAAAACAAGTGTTCAACAAGTTTTTTATGAATTGAAAATAAATTTCTTTCTGCATAAACTCTAAGTTCTATAACCCTAATCTCTTCTTCCCATTATTCAGACTACAGATTAACTTCACTAAAACAAAATGTTTTTTTCCTAAGACTTCAGTAGTTTCCTGTTGCATACAAAAGCAAATCCTAAATCTTAACCCTTTACCTTAAATATCTTTCCAACATTATCTTCAACCCAGGGCATTCATACCCCTGGAGTAAAGATAAAGAGTCACAATTATTTTTAAATAATCCCTTTTTCTAGAATACTTATTATGTGCTCTGGATTTTATTTAATTTAACCTGTTTAATCTTCACAAGAATCTTACAAAGAAAGTACCATTATTATCTGTTTTACAAAGAAAATAAATAAAAGGACATGGTAGAAACTACAAACAGGAACAGAAATCTGACCTAACCTCACCTAGATTTTTAACCTAAATTGTCCACATTTTATTAAAATCGTTCTCCTTGGGAAGAAAAAAAAGTATGTATACAATTTGTTGCCATATCCCAGTATCCAAGTACTATAAACCTTCCTAAACCAGATCTTGCTGAGAACATAAAGTTGAGCACTCTACTTTTTCTTCTTTCTCTCCTCCCTTTGCACAATAATTCCACTTTATCCATCTTCAAACTAACCACGGTATACTGTTCTAAAGTGTGGAAAAAGTAAGTCCAGGGCACCAAAAGGACTATTCTAAAGCACTGGGAAAGAAGCAGTGTCTTTTCTGTTTTACATATATCTATTATTCAGAGCAAAACACAAGATAGTTTAAACCTAACAGACAATTTGAACACTCCCCCGGACAATAACAGTTGTTTTTCTCATCAAAGACATGTGAAATATTTCCAAGGACATACCTACATTAGACCATCAGACAAGCCTTAGTAAATTTTAAAGGACTAAAAATCATCCAAACTGTCCTCAGATCACAGTGGAATTAACAGCAGAAAATATAGGAATTCATAAGTATGTAGAAATAGGACAACACCCTCTTAAGTAAGCAAGGAGTCAAAGAAGAAATCACAAAATAGAAAATACCAAAATGAATGAAATCAAATTACAACATGCCAAATCTTACACAAGAGGCAGCTAAAGGAGTACTAAGAGGAAAATTTATTGCTGTAAATATCTCTATTAAGAAAAAAGATTTCACAAATACAAAGTAGTAGACGAGTGAAAGGAGAATAGAGGAAGAAGGGGAGGGGGAGGAGGACAGGAAGAAAAAGGAGAAGGAAAAAAGAGATCATGAATTAAAATCAATTTTCATACATGGAAGAGTTAGGATAAACCCAATTATTATGTATTAACCATAAAGCTCTAATTTAAAAAAAGATTTCAAATACCCTAGGTTTCAATCTTAAGGAACTGGAAAAATAGAAAATTAAACCTAAAACAAGCAGAGGAAGAAAATGACAAAACATTAGAGTTTAAGTAAATGAACTAGAACAATGGAAACCAATTGAAAAAAATCAACAAAACTGAAAATTGGATCTTTGGAAAGAATTATATGCCACAGTGAATTTATGTACACCCATAATTATGTATATGCATCACACACTAACCAAAAATACTATAAATTAAAGAAAGATAAGTAGAGGAAAGGGAACAGGAGGAGGGAGGAAAGGAGGAAAATAGGAAGTAATGGGACCAAACTGGAGCAAATTATATCCTATGCTTATAATAATTATATCAAAATGAACCCTAATATTATGTATAACTATAATGAACTAATAAAAAAGATGTAAGAATGTCAGAAAGGAAGAAAATCATGACTCAACTATATGATTTCTAAAAAAATTTCCTATCAAATATAATGAGATTGCTGGTTATGTTAGTTTCCTGTTACTATTAAAATACCTGAGATAAATCAACTTAAAAGGAGGAAAGGTTTATTTTGACTCACACATTTAAACATGTTGGTCCATGGTCAACTGCCCATGTTGCTTTTGGGCCTCTGGTGAGGCAGCACATCATGGCAAGACTAAAGGGCAGGATACAAAGAGGAAGATGAAGGGGACAGACACATTCTCTGATGTCCATACCACACCTACCTGAATTACCAGATTGTTTCTATTCTTGCAAGACTTGAAGAGAAAACAGGTCTCTCCAACTCCAATACAGTACATTTCCTGTCCAAATTCCACTACTCTAAAGCAAAGAAGCTACAAGGAGATTACAGTTTATAGTTGAAAATAAACTAAACAATACACAAAAATCTGATACCCCAAAATGTCACCAGCAGAAAACCACATGACAAGAAAGTCATCATAAAAAAGTGGAAAAACTATCCACCCTGACAAATGTGCAAATCTCAACATATAAAACACAAGAAATGTTTAAAAAAACAATAAATTTTTAAAAAATGTTATGCAGCACCTCCTAAAAGTCCTAACTCCCTAGTACAGATTCCTAAGATACTAAAGTGGATAAAATGCTGGGCAAATAATTCAAAAGAATTATTTTTAAAAAGAGCAATGAAATCCAAAAGAATATAGATAAATGGTTAAATGAATTAAGGAAAACACTGCAGAATATGAATGAGAAATTCAGTAAAGCAGTAGAGATTTAGAAAAAGAAACAGAAATCAGCAAGTCAAATTAAAAACTCAGTTTAAGAGGCCAAGTGAAGTGGTACATACCTATAATTCCAGCAACTAAGAAGGTGAATGCAGGAAGAACACAACTTTGAGGCCACCTTCAACATCTTAGTAAGACCTTGTCTCAAAAATAAAAATAAAAATGCTTGGGGAAGTAACTCACTGGTAGAGTGTCCCTGGGTTCAATTCCTAGGACTACAAGAAAATAAAAAAAAAAAACTGAACTGAAAGTCCCAACAACAGACTAGTAGATCCAGCAGAAGAATATCAGAGTTTATAGACAGGGTTTTTGAAATATTACATTTAGACAAAATAAAAAAAGAAAGAATGAAAATAACATGTAAGATATATTAGTCAGTTTTTCATTGCTATACTCAGCACAGATATTATTCAGAACCGAAGAAGAAATGAATAACTTCCAATGACCTGTAGCTGTACTTCAGTGGCACAGTATTTGTCTGGCCTGTGTAAGGCCCTGGGTTCGAACCCCAGAACTGAGGGGGTGGAAAACTTCCAAGATAAACTAAGAGAAGTCATGACCACTAGACTATCATTACAAAAAAATGTTTAAGGGAAGCCTACACTCAGAAAAGGAAGAAAGATAATCATCATAGAAGAGTACATGAAAGAATAAATTTCACCAGAAGAGTACAGATGCAAATGAGAAATATGAAAGAATCAAATCAAAATGAGAAATATGAAAGAATCAATACAGTAAACAATCAAACCTCAAAGATGAAAAGAGAAGAACTCACAAAGAATATTCAAATCACCCAGGAAGAAAATCAACAAACTGAAAGAAACAAGCCCATATCTTTCACTAATAAATCTGAATGTAAATGGTCTTAATTCTCCTATGGTCTTAACTCTCCTAAAGACAAAGACTTGGCTTAATGGGTTAAGAAACAAGACACAATAAAATACTGCCTACAAGAAACTCACACTGCCTTCACAGACAAATGCACAATTAAAAGACAGAAAATGATATTCCACGCAAACGGAATCCAAAAGCAAGCAGGACTAACTATACTTAAAATTCAACAAAACAGAGTTAAAGAAAAAACTTGGAGACAAAGAAGGTCACTTTTTGTCACTATGACCAAAATACCTGACATAAACAAATTAGAGGAGGAAAGATTTATTTTGGCTCACAGTCTCAAAAGTTTCAATCAATGGTTGGCTGATTCCATTACTCTGTGCCTGAGGTGAGGCAAAAACATCATGGCAAGATGGTACTGCAGAGAGAAGCTGTTCAGCTAATGGAAGCCAGGGAAGAAAAAAGAGAGAGAAATAAAGGGGCCAGGGACAAGATATACTCCCCAAGGGTATGCCTCCAGTGAACTATTTCCTCAAACCATGCCTCCCCTGTTTACAGTTTCCACCCCTCACAGTTGTCAATAGATTAATCCATTGATGTCATCAGCACCTTTGTGAACCAATCACTTTCCAAAAGCCCCACCTTGAATATTGCTGCACTGGGGAACAAATCTTTAACACGTAAACTTTTGGGATATTCCAGACCCAAAATATAGCATTCCACCCCTAGCCCCCAAAAGCTCAGCTCACATACAAATCTCAGCCCATCTCCAAGTTAAAAGTTTCAGCAATGCCCAAAAGTCCAAGTTCAAAATCTCCCCTAAGACTCAAAGTAAACTCTTAGCTATAAGCTCCTATTAACATATATATGTATATATATTACAATATATTAACAGCACAGAGTAAACATTCTTATTTAGAGGAGGAACAGGGCATAGAAAAGAGTGATGGAATCAAAGCAAAACAGAATTCCAGCAGGACAAACAACAGGTCATAACACTCCATGTCCAGGATACGGGGCACATGGTAGTGAGATATGAGCCTCCAAGGGCTTGGGCAGTCCCACCCCTATGGTGTGCTAGTTGCAGAACAAGCGGCCCCTCTCCAGACTGGTTTAGCTTGCTGCCTGAAGTTTGCCTAGACAGACATTCTGTGTTCCAGGTATTTCCAGTATTTCTTAAGTCTTGGAGTCTCCACTACATCTTCAACTTCAATTCTTGCAGTTTCAGCTTCATTCTTACAGGTTCACACATTGCCCATGGGGATTCTGACCCTGACACATTGCCTGGTCTCCCAAGGCCTTGCTTTGAAATTTCATTGGAAGCCCCCAGGAACCTGTAACTCCAGCATTTTTCATTTCTACAAAACTGGCACGATGGGGGCATGCCAACATCTCTGTCAGCAATAATAGTAGCCAGGCCCTCCTAAGCCCCTTAAGTGTCTTGACAACAGAAAATTCAGAGCAAATAACTTTTTCTGCCAAAGGACAGCAGAAGCCCCCTGAGTTTTCTTCTAAAGCAAAGTCTTCCCAATGAGTTTTCACTTTTACACACTTCATTCAGTCACAGGTAGGATCTTGCTGATTCTTGAAAGAAAATGTGGTATATATACACAATAGAGTGTTATTTTGCTATAAAAAAGAATGAAATCCTGTCATTTGCAGAAAATGAATGGAACCAGAGGACATCATGTTAAGTTAAATAAGCCAGACTCAGAAAACAAATACTACGTGTTGTCTCATATGTAGGAATTTTTTAAAAAGTGGACCTGAAACAATAGTGATTACCAGAGACTGAGAAGGGAGAGTGGGATAAGGTGGTTGGATTTGATCAGTGCATACTATATGCATGCAAGGAATTATCACACTGAATCCCACTAATACGTAAATTTGTGTGTTAATTTAAAAAATGGAACATTAAAATTTTTTAAGAAAAAAAAATAACATGAGATACAGAAACACAAGTCATATACACTAGCAGTTCTGGCACTGAGTCCAGGTGTCAAAAATCACAAAGATAGTTTGGGGAATTCTTAATAATAAAAAAAAATTATAAAGCTAGAAGGAAAAAGAATATTAACACTTCACACTAAATCCTAGTCTCAGAACTTCTTTCTGTCATTTACTTGTTGAAATAAAGAGTTTGAAGGAACGAATAAGATAATTGTCGCATCCTGAATTTATAATCTATTTCCAACTTACGATATCCAAATACCATGGAGAAAGATATTCTTTTGTGTGTTAAAAGTTAATAAGATAAAAGAAACCATTTATTCTGGCTCACAAAAAAGAAGTTAATTAAGATCATTTATAAAGAAACAATGCTAAATATAACATAATATTTTCATAATGAAATTATAGACTCAAGTGAGAAAAGATATGTGTAAATATAAAATACACACACACACACACACACACACACACACACACACACACATATATCTTACCGAAGAGGTGATTAGTTCACAATCATAGGTTTTCCATGCTAGGAACAGTATTATTCAGTCCTTCTGGTAAATAAATTCCACTATTCTTTTATCACTTAGTTTTTCTGAATCAAAAACTACTCTCATGGTCTTCCATTTGCCTTCCTGAAATACCTTTTTTCTTTGACCACAGTATATCAACGGCTCCTTACTTCCCACAGAACAAAGGCCAAATTCCTTAATTTAACATTCAAGCCTTTCATATTCTCAGTCAAACCTATCTCCCCAATCTTCTCACAGGACCACAGGACTTGGTCTATTCATGGTCCTCCAAATCACCTTGCACAAATCTCTCTCATATCTCACACTGTTTACTGCTCCTTGGATCTCCTCTAATGCTTCCTCTTCATTCACAAAATCCTATTTACTCATTGAGACTCAGTTCCACTTTCACCCTTAGGAACATGTATTTCCTTGTGACCCCAGTCTCTGAACTCTCCTATGGCCCATTCTACTTCTATTTGTTCTACATGGTTGACATTTACAAAACTACTGTGTGTGTAGAGTGTATGTTGTCATATACACACCATCTCCCCTCTGCTCTACATACCCAGAATCCATAGCCTCCACCTTTTACAAAAATTTTCTGACTATGTTTGCACAGTAGGGCTCTCAGTTGTACCCCTTCAACCACAAGTGAATATGTAAAGTAGACTGGGCCATACAACTCATTCCCTTAAACTTTCCTAACTGGAAATAGCTCTCTCCTATTCCATCAAATACTGTAAGGATGTAACCTGAGTTGCAAGAGTTTATAGTTCTCAATAAATGAAAGCAGCAAATTTAAAGAAGTCAATGAGTAGGAGACCAAAACAGACAGATGCCAAAATGAAAACAGAGGTCCTAATGCTTTAAGGTCATGATTCCAGTCTATCCTGAGGCTCAATCTATTTTTGGTTACATGAACCAATATAAATCAATAAATTCCTCCCTTCTGCTTCAGTTTGAGATGGATTTCTATCAATTATAATTGAAAGAACTCTGTCAAGCTCCTCAACTTCATTATAAATACCTCAAGAACAAGAATATGCTTGTCTACTCCATTAATAGTACATAGTAGTCACCCAGTAATATTCCTTGACTGAGTTCTATCCTCTAGTAGTTTTGTCACAGATTTAGTAACACGGAAGAAAAAGCCCTGAACAGAGAATCAGAACCTGGATTCAAAACCTAAATAGCCATTCTGTGACTCTGAGTAAGTCAGTATACTTCTCTGACCTTGGTGCTCTTATTTGAAGACAAGAAGGTTAAGTTACATCATTATGTTCCCTTCTAAATCTATAATTCCATAAATAATATTGTTAGCTAAATATTTTTTTCACTGGCATCGTTTCAACTACCATCTTCACAAAATGCAATTTCCCAAACACAATTTTTACAATCTTTTAGATTGAAGTCTTGAAAGTAGGTGGGCTTTTATATTATCCTTATTCCCAGTGTCAAGCATATACTAGCTCTTCCAAAAATGTTTTTTGAATCAATTAAAAATCAATGAAAAATCTTAATTTTCCAGTTAGATTTACATGTTCATCTACAGTTAGGTTTATATGTTAAACATGTCGTATATTTAAGGTTGTGTTTCATTATCTTATACAAACTATTTCTCTTCTTTCAACAAGGTGGGTGAATGAACAAGAATTTGGGGGAACTTTACTGGAATTTAATATGGGACACTCCAAGCAGATTGGGATGAGACTCAAGAGATCAAATATAATAATAAGGAACTCTAAGTTCCCAGACCCACAGTCATGGCAGCAGCTGGACGCATAAGCCAGGCCAGTCACTACATGAACACATAAAGCAAAAGGGAATAAAGGGAAGCCCCATTCTCATGAGGACTGAGGCATGTCAGGGTATTGAGTTTAGAGATCAGAATCACTGCCAGTGGTATTGGCACCAAACTAGACAGGTAGACCAATGGTACAGAACAGAAGAAACAGAGACAAACCCACATAAGTACAGCTATCTCATTCTAGACAAAGGTGCCAAAAACATACAGTGGAGTAAAAATAGTGGTGCTGGCCAAACTGGAAATCCATATGTAGCAAGATGAAATTAGACCCCTATCTCTAACCCTGTACAAAACTCAATTCAAAATGGGTCAAGGATCTAGGAATTAGACCTGAGACCCTTCACCAAATAGAAGAAGTAGGCCCAAATCTTCATCATGTTGGCTTAGGGCCAGACTTCCTTAACAAGACCCCCATAGTGCAAGAAAAAAAGCAAGAATCAATAAATGGGATGGATTCAAACTAAAAAGCTTCTTCCCAGCAAAGGAAATAATAATGTGAAAATAAAGCCTATACATAGTGGGAGAAAATCTTTTTCACACACACTTCAGACAGAGTGCTTGTCTCCAAAATTTATAAAGAACTTAAAAAACTACACCAAAAGTACAAAGAACCCAATCAATAAATGGGCCAAGGAACTGGGTAGATACTTCACAGAAGATGATACACAGGTGATCAACAAATATATGAAAAAGGGCCCATCATCTCTAGTAATTAGAGAAATGCAAATCAAAACTACCCTAAGATTTCATCTAACTCCAATTAGAATGGCAATTATCAAGAATACAAGCAATAATAATTGTTGACGTAGATGTGGGGGGAAAGGCATACTCATACATTGCTGGTGGAGTTGCAAATTGGTGCAGTCACTCTGGAAAGCAGAATGTAGATTCCTCAGAAAACTTGGAATGGACCCACCATTTGATCCAGCAATCCCACTCCTTGGTTTATACCCAAAGGACTTAAAATCAGCATACTACAGTAAAGCAGTCACATCAATGTTCATAGCTGCTCAATTCACAATAGCTAGATTGTGGAACCAACTTAGATGCCCTTCAACTGATGAATGGATAAAGAAACTGTGCTATACATACACAATGGAATATTACTCAGCCATAAAGAATAAAATTATGGCATTTGCTGGTAAACAGATGGAGTTGGAGAGTATCATGCTAAGTGAAATAAGGTAATCCCAAAAAACCAAAGGCCAAATGTTTTCTCTGATAAGTGAATGATGATACATAACAAGGGGGGTGTATGGGGGCGGGCGATAAGAGAAAAATGGAGGAACTTTGGATTGTGTAGAGGGAAATGCGGTGGGAGGAGGTTGGAGAAGGAAAGATAGTGGACTGAGACAGATGTTATTACCCTATGTACGTGTATGATTACACAAATGGTGTGAATCTACATTGTGTACAACCATAGAAATAAAAAGTTGTACCCTATTTGTGTTCAATGAATCAAAATGCAGTCTGTAAAAATAATATTAAAAAAATTCTAAAGATAAATACACACTTAATATGTAATAGAAGGCAAAACTAATAAAACGTTTCAAGAGAAAAAAAGAATCACTGCTGGAAAAAAACAGTAAGCTGCACTGCACAGTATCCTTGTATGGGAAAGAAGCCACCATCTCTACCCACAGCCTCAATGTAGGGGCCAGCAGCTAGGGGAGCAGATGAGTCTGGCTGGGATGAGTCTGGTTCAAAAAACAAGCTGGGCAAACCCACAATGTGGAACAAAGAATGTGCCTAAGTGATCCAGAAAAAATCAAATGTGTAGAGAAGTTTACACAGGGGAATACTGGTCATGGGAAACCTATCTGGTTTCCCCCTCCCCTTCCAATTTAGCTGCTTGGTAGGACCTGCTGGGAGAGAAGCACTTGACCAGAATTTGAAAAGGTTGGGGTGGGAAAGATGGAATTTGGAGACTGAATCAGAGACCAGGAATCATGGAGTCCACAGACAATACCAAATGAGTGGAACCCAAAAGAGATTCCTGGAGTGAAATGTTCCAGTGTGGACTAGCAATTGTTGGACCCTGGAGCCTGGAGGTGTACTGACTTAAAATCTCCACATGAACTTGGCATTCAGGGAAGAGACTGGAGCATACCTAAGCCTACACCCTGCCAGGAGTTCTACCTCCAGGATTAACCCTCTCACCCTACCAACCCTATTCACCCTAAAGGTGGAACAAGAATCAAACTCCAGACAACCCCACCTAAATACTGAAAAGGGAGGCTGAGAAACTTCTGAACTCCAAAGGAAACAATTGTTCAATTTATCATTGAGATTTTTTCTTTTTTCTTTTTTCTCTCACATTTCTACCACTTATGAAACCAATTATTCTTCATGTATCAATTAATTAAAGACTGGGGATGTCTGAATAACATTTCAGTTTTGTTTTATATTCTTTATTTTCACTTTTCTCTATTTTTCTTTTTTTTTAATATTTATTTTATATGTTTTTTTCCTCTCACTTATCTGTCTCCCTTGATTCTCTCTTTTTTCTAATAGGCAAGCTCTATTATTTCCTTTCACTCTTCTTATAATTTTTTCTCCTATCTTCTCTCCTCCTTCCTCATAAACATCACATCCTACACTACTACTGTTCCCTCTTTGTCCTCCATTTAAAATTGTAAACCCTTTTGCAAACTCTTTACTGTAGGCAGTAACTGAACACATCACTTCTGTTTTTCACAACAAAACTGTAGACATCATAGTAGGAGCTATTTGGTTTAAGGCTATATCTTGTTTACATTGATTGTTGTTAATATTTGTCTCCCCCTTAAAGGCAAGATCCTGGAAACCTTCAGGGACAACATATGTCAACATGGTAGAAACTGCTCTGCCTCAGATCCACACTGCTAGATGGGTAGACACCCAAACACCATGAAAAAATACAGGAACAAAGCAGCCCAAACAAACCAAAATGCTCCAATAATAGAATCCACTGACACCAAAGTGGAATAAATGTCAGAGAAGAAGTTTAGAATGTGTGTAGTTAAACTGATCTGTGAGGTAAAGGATGACTTAGGAGTGAAATCAGAGATAAAATTCAGGAGATGAAAGATCACTTCAATAGATAGAGATTCTGAAAAGAAACCAAGCATAAATATTCAAAATGAAGGAATCAATAAACCAAATTAAAAATTCAATAGAGAACATTACCAACAGACTAGACTACTTGAAAGACAGAACTTCAGGCAATGAACACAAAACACATACTCTTGATAATAAAGTTGACCATGCAGAAAAGATGCTAAAAGACCATGAACAGAACTTCCAAGAAATATGGGATAACATGAAAAGACCAAATTTAAGATTTATCAGGAGAGATAAAGGTTGAGAGTTACAAACCAAAGGAATGCATAATCTTTTCAATGAAATAAGGTCTAAAAAACTTCCAAAACTTAAGAATGAAATGGAAAATCAAATACAGGAGGATTACAAGATGCCAAACGTACAAAACTACAACAGACCCACACCATGGCACATTATTCTCAAAGTGCCTAACATTCAGAATACTAATAGAATTTTAAAGGCTGCTAGAGAAAAATATCAGATTACATTTAGGTCAGAACCAACTCAGATCTCAGCTGATTTCTCAGCCCAGACCCCCAAAGCTAGGAGGTCATGGAATAATATATACCAAGCTCTGAAAGAATATGGATGCCAGCCATGAATTCTATACCCAGCAAAATTAAGCTTAAGATTTAAGGATAAAATAAACACCTTCCTTGATAAACAAAAGTTAAAAGAATTCACACCTAGAAAGTCAACACTATATAACATTCTCAGCAAAATATTCTACGAAGATAAAATTTTAAATAATGAAAACCAGCAAAGGGAGGAACTACATTAGAAGAGTCAATCAAAGGAGAAAAATAATATAAATTAAAAACCAGTAATAAAGCAATATTATTGGGAATACAAATCATATCTCAATAATAACCTTGAATGTAAATGGCCTAAACTCACCAACTGAAAGACAGACTGACAGACTGGGTTAGAAAACAAGACCCAATAATATGCTATCTCTAAGAGACTCACCTCATAGGCAAAGACATCCACAGGATAAAAGTAAAATGATGAGAAAAAACATAGCACTCACATAGGTTGCATAAACAAGCAGGGGTTTCTATCCTCATATCAGATAAAGTAGTTTCAAGCCAAAGTTAATCAGAAGGGACAAAGAAGGACATTTCATACTGCTTAAAGGAATTATACATCAAAAAGACATAACAATTGTCAATATTATGCCCCAAACAATGGAGCATCTACGTACATCAAACAAACCCTTCTCAATATCAAGAATTGAATAGAACAAAACTCAATAATACTGGGTGACTTTAACACATCTATCTCACCACCAGATAGATCCTACAAACAAAAACTAAACAAAGAAACTACAGAACTAAATAATACACTTAATGATTTAGACTTAACAGAGTATTTCATCCATCAATGAGTAGGACACAGATATTTCTCTAAAATAGACTGTATCTTATGCCACAAAGAAACTCTTAATAAATACAAAAAAATAAAGATAATACCTTGTATTCTCTCTGCTCATAATGGAATAAAATTAAAATTTTTATTAAAATAAAAAATAGAAGCTATTCCAACACCTGGAGACTAAATAATACATTATTGAATGACCAATGCATATCAGAAGAAATCAGGGGTGAAAAAAAAAAAACACTTAGAAGTAAATGAGAAGAGTGATCCAACATATCAAAATCTCTGGGACACTATGAAGGTAGTTCTAATAGGAAAGTTCCCTGCATTGAGCTCATTTATTAAAAGAACAGAAAGTAGACAACATTACATCTCAAAGTTCTAGAAAGAGAAGAACAAATCAACACCAAAAGTAGTAAAAGACAGGAAATAATTAAAATCAGAGCTAAAATCAATGAAACTGAAACAAAGAAACAATTCAAAAAATTGACCAAAAAATTGGCTCTTTGAAAAAAATAAATAAAAATGATAAACCCTTAGCCATTCTAACAAAGAGAGAGAAAACTCAAATTATTAAAATTTGTGATGAAAAAGGAAATATCATGAGACACTACTGAAATAGATGATAATCAAAAGCTATTCTGAAGATTTATACTCTAATAAAGTAGAAAATCTTGAAGTCATCAATAAATTTCTAGAAACATATGACCTACCCAAACTGAATCAGAAGGACATAGAAAATTTAAACAGCTCAATTTCAAGTATGAAATTGAAGACACCTTCAGAAGCCTACCAACCAAGAAAAACCCAGGACCAGATGGATTCTCAGCCGAGTTCTACCAAACCTTCAAGGAAGAGAGCAATTTTCCTCAAATTATTCCAAGATATAGAAAAGGAGGGAACGCTTTCAAACTCATCCCATGAAGCTAGTATCATCCTGATACCAAAACCAGACAGACACATCAAAGAAAGAAAACTTCAGACCAATATCCCCGATGAACACAGATGCAAAAATGCTCAATAAAATACTGGCAAAATGCATACAAAAACACATTTAAAATGTAATGCACCATGATCAACTGGAGTTCATTCCAGGGATGCAAGGCTTTTACAACACACGGAAATCAATAAACATAATTCACCACATCAATAGACTTAAAGACAAGAATCACATGGTTTGGTTTGGGGTTGTGGTTCAGTGGAAGAGTGCTTGCCTAGCATGTGTGAGGCACTGGGTTCGATTCTTAGCACCAAATATAAATAAATACAATAAAGGTCCACTGACAACTAAAAAAAATATTTTTTAAAAAAGAATCACATGGTTATCTCAACAAATGCAGAGAAAGCATTTGACAAAATTCAGCATTTATGCATACTCAAAACACTAGAAAAACTAGAGAGAGTAGAAACATACCTCAACATTGTAAAAGCTATATATGCTAAACTCAGGCCATCATCATTTTAAATGACTGAAAAACTGACAGCATTCCCTCCAAACACTAGAACAAGACAGGGATGTTCTCTTTCGCCACTCCTATTCAACATCATCCTTGACTCTCTAGCCTGAGCAATTAGATGGAAGAAAGAAGTTAAAGGGATACAAATAGGAAAAGAAGAATTCAAACTATCCCTATTTGCAGACAACATGATTCTATATTTAGAAGACCCAAAAAAATTCACCAGAAAAGTTCTAGAACTCATAAATGAATTCAGCAAAGTAGCAAAATACAAAATTAACACCCATAAATTAAATGCACTCCTATACATCAGTGATGAATCTCCTGAAGGAGAAATTAGAATAACTACCCCATTCACAAAAGCCTCAAAAAAATATCTGGGAATGAATCTAACTAAAATAAAAGATCTCTACAATGAAAACTACAGAACATTAAAGAAAGAAATTGAAGAAGACCTTGGAAGATGGAAAGATCTCTCATGCTCTTGAATAGGCAGAATTAATTTTATCAAAATAGCCATACTACCAAAAGCATTATACAGATTTAATGCAATTCCTATTACAATCCCAATGACAAATAAAAAAAGTTAAACAAATAAAAAAATTTAAATTCCAATGACATTCTTCATAGAAATAGAAAAAGCAGTCATAAAATTCATTTGGACAAATAAGAGGCCCAGAATAGCCAAAGCAATCCTTACCAAGAAAAGTAAAGCAAGAGGCATCACAATATCAGATGTTAAATTATACTACAGAACTATAGGAATGCAAATGGCATGGTATTGGTGCCAAAACAGAAATGTAGAGCAATGGTACAGAATAGAAGACACAGAGACAAACCCACATAAATACAGTAATCTCATACTAGACAAAGGTGCCAAAAATATATATTAGAGGAAAGATAGCCTCTTCAACAAATGGTGCTGGGAAAACTGGAAATCTATATGTAGCAAAATGAAATTAAAGCCCTACCTCTCACCCTACACAAACCTCAACTCAAGGACTTAGGGATTAGAACAGAGATCCTGTGCCTAACAGAAGAAAAAGTAAGCCCAAATCTTCATCATGTTGGCTTAGGACCTGACTCTCTTAACAAGACTCCTAAAGTACAAGAAGTAAAATCAAGAATCAATAAATGGGAGCTTCTTCACAGGAAAAAAAGCAATCAAAAACATGAAGAGAAAACCTACAGAATGGAAGAAAATCTCTGCCACCTGCATGTCAGACAGAGCATTAATCTCCAGGATGTATAAAGAACTCAAAAACCATAACACCAAAAAAACCAAATAACCCAATCAATAAATGAGCTAAGAAACTGAACAGACATTTCACAGAAGAAATACGAATGGTCAACAAATATGAAAAAAAAATGTTCAACATCTCTAGCAATAAGAGAAATGCAAATTAAAACTACACTGATATTTATCTCACTCCAGTCAGAAAGGCAATTATCAAGAATACAAGCAACAATAACTGCTGGCAAGGAAATGGGGAAAAAGGTCCATTCACACATTGCTGGTAGAACTGCAAATTGGTGCAACCACTGTGAAAAGCAGTATGGATATTCCTCAGAAAACTTGAAATGGAATGACCATTTGACCCACATATCCCACTCCTCTGTTTATGCCCAAATCAGCATACTACAGTGACACAACCACGTCAATGTTTATAGTAGCTCGACTCACAACAGCTAAACTATGGAACCAAAGCTAGATGCCCTTCAACAAATAGGTAAAGAAGATGTGGTATATATGCACAATGGAATTTACTCAGCCATAAAGAATGAAATTATGCTATTTGCCAGTAAATAGATAGAGCTGGAAATTATCATGCTAAGCAAAATAAGTCAATTCCAAAGAATCAAAGGCCAAATATTTTCTCTGATATGTGGATGCTAATTCACAATAAGGGCAGGTAGGGAACAGAGATAGTTTGGATTAGACAAAGGGGGAGTGGTAATAGGAGGGAAGGGTGTATAGGAATCAGAAGGATAGTAGAATGAATCAGACATTAAGACCCCTATGTGCACATATGATTACATGACTGGTATAATTCTACATAATGTACAATCAAAAGAAAGAGAAGTTATACTCCATTTATGGATGATGTATCAAAATACAAATAAAAAAGAAAATGTGGTATATATACACAATGGAATATTATTCAACCATAAATAAGCAAAATTATAGCATTTGCTGGTAAATGGATGGAACTGGAGACTATCATGCTAACTGAAATAAGCCAATCCCAAAAAACCAAAGGCCAAATGTTTTCTCTAATATGCAGATGCTAATTCACAAAGGGGGACAGATTTAGGGAAGAATAGAAATACTCTGGATTCTATAGACAAAGGGGAATGAAGGTAAGGGAGGGGAATGGGAATAGGAAAGATAGTAGAATGAATCAGACATTACTAACCTATGTGCATATATGATTACACAACCAATGTAATTCTACATCATGTACAACCAGAAGAATGAGAAGTTACACTCCATATACATGTATAATATGTCAAAATATATTCTACAATCATGTATAACTAATTAAAACAATTTTAAATACATAAATAAAAGAAAAATGGATAAGAAAAAGTTAAGCATGGAATTACTATATGATTCATCATTTCTAATCCTAGATATATATATACCCAAGAGAAAAGAAAATTAGGACTCAAACCTGCATGCCAATGTTCATAGCAGTTTTTACTCACAATAGCTAGAAGATGGAAACAACCCAAACATATATCAACAGATAAACAGATAACTAAATGTGGTATATACACACATACTAGAATATTAGTGAACTATACAAAGGAATAAAATTCTGATACATACTACAATGTTGCTGAACCTTAAAAAACTTAGGCTAATTGAAGTAACCAGTGACAAAAGGACAAATAGTGTATTATTTTACTTATACAATGTACCCAGAATAGTCAAATTTAAAGAGAGAGAAAGTAACTGAGTGTGGTGGTGCACACCTGTAATCCCATCAGCTCAGGAGGCTGAGGCAAAAGGATCACAGGTTCAAAATTAGCCTCAGTAACTTAACTAGATCCTGTTTCAAAATAAAAAATAAGGGCTAGGGTTGTGGTTCAGTAGTTAAATACCCCTGGATTCAATCTCTGTTACCAAAAAACAAAAAACAAAAAAAAATAGAGAAAGAGGTAAGAATAACAGAAAGTAGAGTACAGGTTATAAGGGGCTGACAGGGGGAGGAAGAGAAAAATGAGGAGTTACTACTTACTGGGTATAGTGATGTTCTCCATTTCCCCATGTGGATGGTGAAAAAGTTCTGGAAATAGTAGTGAAAGTATAAACAGTCTGAGTGAACTTACGTCACTGAACTGTACACTTAATATGGGAGAAAGTCCCATTAGATAAGAGCCCTTATCTCAAAATAAAATAAAAAAAGGCTGGGAGTACAGTTCAATGGTACAGTGCCTCTAGGTCCAATTCCCAGTAATAAGGGGGGAAATGGGTAAAATGTAAATGTTATATATATTTTCCCACAATAAAATAAGAATAGACAACAAATTTTTAAATTAAAAAAATCAAGGTGAAGAGTTAATCAATTAAATCATTAATCAATTAAATCACTCCTCCATATAAACAGAAACCTGCTATAGTTTCTGAGAAAGCTAATCAATAAAAACAACGAGTACTTTGTGGGATAACCACAGTATCACTACTGTGTATCATATACAGCTGACTCCATAGAGCTTAAACATTTCTGTATGTTTAAATGAAGTAATTGTTTCTCTTTTCCTTCCTTCCATCCATAGTGCTTCAAGCAACCCTAAAGGTTTCTTCCTGTCTCTATACCAAAAAGCAAACTAAAACCCCCCTAGTATTCTTGGCTTTCCTTATGACCAGACAATTGCAACAGTACCCAATGCCACATATGTATGTACTCACCTAAGAAAGGAAACTATCCTCTACACAGATCGAATTTACATCTCCCCCAAAAAGGCATTCCTATAGGGTTGAGCCTTGACCATGAGTCAAAAAGTTATTTAACAGAATTGAGTCTATCACAAAGGCACTGAAACCCACTCCAAAGGAAAGGAAACAACTATTTTAGTTTTTCACACACCCAATTACTCAGTTTACCTTTCCAAGTTAATGGCTAGGAAAAGAAGCAAACAGCAATGAGTGGCAGACAAATTGGAAAAGGAAGATATTCCAAGTAGCTACAGAGAAAGAAAAGTACAAAGAAAAAAGAAGCAAAGCAAAACAAAAATGCCATTTCAAGGCACTGAAAATGAGTCAAAATGAGTCAAAATATCCACATATTTCTTTTCCAAATACCCTAGGAGCTTTACAACCAGGTGAGAAAATGAATAAATGAACAAGAGAACCCTAAATGGAATTAGGGATTTTCCTATGGATTTCAGCAAAAAAAAAGAGACAATTATCACTGTATTAATGTCATAATCAGTTGTTTATATTAATAATGTCAAATAATCAGAAAATTCAGTTACACAACTGATGCCTAAGAAGTGGAACTGGAAGGAGGGAACTCTTTGCCTTTATACTACTTGAGGGTTTGTTGCTCTCCAGTATGTAACCATTTGAAGATTTTTGAAAATGCAGGTCTATGGAGAAAATACGTAATGTCCTATGCTAACAAAGGTACAAAAAACAACTACCTTCATTGTCCTTGAGAACAACGTGGCAATAGTTCAAACTTCAAACAACCAGCTGCCCAAAAGTAGAAAATTAGGTAAATTATAGTACATTCAAAATATGTAACAACAGTCATTAAAACAATGAGCATTCTAGATGTAAGAAAATGTTCACAGTATAATATAGTTAAAATTTAAGTAGATCATAAAACAATGTAACAGTATAGTACTAAATTTATTTTTAAATGCCTATTTACAAATATACACAGAAAAAAAACTAGAAAGATATGCCAATATGTGGAGAGGAATTATGTCTGGGTAAAAAAAAAAAAACACATAACCTTTATTTCCTGTTTCTATTTACTAACATTTCTTTGTATTTCATGTAATCAGAGGAAAATGTAACATAGTAAAATAAACTCAAATGTATGAAACACATTAAATTTATATTATAAGGAAGACTAGAATGTTATATTTTAGAAATTTTTTTAAACCAAAATAGACAAAATCTCTTCTTGGTGCTTTTAAAGGATTAAACTTGAGTTCTCTGGGGGAAAAAAAAAATCACTCATCCAAAACACAGCATTCCCCGAAGATGTCAAATGAAAGAGATAATGGGGTAAGTTCAAACTGTATCCCAATTACCTGTTGCAAGACTTTTGAATCGCTGTTTTCATAACCATGAAACTCTAGGTGAAACTCTAAGGTCCCCACCCAAAGTCAGTCATTCAAACACAGCTGTAGGCAGCAAAATGTCCCTAACAGGCTCAAGAAAGAGAAAGGGCAAGAAAAAAAATTATTTTCATGATGTCACAAATGTCTAACAACCAAATATGACTAGATTTACAGACTGCCTTTTAAAATACTCTCAGGATTAACAAAGAAAAAAACCTCTTCTTAGGTCAAACTCCTAATTAAGCATTTATTGATCATTCTCACTATACCAGATCCTGGTGAAAAAAACATGAAAACAAAGTTGCTTTTCTTCAAGAAGCCCAGTCCTCTGAGGCAAAGAGATGCAATCAAGCATGATATAAAGGGATAAGTGACATACTAAAGACTGATACCAACTACAGAATGAACAAGAAATAGCATTTATTTATATCAGGCCAGGCAGAGCTGTGGAAGGCACCAAAGAGGAGAGGCATTTGAGTTTCTTCAGCTGGCATTCCCCAAAGAAAAAGGTAGTCATGGCATTCCAGTCATATTACAACAATCTGAGAAAAAGCAACAAAGGTAGAAAGTTCAAGGCTTTCCTGGAAAAAGAGTGAACTGTCCAGCATAATTACAGTAAAGATATGTTTGTCAACTTTGCATTACTGTAACAGATATCTGAGATAAATACACTTAAATAAAGAGACAAGATTTGTTTTGGTTCATAGTTTTGAAGGTTGCAGTTCATAACTGGGCTGACCAACCTATTGCTTTCAGGCCTTCAGTTGGTGGGGAGCAGCACATTATAGTAGAAGCACACAGCACAGCAAATCTTTCACCTCGTGGCCAGGAAGTAAGAACAGAGAGGCAAAAAGGATTGAGGTACCACCATTCCCTTCAAGGGCATTCCCCACCATGACCAGAAGACTTCTAACTAGGTCCCAACATCTTAAAGGTTCCGATGCCTGCCAACAAGCTAGATACCAAGCCTTGAACATGGGCCTTTACAAGGACATTTCAGATCCTAACTACAGCAACAGGGAATGTGGCAATGAAGTCACAAACAAAACTCAGGAAAATTTTAGCATTACCCTTCCTCCTATATACAAAGTAAAAATGGAGTTAACATCTTTTTAACACATTACTTTGTCCCCAGGCTTAAAAGTTGGTCCACACAGTCCTCTCAGCCACAGTTTTCCTCCTTGGCCCTAGACCATAGGGCCAAGGGGCCAGAGGTCCACCCTAACCACAAACACTATCAGGTTCACAAAAGATGGCATGGCTGTCATGAAATGTTCGTTCAAATAATTTGCATTCAAAACACATATTAACAGGGCTGAGGTTGTGGCTCAGTAGTAGAGCACTTGCCTGGCATGTGTGTTACCCTGGGTTCAATTCTCAGCACCACATATAAATAAATGAATAAAATAAAATGTCTATGAACATTTAAAAATATATTTTAAAAATCACAACATAGCAAAGATCTAGGTTTTATAGGTTAGACACTTCCCTCAAGGGCAATAAATATTCTCCTATCCTATTCAACATTTGTAATAGCTACTTGGAAAAAAGATTAGCCACTTGGATAAGACAGTCTTATCAACTGTGTAGATAAAGGGGCAAAGAAAAGATAATAATATGTGAGGTTACAAACTTAAGCTTCAAAAAGAGTTGACAAGTTGAACTGATGAGCCAAAATATAATGCCTGAAATATAATTGAAATAAATATAAAAACTTTAAAAAAATAAAACCAAAATTTAGCATCTATTGAATATCAATCATATAGGCTCAGGATGGAAGAGATAAAGCTTGACTTTAATTTCTATGAAATAAAACCTAGAGTTTAGTTGGCAGAAGTTCAATATGAGCCATCAGCATGAAATGGCAGTTAATAAGTCCACAAAAGTCATATTAACCAAAATATCCAATTCAGTGCTACAAACACATGTATAAAACCTTCCACGTGACTGGTACTGACTTATATCTACCAAGAATACAAAGATAAATATGGCTCAATCCCTATTTTTAAGAGTTTCCCAGCCTAAAGAAAAAAATTGTTTAACCATACTTTACACAAATCAAATCAACTGAATGAGTCCCCCCATTTTTTTTTTTTTTTTTTTTTTTTTTACAGTACTGAGTATTGTACCCACGGGCATTCTTCTGCTGAGCTATATCCCCATCCTCAGACTTTTTTATTTTTTTTATTTTGAGACAGGGTGGTCTTACTGAATTGTTCAGGATGGCCTAGAACTTGCAATCCTGCCTCAGCCTCTTGAGTTACTGGGATTACAGGTATGAGCCACCACATCTGGTCACCAATATTTTTAATGAAACAGAGATAAATAGAAAATATCATAGTACACCCAACGAAGTACAAAGTACAAGTAAGTATATCATGAAACTTATAACTTTTTTCAAATATATGTGTACGTGTATATATATACCCACACACACATATAAGATAGCAATTTTTAAAGTTTCCAATTGTAGATCATTTCAAAAGTCAGAAGAACATTAGTTCAATGGAAGAGGAAAAGTTTTCATAGGGAACACATGGCAGCACTGGTATAAATAAGTTCAGACAGAGGAAGTCAGGGAAAGCCCAGTTTGGCTAAACTATAAAGTATAAGTCAGCCAGCAGATGAAGTTGAAAATGCAAATATGAGCCACAACATGAAAAGTACTAGACACAGAATAAACACTTAATGAATGCTAACTATTCAACTAGTCTTAGCTCTGAAGCTTTAAACCATATTATCTCTAAGTTCCCTTTAGAGTTCTAAAATTTCATGAATTACTGAAAGTCTGTGATCCAAGTTATTTATACACAGGCACACAACAAGGATTTATAAGAATGTACAGTGAATCATTAATTCTACTCAATAACAAAGAATTTCTAATCATAACTGTCTAACAATAAAATGGACTACCAAAAATGGTGAAGGTACCATCACCAGATGTGTTTGAATAAAGGCCAAATGCACATTTGGAGGTATGTTACTAAATCTATACTGTAGAGTTCTGTGTTTATCACACATTAATTCTCCCATCAATGTTGGTTCTTGCTCATCAGTAAGAGCTCATGAATGAATTCTGAAGAAACAGATGGAAGCAGGAGGCTGTGATTTTATCCCATTGTAGGAAAACAGGAGGCTTCTGAATGACATTTTCCAACACAGTCATTATTTTTACTAATGTATCCTAATGTGTGATATAGCAAATCAACTGCAAGTACTTCAGTTGTAGCGCAAATTATTTGGGGATGAATTATAAACTTAATGATTTAAAAAAAAAGGTTTCCAGAGACTGTACATGCAAAAAATAAATAAATTTTCATTCTTCCATAGAAAATCTGTCAAAAGGGGTATGCAAGAGACTTGTCATAAACAGGTTTGTGAATGTAACATTGAAATTAAAACTCTAATACAAGGGCTGGGGTTGCAGCTCAGTGTCAGATCGCATGCCTAGCTCGTGCAAGGCACTGGGTTCGATTCTCAGCACCACATATAAATAAATAAATAAAATAAAGGTCCACGACCAACTAAAAAATTTAGTTTTAAAAATTCTAATATAATATACTCAATGATGCTCACATATTGGGAATAACTTCGGATCATTTTACAATCAAGAATAAAGACACAAGCATTCAAAAAGATTCAAAATACAAACTACTAAAAATTAAAAGTCAAGCTAGGTACAACAGCATAAGCTTACAATCCCAGTTACATGGGGAGGCTGAGGCAGGAGGATCACAAATTCAAGGCCAATCTGGCTCTATCCCTAGTACCACACAAACATACACAAAAAAATTAAATCCAGCACAAACGTAAAATTATGGTATGAATATTAAGTACTTTCAGAAACCTCAAAGTTCATTCTTTTCAATTTGCCATGCTTCTGAAAGTATCATTTAGAATGTCTTAAAATGCTACACAGAAAATGCTGCCACCTTTACAATTTACCTTAATTAGTGTGTAAAGTATATTCTAACATTATGTGATCAACTGTACTTCTGAAGTCTACTGACTATTGTTGCATATTAACTTTTCAAAAAAAAAAACATGTTACTCAGCCTTAAAGAAGAATGAAATTACAGCATTTGCCAGTAAATGGATGGAGCTGGAAAATATCATGCTAAGCTAAATAAGTCCATTCCAAAAAACCAAAGGCCAATTGTTTTCTCTGATATGTGGATTCTAATTCACATTTAGTGGGGGGAAGGCCTAGGGAAGAACAGAGTCACTTTAGGTAGAGGGGAGTGAAGGAAAGGGAGGGGTATGGGGGTAAAAAGGATAGTAGAATGAATCAGACATTATTACCCTATGTACATATGTAACAATATGACCAGTGGGATTCTACATCATGTACAACCAGAAGAATGAGAAATTATACTCCATTTATAGATGATGCATCAAAAGTTCATTTTGCTGTCTTATAGAACTAATTAGAACAAACAAAAATTTAAAAAAATAAAAACATGTTAAGCCCAGCCTGGTCAACAGACGTGTAGTCCCAGCCACTTGGGAGGACAACGAGGACAACGTGTGAGGATTCCTTGAGCCCCAGAGTTGGAGACAAACCTGGGCAACATAGCAAGATTCTATCTCAAAAGAAAACTATCACTGATAGTTTCCTGTTGATTATTTCCTATTTTCTTTATAGAATATGAAATCAAAACAAACTCTCTTGGTTTGAGAAGCGAGTCAATAAATGTTTGCTAAATTCAATTTCTTTCCTCTCTAGTAACAGTAGTACCCAATATATTCCTTAGGCCATTATGAAAACCTGCCTTCTGAACTTTCATGCCCTGCATCTGTACTCATTATCAATGTAAATCATTACATTCAGAAGCAGAGCAATAAATACCATGTACTGTTATAAAATGTCCAATACAGAAATCAAATTCCTTAAATATCTAGTTTAAACTGAAGTCTGTGGAGTATATTTCAACTTCCAATCCAAAGACATACACTAATAACAAATTCCATTCAGAGGCAACATGGTGTAATAAAAGAATCTGGGTTCAAATCTCAACTCAGTACTTACTAGTTTAGTACCTTAAATCAATCACTTAACATTTGGTATAAGGATCAAGTAGAATCATGAATGGGGATGTTCCTTGTACACAATAAACCCCTGGTCATAAAAACATAAGCACACTTTCACTTTTCAGAACAAAATAAAAGTCCTGGACATGTGACCTTTTCTCTACCACTGGTAGATGTCTTTACCTTTAAGTGATATGCAAGCATGAAGCCCTGGGTTCCATCCTCAGGAACACACACACACTCACAAAAGAACTGAGTGAGAGGTATCAAGCCCTTTCAGAGGCTTCAAAAGCTGAGTTTCCCTACTGGAGCATCTAATTGAAGAGCCCTAGGTGACTTCAGTGATGTTTAGTCAGTTTACCAACAGATTTACTCAAATTTTATAAATACAGATTATTTCAGATCTGGTTTCATGGACCTATTCCCTTTCTACATTCATATTCCTCTACATCATAAGAATAAAAGTGAAATTTCTTTTAAATTCTCAGGCTTTAATAAAAAGAGAGAGTGAGCAAGCATGTGCAAATCTCCCCAATATAGGAGAAACCAAGCAAATAAGGTAAAGGTAAAGCAGAAAATAGCCATTATTTTTTAAATTAGAAAAAATAAATATTACACTATAAAACTAAAATGTAAAGTATTCTGGATGATAAGAAAAGATTTTCATGGTCTACTAAATGGGGATCTGGAAAAGCTAAGCAATAAATGTCCTAAATTATTAAAAATTTTACTTCATGACAGCAGAGGAATAAAGAATATGGACTTCGGAGGCAGTTTCCACATCTAAGATGTTAAAATAATACATACATATTCAAACCTCTGCTGCTATCTATTGTAGGAGTTCAGTTGCAAATTCTTTTGTTTAATTTATTATGGGTATTTGCTGCTATTGCTATTGAAGAGAAACCATGATGTTTCACTATTTGATAGCTTTGTTACAATCAGTATGAGGAAAGAGGTGTTTCACAAAATAACTGGATTTTTCTCACCCAAACGCACTTTAGAGCTGGAGGCTTCTTGAAAAAGTAGAATAAAGAATGGGAGTATGCAAAACTTTCCAAGCAATCATGACAACGGAAAGGAAAACAGAATTCTCTAATGGGAAAGAGACATAAGGAATGAAAACATGGGCTAATGAATTTAGTGAAGAGCTGCCCCTTATAATATTACAGAAGGAGAGCAAGACAGTCAAGTGTAACAGAAAACATTGCCCACCACAAAGAAAATAAGCAAAATATACAATCATTGAAGGACAAAAACAACCCCTGAAATTCAGTTTCTTCATCTGTATTATAGAGATAATAATAGGACTACTCTGGGAAGCTACAAAATGTAACATAAAGAGGAAGTCCACAGTGCAATGACTGGCCCATCACTGACTGATCCTCAGAAAAGGGTAGTGTCCTCCCCATCCCCAAAGTCACAGAATATTACAATGGCAAGGGAAGCTCAGGTGTCACCTAGTCCTAAGTGAACAAACCAAATAACTCATAACTAAGTGTAATCTGTACAGAATCTCTACATTATAAAAAAAATTAAAAGATATTACTACGGTATCTCAAAAGTCTTACCAATGTCAAATACAGTTGAAGAGCTGCAGTGGAGAGAAAAAAAAAATCTTTGCACTGCTGCAACAGGGGACTCCTTCCCTCACCACCACCAGGACAAAGGAAATTCTCATGTTTTTCCAAATTGGTAGAAAGTAAGTATAAGTTCTCCCTCCTTGTTCTTATATATTGGGACGCAGAAATAGAAATCTGTGCGCCAAGTTAGTCATAAAAATCAAAGCTGAACTCAAAACATTTTCTCACAGGAACAATGATTATGGTTAAATTGTCAAGAATTTCCTCAAAGCAATTAAGTGATGCAACTAAAATACCATTTTAATTGGTGATATTTCTCATTATAAGTACAGTATTGAAGATGTTTTATAGATTGAATTAAATTTTATGAAAAGGCCTAGGGGTATAGCCCTAAGCTTTCCATATAGCCCAAGCTTATGGGAAAAAATGTACCCTGAGTTTTAAACAATTTACACAAAAACTTTTAGACCATACCTGAGGAAAGGACAGTAAAAGAAAGCTGTAAGAGCAATAGGGAGTTGCCATGTTTAGCAGAAAAGGCATCTAAATTATACCAAATCACAGCTGCTAAGAAAATTTTCTCTCATTTAACAAGCACTTAAGTCCTGCCCCGTGCCTAATGCTGTACCCATCCACAGGGAATAACAATTTTTCTAAAGTTAAGCACACACTCCTAGGAATGCAAGAATTTCATTCCATCTTGCTGATTAAAACATACACCAAATCGTAAGGCTTTAAGATTCACATATACCTATCTTGATGGTCTTGCATGGCCTGTTTCAGAACTAGCATTATTATTCTAAGTACTAAGGGGGAAAGAAAAAGTTAACATTTATTGAGTACTCAGTATGGTCTCATTTGATGCTCACAGCCCTATAAGATAGATAAGCATTATCCCCAAGTTATGCATTAAGAAAACATCAGTTAAGCAACTAGCCCACAGCACCAATAAAGAAAAGCCAGGGCTCTGAAGGCCACTATCTCCACTACTTCAGAGCTCCTCCCCATAAGCAAAGAAATTAATCAGATTACTACTGAAGAGTACTACTTTCACATCAATTACTGTTATTCTATTAAACAGTTCTAAGAACAAGTTATGATGAAGATAAACTATCAACTCCTCATTTCACAGTGTCAACCTGGTATCCAGGGAATGCTGTAAGAGAAAGGGTGCAATGTTAGAAGTGAATTCCAGTTCTTGGCAACATTTCCCAATTCCTTTTCAACAGTGGCTCTTTTTATCACTTACCTCCTAGCATAGCTAATTAAAACTTTGGAAAGTTACCTTTAAAAACAAGATTTTTCTACCACTTAGAAGATCTCTCTGTGGGTCCCTAAATTTAAATAAATTCAATCTTTACATGGTAACTTGCCTGACAGTATTTCAAAACAACCATTACCACTGCAGTTTAAAAATCATTTTATAATGAACTGTGAACTAAATTTTTATTAAACTATAAGAAAACATGGAAACAAAAATCTCTGTTCAGAGAGATTTCCTATTTAAAATGTTCTATTACAAGCTTAGAGATAAAAAAGAAAAATCTGTACATTCAACATTTTAAATGTTTCTAACTGAACACAATGATAGGTGATTTATAATAATGAAATGCGGCTTAACTCTTCTGTTGTGCAATTGTCAAGGAATACTAACCCTGGAAAAGCACAACAGTGAATCCTTTAAACTATGAATATTCCTAAGAAACTGAAAGGTTAAAAAGAATCATTTCGCTTTTGGGGTTTCTCACAACAGATAAAAGAGGATTCTAAGGAATAACGTTCTCATCTGAACACATTTTTTTAAACAAAACCATGTTTATAAAATACACTAAACTTAGCGTGGATACATGTCCAAAACACTTCCCATCTTAAGGTAATTATTTCTGATACGACAAAATAAATTAAAAGGGATCAAACATGTGCATTCACATATCTGCAAACTGAACTGGGAAAAATGATGTCAACGATCTCATTCTTTATTTGAAAGATTTCAGTTAGAAAATAAACAGCTATCCGACTCATCTATTCAGGTGTGAAAACTCATTAAATTCGAGGTTGGAGAGCAGAGAAAGCTGATTCTCAGAACTGAGCATCTTGGGTAAACTGCCTTGAGCCCCACACCAGAAACCTGAGGCAACTGCCTTGGCCTTGCCCGCCCTTCCAGCGGGCCGCACCTGCCGAGGCCGCGCCACCAGCGCCCCCTGCCGCCCTCCAGGCACCCAAAGACCCGCGCCCACTTCTGCACCCGCACCCACCCAGCGCTGGCACCGAGCAGAGGCCGACAGCCTGCGCTCGGGAGCCGTAGAGCACCGATTGAGGTGGGGCCGGTAGCCCGAAGCATTCCCCGGAGCCCCGGCCGCGGTCAGGCCCGAGCCTTACCTACCTACGCCGTATTTCTCCTCCTCCGTGGGGGTCCACATGGCCGGGCCGGGCGCGGCCCCGCGGGCGCGGCGGCCGGGCGACAGCGCGGCGGGAACGGCCGCGGGCCCGGCTGTGGCGCACCGCGAGACGAGGCGGGGGCGGTCAGCCGGCGCGGGGCAGTGGGCGGCGCATCCCTCACAGGCCGTCCGGGATGCCACCGTCGCCCCGTCCAGACCGCGAGGCTCCGCAGGCGGCCCAATAGCCCCTTGTGGCACGGGCGAAAGCTCGCCACCTGTCCGTCGCCACCACTCCCGCGGCCCAGCTGGTCCCCTCACAGCTCCGCGGCTGGGTTCCCGGTGCTGCCGCGGCTCGGCTCGCCTCAGCGGGCTCGCAGGACGCCCGCGCATGCGCCGCTCCTCGGCGCGCGAGAGCTCGCGCCGCCCGGGCTCGCGCCACCCGGGCTCGCGCCACCAGCCTGAGCGCGAATCCACGCGCTGTCGCCGTGCACCAGCGGAGGGAAATCCGGGAGAGGCAATAGGACCGCCCAGCCGGAGCAGACTAGCCCTCTGTCCACTTAGGGCCTTCGACTGCTGCTAGCTCACTTGGGATGCAAGGCCCGGCAAGTGGAAGCTTCCCTGTAACCTTCACTGGTTTGGGTTTCTAATACCTCCTGCCTGGCACACAGAGATGGCCATGGGCTTCTGGTTGGAGAGGGGCAATCCAGAAAAGGAGAGGACAACACCGTTTTCAAACCCATCTCAGGTCACTCACAGTGCTTACACAGCCACATTTTCTGAAAGGTCCCCCACCCACGCACCCTTGTCACTAAGAGTGCACTCACTCCTGGGTCCCCAAAGTGCCATTTAGATGATGCCGCTGACACCTCCTGGGTACTTGTCTCGTTGAGTTGGCCAGTGTGGTGAGTATATGGGGCCTGAACAATCTCAGCAGCCTTCCCAGTAAGAAAGCACCTCTTCATTTGGCTCCAGATGCTCCTATAGGCACCACCTACCTTGTGCCTGGAATCTCTGCCTCCCATGCCATCCTGAGTTCTGGCTCACTCCTTGTCCTCCCTAAAGACAAAAAGTACAAGTCATCTTGTGACATGCACCATCCCACCTCACCCCATACCCCACATCTTGACTCATGTTAACCACTTCTGAAAGACCAGGACTTCTTTCCACCTACATCTGGACCATATGGTGTTCCCAGGTCTAATGTCAGCAGAACTTACCATCTCTGTCAGCAGCAATACCACGTCAAAACCTTGGTGTCATTCCTCATTATCTCTCTTGGACACCCCACTCTTCAAATTCCAGCTAGTACCTCAGAAGAAGCCTGCCCTGATCCTGCAACTAGCAGGCCGAATCCTTTCCTCCTTTGTTTGGGATTCCAGCTGTGTTCCTTTATGTCCTATTTCCCCCATAGGACTGCAGCTTATTTGCTTGTAGGCAAGCTCCAAGCTAAAGATATCTTTCTGGCCCCTCAGCACCCTGCCCAGCACCTGTGTATAACTGTTGAGCAGGAAGCAAGACTAGTATGAGAGTATCTTGATAAGCATCAAATTTTATTGATTCCTCCTTCAAAGTGTCCTTTGTGATTGGTAACTCCTCTCAGACCTGAGTGCGTTTGCCAAGATTATTTCCACCACTTACTAATCTATGGACTCCTGCCTCACCAATGAAAGCTGCCCAATTCCTGTCCAGAAAATGTCTATTCTGTGAATTATTGCATTGCTCAATAGCCAGATACACTTTCGGGGTGAGGAAAGCTACAGATACAAGAATATAACAAAAGAGATGTCCTTACTTATGTTTCTAACGGTTCCACAAAGGTAGATCCATGCCCATTGGCCATAATGGATAATATACTGTGGAATAAAGCCACATTCCCACCTAAAGATCTCTCCAGGGGCATCTGTCCAGCAAGCAGGGTCATGCTACACAGGCCTTCTGAAAATCATGAATTTCTTATTTCATCCTCCAGTTCCACCCCCTTGTCTAATGTACATGACAACAGTCAGAGAGCCTAAGGACCAATTTTCCCAAAGTTTATTCTCCTGTTTCCAGTCTGAATCCATCATAGTTGTCATCATAGATGAACTTTCTTACACAAAGTTGACTCCACAACTGCTCACCTCAGCTGTGGAGTGGGAGTATATAATCCCACTCCAGTAAAATGAAAAGAAAGGGGACCAAGGTGAGAAGGATGATATTTGATAAGTCCTAGATTCTTACATTCTTGCTGTTGTTACTAAATTTAGATTATTTTCTTGAACAAAAAAGGGCATAGCACACATCATGGAATAGGTCTTCAGCAGGACTGTGTGCCTACTCTTCTGTCCCATAGCATCTGTTCTGAGTCTTCCCTTCTTCCAGTTCTCAGTTCACTTGACACTCCCCTACTTAGAACCCTTCCAGAACGTGAGCTGCCTTCCAACTTGCCTCTGAAAATCAGAACCCTCATGCTCACTGCCCGCTCCTTCTCAGGATCCTCAAGAACTCACCACACTATTGTTGCCCCCTATCTCCCATTTTCACACTGCCCTGCTCCAGAGGCATCTTCAGCTGCCCTAAAAACACCTACCTTGTCAGTAGCTTCACCTCCCAGATTCCTTCTCTCTTCCTTCTCTCTCCATCTCACTTCAAAGGAGAATCATCCACCCCAGATCCTTGTATTTCAGCACAATTTATTTGATTCTCCATTCCTGAAAATCTGGTTTCTGAGCTTGCACTCTCCTAGTAACTGATCTGCCAGAATTCTCCAGAGTTATCTGAACTCCAAACACAAACAACTACCATTCCCTTATTCTCGAATTGGACCTTTGCAAAATGTGTTCTTCAGTCCACATCCTCTCCCCCCTTGAAACTCACAGATTCTCCTTACCATACAAGGACTATCTCAGGGCTACACTTTCTCCAGAAAAGCTTCCCCATCTGCCCTCAGTTGAAGGGGATTCTTTCCCAATGAGGTCTTTCTTGTAGTAGTTACTCCTCCCACCATCCTCCAAGAGATCCAGTGTGTCTACCTTGCACATTGACAAACATCTTCAGTGACAAGTGTTGCTCTTCATTCATATTTACCCCACACACAGGCTAACATAGTGCCTGCCATCTAACAGGAATTTAACACATATTCTCGAGTGAATGATCAATGTTTTCTGAGACCATAATGAAATGGGTTGGAAGGGAGAACTGGTATGCTTACCTCAGCAAGTCACAAATCTCCAACTTCAGAAACTTGAGTTAGAGTAAATTTCCTTGATAGTACATTGGTTTTAATTTAAAATTTATTAAAATGTCTTCTTGTGTTGCTATATAAAAGATGAACATGGTAGAACAATTTATCTACAAAACAAAGAAGTCTGCAATTTGACTTATAATATCACCATTACTTTTGGGTTTACTTCATTACTTTAGATGATAAATTACAAGTTGATGAATGAGGAAGAACTCAAGTTTCCAGCAGGAAAGTCTTTAAGACAGGTGGTTATTTAAAATAGTCTATAACCAACAGATTTTTTTAAACACAAGAAATGCAGAAAGCATCATCTTTTCTGCTTAAATTAAATTTCAGTTGATCAATAATTATTTTGTCATAAGCAAATTCCATTAATGGCAAATTCCCCATCGCCTTTGGAGAGTGAGACTGGCCCTCTACAAAGCATGATGAACTGCACTTCATATCTTTTCTCCTTGTTTTCTGCTGCCTGGAGAATCAGACAGCAGTATGTAAGGAGCCAGCCAGGCTGATGACTCAGCTCATAAAACAATGTGTGGCCACAAAGATGATGTTTATCCAGGAGCATTCTGGAGGCTTTTGCTACTGAAGTAGGCAAGCAGTGGGTAAGTGGCTCACGATGCTCATTCTCCCAAGGGTTTCTGGCCACATCGCCAAAGCAGAACTCACTTCCCTCTCCCAATGGTTGATCTCATCTGATGCTTTATCCAAGCAGAATGGTAGGAAAACTTCAGAGAAATACAGTTGGAATACAGGCAAATCCGAGCTAAGTGCACTGATAACATTGACATTCTGCCTTCTCTTGACCAGGAGGTACCAGCAGTCAGAGCTTCTACCCATACAAAGCCCAAGAGCAGGTGGATGAGACAAGTTACTCAACTCATTTCTACCCTGCTGAGTCCCTCAAGGAGCAGGTCTGCTCTGGTAGTAAAGCACTTGCAGAGCTAATGTTCTTCATGGCAGAGAGTCGCCCAAGCTAGTTTTACTTCATTACCCCCTTCTTATGTCCCGGAAAAGCAACACCTTATAGGAAGCATTGGAATAAAGGGCTAACACAAAAATGGCTAATAAAATTAGGGTCCCTTCAGAGAAGGAGACCTAAAGTGACTAAAAGATAAAGATTAGTATTTTGCTTTAAATTGTGTTGTATCTGAGTGTCTATGAAGTGGGGAGAAGATAGGGAAGAGTGTGAAAAAGAGACAGATTAAGTAGTGTAATATTTTAATATTTTTCCTGAAATGACAAACTTTAACCATCTGTTCCTATTTTAACAAACCATTCAAAATATTATTAAAATGCAGATTCCTTACAATTAGCCAGAATATTCAAGTGAGAAATGACCAAAGTTCCTATGACTTCAATACCTGAAAACTAATGTGTTACTTTTGGATGGATGAAAACTATCAAGCCCCATTATAAGCAGCACCCTCAGATGTGTCCAGATGTGTCTGAGAATCCTCAGCACTTCTAGACTCTCAAAACTGTGAGGGGTCATACACTTTTTTTTTTCATCTTCAGTCTAGCACATAGGATCTGATAAACAATAGGTGCTCAGTAAATATTATCTGAATGAATACATTAGTGAAGGTGTGCTTTCATTTTTTCCCAGAAGTGTATCTCTTTGTTCCAGTAAGGTTTTTGTTTATTGTTTTCTGGGCAGGAAAAAAGGGAGGCAAGGCAATCAAAAATGAGATAACTCCAGAAGGAAGGGCAAATAGATAGAAACTTGGCATTATTTAGTTCTCCTTTCCCTTTGGGGGCAATAACTATACCCTTGAATTTCTGAACTAAGTTACCAAGGAGGAATTGAAATTAAAAACCTTGGAGAGTAATTAGCAACAAAACGTTCTAATGTCAAGAACTGAATTTTATGGGACCATATTTGTAATATTAATGGAACTCTGTGTAACCAAATGGTGGAATTATTGCTCCAATGCAAATAGGCCCAAAAGAGAAAAACAGCCCAAAATAGCACAGATATTGCAAATCAGGACAGAGGTAATTTCTCTACACATAAAAAGCAGCCAATTGTAATGCTTTCACCAATTCACTTAAGTGCAAAACAAAGCTTGTTTGATGCAGCACCACCTACCACAGGTCTGAATTGCTATGGGACTGGGGCAAGAAAGGGAACTAAGACTTTGTTCCCATCATATCTTATACTTTTTATCTTAAAGTGTGAGAAATTTGACTCATTCATTTACCCAAAATTTACTGAGCACCTATCATCAGTAAAGTCCAGGGCAGAAGATGTTCAATCTTTCCTGACAGAGTTTACCATCTAGTTATAGAGAAGAGACATTGAACTAATTATCACAAAAGTGAATCTCTAAAGACAGAGTGCATGAAGGGAATATCAGCCAGGGAGGACTGACTGACCTAGTTTGTAAGTCAGAGAAGGCTTCCTGGAGGAAACGATATTTAAAGTGAAGACTGAAAACACAGATAAATCAGCCAAGTTAAAAAGAATAGAAAGTGTTCTAGACACTTGGGAGGTCAGTGTGGTAGGGAATGAACTTGTTGTATCAAAGGAATAAAGAGGTCAGAGTGACCAGGGTATGATTATAAATGAGCAAGTAAAGAGAGTAGGTATGGCTGGAATGGAGGCAGGGCCAGATCTTAAGGCCTTGCTTGGTCTCATGAGGATAAGGTACCAACCATTGTCAGGCCTTGAGTCAGAATCAGATTAGAGACATGAATAAGTCCAGGCCCCTTGAGTAGATCCTGGCTCATTGAAGGACAGCAGAGGAAAAGGCTCATCCCCTTAAAAACTGGGCTTAGAGGTACCACTACATATTCCCCAATTCTCTGAGCACCCAACAAAGGTTTTACAGAAGCATCTAGGACCACACCCTCATAGGACCATTCCAGGCTTCTCTCATTCTTGAGCAACCCACTCCTTTGAGCTCAAGATGGCATACCTGTTCCCAGGTTCCAGGCTCAGTGGAGAAGATCAGCTTACCTCCCTGAATAGCCCACTCTCAGGAGTCTGAGAAGGGTCCTGGGATCTCTTCCTTCAGCTGCAGTCTCAACACTTTGCTTGTGACCTACAACTCTTACATGCTGAGAGTCCAAGAAAGAATAATGCCAAGCATGCCAGGGAACAATTGACCCTGAATCTAATCAAGGACCACTACTAATATCTTCTTTGAGGGAAATTTATTAGAAGATGCAAAAAAAAATCTTCAAAGAACTGCCTTAAAAGAGCACACCTTGCACATGGAACACCTGGGGAGTAGCAGGACAGTACACTGTCACCACTGAGGAGGAAAGACTTTAAGAAATGGAGATTATTCAATATGCACCAAGTATGATGGATCCAAATTGATAATGTACAGTCATGAATTATGGAATAATCAGAAAAGTGATCCTAATCTAGAAACCTGCCATGTCAGAAGCTTCAGCAATTTTTTATAACTCTCTGGTGGCCCCTGCTGAAACCACACCTGTACTTAGCCTCTCATCCATGACCCTAGTCTGTCACTCAAGTCCAGTGCCAGTCATGGGCTTTTTCAAGTTTCAGGTGACCTAGACATAGGGAATAAAACCTGAGGGCTTTGGAGTCAGAACTGAACTCACATCTAGCCCTAAAGACTTCCAAGCAGGGTGACTCCAGGCAAGTCATTTAACCTTCCTGAATTCACTTTCCTCCTCTGTCAAGTAAAAATCTTAACAGTCCCTCTATCAAGCATGATTGTGAGGATAATATTTGCAAAACTCTTAACCCAGACCCTAGCACAGGGTAAATATTCATTAAATATTGGAAATCTCACTCCCCTCCCCACCAGCTCAGATTTGGCTCCCAGAAATTCTGGGTCTCCTTGCATTTGTGAAATCTGCTTCTTCTCCAGACCAGCCTATGACAGCTGGTTTGGTCATCCTTGCATAGCGGGGCTCACTCTGTGTGTGCCTCTTACCAGCCAGCACTTAGTGCCATTCTCTTCTCTCTATTTAAAACCAAAAGTATTGATTTCCCCGAGCACCTTCCATGGTACAACACCCTCAAGAACTACATATTCCATCAGTTCTCCTCCATGACCATCAAATATCCTGCTCAGAGCCACAATCCCTAGATCCACAGGGTCCTCATTCACTGAGGCATAGATCTGTTTCATTTTGCACTTGCTTAAAGGTCAAACATGAATTTCTCCCCATTATTGTACTGTGTCTTGTCACACAGACTCTCTGTTTCATGGATTAGTCACAGTCTTGCTATCAAATTAAATATTCCTCAGCAGTTATTTTTAGAGAGATCTTTTTCTAACTCTACATGGTGCAATGATGTGTGTGCACCCACAGCTCTGGAATCCAGGCATTACCAGGTGGGCTTCAAAATATGTGAGGGCTCAGATTTTATCTAGAAAGTAGCAGCCAGCAGAGCAGAGGAATTTGTAACCTGGCTCCATCCATGGACTCCTCCATCCAGCTCAAAATATTTCCTCCTCTATGCCTTGGATGATTGCTCATTCATCAATCAGTCCAGAAGGCTCTTAGCACAATTGTAAGTTAAGCAAAGCATATCTGTTCCATTCCAACATCTTGTTTGGCTGTGTCCTTTATCCCAATGCAAGGACAGTAGTGTCCATGTGCCCTGTACCCTCATGGAAAGCAGCTCTCAGGAAAGGATCCATTGTCCTCCTGTCCTGAACCAATGACAGTGATTACATCCATCCCTGCCTGCTTCAATAAGTTCTGTCTACACACTTAGGCCAACATCAATAGAGAAATGATGTCCTCAGAACAGATCAGTATTTCAGAATTAGATGGGATAGGAAGAAGGGGCTTTCTAAGTAAGTCTTCTTCACCTACTTGAAAGCACTGTGAAAATAAGAAACTATATGTACCTTGGGCCTTAAGGATCTGACGATATTTGTGAAGCAGCAAAACCCACAGAATGACTAACTTATAATTTGAGACAGGATTTAGCATATCCCCCTGGGCTATGGTCTGTTGGAGGGCAGCAGATTTCTCATTCCCAATATTTCTCCAGGGTAGGTCTCCACTGACTGTGACATGTGGGGCCTCACTCACCTAGAGCATGTGAGACTGGCAGAAAGGCAGGAAGTGGTAATTCTAGGGTCCCTTTGACTTCACCATTGTTCCTCCACCAAGTTCCCATTACTGAAAAAGGTGTTGCTTCGGCCTTCATTTGGGTTTTTCTGCCTTATTTTGTTCAGATGTTGGATGAGGAGAAAGAAACTTCTCATTTCAGAAAGTCCTTGTAGACTGCAAATGCTCCAGAAATTTAGAGGCAGGGGAGGAAGAGTGGACTAGAAAAATCCAGGAAGACTTCACAAAGGGGCAAGGAGTCAGAGGATCAGCATAATTGGACATGGCCCAGAAGTAAAGAGGGGCACTCTTGAAAAAGTTTTCATGAACCAAGACACAGAAGAAGGAAGAACAGAGTTATATAGGAAGTAATGACAAGACCAGTGTAACCAGAGCCCAAGATTTCCTTGGGGAATATGGCAAGTGGATAAAGGCAGGTTATGGAGAATTATGAGCAGTCAGTAAAGATAAGAGTAATCAGTTGTTCAAGTTCTATTTCCCAAAAGCTTTTCTAGATCCAGGGGAGGTAGCTAAGGGTAAAGTCAATGAGGTTGCTATAAGGCCTTCAGAGGTCTCAGAGGAAGAATACAACTGTGAAGATCAGATGGAAGTTATGAGGATATGTCAGAGGACACAAAGATTTGAACTTAGATTCCTCCAAAGATGAGAACAGCCCTGGCAGGGCCTGGTAAGCCATTCATGAAGTTCCCTGGGAAAGATACAAATGTGGATCACTCAATGGGAGCTGCTTCCTCCCATGAGGGGAAATAGAATCAGTAAATGAACAGATGGGAAAATGAGCATATTATTTAACCACCAAAGAAAGACAAATTAAAGCCATAATGAGACTCTTCTGGTCTAACAGAGCTTTTAAAAAATCAAATGACAAGGTGCAGGCAGTTAAGAGTATGAAAGAAGGGGTCTATTCCAAGTGGGATGGATCCCTCCCACCAACAATATGACAAGTGGATATCAAGAAACCTAAACACTGCCAAGTGTGGTGGCACACACCTGTAATCCCAGCTACTCAGGAGGTTGAACCAGGAGAATCTCAAAATCAAGGCCAATCCAGGCACCTTGGAAAGACCCTGTCTCAAAATAATAAATTGAAAGGACTGGGCATGTAGCTTAGTAGTAAAGTGCCCCTGGGTTCAAGCCCCAGTGCTAAAAGAAGGAGAAGGAGAAGAAGGAGGAGGGGGGAGGAGGAGGAGGAAGAGGAGGAGGAGGAGGAAAGAAAAAAGAAAACAGAAAAAGAAAGAAACTTTAAAATTCTTAGTTCTGTGAGAATGGATCAAAGATAAATTCCATTTACATAAATATTCAATGTGCTTATGTCTATAAATATTGTAAATTACCCAAATGACCACCAGTAGGGGATGAATTGTTTGAATATGGGGCATTGCCCATGCAATTTTATGCAATCAAGAATAGGCTTGATATCTCTCAGCAAAGGAAATTATCAGCAATGCGAAGAAAGAGCCTACAGAGTGGGAGAAAATCTTTGCCAATCAGACTTCAGATAGAGCACTAATCTCCAGAATCTGTAAAGAACTCAAGAAACTCTACACCAAGAATGCAAATAATCCAATCGACAAATGGGCTAAGGAAATGAACAGACACTTCACAGAAAAAGATCTACAAGCAATCAACAAACATATGGAAAAATGTTCACCATCTCTAGTAATAAGAGAAATGCAAATCAAAACCACCCTAAGATCCCATCTCACCCCAATTAGAATGGCGATTATCAAGAATACAAGCAACAACAGGTGTTGGTGAGGATGTGGAGAGAAAGGTACACTCATACATTGCTGGTGGGGCTGCAAATTAGTGCAGCCACTCTGGAAAGCAGTGTGGAGACTCCTTAGAAAACTTGGAATGGACCCACCATTTGACCCAGTTATCCCACTCCTTGGCCTATACCCAAAGGACTTAAAATCAGCATACTACAGAGATACAGCCACATCGATGTTCATAGTTCCTCAGTTCACAATAGCCAGATTGTGGAACCAACCTAGATGTCCTTCAATTGATGAATGGATAAAGAAACTGTGGTATATATATACAATGTAATATTACTCAGCCATAAAGAATGATAAAATTATGGCATTTGCAGGCAAATGGATGAAATTGGGGAATATCATGCTAAGTGAGATAAGTCAATCTCAAAAAAACCAAAGGACGAATGATATCGCTAATAAGTGGATGATGACACATAATGGGGGGTGGGAGGGGTTAGTGTTAGGGTTAGAGTTAGGGTTAGGGAGGGGGGCAAGAATGGAGGAAGGAAGGACTGTATAGAGGGAAAAGAGGGGTGGGAGGGGTGGGGGGAAGGGAAAAAATAACAGAATGAATCAAACAACATTACCCTATGTAAATTTATTATTACACAAATGGTATGCCTTTATGCCATGTACAAACAGAGAAACAACATGTATCCCATTTGTTTACAATAAAAAATAAATAAATAAATAATAGAAAATCTCTATCCTGTATAAAGATGAATAAACCAAGAAAACCAAAAAGGTCAGAAAAAAAAATAGAATAGGCTTGAAAATAATATATCAACATGGAGAATATCTATTATATAACTTTCAGTGAAAAATAATTAAGCCTAAAACTATTCACAGTGTGGCTGTGATTATGCAAGAACAAACACATGTAGATACAAGCCAGAGTAAAATATACCAAGACATTGCCCTTCCTTTCCCCCGTGATTTCCCAATGGCTATATGTTGCTTCTATCTCAAACTTAACAGTATAAAGCAGTGCAGTTTTCTCAGAAGAATAACACACAGAGGTAGGACATGGAGCTGAATAGCACTGAAGTTCACCCTCTCACCCTCCTTGGAGCTTATCCCTCCTAGTGATGAATAGGGAGGATTTCTCAAAGTGAGGCCCTCAAGATAGAGCCAGGACAGTATTGGAACAAAAACATGTGTCCACATAGAGATTTGAGATAAATGATTTGAGCAGATTTTTCATAATAGGCCAAAATTAGAACATCTAATAACCACCAAATTGTTGTATATTCATAAAATGGAATACTAGTCAGCATTTGAAAGGAACAATAAGGTAGGCATGGTTTCTCACACCTGTAACCACAGCTACTCAGGAGGCTAAGGCAGGAGGATCACAAATTTGAGATCAGCCTGGAAAATTTACCAAGACCCTGTCTCAAAATAAAAAAATTTTAAAGTAACTCAGTGGCAGAATGCTTGCCCTAGCATGTGCCAGGCCCTGGGTTCAATTCCCAGCAACACACACACACACAAAGTAAAGAACTACTAATACAACTTCTTTCTCCAAAAGAAGTCAGACACAGAAAGCTATATATTTACATACTATAAAATTCCACTTATATGAACTTCTAGAATAGGTAAAATGTGTCTATGGTGATAGAAATCAGATCTATATTTGCTGAGTCCAGGAGGAGTAATGGGGAACTGAGGGGTTTCTCTATCCCGATTGGGATACTGGTTTACGAGGATATATGCTTTAGGTAAAATTTATCTATGCTTACACTTCAGATTTCATTTTATGTAAATTATACCTCAAGTACAAACTTTGGAAACTGCTTGGTTGAGCATACCAGTGGCCAATGGACAAACTTATGAAGTGTCTTTAGAACCCATCATAGACCTGAAAAGCTGAATTCTATTCCCCATGGGAATAAAGACCTGGATGTTTCTGTAGCCTCCTCTTAGAGGGGTTGAAGAAATCAGACTTGTGAACACACCACATGTATTTGATCTGATGCATTCATGAAGCTCAATCAAGGCCTTGACTTCTGAGCTCAGGAAATCTGGTCCTCAGGAGTAGGAGAGGGTAGATCTATGCTAGGTGATATAAACCAGGATTGCCAGGGTCTGGAAATGGAACAGAGGGCTGAAGGCTTTAGGCCTGGAACCAGGCAGTGCTCTCAAGATTAATCATTTTCTTGGGAAGCTTTCTCATTCTATTAATTAGGGAGCAGGGGGTGAGGGGACTTACCCCCAGCCAACACTCAAGGGCTGCAGGGTGACTCAAGTTCATGAGCACAGTCATAGCCTTTGGAGAAGAGAATTCTCTCCTTCCTTCAGGATGACCACTGGCCTCCTAAAGTGTATGTCCCTGGCTCCTTGGACCTCGAGCTTTTGACTATTGTAAACTTTTCCAGGTAAACAGCAGACTACCCTCAGTGTTTGTACAACAGAGACCTTGGAAGGGCACAGAAGCCTTTGAACTCCTAAATGCCCTAACCCTCCTATCATATCATATGCTACTTCCTCTGCAGATCCTTTTCCTCTCCCTACCCTGTACCCCATTCATCCAAACTCCAACATCCAAGGTACCCCATTCATCCAAACTCATCTTTTGAACTTCCAACTCACCCCCAGATTCTGTTTTTTTCACACGTTCTCAAATTGAATCTTCCCCAGAACCCTGTAAGCATCATTGTGGTCATTTCAAAAATAAGGAAACTGAGATTTCAAAGAAAGGAAGAAGCTTGACAAAGATCACATATAGCAACCAGCTCCAGAACTCCATACCTTTTCTGACACTGAAAATCCCTTCTTTATACCAGTGGAGAACAGCAGCCACAGTCTTGGAAGGGCTGAACTTAGAAATTCTGCAGAATCTGGAGGGGACAGTGGCAGACCTAGGACTATGGCACTCTATGGAGACAAGTCTGGCAGCTTTACAGGAGAGGAAAGTGGAGAAGACCTTCTCTTCTCTGCATGCACTTGCAGGTTATAACCTATGTTTTTGTGCTTTGGTTTAGAACCCAAAGGTAAAGAGGATCCCAAGGGCTTCTCGAATGTCAGCTCTTGAAAGTAGCTCCTGACACTAGCAAACATTGACTAGAGAGACCACTACAGGTAGCACCTGGGCCCAAGGTATCCAAACCCAGTTGTGGAGCAACATCACTCAGAGTCTGAGTCAGGTTTTCCAAGTGGAGACCTCAGGGAGGTTCTAATGAGGTCCATGGCCAAGAAAACCTTGGAGTCAAGGGACCAAGAGGGATTATGGAGCCTGCCTGAACAGATTTGGTTTACCAGGGTTTCTTGGGTGTGAAATGACTGAGAAGGGCAGCACCTGCCTCTTAGAACTGCCTCATGAACCAAGAATTTCTGTATCCTTCTGTCAATAATGTGAATTTCTTCCCTCCTTCCATTGGACAGGAAGTTCCAGTTCAGGAGCATCCAGAGGACTGGCAACATGATAATGTCTAGACTTGCCTAAAAAACACACCAAGATCTAGTTTAAAATATCCCAGGGAAGACTTATCAACGGAGACTCTAATCAAGGGTGCACATGTGCCAAAGACCATTGATGGTTTGTATGGGAATTGCCCTGGTCTGTCCCTCAGCATCCAACTTTAGTCTTCAATCACCTTTGGCAAGAGATGCCTACCCTGAGGCCAGAAGAGAAGGTAGGTGATTTCCTCCACTCCTGCTCCATCTTTGTCAATCCCAGGTAAAGCTATCCCAAACACTCTCTTAACATATCACCTCCCTTCAGTGCCAGGGTCTCTAATGGCTCCCTGTTGTCTCCAGAGCAGTCTACATACTCAACCTGGCATTTATTTTTCCATCCAAATCTAGACCCATCCCAGATGCAGCAAGACCCTTCTCATAGATGTGCTGTATCTTCTCTTCACAGACCTTCCCAAAATTCCATCTCCCTTCCAAATCCACCTCAAGTCCTAAGACCAAGCAAAGCTGTCACTCTCCTCCCAGGACCCCTAATAGCCCTGATTCTGTGAAGACATCCTGGTGCAGAAAACCAGGAGTAGCCACATCTCCAGGCAGGGAATAAGAAGCCTAATTCAGGTCATGATTTACAATGTTTCCATCTCTGTAGGGTGCAGTCAGAAAGTCCCTCATGTATATCCAGCCTTTGGGCAGTACCAATCCTGAGAGTGGCAGGTAGAACAGCAGCAACCAGCCCAGGAGCCAGTGATCTCAGATTCAATCCCTGGAACCAGATCAGGGATGGGGCCTGAAAGACCCACTCTCAGGCCTCCAGGCTCTCAGGGTTCCAGTAACCCAGCACCTCCAGCATCATCTCACCACATATATACCCTTCTCCTTTGCCACAGGCAGAACCCCTTACATTTGCTCTCAGTGCCAAACAATGATGCTCTCCTCACCAAAAGCTATCTGTAAAGGAAGCCCCAAGGAAGCCTAATTAAGATCTGTGGAGGCTCCAAGCACAGTCACTGATAAAGTCCTAGCCAGAAATCAGCAAAAATGGAAAACACCTCTGCAGAAGAAAGTGAACGTCAGAGGATCTGAGAGGGAACTCTAAGGCCAGGGAATGCAGGGTTACCAAACCAATGACCAAGGAGGCTACATGTTGGGGTTGGGAGGAGCAGTCTAGATTGAGAGGCTGACTTGTAAGCTTCAGTTTTCTCATTTATAAAGCCAAAATTAAATGTGATAAGGCATTTTCCATCACTGACCTTCTCAGATTCTATCTAGAACTGCCTACCCATTCCAGCTCTCAAAGCCGTTCTGAACCACACTTGGGTTGACTTGCTATTCCAGAATTTATTCCCATCCTTGGAGGGCTGGGTTTGGCCAGTCCAGGAGGGCCAACATGGAAGTAAGAAAGTACGCCAGCACAAGAGTCACAATTTTTTTCTTCCAGGTAATTGGACTCTGGAGTGGAAAAATCAGAAACCCCAAGTGGAAACCCATAAACTCTTTTAGACCTCTGCATTTCTGATGCCAACCTCCCCTGTCCCTAAAATTTGGACTGTCTTCAAGAGTTTTGTTCACAGCTTTAGCTACTAACCTGTGTGACATTGGGCAAGTCAGTGATCTCTGACTACTTTCCTTTCAGAAGGTAGAAACTGACTTCCTGCTCTTCCCCTAGGCCCCTATCTCCTCCAGGCAGCTTCAGAAAGGACTTACTCCATAGAACTAGCTGTCATGTGTGAGAAAACTCAAACAATATCAAAAGTAACAGAAAGAAGAAAACACTCCAGAGTCAGTCCTTGAAGGGTTGACATGGGAGGAGAGGTGGCTGTCCCAGGAGGAACACTCTGAGGTCCCATGTTAGTACTCTTAGTTCGAGACTCCAGACCTCCATTGACTCATGGGCTGGAGGGAGGAGGGGCTTGATAACTGAGATTATGGTCAGTGACTATTGCTGAGAATTTCCGCTCACCCCCAACCCCATGGAGCATTCACAGAACTTCAATGAGATTGAACCCCAGTTGATGGAGCTCACTAAGAGGAATCAACCCCCAGAGGGCAGGCCCTATCTCTATAGAACCTATTTTCAACTGTTGAGTTATATCTTATGGCATCTTGTTGTGGAAACAGACATGGCTGTTGGTTTTGCTGATATTAACAGACCCAGTGAGTTTTGTATCCATGGTTTAGTGGGTTCAATTTATTGCTAACAATAAGATGTTAAAGCCATTTCAGGAATTTATATTCCCTCTGTAGAATCAAGGTCCAGGTGAGGATTCACATCTGGCTGAACTATTGTGAAGCCTGGACCAGACTCTCTTCTGAGTGGTCAGTGGCAGAGCCTAGAAAAAGGCACCTGCAAAAGCCTTGATTTCCTGGAGTCCCAGAAGGCTAGTCACATACTTACTCACTTTTCTCCAGAGGAGACTGGTAGAGCCCAGCTCTCTCCAAGTATGAAGTGCTCATATTTGCATATTTGCTTCTCAAAAAACTTTTGACCTGTGAAACTCCTGCACTTGCTTTTCTTTGCCTGGGATGCCCTTCCTCTTCTTATAGCCAACTTCTTGTCATTTGTTCTCAAGAGTGTCCTCCACTTAAAGACTTCCCTGATCCTTCTGTTCCTATCTGTAACCCCACTCCTTAGTTATGGGTTCCATCATTAGAGAAGGATCCCATCTGCTTAACTTGCCTCAGTCAACAGCACAAGGAAGCCTACCCACAGTAGGCACTCTGAGTCCATCTATCTCCTCTCTAGCTGAAGAATTGCCCAGGCTTGTGCCCCAAAGTCTCTGGTCCCTTTTATGTCTGTGTGAGGAGGGGTTTTCTGAACCTGCCTCATTGACACGGGGCAGGGTCTGCTTGGCCTTATATGCCCTACAGCCCCACCACACAGCCTACTAAGCCCTGACCTGGCAGGGACCTTCACAGAGAGACAGGTCCAAAGGCAGATGAGTGACTATCAAAAAGGACCTCTAATTGCAGCTTCTATCAGGGAATCAATCTCCTTTTGAGAGGCTTTAACATGTGAGTCAACATATTCCTGAATACCATCATGTCCCACATAACCTCTTGTGTGAGGTGAATTCTGGGAGACCTGTGACATGATGGGAGCTGTGCCAAATGTCATGCTTTATCTTTCACAGTCTCACAGTCCAGGAGACAGGCATTACTGTCTACTTGTTCTAATAAGGAAATGGACTCAGAGTGATTAAGGGGATTGCCCAAAGTCACGACAAAGTAGAGTAAAGAGGGGACTTCAGGTTGTGTGACTAAGGCCTAACATCTGTCTCATCTGAAGGAAGTACCCTGACTTTAAACCTTGAGAGGTGCTGGGTACTCCCTCCCCAGGGTCAGTGACCAGAGGCTATGGAAGATCATTCCAAGTGTCTTCTATTTTTTTCTTTTTTTGGTACTGGGGATTGAAACCAGGAGCACTTTACCACTCAGTCACATTCCCCAGACCTCTTTATTTTATTTTGAGACAGAGTCTCACTAAGTTGCTAAGGCTGACCTTGAACTTGCAATCCTTCCATCTCAATCTCCTAAATTGCTGGGATTATAGACATGTAGCACTGCCCAGCACAAGTGTCATTTTTCTGGCATCCAAGGACACAGAAGATCAGTAAAGGGAAAGGGCGGGTTTGTGACACTTCCAACTAGACTAGGTCAGGGGAGAGGTCAAGTTCCCTTCCCACAGTCTTAGGGAAGGGACTGTGGAGCCCATGGTCCTGAGTTTAGACCCTGAACCTATCGCATATCACTCATAGAAATGTGGGTGCTTTTGTCTGGTACCATTCAAACTTCAATGACTTCATCTGTAAGATGGGCATAAATTTCTCCTTGAAGGGCTATTGGGCTATTGTGAGATATTGCCTGGCACACATGAAATGCTCAAACCTGAGTTGTGAGGTGTGACAGCAACAGGTCAGGCCCAGAGCAGAGTAGCCCAGACCCTCACCTACCTTCCTCAGTGGGTTCTAAGTCCTTCCCATCCAGCTCCATTAGCCAAGTCTAGGAGATGTGACCCAGCAGTCAAGGTCCCATCACCTGAAAGGAAGGCTGAGTTGGGGTAGATCTCCACACTAGGAGTCTGCTTCAGGAGGTGACTGAGAGGCCTGCCTCATTCCTACACTGAGAATCTCTGTGCCAGGTATGAGAATTGATTGCTTCTTGATTTACTATGGACATAGAGCAAGGCCATGAGTGAGATGGGGGCATAATCCGCTTTGTACACACAGTCCCTGCATCAGGGGCCAGTTTTGCAGGATAAAACCAGGCTTCCCAATACCTTCTCTGCTATCTCCTCATCCCCATTACCTCTCTTTTACCCTAATATTCTCTGACCAAAATGAATTTACCACCAGAAAGGGAAACACAAGTCATGCCCACCCAGTCATCTCTGCTCCCCTTGCTAGTCCCTGTATGCAGCCCAGGAGAGAGTGCAAGAAACTGTTCTCTGCCTGTCCCCACGGAATCTGGACTCTCTGTGGGTAGGGGGAATGGGAGAAAGGACAACCTGGAAGCCATTTTGCCATGGCAGAGCTCTGCCTCCTTTCTTCCCCAGTTAAGGACCTTAGCAAGCCATTTAGTCACTCTGAGCCTTGGTTTCCCATTAGTAACCTGGGGATCACAGTGCCTGCCTTGCTGGATTGGAGATATATTTTGGTAACATCTAGTTCAGTGGTCCATAAACTTTTTTAATCACATAAACTCTTGTTCAACTTAAATCTCAAGAGAAATTCCAATATATAAAATAGATCTGTTGGGGGACCCTAGGATACCTTCCCTAGATCCTGGGGGTTCAGGGAGTTCAACATGAAAAGACCTGGTCCCAAATCTGACAGCCAACTCAAGCTAACTGGAAATGGCAGGGCAGCAAGAGGAGGTGGATGGATTGTTTGACAAACTGGCATCAAATTTGGGTATATCTCTGGGGAGGCAGAAGTGGGTGTGGGGAACAGGGAATGCACCACATATGACAGTGCCTTGGGGGCTCTAAGAGCAAGAAGATGCCACTAGGTGTCCACATCTCACTCTGAGTGCCCCCTATGGCTCCTTACAGGAAGGGGATGAGGAGATGAGAGAGCCCCTTGCCATGGTTGTCTCTCACCTGTTATAACACTTTGCCTCACCCTTCACCTGGCAGTTATAATGCCCTTTTCTTAAATCTTGTCTATTCATATCTGCCTTGCCTTTTGAATTGACATTGTCACCACATCTGGGAAGCCTTCTGTGATTGTCCCCAGCGAAGAGTAGTATTTCTTTCCTCCAGCCTCCTTTAGGGCAGAGGGTCATGGCTAAGAGCTTGGGGCTGAGTTTCTCTAAGATGGGAATGTGGGGCCTGAGTGAGAAGATCCATGTAAGGCCCGAGCACAGTAGGCAGATAGAATTCACTCAGTAAACAGCAGCTCTTTATTATGATGTTGTGGTCTCTGTTCCATCAGTGCTCTTTCAGGCTCTGGCACACAGTAGGTATCACTGAATGCTTATCCCAGTGACCAGTAGGTGGCCCCACACCCCAATTAACCTGACTTGCTGGCCACCAGATTCTCTGAGCTCCAGGAAGCTAGTGCCCTTGAGTCACTTTCTCCTGGTCACAGAAAACAGAGGGTGGAACTGGCAGAGTGCTAGGCAGCTGGACACATCACCTAGTAGATTCTGGTGACCAAAGTCTTTGGGCTTGACCACCTCCTCCCCTTCTCCATTGCAACCCCATCCCACCTTTGTGAGGGATATTCCCATTGAAGAGGTAGTAAAACTGAGGCCTAACAAAGTACATGAACTGTCTGAAACCACAGAATATTCTTCACAATTCATCATCTTGTGGTAACATGTCTGCCAAGAGTGCTGGAAAATCCGATACCATTTAATCATTACCTTATCTCACTGACAGAATGCCTCAAAGATGAGAACAGACTTGACCGAGGCCTCAGGTAAAGCAAAACTCAGATCTCCTGGCTCTAAATACCCTACTCTACCCCTCACACAGGATAGGAGAAGGGCTTCCTGCATGCTGATCTTGCTTCTAAGGGCTAAGCACGCTGGTTGTCCAATGGACAAAAGGAAGATTTTTACCCTTCCAGACTTGAGAGCAGCTGCGAGGACCCAGTAGGAATAAGGAGGCTCAGCCCAAGGCAACCAGGTCTGGAGAAACAGCCACATAGGGCCTGCTGTACCACCCTCCTCCCCATGCCTGCAGGAGAGAGAGTTTTAAGCAGGCCTGAAAACAGAGACCCCTGTAGAGACTGCAGCAGGCTGCATTTTGAGGCTCAATTCTGATGCTGCAGTGAAGGGGCTGAAATGAGGACGAGGGCAGAGAGGGGCTGGTATAGAATAGCAATGAGCCAGGCTGCTGGAGGCCAGCCAGCACCAGGTTCTGAGGACAGAATCAGGGGTGATCTCTCTCTCTCTCTCTCTCTCTCTCTCTCTCTCTCTCTCTCTCTCTCTCTCTCTCTCTCTCCCACACACACACACACACCACCCACCACCACCTTTCCTCTTTCTATACACACACACACACACACACACACACACACACACACACACACGAAAGTTTCCTTTAGTGAAAGCTCCCTGGAAAGCCACTATGGAGAATCTGCAAATGCCTGTGTGTTTAGATTAGCTGATGTGAATGTGTGGCTACCTTGGTTTGGCTCACCTGATACCAGTTGGTTATCAGAGATTTGTTCCCATTTCACAGATGTTATACTGAGTCCCAACAAGGAGTGTGACTTGACATGGCATTCAACCTCCCTGTCCAGGCTTGTAAGAACTATATCTAATGCCAGAGATCAGGGAGGCAGGCCCTGGTCTGGGCTTGTCCCTGGGTCACAGTCCTCTTGGGCTCTTGGAAGTGGCCCAGAAGACATGGAATATAAAGGGGCAATCCTTCTATCCTTTCCCCTGCTGACTATCTCTACAACAGAAAAGGGGACATTCTCCCTTCCCCACAATAGCAACAGGCTAAGTGTGATCAATAAGAATCCTTCCCTGTCCTCAGGTGTGGACACCTGAGCAGATGCAGCCCCTACAAGACTTCTGCAGATGTGTTCTTGCCTGTGGATAAGACTAGTGCAGTGGAGCTCAAGGCCAGCCCCTGGAAGGAGTATAGACTACAGAGCTAAAGGACCGACAGAGCCCTAGAGCATAGTCTCTCTGTCCCTGAGGCCCTGGTCTCAGCTGTTCTGCCTCCAATTCTGTAACCTATCAGCACATGTCCTAGTCTCTGAAGTGCTTCAAATCTCTTTTGGTTTAGATTTCCCCATGACACCTTTTCTCTGAAAGCCATGTCCTTCCTTCATAGACCACATCAAGGCCATGATTTGACACATATTCGTGTAATGTTTTATCCCTCTCCATCAGGAATGTAAACTCCTTGAGGTGAGAACCCTGTCTACAGCTTCCACAGCTGCTTTTCTTGTACCCAGCATCAAGTCCCAGGCACAATGGGTGCTGAGGAGCAGTGAGGGAGTCCATCTGTACCTCTGCAGCTTTGTCACTAGATGGACTATATATGTAACTTTGCATCTGGCCAGCATTTTGACATACTCAAAGAGTATGCTAGGAGGGTTAGCCTGAACCACAGGCTCCACAGGAACTCTCAAATAATTCATCTGCCCACCCACCTTTGAAGCCCAGGCCTGAAGGTCCATGAGTGGAGGCCTGATTTTCTGGATGGGAAGTCCCAAGGGTAGATTTGAGGCAGGATTGTTTTTCTCTCAGACAACTCTAGGTACTTCTCTCCTTCCTGATGGCTAAGGTACTGGGGTGGCTAATGGGGTTTGGGCATAAGCCATTTATCAGGTACCTCCTAAGTACTTCACACATATCATCTACCCAAATCCCCCAGATGACACCATGAGGTGGGCACTCTCCTCTCCAGCACACAGTTGAGGAAATGGAAGAATTGGACTTGTCCAAGGTCACCAGGCTGGAAAACAGCAGAATATTTCTGGAGTGCTTGCCTGTCCCTTGCCTTCTAATATCTCTGCGCCCTCCTCCAAGCCCTGAGGGAAGTGGGGGCGGAGGAAGGAGTGCTGCCTGAGCCAGATGAGCTCTTAGAAAACTGGGAGGTTTCAAGATTGAAGCTGGGGGAGAAATGCCACATTGAGGGCCCCCTTGAGGCTGCCCGCAAGGGTTCCTGAGGGGTGAGGGGTGCTTTCTTACTGCAGTAGTGAAAAGACAGTCTTCCAGCATCCTGTCCCCTCCCCTCTCCGATATTCTTGCTGCCAAATGAAATCTGGCAGCTTCTGAAAATAGCTCAGCGCTACAGCAGGCACTCTGCCCGCCCTTCAGCAGACTGGCACACAGCTGGGGGTGGCCACTGTGGGCAGAAGTTGGCACATGTAGGGACGGGGGTGGGTGTCACACACACAGTGCACAGGGGCGGCACAGAGCTGGGGGCATGTGTCAGCTGCCATCCCTCAGCCCCTCTGACCTTCCCACGCCTAGTGAGGCCACAGTGTCTCTAAGAGTCAGCTTGGCATGTTTACCAGGCCAGAGGCACCCTCTTCAGCTGGACAGAAATCACTAGTAGGGCTGAGCAACAGACCTTAGGTCACTTCTTTCCACCCATGTAGACAAAGAGAAGCCTAGGAACCAGGAGAAAATGTCAAAACAGTATTTATTAACATGTGGATATAAAACCCAGCAGCATTGTCTTAGCTGACATGGTCTAGAGTTTCCCAGCCAGTGAGATAGAGGCCAGGAACCAGGAACTAGGCTGTTAGGCACTTGTCAGGCCCCATATCAAGCACTCAGCACCTTGAGGCTACACTTGGCAGGATTGGGCAGGGTAAGCCTGGATCACCCAGGAAGGACTCTCTGCTCCAACTCAGGCTGAAGCCAGGACCACACCTTCTGAGCATGGCTCAGCAGCCCTCCACCTCAGGTCTGACCTAGAGTCAGAAAGGGACCCTGGATAATGGGAGCATCCTATCTCATAAACATACACCAAAAGATAATCCCTGGTGTTAACAGAGAGGAGCTTTCCTACCTGGGATCTGGTATGCAGGTGAGGGTAGGGGGGTCTTGTCACAGTGACATTTTCCAAAATAGAAAAGGGCTGAAGATACCCCCTACCTTCAGCTGAAATGAGAAATAACCCTTTGTGTAGTGGGTAGTGGCAGGATGGCAAGGCCCAGGAACTCCTTGTGGAGATAGCTCTGGGTGCCATCCAGGATTGAGCTGCAGCAAGTCAGGGATGCACCAGCCAGGAAGGCAGCAGGCTGGGCCCAGCAGTGTCAGGGAGATCAAAGAAGGGGCAGCCTGATAGGGGCAGGCCAGAGAACAAGAGACCAGCCTCCCCAAGAAGGCAAAGGTAGGCCCTCAATTACCCCTCCTTCCTCTCTTTCTCATTCACTCAGTATTCACAGACTGAGTCTGTGTCCTTGGTCACCATGACAACCAATGGCCAGATGCCTTTCTCAAGGCCAAGCCCATCTGCCTACCCTACATAGTGTCTCCAAGGAAGAAAGGAAGTCCAGCCACAACTCCCAGTGACCTAGAAGGCTAAAGCCATGCCTTGGGTGGGACAGATACAGCCTCATTTGGCAACCCTGGCCAAAGGTACAGAGGTGACTCCCTATCCCCTAGACCCTGGTCTTTTCTAGAAACTGAGCCTGATCTGGGGCTCTGAAGGAGGTTTTGGGTCAGGGTCCTCCATTCTGAATTTCCAAGTGACAAATTAAAATGAAAAATGATACTTTTGTTAAAAGAATGACCCTGGGCCCTCCTGGCCAGAGCTTCAGCACAACATAATCCTGTCACCCAGGCTGAGAAACCTGACTCCTCCAAAGACCCAAGAGCTACTGATTGTTGCAGCCCTGTGACGATGAGGTGCTGCCTGCCTGCTTTTTTCTCCGCTTGTTGAGGAGCCGGTTATTAGAGGTCTTCAGGTCTTTGATCTTCACCTGGTCATAGTCCACCCGCATGGTGGCCAGGGCACTGGTCATCTCCTCCTAAGAACAGACAGCATGAAGAATGAAAAGGACAGAATATACTGACCTTTGAAGCTGTCACCCTCCCATCTTGGCAGCTCCTTAATAACTTCAGTGACAGACTGTGTTGCCCCAGCACCCACTGTGTCACATAATCCTCCTTATAGTTCTTTGCTAAGGACACTGAGTTTACCTACTAGAGCACAGAATAGTAGTGACATCCTTGGACCACAGAGGGACAGAGAAGTAATCCAGTGCCACTTGCTCAGAACCACAGGCCTACAGAGAATACCACCTCACTTGGTACCCAGGACACTGGGGCCTGGAGATCATGCCATGCGTGTCCCAGGGCTCTGACTGCTATCCCATATGATCAAACCTGGCCTCTGCTGAACCTGAAACAAGAATGACTACCCTCCCAAATGTTGTAGGTCATAATGGAGGTTATAATCAAAGCTTGGACCCCAAACCATTCCACTGAGCCACTGGTCCAAAGTTTCCCTTCACAAAGGGAGTGAGCCAGGAGCACCACCCTGAATGAGGTAGTACAGTCCAAAGTGTGGAGTGCCAAGGGTACTGTGATCCAGGCATGGGGAAAGAGCCAAACACTGACTCTAGGGAGCTATCACCATGGAAACTTCGGGAAGACTGAGGCAGGATCTACCCACCTTGACTTCATCCCAGTGGTCTTTGTCCTCTTGCAGCACTCGGGCTGTGTGGAGTGGGGTCTGTGGCACCACCATTGATTGCTAGAAGGAGTCCCAAGTCCATGGATTAGAGCCTAGGAGCATGTGGAACAGTACTGGCTGCCCCCTTTTACCCCCTCTCCCAATCTCAGGTTGAGAGAAACCAAGGCTCAGAGAGGTAAAGGACCCTCACTGGGGCAATGGCTAAGCTAGGCTGTAGGTGGGATAGTAGCAAACATCTGTGTGTAAGGGCCCATTATAGCCCTGCACCCGGGTCTCCAGAGCCACTTCCCACCCTCTTGCCAGGCTGCCATACTCCAGCTTGACACCCTGCCCTCTGTGGGAGAAGTAGTACTCACGTTGATCCAGGGATGGTTCATGAACTGTGTGATAGTTAGTCTCTCTGTGGGGTCTGTCTTCAGCAGCAGGCGGATCAGCTGCTTGGCTAGGGGGGCCAGGGAAGAGAGGAGAGTGGTGAGATTGCAGTTCCCCACTCCTCCCCACATGTCAGGCCAGAGCTGTGTGTGGTCCCACTTTCCTAACCCACAAAACAGTGAGCTAACCACTATTTCTTGTTTTAAGCCACTAAATGTTCAGGATAATTTGTTAAGCAGCAACAGATAACTAATACAACACAGATATGTTTGCGGTATATGAAGAGACTTGAAGTTATAAGGGGTTTTGAGGAAGCAGGTTATTAATTAATTTGGCAGATGCAGAAACTAAGGTTCCAAAAGGTTAGGTGATTTGCCTAGGATCGCACAGTGTGGAGCAAGTGGGGAACACAGGTCAGTTTGACACCATAAAAACAGGTCATTTGTCTAAAATGAAGGCTGCAGGGGTCATGGTGGGACAGAGGAGCTCACTCACCATCCTCAGAGACCTCTGACCACTCAGGATTGGGGAAGCCATACTGGCCCAGGCGAATCCTTCTCTTCATCCCTGGGGAGATGGCCTGGCCCGTGTTGGAGTAGAAGGGTGGAAAGCCACACAAGCTGAGAGAGGGAGGAAGTCATTTGGCACAAGGATGGGGTCAAAGACAGGACAGACCCATTCTCTACCCCAAGCCCCTAACTGGGAGACAGGCAGTTAGACACCATGGCAATAATACTGGCTCTCTGGACTCCCAGGCACATCCCAGGAATATCATCAGTCCTTGGCATGGAGACACTCTCAGGCAGCCTGAAGGAATGGTATCCCATGGCCAGAAGGGAAGGACAGTTTGCCCAAGGGGTGACATACATGAGCCCTATACTGTGGACATGGCAGATAGGGAGCAAAAGCAGTACTAAAGGTAAATGGTGGCGTGAGAACAAGAGGTTGAGACAGGGTTGGGGATGATACTCACAGAATATACATGATGACTCCCAGGGACCACATGTCACATGACTTGTCATACTTCTCTGGGCCCAGGACCTCAGGGGCTGCCAGGGCATAGGACATAAGAGGGTTCTCAGCCCCAAGGGTCTTGGGGTCCAGGCAGGAGCCTGAAGCCTGGGAAAGGTAAGGAACAGATGCCCAGGCTGGGAGGTGGGGAGAGCAGACAGGTGTCTGACACCTTCTGGGAAGGCGGCATGTACATGAAGTTAGGGGAGGAGAAATAGCTTCTAGGGAAAAAGAATAACTGCTTTTAGACAACCCCTAGCTCCTTTGGGCTCCTTTGCTAGTCTCAACCCTGGCGAGGGAGGACAGAGGGAAAAAACAGTCCAGAGCTTGGTCCTGCCACAGGCAAGAGAGCCTCAGACCTCCTGCTGCCCTGTGTCCCTTGCCTCCCTGAATATACAGCCTAGGTCACAGGAAAGGAGGAGCCACAGATAGGGCTCTGTATCACACCATCAGCTTGGCTGCCAATCCAAGGGACCTAAGTCTTCCCATTTGTGCAATGAAGTCAGCAGGCCAGAAGATTTCTAAGTTAAAATAATGCAGAAGTTTTAAGTGTGATGGTGCACACCAGTATCCCAGCTCCTCAGGAGGCTGAGGTAGCAGGATCACAAGTTGGAGGTCAACCTCAGCAACTTGTAAAGCAATGTCCCAAAATAAAAAATAAAACGGGCTGGGGATTAGCTCAGTGGTAGAGCACTCTGGGTTCACCATTTTGGTTGTCTCAGGGGGCTTCCTGCCCCTTCAGCTGCCCTCCCAGAAGATGTCTCCTGAGGAAAAGAGTCCCTGTTGGCACCCCACTTTCAGGTAAGGGGCACTTGCAGCAGGGTTCTTTCCAGATCTGGGAGAAGCTCAGAGTTTTGCAGGAAACATGAGTATGTGCATACCCCCAGGACCCACCCAGGTCCTAATTAAAGAGACCCTTTCCTGCAAGGCAGGTGACTGGCATCCTGTATTCCTCTAATGGAGGAGAAAAGTCCTGCCCACTTTCTGAAATATGAATCCCAGGAAGACAAAAAACAGAGAAAAACAACCGCAGTTGGGCTCTGTCCCGAGCTGATGGCAGCCTTTTATCACATATATATTTAGAGCTGCTGTGATGTCATTCAGCTCACAGGCCACAGCCAGAATTTTCCTGGATCTATTTTCAAAAGCAGAAGCTGAAGTTTGGGAGAATATTTTTGCAGCCTCCGGCCCCCCACATCACCCGCCTCCATGCAGACAGTTCTTCCCCTCCCTCCTCGCTATGAGTTAACCCTTTGGTTTCCACACTCCACTGGATGCCACCTATCACAGCAGTGTATGGTGGGAGTAGGGAGGTACCGAACATGTCCCAAGGACTCACCCACATAATAGGGAGTGTAACAGGGTGTCTGCAGGGCATTTTGGGTGGTCTCCTTGGCAAAGCCGAAGTCAGTGAGCTTAAGCACAGCATCTTTCTCCTTGGACGTATAGAGCAAGTTTTCAGGCTAGTCCAGGAAGAGAAAATGTGTGTGGGGTTAGGTACCAGGTAGAGACAGATCCTCAAGGTTGTCTTTAGAAATACTCCCTCCCTCTCAACATAGGAGGAATCAGGTTCATCTCATGAATAGACTTGGCCATTGGCCATCAACAACATGGACCCCATAAGAGTCAAGGTGACAGAGGTGGGGAAAGTGAGTCAGGTTCTTAGTCAAGACTTTGAATGACCAAGTGCCATAGCCTAGGGGCAGGAACTTCTGATCCTGAATTGGTGAGGCTGCCATAAATTACCACAATCAGGGTATGGGAAAAGGCAGATTGCTGGTGAGCCAGTGTTGCCAAGCATATGTCTCACATCCAGCCTGGAAGGAAACCTTCAAGGACAGCAGGCCAAACCTACCTGAGGCTACTCAGAGGAGGAGCCTGCTCCGCCCCCCCGGACTGATCAGACCCCAGGAGCTGTACTGATGCAAACCTTCCCAGTCGTGAAGCCCAGACAGGCCTGACAGATGGGGGAAGTAGGGAGGACTACAAGGAAAAGGTAGCCCTGAAGCTGGCTTTTAATGAATGGACAGGATGTAGGCCCATGCCAAGGAGCAGTGATTCCCAAGCTAGCTTGGGTAGGATAGGGAATTGGACAGAGCTCTGATATGGAGCCAGTGGGAGCTATTTTTCAAGTTCCTTTTGAGACAACTTGACCTTGGACTGGGATAAAAGCAGAGAAGCAGATTTAGCATATAGAAAGGCATCTGCTCTGCAGAAGGCATTTCTCCCCTTAAGCGGAAAAAGAAGAAGAAGAAGAAGAAGAAGAAGAAGAAGAAGAAGAAGAAGAAGAAGAAGAAGAAGAAGAAGAAGAAGAAGAAGAAAAAGAAGCAGAAGAAGAAGAAGAAGCAGAGCAGCAGCTAGGGGTCACAAGGTGGTCTATTGTGGCTCCATATGTACCCTGAATCTCAGGATAAATATGAATTGGCAGCACTCAACCAGAGGAAAGACCAATGCAGCAATTGGTTCCTCCACTCATCTCTGCTTAGTCTTAGGAAGAAATAAGTCAAGGTGGGTAATGCTCCAGATTTGGGGTAGAGGGCCCAAGAGGAACAAACTCTGCTCTGATGGTAGCTTGCACATGCATGTTTATGTGTGCACATGTAGGGCTGCCTGGAAGACTCAGTCCTCCCCGGAGAGGAAATTTAGAGCACTGAGCTTCCATAATATCTTTCAAGCCTATCCACTGGGAAGGCAGGTAGGCCCAAGAACTGGGACTCCCTGTATTCCTCCCCCACACCTCGTGGCCAGCATCTTTCTGTTGAAATGCTAGTGTTTGAGGTCCTAATCTACTGAAAGTATGACTATGACTTCCTAGAAAACGCAGTAGCATCAGGCAGGCCTTGCCTGAGGCCTCCTGACCATTGTATGGTCAAAAAATTTCTTGCTGAGATAGTGGATGAACAAATGAGTGAGTCCTAGTGCAGCAATTGCACAGCCTCCTCTCTCTCTGAGCCTTGGTTTGTTCATCCATAAAATGGGTAATGGCCCCTATCTCACAGGACTGGGTAAGGATTAAACGAGATGCTTGTCAGAGCCTACTGGCTGGAGGCAGGCAGTCAGTTATTCTTTTTACTATTGGGATGATGCAGTATTTGAAGGAAACAAGGAGATCCTTCTAGCAAGAGCAGAATGAGTTTGCAGGAACCATCAGAGAAGAGACACAGAAAAGCAGTCTGGGCCAAGGAGCTCATTTGTGGAATGATGACCAAGGAACTTGGTCACCATCCAGTGGGTGCTGGGAGCCATTGGGAATTGTGGAATGGGATAGTTCCTCCTTCTCTTGTCCTCCAGCCTGGGTCCTAGAGCCTCACCTTGACATCTCTGTGGGCAATATTCTGACTGTGCAGGAACTGGATGGCAGTGCCGATATCCCGCATTATCTCTGCAGCCTCTGCAGACACAGGGAGTTTCAGGGTAAGTGATGCCAGTCAAAGGTCAGGTCACCTGGGGGCCCTTATCCTATCATTCCTCCTGGGCATGGTATACTAGGCCAGCACAGGATGGCGAACTTTATCCTGAACCCCAACCTCAGATACCCCAATTTTCTTTCAAGGATGCTCCCAGTCCACTTGTGCCTCTTTCCTCAGGTCTAGGCTACCTCTTCCCAGCTCAACTACAAGTTAGCATGAAGAGGCTCTGAGGCCTCCATCCCAAGTCCACCTCCAAAAGTGTCACAGAGTCATAGAATCCCTTGGGGGGAAAGGTCATTCTGTCCCACCCTCTCTTGTTCTACTGGGAAGACAGAGATCATGCAGCAGTTCTGATGCAGCCCTCTCATCCTGACTCCCTGACACTGGTCCAACTGCCTGCACGTACCTCTCTCAGTAAAAGCCTGGTCACCACGCTCCTGAATCCTGCTGAACAATTCACCACCTTCCATGCTGTAAGAGAAGTTCACTGTGAGCACAGAGGGGGAAACTGGGCATAACTCTGCCTCTGCCCTGGATCAGAAGTCTAGGCCCCAGACTCTACTGCTACTCCCCTGGTGAACAGACACTATTAGCCTCCTGTGCCCTGGGGTATCTGGCACATATGGGCTATCAGTATGAGCAAATTGATCTGAACTCATAGAACTAAGAGAAGGTAATGGTCTCATATCCCTGCCCAGAAGCCCCTGTGTTCCCAGTGGTGCTACATGGCTATGAGGTCTCAGGCAGCTCTAACCCCATCCAAGTTGCAGTTTCCCCAAATGTAGAACAAGATGTTATCATCATCGTGACCCACTGTTCTCTAAGTGCCTACTGTGTGTTGTGTCCTGGGTTCCTTCATGTGCACTTATGTATGACCCTTGGTTTGTTCCTTCACCTCTTTGTACATCACCTATTACTTTTGTAAAACAAGAAAAATAGCATCAACTTCACAGAGTCATAAAAACTGAATGTGCAATACACACGGGGCACTTTGAACAGAGTCAAGGTTACTACATTAAGATCTTCCTCCACATTTCACATGTGAGTTACAGAGATTCAGAAAGATTGGCAGCTACCCACAACCCCATGGCCAGTGGGTGGAAGACCCAGGATCTGAACCCCTAATCTGAAGAGTTGGCTAACCTATTCAGGGAAGAATTTTTGAAAGGCAGACAGAGGAACTGAGGCCCAGACATGGGACCCAGGGTCTATGGAAGGCTGGGGCTAAACCACAGTGCTAGTGGAAGAAGTCCAGGATGAAGGCAGCCACTGGCTTCTGGTCTTGAAATTGAACACTCAAGATCTAGTGGGACCATGGCAGCACAGACCCAGGAAGGAGAAAGCTGAGGGGACTGAGTATATCCCCATCTTCCCCACATCTCCCTACCTGTACATGTTCAGAGTATAGCAGTCTTCTCTAATGGCTCTTCAAGCCCTCCTCACAGAGTTCAAACCACACCCAGAAAGGCCATATGACAGCTATAATCTTTCCCACCCTTCAGGAAATGCCCTGGTGGCCAGCTCCATAACTCATGGCAGGCCCTGCAACTGCCCACTTTACTACCCCTCAGGTACTTTGGTGGCACCCAGAGCTGCTTTCTGAAGAACAGAAAAAGTCCTAAAAGAATGGTAGTGAGCCTGGGGACAAAGTGATACAAAAGGGGCTTTCAGGAGGGATACCAGCATACCATTCCATGACAATGAGGAGGCAGCGCTTGCCATGATGCATGTTCTCATACACGTCCAGGATGCACACGATATGGGGGCCACCTGAGGCTTGCCAGTGGTGGTCCACTTCCTGCCGTGCCTTAGGGCTGTCATACAGGAGCTGTAGGTAGGTGAGCACAGAGAGTATCAGGTCCACAGCCCATAGTCTTCACCTTGTAGATAAGGACATATAAGCTCAGAGAGACCCGTAACCTCCCAGGTCACACTCTGCTCTCTGAGGGGCAGAATGCAGATTCATATCCAGGTTTCCCTGCCCTGTGGTCTAGTGAGCCTCTGGACTGATGGCCAGCCCTGGGTGCAAGCAGCTTAGCTAATAACTCTAAGGGATCCACAAGGTAGCTGGCAAGCTAGAGGGTCTCAGAGACCAGAGAAGCCCCTGCTTCCCATCCCTCTTTTTTTTTTTTTTTTTTTAATACTTTCAGTTGTAGAGGGACACAATCCCTTTATTTTGCTTATTTAGTTTTTTTTATGTGGTTCTGGGGTTCAAACCCAGTGTTTCAAATGTGCTAGGCAAGTGCTCTACCACTTAGCCACAACCCCAGACCCTACTTCCTTTTTGGAGTGCAACAAATGCAGTGGAAATTAAGTGAGTTTTGTAGTTTTGTAGTTATATCAGCTATGGTATCCCAAACTAGTGACTACACATCCCTTGAGCTTCATTTTTACAACAGGAATGACAGAGTTGCCACATTTCCCAGGTCAGGATTGGAAATTGTGCATGTAAAGAGTGCAGGATGACATGTGGCAATGGCAGGCTCTTGGCAACTCCCCCGTGCTCCCTCATTCAGCACCTGTGTGTGACAATGCAGGGTGCTGGAGAAAGGCTGGTGGAGGATGAGGAGTAAGCTGCTCTGATGAGCAAATCTTCCCAAAGGCCCCAGCCTGACCAGGAGGTTGCTGGATCCAAAGGGAGCCTTCCTGTGGGAGAAACTGAGGCCAGTGTCAGTCAGTCTATACCTGGGATCCAGCACCAGGTGGAGGGAGACAAGGCCACACTCCTGCAGGAGAGAAGGTAATTAAGACTTCAAATTCTCCAGGAGTGGGTGCAGGAATAAAACTGTCACTATCAAGAAAAGTGCTTCTAAAATGAGTTGCTTGGTCATGACCTTCCCGTCAGTCTCTGACTTCCAAGGTAACTTTGTAGCCTCCCTGGGAGCTGCTGGGCCAGGTTAGTGGGAGGAGGGACAATGCCATTCTCACTGCTAGAGAGATGGGGGTCACTGCAAGGTCACCTGGTTGCCTAGGCCCCACCCTCATTTAATGCCTACAGAACCCAGGGGTAGAGACTGAGGACAAGGAGAACCCTAGTTGAGGGAGATGATAGCTGGGTGGAGTGGGATGTTGGTTTGGGATTGAATACCTCCAATGACTTGGTATGACCTTAGGCAAGCCTGCAGTTATAAGCCACAGCCCACAACTCTGTAAAATACAGTAATAACAGAGTCTTCCCCATAAGATGCACCACAGCAAGGCAGGCATTAGGTGGGTGGGTGTCAGGATCCTCCTTCAGGTTAATTCAGTCCTAGATTGCAACTGCCAACCCTAAGGCTGATCATCTGAAAATGAGCAAAGCCCCTAAGTAGCCATGCTTGAGGGGAAGAAGTCAGCATTCAGGGGGAGAGGGCCCAGGGGTGGGGAGAGCAAGGATAGCCATCCCCCAACAGACTTGCTTATACAAAGTCTAGCCACATTTTATTTCCTAACAGGGGAGGGCTGTGGACCAGGACTGACACTCAAGACCAGAGCTCAGATCAGTACTGCTCAGCATCCTGCTCCATTACTCAGACCAGGGTGGGAGAGAGTGTTGGGGCTGCTGTGGCCCAAAGCTCCTGGCCTGACACCATGTCCTATGCCTTCCAGAGTAACTCTGAGGTCTACACCTGCACAGTGCCCAAGCACCGGCTTCTTGCTCTGTGTGCTGGGGGCGGAGGGCTCAGCCACCCCCATCACCACACCAGTCCACCTCTACTGTGTACTGATGGGCTTCAGCCAGGTCTATTCTAGTTATTTGTCACAGGACACAAGATGAGCCATTCTCCCTCCCTGAGCCCCATTTCCCCTTTGCCTTCTAACCCTCCTCATATCATCTCCCCCTGTCCTCTACCCTCTGTCCCTGCTCTCCAGCCTAACCTGACATCTTCTATCAGGACTTTCAGGCTGGCTCCTGTACCCCTCCTCACTTTGTCTACCTTCTGGTATATCACCCCCACACCAGAATCCTCTCTCTCTTCTTTAATAGACCCTTAAGCCCACAGCTGGAATGTTTTTTGGTGGGATCCTCAGTCCTTTCTCCCCATCTCCCATCTAACCATGTACTAACCTTGCCCAACCCTACTTAGCTTCTGAGATCAGACAAAATTGGGCACATTCAAGGTGGTATGTCTAGACAGTGTCTCTCCCCCTCTAGCCCCTCTTACACCTCTGGAGCTACTACCTTTGACCCCAGCTATGGACATAGACCCTTTCCCATGTCCTCCAGATAAACAACACCTTTTCCCCTGGCATCTGTTTCTTTTCTTTTCCACCTCATTTCCTGCTATCCCTGGCCCCCAAAACACCTTTTGTTCTGGCCAGAATCCTGACCCAGGTGTTCCCAAACAGGCCCAAACACTCTCAAGCCTCTATGTCTATGCCCCTGTAAGTCTCTGCCTCATGAATTCTAATCTTATCTCATTCTCTAAGGGGTCAACTCCATCTTTTTGAGAGACCTTCTGGAGTCAGTTCAGATATTTCTGCCTCTGGAAAGTCCTCCTAATGTTTTGCCTCAGTTCCTCTGGCCAGACTGGGAGCAGCTTGAACCTGGGGTTTCCTGACTGGAGCACAGCAAGAAACCCTGGGTTCCTGGGCAAACAAATGATAGATGGATGGGCTAGTGTCTCCTCCTGGGAGACAGGAGGTATGGGAGGGAGAGAGGAGGAAAGGGTGGAGGGTGGAGCATGGCCACAGAGGGAGCAGAGAGCGTCAGAGCTGGGTCTGCACCTGTGTATGCTGAAGTGGAAGAGCAGGTAAAGTATCCCTGCATTAGAGCTTCTCAAAGCCCCATCCTTTGCTCAGTTCATATTTAGGAACCCATTTTTCCCCATGAATTAAATGGTTTTTCTCAAGTGCTAAGATCATGAAAATGGGCACAAGGACAGAGAGAGGGCTGCCACTAGAAAACACAAGGCTTCCTCTGGTCTCTGCAGGGGAACCCACAAGGGCAGAGTCCTGAACCTGGGCCTATTCAGGCCTAGCTGCTAAGAAATTCCCTGGGCTAATACTCCTAACCCCTCAGGTTGGCCCTGAAAATAGCTCCAAATCTCTTAGAGCCTCAGTTTCCTCATCTTTCTTCACCATACCCAGGGCTGCTGTGGCCTCCTCCTTCCTTTACTTCCTCCTCTTCTTCCTCTTCCTCCTCCTTCTCCAGGATTCCTCTCATGTCCAGATGCTCTCTTTAACTGCCTTGTCTAAAAATGACCTCAAGGATCCCTCACACTCCCTTCACCCTTTACTTTTCTATCTCTATAGTTTCTGTTTGTTTATTGAGGATAATTTACATATAGTAAAAGGCACAAGGCTCACAGGTGCAGTTCAATGAGCTTTGACCATTGCACACACCCAGGATCCACACCCCCATCAAGACAGAAAACATTCCCAGCTCCCAGGTCACCACCCTTTCTACCTGCAGTGTAACACTTGCTGACAACCTACAATTAGTGTGTTCCTTTGATAACTCTTTAAACAAACACCCCATACAGATATTGTACTTTCAATGCACATGGCTCTGCTCAGAGCACTTTTCAAATATTAGGAGGAAAGGATTTTTGTTATTACTAATTTTTTAGATGGGAAATTGAGGTACAGAGAGAAGAAGAAACTGGTGCCTGATCACACAGCTGTTTCCCCAGTCAGGCTGGCACCTAGCTGTCTTTCACATTAGACTGTGGGCCCACAGGGTAGGGTCAGTCTGCCTAACAACCTCTGGATCCCAGTCCTCAGGTGCAGGATATGGCACAGAGCACTGGCTCAGATAACATTTGTAGATTTAATGACCAAAACCATAAAGTAGAGATGGGGAGAAGACACACGCACAATGCATCATGAGGACAGGGTAAGACTAAACAGAGGAGGAGCCAGGCAGGCCCAACAAATTGGCGACATGACATCCTGGCCAAACTTGTTCTCCACTGCCCAAGCAGCCTGTACCTCATCCGCTCTCTCTGCTGAACCAGACTTTACCTCTTCTTCCCAAGGGCCCATCAGGGCTGCTCTAGTCCATGAGGTGCCTGCCTCAAGTTGACCTCATTCATTCAGGTACATGACTCCACACCAGACTTCCTAAAAAGCATCCCCCAGCAAAAGCTCCACCTTTTCAGATATGGTAATGGGCCCAAGGCCAAAGCCCAGGAGGCCCAGGTTCTTCCCCTATTCTCAGTATAACCTTGGGCCAGTCCCTTTTCCTCTCTGGGCCTCTGTTTCCCCAGTGTGAAACTGCAGGGCTTGGGCTAGATGGAAGTGGGAGAAGAGCAGTAACAAAGGGACAATAATGTCTTGACCCCCAGTTACATCTGGGAGTACAAGAAGATGAGAGAACAGGCTTATGACAAACTAATAGATCCCTGCCCTTACCTCACTCTTATCCTATGTTCCGTGAGCTTCCTGAAGGTCCACCAAAGATGGAGAATCTGTGATGGCACCTGGGAAGTGCCACAGCTCTAGCTGTGCCTAATAGGTACACACACACACACACACACACACACACACACACACACACACACTTGTCTGGGAGGCAGAACTCTGACTTTCTCCTAAGCAACTGGGCTCCTGGCTATAGTTAAGGAGTAGGACCCCACTGAAGCTCAATGGGTTTGTATACAGTTTGATGTAGTGGTTTCCACCTTACCTTCTTCCCTCACTCTCCTTTGCCAAATCCTCTCATCCATCCCTAGAGCTGGGAGCCAAGTGGCAAGACTCCTATTGACCTCACCAGCCAGCAAGCCCCAACAAAAATTGAGAGCAGACTGGGCTGTGCCCTACGGATACTTGCTCATGCCCCTTTAGCATCACCAGTTGGAATGGTGGCCTCAGAACAGCCAGGACCCCTCACCACCTCCACACTATATCCCTTCCCACCCAAGGATAGGGCTTACTTGAGGGCGGAGGAATTCTTGAGTTCCAGAGCTGGGAAAACAACAGCAGCATTTGCCTGTTTGGAAAACAATTTGCAGTTTACAAAACACTCTGCTGTCCTTTATCTTTTGAGATTGCTTGGTGCCACCCTGTGAGGCAAGCAGGGTGGGGACCATTAGCCCCAATTTGCAGATTGAGGAAACAGAGGCTCAGAAAAATGAAGTCATTGCCCTGGGGCCCCCCTGCTGCAATATGGCAAGGCTGAAGAGGGAGGAGAACAGAACTTTTGAGAGAGAATCCAGACAACTCCTCCCCAAGGGCAGATGAGAAGAGTGGGTGGCCCCGAGTTGGAGAGGCACTGGCTAAAGCCACAGCTTGCACAAGACTTGGGAAACCTGTTCTAAAATAAATGTGTGAATAGGTATGTAAATACATAGAGGTATGGGGCGCATGCATGTACATGACATGGGGGTGTGTGTGCATGACTATATGCATGTGTAGGGGTGAGTGCAGTGTATGGAAAATGTGGGGTGGGGGTGGGCTCTTGCACGTGCATATGTCTCTAGCCTCTGTAATATTAACTTTGAACTCCCAGAGAGTGGGACTCATTCATCCGTTATTCTTCCAGTGTTTTCTATTTCTCCAAAGTGCCTAGCAGAGAACTGGCCACCAGGAAGAGCCCAAGAAAGACTGAGGGTCTTTTTCTGCCACAACTCACCCTGTGACAGTCTTGCCTAGGATAATGACCAAGCATGGACATCTTCATTCAGAAATTTTCTCTCTACCTAAGGTCCCATCTCCACTGCAGGGCCCAACACCTATCATTGCCCACATCTGGGAATGCACTCAGTCTGTCTTCCTAAAGCATGAAGAGGGGCAGGGATGTTTACAACATCTCTAAAGACACAGCCTTGGGAACCAGCCTCCAAAGTTCTCCAGCCTTCTCCCATCCCAGGAAGGGCCACCTACCCAGATCCACCCACACATCCAGCATCCCCATTCAGCTTATCCAAGGGTAAGGCTCTTCTCAAGTAAAAGTGTTCATAGTATCTCCATTTGCCTCACACACAGAAGGCATCAAGACTACCAGCCTGGACAAGCAGCTGTCCCCCAACACCCCTGCAACCAAAACCCCAACCTCCACACCCTCAGTCAATTAACCTACAACCCTGGCCTGGCTGCTTTATGGCTCTAGCCAGAACACCCACTCTTTCCAGAGGAAGAGAGCTGACTTGTAATCTCTCCCATCAATGAAGCAGTAACAAATGAAAAAGATGAAACCTAGATTTCATACCAACCCACAACCTGAGAGACATCAGCCCCACAGCAAAGGGAACCTCCTGGATGCCAGGGATCTGACTCTTCTCACTGCTCCATGAGGAACTCCAAGCCTCATTATTTCTATATGCCCTGTGTATTTTATTTATTATTTTTGAAGTACTAGGGATTGAACCCAGGGCCTCATGCATGCTAGGCAAGTGCTCTAGCACTGAGCTACATCCCCAACCTCTGCCTCATTTATCGACAACAGGATTTCAAGCATTCTATAATTCCAAAGCATGATAGAAGCCAAATTTTTAAAAATGCCATCATATTCTCTTCAAAATGAAGAACATAAAATTTACTGGAAACTCACTTAAGTTCATAACTATACACAAAGACATATTTTAATTCTGAGCTTCCTGGAAGTCTTGGCAAAGAAGGAAACCAGGTAGACTCTACTGCTTTTATCAGAGATTCACAGACATTCGCTAAATTTTTCTAAGAGCAAATTCTAAAAGGGATTTACCATCAAATCTTACATGAAAAGGAAAAGGAAAAGTCTAACATTTTGCATCATCTTCAACAGCAATTTTGCAAAAGATACAGGAAGATTCAAATGAACATATCTAATATGGAATCCCACACAAAGACTGAGGCCAGCACATGGCACTAGCCTGACACACCTGCCAGAATATTGAGATAACTACCAGATTCTTTACTTTCTTGGGATGTTTGTGCCAGAAAGTTTAAGTAGAATTTCCACCTTGGGAGATGATGACAAGGACTGCTGTGTACCTCCAATACTTTCTCTTTAATCTCTGGGGTCTTGTCCCGACCTTGGGCCAGGGCAGGCAGGAAAGTGGAAGAACTGCATTCCCAGTTGTTGATTAAACCACAGCACACATGCTCAACACCAAACACTCAGGCAGCAGAACTAAACAGAGTATTATAGGAAAATATAGGTTTTTGACTCATGCTGTTTTCATTGTAGGGAAACCCTATTCTCTACAGGGTGAAGCTGTGGATAACAAACAAAAAACAAAAACACACTATCATACTCCCTCCTTGACAACAGTTTTCAGTTCAGCCATCTCTGAAATCCATTCTGGCTCCCAATTCTGTGATTATTTGGATTTGTTCTCCCATGGAGAAACATCTCCATTTTTATAAGACATCCCTGAAATAATGGGATTCATTTCTCATCCAGCTGTTTCAATCACCCCTGCCTTGTACTGCCAGCATCTGTGAGGGTTAGTAACACACTTGGCCTTGGCCCCTAGCCAACCAGTGTGACCCTTTGCAGGTTGCTTTGCCCATTGAGAGCATGGACCTCAGTCTCTGCTCTAGGGGCAGATGTCAGGGATGGGGTTGACCCTAAGTTCAGGTTCAGAAGCAGGTATTGCCCTCTGAAGGCCTCAGCACTAACCTTATAAAGCCAGAACCAAACCCCACCCTATGTTCCCCCAAGAGGGCCAGTGCTATTTGTAGAGATGATAGCAGTGTCAAATCTAACTTTTTAGCCACAGTTTCAAATTAGAGACTCAGACATGTGCCATTATTCTCTCACACACTAATTTTCCCAGCTTTTGTAGCTCATTAAGAGAGCTAATGGAACCAATTTTGCAGCTATGGATTAGTTGGCCTCACGCCACATCAGACTGTGCTTCATTAAGTTCTGACCACAGCCTGTCCTTCATCTCACTCTGTCTATTTACTCCTCCTCCTCGGACACATAATTCCAGAGAGTTCAGCTCACATGATACCAATGACCCCAAATGCCCAGGCCCTAGCTGAGTGCACAGGGAATGATGTGTTAATGTCCCCTTCACAGCAACTGTTCCCTGGTGCTCAGCTAGTGCTGTGCTGATACTACCTCACACAGTGCTCACAATATCCCAAGAACAAGCAGCACCCTTTTATCTGTGGAGAAACTGACTTTCTGAAAGGTTATGTTACTTGTCCAAAGTCATACAGCTGGGTAGTATGCCAAGACCTGAATCCCATCTGTCAGCTCCTAGGCAGTGGGGACAATGCACACAGATGCTTTATCCCCTTTCCACACAATTGCAAGGTTTGGAGTAGGCACTGGTCCCCACAACACCAGCCTGGGGAAAATAAAAAGCACCCTTCCCAGAGCTTGGCCTCACAACCCTGGGTCCAGACCAGGTTCTGCTACTTGGTAGCTATGAGGACAGTGGAGGATATTCATAGAGCCCCTACCCTGTACTGGGCATATTACACCCATTATTTCTTGTCATTCAACAGGTGCATGATCAACCACAATTTTCAGATGCGGGGACTGTGGCTCAGGGAGGTATTGTGGCTTTTTCAGGTCACATGACTCACATTTGGCCACCTTCAAGTCTAGGAGCTCTTTGGGAACCAGGATTCAATTCATCCCTGGGAGATCTTTTCATTGACAGATCCTGGTACCCAGGCTGTAGGCCTGGCCCTGCCTGTCTAGGCCCAGAGCCAGGGCCAAGAATGCTACTATAGTCACTGTCTTCAAAGATTTGGGGTATATGCATGAATTACTGCCAACTGAGGAGCTTGATGAGGATGTTGACCCAGGGAAACTAGTCTTGGCTCATTCTCTTTCCTTCTCTGTTCTTTACAGAGCAGAACCTTATAGAGCAGGCAAGATGGGGCCACCCTCTCCAGCAGAAACTCAGGAGCAATGAGGGCCCCCAACCACTCCCCTTCAAGCCAGCACCAGGACACTTGATGGGGGAAGAGTTAACAGATTGGAACCTCCCTGAAAGCAGTTGAGACTCCAAGTCCAATACTGTCCCAGGAAGCCCTGCTAACAGGGAAGCCAACATACTCAATGATTTTAAAATTGTCAAGTCTCAGAATACAAGATTCCTCCAGTTTGCTAAATTTTGATGGCTTTGGTTTGCCTGCTTCCTGCCAGTCCCAGACAACCTGGAAACAAAAGCAGAAGTGCCATGTCTGGCAGGGGTGGGGGTGGAGGAGAAATGCTTCCAGAAAGAAGGGACTGAGCTGTGCTCCCAGTCAGGGAGAAGGAAAGACAGTACGAACACGAGTGCTGGTTAGGGCAGGCCAGGGAGTCCCAGTGCCCTAGGTCAGGGACCATGTACTACAGGATCAGCTATGGCCACAGAGTTCCAAGTCAGACAGACCTAAATGCAGAGAACCAGTTCATCCCCCTGCTTCACTTATAACCTCGAATAGGTCATTCTACCTCTATGAGTCTCTCTGACCCAGTCTGGAAAGTTGGGACAATGACAGTATTCATGTTCCCAGCTGGCCACAAGAATAGAATAAGAATATACACATACTGCTCAGACTGTCACTGTGACAAGCACATATTGAAAGTGTTGAGGGGCTACTGCATCATGTGTAGAAATGGGTTTCAAGGTTTGCTTGAGGACTCCCGACTTCAGGATTCCCCCGGGTGGCCTCACATTCTTCCTCCCTTTTTTCCAGAACTCATAAATCTAGGTGCAACATCTGGGACCTGGGGAAGGCAGACTTCCTCCAATCCAGCAGGTGACAGGAAATGGTATCAGATCCCTCAGAGGGTAGAGTCAAACTGGGTTCTTCAAAGGTGAACCAAGAATGGCTCCTATTTTGCTGTGAAAGGCTCAGTAAGGAGGGGGCAGGTCTTCCAGAAGGGGGAAAGGTGACTGATCTCCAGAGAGGAACCCTGGGGAGTGGGAGGCGAGGACCCAAGTCAGAGAACTAACTAGTTCTCAGCTTTGGTTGACTGGAGAAGGAGCACATTTCCACTTCTCTGTGGCAGCCCCAACTTTCTGAGGTGGCAGATGCCTTATATATCTCAGCTCCTTTATATATCCTTCTAAGCATGGTCCTCTACTGCAACACGTGTAATTCCAGGTCAGTCCCTCAACCTCCCTGAACCCCAGCTTCCTTACACTCTCCTTACACCTGTTTTTCAACTGGGAGAAGAGATCCAGAAAGAGCTATGACCTCTTTCCTACCCCAGAGGTAAGTGGCAGGATCAGATAGATGCCAGATACCAGGATTATACCCACAAACTTCCTGCAGGTTGGAGAAAGGATACACAGAGCCTCTGCAAGCTTTCTGGTGCATTCAGAGGATCACCCTCTGCTAGTCTCCTTTAACTTCTCGAAGGAAAAAAAGATTTTTCTGTCAAAATCAGCTACATAATTTGTGAAACACTACCCTGGTACTATTTCTTCTACAACAGTGTAAAAATAGAACATTTTTATCATAAGACTAGAAAATTTTAGCAAACATGTCTTGTTCTAATCTCAGAAATAATGGCCCTTCAGGGGTTTCTCTTCATGAAGAGACCCCCTCAGTCATGGAATACATGCCCCCAACTGACCAGCCATGCTTCAGTGATACCCACGTAACTGCCACAGGGTTACAGAGGGCAATCAATGGTCACCCTCCTTAAGCAAGGGATGCCAAGGACAAGTGAGGCCACACTCAGATGATCCCTACTTAGGTACCTAGTCCAGTCACCTCTAAAAGAGGGGACCCAACACCCTCTAGCTCTCAGAAGAATGACAGCTGGTATCTTGCCCCCTGAAGGACATGTCATAGAGATGACAAAGGAATAAGAAGCAGGTGTGGGGAGGCTCAGCTGGATCCCACCAGAGGCAAGGCATGGAGACCCTAGGAAACCTTTCAACAACCACCCCTATCCCTGCCTTTCCTGAAATCTATATCATCTCTGCTCAGCATCTCTTCCTTTCCCTTGGCTTCATCCATGTCCTTGTAGTGCCCCACATAGAATTGGGTTAGCACAGGCAGCCATTGCTATACTCAAGCTCCTCTAGAGGCACTGGTTGTCCAGCTTCCCTTGAACCCTAGCCCCACTCTCCCTCTGCCCCTGTTCAGCCAGATTGCTCCCAAGGTCCCAACACCCAGATGGCTCCTGGAAGAATTTTTCTGGCTCTAAGGATCATACCATGGAGCCACAGTCATGAGGAAGAGAGGGTGAGAGGCCTTGCCCTCTGGGGGAACATGGTGGTGACCTGGCAGTATTGAGGGATATCCCTGCCAAGGGAATGAGTTGCAGTGACTCACTTCACACTTTCAGCCCTGCCTAGGGTGAGAATATTCCCTGGTACTATCTCCAACTGACTCAAGTATTTAACTGGGCCATGAATACAGCAGAGAGGGATTCTCAAACCTGAGTCATAACCCCAGAGCTCCTATCCCTGGAATACCACAGACCCTGCTGGTGGCATTGCCACAACTGACTGTTTCCCCGGCAACACCACTTGTGAAGTAAGTTGGGAAAGGCATCCTGGGGCATCTTCTGGCCAGTCTCCATACTGCTAGTCTGTTTGCAAGAGCAGCTCCAGGAGGAGGCAAGGCATCCCCTCAACTTCCCTGGAACTGCCTCTAGTCACTGCCCACCAAAAGTGTCTTCACAGCGAGAAGGGAGGCCTGTGCCAAGCAGAGCACCCAGCCCCTCATTTTACAGATGGGCAGACTGTGACTCCTGGTCCCTGCTGTGTAGGAGCATAGGGAAGGATGGTGGAAAGCTAAGACTTCACTGCCAGTCAGGCCTGGGTTCCAGGCCAGACTTGACATGTCCCTGCTATGTAACCCTGGGTGAGTTACTCTGCCTTTCTGAATCAGTTTCTGCATCTATAACAGGAAAATGGTAACCTGTTGTCAGAGTATGCTGTTTGTACTTAGCATATAGGGAACACTCAGCAAGTGGGGCTCTGCTCTCCATTGCCTCCTGCCCCAAGGCCCCTGTGCTGCTGCCTGCCAGAGGGTGTGGAGAGGATTTGCCAGTCCCTCTGCCACATCCTGAGAAGGGGGTTGTTCATGTTGTGGGGGACATCTATGGAGCAAGCTCTGGGTGTCCTGTGGAAACTGAACTCTTAGGAATGGGGTAACAGGTGTGGCAGGTCAAGGCCCTAGTCATTCATCCCCTGGAAATAGCCTCTAAACTCTCCTAGGGAAAGGGGGTCAGGTGGAAGACATAGGCCAGACTGTTGGGTGCCCACCCCAGCTAGTGCAGGGGCAGCTCACATTCTGGTCCACCCTCTAGAAAAGGGAGGCAGGTTGGACCTTACATCTTGACTTCTCCCTGATACTCTCCTGCCCTGGGCTCCCCCCACTGGCTCTGAAGCTCCAGTTCAAGTCAGACCCCAGTAACTTTCTACCCCAACTGTGGCCTGGGAACCTTAGGGGTCACAGTGTGCCTGATATCATACTGTTGTCCTAAGCAACAGTCCCAGACCACTGGGCCATAAAAGGAGACCCAACAGTAGAGACTGCAGCTCAAGTTGTCTTCCCAAACTCCACTGGGAACGCCTCAGGTTACAGCTCAGCCCATGTGTGCCTGACTCCACTGTTTTGGCTGCCAAGGCTGCCAGCACCTGGTCAAGGCTGACAGTAGGAGGGAACACTGGGAGTGGTGTGGGCATAGCCCTGCTGTCCTTGTTCATGCCCACCCCCACCTCCCCTGGGGGCAGGGGGAGTTGCAGACTGTCTAGAATGAATCCCCAGCACCTGACCTGCCCCTGGCCTGTCCTCTGTCTGCTCTCAGCCTGCAGGCTGCAGGGAAGAAACCTAGCCCAGCCTAAAACACTTGAGACAGGAAGAGTAGCAAGTAGAGGGACTGAGCAGCTGCAGGAGAAACAGGCTGAAAAAAGGAAATGAGAGTCAAAGAAAGACAGAAAGATAATGCCAGAGAAAACCAACAAGGACAAAGCCCTAATCTAAAGAAAAAGCCATCCTAATTCCAAACCTGCAAAAAAACAGAATCAATATTCTCAGCCTCTCTGGTCTGGCCTGTGCTGAAAGGCCTCCTGGGGCTCCCTGTTCTCCCAAACAAGCCCCTGTATACTCGCACAGGCCCAATCTCTGGATTCCCACACAGCAGGATTTTAATCACAATTGCACACAACCTAATTCACTCAGTTCCAAAAGGGAAAGAGGGTGGGAAGCCCAGGAACTATAGCTTCCTTCATACCATTTTTTCTGCGGTACAAGGAACAGGTTTCCTTAGGTGCAGAGGGGACCAAGTGAGTGCTTACAAAGACCAATAATGTGCCACCAAAAAAATGCATGCTGACACCTAAAGGAGTGCCCCACCCTCTGAGAGTGTGTGCTGGCTTGGGCTGTCTCACAGCATGGAGGCGGGGATAGTCACAGTCACTAAGACTGAATCCTGCTCCCTGCCACAGAGTCAAACCCAGACTCAATTGCACCACAAAGAGCTTTACAAAAGATTCCCAAACTGCCTTCTACTCAAGGTCACTTAGGGAGAAGATAGCAGGAAGGATTTTAAGCCTGGGACCCTGCTTCTTTTTCCACCCCAGGTGACCTCTCATTTGAGGCCACACAAGATCTCAAATAGGTGAAGTGAGGGCCATAGAACCAATGTTCTGGGAAGACACTGGAGCTCAGGGGAGCTGTGGTCTCCTTGTGATGAGAGAAGCAGAGCCAGTCTTCCAAGAAGTGTTTTACACACTGTTATAGCACAGGAATCCCACCCCTCAACACACACACACCTAGGGATGAGAATGACTACTGCCTTATTCTTTCAGTTGGTGGCCATCACCCTCAGACATGCAACCAGTTACAAGGCTGGAACCAGGGGAGGCTAGGGGGCCACAGAACCAGTTGCTCCAACTGCTGTCCCCTCCCAGAGGTCTCCCGTTATGAGTGTCCCAAGGAGAGGAAGATGAGGAATGCAAGGAGGAAAACCACTTCCTCAAGCACAAAGCCCAGAAAAGAGATAAAACCTCCGTTGTCATGGAGACTAGGCCCTGAACAAACAAGCCAGGCAACTCAGAAGCCTCTGTAGCACTCCTGGAAATGGTGCTCTACCCTTCAAGTTCCCATGCAATGCCTCCTCCTCCCCAGAACCCTTCATTCCTTCTACAGTTTGACAACAGTCCTGCTGAGATCAGCCAGAACACAGGTGTTTGCAGGTGTGGTATTCCACAGCAGGTGCCCAGTGTCTAAACCAGGCATGTTGTCATACACAATGGTTCCTCCTCTGTCATTCACACCCTTCTCAGGTCAGAGGTCTGAATTAAAGTGGGCAATCCTTCCAGGAAGCCCCCACTTCCTCTTGCCCACTCACCAGATTTCCTGTCTGTGGTGCTCTGGGCTCTGCTGTGCAGAGCTTGTCTAAGACTCACAAGGGCTAGCACAGTCACACAATCTTTCTGAGATGGTCCCCCACATCCATCATGGCCCTTGTGTACTGACCTCATGGGACTACTGCCTGACCATTCACAGGCATAGGTTCTACACAGTGAGGAGAACTGGGCAGATATAGGTAAGTACTGGCAGCATCACTGGAGGCACAGCTGGAGCTGCCAAGGCTCCCAGTGGAGCCATGGAGGAGAATACCAGCATCCTTCCAGGTGTCAGGTCTTAGAGTCCCTCCCCATGTCCTCACAGACTTGCATGAGGTTGGGTGGTGACTTAGATGCTAAAACTCTGGTATTAAACTGCCTAGGCTCTTATCCCAGCCCTGCCACCCACCAAGCTATGCAACTTGGGCAAGTTGTTGACCTCTGAATTGCAGTATTCTCATCCATAAAATGGGAAGATAGGAATTAGATAAAACAACATGTTGCACATTGGGGTCAGGCCCTGCCAGACAGAATGCTCTGGAAAATTGCTAACTGTTATGGGGAGATGGGTATTAGAATTCACAACACCAAGAGCTGAAACCTGGAGGACTGGCATGGGATAGGATAAAAATCCTAGAAGCCCCAGTAGAGGTGATCTTGAAGGCAGGCTGGGAAAACAGATTTCCACCCAGGTATGGTATAAAGGATCACAAAATAATCATCCCCACCTAAATTTCACTTCTGCATTCGGCAGGGTTTGATGCCCTCTCCAGTTTAAAAAGCAAACTGCCCACTCCTGGCAGTTCAAAAGATCCCACCTGTGGTAGCTCTGAGTGCCTCAGATTCTTTCCTACCAGGTGAGGGGCAGCCTGGGGAGGACCTTGGGTTCAGTGAAACTATTTAATTTCCAGGCATTCTCTTATACAGGGTCACCAGCCCCTCCACATGCTCCTGATTTGTTGACTGAGTAACAAGTGGCTCTACGGAGGCTGATCTGACCAGTCTGGAGATGGTAGGTGAGGGGGTGGTGGCTGCCAAATGAGAAAGGGCCTGGCCTACCTGTCAGCCCCACCCAGTATCAATCCAGCTCTGCAGCACCAGCCCAGACAGGCCCTGGTGCAATGGGCCCCATCTCCACGCTGAGGGTGGGGCATCCAGGATCCTGGGCTATGGGTCCACTGCCCCTCAGTCTCTGCATCTGACTCCCTCCCATTCTACCTTCCTCCTGGCATTCTGGTTAGAGAGAGCCCCTCTGCTCAGTAGTGTGGCCTAGATGGCAGGCAGGAGACAGGAACAGTCTCATGGAAGGTCAATTCCTTTCTCCCAGGCCTTCTGCATAGGCTTTGTCTGGGGGCAGTAGAGGTGTTGAGTTCCTTTGCAAAGTCTCAGGATTTAGCTCAGGTGAAACAGCATGTCCCTGAGGCTTTTCTCTGAAATGCAGTCAGAGAACCCCTCTCCTGAAGAAAAGAAAAACTGGAAAAAGTCTAGATCCTAGTGCTCCCTCAAAAGCTCAGAGGTGCACACATGGTCATTTTGATAGGCATTTATGAGTCCCTGTTGCACACCAGGCCCCAGACCAGATGCTACAAGGGATTTTGAGTCAAAGGTGAGTATTACAGCTTTAGGAGATTCCATAGCCCCAAAGTCAGGGACTCTCGACAGCTTCCTGGAAGAGGAACAGTGAGGCTAAATCTTCACAGATGAGAGGAGATTCTCCAGTGTAAAAAAGGAAAGATATCACATAGGGAAGGAAAAGCAAGAGGGTCAGCCTGTTATGCCACATTTAGAGTCTCAGAGTATGCATAGTCAAGTCCTCAAATTCCCATGTGAAATCAGACAAGGCTTTCTGGTCTCCAGGGCTTTGTTTCCCACCTGTCAAGGGAAATGTGCCCTCCTCAGCACTGTGCTTTGGGGTGTCACTGTGACCCCACAAACAGCATGCAGAACAGCCTGGCTAGCTATAGCTATCTAACACCAAGAGTAAGAGAACTGTCCTGGGTGAGGTAGCCTCACAACCTCCCTAATCCTGGGACCAGGAGGAGAAGGATACTAAAGAGACTCCACTCAGAGGACTCTACAGAAATCACCCAGTCCCTCCCACTCTACTCTCCTTAACAAAGAAGGGAAGAGGCATTGGGAGCCCACTAGGGTCCAGAGATGAAGGTGAAGGGCTCCAGTCCCCCAGTCCAGAAGCAGGGTCAAAAAACAGTACCTCACCTTTCCTCCCATATGCAGACCACCAATGTTTCTCAGTGCTTTCTAATGCTTTTATTTAGAGGTATGATGTGCCATGTTCACTTCTGCCCACCAGAAGGCAGACAACCATAAAGAGTTGGGACAGGAAGTCAGAAGGGAAAGAAATTCTGGCCCCTGCCGCAATCCCTCTCCGCACCCTGCCCACCTCTGTCAGGTCATGTGACTTCCAACCACAACTCCAGGTCCCAATTTTCACACACATGATAAGGTTTAAGGGGCTGGGTCTTGGGTATCAGCATAAACGATGAATGACAAATCTCGGGCCTTGCCCAATTTGAGGTAAAGCTGAAGAGTGCCAATTAACTAATTAGGCTTGGGAGGGGACATAAACAAGAGGTTGCAGGAGGAGCAGGAGCAGGAGGACTGCTTGTCCCTTCACCCTCCCCAAGACAATCAGTTCCTCCACTTCCTGCCAACAGGACAGTAACAAGTGCTTGGAGAGCAGAAGGGCTGCACTGATGGTGGAAATTGGATTGGTGAAGGAGGCTTTGCTTTGAGTGAGGCAAGATGAAGCAAGGTGGGCGGGGGAGGGGAGCGTTAGGGTCTGAAGGAAAGGGGAAAGGGCCCAGCTCCCAGGGAGGGAAGGGCCTATTCCTCTAGGGTCCCCACCAAATAGTAATAGCTACAGGGACAGTGACCACAGTCTTCCTATTTTATGAGTGCCTGCTTCATTCCAGGCTTTCTGCTGAGCCCTATCTACCATGTCTGGCTACAGGGCCAGAGGATGAGAGATGAGCAGAGATGACTTGAACAAAATAAGGACAGGTGAGCCAATAATCCAAGGTGTAGCCCTGAGGAGACAGAAAGGCACAGAGTCATGACCTTCACCTAGGCTGAGCTAGGGTAGCTGGGGAGAAGGCTAAGCAGAGGCCAGGAGAGGGCTGGGACCCATTCATAAGTTGGCTGAACTCCCTGGGCCCAGGTCTACACATTTAATGAGGTCCCCAGGTCCTGGCCTTCTTGGGCAAAGAGCAGAAGCTAAAAGTGAGGAGATGCCACCTCCCTCTGCATGGCCACAGCTATCACCAAAGTACATGTACAATCACTGGGGAGGATCGCCTATCTGCTCCAGTGCCTCTGGAAAAGACACGAAGAACTGAGCCCAGGTTCCTGTTCAGATACTTGCAGATTTTGTGCCTTAGAAATGTCACATACCTTTTCCAAAATTCCCATAGTTGCCCCAATCTTGGGGGTATGAGAGCTGCCCAGCTGAGTAGGGAATTTGAGACTTTGTCACTTTTTTTTGAGGTGGGGGAGGCAAGAACAGGAAGGAGATGGGGAGAGGGCCACATCTAATCCGTGTCCTCTTTGAGGACCAATGTAGGGGCAGGTCCTAAAGGTCCTAAGCCAGTAACCACAGCCATGCTCACCCATAATCTAAAGGGCTGGAGGGGAACCCACCCCAGGCCTGCCCCAGTTCCTATCCCAGGAGAGGGAGATCACTGAGGCCCTAGATCCAAGAGGAGGTGTCATGGAAATTGATGCAGTCAGAAGTTCCCTCAAGTCACCTGTCACCTGTCAGCTTAGCCCTACTTAAAGCTGGCACTGCCTGGGTCCACAGACTGTGGCCTCCTACCCCATCCCTGCCTTATTCACAGCATGTGAACCAAACCAAGGCAGCTCAGAGCTCTATCCTGTCTCTGAGTCTTGGAACTGAGAATAAGTTCTCTGGCCTCAGTCCCATACCCACTTAGATTACCTCTGACCCTAGCACAGGTGGGGACTAAGTGGGTGCCCAGTGGAGAAGATGAAGGCTCATTTCTCATTCCCTTGTACCCATCTGCCCTCAGAATAGCCACCTTTTCCTGAGGTACTCAGAGAATCCCCATGCCTGGGGTTCCAAAAATCACTCTCTCCATTCCACTATGGTTCATAGGCAAAGAATGCCTCAGGCCTAACCCTACCAGCCCAGCCCTAATGCCCCAGACCCATGCTCCTGATTCCCTGCAGCACCACTCTGGGGAGGATCGCTTCTATTTGCCCCAGTGCCCCTAGGAAAAACACAAAGAGCTGAGCCCAGGTTCCTGCTCAGATACTTGCAGATTTTATGCCCTAAAATGTCTCATAGCTTCTCCAGGCCCTACACCAAGAACTGTATATGCATCATCTCATTTTGAGTTTATAACTCCTGTTCTTTTCCCCCTGAACAAAGGTAGAAACCTGGTTTCAAAAGTCTAGAATATTGTCCAAGGTCACAGAGTTGGCAAACACAGGGCAGAGATTAGAGCCACATCTCTAGGACTCTGTACTCAGGCTCATAATCACAACTTGTAATGGGAAAATCTTTTGCTGTACATATAAGTTGCAGAAGCCACTCTCCCATCCATGTGCCACTGGTATGAGCAGCAGATGAGTCAAGTTCCCAATGATAGCAGATTCAAGTGATTCTAGGTATGGGCAGGGTCCTGGGCCAGAACCATGTGCCTTAAGCTGTAATCAGGTAACTAGATCAGTCACTCCAAGACACCCACCTCCATTTCACTTAGTTCAGTGTGCCAGGCCTCCAGGGAGCCTGTAGTATGATGTGGCTAAAAGAATGGGCCATTCTACACAGGAACCAGGATGGATCAGACTTGGGGGTAGAGCCTGCTCCTTTCAACATGTGGCCAGTGACTCATCAGGAGCCCTGCAGCAGCCCCCTGCCCTAAGGAGTGATGGATGGACCTTGCCTACTGATCAGCCCTGCATGGCTCAGATCACTCCTACCCACATAGACAGGGGCTACAAGCAGGAAGCAGCCCCATCCCAAGCAAGGTGGTTTCTCAGTGTCAGACAGAGGGAAACTCAGACCCATCCCAGGCACAGGAGCTTCTTTGGGAGTTGAGTATGTCCCCCTTGGGCCTGAACACATAGTCTCAGCCAGAACCAGAGTCCCGGGCCACTCCCTCCCTCCTTCCGGGTACAACAGCTCTCCCCATACTGACTCCACCCCTTCCTAACTGGGACACCCTAAGCTTAGCTAGGATAAGTTTCTGTTTCCCCTCTTGTAGAGCAGGGAGAACCAACTTTAACCTTCCAGAAGAGTGTAAGGATGAAACATGAGGTTGAGCATAGGAAGCCTAACAGGAGCCTGTACATAAGTGAAACACTCAGGTCTCTATTACTGAACCCTCCAGGTCACCCCATGCCTCACGGAGGGGTCACTAACCTTCAGGGCACACTTCTGCCCAGTGCGCCGGTGGAAGCACTCCAGCACCTTGCCATTCACACCCAGGCCCAGCACCTGCTTGGACAACTGGTAGTCATCTGTCACCGCGTATTTCTTGGGCTCCCGCCGCCCCCCGAGGGCCGCAGCACCCCCCAAGCCTGGTCCACCGAGTGCACCTGCGGGGGGCGCAGGAGTCCCCTGCTCCTCTGCTGTCTCGACATCCATGGCCCCCACGGGGCTCTCAGAGGCGGCCCCAGCCTGGCGCGTCCAGGGACACCTGGGAGAAAGGGAAAGAGTAACTCCCCGCCCAGACTTTTTCAACACACCCCAGCCTAGGAGTGCCTGCGTTGTTCTGGGGACAAGATGGGAATGCGAGGCGAACCTCCTGGGAGGACTGGCGTGCCGTAGAAGGCAGTGGTCCCTCAGCCAGTCATAAGCTAGTCTCTCCCGGGCACGTGTCAAGAGTAGAAGTTGGGTGCGCAGTGGCTGCAAAGTTCTGAGAGTGGGTCGCACAGGGGCCCAAGGGGAGCATACCTGGCGAGGGCGTACCCGGCAGCAAGGCATTTGACGGCAGCACCGGCGAGAGGAACGGGGGGTAGTAATCACGAGAGCCGGCAGCAGAGGGGCGCCCTGGGCCGAGAGTCTAGCCGCCCGCGGCCCACGTGACGCCCAGCGCGTCACACGGACTTGGGGCCCCGCTAGGTCAGTCTTAAAGGGCCAGGCGGCGGGGGCCAGACTAGACACAGCAAGAGCCCCCGTCAAGCCCCGCCCAAGAACCGGGACAAAATAGGGGGCGTGGCTTCCTGAAGGGGCCTTAACATTCCCGGAGCTGGGGGACCCCTGCACGTGCTGTGACAGCCCCAGATTTTAAACCACGACCTAGAAAGTGACAGCACAGGACATCTTGTTACTCTTGAAGCCTCGACTTGAGTAGAGTTCTCTCTACACACTTCCAGAAGGCCCTGCAGTATGGCTTGCTAGGCTTCCAACTTCCCTTGGTATAGCTAACCGCCCTACACCCCAGTAAGAACCAACTCTTTAATTTTTGCCAGTCTGCGGAGGAAAGTGGCATCTCTGATTCGTGACTCTCTGGTCCCTGGTGGCTCTTGGCTTCTTTCCGCCACTGGAGACTGTCCCACTCTGTGCACTTCTTGCTTATACTAGAAATTTTTATTTTCATTTGGTCACACATCAACTTTTTACTTTATGATTTGGGCCTTTGTTGTGGTGTTTAAAAACGCTCCTCCCATCTCAGCCACCCCAGAGACTGAAACAGGAGGATCCCAAGTTCGCGGCCAACCCCAGCAATTTAGCAAGAACTTCTGCAATTTAGGGAGACTCTGTCTCAAAATAAAAAATAAAAAAGACTGGGGACTTAGCTTAGTGGTAGAGCGCCCCTGGGTTCAATCCCCGGTACCAAAAATAAAATGTCTTCCCCCACCCCAGTGACATATGCTCTATTTGCTTCGTAGTTTTCCTTTCCACATTTAGACCTCTACTTCATTCTGAGTTCATCTTAGCCTACCTTAGTAGTTTGATACAATTTTTCCAACTCGTCTCTCATATTACAGAGAAAACTGAGACCACCAGAGAGGAAACGACTTGTCTAGAGTCACAGAAAATGTGGTTTTGGATGTCTCCTGGGGTAAATCCGCATTACCCCATCCCAGTATCCCCCAATCCCAGCCCAAACCTGAAAGCTGAGGGGACCCTAAAGAAAGCCACCTTTCTGTGAAGACTGAAAAGGTGCGGACCCAGGCAGCCAGGCAGGGTCTCTGCACGCGGCACTTCTGCCATCTACAGGCCATCCTCAGGACTGCAGGCCCCGTGGCCTCGGTCCCACCCAAGCCATTCATTCTTCTCCGGCTTAAGAATTGGTGATCCTGAGGCCTTCCCCCACAGCTTCCCAACACACACACACACACACACACACACACACACACACACACGCACCACACACACACACACACACACACACACACACACACACACCTGCAGCCCAGGGTCCTCACAGCACTAGTTCCTGGAGAACAGAAACTTAGTTCCCTCCTATGCAACAGCATCCTGCGTCTCTGACAGCTGCTCTATGAGGAACAAAGTGAGTAGGCTAAGGGTGCTACGACTATTTTTTTTTTTTTTGTACCGGGATTTGAACTCAGGGGCACTAGACCACTGAGCCACATCCCAAGCCCTATTTTGTATTTTATTTAGAGACAGTCGCTTAGCACCTCACTGTTGCTGAGGCTAGCTTTGAACTCACGATCCTCCTGCCTCAGTCTCCTGAGCCACTGGAATTACAGGCATGAGTCACTGCGCCTGGCAGGGTGCTATAACTACTGATGAGCCCCCTCTGTGTGCAGGTGTTGAGTGGGGATAGGGGGTTGGGGGCTCTGCCCCTTTTTCTTCCAGGTGACCTTCAAGTTCAGAGGAACAGAGGTCCCCAGGCAAGAGCCTCAGTTGATCATGACTGAGCACTCCCTGTATCCCACATGTGGGAAGATGCTCTATCTGGACACCCGTAACCACGGAATCTGGAGAGGAGAGCATACCCATCCCTTTGGGCCCACACTATAAACACACAGTAAAGACAAGCCCAGAGAGGTCAAATGACTTGATCAAAGTCAACAGGTATCCAAACAGAGTCCCCACTTCAAATGCAGAGTACAACTCAGGGATGAACTCCTATCCTCAAACTGTATCCTCCTCTCATGGTTCTCTCTGCCTCCCTATGCAAGCATAATTTTACATATGCATATTACACATGTACTTGCACATGCACATATATTTGCATATATATGCATAAACAAATGCACACATGGAAATATGCATATACATAAACAAATATGCACACAACCCGCATGCACAAAAATACACATGTATGTGTGCATGCATGCACCTATGCTCAGATGGGCCCAGGATCGATGTCTTTAGTCACATCTGTGAAGATGCACACACACACCACACACATGGACTGTCCTTCAGGAGAAGGGAAGCTGCTCAGGATGAGAGGACAGAGGGCCCCATCATCCAGATGTTGAGGAAAGCACTGTTGTGTATTCTTGTGACCCATCTTGTGATTGTTCTGGATGGGGAGGCCAAGGGAGCCTACAGCACGGTGAATCCAAGGGCAGCATAGGAGGAATATCCTGGAAGGGACAATCTGTGGAGATTTTGACTAGCGAAGTCATAAGAAGAAGTGCCGCTGGGTGGCAGTGTGGGGACAACAGTTAGGTGGGGGTAGGGCTCATAGTGAACACTGGACTGGAAAAGTAATGAGATTGTCAGAGGGAACCACAAAGTCTGAAGCAGGCAGGCACCAAGGTCAGAACAGACAGGAGCACCCCACTATTCCTAGCACGAAGTTCAGGTGTTTAGTGCTGTCATTCACAAAAAGATGGCTAAGGGGCCAAAACTCTTGGGACCCCTAGGTTCACACAGAATTGCCTAATTTCTGATCTCCATAGGGGATGCCTCCAATGGGGCACCCATAGTGCTCTGACATTGACTGGCCTAGGGACAGGGAAGTTTGACTGCAGAACTTAAAGCTGAATCCTGAAGGATGCCTAGGAGTTAGCAGGTCACCAGTAAATAGAAAGGAAGTGGGATGAAGTGGGTAAGGCCTTGGCTCCAACTCACTACTTACTTACTGTGAGACCCAGGGTAAATGGCAATCTTTCTATGCCTCAGTTTCCTCACTTGTCAAACAGGATATTGTGTGATAATTTTAATTATGAAATGAGACTGGAAATTGCTGAGAGTGTAAGCAAAAATAACCAACACGGAGTGTCTGAAGTGTTTATGAGAGTAATCACAGTGAGCAGGAAGGGGAATAGTGTTAAGGTAGATGTTAGAATTTAGCACCAAAAAGACAGTTTCAAAATTGTATCTCTAGAGTCTGGGTCTGTAGGCTCAGTGGTAAAAACACTTTCTAGCATGTGCAAAGCCCTGAGTTAAAAAAAAAAAAATTGGTAGTTTTGTTTCATGGTAGCTGTGTCATCATAGTAATGTATCAGTAGACAGACTCTACTAAAGACATAGTACCCACACAAGTCTCCAGGTAACTCAACTTTCAATGTGGGTAATGAAGTATCCAGGGCACCCCACTTCTGCTCCAAGAACTGACTTTTGGCCTATTAGGAGGGACCAGGCAGGGCTACACTGAAGCCTGGCTTCCCTTACGGAAAATTACAAAGAAGTGACTCCCCTGGAGTCATTTCTCTTTTTAACCAATTATTTTTTTCTGTTTCACAGGGTTTTGCTTTCAGATCTACATTGTCCTCTGCTCCACCCTGGGTATCAGGTACTGAGCCTTGTGTGCCCTGGAAAAAGATCAGACACTATCATTCAGGCCTCTAAACACTGTCAGGGGTCTACCATCTTTGTCCTTGATCTTGCAGCTCATTTCCTTTCTGAGGGAACTGGGAACACACACTGGGCAGTGTGGGGGATGAGGAGGAGTAGCCCCTGATGACTCTCCAGAGCTCATCTCCGTCAGTCCTTCTGGCCAAGGGTTTGAAACAGGTTTTCATGGTCCTTCAAAATACTCCTGGGCTGTGGTTGTGGTTCAGTGGTAGAATACTTACCTCGAATGGGTGGGGCACTAGGTTCCATCCTCAGCACTACATAAATAAAAGTAAAATATATAAAATAAAAGGTAGTGTGTCCATCTACAACTAAAAATTTAAGAATTTAAGAATTTTTTTTTTTTTAAATTCCCTGGTGTGTCTAAGGAATAGAAAAATGTGAGGATTGGACGAGTCAGGAGCACGGGCTTCTGATTAAGATTTGGAATCAAACTGTGGCCCTGCTATTTCCTACGAAGGCACTTCATTGTCTGGGGCTCTATTTTCTCATCTGCAGAATGGGGACAATACCAAATGATGAGGATCAAATGTAGAAAGTATTTCATGTAGATGGGGCTGCTGTTACTGCTCTGCCCCCCACCTCTATCACCCCACTCCAAATCATCCATGTTTGGAAGTCCAGGACTCTCTCCAAATATTTTTGGAGGGCTCACCGAACCACAGACCGGACCATCTGGGGGCTGACTGTCCCTGAATACCTCAAGTTGACTGTCACTTCCCCGATTGATGGGGCCCACCAGAGGCCAAGCACAGGGCCAACACTGAATGGTCCGGCTATATGCCTTCTCTCCCACTCTTTGAAAGGAAACGTTCTTGCTTGGATCCTTTTGGTTGTGGGAGACGCAGGCTCTATCTCAGCCCACCTACTCAGTTCTGGAGCCGCTCTCTGCACCCAGCTCCTTTCCTTACGTCTTCTTCCCAGACCCCGCCCCCATGCCATCCACCTCCCGGTAACCCCACACAGAATGCCGGGGTCCAGGAATGACCCAATTGGGAGCCTTTTTACTTCCCAACAGACCGCCTTGGAGAACCGGCTAGCAAGGAGTACAGGTCCAGGAACTCGTCCCCTCGCTGGCACTGGTTTGATGGTGAGATAAGCGTGCCCATCCCCAGTGGAATGGAATGCCGAAGGCAATCTAGGATCGAGTTGCAGAAGCCCCCGCCCCTCCTTTAACCTCCTCTAACCAGGTCTTCGCCTACTGGTCTCTCGGTCCCGCCTGGCCCTACACGTCAGTTCTGGATCCACGCCCTGCAATTGGCCCTCCCAGCCACTCGGTCCCGCCTCCTACTTCTCGATTGGTCGGCTCGCGGAGCCCCGCCCCGTTTTCCTGGAAAGTTCTTGGAAATCTGTCAAAGGTGTTTCCTTTCAGGGCCCAAGGCCCCAGACGCCGGTGCCTGTACCTCGGCGCTAGACCCTGCGGCCCTCCCCCCGCCCCACGGCACAGCCTGCGGTTCTAGGAAGACGCCGCTTCCCGGAAGGGCTGGGACGCGCGGGACAAAAGATTAGGAGGTGGCTTGCCCCGCCCCGCTCTCCCGGCCCGCCCCTCTCGCCCTCTTTGGCGGCCCGCTCTGCCACCTCTCAGTGTGTGCCTGCCGCCCATAAGCCCTGGGACCCTGACCTGCGCGCGCTCCTGATCCACTGGCTCCCTTTTGCCGCCTTCCTATCGGGCCCCCACACCGAAGCTGCTGCCCTCCAGGACATGGTCCTTTGCGTTCAGGGGTAAGCACAACTCTGTCCCCGCCCAGCCTCCGTGAGGGGCGCACGGGATAGGGCAGGCCTGATGCTACCGGCCCGGCTTTGGGAGGGTTTGATGAGCTTGAGGGGACCGAGTGCGGAACGACCTCTAGGGTGCTACGCTGCTTGGGACTGTGAACTACCCCGCACTCCACGCACAGGCTCACTATGTAGGGAAACTAAGGGCCGACCGACAATGGGAGGAACCAAGGGCGGGCTTCCTCTGGGAGCAGATGGACGCCGACATAAAGTCGTCCCCCCAAGATGTGGCTCACTGTAGTGCCCAGACCTCTTTCTGGGCTCAGAGCACTCTACCCTAGCCTGCCGGCTGCCCTGTCTACTGGTGACCTTGGCCCAGCCCCTTGACCCTCTTTGTCCAAGTGTCCATTCCCCTACCCCAGGCTAACAATTAGGCTCTACTTGGGAAGCCAGTTCTCTCTCCCTATACTGGCACCTAATAACCAGGAGCTCATGGAGCATCCCCAAAATTGCTTTACCCACTGAACTGGATTTCAGTATGTTAAGAACCTTGGCTCCTGCCTACCTTCTCCAAGTTTCCCTGAGACATGGAGTGAAGAACAGTGGTGCAGGTAGAGTACTGATAAGACAGTCTTGACCTCAGCTGAGCATTCTGGGCACATCTGCTCACCCTCACCCTGGGCCTCAGCATCCTCTTCAGTCAAAGGTCTGGTGCTTTCTACTGATCTGAAAGGAGCTTAGGAAGCTCCAAGGAAAAGGAAGGAGGTATAAGTGGGTATTCTATACCCAGGGAAAGCTGTGTGGCCCGGTGGCAGGTGCTATCAGAACTGGCATGATGCCAAATAAGGAATAGTGGATAGTGGGTACCTCTTGTTCTAAGCAATCTTTGGTTCAGCGAAGAGGACATGGAGGTTCTGAGAAGACTACTCTTTGTTACAGTCTCCAGCATGTTCCTTCCTCCTCTGAATTTTGGGACTCCTGTACCTACCCCCCACCGACCCCCCCCACACACACACACTGCCTTCCTCCTTGGGAGTCCTCCCCCTGTTCTGGAAACCACAACCTCTTTCACTTTGAACCACCTGAGTGCCCCTTGTAACCTCAGGGACAGTGTTGGGGAGCAAGGTCTTTATCAGATACACACATATGGCTACAAAAAAGCTGGTGCCCCTCCAGGGTAGAGGGCAGGGATTCCAAACTGCAGCTTTGGTGAGGGACCCCCACTAGGCTTAGTTCACCCCACTGGCATGTGTCCCCAGGCAGGATTTACTGGCTGGGCTCCAAGGCAGGCACACACACGTACCTGGCACACACCAGTCCCGCCCCCACTGTGATGGTGACACAGTCATGGACACACCCCTGCCCAGATATGTAGTCACTCACCAGAATCCCGTGAAGATCAACACAACTATTCTATAATCCAACACTACACCAGCTTCAGAGGTGCCCACACCCATACATGGGACCTGTGCTGAGGCCCCGCTAAGCCTTCTGGTCATGACCACCCCCAAAGATTGGAATGACCAGCTAACTGCCTACCATACTTCAAGAAGGTTTCTGAGCCAAACTCTGGGCCCAAGCAGTCAGATCACCTGAAAATTCTGCCTCCAGCTCACCAAGAGGGATTCCAGCTCACCTAGGGGATTCAAGAGCTCCTACAATGCAACCAGGAAAGGTGTGGAAAAATACTTGGCAGGCTGTAATATGAAAGAGTTGTGTGGGCCTTTTCCTCATAAGTGGTCATAGGGCCGTGGCCTTCTAAGGACCACCTACACTTCTCTACCTACCTTCTGCCACCAGTTCCTGTCTACCTCTTCCCACCTTATAAGCAGTACCTAGCATTGTATGCCCAGGCTGCTGTCTCTGCCTATAGTGCCTTTCTCCAACTCCTGCCTTTGACCTGGCAAACTAAGTTCAGGAACAGGCAGACCTTGACTCTTCCATGACACCCTGCACTTTTGTGGCTTCCCCAGTCAGGTGGGCAGGGACCATGTTTTTTGTTTGTTTTGGTTTTGGTTATTGTTTTGGTTCCAAGGATTGAACCCAGGGGCTTAACCACTGAGCCACATCCCCAGTCCTTTTAAATAATATTTTATTTAGAGACAGAGTCTTGCTGAGTTACTTAGCACCTCGCTAAGTTGCTGAGGCTGGCTTTAAACTCACAATCCTCCTGTCTCAGCCTCCTAATCTGCTAGGATTACAGGCATGCACCACTGTGCCCAGTGGGATCATGATTTTATAATCTGTGGGTCCTGAGGCCCAGCTGGGGACTAGACCCAGAACTGAGGCCTAGAGGTGTATTTTGTTAGGAGTGAGGGAGGACCAGCTGTCCCTTCTTCAGGAAGGAGGATCATTCCCTGTCCCACTCTCAGGGAAGAAGCCCTAGGATCACCATGCTGAGTGGACTTTCCCTAGTAGGAAGCTGCTGCTCAGATTTTGGCCTGTTCAGTTCTCCTAACCCCAACCATCTAAGGCTATGATGTTGCCCCAATCCTTCAGTGTTTTGTCTGATGAACCACTCACTGGGGGAAGAAGAAGCTAAAGCCCATCAAGGAAGGAGCAAGCTGTGCATAAGACCATAGAGCTTAATAGGGTTGGCTTGCCAGGGTGTGACATGGAATGTAGGTTGAGTACCCTGCTCTTTGATATGAGTTCATATTACGGGAGGTGAGACTTGCCAGTACCTTTAGAGGCTACCATCTACCCACAACCTTTAACTGGGAGGAATAAGCCAGGATGGCAGTCTGACCTATAAAGGTAAGGGAATGTTTCAACCTTGACGTCCTAGCCAGTGTAGACCGAGCCCCTACTGACAGATGCTCTTATTGGTAAGCAGGTATCATGTGACTGCAAGCTTCTTATTGTAATCTTGGGACCTCCCTGAAGGACCCAGTGCAGTTCCATCCTATGGCTCAACCAGGATCAGTGCCACTTAATCAGCCTACTTCAGCCAAAAGGGCACAAATATGAGGCTACTTTGCACTGGTTACTATCACTGTGATGGGAATGCTAGGAATTCTTATAGGGAATTATTTGTGGTTTGGGTTGATATAGAGTAGATAAATTCATATTTAATAAATGCAGAGGAGTGGAAATGAATTTTCAAAAGAGGGATCTACAATGCTAGGGATGTAGCTTAGTGGTAGAGCTCTTGCCTAACGTGTAGATCCTGGGTTTGATCCCCAGCTAGTAATACCAATAAAAAGAAGAAGAAGAAGAAGAAAAAAGAAGTCTGTCCATTGGGGAAGAAATCAATGGGACTTCTCTATAAATGGGGGAAGCATGGGGCTTCCACTCACTGTCCATCCACCCCCTTCTAGATCTTGTCCTTTGCGGGCTGTGGAGCAGATCAGGCAGCGGCCCCTGTGGGCCCAGTCCCTAGAGCTGCCTGAGCCAGCCATGCAACCCTTACCTGCTGGGGCCTTCCTGGAGGAGGTGGCAGAAGAGACCCCCATCCAGCCAGAGGGTGAGCCAAAGGTTCTGGATCCTGAGGAGGATCTGCTGTGCATAGCCAAGACTTTCTCCTACCTTCGAGAATCTGGTGAGTCTGAGAGGAAAAGCGAGGCTTGTCCTGGGAAGTCTGGTAGGGGGAGCTTAGCTCTCTGCCTGTTGAGTGTGATTTGGGAGGAATGGCCCTGCCCCAGAGAGTCTGATGGGAGAAGTATAGCCTTCTTCTGGAAGTGTGAAGAGGGAGGCACAGTCCTGATCTGTCCTGGATTAGTACCTTCAGCTGATTTCCATTGTGACCAGTCCCTTGCCCCCATTCCATTTTCCTAGGCTGGTATTGGGGTTCTATTACAGCCAGTGAGGCCCGGCAACACCTGCAGAAGATGCCAGAGGGTACATTCCTAGTACGAGACAGTACCCATCCCAGCTACCTGTTCACACTATCAGTCAAAACCACTCGCGGTCCCACCAACGTGCGCATCGAGTATGCCGACTCCAGCTTCCGTCTGGACTCTAACTGCTTGTCCAGGCCTCGCATCCTGGCCTTCCCGGATGTGGTCAGCCTTGTACAGCACTATGTGGCCTCCTGTGCTGCTGACACCCGAAGTGACAACCCTGATCCTGTTCCCACCCCAGCCCTACCTATGCCTAAGGAAGATGCACCTAGTGATCCAGCACTACCTGTCCCTATGGCTACTGCTGTGCACCTAAAACTGGTGCAGCCCTTTGTGCGCAGGAGCAGTGCCCGAAGCCTACAGCACCTGTGCCGCCTTGTCATCAACCGTCTGGTGGCTGATGTGGACTGCCTGCCACTGCCCCGGCGCATGGCTGACTACCTCCGACAGTACCCCTTCCAGCTGTGACTAGCCTGGGTATCCTGCCCAGCCTCAAGCAGCCACATCCTGGAGGTGACACAGGCCCCAGCTGGACTTGGGCTCCTGCTATCCCTCCAGCCATCCTGGTGCCTGCATGCATCTGGCAGCTGGACCAGGAAGAACCAACAAGAGCAAAGAAGGGGGAGGGGGGAGTTGTCACACAACTCAAAGCTCAGCACTTTCAGGTCCCATGTGGTTCCACTGTGGTGAGCCATGTATCAGAGAAGAGAGAGACAGGCAGGACCTTGTCTCACCCTGTGGGCTGGGCCCAGATCTCCACTCACTGGCCCCAATCACCTGAACTATGTAGACTTTCCCAGCTCTGGTTTTTCAATCTGCAGGGTGGGGCAGGCCCCTACCTCTAGCCAGCCTGTTTCTGGGAGGATGGTGGCTAGAGGAACTGAGGTTGATGGTGGACAGCCCCCTTGTGGGGGAGCAGGCTAGATTGGGGAACTGCACAGTTATATACTATTTATTTATTTATTCCCCTGGGGGGTTGGTCTCAGAAGCGAGGGACCCCACCTCTTTGCTCTGAGCCCTGGTTGGCCAGAGACCCCAGCTGTGTTCTAGCTTCTCTGGTTCTTCCTTGTGGAGAGCCCCATCCTGAGATGTGTGGCTGGAACCAAGGCAGTCCTGGATGTCCTGGCAACTGACCCACCCTACCTGTGAATGTGGCCACTCTTTCTGTCCCAGCCCTGTTTTGGGAGGGGGAGTGAACAGACAAGAAAATGGAAACCAGGAGCCTCAGTCCCCAGCACCTTCTTGCACGGCAGAAATCGTGGCCACACAGAGCTGCCCTCTCTGTGGCACAAGTCCTCAGAGTGCACAAGCTGTGCAGGAAGAGGGTGCTGGTTCAAGGGCTGCAGCTACAACTCTGCTGGGTCGGTTTCCTGCCCAGGAAGGTGCCTGCACAGGAGAGAGGGGGAGAAATACATATCTGATAAGACTTTATAAAATGATTATTGTAACACACAACCCAGTGTGGTAGTCTTTTTTCTTCCACTGATTTTTCTATAATGACAATAAAATTATACCTTTCATTTATGGAGCCCTCAGTGGGACCTCTTGAGTTCTACTCAGAGTTTGTTCTCTTTTGGTCCTTTTATCATGTTCTCCCATTTCACATTTGGGCTAGCAGAGGCCAGAGATCTTTCATGGCTGAACAGTCTCTACTAGGGGACTCACTGACGGGGTGGAAGAGGTAAACAGACGTTCTCATCTCATTCCTCCTTGTTCCCCTTGGAAAATGGGAAACAGGACATGAAGTCCCATTGGTCTGCCTGTAGGGTCACTACCAGTCCACTGCTGGGTTGTGGGGATGGGGGATGGGGATGTCAGAGGAACAGAGGCCTGAGAGGTATGTAAACAGATATGTAATGCAAGTGGAGAGTACCAGTGGGGAGGGTACTATGACCTGTTCCTGGGGGCAGTGACTTGAGAAGGAGCCAACAGTCAGCATTCAGGACCAGTCCTTGCAGGGAGAAGGTGGCAGTGACTGAAAGATACTGAGGCATGACTCACCACAACCCTGGGAATGGGGTCCAAATAAGTAACAGATAGGAGGAAGAGGGCTTGCCGAGGCAAGTGGGTCACAGAACACAGCTCATGCTAACTGTCCATCTGCAGTCTGCATCATGCAGACTGCTACATGAAATTGGGGAGGACAGGTGGCTGGGATGGTGGCATCTGAGAAATCACCTTTGGACACTGGTTTTGATGCCCTGTCTCTGTCTGCTGAGAGCTCTGTAGCCATTGACCTCACCAGTGGGATCCTGTCTGCTTTACCCTTTACTTCAGCTCAAGCCAGGGTCCAACTGTCTCCTGGGGAGGAACTGCTACTTCAAACTCCCAACATTTTTACTGATTTGATATTTTGTTTCCCTACCAGGAAGAGTTGCCATGTCTGCCTGGCACAGGGACAGTAAAGGTCCTAACAGCCTAACAGATTGCTGGAAATCTTCTGGTTAATGCAATCACCCTGGGTGACCCAGTCTAGTAAAATGGCACTAGCTGGCACTAGCTGGGAAGAAAGAGACTAGCCAACTGATGGGTATATGAGAACCCCTGCACAGTATGCAAACAATAACTGATGTAACCCTTTACCTATTAAGTCCTTCACCAGCACATGTGCTCTTCAGCACCAACTAGGTCAGGCTCTATCTAGGCCCTGGGGACACAGCAGGGAACAAGATAGACATGGTCCCCATCCCCATGGGGCTCATGGCTAGTGCAAGAGAGGTAGTAAACAAATGAACAAATGGGCACACAGGACAAGTTTTTGAGAGTATAAAGAAAAGAGCAGAGGGCAGGGCAGAAGTGACTTTGGGTATGGGAATACCCCTGCAGCTGAGAGGGTCGGGAAAGTGCTGAACAGGGTGGAAATAAACCTGGATGCCTGAGCAAGAGCAGGAAACTAGTCATGCAGACAGCTTGAGGAAGGATGTCACCAAGAGGGACACACCAGTACAATGACTGAGGCAGAAAACAAACCTGGAGCCCAGAATGGTGTGGGCAGGGCAGAGGAGGCATGTGATTTTATTCTAGTGTGGCAGAGCACCTCTTCAGAGTCTAGCAGGCAGCAGTCCCCTGCATCACACATTTCTAAGAGATGTACAGTTAGGTGGAGATGGACCCATTAGGGCCTAGAGGCAAGAGACCTGAAGGAAAGTTAAGAAATATGAGATTGGAGGGGTTAGGTATGATGGGAAGCAGGAGGAGGTAATGATGGCAATTTTTGTGACTCTGGGCAGCGTTCATGCCCCATTAAGTTCTCACTGCAAATCTGCACATCAGCAGAGATTGTCCCCACTTAAAGCTGAAGAGGTGAAGTTCAGAGAGGAATGATGGCTTGCTCAGGGTTACACAGCTCATGAGAGGCAGACCAGGTTCACACCCTAACTCCAGACCTTGTTTGTATGACTGCTTTGTTCTGCCTTCAAGGACTGGTTGTCTAAATCCTCAGGACCCCCAAGATTTGGAGGATAATCAGAGGGGTGGTAATGCTCATGAGGGCTTTCTGGAAGTGGGTAGGCTGGGGGCTGAATTCCAGAGAATGTGAGTTTAGAGATTGATCCTGTGTAGTGTCTCTCCATGGATTCACAAGTCTCGCTCTGGAATGATTTTGAGACAGAGATGCTGGTAAGCTGTTCCAGGTATTTCTTGTCTGTAAGGTTTAACTGGCCAGCATATAGCTAGTATGCTGGTCAGTTACCTAGGATCTCCAAGTGACCCAGAATTCCTGGAATGACTGGGACCCTGCACTCAGGCCAGGCTTTTAATCTGCTGACTAAAGCTGACCCCAGTGGCCCATGCCTATAGTCCCAACTACTTGGGAGGCTGAGGTAGACTTGAGTCCAGGAGTTCAAGATCAACCTGGGCAACATAGCAAGACCTGTCTCAAAAAAAAAAAAAAAAAAAAAAATATATATATATATATATATATATATATATATATATATATAAACAAAGATAATCTGTTGACTGAGCAGATCTTGCCAGGCCAACATTGGACACATGTCTGAATGGGGCTGGGGCCATGGCTGATTCTGCTCTCAAATGGGAACCCTCCCACACTATATGGCTGACCACACTGAAGTGAAGGAAGCAGAGGGCTAGGACCCGAAATAAGACCTGACCAAGAATGCAGGAAGATTTGGGGTCTGTGCATAGGGCATCCAACCCTGAGGAACTCATAAAGGTCTTCTTCCAGGAGAAGTTGAGCCTGCGCAGGTCTCAGCAGCCCTTTCACACCAACCTGTTAGACTAGTTTTAATCTAAAGCAGACTTGAGCTTCACTGGAAATTCAACAACCTCCCTACCTCTCCCCGACCCAGTGGGGCCATACAACCAACCAACTAGGGGGTCAATACAATGGTCTCAGGGCAATAGGCTAGGACTTCTATGTCTGAGACTCAAAAGGAGACGGTCCCTCGAGGTTTAATTCTGACCAGACTGCAGATCAGAGGGTAGAGAAGAACTGCTGGGCCTGGCTTTGCGGGTAAGTGGAATAAATAGGAGCTGACACACTCATCTATGAGCTCAAGGAGATATAGCAAGTGCAGGGTAGTAGGAGGCCAAAGCTGTATACTTAGTGGAAAGGTAGTCATTTCCATGACCCAGGCCTGGTTGAAGCAGGTAGGGCCCCTGAAGGCTGAAGAAAGTTGGGACTGTGATGACTCCTCCAGGGAGCCTTCCAGGACTGTGCTACCCACAGTCCCACCAAAGATGCCCTGATGGTGTGGCTGAAGGGACTGTAGTTTCCAGAAAATGCTCTTTAGGGGCACAAACCTGCTCCAGGGATTCTCCCCCACACCCAGCACCCATGAGCCAGTCCCAACTCTTCCTGTCAGTAGAGCTGGGCCTTTCCTCCACCTGAAGTATGGATTTCACTCAGAGTCCAGGTTGTTAGGCAAAGGTTGTGTTCTTAAAGTGCCTCTCAGCTCTCAACCTGCTCCAGGGAAGCATTTTACTGTTCCCCATCTCCACCAGCCCCACCTCTGAGCACATCGTGTGTGTGTGTGTGTGTGTGTGTGTGTGTGTGTGTGTGTGTGTTGACCTTTCCACTTGGCCAACATTCCTTTGTTTTCCTCAGCTCTTTCCGGTGGACAGACAGCTGTGGTAGGAGGAGCTGCCAGGAGAGTAGGTCCTCAGGAAATTTTCTCCTCATGCTCAGACATGGAGCTCAAAGAGACAAGGGAAAGTGAAGGCTTATCCAGGTCACCCAAGGCAGTCTGAGAAGGGTAGGTGAACTACAAGAAGGGAACTCCTCAGCAGAGCCCACTAACCCTAGTGTGCGGGTGCCTGTGGGGTGTGTCCCTGGGCATCTCTGCCAGATCAGTGTCGTCAGTCAGGCGTCTAGAGGGCAGGCTGAGCTTAGGCAGGCAAAGCTGGGTGATCCTGGGCAGATTGTTTTATCTCTCTGAGCCATATATAACCCAGGTCCTGGGTTTGCTGTCTCTGGGATCAGTTTGCTCTCTCTCTTGCCCTAGAGGTGACTAGGCTGGGTCTCCACAGCCCCTGTATTTCTTAACTAGGAGCCAGCCAGTGTCTGGTTGGGAGCTGTGGACTTTGGGGGAAATAGCACCCACTCCCATCGCCTTGATACCATCACCCCTTTTCTCTTCTGGGTCTCAGCAGGTACCTGGGGGTGCCTTGTGCGAGGAAGAGAAAGCCTGGTATGGGCATCCCTGCCCCCACCCTGGGTGAGGTGTTTTCGCCAGAATCGCAGCAGCTGTGGCTGGAGGCCTCTTCCCAGGAAGAGCAGAGCGCCTCTTCCAAGAACTCAGAGGAGGGCGGGAGGGGCGGGTGGAGGGGGAGTTAATTTTAAACCAAACAGCCTTCAACGCTTCTCAGGAACTGGTTGCTCAACGTGATCTGGCAGGTCCCAGGCGGGTAGGCGGGCCTGGTGCCAGCTCAGCGGTGGTGGGGGTGGAGGACACGCCCTAGAGGGGAGGCCCAGTGACCTTGAGGAAATTTGGGCCCTGTCCTTGCCCACTCACCAAGGCCTGTCACTCCCTGACCCCACTCACCCAGCCCAACTTGCTAGGGGGTATGGGGTGGGATGATTTATTCAGTTTTAAGCTGGCAAGGTGAAACTCTAACAGGATTAGTAATACAGGTATCATGTCCTTCCAAGGGCCCCAAGACTGAGTGTCTCATCTTCCTTCCTTGTTCAGAACCTGCCACGACTGTCCCCTGTACTGTCTCTCTGAAGGTTATCTGACGAAGGTTTATTCTGAGGCCAGGGTAAGTCCTGGGCCAATTCTCTATGGGATGGGAGGCTGGGTACCAGGCTAGTGGGGTGGGGAGGTGGAGAGTGAAGGGTGGAATATAGCAAGCTGGCAGAAGTTCTGGACCCGGGGAGCAAGCTTCCTTTACATAGAGAGAGACCTCATAGGCTTGATCTTCATGATGGACTGGGAGTCAAGGCACCTTCACTTCACTAACCTCTCCCCACCTCAGTGTGGCCACCTGCTCCTGACTGACAGCCTGGACCGACCTCCCCATGCCTGACCATGGAATGTCCTCCCTTTAAAGGCCTCCCACATGCCCCTCTGACTGCCCTATGAGACCTCCAGACAGCTTGGGAGGGTTGAGGCCTGGGTTCTAGGAAAGAATCCCAAGAAATGCTGCCAGGAGCTGTAGTTCTTGGAACCAGTACTGCAGGGTGAGGGGACGCTTCCTGGAACCTGCTGACCATTCCAGGGAGAAAGCTCAGAAGACAACCAGTGATCTGGGGTGGAGTGGTGGGGATAGTGTGCTGAGACTTCTGCTTGGGACCCTATCTCCAGGAAGCCCTTCCTGATTGCAAGTGCCTCCTTAGCCTCCCCCTTCCCAGTGCTGGGGGTGCTGGGCCATTTTAAGGGCCTTTCCAGGAAGACTCAGGTCTTTGGGGCCTCTGTGGTACTCAGTGTTCAGTCTGGAACACAGTGGAAAACCCAGTAATGGAAGTAGGTAGGAGAAAAAGACGGCATATGTGCCAGTAAGGGTCAGTGTGTGGGTGTGGGGACACAGGTGAAAGGGCATAATTGTATTGCCCAGGTTGGTGAGCAGCTGGAGGTTAGAGGGGCTAGGGGAGAGTAGGCAGGAAAGTAAGGTATGGACAGCAGTGCCAGGGCCTGCTCACTGATCCTCCTGTGCTAGTGGGCAGAGAGCCCCAAGTTCCAGTCTCTCTGTCAGGCCAATCTTGTCCCTTCCCTCAGATCTCTATCCCACAGGAGGGGGTAAAAGCTCCAGCTTCAGCACCAAAACCAAGCCACCCAGAGTCCTCCTGGTACCAGTATCCAGTTGTGCATCCTTGGGCACGCACCCATGCTGCTGGAGTCTTAGTTTCCCACCTGGAGGATGGAGGGAAGAGGCTGCAAGTAAGTGGGCACTGAGGCCAGGCTTGGCTCTGGGGAAGATTGTGAAGTGTGTGGCCCAGGTCTGGGATGGGTTGGGGTCCAGGCAGAATCCCAGGGTCAGCACTGTCAGAGAGGGGCCTTGAAACCTGGTTGAAGGGGCTGGAGTTGCAAGTCATGGTCAGCAAAAAGGGAAAGTAAGGGCCCCCTCTGTGAATAGGATACTCTGGAGCAACCTTTTAACTACTCAGGACCTGTTTGCCTTCAGAATGGAGAACATCACATGGTCAGAGCTAGATGGAGGCGTGAGCAGGGACTTGCTTCTCCATTCACATCCTCAAGTTACTCTTTGGCCCTCCCTGAGCACAGCTCCAAGCTTGATGTCCACCTACCTCCATGTCACAGAAAAGAGGGTGGCAGATCATTCTCCAGAAGTCGGTCCTGGGGCTGAAGGTTGGTTAAGTGTCCAGGAAGCAGTTGTGAGGTGGGGCTGTGACAGAGTTCCTCCGATCCATGTAGGAAGGCAGTGGAGACAGTGTAGGGACACAATTCATCACAGTGCTCAAACTTTGAAGCAGCTGGTTTTCTGAGGCTACGTGGACCAACTGGCAGAGGATGGGAATGCTTCATTCTCTGCCACTTAAGAGCCTCAGTTGTCTGATCTAGTCAAGATGGCCTTGGCCATAAAGAGCCTGATGGAAGAATTTAACCTAGGACCCACCCAACCTGAGTGGCAGAGCTGCTAGGTGGCATCTTCTAGGTTTTCAAGGAATGCCTGTGTCCAGCTACAGGTGGTTCCAAAGTCAGGTAAGCTTTGGAAAATCAGTTTCACCCTCTATAAAGTAGGGGCAATATTATAACTTACCTTATGATATCATCATAAGGAGTAAATTGTAGACTTGATTTTACTTCTCCTTGGGGTATTCTCTCTGAGTCATCCCACTCCTCCAGCTCTCCCTTCACCATGAGCCCAGGTAGACATGAGTCCCAAGGGCACTTCCTGTGTTTTCTATTGTAGTAAGAAGTACCTGTGGACACATTAGCTTTCTCTTCCCACTGGAGCACACACTCTGATGTTTGTGGTGCTCTGAAAAAAGGACAAATGAAGGTTCTCGTACCAGAATATAAATATTCTAAAAATCATAAATCAAATCAAACATAAACCGCTAATATGTTCTATCTTTCTATTCAACAAATAAACTTTCATAGCAATAAAAAAATCTGTACATTTATGGTTTTTATATATCTGAAAGTCAGCAAATATGAAAGATGATTGAACTTAATGATTACTACTCATGTCTAGGTGTTCAGTGATAGGCTTGAGGTATAACTGAATAGAGACATGCCTCATTCATAAAGTATTTCATATTTATTCTGTCAAACATTGTTCTCACCTTTATTCCAGTAAAATGATTGATCATGTTGTTATAATCAAGAGTTTCACCTAATTACTATTCTTTTGACAGTGATGATTTACAATATTAAAATAATGTATCATTGTCAAAAAGTTTAAAAATATAAATTAAGTAAAAAATATAAAAAAATAAAAGTATTTCCAATTGATTCCCCAAAGTTATGTTTAAATAATCAAAATTATCTAGTAAAAGTGAGATAAAATAAACTATACATTATAAGAAATGGACACCAAATTTTAAATTACAATGATTTAGGGCTGGGAATGTAGCTCAATGGCAGAGCACTTGTCCAGAATGTGCTCAACCCTGCATTCAATCCCCAGCGCTGTGAAAATAAACTAAAATAATTTTAAAATACATGAAATTATTTAAAAATAATTTTTCACTTAACTTTTCCATTTTTTTTCTTCTATTTTTTGGCAGTACTGAGGATTGAACACAGGACCTCATGCATGCTAGGCAAGTACTCTGTGTTGTGGTACATCTCCAGACCTGAAATTTTATTAAGTGATATTAAATGTTCTCATAGAAAGAAATCTTCTCAGTCCACAATCAAATTCCCCACGAAGGATAAAGTGGTGTCTGCTACACGGTCAGAAGCAACACAATCTGCTGCATTTCCCTGGGGTCTAAACAGTGTTACCATGAAGGGGATGTTTGGGTTTACCTCATACTGTGCCAGCCTGGAGTGTTCTGGTGATGGTGATGCTTATGTGTTCTTTAGTAAATTTAATGAAAACTGATCCTTTGTATATTTGTGATGCACTCTAAATCACAGGGCCCAGGAAGATTAGGAGAGAGTAGCAACAGACCAGGTACAATTCCAAAAAAATGATATTGGAACAATTTTGGGGAAAGGTCTGCCTCATACATGCCACCACTGTAAGTTCTTAGATGGATCAAATATTTAAATTAAAAGTGACCCTAAGCATCCTTTAGAGCTCCTTTAGAGTCATAGCAGTATGGGTTCTGGGTGAGGAAACCTCTTATTTTACATGACTTCCCTGAATTATTTCCAAGACAGGAGGAAGTAGAGTCATACCAGAAATCTATTAATGCCCATTTAATGTTGGAAGACTATTCGCTATGGTTGTTTCACATTTCTGTACACTTGCCAGTAGAGGCATCAGCTGTCCCTATTCCAAGCAAACTTTACAAGGTGATTACTATAAGGAAAGCCTTAGAAAATAGAGGTAATCTGTTCTATATTTCTGAACCAGGAGTCTTGCATCTTCTGCCAGCATCCTTAAGAATATATTAGGAAACTTTGTAGTACTTAAAAGGCAAATACAATCTCAGTCTTCAGAGTTCTTAACATAAAGGACAGAGGAAGTAAGAAGGGAAGGAAAGGAAGCCAGAGCAGGTGTGTTAATAAGTAGGGTCCCTCTCTAGGCAACCGAGACTCAATCTTCAGTTGTAAGATAGTAGAGAACACCTCAGGGTTGTCTCAACCAAGGGGTGAGGAAGCTGGGGCATACATCCATCAACTTTCCCACTTCATTGGCTTAGAACTGCTCCAGGGAGTTAGTTCCTTGGCACTTTTCTTTTGGTTACTTGCCAACCTGGCCTCTGCTTTAGACAAGGTTTTAGTTGATGGTTGCAACTGCTGTGTGGGAACTGAGTATAAGGGGACTGAACTGCTTGGACCCCACCAGACGGTAAGCACCATGTGAACAGGCCCTTGTCCAAATACTGTTCATTTCCAGTGCTGACACGGTGCTCAGCAGATGGTGATTAAAAAACATACAACCCATGGACAAGCTTAGAGCCTGTTTACTTGCTTCTCTTCTCCATTAGGCCATAGTTCCTTATGTACAGGGACTGTCAATTTTTCATATCAAGTATAGGCCTGGCAATCAGCAAATGTTCATTAAAGGTTTGTTGAATGAATGAAAGATGAGAATAAGTTTCCAAAATAAACAAAGAAAATTCTGAGTCATCCAGAACTAGACTACAACATCTTTAAATACATAAAGGCTACCCAAACAAAATCCATGGCAAGCACACTTGATAGGGAGGGGCCAGAGGCATTCCCATGGAAGTGAGAAGCAAGGCACAAATGCTCTAGTCATTACTATTTTTCAACATTACATTAAAGGTCTTAGCCAAACTATAAATAAGGAAAATAAATAAAAGCTATAAGTACTAGAAAAGAAAAGATAAAATTGTTAAGTATCAATATAGGAGATCCAAGAATGATGAATAACAAATCTATAATGGAAACCAAGGAGGTGAGCTGTTATAAGATAAACCCACACACATCAATGGCACCAGCAAGAACAAGTTAGGCCATCTTTCTGGATAACAAATAATAGATTTATTTAGTAATAATCATTATTATTATTTAGTAATATTATTATTATTATTATTTAGTAATAATCATTAGTAATAAATCTCTGTGCCTCTGACTGGCATGTGCTGAAATTCTTTTCTGTCACATAAGCCAAGAATCTGCTGATCCTGAGTCAGGGTCCCCCTTCTCTCTAGAAACTCCTTGGACCTTTCTTCAGAGACACTTCTCCTGTGACACTGAGTTTTGCCCTGCTACATGCCTTGAACCCACCAAATCTTTTCCAGCGCCCTAGGCCAGGTACACAGGTGAGTCCTGATGGCCTTGCCTGAATTAGCCCCTCAACTGGACACAAGCTGATTGTCCCGGTGTGCAGATTGACTCTGACCATTCCCTGAGATAGTAAAAAGCAGGGCAGCAGCAAGCTATATCCATGAGGTATGTTAATAAGTAGGGTCCTCTCTAGGGCCTGAAGCTCCAGTCAGAGGTTGGGGTAACGTGGAAGAAAGAGGCAGCAGCCAGATCAACCATGGGGCTCAGGGCCTTGTGGAATAAAAGCAGCCTTTCTTTCCCCCACCCAAAGCTAAGTGGAAGAAAAGAGCTCTAAGAGTGAGTAGAGAACTGTCTAGGGGCTCTAGTGAAAGAGTAACACTCACCAAGGCTAAGACCCCACTCTCACCCCACCAAAACCAGGCATAATTGAAGAGTATTCTGGGTACAGAGAAATGAGATCTCCACAGGATCATCCTTGCCTTAAGCACAGTGCTCAGGCCTAGGAGGGAAGGTACACAGGACCTTGTGGGGAATTGAGGTTGGAGGACAGGTGGTGACTGTGGGGGAGGCACTGTCCTTTTTCTAGCTCCAAGACCCAACCTCAGTGTGAATGGCAAAGTCTGAAGCTGGACTGGCCTGGGTGGCTCTAGTGGCCATTACCATAGTCTCGAAGATGCTCACCCCAAGCCTAGCGCTTTATAGGGTCAACTGTGGGAGTGAAGGGGACAGAGGCTGGAGGGAGGTTAGAAACAGGGGAAAGGTCCAGGTTGTCTGAGAGGATGGAAGCATTTGAGCAGAATAAGGAAGGCTGATTGTTTTAAAGGAAAGGAAAGGGGGAATTCCAGGCTGCCAGACCAGTCCAAGCAAAGGTAGGAAATTTTGGGAATTGTCATTAAATCTTAAGAAGATCCTACATTGTCCACAGTGGGGTTTCTAGGAGCATCACCAGCCTCATCTCCCAAGATTAGATGGAGTGTGGTCCTCAGGGTGTGCCAAGTTCCAGTTCAAAAGGTCAGGGAACTGAATAAGGTGCTCAGGTCTGGCTCATTCCCCTCCCAGACCTACCCCAAGTTGCTGTGTAACCCTGGGAAAGTCATGGGTTTCCCTCTGGGCTTCATCCTTCCTTTTTTTCCATGAAATGTGGGGGTATAATGCTTGAGTTTCCATGGGCTCCCAAGACTCAAAAACACTGACTGGGCCTCTGAGGCAGGGTGATCTCATGCATACACACACATGTGGCCCTGCCCTAGTTTCCAGAGCCTGGAGCTTCCCATCCTAGCAGAAAGGACCTTCATGGATACCTGTGATGATAAACATGGGTCCCATGTTAGCCACGCACATGCGCATGTACATGTGAGTGTCTATGAAGTGTGTGGGTCTCTGTGATGGTGCATGTGTGATGTGACCTTGCCTCCCCAGAGCCTAATACCTCTCATGACTCTTCATCCTGACAAAACCATCCCAAGGACCCAGTCACTCATTAGGAACCTGTCAGGAGTCTATGTCCATCCCACCTCCCTGGGGATGACTTATAGTTTGTGTTTAATAAATGACTGTGGGTCAACGATGGGGATGGAAGGGGAGACAGGACAAATGAAGGCTCAGTTACCCCGTCCCTAAACTTGGGGAGGTGGCCTGAGCCCTCAACAACCCAAGACCCCTCACAAAGGATATTGGTAAGAAAGGACAGCTTGTCCCAGATGCTGTTGTCCTCACCTGACCCTGAATTCTGCCCCACTCTGGTAGCCCAAGGGAGGCTGAGGTACAGGGCTCTTAGCTATGACTCAGCGGAAGGAAGACAGAAATGGGGGGTGGCAGGGTGATGCTGGGGCCCTAAAGGGTTTTACTTCTCATTTTTCTTTCCAAAGCACAGCCGGTTCTCAGAAATGAAGGTACCCAGAACCAGAGAAACTCCAGGTTTTCAAGGGCATCGGGTTCCCCAATCTTTCCACCTCAGAGGCACCATCAAGGGCCTGGGGAAGTCCCAAGCCCATGTCTCTTGCCTGGGGCTCTCATCCCTGCGCCAGAACAGGGATCAAGTGTGGGGGCCAGGTGGGAGCTGTGGCCTAGATTCACTTGCTATGACAGATGCTGGATTAGAGGAGGTACTGGGAACTTCCAGGCCCTGTGGGTAGCTGAAGCAGTCAGGGCAGGCTTCAAGGAGGGAGTAGTCACGTGGCTACATTAGAGTGGCCTGGATGCCCCGCCCCATAAGTTCCTTCTTTCACTTTCCTTTTTTTTTTTTTTCTTTCTCTTTTTCTTTCTTTCATATTTGTAACTACTGAAAACCCAATTTTATTTTGCTTTTATATTTTGGTACTAGGGATTGAACCTAGGGGTGCTTATCACTGAGCTACATCCCTGCTTTTTTACTTTTTATTTTGACATAGGGTATTATTAAATTCCTGAGAGTCTCACTGAGTTGCTGAGGCTGATCTTGAACTTGTGAGACTCTTGCCTCCCAAGTCACTGGGATTACTGGTGTGTGGCAACATGCCCAGCTTAAAACAAAACAATTTTAAAAATCACACACAGAACTCTGATGGGTACAGCACCAAATTATCAGACATTAGAATCTTCCTCTTGTGTTCAGGAACAGAGTTTGTGTTGAGTTTGAAATAAGAATTCTCCTACTGTCCCTTTCAATCAAAGAGACTGCCAGGTGGTCTGCAGAGCACTGCTGTTTGTAACAATTTATCTGTGAGTTGGGTCCCTTAGTCCTTCAAACACTGAAAGAAGCTGGATGCTTAGGTTAATGTAAGATTGCAACTCCCATCCCAGCCCCCACTTCAAACATTTGTGTTCATTGCTATTTGCCTTGATGATTTTGTGCTGAGAAAGAATTTCAACTTGTAAAATACATTTATACTATTAAGATGCTGCTTTTATCTTTTTAAAAACATATTTGAGTTCCCCACAAAACTTGGTTTGAAGGAATAAGCTCCACAGCTCTAGGGGGCTGAGGCAGGAGGGTTGGGCAGAATGAGGAAGAGGCTGTGGATTTCAGTGCACACAGAGAAAGCAGGGATCTACGGTTAGTTCTTGAGCTGTGAGTACCTGCAGAAGGGTTTTTAGGCACATCCACTCAGTGCCTCCTCTCTGAACCTCCCAGGCCTAGGAACCTGAAATGTTCCCCCAACATGGCAAAACTGAGATGGGGATTTGCCTTCTTTACTCACTTGCTAGTTGAGAATCAGTGTCTGGATGTATGTGAGTCCCACCCTATATCCAGAGTATATTGAGTCTCATTTCAATAACAGCCACCTTTGCTGTCCTTTCCTCCCCCACACCCAGGGATTGTTATTTGGCCCCTCTGCTGTGGGGTATGAGAGTTAGGCACCCAGAAGGAAGCTCATCTCATGTCTGGTGCCTTCTCTTTGGTTTGCCATTTTTCTCTTTGTCCCAGAAGTCCTTGTCGGCCCTTGGGGCACCCTAACGAGTTGCTAGGCTCCTCTGAGAGTAGAGGCCCAGGGCTGCAAATGGCCTCTGTGACCTGCTCACTCCCCTTCTGTCTAGATGTTAGAGGACTAGGTTCAAACCCCAGCATGGTCATTTGCTGGCTATGTGATCTTGGACAGGTTAAACTTCACTCTATGTTTCTAGTGAGACAAAGAAGGCATCTTTGATGGAAGAATTTATGACAACAGGTTTGTGGCATCAGCATTGCTTATATATGGCAGATGCACTGTTACTGTTGTTACTGTTACTCAGTTCTGGGAGGATGGTCTTTCCAAATCTATTTAAAGGGCTGCCTTTGGGCTGTGATCCAACATGGTCACATCTGGATCTACGGATGTCCAATACTGCCTCTGAGGTGTTCTGAGGGCATCCAATACTCTCAATTTCACTGTCCCCATCACCCCAGTCTCCAGCTCAGGGTACTCCTAGGTCCCACTAAGATCCCTGGGCCCCACTATGGTCTTTGTCACCCTTTACCCCACATCCAACCCCCAATAGTTGTGAGCCAGTTGTTCCTAAATGCCTGATGCCACCACTATTACCCTTAGCCACCTCCAGATCCTAGAGAGTTGTAGTCTGCTGCCCCAGATCCCTCCTCCTGGCTGAGGGAGAAAGCATCCTCAATGCCTAGCTGATCCTGTAACTCAGCTCAAAAGCTTTGCTTTTAAGCCCTGTGGTCCCCAGAAATGCATTCAGGGCTTAACCAAAGACCCAACTCCACTACCTTGCCCCTATACAACGCTGCCCATATGACTTCAATCTGCCAGGCTTTTGCTCAGAGTATCCCCACTGCCTGGTAGATCCTTGTCCTGGGTCCTCCCCACCTCAAGCCTGATGTGATTACCAAGGTCTTAGACCCAGGATCACAGATTGTATCACAATCCCAGCTCAGCCAGCATGTAAGTAATCCTTTAGCATTCTCATCTTCAGTTTCCTTGTCTGTCAAATGAGAGGGTTCACAGCCTCTACCTTATAGGATGTCATGAGGATTAATATAATCCCATCATGGCTCAAGGTACACCAGTAGAATTCCATATTTTATAGTCCTTCTACATGGTATCAGCTCCCTGGAATCTGGCACATAGTAGGGCTTGGGAGACTAAGGTCCTAGTCCTACACTGCATGTGTCTCAGGAAAGACGCCCATTAGGCTACTGCTGGGTTTTTAAAAAACCCTCTGTTAACAAACCTGGCATCCCTTATTCCTGCCCCAAGGGGCCACAGGGTCAGATGGACCCCAATACTAAACTCTACAGGGGACAGCCCAGGACCTACCAATGCCAGTCTTCTTGTCTCTGACAGTCATATCAGCACCGATAGAAGCATCATCCTCCCTTCTAGTCTGGCTGTGAAACCTGACCCATGACCACACACTGAGCCTCAATGGTGTCTTCAACTGCAACACAGGGATGATTAAAAACCCCTGTCTACTGGTTCATGAGATTAAAGCTAATGAATTCAAAGTAGCTGCTTGGGGCCCAGTGCCTGGAAGGAGCTCAGAGGCAAGGAGGTGAAGGTAGTTAGGGGGCTGCCTGGGTCCTTCTCCCAACTGCAGAGTCTGAGGCCAAGAAAGCTCAGACAGTGCAAGTTCAGGGTTTGTTTTGCACACTCAGGGACCTCAGCCTCAAACTGACTTCCAGGAAGGGCAGAGGGGACTCTTCTGGCAAGTAGGACTGTTCCTAGAAAGCAAGGAAGGATGGGGGTCTTCAGATGATGGAGGGATGGCTGTTGCCTGGGAGTCCAAAAAGAAACCTGGGCTTAGGCCCCAGCACTGACTCTGCCTGCTGAGCCTTAATTTCCTCATCTGTAGTACCAGGTTCTCTGCAGGTGCTTCAAGCCCCAATAATCTATCTGCTCCCTAGGCTCAGAGGATAGGATAATCTGACCTCTCCATTCGCCTAGACACATGCCCCAGAAGAATGCAGAACTGGTAGAGTGGTAGGCAATAAGATGGTATCCCCTGCTCTCAGAATCCCTGGAGGAGACCCCAGTCCCTGGGAAGGGGCCATCTGGCATGCCTGCTTCCCATGGGGCAGGGTACCCTAACTGTCTCAGCTGAGTCCAAGTGGTGGTCAGCCCAGTTTCAGGGCTCCCAGTGAGGCTGAGGTAGGCTCCCCCTGCCTTCACCATTCTGTGAACCAAAAAATTCATCCTTCAGGGTTGCTGAGGAGGTATCTGGAAGAAAAGGGATACCTAGAATGTGAAGCTCTTACATATCTGATTCCTGGTTATGAGGCTAAAAGTTCTTCTAGAAACCTCAAGAGGGCTCTGGGGGCCAGGACTGAGGAGTGCACAGCTTGTGCCCTCAGAGAGCTGCCCACTCATTATGTGTGGGGATTCCTCCTCTTCTCATAACTGCCTGGGCTTCAGGTGTGACCCAGGGGCTACAATTGATCTAATGTGGCTGACATCAGCCCATAACACGGCCCAGAGGACTATATGGGCCAGTATTCGTGGATTTAGGAGCTATATGGAGAGACATAGGAGCACCATTTAATTAATTGGTCACAGGATCTTGAAAATGATAGGGGCTGAGAACACTGTATTAGAAGTCAGGGGGCAAGTACGACACGACCTCTGGTAAAACTATTCCCTCTTTGGAAAGGAGAAAAGGGATTAGAGATGTGTCTTATTATAATCTACCCCTTCCAGTACAATCTGGCCTTCTTACTTCATCTAAATCATATTCAGAAGACTTGGGACCAAGTTGGCTCTTAATCCCAGGTGTCTGGTCCTGCCCAAGCCTTTGGTTGGAGTTGAGCACTACCTGGTAGCTGTGAGGGGTTCAGCCTTCCACCACTAACATGGAGGGCTCAAGTCATTTGCTTGGTCAGCAGCTGCTATGTTTATTTCACAAGTATGGTACCTGAAACCCAGGGTGTGGGTCCCTGCTCATACTCAAAGGGTGCTGGGCTAGTCACACAACTCCATGAAGGACCAGGACTAGGCTTGGATCCAATCTCCAAGGTCCTCTCTGAAGGCCTGGATGATACCTATGCTACTAGAGATGGGCTATGAAGGACAGACTTACACTCTCTCCCTGGTCCCATTCCCATTCCTTACCCACTCCCAGTGACAGGCCAGTCTCTCTGGGGCCCATCTTGGTGAGTCTTCTAGTCCTCTCACTCTGAGAAAGGGCCAGTTCCCGCCAAATATGGTAAGACATGGGAGTAGGGCCTTAAGAAATTCAGGATGGCAGGTTGAGGAGGGTCTTCCACCCTGGCCAGACTGCCTCTCAAAGGACAGGTGTTCAAGACAATGCCTCATGCTTCCCAAAACTCTTCCAGCTTCTGCCCCTTTCCAAAATTCAATTCCAAACCAATTCCATTTTTAAGTGTTATAGCAGTGCTCTACTTCAGGCACCAAAAATCTGTGTTTCTTATGGTTGCTGCAACAAATTCCCACAGATTTAGTGACTGAAAACAACACAAATTCAGCCGAGTGCAGTGGCACACACTTGTAAGCCCAGCTACTTGGGAGGCTGAGGTAGGAGGATCACAAGTTTAAGGCCAGCCCCAGCAACTGAGTAAGACCCTGTCTCAAAATTAAAAATAATTTTTGAAAAGGGTTGGGGATGTAGTTCAGTGATAGAGAGCACCCCTGAGTTCAATCCCTGATACTGCGCAAACAAAAAAACAAACAACAACAACAACAAAAACCTTACATAATTACTACCTTTCATTTCTAGAGGTTAGAAGTCCAAATTCAGTTTCACTGGGCTTAAAATCACGCATCACAGAACTGCATTCTTTCCTAGGGCTCTAAGGGAGGAAGTCTGCATTCCTTGACTCATGGCCCCTTCCTCTAGCAATTGCATCACTTTGACCTCTACTTTCATTGTCACATCTTCTCCTGTAGATATTCCTGCCTCCTTCATATAAAGAAGACCCTTATAATTACACTGAGTTTACCTGAACAATCCAGGAAAATCTTTCAATTTAAGATCCTTAATTACATCTGCAAAGTTCCTTTATCACATAAAATCCTCCAGCTTTGGAGGATTAGGACATAGGCATCTTTGGGGGCCATTATTCTGACAGGAGGGCAGGGTTGCTTTGCCAGTTCCAATACAGTGTAGGACTCTTGTCCATGGCAGAAGGGTCTTGAAGGAGGATCAGGCTACTGTCTTAGCTACCACCCTGGCTCGGGGCTGCCTGGGCCAAGAGCTCCAGGAAACTTGGCACCTGACCCTGCTGCCGCCAAGGACAGCCTGTTCTCCTGGCGTGGCTGTCGTGCAGGGATCAGGTGCACTTGAGCCCTCAAAGTGGCCATGGCTCAACTTGAACAGCTGCCTAGTTTGGGCAGGAGGCCAGGCCCTCATAGCTTCCTCTCTGCTGACCGAAATACGTGAGAGCTACCATCAGGTCAGACATGGCCAAATGAGAAGTTCCAGCCCTATTCTAGAAAATGTACACACTTTCAGCTTATTGGTGGACATTTACTGAACGTGAGTATGCCAGAGTCACAGGAGGCCCCAGGGAAATGAGCAAGACAGGCAGGTTTCCAAATTTATGGGACAGAATGTCATTGGCGCCAGCAAAGATATGGGGTAGGGGTAGGCGGGAAAAACACAGAGGTCAGGGCAGGTGTCCCAGAGGAGGCAGCATTTGTGTTGGAGCTTGGAGGGTGAGGCTTAGACTAGCAGTGGTAAGCAAGGGCATTCTGATGAAAGCACTAATGGAACAAAGGAATGGTGTGTTTAGAGAGTGGAGGGTACTACAAGGAGGCTGAGGTCTAGGGCAGCAGTAAAAAGAATCTAAAGGCAGAAGGAAAGAAAAGGCATGCAGGTTGCAGAAATTAAATAGGTTCCCACCTTAGGCCAGCAGGTCTCAAACTTGTCAGTAGTCAAACCCTTTGTTCACTTACTCAGCACCTATGAAGCCAGAAAGGGGTTCCCAGGGCCTTTCCCACAGCTGTCCTCCCCGACTGCTTCAGACCCAGATTCTACAAGGCACAAAGACCACCTCTACCTAGGTAATAGGATTTGGGAGATGGTGTCTGTCCTTTTGTCCGCAGACAATCAATAGAGATCGGGAGCAAGTGATGGACCAGGGTTCAAATGGGAGGGGGGAGCAGGAAAGGGTGTATTTCTTGCAGTTAGGGGTTTGGTGGCACAGTTCAATAAAGCAGCACATTTCAATAAGCCCCATGAAGAAACTCAAGGGCAGCTTGGGAAAGCATCATACTGTGAGATAAGACCATAGTTGTCAGAGGAAAAGGTGGACTTGCTCTCAGAGTACCTTGAACAGGGACTCCTACATCTGCTGCCCAGGTTCTGGGCTCTGGCTTAAGGAGGCTGGGTGAGCAGCAGGGACATCCCTCAAGACCTCAGGGGTCTGCAGAGTCTGGACTGTACCATCTGATCCATATGTTCTAGCCTTAAGGTCTCCACTAGCAAAGGTGGCTCAAGAGACGTCTCTGGTTTTAGCATCAGGACTAAGGGTGGGGTGGGTGGGGGTGGAGGACAGGGTAGGTGAGCCTGGTTTGCTCTAAGTAGAAGCCACTAGCTGCCCTGGCCTGGGCCTTAGGGCTCTCTGGCCCTGGTGAGGAGGGACTAAGGGGAGATGTGGGCTGCCAGCCTCTCAGTGGCTCCATCTCCAGAGGGTGGAGAGAAGCAATGAGTCCAGGACTAAAATACCTGCTATCCCTCCCTTCCAGACTGTTTTGTCTGTGCCTGCCTTACATTGGTGCTGAGCATGAGGAGGGCACAGGGCCCTCCCTTCTGGTGTCTGTCCTTTGTCTGCAGATAATCAAAATACACATAATGTGCCAAGAAAGGTGCAGCTCATGGGCTTCTCACAACATCTTATAAAATAAAGCACTCTGGTCCCATTTTGCTGGGCCTGGAAGCCAAGGATGAATAAGGTGAAGTCATCTGCCCAAGGTCTCATCCTGGTGAGAGGCAGACTGCAGAATCTGAATCCAGGCTGATATGTCTTCCACATCACAGCTCCATATTCATATCCATATCAAGCCAGTGGGTACAGGCTTAAGGCCCTACTTTGCCAATTCTCTTGGCTTAGACCTTTTTCCCAGTGGAATCAAGTCCCACATTTTTCTGGGAAGGAAGCTGTCCCCAGGGTGGTTTCTGCTCCAATGACCCCAGCTGCCCCTACACTGTCATTCTCCATCATTACACTCTCTTGGGTGCCATACCTACATGCTCACCAAGGCCCTTCCTTAGTCATGGGCCTGAGGCCAGCAGGGTAAGACTGTTATGGAGGTCAGCACTAGCAGAGGTGTAGCCCAAGATGGGGGTCAAGGGTGTACCAGATAGCTAGGAGGTTAGGGTAGCTGCCCTGAAATGCTGCTAAAGAGCCAAAGAGCACAGGTGGAGCAAAGAAAGGGAAATACAAGAAAGGGATTTTGGAAGGCAAGGGGGATCAGGAAATAAGAAGCCTAGTTCTGGTTGTGTCCCATCCTGTCTTTCCAGGTTCCTTCTGGAGCAGCAAAAGTCCCTGGCTCCTCCTCAAAGGAGGCCCAGGTCAGGTCAGGGTTGGGTAAAGAACAGAATACCAGGACCAGACACCAGGGCTCTAGGATCTGCAGCATGGCCTATGAAAGGTGAACTCTGCACACCTCACCCCCTGCCTCATGATAGCAGTGGGCATCATGCAGGCCAGGTATGACTCCTGGAATATAGACTACCTTAAGTACCTTAAGGCTGGGACCTAACTTCTTCTTTTTTTTTTTTTTTTTCCGGTACTGAGGATTGAATCCAGGGTGCTTAACCACTGAGCCACATTCCCAGCACTTTTTTCTATTTTATTTAGAGACAGGGTCTTACTGAGTTGCTAAGTACCTTGTTAAGCTGCTGAGGCTGGGTTTGAACTCCTGATCCTCCTGCCTCAGCCTCCCGAGCTGTTGGGATTACAGCACAACCGCACCTGGCTGGGACCTAACTTCTTGTCTCCACTTGGCCACCTCCTATGATGGGACCTCTGGCAGGCCAAGTCTCCCCCTGGTACCTTGGTCTCCCATCTGGACAATGGGCATGAAGATGTCAGGATGAACACTCCACTTCGCTGACCAAGAGTAAAATGAGGCTGCTGCTTTGCATTGCCCTTGGGCTCAGAAAGAGCTTCACATAGAAAAGGAATTTGCACTGACAAATGCGAGACCCAGCCCTGGAATTTAGCACTACTGGCTCCAACAGAGGATACTGCCCATCAGACCACACTACCTCTGGCCACTACAGCTCAGGTCAGACTCATGAAAGTGCCAGGGCATAGGGGGAGGTCTGATAGAAGGAGCCTGCTGGGTCTCCTAGGCTCCATGGTACCCACCCTGATACAGCTTCAAATCAGCACTCACCAACCTAGAAGTTTCCTATTATTATTGACAGGAGGGCTGGTCTCTGGTCCTCCAGGTGGACATGAATCTACCAGACTAGCTTAAGGAAGGAGCTGGGGTGGAGGCCACAACTTGGTACCCACTGTCTTAGCTTCTCACTCTACCAGCCCCATCCATAGTAACTTGGAAGGGATGTTCAGTTGAAAGCTATCGAAATAAAAATAAGCAAAAGCCCTGATCATCCTCACTGAACGTGGGTGTGTGACCCCAGAATTGAGTGTCAAAGACCCTTAGCCCCATCCCCTCCAAGAAGCAGGCAGGCAACCTTCAGTTAAAGCTTTGATAAGGTTTCTGTGCTCAGAGGCTAGACCCAAATAGGGAAGTGTGTATGCGTGCATTCAGGGAAGGGAGGACTAAGTAAGTCCATCTGAGAGTAAGCCGCTCAGTGCAGGGCCCTATGGTATCCAAGGTCAGGAGTGGGTGCCCCTGTACCTTCCTCATACTGTGTCCCACCCACCACCAGGTAGGGCCTAACAGTCAGCCCTTTTGGGACAGGAGGAAGCTCTCATCCTCATTACTATCTGGGGTTAAAAGGACAGGACCCCATAAATCATAAGAAAAACACTGTTCACCACTGTCAGTCTCTCAGTACTTTACTTCCCAATATCTCCACAGCAATTCCACTAACAGGAACACAGAGCAACCTGCCCTTCACCATATTGATTTGATGGAGCTAGATTGGGAACTTGGGTCTTCCCAGCTCCTGAGCCAAACTCAGGAGCTGTCCAGGAAGGACACCCCCATCCTTGTTTCCAGGTCTTCTAGAAATGTAGAACATGGAGAATCACAGAACATGGGAAATGCTACAAGCTCCTGGGGTTCTGGGAAGCACCATTCATCTCCCTCTTAGCAGCATTCCAAGAAGAAATGGTCAGCCAGACATTCAGTGAGGCTGGGTCCTTGGCCAGGCAGCCACATGACAGTCACATTATGGCCCAGATCTCTGGACATGCAGGAACCGGGGCCTGAGGAGACAACGGCAAGAGGCTGGTTACTGCCTGGGCTCCAGGGAACAAAGGCACACGGGGGTGGAAATAGCACACTTGTGGAACTGAGCCGTGGGCCTTACCTCCCACAGAAGTCCCTGCGTACAGTTACAAGATTGAGGTACAGGTCAGGATGGCTCTGAAGCCAGTTGCTGACGAGCTCTGGGTGCCTCGGGTCTACTTCCAAAAAGATGCTTCTACATGGAAGGGAAATGCATTGGTTCAACTGGGAAGGTCTGGGACTTGCACTTCTGGGTTGTCTGGGCTGAGAGAGGTGGGGGAAGAATGACTGCCGGGGCATGCCCAGCACACACTGCAAGTGGAAGAGGCTACTGAAGACAGACCTAGAACACCTGTCCCATCCGTACCCAGAGTCCTTCAGGAACTGGGGTGCCAGGGTCAGGATATGGGTAATGATGTCCATGCCTTTTTCCCCACCATCCAGGGCCACTGGGTCTTCATAGCTAGATGGGAAAACAGTGGCAAGTGAGAGCTGGTAGGCGGAGTGTGTCTGAAAAATGAAAAGGAGATGGGCAGGGCCTCCACAAAAGGGACCTCTGACACATTCTAGGGTGAGAGGCAAGTGTGAAGACCCAGAGAAGGTGGGTCTTGAAGGGATCACAGTTTTTACTTCCCTCCTCCTGTGTGCAGCAGTCCCGCCAAGCAATGCCAGGCATGCTTGCTAAATCCCACTGATGGACAGTCCCCAGGGTGTGAGAGTCTCCCACCACAGGGCTGCTCCTGCTCTTGGTGGGAAGGTCTAGAGCTATTCCTAAGCACTCCTGAGAAGTCCTGGGGGGAAGTCAGCACGCTAACCCACATTGTCATTGCCCCACCTAGGAGCTCCTTAGCTACCCCTGGTTCTCAGTCCATGAAAAAACAGGAAGGCTTGGTGCAAAGCCTAGAGGAGGATTTTAGTCCCAGTCTTCCCACTAAGTCCCCAGGGGCCCTTAGACAAGGCACCTTCCCTTTGGGCCTCATTCTTCTGTAAAATGGCATATACATCTACTGAGAACCTTCCATTAGCCCTGTGTCCAATGCTTTAGAGTTGTCACTGAGTTCTCCCCATGGGCCTGCAAAGTGCAACCACTATCCCTTCAGATGTAGGAAACTGAGGCTCAGATAAGTTGAGGGGTACCCAGGAGTCAAGCAGGAAGATGGAAGCTGAAGCCAGGTGGGTCTATGGGCTGCAATACATACCCCTCAAAACCACTGCTCTTTTCAGCTCTCACCCACCCCTACAGATAGTGTGGTCATCCAGGGAGGGCCAATCCTACTAGGCTTTCTCAGGCATGCCCCTTCATCCCACCCACCCCACAGCACCTTCGGATCTCTGGGGCCAGCTGCTCCATATCCTGGTGAAAGACATAGGGTGGGTTGCTGACAATCAGGTCCACAGGGCCCCAGGGCAAAAGGTGTGTCCAGTTCCCCTCTGTGGTCAAAGAAGGGAACATAACAACTGTTCTCAATGGACTGTCCATTGAGAGGTAAAGTTGGTAGCTCAAGGTGGTAGCTCTACCTGTCACCATGTCCCTCTTTCCAAGTTATACCTTGGACCTGCCTCTAAACCTGATAAGCCAGATTTGCAGATTAGGGTCCAGAGTCCCTAAAGAGCAGCCCAGCCAGGAGAAGACATGCTGACATGAAGTCTTTCATCCAGAAGGCCCTAGCTCTTTCTTCTTCCTGCCAAAAACTCCTCATTAAGCAAGATTCGTTTCAAGTGCCACCTCCAGATACCCTCTCTGATTACCTAGGCAAAGCAAGAGACTCTGTCTTCTGCAGCCCTATTGGCCTTGCCACATTGCCTTACAGCTAACATCATCTGAAAATACCTGGAGGGCAGGACTGGTCTCAGTTAGCAATTTCTGATAGCACTGTTTCTTGGTCCTACCCTTTGGCAGATGCTATTCCAAGTGTATGACACTCCACATGAGGCTCAGAGACTCCATGGTAACATGATGGAGCCAGAATTGGAGCTGGACACCTGAGGACACTCTGAAAAGCTGAGGCTGTACTGTACAGTGCCAGGCCACTTTTTCCCAAGCCAGGCAGGAGTGGGGAGGGCACTAACATATTTTGAGCCTAAAGGCTTTCTTTTTGGCTTATTTCTTTCTTGTCAACAAGCAAGTCCTAGTTAAAATCATTAGTAATGGGGGATTAAGAAGGTCCTCTCATGGGTCAGGTCAGCTATACAGATAATAGCAACATGGCTGTCCTCAGCGAGAACTGGTCTGAGATGGCCAGTGTGTGTGTGAATGTTGGGCAACCCTCCCCCAACCTCCACAGAGTACCACATCTACCCGGCATTCCCTGTATTCAGGATCCCCACCCCAAGGAAGATGGGTGGGAGAGTATACCTGACGTTACATCAAAGGGGATGATCCAAATCCTGTCCTGCAACTGAAGCCTGGAGAAATGGGGAGGTGGGGTAAGTACATGTGGTAGACCCCCAGCTTTGGCTACAAGGATCAGAAGGGATAGTGAACCTTTCATGAACCATCAAATACCCAGTGCCCAGCATTCATTCATAACCCTGCGGGACCAATGCCAGGCCACCCCTATTGCATCTCCCTTCTTGGGAACAGAGATCAGACATCAGTGGGTTTGATACTTGAAGAAGGGTCAAGTTCATGTCCCAAAGTCCAACTCCCCTATGCTGGCCTTCTGACTGCCCCAGCCTACCTACCTCTGAGCATTCTCATAGGTCAGATTGATAGCAGCTTCCTCCTTATCCACAGCAATGACTCGGCTCTGCCCCAAGAACAAATGATGGAAGGCATCATTTAAGAGTGTTAAGAGATGCCAGGCATGGAACCCTCCTCCAACCACCCCCGGAACCAGAAGAGAAGGAAAATACTTAACAGCCTTTTCCCTCTGGGTCAGGATCTAGCTAAACAGAAGGGAATGGGAGTTAGAGGTTGGGACCATGCTCGGCTGGGGACATTCCTATCCTTCCTTATCTGATTCCTTTCCCCAAGTGCTTCTAGTAAAGGGATGTGGGAAGGACCAAAGGGAGAGACAGTGCATGTAAGTCCCAGTCTGGCTAGGGTAAAGCAGAGGGATGCAGAGAGGGCTTACCTCAGGCAGTTGGCTCAACAGGCTGAGGGAGATGGCTCCTGATCCACAGCCCACCTCCAGAATGAGGGGGCCACCTTGGGCTTCTACAACATGGGGCCTCTGGGCCACCTCCTCCAGTACCCATTCAACCAGTTCCTGTGTGGCAGAGAGGCCTGGATCAGAGTTGGTACCAACCTGGCTCCTGGGGCCTTGGCAAAGACATCCAAGCAGTTAGTACCTGTGTGAATATAGAAAGGGAGGTGACCAAAGCCAGACTGAAGTTTATGTCAGCTAGGGGCATGGGTAGGTCACCCTGCCTCTTCATGCTTCAGTTTCCCCATCTGTAAAATTCAGCACAGTAGAGGATAACCCTTCTCATGGGAATGCTGTAAGGATTAAACCCAGTCATATTCATGAAGCACACATAGGAAGTGCACAATAAACCCCAGAGAGTTATTAGAGTGCTTGCCTCACATGCACAGGCCCTGGGTTCAATCCCCAGCACCATAAAAAAACAAACAAACCCCAGCGAAGCACTCTCCAGACATCCTCCCATTTTGTGATCACAGAAATGCTAAGAACCATGCTTGTTGGTTCCTGGCCACTCCCTCTGTGCCTGGCCCTGTTCCCAGAGCTTTCCCTATATTAGTCTGTTGGGTCCTCACAACTGGCCCACGAGGAAATGAAGCCCAAGGGTCAAGGCCTCTCCTGGAGCATGACCTGTGGTTCACAGCTATCAAGAACTAGAGGCAGGGGCTGCAGCTCAGTAGTACAGCATTTGCCTAATATGCAAAAAGTCCTGAGTTCAGTTGCCAGCACAAGCAAGAAAGAAAGGGAAAGAAAGAGAAAGAGAATAAAAGGATGACTGAATGAATCAGGGGCTGATGTGTCCCCAGCTTCCTCATAAATCTAAGTTTAGGAGGCTCTATGCCAAAAATAAAAAGAGAATTCCCTATGTGGTGTAAGGACATATCTGAAGGGGGTTGTGGCATACAAAGAGCATAGGATAAAGGGTATGGATGTGAGAGGAGATAACTGACTTCATTATACTCACCTTAGAAGTGGAAGGACACTTTAAGACATAATCACTTAGGAAAAAAGAAGGTTTCAAGTCTCAACCTACTATCTGCTGCCTGAAGGGACAGAGTATGGAAGCAGATATAGGGTAGGGACAAGGGACAGACAGTGGCTGTTGTCCAATGGCTGAAACATTTCCAATCAACAGTGGGGGTCCTGCATACTCAGGCATAGAGCTTTGAAAGGACAGTGTGGCACCTACTCAAAGGCACCTCTTAGATGTAGGCAGAGGGGCCCTACCAGGGACTTAGGACTCCTGGGATCTCAGCTCCCACACAGGACTGGCTCAGGAAACTGGAGGGAGGAGAAAAGGGTCAAGCATGTGGGTGCTTCTCATTTGAAGAGAAGTTCACTTTCTCAGAAAGCTTCCCTCTGCCCCTAGTCAGGTTCTCTCCATCACAACTTTCCCCATCCTAATTCTAGGGTCAAGCATGGGATTTAAGTCTTTAACCAGGCTCCATGATGGGAAGACCTGGAGTCTGAACCATCAAAATATCCTATACTGGCTTGACCTGCAGTGGTATCTCTTGGCTACTTTCCAAGTGCTAGATAAGCTCTCCTTGGCCTAGGGAAGCCACCTTCCAAGTTTCATATCCCCAGGTCCTCCCAAACCCCGCAATGTCACCATCTAGGTCCAATCACGCAGACAGCTCCAGATCACCCATTCACCTTATAAGGTGAGCATGTTGAGTCCCAAAAAGTATCTCATCCTTCTAGGCCCCCCACCTCAGTAACAAAACTCATCCATTCCAAAAATAACAAGTTTAAAGCAGGCAGAAACTGACCAGTGGGTCCAGTCTTCCCTGTTCTCAGCACCTTCTGTACCAAAAAAGCCATTGCCTACAGCTTAGGGAGCCCAGTTCCACCAGGAAAGGGCTTCCATTCACTTGCTCCTATGAGTCCTATGCCAGGCATGGCTGGAGACCACTAGGGTGCTTTTAGCAAGCTGAGTACATAGGCTTCAGACCGGTACAAAGCGTGCAGTCCAGGGCTGTGGTTGAGAGTCTGTGGTAAGGCCATGTGCTGAAGGCTGGCAGGGGGATGGAGATTTGTCCGGGGTGTGAGTCTCTTGGTTTTCTGACCACAGACAGCCCACTATGGCTGACAGGTGACCCTTCATCCAGCCACACTGACCAGCCATCTTACAAAGACACCCACAACCTCAAACACACACCAACTATGTGAATGGGGCAGGATACGAAGCTGACAGATTGGCCACCAGTGGTCTCTTGCTCTCCCTTCCACTCTAGAACATAGGAACCTCACTTTGGTTATAAGGTCATTTGGAGGGGCACAGGGAGAAGCAAAGTGTCCAAGGAACCACTAGCAGCAGGGGCACAGGGAGAAGCAAAGTGTCCAAGGAACCACCAGCAGGAAGTCCAGAAACTTCTTCCCCAGAAGTGAAGACCCACTTTGGGACAGGCTAAAAGCTGAGCTGGTCACAGGCCTAGGTGAACATGGGAAGAATTCAAGAATATAGTAAGATAGAGTGACAGAGACATGCAGGAAGGAGGTAGGAGGCAGGCTGCTGTTGGCTCTGCCTGGAGTCACTGCCCCTGCATGTGTGCCACATCCCTCAAAAGGTTGACCTAAGAATTTGGCAGGACCTAAGCACCCTCCATTAGGATCACATCTGTAGTGGGGCAGCCCCAGGAAGGAGGCATTGCCTCCCCAAACCAATCATAGACAAAACACTAAGCCTCCCATACCCCCATGGCCTTACCACACCAGACAAGACCAGATGGCTCACACACCAGTCTTGGGTTTCCTACTGTACACTCTGCCATATGGGAGATCCTACTACTTTATCACCCCCAGGGAAAACCCAACTCATCAGGCCACAAGCCACTTGCAACCTTGCTTTTCAGACTTTCTTACTCATGTCAGAAACTACCCTTTAATTGATGGAAAAAATACAGACACCATGATTCCTCCCCTGCACCCATTCTCCCCACGCCCTGCCACAGGCCACGTCCTCTTGAGTTCTTGGTAAAGCAACCCCACCCCAGTGCTGCTTCACATGGGGCAAATCTGATGAATTCTCAGAAATGTCTGTACAGGCACTGGGGTTGTGGCTCAGCAATAGAGCACTTGCCTAGCACATGAGAGGCACTGGGTTTGATCCTCAGCACCAAATAAAAATAAATAAATAAAATAAAGGTATTATGTTCATCTACAACTAAAAAAATTAAAAAAAAAATGAATTGTACAATGAGACTTCCAATCACAGCATCCCCCTTCTTTCCCACCTCTTGCAGTAAAGCTGTGCTCCTGGTCCAGACCCACGTAAGAAAGGAGGACCAAATGGGAGCTGGAAGTTCATTCCCCAACACTCAGAATCCCAGAACACACAGACGGTGCCAGGTCAGTTCTAAGGGGACTCCAAGGTCACCATGATAGATACCCTCCCATGCCCTGATCCTTGGCAGCCTCAGGGGATGGCAAGTAACCTTCTGGACAAAAGTCACATGTTTGGGAAAGCCAAAAGCCCACAGGTGGTAGGCCACATTCTGCTCTAGGTCTCTGCACCCCATCCTGGGTCATTCCAATCCTAGATGGGATAGACCTATATAAGGAGTCAGGAAGTCCAAGAACTACCCCCATGCTCCCCTCCCTTAAAAGCTATATAACTCCATCAAGGCCTCAGATTTCCTAATTCCTCTACCCTGACACTGGTCAGTAAGGCAAGGATCCTGTCTCCAAAGCACATGACATGGAGGTGAGGGATAGAGGGTTTCCTGAATGAAAGACATAGGCTGTGAGAGTGGGGACTTGAGGAGGGTTTCCTCTGGGACCCTATCTAGAACAAGTAAAAGGGGCCTGACCTTTCTTAGGAATGTTTGTGGCTAGGTATTTTTCTAGAATCAACCCTTTTAAGAATATGGTATCCTCTGGCTTGCCCACCAGTACACACCCAGCTCTGTTTCACCCTGTGTCTACTATCTCAGGATATGGGCTCTGCCATCCACAAAATAATGGGGATATCCAAGAAGGATCAAAGAAAGCATCTCTCCCAGGATCAGAGTGCCTTACCAAGGGACAGCACGTTTGGGGCACATATTCCCAGTTCAAGTAATTTGAGGAACAGATATAGGTGATTACCTGTCAAGACAATAGACCCAAGAGATCCACCAAGCCACAGATTCCCTGGTCAGAAGGCCCAAACCTCTCAATATCTGGGCCCAGAGGGGGCAGAGACCTCACTGTGAGCATCCAGCTAGAACCTTCTTTACCTCCCCTATGCCACCTAGGATACTGCTAGAGGGCATTTGCTTCCCATGGATTAGGTGGGCTATGAGCCCACAGGATAGCTCCTAGGGAAATGACAAGAATAGGCAGAGTACTTGGACAGCACTACTCGGGGCGCTCTCGACTGCAGCCAGCTCTGGGAGCTGGGGTGGTATCTTGGGATGTGAAGAGTCAAGAGGATAAACAGGAGTTCTCTATCTTCTCGGTTTGGCCAACCCAGCCAGCAAGGAGACCCATGTCTAGAAGGGCACTGCCCCTGAGAATGGCTGTCATGGGACACTAGCAACCCCTGGAGGGCATCTTGAGCAAGACAGGTACTATGAACCCTAATGTCATCCCCATTCTGTTCTATCCTGGTAGAACACTCACTCACCTCTGTTTCTGGCCGAGGAATAAACACTGGGGGCACCATCTTCAGACTGAGCCCCCGAAAGTCCCACTCCCCAAGGATGTACTGCACAGGTTCCCTACAGAGGAGGATATCCAGGTGGTCAGCCCGAGCCAAGACAAATAGGATCATGCTTTCTTTGAACAATAAATACCACTTGCGGTCAAAGCTGTCAGGCAGAGCCATAACCCAGTGCCCTGGAACACAGAACCTAGACCTGTCCTCCCTTCCTTCTTCCTATTTACTACCTGGCCCCTTCTTGCTACTCCATCATCCCAGTATCTCCCTAGTCCTTTGATGCTTTCATCTTCCCTGACCATGAACTTGGTGGGGCTGGGGGAAGATGGACCCCTGTGACCCACATAGGGCCCTCAGGTCTGACCCTGGGGCACTTACCTCTGCAATCGGCGGCTACACAGAACCTGGATGCCCTGCAGTTGCTGAGGGGTCAGGGGCTGTGTCCAAAGTACTGGCTTCAGGCTCTGAAACTGTATCAACAGAGATTAACTGTACCTGATTTAGGAGCACAAATCTAGGTTTCTTATGCGGACAATGCCTGGGTGCCCAGTGCTGGTCACTTAGTCATCCCCAAGCTCCTAGTGCCTGGTACCCGCTTTAACAGTTTATTGGATGAATGAATAAGTATCTGTCTAGATATTTCTTCAGAAAAATCCCGTCGGGGCTCAGGTTGTGCAGTGGTACAGCACTTGCCTAGCACAGGTGAGGCACTGGGTTCCATCCTCAGTACCATGTAAAAATAAATAAGTAAATAAATAAAAGCATTGTGTCCATCTACAACTGAAAAAAAAAATTGAAAATAAAAATCCCATCAGCCTTAGTTGTGCATATGGTGAAGAAAAAAGTTTGATGTCTCTTCCATAGAGTCCTCCCTCATCCCTCTTCCTGCCCTCCTGATAACACTGTACTTAACTGTTTTGGCTCCAAGGACATGAGCCACGATGTACTCACTGGATTCTCTGGCTTCTGGGATGCCTCTCTTCTCAAAGACCCCTGTCCAGTGGCTGACCATCCCTGTGGGACTTAACAGCCCAGTCAGAGGTGGGTGGGATCGCCATGAGCTGTAGGCCCAGCTTCGGATGCCTCCCCTCCTTCCCCCAGGGCCAGAAAGGAGGGCCCACAGCCTTTGGCCCCAAAGCTCCATGGCTTGGGGAAAAGCTGCCTAGAGTGCTCCCAGGTTCCCAAGTCTTCTTTGCAATGTCCGTTGGGGTAGGTACTAGGAGAGGGCCCTGGAAGGGGAAGTGAAGAAGTCACTGGCTCTGGCTCCACAAAATAGTTCTGGTCCTCAGGTGTGGGTGCCTCCCTAGGTGGGGAGAGAGGGGAAAATAAAAAGCTGCCTGAGAAAGGGCATGCTCTTACTTTGTCTTCATTTAGACCCTTACCCACCTATTAGACTCTTCTTGTCTTAACCAGTATGCTTTCTTCACATTTTCAGCTGAAGTGGGCTGAAACTGTAGCTGCCCCTGCTAATAAATAGGCTGGTTGGCGAATCAAAGCATGAGTTTGGAGGTAGGGTACACTGTGTCTGCTCCTAGTGTGTGTGAACTTGGGCAAGTCATTATTTCTGATTTTCAGTTTCCTCATCCATAAAGTAGGGGAAATAACCCCACAGTGAGGAGCGCATTTGTCAATGAATGTCAAGAACCTGCACCAGCTTACCACATAGCAAGGGCTCCATGTTAAAAGCTTTAACTAATGTTATAAGTGGGAGACTGCCTGGTTTAGGAGATTCACTTGTGACATTTGGCACTCCTGTCATTGGATACTGAAAGGTTCCCTCTAATTTAACCCATAACCTCAGATGTTAGCACAAATTGCTAGCTAAAAAATTGAATAAATAAATTCAATCTAACCCATAACCCCAGATGTTAGCACAAATTGCTAGCTAAAAAATATAAACAAGCTTAACTGAGGATTTAAATCAGTGGTCCCTTTACTTTCAACAGAAAAAGGTCTAAACTTGTTTTTACCGAGCACCTTCTAATTGCCACATCCTCAGAGACAAGCAGGTTTCAGGAAGGGAAGCAACCTGCCCACAGTCACCCAGCTAGGAACTGTCCAAGGCAGGACAAGAATCCAAGTCTTCCGGCCTACAGAGGCAACTCTCTACTTGTGCGCTGCCCCTGGAATAAGCAAAGATTTAAGTGTAGGGCACAGCCTGCTTCCCAGCTTCGCATGGGCATCACTGATGACCCCAAAGAGGCCGCCTTTCTACAAACCTCCTTCTCCATCTGCACTAACTGGGGTGGGCCGATCAGGTCTCCAGGGTGTTGCAGTCCAGGCGCACCCACCCGGGTCCGCACCTCTAGTGCACACCTGCCATAGAGGCTGCTCCACCCAAGCGGAGCTGCGCATCCACCCACCCACCGGCCGGGGAAAACCACTCGGTATTGGCTTCCGGACGTGAGTAATCTGCAGTGTGTGCCTTCGGATACTCCGCTTCCGGGTCGGCGCAGTCAAGAAAAGGCTCGGGCAGACCTTGTCACTCAGCTCCAACGTTCCTAAGGTCTCTGAGTTCCTCCGGGTAAACCCTGCAAGAGGATGAGGAAGCTGTGAACCTCACGGGCGGGAAATTCCGGGGATGTGTGGGGTGCACCCTAGCAGCCCATACTGGCAAGTCTTCCTTTAATGTCACCGCAAGGATGTAGATACAGCCTACAGTGAAAGACTGGAGCAGACGTTTAGAGACCCGGCTAGGATAGAGCTGTCCATTACGGGGGCGTGTCACCAACTCATTTGGGTTGGAGCGCGGACCCGATGTCCGGGGACGTGGTCGAATATAGTCTGTGGAACAAAACAAAGTGTGGTTCACTGTGTGTTCAGTGTGGAATACTGGGTCCCAGTGTTCTGGACGAGTCCCAATTTGGGGGGCAACACCCAGTATTCCGGATCTGGCTGAGGGTGATGACCCATCAGGGGATTGATTCAGTGGCGACAGGACCCTAAAGCCACTCTTCACCTTCTCCCTCGCTTGTAGGATTTGGGGCAGGGAGCTGAAAAAGCAGAACGCCAGAGAACTGAATTCGAATTTTGCTTCTATTAGCAACTCGTCGCGAGACTAATATCTGGTTCAAATACCCAGACCTTTCTGTATCTCAGTTACTCTTTCTATAAAATTCATGGCTGTGTCCCATAAAGTACACCTCCTACCAGAACCTACTGCTAACTCGATCACTATTAACACTCTACTATGAAACACGTGGCTTCCCGGGGAGCTGCGGGCACCTGCATTTATACCTAGCTACCTTATGCTTCTCATAAATTCCTTTGAAAACCAGTGCATTACAGAATGTCTGAGGGCTTCTTGTAGTGATCATGCTGTGGATTTCAACTATTGTGAGACATAGGTAGACTTGCCTGGACCGGGATACCCGATAAATACCACCCAGATAATAATTTCATTCTGCTCTCAACTTCTCTGGACAAGATTCTCTGTTTCTAGTCCAGGGTTGGAGTAATTTAACAAGAGCCCTCACACTAGAGGCCCTGTCTGAATAGAAATCCGAGACACAAGGAGGGGAAGCAGCTTGTTCAAAGTCACACAGTAAAGGGTCCTGTCAGAGTTCAACTCAGGCCCAAAGAACTTCGAGTCCAGTGCTCTCTCCAAGCCTTCTCTGTACTTCTGCGTTTGGGGGCTCCGAGTGTGTCCGGTGACGTTGGAGCTGCCCAGGATCCCGAGTTGTGACCCAAGAAAGGCCTGGTCACCCATGGTCCCCTGCCGGATGTCGGCGGAGGCCACTACGGTAAGGGGTGGTCTCATCCTGCTACCTGGCTCCGGGCTCTGCTTAGGGAGGAGTCATATCCGAGCGACAGGCCAGAAGGCCAATGCTGGGCTGGCTTTAGGCCTGGCAGCCAATCGGGGTCCGGGGGCGCGGAGAGGGCCGGGAGGCAAGGCGCTGGAGCTTCGCTGATCCCCAGAGGCTGCTTGGCCTGGCCCCACCCCCGCCGTGAGTCCCGGCCCTGCCCACCCCTGTCCTGGCTGACAGAGCTGGCGGGCGCTTGCTGCTGCCCGCGGTGCAAGATAGTGGGTTCGGTCCGCAGTTCCAAGCGTGCAGGGAGCGCCCACCTCGGGTCGAACTGTCGCCCCCAACACCAGGCCTAGATGTTACCCTCGCCCGATCTCCCGCCCGCCGCCGCCACCCCTATCCTCTCTGACTGAGCTCGGCGCCCCGGAGAGGATTAAGTAAGTGATGAGGTTGCTCATTCTATGCAAGAATGGAAAAATCACAGGGTTGCGGAGGCGGGCATGGGAATTGAGGCAGGGAGGACTGAGGGACCTAGTGGAGAATGGCATGAGGGTTCTCGGAGGTTACGGCACAGACCCCTTTTGCACCGCTTTTTCTCCTTCCCCCTTTGACCCTGGAGGCAGGCCCAGAAAGTGGTCAGCAGGGCATCTTCTCTCCTCTGGATGGAGGAGAGCCCCAGAGCAAGTTAAGGGTCTGGCACAAGGTCATGCCTAGGGTCAGTGGCAGAGCCAAAAATAGACTCCTTACCCAGTCTAACTGGAGAGAGAGGGCAGAGAGGGATGAGTCTACCCCACTCATGTCCCTCTGCCACCCTTACCCTTTCCTAAGGCTCCAGCATGGATGTGTGTACACGCACACAAACACACACAAATGCACCGTTGTACACCCATGAGCACTACAGGGATGCAGCCATGAGCTAGGAATTCCTCCTCTAGGCCTGCAGAGTGGCTGGGACCCCTTCCCACCCTGTGACTGGGACCCCTTCTCACTCTGTCTCTCCGGGATGGGAAAATCTCTGCTCCCAGAGGAGGTAAGGCAAAGGAAAGATGCTTCAAAGTGGGAGCTCCATCATGCTTCTGAAGATAATCTCCCCTTTCCTTGTTCCTTTGTCCTTACCAGCACCCAGGTCCCCTATGAGGAAAGGGGAGGGTCCAGTGACCTCAAAACCTGCAGAGAAGCCCTGCTAGAGGACCTAGTTTAGCCTCTGTGCCCTGTCTCCTGGTCTCCCCACACCTGCCCTCACCTCCATTTCAGGCACACCGTCTGGACCACACAGGTAACTAAGTCCAGGAGATCCTGTGCCTTCCAGCTTCCCGAATAGGTTGGACAGAAGAAAAGGTAGAATATTTACCGGGTGCTCATTATGCACATGGCTTGTGCTGAACTAGATCTTTTCTAGGGATCTGTTCATTCTGACATTTCAGTAACCCTATAATACTGTGCAGATATTAGACTTAGGAAAACTGAGGTACAGAGGTGGAGTGACTTGTCTGGGGTCATCCAGTAAGTCACTAAGCCTAAACGGGATTCAAGGGCAGGCCTACATGACTCCTAGGCAAGTTTTTTCCTCAATGAAAGGAAAAAGCTGCAGAGAGATGTGAGGAGCAGGGAGTGAGGAGGTAGAGGTGAAAGGAATCAGGGGCTATGAATGTTATTGCACAAGGGAGGGAGCTTTTCTTTCAAGTCTCCCTGCTATCTTTCCTATCTCCCGGGCATGATTGCTATGATCATCATACCCACAGACAGGTCTTCGTTTTCATGTTTTTAAATCCATATGGGAACCATAGATATATAAAGCATGTGTCCTGATGTCTCTGAACTGCCCTCAAATCTTTACTTTTCCAGTGCCTTCAGAACCTAGAGGTACTTCATTTCACTTCCACGCCTCTGTCCTTAGCCTCATGTTTTTATTCCTTCCTTTCCAGCACCCAGGGAGGCAGGGGGCTTCCTTTATCAAGGAGGTGCCTCTTCAGGTGGCTACCATGGGTGGTAGGAGCCACAGGCTGGGGTACTACTGATGTCAGAAGTGAGTGGGCAAGTTGACTGACCACAGGCAGTCTCTCAGTATCAGCATGAACTCCAGGATCCTGTCTGCTCGGGGCTGGTTCAGCAGCCGCCCACCTACCACTGAGCCTGACCTGGAGCCTGCCACCGATGGGCCCACTTCTGAGACCACCACCCTCAGCCCAGAAGCCACAAGCTTCAATGACACCAGAATCCCTGACGTGGCTGATGGCACAGCTGGCGTGGGTACCATGCTTCTGTCCTTTGGGATCATCACAGTGATTGGCTTGACTGTGGCCATGGTGAGAGCTGGGGCAGGCTGGGGCTGGCCCAGAAGGCCCTCCACTGGGGGAGGGTGGTCAGTGTTTAGAATGTAAAATCTAATCAGAAGTTAATTGTCCATTTATGATAATGTAATCCTCCCTTCCCTCTCCCCACAAGTTTTGTCCAGTGGGGCTAGAGACTGGAGAGGTAATTCTTTTTGATTGGAAGACCCAGAATATATCCTGAAAAATATATTTTTTTGAGATAGACCATGAAGACCACATAGGATTTGGGGAGGGAGAGGTTCCAGATGAAGGGTCCTAAGAGTCAAATTTGGAGGCAGGGATGTCCTGTGAGCAGTAAGCAGGGCAATGGGGCAAGTTGGTATAAGGGTTTCAATAGGAGTAGAGACCAGAAGGTGGTTGGGATGGATTATGGGATGTAGAGTTGGGTGGAATGTTCTGGGCATGTCACACTATTGGCAGTACGTTTTTGTGTGCGTTTTGTTTGTTTGTTTGTTTGTGGTGCTGGGAATTGAACCCAGGGCCTTATGCTCATAAGGCAAGCATTCTACCAACTGAGCTATATTCTCAGCCTGGCAGTATGTTTATTCATTCATTCACTTGACAATTATTTACTGGGTAATTGCCCTGGACTAGACCATTGGGACCTAACAGAGGCTGGGGAGACAAGGTCCTGCCCTGTGGTTCTTATGAGAAATTAGTTAAAAACCAAGGGTTTTTAACTGGGCATGGTAGTGCATGCTTGTAAGCCCAGCAACTTGGGAAGCTGAGTCTTGAGGATCATAAATTCAAGGCCAATTCTAGCAACTTAACAAAACCCTAAGCAACTTAGTAATACCCTCTCTCAAAATAAAAATAAAAGGGGTTGGGAATATAGTTTAGTGGTAAAGTGCCCTTGGGTTCAATCCCAAGTCAAAAACAAACAAACCAACCCAAGGGTTTTCATCTAAGCTAGGTGGTCAGGGACATCTGGGGAAGCATCTTGAGTCTTGAACCTGAGACTCAAGATGGGAACCTGGCCTGTGTCATGAGAAGGGACAGAGCTGAGTAGCCAGCAGAATGGAAGTAATCTGTGAGGCTATAAGTGTCCCACAACAGTGATACACAGACTCTCAGAATGTCACTAAGGGAATACTGGCAATTATTCAAGGTGATACCATGGAAGTGGGGGGTCACCAGAGGTCTCCCAAAGGGCCTGGCAATGGTGGTACTCTGCCCATTGCCCCTTGCAGGCTATGATGACTGACCTTAGGTTCAGGAGCTTTTTGCTCTGATAAACAGGAGTGGGATGGTCCATCCATGGCCTGACTGGAACTGCTGTTAAACCAGGGTCGCCATATGGGCCCCGCAGGCTCTGGACTGCTGCCAGGGAACAACTACTGGCCAGTAAGCAGAGCCAGGATGCAGCACATGCAGAGCAAGGCCAGGGCTAAGAGGTCTCCTGGGGCAAGAGTGAGGAAAAATGCCAGTGTTCCCCCTTGGCACACACATGATGGTTAAGCAGCCTAAGGCACCCTAACCTCAGGGGCAAAATGGCCTAGAATCTGCCCTTGTTACTCTTGGCAAAATATTTTGTCCTTGGAACTTGTTGGTCAGAGGCCTAGGGTGGATGACCTTCTTGCCAAAGATGGAGAGGTAGGAAGCTTGTGGGACAAAAGCTGTGGAAAGCAGGAAACAGCTCCAGGACAGAGGGCACAAGAGGTCTAGAGGTTTCCCTGAGTGCTGCTTGCTTTCCCCTTGTGCCAGTCCTGAACTGGGCCACAGGTGCAATGAGAAGCAAGTCAGTGTCAGGTTTGTGCCTCACACAGGATTATGGAAAAGTGCTTGGTGTGGGTAGCACTTCAGGAAGGTTTCCCAAAGGAAGCAGCTAGACTTTGAGAGGTGGGAACATTTGGAAGTAGAGGTGGACAGGCAGTGGATGTCACCAGTTGGGGGCAGAGAAAGCAACAGGGTAAAGGTGTGGAGATTGAATGGAAGTCTGGCCAATCCTGTGGATCCTTCTAAATCAAAGGTACAGGGGAGGGAGAAGGGTTGGGGCAAGGAACTTGAGGCAAGGGGGTATAGGGTACGGCAGCTGAAGCCACTTGCTCAGGTTGGGCAGGGGCTGGCCCAGAAGGCCTTAGAGCTCCTATTACATCTATATACAGGAGAGCAAGGGGTACCCTCCGATGTGAACCTCTGGAAGGGATGGGGAAGCAAGGGACACTAGATCTGCAGGAGGACCTCTTCATCAGTCTGGGAACCAATTTGTCAATAGGCTACAAAGAGTATGGGACAGAGGATTTGGGATGGACTCTAGGGATGTGGCTTTCCTATAGGCAGCAGCAGTCATGAAACTGCCAGTTTGGGGAAGAGCAGGTGGCAGGGGTCCCCAGAGTCACTGCCCAGGCTGGTTTCCCACATCTCACCCCTTTGTCTCTCTCCTCAGTGCCTCCTCAGTACCAATCCTTGGTACAGGATTTCCTGCTCCAGCCTAAGAGTTTCTAGATGTTTTCTGACTGCCTAACTCTTCACCTTCATGTCTATACAGTGGGGGAAAGGACTCGGGGACTTTCTTAAGTTCCTTCAGTGATAGAGTTCTAGAGGGTTACCCTGAGCTGACATCCAGGGCTCAGCCCTCTTTCCTAATCCCTGTCCAGTGAGAGCCATCAGTTTCCCATGGGACCCAGTCCAGAGCCTTACCTAGGGCCACACTGCTCTATGGTTCTCAGGTATGGGAGATGTGTTGGAGCCTTCCCTTCCCACCTTGTCCCTGAGGAGTCATAAACAGACTGAGTGGCTAGGGTTGCAGTCATTATTGACAGACCTAGATTTCCCAACCCCAGTGTGACTGTGTGGTTTTCCCAGACTGGGTTTCTGAGGGCAGGCCTGGTCCCCTCTGTCAGCTTCTAAAAACGTTAAAGGGAGGCATGAATATAGGATGTCCATATCACTGGGATGGGGACATTGAGGACATGGGGATCCATGCCACTCTTTAGCCTCCACATGTCCCCCATCCTGAGGGCCTTCTGGGTCAGTCAGGGCTTCCTTTCCTCACCATCTGATGCTACCCCTTTCCTTACAGGTTTTGTACATCAGGAAGAAGAAGAGGTAATTCCCCAGCTGCCACCTAAAGTTCCAATCTATGGGCAATTCTGGGTTGAACTCCAGGGGACGTGGGTGGGAAGGAGAAAGAGTACCCTCTCCCTAGTCAGAGAGTCAGGGCCTCTTCTCAGGGAGGGTTGAGGGACCCCATCAAGGTCTCACACATAGGGCAAGAAGATAAAGATTCTGGGAAAACCAGGTATAACCCTGAAATAGAGGTGGAGGACAAGGGGGATCAAGAGGGGATTATTTCTACCCAACTTCTTGGCTACTCTTGCCCTGCCTCCCTGGACTACAAGGGAATTCTTGGACTCCTAAACATGTTTGTGTGCTGTGGCTCAGCTGGCCAGCAGGCAGAGCCTAAAGGGCTGGCAGGAGGGGAAGGGCCTGTCCAGCCCCAGCACCCTCTACCCCACCCCCAGGCTGGAGAAACTGCGCCACCAGCTCATGCCCATGTACAACTTTGACCCCACGGAGGAGCAAGATGAACTGGAGCAGGAACTATTGGAGCACGGACGAGATGCGGCCTCTGTGCAGGCTGCTGCCTCACTGCAGGCCATGCAAGGCAAGGTAGGCACTGACCAGGTTCCTCACCCAGCCCGCAGCTGTTCATGCCTCCTCTACCCCACCCTCCATCCTTTACATACTGCTTGCCAGCACCTGCCAGGTATCAGGCAGCAACTATTTGGCATATAGGTCTTATCAGGTTTTTTCAGAAACTGTTCCATGCCACTCATAAACTTACTGCACAAGGCCAGGACAGGGGCAGCCTTGGGATCCAGCCTGCTGATCTTGGAAATCCTACTGGCATCTCTAAGACTACTTTCCTCATCTGCAAACAAAAAATTCTAATTCTTGCCCTGTGTATTTCCATATAGTAGCTGGGAAAGCAGGAAAGGACTAAGGGCAGAGATTGTTAGGGACTGGGACCTTGACTTCCTCTGCTTCCTGAGGATTTATGGTCCTGAGCAGGTTGTGGATGGAGTCAAGACTTTTGGTCAGTTCCAACTTCAAATAGGCTGGTGGATTCCTAGTCACTGACAGAGCCCATGCCAGAAGAGACCCTAGCCATATGCATCTTCAATATCCAAAGGGATGGGTAACTGATCATCCTATCAGAGCCATTGGGCTGCCTTACCACTTGCTACCATTTCTCAAATCCCCAAGGGCCAGAGCATCATAAAGGGGCTGGACCATAATTCATCCTGCAAGGGAGTCCACTGTAAGTGCCACCAAGATGACAGAGCAAGATTGGATGACTATTGGGGGAGGAGGCAGTCATCTGAGCCAGGTTAGATTTCTAGGATGAATTTTCAGGGGAGGACACTCTAGGCAGAAGGCAGAGCTAATGCCAGGCACAAGCAGGCACCAGGAAGTGAGGGTGGAAGTAACTGGGCTAGAGGGTACATGGCCTTGGTCAACGTCTCTGATACCCCTGCCTGTCTCCCTGCAGAGTGCTCTCCCCTCCCAGGGCCCACTGCAGAGGCCTAGCCGGCTGGTGTTTACCGACGTAGCCAATGCCATCCATGCGTGAGTGGCCCACGGACAGGCCTGGACCTCTGAAAGAGACACCTGCCTCAGTGCCCACAGAGCTGCCTGCTCCCTGATTGTCAAGATCTATTCTCAGGACCTGCCCTGACAAGACAGGAAAGGGCTGGGCCATACCCCAGCTGTTCTGCAGATCCACCTGCTGACTCTTCAGGCTTGAAGAGAGGGCCCAGTCAGCCTAGCCATCTGGCTACTGATCTCTCCTAACTTGATGGCCCTGTCACAGAGGGTATCCCTCATTCCAGGAAGGTCAAGAGCCATTGCTGGCTTCCTTGTCTCCTGCTCACACCCCTGTCACCAAGGTCTGCTTCTCTAATATGGAGGAAATGGGCGGGGGGATACACTGGGAGAGGAAGAGGGAAGGTAGAGGCGATTCCTCTCTGTCAGAGAGAAATCTGTATTTTAAAATCTGAAGCCTCCTCTGGGGTGGAAGGAGGCAACCACTACCAAGTTCACTGGGACAGGGTTGGGCAGCACCTGTTGTAGTCCTTGAGAGGCCCAGGGATGAAGTTGAATCTGCCCAGTGGACAAGATGCCAGGAGAAGGGCGACTCATATCCAGGCTCCATTCATATTACAGAGGATCTGTGGGGTCTTCCAACTTCCCATCCCTGATAGCCAGCTGCTTGCTGGGCCCAAGTAATGGTGGAGGCCGAGAGAAAAGTAACTGAGAGTATGGTTGTGAAGGAATGCTGACCCCAGACCTGCTGAAAGTCCTCATGCATATGCATAAGTGGGCTTATATGCAGATGTGTATGGGGCATGATAGAGACCCTCTTTATTAACTCTACCCTAAGTCAACCTCCCCCTATGGTATGTAGTAGAGCACTGGGGTAGTCCACCTACTCTGGTCTTCAGTAATCAGGGAAGATGGAAGCAAGGTTGGTTGCCACTGTCCATTGCATTTCTTCAATGGGCTCTAAAAACCATGCTGACTTGCTTCTGGAAATGGCTATCGCGTTCCCTCTGCCCGCAGAGAGAGACACGACAAACGTCTGAAGCTTTGGAAGTTTATTGTGCACAGTCTTCCTTTCTTTCCCTCTTTTCTATCCCCTTCTCTCTTTTCTTTCTCTCGCTCTCTTTCCCTCTGCTTAACTCTCGCCTGCTTCGGCCGCTCCGCTTCTCCTGCTCGGCTCACGCCTGCTTCGGCCGCTCCGCTTCTCCCACTCGGCTCTCGCTCTCGCTCGCACTCTTCTTCCTCGCTTCTACTCCCACTCTCTCTTCTTCCTACTCTCAGCTTCTTCCTACTCTCAGCTTCTTTCTACTCTCAGCTTCTTGCTTCTCTCAGCTTCTTGCTTCTCTCAGCTTCTTGCTACTCTCAGCTTCTTTCTACTCTCAGCTTCTTCTTTTACTCCCCCACCCACCAAGCTTATATACACTTCAACCAATCAGGGGAGAGCACACGAGGTAAACGCGCGGACAGCTGCAGGCATAGAATAGGTACACGAGGGGGGCATGCTCTAATCACATCGTTAACTAGCCAATCATTGGAATTCGCTGGTTGTTTACTGTATAGCTGGCCGCTTTTGGCTCAGCGCCAGGCGCCATCTTGACCGTGCCCAAGGCTGGGGGTCCCGGAAACCCCGACAAATGGCTCCCTATCTTTATCAGGGATGGTATTCAGGGAGAGGCTCTTGGTCTAACAGCAGTGGAGATAGGCTATAAACTAGTGGAAGCAGTTCTAACTGCCTGAAAAGGGGTGCCCTGTGGGAAACTGGAATCTTTTCTAGGGTGGAGGGAGGCAACCACTCATGCAGGGACATGGTAGAGCAGCACCTGTTATAGGCCCTGAGAGACTCAGTTATAGAGCTGAAATTCTATAAACTCTCCCAGTAAGCAAGAGGCCAGGAAAAAGACTGCTCATACCCAAGGTCCATGCATATTACAGAGGGCCCACAAGATCTTCCAACCTCCTCCTAAGAAACCTGGTCCATCTTTTAATTTTCCTTCCTATTCCCATCCATGGTATTCATGGAATAGGAAAGAGGGTCTTTGCGTTTGGCCACCCCCTTAACTTTGAAAGTTCATGGATGATGCCAGGGGCATCTGGGCAAGGCATCAAACAGAAACATACCCCAGGGGCTGGGCAGTTTTTCTACACTGGGCACACATACCCACATGAGCATGCACAGGCATGTCCCTACATCCAGCTTCACCACCATCACTGTCCTCTGCTGGCTGGAGGAGACACAGGGGTGGCACATATGGATCTCCCATTGGACAAATGCCACGTGTCAGGAGGTGAGGGTCTAGGAGGCCCTTGTGGGGAAGGTTCTGGATTTATTCCCTCTTCTAGATGCTATAAATACATTAGCACTTGAACGACTACAAGGCTGCGGGTAATTTAGGATGCACAAAGCTGTAATTTAACTCACAGCATCTCTGTGTGAGAGCATTAAAGATGTAATTAAGATGTTTACATGAAGAGTGTGGAGCCTGTGACATTTGGGGTGTGAAATCCCAGGAGGGGACAGGATGGGTGAGGGGCTGTGGGAGGCCTAGGGATAGTTGCTTGGATCTATGAGCTATGAGGTGGCAGCCCAGTTGGTTTTCTCTAATTTATCCAAGTAAATGCTCTGGTCCTGAGTCAAGGCTGTTCTGGGGCCTTGTGTCTCAACTGTGGAATGGGGTCACAATGCCTGCCACTCCCTGGGGTGGAGAGGTTAAATGCACAGGACCTTATGAGACCAGGGGAGGGAAGGGACCCGAGCTCCAAGAAGGAGGAGGATGGCACCTTAGAACCTAGAGGAGCTGGGTCTGAAACAAAAGGGAACAAAATAACACGACCTTCCTTGTAGCACAGGGTTCAGGGTACAGGTGGTGGTAGGAAACCATTAAGGTTGTGTGTATGGAACCCACCTACAAAGTTAAGAAGGGTTTGGGGGAGAATGACACTACCATGACTATCCTGGTTTTCCCAGGAGTACTCTCCTCCAGAGAGCTGAACCTTGGACTAGAATAATGGAAACAAGGGTGTGAGCCCCCCAGGTCTGAAATGGACGGCTGGGCTGGGGGTTGGGGTGGTGGCACAGGGCCTTTGGTAAGGCTGAGGATCAAGCACCCCATATGTTATCCACACATGTCACAGCTGGGCCTGCCTTGATGGCCTTGCTCTTGGAAAGAGCAAGTCTTCAGCAGACTGGCAGATTCCTGAGGGGCATGGGGTGAGAGAAGAAGTGGTGGGCAGACAGTGTGTGCTCACCCTGCTGGGAAGCCCCACAGCCCAGTAATATGGACGCTGTGGAAGACCTGGTGTCTTGAGATCCTGAAGAAACATCCTGTGGTGCAGATTGGCACCCAAGGACCAGGGATAGACAGAGACTTCAGGGGGACCCTTATGCCCTTTATTCCAGCTGCCTGCCCTGTTGAAGTGGGGTGGGTCCTGAATTGGTGATGGACCAGGGCCTCTATCTCTGTAGTGACAGAGGACACTTCATTATCTCTTGTGCCCTCAGAGTCATCTTTTCCCTTCCATCCACCTTTATTTTCTAACTCTTTCTCTCAATCCTGAGAAAAACCAAATTCCCAGATCTTCCAAAGAACGTGTGACTGACAAATATTGGGGTGCAAAGTTCTGATGGGTGTGTTTCTCTTGTGGCCTCAAGCCTTAGGGAACTGATCAGGACTCTCCTCACTACCCTCAGCTGGTCAGAAAGGTGAGATGGAGTTGTCCGCCATCAATGCAGCCAAAATTGACTATTAATTGGAGTCCTCAGAGAAATGTTCCCCAACCTAACATAAACAGTTGCCTGAATAAAACCTTTCGTTATGAAGTTCAGGGGGTTTGCAGTGGGTGGTATCAGGATAGATGCAGAAGGGCAGTTTCAAAGGAGACCCTCTTCTTGTTTAACATAATGAAGTACCACATTTCAGTCAAAGTGAATAAAGTAATCCCACTGCCTGGCTGCCGACAGACAGGGGATGCCTTCAGAATGTAAAGGAAAGTTCATATGGGGGAAAGCCCAGAAATTCCAACAGCGCTCTGACCTTGCTATGTGTGGATTTCTTCCAGAGACGTGACAGAGTCCCTGTTGTGAACCTGGCATCATGGCTCATCAGTGAGTCAAGTCACATTGCATTTCATTCTAGATGGAGGAGAAAGATGTCAACTAGGAAAAAAGGGGTGTGTGTGGGTGATGTGTGTATGCTACCATATGTCTATATCTTTATATTTACAGCTACATGAAAAAGAAGGGGTCAGGGTGTACGTGGGGGTGTTCAGAGACTGGGGACAGATACCCTACCCTATCCTGTGCAGATCTCAGGTATATAGGGTCTTGGTTAAGGATATCTGAGAAAACCCCAGGAGATGCTGGTCTAGAATCCCCATCCTCCCTGACCTCTAAGAGCTCAGGACAGAGGGACAACTGCAGGTGGGAGCATCTGTGGCACCCAGAGCATAGTCTTGAAAGGCCAGAAATGGCAAGAAATGAACAAGAAGTGTGTGAATGTCAGGTGCCGGGAGGGGAGAAAAGTCAGGGGAGAGCATGGAGACTCTTAGGTAAGGCTAACACTAGATGCCATTCCCACTAGGGCCTGATCTGCTCTTGTCACACTCTCTCCCCAACCCCAAGAGCTCCTTGGAAGATTCTCTGACCTTTTTGGGTGCTCTGGTTATATAATAGCAGATCGGGTTGGGCTCCCCAGAGATACTGGACTCCCCTTGCACACCCCTGAGGGGGATGGTCTCTGCAGTCCCAGAGAAAAGCCCAGGGCTTGCTCGAGCTTCATCCAAGAGTGTCTGTGGGGGAAACAGAGGAGTAGGTGGTGCTGAGAGCTATCTGGGAAGTGGTTGTAATTTTCCCTGGGCAGGGAAGGAAGTCCTGCTTCTCAGATCACACTCCCAGATTTGCAGGGCCCCCTTCTCTCTCAGGTTCAGCGGGAAAGGTGACCCTCTGGGAGCCTGGTCAGATCCATGCCTGTGGTAAGACTCGGTTTCCTGTGTGGATTGGTACATCAGTGGAGGAAGGGGGACCTGGAGTGTTCTGAGACTCCCAGTGAACCTGAATCTGCAAGCAGGAGTTCGGAGAGAGGCAATGTTTTCCCTGAGGCTGGTGGGCCCATTCTTGGCCTCACCTAGGGGATACCAAAACCTTCCTTGATGAGTCAAGTGACCTCCAATCAATGGGTCACAGACTCAGCCATATTCTCACATTTAGGGCAAATTTCCAGGTGGCCCAACATCCCATTTAACTTGGAAGCAGAATGAGAATCACACAAGGGACTCTCTGGTGTCTCCCACAGTGTGAGGTTTCTGGGCATGCAGGTGAATTAAGGGGCAGGAAAGGGGCAAGCATGTGATTGCTGAAGTCACTACTGGTTCTGAGGGTTCATAGTTTTATCAAGCACCCTGCATTCTGAATTTCACTGGACACGTGCAACTTCCAAGAGATGTGTTCTGGAGGACCCACATGCAGATTCCCAGTGATCTTAAAGGTGACAGCATCAAACATCCCTCAAGGGGTAGTAAGAGACAAACAGGCCAGTTCCAGTCTTAGAGAGTAGAGACTGAGAATCACCCTGTGGTTGGTAGAAAGCTTAGACCCTCTCTTGCCTTTTGGAGTACCCAGCCAAGGGGAAAAGGGACTCAGATTCTGGGTCTCTGGGCAATAGGTTGCTGAGACTTCTGTATACCTCATTGCATGATCTCCAGACTTCTCAACCAGAGGCTTGGCCAGGCACAGAGCAGGAATGGACAATCTGCAAGTCGAACGTGCACTAGTTGCCTCCACCAGCCCTACTCCTTGCCAGGGCACTAGACCCTGCTGCCCCATATTGAACAGTTCTGATGATGCTGAAGATGTTGTCAAGGGTCCAGGTCTGAACTTGTCTCATCCCCAGCAAGTCCTCTCATATCCCTGCCCACCCTAGATGGAATCCTGGCCAGTCCCCAGGGTTTGATGTCCTGGCAGAAACCACAGTTATAGCTGTGCACCCCCATCCCTTGTTCCCATCAGTCCAACTAAATGTTTCTTGCAGTTACTTCTGCAGCCTGGCTTAGCATTGGGGTGGCATGGGGTGGGGTCTTTCAGCTATTGAGACAGAGGTCCTTGGCATCTGACATACTTCCTTCCCTGGATTTCCCATACCTCCTTCAGAGTCCACAGGAGTAATTCAGCACTTTCCCTGTGCCCATCAGTGTGCTTGGAGGGGAGCGGGCTTCTTACCCTCTAGGGCCAAGTTCATTGGGTCAGAGAAATTCTGCTGACCAGAGTTTCTCTGAGAGTTCCAGTCAGGGAAGGCTGCCTGGAGGAGGCAAAGGGACAGGAACCAGCTGCCTTTACATTCCCCCTCTCACCAGGGCGTGGGATGTTGCCCAGGATGTGGCAGCCTCCAACTGCTGCCCTTTCTGTGGGTGTGACAGTGACTGTGACTGATGTAGAAGGGGTGGTCTGGCAGAGAAACTACAGAATACAGTTAAGAAACATTCTACCCATGGCTTTCCCCAGTAAATGTTTGCCCTCTTTTCTGGTGGCATCCATACTCCTGGTCACTTCCATTGACACCACATTGACCTTTCTTCTCTGGGTTCAGTTAGTGGCCCAACTGAACAGGCTCTTCACCCTCAGCCTGGGGACCAGCTACTCTAGTCACATCAAATATAGCTGTTGCCCAGACCCTGTAGCCCTCCATGTCTAAAGCTGGGGGTAAGGGTTGTCCCTTAAAAGGTATCCTGGGGGGGGGGGACTTGGATGAAGTCTTCTTAGGGGCCTTGCACCTTTGAACCTGGAGTGGGCAGGGTGGTGGATGTAGAAGTAGACCTGCCTGATGGACACCCAGCACCACCTCTGCCCATCTGGCTGGTCACAGAAGAAGATGCAGCTCAGTCAGTCACTACAGTTTGGATGAGAGCCTGGAGCAACTGGAGAGACTAGCAGAGCTGAGGCCTGATACTCCCTCCTGCTGGGGACATACTCTGCTGGAGGCCAGCACCAATGAAGAGCTGCCTCATGAGCTGGAGCCACTAGCAGGAAAGGTATGGAGAATACACAGTGCCTCTGGCCTCCAGCTACCTTCATGGGGACCTTCTCCTGGATGTCCCTCAACTGGTTATTCTTCTGACCCCTCAGGGCCTCTCAGTACTGGCTCCTCCATGCTCACCTTCCCTTTAAGTTTTGTTCTAGCAACGTTCTATCTTTAGTCTAAAAGAGGGAAAAGTGCCTTCATTTAAGTTGGTCTGAGTTCTGAGTTCTTAGCCCCCACTCTGGACTTGGCACCCTAACAGTAACTGCCCATGGTGGTCTCTAGGCCTCTGACCTCCAGCCCCATTGCACAGTGCCTGTATACTCCCTCCTATCTCCTTATTTCCTTCCAAAGATAACAATTAGCCCCCCTGTACAGACTCAGAGAGGCAGTGGTTCTGGCCCAGTGTCACACAGCTGGGAGACAGGATGCCAGAGACTTGAGAGCAGAGCTTGGGGAGGATTTGGGTGCAGGGCTGGCTCCCAGCACACAGCTGAAACCCAGGAATGGTACCTATTTCCTAAACCCCAGGCCATTCTCCAACCAGATAGTCTTGCTCACAATCTCTGTCAGAGATAGGACCCCTTGGTTGAGGTGAGGATAGAGAGGCACTCAGCAAGTAGGACTCCCCAAGCCTGGCCTCCTTGAAGTGCAACAGGGTCCTCACCTGGGTAGGGAGGGAACTGCCAGACCTCACCCTGTTCTCAGATCACCCCATCCCTGGGACTTGAGGGGTTTGTAGGACTCAAGCTTTCTTTCTCCCTGTGGCTTCCCACAGCTACTTCTTGGATACTTGGGCAGTGCAGGGGACTGGTTTGAGACCTCAGACTAATTCTGTCTACCTCTTCCAGGTAACTCTCAGGCCACTTCCATTCTCTGAACTAGAACTCTGTGAGGTGACTTTGCTCACTGCTGTATCCCCAGCCAGGAGCACTGCCGGGCATGTGGAAGGCATTAACAGTGCCCCCAGGCAGTAACTCTGGTCCCAAAGTTTGAGTTGGGGGGAGAATTGTAAGTGTTTGTGGGTTTTCCCACTTTAGGGACTTGGGTGAGTGTCTGCCCCTGGGGCCAAAAGACCAAACCCCCTCCAAAGGGTAGGCTAGCCCTGTGGGGAAGATCTTGTCCAGACACCATCCTGCTCCCTGTGGTACCCTCCCACACTGCTTGCTCCCAGTATGAGCCAACCTGAGAATATTACATGAACCACCTTCTGCAGCATCCTCATTGAGCCTTTCCTGCCTCACTGAGGAAAGACAAGCCCTGGAGTGCCTATATCTTCTGCTGCCTTCCTGTGGCCTAATTGGAGGTCTTGGACCTCTCCAAGCTGTGGGACTTTCTCTGGAAACAATGGGCACAAGGCTGGTCCCTGACCTGCTGCTCTGGGCAGATGAGGCCTACAAGCAGGAGGCCAACTGCCTCACTCCACTCCAACCTGCTACTATCACTCACTGGCCAGTGTGCTCAGTCTGGCTGGGACACCTGGTCAGCAGGCAGGGCCTCAGGATAGGCACAGGGTGCAGGGTTGGCTGCTCAGCTCTGTCTCGCTCCTTGGAGTCTCCAACCCTTCCTGATCCCCTGGAGCAGGAGTTCCACACTATGGGTCTGTATGTGTGGTGAGTCCCAGAACCAGGATCCATGACAGGGAACAACACATATCATCTCTGAGGGCCACAGTGGCTAGGGATAGTGGTGTGTCTCCCCAATTCATAATAGGGAACAACAAATATCCCAGCCCACTGTCTTCTAGCCACTGGTCAAAGGAGAGATGAGAGATGTGTTCAACCTGGTCATTCCCAACTACCTAGCCTTATTGCCCTTAGGGATGGGGGGGGTCACTCTACTTCCTGGGAGACACAGAGTCTTGGGGTAACAACAATGACAACAGTAATCATAGTAATAATGATAAGTTGTGATTTGTTGAGGTGTGCCATGGACCTTCTTGTGGAAGGACAGCCAGGCCACAATCTTACCCACTGCCAGCAGGAGCACCATTCACCTCACAGGCAACCACAGCTGGAAAACCACCAGGGGGGCCTTGGAAATAGGCTTTTGGCTACCTCAAGGGCTACAGTCTGGTCCTGGAGACAGTCACCCTTGATTGGTACAATCCTGCACAATCTTACTTGACTCTCTGAAGCCCCTCTGGAGGATATACTGTTGCCCATGCTGCAGAGGAAATCCAGTACCCAGAGACTGGGGTTATCAGTCTCAGAAATGGGATAGGGCCTTCTTCTGCACCATTCCAAAAGGAGTCTCAGACAAGCTCCAGAGATAGGGAGTGCTGATATCTGACCTGGTACCCAGCAAGCACTGCCTATTTAGCTTGCCTATCTGTCTTCTAGTCCCTGATGCTGCCCTATGCTGCCACCTGCTGGCATCTGTAGGCACTGTTACTTTTCAGCCAGGTCACCTGTTGGATGTCTCAGTGGTCCTTTGGCATCCTCAAAGATGCCTTCAGCATCTCCAACATGTGGCATAGAATGCAGCCCCCAGACTCAGACTGATATGGGGGTTCACATGGCAAGACCGGGATAGTGAGGTGAGGGAGGAGTCTAGGACTTAAAAGTTAAGGATCCACTCACTCCCAGGGGCTGACACTGCACTTGCACCAACCCAAGAATTAGCACCTACTTACATTTTGAGCCCTGGGTGCTTCACTCACCTCACCCTGGTACAACCCTGCTACCCAGGCTCTTCTTGGTTAGAATCCAGAAGACCCACTTCAACCTCCTACCACCTCCCCCATTCCCCTTCCAGAGGGCTAGAGGCCCCAGAAGGCCAAATGCTGCCCTAGGCGGAGCTCACAGAAAGGCTGTTTACCCAAAGGAGGCTGAGAACACCAGATTATGAGATACTTAAGGTATTTATTAACAGTTCAAAAACAGGTCAATAAAATGACACTCTGAAGCCTGGGCAAAAGAGGAGGGCAGAATTCCTGCTATAAATCTCCACAAATGAGTCAGGTCCAGAGAAAAGTGTATGAACCTCCTGGGGCCCTTGTGGACAAGATCAGAGCCCATTTAATTCCCTAGCATCCTGGAAACTGGGCACCTCTTTTGTCTCCACATTACATATTGAGAAACTGAGGCACAGAACAGTAGGATTGCTTAGCATGCATCAGGACCTGAACTTGACCTCAGGTAGTTAACCCCAGAGCTCACTGCTAAGATTCCCAAAGAAGGAATGAATGTTCTCTGAAGACAAAACTTTCCACTCCTCTCACCAGTCATTTGTTCTCTTCTGTCACTCCCAAATGGTTCATACCAGGTCCTCTGCTGGGCTTTGACCATGGCAGGAATGGGAGGTACAGAGAGGGTAGCCTTGAAAGAGGTTTAAGAGTCAGGACAGTGACACTGTCAGCAATAATAACATCCTTCACCAGGAAGTGACAAAAGATACAAGTAAGCTGACAAGAGAATTCAGAGGAGGACCCATTACCTGACTGGGGATAGGCCAAGGTGCTGGTTTTGATGTAAGGTGATGGGGGACATTGCCAAGTGGGCAGAGAGCAAGATAAAAGGAATGATGTACTTCTTCACAGCCAAGTCGCTAACTATGAATATCCCTCCAGGTGATTCCTGCAAACAAGGAGTGCCTACATCATTCTGGGCTGGAAATCATGTGCCGTACTCATTTGGTCTCTTTGTCAAGTCCCTTTGCCTTAGATGCTGGTGCTGTTGGAGGAGGGGAATCTGTTGGACAACCAGAGAGGATCACCAAGACAACAAATGCTACTAAATGACTAAGGTCACACCCATGTTCACTCCCTCCAAAGGGACTCAGGAGGTATGTTCCTCCTGGTGGGAGGTATGTTCCCAAGAGGTGACCTCCCCAATACTGAGCAAATCAAGTAGACTCAAATTCCCTTGGTGGCACTGTTTGAGTCATTCCAACTATGACCACCAGATGGTGGCACAGCCCCAGGTTATTGGGTGAGTGTGTGGGACAGGGTAGGGGTTGCTGAAACTGAAATTTGGCCTTGAGGCTTTTCTCAGGATTCCAGAGGTCTGGGCAGTGGGTGCACTGACTTTTTGCATTCTTTCTGCCAGAAGCAGATCTGGACTGGGGCTGGGTCAGGGAGACGAGTCACTGCTGTGGCCTGAACATCCAGATTGAAGCCTGGCACATAGTAGATACTAGAGCTATTAATTGTATATGGAATTGAGTGCATGGTTTAATTCCTCATGGAAACTAAATGAGTTAACATTTAGTTAAAATCATGCTGAGAGCCTTCAATAAATGTATGCACTTACTTGTACTTTTATTATGCAGGGAGGCTCTTTCCCAGTGCATGGACAGTGACCCAGGGGGTCCTGGACTCAAGCAGTCTAGTATCTTTTAGTGCCCCACCAGGGGCATTGCACAAGTTGATAAACATCTCTGTACCATCTATATGGGGGATACAGATATCCCCACCCCACTGTGGAGGCCACTTTCTTTCCAGTGAGTTCTCATGAAGTCATTCAGCTATCTTACCTGAAACTAACTTTCAGTAAAGTTCAGTTACTTGTGCTAGGTTATGCAGGATCTGAACTCAGCTCTATTGGACTCCTGGACCAGTCTCTGAATAGGTCTGGTATATCCATCCCTGCATTCCTTAGGGTAGGACCTGCTAGGGCCTGGACTCCAGTGGGTTCCTCTGTGTCACCCAGGATCTCCCTTCCACTTGGCTTCTGTATCCCCACACATGAACCAGTGAGACTGGGATGTTCGACTTCCTCTGGTGGCCAAACTGTACCACCTCGACCCTAAACATCATTTCCAACCAAGCAGATAGCAGCAAATAAGCAGCTATGCAAAGTAATTGCAGTGATGGGTGCAGCAGGCAACCTGTCCCCAAGGATGAACTATGACAGACACCTCTTTCAGCCTCAAGAGGAGACAAGGCTATGCCTTCTACCATGGGTCCAGTGCCAAGTGTCCCAGAGATCCCTGCCCAAGGACCCCGAGGCAACTGGACTCTCCTGAGTGCTCTTGCTGCATGAGTGACCTGGGTGCAAATCCCAGTTCAGGACTATATAACCCCAGGCAAACTCCTGAACCTCTCCTCAGTCTCCTCATCAATAAAGTGGGGACAAATCTTCCCAACTTGATATATTTTAAAAGTTTATATTTAAGGTGAGTGCAGTGGTGCTACTTGGGAGGCTGAGGCAGAAGCACTATGAGTTTGAGACCAGCAGGGGCAACTTAATGAGATTCTATCTCAAAAAAAAGATATTTGTGGTTGGGGTTATAGCTCAGTGGTAAAGCGTTTGCCTGGTGTGTGTGAGGCACTGGGTTCAATTCTTAGCACCACATATAAATGAATAAAATAAAGGTCCATCAACAACTAAAACAAAACTTGTTTTTTAAAAATGGTCATATTTGTAGAGGACATAGTGCCTGATTGTAGGAACACTAAGTAAATATTTTCTAAATAAACAACACGCTAATATGCAGATGCTGACTCACAATAGGCGGAAGGGAGGGAGGAGTGGAGGTTCACTGGATAGGACAGGGGAGTAGGGGAAAGGGAAAGGGGATGGGAATGAGAAAGACAGTAGAATGAGTCAGAATTAACTTTCCTTTGTTCATATATAAATAAATGACCAGTGTAATTCCACATCATGTACAACTACAAAAATAGGAAGTTACATTCCATGTATGTATGATATGTCAAAATACATTCTACTATCATGTATAACTAAAAAGAACAAATTTTTTAAAAAACACACTAAATGCCCAAAAGGTGGCCAAGAGGGTGCTGGGCCTTGGAAGAGGTGGATCCTCTGAGCTGCATTGAAGCTCAGTTTTCCAGCATCCCTGGGGTTCATGGGGTCATAGATCTACTTAGTTCCAGATCACATCTAGTTCACATCTAGTTCAGCCTCTGGGATATCTCCCTTGAGTGGCTCAAGAGGGTTCTAAGTTGACCCTGACCAGCAAAGTACAATGGCCCACCAAATTTCCCACTGTCAGGTGGCGGCAGGGACATGCCAAAGTCCTTTTCTCCAAACCTGATCTGACTTGATACCTCCTGGAGACATAGCCCAGGTAACAGATCCAGCCTGGGAAGGATCCAGGCTGGGCCAGGTGAGGAGGCGGACTTGACCCAGAGCAGCAATCTTGGGCCATAAGGGCATGAAGTATTTTTTCCCTTGGAAGGATGGGGTCCCTTAGTTTCTAGACGGTTTCCAAAAACTGCTGGATGGCAGAGGCTACTCGGCTGTTTCCCCCATCATTCCTAATCCAAGAGTCACAGAAATGCTCAGGGACGAGAAGGCCTGGGGGTCCAGGATGCAGGGGTGGGGCTGGTCCCTTGCCCCAACTCACTCTGTTTGGTTCAGGGACACTCACTGCCTTTTCCAGTTTCTAGGCCAGTTATTCTTCTTCCCTCAAGTCTAACAAGCACAGTCATAGTACGATTTGGCCATTGTTTTCTGCCCCCTAGCCACTCCTCCTGTGCTCCCATGATGACCCACTCACTGCTGCCATTCTATCCTCTATTCCCAGGTCTGCAAGTCTTCCACTGAACTCAGGAACACCCCAGTCTGGCCTTCCATGGTGCCCAAGCCATCTGCTCAGACAGCAGTCTGTCTTCTGCCTGTGCCCCCTCACCCCCTACCTGTGCTGCAGTGACTTCTCACCCTGCCTCTATCTGGGCATTACCCCTGGTAGGCAGCAGTCTCCCTTGCTGCCCTCCACCCAGTTCTCTGGCAATTACCCGGTAATTAATTTGGCAATTAATTTGGTAATTAATCATGCTCTGGCTGCTCAGGCCCTCCTCTTTTGATAGCCTGGCCTGGAATATAGATCTGCTTGGCTCTACTTACCCCGGGAAGGGGGCCGAACTCTGGAGGCAGGAAGCACTAAATCCCTTTGCCTGGTTCTGTCCCAACCGGTGCTAGGCAAACAGGGGCTCCTTGTAAAGGGGCCAGGATGGGATTTAGCTGAGAGAGAGACCCAGGTCCCACTGTGGAAGGCCTTGGGGTTGCCCCAGGATGATTGTCAGCACTGTTTCTCAGCCCGTCTCCAGACATAGGAACTTGCTCCCCTCAGCAGCCCCCTCCCTTCCCCATCTTTCGCGAAACCTCTAACAACTCTTCCTCCAAGCTCCTGGGGGAATTGGGCACTGATAAGAGCCTAAGTCCTAGTCCTCAGGGAGCCCCAGCAGGTCTCCCACCTGCCTGGAAAAATAGGTAGCCTCCTGACAAGAACTCCATTTGGGGTGGGCTTTGATCAACAACAGAGTTTAATGGAAAAGAAGAAACTGAGTCCTGCTGCCAGAGGTTTGGATTTGGGACCAGAGCCAGGTCCAGCCTAGGTGGTCCTGATCTTACCATGAACTCCAATGGGGCTAACCACCAGATGTGTGACCCGCCATTGCAGCCACCAGATACACTGCCAGGATGGGGTCCCTGTGGAGCCAGCCCTGTGGCATTGATTGAAATGCCCCCCTGCCAATTAGAATTTTTAAAGAAATGTATAATGATCCCTAATTGGCACCCTCATTAGGTGCCAATTAAACACTTAAGTATTTCTTACAAGTTTAACACATTAATAAGGCAGCTCATTACATGGTAACAAGATTTATTTCTCATAGTTATTATATTGTTTCGCCACTTCTGACAGTGGAATCATGTTGAAGAACATGGTGTCTAACTGCACGCAGATGCCTTCCTCCCCTGCCTCCACCAACGGCTGTTGCATCCAGCTGCCTGAGTCTCGGTCTCTGGTGGGCCAAGTGCCTGTCCCCAGGAGTCCTCCCTGATTTCTTTTGATCCAGTCTTCCAGAGGTGAGTCAAACAGTCCACTTTTCCTCCAAAGTCCAGGATGGCCAAAACTGGGCTCTGAAACAGAGAACAACCCTGGAGGGTCTCAGAGGCCAAGAGCCCTGGGAAACTTCTGTCCATTTAGCCATACTTTGCATTACAGGGGCACTGAAGTGGGGGATGGACTTCATCCTGCTTTTAGCCCCCCTGGCAAAGCCCAGTCTGGGAGCAGGCACTACACTGGAGACTGAAACTATGAGGGTAGGAGTATGGCAGCCAGGAAAGGACAAGGATGTCCTTTGTGACTCTACCTTGGGGCAGGAACAGAGTCGCAGGCCATGGGAACTGTCCTGAGGCCAGGGACCCAAGAGAGGTTAGGGAATCTGGAAGATGAGCTGCCGACAGGGACAGACCCTCAAGAGCCATGGAGAGAACTCATCTTTGTCAGAACAATAGGAAGCCACCTAGTGTTTTAAACAGGGAGAAAAGTGACCAGAACTCTAACAGAAAAACCAAGTGGAGAGGGTGTGGTGATGCATGCCTGTAAACCCTGTGGCTCAGGAGGCCGAGGCAGGAGGAGTGCAAGTTCAGGGTCAGCCTCAGCAATTTAGTGGGGCTCTGTCTCAATATAAAAACCAAAAGGTCTGGGGATGTAACTCAGTGGTTAAACCCCGCTGGGTTTAATCCCCAGTACCTGTACCACCGCCCCCCCCGCAAAAAAAATCAGGAAGGGTGAATTGGGAAGGACCAAGAAAATAAACACGACCTCTCCCTCCTGACTGTTCAAATCCTGGATACTGAACACCAGACCGAAGATCACTTGTACCCTCAACTTCCTGGAACAGTGCAGCAGAGATGGGGACTAAAGGGTTTGGAGGGCACTGGCGATGTTTGTGCAGCCTTATTTTTTAGAAAAACAGAAGGTATACATGTACTACACCATGTTCTTCTATCATTGCATGTGACACTGTCTCTCCCTGGTTCATGCTAATAGCTGCAGAGTATAGATGATGAGAGTGCTTCCTGTTTACTCAGCCAGTCTCCTCAGGGTGGCTATTTCCAATCAATTACTCTTAGAAACATCACACAGTGTACACCCCTGGGCATAATTTCACACGTGTATGAGTTTGTCCCTAGGATAAATTCTTAGAAGTGGGCAGTGGTAGGTCAAAAGGTTTGTACATTTTAAATTTTGATAGATAATGCCAAATTGCTTTCATGGAAATTGCACAATTTACTTTCCAACAAGCAATATAAGTTTTTGCTTTCCCCCAACTGTCACTGACAAGTGCATTAACCTTTCCAAGCTTTGACTATTAAACTTGAGTTTTTCTTAGAGGAATGTGGTTGGCTATGGCTTCAGCAGGTGAGTGTTTTGGATTTCCTTTTGTGTGGACCATATATTCACCTCCTTTGCCCATTTTCATTGATGCTGTTAGTTTTTTCATTATCAATTTATAGGAATTATTTGTGAATCATGAAATTTGCAATTTCTCCTCAGTTTGTTGTTCATCTTTAAAATTTGATATTTTTTCTATGTAGAAATGTTTGATTTTTATGTAATCAGGCCTACCTATTTTTCTCTATGACTTTTGTTACCTTTTTTATATTTAGAAAAGACCATACCAAATCAGATCTATGCAAAAGACCTCTTGTTTTCTTCTAGGAATTTCTTCTTCATTCTTTAGCCCCTTTAGCTTTGATCCAACTGGAATTGGTTGTTATTTTATGACATGAGGTAGAGATTCAACTTAACCTCCACCCCCAGCCTCAGATTATTATCCAGTGATTTCAACACTGTCTTTTTTCTGGAGATTATTCTTGCCTGAATTATTGAGACTTTGGGAAGTGTATGAATAGGAAAATAGCATGTCCTGTCACCTGGTGGGTGGAGGACAGCAAGCCATGTCAGGACACCAACTCCAAGAGGAAGGGGCAGGCAGGGTGGAATATACCTCCTGGGGGTGGTGAAAAGGGAGAAAAAGCCCATGTGAGGGTCTGCATTTAGTTTCTCCCTTGAACTCTAGGAACAGTCATTCTTGGTGCCCCATTTTGACTTTGCCTGCCACACAACAATTTCTTCAGTAGATTATGTGACCTTGGCATAACCTTGATGTAGCCAGTGTGCTATGGAATTGGAGGCAGGGGTAGGTAGGAAGGGAAACATGTTTCTGCCTGAGGACCCTCTTCTTGGACCAGTTGACCAAGATCTGAGGTTCCTGAGCTAGCTTCTCCTCTTCCCCTATTTCCACCTCACTCTGGATCTGGGGAGACAGTGTATTATGACACAAGTGTGTGACAATGGGCTCCAATGGGACTCCCTCCAGGTCCTGAAAAAAGAGGATCACCTGCATTTGTGAGTAAGGTGAGACAGGACAGGTAGGGCAGGGCTGCGCTTGACTGTACCATCTCCCAGTGCCACTTTCTCCCTGCTTCCCTCCCTGCTCCCATTCCTCCTTCTCTTCCCTAGCACCAGGACCCATTGGGAGTGGTCCTTAGTGTAATTATGGGCCCTCCTCAATAAATTGGAAGTTGGACAGTACATCCTTGACACTAGACCTGCTTAGATAACTTTTGGAAGGTTCTGGTGGACACAAGTCTGATGACACCTGGGACAGCTCTGATCCAAGAAAAGTGAAGTCCCAGGTTCCAGGCTAGCATCCTGGGATGTGTATGTCCTACCACACTGTGCCTCTACCCTGTCTGCACCCTAAAGTAAGGAGTGTCCTTCACCCCACCTCCAGAACTGGAACAGCTTCAGTGCATTTCCTCTTTAAGCCACCAGGTGGAAGCAGTGGCAGTTATTCACCGTCTCTCTTTATCCCTTCTCTTGGGCACTGTGGACTTGACCTCCAAAGAGACTCTGAGTTTCTCTGGTGGCCCTGAAGCAGCAAGAGTTAAGGAAAGATGAGTCCACACACCCTGAGGTACAGGAACCCCTCGGGAGTGAGGGGCCTGTGACTCTGGCTCCTTTCTTAGCACCACACCTGTAGACACTGCTGGGACTACTGCCAGAGAAACTAGACAAGAGGGGGTGGGTCTCAGGAGCCTGGCTGCCCAAGAGCCCACACTGACCCGATCCATTAATTCCTTGATGAATCAGAGGACCCTTCCTGGAGCCCAGGGAAGGGAGAGTAGAGGGAGAGAGAGGATGGAGTATGTGGGGAGGGGAGACAGTACTGGTGGGTGCGGCTCTTCTACAAGTTCCTGCCGATCCCCACTCAGGGCTCAGCGTGAGGATGGTGTTAAAGACTCTGGCACCCTCCTCCCTGAGCTGCAGCTGAGCTGGGTCCCAGAGCCACACCCCGCACGTAAACCTATTGCCTTTCATTCCCACAGACAGCAGTGTCCTGAGGGTGTTTGTGGATTCTCCCAGCATCTTGTCACCTCCCCTTACCTCATCCCCCTCCCCAAGCCCTGCATCAATCAGGCTGCTCCAGCCTTCTTGTCATCCATAACAGCTCCAGACACCTCTCGTTTGTCTCCATCATGTTGGAGGCGGAGGTGCCCTGACTTGATGCCAACATCCACTTGTACCCTCTCTGGGCTCCGACCATAAGGCCCGGTCCAGACAGGGTTTAGGGAACCTGCTTTCTGGGTATACCAGGCCATTAGGGTCCTGGTCATCTAGATCCCCTCTGACAGTTTGTATCCAAAGCCATAAACTATTATAGAGTCCCTCACAGATGGGCAGTCCATTCCCCTGGCAATGGTTCTCCTGTTACTGTTCCATGAGCAGTGTCTGCCTTTTGCTGACCTGAATGACTCTGGAGACCTAGGGACTCATGGACAGGTAAGGGAAGTAGCTGTGACCTTACCTCCTGGGGAAGAGCTTGATGAGGTGCCTTCTCTTTTGGGCTCCCCAGTACCTGGGGGAAGCAGATGATAAACAGATGAACCAATAAACAAGGTATTTTCAGGTTCTGATGGAATTAAACCAGGCTATACAGAAATAAAAATGATGGAGGACAGCTTCCAAGATGGGAGGCCAAGGAGGGGAGGGCACTCTCAGCACCAGACAGAGACCCAAATGTCAACTGTTGCTAGCCAGGCAGGGACCTTGCACAGGAGGGTTCCTGATTGGGTGTAGCAGGTGGGCAGACACTTCTTGGAGAAACAGTCAAGAAGTCATGTGGCAGGAGGAGGGTGGTATGGGCAAGGAGGCACCAGGGCAAGAGGGAGGACCTAGCCTCACCGGTGGAAAATAGTTTATAGCAGTCCGAAAAGGACAGCAGGGGCAGGTCTGGGAATGGATGAGTGAGTGAATTAACAAACAGAGCTTGGGATCAGGCCCTTCTGACTGCCCAGCCCTTGCCCTGAGGTCTTCATGAGGAGGATCTTGGCCCATTTATGAATATGCCTGGGGAAATCCACTGCTTCCTGCCCCAGCAGGAATTTGGCCCACTGGGCAGTTGAGGGCCATCAGGGGCTCAGCTTTTACATCTGTGATGGTGGCAGGGCAAACCTGTCCCCTCCCCATGCTGTCAGCCCCTGAGGAGAATGGGAGAATGACTGGGGCACACTGTGGATAGCAGGTCCCTGTGCCTAGACAGATCTCCTGAAGGAGGCCTCCTTGGCTTCCTGGGCAGCCCTGAGTCATCCATTAGGCCCAAGGCTGTCTTACCCAGCCCTGACCCCCACCTGGGACAGGGACCACTTATCTCCATCAGCTGCTCCTAGCAGCCAGTCTCTCAGCCAACATCACCAGAACTTATGCTCATCAGCTGGACTCCTCTAGAGAGGAGGCCACATCAGGTAGGTCCCTGCAGAGACCTAGAGGAAGGGATTCTTATCACAAAGCCCCCAGGAGTCCCAGCTTCTAACACCTCTAGCATTCACTCACCTAGACATCTGGAAGTGCCCATCATTTGCCCATCATGTACTAGTGTTGGGCAGAGCATGGTGTGCAAGCCAGGGTCCCACCCCCAACCCCACAGAATTGTGTTTTCCTGGACAAGAGAGACATGGTTCCCCAGGTTCAGACATCCTCAGGGAGTCTCAGATTTGAGCTTCTCAAGGTCAAGGTCCAGGGTTCATGGGCCTCCAAGAGGGATCACTGTCCTACCTTGGAGGATAGGAATAGGGGTGTCCTCAAAATCTGGCCCTGAGAATGACTGCATGCCTCACAGAACTCTCCCCTCATCTGTCACCAGGCCCTACCACAGCTGGTATGGACCTGTCTTTACCTGCCCCAGGTGTGAGTCACGAGCATCAAGCAAAGTGGGGGAATCTGAGCAACTGTTAGGCCATAAGCATGTGAGGACACAGCTGCATAGGACACACATGTGCAAGGGTAGCCAAGGTCCACCAGGGTGGGACAGAAATGATGCTTCAATTGGCTGACAGCCCTGGCCATTCCTCTCAGGATGTGAGCTTGCAGGCTTGTGGGAGTACGACTTGTCTTCTTTGATTAGAGGACAACCCTGCACTCGGGATCTTCCATGCAGTATAAGACAGTCTCTTGGGAGGCAGAGATAGGGTGGGAGTGGAAATCCTTTTTATTGCTCCCCAAGGACCAAAGGTCTCCTGAAGTAGAAGCTTTCTCTTCTTTCCTTTTTCCTGAGTTTCCACTCACAGGACCATGACAGGCCCTTAGAGCCCTGGGAGCCCCTAATCCCTGTGCTCCCATCAGCCCTAGAGTCTTTCTCCCCAACCTTATCAGTCTCCTGCAGCCATTGTTGACTCCCTTGAGGCCTAGGTTCCACCTTCCTCCAGCCTCCTGTGGGTCAGATTGGTGAGTCCTCCCCCCTCCTCCCTCTCCCCCTCTTCCCTGTCCCCCTCCTCTTCTCCCTTTCCTCCTCTTTCCCTCCCTTCTCCCTCTTCTATTCCTCCCCCTCCTTCCCCTCTCCCCCTCTTTCCCTCCTCCCTTTTCTCCTTTTTCTTTCTTCCCCCTCCCCACCCTAACCCTTCCTTTAGGTAGAGAGCAGTTGGGGAGCTATGAACAGCAGCCACTGCTCTCACTAGTTCAAGGTCAGCCTTAGAGCTTGCTGGACAAAGACCCCTAGGCTACTTCCTTACAAACCCCAATTTAATCCTGGTCAAGCCAGGGAGGAACAGCTAATGACACTTGACAAAGAAAAGGCCCTGGGGATGTTTTATTGTGGAGATAAGAGGTTAAGAGAGGGGCACATTTAACAGATGCCAATGTGAGCTGGCCTGGAAGGGCATGCAACCCACCCCAGCAACCTGGTTGTGCCCCCAACAATCTGGAGTGTAATTTCCCACAAGAAGCTTTGTCCTGCAGTTCCAGAAAGAACACTGAGGGGAGAGAAAGTACCAACTTTTCCTTACCTATTGCAAGGGTCATGGCTGGCAACCCTATAACAAAAGACAGATTAAAAAGTGGAAAGCACACCAAATTTATTTAGCCAACGTTTTACATGGGAGCTTTTGGAAATGAGGACCCAAATACAACAGGGACTTAGTAGAGACTTTTACTAAAAGCACTGACTCTTCACATGGGTGGCAAATGCCTGATGGGTACCTAAAAACAGGATAAAAGCTTGGCATCTTTTGCCTTCATTTTGTATCTGTCTCCATTATTCCCTTAAACTTTAGGTCAGATTTCTGCTTAAGTCTGCACACAGATGTGTTAATCATTGGGTCTGCCTAAAAACTGGCAATGCAAGGTTGATTAGTCCTAAATTTGCCTAACCTCCCTTGTCCCCCATCAAGACTTAAGGCACTAAAATAAGAGTAGCTAAGGTATTTTCAAGATTTGAAGAGACATCATAATCAACAGATTGTCAATTGCCATCTTTTACAACATCCTGATCCAGACCCCCAGAGCCACACCTAGAGGTCTCCATTCATTGACCTCTCTGTTCCAGGAATAGACAGCCTCGCAGGCAGATTACCCCATAATAAGATTGACTCCCTAAGTAGGAGCAATTACCCCATGATAGGAACTGAGGCTGCCCCCTAAGAAGGAGCAATCATCTCCTGATGGGAGCCCGATTGCCCCTTCAAGAGACAGCCACTTCCCAGGACCTCCAGAACCAGATCTGCAATAATGATCAACCTGAGCACAGTTAGACCAAAACTGTTTAATTATGCATACCTCTTGACCCCTGCCCCAATTCTTCCCCTGTTTAAACTTGAAGCTCATGTCAGTACACCTGGGACAGAGATGAGGACACTAGTTCCCTTGTCTTCCTAGTATGGCTATACTGAATATTAAATTCCTTTCCTACTTCATCATCACTTTTTTCCACTTGTTTGGGACAAGTGGCCAGACCTGGTTTGTTGGGATTCCCTGAAGTTAGACCCCATTGACCTGGGGCTCCAGCAATACAAAGACCCAGAGAAAACTGAGGATTTTTATGTTAAATTTGATGAAAGAAGCACATAGTTATGGAGAACTAGCATGATGGGAGCAGGACACCTGTCACTTGAGGCTCTTTCGGGGAGAAGGGAGGAAGTTAGAGAGTGACCTCTCTAAGTTTTATGACTTGCCTTGGGGGAGTGGAATTCTAGTTTTTATGACCCACTTAGAGAAAGGGGAGCAGAAGAAAGGAAGGCCCAGAAGGCCAGAGAGTGGCTACCACATTTTGAGGTTGCCTTCTCTGAGCCCCAAAACAGCATGCAATGAATACCACATGTTGCATATCATGTAGCATACCACGCATGGCAGAGTTTAGGCCACCATGCATCTTTCTTTCTTGACTTCATGTTTCAATCTCCCCTTCTATATGGAGGTGAGGGGAATCGGCCCCACCCAGTTGGTGACCTGACTCAAGGTCAATTCCTGCCTTTGCTATTTCCTACTTGTGAGCGTCCCCCACTTCAGCAAGTCATTTAAACTCCCAAAGTCTTACTTACTTTTCTGAACTGTTAAATAGGATCATGGGGCATGCCTCCACCACAGGGCATGTAATGACCTCAGCACAGGCACATTTCCCATAGGAGGCAGGACCAGAGAGTATCACAACTGAATGCATCAAGATGAGCCTCAGTTAGTGGTAAGCAGGACAATGATCCCTAACCACCCCCACAGAGATGAACTCGGATTCATGCTTGACCTTCCAAACACAACCAAGGAACACTGGAGAGGGTCATGGGCCCCATGTGATGCTCAGGCCTTCCCTGAAAGCTCACTTCTTATCTTCCAGGTAAAGCCAATATGCCCTGAGTACCCACTAAGGAAGGGGGAGAAGTACAGGATAATTGGATGGATTGTGATGATGGCCAAGTGTAAGAGCGGTGCTCCAGCATAGTAGGTGCTTGGGGTGGGCTTATTTTCCTCTGGGATGTGTCCTCCTTTTGGCCGCTCCTCCTCTAGTGCCTGCCGTCAGATCAGGGTGGGTCAGAGTCCAGGTGCCACCAGTATAGAAGTGACTGAGGAGAGGAGATGGTGTTTGCATTGTAGGCCTGGACTGTCATGCACACCCTGTCAGGCTGCAGAGGGGAGCTCAGAATGTCTGCCTCAGAGGCTCCTCAGAACAGCCACAGACACACAAACAGACCACCAGACAGAGAGGGAGAGCCTCTGCTCCTATGGCCAGGCCTGCAGCTACTCCGTTTCTGCCCCTCCAGTCCCTGAGGCTGCCTTAGTCCCTGGATGTTGAGGGATACCTCAAGGAGGGTGGCCAGGATATTCTGATGCGACTTGACTGTGGAGGCCTTGAATGCCAAGTCCAGTCAGAGATGGTAACAACAACTGTGACTGCAGCTAGAAGCACATACACCAGTGTGGGCAGGGAGTGTACATGGGAGATAAGGATGTGTGTGTGCGTATGTGCATGCACGTGTGTAAATGTACAGCTATATGGAATGTATGGTGTGCAAGTATGTTATATATGTGGAAACATAAGCTGTGTGTGTGTGTGTTGGTGAATACATGTGTGGGTGTGGGTGTGCTACTCACCTGCCTCCCTTGCCTCTGAGAAGCCCACATGCACTGTTGCTCCCTGAGGTGAGCAGGCATGGACCCACCTAAGCATGGAGACACCTCAGCTGTCCTCCAGTCCACCACCTCACCTATCTCAGTCAACAGACCATGCACACATTGGGTAATTAAACAGCATATTCAGTCAACTTAACTTCTTGGAGGAAAGGACCATACTTGTGGGGCCAGGCCTGCAGGGAGCTGAGATCAAACAGGGCATAGGAAGCTGGCAGGAGAAGGAGGGAGGGACTGGCTGCCAGAGACTGCTATGGAGTATGCTCAGGGGAGAGAAGAAATGACCAAGACCACTGACCAAGAGGACCAGGATGGGACTGATTGAGGGCAGAGGAAATGGGGAGGATATAGCTAAGAGGAAGATGAGCTTGTATGCTCTCTGCTTCCCAGGGCTCCTCCTGGTGGAGCAGGATGTCAACATTACCCAGCTTCCAGAACATCTCACAAACTACTCTATTGCCTCTGTTAGCCATGAGCATGATCCTGTTGGTTCTTCAAGGGATGCCCTGGCTGAACCCCATCAGACCCACAGGAGGATTGGCCCCATGTGTGAAGGCCCTATCACTGAAGCCATATGCCCTGCTCACCCACTAAACACCATGCTCAGACCTGGCACAGGGAAACACACTGTGCCTAAGAATGCACACACTGGCAACCTTTGAGGGACCAAGTCTTCTACATCAGGGGGAGTCTGGTCAGGGGAAGGGACCACAGAATGCTTCCTACGGTTGGTGACCCCTGAGCTAAGGCTTAAAAATAAGAGCAGTTGACTAGAGTTCATAGGGGGAGGGAAGACTGTCAGGCCTTGGGGATGGTAGGGCCATGGCAGGGGTCTGATGAGAATACCCTGCAGAGATGGCAACTTGGCTGTCAGGACAAGAAAGGCCAAGATTAAGGCATGTGGTTGGGCTTGGAGTGGTCAGCATGGTAGGGGTGGCCCGTTGACACTATAGAGCTTGGACTGGTCTTGAGGCAAAAGGGAGCATGGATGGTTTTGTTCAGGAGAGGGCTGGGGAGAGTGCCAGGAGGATGTATTGTTTCATCCACAGCATTGGATGGTGGTCTCTATAGGAGTTGCAGGGGCATTAAGGGGAAAGATTGAGTGGGGGTGGAGAGCATGTCTGGAAACAAGCTCTGGGTTGCTGGAACTTGGGTCTGCTGGGTTCCAAGCATTCAGGGACATCCCTGGGTAACTGAAGGCAAAGGTCAGGGGTCCAGGAGAAAAATATGCACACCAGGACCCAGAGATGGGAGTGAAGCCACAGGCAAGGATGGCTTGGGAAAGGAGGTTTGAGACGAGCAACAAGGGACAGAGCCCTAGGTTCAGCCATGGCCCAGGGCGACTGAAGAAGAAATGACTGAAAGCACTAAAACAGTTGTGGGCCAGGGGATGGAGGGGGATCAGATGGATGATGTAAAGAGTAGTAACCAATCAGTAACATGATGATGAAGGGCATTAGCATCATCAGGAGCCACCAGGACATTGGAGAATGTGGGGCAGGTGGCATACAGAAGCTTCAGGACTGAGGCAGTGGAGAATAGAGTGTGGGCACCATGGGAGGAGTTTAGGCAAGTTGAGTAGACAGACAGGTGGAGGTGACATCAGGAAGGCCAGGAGAGCAGGTCAGGAAGGGAAGATGACTTGGGAACAGTGGAAGATGGGTGGGAGGCAGGATCAGGAGCTGATGGAACAGTGTAGGGCACCTTGGCATGAACAAGGACATGTGATCTTGGCCAAGCCCCTGCCCCAGTTTCCTTGTGTGTGAAAGGAGAGATTCCCCCTCACTCACGGACATTGGGGATCTCATAGTAAACAAGATACCCCAATTCCTGCCTCTGGCTCACTGTCTAGAGGGAGGCCAGGCAGGAAGAGAATTAACCCCTTCAAGGAGCTACTCAAGGAAGGTGGAGTTAAAGCACTGCACTCACTCCCAATTGTCCTGGGAGAATCCATGACCCCATCATTCTGTATCACAGGTTGAGAATGAGCATATTGCCCTCCCCATGTTGCAGGTTGTCCAAGCAGCTTCCTTCATCTCCAAGACCACAGTGATTTTCTGGGACTGGCATGTGACTGAGGTTTCTATTGGGAGGACTGGAATAGAGTACACTGACAAGGCAGGATGTGGAAGGGCCTGAATGGGCATGGTTCACACTCAGGTACCTACAACCAGAAAGAGACTGAGTTCTGGTAATAATGTTTCAGCACCTGTATCCAGTCATCCCTGAAGTTCATGTTTGTTCTGCCAATAAATTCTACTTTGTGACTCAGGTAACATGAGTCACGGTTTCTGCTTGTGTCTCATGACCTGAGCGCCACCTGGGTTTGGTCAGGTCAAGCAGAGAGGAAAGCATGGAGCAAAGGCCTCTAGGCTGAGAGAAGCTCTGGGGTGCTGAGGAACTGAAAAAAGTTGGGAGCAGGGAGCAGTAGTGGAGACAAGAGACCAGGGTCCTGGGAACCGCCAGGAGAACATGGGTCTGTCGAGTGAATGGTTGGGGTTGAATAGAGTAGGGGGTTGGGCAGGAAGGACGTGGGTGGGACCAGTGAAGAGTGCAAAGGACCAGCCAGCAGAGGTCCCAGAGGCAGGAAGAGAAGAGTAGGTCCAGGATAGAGAGGAGCAGTAGCCAGAAATGGAGTAAGGGAGGTCGTTGAGGTCTGGAGGGGCAGTCTTCCTCATTTACTGTGGGATCCGTGCAGTGGGGTCTTTGTTGGTCTTGGCCTGAGCCATTTCTGGGGTATGGAGAGGACATAAGCAGAGCCAGGCAGAAGAGAGAATGGGGGTGGAAGTGTGGATCAGGCTGTGAATAGCCTGGGATGGTTCATCCAACACCTCCTGGACATGAGGTCCGTAGTCCACAAACTGTCTGAGGAGCCTTCTTCCCCAGGCCCCAGTGGAAGAGAAGCATCAGTCAACAAGGGTTAATTGAGTTACTCCCCCACTTCTATGGCTGGGAACCAAAACACAGGACCAGTCAGGAGAGGCAGGAAATTATACTCAAAGGCTCAGCAGAACAGAGACAGCTGAGAGGAGAGAGCTCACTCCAAACTGGTAGGAAGACTCCTCTGCAAGGTGGCAAGAGCTGGTGAGGTGGGGGGCAAAGGTGCAGAGGTGAATCAAGAGTAGGGCTATAGCTCAGTGGCGGAGCATTTGCCTAGCACATGTGAGGCACTGGGTTCAATTCTTAGCACCACATAAAAATAAATAAAGGCATTCTGTCCATCTACAAATAAAATAAAATAAAATAAAATAAAATAAAATAAAATAAAATAAAATAAAATAAAATAAAAAAGATTAGGGGACCAGTGAGACAGGAAGCAAAGTGCTCAGCCTGACTCAGGACCCAACAGGTTCTAGGAGTCAAGGTGGCATCTGCTGTGATCCTGCAGCCTGTTTCAGACTCTCTGCTGAGGCTTTAGTATCTTTCTCCCTTCTGTGAAATGGGGGTGCCCTGCAGTCCTAGGGGGAGGGCCAGGGGACTTGAGCCACACCCTAAATCAACACTCCCCCAGTCCCTCCCCACTGCACTGGGCGGCTAAAAATAAAAGCAACGATAATTTCCCTAAATGAAACCTCCACTTAAACACTTAAAAAGCAATAAAAACTCAATTTTCTTTCTCTCAATTATTTTACTTATTCCATTTTCCAAAAGGTTCACCCTGTTATGAAGATGTATTTTTCCCCATCAGTGGCAGCGTTCTCCGCCATTACTCAAACTGACTCAGCCTGCCTCAGCCAGGAGGGTCGCCTGGTCTCCGCGGCAACCGGGTGCCATATGACTTGTATGACTGTGACTTCACCACCACTACTGGTAGTGGTGGGGACACTGAGTGGGGGCATGTCTTGCCCCCTCTGGCTTTTGTCTGGATTTTCCAGCCTACCAACTCTGCCTCCCAGTAACATCCTCGGGCCTCCCTGCCTCCAAACGTCTCCCTATAGCCTCTGCCCTTTGCCTCTTGGTCCCTCCATTTGGGCCCCTCAGAGTTGCATGGAAGAAGATAAAGTCCCATCACCCTCAGATGAGCAGGAGGTCTAGTTCAGGAGAGTAGGCCCAGTGTTTCAATCATGCAGGCCTGACACTGTAAAAATTAGGTTTTCCGATGTCATTAGTGCTTTGTGATCAGATCCATTTGTATTGTGCCTACCCTGTTGCCTCATCTCTGCTAATTGTTTTTATTCACTCCTTCCATTTTTAAACTGCTGTCTTATTGGCTTTTAATTTTTAATTATTGCTACCTCCCCTTCCTTTCTAATTGAACCAAGACCCTCCTGAGTGAGGCTGCCTGTGTCTGTGGCTGTGACTGGTTCCTCCTGAATGGCTGAGGCTTGCCCACCACCTACCTTCAGCCTGTCCTGGTTGGTCACAGCTTTGTTCCAGAGGCAGACCACACACCTGGCCCCTGGAGCAGTGAAGGCAATGCTCCAAAAACGCACTGGACATCCTGGGCTCCTGTGGATCACAGGGTGCAGTGGACCTTGGGAAATATGAATGACCAGATCTACCCAAGAACTGTCTTTGTTCTGTTGTGAAGGAATTCCTGAGATCCACAGGGGCATAAAGCTGGTGACACAGTTACCTCCCAACCACCTTCCCCCTGGTCCTGCTTTCCCCATGGTTTTAGGCTACTGAGATTTACTACAATAGGACCAGTGTCTTCCCCCATGGCCCAGCCAGGACCCAATCTCTGAGCCTCTACTCACACAGATACCCCTGCCTGGGATGCCCTTTCACTTCTTGTCTGAATCTTGCCCAGTGCTCTCTAACCAAATTGGTCTGCCCATTTATGTATCCATCTGTTCATACCTCTGTCTGTCCATGTCTGTCTATTTGACTGCCTGTTTATCAGCCTGTGTATCTCTTGGTATGATTTTCCCCCCTCCCTCTGCCCAAGCCCCTCTATGTTTTTGTCCAAACCTCAGTCTTTCCCCTGGTGTCTGCCCTGGGACCTCTTGTTTTGCCTCCTCCATGAGGCACAACTCTGAAGAAGATCTTCCTGTATTTTTTTGGATACAAGCAACATGCCAGAGTCAAGTTACTGGGAAGTTTCAAAATTGAACCAGACCTCCATTTCTCCCAGCCCATACCATATGCACTCCTGACTGCAAACCTTCACATCCAGCAGTCATCCTTTCTGGATATGCCCTCTCTTCCCCTTGACTCCTCCACGGACCCCAAACCTGAGGTCAGAAGATCTGGGCCCTGTTCTGGGGTCTGCCTCTCTCTTGCTATATGATTCAGGCAATATCTTTGCCTTCTCTGGGTTCCCATTTATCTCACAGGGCTGTTATGAGGTTATTACAGCTTCTGGATGGACATGTAACCACATCACCAGTGAGCAGGGAGGCCAGGGGCATAGATGTTACCTGTTTTTTTTTTTTTTTTTTTTTAAGCCTCTCACCCAGGCCCACTCTTGCTCTCTCAGAGCTCCTCCACCTTCTCCACCAATGGAATTCTTACTGGGTATTAGATGTCACTTGGCATGCCTTTTGATCCTTGCACAACTTTATGAAACAGGAACCATCCAGCAGCCCAAGAAGAAAGGGCTGTGTTCAAGTCCCACAGCTAACAAGGGCAGAGTAGAATTTGAACCCAGGCTGTAGCAACTTTTGTAGGGGTGAATAAATGGCTGCTGGTGAGTCTTGATGCTCTTGAGCTTTGCTGAGCAGTGTCAGCTTGCCTAGGCCCTGGGTCCTTGTTCCAGATGGGGACCCTAAAGCCCAAAGAGGAAAGGAAATTCCCAAGCTTGTATGTGGATTCTGGTCTACTTGGGGCTTCATCTGCAGGGTCTCCATGTGGGAGGGAGATGGGTCACCACCCTGCAGGGGGAGGGCACACAATTGGCCATCATCAGGCTGTGATCACAGGTGACTATCTTCTCACACTCAGTTATTATTCCTCCCTGCTCTGGTCTGTGTATCTTCAGCAGGAGGAGGGGGAGAGCAGGTCCGGATGGAAAGGAACTTTTAATAAGCAACTATATTGTGCCAGGCACAATGCTGGACAAGGCCACATTTAATTCCTGATGCCACCCTGTTCTGGAGGAGCTCCTATATTCTGCTTTGCAGACAAGCAGCCTGAGGCTCAAAGAGGAGTAGTAAACAGCCCAAAGTTTCACCCCCGGGGGAATCCTAGGCTTCTCCCAGAAGCATACCAGAACTCCGTTTCTGAAAATGAGGATAGGTTGCCTTGGTAGTCGGAGAATTTTCTCCACTTCAACCCCTTCTGAGAAGAAAGCTGTAAGAGGCCTATGATTAAGCCTTTGGAGCAGGGACATCACCGTTCTTGCTCTCCCTCCACTTTGCCAGGCCTCAGTGCAGGGTGGCCTGGTAAAAACAGGTGGTCTAATGGGCATGGTGACTAAATGCACGAAGACGAAAAAGAATGGATGTCGCAACCCCACTTGGCCTCTACCGAAAGCAGCCCCAGGTGCTAATGGGCTCTTCATCCACAAGCACCTGGACTTCAAAGGCTGCTCTGGCGGAGGTGAGCCATCACTAATGATGACATGTCAGGCAGAGAAGAGGTGGGAGACCACTCGAATAGTTTGCCTTCCTGACGCTACTGTGGTTCTCCCACCAACCACATATGGCTCAGTCCCCCAGTCTCACCACCCTGTCTACCCGATGGCATGTGCCCCCCTGCTCCGGTGTCCCAGACATTGGCACGCTCCGGGCACTGGGCGTCCGCGCCAGGCACCGGGAGCTGCAGCAGCGGAGGGCAGAGCCACCTGGACGGCTGCACATGCGCGGAGCGGCCACCCGCCCTGCCGCAGCGACCCGCGCCCCCAGCCGCCGCCTGCGCCCCGAACGCGAGAAAAGCAAACAAAGACGTATTGGTTTCTGCTCTATTAGAGGCGCAGGAGGGGGGAAATCAATGTTTAGTAAATGGGAAAAGAGAAAATCGTTCAGGAAAGACAGTCTATTTCCAAGCCGGAGAGGGGTTCGTAAACAGCACAGGCCATTGCGGAGGAAGCACGGCGGGCCATAAAACTCCTAGAGCGGAGGAATGTTGACTTAGCAAGCCCGCAGGGCCCTCCGGTGATACGGACGCCGGGACTCCTCCCTCAGGCTAGACTCAGGAAAGGTCCTGGTGTATCCTTTTAATGCTACACCCAGGCACCTTGCATTGACTACACTGTTACCCTCCCTTGATCTCTTCCATGACTCACCATCGCTCAGGTTGCATGTGAATCCCCTGACAGGAGCCTGCATGGTGGGGCAGGAATAGTTCCTCTGGCTTACCTCACCAAGTTCCACCTCATGGTTCTAACCACCCTACTTGAATTTGACTGTTCCCAGGAGAGTCAAGGCTGACTTCCTGTAGGAAGGGATGTTTGAGCTGAGCCTGAATCCTGTGGAGTTCTCCAGACTAACAAGGGAAGGAATGGTGATCTAGGATGAGATCCCAGCCTAGGCAAAGGGCAGAGGGACTTGGAAATGGACACAGGCTCAAGGGAGTGAAGGAAATTTTATTAGAGATGTGTGGCTTAACTGCAGGGAGGGGAAGAGACTGGGGATGGAGAAATAGAATTGAAGTTGGGCTTGTCATCCAGGTAGTTGAAGGTACTTCAGCCCAACCCCTGGCCAGGCTACAATAGCCTCAGAGGGGCTAGAAAAATATGCAACAGTAGATAAGCACTGTCTGAATCTCTCGGAGGCTACAGATTGGAGGACAGAACCAGAGTGGTTCCTTTTGGAGCTTCAGGATTCCTATCCTGACCTCTTAAGATAACTGGAATGCTAACCTCCATTTCCACTGGCCCTTGTGACTGGCAGTTCCTTGTTCCAGAGAGCGGGAATCTACAGAAAGCACATGGGACAGATAGAGCCTTAGTCCTTTCCATTCATCAAGATCCAGCAGTCCGTGTGGAGAAGTATTGAATTTTAGCTTAAGATGGATGGTACCACTGGAGTCTCCTTTACAAATGAATTATATTCTGTTTACAATTTGTGAGTGAGTATATGTGAACATGTGTGTGTACCAGATGAGGGTTTGGGTTTGTGGCCTGTTCCTGTGAGGGGCACACTCTTGTGGGTAGAAATGAGTATACAGGAGTTTATAATCAGAAAGGAAGTGACAGGGTGCAGGCAGCTCTTGCAAGAAGTTTGATAGAGAAGAAAAGATCTTTATGGGTGGAGAATTGGGGAAAGGTGAGGGGTGAGGGGTATATAAAGGGGCCACAGTTTTATTATTATTGTTACTATTATTGTTCCTCTTATATTGGTACAGGATCCTTCTCCCCGCAGTAAATCCCTTCCAGGTGAACCTTTCAGGTATACGGTGGAATGTGAGGCCAGCTGTTATTGTCTCATTTGCTGAGGAAATGGAAACTCAGAGAGGAAAGGTGACCTATTTGGGGTCACACAAAAGGAACTTGGTGCTCCAGAGCGTGACTGGGTCCTGAAATGATTTTCCTATGGAGAAAAGAAAAGAGAACTGGGGCTAGGGAGGTGCCAGTAGAAGGGAGGGACTGAAGGTCATGGGGGGCTGGGCTCCCCAAGATAGAATTCTGAGATATTGGTTATCCTGGACAAGAAAAGAGACTAGAGAAAGAATGTACCCAGGTAAATGGTCCAGCTGAAAAGTTTGCCTTCAAAGCAAACCCTCTCTCTAGAACTTTGCAGCCCACATCCCACTTAAGACAGCAACTTAAATTCCATCCCCTGGGCCTCTGCTTTCCCATTTGTACAACAAGCCATCTGGATTGGGTTATGGGAGTGGAGAACTTCTGGGTTTCTTTTTGTTTTGAACTTCTGGAACTCTGTGCTAAGCATATGCATAGATTTGTGGGTACATGTCGTGTGTGTGTGTGTGTGTGTGTGTGTGTGTGTGTGTGGCCAGAAGGGAGCAAAATGTAGGAACCTGAGCCCCTGAGGTGGGGAGTACATGTTCACACTGGATAGGGGCATGAGTCCCCAGAGTCTGCTAGGTCAGTCAGCTCAGGGTGAGGGGTAAGTGTGGGCACAAGCTACCCATTTGGGTGGGCCAGACCCCTGCCTGGAATCCAGAGATGAGAGTGCACAAGTAGGATGCAAGTGTGAGAAAAGGGGGCAGAGGAGACCCACGGACCCCAGGACTTGAATTTCTATCCTCTATATCCCATTCCCATCCTCGCACCACTCTGGCCCCAGTACTCAGGGCCAGCACAAAAGAAAAGCATTTGCTTCAGCTAAAGCGAACAGCAGATGGAGGTAGTGATAAGGGAGCTTCAAGGTGAAATCTGACAGCAGAGCCCCTGGGCTAGGCAGGGGAGGGGTTCAGAGAGGAAGTGGTTATAAGAAGGGAGCACAAAGAGGCTCTGGGGCAAGGGAGCCTGAGGAAAAAGGGTTGGGGGGAGGTCACTCTGGGGGTCAAGCCTCAGGGAGGTGAGGATAGCTCAGAGACAGCAGAGATGTATGGACATGTCAGGAAGTATGGAGGCACTAGGGAGAGTGCTTTCAGGCCTGGTTCCTGTAGGGTCCATGAGGAATTACCTACCCCAAGCACCTCCTAAGTACTGGAGTTATCTTCTAGCATGGTCACCCAATGCAGGTGCGCATAGACTACAGGGTCAGGAAAACCCCAAAGTTAAGAGGAGACCAAGGCTAGTCTTTGGCCTAGAATGCTTGTGGAGAATCAAACACGGCCAATCACAGGGCTACTGAGCAGGAAGATAGGTAGGGGTTTCCTGATACCAGAGACTGCTCTCCTCTCATTCTCGAAGACAGATATTTTTTAGCCCAGAAGACTGGTTCCATGTGGGAAGCTTCACCAGAGGAGGTTTCCCCACGGAGGGCTCAGACCACAGCATACCTGGACCACATGCTGATGGGGAGCAAGTGCAGAGTGAAGGCCTTGCCAGGGCCCAACCAGTGTTCCATCCTGCCATAGTTTGAGGTCAAGCAAGTCTAGGCAGTAGTGGACTTGGGAGGTGGGAACAGCTAGATGAACGGGACCAAGGGCTCCAGGTTGGGAGGGAGATATTAAGGCAAGTACTCATAGGCCTGGCAATGAGGTGTCCTTGCTTCCAAAGACCCTCTTCTCCTCTGACAGAAATCAGCTCCAGCTCCATCCAACTTCCCAGCTCTTGCTGTGCCCAGTTCATCTGCCCCTCACAACAAGCACCCTGAAGATGCTCCTGCTGTGACTCTCTTCAGAACAGAAAAGGAGCCTGGCAGAGTTGTCCTAGAGCCTTCCTCCTCTCTGTGGCTACAGTGGGTAAGTAAAGGATCTCCTGGAAGTGAGATGTCCTTTTAGTATATTTTGCTTACAGAAGTAACAAATGAGTTTCCTACCCAGAGGTCCAGTAGCCTCTAGAAAAACAGCTGCAGCCTCAGGTGCCCTCGTCCCTCCAAAGGGCCCCCTGGGAGTCCAGACTGTGTGTAGTGGTGAGGGAGTGTTTTCTACCATTCTGGCCTTTATCAGCCAGCTCATCCAAAGACTTTTATCTGTCCCCTTGAATCTGCACCATGCTCCTCTGTGCTCCAGCTCAAGCCCACAGGTCCAGGGGCACATGGTTGCTGAGTATCTGGCCTTGACCTCAAGGTGCTATAGGTCTGAGGTCAATATCAAACCTTGGTGGGAAATGTCACCTTCCAGGAAAACATCATTACAAATGGAGGACTTCTGTCCTGTTAGTCTGTCTTTCTGTCCTTCATGCCCTGGCTGATAAAGCCTGGGAAACCCATCTTTCAGTGGGAGTGGAGATGAAGAAGGTGAAGAAAAGCAAGAAAAGGTGAGGTCATGGAGGGTGGATGAAACAATATGGGCTTTAATGTGGGCCTCACTCTGGGCCCCAGACCCAGTAAGAGTGGAACAGGCCCTGGACTCTCCCTGGCAATGGGGCCTGGGGTCAGGATAGGCCTCTCACCTGGGAGACAACTCTCAGCACCATGGAGAGCTCCCATAACCTGTCAGGTCCCACCTGAGCCCAGCTGCACCATTCTACCTGCATCAATATCTTGGTTCTGGTCTCATGGATATGCTGTCTCTCCAATAGATGGAGCCCCATCTAGCTTGTGTTCTCTCACATTGATGGGGACAGGCCAGGATCTCTTGACCAGCATGTTTGTTGACCAACTGAATGATAGTTTCTCCAGGATACCTCCACCATGCTCCAGGTTGCTCTTGGGTCCTAGAGGACCATCTTCCCACTCTACTCCCTCTCAAAGTTTTAATTTAACCAAGTCATCCTTTTTGCCTCCCTGAAGAATCAATATTTTCTCTGTCTTTTGACACTTATTTTATTTTATTTTTACATGCGGCCTCCCAAAGGCTGTAATTTACAGCTAATACCATGCAATCAAAGACAATGGCTGGGCGCCTGTGAGCGGGAGCAGGCAGGCTCCCTGCCAGGTGCCCCCACTCCCCCTCTCAGGGTACCCATGGCTGTGAGGCCTCTGGGTGCAAGATTCACAGACAGGCAGGGGGAGACATAAGCCAAGACCTCAGCCCTTATTGAAGACATGAAGAATGGAGCAGTCCAGGGGTGTGGCAGTTTTGGTGGGGGACTGTCCTGAGTGGAGAGACAGATGAGGTGCTCATGGGTCTCTGCTGGGCTGGCCTCAGCTGCAAAGAGCCCCCTCAAAAGCACCAGGGTGATGCCTCTTGCAGACACCTCCTTATTCCCTCCTACCCCTCCTCTGCTCTGTGCTGTGCCCGCGTGGCTCCCGCACTGTAATCTACAGTGCTGTTACTCTGTGTCAGTGATTTAAATCCTCTGATGGAGCTTGTGACAGCTTAAATGGCTGCCATCCCCTCCCCGTACCCGCCGGGCCCTGACGAGGCCCCATGAGGGGAAGGAGGGTTTGCTGAGATGGGGTTCAGACAGTATTTTCCAAGCTTGAGGGTGGCCAGACTGCTATTCCTTGCCCCTCTGGAGGGGAGGGAGCTGAGCGTGCCCTCTCCTTTCCCTCACCAGTGATCAAGGAGGGAAGATAAAACCCTCCATAAATTCCTGGGAAATAGAGTGTCTGGAACATGCTCAATTCCACCTGCCCGCAGGTGAGAGGCACAGGGAGGGGGCAGGGAGCCTGGCGCCCAGTGGTCCATCTCTGCAGCTGTGATGTGTGACAGAGGGGAGCAGGACAGGCTTGGAATTCAGCTGTGCTCAGGCCCAACCCCAACCTCACCAATCACCCCCAGTTATGCTGGTGCTCAGCCTTCCCATGTTCGTTTTCTGGAATCTTGCCCTCCATTCAGATATTTGATCCCCAACTCCATTTGGTTAATAGAGCAGGGAGACATTATACATATGGAGAAACTAAGGTACATAAGGACAGATCTAGCTAAGGGTCACCAAGGGATGGGCATCTTGAGAGTGGGGCTGGCTTCTTTTCCTGGTTCCCTTCCTGGCAACAGTCCAGAAAAGGGAACTTGGGGGCAGAATCTCTCAGCACTGGAATAAAAGAACCCACTATTGTCTGGTCTTCTAACTCTGAGGTCCTGGACCTTCTCAATACATCCACAGAAAGAATGGTCTGCCAGATCCATCACAGTCCAAGGCTGGCTCACAGAGGATAGGTATCAGATCTCAGCTCTGCTGGAGATGTCAGGGACAAGACAGGCTTTCTGGGGCCCAGGCCTAGTGGGGTCTGATGGACCCTCATCAGGCACCATGTGACAGGATGAAGCAGCTCAGTGGCTATGCAGACACCCAGAGGCTCCCCAATCCGGATTCAGGGGATGTCATTAAAGTAGAGGCTTGAAGGAAGGGTGGGTGGACTTCTCCAGAATGAAGACCCTTGGGAGTGGGTAGGTATTCCAGTGAGAAGGAACAACATAGGTGAAGCAGCTCCTGAGGTAGGAGGCAGACTTTGCCCTTCTTGAGGGATGGGGAAAAATGGCAGAGCTCCAGTCCAGGAAGAACAGACACAAGTCTTGCAACCTACCTTGTCCTGAGTGAGGAGACAGGCCTCCATAAGTGGAAACTGAGGCTCAATGAGGTTAACTGACTCACCCAAGGTCAACAACTTGCAAGAGGCTGAGCTGTGACTTACGCTCAGGTCTCATTGCCACCCCTCAGCTCTGACCTCAGGGTAAGCCGGGCTTGTAGCTTGCCAGCCTCCTAAACCCCTGCAAATCCCTCCTGGGAGTAGGAAGTGTCAGAGGAGTAATTAAATGATTGAGTGAGCAGGGCCAGCAACTGGAACGAGGCACCCGGCCACACCAGGTGTCCTTCCAAATAACCACATGTCCCTAGTTGGGGGCTCCAAGGGCCTGGGCTGTTAGGAGGGGCCTGTTTCCCTGCCAGGGTGGGAGTCAGGCTGACTAAGCCCTCTGTGCAGAAGTGTGGAATGTGAGCTCAGGGCTCAGTAGGACAAATTATTTCCTATGAGTGACTCGTTCTGCCACGGTGCTGTCCTATGGAGCTCATAGCCTAGAGGACAGACTCAGGACAGATGAATTGGCATAGCTGGAAGGGGACAGGGGCTGACTTCTCAGGGTCCCATTTCAACTTGAACAGGCCCCTTGCATAGAGCCAGGCTTAGGAGCAAGACATACCGGGGGTTTCCTCCTGTTTTCAGAAACCTCTCCCCATGCACAACCCTGACTCAGCTGCTTAGTCCATTCCCCCACCTCCCACCCCAACCGCCTTAATGACTTTTTAATAAATTGAAAAATTGTTTCAATACCAAATGCGATCCTGGGACATTGTTCGTGACTGTATTGAGCTTAAGTCAAATGCTTTGCGTCCCCAAATCCGACTGATTAATAATTACAAGGAGCAAGTCTGTCTTTACTGTAATGTGTTTAGGAAAACTGATGGATTTAATTTTTTTATCGGCCAAAGTAAGAAAATGTAATCTTTCTGAAAGTATCTAATACAACAATGCACCATAATTAGTTTCTCTGGAAACAGGCATAATGGAATAGAATAATAAATCACTTCTCCTTTCGTCCCTTCCCTCTGATGGAGAGAGATTTCCCCTCTGTGGGGCTGGGAATAGGACAGGGAACAGTACTCTGGGGGGACAGGGTGGCCATGGCTGTGCAACTTTGACTTCTCTCAGCTTAGTCAGCAGACTTTGGGCCTGCTCTACTCTCCAAGGGGCACAGGGCAAACTTCATTCCCAGACCAGACCCTGAACATCCTACAGGAGCCAGGACCCAGGTTCCAGGTTGGTGGTCACTCTTGCCCCCTTTATCAGCCAGACCCATATCCTTTCCTCCCCTGCCTGAGCTAAACTGACATGCCTAGGTCTTCAAGGGATAGTAGTGACAAATTATGATTTTGGCTGAATGTTTAGGGATCCTGAGATGAAGGAAGTGCAATAGGCAGTCATTGCAGCTGGGGTTGCTCAGTTACTAACTTTCCTTATGTGTTTAGGCTGTTGGGGGAGAAGAGGAGACAACAGAAGGAGTGAAGGGAGGATGGTCCCAGTCCAGCCCACTAAGAGACAACTCTTTCCCAATCAGGTGGGCACTGGCCTGCCTTCCACTTTCTTCAGCCAGCCCCAAGGGAATAGCTTATCACAGAGAACTCAGTCTTCCTGGGCCCTACCCCCACTCTGGGACAGTCCTGCCTGGCAGCCCCCATAGTCCTCCTCACCACACTCCCCACATCCTGAGCCAACACCGTAGGTGTGGACTGTTTTCATCAGAGATTCCCTTGCACCCCAGGTGCTCCCCCCTCAATTGCTGACCAGCCGCAGGCCTGCAATCAGTAATGACAGGATAATTGTTTGTCTTATTGATCAAGATCAGCCTTCTGTGGCTCAGTGATGGATGATATGGGAAGACTCACACCATCCCTGGCACAGGCACCCCTGTACCAAGAGAATTAAAGATGGATTAGCCTGGCCCCACCTCTATCATGCTACCTCACTGCCCCTCTCTTGGCTCTGGTCTACAGTGATGGAACAAAATGAACATTTACTTAGGAATCTCAAGGTGGTCAACCCAAAGTCCCTGACCTCCCTCTTTCCTCTTTTCCAGTCTCTAGCGTCAGATCTGCTCCCATAGCCCAATCCTTACGAGACCAGGCAGCAGAGAAATCCCTTACTCCACCCCATCCAGATTAGAAGTTTGAAGGAGCAGCATGCGACCATGCTGCCCCAGAAGATACCTTATAATGCCTGCATAGACCATGAGGCCCCCCGCCTAGAACTAACCAGCCAACTGGTCACTCAGCTGCCACCAGAGGCTTTACCTCCAAGGCTCCCTCCCACCCCTCACCCATTCTCTTCCTTCCTGAATCCCAGAGACTCTCTGCCCCAGCTTCTGTCATTGTAACCTTCACCACACCCATGGCCAGAGCCACTGCCCGAGCCTCGTTCAGACCCTTGCTCCCTTCCCACAAAGTTTCCTGGCATTCAGGTGCTGTGGGTTCACCAGGCTCTTCCCCTTGGCATCCTCTCCTGGAATCCCCTGAGTCTTCCTCTCAGTCTTCCTGAAGAAATGCTCTCTTGTTTGGGAACCTGGCCTGGACAGGAGGCCTAGTCTGTGATCCCAGGAAGACTGAGGAAGACCCATTTCAACCCTCACAATCTTGTCAGACAAAGGGACTAGGAACATGGGTGCATGGGGCTAGGAGGTGGAGAGGGGTGAGAAGGAAAGGGAATCTGGTGGCCTCTGTCAGCAATTACCAAATTTGCCCTATTTCCTTGCTTCCAGGTTAAAGGTAGAGTTTCACCTTTCCACCCCCTGGTGGTCAGATGGGTCTGCACACCTGGTTTTGGTCAATGAGTGGTGAGGACGTTCAAAGGTAGGTGTGAGACCTTTTGGGGCCCTCTTGCCCTCTGCCATGAAGCTAGCCATTTTCTAGGCTTTAGCTGTTTGGTCATCCCAATCTCAGTGTGAGGATGGCAGGGAGCAGAGCCTCCCTGGTGATGGTATTTGTGCTGGCAGTGAGGATGCTACATGAAGGGCATGTAGCAGGGAAAAGAAATAAACCTTCACTATTTTAAGCTACTAAGATTTAGGTGGTTGTTATTGCAGCCTAACTGAGCCCATTCTGACTGATATGAGTAGGAAGGGAGACCCTGTGATTGGATGGTATTGGGACAAGGGACAAGAAGGAAGGCAGTGAGAGTAGGATATGTGCTGAGGGGCCAGGTTCTTCACCCTTGTCTAGCCACCATGGCCTTTTCCTCCCTATACTTCAATCTCCCTTTCAGTGTACTGTGTGCTTTTGGGACTGTGGGGAGAATCAAATGAGGGGAAAGTGTGAAAGTATGAATCAGTCAGGCATGGAGACAAACACCTGTAATCCTAGCAACTCAGGAGGCTGAGGCAGGAGGATAGAGAGTTCAAGGCAAATTAGTGAGATCCTGTCTCAAAAATTAAATAAAGTAAAATAAAATAAAGGGTATGGGATGTAGCTCAGAGGGAGCACCCCTGAGTTTTATCCCCAGTACCAAAAATAAAATAAAATAGGACAAAAACCCACAAAAAATCTCCTTGAGTCAGGGAACAATGAGCACAGGTGAGTGTGGATAGAGATGGTGACAGTGAGTTAGTGAGCCCTGGTGTGGGGGACTATTGGTGCTACTCTGAGGGTGATAGCAATGGTGGTGGCAGTAATGGTCACAGTGACCATGATGGTGACTATTATGGTGACAGTAGCACTGAGCTGTTGGCAACCACATTGGTGATGGTATTTGTGCTGGCAGTGAGGATGCTGACAGCAATTGAGTCCATTCCCATCAGCTTGGCCTGAGCCCTGACTTCCTCCACAGGCACAGGCACAGCAGTGATCACAGTAGTCTGGATGGAAGACCTTGAACATTGATTAATTACCTCTGCTGGGGTTGGCTCATTGTCCACTGATCTCTGCTTCTCAAATGCCCTGCCTGTGTGACCCTGGCAAGCCTTCCAGAGCAGTACCATGTGGTGTCAGGGCAGAGGTTTCCAAATATGCCAGCCCCAAGATCTCTTTATTTGCCTTAGATGAGCACCCTCCACTGGGTCCAGTGCAGGCTCCTCCTGGGGAGCTGAATGCTGGGTGTTGTGCTGGGCAACTGTAAAAACATCAGATGGAGTTTTCCTAAAACCTGATGGGTACAATATGGAATTTCCACGTGCAAATGGTGTGCATCAGGTGCAGGCTAGAGTGGGAGGGTGGGGTGGGGGCTCAGGCTCAATGGAGCCTAATGGTGGACAGAGGTCAGGGAGGTAGCCTTGGCAAACATGTCTGCCCATTCCATACACCATCTTGTACTGGCCGCTGGGGGTACTATGGATTCAGTGATGACTCTGCCTCAGTTGCCCTCTAGGAATTCCAGTCTAATAGAAGAGGCTGCTATTGGATGAAGACACACCTAATGTGATATGTTTGACATGGATATTTCAGTGACCAGGGCAGAGAAACTCTCTGACTATAAGAACCTCCACCTCCAGTCCACCTCCCTCCTGATGGGCAAACTAAGGTCAAGAATGTGTGAGACTGGGCCCAGTTCACACAGGAATGATCTGGGTCAGAGTTACATTCTTGCCTCCTGACCAGGGCTCCCACACCATATCCCAGCTTCTCATTCTCAGCTGTACTTTTACTGGAAGGCACAGATGAAGATTAAAAAAAAAAAAAATCTTCCATTTTGTTTTTGCTGAATTGGCACTTCTGTCATCCCAATCTGAGGGGTTTGGCTTGTCTGCTCTGAGGGAGGAAAATGCCTCCATTTAAAAGCAGAACTAAAAGAAAAACATCCACAGGCCCCATTTCACTGCGCCAGACACGATGAGCAAACCATGGTCGTTAACATGATAAAAGTCACTTTGTCTGGGTGTAAAATTCATTTTTCCCCATTTAGCACATGGTGCATTTGCATCATGCTGCAGATCCTGGGCTGCGGTCTCCTCCCAAGGATGTCCTGAAATTGTTCCCATTCCCCAGACAAGGCACCTAAGACTTGGACCTGGTGAGACTGGGCCACAGCAGCAGGAGGGGTCCATCATACAGTTGTCCCATAGTCATGAGTCTTCCTCCCAATAGCATCAAAGGAGACTTTAAGCCCCCAAACTCTCTGGCTAGGCCTAAAGGGGTCTTTGCAGGGTGGATGAATAGAGTATCTGGGAGCCCCCCCCCCCAATGAGTCCCATTGGCCTGATTCTTATCCTGACTCTATCACAGAATACCCATAGGAGTCTGCCCTGCCCACCACTTGTCCCCCATTTCTATCTACTCCCCATCACCCCAAAAATCTTGCCCTCAGAAGCAGGGCCTCACCTAGCTCCTGTCTCAGAGAGGGGAGGAAGTTACCTGTGGTCACCTGAGCAACTGAGGCAAGGCTCATTTAGTCCTACCACATTAGGATTGAGAATTCAAATCCCATCCACTAATATCAGAATCCACAAGGATCAAATGCCCAAGTTGAGGCTGACAGCCTGGGTCCTGCCTCCTATTCTATCTTAGAATATGACCTCAGGGCTTCCTCATTCTTAGACTTAGTTTCCCCAATGGGACAAGGAAATAGATCAGAGTCTGAAGTCCCTTCCAATTCATCTATCCCTGAAAGTTCTTCAAACACTGTCAGCAGCTCTATAAGCTGAGCCTTTAGAGAAACCCAGTACCATGGAGTATCAAGGCAGTGGACCAGGGGGCAAGTGGACAGAGGGAGCAGAAAGGAAGAGCCCTCTGTCCCTCGTCTAGCAGGCCAAAGAGAACCTAAGGTTTCCTGGAAGTCTCTTTCCCCAACTCCTCCCCACAGAGGCTGTGCTGGCTCCAGGGAGGAGGTGGCCTTGAGCTCCCAAAAGAAGTGGTCCAGGTGAGGCTGGCAGATGATGGTAGATCAGATACAGCCCCAGGGCTTAGGGAGGTGGGAATTGAGAACCCTTTTCTATAGATCTCTTCCAACAGGGCAGAAAGCAGGAATGGGTAGGACATCCAGGACATTGCCCCTCAGCTGTGGGGACTTGGACATAGTTACTAATAAATTGCCCAGTGAGACAGGCAAGGCTTCAGAGACCATGCCCCTTCTGGAAAGAAGGAGGGGATAGTAGTGGCCCCAAGAAGGAGGATGGAGAGAGTCCCTAGGTAACATACTCCCCCAGCCTGAGATCAGGCCTGGTCAGAGAGAACTAAGAACATGCACAGTACCTGGAACTGGGCTTGCCAGACTGCTCTGCCCTGCCCCCTTGATAAGAGAGCTAGAGATGCTTAGAAGGCCTGAGCAGCTAATGGGAGTTTGGTCAGTAGTGGGGAATGGAGTGCAGGCCATGGGGGCGCAAAAGGGTAGGCTGGAAGTCCCTTAGAGATAATGTTAGGGTCCTCACATTGGCTTTTCTCGGTAAGACAGGACTCTAGCAAGACTTTGGGGCAAGGTATATACTGTCCTCCCTCCAGTCTGGGACAAAGGGGCTCTGTGTCCCACACCCCACAACTTAACATCCCGTTACTTGAAGAGCATCCCTGACTGCTAGCCAGAACATAGTTCTCAGGGCTGCTAGAGTGCCTGGGGAGGGGCGAGCGGCCTCCACCCTGGTGTGAGGGTGCGGGAGTCGCAGTGCGTATGGCAGGCGGGGCCCTGCAACAGCTGTTCACTTACTGAAGCTATTTTATAATATTGCCAGAGCTTTTAAAATAATCCCATTTCTGCAGAATATTCCCAGCTAATTGGAGCTGTCTCTTTCTTATTAAACAGAAAGGTTATAAAAATGTGTGTTGAGGGTTTAAGAGCAATACCTCTCGGCTGCTCTGATTGTTATGACAAGGATAACATATGAACCGGAAGCCCATGCTTGGCGGGCTAGGTGGAGCAGGCTCTGGTGACTGGGCTGGGGTGGAGCAGGGGCAGGGGCAGGGGCAGGGCCTGGCTAGCTCTCCCTCTGGCACTTTGCATAGCACAAGTTTGAGGAATGGTAGTCTTCCCCAGAACAATTGCTCTCTAAACACTTAGGCTGCTGTGACAGGGCTGTCCATCACCCAGGCCTCTGACTGGGGGAATTCGCATAATTTACTGAGAGGCAGAGGAAAAGGGGGGGAAGTGATTCCAATTAACTGAGCCAGGAAGCAGATGAGCTGGCCAGGACCTCGGCACTTTGGGAGTATGATAAATAGCCCCCTCTGCTGTGATGGGGGTCAGCCCAGAAACAGGGGTCTCTGCCTTTCACCAGTTCCGGCAACTGAGGGTCAAGCAGGGCTGGGGTACTAGGAGCTTCCTATTCTACAGATGAGAGTGAGAAACCCATAGTTACAAAAGTTTTATTCCAAGGTCACCTGGGATAGTGGAAACCATTCAGACTCTGATAGGAGCTGAGGCCTTCTGCAGACTGCCTGTCCCTCCCTGTACCCACCTCCAGTGCAGGGTGTGCACCCTATTTTGAAAGCCTTGGGAGCTCCTCACTGTCCCCCATCAGAACAGCTTTTTTTGAACTGGCATATATTGGGAACCTGCATTAAATTTAGTTTAAAAAGAGTTACCTGTTGCTTAAAAACCAGAATGAAATCCAGTATGAAAGAGGTAGATCTGATTTCCATGAATCTCCTTCCTGCTTGGTAGCTGCCCTATCTAACCAATTGTCAAGGGTAAATCATTCAGTACCAGGCACCATCCCAGGGGACCCAGGGACCTCTCTAACAGAAGATAAGACTCCAGACTGATCTGGGCCCACCTCCTGTCCCTGTCATATTTCTCTCTGGGACACTTCTTCCCCAAAGGCCACCACACTCTTCCTGTGCACTTGGGCAATATACATAGAGGCCTCTGCCCATTGACCCACCTTTGCTGAGCAGTCACTCTGAAATATGCCCCACTCCTGACTTGGTCTTGGCTTGGAGCTTGGTTCTACACTGTCTAGCTTGTGCTAGGGTTGGCCCATCATCTCAGGTGGACAGTGTGTGCAGGGATGGAGGCGACACTCCTACCCCGCCTCCCTCTATAGGCCTGAAGGACCACATGGGTATGGCCTTTCCACAAATGCTTTATGATTCAACAATGAATCAAATTTCCAGTAGCCTTCCAGCAGCTCTGAGAGGAAGATGGGGGGCTTATTAAACCCATTTTACCTCCAAGGAGACTGAGGTGCTGTGACGTTAAACAAGCTCAAGGTCACCTGTGCCCAGTGGATGTCTGCTGCTCCCCCACTCCAGCCATGAATCAGGCTAAGGCACTAGGATGACTGTCCTTTCCACCCTGTGCTCATGGGACATTTCTCCCATGATTTGCAGCTATAGCTTGGATGCAGTCCTGCCACCTGCCTCCCAGCCTCCTGGCCTGCCTGCTCCAGTGCAATGGGCTCTTTCATCATGGAGAAGCCCTGTTCCTCCCAACAGAGCAGACCTTAAACGCTTCACTGGCTTTCCCTGAAGCAGATTCTACCTTGACATCTTTTACTAGTTCTCCAAGGTTCCCTTCATCTAAAATGTCCTTCTCTCTTCCACCTCCAGAAAGGCTTCCATATTCCAGCAGCAGAAAGCAATCCTTCTCCTGTGCATCCCAGAATGCAGATGCTCAACTCTGCTCTGCTGGGGACCATGGAAGGGCAGGGGAGGAAAGGAGGGGGCCCTCGCCTCATCCATGGAATCCAAGGCCTCACACCCACCACATGGGAACAAATCCCCAGCTTTCTCCTGCAAAGCCCTGCCTGGAGTTACCCTGGTAGGGCAGGCAGAGTGGAGAGAGGCTTAGCAGAAGCAAGAGAGAGGGGGCTGGATCATTGGTAAAACCCAAAGGCTGCACTGCCACCCTGGGAGTGGGCAGGAAGTGCTGATTTGCATGCCATGTGCATAGTTTTGCATATTGAGATAAGATGGGCTTATTGGGGAAAAAAAAGAAGATTACAATATGCTCTTCTTGCATCAACTCAGGAGGAGCTGGATAGGGAGTTGCAGACTTTCTCTGCTATTTCCCAGCCAGCCTTAAGGAAGTCACTCAGAACTATTGGAGCCTCAGTTTACTCATCTGCCCACTGGAGCTAAGGATATCTACTTGGAAGCTATTTTTGAGTGTCTGCTATGTAGTGAGAATGGAAGCATTGAAAGAGAGGGGAGAATGGTGATGAGGATTATTATTCTCATTTACTTACTATTTCAGGAAGAAATATCAAGAATTTCTGCTTGGAAAACACAAATCATAGTAGACCAAGTCAAGACCTTTTCCCTTGTAGAGTGAACATACAGTTCTCAGTGGAGTTCGGGAGTAGGAACACTCCAGTATGGGTCTAAACCCTCAATACTGTGCCTGTTTATGGGGAACCTGAGGCAAGATTCAGTGAGGTTAAGGTGTGGCTGTGAGTCTCTACCAAGAGCAGGTCTAGAGGGTTGAGGCAACAGCAGGACCTGGGGTGGGAGGACCTCAGATCCATTAAGCTTTTGGTAAAAGCAAAAAAGGCAGCTGGAATGCGCAGCAGCTATCCTAGTGTCTAGAAGAAGAGCTGCAGTGTATGTGTGTATGTGTGTTGGGAGACACTGCTGAGTGACTGGGGCATACAAGGAACCCTGAATTCAATCAGAGAGACCTGGTTGGCAGGCACAGCACAGTAGTTGGGAAAGCAGTTAGGTAGAGAGTTTGAGGGCAGAGTCTACCTCACTCCCAGGGATCTGATCTGCAGGACTGGTGGGGGTCCCATGGCAGGCCTGACCCTAGGCCTCAGCATGGGAGAAGGGATATATTATTACACCTCCATACTTGGTCATTCATTTATCCATGTTTGATCATGCCCTAACCCCTGAGGAACCTGAACATGCCTGGCAGTCCCACCATCCCTGAACTGGAGGATCATCCTCTACTCTTGCAAGTAGAAGCTTCCTCACCCCTAGACTCTCATCTTCCTACCTGTATACCTTCCTACCTTCTAACCACCTGCTTCTACCTGCCTGAAACCAGTAAAACTCTCAGATGGCCTCCTCTGCAGGGAGGATGTGACTCTGCCCTGGGGGCTCCAGACCTCCAGAGTCTGTCTCTAGGCCAACAAGGTGCTCTCTGTTCTCAGTATTGTCCTGGCTCCTGCCTTGCTCTGCTGACCACAATACTAGTCCCTTATCAATAAGTGGAAAACTAGATGGGGACATGGGCCATCTCTGACCACTAGAAAAAGTCATTTGATAGTCCCAAGCAAGGACTGAGGTACCCTGGGTTCTGGTGCCTCTGTTTACTAAGTAATTGGGGGCCTAGCCTAGAGCATCTCTAAGGTCCTGATTTCCAAATTCTGATATGGAGTGAGGAGTCCACAGAGATCCTGCTGTACTTTGAAAGGATTCTGGGGCTCAGACTTCTCCAGAGTGGCTCAGTCATCTCCAGAGTGGCCAACAAACTGAGCTGTGGTGAAATAGGGTCCAGAGTCCTTGCAAGCCATTGTCATTCCGGGACTTTTATCACCTTCCTGCCCCAAACCTGGGCAGTGATGCCTTTCCCTCAGCTAGCCCACCTGAGACCACCAAGACAGCGCCTACCCTCTCTCTGTCCCCAGTTCTCACCCCTGTCCCTGTTTCCTGCCACAACTAACAGACTGATCTTCCATCCAGGCCAGAGTGTCTCTCATTTACCTACCTGGGTACTGCTTCATGCTAGCAGAGGAGAGAGAACACCATGTTTCCACACAGGCTAGAGAGAGGGACAGCCCCACTGACTTTGCCCCTTTGTGTGTCCTGAGGAGCCAGAACTCCTGACCCAGATACTTGTACTGCCTGGGCCCAGACTGAGGTGAGGTAGGGCAGGAAGGAAGGAGGAAAAAGGCATGAGGGTCCTCCTCCCCAGGTGTCCTCCAGTTTTTACTGTACCCAACAGGCAACAGAGTAGCTTCCAAGCCAGCATGAGTTCCCCTGCAGATTCTAATCACTAAGCCATTTCCCCTTGGGCCAGTGCCATGGAAGACTTTGTGGGAGATAAGGCTGGGAAATGTCCTTCTCTTTTGAAGGCCTAGGGGGAGCTGCGTCACAGTGGCCAATGTCCTGGCTTGTGTGAGATTAGATCCAGACCGAGAGGTCTCCTGCAGCATCTACATTCCCAATCCATTCCAACCACTAGAGAGGAACCTCATGCTTCCTTCCTCTCTGCTCCCTGCCCTACCTTACCTCAGCCTGGGCACAGGCTGTAGATGGGGCCATGATTCTAGGAGTGGAGCAATTCATACCAGCACTAACAGGAAAGCTGAATTGGTTATTGACTGAGAGTGTCCCTTCCCTTCCCTGTTCAGTGTTCAAAGAATTCAGGGGTGGGTCCTGAGGGTCAGCATTTCCTCTGGAAGGTAGGGGCTACACAAAATGGGATGGGGTTGCCTCTCTGGAGCCCTTTAGCCTCTCAAAACATTATGTTCCTACTGGCTCTGCTGCCACCTCACATAGCCTCAACCTCCCCTCAGTAATCAAAATTGAACCCCCTGGCCTCATCCATCTCTCAGGCTCAACAAATGGAGTGCAAACTGCACCTCACAGGAACAGCAGCCATCAGTTAAATTAAGTGATGGTGGAGATGGGTCCTGCCCTCCTCTCAATGGCCTAGTGGAGGCTAATCCACTACAGTATTGATGAGCAAACACTAAGAGATACTTCTAGCAGAAGAAACAGAGGCCATGAGGATGTTCTCTGAGCATTTCCCCTACCTGCTGCTGGAGCAGGCACTTCCTGGGTTCTAGCCTTGATTTCTCCTTTCATTGCATGTCCATCAGTCCTTACTGCCCTCAAGTGCTTCTGCAGTTCCCATACCTGGTGTGAGGTATGGTCCTGCCCTTGAGAGCCTCCACTCAGGAAATGGAGCCCTCATTCCTGACATGCTAGATAGAGATGTGTCCTCCTCCCCTCAGCTGTTCTCATGGACCAAGTTGCCAGGGTCCTTTGCCTCAGTTTCCTTACTTGCAAAACAAGCAAGTCAGGGACAGGTCATTTCCAGAAGTATTGATGATTGGATCCCAGCAGCAGGCAGGGGAGGGAACTGCCCAGGAAGTTCTTTCCTATTCCTGGTAGTGGAGGCCAGTGCTTGCCACTCACCCTCTTCCTACTGACCTGAAGGGGTGGCTATCAGAGGAGGCGGTTTGCCAAGGCCATTTCACAGAGGTGCTCAGGGAACGTTAGGCAGTGATGGAAAGCTGTCTCTGCTGAAGGTTGACTTAGCCCACCGCTGACACCCTTCACTTCCACCTGGAGGCAGAAAAACATGTCTTGTGGAGAGTTAGAGCTGCTGTCAGCGCTGGCCAGGGGCTCTGAGGAGACTTTTATTTATTTGAAAGCTGTTCAGACACCTAATGCTCTTCCAAAGGGAGAATTTCTCTCTTTTTTTTGTCCTCATTTTCTCTTGCCAGAGTGCAATGAAGTTCTGCAACAAAGGGGCAAGCCCAGCATCTGGGCCTTTATGCCACATACCATGGCAAGTGGGACACAGGGGTGGTACCCAGGAGCTTACCACTCTCACATACATCAGGCAGGTGTTTGAGTCAGGGTTCTTCCAAGAGGGGGTTGGAGGACTCTGAAGCCCTAGTGGCTGGGAGGTGCCACAGAGGGAAAAACCTAGACCATAGTTTGGAACCTGAATCTCTTTGTTCACTGTAGCCCTAAGACAAGCCCTGCCTTTCATTAGGCCTCAGTTTCTGCATCTATAAAATGAGGTTAGTTCAGGTCTCTCTGGAAAAAACTTCAGACAGTTTAAAACAACTTCTGGTGGGAATGAAGACTGCTAAGATAGGGGCTCCTGGTGGGGCAGGAACCCTGACAGGGCAGCCATACCTATCTCTATCTGACCTGATCTGGGAGGATCCAAGTTTCTTGAGGACAGAAACAAAAAGCAAAAGTGTCCCTGAACTTCCTATACTCATACAACCATGATCAATTTACTTTGCTCATCTTCTCTTAACAACGAGGCTACCTAGAATTCTGGAGTTCTAGGTTCAGCGGGGAGCAGGCTGTCCTAACATCCTGGTTCATCTTCACCTCTGAACCTAGCCTTGCCCCACGCTGCCTGTAAAGCCACACCACCCATCTCCCTGTCTGCCTGGGGCTCATGTTCTCATACATACATTCTTCAAAGAGCTGTGCCCCATCCCAGAAAAGAGGTCCAGCCCACTGGAACTCAGGCCTTCTTTGCTCAGATCTTCTGCCAGGGGTGCTCTTTTCCCCTACCTGTAGCCATTCATCATCTAAGCCTTCCTTTAATGCCATTTTCAGGGCCCCTTCCCTGAGTAAGCCTTCTCTGACCACCTGGGCCTCACAGTGCTGAGCAACCACATGCTCTGTTCCACCCAGATACTGTAATTATACAGGGTTTGAAGTCTTTACCACATTTTCCTGTATGCCATATTCCCCCACTAAGTGGTTAGCTTCCAGGGATCAAGGATCAAGCCTCTAATACCTGCCAGAACCTACCCGATTTACCAGAATCTCTGTTGAGCCAAGTTAATCTGAATTCAGTGATGATGAAGGTCTAACCAGGGACCAAGACTGCAGTAAAAGGAGATCTGATTCTCCCATGAGCCCCATACTGGAATTTTGACTTTTCCTGCTGGCAGAGACTAGAGCACCTCAAAGTCTATATTCTGGGGACTGTGACTGACCTCATTCTTTATCATAGGGAGACAGATCTGGGATGACAACCCAGTCTCCAAACTCAAAGTTCCACATCCCGATTTGCACTAACCACTGGGTGGCCTAGGGCAAGTCTCTTCCCCTCTCTGGGTCTATTTCCCCTCTGTCTAACAAGAGGGTCCTAGTGACTCTGACAGTCTGTAGCCTGGGACTTAGCCCTAACTTTGATGTGCAGGGGGTGGTGACAATTTACCTGAAAGGCTTAAACTCCAGCCCCTCCATTTATTACTGTAAGACCAAACTGACCATGAGTCCACATTGCATCAAGCCTCTTTGATGTTTTTTTATTTTAATTTTTCACTATGTTCATATGTTTTCAGTATTGTGTCCAGGTTGTTCTTGAAGTTATGGGCTCAAGTGATCCTCCCACCACAGCTGGCTGGGTATGTGCCACATGCCCTGCCTGAAGTATTCTTGGTATCTTCAAAGGTGAAATTCTCTTCTGGTTGTATCTGGAGGCTATAGTGTGTGTCCACCATGCTTAAGCAGGGGCATTTTGGGAAGTATATCATCTATAGGTATTTCCAAAGAAGTGGTGGAAAAGCCACAGCAGCTACTGGTATGTGCTAGTAGTCCACCCACATATAAAGTGTGTCCCATATGAGGGCCCTTGGGGACTACAGAGTCCAGTCCCAAAGTAGCAGGAATAGGCATGTCGGAATAGGCTGGATGTAGCCAGGCAGGTAGCTCACTCCTATAATCCCAACTAATCAGGGAAGCTGAGGCTGGAGGATCACAAGTTCAAGGCTAGCCTAGGTAACTTAATAAGACTCTGTTTCTAAATAAATAAAAAGGTCACAGACCATAGCTCAGTAGTAAAGCACCTCTGAGCTAAATCCCCAGTACTGGGGGGGAAAAAAAGAAAGAAAAGAAAAAAGAATGGGTTGGTTGAGTCAGGGATGGTCAGGGTGTCTTGTGTTAAGAGGATACTTGCCAAGGTTGAAATCTGCTCAGCTGACCCAGGTAGAGATGGGTCAATGAGACTCAGAAGGGTAGGGTCATATTTAGCCCCCAGTGTCTCTCTTCTCCCCTCCCTAACACGTCCATCCACCTTGCAAGACTGAACTGGAATCCCTCCTTCTCTCCCGGGAAGTCTTCATGCCTGCTTGCATACAGGGCCCACCCTTCCTGGAAATGTTTGAGTCTTTCCTTCACTAAGCCCTTGCTGAGTGTCAAATTTTATCCTTAGGGCTAAGACTCTCAAGGATGGATCTTCAGACCACCCCTGCTAAATGGGGACCATGTATGCCACTACATGGTTGAAGAAACAGGATCAGAGAGGCAAAGTGATTTGCCTACATAACATGTGATATCTGTTGCCAAAGTTATCCTACCTCATGCCCAAACCATACCCTTCCTGGGGATACCCCTGGTCTCCTTAACATAACACTCAAATTAGTCCTTATGTTCACACTTCTTGTTCTCTCCCAAAGGCCCAAACCTGTATTGGACCTGGAGAGCATGACACAGACTAGGGAGCCCCTGATCTCAGCTTGACAAGAATCCAGAGTGGAGGTTTATTTCTGATCCCAAGGCAGAGGCCACTGTATATATGTGTGGCTGGGATGGGGCAGGAGAGAGGAAACGAGGTGGGGAAACCCATCCAGCTAGGGAGAGTCTGATCCAGTAAGGCTTCCTGGCATAAGTAGTTTGATGGGTTTATGAATATCCTGAGACCAAGACTTAGAGATGGGGAAGGGTGTTCCAGGCAGAAGGAACTTCAGGAATAAAGCTGCAGGGCAGATTTCACTGTATAAGGAGATGTCCAGTCTGCTGACTTGAGGGGCAAAAGGATGATAGGAGGGGAGGCTTGGAGGTAGAGCAGGCTGGGGTGACAGTCTTGCCATCCCAAGAGTCCTAGACATTCTTGACGGGCTTCCTGTTCCCTCCAGAGTCATGGCCAAGCCCAGGGTCTACGTGGCACATAGTAAGTTCCCCATAAAATTCTCACCATCTCTTCTAGATGCTGAGCTGACCTCCCCCAGGCCTGCATGCAGGAATAGCACCTATTAGTCTCCTGCCAAGGTCAGATCCCTCTCTCTGCCACTAGCTTTACCTGTGTTACCCCACATCTTCCGATACAGGCACCCGGGGCCAATTGGATAGCTCAGTCCTTTCCTGCCCAACCCATCAGTATGTCTGCCCTGGAAGTACTATTCCTGGGAAGGCTTGATCTCTCTTCCCAAGATCTTAGCCCTATGTTGGAATCAACCGCCAGGAGGCCAAGGATATTGTGAGCCTTGAAAGTTGGAATGTGCAAACTCTTACTAAACATTTACTCTTAATTACCTCCCCTCCTTATTTGTCTTCCTTTAACGGCCTGTCAACCAAAATCTCCCGCCTTCCCCTCAGAGCCAGTGGCCTCAATTAGGTGTACATCTGCGGAGGCTGGAACTGAAATGCCCAACTGCCAGTGCTCACAGCTATACCCAGACTGGCTCCAGTGCCTGATGACCTGGGCTCTCTCTGGGGATAGCACCACCATCCTGGTGTCAAAGGGTAGACAGGCTGCACCTGACATTTCTCAGGCCATTGCAGGGATTGCCTTAGGAAGGTGCCTATGTCCCACAGGGCACCCAGGAGAAATTACACCCTGTGTGCTCTTCCCCTGGGACCATGAGCACAAGTTATCTGTTCAGCAAACAAGTCCAGGAGGACACCTCAGGCCAGTCCTACCTAGATGTGGGAGGGACAAATGCCAGAGCCAGGTATCACCAGGAGGGACTGGGAAGGGGGATGGTTAGCCTGGGCTTATTGACTATTCATTGCAGGACCCTCCCATTCTGTCCAGCCTAGTGGAGGGACTGCTCTGCACAGACATGGGTAGTGGGCACACATTTGGTACACTCAGGCTTCTTTCTCAGTGAGGGTTCTTCTTGTCTCCCTGTGGAACTGTCCTGACTTGGTTTCCCACAGTCCATTTGGCCCAGCCTGTCCACTAGACCTCAGGACTGTCAGGGGTTTGAGGTCTAGGGATGTGTAAACTCTTACTACCTGTTTACTTTTAATTGCCTCCCTTCTTTATTTGCCTCTGGCCCCTGCACTCTTACTCTGATAATGTTTTGGGGGCTTTGTGGTTTGGTTTGGGGCCTATTGACAAAACTCAGTCTGACCCTTGAAGGGTCACTCAAGGTCAGCAGGGGGAAAAACTCCAAGAAATGAAGGAAGCTGTCCTTTTGTGGAGCCCTAAACTGTAGGGGTGGAGGAAGGGTGGGGGAAGCACAGTAGGACTAGGGAATAATTAAAGATTGTCTTGAGTCCTATTTCCAGCTCTTATCACCAACTCTGTGTTCCTCATGCCAGGAACCACTGTTCTTCCCTCCTCAACTACAACCTTTCTTTGGGCTGACCTTTGAGTGGATGATATGAGACCCAGATAGATAACATGAAGTGGGGGCTTCTGAGCATCTATCTCTGAACTAAGCTGCCCAGCAGTTACTGTCCCTTACTCTTCATGTTAGATAGTCTTTGGGTAGCTAATGCTAAAGGGGCCTGGCTCTGTGCCAGGCTGGCAGGGCTCATTCTCCTATCCTATCCAGTGATAGACATTTCAGGGGGAACATTCGGAGGATACCAGGGATACTCTCCCCCAACTATGAGTGTGTCTGCTTACCAACTAATTTACCCCATTCTCACTTTATCTTGGAAATGGGACTGAGAACCCACACAAGCATTCTCAAAGAGGAAACTGAGGCTCTGAGAGGCTACCCACAAGCTGAGGGTTGGAAATGAAACCAGTCCCAGCCTTCTCCCTGAAGCAGGGAAGAGTCAGGGGGCTCTAGGAATGTTTTTGCTCACACTCCTTGGCCCTAGAAGAGTCTGACTAGCAGCTGTGCAAGCCCCGGGAACTGGGGCTTGCGTCTCCTCTCTGCACAGTGCCTGCTTAGCCCAGGGAAGTGAAGCCAGGAGGCTGCATCCTGCCATCCTCAGCCCACGACACCGGTGCAACCGTACCCAGGTTCTGACTCAGGGAAAAAGGAGGTTCAGCCTTTCTTTCTGCCAGGGTCTGAATGTGCAATCCCTGGCAGAGAGAAATCTTGAGGTAGCTGGAGTCACTGGGGGTATGACAGCACTGTCGCCCTCTTCTCTGGTCTGCCGAATCCTGTCATTCCATCATGGAATTTATGACTCCAGGCCTCAAGCCTATTGAAGGTCGAGCCCCCAGAAGGGTCACATATGCCTCTGCCCTGGGTCTCAGGAAGTGGACTCTTCCTGCGGGTGGGGCAGAGAGGAGCTCCCGGGCTTGAGGTGTGGGGACCCGGCACACAGCACGCTTTGATTGTGGCTGGGGCACAGGACGCGCGCGCCCGGACTCCACTCGGTTGCGCGGGCCAGTAGGGCAGGCTCGGGGCTGCGCGGGGACGAGGGGCGCGCGGGCACAGGCGGGCGCGTGGCCGCGGCGGGGGCGAGCCGGCCGGGGAGGAAGGAAGGGGGAGACGAAGGGAGGGAGGGGGGCGGGCCGGCCGGGGAGCGGGGGAGGGAGGAAAGAAGAGAGAGGAGAGGGCGGCGCCGGCAGGTTGGCGGCGCCCGCTATTTGAGCGCAGGTCCCGGGCCAGGCGCTCAGAGCGCTTGGAGCTGGCGCGGCGGGGAGATCGTAGCTTGCAACCCGCAGAGGCGCTGCGGCCAGTGCAGCCCTAGAGGCCCCGCGCGGAGAAGGTGGCGGAGGAGGAGAGGCCGGTTGCCGCCCGCGCCCCCCCATCCCGCCGCCGCCGCCGCCGCCGCCGCCGCCGCCCCCCCTTCCCGCGGCGCCGCATCTTGAATGGAAACATGGCGGTGCCGGCTCGGACCTGCGGCGCCTCTCGGCCCGGCCCGGCGCGGACTGCGAGCCCCTGGCCCGGCCGCGGCCCCCGGCCCTGCCCTGGCCCCTGGCTCCCGGCGTCCGGGCCCGCGCGCCCGCTGTTGCTGCTGCTGCCGCCGCTACTGCTTCTATCGCTGCTCGCCGCCCCCGGCGCTTCTGCCTACAGCTTTCCCCAGCAGCACACGTAAGTGGCCTCCGCCGGCCGCGGGACCCGCCGAGCCCTGCGCTCCCCTTAGCCCTTCTGTCGGCGCTGGTTCCTCACAGCGATCCGCTTTGGAGCGGGGGCGCTGGGTCCCGCGGAACGCTGCGCCCGGGGGCGGGGGCCCCAAGCCCCGAGGGTTGGCAGCCACCGTCCGGGCGCTTCTAGCTACGTCGCGAAACTTCCCCGCGGTGCCCCTTCTTCATCCAAACCCCCAAATGGGGCAGGGCAAGATCTCCAAGCCCCGGGATGGGGTGGGGGTCCGAGTCTGTCAGCTGCTTCTCCTGGCGCTGTCCGGATGAAAAGGAAACCCGGTGTTGGATAAGGGGCTGGGCAGCGACCCCTGCCCGGCAGAGTTGGAGTCGTGCATCTGCCGCACGTTCTTTCCCTGGTGGGAACCTGGCGCTTTAGAGTCAGAGGTGGGGTCACCTCCACACCTGTCTTCTTGGGCCTTTTTCTTTTGAAGGGGGCTGGATGCAGAGGGTGTGAGCACCTTCTTACCGTGATCTCTGTCGCCTGTTCTTGGCCACCCCTCCACCTGAGGGGGGTGTTCCCCAGGGCCAAATTGGGAGGTAAAGGTGCTGGGGTCCAGACAGAAGGTGAATGGGGGGAGGACCCCCGCCTGCCCCTGCTGCTGCTGCTGCCACTGCACTGCCAACAGGGTGATAGCATCTTGGTCTTTGCCAGCCTCTGCTGGTGCTGCTCTTGGTCTTTCTGAGCCTCCGTGCCCTCTCAAAGAGCCGGAAAACTAAGCCAGATGTTTCTGGACTGCGAGTGGGTATTCAGTGTGAATGGCCTTTAGGACAGCATCCGTTTCCTGACACCATGCCCCAGCCATATGTCAGTACCCAGATAACCCTTTGGGGAATGGTGATCACCCTGCTTCTGTTTTCTGTCCCTGGGTCTGAGGAGCCACCTGTCCCTGCACTCCTTCATTAGTGTCTTGGCCTAAGGTTTGGGGCCTGAGGAGTTGGGCTGCTGGTGGCCAAGGGGAAGGGTCTGGCTTCAGGGAGAGGGGAGGCTGACTGCGTCATTAGAGCATTTCTGCTCAAGGGTAGGAGCCCCTAGTTTTGCTACAGAACCTGCCGACTCCAGCTTGTAGATTCTCCCAAATGAGGAAAAAACAAACTCAGGAGAAGCACTGCTTGAGTCTTTCTCCGTCTTGTCATCTCTCTGAGCACAGCCTAGCTGTGCTTAGGCGGGTGATCAGTTGGCAAATTACAGGTGCCGCACAGACGTGTCCTCTGTCAAACGTCTGGATTTTTCGTGTGTGTATGGGTGGGGGGTGCGCAGAGAGAAGAGAATTGTATGGAAGTTCAAGGCTGGTGGGTGCATTATCGTCTTTCCTTTGCAGTGTTTAAAAAGAGCAAAAACATTATTTTTGTTGTTCTTTCTTGCTCAAAGCCAAGCACAAGCCAAGCCACAGTTATTTTTTTTCCTACCCGTTTCGTAGCTCCTTGAGTGAAGGTTTAAGTAAACGTCTTTTTCCGCCTCTCTTGACCTCGCTTCCCTTCCCTGCAACCTGCAGTTGTTCACACGTCTGCTGGGCCTGCGTGGGTCTCCCTTAGAAGGCCAGAGTGAGACCCTGGCTAGAGTGGACACCTGTCCCTCTGTTTCCAGCCAGAAGATGGTGAGGCGGGTGTGACAGCAGCGGCACATTTCCAGCTGGACTCTCTTCTCTTGTCGATGTAGTTGGAGCTAATTTGAGGGTTTGGGACATGTCTTGCAAACCATAATAAGGGAATGAGAGTGGGGGTAAGGCAGGGGCTGTAGAGCTCTGAGGGTCCAGGGGGAGGTGACTAATGGTGTGACATCGTGGAGGGTTTGTCATGACAGCCAGTGCCCTTCAGCTGCCCTGGTCTGGCAGATGCAAATGCTTTTTGATCCTTGGAGGGAGGAAAGGGAGGGAATCTTGAGGTCCCCTCCCTATGACCGTAGCTGGTTCGAGTTGGGGCTTTTGTTGAACTGACATAAAAGACTGGGACTGCCACTGGGGCCAGAGGACTCTGTGTGACTGCTTGAGGGTGAGTGTCTGGTCAGCATGGCCAGGCCAGGATGACATTGATACAGGTGGATTTCCAAGGTGGTGAGTGGGGCCCTCAACCTTAAGTTATTGGAGCGACAACTTCTCAGTGGGGAGGGCCCTTGATGGTCAAGTAATTTCCTTCCTCATTAGTGTCTGCCAGTATGAATGGGCCCAGCTTTGTAAGCTGCTGGGTTTTAAGCAAGTGCGGTTTCGGGGTCCGTTGGCTGTTATTTCTGTAATAGCTCTGGCAGCATGGCTCTCTTTCCACCAGGTGAAATGGACCAAGGCTGCTGCCAGATTGAGAAGGGCAAAGGAGTTGCTGCTAGAGGGAGGACAGGACATCAGCTTTAAGGAGGGGGCCTCTCTTACTCCACCCAGACCTGGATCAGGGTTTCAAACAAGGCAGAGGGCATTGTGTGCATTGTGTGTGGGTCCGTGTGCTTTGTGTGTGTGCACATGTGTGCACTCGTGTGTCTGGGGGATGGAGTCAGAACATACTGCCTTTCACCTCCTTTTTCCAATTATACCCACCCTGGTATTCAGGCAGGGGATGCTTTCCTCACTGCTATCTTCCCCTATGTCTTTCTCTTCTCTCTCCCCTGTCCCCCTTCTTTGAGTCTGTCTGTCCCTCTCATCAGTCTGTGCCCACCCTGATCTGCCTGCCTCTTCTGTCTTCTTTGTTGGCTCATGGTACCCTGTTCCCTGGAACCCCTGGGTTTCTCTGTTTCCTGCTCAGTGGAGTCCTGGCTGAGTGCTGGGTGGAGTGTCTGGTTGAGCTGTCCACCTGGCTGTACTCTTTAGCCCAGTGCTGCTTCGGTGGTGGTGTGGGCCAGTGCCTTCCTTCCTCTGGGGGTGTGGGGGTGAGCAGTGAAGGGTCCTGAGGGATTTGGACCCCCAGCAAATTAACAACAGCCAGAGTACCTACGTGCTTATCTCCTGAGTGGACACACAGGGAGAAAAACCCATGACGGGGCATGCGTCAGTCTAGCTATGGTTAATGGTGGGTGACGTGTGTCTGTCTGGGTCTTCCAACCCCTGTCTCCACCTCCCTGTGGCTCTCCCTATCGGAGGGAGTCAACATTACACATCTGGGTTCCTCATCTTCCCAACAACCTGCCGCAGCTTTTGCAGGAGGGAGGGGTGAGGCTTCGTGGCCTGCTGCTACCGTCACTGGAATGCAGTGCTGCCAGATGCTCTTATCCCTCCTGTTGTTGAGGATTTGGGGGGAGACGCTTGGCTGCTGTTACGTGTTCTGGATCCCACCTTTACTGGTGCCTCCTCCTGGCTAGCTGTGTCAATTCCCTGAGAGGGAAGAAGCCCACTTTAAGATGAGTCCCCTCATAGTTTGAGGGTGTGTCTCATTCTGGATTCCTTGTCACACTCATGTCCCTAAGGAGAGACTGACCCCAGAATGAAGCTGGCCCCCAAAGTGGAGTGAGTCTTCTGCAGTGTCTCTTTCTCTCCTCTGCCTGGGTGCAGGTGGGCACCAACAACTGTTGGCACCTCAGATACGTACGGGTGGACACTGTCGGCTCCTGGAATGAGGCAATTTGGGTATCAAGTGTAAGCCCGGTGTGCTCATACTTTGGCCTCCAGAGCTGACCCTCTCCACTTGGACAACCTTGTCTCAGTTTCTCCAATTGAGATAACAGAATTCTCTTAAGAGGCTGGTGGAAAGAATTAATAGGGGATGGGTAGCCTCTGGCAGGCAGGGGAGTGCCCTTGGGCACCATGCCAGCTACTATTCATATTAGTATCAAGTCCAGGTGCCACAGGTCCTCCCTTGCCAGGCTTCTCACAATGTTCACACAGGCTAAGTGCCTTCTTGTCTCTCTGCTTTGCTCCTGCTGTCCCATCATTACTGCAAACTTTTCTTATAGCCATACCTTCTAGAGGCCTTCCCTGTTCTAGCTCTGGGCTGTGCCACTGGTGCAGACTATTCTCACCCACACCAGCTCCTTGAGGACAATCACCAGCCATCTCCCTCCTGCCTTACCTCCCTTCAGCCCAGCTCATCTGTAATGGTGGACATTGCCAAGCTTATGGTGGCCTCCCCCCACCGAACCCAAGTCGGCCTGCTCATTCACATTGCCACTTTGACCTTAGTACCCCTGGTCATGCCCATCCCACAGATGGGGAGACTGAGATTCAGAAAGATGAAAAGACCTGCACAAAGTCCACAACTACTGGCGGAAGGACTGGGAGAGTATTATTCTGTCAGACATGTAGCTGCCCTGCCAGGGAACTTGGAACTTCTGGGTAGTGGGTGCAGGAAAGGGGGAGGCTGGAACATGAGTCTGGAGAGGAAAGAGAGAGGCATAGGATGTAGAACATGGGCCAACATCTCCCAGGTGCAGCCTTTTCTGCTGTGTCCCTCCTTCCTCCTCTGGGTCCCAAGCAATCCTGAGGGACTTTCCTTGGTCAAGGCTGCCTAGCCAGGCCCCACCTTCCCTTCCTACCATGTTCATGCAGACCATCTGGGGGCACCCCAGCCCAGAGTTGTCCTTTTCTCCCCAAGGCTTTTTTGTTTTCCCTCTTCTTCCTCCTCCTCCTCCTTCTTCTTTATCCCCCCCAGTGCAGGAGCTTGAACCCAGGGCCACGTCCATGCTGGGCAAGCACTTTGCTGCTGAGCTACATCCCAGCCCTCCCCAAGGCCAGGCTTTCTTGGCAAGGAGCTTTGGCAGAGGGGAGGAGGGGCTCCATATCCAGATTCCAGAATGACTCTGAGAAGGTTACAGTAAAGGTAGAGTTGGAAATCTGTTCATGGGAACTTGAAGCTGGATCTTCTTGGCAGTTCTACTAGGCCCAGGGGACTTCAGAGGACTCAGACCTTCTACGTGCTTGGTGGTTCCATGCTGTGTGGGGTTGGGTGAGCCTGGGAACTAGGATTCTCAAGGGCTTATTGCTATTCAAGGGGTATCTGGAGGTTTGAGCGCCAAAGCAGGCATACCTGGGCCCTGTCTGGCACAGTAATGTTGCCTGTGGGATGGGAGTAGTCTATTTCTCTTCCCCTTTGAGCCCCTATTCCTACATTACCCTGAGATTAACCTGGGTCCAGTGACCTGAGTTTTTAAGTTCTTGGGTCCCCAGCCTTGGGGCTGGGAGCACTAGAGCTTAGATCCCTGAGGCAGGGCAGGGGCTTTTCTTCTGCTCCTTCCATCCTACTGGAGAGATGCTCTTCATGTCAGGTTTATTTTTTCCTGGTGCCTTCTGTCTAAACAAGAAGCTACAGAATCAATATTCGTATTCCCAGAGGGAAGTGTATGTGTGGTTTTTGCTTTTATTCCTTTCCCTTCTTCTCTTGTCCTATGTAACCTGAAGAACCTCCTGCACTGCTGTGGCCAAGAACAGGTAGGGGGAGGCAAGGGGGTGACCACAGAGATTGAGATGCCTCTAGAGGCTTGTGAGGTCTCCAGAGCCATCTCTTGAGATTCCCTGAAGGATTTAAGGATTCTGTCCTTCTTGACCTACACAGTCTGAGCCTGACTTTATGTGAGCAGGCCCCACTCTGCCACTGTGGGACTCAGGCCATTGGTTTGATGTCCCCTTTCCTGGCCCTTCTCATCTCACCTTGGCCCCACCAGACTTTCCTTCTTCATCTAGTCTGATCTGGTTCCCTTGTCCCTAGCCACTGCTGGTGTTGTTGACTGAGCCTGGTGAGGGTGGGGTCTCACAGGCTAGGAGACCCTGTCTACCTGGGATTAGGTAGAGAGGGCTCTTCACTCCCTCAGGGCCCCCACCTTGGATGGGGGACCTCCATTAAGGGTAGTGGGATAGCGACCTTGGACAGAGCTCCTCCTCCCTCAGTTTCCTCTTTTCTAGGGTCCTTCTGAATGACATTCAGCACCATAAGAAGGCAGATTGAGGGCCTTCCTGCTCCTCTCTGTACTGCTGTAGCTAGGGGTGAGACCTGACCCCTGTTATCCAGGGGTCCCCTGTTATCCCCTGTTATCCCTGTCCAGTTATCTTCATCTGTCTTGGTGTGAGGTGTCTGGACCTCCCATAAGGGTCTGGCTGTACCTTGGGTGCCCTCGAAGTTGCTTTTCAAACTGACCCACTTTGAGCTCTGATTAGCCTAATTGTTTAGCAGAGAGGGAGGGGCACAGGCAATCTTTCCATCTCTCCCCACCTTGGACATGACACTCATTAAACAAAGGGAAAAGGAGAGTGTGAGATGGGCGAGAAGTCACCCCCTCTGCCTTTCTCTTCCCCGCCGCTCTTGGATTCCGGGCAGGGCCTTTGCTTCCGCCTTGATGCCTGCCTTCTCCAATGCCCACTTCTTTCTGAGTGAGCCCCTCTTGGCATGCTCGGAGACTGCCAGCCCTCCCACCAGCTGCATGACCTTGAGAACCTGCTCAGCCTCTCCCAGGGCTTGGAGCCTCATCTGTAAAATGAGGTTCTCCCAGTTGTGCTGCCTTATTGGGATGTGACAGGTCATGAGGGATGGGCCTGACCTCAGGGAGTAGTACCAGGCACCTATCTACAGTACCCAACACCCAGGCCCTGCAAGTACCCAAGCCCAGTTGTGGTTTCTGGGGCTTCCCTCCTGTGCGTGGCGTGTGTATGTGTAAGCTTGTATGTTTGTGTCAACACTTGTGGTTTTCTCACACATGCACTAGATGTGTTCACATGTGCACGTTTATGTGTATACCCACTTGCGGGCATTATGAGTAGGCGTGCACATGTGTGTTTGTGCTAGTACTTTGTTTATATTCACGTGTGCAGGCGTGTATACACATGCAAGCTCATGTTTATAGACAGGTGCAGGTGCCTGCACATTGTGAACATATGAATTCAAGTGTGGGCATGTGCTTGCGTGCCTGGGTGTGCATATGTAGTGCAGGCACATGACAGTTTATCTCTGCAGCCAGAAAGTGTTTGCAGTGCCCACCTTCCGCACCTGCCTTTGATGTTAATGCCAGGTCTCGCTGGGCAAATGCCGGCAGTGGGAAATAAAGCCTCCTGGTTGTTAGGACCCGTGTTTTGCAAACTTTTATGTCAGGAACAGCCTGAGTTAAGGCTGAGCTGGAAAGTTTGATCAGCTACCAACTGGCGCGATGACAGTCTGCGAAGGAAACACACAGAGACTGCGTCCTTGTAATTCAAATTTTTGCAAATTGAATGGTATTTAGATTCGCTGGAGGACTTGGGACTCAGAGGAGCTCTGTGAGTCCTTTGTGAAGTGAAGCATTTTGCAAACAGCCCTTCCATGTGGAAAGTCCGGAGGGTGGGCAGTGGAGGTCAGGGCTCTGGCAGAGTGGGAGACCCTTGCTGTGTGACCTTGGGCTGGCAGTTTTCTCTCTTGGAGTGGGTGCTTCTCATTTATACATGGAAGGGCAGAAGACTGGCAGCCCTCGGAGGATCTGCAGCAGGTTTGGGGTCCTTCCCTGCTGCAAGACATCCTTGCAGTCAGCAGGCATGATTCAGAGCATCCATGCTTCAGCTTGATGATCCCTGCATGGTTCTCTATTCAAAGCATCTCTAGTGAAGCTACTTTCTTTCAAGAAAAGATTTTTGTCTACTGAGCCTTCATGAACATTGCTGTCCCACTGCCCCATGCTGGGCTCTGGTCCTTGGGGCTGTGTAGGTCCTGGCTAATGGGTTCTGATGTCTGAGAAAAATGTTTAAGTTGTGTTTTCCTGGCATTCTTAGGGCCTGTGCATTACCAGTGCTGGGATGACCCAAGGTCCTGGGCAGTTTGGAAAGAGGTTTCTGTAAAGTAAGGGGCTTAGGAGCCTGTAGACAGGAGGGATTCTGTAGGGGCAGGGAGCTTGAGCAGCCCCACCTCCTTGGCTACTATGGGCCCTACATGCTTCCCCAGCTTGGGAAGGGACATATCACAGCCATCTCATAGGTAGGGAAACCAGGCCCAAGGTGGGGGAAGGGAACCTTCAGCTCCACCTTTCTGCTGGCTGCCCCACACTGTGCCAGCAGAGCCCAGTCCTTAGCCCTAGTTACTCGTTCACTCCGCTTAAAGGGCAATTCCCCATTCGACCTTTCTCACGCTATGACATACAACTCTTAAAATAATAATAATAATAATAATAATAATATCCATGGCACAGGATGAGGGAGCAATGTGATGTCTCCTTGGGCAAAACTGCAGAGCAGAGTGCTCATATGGTGTGAGACCCCAAATCCTAGTGTTCTTCAGGCCAGACCTTGAAGCTGATATCCCTTGCTATTTCTGGGTCCCCATGGGAAGGACAGCTTTGTCACCAGGCAGGGTGGGTACAGATGAGCCGGCATGTTTCTTGAGACAAGGAGAGGTCCCTGCTCTGCCTCAAGTTCCAACCTGACGTGGCATTTGAGTCTTGATAACTTCCTTCCGCAGTCCGCGTTCTCTCATTGGCGCCGCCAGAAATGCTGCATTTGAAGCTGTAAAGGTCAGGCCTATGCCGTCACTGATTCCAACAAACAAAGAATAAACAGCCCACCCCAGCCCTGCCCCCAACTTCATTTATTAGAAAAGAGAAGGAAGTAGCAGAGCAGTTGCCCTCCACATTGATGGCCTTCACAACTCCTCTTTGTGAGCTGAAGCCAGGGACGATCTCCTCAGACACCCCCAACCCTCCCCCTGCAAGCTGCAGTGTCTCCCCATTAGCCATGACCTTGCACCCCAAAAGTCTGATGTGGGCAGAGCCCTACTTCTCAGCCTGGTATTTAAGAACCTGCCTGGAATGGCTTCAGCCTCTGGTCACTAACCCTGGGAATATCAGCCTTCAGCCAGGTTGAACTACTTGCAGGTAAGCTATTTGGCCTCCTTACCTTCTGACCTTCACTCACCAAGTTGGCCTGCTTAACCTAAGTATTGAGCAAGGAGTCTTCCTGAACAACCCCTTTTCTGACTCAGTACCCCTTAGAAGCCTCATCTACAATTCTGTGCCCCTCTCCTCTAGTTCTCTGTCACTTCACAGGAGTCCTCAGGGAGTAGGCATTGAGCTGACTGCCACCTCCTCAAAAACTGAGTTAGTGGAATGTATTTGGCTGCAAAGTAAAGAGGCTGCTCTGTGTACACCTTAAGCATGCTAGTGTGAAGATTTCCCCCCTAGTTAGGCCTGTCATTTCTTGACAGGGAGTCAGAGGTGGCTGAATGAGGATTGTCAGCGAGGATCAAGTCCTCACCTGTGCTCTGCCTGGCCTCACTTTTGATGTGGCTCTGTCCTTGGCTGACTTCCTTATGGCAACAAGATGGCTGCCACAGCTCCAGGCATCATGTCAGACCCAGACATTAGGTGTAGAAGAGATGTTTCCTCTGGGTAGGTCCACTCCCATCCCCATCTTTCTCTCTCTACTGCTGAGCTACACCCCCAGCTCCTCTGGATTCTCTAAGGAATCCTTGCCCAGAAGCCCCCAGGCTACTTCCCCTCACACCTCATTGGCTAGCACTTGATCATGTGTCTATTCTAAACCAATCACTGGCAACGGAGAAGGCACACTGTGATTGGCTCATGCTAATCAGGATTTACCCTTGAGCTGAGGATGGGGTCACCTTGGGGCTGGAGATGGAGATTCTGCAGACTTACATTTCGTTAACAGGAAGGCTATAGTGATGGAGAACTGGGAGGCAGAGTCTGCTGCTGCAGGGTCAGACAAGAGACATGAAGGTGGGTGGGAGGGACTGAGAAGAAGTGGGAGGGGAGGGGAGAGGATGAGGTGGGCACGTTGAAGAAACAAGGAAGTAGTTGTTTTATCCACATCAATCACTATGAACTAGGCCGTGGGTAGTGTATTTCACATACGCTGTCCAGTGATGTCAGTCCATTCATGTCCCCATTTCATAGACAGGAAGAAGTGAGGCTCTGCAAGGCTAAGTGATGACAGATGGTGAAGGCAGGATTCCCACCCTGCACTTGGGTCCAGACACTCAGCCACAATCCCACATAGCCCCTTCCGCAGCTTACCTCGTATAGGCAGTCCCTCGTCATAGGTCAAGGTGTCCCCACACTCCCATACTATTGCATCATGCATGTCCCTCTGCAAGGGTTGTCCCTCTCTATTGAAGTTCTTGAGGGTTTATCATGGGGGATTCTGGCTTTCTCTCTGGGCCTGTGGCACCCCAAGTTCCTTTGAAGGTATCTAAGGGACTAGAAGAAGGCTCTTGACTTTTACCACCTCTCTCAGTAAACAACCCCATCTTCATCTGGTGTAGCTATGGGTCAGTGAGCACTGTTAGGCCAGTTTAATTTCTTTGTGGTAACAGATGGGGAAACTGATGCCCAAATAGGAACACTGCCTTAGACCTCTCAGCTGTTGAGGCATAACCTAGACCAAACCCAGGGGAGCCACTTCTCTCAAGTTGCTGTGCTGTGCCAGTTGAGTTTGGCTAGTCAGGGACCTGAAGGAGGTCATTCAGGACACCCCCTTTCTCAGGGAAGGCCAAGGGAAGACTGTCCTGGGCATCAGGAAGCTACTGGTTCAGATGATATATGAAGACATATCATAGCATGAATGGGCTAAGAGGACCCTTACAGAGGGGCACATCTTACTGCTGTGGAGCAGTGCAGCTGACCTGGCTGGCCTTAATGAGCCACAGTTGAGAAGGTGTGACCCATGGACATGGCCAAGGGGAAGGCCCCAAACTTTGCCAGGTGCTGCCCCTGGTACTTCATTCTCATCTCCTGGGGAGGGCAGCTGCAGGATGGGGTGTGCTTATGCCTATAGCAGGGCTGTATTTTGTGCCTGTACACTACAGGGGGGACTGCAGTGTCATTGATCAGCTCCCCTGACAGATATGATAAGATCCACACTAAAGTAGCCATATTCCCAAGACCTGAGGTCTGATCCTTCCTGTTTTTCTCTGGACTTCGTTCACTGCACCAGTCCTGGTCTGAGCTGGGTACAGTGTCCAGGATTGGTCAGCCAAGGGCACAGATCTTGGGATAAGCTCTGAGCTCTGTTGTGCTACTGGGTTGGGGTTCCCCTTGGTCACTGAAGGCTCCACCTGGCATATAAAGACAGAGGGCTCTCTGGGATCATCAGGGTTCAGAGAAGTGATGGAGCTAGGGCACAGCCATGAGCCCTCCAAACCAGGACAGGCCTCCTGTGAGTCAGGCCTACTTTTGACCTGCTGGGAGCTAGTGGTGCCAACTTCCATGTGCACATGGAGTAGAGGGGAAGGGCAGTCTAAACTCACTCTCCATTCCTCCACCTGTCCATCCTCTCTCTCCTTTTACCCACTTCATCCCCCACCTGCCTGGGCAAAAGAACTTGCAGGGAGGGAAGCAGCATGTTCAATTATTTATGCCAGACTTCTGCTGGTGCAGGCCCCAGAAACCCCAGGGGCTTGTGTAGCAGGGTCATGGGTCTCCCTCTGCTTTTCCTCTCCCCATCTTTTCCTACCCTACCCTAGCCTTGGCCCTGTCCAGCTCACCGTGGGAGTCTGGGCATTCTCCCTGCCCCCCTCCTCCTAGCCTGAGTGTCCTTATCATTCTCAGCACCCTCCAGAGGGATGATCCTGCAGCTGCCAGTGATGCTTCCTTGCCACCCCATCTGCATAGCTGTCATCCTTGTTCTGCCCTGTAAACTGGTGCTTATGGCACCCACAGTCCAAAAAGCTGCTTGTAATAGGGAAGATGGGGGGCTGGATGGGGGGACTGAGTGTCCACAGGGCAGCAGCCGTCTCATTCCATGGGGGCTTAAAAAGCACCTACTATGCATTGAGCATGGAGGAAGCTGGAGAGAGGTTGGGTAGGCTGCAAAGGACCCTGCCAGTCTCAAGCAGGACCCACTTGTGGTCTGATCGGTCTGTGCTTAATCACTGTCTCCTGAAACCTCCCTTACCTCCCTGTGTGGGTCAGGGGTTCCTAGTCTGTTTCAAGGCTCCCTTCCCTCCCTTCTTGTCCTACAGCAGACCCTGCTTCTGACTGACAATTCACCGTGATGCATCCTGTTCAAGGCTGTGTGCCTGGAAAGGGGGTGGGAGACAGTGGCCACCTATCTGTGGCTGGCCAGCACCTACCAGTGCTCAACAAATGTTTGCTGAGCAGTAGCCTGTGATTTGACAGGTGTCCACAAGGCCAAGCTAGTCCTGCTGTGGAAGCTGGAGCAGGCTTTTACATGGTGTGGACATGGCCCCTTATGGACCCCGTTTGGCTGCTGCCAGAGTGTAAAGGGCACTTCCACACAGCCTCCTGAAGCTCTGTTGCAAGTTGCCTCCAAGGGCTGCCCTGTGAGGGAGGCGAAGGTGGCCAAGGGATTCATGGGGCGATATTTTGCCAGGTGGGGCAGGGCCCAGACATCAGCATTTTTCTGGAACCCTCTAGGTGAGCCTAGGTAAAGAACTAAGGCCCTAAGAGATAGATACAGGATCTCCACACTTCCCAACAAGGGGAACTAGGCTCCCAGGAAAGGGGGATGGGGAGCCTAGTGTACTGGTATGTGCTACCTGGCCAGGCTATTCCCAAATACCTGTTCATGGGGCCAGTGCCAGAGTGTATAACCTATCCCAGGGAGATCTCCTGACCTGCAGAGAAGGCTGCCCACCTCCTTCCAGACTGTTTCTCTACATTGATGCTTGCCCATACTCCATCTGCCCTGCTGACAACTTCCTGACCTGCCTGTTTTTAGAACCTGCCTCCTGACTGCCTCTTCCCCACTTGAGGCCACTCTTCACACCTCAGCAATGTGCTGGGCCTGGGGTTTGGGTCTCTGTGGGCTCAGTCTGTGGGGGAGATAGAGAGTGAGGGAGTGGTCACACATGGCCAGTGCTCCAAGCCTTATCCCAGGGGTGCTGAGACATCCTGCTCTAGGCCTCCATTATCCCCAGCCATTCCCATGGCCCTGGGTCTTCCCCAGTTAAGGTTGTGACCTACTTTCCTTTTTTTTTTTTTTTTTTTAGTACTAGGGATTGAAGGGTGGGTGGTTAACCAATAAGCCACACCCCCAGCTCTTTTTATTTTGAGACAAGTTCTCATTGAATTTCTTATGGCTTCACTAAGTTGTTGAAGCTGGCTTTGAACTTGCCATTCTTCTGCCTCAGCCTCCCAAGTTGCTGGGATTACAGGTGTGCAGCATAGCACGTGCCTGGAATATCTTTTTTCTTTCCCCTGGTACTGGGGCCTCACACAAAAAGTAGGCAAACACTCTACCATTGAGCTACATCATTAGCCCAACCTACCTTCCTTTGAGGATAAGCCATTGTTGAGGGGACCAGGCAAAGGGTAGGGTGGGATTCAGAAGAGGCATACCTTGCACATCCATCCAACCCCAGATCCTGCTGCTCCTGGCAGGTTCATCTCTTTCCTACTGATGTGCTCCCCAAGAAATGCTGTACCTCTGGGCAGTGCCTCCCAGCACCCAGGATGCCTTGTATACCCAAAGCACATGACTGGGACCCTGTCTACCATTCACCCTACACCCCAAGTTCTCTGGCAGAGCAGCTGGGGAGGGGGTGATGGGGAACAATCCCAGAGGCCATTAAGCCTGAGCCAGTGCTGGGGGAAATATATTTCACAGGTGATTTCCAGACTGGTGGCGTATGGAGGAGGCTATTACTCTAAAATGAAGAAGGGTGGGAACTTCACACGGCTGCCTAGAGGGACCTGGAGATGTGGGCTTTGTTGTTATGGATGTGTGTACCCACTGCATGCTGGAAAGCCTGGCCCAGGGATGAGGGTGTGTGGAGAGGAGATAGGGATCACAAATACAGCCCTGTGTTACCTTGTTGGAGTTATTTGGTGCCTCAGTTACCTCTTCTTTAAAATGGGATCATATCTCCCATGTTTTTGTAGTCCTGTTTCAGACCATGTTCTCAGAAGATGGGTCTAGTGACAATAACCAGGCAGTGTGGTAGCTCTCTGGCCACGCCCCTGGGAATGCCTGAGGAGGTGGGGCTTCTGGGGTGGCTCTTCTGCAGTTGTGGATCCCTTACAGAAGAAATTTGCATTGCTAAAGGATTCACCACAGAGTGCCAGAGAGGAAATACCAGGAAAATCGCAGTGGGCAAGTGCTGTGCACTTGTGGGCCCTTAAACAGGCCAGCAGCAGGAGGCCTGACAGGTGGTGTTCCCATCTAACTGGGGGAAGTGGTAAGGGATTAAAATAATATCCCCAACCTCTACCATGTGTTGGGCCAAGCCTTAGCATTCTCTGCTACTCACACACTGGGGACAAGGTCACAGTTACAGAAGGTTTTGGGATGCTGGGGCCAGGAGGCTTGACAGAGGAGCCCAGCTGAGATGTGCGTGTTACAGTCTGTGGAGTGAATGAAGGAATGAATGGATGGAATCAGTTCCTGGGATACGAGGCCTCTCCTTGCCAGTTTGTTCCCCCTTCATTCACTGAAGGCCCAGCTTGTCTGGTGAGCCCCTGATTGTTCCCAGATGGAGGGAGCCTCAATTGAGCCCCTCTCGGGCAGCTCCTCTGATCCTTGCTTTTCCCATCTGAGAAATGGCGAGGCAGCCTGGCCTAGACCTTTCTCATAGGCTAGACCTGAGGACATATGAGCTGGGCTGGTCAACACAGGTCACTTGCCATGGCAGAGGTGACCCACAGGTCCTTGCAGAGATACCCCAGGGAACAAGGCCCTGAGTGGGCTATTCTTGGGCATTAGGTAGGGCATCAGCGGACTTAGCCATGCAGGTTGTACACAGAGAAATCTAGTACAGCCTGAGGCTCCCACTAGCTCATCCTCTTCCTGTCAGTTCAGGCTGACAACAGTCCAGGGAGGAGATACAGAGGACATGCTGTGTTGGAAGATGATCATGCCATGGAGAAGGGGCAGGATAAACTGGGGGAAGGTTGCAGTTCAACTGGGTGTGGGTAGGGTCAGAGTGGGCTTCACAAAAAAAGAGGAGACATTCGGGTAAAGCCCGGAAGGAAAGGAGCATGGGAACCACGTGAGTATCTGAGTGCTCTAAGCAAAGAAGCAGTCAGTGCAAAGGTCCTGAGGTGGGATGTGGTCACAGCAGAGGGAGGAGTAGGGGAGAATAGGAGAAGAGGAGGTCCGGAGATAACTGGGGTCAGCTCAGGCACGGCCACTCAATTAGCATGTATTTGGTCATTGCTCAAATAAGTTGGGAACCAAGGGAGCAGAGAAGGAATGGGATCAAGGCGTGGCCATGGTGATAGTAAGACATGCCAGTGGTTTTGTTTGTGTGAACATCTGGAAGAAAGAGCTGTAGACAGCTAAGCTGAAGGAAGCTGGGGAAGAGCAGGTCCAGGAATGAGCAGGTTTTGGATACAGTGAGTTTGTGATGACAACTACGTGTCAGTGTGGCAATGTGTCTGAGCTGGCTCTGTGTCTCTGAAGAGGTCCTGGCTGAGCTGTGCCTGTCCAGGCTGGGTGCCAGGGACCGAGCAGAGAATCCTTCTTTGTGACCCCTGAGCTTACCACCTGCTGCCTGCACCAAATGACCTTATCTTTCACTATTGGGAGTGTGCTGCTCCTGGTGCACTTGAAGATTGACTTCTACAGGCCTCTGAGTGGTGCAGCCTGCTTTAGTGCCCACAGTCAGTGTGTGGTCACAGCCCTGGGGCAACATGTGTGCAGAGCTCACTCATGGGCCTTGCCCAGGCTATGCCCTTTATCTGGACTGCCCTCCAGCTCACATGATGTCCCCTTCATCTGGCCAGCCTAGGCAAGGTTGGGCTCCTTGCCATGTACCTTGTCCCCCAAGGCTCACCGGGCTTCTCTTCCCTCCACTCATCGTCCCATCTGAATCAGATGTTTGCCTGCTCTGCTTGAATTCCAGGCTCCCAAGGGTAGACCTGCATCTGCCTTGCTCACCACTGAATCCCTCTCTAGTGCTCACAGTAGGTACTCAGGAACTATCTAAATGGATAGATGAGTGAATGAGTCAATGAATGAATGGGTAAGTGAGGAGTGACTGAGCTAGTTAGGAATTTGCAAAAAGTTGGAAACACCTGCAAAGTATTTTGCCAGTAATAAGCCCTGCTCATTCAGCCATGGTGCTTCTCCTGGAGCCAACGCTAAGGACAATACAGACTCATCAGACAGGATGGTTCCTCTACCTCGCTACCCCCTGACAGTGCCAGGAGATGGGGTCCAGAGATGGCACTTAAAGCCCCTTCTTCATTGCAGCTGTGCATCCCTCACAGCCTGCAGAGGAGATTTGCGTTACTAACAGATTCACCACAGAGCACCCAAGTAACAGGCCTGCAGTGCAGTGTGCTCAAGGGGGGTTGAGTACTTGCATTCACATGCAGCTTGGCTGGCTCTCAGAAACCAGGCACCATGGAGAAACAAATCCCATAGAAGTGGGCCTTCTCCCCTTACCTGGTCCAGGCGCCCTGGGAGCAAGGGGGCCTTTGAGAGAGCTGGTAGGGGTAGTTCTACCCTGCTGAGACAACATTCCCCAGCAGGATAGGACTGGGAGTCTAAGGAGGGACTTCCCCATTGCACCCAGTTTTGGATTGCTTGAGAGGCAATGGGAGTCTTTGATTGTAGGGGAGTGTTAACTCCCTTCCCTAAATTGGAAAAAAAAAAAAAAAAACATAAACAAGGTGTGGCCCTTACCTGCACCCTGTTCCCTAAGTTTTAGCTTTTGGAATCCTTCTTGAAAGTAAGGAGGACTGTGGTCTTGGGGACTTGGCCAGGGCTCTGGAGCCAGACTTTACTGGGTTCAAATCAGGTTCAGCCTAGACTCGTGTGGTCTTAGGCAAGTTGTTTCATCTCCTTAGGCTTCAGAGTCCTCATCTGTGAAGTGGGCATAAATTGGTTTGCACCTGGCCAAGGGTGCTGTGTGACTTGAGTGGGAATCACACAAAGAGCACCTGGCACACAATAGGTGATCTACATCTTCATTTCCTTTCCCTCAACTGCCTGTTAAACTTGGAGCCCTGCCGTCTAACCTCTCTCCTGTTGCAGAGGGTGGTACCAGTCTGGTGATGGTAGGAGATGTTTGGGAAAAACTATCCCCAGGTGTTTTCAGAAGGCTCTTTTCTGCCAGACCCCAAGCTAAGCTCTTCAGAAAGCTTGGTAATGGAACCAGGCTGCAGACCCAACCTGAGGTGATGTTTGGTAAAGTGTGGTGAGAACTGTGGTTTGAGAAGGGGAAAGGGAAGGCTTCCTGTCAGAGGTGACTTGGCCAAGTAGAGGAGGGACAGGACCGGAGGACAAGCTTGCCCTGATTAAGTTGAGTTCTGAAATTTTGGTAAGACTTTTCCTCTGTACCTGGATGTCCTCAGGAGGCCTGTAAGCTTCCACAAAGGGGGAACAAAGGACAGCGAGGGGGTCTCTGTCCTCCTCAAGGCAGGAAGCCATGTACAGGACACACACAGAGGACAGCTATTTGTGGCTCAGCTAGGATTTGACTCATGCTGGGGGTGGGGAGGATGTGCAGGAGGGGAGATGGAGACGTCAAATCATAGAGCCTGACCAGAATGATTGGTGAAATGTGGACAGGGTCTGTCCTGACACCTCTAGTCAGGCTTCGGCTACTGTGTGGGGCAAGAATCAGTGCTGCAGCTCCTGGGTTCCCGTTTGACTTACCTGGTTGACCTCCACAGGTCCCTCAATCCTCCTCTGTACCCCCTGAGACCAGGCTTGGACATGGCTCCCCTATCACAGCACCTGGCTGGTCACACAGGGACTTCAGCCTCATGCCCACTCCTGAGGGCCAGTCTCACCACACTTTAGCTTACCCTGGTTGTGAAATGGGTCTGGGTGGGGTTGTGTTCCCATCATGCCTGACTATGGGGTGTATTCTGGGGAAATCAGTTACTGCAGGCTTCAAAATGCCTACAGTCTGTGTCATTGGCTATGGCAGGTGGTTCCAGGCCTGGGGAGCAAAACAACAGATACCTACGCCAGTGGCCCTGGTGGGGACCCTTTGCTTTGCCCTAGGTGGCCTTGACTGTTTTGTGAACTTCTCTTGGGAAATTCATGAACAATGACTCCCAGGTGCTGGCACCTTGGGGACCCATGAACCTTGGCCACCAGAGCTTTATCTCTAACCTCAGGAAAGGATTCTCCCACTCCCTCTCTGTGTGGTGAGCTATAAATCACTTACCATTTGTGGCTGCTTGTCTCCGTGTACCAGCACTTTCTCAGTGTAGTGCAGGGAAATCAAAACACAGGACTAATTGGGATGCTGGGACACCACACAGGATTTTGTTAGGAAATAAAAGGTGAATGATCCTGCTGCCAGAGCAGTTTGAAAACCATCAGTGTAGCCCAACATCATCAGTCTATAAATGGGAAACTGAGGCACAGGCAGGGGAGTGGGAGAGCCTGCACAAAGCCATGGGCTCTGACCTTAAGAACCAGAATCCAAGTATTCAGGAGGAAGCACCATGAGCAGGGGTTGGGTGGAGGTGCTGGGTGACCTGCATTGGGGATAGGGTGACAGAGAAAGAATGGAGGAAAGTCCATGGTGTGGGCTATTCCTCTGCACTTTCTTCTTGCTTCCTGGAAGAAGTGGCTGTGCCAGCACCCAGCCCTTCTGGGAGAGCGATGAATTATGCATGGAAGTCACAGGCCTGGGCAGGCCCATCATAAATGAGCCTTAATAATTCATACGGAGAGGAGCCAGGGGAAGGGAGGGCCTCCTGGGCCAGCCCCAGGGCAGCCTCCACCTCCAGCCCCTCCACAGGCTCCCTCTGCCCACCCCACCTGCCTCTATCCAGGTCCAACGACATGCAGATAGGTCAGTCTGTACCTCCGAGTTGAGGAGCAGGAGCCTCCTCTCTTAGGCCTACAGCCCAAAGCAGAGGTAACAGTAGGGGATAGAGAGGAATGCAAGCTAGAACAATAACCCCAGGAGAGACATGGAGATCAGTTGCTGCTGGTGGGGAGATGCAGTTTAAAACGTGGGTCCAGGTGGCCTCACTGAGCTGGCATGTATGCAGAGACCTGAGGGAGGTGAGGGGCCCCCATGAACTGTTGGGGAAAGGCATAGGGAACAGTGTACAAAGCAGGGTGCAGGGCTATGTTCAAGCCATACTGAAGAGACCAGTGTGGCCTGAGGGCCAAAATCAGAATGAACTCTGGGGGATGGCCACTGGATGGACTTTGGCTTTTCCTCTAGTGCTGTGGAGCTACAACTTGGTGTTGACAGGAGGAATACCTTTCCTAAAGGACACCCTAACTCTGTGTGGAGGGGAATAGATTGAGGGAGGTGGGATGCCAAGGTGATCAGTGAGCTGGCAGCTGCTGGTCCAGGGGAGAAGATGACTGTGAAGGCCAAATGGGAAGCAGTAAAGTGAGCATATTACCAAGGCAGAGCCAGTAGGACTTGCAGATAGGCTGGATGTGTGAGAGAAAGTGGGTTTCTGGTCACCCCAGAGCTTTTGACCTGAACAGAGAGATCAACCTTTGATCCTCCAGCTGAGGTGGGAAGATGAAGGGTGGGGAGAAAGTAGGGAGTGGGCCCAGAGGGAGGTCAGGATCTCAGCTTCAGATGCATTCAGAAGCCTCTTAGACACCCAAGTGGCCGTGCCACACCAGCAGGTGGACATTCAAGACTGGTGTCCTGAACAGAGATAGGTACCATTCCTATTGGCCTTCATGAGCAATGTGACTTTAGTCTGTGCTTGTCTCCCCCTCTGAGAATTGGGGACAACAATTTGGCTGGTGTGGAGATTAATTAAGATAGTGCAGTATGCAATCCCTGGTGTGAGAGCAAAATTGAGACCTGGAGAGGCCACACAGAGTGGGGACTAGAGGAGAGCTGACTGCTGTGTCCTTCCAGGCCATCACCCTGGCCCTGCCCTACACCAGGGTCTAGGGACACAATGCCCTAGACCCTCATCCCTACCTCTCCCCCAGCATTCTCTCCCCGCTCCACAGCTTCCTTCTTCACCCCTTCACGGTGCCTTCTTCAGGCCCCTTTCCCAGGACTATAGGTACTGCTGGGCAGAATTTGCTCCCCTGGAAGTTGGAGCAGTCTGCCTTAGGGGTCTCTCCCTGAAGGTAGAAAATCCCAGACCAGGCTTGGTGGAGGTGAGTGCTGCTCAGGAGCTGCTCAGGAGCGCTGTGACTCTGGCTGTGACAATAAGCACATATAACAACCTTGTGCTGCTTCAGTTTATGTTACAGATGATTTACCTGAGGCCCAGAGAGGCAAAAGGATATTACCAAGGTCACACAGCAAAACCTGTCAGAAACAGAAGTCAGGCTCAGGTTGACCTTCAATGCCCTCCTCCTACTGCTGCTGGGAAATCTCTTTCACCTTTCTCAGCCTTCATGTCCCTGGCTGAGGTCTTGCTTCATCCTTGCAGTCCTCCCTGACTGCAGGTTCCTCTGTGAACCCTTGCTCCTGCCCTGCTGATGGTGAGTGAGGCAGAGTGCTGTGTGACCCTGGACACTTTCCATGCTTCTCTGGGCCAAGCAAGTCTCTTGGGCTCTCCCAGCTCTGAACAGTGTGCTCCCTGGCTCCAGGCCTGCTCCTTTGCTTACCCCTCCTCTTCTCCCACTCCTCCAGCAGGCTGGAGTAAATATTGGGCTGGACCTGGTGCCCTAATTAAAGTCGAATGACAGTTCACTGTTAGTCTGAGGGGGGAGGCTCAAGCTTGCTGCCTCCCAGCCGAGTGCCAATTAGAAATTTTTTTTCTCAGCAAAGAAAGGAAAGGGACAGCCCCGTAATTAATAACCTCATTAAGGAACAGTATTTGGGCAGGGTCCCAAGACGCACATAGATGAGGCCCGTGGATTTGGACTATTTCAAGCTTCAGCAACACTAGCCTTTCTCAGCTCCTCAGGGTCTTTGAGCTCCCTGGTGACTAATGGGCTGCATTTGTGTGCATGGGATTGCAGGGCTGGGGAGAGGGGTGGGGGAGCTATGATCCAGGAGGGTTTTTTTTTTTTTTTCCTTTCTGGTACTGGGAATTGAACTTAGGGCCTCTGGCATGCTAGGCAAGTACTCTACCATTGTGCCACATCCCCATCCTATTTTTTAAATTTTCATTTTGAGATTTTTTGTTTTGTTTTTGCAGTGCTGGGGATTGAACCCAGGGCCTTGTGCTTGCAAGGCAAGCACTCTACCAACTGAGCTATATCCCCAGCCCTAAATTTTCATTTTGAGATAGGGTCTTGCTAAGTTGTCCAGACTGCCTTGGAATTTGTGATCCTCCTGCCTTAGGCTCCAGGAAGCTTCATGTTGCTCATTCTAAAGCTTCCTTTAACTGAGCACAAACAGGTTTAAGATGGCTAGTCCCCTTTGAGTCCTGTGCATGCCTGGGTGGGTGGCTAGCAGGGGAGCCAGCTGAGTGAGCATGTTCCTCTTACTCGGCTTCTCTTTCCCCTCCATGGTGTGAGCAGTGCCAGGCCAGTGCTGCCTCTCTAATCTTACCAGACTCCATGGCTTGGCCCCCTTGGCCTCTGGGGAGGAAGTGACTTTGGCTTAGACTGTTGCCCTCTGCCAGCACTATTGTTCTTGAGAGGTTGTGATCAAGTCAGGATGGGGACTCTGCCCTAGCCATTAAGTCCTTAGAAGATGCTCAGGCCCAAGAGTCTTCTCTGCTGAGTTGACAAGCAAGAAAGGTACCCTGGGCATGGGAAGCCCTGCCCTTGCCCAGGGCTCCCAGGGCAGGGTGCTACATGGGGCCTCCCCTGAGTCAAGGTCTCAACCTACCTGGAGGATCAGCCAGGAGAGAGACTGGACAGTGGGGAGAGCACCTGTGTGTAGGTGAGTGTGTGGGACAGCTGTCATTGCTAGTGTTCCTTACATGGGGTAGGGCTTCTACTTGCCTTCTCTTTGGGTCCTGGGAGGTGGACAAGTTGGTGAATTTCATTTTCCAGATGAGAAAAGTGAAGCCTAAGAGAACACCACTGGTCCAAGGTCTTGGCAGATCCAGGGCTGGATCTGAGCATTCAGGTACAAAAGACATCTGCCCAAGTGATCAGGGAGGACTCCTCAGTGGAGGTGGCCCTTGGGGATGCCATGATTCTTGAGGGCAACTTTGAACTTTCTGCTATTTGCACCTGGGCTGGGGCCCAGAGGAGGGGCAGCAGGGTCCCAAGCCCTGCTTAGAACTGACTGCAGCCTACTCTCTGAGCTCTGAGTGACTGTTAGGGAGCACACCCTTTCCAGGCAGGAATGAAGTAGTGGCCGCCTTACCCACCACGAACCTCTCTTCCCATGGCCTGGTCAGCCTAACCAGGGTTCTGGAGACCCTCCTGAGTCTGCATCTTTCCATCTGTCCCTCCTGCACCACTCCCCCTCCTACTCTTTTTTCCTTTCATAAGACTGCGAAGGCGCCCAGGTGGGAGGTGGCAGGCCAGCTGAAATATAATCAGAATAATTAAATAGCACTTTATTTTAAATTGTTGCCTCCCCCAGAACTGGGAGAATAATTGGCCAGCCTGTCACTAGAGAAGCAAGAGACCTGGGGCCCCTGCCATTGCCAAGCTTGGTTCACTGTGCCCTTGGCAGCAAGCGGTTTCCTCTGTGCCTGCTCCCTCACACCCTTTGCCTGCCGTCGCAGAGCCCTGTCCTAGAGTCCACCACCCTTCCTGCTTCACCTGTTGTCCTGCCCTTGGTGTCCACCCCTTCCCCTCAAACACCATGGCTGCCCTGCTAAGCTGAGGGGAGGGCTAGAGATGGGTTGTAGTCCCCTGGTGGGGCAGGGCTTATCCAGACTGCCTGGTAGAGGCAGCAGGGCTTTGACGCAAAAAAGTTGCAAAATAATGTCCTCCTATGTGTGGTGATAGGGGCCTGCAGAGGCAGAACTTGGAGGTTCCAAGTCCCTCACTGCCTACCAGGCCTTGGCCTCTTCTGGGCCTGCCCCCAGTCTGCTCTGAACAAAGCCCCTCTCCCTTCCCTTCTTGCCCCTGTGCTGGGTCCAGCCGCCCACACCCATCCGTGCCCTCTGAGGGTGAACCTGCGGTGTCACCTGTCTCTGGTTTTTTGATTTGTTTAATTATAGATGAGTTTTCTGCATAATTTATTCCAAAAGCCTGGATTATACTGTACAATTAAATCACATTCTGATCAACAACTTCACATATAAAATTAACAACTGGCAACAGTTTAATCTATGCTGCTGCATCTGCACATGGGCTTTTTCATTTTTCCCCCTCCATCCCTCTCTCATCCTCCTCTCCTCTGCCCTCCTCCTGCCTCCCATCCCCTCTAGATGAGCATTTGCAGCTGGTCTTGAAGCTAGAGTGTTCTGCCCTCCCAGACTTCTAGCTGGGGTCTCAATGGTTCTATCTGTTAAAGGGGTCCTCAACCTCAGCTCCCCACCCCACTCCTCAGCCCAGCTCCCTCCCTGCTCCTCTTGGTTCTGCAGACCAAGGCCTGGCATCCCACAGCACGTGGTGTCCTCTTCTTTACTGCTGGGCTGCCTCAGCCTGCCAGGCCTTTTCTGCAGCACCCTCCCTCCAGCCACCCTCCCCCAGATGCAAGAATTCATTGAGGATTTCCTGAGCATTCACTGGGTCCTGAAAAGGGCTTTACTGGGTGAGCTTCTAGCCCTCAGGGGACTGCCCAGTAACAATACTATCCATCAAGGTGTCCGTGTGCATTTGTCCATTACAACTATCCAGCCAGTCATTATTATCCCTGTTGACAGATGGGAAAACTGAGGTTCAAAGGGGTCGGAACTCTCCAAGGTTAGTAGAGGTAGCTTCTCCTCTGAGGCTTCCCAGAGGCTGCCTTGTCCTAGAAGTAAGGGCTCATGGGTTTAACTGAGCTAGGGAGACAGGCCTGGCTTCTAGGTTTATAACACTGCATCCATCCTCACCAGGGGCCTCGGTTTTCTTGTCTGTGAAATGGGGCTGCATTGCTTTCACTGCCCTAGTTTAGGCACATTGGAGGATGAGACTTAGCCGCCAGCCTCTCACACCCGCACCAGTGATGATGTGCCTTCAGCCCTGACTGCATCGTCTCCTCCCAGAGGCTCTCTCCCCTCACTGTCATGCTAATTTGGCACTTATAAGTACTTAGAGATAGCAGTGTCATCTCAGTGAAAAGCATGGAAAATCACAAGGATGTGGGGAGCTAGCAGGTAAACGTCTCTGTTGGGAGTATGACCCATGGGCCACACCATCTAGCCAAGAGACACTGGCAAAGCCAGGCACTTGGACCCAAGTTGACAGGATCCTGGGCAGAATTTGGTCAGTTTGCCTTCCACCCTATGGGTCTGTGGATCATGATGCATCCCTTGTTTTTCGAAAACCTCCACACCCTTCTGTGTGAGCAAGGGCACCTGTGCCTGCTAAGGTTAGACTTGGCTTGGTGGGTGGCTTCTCTAGCCTCAAGGCAGGAACATTGAGGGGGTATAATAACCTCCTGGCCTTCTTGGTATCCATGTGTCACCACCCCCACCCAGAGCCAGTACTGGAACACTGGCCAAACCCTAGAACCCACAAAGTCATATCTGTGACAATGAAATGAATTATCCATCATGTTCTTTTTAATTCTAGGACACGCACAGTGCCTTCCTAATTGGATTTGATTTAAGTGAAGAATCAAAGTAACCTGTTTTCCCTATCATTGTGCTAATGGGCAGTAAGTTCGGGCCTAGGGTCTGCCTGTCAGGCCCAGGATGCCAAACCAAGGACTAGAGCCACCCTTAGACCATGAGAGTGTATGTTTGTGTCCAGACATATCATGGCAGGCCACTCCATGCAGCCCATGGCAAGAGTCTAGAGCTGCTCAGCCTGGAGGTGGGAGCACAGGGACTCTGTGTGTGTGTGTGTGTGTATGTGTGTGTGTGTGTGTGTGTGGTGGGGGAGGGGACTAAGAAAAAGAGACTAGGAGGGACAGGGAGTGCATATGTATATCTTAACCTTGGGGAAGAATTGGACTTTATCTTGAGATGTGGTTCTTCTAAAAATTATTTTAGTGTTGAAATAGACTTTTTTACGTGAAATGATGGTGATTATATTAATATTGTGTTGTCTGAAAGAGTAAATAAAATACTTTTCATCCAATTAATTTTCTTTTACTTATCTGTAAAATCCCAGAAACAAACTTATAGGCATACTATAAGAGTCCAGGGTCTGGACTGGAAATGCTGTCAGTTTGCTCTTTTGTGGAGCAGGGGCACTGTACTTTCTAACATTTGCCAGTTTCTGTGATGTAAATGTTCCCACTATGATCTCAAGCCCCTAAGGTGCTAGCACTAAATGTAGAACTGGAAAGAGGTGCAAACAGTTTGCTATTATGTGTCATCTTTTGAGACTCCAGTACACTTCTGGAACAAGTCCTGTGTCTATCCCTTCCTGGATGAATGACCTTGGGCTGGTCACTTATATCTTCTGAGCCTCAGTTTCCTCATCTTTAAGTTGGGGATGATAACATTTGCTTCTTTGTGAGGTTGAAATGAGAGAGCATGTGACATGCTGGCTGTTCTTTGTACCTAATGGTTGCCCTCATACATATTAGTACAGGAAAGATTATGATTGGCATTTTGTCCCCTAGACCAGTGAATGGCTGAAGTCAGTGTTAAGGCCAGGGCAGAATAATGGTTCCCTTTGGAGATCAGATCCTTGACCCTGCCCATTTGTCTGCCACCTGCCTGGCTGGACATAGGGCTATATGGCAGTTCATCCCAGTATTAAGCCCCCAGGGCTCTGCCATTTTAGGATTACAAAAGAGCCACCTGCCACATTGTTCACCCACAGCCAGGGCCAAGACATCAGTGCCTGGTGGACAGTGGCCAGGCTAAAAAGGCTCTCTATTCTCTGCTATGCCTTGCCTGCCCCAGTCTGGCAACTGAGCCTGGTTGCCCTTCTTAGCCCTGCCTGCAGCTTGGCCTCCACCCTTACTCAGGGTTAGATCCCCCTGTGGCGGGGTGCGGAGGTGGGAATCTGGCTGTGACCCAGCCAACAACAAGCTGAAGCTAATACCTCTTTCTTTTGAAGTTGATTTTTTTTTCCCCATCATGGTCCTGATATTCAGCTTGGCAAATTGCAATTAGTGATCTGCCCGCCTCCTGCTCCAAGTTCCCATGCCAACCGACCTGGGCACACACAATGGCATGGACCCAGCCCCCCAAGACACAAGCCTGAGGATGGATATGGGGCAAGGGGCTGGGGTGGAAATTGGACTCTTTCCACCCAGGGAGCCAGAAGAAAGTCCTGGCATTAGGGGAGGTGGCAGGCTCAGGGAGAGGTGAGGGGCCCAGATGCAACCCACCTGGCATCACTGCCCTAACTGTGCCCTGTGGACTGTGCTTGACTCATGTTTATTTAAATCTTTTTGGTGACTCCTGCAGGTCTTCTCTGGAAGGGCCTCTGTTGGTGGAATGGGAGTGTGTCAAGTGGAAGGGGAAGTTGAGATACCTTTTCAGACACAAAAGGGCAGGGAGCACTGGTCACAGCAGAGAGCATCTTTGGTGGTGTGGAGAACATCTCTGGCTGGTCTCCAGTGAGAGCTCACCTGATGGCACTGCTGAAGAAGTGGTCACGGGAGCAGTGAGGCCTCTCCCCAGATGCCTTCCTTTTCCTGGGTGTAGGGCTGAAAATACAGAGCTATGTGGCCACCTGTCCCTCCTGTACCCTCAAAGAGATCCCTGTACAGTACCTCTTGCTTACCTATTCTCCTGTGTTCTTGTGACACTCTAAGAAGTAGCCCCAGATTATTCCCAGATTGCAGAAGAGGAAGCTGAGACAGGATGGGTTAAAACCATCCTAGTGGGAGGGAGACCTGCTCAGACTTGTGGCTCAGGTGAAGGATTCATGGGGCTTTCCAGGCCTCCAGAAAGTAGAAGGACCTTCTTCACTGCACCCATGGATGGGTGCATGCTGGACATCCAGTGAAAAACTTAAAATAAGCATCTGTCTACCAGGGTATGGGACAGGTGAGGATCATCTGAGCTGGAAGATCTCCATGTGTACCGCTCAGATGAGGCCCAGAAAGTCAGGGATCTGTCCCAGTTACATAACAGCTTGGTGGTGACAGCAGTTTTCCCCTCCTTCCCCGGGCCCCACCTGGCTCCTTCATGCCTTCCTCTTCTGTGGTGTCCAGAAATCCCCATGTTCATAGCAGCTACATCAAGGGCGGGCTCTTCATAGTGAAAAATAGTCTCCCTAGGCTTCTTGGAACTGATGAACTCCCTCAGAGCATTTATAATACACTCCTCTCTCCTCCTCTGCTGTCCGACAGCACATGAGGAGAGCCTAGGCCACTTGGCTGGACTTCAAAGAGAAATCACAGGTGCATTCTGGTTCCTTGCCTCTCTTTCTCCTCTAGAGAACTGAGTAGAGTGGCTGCTGTGGTTTCCTGTGGGTGACAGGGGTTGGGCTGTCCCACCTCCAGTGGATCCTCCTAAGATCTCTCTGTTCTTTCTGTACACAGAATGCAGCACTGGGCCCGCCGCCTAGAGCAGGAGATTGACGGTGTGATGCGGATTTTTGGAGGCGTCCAGCAGCTCCGGGAGGTAAGCCTGGCATTCATGCTTTTCCTTCAGGGACCCTCTTCCAAGTGGGAATGGGGAAAGGGTTCAGAAACAAAGAGTGGAAGATTTGGCATTGCTGAGGTCCTGGCATGGTAGGGCATCACTGGACCCAAAGCAGGAACTCCTATAGTTCACAAGGTAACTGTCCGAGCAGTGACCTGTTGGCTCTGATGACCCTTGTTTCTGGGAGAGTGTTGGGGTTTTTCAGGTTTCCAGGTGGGTGAGCTCTGTGTTTGAGGCAGCACACAGGGAGGGAGCCCAGACCCTTGAGGGGCCAATGAGTATGTGTGGAAGCCCAAGAGACAAACTGTGAAATGAATGGAATGGCCAGGGCAAAGGAGACTGGGTCAACCAGCCTGGGGCCAACCCTCTAGGTACTGTAGCCCTCAAGGAATGGCAAGCCTGCATTTAATGGGACGTGGGATCAAGGTGCAGGAGGGGTGATTGATTAAGCACCAGCAACCACATTCATCCTGGGAGATTATGTTAATGTTTGAAATAGTGATGTGAAGAGCAGGTCATCATTCACCCCCAGAAGGCTGCAAAATGTGTTGCTGTCAGGCTACGGGCTCCTGAGCTGTCACTCTTTATGTGGAAATGCAGAAGCTCAGAGAGCTGAGCTCCTAGAGTGGTGGGGGTGGGATTCCCATGGATTTGTTCCCTGGGGCATGGACCTGGGAGGTCCTGTCCACACCTCAGGGATCTCCTGCCAATAGTTGGCCTGGGAACAGCAGAGAAGACCTAGTTACTGTTCGGGGTTCAGTGGCGAGTCCAGATCCAGTCTTTTATGATTAGATGATCTTGATCAAAGTAGGAGTCAGCAGATGTAACCTCTGGGGGCAGGGACTTGTGGGGGTTGTCCTCAGTCCTTTTCCCATGCTTAACTTCTAGCTGGTACCCAGGAAATGAGAGCAGTGGTGAGTGTGTTGACATCATTCGTGGATGTAGAACTTCTGGCACAAATGTGGCTAATCAGAGGTGGTTAATGAGGGGGTAACATAGCAGGGGGGGTCACCCAGGTCTAGAGGTCTGAGTCAGTAGCTTGCTTGATGTCCTCCCCCAGGGGACAGGTCTCAGAGCCTCCCTCTCCTGGTTCCTGGACTTGTACAGCAGTAGCCCTAACCCATTCTTCCTGTGAACTCTCCATGACTCAGCTGCGCTTGGAAGCCTGCAGAGCTTCCAGAGAAAGCTCTGTAGGAAGCTGTTCCGGAACAGGAGTCAATTTAGGCTCAGGAATAGCACTCAGCACTAACCAGGCTCTAAGTGGGCACTGCCAAATGCTGCTGTGTAGGTTAATGAAGGGATGATGGTTCCCTGGAACGTGCCTCATGCACCTTTCCAAGTTTCATATTAGGATATTAGATGTACCATTTAAGAATCCTCCATGATTTGAATCCTCATCTCAAGGACGTTGTTTGTTTTGTACTCGTGGACAACTTAAATCCTGAATGTTTGTCTATGAGAAATCAGTACACACTTCATGCCTATGTCTTGGATCTATCTGGACCAGTGAGCTTCCTGGATGGAGAGGACCAGAGATGGAATCCTGGCTTGGCATAACTGTTATGTGTCCCTTGTTGATCCTGGACTCTCTCTGATCTTCATTTCTGATCCATGGCAGTGCTGCTAAAACTGACTGGAGAATGAGGTGGTGAGAACGGCAGTGGACAGGCTGGTGCTATTTGTTCCCTTTTCTTGAAATCAAATTTGACTTTCCCTTGTTGATCACTTTCACTCCCAGGATGTGGACCCTTCCTGTCATATGGAACTAGAGTGATTCCAGGGCCTTTCATCTGTTAGCCATGTCTTCCCTCATCCCCCACCTGCCGACAGCAACCAAGTTGTCATGCAGGACAACTTTGGGACTTTGAACTCCTGTTCCAAGGTGCTGCTCCTCCTCTAACTGTGAGCCTGGGGCAGTGTGGAGTTGGACTGGAGCAGGGCTGTGCTTGGTGTGGCAGACAGGAAGGCAAGCAGAGAAGTGCTGACCTAGCGTCCACTCCTCCCTCCAGTCCCTCCACTGCCCACGGCTGCCAGCTCTGTCCTGCTCTAGTTTTTTCTCACCTGCTTCCTCAGCTTCTTACTTCCTGCTGACAGCTCTGGTGCTGCTTCTTGGCACAGGGCACTATGACAAGGTGCATGGGTGGGGGTAGGGACAGGGGCCCAGTGATAGAATTCTAGAAAAAGAGGGCATTCCTGTGGGAATAGGAGGGAGCTGGCAGTAGGCTCCCCCCATTTCCTGGCTCACACCCTACACTGACCCTCACACTATTGCTATTCTTCCAATACACATGGGCCCATGTACCCAGCCCATGCCTGACTCTGACAGGTCAGGAGGATTCTTGGAGCAGAGCCCTGACCAGCTGCTCATGCTGCTGTGGACCCTGGCACCAGTGCTGCCAAGTTGACAGCCTTGGTCCCCCCTGGGGCTGCACCTCTACTGTCCCCTCTGACTGATTCTGAGCTGTCCCCAAACACCTGCAGCTGGGGTGATTTTGGCATCTGAGCCCCCATCTGAGCCTGCCTGTCCCACTCCTAGAGGCTGCCCCACCCCCAATAACTTGGAGCCTTGAGGGCTGACAGCTGCAAAAGAGCAGAAACTGCAGACAGTGGCATTTGGGAGTATTTTCCTTGCCTTGGCATTTTCCTCTTCCCGACCTTACCACAACCCCATGAGGGTATGATTGGGAGCAGTCTGTGGCCCATTTACAAGTTGGAAGCTATGGAAAATCTTGTCAGGGTATGGGGTCAATCTAAAGACCCCATAGAATTTCCTCATTTAACCCTTGGACTAGCATCCAGCCTGAGCTCCTGCTATGAGCTGGTGCTCATGTGCCATCCCCACCCCATGCTTAGCTAGACACCTCTATGCCACTCCTGGGTACCCCAGCCTCACCCCCCAGACCCTCTTCACCGGTTCACTCTTGCCCTGAACAAGCCACAAAAGTGTGGACCCTGAGAAGTCTGCCCTCTCCTTCAGAGCCCCTGGGGCTGAGCAAGCTCTCCCGATCTCCTTCTCCACCCTCCCCCATCAGCACCATATTGTCCCCATCCTGCAGGGAGAGCAGAGAGCATATGCTGGGGCTCAGAGTTCATTTACATAATGAGACTGATCAGGATGAATAATTCATCAGGTACCTGGGGGTACACTGGTAGGATGTGGAGATGGGCAGGTCTCCCATCTCTGAAGCCCAGGTCACTCTGATGGGTGCAGTCAGGGACCTACCTCTGCTTACTGGGTGTCTAGAATACAAGAGGAACAACTCTAGGGACCTTGTGGGAAAGCAAAGCAGGAGAGATTATCATCTATGAGGAAGAACCAGTTGGCTCCTCAACCCTGGGGTAGGTTTCTGACCTGCTGAGATACTTTCTTTTTTCCACCCTTGGAGGGGAGAAGACCCTCTTCCTGGGTTGAGGTAGGGTGAGGAAGAGCTGCCTGTCCAGAACTGGCCAGGGAGCAGAGATCTGGGATGATCCAATCTGGGGATTGCAGACTACCCTCTGGGAAGTCTCAATCCAGGTCTAGACTAATGGGGGCCTTTCCCAGTTCATGTCAACCCTCTGTACCTCACCTGCCAGTCCAAGTAGAAATGGCATATTTCTGTACTCACTTGCCAGGCTGCTTCTGCCCCCATGATGACTTTAGCTCAGCTACATACTGCTGGTTAGTCCCTTGGCCCTATCATACAGTTGGGTAAACCAAGACCCTGGCCACCACCTCCACAGGCCAGGCCTATCCTGGAGCCCTGGCAAGCCAGCCCTGAGTGGTGGTGGTCATGGTGGCAGAAGAGCCATTCTGGGGTAGCATCTCCCCTGGATTGTTGAGCCTGCCTCCATGCAGAGAAGGACCCTAGGGATTGAAGATTCCCAGTTGAGTCTCCTGTTTTCCTCTCCCTCTGCTGTGCTTCTCTGGACATTCAAGCCCCTGGTATCCATGGGCCACTACCTCTACTGGTACATTCCACGAAGGACATTTCTGAACCAGTGACAGTACCATAGTCCTGCCTCTTCTTGTCTGCCCCTGGTCATCGCTGGAGCCCATTTGGTCAGTGCTCGCAGCCACATCTGGGACCTGGCTCCCAGCATGGACCAAAATCTGGCCAAGCCCAGGGATACTATCCTTTGGGGCCCAGGGAGGGAAGACAGAGCCTCTCTGCAGGTTCCTGCTCCTCTTCATCCCCTTTCCCCAGCTCGCACCTCCGCACACTCACACACTGGCTGTGGTAGTGCTGGCTGAGGCTTTGGTCTGTCCCTACTGGGGAGAGTACTCTGGGCATCTGGGTATCCCAGGGAGGTTAGCAGTGCCCAAGAGTGCAGGGAACCTCAGAAACAAAGGGACTGGAGCAGAAACTGAGGTACAGGGAGGTACCAGGGAACAGAAGCAGTCACAGGGCAGCCAGGCAAGGGGGACACAGGTTGTGACCCCAGGCCCCTCAGTTGATCCTTTCGTCAGAGTACTGTGATTCACCTGAGTCCCTGATTGGCAGGCAGCAGGTCCTTGGCCAGGCAGATACCTACCCACACAGGACTGGCATGGGCTGCCCAGCTGATGCGATGAGAGTCAGTTCAGGGGATGGTTAAGGAGTTCCACCCAAGCCCTTTCTAGTTCCTTGCTAGGGCCCCTGCAGTCCAGGAACTGTTGTCATAGGGGCTGTGCACATACTCATCATGCAGCCCCTACCCCTCCATCTAGCCACCTCCTGGGTAGTGCTCTCCTCTCTCCTGGCACAGATGATCAAGATGTGGAATGTGTCGGGTTGGGGCGAGGGGGTGGGCTTGGGTGTGAAATATGCCGCTGGGTAGGGATTGCTGTTGCTTGCCTCCCTAAAAACCCACATATATTATTCTTTAATGGAAAGTTAATTGTCTTATTATTCCCTCCATATGGTCCTCTTCCTCAGCACCCAGCGGGGATGCATGAGGCTAGGGGGGGCTCCTGGGAGGGCGTCTGAACGTGATGAGGCTGCTGCTTGAACATAATTGGGTACAGAGAGACGGATGCATAGGAGCCTGGCCAAGCCCTGCCTGGACCCACTTTCTGTCCCCTCCAGCCAAGCCTGCTCCCCACCTCTTTCTTACCCTGGAGGTGGCCTCTCTAATCCACTGTAACACTGTAAGGTTCAGAATGCTGTCTCCTCTCCCTTCTGAGAACTGTGTGAGGAAACACGGGTTTGGATGGGAAATTGGTTGTTGCCCTCCTGCTACCCCCATTCCCCACTGTCCCTGAACATACATTCTGCATTATGGCTTATCTGCTTTGTGGCTTACAGGAAAAATGTCTTTTTTTTTTTTTTTTTTTATTGAACCCAGGGACACTTAACCACTGAACCACATCCCCAGCCCTTTTTATTTTTTATTTTGAGACAGAGTTTCACTAAGTTGCTGAGGCTGGTGTTGAACTTGCAATCCTCCTGCCTCAGCCTTCCAAATTGCTGGGATTACAGGTGTGCATGCCCCACTAAAATATGTCTATTTTTGAGCTTTTCTAAAGCCATTATCCATGGCAGAAACTCCTGCCTGAGGCCAGCTGGGCTTAGGCCCCGCTACCCTTCCTCACACCCCAGCAGAAGGGGCATGCAGGGAGGTCAGTCGTGGAGGATGGCTGCCCTGGGACACTTCCCCAAGGGGGAATCATGCTGACCACCCCTTCCTTGGTACCAGCCCCATAGAGGCTTCCATACCCCAGTGGCTCCTCTAAAGCTGCTGAGGTTGAGCTGGGTCCTGGTGCCCTCCTCAGCTCCCTGTTCTCCAGCTCAAGCTTCTCTGGCTGCTGCCTGGGAGTGTGAGGGTATCACGTCAGAAAAGCCTCATAGCAGTTGGAGGATATGGTGACTGGAAGGTTCAGAAGGCCTATTGCTGCTGGAGTCTTGGCAGGGGAAGGCTGAGACAGGGAGCCATGGTGGGAGGCTTTTGGGATTCTGGGTAACCTCAGCAGGGAGTTGCTGCCCAGGTCTCTGTGGAATCTATGGGTGTGGAAGGAATGAATCCATGGGAGAGCCTCCCTGGGTGGGATGAGCCAGTGTCACAAGTATGAAGAGAGGAGCCTCTGGCTTCCAGCTTGTACCAAGAGGTCACTGTGAAGGCACATCCAAAGTCAGTTCCAAAGGAATGGAGAACAGAGTGCTTGCTATGTCTTCTGAAGGCAGGGCCTCCATGTGGCCCCAGAGCTAAGGTGAATCTGGAGTTGAACCTAGGACCCATGCCATGAGTAGCAAGCGAATGGTGGAGTGTGATGGAAAGAGTGATGTGACTAGGAATGTCAGGACTGGGCTTTTGCATACTGTGGGACCTGTAGTTGTGGTCCTGCCTCTCTGAGTTTTATTTCCCCCACCTGTGAAATGGGGATATAGGTAGTCCTATCCTCATGGAAAATGTGAGGATCTCAGAGAAGCAGAAACAAGGAATTGCTACAGAGCCACACGAATGTGGGAATGTCTTTGTGCCCCCAAACTAATTGCCTGCCCTACCAGGGATTAGTCATAGTTTTGGAAAATTCAGATGCCCAAGATGTCCTCTCTGGCTCAGCCCAGGAGTTTAAATATTCATCCCTCTTCTCACCTGGCCATGACATCTTTTGGGAACAAAGGCCATCAAGCTGGAGCAGGACTTGAAGAAGTATGGCCTGTGAATCAGCTTCTTTGGTCAGAAATCCAGGAATCCATCTTCAGAGGCACCCCTGAGAAGGAGGTGGCAGAGACAAAGCAAAGGTCCAACACCCATAAGGTCCTAAATTGATTTCTTCATGCAATAAATCAGCAGCTTGTTTCTCAGGCCCTGTGACCAGGAAATGGGGACAAGGACACCTACCTGTGAGCTGTCCTCAGATGTTGACCCTAGGAATAGAAAGGTTGGTGGATCAGAAAGTGGCATGGCTGAGGATCAGAGGTTCTTCAGGATGGTAGTTTGAGGGATCTCTGGAAGGTTCTGTGATTGGGGGTTCCTCATTTTAAGAAGAGACAGTCTCAGGCCGTGAACAGAACCAGTCAGAGCAAACAGCACTACTCTACTTGAAGAATTCTGCTTGGGAACCCTTGACTTCACTGCAGGACCCTTCCCTGAAGTGAAGGCACCTCAGTCCTTTCGTCTTAGCAATTTGGGAGGTTTGTCTATCTGCTGTTCCTAAAGCAAGACCCATACTCCCCCCATACACATGGGAAGAGTCTTATAGTGAACATACAGTCTCTCCTCTGGGGTTCCTAGAGAGTCCATCCTTGCAGCAAAACCACAGGACTCAGTTCCCAAGAGGACCCAACCTTTGCAGCTTGTGGAGGTGGCCAGGGTCTGCTCCCTTCCCGGAGCCTCTGCATCCATTTCTGAAGAGTGATGCGGCTGCTGTCTCCAGAGCCAGGGGCTGGACTGGAGATCTGGGTGGGAGATGGGGGATGGGGATGGAAGACCCAATGGGTTTCTGTGCTGCTGGGGATTGTTGACCTGATCTTCATTCCTCTCCCCTCTTCCACTCCCATCATCCCTGGATCCATGGCAGCCATGGGGACACTTGCCTCAGATTCATGGAGCCCCAAGCACTTGGCAGAGGCAGAGAAGTAATTGGTTTTGACATACCACAGCCGGCCCCAGGGGCAGCATGAACTGCATTTACCACAACCAGACAGGAAATGGAGGCTTAGTGTGGCCTTCCTCTACTTTCTCTGAGTATGGCTGCCTTTTCCTTATGAGCAGAGATTCCAAATTTAGAGAAAGTTACAGAGACACAAACTTTCTATCTTATATCTCTCTCCCAGCCCCGAGACTTGGTGGTTCTTCATGAAGGGGAGCCAGCCTGCTCCATGTAGAGGAGGGAAAATGAGGTAGTAGGTGGATCCTGAGAAGACCCCTGAGGCCCTGTCCTTTGTCTATCCTTGATTTTTCATGATACAAAGAGGCAAATGACTGACCCTCAGGGATTGAGCACCTGGCCTTACCATGCACATCAGGATGAGAGGATGCAGAGTCTAAGGGGAGAAGCAGACTGTGAACACACATGTGCATGCAGTGTGCATGTGTGCATATAGATGCTCCCAAGGCTGGCACTGAGTAGGTGCTCAGCTAGTAACTGCTCCTTGACTGGATAAGAAAAGGGGCAGGCATTTCAGGACTGAGAAGTGAGTAATTAGACCTCTGACTGTCCCACAGGGCCTTGGGCACCATCCGACCTCACATAGGGAAGCTGAGATCAATGCATCAGGGTTGAATCTTGGTGCCAGATACCCTGGAGCTTGTTGCCGTGGAAAAGTGGGCTTATGTGGGATTGTCAAAACTTGGGTGATGTCTTGATTGATTTTTGTGAGGAAATAGAGGAATCCCTGGAGAAGAACTGGGTGTACTGGCTTCCTACAAGGCAGGCTGAATCCAAGGAAACTGGGCTGTTCCCAGAGTCACTTGAAGGCTTGGCTAAGGTTTGTAGCTCTGGGCAAGGGAGCAAGGAGCCTTTCTTAGGGATTTGAGCTTCCCATCTATCCTTGTGTCCCCTTCTCCCTTATTCTTACTGTACTTTTTACTCTAGATCCACTAGTTACTCTCCTTACTTATCATCTCCTCCAGACCTCACCCCGGCTTTAAGCCCAGACCATAGCTTTCCTCCTCCAGGAAGCCATCCACACCAATTCTAAAGCCAGGAGACTCCCCTGTCAACTTTTGCATCATTCTGGAACTCATCAGCTGCCAGAAGTCTCTGACTGGCCTAACCTAGTGATCCTGCCATATGGGTTATAGAGTCTGTGACCAGAGGGCAGGGTCATGTCTGGGCTTTCCAGGAATTCATGGGGAATCAGCTTGCCCATGGCTCACTAAAGACATAGTTCCTGACAAGCTGAGGCTTTTGTGACCATTGTGTGTGGAAGAGTATGAGAAATGCTGATGGAGAATGTGAGCACACCTACGTGTACAAGTAGAAGAGAGCATGTGAACCTGGGCATAGGTACTGCAAATGGGAGCATGAACAGGTGAGCATTTGTGTGACCATAGACAGGAGTCACATCTGCATGTGTGCCCCACATGAGGGTGTGACCAGGCAAGTGTGTACATATGTGTGCCTGTGGATGCGCCTGTGGTTCTGAGTGCTGCCTGTGCATAGGGTAGGATGGGACTGGGAGAGGCAGGTGCTGAGAGCAATGTATCACCTGAGCAGGCGAGAACTACTTAGCTGATTAATTAGTAAAGCTGAGAAGAGCACAAATACACACACACACATACACTATTTCTCCATGCCTGGTGAGCATCCCCCCAATTCACTGCCTGACAATGTACTCAGTCACCCTGTAGCGGGGAGGATGCTAGTCAGTTGTGTGTCTGAGTCCTGAGATGGGAGTGGACAAAGTGACCCCACTGTGGAGGCCTGCTGTCACAGGCCTTGTGCAGGATAGTTCTTATTATTCCCAATTTAGTGGTCATAGAGGTTGGGTGGTGTGGCTGTCCAAGAATTTGTCCCTATTTCATAGAGGAGCTGTGACTCCTAAGGAGGCACTGACCAAGAGCCATATTTCCAGGTTCTGGTCCTCCTGGTACAGGGGGCACCCTTCTCAATCTGTGGGCACGGTCAGACTCTTCTCAGGTAGGCTTTGGCAGCCCATACTGCCCTTTGCTGAGATTCGCCAAAGAGTTAACCTTCTGAAGATAGGGGGGCAGCCAGGTGCCTGCCAGCTTAGAGCAGATCTAGAGTCTCAAGGAGGTGTCTTCTACAGTGAAGGACAAGCTTATAACCCCCAAGAACTTATCACCAGCCATTTTCCTCCTCATGCCCTGCATGAGGGACCCGATCCTCCAGAAGCCTGTATAATACCTCCCCTCTCATATCTCTGGAAAGTGAGGGTCCCTTTCTCCCCAGGTCCTGAAGCCCTGTGGATCACTGTAATTGGAGCTTCTCCTTCTCTGTACCTTCATTCAAGCACAACTCTCAAGGGATTCTCTCAATCCTGTCCCTGAGTCCTAGAGTCTGGGGTCTATGTTGACTCCTGACAGACAGGCCTGCCACCCTCTCACATTGCCCCTCAAAGACCCCTGGCCCTGCCACCGCACTGCATCTCCATGCAGGGAGACCCGAAAGCTTGGTCAAGTGGCAGCTACTTGCCTCTTGATCAGGTGTTGACAGAGGAGCTGTCATTATGCTCCATCTATAGGCATGAAATAAATTGGTGTGCAGTGAATTTATTCTTTTTAAAGAGGGACTTTCACACTGGGGAAAACTTTTTAAAAGAACATTTATATAAAAAGCAATTACCGTGCCAGTAATTTTTATGTATTCTACCCCTTTCATTGCTGCCTTTGTGTTTGAATGTGACCACCTCCCAGGGGGCCTTTGCAGCCTGGCTCAGCGGCTCCCAGCCTCCCAGCCTCCCAGCCACAGCTTCCTGCCTGCTTGAGCAGCCTCCTCCTCCAGGAAGGATCAGGGCGTAGGGCCCAGGCCCAGCAGGGATGTAGAATTCCAAGGGCATGGCTGAGCGGATTTGTGTTTCAAACTTGGGTGCTTTGGAAAAATCCTGTGTGCAGTCTGTGCCGAGGTTGCTCCAGTCCTAGTCCCAACCCTGGCGCATCCTTTCTAGGTCCTTCTTGGCAGCAGCTGAGCACTTAAAGGCCCTCCTTCCCAGCAGCCTCACAGCCCAGTTCAAAAAGGGAGGAGGCAGTGATGTGGGAGCAGGTATTTTCCCTCCCAAGGAGCCACTAAAGGAGCCACTAACGGGCACCCTGCTTCCCCAGCCATTATTGCTCTCACACTTGATGCATTATGTAAATTGTCTCCACTGTTAAGTGGTGGAGGAACTGCTCAGGGGGAACAAGGCAGCAAGGTCTAGAGCCTTCTGGTGGGGAGGCAGGAGTCAGGCCCTGAAAACTCACTGCTCTGTATCAAGGAAGATCTGATAGCCTCCACCCTCAGACTAGGACCTCTGGGGCTTGTATGCTGTCTGTTTGCCCCTCATATACCAGCTTTTTGAAGGCAATAGCTATACCCCCACAACAGATGGGGGCTCCCCAAAGGCTGCCTCATCAGATTGGGGCTTTGCCTCCCACCTCAGACTACTCCACACTTGCCCACCAAGCCTCCTTAGAAACCGTTGGCAGGGTTAGAAAAGGTCATGTCAACAAGGCTGGGTGACCTGCTGCCAACCTGGATCCCTTCCAAAGTGAATGTCTGGTGAACATGGAATCTGGAAAGGTGGATATTTGGGGCAACCCCACATTCCTGGGGCATCAGCCGACTTTTGAGTCCCTGGAGGACAGTAGTCTCACAGAGGCATGTGAGAGCATGAAAGTCCCCAGGCCTGGTCAAGACCTTGTTAGTGATGGGACCCACCTGGCTTTTGTTTTTGAGACATATGATTTCCTGGGGGAACAGAGTCTGCCTAGCAGGTTTGGATCCAGCATCTCGCTCTTCAAGGAGCCAAGCACTCAGCATTTTCCAAACTTTCCTGGGCCCCTTTCATGTGAGTTTAAACTTGCAATGAAGCCTGCCAGTGCAGGTTACCCACTGTGGGATTGAGGGACCCCCTTGTCCCCATATCCATTCTGCCTCTTGGATAGGTGGCCACTAAGTCAAAGGGGTCATGGGTTTGTGGGTTTACTGGAAATTACATAGTCAGGATTCCAGGAAGGGTGTGAGAATTGGCAAAAACATTTGTAGCTACTCAACCTTCTTCCTGGACAGTCACTCATCTTCCTGGTTCCTTCCAAGGCAGGTCTGCCTGTGTGTCCAGGTGAGATGGACCATCTGACCCAGGCACAGGTTTCAACTGTGATTGTGCTACACAGTGCATCTGTACATTGTAGAGGACTTGGAGCGTCTTCCTCCTCACTTGACACTGTTCCCTTCCCCCTGGGACTGGTGGCATTATCTCTTGGACCCCTGTGACTACTGTCTTTCAACTTGCTTTCTGATTACTTCCAACTTTTGAGAAATGTTGGGGAGGGACCCCAGACCAGGGATCACAAACACCATATCGATGAAGGAGCCTAGTCTATACAGACAGCAGACCAGGGAATTGAAACCTCAAGCTGTCTTCACTTATAGTTGGAGTAAAACCAAGATGGTGAGGTCAGCTGCTGTCCTTCAGTGGCCCCTATCCTGATGCCTGAGGCTAGGGTCAAAGTAGTTAGTACTCTGTCCCTGACTCATCTGCCTACAGTATTCTCTCTTCTTTCTTCCTCCCTCCCTGTTTCCCTCTCCCCCACCCTTTTCCTTTTATTTCTAAATGGATTTTTAAATTTAGGGGTTTTAATCCACATTACTCAGGCACCTGGTTTAAAGTAAGTCTTTACCAGGCAAGTTGTGTTAGGGGCACAGCAGCCCCTCCTCTGCATTGCCAATTCCCCAGAGGCTGGCACTTCTAATCTCAGAGCTCCATATCTTGAAATGACATACTTATGTTGCTACTGCATGGTTGTTCAGTTTTAGGCATTATCTTCCAGCATCCCACCGTGGGAGAAGAGGACTTCACTCCTCCCCACCTGCTCCACAGCCCCATCCCTGGCCCTCTAATATCATCACACTGTGATATGGTTAAGTCAGGACTCACTGATGACCTTGTCCTGATCCAGCAAATGCTATTCAGAACTGTGCCTCATAATATACACACTATTTTTTAGTTGTTTTCTCTAGGTTATAATTGTCTGGGTTTTGTTTGAGAGTTTGCTTAATTTTCTATGAACTTCTACCTGCAAACTCCCCCCATCTTATCTACCCTCTTCTCCTGCATTCAGATGCATCCAGGTCCCTATTCACCATCTGAGGAAGTTTTGCCTGGAGCCTCCTAACTTGATCCAGTAACGATTGGCTGCTCTCCCAGCCCGAAACTCAGATGTGTCCCTGGGATTTCCTTCACCTCTCTCTGGAATGAGTCCCCTTTCCTGATCCTGTGGCCTTTTCTTCCTTGGTTTCTGATTTTTCCTTTTGGCACAGAACATTTTCAGTTGACTTCCTGAGAAAGGTATATGGGAGTCAGACTTTTTTTCTTTTTTGGCACTGGAGATTGAAACCAGGGTGCTTTACCACTGAGCCATATTCCCAGACCATTTTTGTTTTGAGACAGGACCTTGCTAAGTTGCTGAGTCTGTCTTTGAACTTTTGATCCTCCTGCCTCAGCCTCCATAGCTGCTGGGATTACAGACATGTGCCACTGCACCTGGAGAGCCAGACTTTTGAGACTCACGTCTCAGAAAACCTTCCTGCTTCCCCACACTTGATAGAAATTTCAGATGGGTTAGAAGTCCAGGCTGGAAACCATTTGCCTCAGATTTTCTTTCTTTTCTTTTTTTACTTTCTTTTCTACCCCACACCCAGCCCCCACCACCCCCACCTTCCCCCCATACGAGGGATTGAATCCAAGGGTGCCGTAACAATGGTAATGGACTTTATTCAGTGGTAAAGAACTGCATCCCAAGTCTATTTTTCTTTCTTTCTTTCTTTCTTTCTTTCTTTTTTTTTTTTTTTTTTTTTTGAGTTAGGGTATCTCTGAGTTGCTGAGAGCCTTGCTGATTGCTGAGGCTGATCCTGCACTTGTGATCCTCCTGCCTTAGCCTCCCAAATTGCTGAAATTATATGTGTGTGCCACCATACCTGCCTGCCTCGATTTTCTAAGGCAGCAGCACTCCATTTCTTCTATCCTCCTAAGCTAAGGAGAGGTCCAACCAGAAAAATTGTAGAGGAGGAAAAGTTTATTTGGGAGCTCAAGGTTTCAGAGGTATCAGTCCATAGATAGTCAGCTCCATTCCTCAGCACTCAAGGTGAGGCAGGACATCATGGCAGAACAGTATGGCAGAGGGAAGCAGCTCACATGATGATCAGAAAGTAGAGAGAGATTCTACTCGCCAGATACAAAATATATACCCCAACATTATGTCCCCAATGACCCACCTCATTCAGTCACACCCAACCTGCCTTCAGCTACCACCCAGTTAATCCCCATCAGGGGATTAATTCACTGATTGGGTTAAGGCTCTCATAACCCAATCATCCTCCTCTAAACCTTCTTACATTGTCTCACACATGAACTTTTGAGGGACACCTTTCATCCAAACCATAACAGATCCCAAGGCATTCTGATTCCCAATCCCTTACACATGACCTGGGTGTTTTTGTTTGTTCATTTCGTTTTAATCAAAAACTCGTAAAAATTTTTCCCTCTGCTCAATGTTCAAAAATTTCACACTGCCTGGCGCAGTAGTGCATACCTATAATCCCAGCAGCTCAGGAGGCTGAGGCAGGAGGATCGTAAGTTCAAAGCCAACCTCAGCAAAAGCAAAGCACTAAGCAACTCAGTGAGACCCTGTCTGTAAGTAAAATACAAAATAAGGCTGGAGATGTAGCTCAGTGGTCAAGTGCCCCTGAGTTCAATCCCCAGTACAAAAAAAAAAAAAATGCACACTGATTTACCTCAGGGGCGTATATTTTCATTTTTTACCAGTCAGTAGGCACTTCAAAGCTAGATAATCTTGTGTCTGTCAGTTCTGGGGAGACTTCTTGAATGATTTCTTTGTTTTATCCCTTCTCTTTTCTCTGTCCTCTTTCTAGAATCCTTAACTCAGACCTCTCTCCTTCTCTCTCCCCTCTTCCTTTCTAATTTTTCATAGCCTTATTGTTAGATTTCTCAATTTTATCTTCCAATCTTTCTATCAGACTTTGCATTTTACCATGGCATTTTAAATTTCCAGCATCTCTTTTTGCACCATTTAAAAAAATTTTTTTAATATATTTTAATTTATTCTAATTAGTTATACATGACAGTAGAATGCATTTTGACATATCATACATAAATGGAGTATAACTTCTCATTCATCTGGTTGTACATGATGTAGAGTTACACAGGTCATGTAATCATATATGCACATAGAGTAATAATGTCCAATTCATTCTACTATCATTCCTACCCAATGCCCCCTCCCCATTTTCACTCCCCTCTGTCTAGTCCAAAATACCTCCATTCCTTTTTGCACCATTTTGAAAATAGCATCTTTTTGTTTCATTAACTCTTTGAGGACAATAATACATTATTTTTATAAAAACTTTTTATTTTTAATTTTAGACTTATAGAGAAATTCCCTAACCCTTTACTGTTTCCTCAAAGTTATCACCTTGAAGAACCATAGTACAAATATCATAAGAAACTGACTTGAGTGCAACCTTACTTGGATTTTACCAGTTTTTGCACTCTTTTCCTTTATGCTACTCCAGGATCAAAAATAGTGAACTCCATTGCATGTATTTGTCATCTCTATTTAGATTTCTCTAAATTGTGAAAGTTTCTACATCTTTCCTTGTCTTTCGTGACTTTGACACCTTTTTAAAAGTGCTGGCCAGTGATTTTGTTTAACGTTCCCCAGTTTGGGTTTTTCTGATGTTTTCCTGTGAGTAGATTGAGATTATGCATTCTTAGGAAGAACACTATAGACCTGATGTGTTCTTCTCAGAGTTAGGGTGTTAATATGTCTTGGTGTTGGTGATGTTCACCTTGATCACTTGGTGAAGGTAGTGTCTGCTTGGTTCCTCCATTATAAAGTTGCTATTTTTCCATTTGTAATAAATTTCTGGTGGGAGATACTTTGAGGCTGTGCAAATATCTTATTTATCCTCAAACTTTTGCCCATCAATTTTAGCATCCCTTGGTGGAGCTTGCCTGTGATAGTTATCACTGGAGTATTGAAATTTTTTTTTCTCTTTCTCTCATTCTCTCATTTGTTAACTGCAATTCTTCTGTTATGAAAACTCCCTGCTTCTAATTTATTTTTCCAATTATTTATATCAGTGTAGACTCATGACTGCTTATTGTGTTCTAGAGGTATAATTCAATAGTATCATTATTAGTTGTGTTGCTCCAACTCCAGCTATTGGGAACTCTTTCAGGCTGGTTCCTGTGCCCTTCTGAAATGGTTTTTTGGCCTTTCTTTTACTTGCTGTTACTACAAGATATTCCAAGCTCATCTTATATTTTCCCTGTCCCATTCCTGGAATTAGCTACTTTTCCAAAGAGTTCTGATTTCATTGAAGAATATTTATAAATCAAGATCTGGGGACTGAGTGTGCTCACTGATACTGGGTGTTACTGCCTTTGGGCCCTTTCAGGATCAGGAGTAGGAGATATATGTACATATACTATCCCACATATGTACAATATCCATAATCACATCCTCATCTATCCTTTTGTATATATTTTCAAACCAAAAATTTATACTGATGCTTCCATTTCCAATCCAGTACCCTGGGGCTCATTCAAGTCTTCCTCCTTTCCTGTTGTTGATTTCCTTCTCCAACAATGAGAACCCAGTTCTCATTATCTACAAAGATGTCCTTGTTAGCTCAACCATAGTGTGCACACTTTATGGCATATTTTACATGTTCTTCCTGAGCAGACCAGCTTCTGTCAAGTTCTTTTTGTTTGTTTGTTGTGGCCTCTGGCTCTGAGGTGCCTGTCTCCCCCAGTATTTGGGGCTCCACATGCTCTGTACATCTTTAAGTAGACAGAGAAGACCATGTGATAGGAGCTGATGCATGAGATTAACATAATCCTCTGGGCCTCTAGTCAAAACACCACTGAAGAATAGGGCCCTGAGTGTGTGGAGACTCATGCATGGATCATGGGGTTTATTGTGTTATCTGGCCAAGTTGCATTTCTGGGCTGTAGGTTCCCCAGAGAAGGTTCTCCCACTTTTCCACTTGAGGTTCCAGGACTTAGTCTAGGAGCTCCCCACCATTAACCCACTGCTGGCAGAAGTGACCCTTCCAGAGCCTGCTGAGTCAGTCACTGTGGTCCATCTACTTCTAGCTTCCAAAAGGTTGTTTCTGGTGCCTCCTCCCCATTCTCATCTCTCTGAGTTTTAGCCATTTTGAGTACCCTTTCCTTTCATTTCAGGGAGTTTGGGGAAGAGCAGAAGTTCCCAGACACCAGTTCTTTTCACTGCTCTTGTAGCAGCATAGCCCTTGCAGTGTGGTTAAGTGAAACCTGTAAATGAATGGACAAGAAGTTCTGTAGCTGTCTGGTCTTCTGATTTCCCTCACACTGAATCTCCCCACTACCCTGAACCTCTACTTAAGCCCAGTGGCTGCAGGACTACCCAAGGCTCTGGGAAACACAATTGGAGAACGATTGCCCTGTGCCTGGGAACATGTTGGACAGAGGGCTTGGTGTAGAGTTAGCAGCAGGGAACCTCTGTGAACAAAGGAAGGAGTTGGAGAGTGTGTCAAGAGGCCAACCTCACAGACATACTTGAGCCTGATTCAGGCACCCCTCATCCTGAGTCTCAGGTTCCCCACCTGAACATAGAAATCCCTTGCAGATCTGGTGTACAGTCAGCAGTGGGGAAGAGCTTTGCTGATAAAGCAAGTTCTGACTTGGTTGACAGCATACCAGCTATTCCCTAAGTTGCTCTCCTGCCCAACACCTCTGTGCCCATAATCCAGCACGTAGCCCTATCCAGTACTCTCATGGTCAGAGCAGAGCACTACCCTGAGCCTGGCCGGTGACTGAGGGCAGAACAGCTCCGAAAGCCTCAACTGGTTCTAAATGAGCTGGGGCAGGCCCTGTCTTCAGTGTAGTTCCAGGTTTCTGAGCCTCCCCAGAGCCATGCCCTAATGATTCTGCCCACCCCCCACGGGGTACCTTTTCTGGTCCCCATTTTCATCTATTGAAATAGAGCTGTTTCCTAAGCTGAAAGAGCCAGGACTTGAAGACAGTCAGACCAAAACAAGCCCCTCAAATATCAGGTGACCCAGGCATCAGTTTCCTCATCTGGAATTGGGAAGTATTGTTTCTGCTTTCAGGGTTGTGTTGAGATGATGAAGGATGAGAAGTTGCTGCTGGTGACAGAATCAAGCCCTATATGTGTTGAGGAAGTGACAGAGGCTACAGAGGCAAGAACTGGATCAGGAGCTAAAGGCTGGAACTGTAGGCAAGGCCTGGGCCTGGGGACACAGCTGGACTGAAGCTCTAGGGGCCCAGGGATGACTTGGAGCCATGGTCAAGGGTTCCAGGAACTGAAGGGAAGGAGACCCATCACGCTAAGGATAGGGCTAGCAGGATAGAGGAGGTTGCAGGCTGTTTTGGAATGACTTTTTGCAGGCAGCTGCTATTACAAAAAAGAAAAAAATAAAGATATTTAATAGGAAAGGAGATCTTGGTTCCAACTTCCTTGATGGTATTTTGAGAGGCTAGGTGAGCTGGACCACCTGCCATAGCCTCATTTATTATTTTATGTCCTGGCTTCATTCAGCAAGGATTGGCGTAGGGGCCAAGGGCACTTGAGAATTCTAAAGAGACAGTGATGTTCTTGGGGAGGCCACAGGAGTATCATGGAGGGTGTAGGGCAGTTTACTGTGCCTCCTCTGATCTCTGCAGAGTGGATGTAGGTACCTGATCTTCCCTTCCCTGTTTTTGAGTTTTCTCTTATAATATACACCATGCTCTACACTACTAGTTTGGGGCAGTTAGGCACAGAAGAATGGAAGGTGGACAAAGGCTGAGGGGAGGGGCTAAGTGAGGAGAGGCAAAGAGTAAGGAGCCAGGCCTAGGAGGGCAGCAAGGGATTCAGGTGAGTCCTGAGCAGGAATGCAAGTGGGGAACTGTCCCTCAGATCCCCTTGGCCAATATCGGGGGAAACTGAGGCCCACCCAGTGAGGCCTGGGACAGACTCAGCCACACAGCAAGCTTCAGCCAGATCATAGGATCCAGATCCTATCCCAGGCCAGTGGGTGAAAATTGTCAAGTCACAATGTCATTTTGGTTGCAGTGGATAAGACACATCTGTGCGACAGATACACTCAACCTAGAAGGGAGTTGACCCATCCTTTGAATGTGAGCCCCTTCTTCCTCCCAACCCCAGCTCTTGCCTCTCATTCTGTCAGCTTTGTTTTTTGGAAGTCAACCATGAAGACTTAGGTTCAGTGCTAGTCGAAACCAGCAATCTCCTTTTTGCAGAGACCAAGCCCCTCACATTCACACACAGCCCTTCTCTATCATTCCCAGCCTTGGGCAAATGACTCCACCTCCCTGCGCCTCGGTTTCTTCATGTATAAAGCAGGACTAATACTCCCTGTCCTGCCCTCCTGAAATGTTACAAGGTTTAAAGGACACATACATTCCATTCCATGGGCTGCAAACCAAAGGAGTCCTGGACAGTGGCTAATAGACACCCTTCTCCGAGGGTCAGAAATGGACATTGTTTGGCACTGGGGACAGGCCTGGATGGATGGGGCAGAGTGTGGAGAGGAGTGGGGCATGCAGACCCAAGTGTCTGTTTTGCTGATTGCTCCTTTTGCTTTCAAGGAGATTAAACTATTTTTAGTCTGCGCTACTGCTGGTGAGACAGACGTCGGAGGAAGCCTTTCCATCGCCGAGATTTTCTGGAAGCTGCCAAGTGTGGTCTTCAGCTCAATTCGGGGAGCCTCCCAGAGTGGGCGGGAGGGACGTCACCATCTGGGGGCTGTGGGGACGGGCTGGTGTGTGGTTGCTTCCCTAGGTCCTTGCTGCGCTGCTTTTCCTGAACCGTGTGGTCCTGGCCTGCGGAAAGCAGTAATCTGATGCGCCCGATGTTTGTAACGCTGTGTTTAAAAAAAGTAATTTATTTTCTAATTATTCCTTGTCTTGCATAACCGTGGATTGCCAAAGTGTCGCTATTTAAAATATTTATCTCTCCACGCCGCAGGAGCAGCTCTGGAGCGTGGAGGGGGAAAAAATAAAAGTCCACGTGCCGGTCGTAGGCATATTACTTTGACTCGTCCTGGTGGCTTTGACGTCTCCCTGTAAATACATTTATTTTTCATTAGGACGTTTCTGAGCTTGTGGCCCCCAGAGAGCAGAGTGATTATGCTGTTCATCTGCAAAAGATGCAGTAGTAGTAGGGGTGCTTGAGGAATGAGCTCCACTGAGCACATCCTATGCTCATCTGGGCAAGGTTCTGACGGTGTGACTCCTATGCGTGCACAGGAGCCTGTGTGATGCAGGGCTGCACGTATGCCAGGCAGATGTAGCCAGACACTTAGAACTTCTGATTCAGTGGGGAAACAGGCCCAGAGAGGGTCTGCCTCGAAGTGGAATCAGCCTCACAGGCAAAGTGGGTAGCAGGCAAGTGACCTATCCTATCCCAGGGGGCCAGAACTTTCTCTTCAGCCAGGAAGGCTTTGGGGTTGAGGTCAGGGAAATCCTGGGTAATTTCAAGGGGATCACACATTCATAGCTCCAGTAGAGGACCTGTGGGTGCTGCAGGCAGGGTTCCTACATGTAAGTTGATGACCCAACTCTCTTTCTCCGCTCCTCTGTAGGCTGTGAGTTTGAACCAGGTACAGAGGCTGGTCCGAGGGCTGGGACTGTACTCTATCTCCAGCCACTGGTGGAGCAGGAACTGGACCTGGCTCCTCCCTCACTAACAAGCTCTTTTCCAATCCAAAAAAAAAAAAAAATTTTTTTTTTTTTTTTTTTTTTTTTTTAGCTCACTGAATCTAAGAGAGTTTTATGCTGAATTTTAAAATACCTTATTTTTCCAGTCTCTAAACTGCTAATCTCCCAGGCTGAGGGATTCTGGGACAAAGGCAAGGCCTCGAAGTGGAAATCTGTAAAATTAGCTTCAGCAGTATTAGTGTTTGCAGTTGGAGATTGAAAAATTGCTTTCCCAGCCTGATTGGAGGCTCCATTCTCCTCAGGGAAGAGGCAAGGACTCCGTGCAGATACACTGAGGGACAAATGCTGGAAGGCTGTTATGGGGCCTATGAGCCAGACTTCCCTGTGCCAGGCTAGGGAGGGTGGTGAGTCCTCTGCCTGAGTTGCCCGCAACAGCCCACAGTTTTCCTAGGGCTATGGGTTCTTAGCAGGTGCCAGGTAAGTGCAGTGGAATCCAGCCAGGTCCCTTGCCCTTCTTTCCCTCCTGGACTCTGTTCCCCAACCGCCACCTCAGTGCTCAGACACAAGAGGGTGGGGGAGGCTTCCGGAGCCTGGCAGTGGGGCCAGCTCTGGTGCCTGTGGGTGTGCCCATGTGGCCCATCAGGCCTCTTGTGTGCTTGATTGCCTCTGATTGGCTGCAGCTGAATTCAGCAAAAGCTATTATTTGCCCTTGATGAGCCAATCAGATGGCCTCATTGGCCATTCAGAGCAGGCACCGGAATCTGGGGGGAGATGAGGCTTAGCAAGGGGGGAGCGGGTGAAACAGATGCAGGACCTGAGCCTGGTCTGTGTCCACCATGACCTTCACACAGATCATAACCTCACTTCCTGACTCATCACCCCAAACCAGGGCTCCTTGTTCCCCCATTAGCTACCTCCCGGCCTTTGCCTACAGTGTTCCCTCTCTGGCAACACCTTTCCATACATCTCTACCTCTGTCTGATCTCCTTAAGACTTCCTCCATGGAGTCTACTTCCACCTTTCCAACCTAAGGTGAGCTCTTCCCTCCAAACTCCTAGAGCATGTCGCCCGCCCCTTTCTCTTACTTTACCAGGAATTACAGAAATCAGAGATGGCAGTCAAAAAGATTCAGACAGACTGGGTTCAAATCTTAATCAGCCTCTTTCTAGCTCTGGGACCTTGAACAGGTGAATTCCCCTCTATAAATTTTATTTTCTCACCTGTAAGACAGCCTAATAATTGTACTTCCTTGAAGTGGATGGGGCGTGAATTTGGGGGCTTGGGGTCTGGCAGGTCCAACCAGCCCTCATGGCAGACCTTCTTGAGCTTCTGAAGACTGACCCAAGGTTTGGCACTGGTGTGGACAAATGGGCCCTGGGCAGTCCAATGGCTCTGAACATTCAGGGGATGTTCAGATGCACAGAGACCAGAGCAGGTGGCATGCAGTAGACAGTGTGATGTGTTTGTGCCACAGAGAGGCTATAGGATGAATGGGACAAATCAGATTACCAGGAGGCTTAGGAAATGCCCTGGAGGATGCTAGGGGCAGAGGGGTGAGCATTTCTGGTGAAGCATGGGCAAGGGCCCAGCATGGGAAAGAGAGGGAAGAGGCTGGTATTGAGGCTCAGTGATGTAGAGATGTATGGACCCTTTCTGGACCAGGGAGAGAACTGAGCCTCTATCATGGGAATATTCCTGGGAAACAGACTGTGAACTCTTTTACACACAAAAAGCCTCTCCATCAAATTCCAGCAAGGGGGAGTCCTAGCTTCAATGGGGACTAGAGGCCACTTCTGCAAGCTCAGAAAGTTTAGGGAGTCTAAGGTTTCAAGGTTCTCAAGTGTAGTGACTCAGCTGGTCCCATCTAGGGGTCCTAGCCTCAGTGTAGCCAACCTGCTGGGATTGAGACTGTAATGCCTTCAGGATCTTTGACTCAGTAATTAAGTTCTGTACCTGACCCTCAGCTTTTCTGCCTCTGGCTGCAGAAGATGAGAGTCTTTTTTATATCCTGCCAAAGGGGCTTCTGGCTTTTACATTTCACCTTAAATTCGTGATTAATCACACTGAGTCTTTCATTGTCTCTCCAAAGCCTCAATAGCCCCTAGCCACAGCTGACCCATTCCACAGTTCTTATAATTACACTTTCCTGAACTCCTCAACCACCTGAAATATTGTGCCTGTTCATAGGTATTCCATTTCAGTTCACAGTGGGTGAACATTTGATAAGTTGCACGTGTCACATGCCAGGTTTGCCAGTGTCCCACCTACCTCCACAGTGAGGTTCTCATTGTCAGTAGGACAGGGCCCACTTTAGAGTTGGCTTTTTAGGATCCCTCCCATTACCAGGTGTGGTGGGCCCATTCCCTGAAGTCAGACTTGGAGATGGTGTGCAGGTGTTTATTGGGGACCACATTTGGACGGATTGAAGGAAGTAGGACTGGATAGCAGGAAAAGTTTGGCTGGGATGCATTCTCAACAGAGCCAGGGACTTTTATTTATGCATTTATGTTTGGAACTGGGGTTTGAACCCAGGGACACTTTATCACTGAGTTCCATCCCCAACCCTGTTTATTTTTCATTTTGAGACAGGGTCTCACTCAGATGTTAACGGTTTTATTAAGTTGCTGAGGCTGTCCTGGAACTTGTGATTCTCCTGCCTCAGCCTCCTGAGTCACTGGGATTACAGGTGTGTGCCACCATGCACAGCAGGATCAGGCCCTCGTACTCCCCCTCTCACCTATATATCACCCAGTGTACAGTGGGGTGCCTTGCTTCTGCTTAGGGAACTGCTCCAGAGAAGGACTCAGATGAGAGTTGTCAGTAGCAACACACTTGGCAACTGGGGGGATGAGAACTTTGTCCTGAAGTAGAAATCTGCCACACAACTTAGATTCAGGTTCCGGTTGTGCCTTTTACCAGCTCACATGACTCCCAAGGGCTCTCCTAGATCATTGCCCCACCTCTAAAACAGTTCATTATCAAGCCTCCAGCTCCCAAGACAGAGTGGGATCTGAGAGTGGCTCAGAGGCATGATGTGAATTCAAGGCTGTACACGTGTGTGGTGGGAACCAGTTCCAGTCACTATCCAGGTAGGAGCTCAGGGGCACTGAGCTGTCATTGCACGAGTAAACCAAAACCCAGGGCAGCCCAGATCTGAGGAAATGGAAGATGTGGGGCAAGTTTGCACTGTCAGTTTAACCCCAACAAAGTAGTCCCAGTGCCTGTTCAAGCGGTCAGGGATAGAAGTAGTGTTGCCTAGAGGGGCAAGCAGATGGAGGCAGGCTGAGTTCAGGGCACTGGACTCCAGGACAATTGGTGGTATTTGTTCAACAAAGTGACCCAAGAGTGGGGGCTGTGAGGTATCCAGAGACAGACAGGACTTAGAAACAGACCTTGGTGGGGGGATAAAAGTGATGATGATGCAAACAGGCAGGTGGCTGCCCATGTGGAGGCACCAGGAGCCATCAGGGGTAGACAACAAGCCCTTGCAGAGATCATGGGCTGGTCCCCTTAGTAGAGGTCTCTGCAGACAAGGTGATTCTGGGCATACCGTAAATGACTCCTCATTTGCAAGGGACCTATGCAGATGGGGAGATGGCTCAGACAGGTCCCTTATCCAAGACTGCCACAAGGCCACTGTATTATTCAACTTTCCACCACTGTGACAAAATACCTGAAAAAGACAACTTAAAGGAGCAAAAATTTATTTTGGCTCACAGTTTCAGAGGTTTCCCTGGCTCTTTTGTTTCTGGGCAGAACATCGTGGCAGAGAGCACTGGTAGTGAAGAGTTGCTTGCAGAGAGCTAGGAAGGAACTAAGGACAAGATATGCCTTCTAGAGCATGCCCCCAGTGACCTACTTCCTCCAACTTGGCCCCACTTCCCACAATTTCCTCTACCTCCTAATAGTCTGTTCAATAAGAACCCATCAGTGAATTAATCTATTCATGATATCAGAGCCCTCTTGATCCAATTACTTACCTAAAGCCCTGACCTCTGAATATTGCAGCATTGGGAACCAAACCTTTGACATATAAGCCTTTGGGGAACTTTCCAGATTCAAACTATAACAGTCACATGGGCCAAAAACAGCCGTGGCATCAGCCTGGGCAGCTGATGTGGAGGAACATGAGTGTTGGGGTCAGCACCTTGCAGGTGTGGCTGTGGCAGAGAGGTGATGGTTTGCTAGAGGAAGGCTCGGAGCCAGGCATGCGTGTTTTGAGCATGCCTGTTAAAAACCATCATCAGCCTTAGTGTTCCAACAGCCTCTTTCACTTTGTAAAAGCCTTTTCTTTCGAAAAATAAAAGAAGATTGGAGGCAAGTACAATATTTGGCTGTGGCGGCTGTTAATTTGGCACTGAATGTCACCTCCGCCTTTCTCTTTCCTGATGCCAAGTGTGCCTTTCCTGGCTCTGGGTGGGCGGATGGGGTGATGGGGGTGCAGGGCGGTCTCCCCGAGCCTCTTAATATTCGAGATTCATTTCCTTAAACACACATTGTCTCACTCCAATTTCACGTCCGAGCAGTTCTGGTGAGGAATTAGCAGCTCTTGGGAGAGAGCAGGCGGGTTCTGTTTACACGGGGCCGGGCAGGAGGTGAGGAGTGTGGGCAGGGGCTTGGGGTTGTTTGCACAGGGAGCTCACAGAGGGCCTGGGTCTGGGGCTGCCTTGGGTGACCAGAGGTTCTCAAAGGAAACCAGGCAAGCCCCTGTCACAAGATTGTATAAATCCTGCTGCATATCAGGTGTCCTGAGTACATAGAGGAAGACTATAATGATTTAGGGGACAAATGGAGGATATTGGGCTCTCAACTCAGAAGTGACCAATTGGCCCAAATCCCCCAAGAGAGGATGGGCTAAAACCAGGGTCAACTTCTGCTTGATCTCCTCTGTGACAGGAGCTCACTAACTGGAGGCTGCTGTTTCCTTGGATCAGGCTCCGAGGACCCCTCCCCCAAATGGTGTGCAACTCCAACTGCATGTCCCCTCTGCCAACCCCTTGCTTGAGAAGCTACAGTCCTGTTCCTGTCTGGGAGAATGAACTCCAGTTTGTGGGTGTTCCCTCAGGGCCCAGCCTTAGGTCTCTCCCTGTCCTCACTCACTAGTTCCAAGGGTCGTGTGAGGAGTATGGTGGCAGCACTCAGGACACAGACTCCCACGCCTGCTGCCTTTCTCTTCCAGACCTTAAGAGAGGATCAGAGGGTCCTGGAGAGAGACATGCTTTAACCCCCTCCTTACAGGTTCCCTTTCAGACAGTAGGATGGCAACCCAAGGATTGAACCATTCCTGGCTGGGCTTGCTTTTGGATGTCTGATGTCCTCCAAGGCCAGGCCTACCCTTTTATGCCCTTTCTACCCTCCCCTGCCCATAGCCCACAGTCAACCCCAAAACTCCCCTCCCTGAGGCAGGGCTGTGCATACCAGAGAGGCAAGGCAGTGCTGAGCCTAAGGAGTACTGTGGGGGAGGTGACCCATCCCCAGCTCTCCTGGGCCGCCACTCATTCATCACCTCTTCGAGGGGAGACCTGCTAATTTGTCAGTCCATTAGCTGGGCATGAGAAGCATATGGACCCGATTCTGGCTGCCCTCTTTCTGCCCGCCTTAGAAAGCATCATCTGGACTCACTGCAAGGACTCAGGTCCAGGCTTGGATCCCAAGACTGGGAGTAGAGCACCATCTTACCCTGAGACTGAGCCCTCAATGAGGGCTCACTCTTGGCTACAATAAGACTACACTTAGAGATAAGTGACAGAGCCTCTCTCTAAGCCATGGGCTAGAGAAGACCCTGCTTTGGGGAAATTGGGCCTTATTTCAAGTGTTCAGAGACAGGTAATTTTCTCCCACCCACCATCAGCAGGGAGATCAGTCATTTTCATGCTGTTTCTACATGCTTTTGTCTTGGAGATGGGGGTAGGCAGGAGGGGTGTGTTGTCTGACAGTTCCATTGTTGCTTCCCCCCACACAAGAAGGGGGTTTATGCACAGGGGCTCTCTGTTACAACCTATCATCTTCAGTGGTGGGTTCTGTGTTTGTGGCCTGGGTCTGAATGTGTGACTTATGCAGGGCTGTAGTTCCTCTGACATGGTGGATGGAAGGGAAGGGGACTGGGTCTGCTCAAGGGCATCCTGGGCCTGTGCACACTTTACATAGATATTCCCTGAGACCTACTGGACTTGAGCAGAGGGACACAGGGGACTTAGGGCTGTGCTCAGGGAAGGGTGCAATCCTCCCCGATTCATGCAAGCCTTCCTCCTGTATGCACATGTAAACCTGGACGTGTGCACACCAGACAGTTGTACCTGGACACATACACTGGAACATGTGTGTATACATAGTCACTGGAACGTGTGTTTGGCATGCATAGCTCATTGGAACACCTTTACCTTCTCACATGTATGCCAGTGAACATTTGTGTACATACATGCTACTGTGCACCATTCACATGGTGTGCCCTCCAATATATGTATACAGACACTGTATCACCCACATTGGCTCTTGCATCATCTGGATTTATGGCAGGAGATAAATTTGCAGTTTAGCAACCCTAAACCTGCCAGCACTATAAACTCAAAGAGCCAGATAGTCAGAGCTTTGCTGAGCCTTGGCGACTCTGCAAAGCATGTACCACATCAGAGGGAGTTTTCCAGACTGCTTTGAAGGACAGTCCTCCAGGGCATAGTATATTCAGACCTAATTGGCAGGGAGGCCTATGCAGGGAGGAGTCAAGAGTCAGCGCCATGGTCACCACCATGAGGGCCTCAGCCTGGGACATCTCCAGTGCTCCCCAGGGGCCCTAACTGGTGACCATAGCTGGGAGGAGCAGGGGCATTTTGGAGGCCATGACTAGTATGACTCCTAGCAGTTCTGGGACCTGAACAGGAGGGGAGCTTCCTGTTTGGACACCCATGGGTACTGAGAAGAGTGGACCTGAGCTATGTTCCAGTGATGATGTGGTAGGTAGAACAGGGAACACATTTGAATTCTGGAGGAGCTCAGAGTTTGCCAGGGTTCTATAGTGACTGGGGCAGGGGAGAGGCCTGGGGCATGGAGTTCTAGGCGAGTGGGCAGGGAGGCTACACAGCCCAGGGTGCCAGCAGGAAACCAGAGGGACTAGTATGTACTCAGAGACACTCTAGGAACAATGACTGGGTAGGACTGACCCAGGCCTCTTGTCTTGGTCCTGCCCTGAAGGCCCTGAGAAGGGGGTCAACTGGGGTCCAGCCTCAAGAGCCTTCCCCAGCACTCCTGGGAGACCTGGGCCCATAGATTCTTCTTGGGAAACCCTTGACTAAGCCCCCTTTGAGGGGTCTCCTAGCTGGCCCAGTGGGGATAGGGTAAGGAGGAACACAGCTGCCCAGTTCTTTCTGTGCTAAGGAAGAAATGAGGCCACCTTACATAATTGGGGCAATTTGTTCTACTCTTGTCCTCCTGGCATCATTGCCCTCACTACCTCCTTGCTCAGGGAATCCTTGATGGAACTAGAAACTCAGCCCTCCCTCCCACTCTCCTTCCTCCCCAAGGTTGCTGAATATAGGATGTGGGAGAATGGGGTGCCATCATCTGGAAGACCTGACTATGATCTAGCCCATGGGAAAGTGGTGGGGTGAGGGAAGAAAAAGTACAACACGTGTGGGGACCCAGGCCTCTAGGCCCCTGGCCTGCCGGACAATGCACAGTTTCTCAAAGAGTTCATACCCTAGACTCAAGCAAGGAATGTGGGACAAAGCTGCCTCTCACTACCCTGGACCCCTTCCCCCCAGCAACTCAAATCTGTCCTTGTCTTTCCTCTCCCCACAATCACTCTAAGCAAAAAGATTGGGGAAATGAGCCCTCAGGGTCTGGGTGAAGCCATTGATCAGAGTGAGAATTCATTTGGCTTCCTGATGGATCTGTTATCCTGAAGGGGCTGACCTCCCAGGAGAATTCACTCTGAGACATGGCTCTCTGTAGACACTCATAGTTAGGATTTACAAACATGGGACTCAGCTAAGCCCCCTGATATTCACAACCCTGGGGCAAGTAGCCCTAGGGACATTGCTAAGGGGCAGTCTGGGTGGGTTCCCAATGGAGGGAGGAGCAAGGTTGAGCCTAAGAGGGTCTAAGGATCTTAGGTGATAGAGACCAATTGCAAGAGATGGGGTAAGCTCTGGAACAGGTTCTGTGTTCATGCACACAATTAGTCCACTTAATCGTTGATTCCCAGTTCTGCCAGTTATTCTCTGTGCCTTGTTTGCCTCCTTTGTGAAATGGGGATAGCAAGTGGGGCTTGTGAAGGTTTCATGCAACGGATGACTGGGGTGGAGGTTTGCTTCAGCCATGCCACTATTGGTACTTATTCCTGTAGTAATCATCACCCCCATCCAGCAGCCACCAAAGCTGGGCAACGAGGAGATGGTCCACAAGGAATGGGGGCCCAGACACAGCATCGGCCTCCCCTGAGCACAGCACACTTACTTAGAAGTTCATGGCTGTTCAGACTCAACCCTATCAGTGTTTGCTGGCATGTCAGGCTGTCAGTCCTGTTTGCACAATTTGTTTGCATGGCAAACACAGTATGTGGGTGCAAGGGAAGTAAATGCTGGCCCTGTGGCCACTGGGGTTTTTGCATTCATAGAGAGAGAACCTGGAGCCACAGGTACCACAGATTGTCTCTCTCTCACCCTGCAGTGAAATAAGGGGAGACTGAGGTTCAGAGAGGAGCCAGGGCCTGCTCAGGAGCACCCATCGAGTACTGAGTCTTGAACTCACTGACCCCAACACTGGGAAATCTTTGAGCAGTGACCACCTTGTATTTGGACCACCCAGGTCCAAAGTAAGAATTTTCCTTTGAGGGCCCAGGAGAGGCTGTGAATCATGAGACAATGTCTTCCCTCCGTGCATATGTGTCCTCCGTGCATACATGTCCTCAGTGTGTGCATGTCCTTATGACGTACCTATCCTCAGTGTATTTTTGGTGTGTGTAAAATCCTTGGTGTTTCGGTCCCATTTATGTATTTATGTATACTTCCAACTTGTTCTACAGAAGATTTAGGGACACTTACAAGTATACATAAAATTCAAGAATAGCCTATAAACTGGAGAAAAATAGGAGAAAAGAAAAAAGGAAAACTAGAGGAGGGAATAAATGGAACTGGGAGATGCTGACATAGGAGGTTAACAAGAAAGAGGGCTCAGGTTGGGTGTGCTCCCTCATACACTCTGGCTCTGGTGCTCACTGCCTACCCAATTACTGCCTGACACTCAGGCCTCCGAGCAGACTGCATCAAGGACTTAAATGGAGAACTCTGGTTCAGAGGCAACTATTGGTCAAGCCATGCCCTTGCCCCAACCAGGCCCCCCACATTATTAGGGTCCTCTCCAGCAGGAGGATGTAATGGTTATGACCTTTAGGTAGCACCAAGTCATCTCAGGCCAGCAGAGTTCTACTGCTTAAAACATTTCACATAAGCTAGGGTGTGGTGATGCATGCCTATAATCCCAGAAACTCAGAAGACTAAGATAGGAGGATTGCAAATCCAAGGCCAGCCTCAACAAATTAGTGAGACCCTAAGCAACTTAGTGAAATCCTGTCTCAAAATTAAAAGGGGGTGGGTAGGTGGGTATGTAGCTCAGTGGTAAAGTGCCCCTGAGTTCAATCCCCAGCACCAAAAAACAAAAAACATTTCACATGACTTCAGACTACATTTTGAGGTATGGGCAGCGCCTCACCAGGCCTGTGGGGTGTCGGGTTCCAGTGATAATAGACAGACTGTGGTGCATTTTCTGTGAACCTAAGTATAAGGTATGAGCAGGATCTGCAAGTGGCTACCTGGTTGCTGGATGGGAATGTGGTGAGGTCTGTACGTGTGACCTAGTGGGCACAGTCAGGTGCATGCGCCTGGGGCTGCATGTGTAGAGGGGAATGGAACAGGAAGGAAAGACCCTGGGATGACCTTGCCCCAAAAGGGGCCCTTCATATCATGGGAGCTCACAGCTGCCTCCTAGGCTTACCGCCATATTTGCCTTTATGCCTACACCAGTCATGCCAAGATCTTGTGTTTTCAAGAGAGCAGCCAGCCTGAGGACCTGGCAGCCCCTCTCATAAATGGGGCTGTCATTGGTGCTATCATAATTTGATGACCTTTTCAGCAGCAAATCTCAACAGGGAAGGGTAGACTTCTATCCTGTGAGACCCAGAATATTGGTCCCTGCAATTCAGGGTGGGGCAGGGAAGAGGCTCAGGGCAATGTAAGCAGCCCTATCAGTAGGCCCCGCAAGAAACAAGCATGCTCTGCATTTGACCTTCCATCTTTGAGGAACATTCGGGACAACTGACTGAGGTAGCTCAGGGCTATGTAGACTCTTGAGAGGGAAGGCTTGGGCCCAACCACCTGGATGGTAAAGGGCAGGGTGCATTTTAAACCCATGACTTTTAGACAGTCTTAGGTGTATGTGCAGGAGATTTGGAAGTTTCTCCTTTGGACAGATTCTGGCCCTTGCATATGGTGTCTGTTTTCTCATCTGTAAGATGAGAAGTCAACCAGTGGATGAATACCTCCTTACCCTTGTCACAGGTCATGGAAGCCTAACTGGGGACTCTTGGTACAAGATCAGCTTGTGACCACTCTGGAGTCCCTGGAGGACCTACTGCAGCCTTGAGAATATTGCCCCCTGAGCTCTCAGTGTTGTGCCGTATGGGGTGGAAGCAGATTGTGTCCTTTGCTTCCTAGTCTCTAGAACGATTCCTCAGTCTGGGCCTCCAGTCCATTTCACGAGGAAATTTATGGGGGTGAATTTCTGCCAGCTGTAGGATATGAAGGACAGTCATCTTGGATGAGATCTCCATAACCTATTGGAGTCTTCCATGGCAACCAAGGGCCCACCAGAACCTCCGCCTACCCTGGCCATGCCCCCCCAGCCCATCCCCTCATCCTTCCATTCCTGCTCCTGAGAAGCATAGAGAGGCTTTACTCCAACCTTTTTTACCCCAAGATGAGGCTCAAAGGGAGAAGTTTAAGAGGACAGACAATAAGATAGTCACTAGGACCAGGTTTCTCTACTTACTCGAGCCATCATATGGCAAAGAGGGAGCACACGGTCCTTATCCAAATCCAGGATAGGCCAAAACAGCTCAAGGTGGTGAATGAAGAGCAAACCAGACTCGTCTTGGGGGCAGGTGAATGGAGATGTACCCAGGGCCTGATGGCACATCTGAGAACCCCAGCACCACAATCTCCACTCATGGCCTGCACAACCTCTAGGCAATTTCTCTATCTCCCAGAGCCTTGGTTTCTTCAGCTATAAAATGAGAATGCTAAACATACCTGCTTCTTTGGACTGTTGTCAGGACACAGTGGGTTGTGCGCTGAGCCCTGTCTGGCCACACAGAGGGCCCTGCCATCACTATCATTGTCCCTCTGTGGCTGAGAGACCTAGAGTCCTAAGGGAAGGAATGCAAGCCAACTGGGTGGGAAGGCAGCAGAAGAGAGTGGAGCCAGGGTGGGTGGCAAGGGGGCCCAGACACCGACACAAACAATCTGTTTCCCATAAACATGGGCGCCCACACCAGCCGACCGCCACCCGGCGACTTCTGCGAGTTGGGAAAGTGCGGGTATGTTTACTTGCACTCCCCCGTGCCAGCTGGTATGCTGGGCACAGCTTCCCTCCCAGCTGCCTCGACAGCCGGCGGCTCCCAGCTCAGGAAGGGAGGGGGGCAAGCAGGGGCCCTTGGATCTTGCCTGCAGCTTGTTCGCCTCAGTTCAAATCATCTACCCCAATACTATCCCAGGACAAATCCTGAGGACAGAGGGCACTGAGAGTCTTCATGGATGTTATCCATGTGACCAGTGCTGTCTTCCCTGCTCTGCAAGCTGCAACTGTCCAGAGGCCCTTGTCTTGAGTTTAGACAACAGGTGTCCCTTCAGTGGGGTCCATGCCCCCTCCCTCCATACCCCAGCTGCCTTCTCTGCATCTTAGCACACCCCAAACTAATGGATACATGTTGCAGGCAGATGAAGTTGCAGTGGCCCTACTGCCTGCCCTATGGTCCTGGGATGCTGGGAGTTCCATGTCCCAGGTTCTCTATTTTGTGAACACCTTGTCTGAGGTGGGCAGTGGCAGCTGCAAAGATCACACAGCACCCCCACAAAAGGTCAGGGCAGATTCTTGGCTATGAAGATGTCTCCATGGCATTGTATCACCCATTTCCAGGCATTGGTGTAGCATTTAAGATCACAATGGTGGGACCTGGGAGGCAAGATCTCAGGGAACCTTCCCTGGAGGTTCCATTCAGGGGTTCTTAGGCCCTTAAATGGCCCATGCTGAAGCTTTAATGTGTAACCTTGGAGATGGGTCATAGGTGGCTTTATCCCTATATTATTTGGTTTTGAGGTACATAGAAGTATACCCAATGCTGATACGGGTAGGAGGGACCCTGGAGTGTTTCCTCTCTCTGTCCCCCAGGGGCTGGGGCATTTGGGGTCATAATCTTAATAGAGTGACACCCCCCCCAATTAGATTCCTTTCTCACTGCCTGTCCCAAGAGCATCACCTTGACCACCAAGGGAGCCAGAAATTAGGAAATATGAAGTCACAGACTGTGAGCTTCATGTAGGCACATGGCCAGGGGAATGCTGTTATCAATGGTGGCAGCCTGAAGTTCAACTGTGCTGGGTAACTGTGGATGATCCTTCTCAGGATGACAACTGACCTGTGGCATGAATATGGAGCACCTCCATGAGAAGGTAAGGATGTCAGAGTAGTGTGGGGCTGGGGAAGATGATGCTGTTCTTGTGTGACAGGAAGCTCACTACTTACCCAGGTAAAGTTTCCATGGTTTGGGAGCCCTGAACGTGAGAAAGTTCCTTCCTGAAGTGGAATATGCCCCTCTGTTCACAATAACCATCAGAAACCTTGGATAAAGGCCCTCTGTGTTTAGAGCTGAGTGGTGGCCAAAGCCCTCCAAGACTGTTTTCACCTCAGATACAGGCCTCAGTACAAGCCCAAAGATAATCGAAGTACCACCGTTTTTAGTCAGTTGGAAAATCCACATCTGTTTCAGGGGAGCAAAGATAGGGCTATACTCAAGAATGGGTCTTGTGCTCAGTGTTACTCTGGTTTGCGTGTGGAACAGACTTCATGGGGAGAGGGGTCTTCCTGGGGCCACTGTGGGCAGGTTGGCACAGACTGGCCCCAGCTCGGCTGGGAAGATTTGGTATATTGTTTTATGTTGGGTTTTGTGTCTTTTGAAAAACAAGAGATTGAGCCTTTTTATGACATGGATTTTACAGCGTAACGAGGCAGCGTAATTTCCCATTCTCAGCGGCAAGTGCACTTTTTACACTAATTGCATAATTAGACATAATGTACTAATTGCGGTAATGGATGACAGTCAACTAAACTTTAACTTTAAAAACAGGGAGGCGTTGCTGGGGGGTGGGGGGGTGGGTTCATGCCCCTGTGAGTTTTGTGAAGGAGAAACCTGCTGGCAAAAGCTGCTAGACGCTGCCTCTTGGGGCGAAGGGATCAGGGAACCAGTGGGTCCTTCTGCCCTGCCCTTGGCTCTATCCCCAACAAGATCCTGTAGCATGAATGTGGCATGTCCCCGTGGGAATGTAAAGACGTGGAGGTGGAGTGGGTCTGGGAAAGACAGTGCTCTTAATGGGCCACCAGCCAAGAGGGCCATGTCTTCCTCTGACCCAGAAAGCCAGACCAGGGGCCTGCTTTCTATTCCCACACTATGTGTCCCGTCCCCCATATCTCACATGGACTGCATTGTAATGGTCCAGTTATAACCCATCTGTGATTCCATCTAGACAATGTGTTCATCCCAGGCAATCCCTGCTCAATACCAAAGTAAGTTATTAACAACATGACAAACCCTGGTTGTGACAGGACACCATATATAGATGACTCACCATGGAACCAAGCCACCTCAGGATGGTGGCAACATGGCCACATGGGAACCTCTCATGGCAAGAGTCAGCAGCTAATATAACTTGTAACTAACAAGCCCCTGCCCAAGCACCAACTCTGTTCTGATGGCTCCAGGGTCCCCTTGCCCTGGCTCTGCTTTAAATCCTGTCTATTCAGGGAGGGGGACTTCCTGAGGAAATATCTACAGTCCAGCGCCTGGTGTTTCCCTAGAGCATTTGGGTTAGGGTTTCCATGTGCCCAGTGTGGGGCAGCCCTTCAGTTTCATCAGGGTGCAGCCTCTTCCAGATTTGTCCTGCGTAATCACAGTGGGAAAGGACACCCAGGTGCTTGGATATACCATCAATCCTCACCTTTTCAAGGTTGATTAGTGATTATGTCAATAGTCTCAAATAAAGACAGGGGGCTATGTAAACAGCATGGTGGGAGCAAGATCAGGGTTTTGACCCTGGCTCTGCCCTACCTGGCTAGGTTCCTCAAACTAGTTACTACCTGTCCTCTACTCCTGCTACTTCCTTTTTGACCCAACTCAAGGTCCCTGAGCCAACATAAGCCATCTGCCCAAGGCTTTCCTAATCTCTGATATATACCAATCTGGCAGGTGACCTCCAATATCATATTCCAAGGTTTTTCCCTCCCCAGTATAAGCCCATGTCATGGGAACTAAAGGCCTAGTCCACTGTCCTAGCCCACTTGCTGACCTCCCTTTTAGGGATCTGTTGGCTTGAGGGACTGGGCAGTTAAGATGCCCACGTGTCTGCCCCTTGTGAGATCAAAGAGCAGACACAGAGACATGGTGAGAGGGGGTGTGGAGAGCAGCTAACCACCCAGGGGTCATATCTTGGGACTTAGGATAGAGGCTGGGATGCTGGAGCACCTGGCTGAGCCCCAAGATGAGCCTGGCCCTTGAGAAGACAGCAGCAAGACTGAGTCTGCATCAAATCTTTCGTTCCATTTTCTTTCTGATTTAATTTTCCAGAGATTAGGGCCCGTTCACCTTCTCCGCGGAGAGATGTCTTGGGGTGGGCCTGTTTTCACTCCCAGGGTTAGGTAGTTGGTTAGTGATAAGGCTAGTTCTGTAAGTCCTCCATCTCCTTACCTCTAGAATAGCCCTTCCACCTGTCACCAGTCCTTTAACATTAGTCCATGTTCTTCTCAGTCCCCTTTCAGGCCGACTCAATCCCCAGTTCACTTTATGCCCCCTTTCCACAGGCCTCACTTTCATGTTCAGGGATTAAATAAATACAGGGGATGAAACTGCATAGGTGTGCCCTAAAGCCAAGGTTTTGGATCAGATTCCAGCTCTGTCATGGGACTTCACCTTTCTGGGCCCCAATGTCCTGCCTCCTAAATGGGGATGACCAGAATGTACCCTCCTCAAGGGTTGTTGGGGGTCAGTGAGGCTAACTATTTAAAACACCCATCCCAGCCAGTGCTCAACAGCAAACAGGGCTGTTCCTGTAGCAGGCTTGGTCTGTCCTTTCTTTTCCCCTCCTCTTGCTCCTTTCCCTCTCCTGTTCCACCTTCATCCTCACCCTGGACAGGCTAGGTACTGTTTCAGGTCTGGGCTCCACTGCTGCTGGCTTGCTGGGACTTTGCAAAATGCCCTCTGTTTGGGGCCTGTCACTTGTCCTGAGGCCTTTTGGCTACTGTAGGGGCTATCTTTGTGTTCCTGGCATCTGGTAGCATCTCAATTCCCCTCTCTGTCAGGACTGTTATGAGCTATAGGGATAAGGCTGGCTCCCTCTTCCCTGTAAGTGTTCAAACTTCCTGTCCAAGGTCTCCATTTCTGCATGTGCTCTCCAGGCTCATTTCTTGTTTATGTAGAGCTTTCTAGGGAAGCAGGAAGCTGAGCAGAGGATTTGGGACTCCAGAGGAGGGTTAGGGTTCATTCCCTCAAAATCCCTAGGCCAGAAAGCTGGCTGCACATGCTACTTTACAAAAGAATTGCTAGAGCTGAAGGACAATTGGGGTCAGAGCTAGCACTGGGGGGAGGCAGGAAGTGGAGAGATGAAGGGCTAAGTCTCCATAACTGGTAGTGTGTTCCAAACAGTCCCCTAAATTGCCTTCATGACCCCAGCCACCCCTGGTCTCCCTGTTCCTCAACCCCTTTACTACTGTCTCCTGCCCTCCCCCACATGCCCACCTGTTTCCATCTGCTGCCCTGTCCCACCACCATCCTACCATCCTCTTGGGTTGAAGCCCCTGCCTCTTCCTCCCTATCATTCTGATTTGGAGCTGCAACACCCTCTGGACCTGCTGTCTCCATCTCTCTCCTCCATCCAGATGCCTGGGTAGAAACAGGTACCTCTCAGGCTGTAGTTGTAGTCAACTCTCTGGGCCAAGGACGCCAGTGAGCATGTGGTACTGCTGTGGTTGTTGAGGATCTGCACCCTGTGTGCCTTGACCTTTCTGCCACTTCCCAACCGATCCCATGGAGCAGCACTGGAGGCTGGGGCTTGAAGGGAGCCAGCCAGTCTTGGGCAGAATCCAGGCTCTGAAGTTGCCCTGAGCTCTCCTGGGCCCCCTGCTGGGGCCCACAGCAAACAGGACCTCCCTGGACTTCATCAATATAGAGATGACCTATCTCCTGAGGTGGGGCCATCTGCTAGGCTGTATCACTTGGATCTCCCTGGGGCTCAGGGCCTGCCCAGGAGACAAAGCAGCTGGAGCAGATCCAGGGGAATATTAGAAGGGTGAAGCATTAGGGGCCTGCCATTCAAGGACTGTTACACCTCAGAGGCTTATTCAAGATCAGGAACAGCCTTGACTGGCAGCTTGACCAGCCCCTGCCATTCTGGGATTCTGCCCTCACCTCACACAAAACCACTTCCAACCCATTTTCCTGCCTTCATTCTAGAGAGGATTAGATAGGCAGGGGAAGCAGAGATAGTATGAGCAAAGTTATATCAGTGGGAATCTGCATGGGCCAGGAACTCAAGGCCTACAGGCACATGACAGGTCAATGGGCCAGAGAGGCCCCAAATGCTGGCACCAGGGGCCAGCAGAAGGGTGCCATGATGGGTTCTAATGTAGGAGTGGAACAAGAGAAAGTATGGCAGAGATATCACTGAACTCCAAGGGCTCACACAACTTCAGACAGAAGTGGAGGACTAAAACCCAGACCTCAGAGCTCTGCTCTTGAAGATGGAATCAGGCATTTATATTTGTTGAGCATTGATTGCATGCATACATGATGCTTGGGGAGAGATGGAAAGGAACTGACCGGCTGTGCTCTAACTGGTGTCTAGGCTCCCCAGTTATCACTGACTCTGCAGTTATCACCTCCAGGGCTGAGGCTGAAGTGTTGGGGACAAGAACAGGGGACTGGGGAGGGATCTTAGAAGAGGGGGTGGGGCTGTAAGTGGGCAGAACCCAGGAGACTGAGGTTGCCTACTCAGGAATGGAAGCTGATGGCTTTAGGCAGCCCCTGAGTGTGCAGATCTAGCAGGGAGAGAATGGAGGCAGGAAGGGGATTGTGATGGCTTCTACAGAATTCTGGCAACCCTAAACAATAGCAGTAACAACAATAGTACAGGGTTCTCAAGGCACAAATTGGGCTGTCCTCTGTCAGCCTGTGAGGTGAGAACTGCCATTCTTATTTAATGTATTGGACCTGAGGTTCAGAGATTCATGACTTTGGCAGCATCTCAGCTTCTAAGCCATTGTGTCACCTGGTGTCCTGGGATGAGGCCCTGACCCCTAGAGATCGCCTTCCTCTGCAGGTCCCAAACGCCAGCTCAGTTGCCATGCCAGGCTTCAAAGATCACCCTGGACTCTAGGAAGAGAACCCTAGGTCTCCCCAGGAAAGATGTCAGGAGACTCACATAGTCCAACCTCAGATCCTGGAAATGACCTTGACAGGGGAGTCTGAGGTATGGGAACTTTAGCCTCTGGCCCCGAGGAAGCCAGGCAGCTGCGACCCCTGCTGGTGCAAGTGGCCTGGGGTGCCACTTTGCGGAGGCTTCAGCCAATGTGGAGACCGTGGTACAACACACCCAGGGGCTGTGGTCCAAGGCAAGGGAAAGGAAATGTTTTAAATGTAACAAAACCTGGGAAGGATGGGTCAGGGTAGATGGGAACCTGGCTATGCCACTCACTCACACGGCCTTCACCTGTCCTCTCCTTTTTCTGATCCTTTTTCCTCAACAGTAAGGCACAGCCACCCTGAATTTCCCTGTGACCCCCAGGCTCCAGCCTCTCCATGTCCTCTCTCTCCATCACGTCTTGCATCTGAGGGCTTCTGTCCTGAGGCAGGGCCTGAGGCCTGGGGAACAGCCTGTCCTGGTGTCCACTTGGAGCCTCTGTCCTCTCTGGCTGTGTAGCCAGGCCCGGCAACTCGCCCCCTAATTGCCACTGCTCTGCAGGAAGGAGCGACTTCACCACAAATTATTTTGTTCTAGGAGAAGGACAAAAAGAAAAGAGAAGCCGGGAGGGTTGGGGGTGGCGGGAGGAGGAGAAGATTGCCTGAGCCTGCTTTGTGCTGTGCTTTAACCCTTGGACTGCCAGGTGCTAGGTGGGCAGTAGGGCAGGGGCTCTGCTGTGCCAACCCCCAGTCCATCCCCCTACCAGATGACAGAGGCCTTATCTCTCCACTGTCTTCTGTCACTCTCCTGACCTTATCTCTCCCTGCCTGTCTGTCTCTAGTCAGCTGCCTCTGTCACCTCCTTATCTCCCCCATCACCTACCTCCTCTCTCCAGGTTCCTTCACTTCTGCAGAGCCTGGAGGTGTGGTGCAGTCATGGCAATCTGGCCTGTGACCTCGGGTAGTGAAAAAACACAGGCTAGGTCTCCTGAGGTCACCTGAATGAATACATGGATCTGACCAGTGTATGATGTGCACACGCGCACACACATACACACATGCACACACCCAAGACCCCATTCACAAAGTTGCCTACAGAAGCCAGGCACAGTGGCACACACCTGTAATCCCAGCTACTTGGGAGGCTGAGGCAAGTTCAAGGTCAACCTGGGCTACTTAGTGAGACTCTGTCTCAAAGTAAAATTTTTAAAAAGTCTGAGGATATACCCAGTGGTAGAACCCCTCTGGGTTCAATCCTGGTACTGAAAAAAAAGGGGGGAACACTTGCAGAAAATTGTTTCTAAGACTCATACATATAAGCACCCAGACTTTGTCTAGGGGACCTAGGCCCCCACTTTCAGTGTGCTAGCACATACACATGCCTACAGACCCACCCTGTGAGGAGGAGGAAAGAGCAAATTTATTCCCCCCACCTGCTCCTTCCCTGGTCCCTGCCCCCATATTCTGTGCCCTGAATGACAAAGGAGCCCTGAGGCACACCCAGAGCTCCCTCCGCAGTATTTGCAAATGCCCTGGGGCCACATCAGCAGAAAGGGGTAGGGATACCCCAAGCCATGGGGAACAGCAACTGTGTGCATACAATTCGATTCAGAGTGGGTGTATGTGTTGTATACACACAGGTGTGAGATTATCTTTGTGTTGATTTGTGGCCGTGTGGTATGTGCTTTTTATCTCCATCTTCTCCCATGCCCTGCCTCCTACCTCTGCCAGCCCATGCTTCCCGTCTGTTATTTGTAGCCATTCTGAGGTAGTTAGTGAGTGCTGCTGAAGGCCCCTGAAGGGGAGACCCTGAGGCCCAGAAAAGGTGGTAACAACTTGGACCCAGCCATCAACCAGCCCAAACTGGGCCCTCATCCCAGATACAAGTTGTAGATCCCCAGCACTGCCTCTCTCCTGAGTCTGTGAGGGCGTTAGACTCTATACTCTCCGTAGTCAAAGTCAGGGCAGGGTAGGGGTGAAGGCTCAGCTGAGTTGAGCTGCGCAGAGGGAGTATGGGGAATATGGGAATGTGCAGCCACTATGACCTCACCTCTGGCCTCTGCTTCCTTCCAGATCTACAAAGATAACCGGAACCTGTTTGAGGTGCAGGAGAATGAGCCTCAGAAATTGGTGGAAAAGGTGGCAGGGGATATCGAGAGCCTACTGGACAGGAAGGTGCAGGCCCTGAAGGTAGGTTTGTGTGTTGGAAGATGAGGGGCTTTAAGGGAGGACCAGGGGGAGTGGTCCTAACTAGGAGGACAATTTTGTCCCAACCCTCCTTTGTCGTACTGAATTTAGGCAGGCCTGTCATCAGTAGACCTGTGCCTTCATGGATTATGGGCAGCTGTGGCAGGAGCAGGGCAGTTCTATCTGGAGTTGGCCACATGTAGGGAGGATGTGGTGACTCAGGCCCAGGCATCCCTGCCTCTCCCTTTTGCTGGGCCTAGGATCCTCCCATTCCTCTAGGTTCCCAGGTCTGTGTTTATATAGGAACCCAGGTCCTATGTTCTAGGTTTATGGGAGGTATCTTGGATGTGTACCTGACCAGGACAGCAACCGATTGATGGTGGAACCTCAACTCCTGGGGTGGGCTGCAGGCTCTGATGGGGAGAGATGAGGGGCCCTTGGATGCCCCACAAAGAATGCCATGGCCATGTAAGGCTGAAGGCTGAAGCCCCTGCTCTGCAGAGTATCGAATGTTTCTATATCCCCTCTGGGCCTCGGTCTCCCCATCTATACTCAGAGAAGTTGTACCCATAAGCTCCAAAGCCCTAGGGTTCAGTGGGCTGGCAAGACCTGCTGGACTGCCCTGACACAGCAGGCAGACCCCTGCTACTCAACCTACCTCGGGAACAGCAGATGGGAGGGGCCTCTGGAACTGCAAAGGGCCCTGGGCAGGTAATGCATAAATGGGCAAGACATATCCAAACTGTCCTCAGATCAGAGGCACAACTGCGGCTACCGCAGCCTGTATCAAAGGTAGCTGAGTCCATGAGCCAGGCACACACCTGTAGTACCAGCTACTCAGGAAGCTGAGGCAGGAGGATCACGTAAGCCTACAAGTTCAAGTCCGGGAAACCTAGTGAGACCCCCAACTCAAAAAAACAGATATGTCCAATAAAAAAGAATGAAGTCCTGATACATACTACAACATGGATAAATTCCAAAACATCATGCCAAGTGAAAGAAGCCAGTGACAAAAAGCCACACGTTGGGTAATTCCATTCCCATGGAATGTCCCGTAAAGGCAATGCACAGAAATTGAAAGTGGTTCCTGGAGCTGGAGGGGAGGGAATGGGGGGCATACTGATAAATACAGGATGTCTTTTGGGGGTGATGAAAGTATTCTAAAATTAGATTGTGGTGGTGGTTGCATAGCTAAATATACTAAAAACCACTGAAGTATATGCTTTATATGGGTGAATTTGCTGATATAAAAATTACATCTCGATTTTTTTCAAAAAATGACAAAGTTTTCAAGTTTTTCAAAAAATGAACAAGTCTGTGTATGCTCAGGCAACATCTACACCCCAAGAGAGAACTAGAGTCTCCTTCTCCAGGAGCTTGTCCCTGCTGTCCACCATGGGGTCCCCTGCCTATCCCTGTGTGACCTGAAGTCATGGAAGAGGGAGAGTCTGTTCTCCTAGGACCAGGAGTCCAGCAAAGGTGGACTCCAAAAGCCTATCTAGAGTTGATCCAGAGGATTTAGTGCTGGGCTCAGAGGTCCCAGCCCCAAGTGACCTTCAAGACTTCCTGGTGGCAAGTGTGGGGAGACAGTTGGGGAAACAAACTGTACTTTGATAAAGTCTCCAACTTCAGTAGCAGCCTCAGTGAAATCTGAAGGTCTCTCACCAGTCATGGGGGGTAGATGAGTGGTGGCAGTGATTAGCCCACCACACAGGAAGCTCAGGGCCAGTCACTGTCTGGAGACTTCCCAGCCCTTTAACCCAACCATAGAGGAACAGTTGATCCTCATAGTTGTAGAGAGTCAGGAGATTGCCCAGGGAGGTAGACCTGGAGTTCTAGTCTCGACCCTCTTCCTGCACACACGTTCCAGATCCTACCCTGTGAGATGGGACAGATGTTCATCTCCTTTCTGCTTCGTCTGCAGCCCAGGCTGTGGCCTGGTACAGTAACTACAAATTATTTCAATGGAAGAATAATGGGAAAAGGTATCCACTGACTCCACACCCACCATGTGCTCAGTCCACAAGTCATTCTCACAGCAACCCCTAGGGGGAGGCCCTGCAACCCCATTCCACAAAGGAGCACAGAGACTCAGAGATGTCATGTGTCAAGACAGGATGTGGCAGAGCTAGGATTTGAAGCCAAGTCTCTCTGATCCTGAGCTGGGCCCTTGGCCCCCCACATTATCCATGAGATATGCACTGAGGCCACTGCCCCTGACCTCCCAGCTCTCTCCTAGCCAGTAATCTCCCCCTGCTCCTGGTTCCAGGCCCACAAGATGCTTCTGCTCATATGGCAGAAGGAAAGGGGAGGACCATCCTTCCCCCTTCTTGGTCCTAATTGTTCAAAGTGAGCTCTGATCTTTATTATGTTTTTAAATTTGCTTTTAATCAAGTTCTGGTCTCTCTTTTTTTTTTCACATTTGTTTGCAGCCTGTGTACACATAGAAGGAGCGGTGTTGGGGGGCTGGACCCTGCTTCCCCCTCCATTGTTCCTGTCTCCCTGGACCCCTCCAGTAATACAATTTAAATCCCTTGCTCTGATCTGGAATTTTAATTTGGGGCTTGCAAAGAGGGAGCTGAGCAACACAGGACAGAAGTTCATTGTCTCATCTAATCAGGGACAATTGGATGGTTCTCCAAGCTGCACAAGGTAGTTGCTGGGGCCAAGAGTCAGGCAGAATCAAGCCAGATTAGGGGCCTTGCCACTCAGACAAGCAGCATCCCCAGGTCCAGGAAACATGTTGGACCCTGAGCTTTGGAGGCAAACTTGGAACTTCAACCACCCAAGGAGATGGGACCTCTGAACCAGGGACTGCTCTTTTAGGATCTTGAATCCCAGGAGGGATAAGAAGGTACCTTAGTTCTTATGTGCACTGTAGGCAGAGCTGGACCCAAATAAGGACACTGCTCCTCCCATCTGGGGCCTTGGCTCATGGCCCCTTTCTCATAAAGATTATCTCTTCATTGTTTCATTCCTCCCTCCATCTAGTCACCAGTGTTCACCAATGACCAACTATGTGGCAGGTCCTATGGTGGTGCTGGGGGTGCAGCACGGAAGGGCAGGCCCTGTTCCTGCTTCCATTGGAGCTCTCAGATCATTCCTATTCCAGGCCCTAGTTTCCCTCTCTGTAAAATAGAGATACAAAAGCCAGCCCCAGTAGCATGTACCTGTAGTCCCAGCTACTTGGGAAACTGAGGCAGGAGGATCTCTCAAGCCCTGGAGTTCAAGGCAAGCTGGTCAATGTAGAAAGACCCAATCTTAAAAAGAAAATGAGGAACTGTGCGCACACCTGTAATTCCAGTGGCCTCAGGAGACTGAGGCAGGAGGATTGCAAGTTCAAAGCCAGCCTCAGTAAAAGTGAGGCACTAAGCAACTTAATAAGACCCTGTCTCTAAGTAAAATTACAAAATATAAGGCTAAGGATGTGACTAGTGGTCTAGTGCCTCTGAGTTCAATCCCCCATACCAAAGAAAAAAGAAAATAAGTGGGGAGGGATGCAAGCATCCTCTCTGCACAGTACCTCTGGTTCCACAGCTCCAGGGCCATCATTCAAAAAGGCCACAGTGTGGACAGTGGATGGTTGTGCCACATGTAGCATCACCTGTGGCACCTTTACTGTGTGACTCAGAGGAGAGGCCATATTCATGGCACTGCCTTGGATAAGGTAAGGGTGATCCCAGGGAAGGAGAGTCCAGCCTCCTCAGGGATGAGGCTAAAGGCATTGTTACTTGGTGTGCTTGGTTCCCAGAGTATGGGAAGCCCAGGACCAGGGCAGCCAGGTCCTGAGGAAGTCAGTGTGGGGGCTAGATGCCTTCTACCTGTGAGTTTCTTTTGCCTCCAACTTCAGGTAAGCCAGGGGCAGTGGGAGAGGCCTGTGTGGGACTCCAGAACCTAGAGAAACCCCAGCCCCATTCTTAATCCCTGCCCTTCCTACATGCCCAAGTTCAGCTGCCAGTCTACCTCAGGTCCCACCCACTGTCCCAGGGGCCAAGAGCTTTCCAGATACTTTGCCTTTGTACTTTTGCCTCCATACAGTGCTTGTTGAGCCCTGGTTGCACGTTGGACAGCTGGGACACTTTTAAAATCATGATGCCCAGGCCCCACCTCAGACCATGTACTTCAGATTCTCTGGGATGCAGTGGAGCATCAGTATTTTTTTTTCACATTTTCAATGTGAGCATTTCAATGATTCTGTACAGATTCAGAGTTCAAGACTTTCCCCATAAGATGGTAGAAATAATTCTGTCCCACAATTACTGGCCTCTTTCTGAGTGCCTGCTAGTGCCAGGCCTAAAATGAGCCCGAACATTCCAGATGGCTCCAAATTCTCACCTCATGTTATTTCTCTTCCTTCCATTTTACCTGTGAGGAAACTGAGCCTCAGAGAGGTTATGCCACCTGCCTCAGGTCTCACAGAAAACCAGGCTTTAGATCCAGGCAACTGGTTTCCAGGCCCTACAAACTGCCCCTGGATACTGCTTTCCTCTACCATTAGTTAGGCCATGTGGCATTTCCTGTCCACAGGGGGAAAGGACTGAGGAAAGAAAAGATGGGGTACTGGTTTCAAACAGGCTGACCCTGGGATGACCTAGTGCCCTGGGGGTCCTACTTGGCAAAGAGGGCAGATACTAGGAGGCAAGTTCCTATCCCCTCAGTTTCTTTCTTGGGCAGTGAGCACCCCTCTCACACCCCCCAGGCTCACATGGATGGGGCAGTGGGAGGGGCAGCCCTGGCCTTGGTTCTGGGGGGCTCCAACGGACAGAGTTCTACCATCAGTGGCCTCTCTGGGGAGTGAGCATCATTTAAAGAGTAAAATTAAAAACCCTTCTGCACACAGCCGTCCTGCTTTTGCCACTAATGGCCACTTAACCCAATTAAACTGACGCATTGTTGGCAGTGTGGCTTGGTCTATTCAGGAACAGGATCTTTGGACTGGGTGTTCAGAGGAGCAGGAGGTTGGGACCAGGGGCTATAGGGCAGGCTGATCCCTTAGTGAAGAGAGAGAATGTTCAGCCCAGTTCTGAAGTACTCACTTCTTCCTTTCTAAAGCTTGGTCTCAAGCAGGGTTTCTCAGCCTCAGCACCATAGACATCTTGAGCTGGAAAAATCCGTGTGGTGGGGCCTGTGCACTGTAGGGTGTCTGGCAGCATACTTGCCCTCTACCCACTAGATGCCAGTAGCACACCACTCTAACAGTTGTAACAGCCAAAAAGTGCCTCTAGGTATTGCCAAATGTTCCCTGGAGGCAGAACTGCCCCCACTTGAGAATCTTTGGTCTAATGCACAGAAAGCTACAACTGTGGTGAATAGGAGTCCCAAAAGCAGGGGGACAGTGGGCACCTCAGAGAGGTACATGTGCATGGAGCAGCCTCAGCAGAAGAAAGAACCCTTCCGTCCAAAAGGGGCAACAGGGAAGGCTGCCTGGAGGAGGCAATGAGGGAAGAAAGTTGGGCATTGAGGCAGCTGGAGGCCAGTTCAGCTGGCGCATTTGTGCTGTCATTGATTACATTACACCAACAGGTTGGCCCTCAAGGGACCAGGCTACAGGTGTGCCCTACTGCCAAGGCCTGTCCTGGAGTAGTGGCCTTGTGGACATTTGTGGAACAGATGTGAGTGCCATGGCTCTGGGTTCTGCTGGAGCACAGCCTCTGGGGTTTAACTCTAGCCTCAGAAAGCATTAGAAGGCACAGTAATGGTGGACTGGGGATCCTGTAGCATGGGCTGCCTCCGCCCACCCTTCTCTAAGCAATTAAAAGGTGTTTATGTGGGGCTGGCAATGGCTTCTGCCTCCCTTCCATTACGAACATTAAGAGATCTTGACCCTTCCACTTTCCTACTCTTGAAAGAAACTGCAGACACGTGGAGCCAATTAGGCTCACGCGTGGGCGCCAAGGGCCTGAGCAGCCTTTTTTCCCTGATTGCAGCATTTACAGCTGATTATTCTCCCCTCACCCAAACAGAGCTGCTGCTTCCTGGCAAGGTGCCACCCAGAGGAGCTGGCTAGGGGTCCCCAGGGATGGAGAAGCTTTGGATTAGTGAATGGGCATCCGTCGAGCACCTATTGTGTAGGTGCCATACAGAAGGAGGCAGTCAGAGTGCTCGCCAGAGGGAAGGACAGGGATGAGCTCTCAGGAAAGACCAGGTAGCATGAGGTGGTAGAGAGCCACCATTTGGGAATGGAAGTCAGAGAGGGTCCTCGGAGGAGGTGACCCGAATGTGTGTGAAAATGAAGGTAAACTTCTGTCCATTCTGCACATGTCCATGAGTCCTTAGGGTCAGTCAGTATGGGCCCTGGGCAAAGATATGCTGCTCCCAACAACAGGTGGAATCAAATATGGAGAAAGCCTCCCCTGCTGAGTGACTATCAGGTGGCCAAGAATCCAGAATTCCTTGAAGGCTTCCAGGCTGTGCTGACCAGGCTGAGAACCAGCCTCCCTGGGACCATGGGGAGATAGTGCAGGTGGGGTGTGACTGGGGCATAGCCGAAGGTTCCTCAAGGGAAACATTCTATCATCTTCGGACACCCGTCTGAGCTAGTTGTGGTCAGACCAGGGCCTGGCTCAAACCTACCAGGCCTCAGGAAAGGTCAGGTTGTAGATTTGGGGTTGGGCTTCTCTGGCCACAGGAGGAGTCAGAAGAGTTGTGGTCATTCCTCAGCATCTGCTGGCCAAACTAGGGGTCTAGCGTCCTGGGATACAACATCCTTGAGGCCCATAGAGCTGAACTCCACACCCCATAAAAGGCCTGTGCTGGGGAATGTCCTGCCTGTGCCCACTCTCTGGAGGTCCTACCTGGCAAAGGGGGTAGATGCTAGGAGGCAGAGGAAAAGAGCCTGCAGGTGCCACAGGGACAAACCAGACTAATTTAGGATCAGAAAAGTGAGATGTTTAATTGAGTTTTAATAGTGTCTGGTCCTTTGTTCTGAATCCTTGTGTGCAATGGCTGGGAGAGGGTTGGGTACTTGACAGCCAGGAAGATTCTGCCCTCTGGAGCTCCAGACTTAGAGGAGACAGGCAACAGGCTATGGGGTACCAGCATAGAGAGCAGCTAACATGAGACAGGCAAGTCTAAGAAGAAAGCCTGGAGGAGGTGGCGTTTGAGCTGAGCCTTGGAAGGCAGGTAGAATTTTCAAAGGTGAAGAAAAGGAAAAGGGAGGTGTCTCTGCAGTTCCTTGGAGGACACTGGCCTAGCAGTGAGAATGAGCAGTGCTGATTCCTGCCAAGTCCTCAAGGTGAGCAGCAGGGGTGGGACGGGGAGCCCAGAATGTGCAGCCTGTGCATCAGTTTCTTCTGCAGGGGAAAGGGGAGGTGGAGATGACTAAAGCAGGGGGCTGGGCTCACTGCCTGAGTTCTGGAATGGTAACTGCACATCATTAAGCATGAATTTCTCTGCTGTCTTCCCTAAGCCCATAAGTCTGGACTAGCCCCTGGTGCCAGTCAGAGGTTTGCTTGGAGGAAGCTGATTGATTCTGGCTCATTGTGTCATGGGCCACCAGGTGCTTTTGCTTCTGTCTCTGTCTAGTCAGCACCATACTAGGTTACAATGGACAGACTGGGAAAAGACCTGTGGGTCCTCCGCCTTGAGGAGTAGTCTGCTGAAGGTGACAGTAATGTAAAACGTGCCACAAAGTGTGGAGCCAGAGGGTAAGCCTAAGGGACCTGAAGGGAGGAGGATTTAGCCAGGCAAGAGAGAGGAAGGGAGGAAGAAGGCCCGAGGCAGAAGAAACGGGAAAGTGCAGAGGCCAGAGGTAGAGCGCAGCCTGTGTATGCACGTGGGCGCACACGGGCATATGCACGCATACAGGGGTGGAGGGTTTGCCTACTGGCCTGGCACAGATGCACTAGGAGGCAGTGTTTGAGGCAGAGGCGTGCATGGGATTCCTTAAGGGGTCTAGCTGAGACCTCACTCAATGACCACATCCTACATAGTCCCTAAATGAACCTGTGACAAAAGTCATGAGCATTGTGGCACATGTTGCACATAACTGGGCTCAGAGCACAGAAGGTGGCTGAGAATCAGGGGCCTCTCTGTGCTGGAGCCCCTACTAGCACTTGAGCAGCACAGAGCCCCTAGAAATCTCACACGCTCTGGGACTCACCTTCCCTACCTGAACATTAGGGACAAGTGTGGCCTCACAGGTCTATCATCAAAGAGCGTGACTGGGCCTTGGTGCCACTGATTCAGAAAGGGATACTCCTGGAGTGTCAACAGGGGATGGGCTGATCTGTGCTCCATTAACCCCACCAAGCATGTAGGCAACCCTGGACCTCCTTCCAGTCCTACCCTCTGGGAGCCTCATCAAAGGCCTTTACCCAGCTCCCATGTCTTTGGACCACATTGTCCAAGCTACTTGATGCTTCCCACCTCCTGGCACAGGCTTGGAGCCCTTGTTTGAGAGGCTGGTCACGGTTGCTGGCCCTTTGTTACAGCCTCCCTGTGTTTGCCCACTCTGTTCCTCTGCAAATGGGAGTAGCAGCATGTTTGCTGTGTCAACACCAGCTGGAGCCCTGTTGTGGAGATAGCTGAAGGCATAAGGCCTCATACTCCAGTCACCCAAGTGCCTGGAGTCCAGCCCCTCCCTGGGCAGGATCAGGGTTAAGGGGACAATGGGCCACACCTCACCATGACCCACCCATTTACCCATAGGACTGCCAAGTGTCGGCTGAGCAGGTGTCTGGAACCAGTAACAGCAGCCCCAGGCAGGGAGCAGGACTTAGAAAGGACCAGGAGGGAGGGCAGTCTCCCTAGGCAAAGCTTAGGGGACTTCTTGGCAGAGATAGTCTTTGAGTTTTCGAAGGTTAAGTATGGGGTTGTCTCAGCCCTTTCCTCCCATATGTCCCCAGTCATCAGGTCCAATAGTGTCCCAGAAAAGAAGGCCTAAGCAGTCAGGCAGATAGCCAGATAAATAGAGAGATAGGCTGTGAGGCAGGAGTAGGGCAGGGAATAGGGACTTGGGAAGAGGACTCACGGAGGTCATGAACCAGGCAAGCTGATATCCACAGAGGTATGAGTCACAGTCTGGGAAGGCCACTGAGGGGCTATCAGAGACAGTTGGGAAAATAGAGGACCAGAGAGTAGGCCCACCCCCATAAGCGGGTTTTCCAGAAATTAGCCTTTAGGGATGATTCTCCAGGGACAGAGACCTCCAGGGCATGCACTGGGCAACTAGATCAGAAGGGCCAGGTGAGGTTATCATTGGCATAGTCCTTGCTGGTGATTTCCTTTCTCTTCTCAGTTTCCTCATCTGTAAGATGGGTGATAAGTATCCACCTGGTGGAATACCTAGTGGATGCTGTAGGTTGAGACTTGACCTGTCTGCAGACATGCAGTGCTCCATGAGGAGAGGACTCAACTTTTCTGAACTTGCATCTTGGACTATTTGGCTTGGTCCAGGCTTGGTAGGGAAGATCTTCCCACTTGACTTCGCTTTGGGATTCCATGAAAAAGTTTCCCATTTACCTGGAAGTACAAAGAAGTGGCACTGAGACCAAGGCTGAAGGAAAGGAGGCAGTTTACCCTTCAGGGGTCGGGATAGACTATAGGGGGAGAGCATTCTGAAAGAGAACAGCATGAGGGAGGGGAAGATCTGGCAGAATCTGGAGTAGTGGCTGTGGCTTCACCTGGAAGAGGGTAGCAGGGCTAGCCCCTCAGAGCACAGCAGTGAGTTGGGCAATTAGGGTCCAGTACACAGGAAGTGGGGTACTTAAGGTGAAGGTTATCCTGGTTGTCAGAGGAGGGAATGGAGGCCTGCCACCAAGCACAGCAAAGAAGGGTGACAGGGCAACAAGATTGGGGTTTACTGCAGTGAAGAAAGGGAGGGGGCAGCTGGAACAACTACTAGTGCTAAAGAGGAGGGTAGATGAAGGTGGCACTTATGGGGCAAGGGATCTTGGGCAGAAGCAGACTGCAAGGTGAGAAGTTCCAACCTCCAGGAACCTGACAGTGGTGCCCCTGCCTTCCTCCCTCATGTTTACTGGCCCCTCCCTGGCAGGCAAGTCAGTAAGCTTGGGGGGTGTAGCAGCAGAAAGCTCCCAGTCACAGGGAGGGCACAGCCTTCCACCTGGACTCGCTCACATCCTGTGTTCTGTGCAAGTTTAGCATCAGGTACACATTCCTGCCTGGAGTCCTGAGGAGCTTGATGCTTAAACTTACATCTTAGACCTTGGATTCCTGGCACTGGGAGTCCTTGGGACCCTGCTTAGAGCTGGTATTTAGATGGGTCTTGGGGTCTTAGATCATCTTCCTGTGTACCTGTAGTGCCACATTGCCAAAGGGTTAGGGAGGAGGGCACCAGGGGATGGGAGGAATACCCGGGGCTGATGTGTTCTTATAACCAGCCAGGTGGGAGAGTTGGGAGGGCTCAGTCCCCAGGTAAGTAAGGTAAGTAAGGCCAGCAGGTAAGTAATGGGTACTTAAAGAGAGAAAAAGGATCCATTTGCTGTGGACTGTAGTGACAGCCCAGCTTTGGGACTGTGGCCTAAGAGAGAAGGCTACACCCTACTCCCCAAGGCCCAGGCTGGAGCTCCAGGCTCCACAGTCTCCCAGTGATGACATTGACCTTTCCTCACTACCCATGTGCATACCTGGGCCTCCTTTTATCCAATACTTTTCTGCTAATCTCATCTCCCTGTGTGACGACCATGTAATTAGCTCATTTTGCAAAATATTTCATTTGTCATAGCTTCCTCTCACTTTTTTCTTTTCCCAGGAAAGGTTAGGAGGGGATGGGGTGGAGGAAGTTTTCTGAGCATGAGGCTATCTTGCAGGTCAGCTCTGGCCCCATATCTTGTATACAGGGCTCACAGACACTGACACACCCCCGCTTTGACACATGTCTCAGCCCTAGCTTGGAGAATAGATGGAAGTCAGTGGGTTAGCCTGAGAGTCCTCCCAGTGCCAGGAGGAAAGGATGACCCAGGCCTGCCCCAGCCCTACCTCAGGAGCATAATGTACTCACATATGAGAACTGCTCAGACTAAGCCAGAATAAGACTAAGGAGATACTTAGTGGCCTTGCTTACCCACAGCCTGGCACTTGGTGGACATATGTGTGGCAGGCAGACTGGGTGCAAATATAAAGAGGCCAGGGGGTAGGACACCAGGAAGCCTCTGTGGTCCAGCTGTGAGGCAAGGACTGCATAGGACAGAGGACTGTGGACAGGGTACATGTACAGTCCCTCTGAATGGGTCACATGTTCCCCCTCCCACCAGTAGGACAGCCCCAGCCAGGGGACACTGGGCCTCCTCCTCCTTCCCAAGAGCTGGAACATCTGCCCTCCTAGCCCCAGAGATAGGACTGGGCAGCAGAAGTGGGTTTAGTTAGAACTTGGTACTGCTGCCCCCGGCCCAGCCATCATCACTGAGCCCTGCCCACTCCCACGAGTGAAGCTGCCACAAGGCCTCATCTGCATAGGGGCCCTGCGTAGCTCAGAGCCTGCTGCAGCAGTGCACCCGGCCAGGCGGCTGGCAGGACTGGGCTTGGAGCCCTCAGCTGACAGTGGCCTACTTTCCTGCTCCCCCAACACCATCTCCCTGCCTTTTCTTGCTGTGACTCCCTCAGGATGTGAATTCTCTTAAACTTTTAATTAAAAACATTCTCCTTTCTCCCCGCAAGGTTTGCTTCCCTGTGATTTTCCTCTTAGAAGGAGAGATGGGGGAAGGGGAATGGCAGACAAGGAGTGGAGGTCAGGCCTCCCTGGTGTCAAAAGTGGGCCCAGGGAACCAGGGCCAGACCCCATGGAGGGGGCCTCTGGCTTTCCAGTTCTGCTGGTGGAGACATTTTTGAGGGCTCCAACCCTGGGGGTCATGCCATATGCAGGGAGTGGCATCAGCTCCTGAGGGCCTGCATAGTTGCTCAAGAACATGGCACAAATGCGCTAAATGAGCCAGGGCTTCTCCAAGAGGAAGAAACCCCCTGCTTTCCCAGGAAGGTGCTGTTAACTGTGGTGGCCTCAGGGTCATGTCTGAGCCCATTGGTTGCAGGTTGGGGAAGTGATCACAGGGTTATTTATCAGGCAAAATGCGGCCCAAGGTTGGTGTCATGGACCTTGAGGTCACCAGCTGGGTCCCCGAAGCTTCACGTGTAGAATTCTCAACTCAACTCAGGAGCATGATATCAGGTGCTGGCTCACAAGATCAGGGCCCCAGGGATGCCAGGGACACAGATCCTTGACATCAGGGAACCAGAACAGCATTTCTAATTATGGAGCCAAAGGGGATTGGCCTGCCCCCTCTCTCCCAAGCAGTGGCCCATTAGCCAATCCCTGACTCCGGAGGGAGCTACTCTCATGTTCTCAGGCCTCCTTCTCAGAGTTGGAACCCATTAAATATTTGGAAGTTCTTCCTGTGTCAGACCATGATTCCTCTTACTGAAGACTAAGCCTGTTTTCTTGGCTCCACCTCTAGAGAACTCACTCTCCCACAAATCTTCCCTGGCCCCAGAAACAGGATTGAGTCCCCACCTTCCTCCCCCCATGCATCCACAGGCTGAGCACCTCTATTTTAGGGCTTTAAGGCCCAGTTCAGGAAGCCCCCATAAACTCACAGGCTCCCCCAGGTACATCTATGTGTTACTCCTGAAGATGCTCCCCAACAGATTGCACCTCTCCCACCCCAGAGCAGGGGTCAGCTCCCCACCAAGCCCCCAAATGCTCAGGGCTTCCAAACTCTTGCCAGACCCCTTCCATAAGAGAGAAACAGGGGCACCACAAGAGGGCCATAGTCTCTAAGGGGCCCCAACTTTCTACCTTTCTCTCCATTGCCAGCCTGTAGCAGCAGCATTAAACAGTTCCAGAGAAGGGGCCGTGGTGGTGGTGGTGGCCCTGTGGGGCTAGAACAAGCGCCCTGACCCTTGCCTTCCAGACTCCGCTAGATACCCCTCCTAAGACTCTGCAGTGCTTCACAGACCCCGAAGCCACCCCAGTCGACCCTGGGAAATGTTTAGGGACACATCTTCACAGAGGTGGGTGGGGCCATGGTAGGATTTGGGGAAAGGTCAATTAGAATTGGCTGTGAACCACACTGGCACATGACCCCAATAGACCTAGCCCTGACTGGGAGGGACAAAGAGGACTCAGGTCCCAGTGACCTCAAGAAAACCTGATCCACAGTGGGCAGCCATGTAAACCAGCTTGACAGCTGCCCCACTCTAACCATGGCTGTGAGGGGTGCAGAGCAGGGGCAGCTAAGCTTGAAGAGAACCATCTGGAAGGCATCTGAGCTGGGCAGTAAGAAGTAGGATTCAACTGCCCAAGCAGAGGGGAGAGAATAAGAACATTCTGGGAAGAGGGAACTGGTATATACACAAGCAGAAGCAGGAAGGGAATCCACGCAAGGAGGGGTTGGGGACATGGCTCAGTGGTAGAGCACTTGCCTGGTATGCATGAGGCCCTGGGTTTGATCCCCAGCACTGTGGGGGTGGAGGAGGGGAATCCACACAAGGAACTGGGTGGAGGTGATAACAATGTGCAGAGTAAAGAAGGTAGAAGGGATAGTGGGATACTTGCGTGCCAGCCCTGGGGATTAAGACCCCAGGCATCGGAAGTCCTAGCAACCTTTGAGAAGGCAAGGGTTTCACATATTCATTTTGCAAACATGTTGAGCACCTACTGTGTGCCTGTGGCTGTGTCATGGCCCAGTCCCAGGCATTGTCTACCTCCTCTGTGGGTGATCTGTGGCTGTAAGGATGGCAGGGTGTGGGTGACCAGGGTGATCATAGGAGATGAGCTTGTGTATCCCCCACAGGGCAGAGGGGTGTAGCCTCTTCTGACCAGTGGGAACAAGAATCTGGTCTTGCCTCTCACAGCACTGCCATCTCCTGACTGGCTCCTCTGTGGGGCCCACTAATTCCCAAGTCTGATATGGGCAGGGATGGAGGGACTCTTCCCACTGCAGTACATCTAGGTCCTCCCTGCACCCCATCATGCTAGGCTCCATCCATCTATCCATTCCCCAAGTATACACTAAGTGTCTACTAGGTGCCAGGCCCTGTGCTGGTTGCTGGGGACTCCATAGTAACAGAGACAGACCTCATTCTGCACACAGGGACCTTGTGGTCCAGATGGTAAGTGGAAGATAGACAAGTAATGGAGTATCTGAGGGGTTTCAGAGGACAAAGATAGCAGGGAGACAAAAAGAAGGTGTCAACCCCCCTCTCCCACATCCCCAACTACAAACCTGGACCCTAAGCAGGGGTAAAGGCAGTGAGGAAATCGACCTTTCTCTTGGCTCAGGGTCTGAGCCCACAGCTTTTTTTTTTCTGTGTCCCTTCCCCTCATTTCCCAGCCCTGCTCCTGCCAGGAGTTGGCAGGAGCCTCCCACAGGCTCTGCAGGAACTCACCTCATGCCCAGCAGGACTTGCCACGTGGTTCCTGTGAGCAGGGGGTGGTGAGAGGTTCAGGTGGATATAGCAGGCTGTGCTGGATCCTACTGGCTTGCCCAGCCACAGGCCACCCTGAGAAGCTGCTGATGTCAGCAGAAGAAAACTACCCTTTAGCATACATGGGGGGCAGTCGTGTGGCTGGGATATACCAGTATGTGGTCAGGCATGGTCGTGGATAGCTGTGCATGCCCATGTGCATGGCTAAGGGGTGGGCCCAAGGTCTCCATGGCAGCACCTGCATATGTGGGGGTTTGTGTGAGATGGGTGTATGTGGTAGAAGAGTCTGGAGAGCTGGAGAATTGAAGAGCTCTGGGGGGAAGAGGAGGAACAGATCTACTGCCTCGAGATTCCTTCTGTGGTGACATGGGCATACTTCAGGCACCCACATGGATAAAACCCATGTGCACATGTAGACCTTTCTGTCTACAACCACAGGGCACACCCAGAGTCCAGTCCCCACATGAAGGCCTACAGATATACATACACACATACATGCATGGAAGATATGTGCACTGTGCATCCCAGGCTTGTGTGTGTACACTCCTGATGTGCAGCCCCATCACTGATGCCCCACCCCTCTCTCCTCTCATCTCACCATTGATTGCATCTCAAGGTGAGCAGGTCCCAGGATGGGCATCTTTATTTTACTGATACACTGAGACTTAGGGACTTACTCAAGGCCACACTATGACTCCACAGCTCTCTGGCTCCAGCTGGGACCCAGGTCTCCTAAGTTCCCATTGAGGTCTGACATGGCCCCTCTGCCTGTGCAGTGTTCTCCTTCTGACTCCTCTGCCGAGCCCACAGGGCCAAGAACAGAGCATTGGAACTTTCAGAGCATTCAGAGATTCTTATGCAATCCCCCCTCAGTAGTGACATTCTGGAACCCACAGTGGGGTGTACCAAGTCTACAGGCATACCATGAATTCCCCACAAAGGAGCCGCCAAGCTCACAGCCATAACAGTGTGGGTAAGAGGAACATTCCCTGGGACTCATGCAGATGAGTCTCAGCCAGGCTGCTACTGCCAGTTCTGGCACCCCTCCTTCCTTCCTGGGAATCTCTCTTCTCATGTCACATCCCTCTGGTCCTGCCCCTACATCTTGCCCCTATACTGTCCCCCCATTACCTTCCTGGGATGTTTCTAAGTTCATTTCAATAGTTCCTGACATTTCCATTTGGGAAGCTCTCAGAAATGGACCATGCCCCAAGCCCCCCATGGACCCAGCCCTGACCCAAGGAGGAACAAAGAGGAGGACTCAGGTCCCAGGGACCTCGTGGTATGCCTGTAGATCCAGAGTGGGCAGCCTTATAAACCAGCTTGACAGCTGCCCCACTCTAACCATGGCTATGAGGGGTGCAGAGCAGGGGCAGCTAAGCTCAAAGAGAACCATATGGAAGGCATCTGAGCTGGGCAGTAAGAAGTAGGAAACAACTGCCCAGGCAGAGGAGGGAGAAGAAGAGGATTCTGGGCAGAGGGAATTGGTATATGCAAAAGCATGGAGGTGTGAGAATGTATCATAATAATCAGACATTTACTGAGCTCTTGTCTCATGCATTTGAGTGTCTGTGCAGCCCAAGTTCTTATATTCATTCATTTGCTTGTTTATTCACCAAATAGTTACCAAGTACTGGGCATGCAGGCCACTGGGATAGGGGGAAAAATGTAATTGTCCCTTCCTCCAAGAGCACAAAGCCTGTTGGAAAATTGCAGGACAGAGTAGCAAAGTCCTTGATGAGGACACACAGTCACTGTGGGAGCCTAGAAGGGGGACCCAATAACAATATTCAGGCACTGCAGGATCCTGAGGAAAGGAATGATGGAAGATACACTGGCTCTGTGGGAACCCCAAGTAAGGATCTGGCCAGTTCTGGGCCTTGTTAGCAGTTTTTCTTTCATTTATCAGTATTTGGTACCTAATCTTCAGAGGTACTCATCACTGGGAGGCCCCTTGGCTCCAAGTCTACATCCTTCATTGTACAGATGGTAAATCTGAGGCCCTATACCCAGAACTCAAGTCTCCAGAATTTCTATTTCAGGAGTGTAATTGTATTGACAAGGCTCTTCCATAGCCAAATTCAACCCTGAACTCACACAGGCTCAGGCCCCTCTGCACAGCACCTCAAGTTGGAATTGCAGGCTTTGGCGGCTCCTATTTGGGAAGAGCAAGCCTGGTTGGGCTCCCTTAGAGTGGAACCTGTGTCCTTCTCCAGCCAACTGGAACAACTGGGTACTTTGGGTGTTTCATTGACCCTCAGTGTCCCACCACAGAATGACAAACATGATTCGTAGTTTGCCTGTTATGCTGGGCAGTTGCAAAAATAGAGAGTGTTGGCTTGTGTCCTGCTGGGGACCTTTCTGCTAGGGAGAAGTGGGACTGCCCACCCCACATGGCAGCAGGACCAATGGCTGGCTTTCCCTCCACCTCAGTGGCCCTGAAGCCATCCATCACTTACAAATTCTCTTCATTTCTAAATAAAATGATTTGTTAATTTGAGTGAGTGATCGCCACTCGTCCGGGCCTCTTTGCAGGCCCAGGAACAGCTTGTGGGCTCCTGGAGCCCTGAGCCGCAGGCCTGGCGCAGACTTGGAGGGGTTGTTTTCGATTTAAATGTGAATTGAATGAGGAGAAAAATGTTTCTCTTGGCAATTCCATAGGAGCTCGCTCTTCTGACAGATGTTGGAGTTTATTATCCCATCGGGCCGGCGTTTTGTTGAGCAGAATTGCTAATTATTTCAGAGGCCCGGCCACAGCCGAGGAAGGAAGGGAGGTGGTAGGCATGACTTTGGGCGGCATCTGTCGACAGGCAAGCACTGGGTTGAGAGACCCAGCCTGCCACCCCTCCAGTGCCTTCCCAGAATCTGCAGACATTTTGGAGCAGGGATTCCTACAGTACCCTGGAGGAAGCAGCAAGGGTTATTCTTGTCAGCGCTGCTCTGACCTCATGGTGAGGGCTCTGGAAGGTCACATTTGGGGTCTTGAATTGCTTGTGTGTTTAGTGGGCTCATGGGTGGTGGGTGGGCAAAGACTCCAGAGAGAGCTCAGTGTGTTTCTTCCTGTGTAAAAGCCAGTCATCACCTGTAGGACCTTACCTGTTTGTGTGGGTATGTGGCTGAGTGTCTTTGTAACCTTGGCCTCCGCACAGGCCTGCGGGGTTCAACTTGACCATGTGCTGTGTTCACAGGTCATGAGCTGCCTGGTATAACTATGCACCTCTGTCTATAACTGGGCTGCATGGGCCTTTGAGGTGTGCTTCTCATTTCTGTCCTCCATGGCAAGGTGAAGGAGGCCTTGGAAGACAGATGGCCAGAGAGAACTGAATCTCAGGAGGGATGGTCCAAGGCTAGCCAGGGTGCCACTCAGGCACTGTAGGGGTACTGCAGGTTTCAAGGGCCTCTGTGGTGCATTGACCAGGGGGTGGGTTTCAAAGCAGAGATGTGGCCCTGGGCTCTGATCCATTCAACCCAGGGACTTTAACCTCACTTGTAGCACCGTAGAGCAGGGGAACACCCCCACCCACCCAGCAGGGTCCTCCTGACTACACACAGCCCAGGTCTGACTCCAGTTGTTTCTGACCTGAGGAGAGTGGGGATAGAGCAGTTCCTCCCTGCAATGTCCTCTGAGAAACACCCCCACCTCACCATCCTGAGCCTCCAGACCAGGGGCAGGATGCCCTGACAGCCACCTAAGCTTTAGTCCATTCCCCTCCCCCCACCCATCCCCCACCAACTCTAGATCAAATGAAGCTCAGCTTCCTAGGTTTAACATAAAGGCAGTGGAGGCAGCTGGGCAGGATTTTATAACCCTAATTAACACCAGATTCCCTAGGGTCTCAGCTCTAGAATCCTGATGCAGGCTGAGACCAGCAGAGCACAAAGCAAGGAGGGTCCATCCTGGTGCCAGGTGACAGGAGATAGAAACTCAGCCTCTCCCTGTCCCATATCTGGTGCCCTGGCAGCCACCCTAACAGGAAGCACTGGGGAGCCTGTGGGGTGGGGGTGCCCAACCACCCCATGTTGAGATCGTGCCAGGCATCTCTGATTGACCATGTGTCCCTGGGAACCAGGCCCTTTCTCCTCTGGATAAAACTCCACCTGACATCCTTCCATTAAATAGGGCATGTTCAGAAGAGAAAATTGCTACTATTTTCCCCTTTTACTTCACTGTCATCAAAAATTGATCCCATATTGCATCCTTATTTCAAAGAACGAGCTAAAAAAATAAAATAAAAATTCCCACTCCTCAGAGCGGCAGCTGCATCAAGCTTCCCATTCCCCCACCCCACCCCACCCCCCAAAAAAGAAAGAAAGAAAAGAAAACGTGCTTATTGAGGGAGGGCGCCTGCTGGGCCAGCTGAGGCTGGCTTGGCTGTGAGAGGGCCGGGCGCTTGACTGTGTAGGCAGAAGGGGTTTCGATCTGGTGAAATGTGGTAGAGAATGGGGTAATTGGGGAGGTTAATTTGGATCTAAATGGAGCAATTCGTTATCTCAATAAGAAACGTCTCGTTTTCCAGGGAGACGGCTGTGCCTGCCAGATGCTGACCTGCCCACGTGGCTTTGGGGTGGTAGCTTGGAGCAGGGCCTCACAGTCAGTCTAGCGTCACCAATCAACCCACCCACCCTGGCTGGTGGGGCATGAGGGGCAGTTTAATTGAACTTATTCCCCAGTTCATTTGGTAACATATTGAGTGCTCTTCACATAGAATATGAATACTAAGGAGGAAGCAAAGGCAAAGGTAAGCAATGGAAGGACCACGTAATTGATCTAGTTGAGCTTACTGATTGACTCTGAGCCTCCTGGGAGCCGAAGAAAAAATGGAGACCCAGGGTTTGTATTCTAACCAGAGGAGATCAAACATTTAGGTCAACTCCCAATGGAAGCCTAGTCTAACTTGCCATGGAATGGTGTTTGAGGAGACTTTAAGGTAACCCTCTTTATTAGAAGGGTCAGGGAGCTAGCACCGGGGCTCTAGTATGATCCTGGGCAGATCCCTCCTCCCAAGGCCTCAGAGCTTCATCTGTCTCTGCCAGGGGCTACAGGCAGAGGCTACAGACAGTGTCACACCAGTGTGACTGTCACAGGCTGCAGTGCTGCAGGACTGGCTCAGCAGTTGCACAGATTCAGATTTGGGTCCCAGCTCCTTCTCCCCAGCTTTGTGGACTGTGAACACTCACTAAATTGCTCTGAGCTTGCTTCTTCTGAGAAATGAATAAGTATCACTAGCCTTGTCCCAATGGATGTGATGATCACATGTGGACAACTGGAAACCCAAAGGTACCTGGTGGACAGTTGGTTGGAGCTGATGCATAAGATTTCTTAGTCTGAGTAGGTGTCTAGCCCAATTTGACTGCACTGCATTTGGGCTGGGCTAGAGCAGGGAACATGGAGATAAGCAGAAGCCCCTCCCCTGCACTGTGAACTCTGCAAGGCTGGAACCAAGTCTGACTCACCCTGTGTCTCTTGCACCGAGCACAGGCAATAAAGTATAGTAGTTGAAAGAAGAAAGAAGAGGGGCCCTCAGGGTCACCTTTTCATTTATTCCACATTATATTGTGAATTGCAATGAGATAACAAATGATTACAGGCCAGGATGAAGACTATGAGGCTAGTAAAGCAATGGACAAATTGAGGGCCCACTGGAGGGAGGAGAGGACCCCTGGATGGGAACCAGTTAGGTCCTAGCCAGGGCAGATCCATTTAGCCAGGTCTGAGAGAGCAAGTGATAGAGTCTGTGGGTCTGGGAGCCACGATCTACTTCACTCCCAGCCCCAGCAGAAAAGAGATCTTTCCCTCTGTCCCTTAGGAGCACATGATTGGGACATGAAGATAGTTGTTCAAGCAAAGGCAGGAACCCAGCCACCACAGAAGCATGTGCCCAAGCACATGTTGATGTGCATGCTTGTGCACATGCATATGCGTGCTGTGCTCATATGTGAGTTCACATGTATATGTGTACTTCTGTCTACACACCTGCACATGTTCACATGTATACATAATTCCTCCTTCTCTAATTCTGTTGACCACAAATTCAAATGCAGGAGGCCCCTTAACACATAACCCACTAAAGCCACAGACCCTTGACATCCCCCTGCTTAGCATACCTCCCTTAATGGAGAACCTAGTGGCCCCAGTCACAGGGTACCCACTCACTCCCCTTTTGTTTGGAGGTGACCTTGGGGACAGTGGAGCAACATAGGGCTCCAAAGTGCTTAGGAGGACCCAACCATATCCTGGGCCAGCAGGCCTGAGCCAGACAGAGCAGTGGGCTGGGAATCAGGTGACCCAGAAACCTTGAATACCTTTTGAGGGGCTGAGACTGAGAGCATTATCTCTGTGGGCTCAAGGAAGGAAAGTGGATCCACAGATAATGAGCAGGTTCTATGCTAAGCCTCACTGCTCACCCCTTACCCTAGGGGAGCCCTGCTTTTTCCTGAATCTTGGTTTCTCACGTGTGAAGTGGGGTAAGCGTGGTTCACAGAAGAACTTTAGTAAGTCCTTGGCAGGTGTGTATGGATTGTCCTGGGACCTGCGTAGCCAGCCTAGAACTCCAGTGTGCTCCTCTGGAAGGTGGTCTGGCCCTGAGCTTCTGTCCCTCCAGGCCCCTCTTTTAGGAAGTGTTCACTAATCTAGACAAAGCCAAGTGCAGCTGCCTTCAAGGGGTCACTGAACTCAACATCAAAAAACACACCACACAGCCCTAGCCTGGATGCCATGAAGGTCCCAAGCTGAGCCTGGCAGCAGTACTGGCAGCTGACCACAGGTGGAAGAAGGCTCCTGAGGGCCACAGACGACTGGGTGACCTTGGGAAGGGCACAGAATGCCATACCTTCTTCTCCTACCTCCTCTGATCTAAGTCTGTACCCTGGGAAAGCAGCAAGATCTCGGAGGCCACACAGGAGGACCTCAAAGTCATGCAATGACTCAGGCAGAGCTCAGGCCTGCCAAGGTCTCCTCCTATCCCCTGGGTAGCTCCTGTGACCATACAGTATTCCCCAACCCATGTTCACTAATCCACAGCCATCTGAAGGCCATTTCCTCCTCAGAGAGGACTCAGGGTGTCTCTTGGGCCGAACCATGAGCAGAGAAGGAAGACATACCAGCATGCCCCCAGAGACAACCACACACCTGCCCTCAATGATCTATGACCACAAACTGAGTAACAATTGCTAAGGCTGGCTTCGAATTGTGCTCCTTCTGCCTCCACTTCCAGAGTATCTAGGAGGGTGCACCACTATGATGAGTTTCTGAGTGACCACTTCTGAACCTCTGTTTCCTCATCTGCAAAATGGGGTAGAAATGGGACCTGCTTTGTAGGGGCTGCCAAAGTGATAGTGAGCAGCACCAGGGCACAGCAAGCGCTCAGTGGCATCACCAGTGACAACAGAGAGAGCTGGTACCAGGTTTAACATATTCTCTTTCAGGCACAAGCTGACCTGATTATTTCAATAGTAGTTCTTACTCAAGCCCCCATGGATCACCCAGTCATGGGTCTCCCCTCCCTGGAAAACCCCTACCTCCTCCCTGCAGCTTGCTCTGCTGCTTCCTCAAAGCCTACCCCTTCCTCTAGGTAGCCCAGAGGTCCATAGTCCCTCCTGGGTGACAACTTACTCGGGCCCCTCCACCTTTTTTGCAGGGGTGCCGGAGATTGAATGCAGGCCCTCACACAGGGTAGGCAAGCAATCTACCCCAACCTTCGTAATCCCAAGTGCCTCTGACCTCTGTGTGTCCAGTGCTTCAGTGTTCCCCTGTGTTTTCTCATTCATATGGCCAGGCTTCCTGGCTGGATGCTACCATTTTCCCATTTTACAGAGAGTAATAATACTAAGGCCAGAAAAGCTGAAGTCACTTAGAGTGGATCCCAAAATCAGTGTGAGTTCTTCATAAGAAGGATCTCTCACATAAAATCCAGTCCAAAGGACTGAGAAGACTAGAGATTGAGCCAGCTGGGATGCAGGCAGGGGTCCCTTTCCTGGGAGATGGCATGGTAGAGAACTGACTCCCAGACCCTCATCCCAGGGGAGAGGGACTGCAGCCTGAATGGAGATGGAGGTGGCAGAGATGCCCTAAATAGGCAAGCATGTGCTGCCCGGCTGCTGCCTCACCCTCTCCAGATGGTGCCATAGCTCTGTGGCTGTTGCTAGGCATCAGTAAGGCCCAGGTGGGCCCTACCTGTCGTGGAGTGGCCACGCAGCATGGGGTGGGCACGAGGCCCAGGCAGGAGCAAGGCCGCCTCCGCCTGCCCGCCCTCCTCTCACTTGGCAGCAGTGTGCAGAAGCCATTAGCGCCTGGCAGTCCGTGTCCCACAGCTCTGACAAACGCCTTAAATGTTGTCGCCACGGCTCCAGCTGTCCCGCCGGCCGCCTTTACTCCTCATAATAACCAAGTGTCGAGGCTGATTGCAGCAGCAGGATGCAGCCAGTATTCAGAACAGCTTTTACACTGGGCGTTTCTACCTGGCAGCAGGCTGTGCCCACCCTACCCTTGACCTCCAGGCCTTTGTCTGCCTGTCACCTCAGCCTGGGTCCCCAGCATCACCCCCAAGTGCTCAGCTTTGTGCCCAACTTTGTGTCCAGGGTGGTGTTCATGTTGCTGCCATCAAAACTGCTGGGCAGCAACAGGATGGGGTCTCAGCGATCCACACCCAGCACAGCAAGAATCTGAATGGAAAGATCTGGTTCCAATTCCCACTCTTCTTGGTGACCTCTGACATGGACCCTGACTTCATTTTGGTCTAGGCTCATCTCTCAGCGTTGCTGTCCAGGGAGGTAGGGAGTGGTTAGAGCCCAGCCCTGCTGTGGATAAAAGTTGAATTATCCTGTGTGAACTGTGTCATTTGATAACTGTGTGGCGTTGGGCCAGTGACTTATCCTCTCTGAACCATGGTGTCCTTGTTAGCAGAGTAAGAATAATGATTGGGCTCCATGGGGCTTAGAGGAAGCATTGTGAGAAACAACAAATGAATAGTGAAATGATGCCCTATAGAAGAAACTTGGCCATGTTGGTAAGCACAAACACTATGGCCTGCATTGACTGCCCTGGTCTCACCTGCCCACTCTTTCCCACTTTTACATCTTTGCCCCTGCTGAGAAACCCACTTGGAATTCCTTTCCTTTTCCCTCCATCTGGCCTTGTTCTTCAATTTTTGTCAGCTGTCCCGTATTCTTAAAGCACCCCCAGCTTTGTATACCCATAGCCCTCGCCCAGGATGCTCAACATTCTCCTCTTGTCTACCTTTTTCCTCACACAGTCCTGTGAGGTCCAACTATTAGAAGCCCCATCTTGGAGATTTTTTTTTTTTTTTTTTTTTTTTTTTTGCGGTGCTGGGGATTGAACCCAGGGCCTTGTGCTTGCGAGGCAGGCACCCTACCAACTGAGCTATATCCCCAGCCCCAGAAGCCCCATCTTGGAGATGAGATAATCAAGATTCAGAGAATGGCATTAGCCATTCATATCACACACAGCTCCTGGCTCTCTCTCATAGGACATCCTGGTCACTGGTCTTTCTTGGTCCAGTCCCAGCTCTGCTGGAATAGGGGAGTAAACTAAACCCCACTGTCTCCAGGAACTCTGACAGAGTGGACAAGCACCCCACCTCACCCCGGGCCTTCCTTCCTGAGGCTGCTAGGTACACGCTCCAATATCCAGTACCAATTTGGGTTGATTGCAAGGTCCTGGTCACTGAATAATTTGTTTACAGATTCTCTGACCCACTGATGATACTAAAGGGTGATGGGCAGAGGAAGGTGAAGAGTAAATGATATCTGTTCGTCAGTCTTTTTGCAGGGGTACAGGGGTGATGATGCAGGTAGCAGTGAGGAAAGATGGTAGTGATCGTCAAGAGACAGGAGCACTAACAGAGGTGGCCACAGGAGTGATGATTATAGCAATGGCAGTGATGAAAGTGATGGTGACAGTTAAAGTGGTGATGGAGGTGTTGGTAGGTAGAGTTGTTGGTGGTGATAATGATGATGGAGACCATGACTGTATGAAGGGGTGAAGTTAGTAATGAAGCTGATGCTGATGATGGTGATGGTGGTGGGAGTAACATAACATTGACAATGATAATGGAAGTCATGTTGGTGGTGACAGAAGTAATGTTGACAGTGATCATGAGAATATTGGTGGTAATTAAGAGGGACCAACAGTGATGATGAGGTGATGGTGATGATGACTTTTGGAGTAACATTCTGGCAGAGGCAGAGGTAATGGTGGTAGCAAGGGGGGTGGTAAGGCTGATAGGACTCCCTGTGGAATGTATCTCTTAGAGCAGTCTGCCAAGCAGCCTTCACCCATTCATGGGCCATGGTCTAGCTAGAAGCAGGACGCAGTGGAGCTTGCTTGGTTCTCTTTTTATTTTAACCTCCAGTGAGCACAGCCTTCTGGGTAATGAGATGCAAATTGACAGAAAAGACAATGAGCCAGCCTGCGGCCGGTGGGGCAGCTTTTAGAGTCAGACTGATTGCCTCCATGCCAATTTGCATGGCATTAGCTGTGCACATCTTCTCCAACAGGCTCGTGCATTTCATCAGAGGTCACCCATATAGTTGCATCCTATAAAGGGGGCAACCTGTGACCCCAGGCCAAGGTCAGGAGCAGGGCAACTCTGACCCTGTCCTGAACAGGGTTATAAGATCTGACTTCAAGGAGTCTGTCTGGGACAATAGGGAAGTACAATGGATGAGAGGCTTCATGGTTAGCCAGGGACAGACCAGAAGTCAGGCCCCATGAGGGGCAGGCCTAGGAGGTCTGTTTTAGCCAGCACCATATTTCCATCTGAGTGTGATACAAAGGTGATAAAAGGCCTCAGGCAGGAGAGAAACCTGGTCCTGGTTTGGAAAGCCTCAGTGTAGATCCAGGCTCTGTCCCTAACTGATGCAGTGACCTGGGAAAGCCCTCCAGACCTTGGCTACCTTATTGTGTACGGAGCCAATGGGCTGCTGACCTCATGAACTCCACTTTGAAGATGATGGTCATCGAGGCAGGCCCTGTCTATGGTGCTCAGCAAGTGGCCCTAGTCCAGTCCAGGGCCACACATTTCAGCCTTCTGAACAGGCCTTCCGTCCTTGTCACCCATCACTCAAGGCTATGCCTGGGGTCATTCCTGAAGTATGAACCAAGAGGACCTAGAGAGTGCCCCAGGCACCCTGTTGGCAGCCCTGTTGCCCAAACCCAGCCCTGTTGTCTGCTCCGTCCATTCTCCCAGTCTCTGTCCAGGGTCCCAAAAATTCTGGCCCAAACTGCCTTGGGGTCCCTGCTGCCGAAATGTCTGGGGGACCCCTCCCCTGTTGCCCTTACTCTCTAAGACCTGAAAATTCTTTGGCCCAGTACAGCCCATGATTACTACTCCATGCCTGTTCCACAGGACAGAAAATAATAGTGCTGGTGCTCTCCCCTCTGCCCTCCACCCCCAGCCTGGCCAGAGTCCCCTCAGGCACATTCCGGTGCCCATTCAGCCCCACCTCCCTCTACACTGTCCCACTCTTTCTCATGAGGTTGGGCCTAATCAGAGCTAATCAGAAAATTATGAGCTGCCTGATTACTGATTAGATTCCTAATGTTAATAGAGTCGAGAAGGGCCTGCTTGGGCTGTGTTTTAGGAAAAAGTATAAAAATAACATCATGGGAAGGGAGCATGGTGGTTGGGTGGGGGCTCAGGCTCTAGTTGGGTTGGAGGGCTTGGATTCAGCTTCCTGGCAGAAATACATCCCATAGCAGAGGGGCTTCCTAGCACTCTAAATTCCTCCAGCGAATTTGCAAACCCAAGCAGCTCTTACTGTAGAGTCCTCTAGCAAGTCTATGTTCAGGACAGCAGAACAAAATGGCAGTGGAAAAAAGTTATGTGGGATATAAAAAAGGTGGTACACCAGAGGACAGCAGGGCCATGCCACGTCTATCCTGCTCACTGATGCCTAGTACAGACCAGGCCCCATAGTAGTTGCTCAATAAACATTTGTTCACAGGAAGGAGAGGGTTACATTAACCCCTTCTCATAGGAACTATCACCATCCTGTATCCTGTCTTTGAATCATGTGGGTATAGAGACACATGATAAGACTTCTGGAAAAAGGATGTGGGTGATATCATGATAATGCACTGGTCTTGGGCCAAGGCAGAGAATACCTGCTCCCCAGGGACTCAACTTCTGGCTTCCTTAGCCAGATGAAGTACATATGTCCACCTCCCCAGCTTTACATTCCAGCAGAGCACAGTGACTTTTGCTTCTTGACCATTTCATTGCTGATTTGTCAGTAGCTGGATGAGGCTGGTGGAATACATTATCACATTATCCAGGGTCAGCAGCAGTTTAGACCCCAGAGGCAGCCATCTGAGCTCCTGTGCATGGGCACATACTTCAACTCAGCCTCACCCTATGCACCTTTCCCTGTACCATCTTGGGTCCCTTTTCCCTGTCATCAGTTGCTATTACTGGCCTGGTCTCTGTCATCTCTACCCAGGAAACCCAGGGCCTCTAAGCCAGCAGGCCCCTGGGGGCACCTCCTGATTCATCTCCTGCTCCATTGACCGTGATGGGAACCTCAGGCCACTTAGCACTTCTGTGCTGAGCTGGCCTGTGTCCAGCATTGGAGCCACATAGATCAATGAATCAAATGTCTGCCCTGAGGGACAACATTTGGAATGGAGTCAGATGCACATACAGCCATGGGAACCACAAGGGATCCTGGAACCAAGCCCGTCAGGGCACTAGACTTCCTGGAGGAGGTTCCCAAGCACCACTAAAAGATGAAGAGGAACAGGACAGGTGAGAGGAAGAGAAGATCAACCCAGGTTCAGGGCACAGCACAAACAAGAACACAGAACCTGAGCGTGCAAGAAGGCAGGGTTCAAGGTCAGCAGAGTAGAAGAGTGATGAGGTTGACAGGGCCCTATAAAGGATGGCAACAGGAAGGAAGGCACAGTCAGGGTACCCAGGAAATTGACAGGGGCACAGGAACCAAGGTGGGAGTACAGGGGCTTCCAAAGGTCCAGGAAAATGAGTTCATGCCAGACAGCTTGGGTGTGGGGGTCTAAAGTTGGGGGGGGGGGTCCTCTAGAAAGATCTGACCAGAAAAGTGAGAAAGGGTCATAGGAATGGGGGCTTCAGTGGGACAGTCTTTGAAAAGTGATGGTACAGCTTTGGTGGGATTGAATGGGGACACTCTGGTGGGCCCTGGGTTCCTGCTGTGGCAGGACCAGGTTGGAGGTCAGGCTGAGATGCTGGGGGCAGTGATTGCAGCTCCCAACAAAGGTAGTGGTGAGGAGAGAGACAACCTATTAGCACAAACTTCAGAAGAAATAAGGTCAAACCAAAGTAAGAAGGCCCATGTGCACCAAGGTGGTAGGGAAAGTCAGGAGGCCTCTGGGGTGCAGCAAGAAAAGGGGAAACCCAGGACCACCAGGGTTTTGCCTCCAGAGTGAGTCTACATCCTGCCCTCTATCCATGCCTGCTTTCCAAACATCTCCCCACTGCCCTGGGAGAGCAGAACAGGCTTCGGGGGTTCCCATTTTATAGGCGAGAAACAGATCCAGAAAAGTGAGAGCAGTGCCCCCCAAATTACATGCTGGCTCAGTTGCTGAGCCTCAGGATCTTTAACCTCCCAGCTCCGGGGTAGGGGGGATGTTGTCAGACACAAGCAGCACACCCATACCCACTTGTGTCTGTCTCTAGAATGTGGCCTGATGAGGAGACAGGAGGTGGTGACATGCTTCATTGGTGCACTCAGATAATGCCATGCACCCTTGACACCCTTACCTGATGATATCTGTGTGACTGTTTAAAGGATGAGAGAAGTTTTAATGAATTATACTGGGTCATAATTCAAAGGGAGAAAAACTGACAAAATTATAGGAAATTCCATCTGGCTCATCAGGGACTGATTCACCTGCAGAAATGTATGGGTTTCATGCCAGGGTTCAAACAGGGGTACCAGCAAGGTTAGAGGACTCCGCTCTCCAGATACAAAATATGTGCCCCATAGCCCTGTCCCCAATGAACCACTTCCTCCAGCCACATCCCACCTGCCTCCAGTTAACCATGGAGGCCAGTTAATTACATAAGGGCTTAATTCACTGATTAGGTTAAGGAAAAGCCCAATCATTTCTCCCCAAAAACTTCTTGCATTGTCTCACACATAACTTTTAGGGAACACCACATCTAAACCATAACACTTCTCCATCTCCATTACAGACTACCCTCACTTCTTCATATTTTTCCTGGAAAACCAAAACACAGGCTGTCCTTCCAGGCAGCACCAAGGAATCAACAGCCAAGCCTGTGCTACCCACAGGGAGCAAGCAAGCCCAGGCCCAGGGGTGTAGAGGTGGTGGCTGTCCCACTACAGAGGGAGACAACTCCAGTGAGTTTTTCCCTGCCACATGTGTTCTGACCTTTTTTTTTTTTTTTTTTTAAGAAAAGAAATACATTTTACTAATTTTTTTTTTTATATCTACTCATGGAGAGCATGTGTGACTGGTGAGAGAAAAGGTCAGGGAGCCTGTCACTTCCAGCAACAGCAAGGGCCTTAAGTGAGGGCCTTCCCTCAGGCACCCTTTGTGCTAGAACTGTTTGTTATTTCCCTTGGGGTTTTTTGGTTGCTAGAATCTTGGTCTGGGACTTGAATATTTTTCTTTGTTCTGGTTGAGGTTTTATCTCTAAGCTGGGTTAATGTGGAAAAGGTAGTATGTGAAGATGCATATGGGAGCCAAGCACATCCAGTACAGATGCAGCAGGGAGTGAAGAAAGGGGCCTCACAGGACAGGCAAAGCTGAATGCATACCCTGCACCTCAGGAAGGCAAAGCCACAGTGGGTCTCATCACCTACCAGGCATAATCTTGGATCCTGGCCATTCCACTCTGCCCATCCTGAGTCATTTCTCTCATCCCTCAGAACTCAGCAGAATGGGAGATTGGGACAGGACCTGCCCTTAGAAGGTCATGGTGCCCATAAAACTCTTGAGCACATCGTGTGCTGTGGATGGCAGCATTCAGAACCACTGAGGTGACCATTGCTCATGTAGCAGGCATTATCTGTCAGTACGTGCTCTGCTCCCAGACCACAGGTTGTGCAGGATGGAACCAAGCTGAGATTCTCCTGCTCCCTGACTACTGATGTACTTGCATGGAGCAGGCTGTGGATGGACACACCAATGCCCATTCAAGGCCAAGGCTATAAGAAGGAGACACCAATAGGCCAGTACCCTCCCAACCCTGCCTGCTTTCCTGCCCTTGTTGTCAGCCCTGGGGCTCCTGCTTCTTCCTTGCTGAGCTGCATCTTGCTTCGTTATTATGCAGATATTTTAATTATGCAGATATGTTTTTAGACAGTTTTAAATATGTATATTATTTACTCATTAGACCATAACAGCTCTGGAAATTGGAAATCTGTATTTAGTATCTATCAGTGCACAATACAGAGCTAATACAGAACCCACTGTTAGGGAAGAGAGTAGGTGGCAGTGTGGGAGGGCTGGGCTGGGCAGGAGCTGCTGGGTACCTCCTCCTCTGGGATCTGGACCCAGTGAGACCAAGGTTGAGGAGTGGGCTTGGGGCAGCAGCTGAAAGGCCAATTCCTGATCCCGTCTCTTGGGAGAAGGGCAAAGGAACTGTTGCTGGGGAGTGGAAGGGCAGCTGAGCGCAACCAATCAAACCCCAGTTGGCCAGACCAACTCCCTCCCTAAGATTTTCACTCTCCAACATTGCTGTCTTTGGCAGCTGGCAGACCTGGGAAAGGCCCCTGTACCATGTCCTCACTAGAGGCCTGGGGCAGTGGCACTACTTCTCTAAGACACTCTCTCAGTTGCAAAAAAAAAAAAAAATCCACTTCTTAGGTGTCTTGTGGTCCTTCACCTAGCGTTGGGTTACCTGCATCAGTTGGTAATCTTTGGCTTAGGATAGGTGCTGGAGCCATGTCTGTGTTAGACTGTCATTGTTATCTCCCTCCCAGCCCTCTGGCAGTGTTCTCAGGGCATCTATGTGGTACTAGCATTCTACTCTGGGCTTGCTGCCCCTGGCCTCCTCCTCAGAGCACCCCATCCATCAGAGTTTCTGCCTGACTCAGTCACCAATGCCCCAGATCTCAACATCCTGCACCCCAAGGGTTCAGGGCCTTTTATTCTAAGCCACTTATATCCTCCTGGAAGCAGGAGTAGCTACAATTAAGTCCAAAAAACTCTTATCTTTCCCTCTGGGCTGTGTAGTTGAACAAGTCCTATTTTTATTTATTTATTTATTTATTTTGCAGTGCTGGGGATCGAACCCAGGGCCTTGTGCTTACAAGGCAAGCACTCTACTGACTGAGCTATCGCCCCAGCCCGAACAAGTCCTATTTGATGGGCAGTTGCTCCTCAGGCCCTTGGGCACCAACCCTGGGAAAAGGGGCCTCTGACTAGGGGGAAGGAAAGAGGACGAGGAGAAGTGGGGCACCCGGTCTGGCAGGAGGAGCAGGCTCTCTAAGAGCATGGCATGCCTGAGGCTCCAGGCCCCAACACTCTAGCCCATCCCCTTCCAGCATGCAGAGTCCTTACCCTCCAGGTGTAAGCCTCTGAGGGTGCCCTTATCTCATGTTGTCTGTCTCAGCTTTCCAAAGCTAAGGATGTTTAACTTAGTGAAATTTGAAGGTACTGATGGAGGGGCCAATCCCAGGGGAGTATTGTCCCCAGCCCAGCTTACTGCCAGTCCTCTTTTTTCTTGCCTTTTCTTGTAAGAACAGTTCCCGGAGCTGAGGGAAATTGATTGTTAAGTGAAACTCTCTGATAATTGCCTCTGAAATGCCTGCTGTTATCATGATGGACTTGGCTGTAAGCCTACTGCAGTTCCCTCCAATGCCGTGACCAAGATGGGGGGGGGGACATTGCAGGACAGGCAAGGCACCATCAGTGACTTCATAGTAGTAGCTCCTCACCCCTCAAGAAGTGCTGAGGAAAAGAGACACACACCTGGGTCACACACCTGCCAGACTCAACATAGGCCTCTACACCGGTGCAGAGATGTCCTGACCTTCATTTAGCAAACTTTCATTGTACACCTACTGGATGCCATGGCCAGGTTACTGTAAACTTGAGAACCGCTACAACCTATCCCCACCAAACTCGGAGTTAGAGGGGAAGATAGACACAGAGAGTTCCCAGAGTGCTGTGATGAGGACAGGTGGGGGCCTGGCAGAGGTTCTGGAGTTTTCAAGGATGAGAGAGTGAACCAGGCTAGAGAAGTCTGGATGAGAGTGGATAGGGAGGAGTCAGCATGTACAGGAGCCTGGTAGCAAGAAGACCAGGGATTACAGGTGACTCTAAGAGCAGAACTCAAGAGTCTAAGCAGAGATTTCCAGGAGAACCAGCACTCAGGGTCAGGGCTAGGAATGGTGTACATCTTTCCCAGACAAAATCAGGCACCCCAGAGATAAGAGCAAGCTGTGACTCCAGTTTGACCCCTGCTGTGCAGGACATCCTGGTATATTCTCCCCTCACCTCTGGGCCTGTTTCCTTTCCTATCCTGCCCACCCAGGCCCATCAGGAGGACCCAGGAGAGATGGGAGGGAAGTGCTAGTAGGATGAACCTTGAGTCAGCATAAGCATGGCCTCCCAGCCAGTCCTGAACAGACCTGGGCTCTATGAGAAACCCATATAGGAACCCAAGGCTTTGAGTACTCAGCCTGAACCAGACAGGTGGGGCTAAACTCAGAAAGGTCCCTGCCTGAGGACATACCCCGCCTGGCACAGGGGAGGGGGAACCCATGAGATGCACAAGGGCAAAAGGAAGTTTTCAGAAAGGATGACACAGTATGTATCAGTGGCCCAGTCTGAAAGTGCTGACCAGGCAAAAAGAACAGGTAAGAGAGGAAGGCCTAGAGGCGGGCAAAAATCCACAAGAGAAACCCCAGTGGACAGATAGACTGCCTAAAGGCAGCTGTAGACACTGAAAGAAGGAAATTGCCAAAAACCTACCCACCCTCTGAGTGGGTGCAGTTACTATCTCCAATTCACAGAACAGTGAAGGCCGGAGAGGTGAAGCCACTGCTTGAAGAAGCCACTTTGAACCCAGGCCAGGGCTCCAGGCTATGATCCCTACTCAGGGCCCCTGGTGCATACTGTGGGTGGTCCAGGTCCTCTCACCTCTTATCAGCCTGATGGGACCTTGTACAATTGTAGTCTGCCCCCTCCACCCCAACCAGCTGCCTGGCCCTTCCTCCCACACCACCAAGCCTGCATGTTTAGCAGTTTCCACACGTCCAGCGCCCGGGGATGGACTGATTGATCTGTAACACCGAAAAAATAATAATGGCTTGATCGTTACTGAGGATTAAAAGTAATCCTTTTGCTGTGGCTATTGCGACTCCGTTATTCACGAGTCAGCGGGCCGACCCAGGCCTTTGAGCCCACGGGACTCCAAGAGCTCAAGGAGGCTGGAGGCTGGGGCCCTTCCTCTCTGGGGCTCCCTCACCTTGTCTGCTAGGTTTTGGAGGCAGAGGGGCCTGTGGCCTGTGGCCCTCATGTTTTGGAGACTTTGACTCTCACCCTGAGAGAGTAAAGAAGCTGGCACCCCCTGGCCAGGGGTGGATGTAGAGAAAAGAGATCATTCCTCAGGACAGTGGTCCACTTTGGTGATTTACACTAGTGTCAATTTGGTGTCTAAAACCCCATCTACCCTGTGACTTTTCTATGGCAAGAACCTGACCCACTCTGACCCAACTCCATCCCTTATGAAGGGCAGCAGCCTCCACAGATCCTTAGGTGGGCTCCAGGCCCACTCTGAGGTAGATCTGGGTCCCTGGGAAGGTAACGGGCCACTGAGTAAGGAAAGAGGGGACACAATGATTGCTCAAGGGTCACCCCTTGAGTGCATCTTCAGGGGATGCCTCCTCGTGCTTTACAGATCTTCCAGGCAAAGTGCTGAGCTTGGTACTGGTACATAGTAGGCGTTCAGTTAGTAGTAGTAATAAGTATTGTCAACTATTCATGCTACATAGTAATGTCATCCATAGAAGGACACTACAGGCTTGTGAATTGGGGGCCTCATCCATCACTGGAAGTTGGGGTCTGGGGAGTATTTTTTATTAAGGCCAAGAGGAAGTCCCAGGATAGAAATGAAAGATAGGAGTCAGACACAGGTGAGCCCTACAGGACCTCAAGGAAGCATTGCCTTTTATATACAGAGTAGTAAGTGGGGACAGGGGACAGCCACACAATCAGATCTACATTCTGAGATGAGGCTTCAGGGGTTGAGCAGGGAATAGATGCAGAAGGACAAGAGAGGACACAGGTTCCTGGTGCAGGACAAAGCCTGAGCCAATGGGTGAACAATAGGTGGTTTGATGATGTCAGAAGTGGGAGGTAGGAGGCAGAGGTTCCCAGGTGGATGGCCTGTTCCAAGAGGAGGAATTGCAGTTTAGATGCATTGAGAGTCATCCCAGGGAAACGTCCAGGAGTTTGGGGTGGGTGGCAGGATTTGAGGCAAGATATGTGAGGCCTGTGGCCTCTGAAGTCCCAAGATATGAGACTGGGTTAGGGGGTCAGAGGACAATGTGAGTCCCACCACATCAGGTCCTGCAGTAAAGGGTAGAAAGAGGACAGGAGAGGGAGGTTGAGGCCAGGAGAGGCTGAGCATTGTGAGGTGAGGGACTTTGACTCCAAGAAGCACTTTCTTAACCTGTCCCCAGACCCCAGCCTAATAGCCTTCCCACCATTCAATGCTCTTGACCTGAGGAAGGGAGGGAGCCAGGCCCAGCAGAAGGGGGAACCCCTCACACTGCCAGGGGTGACTTCTTGCTCCTGGAGAGTGATGGCCTTAGTTCCACATGGGGCTTCTGCACTCCCCGCTGCCCTGCTGTTCAATGCTTCAAAGAAGAAAAAGCTGGTCTCCCGTTTTCTCCTAACAGGCAGCTGTCAGACTTTATTAGACCCTCTCTCTGGGGCCCACGTGCCACATCAGGCCTGAATTGATGGATGGGGATGAGGTGTCTTGAATACCAAAGGACCGGGGCCTTCTGAGGATTGCTGGAGGCAAGACTGCACTCCACCTAGAGGATGGGTGGGGTAGTTTGAGGGACCAGCCTCCTTGGACATGGTGGGCCCCTCTGGGGGTGGCCTTTGTACCTTGGTCATGGACCGAGCAAGGTGGATGTGATGATGAGAGCTGGCCAAGGGCCACAGCCTGATCCAGGCTCTCTGTGTGGCCCTAGGCAGGTTGCTGGCTATTCCATGCTTTGGTATCCTCATCTGAAGAGGAACCATAATGGCACCATGTCAGGCACATAGTGAATAGTAACAGATGCACATGTGTCATGGCTGCAGGATGGTGGACATGTGATGGGTGACCAGTTCATGGTATTGATTGTCATTAGGACTAACAGGAATTACTGAACTCAGCTCTACAAAAGGGCCCAGAGGGCCAGACTCAGTTCCATCCTTGGGAGCCTCAAGAATTTCTGAGGGACAGGATCCATGGTATCCCAGCTCAGGCCCAGAGGGCAGCCAGGTCCTTGTGCCTTCTGTACAAGCCTTCCTGATGTTCTGAGTTCCCCTAGCACTGAGCCTCCTGCTCCTAGCTACTCCTGCCCTAGTGGTTCTGCCTGTTTGTATCAGGGTCTCCAAACTAATCTATGAGACTCATGACTGTGTCTGCCACATCTCCACACATCAGCATAGTCTGGAGCTAAGCATGGCCAATGACAGGTATGGCACATACTGGCACACAGCTATGCTCTCAGAAGTACTTTGCTGCCAGGCATAAGTGTCACTGGCAAAAACCACTGGAACCAGCACAGAGGATAGGCTTCATGGATAGAGGGCTTGACACCCCGTGGGAAGGGGCTCAGGGAGCCTGAGAGAAGGCCAGTGGGCCTGGGTGGGCAGAAGTGGGCTATGGGCCTGGGCATGCTGGGGTAAAGGAGCACCAGTGAGGCACTGTCACTTGTTGGGGTTCAACCAACTGGGGAGACTGACCCTCATTTGTAGGCAGTATGATGTGCCACTCAGGCTTCCCCAGGCCTGAGTGCTTCTGCCATTCTCTGGGCAGGAGACACTGCTGGGCTGAAGAACAGAGTCTCACTGAGAAGCTACTCTGGGCATGCTGTGCAAGCCTCCCCTCTCCTATAGAAGCCAGCAGTGGCCAGAGAGGTGCTCTTACAGCCAGCTGGGCTAAGGAACCTCTGAGTATCTGGTGGAATGAGAGAAAAGGAAGTCCTGAGGGCTGGGGTTGTGGCTCAGTGGTAGAGCACTTGCCTAGCACGTGTGAGGCCCTGGGTTCGATCCTCAGGACCACATAAAATAAAAAATAAAGGTATTGTGTCTTCCTACAACTAAAACAAAATACTTTTTAAAAAAGAAAGAAAGAAAGAAAAGGAAGCCCTGAGCTGGACTGGCCCCAGGGAGTGCTGGGAATGGAGAAGGCTTTGGGGTGGGCATGGGGGAGGCAGCCCATCTCAGCCTCTGACCTCCCTGTACTCTGTCCCTCAGAGACTGGCAGATGCTGCAGAGAACTTCCAGAAAGCCCACCGCTGGCAGGACAACATCAAGGTAAGAACCACAGCATCCTCGCCAACACCTAGGGTACACTACTCCCAGTAAGGTGAAGGTGAAGGCCAGGGAGCAGGGAGAGTGCTGCCCAGATACACTGGAGGGCATTTAGGGGTCATGAAGTAGAACTGAAAGCTTTTATCAAAAAATCACAGGCTCCCCCTAAGTTCTGGACCATGCACAGCAGATATGAACTCCCATGTCACTCCAGAGGAGTCATTGGACATCCCGTGAGTAGACAGGCTGCTCCAAAATAGCCCTCCCAAAAGAAGGTGCCCCAGTTCTTGGAGAGTCCCTAAGTCAACGAGATCCTTTGACCTCAGGACTCATCCAAGATTTAAAAGCAGTAGGTAACCTGGGAAAGGTGCCAGGAGAAGGTGGCATGTGTATTCCCTTCCCACCCTGAAGAGCAGCCTTCCTCCCAGGAGGCCCTTAGACTAGGCTCAGGGAACCAACCTGTCAGTCACAAAAGCCTCTCCATCCACCATGAGACCTCAGAAAGGGCTCAGATTCCTTGGAGTGGAATGAGAGGCATTGGGAGCAGAGGGCCCAGGGTGCAGGAAGGGAAAGGGCAATCTTGGCAACCAGTTCATGACTGGGACTGGACACACCTGTCCCCTTTATGTCAGACCAGTGTTAGGGAAACCTCAGAGAACCTCAGTGCCAGGAGAGATGGAACCCTTAGAGATTAGACCATTTGGCAGGGCTCCTTATGTCTGGGCTATGCCTTCTGGTGTTCTCCTTGCTAAACATAGGGAGGTGCAGAGTGGGGTGGCACTAAGATCTGCCCCTGGGACCCAGGAACCAGTAAGGGTAGAGTGGGCCAGGCACATCCAGGCCCATCTGCTCCAGGGGTGAGGTCTTGCTATTATCCCTACTTAGCTAATGAGAAAATGGGCAGTATGCTTAGACCTGAGATTACCTGTTGGTGGCAGAGATTCATAGTTGGCTATTGGGCACCAGGGGCCTCATGCCTATGATTGAAGCCCCTAAACCTACTCCTTGTTCCCCATCCCCCCAGGCCACCCTGAGCCTGCCCTACCTTGCCTACCCAGTGGCTTTCCTCCTTTGCTGCCTGGTAGGTGCCAAGTGCTCTCCTTGTAGTTCACATGGGGTTGGGCACAACAGATGACCAAGGATGGGAATCAGATCCAGGGCCTCATGCATGCTAGGCAAGCACTCTACCACTGAGCTACACCCCCTAGTCCCAGATCATTTTTTAAGATAAACAAATGAGCTAGTGACTACCTAAACCAATCCCCCTCCCCAGGAGCCTTAGGACTGACCCTCTTCTTCCTCTCCATTACTGGGCCCCATGCTTTCCTTAGCCCCTTGATCAGAAATGTGCATGGCAGCAGTCATTGGGTCTCATCATCACTCATACCAAGCCGTCACCTCCAGATAACCCCTGTGTGATAGCTCCACCTGCAAGAGCCACCCTGAGCCTGAACTCAAGGCCCAAGAATCTGGCAGCTCCTGCCTCCCTCACCAGCCTTGCTCCCCATTCCCTTCCTCTTGTGTCCCACCACACTGAACAGTTTGCTTCAGGCCCCTTCCTGGTCCTGGGCCTTTGCTGATCTCTGCCTCGAAGGCCCTCCATTCCTCCTGGAGCCCAGCTCATCTGTCCCTTCCCTGGAAAGCTACTTTCTCTCCCCAGCCAATCAGGCCCTCTGTCCTCTAGGCATCTAGGACCCCTCTGCTCCTGCTCAGTTTCTCCTTTGTTCCTGACCATTGGATTTTTCCCCTCCTTCACAGACAGACATGTGGAGCAGGCACAGAAGTTAGGGAATAGGGAATGAAAAGACCTGCCCTCTGCCTGACTTTCTTTCCTTCCCAGTCCAGGTCCTAAATGGGGACAAAAAGGCTACCATGGCCCCAAAAACATTTTCTCTTTTTGATTCTGCAGAAAACCCAAAGTTTCCCAATGTTGTCCTGCCAGACCCTTGGCCCCTGCATTTCAGCCACTCCCTGAGACAAGAACAGCTTATTCCAGGCCAGTGTGAACACCAAGGAGGCCTATCAGGAAGGAGGACCAGGGCCCAGGGACACCCAGGGGTGCTGAGAGATGCTGCTCGAAGACTCACTTTCATAGCAAGGGCTTCATTGTCCCCATTTGGCAAAGATCTGGCTCGCATTGGTACTATCAGCTCAGCCATGACAAGTGAAGTGGTCACCAGGCTATAGAGGTGCCATGTTGATGATGGCATGATGCATCCTTTGCCATAGCCACCCTTGGACCCTGGTTGCTTCTATCCTGAGATGAGGCAAGAGTGGGCTCTGGATGCCCACCCCCAACTTGACCAGAGGTGTCACAGCTCAAGGTATGACCACAGGCAACCTGACCACAAGACCAGCAGGCTCTTGTTTGCCTAATGTTCCCCACCCTCCCCGCATAGTCCATCAGTGTGCCTGCCAGTCTGTCTCTCTCAGAGATACTCAGGTGGTGGGGCTCTAGTCATGCCTTCCCTACCAGCTTCAGGGTCACTGCTGTTCTCAGAAAACCCTGCAGCTGCCATGCCTGCCCAGACTGCAAAGCATTAGTGCTAATGTAGGCCCATTAGCCAATGGGCCAACCAGCAGAGTCTGGGCTGCCAAGGAGCACTAGCAAAAGACTTCAGGCAGAAGCTACCCACCCAGGGGATGCATGGTCTGAGGCTGGAGAAGGAATGATGCTCTGCCCCTTACAGGTACACCACCCACCCCTGAAACCACATCCTCCCCAATAACCTTTAGGAGGTGACAGGCAAAGAACCATGTTCCTCCCTTGCACTCAGGAGAGATACCTGGCCTGTGCCACAGTCCCTACCTCAAGGATAGGCCCTTTCCCCAAGCCAGGCTTTCTCTAGGATGCTCTCACCCCTACTGCAAAGGGCAAAGCCTAGGTCCTTCCTTTCCATCCCAAGCCTTAGGATTGGCCCCACTGCCCACAGTCTCCCCGCTTTGCAGCCTCCATCATAATGGTACCCAGTGCAGTGCATAGACCAGGGTCTCACTGGGCTCACCTGTCTGCCCCACTCAAAGCTCCTCCAGGACAGGAGCAGTTGGACCTGACACAGTACCATCTACCACCTGTCCATGCTGTCTTTGTCCTCCACCAGGTATTGGACTGACACATTGACTCGGAATGGTTTCTGACCTCTGAGATGAGGAGGATATGCAGTTCTTGGCAGAAGGAATGCTCTGTTCATGGAGCCAGACTGAAATTCACTATACAATTCACTCCACAATCAATACAGTGGCCTTCACTGTGTCAATAACACACAGCAGGTCTACATGCAGATCTCTGAGGAGCAGATAATAATGGTGTAATACATCAGCATACACACAACCCCATTGACTCCAGTGAGAGACTTAGTGGGTACTGGAGTCTTCAGGATCAGAGCTGAGCTGAGATCAAGGGGACAATGTCTGAACCTAAAATGCACTATACTCCTCCCTAGTCCAAGGCCATGACCCCATACATCTGGCCATGGTATGGGCAAGGAACCTATTGTCTGGCCAGCCTTGGACAAGAGGGAAATTGTGGTCCTAATTAACAAGCAGCACATCCCATGGTCCCTCAGACAGGCAGCAGGTGCTCTAATACCCATAACACTTAGGGAAGATGAAGATGGGCCACCTGCTGGACCATGCCTGGTGCCAGTGCTACACTATGCCAGCAGTGTGTGCCACTTAACCTCCCCCACTCCAGAGAATTGCTAGGCCAGGGTATGAATAGGGAGGGAGGAGAGGCCACTGGCCCCAGGGCCTAAGCGCCAACACCAGAACCTACCATGAAACCATTCTCTGGGAGTCAAATGAAAATAACAGCCCTGCCCTGGGGGGTCTGATGGGGATGACACAGCCCTGTGCAGGGAAGTCATGGGGAAGGTAGCTCTGCCTGGGGAATCTACATGGAAGGCTATGATGGTAGGGCCAGGCCGGAAGAGTTGACTGGATAGGACAGGTGGCCTCCCCAGCCTGGGGGTCTGACCTACCACAAGGCCCACTGCCTACCTTCCTGCCATGTTAGCAACAGACTGCTCTCTCAGAAAACGGTCCTCTTGGCTAGACTGAGCTGGCAGTGAGCCAGAGTAGGAAAACCAAGTGTCCTCACTGGGGCAGCCGGGTGGCCGGCCTGAGCCCTGCACTGGAGGCTGGTGGGCAGGCAGGAATCATGTCTGGCCAGCCTCGGCAGCCACCTTCCAGAGCACCAAACCTGATGACAATTGCTATTCCCCACCTGTCCCAGGCTCTTTTTCCCCTGTACCGCAACTGCCAACACCCCTCATGCCTGCTTGGGCTCAGCTCCTGCTCGGATGTGTCATATACTCACATGTACACCCAGCCCAACCCTTACCTGTCATCTATATACACAGGTTCATGTTGGGGAGTTGTGTGTGATCTGGGGGTGGGGGTGATTCCCCCGCTCCTTGCCTAGTTTGAGCAGAATGACCCCTAAAGTATCAGTTTAACAGGTGGGTATCAGACATTAAGGACACCAGTTTCACCCCATTCAGGGGTCTTTATACACTCAGTCCCTCCTGTGGGCTGTGGAGTGGCACAAGGGGCCTCTGTGGGTAGGGTCAGCCATGCTCCCTAGAGGGACCCATCACTGCAGTTCCTGGTCCTCTTTGCACCCTCAAAGGAGGTATCATCATCCTGACTCAGAAATAATGGGAAATGGAGACCTCATAGAGGCTGCATGATTTAACACAGCACCTCAGAGGTGAGATGGGGTGACTCCTGAGAGTCCTCATGGGGCTACTAGGACAAGCCTACAGGCTGAGACCTCGCTTCACCTCTTTATTCACTGCTCAGAGTTCACACATGTCCCAGTCAGAATTTGAACCCAGGGACCCTTTGCCAAGGCCCCTGCATTCATTCATTAAGGAACAAGCACTTCTTCCTTGTTGCAAACTCCAGAAAGGGAGTCACTAATGTGACCATTCAGGTATAGACCAAGGCAGATAAAGCCTTTCCCAGGACCCCTCCTGCCACACCCCCAGATCCCTATCACATCAAGCATAGCAGTCCCAGCTGTGTTTACAGTGCATTTCCATGTGTGACCTTGCCTACTACTCTGCCGTGTTCTTCTCTGCTAAGGAAGGATCATGGCATGATGCTCATCAAAGCAGAAGAGGTGGGAGGCGTCCTCCCTACATGCATCCAAGCCCTGGGCAGGAAGAGCATACAGATCTCTGAGTCTCACCTGTAATCTCTTGGTGGGGTGGGATATCTATATGATGTTTCCCCTTTATCCTGATGCCACTAACACCTGATCTGCTGAGACCATAAAGCAGCAGGACAAATAGACAAACAGGCACTGCAGCAACTGGAGAAGTGGCCCAAGTGAGTACCTGGGTTCTTGGGGGTGATCCAGGTGCAGGGGGGCCCCAGTCACAGCCTGAGAGGGCTCAGAGTGACCAATCCCCGACCAGTGCCCTTTCCTGTCCTTGAAAAAGGTTTGCCTAAAAAGTTGGCGAGAGAAGCCCCAGGTTGTAATCTGCAGTCCTCCCACCGCGCCCGCCTGTTTTCATTACGAAGGGAAAGAGCATCAGAGCTGTGTTTATAACCCCCTTTTAGATAACAAATCACATTTTCTTTTCGCCTGCGAGTGTGTTGAATTGATATTTTTTTCCCCTCAGTTTAATGGGTTTGTGTGTTCAGGAATGATCTTCATCAACCGAAACTCCTTATTGTGTTTGATGTAATGTCAGCTTTCATTATGTGCTTTGGTTGGAGCCCAGCACAAGGAAAGGCCAGGCACCCTGGAGCCTGGGCTCTGCCCCACCCCCACCTGGTCCACCTGGACTTGTCTTCCTGAATGGGTGGGTGGGTGGTGGGTATGAGCAGGGTTGAAGATGAGAAGCTAGGTCATGGCTATAGTCCAAAGCCTTCCTTATCTCTTCCTAAGAATTATATGTATATTCAGGTCAAAGGGTTGCTGTGAGAAAATGCCAGATGCTGCAGACACCTCAGACTCTGGAACCCTTCAAGTCATTTTTGGTCTTACATTCCTTGGGAGGTTGTAGTCGTGCCTAAGCATAGTGCCAGGCATGCAGTCACTGTTCCAGAGTGCTTGGACTGAACCAACATGTCCAACCAGTTGCTTGTATCCCCAGAGCCCCTGGTGGGAGACAACCTAGGACTATTCCCCGAAACATTCCCCAGCATTAGCCACAGACCCAGCACCAAGGGCAGTCACCAAGGCCAAACCCTCCCCTGGAGGCATGAGGAACCTGCGGTTCAGAGAGGAAATGGTCCAACCCTGGGGTCACAGCAACTGGGTCCCAGCCAGGCCTTAGGCAGGGGTCTCCTTGCATGGTCTGCTTTACTGCCAGCCCTTGGGAGTAGACCCCCATTTGCATGCAACAAAGAAACAGGTTGGGATTGCCAGGGCCATGCTGCAGGATTTTGTTGTATAAAACGGGACTGAGGAGCACCTGGGGAGGGTGACTTGGACAGTGGCCCTGTCCCTAGAGCCCACCAGGGTAGAGTGGGGTGGCCCCTCCTGAGCAGGTGGCACTTGCTGACACCAGGCTAACCTTCTGGCGGCCTCTGTCAGCCACGCTCAGTCCTGATTAAAGATCATTAAACATGAAATTAGCCCGTTTGTGTTACGGGTCCCCGGGGTGGCCAGTGATTATGACGTGCAGATGGCCAAGAACCCAGGCGGCAGGCGAGCAGGCATGGGCCAGGACTGGCGGGCGGCTCCGGCTGGTGAGGGCCGGGAGGCAGGAATGCGGGCAGGGCTTTGTTTTCTCCTGCTCCTGTTGTGTAAACCCCCTTGCATTTCACAACAAATCACAGATAATTAATAAGTACATGCCCATAATGAGCAGGGTTTTTAATAGAAGAAATTGGAAGATGCAGCGTCGAGTCATTATTTTGCTCTTGCCCAGGCTCGGCTCTGTTTTCTCATCTTCCTCACTCCCCTTCCTACCTCAGCCAGCATCTCCACAGCAAGCCGGGCTCTGATTCTGCCTCCCAGCAGGACTGCAGTGCCAGCCCCAGTCCCTGAGCATAGTGGGCAGGGCCTTCTGGGCACTGACTCATCCAGCCCTAACGGGAAGGGCTGTTTTGGTTGTGGGGAGGGGACTGCTCCTGTCCCAGGCCTCTGGCTTGAGGGTCCTGGCTGCACCTCAGAAGGCACTGAGCTGTGAATACTGAGGCCTCTCTCCCTTCACCAGGAGGAAGACATCATGTATTACGATGCCAAGGCCGATGCTGAGCTGGTGAGTGCCCCCACCATGCTGTAGTGGGGGTGGGCTGCCAGCACCACACCCCCTCTTCTGACACTCTGGTGTCAGATGTAAAATGGGTGTTAAGACTCATCACTAAGCCTTCTGAGCTCATCCCTACAGAGCTGTGGTGACTCCCCATCTCTCACAACTCCAAGACTGTGTTACTGTGGCCACTAATAGGCTGGGCTCTACTGCATAGTGTGGGGCAGGCTGCTTCTCCCACCTACCCCAGGCAGGTCAAAGCACCTCCCTCCACAAGGAAGTTCACATCCCAGCATAGAGAGGGAGTCTCTGAATATGACAAGAATAGGGGAGAGAGATCAATGGGGAGGGCTTCCTGGAGGTGGACAGGTGGGTGCAGGCTCTAGGTCAGTACAGGCTCCCACACCCTGCCCCAGGATCAGTGCTTAGCCCTGAGCTCAGTCTCACTTCAGCTGCAGAGGTAACTCAGTTCCTGTGCCCTCTCTTCAGATGAGTCTCTGTTCAGCGCCAGTTGTACCTCTTAGAAGGGTGGCACTGGGACAGAGCCACACTGCTCTTTTGCCTCCATGTTTCTCACTGGCTCAGGTCTGCTTGGGCTGCCCTGAGGGGTACTGAGATCCCTGTCACCAAATGATTCAGTGAAAGATGTATGACCATTGGTCAGAGGTGGCTACAGAGAAGATAGGAGTATCTGAGGAAACAGACACTTGAAGTAGAAAGTGTTTTATTAACTTGGCAAGCCCCAAGTCCTTCTAACTGGCTTCAGAGTGGTAGGGCACAACTGTCTCCTCTGTAAATAGAGGTGTCATAGTAGTGCAATCTCGAGGGACCAACCTGGGCTTGCTAGTGCAGAAGATCCAAGATCTAGTCTTCCTCTCCCAGGCCTGAGGGCCTGGGGCCTTTCCTGGGATAGGCAGGCAGTATCCCATAACACCAGGAGGTAGGAAGGCTGGAAATGGTCCCTGTGCAGAGATCACAGTGTCAGGCTGGCCTGGAGAGCCTTAAGGAGGGCAGGGGCCAAGAAGAAGGGGGTGGGCTCAAGCAGGTGTGCTTCCCCTTGGCTGAGCTCCGTGGCTCCTGGAGAAGTTGCTAAAATTAAAGCTAGAATCTGAAATTCAAATGAAGAGCGAACCTTTAATTAGACCCTGAATCTAATTTCTTACCCCCCTCGGCAGCGGGCTGTAATTTTAGCAATCAGTGCATTAAATATAAACCAGGAGACTGTGGTTGCCCACCACACAAAGCCCCTGGGCTCACGGATGGTACTGAGGGGCTCCTTGGGTAGCCCGCTACCGGGTCCCCTGCTAGGACACTCTTTACTCCCTGCTCCCAGCATCCCCCAACTCAATCAGGAACCCCAACCCCTGGTTCTCTAAATCACTGACTCTCCACCCTCCACCCCTGGGGTCTAGGGATTGTCTAATGAGGGAGATTTACTCTGGGCAGAACTGGGCTAGAATCAGCCAGGACAAAAGCCCAGCCAGGCCCTGGTATAAATAACAGCACGCACACATTTGCCAACTCCCCTGCTTGTTGTGTTGTTTTGTTTTTTTAATCTTTGCCAGAGGTACAGTTAGAGATCTTTCTAGACCATTTACTTTTAAATTACCAGCCAGAAGGTGGGGGTGGGGGAAAGAGAAGGAAGGAAAAAGTTCGCCAGCTGATAGCTTATCAGAACAGAATCCAAATGTCACATTAGTTGGGAAAGTTGGGAGATTAAATTTTCCTGCGCCCTTCATCTGCTGCTGACATTTCAGGGGCTTTCTTCTCCCTCGCCTCCCCCTCCTCTGAGCAGAGCATGAGTGGTGCATGCCTCACAGGCCGCCAGCTCCCTGCTCTGGCCTGGATGCTCAGAGGCTGCCTGCCCTGGCTTTATCCAGCTCCCAAGGGCTTCTGAGGGAACCCCCACTGGGTGGGCAGAGCATGGCACATTGGGTGAGAAGCAGGGAAGGGCAGCATACAGCCTGGATTTTGCTGTACAAAATCCACCCTGCAGAGATGAAATGGGTGTTTGCTGTGGGCCTGTCAGGGCCATGTCCCCAAGGTATGCGGAGCACATCTGCCTAGGTGGAAAGACAGGGTCATCCTTTCCCCAAAAGACACAGGCTGGGCAGATGCCTAAAGACAGAACACAAAGGGAGGGACCTGCCAGGACACAATGAGAGGCAGGGGCAATAGCCTATGAGACACACGGGGGAGATGATATGAGCTGAGCCTGAGCTGAGGCTGGTCACAGGAGTCTCGGGAGACAGCACAGGAGTGTGTGGTGGGTTCCTCTGCTTAAGCTTCCTCCTACTGCTCTCTTCCCTGCCTTAATCTCCATCTCTCCCTTGCCTCCCCATATGGCTTTTCCCTCTCTTCCCCTTCACTCTCCACCATCTTCCCTCCCTGCTCACACACCTGCACCCAAGCCTGTCCCCCACCTTGACTGTGGCATCCACACTATAGTTGCCTGCCAGCCTGTGGTGGTGGGTGGGGGTGCATGACGCATGCCCAAACTGCCTGGCCGAGAGATGCTATAATTGGCACCTGTCAGGCGACTGCGGCTCATTTTAGAAAATCAACAGGGGCCCTTACAATCCTACTGCTAGCAGGCACAGCAGACCTTTCCTCTGGCAGTCACCAGGTCTCAATGCTAGCTCCCACCCCTGCTCTCTCCAGGTTTGTCCTCCAGTTACTCCCCAGAGCTGCCCTACTGCAGGGGGTGGTATCCCTGTCCCAGATGGTACTAAGGCCCAATCCATGCAAGAGATGGATGAGACCCAGTGGGGAGTGTGGGGACACAGAACTCTTAGGATGGGCTGCCAGGGCCTCCCCTGTGATTTCATGAGGCACATCCTAATTTTTTGGTGGGTGGGGCTACCAGTGACTGAACCCAAGGGCACTTTACCACTGAGCTGCATCCCCAACCCTTTATATTTTTTATTTTGAGATAGATTCTCACTAAGTTGCTGAGGCTGGCTTTGAACTTGCATTCTCCTGCCTCAGCCTCCTGAACTGCTGGGATTACTGGCATGCATCACCACACCAGGCTTCAAGGCACATCTTTGTAAGCAGAAGTCTGGGTCCTGCTCCTAAATGGCTCCATTATTTGACTCCTTCATTGATAATTGGTTTTCAAGGATATAGGGAAGTCAGTTTGGTTTTGATTTTAGAATTTGGGTTTGGCAGTAGGTAGGGTGGGCAGGGACATGTGGGAGTCTGTCACAAGCCTTCAGGGTAAAGGGTCATCCATCTATGCCTCTGTCTCTTTATCTCTCTTTCTCTTTGTCTCTGCAATAGCTTCTGTCCTTGAGATGCCCCTATCTCCTGGACTCTTGGTCCTCTGTACCTACCCCTGACTGCAGGCCTATCCAACCTACTCACTTCTGAAACTTCTGGGGGGCTTTCTGCAGGATGATCCTGAGAGTGAGGATATGGAGAGGGGGTCCAAGACCAGCACCCTAAGACTGGACTTCGTTGAGGACCCAAACTTCAAGAACAAGGTCAACTATTCATACACAGCTGTGCAGATCCCCACGGACATCTACAAAGGCTGTGAGTGTGCAGAGTGAATGGGATGGTCCTCACGGCCTGTCATAGGTGCAAGGCCTGCTGCCCACGTCCCTGGAGACAGAGGCTAGTACTATCTAACTCCAGCCCCGACACCCAAGGTCATACATGCTCACCTCTGAAACTCCCCCATATGCAGGCATCTAGCTGCTCACAGGCAGAGCCTCGTGCTAACTGTCAGCAGGCTGCAAAACTCTTTGAATTTCTCATTCCTGTACATGCATGGTCTCCAGCCCATGTGAACATGCGTGCCTACATGAAAGCGTACACAAAAACACACACACTGTCCCCCACATCTCTACATGCTGGTGTGAGTCTCTCAAAGCAGCTCCTTGCTACATACCTCCAATCACTGGACTCATTAGAAGTAACTAAGAAGGGCTGAGGTTGTAGCTCAGTGGTGAAGTGCCTACTTAGCATGTGTAAGGCACTGGATTTGATCCTCAGCACTACATAAAAATAAATAAAGGTATAAAAATACATAAGTAATATTTTTTTTAAAAAAGTAACTGAGAAGCTACTACACATCAGGTGGACACAGGGGCTACAGGACAGCCTTCACTGACAGACATCAACCCTATTATACCACCCTGATCCTTGGCAAAGCAAAGGGATGGAGAGATGGTTTCCAGAGCAGCCAGAGGCAGATGTGGGCAAGGGGAATTAGGAAGAGAGTGGTTGAGATTCCAAACCCCAGGGACAGGGCAGCTTTTCATGATGGAGAAACCTGTATGCCACAACTGGAAGGATTTGAGTTAGACATGAGGAGGAACTTCCTAAAGCTCTTGGGAAGAGGCCAAGAGTAGAACACTGGAGGGTATCTCCAGCAACAGAATTTAAGACCCTGAGGACTACTGGGTCTGCCACAGTCCTATGGTACCTATGGGGTAGCCTCGGAATCCAAGGGGCCCACTGGGCTAGGGATCTTGAAGCAAAGGTGCCAGAGCTCCTGCATGGCTCCAGAATGCAGAGAATTCCCCAGAGTCCTCAAGAAGGTCTCCCCCACCCTCTGGTCAGCGAGGCCTTCTGAGCAGCCTCATGAGGAATGGAGAAGGATGCTCCACCACCCACCCCAAAGTCTGCCCAGAGGCCACCTGCCTGAGCCAGTCGAGAGGCACTATCACAGGCAGGCACACTAATTAAAACAGGAGCCACACCACCCTCTCCAGTCACCCCTCGCTACCCACACAAATTACATTTTATATGTTTTTTATTTACTCTGTCACTTTTAATTAAATCTGTAATCGCCTGCCTGAGGGGGCATGGTCCCCGTTTTCCAATTCAGCATGATCTGAGAGTGTGTGCACATGGGTGTGGGTGTAGGTGCTTGGGGTGGAGTAGCAGGCCTTTTGAGGGGTGGGGCCGTTTGCATCAATTTGTCCATCAATGAATGCATGTGTGTAGGTGTGGTCACAGGTCCCTTCAGGGATAGCACACCCAGAGCAGTGTCTTCTCTTAGCTTTTGACCTGAGCCAGGGACATTCCAGCCAGAGGGGCTTCACACCTCTCAAATGGGAAGACTGAGGTCCATTGAGGGGTGGGTGTCCCAGGCAAATTCCCAAGGCAACCAAAGCTATGTTGAAACATTGAAGACCTAACTTTAGTTTTCCCTTAAAGAGAAAAATAAAAATTGTTCAGTTCACTAAGTTTCTAAATCAGGAACAGGACCATAACATAGTGTTCAATAGGTAGAGCCAACGCTAGAAATGGGTTTTGTTTTCACATTATGGTCAGTTAAGGGGAACCACAGGGACAGAGAAGGGAGTGAGAGCAAAGGAGGAAGAGCTTAGGGAGCAGGCAGGACACAGCAGAGCCCCCACGCGGGGAGCAGAGGGAAGCGCAGGGGTGGGAAGAGCCTTGAGCAATTGTAAATCACCACTCCATCTGCTCTGAAAAGAGCAGAAACTTCTCTGGTCTCACTGTGGTGGATCTTTGATAGGGAGCACAGTGTGTATGTTGAGGGGTGATACTGGCAGGGCTCCACCTGGGAAGAAAGGAAATGGAGGAAATGAAGGGAAGCATTAATGGTTCTTTCAGGAGGGGTAAGGATAGAGGCAGGAACAGGTGTCCCACTCCTGTTTTTTCTGAGGGATAGGTACACATGAGAACATATGCCCCATATACACATTGGGCAGATTTAGGGCTGCTCTGGTTGAAGGGTGGGAAGCCAATCATCTGAGAGGAGTCCTGTTCTGTGAGGGTGTAGATGGGCAGGTCTGGACAGGGGATCACACGTGTGCAACTTCAGGGATTGGGGAACGGAGGATGAGAGTAACCAGTGATAGGGGATTCTGAGAACAGGATCTGCTGGTAGCCTTCTGTAGCTGCCCAGGGGTGTGTAGGTGTACATAAGCAAGTGTGCCCCTGTGCTCATGGCAGCAGTCAGGTTGCTGGGCAGGTGGGTTTGAGAGTAAGGGGGGCAGGTCACACATCTGACTGAAAGTACAGAGGTTAGATGCAGGTTTACCTGCTGGGGATGCAGGCTTTGTGTGTGTATGCGTGTGTGCCCACGCACATGCCCACAAGCACACATACCCATGTCAGAGCAGGATCTTAGCACCGCCCCTGCCTCCAACAGCCCCCACCTCTGCCCCTGCCTGCTCCTGGCCCCAGTTGATTAATCATGGAACCGAGTGGCTTCCAGCTTATCAGGTACCTTAATAGCTGAATAATTCCAGCCCCATCAGCAGACCCTTAATTGCTTTCTTGTGGCTGCGGCCTGGCGTGCATGCTGAGTGGGTGAGCTCCCCGGGGACCAGCTACAAGTTCCAGGCAGCATGCTGGATAGGGTGCCAAGCTCACAGTTTCCTGCCACCTGGATGGACCCTCTCCAGGGGCACAGGCCACAGCTGCCTGGCCTGCTTATGTGGGGCCCAGGTGAGGGGTAGGCCGAGCTATTCCTTTGACAGCTTAGACTGGATGAAGACCAGGAAGTCTTCCTGAGGGAGATGGTACAGCCCCAGCTGGGCCCTGGGAAATGAGGGAGAGTCCGGACAGGCAAGAAAAGAGGGAGATCTTCTAAGTGGGGGACTTGGGCATGAGTGTCATGGTAGTGGGTTCAGCAAGAACAGCCTAGAGCTCCCTACCCCAGCCTCCTACTTCACCCCCAGCCACCGTCATACTCAATGAGCTGAACTGGACAGAGGCCCTGGAGAACGTGTTCATTGAGAACCGCAGGCAAGACCCCACACTACTGTGGCAGGTCTTTGGCAGTGCCACAGGAGTCACCCGATACTATCCAGGTAGGTGCCAGCCATTTCCCCTGTGCACCCAGCACCCCATCTTGCTCCATCCTGGGGTGCATGGGATGGGATGGCAACCAGTGGGCTACAGTGACCCAGTCATTCCCACAAGACCTGCCTGCCTGGGTCCCTGCCCGTCCCCCTCACCTTGTCTCCTCCCACAGCCACCCCATGGCGAGCCCCCAAGAAGATTGACCTGTATGACGTCCGAAGGAGACCCTGGTAAGTGAGAAGATAAGGGCTGGGCAGGACACCCCTTTAGCTCCCCACCTCTCCTGTGTGCTCCCCTCCCTCCTAATATCCAGGCCTCCGAGCAGGGCGCAGCCAGCTCTATCCAATTTTCATTTCACACATCGTTGCCACTGGAAAATGGATCCCATCACCCAGGCAGGCCTCCCAGCTGCCTCTGCTCCCCTCCCCTCTCCCCTTTCCATCCGACACCTAGTACCCCCACCCGCTCAGGACTGAGAGATCAGCCCAGTGGGGGTGCTCCCATGGATGGATATGGCCTCTGCAGGGTTGGTCAGCCCCTGCCTTGCCCATTCCAGCCTTAGAAACCCTACCCTCTGCTCTGTCCCTCCTTCAGTGTCTTATGACTTTTCTTTCCTGTTGCCCCTCATGTCATTGGCAGACAATGTCTGCTTTATTCAACATAGTCTCCCCAGTGCCCTGACCCTGTCTAGCCTATGCAGTGGATGCTCAATAGAAACATGTGAATCAATATGTGGGTAAAGGAAGGAAGGACCCACAAGGTCCCAGCAGGGCTAGCCCTAACTGAGTCTTATCCTGGGCAGGTATATCCAGGGGGCCTCGTCACCCAAGGACATGGTCATCATCGTGGATGTGTGAGTGAGCAAGCTGGCAGGCAGGGTTGGAGCTGGAGTCTGCTGCCTGGGAACATCATGGGGGGAGGGCAGGAGAACATCTGGGGTCCCTCAACATGGCCCCTGCCTGACCTCTCCAGGAGTGGCAGCGTGAGTGGCCTGACCCTGAAGCTGATGAAAACATCTGTCTGTGAGATGCTAGACACGCTCTCTGATGATGACTATGTGAATGTGGCCTCGGTGAGTGCCAAGACAGTAAGCAGGCAGGGAACTGGTTACCCCTACTTGTCCCATGCAAAAGCTGCCTACCCTGGCCAGCCTGAAGCCACTCACCACCCCACTGTCCCTGCAGTTCAACGAGAAGGCGCAACCTGTGTCTTGCTTCACACACCTGGTGCAGGCCAATGTGCGGAACAAAAAGGTGTTCAAGGAAGCTGTGCAAGGCATGGTGGCCAAGGGCACCACAGGCTACAAGGCTGGCTTTGAGTATGCCTTTGACCAGCTGCAGAATGTGAGCCCCATGGGTGGGCAAATGGGCGGCTGGGGGTGGATGAGGGCCTAGGCTTGGTGACACAGGGAAATCAAGATGGATGGCCTCGTTAGTGCCAAACAGGCAGCTTGGACAGATAGCACCATCTGCTGTGCAGAGGAAGGCCAAAGGGCCAGGCCCACCAGGGGGAGGGAAGCCTTGCCCCTGGACTAGAAAGGGGCTGAGAGCCACCTGACTCCACTCACCCCTGCCCAGTCCAACATCACTCGGGCCAACTGCAATAAGATGATCATGATGTTCACGGATGGCGGTGAGGACCGCGTGCAAGACGTCTTTGAGAAGTACAATTGGCCCAATCGGACGGTAAGACTCAGCCCAGGCTGGGGCTGCCCTGATCTTGGCCCAGAATAGGGGAGAGCTGTACTCCAGAGGCCACAGCAATAACCTCAATCCACAGGTACGTGTATTCACCTTCTCTGTGGGGCAGCATAACTATGACGTCACACCACTACAGTGGATGGCCTGCACCAACAAAGGTATCTTGTCCAGTGTCACAGCCACGAGGCCTGCCTACTATGTCCTGCTGCCAGCTGTCCATTCATGTGTCTTTTTCCATCCATTGTCTGTCCATCTTCCCATACATGTGGCTGTACACTGCTCTGCCTATCTAGTGAGCAGGCATCTTTTCTATCTGACCAGGCATCTTTCTGCCCATCTGGCTGTTTGTCCATTGTCCATCTGTCTTCCAGTTTGTTTGCTCCTGTATCTGTTTACCGATCAGTTCATCTCTCTGGGCACCTGGACCTGGCTGCTAAGTGGCCCCTGAATGTCACAGCCATCCTAGAATGGGCTCCTTTCTCCACCCTGTCTCTGCCCCAATCCCCACCCCTACTCTGCTTCCTTAGGCCCCTATTATACTCAGTCCCCTTCCCTAGCATTGGTCCCAGGGACAGGGCAGTAGAAGGGAGCATAAAGAGATATGAGTTTTGAGTAGGTGATACCAAAGAGAGAGGAGCCTGAGGGGCAAATCAGGTCCGCACATCTACCCCAGGGGGCAGGACCCTCTGTGCTATGGGTCCCTCAGTGCCAGGCAGGCCCATCTCTACCTCCCCTCCCTTCACAGGTTACTATTTTGAGATCCCATCCATCGGAGCCATCCGCATCAACACACAGGTGAGGCTGTGGGGGAGGCCACACCTCCCAGCTCCTGGCTTCCCTGGTCGCTCTATGCAGTGAGCTGCTGTGAGATGAGAGCGCCCCCTGGTGATGGCTGGGACACAATCCCGAAGCAAGGGGAGGGAGAAGAGGGAGAGTGAATTGGGAGGAGCACTGGTGACCTCTGCCGCCCCCTCCCCAGGAATATCTAGACGTGTTGGGCAGGCCCATGGTGCTGGCAGGCAAGGAGGCCAAGCAGGTGCAGTGGACCAACGTGTATGAGGATGCACTGGTAAGGCCTCTGGGCAAGGAAGGGGACCTGGCAGCCTTCCACAAGGATCTGCCCAGGGATCAAAACCCTTGAAGTTCTCCGTAATAGGGGTTAACAAAGCAGAGGAGAAAGAGTGGTGACCTGTGCCTGAGCCCCTGCTCTGAACACTTGGGATCAGGACAGGAGTGGCCACAGGAGACACCATCTTCCTCCTCTCCCTTCAGGGATTGGGATTGGTGGTAACAGGGACACTCCCTGTTTTCAACCTGACACAGGATGGTCCTGGGGAAAAGAAGGTAAGGTCTCCACTGGAGGAGAATTGGGCATGCCTGGGGAGGTAATGGCATGGCCTTAACAGGTCTGAATGAGGGAGGGATAGGGCAGTCTTGCAAACTGGATGGGACAGCTGCCTATGAAAGCATCTGGTAGTTTTGGGTATGGGGCCCTGTGGGACAGAGGGGCTCCCCCATGGAATGAAGCCCCTTACAGATTCCCCATGCCTCTACTCTCAGAACCAGCTAATCCTGGGTGTGATGGGCATCGATGTGGCTCTGAATGACATCAAGAAGCTGACTCCCAACTACACAGTGAGTGTCCACCTGTCCATCCACCCTGCTCTGCCTCCTACATGAGCACAAGCCGGGTTCAGCAGAGTAGACTGATGGGGATCCCAGTGCCTCCATGGAGACCTCTGAGTTGAGGGAATGAGGGCGATTTCCTGAGGAGGTGACCTCAGGCTGAAGTCAGCAATCTTCTGTAAAGGGCCAGGTTGTGAATATTTTAGACTTTGCTGGCCTAAATACCCATTTTATACTCTGCTGTTGTATTGTGAATGCAGCCACAGACAAAACAAGCACATAGGCATAGCTATCTTCCTATATGGTTTTGTTTGTGGATACTGATTTATGAATTTCAGATCATTTTCACATTTCATTAGATAGATTTTTCCTTTGATTTTTTTTCAACTATTTAAAAACATAAGTCTTTCTTAGCTCACAGCCATGTAATATCAGACAACAGGTCAGACTCAGCCCATGCACAGAGAAGGGCAGTGTGGTTGGCCCAGTGCCTGTAATTAAAGGACTATGGAAGAAGTAAGAGGTGGCACATGTGTGACAGCATCCTTAAACCTGAGCCATATGAAGTCCCTGTTTGACCCTGAGAGGGTAGGTGCTGTGGCACGGGCCTTCAGGTACAATTAAAAAACTGTATCAGACTTAAAACCTGGGTCCCTGGTCCCTCTCATTCCTACTTCCCTTCCACCTGGAGAGGAAGCTCCAGGCCTGCAAGATTCTCAAAAATCTCCCCCTTGTCCTGTGCTCTGCTTAACTGAAGATAAGGCACAAATCAAAGGCAGTAGTGGGAGGGCAAGAGCAATACAAGAGCAGCAGCCTTGTGGGTGCTGGGGAGGCAGAGAGGTCAGGCTGGCTGACAGCTCCATGGGGACTGCAGGGGGTCGACCTTGGCATGGGCTGGTTCATGAGGGGCACCCAGGCCCAGGCATGGCTTGAGAGGCAGGGTAATGACTGGGAGGCAAGTGGGGGCCCTTGGCCCATAGCAGGCAAACAGCAGCCCTCCGCACGGTAGAGGCAGAATGGGGAAGAGCTCTAGAGCCCAATCTCTGTCCAGTCCTTTGGAACCTGAGCTCCCCAATCTCTACCCCCAGCTTGGAGCCAATGGCTATGTGTTCGCCATTGACCTGAACGGCTATGTGTTGCTGCACCCCAATCTCAAGCCTCAGGTGAGCTGGGTGGGCAGCCTGGAGGAAGAGTAACCTTCCAAGATGGAGATACCTAACTGCCTGTCCTGCCTCCCCACAGACTACTAACTTCCGGGAACCTGTAACTCTGGATTTCCTGGATGCAGAGCTGGAGGATGAGAACAAAGAGGAGGTAAAATGAAGACAGGGAGGACAGATGGGGAGGCATGCCCAAAGAGCAGAGGAGGGTCATAGCTCTGGCTCTTCCAGATCCGTCGGAGCATGATTGATGGCAACAAGGGCCACAAGCAGATCAGAACATTGGTCAAGTCTCTGGATGAGGTGAGAAGGCAGGAGAGTGGGGACAGAGAGTCAGGGTGGGTACCCTCCTACCCCCCATAGACCCCAGTCTACTAGCCCAAGTATCTGATGTGGCCTCCTCTCCCAGAGGTACATAGATGAGGTGATCCGGAACTACACCTGGGTGCCTATAAGGAGCACCAACTACAGGTGAGTGGGCCAGGGCTGGGTAGGCAGAAGTATGGGGTGGCCCCAGAGTCTGAGCCCAGCTGCTGCCTCCCAGTCTATCCCCCACTCCAGTCTATGTGACTATCATCCCAGTGGGGTACCAGCAACCAAGGCTCCTCACTACTCACCCTGGGATACTAGATCCCCCAGTCCCCTAAGGGGCTTGCTCCCTCAGCCCCTGAGGAACAACCAGGAGGTGCTGGGAGTTCAGGAAAGAGAATAAGACAGTGCATCCTCTTGTCACACCTGCCTAGAGGGCATCCCTGGGTGTCCACCCTCAGAGTATCATCTCCACATATTCAATGCCTGCTCTCAGTCACATTCATAGCCCCAGAGCAGGTCCCCTTCAGGTCAGCATGACTGGCAGAGGTTATCCTCTGAGTGAGTGCATGTGCCACACAACTGGTCCATTCTGAAATATCAGGGGCATCTTCATACCCCAGGCCTAGCCCATGACACTGCCCCTCACCACAGCTGTGCAACCTTGCCATTAACTGGGTCTAAGATAGTGTCAGGGACTGCAGGCCCCACTCCTTGGGGATGATAGCCCTCACCCCTGCTGCTAGGGTGCTGGGAGAGGCTACTGAGGGTAAGGATTTGCTTTGGGTCTGGTTGTTTATAGACCTCTAGGAGAGTTGGGGGTGTGGAGGTTCAGTGTTTCCAAGGCAGGGGAAGAGGGGCTCCCTGGGCTCGGGCCTCAATGCCCAGCTCCAAAGTCATGGGGAGGGGTGTGCCAGAATGGCCCCTCTCCCCAGCAGTGACCTGCACTCCCCCTTCCTACCTCCCCAGCCTGGGGCTGGTGCTCCCACCCTACAGCACCTTCTACCTCCAAGCCAACCTCAGCGACCAGATCCTGCAGGTCAAGTGTAAGTGGCCCGGCCCCTGCCTGCGCCCTGCACCCCTGCCTCTGCCCCTGCACCCTGGCCGGCCCCAGGCAGCATAGCCAGCCATGCTTGCTGGCAAGGCAGCCCCTCCTGCCCAGTCTGCCCAGTCCCTGGCACCCGAAGGCTGGGGCCCTGCCTCTGGCCTTCAAGAGTCTGTGGAAATCTGCATGCTCGCCTTTTCTCAGATTTGGTTCCAGACCATTCTCTCATGGTTTCCGTTGAGGTTTCTGTTTTTAGTTTCTCCTACTCCGTGTCTCCCCACCATAGCCTGCCTGCCCTGAACACCCTTGGGGGCTGCATTCTTGAAAGACACCCCCTTCCCCTCCCCTCTTTTCCCTGTTCCTGGCTCAGTTTTCTACCCCCTATGGTGCCACCTCCAGGTCTCTCTCCCTATACCCATTCCTCCCCATCCTCACTCAGGTCCTGCTGTCCCTCATCTTCTCTCACCTCTCTTCATCTTGTGCCACTCTCATTCTCCAACCTCCATGCACCCCAACTTCCTCCTTACCTTTTTCTCTCCCTCCCTTCTTCTCTCTCCCTCCCCATTTCCTTTTCCCTCCATCTTCTCTTTCCCCTCCCCTGTACCTCCACCTCCTCTGTCACTCTCTTTCTAACTTCTCCCTTCTATTTGCTTCATCCATTTCTCCTACTTTCCCCCATCCCTCTCTCCAGCACCTCTACCTTCTCACTCTCCCTTCAGTCTCTCTCCCTCTGTCTCCACCCTCCACCTTCCCTTCCCCACTCTTGGCCTGCTCCCTTCTCCCTCCCCTCCTTTCCTCTCTCCTTTGGCCCTGCTTCCCCTCTCCTCCCATTTCCTCCCTTCCCCTCTCTCTCTCCCTCTCTCCCCCTCCACCCTCCTCTCCCATTCCTCTGCCTGTGGCTCCTCCCTGCATGCCCTGCTTACCCTGGGCCTCTCAGAGAGGCATGGGTTTCAGGCTTGGCCCCGCCTGCCCACCACCCGAGGTCACTGGGAGGGAGGCTGGGGCTCCGGCCCCACCGGGCGCCCCCCACCTGCCTGGCCGACTGGGGCTCATCTCCTTTGAGTTTTCTTGCTCTCTCTTTCTCTCTCATGTCGTTTTTTTGCAAGAAGTTTCCTTTCGGTATGATGATGAGACACAATATTTTCATTCAAACAGCCATTGAATAAAATATTGTTTGTGCCCCTCCCCTTCCCCTCCCCCTTTTCGTTTGTTTTTGTGTTTGTGTTTTTGTTTTCCTCGCTTTCTCTCTTGGTGGACTGTCCCAGTGCCAATCAGCAAACTGAAGGGCAAGTATATTCAGAACCAGTGCACCCTCCTCTTCCCCACCCCAACCCCTCACGCCCCTGCTTGCCCCCCTCCCTGCCCAGGACCAGCCACACCCCTGCCCTCCAGGGTTCCCCTCCCAGCATCCCCTTGGTTCCTCAGTTCTTGCCTTTCCTCTGATCCCTAAACCCCTCTTAGAGCCAGTGGCCCCTTCCCTGGGCCTGCCTGCAGAGTGTTCTCCAGAGTTCTGAGGGTCAAGTCCCTTCCTTGTACTCCTTGCTCCCTGTGGGAAGGCCTCTGCCTCCCCTCACCTTATCTGTCCCTCCAAGACAACTCAACAGTGGGGACAGGGCTGGATGCCTCTCTGCCACCTCCCACCCAGCAGGGCAGGACTTGAGATGCAAGGTACAAGTCATCCCTGCTTCTGAGAGGCTTATGTGAGGCTAACAGAAAGGATCAACCCCACAAGGCTCCCTCTGGGACAGCTCTCCCTCCTCTGATCTCTGCCAGTGGATCCAGAAGCTGGCAGCCCTCTGAGAATGGAGAAAGCAAGGCTCTGAAGCCTCATGCCCTTACCCTGGGACAGGAAGACACACAGGGTAGGCAGCTGGACCACCAGAAGAGCAAGGCTCACCACCATCTTGGGAACTGGCCCTGGTGCTGAAGCACCCCCCCATGACCAGCCACACCCACTGCCCCCACTACCACCACCAGGCTTTGCTAAAGCCCTTTGACTCAGTGCTGCCCTGGGTAGTCACTTTTCCTGGGGAGGACCAGCAGATGTGGAAAAGGTCTTCTCCTTGGGGCAATAAAGGAAGACTCAAAGACTGGAAACGTGGCTAGGCACAGAATGGGATCTGTCTGGACCCCAAGGCCAGCAAAGGAGCTTAGAGAAAACCAGGCTAAGTGTGAAGAAAAAGACTGTGGCACTCCAAAGCATCCAATACAGAGAGACTTCTGGAAAGGTGGGTGGTGAATTCCCAGGCCCTGGCAGAGAACAGAGTAAGTGAGGGGACAGCACAAGGTCTCTGCCCCTACAAAAAGAGCTGCCCTCTCAGGGAACACTTGGCAGATGCAGCATGGGGAGCTACAGGGGATATCCCCTGAACCTGGAAGCAGGAGTCCCCAAGTCACCCTAGGGGACCCGACCTACCTTGTTCAGCAAAGGGAATGCAGCCACCCCCACTGGCCTGCTGGGGAGGTGGGGGCAAAACCAACTCCCACTGGCTTGAGTTGTCTTTTTCTCCTTGTCTCCCACAACCCACCCAGTGACCCCAGAACCGCAGGGCCCTAGTAACCATGACAACCATAGCATAGTATCCCTTCCTGCTCCTTCTCCCTCCTTTTTTTTTCTCCTCCTCCCCTCCCCTCCCCTTTCCCCTTTGGCTTGTGTCCAAACCCTGCCTCACAGTCCTGTCAGAAAGGAACAGTCCAACCAGTGACTGCCCAGCCCCTCTAAGCACCCCAAGTCTCCCCAGAACCTTGCAGTGCATCGTGGGAGTACTTGAGAACAGGGAAAATCCCTCTTCTGTACAAATAAAACCCTAAGGACAAAAGAGAGGTTGTGATGTGGGTGAAGATAGGATAGGAAGGTGGACAGCCCAGAGTGAGACAGACTGAGAGCAGAGGGACCCCTCCCAGATGCCAGCCAGCAGGGCAGCCAGTCCAGCTAGGCACATCCCCAGGTTTACTCACAAACCCATACAAAGGCACATACATACACACACACACACACACGTTCACATGTTCAAACACATGCACAGCTCATGAGACCCTGGCAGTGGCCCAATTGGTGGACCCCAGCGTTCCTCCCTGGCTCCTCTGAGCCCAGACATACCTAGGAAAGGAGGAGACCCAGCCCTTCTTCTCCACCTGCCCCTCATGCCCCCAGTCCAGTAAAGTGAATGTTAAGTTTCTAGCAGCACCCCTACCCTCTCACAGAGTGCAGAACAGTCCCTGCACCCTGAGGGTCTCCATGCAGCATCCTGTCCCAGAAAGAACCCCGCCAGACCCCCACGATGCACTGCAGTCCACCCCCATCTACCCACACCGTCTCTGGTTGGACTGTCTGTGCCCGTGAGAAACCCCCTCGGTTTGGCCATGTTGATGCCTGACACAACAAAAGCAAGACCTACTAAAATGCAAACAGCTGCGGCTAAGAAAGAGAGATAAAAATCCGCAGCCAAAAGCCAATTCCCTTCCTCAAAGTCTCTTTGGAGGCGAAGGAAGCTCAGCATGCGGTTTTTTCCATTATGGATGTGATAAGAGTGAGACTGGCGCCTCCCCCAGACCATGCATATATATAGCAGTGTGTGTATATATGTGTGTGTGTGTGTCTGTGTATATGTGCTATACAGCAGTATGGAAGCATATACAGCCACGCCAAGGGACTCACTGCCGACAGAGGACCAGGCCCGGGCAACATATTGGCTATAACTGCCCTCTCCTGTGATGCTCTAGTCTCCACAGGCCCTCCACTCCTCCCTACCTGCCCATCCCTTCTCTCTGGCTCAAACCTGAACGTGGAAGTGGCGGGTTCCCTCTTTGCTGGTGTCTCCCCTTCCCTCAAGCTGCCCTCTCCCCTTCCCCTCCAGCCCAATCAGCTCTGAGCCCCCTGGCCTCCTGCCTCCCCAGCCCCCGCCGGATAACCCCCCGTTTCTGTTGCAGATTTTGAGTTCCTGCTCCCCAGCAGCTTTGAGTCTGAAGGACATGTTTTCATTGCTCCCAGGTAGCTTGCGTGTGGCCTTGCTGAGGTGTGCTCCCCCACCCCAACTGCCCCCGGCCCTGCCTCCCGCACTGCTGCCTGGAGCTGTGTGTGTCTGTGTCCTGTGCAATGTCACCCCCAGCCCCTCATACATAGCTCGGTATGTGTGGCTGTATGCATACCCAGGCCATGTAGCCGCACCAGGCAGCAGTGGCCAGTGACCCCACAGCCCAACTCCCGACAGGCCTGGGGCAGGAGGCCTCTGGACTCTCTGCTGACCTTCCCTGCCCTCCCAGGCCACAAGGAAGGAGCCACTTCAGTCTTGGGCTGGCTGTCTGCAGCACACCCCTTCACGGGCAGCTGCTGCTCTGGTTTGTGGTATCCTGCCCATGCCCCCACCTGCACCCCATTGTTGTCCTGTGTTGATGTTTGTTTGGGTCTGGGGGCTGAGCCAGCCAGAGCCCCTGTCAGCAGTGCCGAGTCCGAGTGTGATGGCTCATGAGGGGTGAGGAGGAGTGGGAGGGAAGGGAGGGGCTTTCAGGAGTTGCTCTGGCAAGTGAGGTGTTAGGGCAAGAACAGGCCCAGGCTAGACCATCCCTGAAATACACACTCAGCACGCACACACGCATCCTCTTGCCCATACCCTCTGCCTTTGGCTCACATCTGAGGAGACTTGCCCACCCACCCCAGGTGCTCAAGCCCTTTCTTGTGACCAGATGAGGGCAGGTGGGTGCAGCAGACAGACACAGGGGCGCTCTTAGGCACCACACGGGGGCTCTGGACACTCCTAAGCTCCACTGTGTATGCACGTGCGTGCATGCACCCACAATTCCGTGACTCTCTGTAGATGTGTGTTTGTGTCATGAGTCATTGTACATATGTGTAAGAGTCCAAGGATACGTATGGGGTGGGCTCTGTGCATTAGTGACAGTGGGAATGTGTGGAAAGGCCTGTGTGACTCACGTGACCCTGAGGAAGCTCTCTGAGGGAAGGGATCATGTTTGTCTTTGTCATCTCTGTATCTTTGGCTCCAGAGAGCTCAATCAATGAATGTCAGGTGAGTGAATGAAATGAGGACATGCATATCGTGTTTACCATGTATCCTGAGCACAGCTGCGAGGGTATCACTTTAGGTGTTGTCAGGTGTGACCTCCAGGCACGGAGACACAGGGTGTGCACCACGCAAAGGCTCTGGAAGCCAAGGAGTGAGTGGGAGCTGAGACCCAATCCCAGGTGCCCTCACTAAGCTATGGGACCCAGCACTGCCTGGGGAAGTGGCATGTTTCTTAAATCCCCACAGAGTTGCTTCCATATAGGCCAGTGGTGACAGGAGTGTGAATGAAGGATTGGGCAGGATTAATGGTTCTATCAGGGTAGAAGTACTGCTTGCCAAGACTTCCTAGAGAGCAGAGCTTCAAGCAGGCCGTGCAATACCCCACAGCCCCCATGTTTTCTGGACCCAGAGTCTGATCCCAGCAAGGGCCTTGAAGAGGTGAGGGATTTGAACTCCATGGGAAGAGTATTCCAGGCAGGGGGAACAGCCAGTTCGAGGACCTACATGTTCCCACTGACTTCCTGACACCTCTGTGAAGTGATGAGAAAAAATGAGTCTCAGGGACCCTGAACGTGTGTCCAAAGGTGCACAGCCAAGAAGAGGCAGGATGAAGTCTCAGACTCTGGAGGACAAAGGCCAGTACTGGTACTCAGTGCCATATGTGCCCATGGAAACTCTGTAGGGCATACAGGTGGACGAGCCAGCCACCAGATGTGTCCTGAGGCCTTCAAGGTACACCATCTAGGTCCAGTTACCCAAGAGAGATGGGAGGTTCTGCAGGGCCAAACTCAGGAGAAAAAAACCCGCCAGGGTGGAGGAAGCAGACCCTCATTCTTGTGTTGGCTCTGCCTGCCCCAACTCAGACTTGTCAGCCTGCAGGCCTGTAGGAGCCACAGCCCATAAGAGGCCCCTGAGGCCTAGGCTTCTCAGAGAATGGCTAGGCAGGCCTACTGGGAAGCCTTGACCCCACTTCCCTGATCAGTCCCCAAAGCCCACTCTTCTTGCCCCTCCCCACCCCTAGAGAGTATTGCAAGGACCTGAATGCCTCAGACAACAACACCGAGTTCCTGAAAAACTTCATTGAGCTCATGGAGAAGGTGACTCCAGACTCCAAGCAGTGTGAGTGTCTGGTAGCAGGGCAGCTGGATCTGGGAAGAGCCCAGGCAGCATGGGGGTAGCCCAGAGGAAACTGGAGATGGGGCAGATGTGGAAACATAGGCCCAAACCCCAGGCAGGGCCTGGGCCAGAGCATAGGGAAGGCTCCTCGTGGAGTCTTGGAAATGGGGGCAAGGGAGGACAGGAAGCTGCAAGAAGACACCCCCTCTACCCCTACCCTTCTGTTCCAGGCAACAACTTCCTTCTGCACAACCTGATCTTGGACACAGGCATCACGCAGCAGTTGGTGGAGCGTGTGTGGAGGGACCAGGATCTCAACACGTATGCACCAAGCTATAGGGGCAGGAGGCTAGGATGGTCCCAGAGGCCCTGGCCCTCTCCAGCTGAAGGCAGGCCTGTGACCCCACCTCCCTGCCACCCCCAGGTACAGCCTGCTGGCCGTGTTCGCTGCCACTGATGGTGGCATCACACGCATCTTCCCCAACAAGTAAGTGACCTACCCCACTACCCAACTCCTTCCCCTGTCTAGGACCTTGCCCCTATGCTGCTGCCCAGAGACTTTCTTGAACTTCTGAGTCTGCTGTCCCCCACAAGCCACCCCTTACCCTTTGAATGTTCCAGGGCAGCTGAGGATTGGACAGAGAACCCCGAACCCTTCAATGCCAGCTTCTATCGCCGCAGCCTAGATAATCATGGTTATATCTTCAAGCCCCCACACCAGGATGGTGAGTGTCCATTCAGAGTGCCCAGCAGCAGGTGGGAAGCTCCAGCTTCCCTGGCTACTCAGCCATGGCAAGGTTTTGCTCTGTGAGCCCCCTTTCAAACCTGACAACAGCTGACACTGGATCAGACATGAAGAGAGGGATAGGCCGTGTCAAACACTATGCTGAGTGTTGGGTGCTTGGACTGGCTCAGACCTGGGTTGGTAGGGCCCAGCTTGGAGCAGTCAGTGTGGCTGCCAGCCCCCACTCCTGACTGCTCTACCCACACCACCCCAGCCCTATTAAGGCCATTGGAGCTGGAGAACGACACAGTGGGTGTCCTCGTCAGCACAGCTGTGGAGCTCAGCCTAGGCGGGCGCACACTGAGGCCAGCAGGTGAATGCCCAGGACACAGGTGGGGAAGGAGGCAGTGGACAGGGTGTTGCTTAGGCAGGTAGCACTGATGGCCCTTTGCTCTCCCCAACAGTGGTAGGTGTCAAGCTAGACCTAGAGGCTTGGGCTGAGAAGTTCAAGGTGCTGGCCAGCAACCGTACCCACCAGGACCAGCCACAGAAGGTATTTGGGCAGAGGAAGGGGGAGTAAGATCAGAGTCCTCAGGGACCTTTGCCAAGCTATCTTCTCAAGGGTGGCTTCAATACCTACAAGAAGTCAGGGGCTACTACAGATGGCCTGGAGAACCATATATATGAGGGTGACAAGAAAAAGAAATACTGGTGGGCGCCTTACAGTCTTCATTCTCTGCCCAGCAGTGCGGCCCCAGCAGCCACTGTGAGATGGACTGTGAAGTTAATAATGAGGTGAGTGTGCCCTGAGGCTGCCCTGGACTCCAGTTTCCCCCACTCCCATACTTTTTGGTCCCAACTAAAACTTCTAGCCCATCCCTTAGCCTCAGCACTCCTACCCTGACTTGACAGCCTTACCAGGATTGAGGAAATGGTGCCTACCCCCACCAACTCTGTACCACTGGAGTACTAGGGCTTGAAGTGAAAGGTCCGAGGCCCAGCCCCTCTCCATGTTCTTCCCCCTTCCCTACCATTCAGGACCTACTCTGTGTCCTTATTGATGATGGAGGATTCCTGGTGCTGTCAAACCAAAACCATCAATGGGACCAGGTAAGTGTCAGGAAGAGGATGGAAGGAGGGCGTAGGTGTTTGAGCCTTCTGGGGACGTGGCACTGCCAGTCCTGTGACCTCGGCTTCCTTCTGGCATCCCCAGGTTGGCAGGTTCTTCAGTGATGTGGATGCCAACCTGATGTTGGCACTCTACAACAACTCCTTCTACACACGCAAGGAGTCCTACGACTATCAGGCAGCCTGTGCCCCTCAGCCCCCTGGCAACCTGGGTGCTGCACCCCGTGGTGTCTTTGTGGTGAGCCCTCAGAGGTGCCTGGAGATGGGGGGCTGGGAGGCCTGCCCTCAGATGACCCCTATCTCTGACGTCTGAGAAAGCTATGGGTGACCTATGGTGAGAGGTAGCAGTAGCAGCCCATGCCCTCTTTCCACTGCAGCCGACCATTGCAGACTTCCTTAACTTGGCCTGGTGGACCTCTGCTGCCGCCTGGTGAGTCCTGGGAGATTGGATGTAGAGAGATGGTGCTCGCTGACCAGGAAGGCTCTAAAAAGAAGTGAGGCAGTGTACTTGCCTCTGATGAGCACCTCCACTCAGTGCCCCGTTCCCTGCAGGTCTTTGTTCCAGCAGCTTCTCTATGGCCTCATCTACCACAGCTGGTTCCAAGCAGGTAGGTAGGGCTTGGGGGGCCCCCTCCTCAAATGAGAGTCAGCAGTTGGAGCAGAGACCCGCTCCACAGGGAGGGCGGGGCTTATGGCTGAGCCAGGTTGAGACCCACCAGTCAGACACCGCGACAGGGTCTGTGGGCGGAGCTGAGGCGCTCTGGCCCGGCAGACCCAGCGGAGGCCGAGGGGAGCCCTGAGACGCGCGAGAGCAGCTGCGTCATGAAACAGACCCAGTACTACTTCGGCACGGTGAATGCTTCCTACAATGCCATCATCGACTGCGGAAACTGCTCCAGGTGCTTGAGGGGGTCCCAGAGATGTGGGACGGGGAGAAGAAGCAGGGCGGGGCGAAGGGGTGGAGCGAACCTCCAGGCCCCACCTCTCGATGCTCCCTCCAGGCTGTTTCACGCACAGAGACTGACCAACACCAACCTTCTCTTCGTGGTGGCCGAGAAACCGCTGTGCAGCCAGTGTGAGGCTGGCCGGCTGCTGCAGAAGGAGACGCACTGTATCCTGCCCCCGCCTCCCCGCCGCCCGCGCCCCCTCCTGTCCCACGCGCCCCCTCTGTATCGCCGCCGCTGCCGCCTCCTTGACTCCCCACCCATGCCCAGCGGACGGCCCGGAGCAGTGTGACCTGGTGCAGAGACCGCGATACCGGAGAGGCCCGCACATCTGCTTCGACTACAACGCGACGGTGAGCTGGGGGAGCGGCGATCTTGACTTCGCACCGCCCTGCGCCCGCCCAGGCCGACCAGTTCCTTGTATCTCCCCTCAGGAAGATACCTCAGACTGTGGCCGCGGAGCCTCCTTCCCGCCGTCGCTGGGCGTCCTGGTCTCCCTGCAGCTTCTTCTCCTCTTGGGCCTGCCGCCCAGACCGCAGCTTCAAGTCCACACTCTCGCTGCCTCTCGCCGCCTCTGAGCTCCACCCCTACCCACACCCCACACCCTGCCCGCCTGGCCCCCACCCCCGCCCCACACTCCCGCCTTAGAGCCTTGCCCCTCCCCCACTAAAGGACCTGTGTTCGCCAGGCTCTAAGAGCCTGTGCCTTGGGGTGGGGGAGTCCCAAAGGAGGGTGCTAGTCTTTGGCACCCAGGATACATCTCACCGCTGAACTGTCCAAATGTCCCAGACCCTGGACATCCTAGTGGGCTGGGACAGGGAGGCCACATGTACTGGTGCCAAACCAGGCCTCCCCTGCCCTCCTAAAGGCTTTCTTTGTATAGGCCACCCTGCCTCAGCTGGACCCCTCTAACCTGGCCCTGCTGCCTGACCCAAGCCCAAACCTAACTTCCCTGGGAATAATGGAGGAAGGTGAGATGACAGTTTGAGGCCCAGGGGCTCCTGCCCTTTTCAGGCCTACAGTCATCCCCACCCCCAAAGCCCTGCAGGTGTCAAAACAGTCTCACAATGACATCAGTTTAGACACAACCCCATACACACCTGGAACCCTGATGGTAACCAGACTCACACTAGACAGACCCCAGAGGGCACACATAAACACAGACACAGAGACACACATACCATGGGGGGCTCACAAAGCCTTATATAGGGTAGGGGGCTGGTGGGAGGGTTAGCACCTGCATGCTCCATCTCCTACTCACCACCTGCCTCTAATCTGAGCTGCAGCCCAGCTGATCCTCCCTTCTCTAAAGCTGAATGTCAAACAGTGCCAAATGCTGGGGCAAAGGGTAAAGACCCCTCTGTCCCATCCCTAGCCACCAGTGTCCCCCAAGTGCCCCTCACCCTGCCAGGTGCTCATTGTAACCATTTATCATTAGTATCAAACCCACAGCAGGACCACATGCCAGACCCCCACCAGACATCGCTCTTTGCCTTAGCAGGGGTGACTTGGTCTCTCCTGGCTGGGCCATCCCAACCCCAATCTGGCCCTTACACACTCAGGCCTGTGCCCATTCCCAAGTTCCTCACTATCTATCCCTTCCTCCCTCCCTCTTTCCCTTTCTCTCCCCCTCTCCACCCCCCCCCCACACACACACACATATTCCCTGCCCCCAGGAGGCTAAATTGTCCCTCTTCTGAACACACATTTGCACACACACGTACACACTGCACACGCAGAGGCTGGGCCTTGGGCACATCTCTGCATACCATTCATTCTGATCATTTTCCCCAAAGGCATCCCAGTCTGGGGGCCAGGAGGGGACTGAGGGCAGGGGGGTGTAGCCACGGGGATCAAACGGACTGGGAGGAGGGGGGAGGGTGATGCATTAATTAATGGCTCCGTTAATTAATGTCACGTTGCTTGTCACTTTCTCAGTATGTTTGTATGGTCCATGCCCACTGCTGGTGCCAGGGTGGGTGTCCATGATGTGTGCCCTGCCTGGATGTCGGCTATGTCCTGTGGGGGCGCGTGTGTAACTATAGTGTAGTCAGGTGCTCAATGGAGAATATAAAAATGAAACAAACATATACAGAAAAATAAATATATATTTTAAGTTTAAAAAACAGAAAAACAGACAAAACAATCCCCATCAGGTAGTTGTCCAACCCCCAGCTGGGTCTGATCCTTCTCATCACCCACCTGACCTGGCTGCCCCCTCACCTTGGGCTGGGGGATTGGGGGGCCATTTCCTCTTCTCTGCCCTTTTTTTGTTGTTGTTCTATTTTGTACAGACATGTTGGAAAAACAACAGCGACAAGTCAAGAAACTTTGTAAAATATCGTGTGTGTGATTCCTTGTAAAATATTTTCAAATGGTTTATTACAGAAGATCAGTTATTAAATAATGTTCATATTTTCACTTCAAACAGTTTCTATCCACTGTGTCAGCTTTGGGGTGAGGATTGGATAGTTATGAAGACAAGGGGCCATCACCCTGTTCTGCTGGGAGAGAAGGCCATGGCAATCTAGGTCCCTGGTGGCCGTAGGGCATGATGCTTCATGGGCATGATGCTTCCAGTGACTAATAAGTGCCAGGCCTTTGACATACTTTGTCTCATATTATTTCACAAGCCTCCAGGAAAAAGCTGGTTTTGAAAAATTAAAAATAAAAAGCCTCCTAGAGCCACAAGGCAAGACCAGGGTCCTGAAACAATGAAGATAATAATAAGATGCCAGTTCAGGCTGGAGTCTGACCATCTTTTCCAACTACTGTGGCCTGACACCCAGGTCCTCCTCCTAGAGCCACACATCCAGAGTTGATAGTTGCTGGTGCTCAAGGACCCTATTCTGCTATTCCAGGGAGGCCAGGGTCTGGCCCACTCACAAGCAAGTGGGGGTTCTATCCTGGCCAGGGGAGGCCAGAAGCCAAGTCAGTTTTTGCAAATTCTCTTGCAGATCCTTCACCCTTGTTCATTTTAACCCCAACCCTAATTTGCCTAACACCTTAATTTTCCTTTTTTTTTTTTTTTCTGTACTGTGAATGGAACCCAGGGTGCTCTACCACTTAGCTACATCCCACCCCTTTTAATTTTTTTATCATGAGATAGTTTTTTTTTCCTAATTAGTTATACACGAATTGAGATAGGGTTTTGCTAAAATTACCCAAGCTGGTCTCGAACTTGTGACCCTCCTTCCTCAGCCTCTAGAATAGCTAGGATTACAGGTGTGTGCCACCATGCTCCTCTTGTTCTTTCATGGGGAGAGAATTGTAATCACTAGTTCAGAGGTTTTCCAGAGGGTGCTGTCAGTGCTCACTCTACAACACTGGCAGTGCCAGGGACTCTGCTCACTTAGCACTTAGCTAAAGGTCATCTGCCACAATCTTAGGGGCTGTTATTTAGTAAATCTTTCCTAGGGCAGATGAGTATACTGAGAGAGATGAAATCTTTTCCCCCACGGGGTAGAAGTAAAAAATCAGCTAAGGTCTAAGAAAGAAGGTGGTGGCAGGAATGGGACCTTGGATGCTAAACATGAAAGAGGACATTCCCGTGTCAGTTAAGATGGGGCTTTCTTCACTTCTCTGCTGGGAATGACCACAGAATAACACCTAACCTTCAATCTCAAGACAGTTCCCATGCTCTGAAAGCCCCTCAAGTTCTGGGGTAAGGTTTGTCAAATAAAATACGGAAAGTTCAGTCAATTTTGATTTTTCATATAAACAATAATGTTTTAGTAGGGAAATGTGTTTCTCATATTGAATGGGACATGCTTATACTAAAAAGTTTATTGTTCATCTGAAACTCAAATTTGACTGAGCACCCTGTATTTTGATTTACTTAGTCTGGTAACCCTACCCTGGTGTGTGGCATTCAGTGGGAACCCAGACCTCAAAGATAAAGGGTGTCAACACCCATTTTAAACTGGAAGGCTATGCACACATTGGGCAGTTGGAAATGAGACTGATGACTGAAAGGGATTCTTCACTTTATAAAAGTCCCTTGTCATATAATTATGTTAATTAAGTACACATTTTTAAAAGTAATTCCATACACCACGACAACAAAATGACAGGAAATAACCTGTCAGAAGTCACAATGGTGAGAGTGAGGTTTGACCCCGGCTTGTGCTAACTCCAGCAATGATCAGAAATCTCTGGTGGAGAGAAGAATCACTGAGGCAGCCCAGCATCACCCTTTTGAGAGATGAAACCATGGGTTCACGCCACTTGTAACAAGGGCAATCTGAATAAACATCCAAGGTGGACTGGCATTCTACACTTTTGCCCCTTTGTTCCTTAGGGTAGCAAACTCCTATCATCTCCTTTTTAAGGTACACAAACTGATTTTCGAAAAGATTCAAGAATTTATCCAATGTCACACTGCCGCCAAATGACAGAGTAAGGAGTCCAATCAGGCCCCATTCATTAAACATTTCAGGGATTCACAAACTGTTACACACACCAGGGCCATCTAACTTCCTCACCCACACGATTGCCCACAAGAACACACTCACTCTTATGTTCTTGCACATATCATAAATGGAGTCACTCTCCCTGGAGAATTCAGCAAGTGTGTAACCTGAGGCTGTGCAACCTCCTGAACCCCCAACTCTCAGCTTCCCAAAGTTGGCAAATGCTCTCTCTTACCACCAAGAACAGGCGGAAACAGCCATGAGCTCTACAATTCCCAGCACAGCCTCCTCCACCATTGACAGGACCAGCCTAGGCGCACGGCCTCCTGGGACTTGTAGTTCTTCCCAGAAACCTAGTTCCGCTCTTCCAGGACTGTAGCAAAGGACTCCGTATCCCGGCATGCCAAAGAGCCGGAAGACAGGAACTCAGAAGGCATCCGGCCGCCGCTGCCGCCAGGGGCACGCAGGCGCAGCACCCCTGTTTGTCGGTCCCTGATAAGGGAGGAGGTACGGTGGAAGTCAAGACCAAGGCCCAGCCGGAGCTGACCCGACTTGACTCGGACCTGGAACAAGGTGCCAGTCCCACGCGGACCTGAGCCCAGGAGTGGATGGAGGTGCCCCCGCCCTAAGAGCAAAGCTAGCCCAGCCAGCCTGGCGCGGGGCCTACGGGGCAGGCAGGCAGGCGTGCCAAAGCCGCCCAGGGCCTTCCTAAAGGTCCGGGGCGAGGGGCCTAGGCTCCGGCCTGGCGACAAAGCACTTTGGGACCAGAGCCCGTCCCGACCGGAAGCAGAGCCTTCACCAGGACGATAGGCCAAGGTGACTAGGCCGAGCCCGGGCCTCCCATCGGGGCCGGACTGGAACGAGGCCCCGGGGAGGCCCCTAGCCCACCCTCCTCACCTTCCCCTCAGGCCAACACCTACCAGGAAAATGCAACGCGCCTTACCTGGGGCCCGCCAACACTTGGGGGCCATCCTGGCCAGTGCCAGCGTGGTGGTGAAGGCGCTGTGCGCAGCGGTACTTTTCATTTACCTGCTTTCCTTCGCAGTAGACACGGACTGCCTGGCGGTCACCCCAGGCTACTTGTTTCCTCCCAACTTCTGGATTTGGACCCTGGCCACCCATGGGCTCATGGAGCAGCACGTGTGGGACGTGGCCATCAGCCTGGCCACAGTGGTGGTGGCTGGGCGTTTGCTGGAACCCCTCTGGGGAGCCTTGGAGCTGCTCATCTTCTTCTCGGTGGTGAATGTGTCTGTGGGGCTACTGGGGGCCTTCGCCTACCTCCTCACCTATATGGCTTCCTTCAACTTGGTCTACCTGTTCACAATCCGTATCCACGGCGCTCTGGGCTTCCTAGGTGGTGTCTTGGTGGCACTCAAGCAAACTATGGGGGACTGTGTGGTCCTGCGAGTGCCCCAGGTGCGCATCAGTGTCGTACCCATGCTGCTACTGGCACTGCTGCTACTGCTGCGGCTGACCACACTGCTCCAAAGCCCAGCGCTGGCTTCCTATGGTTTTGGGCTTCTCTCCAGTTGGGTATATCTTCGCTTCTACCAGCGCCATAGCCGAGGTCGAGGGGACATGGCTGACCACTTTGCTTTTGCCACATTCTTCCCTGAAATCCTGCAGCCTGTGGTGGGGCTTCTGGCAAACTTGGTGCATGGTCTCCTGGTGAAAGTAAAGATATGCCAGAAGACAGTGAAACGTTATGATGTGGGGGCTCCATCCTCCATCACCATCAGCCTCCCAGGCACAGACCCTCAAGATGCCGAGCGGAGAAGGTACAGTGAAACCTTCCAAATCTTGGAAAGCTAAGAGAGTATTGGTCAAAGTCACATGCCACCTGTTGAGGTGTTTGCTGTGCATAAGATACCTACAGTCAGATGTTGGGGCAGGTTCAGAGAGAAAACCCAGTCTTTGGCCTTGAGAATTTAGCATGTAGACGTCTGGGCTCTGGTGTGTGCTTTTCTCCCATTCAGGCCACTTCAGTCTCAAGAAATGCCCAGTTTCTTTTTTGGTTCTGTGTGAGGGGCTAACGTAGGTATGCATCATGCTGGTCTTGCCTCAGAACCTCCAAATCCTGGACAGTGGTACTGTGTAAGCCAGAAACAGCCTGTTGGTTCTTTGTCCCCTGCACTGGAGATGGGGACCAGGGAAGAAGGCCTAGGGCCCTTAAGAGATGGTCTGGGTCACCCTAATTTCCAAATACTAAACTATGTCCTCTTCCTGGGTCTTAATTTAGACATGTGCTTCTCTGCCACTTACTGAGGGAAGCTTAGGGTATTACCAAATTTAACTTCCAAGTAAGCAGGTGTCACCAAACTCAAGGGACATGCTATACGACCCACCTTAGAAGCCTGTGGACCACACCAGAGAGTAGAGACCTTTGAAGTATCTGTAAACTAAGCCATCTGCAACATCAGGTGTCCTGGCTGAATTATTCACTGGCTGCACTTTGGCCAGGGCAGAAGAGAGCTTTCTGAATTTAGCTCCTACTCCCCTTAATCTGTGGGCTCCCCAGTCCCAGCTTCTATAAGAGTCCCAGCCCCATTTACAACATTATGCTTCAGGTTTTGGGGGGTTTTTTGTTTGTTCAGGGTTTTGTTTTTTTTTTTTTTATGTAATCTGATACAGTCCTGTCCCTTTGGATTTGTCAAAGATTCCAGGTTCTGCTCACCTGTGAAATAGTTTCTTGGCAAGAAGCTCTGAGTGTGGAAGAGTTATTTATCCCTGAGCTTACTTTCCACTGGGGCAGTACACTTGAATGTAAAACACACCCCTTCCTTGAAGGAGTTTCCAGCTGGTGGTCCAAGGTGATAGTTGTGGAAAAGCATCCAAAGCATGATATGAGGGCCTAATTCAGGGCCCTACAGTCTAATCTCTATGGGTGATATAAGTAGAAGGAGGCAGGGTTTCCCATTTGTCTCTCTCTCTCTCTCTCTTTTTTTAAGTTGTTGATGCACCTTTATTTTTATTTATTTATTTATATGCAGTGCTGAGAGTCGAACCCAGTGCCTCACACATGCTAGGCAAGCACTCTTCCACTGAGCTACAACCCCAGCCCCCATTTGTCTCTTTCACCCTTATGAAGAAGTGACTAGCATGACACTATCTCTCTGCCTTGGCAGGCTTTAGACAGAACTAACAAGTCCATCTCTGGGGTGGGAGCCTGGGCAGTAATAGTGAAGGACTGTCCCATCAATGCCAATTTGCCATGCGCCAGATTGGAGGGCAGCGGGGAAGTGGGTTTTCTGTGTTCATGTCCTTGTTGCCTCTCCTTATCCTTGGCATAGTGCAGATTTTGGTTCTCTGCTAGAAACCTGGAAGGTTACACAGACTGTCTCCACATTGGTGGCAGAGAAGCTGAAGCATCAGGAATGGGCAGTGGCCACTGTTGGATGTGCCTGGCAGCATTGTCACTCCACCTTCTGATGGGCTGGGTACAAAGTACATGTGAATACCTTCTTCTAGTGGATTTGCCCATCTCCCCAAAGTGGTGCCTCCAAGGGTCTCCCCCATGAAAACAGCAGGCTCTGGCCTGCGCCCTACCCACATGGGCTTTTCTCTTCTTCACCTCTTGCAAGGGCTCTGCTAAACACCTGTTTTTTGTTTGTTTGTTTGTTTTGTGGTGCTGGGGATTGAACTCAGGGCCTTAGTGCTTGTGAGGCAGCACTCTACCAACTGAGCTATCTCCGCAGCCCAACACCTGTTCTAATACAGATGTTAGTGGCTTTGGGGATTGTTTTAGAAATGAAAACATCAGAGTGTACTAATCCAAGTTGGCTCTGCTTCCTGGGCTGAGCTAAGGAAGGTACTAAGTTCCAGTCTTTCCCAGAGACCCTTGCCAGGAGACTTCAAATAACCCTAACCAGGAAAGAGAGAATTAACCTCTCCTTGGATATGATGTCAGTGCCCAAGCAGGAACCCATCTCCAGGGACTTGCCATTCCACTCACCTGCCCTGAAGCACTAGATCTACCCACCTTTGTTCATCAAACTCAACTGTTCATGATGGCTGGCCATGAACAGCTTGGTGATCAGTTGGGCAGACATCCAGATGGCCTTCTCAGCCTGGAGGTGCCCTAGCTATGAAGAGAGGACTGCAGAGCCTCTAAGTCCTCATTCTGATGGCAGCATGGGCCCTAATTCAATCTCTGGGGAGTCCTGGGTCTTGCATGGGAAAGGGAATATAGGATTCTGGGGGGAGAAATTTATGTGGTAGGAAGAGAGGGTAGCCTACAGTGAAAGGGTGCAGGGTATGTGCCAATAAAAACCCAGAGTGACCTGTCCTCTCTCCTCTGGTCCCAGGCAACTGGCTCTGAAGGCCCTCAATGAAAGGCTGAAGCGAGTGGAGGACCAGTCCACCTGGCCCAGCATGGATGATGATGAAGACGATTCTGGGGCCAAGGTGGACAGCCCCCTGCCCTCAGAAAATGCTCCCACATCCCCAGGAAAGGGGGCTGCTCCCGAATCTAGCCTCATCACCTTTGAGGCAGCTCCCCCAAAGCTGTAACTCCAGACCATCTTGAGTGTAGACCCTCCTCTCCCAAGCCCTCATTGATGCCTCTCAGCTACTCCAGGGTACTGACTGCTTTGAGAGGGAAGAAGGCCTGCTGGAGCCTTCCATGGCCACCTGCTGTTTCTCGCCAACACTACCCAGGACTCTTGCTATCTGGTTCTGACTCCAGATAACCACTATGCCAGACATGGGACCTCTAAGGAATTGGCCAGTCCAGAATTTCATCTGAGGTGAGACTATACCTCAGCCCCAAGCAAGTAACAGGAACGCTGGTGCCACAGCTCCTGGGCTGGCCTTCACATCTGAAACTGGTTGCCAAGAGTCAAGGCAAGGATTTACGTTTGCCAAAAATGTTTGGGGGCCCAGCCAGTGCAGGAGTCAGCACAGGGCTGCACATCCCTGCCCACCCCCCAGGAAGACTGTGTTAATGTCAGGAGTTCTTATTTCCCTCTGCTGTGGCCATGACTGCTTCTGGGCCAGAATAGCCACAGCTCCCAGGTATTTTCTACAGGACCACTTGAGTGGGCAACCAAGCCCAGCCTCACAGTATCAATAAAGCAGTTCTTTGAGGTATGTCTCCTAGACTTTGTCAGACCACCTTGTGCAGCACATGCTCAACTGTGAAGTTAGACAGTCTTTACTCTTAAGTCCAAGGGCTCTTCAAGGCAACTCCAGCTGGATAGAAAGCACACCCAACTGCCCAGTGTTCCTTCACCACCATATACTTGCTGCCAAGTGGCCTTCCCAGAGAATCTGACAGTTGAGGTTCTCTCCATCTTGAGTTGTTTTTGCCCTTGACTCAGTGCAAAGACCAAGTACTCCGTGCATGACACCTATGGAGACAGCCCATTCCCAGCTCCCACCCTCATAGTGTGGACACTCCAGCAGTCAGTAGCTGGGAAATGGGTAAGACACATAGCTGTTCCATTCACAAAAACATGGGAGGCTCAGCAGCCATATCCTGGGGACTTGTGTGCTGGGAGAACCCCCACCTTGCCAAGCTGCCTACTTCCTAATGCTTATGGCATTAGTAAGAACCACCCCCAACTCTGAACTGTTCCTCCCATCAGTCTTTTCAGTCATTTTTATTTCACTTTTTTCTCTTAGTAATTCTGGACAAAACAGTGTAAGTATGAGCTGCATTGCTCTGCAGGCAGTCTTGCGACCTCAGCTTCATCCAGACATGTGATCCATATGCTCCTCCTCCTCTTGGATGACAGCAAAAGCAGAAAGACAAGGGAGGCACTCTAGCATGAGGAGCAAAAATGTGACACAAAGGTCTCCTACTGCCCCAGGGCCTGAAGTATCCCCTGACCCAATCAGTTAAGAGAGTTCAGGAAGTTCCCAGCCCCAACTCTGATGCTGAGAGACAATTCCAGGCTTCCCCTGGCTGGGAAGAGTTCATGGTTGGATCCTCTTGCGGTATAGGTAGGCATTGCTCACCTGGTTCATGATGACCAAGCTGGTAAGGATAGGGCATAGCACAGCCAGGTACCAGGCTCCACCAGTGACAGTGGCAGTGAACCAGAGTGAGCACATGCCCAACAAGAGGCTGGTACTACCCAGCAGGTAGCCCACCAGCCCAGAAGTGGCATGGTATAGCTTGAGCTTCGCCAGGGGCCATCGGGGCAGCAGCTTTGGGTAAAGCAGCCCCACCCCACCTGAGCACTGTAGCCCTGCCCACAGCACGGCTAGCAGCCCTGCCTGTCCATGCCTTGTAGCCAAGTGGGCTTTGCCAAGTTGCTCTTTGTGGAGGATGACAAGACCAAGGCCCAGCAGTGCACACAGCAGAGCCAGCAGCTGCAGCACCCAGTGGCAGCGTGCCCGGGCCTTCCGTGACAGGGAACGCAGCAGCGAACTCTCAGGAGAGAACACCAGTAGTGCCTCGGTCATCAGGAAGGAGAACTGAGGAAATAGCGAATAGGAAACTCAAGTGAGGGTGCTGTCCCAGCAAAAGGTAAGAGGGCTTTAGGTGATCCTCAAGTTATCAGTGGACCTGGGCTGATTCCCCCTTTTAATTCTCCCCGCACTAAAAACTACCCATTTGGTGGGGCAGAACATCTTCCCTGAATAGTGAGTGACAGGTGCCTCTTCACATATCTTCCTAGGTGCTATTCTGAAATGTCATCTCTGCTGTTACCTAGCAAACAAGGTCTGAGATGTGGCAGTTATAAATGATTCAAAACCTTTGTTTGCCTCGTATGGGGATAAATGGATACAATTTCTTGGCAAGAGCTGACCACACGGTGCACTGTTCAGGGAAAATGAGATGCTTATCACCACAAAATTAAGGTAAAAAGGGACATCCAAATGCAATTTTCAGCTTCCTGCCTGGAGATAGAAGTCTTGTTTTGTGCTTAAATCTCACCGTCCTCCGTTGGGGGGGGGGGGGGTACTGGGGATTGAACCCAAGAACCCTCTACCACTGAACTATGTCCCAAGCCCTTTTTATTTATTTTGTGTTTTGAGATACAATCTCACTAAGTTGCCAAATCAGCCTTGAACTTATGATCCTCCTGCCTAAGCCTCCCCAGTAGCTGGGATTACAGGTGTTCCCCACTTCACCCAGCTTTCCTGGGTCTCAAATCTATGGTTCAAGTCAGGAACATAAGACAAGAGTTGGAGCATGCAACTCCTCCAAACACACATTAAATGTTCACAGGGATTCAGAGGCTGTACCAGAGTCACCACCCATACCATGCTCCCACCCCTGAGAGCTGCCCAGACTCACTACTTACAGCCAGAGACATAAGCACAGGGTGCCAGGAGAACAGGCCTGGAATGAGAAGAGGAGGCCTCGTGGGGCTGAGGCAAGAAGAAACCAGCAATACCAATCCCTACAGGTTGAGGAATAAGGGCAGCCTGTCACCTAAGGAGGTGCTGCCAAAATGTGAGCCCCTTCTTGCTGCAACAAGCTGATTCCACATCTATTCTCTTTTCCTAGACCACAGGCTATGCTTGCCACTCCTCTAGCAGTCCTCCCTCCTTCCTCCAGCACCAAGACAAGGAAAGATAAACCATGTGCTCTGTAGGGTCTGGCCAAGCTGTCAGAGCCGCCATACCCATACTTCATCCAGAACATCATCCCTTCTACACAGAATATTCCTCAGCCAGCCAGCCCTCTTCCCAAGAGTTAGGCCCAAGGCATCTTACTGCCCTTGCTCCCCCAGGAAAAGTTGCCTTTCCCTTTGCAGAAGTCAACTATGAATTCTACTTACTGGAACCAGGCCTGGCAAGCACAGTCACAAAGATGGTAAAGCCCAGGGCCACAAGGTGGGCTGCAGCCCCAGAGGCAGTGCGCAGAGCTCGGTAGATATGCGACTCGGTCTCCACAGAAAGGGCCATGGTCAGTCGGGCCGGTAGCTGTAGCCTGAAAACAGTTGCATTGGCAAGGGTAGTGTGCCCACTGTTGGCGCCTCTCATTGGAGGAAGGGTTGCACGGCAAGAATGTCAACCTCTTCCAAGAAGTTATGGTAGGAAGAAATAGATCAAGACCGGTACCAGGAATAGTCACAACTTGCCAGGAGAGGACCGGCAAGCCCTGTCAGTGTCGACCTGCATCTAAATTGGTATTGATTGCTAGACCATTTTTCAGGTAGGATGCGCGTAAGACTACAAATTCCAGCATGCTCCACCCTGTCGCTGGCGGGAGCGCCAGCCGGGAGGGCGTGAAGCACTACGGGAATTGTAGTTCCCAGATGCGTCCCAGTTACAGCGTGAATCTCTTCGCGCAGTGCCCTAACAAGTGCCGCTAGCACGCTGTCCCTTCACGCTAGGGATTTGCCTACCTCACCTGCAGCGCCGACTCGACGTGGTGGTTTCCTCCCCAAAGAAAGCTGGTTAGCCGGGACCCTGCCGCGCACGCCACCCCTCCGTCGCGGAGCCGCTTCACTTCCGGGTGCGACGTCTACCCACCCGGGACTTCCTGGGAAGAGCCCCACTCACCCCTGCAGCCCCGCCTCTGAATCTCGCTACGCAGACTCTATTAAGCAGACGGCTTCGCTGGTGTGTGTGCGCGCGCGCAAGACTGGGTGACACGGTGGCCCAGGCCCCAGGACTGTTTCTGACAGGTGTTCTCACAAGTAGGGGCGCCTCCGCGCCAGCGACAAAGAGCCACGGACCCAGGACTCTCTAGCGCCATGGGCAGCAGCTGCCGCATCGAATGCATATTCTTCAGCGAATTCCACCCAACTCTGGGACCAAAGATCACCTATCAGGTGCTGCCCGGGCTCGCGAGGCTTGGCGGGGAGAGGGTCGCTCTTGGGAGCTCAGCTGACTGATGTGCACTGGATTCCCGTGCTGCACGCGGGCATCTCTATCCATTCCTGGATAACTGTGAACAGAAAGGATAGTCAGACCCAGATCCTGTTGTGACGGAGGAACACAATGTCGCATGAGCTGTGCTCGTGGGAAATCCTGTTGTAAGGTTCAGGGGAGGTGCCAGGTCCCATGGAAGGTGGAAGGTGGGAGGTGAGTGGTCCAAGAGAATCCCTGGATTGAAATTTAAATGATGCATAGCAAGTTAGATTACGGAGTAAAGTGTTACAGGTAGAGTGAATAGCAAATGCAAAAGCCAAGAAGCCTGTGAGAACACAGTACGTGTTTGGAAACACAAAGGAGTGGTAGGCCTGGGTGAATGGGAGAGAGGAAAATGCTGGAGAAGAGTACTTATACCTGGAGGTGGTAATGGTGGGTGCACCTCTTGCCACTCCCTTCCCCAGGTCCCTGAGGACTTCATCTCCAGGGAGCTATTTGACACCGTCCAAGTATACATCATCACCAAGCCAGAGCTACAAAACAAGCTCATCACTGTGTGAGGCCCTAGCTGGGTGGGGGGTGAAGGGGTCCCAGGAGGAGGGGACAGACTTGGGGAGACCTGACTCTGTTCCACCCATTCAGCACAGCCATGGAAAAGAAGCTGATCGGCTGCCCTGTGTGCATTGAACACAAGAAGTATAGCCGTAATGCCCTTCTCTTCAACCTGGGCTTCGTGTGTGATGCCCAGGCCAAGACCTGTGCCCTGGAGCCCATTGTTAAAAAGCTGGCTGGCTACCTGACCACACTGGAGGTGTGCAACATGATGGGCTTGGGTGTATGGGCAGGCAAAGTTGGGAAAAGTGTTCCTATGTCCCCAAAGTCTCCCTGACCCTGACAGCTAGCTCAGTATTCAGGCAGGGCATCCAGTCAGCCAGGTGCCCTTGGGTATACCCACCATGTTGTCTATGCTCCATCCAGCTAGAGAGCAGCTTCGTGTCCACAGAGGAGAGCAAGCAGAAGTTGGTTCCCATAATGACAATCTTACTGGAGGAGCTGAACGCCTCTGGCCGGTGCACTCTACCCATTGGTATGCTGTCCTTGCAGCCTCTACAAGGACAACAGAAGGGGAGGGATGGGAAAGTAGCAGAAGGTGAGCACAGCCATTGGGGAAGAAGGACAAGACTCTTGAACAAATCGGTGTCCAGGAAATAGCCAGGGGTTGAGGTGATGTCCAGGGTCCAGTACATGATGGGGCTGGGGATGGGGGTGCAGCCAGCAGAGGTCTCCCACTCTGTTCCTTTTGTATATTCCTTCCCCTCTGGACCACAGTTTCTCACTCCATAAAAGGGGAAGAATGACCTTCCCCAGAGCCACCTGCCTGCCTCACGGGATATTGGAAAGACTGGATGGTAATTGAGGGCCTCTTACGAGAGATGGTACTGAGGATATGGGTGGGGTCTCCTGCAGATGAGTCCAACACCATCCACTTGAAGATGATCGAGCAGCGGCCAGACCCTCCTGTGGCTCAAGAGTATGATGTACCTGTCTTTACCAAGGACAAGGAGGATTTCTTCAACTCACAGTGGGACCTCACCACACAACAGGTGTGCCAGTTGTCCCTGAGTATCATCACCTTGGGCTGGCCACAGCACTGGCCTCTTCCTAACCCCACTGATCTTGCCCTGCTCTGCCAGATCTTGCCCTACATTGATGGTTTCCGCCACGTCCAGAAGATCTCTGCTGAGGCAGACGTGGAGCTCAACCTGGTGCGCATCGCCATACAGAACCTGCTGTGAGTGGGGCAACAGTCATGCCTAGGATAGGGTCACCAGCCAGGGAAGAACTCAAGGACCCTGAGTATGGAACTGGAAAGGCCTTGTTTCAGAAACTGAGCTCAGCTTTCTCTCTTAGGTACTATGGTGTTGTGACACTGGTGTCCATTCTCCAGGTAGGTGAATTTGGGATATGGTTCAATGAAGTGTACGCCATGTCTGACCCAGCCTCCCAAGCCCCTTACTCAGTCCCCTGTGCCTTCTGCTAATCTCTAGTATTCCAATGTGTACTGCCCAACGCCCAAGGTCCAGGATCTTGTAGATGACAAGTCCCTACAGGAGGCATGTCTATCCTACGTGACCAAGCAAGGTAGTAGTGGGTTCTGGGGGAGACATCTTGGAGAGGGAAGGGCTACCTGGAGCACTGACTCCTGGCACCCACAGGGCACAAAAGAGCCAGTCTCCGGGATGTGTTCCAGTTGTACTGCAGCCTGAGCCCTGGCACTACTGTACGAGACCTCATTGGTCGCCACCCCCAGCAGCTGCAGCATGTTGATGAACGGTCAGAGGGCCATTCCTGGGGAAATGGGTGGGGCTTCCTGAGGGAAGGTGGACCCTCTTTGTCTCTCTGGAGGAACCCTGGGGTCAGAAAGGAAGCAGGGTATTCCCAGTGAGCAGAATCATGGTACTGCTAATCCAGAGAGGATTCCTGGAGATCATGAGCTTGCAGGCCAGTCTGGCCACTGAGAATCGAACAGAAAACTGTCTGGCTGGAAAAAACTGACCAGGGCATCATACTTCTTCCCCAATCCTCACCCCAGGAAACTGATCCAGTTTGGGCTTATGAAGAATCTCATCCGACGACTACAGAAATATCCTGTGCGGGTGTCTCGAGAGGAGCGAAGCCACCCTGCCCGGCTTTACACAGGCTGTCACAGCTACGATGAGATCTGCTGCAAGACAGGTGGAGGCAGGCAGTGGGGCAGACAGGGTCGGGTCAGGGCAGGGTGGGTAGGCCAAGATCACTGACCTCACCACCCCTACCCCACCCCACCCAGGCATGAGTTACCATGAGCTGGATGAGCGTCTGGAAAATGACCCCAACATCATCATCTGCTGGAAGTAAAGCTTTCCTGAATGGGCATATTACTGTGGCTACTCCCTTCTGCTAAACCCTGCCCAATACATGGGGGCTAGATAAGTAGGCTAGTTCATATACTCTGGAGGTTGACCCTCAGTTCTGTAAATAAAATCATTGACTTCAACCTGCCTTCGTTCCTTTATCTATTTTTGTGGTACTGGGGATTGAACCTAGGGACACACTACCACTGAGTTACATCCCCAGCCCTTTTTCTATTTTGAGACAGGGTCTCTCTAAGTTGCCCAGGCTGACCTCTAATTTGTAATCCTCCTTATTTAGCCTATGAAATAGCTAGGATTACAAGTGTGGGCACCCCAGCCACCTCAACCTACTTTTATTGAATGTTGCCTCAGCTAGCCATCCGTGAATGAAATAGCCAGTCTTAGCGCCCTGGAGCGCCATCTGGTGTTGCATGACTAACAATGGTCAAGTAAACGTGCACTTAATTGTAAACTGAAACAGCCAGAAACAGATGTGAAGAGTTCTGATGGGAGCAGGGATTGCTCTGGATTATATGAACAAGAAATGCCTAGATGAGGGGATTTAAACTGAGCCCTGAACTAGGAAAAATATTCCAGTAGAGGAAACAAATGCAAAATCCTGAAGCAAAAGCTTTGGGATGAATGAGGAATCCAAGGCAAGCCCATGGGACTGGATCATGGGAGGTCAAAGAGAGCCAAAAATACAAGCCATAAAACTCCCAGGGCACGATGACACACGTCTGTAATCCCAGCTACTCAGGAGGCCAAGGCAGGAGGATTTCAAGTTTGAGGCCAACCTAGGCAATTTGCAAGACCCTGTCTCAAAAATAAGAAGGGCTGGGGATGCACCTCAGAGCTTTCATGCACGAGGCCTGGATTCAATTCCCAGTACCCACACCCACAAATCTAAGTCCTGGGGAAGGAGAGAGAGCAAGAAGTAGACGCTGTGGAACGGCTGGGAAGCTACGTCTGACTCAGTATGTTTAAAAAAAAAAAAAATATATATATATATATATACACATATATTATACTTACATATTTTAAATATATATTTATATATAAAAATATATATAAATATATATTTATATATTTTTATATATATTTATTTATATATTTTAAATATATATATATATTTAGTTGGAGATGGACACAATACCTTTATTTTTATTTATTTAGTTTTAGTGGTACTGAGGATCAAACCCAGTGCCTCACACGTGCTAGGTAAGCGCTCTACCACTGAGCCACAACCCCAGCCCCTGACCCAGTATTTTGAAGACCAGAGACAACCACAGAACTGCCCTCCTGCAAAGGAGTAATATCTGATGTACACTTTTAAGATTCCTTGCTGCTGGGAAGGCTACAGAGTGGAAGTAGATCTAGTGAAAAGGTTACTGCAGCTATCCGCATTGAAGTAATGGCAGTCTGAAATAGAATGGAGAGAAGCTGTGAGTCCTAGGCAGTACTTAGGGAGTAGATCCAATTGGTGATGCTGGGCTCAAGAAATAAGATAAGGAGGAAGTCATGAAGAGGAACATCCGGGAGGATCAAGACGGCCCAGCTGCAGGAGGAGCTGACAGGAGTCACAGGCTAACTTAACATTCGGGAAGAGTCGGTAGAGTTCAGGAGAGACTTCGTGGACGCACCTGGTTATGAGAGAGAAAGCTTTGACAATCGCAATTGGGTTACTGTTAGGGTAGGCGTGGCAGGCTGGGGGCGGCCCCAGACGGCGCGAGCCGCCCACAGGGGTGGGCCCAGGCCTCACTGCGCAGACGCCGAGCTGTTTCCATGGCGGCGAGGACCCACGCGCCCCAACCGACAGGCAACTGTCCGGTCCCAGACTTCAGTCTCGCAGGAGTCTGTCCTTCCAAAGTGCGTCATCTCCTCCGCCCCAACCGCTGCCCGAAGTCAGTCAAATCCTGGCCCCAACATGGGCGACCTGGAGCTGCTGCTGCCCGGAGAGGCTGACGTACTGGTGCGAGGTTTGCGCAGTTTCCCGCTGCGCGAGATGGGCTCTGAAGGGTGAGGCAGCTGACTTAGGCGGAGTCACCAGGTCCTTGAATGCGGGAAGCTTGGGCCTGATATTGGGGAAGGGGTTGCCCAGTGTGAAGGGTCCCCCAGGTGGAAAGACAAAGCTCTTTCAGATAGGAATATATGGTTCCTAAGCCCCCTCTTTGTCTTCGGGATTAGGTTAGGCTTCAATAGGATCCAGCATCACTCCTGATGCACACGTGTGCCCAAATGCACATACATACCCTCTGGAACAGGTGGAACCAGCAGCACGAGAACCTGGAGAAGCTGAACATGCAAGCCATCCTTGATGCCACTGTCAGCCAGGGAGAGCCCATCCAGGAACTGCTGGTCACCTATGGGAAGGTACCCAAAAATCGCAGGCAGCATTCCAGTCTTCACCCATCCTATCCCTCAGGAACAACTGGGTGCCTGCTCTTCCCTCTGGCCTGGTGCCCTCCCTGAAAGGGAAAGAGAAATATGTTACATTTCCTTTTGTACCCCTATTAGACAAGACTCAGGCACACCATGCCTGTGGCTGGGGCATGAGTTGACTAGGGAGAGAGTCATGGATACTAGAACAAACTAGGCTGTATGGGGAGGACCCAAGTGTTAAAGTCACCCTGAACTGCCTAGAAGACCAGAGGATGGCTCCCACTGAAGTGGGAGTGGGGCTTTGATTTGGAAGGAAACAGCCTTTCCAACATGAGGGTTGGGGAATTAGAAAATAGGAAGATGACTTGAGGTAACACTTGACAAAAGATTTCTCCACAAGAAAAAGGCAAAGCACACTACTAGGGAGTGGGGTAGAAATAGGGCACTATGAAGGGCCTTGAGTAAGAGTGAGACCAAGGTACACAAGAGCCTTAGAGGGTCAGAGGACAAGGCCAAGAAAGAAGGACACGAGCAGGAGGGCTGGCCTAAAAGAGATGGGGAGAAGGGAATAAGAGTGCAGGTGCAAGGAGGCAAGGCAGTTGGGACAGAGCAAGGGCCAGTCACAGGTACCTGGGGAGTGCACCCATAGATTTTGGAGCAGTTGAAAATAAAGGTCTAAGATGCAGGAGAAAAGTCAAGGATGGTACTTGTAGGGCTTGGTAGAGTCCAGGGACCTGGGAAAGTTTGAGAGCTGAGCTGACAGAACCAGGAATGTGAGGGTTGCCAGGCAAAGGAGGTCCATCTCATTCCCATCCTTACCCCATGCTTCAAAGATCCCGACACTGGTGGAAGAGCTAATCGCAGTGGAGATGTGGAAGCAGAAGGTGTTCCCTGTGCTATGCAAAGTGGAGGACTTCAAGCCCCAGAATACTTTCCCCATATACATGGTGGTGAGTTGGGCCCCTGGCTCACACTTCCTCCAACCCCTTCAGAGCAAAGAGCCAAGGACTGGGGAAGACAATATGCCTGGGTAGTCCCTATGCCTGTCTTGCAGCCCAGGCCCTGTTTTCCCCTTTTTTTGACAGGTACACCATGAAGCCTCCATTATCAACCTCCTAGAGACTGTGTTCTTCCACAAGGTGAGGTACTATTCCTGCCCAAGGGCCACTTCTCTGGACTAGAACAGTGTCCAGATTGTGTCCATGTGGGGAGAGCATCAGAGACAGAAAGTTTCCCTTCCCCTTTTCCCCCAGGAGGTATGTGAGTCAGCAGAGGACACCATCTTGGACCTGGTAGATTACTGCCACCGCAAACTGACACTGCTGGTGGCCCGAACTGGCCGTGGTGGCCCCCATGAGGAAGAAGGGTCCCAGGACAATACCCCTATGCAGGTGAACTGAGGTTTCCTGGGGTTGGCAAAGCCTAGATATGGGTTTCCAAGGCCAGTGCAGCAGGGGGTGGCCCAACCTGAACACTGTGTGCCTCCAGGAGCTGCAGAAGCAGGCAGAGCTAATGGAATTTGAGATCTCACTGAAGGCCCTTTCAGTGTTGCGCTACATCACAGACTGTGTGGACAGGTGGGCAGTCCTCCCAAGTCTGGGGCCTACAGTAGAGGGATGGAAGACTGTGCCTATAGCCTCTGCTTACCTCCCTGCCTGCCATCCCCACCCCTAGCCTTTCCCTGAGCATCCTGAGTCGAATGCTTAGCACCCACAACCTACCCTGCCTCCTGGTGGAACTGCTGGAGCACAGTCCCTGGAGCCGGCGGGAAGGAAGTAAGGTCTTCCCCCACCTACCTAAGCCCTAGCCCACTGCTTCTAGAACATCCTTCAGTATTGACTGAAGTGGGAAACTGGCAGTTCAAACCCTACCCCACTCCCATCCCACAGAGTTTACCAGGATGCTTCACTCAAGGTGGGATGAGACCTTGGCTTTGTAGCAGGCAAGGCCCATGAGTCCATTACTGAGTACTCATCCTGCTCTGGGGCCAGCAAAACCACAACCTGGGCAAGTCCTGTGGCCCAGGTTCTCCCACCTTGCCCAGCCTGTGGGAAGTTCCACAGCACACACAGCTGACTCACTCAAAGAGATTGCAATGGTTACACCCAATGTGCTGGGTCTTCTCCCCAGGCAAGCTGCAGCGATTCGAGGGTGGTCATTGGCAGACAGTAGCCCCCTCAGAGCAGCAAAAGCTGAGCAAGTTGGATGGGCAAGTGTGGATCGCTCTGTACAACCTGTTGCTAAGCCCAGAGGCCCGGGCCCGCTACTGCCTCACGAGCTTTGCTAAGGGACAGCTACTCAAGGTGGGGACCTCCCCCCAACTAGTGCCCACAGCCCCAGCACTGCTCCACTTCATCCCACCCCCACTGTATCCCTGCTGGTCATCTTTGCCCACCTACTTCCACCCTAGTCCTCCTTTCAGATATTGAGCTTCAGGTGACAAAGCAGCTGGTAGGACATAAGCCCCAAAGGTACCCTCAGCCCACCTTCCCTGCCAGCACCTGTTTGACACAGGCCTTCCCTGGATACCCTTGCAGCTTCGGGCCTTCCTAACAGACACACTACTTGACCAGTTGCCCAACTTGGCAGACCTACAAAGTTTCCTGGCCCACCTGACCCTGGTCGAAACCCAGCCTCCTAAGAAGGACCTGGTGTTGGAACAGGTAGGCATCTGGAAAGTTAATCAGTCAGGACCACTGTCCACTTTGCCAGCTCCTTCCTGCCCCTTCCATTACTCTCCCCCAGATCCCAGAAATCTGGGAGCGGCTGGAGCAAGAGAATAGAGGCAAATGGCAGGCAATTGCCAAGCACCAACTTCGGCATGTGTTCAGCCCCTCTGAGCAGGACCTTCGGCTACAGGCACGAAGGTAAGTCCTGCTGAGCTGGCGAAGGGGTGGATAGAAGGCAGGAGGTATGGACTGGGCAGGGGTGGAACTGTGTTCCAACCTGCCAAACCCAGTGAGGCCCGCTTGACTGATCCACTAGGTGGGCTGAGACCTACAGACTGGATGTGCTAGAAGCAGTGGCTCCAGAGAGGCCCCATTGTGCCTACTGCAATGCAGAGGCATCCAAGCGCTGCTCAAGATGCCAGAATGAGTGGTATTGCTGCAGGTGAGGATATCTTAGGATGACCTTAGTCCCCTAAGCCCCACTCCTCGATCCTCCCCACCCCCAGCACTGCCATCCTCACCTGGCCCACCTGCCTACAGGGAGTGCCAAGTCAAGCACTGGGAGAAGCATGGGAAGGCTTGTGTCCTGGCAGCCCAGGGTGGCAAAGCTAAGTGAGGGTTGCAGCCGCTGAGGGCCGTCCAATACAACCCACCCAGAGTGCACTCCTGAACCTCAGGATCTCTGTCTGCTCTCTGCCCCTCTGCCGGACCCCAATCTCCCTGGTGGTGAGCACAGCTGGTTCAAGAAGAGCTGCTGAGCCACACACACACCCCACGAGTGAAGGCTCCCCACTTCCTGCAACCCGGCATATAGGCGGAGGGCAAGGCCACAGTCTCAGCAAACCAGGGCAGGAGGCCTGGGTGGTGGGGCGTGGGCCGGATGTGGGGACCCTCTTCCTCTAACACAGTAAAGTTAACCCCTCGAAACATGCCTGTCTCCGTGTGGCGCTTTGCGGTCGTCGTCTGGGCGTGCGGTAATTAAGGATAAAAGGAAAGGGAGGGAAAGGGTTCTTTGAGAAAGCCCCTCCACTCCGCTCCACCTGCAGGCCAACACTGTCAGCTTTCACAGGTTTCCTCTTGGCGGCTCTCCTCTTTCCCGCCGCCCTGCCTGGATTCTGGGGGCGGCGCGGAAGTCGCGGCCCGCCCTGTGGCCCCGCCCTCCCCGCACTAGCTAGCTCCCAGAGCCGGCTGAAGCCTGGGCCCGACCTGGCCATGTCGGTGAAGCCAGAGCTCATTGAGCTACAGGAGCTCGCATCTGCTGGGTGCACCAACCCAGGCCGCACCCGCCTGGAGCGTGCCAACGCGCTGCGCATCGCGCCCGGCACCGCGCGCAACCCCGCACGGCAACAGGTCCCGGGCAGTGGCCACCGCTTCCAACCCGCAGGGCCCACCACGCACACGTGGTGCGACCTCTGCGGCGACTTCATCTGGGGCGTCGTGCGCAAGGGCCTCCAGTGCGCGCGTGAGTAGCGGCTCCGCACGCCAGCGAGAGCCAAATGGGCGGCCGAGGGGCAGCACCATCGCTGCGGGTCAAGTCGTGGCAGAGGGAGTCGTCAGGGACAACCCCCAAGATCAGGTCTCTCATCTTGCCCCATCGCGGAAAAGAGTGCAGGAAGATGGTTTATCCCTAGTCGCCCTCCATCCGTGGCTGGGGCATAGTTGGGCAGAGGCAGTACAGTAAATAACGAGGTGCTGATTTCAAGTGTCTTTTAAGTGTCTTGACCCTTAAGAAAGCCTTTGTGCCTACTGTTGTTATCTGAGCCCATATTCCCAGGTCTGCCTTTTCCCAATAATTCAGTCACCGTGTCTCTCCAGAATTCTTGTACTGAGGGAAAGTTACCCACCAATGGAAGGGGCCTGGAAAAAGTTAGAACCTCGGGTGGACCCTCTGCAAGCAGGAATTTCCTTGAGTCTTTATTTAGCAACCACCTATCTTGGCCCCAACGAATCAAGTGTTTAGCAAGTAACTATCTTGGTCACAGTGAACTGGGTACTAAAACATAGAACACAGCCATCACCATCATCATCAGGGAATCACCAGCAAGTTGATGTTCTAGCTGTTCATCAGCTAGAATCACTGGGAGCACTTTTACAGCCCTCTCATCTCCTTCTGCCTGCATCCTGTATCGATCTGTTGAATCAATTGTTGGAGGTGGACCCTAGGTATCCATAATTTTTTAAAATCTCCCAGGGACATGGGGGTGGGGTGGGAGGTGGTGTCATTATAATATGCAGCCTAAGTGGAAATTCAGTACACCGACCCATACAGGAACTTAGGAATGGTACCCTAGGCCATGCATGGAGACCTTCTCATCCAGTACAGAAGTATGTCACAGACTCAGCTAGAGAAGCACAGGGATTTGTGACAGACTACAAAGCAGGAAGAAGGGCTGGGACATTGTAGTGTTCTCCAGGAAAAATAAAGTGGCCATGGAAATGAAAAACAGGACAGTTTAGGTCTTAGGCAAGAGGTAGGGACAAAGGAGGAATCAATCAGGTGAGTGTAGACAGAGCAGGGAAGTGATCAAACCAAGCCCTGGACATCACCATTAGATCTGGAAGTAGAGACAGAACCAGCAAAGAAGGTGAGTAGGAAGAAAACTTGGAATGCGATCTCTGGAAGTCAAGGGGAGCTAGTATTAAATGATGCTGAGGAGTACAGAATGGAGAATGGACCGCTGAGGACCCTGACCAGGGCAGTTTCCTGGAGGGAGGGGCAAGAAAGCCTGAGTACAGTAGATAGAAGAGTGAAGACAAAAATTTAGATGAATGTAAACCAGTGTTTTGGTCTGAGAGGGCAAATGATAACCAGAGAAGGTCGTAGATTAAAAGTTTTGTTTTCTCCTTCAAGTAAATGGGCGGAGGAAGTTCTTGCTAGGCGCTAGAGATTTAAGTGTTGAGCAGGCCTGGATCCCTAACAGCCTGAGGCCTTCCGGTCAGTTTCCAGACACGCCCGGGAACCAACACTATAGTCTGCATAACACTGGGCAGTAACGGGGCCTGAGATAAGTCTGGTTCGGTGGGCAACGGCTACCATCCTGGGGATTCCCTATCAGTCCCCGGGACACTTCCCCGAGCTGGAGTTCCTCCACCTCACCGCCAGCCCTCTCTGCAGACTGCAAGTTCACCTGCCATTACCGCTGCCGCGCTCTCGTCTGCTTGGACTGCTGCGGACCCCGAGACCTGGGCTGGGAACCCGCGCTAGAACATGACACTAACGTGGTGAGAGAAGTCTCCAGGCCGTCCGGGGTGGGGTGGGGGAGACGCGCGGACTGGCAGGCTACAGCGCAGACGTTGGAGAACAGCATGGGTCCTGGCTCAGTAATCGTTCTAATAACCGATTTTCCGACAGCAGAGTGGCCAATTCTGCGCGCTGGCTTGGCCGACTGCCCCAGGATGCTACACAAGCGGTCCCGCGCCAGGCGCACGCGCACTTCCCACAACCTCTTCCAGTCCTTAGGTGGAGTTGCTGCACATGCGCACACGCTGCAACACGTCCCCTCTGGCAGGTGGGGCCTGCGAGGCGGAGCTGGGTTGAGCTGCTTGGGCAATGAGGTCATTCCTGGAGGTTCAGCGCGTTTGTCCCCGCCCCTCAGAGTTAGTCCCCCAATGAGACAAGAGCTAGATCCGGGCTGTAGACATTTTAGTCTTAACGGTTGCGACGCGGCGCTGGCCCCGGCGCAAGCGCACACTGATAACACGCACGCACGCGCCTCGGGCGGTGGTTAGTAGGCTACCGACCTACAGGACTAGGGGATTCGGCGGGCGCGGCGATGGGTGAGGCGGAAACGCCTTCTTTCGAGATGACCTGGAGCAGCACGACAAGCAGTGGCTACTGCAGCCAAGAGGACTCAGACTCGGAGCTCGAGCAGTACTTCACGGCGCGTACCTCGTTGGTCCGCAGGCCGCGCAGGGACCAGGTGGGAGACAGGGGTTTCCGGCGGCGGGCGAGGGGCGGTCGCTGGAATCTCGCCCCTGCCCGGTAAGTTGCAGTGTGGAGAGTTGGTGGGCAACCCCACCCTCCGGTCCGCGTGGCTCCGGGCTGGGGCCTGCCCGCGGAACCGTGCGTCCGTCCGATTTTTTAAGCCCAGTGTAAAATCCCGATTCCAATGCGTCGGTACTGGGTACCTCGGTCTCCTTGCTCTATCACAGACCGGTTGAAGCAGGGGAAGCAGCTCTGTAGCTTGAGGTAGACCAGAGACGGACGTTATCCACCTATGACTAAAGCCAACTGCGCAGTCTGAACAAACCTCTTGATTTCGTGTTTGGGCGCTCCCACTCCCTCCCTGGGGAAGCTGAAGAAGGAAGTGAAGGAGGAGTATTCTCCGGGAAAGGAGAAGTTATGTTTAGGAGGGGAAAGGTGAAAGGAGTCCAGCTGCTCTACATGCACCCCTGGATGGAGTTAGCTGAGTCTCCAGCCATTCCTGGCCCTGATCTTTCACCAGCTGCTGGAATTTAGAGGATTCCAGTCCATTCTAGAAGGTGGACCTTTGGAAAAGGGATTTAGGAGAACAGGAAGCCTTCTTTTGGACTGTAAGCATTCAGGAGCACTTTACCCACAGGAGGAGGAAAAGCTAGATTGTAAAGTGCCCCGAAAGGGGTGAAAAAAGATTGGATTCCTAATTGAAGATTGTAAAGTGTGTGCAGGGGCAGCAGAACCTGTCAGAGTCCCATGTGTCCCCATTATCAGAGACCTCTGTGGGCTGGCATGGCTGTAACCACCAACTTAAGATAACTATTCCTGGGCCAGAAGACCTCAGGGGAGCATGCAGGCCAGGGCAACAGCAAAAAGAGATGGGGATCGTGAAGTGTAGCGGACCTGGCAGCAAAGGGGTAGAATTCATTATTTGAGCCAAGAAAATGGAATTGTGGATGATGCTTTAGATGAAATTTGACAAAATTCCTTACAGAACAGGTGATGCTTAGGATGGCAAATCTCAGCCCAGAGCTAGAGTGTAAGATTTGAATGTGGACCCCTAAGATTGTCTCCATACCTAAGATAGCCTAAGCTATCTTCCAATATGGAAAGGTGGGTAAGAAACACAAGACACTAGTCAATTGAAAAGGAGGCAAGATGGAACACATTTGTAATCCCAGCAACTTGGGAAGCTGAGGCAGGAGGATCACAAATTCCAGGCCATCCTCAGCAACTTAGCAAGGCCCTAAGAAACTTAGTGAGACGCTATTTCAATAGAAAATATAAAAAGGCTGGGGATGCAGCTCAATAGAAAAGTAACCCTGGGTTCAAGCCTCACACCGCACGCCCCCCCCCCCACAACGGGAAAAAAAAAAGGGAAGAAGAAAAAGAGGCTGAAAATTCCCAAGTACTATGTAAAATACAACCATCAATCACTAGAGACAATGGTAGAATAGAGGGTGCGTTACTATAGTACAAAAGAAGAGAAATTCTGTGATCATGCAGTACATCCCTCTGGGACACTATTGGGAGTCTTCTAGCAGACAATTTTGGAAACAGAAAAAGAAGCTTCTTACTCTAAAATCCTGATAGAATAGAATAGTACAGTGCATCTAATCCTAGTCTCTTGTTTTATTAGTGAAGATACTGGGGGAGAAGGAAAGGAACTAGAATGAGGTCACTGTGTTCCAGTCCAGGACTCTAGGATAATCCAGAAAGGGAAGAAGGAAGAGTAAATTTTCTCATTTCCAGACTGGAACTCAGAACTGTCATAAAGAAGAGAAATAAATTAACATCATCCTGTGCCTTTTTCTATAAACAGACCACTGTTCCTTCTTGCTTCAGCACTAAAGGGTTTGCTCACCGTTCCCCTGCTCCTAGCACCCCTCCCATCCCATTACTCCTTCCTGTTGGAGCACTCTTTATTATCTCAACTTCTCTTCTTGGGCCTGAACAAGCGCATCCATCCCTTTCCCAGCTTCCAGCCCTCATTTTACCTACAAGGTCCCTCATTTTCCAGGGCCCACACTATTTGTTCTTACTAGTCTGACAGGGTTGCCCGCTTTCTCTAGGATCATTTATCTTGGAATTTTCATTCATAATTCAGCACTTTCCTTCATCCAAGAGACTTTTGGAAACCTAGAAGGGAAATGGGCTTTGGCTCCCAACTCAAAACCTTTTTCCTTTGAAGCCTTAGTCCTCAACCCCATATACTTACAGTCTGCTAACTGGCAGCCAGGTTCTGGGTAAAGAGCATAGTGCTATACAGTCATGGACTCCACCGTACTCCCTTCACTTCTCTTCCCCATTCATCTCAATCAGTGGTTTAAGCAGGTTAGGAGTCTCCAAGGCAGCAGTCAGGAGAACCCTGGTTGCCCTGGACTTAGCGGTCAGAACTCTGGTCGTCCTGGGCGTAATGTCATTCTATGGAAGACCTGGTGAGAATTCTTTGAGACAAGGCATTGGTCAGTGGTTATCTCAGCTGTTTGTGACATTCCCATTCCAATTAAGGCCTATCTGACATCAACAGGAAATAAGACTGATGCAGTGGGGGCCAGATGAGTTTGGTAGGGAGTCATGTCAGATCCCTGGATGCCCTGGCCCATCCTCTACCCTTCCAGCAAGAATCCATTCCTAAGTGGAGAAGGGGACTAAGTGGTGGAGCTAACATTTTTTAACTAAATTCCCAGATAGCAGAGGAAAGCACAGAAACCCATCTGCTTGACACTTGTAGAACAGGCTCTTCCAGGAAGTTACCTGTGCATCTCTGGCAGATTGGAGCTCAGCCTCAAGCTGCCTTTTGTGTATCTTGGATCAGTGTTAAATGACCTGTCACAGTGATTTCTTCAGTATGTCTGAGATACGGAGGGATGGTCCCAAGAATCCCACCAAGGAGATCTCTCATTGTAGAGATCAATCTTCCGCTCCTGCCCATTGGTGGACTAGACTACAGATATGCATCAGTCCCCATACCTCCTACCCTGCAGTGGATTGTGGCCCCCATGCTAGGACAGAGTGCAAAAATAGGATGCTTTCTCCAGGTAAAACCCTGACTCCAGGTCAGCTTTAGGACCTGAGAGTTGGGCTGTGCGGTTGCAACATGGTTTTGCGGTATTTTATTTTTTTTTTTTTTTTTTTTTTTGGTGTGTATGTGTGTGTGAAGAGGTTCTGGTGTGAATAAGCACCAGGACCTTGCTTATGCTAAGCAAGAACTCTGCTACTGAGCTACAGCCTAAGCCCCAAGGTATGATTTTACATTAAACAAGTCCCTCCAGAGTCCCCCATGTTTTCCTGGCTCCTGCCTGACCCTGATTCTTTGATATTCTTAGAGCCATATGCAGTGCTGAAACCACACTGAGCAAGCAGTGAAGAGAAGCCAAATGATTCTACTCTTGCTATCTGTACCCGTAACATGCAGAACCACACAGGTTCAGAGTGCATGGGTTCAGCAACAGGGCCAGAGATAGTCAGGTTTTGTTTTTTTTTTTTTTGTATTTTTGATACTGGGGATTGAACACAGGACAGAGTGCTCAACCACTGAGCCACATCCCCAACCCTTTGTTATATTTTATCTGGAGACACTGTCTTGCTAAGATGCTGAGGCTAGGTTTGAACTTGCCATCCTCCTGCCTCAGCCTCCCAAGCTCTGGGATTACAGACAAGTGTCACTGCACCTGGAAGCAGTCAGTTTTTAAGAGCCACTGCAGGCTGGGGTTGTGGCTCAGTGGTAGAGCACTTGCCTGGCATGTGTGAGGCATTGGGTTCGATTCTCAGCACCACATATAAATAAGTGAATAAAATAAAGGTCTACCAACATCTAAAAAATATTTAAAAAAAAAAAAGAGAGAGGCTGCAGAGGCCATTTTTCAGAGAAGCCCTGGGTGCCTCAAGGGCCGTGTGTCCATGCTGGCCTTTTAGGATGATCCTGTGGAATGGGAGACACCTGATCTTTCTCAGGCTGAGATTGAACAGAAGATCAAGGAGTACAATGGACAGATCAACAGCAACCTCTTCATGAGCCTGGTGAGTTGACTGCTCAGGCAGAGGAAGGGAATTTGGGCAGAAGCAGTTACCCAGCTATATGCCTGATGCCCAAAGAATGATAGCCAAGGTATTCTTGGGTGGGCCCAAGCAGCAATTTATGCATACCCAGCCTAGCCCCACGTGCACAGACAGAACCCTAGACTATTCCCTTACCTGGCACTTACTGTCATGGTTTGGTTTCTCTTTCTTTTCAGAACAAGGATGGCTCCTACACAGGCTTCATCAAGGTTCAGCTGAAGCTGGTCCGCCCTGTCTCAGTGCCTTCCAACAAGAAACCACCCTCCTTACAGGATGCCCGGAGGGGCCCAGGACGGGGTACAGCTGTGAAGCGACGCACTTCCTTTTACCTGCCCAAGGATGCTGTCAAGCATCTACATGTGCTGTCACGCACACGGGCACGCGAGGTAATTGAAGCCCTGCTGCGCAAATTCTTGGTGGTGGATGATCCTCGCAAGTTTGCACTCTTTGAACGGGCTGAGCGTAATGGCCAAGGTAGGCTTCCTACCCCATTCTACCCTCTGTGAAGGCATATATGCATGTACCCATGCATGCAGGGGTTAAGGCTGCTAGGCCTATCTGTGATCATATATCCCTTTCCCCCTGCCTGGCCTTAAGTGTACTTGCGGAAGCTGTCAGATGATGAGCAGCCCTTGCGTCTGCGACTCCTTGCAGGACCAAGTGAGAAGACCCTGAGCTTTATCCTAAAGGAGAATGACTCTGGGGAGGTGAATGTGAGTATACAGTCTTCCTTATTTTCTTGGTTGTCATTCAACAACACTGATGGGCTGTAGCACCCCTTCAAGCATTAAGATGTTTTACTTAGGGGTTGAGGGTATAACTTAGTAGTAGAGCATATTCTTAGCATGCACAAGGCCCAGGGTTCTATCCCCAGCACCAGAAAAGAAGCAGATGGCACTGGATTTATAGCTCAGTGGTAGAGTGTTTGCTTAGCATGACTAGACCCTGCATTTAATCCCTAGCCCTGTTAATTTAAAAAAAAAAAAAAAAAAAAAAAAGATGAAGATTCTTTTTTTTTTTTTTTTTTTTGCGGTACTGGGGATCAAACTCAGGGCCTTGTGCTTGCAAGGCAAGCACTCTACCAGCTGAGCTATCTCCCCAGCCCAAGATGAAGATTCTTTAGAAGCTATTTGGCTGCAAAGTATTGGGTCTGTGGAGTAGGGTTAGACTCAGTGTGGGTCCAACCTGTCCACAGGTGACTGGGGAACATCCCGTTTGGTTGCCTCTCAGTGAGATGACTATTTTATAGGATCCATCTTTTATATGACTGCTGTCAGGAATCCTAGCATAAACTATTGAGGCAAGAGCCAAACAGAAAACCCAGCCCGGGCTTGTGTGACCATGATATGTTGGTTTTGTCTGGGGAGGGTCTTCCAGCTTGGCCAGATATACTGCAGCCTATATACCTCCCCTCTGCTCCCTTGCAGTGGGATGCCTTCAGCATGCCTGAACTACACAATTTCCTACGCATCTTGCAGCGAGAAGAAGAAGAACACCTCCGCCAGATCCTGCAGAAGTACTCCCATTGCCGCCAAAAGATCCAAGAGGCCCTGCATGCCTGCCCCCTGGGGTGACCTCTCCTACCTCTGGCAGCAGGAGGGGAGTAGGCAGTGCCAAGAGCGTGCCGTGTGAGTGTGATAGGGCCCATGGGGCCTGAGGAATGAGTGTGCATGGAGGTCCTCCCCCTTTGGGGGAATGAGCCCAGAGAACAGCGAAGGAGCTGGCCCCCTGCGTCCACTAGTGGGTGAAGTGGGGCATGGCTTTGCATCTCTTTGCCCCTCATGTACTGGGTCATGGTGGGCCAGGACTTCCTTTGGAAGCTGCTCCAGGCTTGCAGCAGGGGTGGAGCAGACAGAGTCTCCTTATTTCATGTCTCAGATGTGATAATCTTGGGGATCCTATGAACAGAATAGGATCAATTTGCAGGGTTGAGGATCCTCACCCATGGGGAAGGTTGTGTTTTAGGTCTTGAATAGAGTTTCAGGATAACCCTCTCAGAACCAAGGGTGAATGCTCAGAATAAGGCAGGCATCAAGGTAGAGTCTACGTTTCCTTCTAGTGCCTTTTGACTCCTCACACACCCTGAGGTCAGGGAGTGCTGGTGTACAGTACAGCAACAGTGCCTCAGTGCCTCCCCCAAGGAGGATATCTTTGGGCCAGGCCAGGGTCTGTGAATGTGGGCACTCTGCCAGCCTCATTCCTTATCTGCCATTCAAAGCCAGGGTCTCTCCCTCAGATATTTTTGATGAAGTGTGTGAATGTATGTAGTGTTTTGTGGCCTCATGAATGCCTCCTATGGGAAAAGGGAGGGGGGTGACAGTAATCATCAGGGCCTGAGGCCTGAGAGAATTGGCTGAATAAAGATTTAAGAATCCTTCTGCTTTTGCATCCTCTCTTGTGGGCCCATTGCTGTGGTTGCTTTTCATGATAGCAGCTGCCAAGGGTGATGGACAGGCTCACGGCATCCTTTGCAAGGTCAGCATGGACCATGTGAAGATGTATGCATGTTTTAGTCATCACTCAGCACATTGGGACTCAGGCGGTGATGGGGGCAAGAATAGGCTACAGCTAGAGCTTAGGGGAAGCCATTCTCTCAGCCCACACCAACGACTGAGAGAAGTGGTGGTGTAACCCCTTCAAATATTTATTCATCAGCTGCTATGGACTGAACACCAAGGGTACAGCTGTTAAGAATTCTTGTTTTGATGAAGCATGCATTCAGGTTGAATTTGGAAAGAACATGAAGTTCCTTTTTTTTTTTTTTTTTTAATACTTTTTTTAGTTGTCAGGGGACCTTTATATGTGGTGTCGAGATTCGAACCCAGTGCCTCACCCTCTACCACTGAGCTGCAACCCCATCCCCGAGAACATGGAAGCTCTTAAGACCTCAGTGTAGCTATAAGACATTTGGCCAGTTCCTTAATTGTCCTTGGGCTCCGTTTCTTTACATGTGATGGTGACTACCACAAAAATACCATTGTGAAAACAGAAGCCAGACAGGTACCCTGTGGCTTGGCCTGGGTTGAGCCCTAAAGTGCTGGTTCAAAGTGTCCTGGTTGAGGAGGCCCCGCTGGGCGGCTTAAGTTCTGGGGATCTGGGACGTTGGAACTGTCATACATGCCAACCAGCGCGCCAAAGAAGCCAGGAGAACGACGCTACCACCGTTCATGGGAGGGAGCTGCACCAGCTGAAGAGAGCGTGGCCTGCTGGGATGCCAGTATCTGAGGGTGACCACTGGCTCTGCCACACAGACCGACGAGAGCTGCAGCCAATCAAAGAGGGCAGCGTGCGGAAGCGGAAGTGAGGTTTCCGTGGAGACAAGAGCCTGCGGAAGGCGGCGGGTGGCGGCGGCAGCGGCAGCAGCACCTGCAAGCGGAGGCTGGGCAGGGCATGGTAGAACCTACTGCACTGTGAGAGCGCAGCGGCCGCGGGGTCCGCCATGCGCTGGCGGCCCTGACATGGGCGCCAGCGGCTCCAAAGCTCGGGGCCTTTGGCCCTTCGCCTCGGCGGCAGGGGGCGGCGGCCCGGAGGCAGCGGGCACTGAACAAGCTTTGGTGCGGCCTCGAGGCCGACCGGTGCCCCCCTTCGTATTCACGCGCCGCGGGTAAGGGCGTGAGTTCTGCTTCTGGGAGGACAGGCAAGCGGCCGGGTGTCCTACGCCACCGGGATCTGTCACCCGACCCCCCTACACCCCAATTAGGACGACTTCGGTATTCGGGTCCCCATTCGAGCAAAGGGTGGGGAAAGTCGGGAATAGACTCGTGGAGGCCTGACTGATCTAAAGGGCTCCCTAGGGAAGGGTGAACCTTAGGCTGTCTCTGAGCAGACACTCCCCACGGTAAAACTAACATAGGGCCTTCGTGAGATCTCTGGACCTCTTCCTTGCATCTCTTCAAACTCAGCCTGCAATTGAAGGCTTTTATCCTCCTCCTCCTCCCAGTTCTTCCAAAGGGAGAATGACCTTCTGTTTAGGCTTCGTCCCTTCCCCATAGTAGTAGGTTGGACCTTAGAGTAGTGACTGGGAAAGCGGGGGTGGCCCTGCTTGAGAGTGGGGTATGGTGGGATCCTCACTCCGTTATGTTCTCCAGAAGTAGAGTGCTGACCTAACCCCCACTTTCCCTCCAGACCCCCACACAAGAGCATCAGCATGACCTGGCCATAGTGGGCTCATGGGGATGACACTCCCTATGATGGATATTTGGCTGTAGATATCAGGGAGATCTAACAGTGGAAATTTGACTGCACCAGCCACTTAAAGGGAGGATGCAGTATTCCTCCTCTTAGTCTCCTTCCTAGATCAAAACATCTGCTCTCAATCTTTGGCATTAGACCAGTTGTGTCTTCTGGACTGAGACCAACATGCCTAGGCTGCCACCCTGCTCACTCCATAAGTCCTAGATGGAGGGACTGATACTGGAATGACTGTTCTCTCACAACAGATGAGTAATGGGAATTGACTTTGGTTGCCTGGATAGTGTGCTGTCATGTGGGTTGTCTTCTTTTTTTTTTTTGTAAATATTTTTTAGTTGTAGGTGGACATAATACCTTTATTTTTTTTTTTATATGTGGTGCTGAGGATTGAACCCAGGGCCTCACTTGTGCTAGATGAGCACTCTACCACTGAGCCACAACCCCAGTCCTAGGTTCTCTTCTTGAGGGTATGACAAAGTCACACTGGCCAATGTCCCATTCCCCACTTCCTTCTAGTAGACTCCAAACCCTAAGCAAAAGAATTCTCCAGGTATAGTATCCTCTCTTCTTCCCACCAAGATTGTTCCTCCCCACTTGGGGTTGGACACACTTCCCTGTGGTGTATGGCATTTGCCATAACCAGGTGTGGGGCTCAAGTCCAGCCTGTTCCCTTCTCCCTCTACACAGCTCCATGTTCTATGACGAGGATGGGGATCTGGCTCACGAGTTCTATGAAGAGACAATCGTCACCAAGAACGGGCAGAAGCGGGCCAAACTGAGACGGGTGCATAAGAATCTGATTCCTCAGGTGAGGGGCTGGGTAGAGGTCATAGAACTTTCATCAAGTATGTAGAGGTAGACCCAGACGGGGTCTGCTGGGGGAGGAGTTGGGAGGAGCAGGAAAGCTTCCTGAAGTAGACACCATGAGCTGACCCTCATAGCCTTTGTTTCCATGGCAGGGCTTCGTGAAGCTGGATCCCCCCCGCCTCCATGTGGATTTCCCTGTGATTCTCTATGAGGTGTGAGCCTGGGGGATGGCATATACAAACACCGCCTGCCTCAGCAAGAAACTCCCAGGCTGGAGGTGTGGTTTCCATTGAGGAACCCAGGCCAAGGCCACAACCCTGAATAAACTCCGCTGGCCCAGAACCTTCAGCTGTGAGCAGGGCAGTCCCTCGGTGTTAATTGTATATTGGTTTGTGTGTGGACAGGAGGTGGTTAGTGACTGGTGAAGGCTAATGGCAGATTTACCAGCCCACCCTCCCCAGCCACTCCTGCAAGAAACATGGCAGGGCATATGCCAGTCAGGAATGCCTGGTTCCTGGTTCCTTGCCTGGCCTGCTTCCTTTCAAGCTTTCCCAGGGCCAAGCCCTGCTAGAAGCTACAGCACTTTACAAATAAAGTCAGCCTTCTTCCAGCCCCTGGGCTGTGGGGGCTTTACACAAATGAGAACTTCCTCTCCCTCACTTCCCTTATCCCCTAGTTGGAGCATTTCAGCCGTTTGCTACCTCGATTCCTCCTGTATTGGACAAAGGCTGGGGCAGCACCAGCCTGATTCTTCCCATCTGCCTGCCATTTATTCCAACTCTCAGATGGACAGTTTGCTGGCGGTTAATAGGAATGGGGACTGTTATGGGAGGCTTCTCCCTTCACCCAGGGCTGGATTGATCCTTACCCACTGCAACTAATTGTTTACCCTTCCCCTATTTCCTATTTGAGAGAGTGCAGGCCAGGGTCAGAATGGGCTGTAGATGCCAGTGCATGTGGGGAGTTGCCCCAAACCACCTATTCTAATTCCCCTTGCCTTTTCACCAGCCCCCCACGCCAGTTGGAAGGGAACTGTCTGTGGTAAGGAACAACACACAAGGGCTGGTGCAGATAGCTATAAGGAGCCCACCATCCTTCCCCTACAGTATCCTCACCCCTTCAGTATCACTTAAGGGAAAGTAGTGGAGCCCGTTGGTAGACACAGAAAGGAAGGGAAAAACATAAAAGGAATATTTAAAATGTGAAAGTTTGTAAATAGTCTAGTCTATGATGATGTTTGGACAGAGTCTGATTTCTATATAGAAATTACTTTTTTTTTTTTTAATCCTTTATTGTGCAAGCTCTGTGCTTCTAGAATGTGGGAAATGGCTTGGGGAGAGTGGCCCCCAGCGTAGGAAGACTGTTGTGTTATTTGTTCAATTTCAATAAAATTATTTGTAGATCCTGAAAATGAGTGTGTCATCCTCTGGGACTGTGACACCCAGTGTCTTGACTACCACCTGGGATCAACAGGTAGGCCTGGGCACAGGACTCTGGCAGTCTTACTTACCATCTCCAGCATGGACCAAGAATAAGCCTGAGCTCTAACTGTGACAATCCCAGCTATGACCAGTAGGTGGCTGTGTATTCACACAGACACCACCCCTGGGCCTCTCAGATGGGGCAACTGCTTACCTGTCTGTTGTTCAAGGTGATAGAAATCTCTGGAATCAGAGGGCCTAGGTGCTTCACTAGGAATCAGTCCCTAAGGTAAGAGTATGACCCTAGATAGTTCTAGTCCCAACATTGCCAGCTGACCTTAAGTGAATTCATAACCTGAGCCCCAAGGATTTCAAAGGCCCAGACATGCATGGACAGTAGACAGGTGCCAGCAAGCCATTGGCCTACTGCCAGGCTCTGCAGCCCAAACTTCACCTGCCTCTTCTCCTCCAAGGCCACCACTGGGAAAGTGAGCTCTGGACTTTGTTCCAACCTTCAATCCTTCCTTCTGTTCTCTGCCGCCTGCACTGTGGACTTCCCCACTCCCCCACCTCCACCAGAAGCACACTACCATGGAACTATATTGCCAGTCCTTTTTTTTTTTTTTTCTTTTTAACAGTTTGCTAAATTGTTCAAGCTGGCCTTGAGTTTATGATCCTCCTACCTTAGCTTCCCAAATAGCTTGCCTGTGAACATTCTGCCTACACACCTCAGGGCCTGCTGTGGAGCAGGTTTTCTGTTAGACCTAATCTTTGGCCATCAGTGCAACTCCCAGTTAAGGAAGGGGAATTCAAGGACCCAAGTTTCTAAGTTTGGGAAATTGGCCTGCCAGTCTTTCAGGGGCTTGAATTTGTCATATCTGTAGTAAGATCACTCTGTGCAGCTTGGACTTGTTGTTGTGGGCTGCCTTCCCATTCCCCTTAAGATGCCAAGCCTAAGGCCTTGTCATACTCCACTCCACCCTACTATTTATTGAAAGGCCAGGGTTCTCCCATACCAAACAGCATCCTATCTCTCACCACCACTGTCCCAGCCTAGAGGAACTCCCTGTGCTGGGCCTGCTCAGCTGACCCTAAAGCTTGAAACAATGGGAGTCAGGCAGTGCTTCCCCCGCCTCCCTCCCCTGGGCTGTGCTCACTTCCTTCCTGCTGACAGCCTGAGGAAGTGTCCCTGCCCTGGGACAGTCTGGTCTGGCCTTTGTTTTCCCAGGAGTCCCCACCCTGGGAGCTTCCTAGGCCTCTGACCCTTGTGAAGCCAGCACAGTGATACAGGGACACGGCACCCATTCTTGTCATATCTTGGGCTCCTGGGTCCTCAGGGCCAGATCCAGGTTATGTACTCACCTCCCACAGACTCCCACACAGACAGGAAAGGGGTCCCTGTGCACTTCCCCTCCCCAAAAAACACACCCCTTTCCCCCGCCTTGTTGTAAGGAGCCCCCTACTCTGTAGTGGACTCAGTAAAATCCATCAGGGAATGTCCTTCAGCAGGATAGTACTCTGTAGACCCTGCCCCACCCCTACCCCACAGTCACACACATCAAGTATTGTCCTCTCTGTCACACTTGAGACACTTTCCCTCTTGGTGGAAAAAAAAAATTTTTTTTTGACTCAGCTGTTGGAAGTTCCCCCAACCCTCTCCCCAATGCCCCAGGGCTGGTGTCCTTCTTTGGCACCTACTGTAGGAGGCCATCAGCTGAACACTCCCCAAGTACTTTGACCCTCCCAAAAGACCAAGACCTGGGCTCCCTCACACCCTGCTAGATAAGGATGGGCCCAAACCTCAAGGAAAAGTTGGGGAAGAGAGTTAAGAAAATTGTGGGCTTGCGGGAGACTGACACCTGGTCCTGGGCTCATAGCCTTCCTGTCACCTGGCACAGCTGGGGGGCCAGATCCTACTAGAGAAGGTGGGAAGGGCAGCCAGCCAGCAAGGCACGCCAGAGGAAAACAGTGTCAAGGCAATCTCCTCCCCCGCGCCTGTTCCTGGCCTTTTCCTCTCAGAGGGGCAGCAGGAAGTGAAGAGAAAGGGCTGGGATGGGAGGCGGGAGCGGGTGGGAGGGAATGGGGTTTATCAAGTCGCCGGCGGGCTGCCCAGTGGGCAGCAGCTGGTGAAAGTATCCTGGCTGGAGAGGTTCACTCCAGGAAGGAGGGAGGCCGCCGACCTACTGGGCCGACGGACTCCCAGACAGGTGAGCCCAACACAGACTGCAGAAGACTGGTGGTCTGCGTCGCCATAGATGCGCTTGCTGCGGCACTACCTATCCCTCCTCTCAGGCGCCTGGGCGGGAAGGGGGCTAGCGGTGCAGACGCGGACCTTTGAGGGAGGTAAATCCCGCACTGCGGAGCGGATCTAAGAAGAGGTGAGGTCTTGCACAGGGCTCGTCCTGGTCCAGTTCCAAGCCTGCCCCCCATTAAGAGGAGCTAGCGAGGTGAAAGGGCTCGGGATACCTAACCGAAGTCCCGAGGAATCCCTCCAGTCGACTTGATCCAAAGTCCCGCCAGAAACTTCTGTTAAGAGGGTCTCCCTCCTCGAAGTTATGAGGGAGATCCCGGGGAGCCCCAAGAGAGTGGGCAGGAGCGGATCCCAGGGATTGGCCTGACCCTGATGCGGGCGGGGAGGACAGGGAGCACCCCACCTTCCCCCTGGGACCCGTCGAGCTTCCCTACCCTCAGCCCCTCCCACCACGCGGTGACCCACAGCCCGGGATGCCAGACAACCACTGCCTAGGCTTTGCAAGACCAGGGATAAGAGGTGGTGCTTGGCCCCTTACCCAGAACGGGCAGTGGGCGGGGCTTCCCTTCAGACCGCAACGAAGAGGACAGGTTCCCGGATTCGTAGGAGGCGGGGCATTACTGTTCTTGGAGGCCCCGATCCGCTCAGGTGAAAGTTCCTTTTTCCAAACAAATGGGCCCCAATGCTGGAGTCTACATTGGGGGATGCAGAGTTAGATGCGCAGCTGCCCCAGCCAAGGCCTCGAAGTACTACGGCACCTCCTTATGGCCGAGCCGGGGAACGCCACCGTCCTTTATTCCATACGCCCCACCTCCCCGGCCTCGTCCCTTTATGCTGTCCCTTTAAGAGGTTGGCTCCACCGAGAAGAGGAGAGGATTGTACCACCGGCAGCGGACTATGGGGAGAAAAACCTCAGGCCGACTGACACTAGCGGCTAGCACTTGAAGGAAAATCCCCGTTAGAAGGGGCCTCAGGTCTCAAATTGGTGGCCACGTTTCTCTGTAGAGTATCGGGGAGGTCCTCGAACCTGAAACTTAGCACTGGCGACGAGAAAGGCAGACACACCTACCCGCCCTGGACCACAAGTCCTGTTACCCGCCCACAGCGGAGCTGGATTGTTAAAGGGCCAGAGAGCCTGGGGGCGGAGAGGTAGCCGAGGTGCAGAGCCCAGGCCGGACCTGGGCGAAGGGCCATAACGGCTAGGCTGGGCCCAGGATGGCGGCAGCCCTGACGTGGGTCTCGGTTGCACCCCGCGTGAGGTGAGGGCAGGTGGTGCAAGCCTGGTAGCTCTCCCCTGGCGGGCTGGGCTCTGAACTCCCAGGGGTGCCCCCCAGAGAGGAGGCTCGGGAACCTCGCCCCCACTCGGCAGGGTTCTGACCCCACGTGCGGGGCGGGGGCGGGGTCCCGCACAAAGGCCAGGCAAAGTGCCCTCTACCCGGGACCCGCCAGACTCGGGGCGGGCGCGCGCGCATTCCTGGTGGCTGTGGAGGGAAGAGCAGGTCGGTCTGCTGGGCTGTGGGAGGTCCACTGTCCCTTTGTCCCCGCGGGCCCTCCTCCAAGCCTGGGATAGTGTCTGCGTATACGATTAAGTCCTGACAGCCTCATTCTTCTGCCAGGCGGGTGTTGCACAGATACCAGCTCCATGGCTGTGTGCCTTCCAGCTTCCTGGCTTCTGTATGAGTTGCATCCTCTACCCAAATGCTTCATTTCTCTGAATCAAGAGTTCGTCACGGGGTACAGGGTGAAGTTCAGGGCTTCAGAGCTCACTGAAACCACACACTGGCCATGTAGGCCATGTATGGGGCTCTGGCAGCAGGTCCATAGCTTCATTCATCCAGTTCTCAGAAGGGTCATGTATGGGGCCCTCTGAGCAGGTCCATAGCTTCATTCATACTGTTCTCAGAAGGGTCACAAATCTAACTGAGATTTTTGCCCAGCCATAGGCTACCTGTTCCAGGAAGGAGCCATATGCTCCTGGTAGTGAGTCCCCAGGGTACCCTGCCTGCTGTTCAGTGGCCTGTTGTCTCTTAAACCTGTTAGAGCTCTGGATGGTTCTGAACAGCCAAGGGTACAGTGCCCCACTGAGTATTGGGCTTTTGGAGCATAGATGGGCTTAAGGTGAGTACCTCCAGGATTCTCTAGACTGATTTGTTCTCTCCCACCCTTCATTTAGTTCCTAAGCTGGTGCCAAGCAGGTGACACTTCCTGCAGCCCCCAGCATGCTGGCAGGCCTGGGCCCCATCATCACCCTGGTGCTGGCAGTGGCATGGGCCATGGAGCTCAAGCCCACAGTGCCACCAATCTTCACAGGCCGGCCCTTTGTGGTAGCATGGGATGTGCCCACACAGGACTGTGCCCCACGCCACAAGGTGCCACTGGACCTGAGTGCCTTTGATGTGGAGGCCTCTCCTAATGAGGGTTTTGTGAACCAGAATATCACCATCTTCTACTACAACCGTCTAGGCCTATATCCACGCTTTGATTCAGCTGGGACATCTGTGCATGGTGGCGTGCCACAGAATGTGAACCTCCGGGCACACCTGCAGATGCTGAAGAAACCTGTGGAGCACTACATTCGTACCCAGGAGCCCGCAGGGCTGGCAGTCATTGACTGGGAGGACTGGCGGCCTGTGTGGGTGCGCAATTGGCAGGAAAAGGATGTGTACCGCCAGTCATCACGCCAGCTGGTAGCCAGTCGCCACCCTCACTGGCCATCAGATCAAATAGCCAAACAGGCACAATATGAATTTGAGTCCAATGCCCGGCAGTTCATGCTGGAAACACTACGCTACGTCAAGGCAGTCAGACCTCAGCACCTTTGGGGCTTCTACCTCTTTCCTGATTGCTATAATCATGATTATGTACAGAACTGGGAGAGCTACACAGGCCGCTGTCCTGATGTTGAGGTGGCACGCAACGACCAGCTGGCCTGGTTGTGGGCTGAGAGCACGGCTCTCTTTCCCTCCGTTTACCTGGATGAGACACTAGCTTCCTCTGCTCATGGACGGAACTTTGTCAGTTTCCGTGTTCAGGAAGCCCTTCGTGTGGCTCACACCCATCATGCGAACCATGCACTCCCAGTCTACGTCTTCACACGGCCCACCTATACCCGCAAGCTCACAGGGCTTAGTGAGGTATGTTCCTTCCAGAGTGCTGCTTTCTTCCTCCTTCTTCTGGGAACCACTGCACATTTCCTTCTAGGGCCATAGTTTGCTCGCTACTCCATGTCTCTTCAAATAATTATACAGGGGCTGAGGGCATAGCTCAGTGGTAGAGCACTTGCCTAGCACACACAAGGCCAGGGGTTCAATCCCCACCACCACAAAAATAAGTTTAAAAAATGATGTTTATAATATTGTGAAAGGGTGCATTGTTAACCCCATTTGTAGACAAAATTGAGGCAGAGAGACATTAAGAGGTTTTCCAAAAACCTCCAGCAATGCCGGTCACAACAATACATGCCTGTAATCCTGGCAATTCAGGAGGCTGAGGCAGGAAAATTGAAAGTTTAAGGCCAGTCTGACCCTGTCTCATAATATAAAAGCTGGGGATATAGCTCAGTGGTAAAACTACACTATGTCAATCCACAGTTCGATCCCCAGTAACCCCCTCCAAAAAAAAAAAAGCCTCCAGCAAATCCAGGACAGCTCAGAGACTTGGATCCAGGCATTCTGACTTTGGAGTCTATCCTGGTAGATACTCTTTAGACTCATATATACTCTTGGTCTGGGAGATTGAGGCCCAAAGCAAGGTTGGAATGAGCTCAAACATTTAAGGAAAAAGTAAAACAAGTAGAGTTTCTGCCTGGAGACAAATAGGGGAGGGTTATATTGGGGAGTCAGCAGGTCAGAACAGTTCTATCCACCCTGTCCTTTTTCCTTCTGTGGTTTCAGTCTTCCCCAGTGATTGTCCCCTTTCCACACAGATGGACCTTATCTCTACCATTGGCGAGAGTGCAGCCCTGGGTGCAGCTGGTGTCATCCTCTGGGGTGACTCAGTATACACCTCAAGTATGGTAAGTGAGACCTTCCCAGCTGGTCAGAACTGAATCTACAAGAACAGGCAAATTTGGCCGGGTGTGGTGGTGCACATCTGTAATCTCAGCAATTTGGGAGGCTGAGACAAGAGGATCACAAGTTCAAAGCCAGTCTCAGCAATTTAGTGAGACACCGTCTCAGTGATTAAGCACCCCTGGGTTCAATCCCTGGTACAAAAAAAAAAAAAAAAAGACAAATTTGGACTTTTTCTCCCAACCTCACTTAAGTATGCAAACTTAGTCACTCCCTTGTCTGCCTCTCACCCAAGGCATTCTCCCTGCTCCTAAGAAAGAATGAGGGCACCCCAACCCTCCCAGAAAAGAGGAAATGCTGCCCTGAACAACCGTGGAGTTCTGCCCTTCCCTGCCTGCCCAGCTAGGTTGCAGTCTTTGCCCCTCAACCCCTTCTCTTCAGGAACAGGGACTGTGAGGGCTCAGGTGTGCGTGTGTGTGTGTGTATACACAAATATATGTGCTGTTAAAAAGAGGTACTGTTGGGGTTGGGGATATAGCTCAGTTGGTAGACTGCTTGCCTCACATGCACAAGGCTCTGGGTTCAATCCCACTACTGCCAAAGGGAAAAACAGATACTCCTGCCACAGTGTGAACACGGTTTCTATCTGGCCTTCTCAGACCAGGCAGCAGCTGACCCTGACCTGTTATCCTCTGTTTACCCCCAGGAGACCTGCCAGTACCTCAAGAATTACCTGACACAGCTGTTGGTTCCCTATGTAGTCAATGTGTCTTGGGCCACCCAGTATTGCAGCCGGGACCAGTGTAATGGTCATGGTCGCTGTGTGCGCCGCAACCCCAGTGCCAATACCTTCTTGCATCTCAGCGCCAGCAGCTTCCGCCTAGTGCCTGGCCGTGCACCTGGTGAACCCCAGCTGCGACCTGAGGGAGAGCTCAGCCGGGCTGACCTCAACTACCTGCAGACGCACTTTCGCTGTCAGTGCTACTTAGGCTGGGGTGGTGAGCAATGCCAGTGGGACCGTAGGCGGGCAGCTGGAGGTGCCAGTGGAGCCTGGACTGGGTACCACTTCACCAGTCTGCTGGCTTTGGCAGCTGTGACCCTCACCTAGACCCTGGAGAAATCTCCTACCAAGTCAGCTGGCTTCTGCCACAAGTGCTTTCCTGGGCATGTGAGAGCCTGTAGGGGGTAGACAAACTAGAGTCTGGAGGGGGCAGAGCCCCCAGGATACCCAGCAGGGCATCCATACCAGCTGTCACACCCCTGTTCTAAGGGGGAGGGGAAGTCCCCTGAGAGCCCCCTTTCTACCTGTTAGAGGGGAAGGAGGATATAGCTGGGCTGGGGAGAGCCTGACCCTACTCCCCTGCCCCTGGGTAGTTTATTATTTTGGGGTCTCTTTTGTAAATTAAATATGAAATAACTGCTTCTGTGTTATTTCTGCTTCTGAGTTGGGTTTGAGAGAGTCCAGATGCCCAGGAGGTTGAGCTTAAATCTCTGTGAAATCTTCTTCTGGGGACTTCTCACCTCTAAAATGCATTCACCAGGACTGACCTGGGGTACCAGAGTTACCCACTCTGAGGCTGTCCTGCTGAGGCTGAGGCCACTGAGACTGGAGGGACCCACACTCCAAACTAACATCAAAAACCTTGCTTTCTCCATTTTGAATGGAATGGAATTGGACCTAACCTTGTGTGAGGGACAGAGCTCAATGTGCTTCTGCCACTTGCCCTGTACCCCCAGCTAGGCCAGTACCAGCCTCCTTACCTTACCCACCCAGGAAGAAGTGGGTTTTTGATCTTTCCTGCTATTCCCACAGCCAAGGGCACCTCCTCTGCTCACTGCTCCTAAGGGCACTGGACTCCTACCACATACGCCTCTTCCCATCTGGGTGACAGCCTTTCCTTGGGTCTGGTAGGGAGGGAGGTGGGCCGGGGGTTAGGATGTCAGTTCTGAGGTTCAGTCCCTGTCACACTATGAAGATGCATGATGGGGCCACATGGAGGCATCCTGAACCCGGGATTAAGGGATGTCATCAAAGGTCAGCATTGGCTAGGTGTGGCATATGCCTGTAATCCCAGTGACTCTGGAGACTGAGGCAGGAGGATCACAAGTTCAAAGCTAGCCTCAACAACTTGGTGAGACCCTGAGCAATTTAGTGAGATCCTGTCTCAAAAAAAGGACTGGCAATGTGGCTCAGTGATAGAAGAGCCCCTGGGTTCAATCTCCATTACCACAAAACAAAGATTAGCTCTGGGTCTGGGGGTGTAGCTCAGTGGTAGAACACTTGCCTAACATGTATGATGCTCTGGGTTCAATCCCCAGCACTGTAAAAACAACAAAAAGTTGTATCCTGACCACAGGACATGTCTAATCCTGACTGCCCCAGAGATGTAGCAGCCAGAATAGTCAAATCAACTGAGTTGCTTTACTACTCCTGTCTGTGTCAGGGATGACACACACAGTCCTGCCCTCAGCAAACTTACTGACTCTCAAGCAACCCAAGGGCTGGGGTTATAGCTCAGTGTTAGAATGCAAAGGCTCTGGTTTCGATTCCCTACCCCCCCCCCCCGCCCAAAAAAAAAAAAAAAGAACTGAGTGAAGAGCAGTTCACAATAGGGGCTAAGGGGAGTTGTCCTCCCTAAGTACTTTCCACATCAATATGTGAAAGGGAAGGGAACAGCTTAATGCCAGGAAACAAAGCATGGGCAGAGGCTGGAGGAAGTTAGAACACAGCTGCAACACAGAGTTCAGGACTCGGGTGTGGCTTGGGGTGAACTGAAGACAGATCAGAGAGGCAGCCCCTGATGGCAGTAACTATCTCAATGTTGAGTAAGTAGTAAGTATGCTAAGTACACATCTGGGCCACTTCTGGGCTGGGTACTAGGGATGTGTCTGTGAACAACATTAAGACCCCTGTGCTCATGGGGATGACAAAGTAAAAGGGAATGAACACTAAATGCCCAGACCAAGTCAGCTGCCAGACATGAAGAGTGCTCCAGCAAGCAGTAGACAGACAAAAAGATGGTGTGGTTAGGGTAGCAGAGCCTGAGGAACAAGCCCAACCAAATCCATGTCAACACATATTGTAAAGATATCCCTCCCTTGTTCCTCTGGCTGATGATGGCAGAGAATGGATCTGGGTGACAGTACCAGGAGAGTGATGTAAATTCACATGGTCAAGGAGAAAGACACAGAAGTAGAGGGGATACCAGATGGCTATGGTGGAGAGAAGCCAGGTTGGAGGAAAGATTCAGTAATGGTCCATAATGCTATGAGATGGAGCTCAACAGAGGGAGAGCAGGAAAGGAGGAGATGTGACCATACATTTCGATACCCGTGACCTCTCCCACACAGCGGTGACTTTTTCCACCTAGCAATGATTCATACCTATCAGCCCCCTATAGGCAAAGTTTCAATCCTCACATATATGACCTCTTACAGCTGTTACCTTCCCCAAACATCCATGTCTTCACAACATGACCTTTTACATTTGTGACCTGTACCTATCCATTTGAGACCCCTCCATACAAACCCATGTATACTTCATATCATTTTTCTAGGAGGGCCTGGGGAAAGGACAACCCAGGGATAATCAGAACTGTCCTGTGGGGCAGAGGGGGAAAGGGTAGAGGTGAGATAATGGAGAGCAACATGGCTTAGAGGCCTGAGACATGCACAGCCAGAGAGCAGGATCATCCAGCTGGATGGACTCCAGACACACAAGCGCACACATGTGTGCATGTGTGCGCGCACACACACACACACACACACACACACACACACCCTGCCATATATCAATCCAACTAGAACAATTGGGCAAGAACAGGCCTGTGGGAAGGGCTTGGGGCAGGGAGGCTTCAGGCACCCTCAGCTCTTCCTGTTATTCCATCATTAGAGTTTCTCTCTTGGACTGAGGCCAGTTAAACAATGCTGACCTGCTGCTTTCCCAGTTTGTGCCAACCACAGCACAAGGTTTCTGGGGGCACCAGGAGATAACCCAGAGCCTCCAGGAGAGAGGTCAGGGGCTGCCTTGATACTCTTTTGTCCCCTTAGCCCTTGAGAGTTATGCCGGTCTCTCTGGGCTACACAGTCATCCCCTAAGACCCTCTCTCCTGAACAGATCAGCAGCCACAATCTCTATTGTTTGATCCTGTGCACACGTTTCAGGTGATGACCCCTACAGTCCCCTATGCCCTGGGCCCTCCTTTTCCTCAGCCCAAATGGTAGCCCACTGTGTCATTGTTCCAATGGCCACCAGGCTGGAGATTCAGTGGCTTAGACTCAGACACAGCTGCAGGTCCAAGCAGCACTTTCAACCTGGTGTTTTCCTCACTCCACCCTGGCAGGCAAGCCTGACCAGGCCTGAGCATCTAGTAGGTCTCAATAAACATCTTCTGAATCAGCGAACAAGGGAAATCACAAATGAACAAGCAAGCATATGTTCATCCTTGCTCACACCTAGGATCACACAAACATGAGGTCTCATGGTCACAAGACATCAAGGTCTCACACATATGCAGTCTCAGGCACTTAGTCCCACACTTACTGGAAAGTAGTCTGTATAAAATTCATCTTTATGCCAACACAGTTGTAAGACATATTTTAAATTTTTGTTCTAGCCAGGATCAGTGGCATCAGCTACTTGGGAGGCTGAGGCAGAAAGATCAGTTTAGCCCAGGAGTTTGAGACTAGCCTAGACAACATAGCAAGACACTGCCTCAAATCACAGTAGTAATAACAATAATAAAAATATTGTTTCAAGGGGCTAGGGAAGTATGAGGTCCTGGGTGGATCCCCAGGACAGGAAAAACAAATGTTTTAAGGAGCAAGAGAGCCACAAAGCTAAGAGTGCCTAGGGGCCTACCAATGTCATCATGCAATGGCTTGGAGAAAGTACACTCTGCGAGTCTATAATCATCTGGCATCCAGACTCCAGGATCTCAGACAGGCCTGCCCAGCTATCTCTGCCACCACCTACCACTTCCAGCCACAAAGCCCCACCCTCGTGCTGTCAGAGTGGGAGGGACCACTGCTGGCTTAGGCCCAGCCCCACCCCCTTAAAGGCACACCCCCATCAAGGCCCGCCCCTGGACGGGTGGAGTGACCGCCTACAAAAGCTCAGAATTTCTAGCAGCTACTTTTTCATCCGGGAGTTTCTGGTGCAGCTGAGTCCAGAGTGTGGGACAGCCAGGCTTTTCCTAGGCCGCCACCCCCCGGGTCAGGAAGTTTGGAGGATGAGACCCTTCACCCCTGAGGTTAGCAGGGACAAGCGGGCAGACTGGTGGGGGTACAAGAGGGCTGGGTTGACCTGTTCTTGGTCACTGAGCATCCCTACTTCCAGTCGCTGCCAGAATTTCTGGTGGAAGAGACAAGAAAGGGCCTCCATCTTCCGTCTGGTCAGTCTGGGGCTGAGGGCCCAGCTCTCAGCTTCCCTTCCCTGAACAGATGTCATGGTTTCCTTGGCCCTTGGGGAACATGGGTGGGCAAGCTTAGGCCAGGGCAAGATTTATGGGAGGAGATGGCAGAGGCCTAGTCCCTTAGATGACTCTGATGTGTCCTCCAGTGGCAGTGATCCCTTCCATGCCTATCCTCTGCCCTCTGCACTTCCTGAGCCCTGCAGGTCAATGTTTAAATCTAGAGCAGAGAAGGAGTTATGAGCAAGGGGCTCAGCCCACCTGCCCTGAGCAGGAGTGAGAGAGTTTGAGGCCTGTCTTCAGCTCTGTCTCCCCTGGCCAGATTTCCTCAGATCCACCGGGTGCCACTGTGATTCACCTGCTTCGCATCTGTACCTTTCTGTTGACCTTGCTCTACATGGCACAAGGCTCCAGGGGTCCTGTGATACCCAACCGGCCCTTCATCACCGTTTGGAATGCAAACACACAGTGGTGCCTGGAGACCCATGGAGTGGATGTGGATGTCAGTGTCTTCGATGTTGTAGCCAACCAGGGACAGACCTTCCGTGGCCCCAACATGACCATTTTCTATAGCACACAACTTGGAACCTATCCCTACTACACACCTACTGGGGAGCCTGTATTCGGTGGCTTGCCCCAGAATGCCAGCCTGTATGCCCACCTGGCCCGCTCAGTCCAGGACATCCAGGCTGCCATGCCTGAACCTGACTTCTCAGGGCTGGCAGTGATTGACTGGGAGGCATGGCGCCCACGATGGGCCTTCAACTGGGATACCAAGGATATTTACCGGCAGCGCTCACGGGCCCTGGTACGGGCACTGCATCCTGACTGGCCAGAAACTTGGGTGGAGGCAAAAGCCCAGGACCAGTTCCAGGAAGCTGCACAGGCCTGGATGGCAGGCACCCTTCAGTTGGGACAGGCACTGCGTCCCCGTGGCCTCTGGGGCTTCTATGGCTTCCCTAACTGCTACAACTATGATTTTCTAAGGCCCAACTACACAGGCGAATGCCCACCAGGCATCTGCATCCAGAACGATCAGCTAGGGTGGCTGTGGAACCAGAGCCGTGCCCTCTACCCCAGTATCTACCTTCCTGCAGTGTTGGCGGGCACAGGGAAGGCACAGATGTATGTACGTCATCGCGTGAGTGAGGCATTCCGTGTGGCTATGGCTTCCAGGGACCCCAGTCTGCTGGTGCTGCCCTACATCCAGATCTTCTATGACATGACAAACCAACTTCTGCCCCTGGTGAGTCTACTGTGGCCTACCCACCTTGTCAGTCCAACAACTGAGGCCACACTGCCTTGGGACACTTTAATCCATTCTCACATTTGAGTATCTACTTTGTATCAAGTTCTGTGCTAAGCGCAGGTGGTTAAGCATTTATTAGAAAGGTCAAGTCCCTGTCTTCATGGCACTTGTAGACCAGAGCAGGGTTAGGCTTGCATCTGGCTACCAAAGATAGAGCAGCCTTGGGTGGGATTATAAATTATTTGTCCTGTCCAGTGGTATCACAACAGTCTGCAGGGCGGGAGGAAGGCCCCAAAAGCTGTGCTTGCTCCTTCCCAGGAGGAGTTGGAACACACCCTGGGGGAGAGTGCAGCCCAGGGGGCAGCCGGAGTGGTGCTCTGGGTGAGCTGGGAAAACACAAGGACCAAGGTAAGCTCAGGCCTGAGGACTGGCTGGTGGGTGGGTCACACTAACTGGGAGACCTTGGCCTACCCTTTTACCACTGAAGTTCTGGTTGGCCAAAAGGTGAGTACCCTGATGCCCTAGGTGGGCCTATGCATGGCTGTAGTTTCCCTGACGCTCTCCCTCCCACCCAGGAATCATGCCAGGCCATCAAGGAATATATGGATACTACCCTGGGGCCCTTCATCCTGAATGTGACCAGTGGAGCTCTTCTTTGCAGTCAAGCCCTGTGCTCTGGCCATGGCCGTTGTGCCCGTCGTTCCAGCCACCCTGAAGCTCTCCTCATCCTCAACCCTGCCAGTTTTTCCATCCAGCTCACACCTGGTGGCAGGTCCTTGACCCTGAAGGGTGCCCTCTCACTTGAGGATCAGGCACAGATGGCTATGGAGTTCAGATGCCACTGCTACCGCGGCTGGCATGGGGAGTGGTGTGAACAGCAGGGCATGTGATGATTGGCCACATTGTATCCAGTTTTATACATTGAGCACCTAATGCACTCTGCAACTGGCCATGGCTTCCTCAAATAGTCATAGTCATGGAAGTCATGGTCACAGTCAGGAGTATACTCAGTTATCATCATGGACATATGCCCTGCACATGCACACTCAGACCCAGATAGTCACATAAGGAGTTAGAAACCAGGAGCAGACACTATCCACTTCATGTCTACATGTGTATACTTAGAAAGGTCACAAACAATTCCAGAGCACTAATTCAAGTCTCATGCCAAGCCATGTGCTAAGAATGTTAAGGGGGTCAACTCAGTCTTTAAAATGAGGCTGTGAGAAAACTGAGGTACCCACAGGGAGCATAAGTACTTTTTGCCCAAGATTGCACAGCAAGAGAGAGAAGCTTAAGTCAGGAATGGTGGCACATGCCTGCAATCCTAGCAACCTGGGAGGCTGAGGCAAGAGAATCACAAGTCTGAGACCAGCTGCAGAAACTTAAGGAGGCCCTATCTTAAAAGAATAAAAAGTTTTAAAGGAGCTGGGGATGTAGCTCAGGACTTTAGCGCCCCTGGGTTCAAACAACAGTACCAAAGAGAGAGAGAGAGAGAGAGAGAGAGAGAGAGAGAGAGAGAGAGAGAGAGAAAGAAGCTGAGATTCAAACCCAGACTGTCTCCAGGGATAGAGCCCTTGCGGGCCTACAACCAGCAAATAAAGCAGTCATGATTTACTTAGCTGTTTATTGAGCGCCTAAAATGGGCAGGCCCTGGGCACCAGAGGGCAGGAAAAGTTCGTCTCTTTGCCTTAAGTCTAAAGTCTGCCTGAGAGCGGTTACTTCCCAGTGTGGGTCCAGGAAGTTCTACCTGATCTAACCATGTTGGACAGGTCTGGGGGTTGACCCGAGCCTAAACAAAACGCGACCGAACCTGAGCCTGAGGCAGGGGCGGGGCGGAATCCTCTGGAGGAGGGGCCTGCGCTTGACTGAAGCAGTGACGTGTGGGCCTGGGGCTGGGCCTCGGCGGAGCCGAATTGAGGCGGAACCAAAGCGATGATGCAGAGGACCAGAGGTGGGACCCTCACGAGGCGGGCCTGGGAGGAAGCCAAGCCAACAGAACTGGCTTGGCTCTTCAGAGGCAGCAGCAGTAGCAGAGGAAGCGCCTGGGCAGAGACTGACTCTGCGCCCACTCAGTGTTGTGACGCGCAGAACCAGGGGCGGGGCCTAGGCGGGGACGCTCGCTTGCAGGCCGAGGGCCTGACCACCCCGGGAGATTTAGGACTAGGAGGTGTGCTGTGTGGCTGCAGTGCGTCCGCCGCACCGCTGGGGGCCAGCGCGGACCGACCGAGGAGTCTGAGCAAGAAACAGTGAGACACTGAGCCGTGCGAAGCGAGGACGCGGAACATCCCGAAGTTCGGCATCAAGATGTGAGTACCGCCCCCAACCCACTAGCTGCCTGTCGGTGCTGCCCGCACATACGGTCCGCAAGTAGCTATGTCTTGCACGCCCTCCCTGCGTCGTTGTTCTCTCCTAGAACAGACTGAGCCATACGCACCCACGGAGTCAAATTTTCGAAGTTCCCACCCCCAAAATTCCACCGTGTGTGATCCTCAGGAGTAAGGGAGGGAGGTTAAGGGTTAGCCCGGGCACTGGAGACAATGCGGCCGCTTTTTAAAGACCCAGAGACTAGCCCCGCCCACAGTGGGTGGGGTTGGCACTGAACGGGTTAAGCCCGCCTTATCGGCCTGAAACTACAGGCCTAGGGGCGGATCCTGGGGCTTACTCCCTGTAGACCTAGAGGTGCTGGTGTTGCTGTTGCTGCCGCCGAGGCGGCTGATGCAGGTGAGGGGCTTAGAGCCCTGTGATTGGATGTGATGTGAGGGGAGGGATATTCCTGTTATTGACTAGTGTTGTTGGATTGTCCTCAAGCTCGGGGAAGGTGGGGAAGGGGAGTCAAGAGTCACTCTCCGGAGCAGGAGTAGAGAGGTGGGACCCAGCTGCTCACCCAGTGCAGGAAATCTCCCAGTGTAGACTCTCCTGCCAGCAGGACCTGGAATAAGGTGGGAAAACAATGGCGTTTGAGCACAGAAGATCTGGGCCCCAAACCAGGTAACCGTTGGGCGCCTTAGTGGATAAAGGAAGGAAGCTGTGGTCCTTATCTAGGGTAGCTACAAAACAGACCAGAGGGAACCAGGCCTGTAGAAGCAATATTATGTATGACTGTGGGCTAGGCCCTGTGCTGGTGCTGCTGAGGCCCCATCTATGGGAAAGTTGACTCCCTGCCCAAAGTCTGAACTGGGTAGAGTTGGAGAAGGGGCCATGGGCTTTGGGCCCCAGGCAAGAAAGGCAGTAAAGAGAGGGGAAGCTGAACCTGATGGGTGGGTGCACGGTGCCCAAGGGTCACCTAGGCAGAAGGTATGGCCCAGGTAGTTGAAAAGGTTGGGAGCTGAAGGAGAGCTGACATGTAGGGAGAAGGAAGGGACAGGGGAACTCCTGGGGGCAGTGTTTCCTCCAAGGAAAACCATGTGTTCAGGAGGCATAATGTCTGGTTTGCACCTTATGTATGCAAGGTCAGCATAGCAGACTGTTAGAGATAAAATTGTCAGCAAGTATTGGCTGGGTTGACTATCCTCACACAGTGAGGTTCTAGAGAGGACAAATTTGTAACCACTGTGGGAGGAGGCCAAGACTCATGGGTTCTGCCCCAGCCGCCAGCATTCAGTTACTCTCAGCCTCCCTCCAGTGTGTGGCAGGACACGTGGATCCATCCACCCTGCTCTCCACCTGAGTCATCTCCCTAGGTATAAAGGATGGGTCTTTCTTCCAGGCCTATATCATCAGGTGAGTTTGGAACAAGGTGTGCAGCCCATCACTCCCCAGTTCCAGATGCATGTCCTCCTTTGCAATCCTCAGTCTTTCCCTTCCCAAACCATGTCCTCCTGCCACAGCCCAGCATGGCTGTTATTCACAGGAGGAGAGCCCTTGTTGTCTGAGGAGATGCCACTGCCTGAAGACTGTGGCTTAATCTCCAGCCTGGCACTAAGTCACCCGCAACCTAACAGGAGGTGATGTTGGCTCCCAGCCTGACTCAGCTGAGCCTGGATCCTACGAGTAGGCAAGAGCTTATTCTGAGCCCCTGGCCCAACCACGCTGACTCCTACCCTAGACCCTGTGCACTGGATGGAGCTGATCCTGAGTACCAACCCAGCTAAACTGACTGTGGATCCTGCATGCCAATCAGAGTTGACCCTGAGATTCAACCTAACCAAGCTAACCCTGGATCCCATACACCAACCACAGCTGAACCTGAGCCCCAGGCTAGCTGAGCTGACCTTGGATTCCACATGCCATCCAGAGATGACCCTCCGATCTGACCCAGCTGAGCTGACCCTGGATTCCAAACACCAGTCAGAGGAGACCCCACTCCCTAACCTGGCTGAGTTGACCCTGGAGCCTGTGCATTGTCGACCCGAGCTCCTGGACGCTTGTGCTGACCTCATCAATGACCAGTGGCCCCGCAGCCGTGCCTCTCGCCTACACTCCTTGGGCCAGTCCTCAGATGCCTTCCCTCTCTGCCTGATGCTGCTGAGCCCTGGTCTCACCCCCGAAGCAGCCCCCATTGTGGTGGGTCATGCCCGTCTGTCACGTGTGCTGGACCTGCCCCAGAGCCTCTTGGTGGAAACAGTGGTGGTGGCCCGGGCCCTTAGGGGCCATGGCTTTGGCCGCCGTCTCATGGAGGGCCTGGAGGTCTTTGCTCGGGCCCGGGGCTTCCGCCGACTGCACCTCACCACTCATGATCAGCTATACTTCTATGCCCACCTGGGCTACCAGCTGGGTGAACCTGTTCAGGGCCTGGTCTTCACCAGCCAACGGCTGCCCTCCACCCTGCTCCGTGTCTTCCCTAGGGCCCCCTCTTCCCAGCCACCCTGCAAAGTCCCTAGCCTCACTGCCCAAGCAGCCCCAAGGGGACGTAAGGGGCCTCCACCGCCACCACCCCCTCCCCTGCCCACCTCACCCCCATCTCCAGTAGGGCCCCTTCCACAAAACCTGCTGGAGACACAATACCAAGACCTCAGGGGATGCCCCATATTCTGGATGGAAAAAAATATCTGAGAGCCACCTAGAAAAAGGCACTGTCCTTCTGAGTCACTGGACTGCCCAGAACAGTACCAGCCTCAGCCCACTGGCCATACTTCAGCCCCTAGCCCCTGGGGGCAACTTTAGCCTGGATATATTTCCTGGGTATGAGGGGGGCCAAATATGGTAGCTCCAATAGCTCTGGCTTAGAGCCATCAGTGTAGATGAATAAAGGCTTCTGTTGAGTGTAGCTGTGACAGTTTTTTATTGATCTCCACCCTCACTTTTCCAGTTCCCTATCCCTAAAAAGTCCTTGGATCCAACTTGGCTCTGGGGTCATTGATGGGATGACACCTATCCTTTGCCTGCCTAACCTGCCAGACCCAGAGGACAGAATGGCTCTTCCTTTACCCATTCATTCACTCATTACCATTCACTGAGCCCTGCTGTGTCTGACCCTGGACTGGGTATAGGCAATGGGGAATTATACAAGATCCCATTCAAGGGGACAGATGGGCGTACTGTGTCAGGATCTACTGTGGGACAAGGAAGTACAAAGGCTTTGGGAGCACAAGTGCCCTCACTCCCTCTAGGGATTCAGAAGACCCAGAGGTGAATGATATCATAGCAGAGACCTGAGTGCTGAGTAGGAATTAAGTGAGGCATGCGAGGTGGTGAGAGCTGAGTGTTCTTGGAGCAGGGACCAAAATGGGAAGATGAAAGAAGAGTACTTGTGATAGCTGTGGTGGGGGGGAGTCTGGTGCCTTGACAGAGATGCAAAGCACTAGAGGGGCCCTACCCAGACCAGTTTGGGGCATGGCTGCTCTGAGAAGCCTATGGGATCCCTTAGAAACCATCATTTTCCCAACCCCCATCCTTGTGGGGAAGAGCTAGGAAGCTTTCCCTGCTCCTCCTGCTGTGCGGAAGTCATGGCTGTGAACTCCAAGCTCGTATTCCTTTTCTTCTGCAGGTTTCCATCTCTGTGGTACCACCATGCAGCTAGGCCCAGCTCTGCTGATGGGGATGGCCCTGTGCCTGGGGTGTGGCCAGCCCTTGCCACAGGCTCCTGATCACCCCTTCTATGTGTTATGGAATGTACCCTCAGCACGCTGTAAGACCCACTTTGGTGTGCACTTACCACTGAAAGCCCTGGGCATCATAGCCAACCATGGACAGCTTTTCCATGGCCAGAACATCTCCATCTTCTACAAGAACCAGCTTGGCTTCTATCCCTACTTTGGGCCCAGGGGCACAGCTCACAATGGGGGCATCCCCCAGGCTGTACCCCTAGACCGCCACCTGGCACGGGCTGCCCATCAGATCCGCCATAGTCTAGGACCCAACTTTGCTGGCCTGGCAGTGCTAGACTGGGAGGAGTGGTGTCCTCTCTGGGCTGGGAACTGGGGCCACCGCCACACTTACCAGGAAGCCTCCTGGGCTTGGGCACAGCAGGTGTTCCCTGACTTACACCCTCAAGAGCAGCTCCATAAAGCCCGTACTGGCTTTGAACAGGCAGCCCGTGCACTGATGGAGGACACACTGCAGCTGGGCCAGGCACTGCGACCCCATGGACTCTGGGGCTTCTATCGTTACCCAACCTGTGGCAATGGCTGGCATGGTATGACTTCCAACTACACAGGCCACTGCCGGGCAGCCACCCTTGCCCGCAACACCCAACTGCATTGGCTCTGGGCTGCCTCCAGTGCTCTCTTCCCCAGCATCTATCTCCCACCCAGGCTGCCGCCTGCCCACCACCAGGCCTTTGTCCGACACCGCCTGGAGGAAGCCTTTCGTGTGGCCCATGCTGGGCACACACATCCTCTGCCTGTCCTGGCCTATGCCCGCCTCACACACCGGAAGTCTGGGAGATTCCTGTCCCAGGTAAGTGGAAGCTGAGATCTAAGGGTCTGCATTGAGAGGCATGGTCCTGTCCTACAAAAGTCTTAAGGAGAAAACATTGATTTAAAGGGGGGGTCCTGATCTAGGGGTTCTAAGAGGAAAGCCCTATCCTGGATCATCTGAAGGAGCCATGGCTCTGTGTCAGAAGATCTGGAAGAGTAAAGCAGGGGCCAGCCCTGATCCAAGGAGAGCCCTGGTCCAAGGAGAGTCATTCTGAGTGGAGGGGATGCAAAGCCCCCAGAGACTCAATGCAAAGGCACCCAACTCTAGAGGTAGAATCAGATTGTGACAGTGAACCGAGAGTTTCTTGATCACGAAGGTGGACCCAGATGGATCCAGCCAGCCCAGCCTGGCGCTTAGCAGCTCTTTGCCTCTAGAATGACCTGGTGCAGACCATTGGTGTGAGCGCAGCACTGGGGGCAGCCGGCGTGGTGCTCTGGGGGGACCTGAGCTTCTCCAGTTCTAAGGTGATCATTATCCCCTTCAACCTGTCATGCAGCACATGCTGGGGCCCAGGGTAGGGGATGCCTTGTCAAGTCCACGGAGCAAGAACATGACACATCTTTTCCTTCCTCCTCAGGAGAAGTGCTGGCTTCTTCATGACTACCTGGTGAGCACCCTAGGCCCCTATGTGATCAATGTGACCAGGGCAGCCACAGCCTGCAGTCTCCAACAATGCCATGGCCATGGGCGCTGTGCCCGCCGAGACCCAGGAAAAATGGAAACTTTTCTGCACCTGCAGCCAGATGGCAGCCTTAGAGCTTGGGAGTCTTTCAGCTGTCGCTGTTACTGGGGCTGGACTGGCCCTACCTGCCAGGAGCCTAGGCCTGGGCTTGAGTAAGCAGTCTAAAGGCAGGAGTCCCTGCTTCTGCCTCTTCTTGTCCCTGCTGCCACTTTCCCAGGAAGTTCCTGGAGGAACTCCCCGTTTAGCTCTATTCAGCTTACAATTAACCTTCCCAAGCATACACCCCACTTCCCTGGAATTTCTGAGGGGTGGAAAGAGCAAGAAAAAAAAAACGCTTATAAAACCAAGGCCCAGGCTGGAGTTGACTTAGTGGAAGAGCACTTGCTTAGCATGTGTGAGGCACTGGGTTTGATTCTCAGCACCATGTATAAATAAATGAATAAAACGAAGGTCCATCATCAACTTAAAAAAAAAAAAAAAAAAAAAAAAAAAAAAAAAAAACAGAGATCATCTGACTCCACATGACACAAAGCATCCTCTGGCCATCAGGGCTCCAGCTGGTTAGGGTTGCCAGCCCAGATTTTGTTCCTACATCTTAGTGGGTCCACAGAGAAGTCACAGGAGGCCTATTCAGGGGCATTCGGTTCCAAAAGATCTGAAATAAGATCTCTAAGTGCCAAGCTGTTGTCTGCACTCTGCTTTTATTATAAAGTCACTTTTTCTTTCATTGCCTGAAAGCGTGTTTGTTCTCCCTATGCTACCAAGCCCCAAACTCTTCTCAGGGTCCCAGGATTTAGCCCTGAGCCTTTGCGCAAGCGCCCCGCTGCAAGGGCCCTAAAACGCCTGTCCTGCCATGGTGCTTCATCCGTGGAGGGAAACTTCAGAGTTAAAGACTGCAATTGTGCAAGGCGCGGGACTGGAAGGCGGGCAGGGCATTGTGGGTGCATAGTTCAGCTAGGGCGGGCACGGCTTGTGGGTCCAAGAGTGAACTGCGACTACCGTGGTGCTCTGCTTCTAGCCGGCCGGCCGTAATCTGTGCGCGCAGCCCCCTGGGAATAGTAGTTTCGGTGCCTTGCATGTGGGTCTGAACCGGGTGGCCGGGAACTCGCCTTCCCAGCGACCCGTTTGGCAGGGCGGGGCGCCTCGCGAAGATGGTGGCGCGCGCGGCGTGTGGCTCCCGTCGTCTGTCCAAGTCTCTTCGCAGCGCACCAGCCAGCATCTCGCTGGTTTGGAGCCCCAGCCCGCCGGGTCCCTGACCCCGCGCCCCCCATACCCTGTTCCCGTCATGCCCCGGGCGCGTAAGGGAAACGCGCCCCGCAAGGGCGGCCAGCGCCGTGGAGGTGAGTTGGGGGCGCCAGGCAACTGTTGAGCAGCGAGCAGAGGCCCTGCATGGGTCCCCGTCGTGTCCCCTAGGGTCCTGGAGCGGGAAACCCCTCTTGATTAGCCCAGCCTATCCTCCCAGAACTCTGCCGATGCCAGCACGTGCCAGTGCAGGCATCAGCCACGTGTGCACCCAACTTGATCGCGCTGCCAGCCGCCTGTCGGGATCCCGCTCTCCCAGTAGTGACTCAGCCAGTACCTCTGGACATTGTTTTTCCCACTGCCTTTCCGTTCCAGTTGCCTGCTGGGGTGGATAAACCCACTGGACAGAGAGCAAAACCAGCTTCCTTTCTAAGACCGTGTCCTTTGGTGGACTGGACAGGGAAGCTGGCAGATGCCTAACCTGCTCCCAGAACTGAAAGAAGTGAGATGCGAATAGAAAGCTACAGAATCGGTTCTTGACCATTCCTCTCAGGAGACTGAATGAATACCCTAGAGCCTGAGGCAGTCTTAGTACTTTCTAATCAGCCTCAACCAGGAACCTGTACTGTTGAAGTAAACACATATGTTTGTTCTGATGGGACAGAGTGCCGGGCGGGCACAGCTTTGAACTGGTCACCGCCCTAATGGGGCTTGGGTGGGGGACACTTAATAGGGTAGTGACAGTTCCACAGGGACTGGTGGTGAAACTTTTTCACTGAATGGTGTCAGTCCCAGACTGAGGAACTTGGGAAATCACATGAAAGGAGATCCTCTGGGTGAGTTCTGAGAAGGTGAGAAGAAAGAACATGGGAAGAGAGCACGTTGTACAAAGGCCTAGCAGCTGCAGGGATCATAACACAGTGGAGCAAATGAGAGAAGGCTGGGCTACTTTTGCAGCTAGGTAGAGAACAGGTGAGCAGGGGCCAGTGTGCCTGCTGGACTTTTTCCTACAGGCTAAGGAGTATAAGTAGTTCCAGAGATGTAAGGCCAGCTTGGTCATCAGAACCTGTCCAGGGCTCTGCCACCCTTACCGAAGTCTACACTTGACCTTGGACAGAACACATACACAGGAAGGCTCTCACCAGAGACTTCCCTGTGTTCATCTTTTTTAGGGGGCACTTTCAGCTCTTCCAAGGTCAGGAGGACTATGTTTATCTAATCCCTAGAGCTGAAGGTCCTGGATGAACCAAAGGAAGCTCAGAAGACAGTATACTTAATCATAGGGTACCCAGCACATCCAGTAGAAGCTGGGCTTTTGCTCTCAGAACTTATAGGTGGCTTGATGAATTTGTTGGCCTGCAGCAGAGCCATAACAAATCACTTGTCTGTTTTGCAGATAGAGAAATGGAGGCTTCAAAGCCTGGGCAACTGACCCATTATAACTCTGTTAGGATGTAGAGCTGGGGACTAAGGGTGTAGTCCAGTGATAGAATACTTGCCTAGCATGCATAAGGCCCTGGGTTTGCTCCTTAGCACGGGGGAAAAAAAAAGAAGAAGAAGAAGAAATGATCTGCCCCAGGTCTGTCTAACTATAACCTAAGACCCTGACCTTTGTATTGCCCACTTTGGGGCATAATCCAGCTGGGCCACAGGTCTAGATGGTACCCAAGCAGCCCCTCCCTTCTGCCTCTACCTGGCTCCCAGTCTACTTAAAACAGGCTTCCATCTCAGGAGGCTCTTCACACGACGTCTGCCACATTATTCCTACTGGGCCTTGCTCTTGATGCTCTTCAAAAGATAGGTTTCCTTCCCTTCTTCTTGCTTCCTGATTCAAGTCTGCTGCATCAGTCTTTGTACTGCCCACCTCAGTTTTGGGCCCCTCATCTACAGGGGGGCAGCATTCTGTCTTGTGTGATCACGAGGTTGAGTGAGATATGCCCAAGCCATCCCTTATCAATGAAAGCGAGCCATTTTTTTTTTTTTTTGAAAGACAGGGTCTTACTGTTGGCCAAGGCTGCCCTTGAACTTGGATTCTCTTGCCTCAGCATCTTGAGTAGTTGGGATTATAGGTGTGCACCATGTTACCCCACAAACATACCCTATTTTTACACTCCTCAGGTGCCCGAAGCAGTGCCCAAGCTGACTCAGGTTCCAGTGAGGATGAGGCAGCCAGTGAGGCCCGCAGCACCACCAGTGACTGCCCCAGTCTTCTCAGCACCACAGCAGAGGACAGCCTAGGTGAGAGCAGGTGGTAGTTTGGCTGGGGCTCAGCTCAGGCTCCTTTGGGTGAGGGCAAGAAGTGGTGCTGACCCACTGGCCTTGCAGGGGGGGATGCCATGGATGAGCAGGGCCAGCAGGAAGACCTTGAGGAAAAGCTGAAGGAATATGTGGACTGCCTCACAGACAAGAGGTACTCCTGGCTGCCAGCCAACTCCTACACCCAGGGCCCTGCCATGCCAAATGTGAACAAAAGGTTGGCCCCCATGACCTTACTTCTCTATCTCCCTAGTGCCAAGACCCGGCAAGGAGCTCTAGAGAACCTGCGCCTGGCCCTGGCCTCCCGCCTACTCCCTGACTTCTTGCTGGAGCGCAGCCTCACACTGGCTGATGCCCTGGAAAAGTGCCTCAAGAAAGGTTAGGCCCTTGGGACTCATGGGGAACCTTAACTGGGCAGGTGCTGACCCTTGCTGCCTGGGCTAACTGAAAGGATCCTACAGGGAAGGGCGAGGAACAGGCCCTGGCTGCTGCTGTCCTAGGCCTGCTGTGTGTGCAGCTGGGCCCTGGACCCAAGGGCGAGGAGCTGTTCCACAGCCTGCAGCCCCTGCTGATCTCTGTGCTCAGTGACAGCACAGCTAGCCCTGCTGCCCGGCTCCATGTGAGTGTTTCCAAGCCCCAGAAAACCTTTCCTCCACCTTATCCCTAAGTAGAGTGGTGGGTTTCACTTGTTCAGGCTCCCCTACTCTAAGGGAGTTGAACCCCATGACTGGGAAGCTGGACTCATTCCCTAACCAGGCCTGTCTCTGTCCTCCTCCCAATAGTGCGCTTCTGCTCTTGGCTTGGGTTGCTATGTGGCTGCTGCTGATGTCCAGGTAAGTTTCCTTTGGACACAGTGGTAGAACACCTAAACCCATAGGTCTGTTCCTGAGCCCATCCCTTGTTTCTCTGTGCTCCTAGGACCTGGTCTCTTGCCTTGCCTGCTTGGAAGGTGTTTTCAGCCGGTCCTGTGGCACAAGTGGTTCCTCAACTCCTATGATCCCTGCCAGTCTGCATGGACTGCTTTGTGCTGCCCTGCAGGCCTGGGCATTGCTGCTCACCATCTGCCCCAGCACCCATATTAGCCACATCCTCAACAGGTAGGGGCAGCTGTCCGTGGGGAATGGGAGGAGATCATGATGGGGCCCTCAACCCACACATGTACCCTAGCATACCCTTTCCCTAGGCAGCTGCCCCGGCTGCCCCAGCTCTTGTCCAGTGAAAGTGTGAACCTGCGGATTGCTGCTGGTGAAACCATCGCATTGCTCTTTGAGCTCGCCCGGGACCTTGAGGTGTGAGGGACAGTGGGGGTTGGGGGATGCCTGCTGGTGCCACTGCCCATCCCAGACTGGATGCAGAGCATGCCATAGATAACAGAGCAGCCTTGGATCATTATACAGGGAAGATGGTCTCAACGTTGACTCACATGCTAGGGGCTGTGATGAGGACCCTGAACAGAGGTATTCTGTGTAGGCAGAGGCCAAGGAGGGGTTGAGGGAGGTCAGACAGAGAAGAGAAGGACTGCCGGGTGCAGTGACTCATGCCTGTAATCTCAGCAGCTGGGGAGGCTGAGGCAGGAGGATCATGAATTCAAAGCCAGCCTCAACAACTTAGCGAGGACCTAAGCAACTCAGTAAGACCCTATCTCTAAATAAAATATCTCTAAATAAAAAATCTCTAAATAAAATATCTCTAAATAAAATAAAAATTAGGGCTGGGGATATGGCTCAGTGGTTAAGTGCTCCTGGGTTCAATCCCCAGTACCAAAAAAAAAGAGAGAGAGAGAGAGAGAGGAGGAGGATTCTCAGTGAAAGGAAGGCTTTGGGGCAACTTACATTAAGAGCCAACAGGAAAAAAAAAAAAAAAGAGCCAACAGAGCTCACAAACTTCAACCCCATGTCTCCATCGCTCCCCTACAGGAGGACTTTGTTTATGAAGACATGGAGGCCCTCTGTGGTACCCTGCGCACTCTGGCCACTGACAGCAACAAGTACCGAGCCAAGGCTGACCGCCGGCGACAACGCTCTACTTTCCGCGCTGTGCTGAACTTCATTGAGGTATGTGTGAGAACGAGTGTGTTCTAGTATGAGTGTATACCCAGGCATAGAGCCAAGCCTAGTTGTGTGGGCCCCTCTACCCTGCAGGGCAGTGAATGTGAGGAAGAGACAATCCGCTTTGGACTTGAAGTGCTCTATGTGGACAGCTGGGCTCGGCACCGGATCTATTCTGCCTTCAAGGATGTGCTGGGTTCCGGCATGCACCACCACCTCCAGGTGGGGAGGCTATTCAGGAAGGGCTGCCCAACTTGGCTGCTTCAGACTGTCCTGAATTTATTGCCTTCTTTATCCCCAGAACAACGAGCTTCTTCGTGACATCTTTGGCCTGGGCCCAGCGCTGATGCTGGATGCCACTGCCCTGAAGGCCTGCAAAATTTCACGCTTTGAAAAGGTTTGTGCCCTGGACACCTGTACTTTCCCTTTCTTTGCTTTTCCTGGGGGCCTAGAGCTCAACAAAGGCTGCTTGGGGAGCCTAGGCTTTCCCCTTCCTGGCTCACCACATCACTCTCTTTACTCCTACCCCAGCACCTGTACAATGCTGCTGCCTTCAAAGCTCGGACCAAGGCTCGCAGCCGTGTAAGGGACAAGCGGGCAGACATCCTGTGAGGTGGACCAGCTAAAGAGAAGACTCCACATTCTTGCCCACATTTTTAACAGAAGACAGTGCAAGAACTGGTCTCTGCCAGTGATTGTCACTTTATTTTTTTAATGGCAAAACCAAAAACAGATAGGGTGGGTGAGTGGAAGGTCAGGACCCTTGGAACCCTGGCCTTTGTCTCTGCACTCAACCTTGTGACCTCTTCCTGTCCTTTCTCTGGTGAGACCAAATGTGTGCCTCTCCCAGGGTAGGCAGTAGGGAAGCTGACCCTTTTCTTTTTTAGGCCTTGTTCCCGTGGGGTGACCCACTTTCTTTGGGGGATTGGCATCTGGACAGATGCCACCATATAAAGGTGTAGAAGCAAAGTGATCTGGAATGGATTTGTACAGAGTTTTAAAGATTAAAAGAGATAATTAAACAGAATGTTCAGCTTCTTGTGGCCCTGACTCCTGGGTATTTCAGCCTGCTCTCCTTCCCCATCCATCATCCCAGATTTGGGCCCAGCTGGGTCTCCTCCATCTCACCTTTGCCCTCCCAGGCAGTCTCTCCCCAACTCAGAACCCAGCCTGTCCTTGAGAACTGAGGCCGGACCCCCACTGAGAGGCCTGGCAATGACTGCAGTGGGGGCAGCTATTTCTAGACTTCTGAACCTTCTATCTAGGGGCGGCCAGAGGGTGCTGACAAGCCACAGGAAGAGCCAGGAGGCTGATGCCCATTCCTGACCTTAAGCCACCCAAAGCAGGCCCTTGGCATCAGAAGGCTTATCTGGGTTTGACCTGAAGAGGTCAGGAGAGGGAGGCAGGCAGCTATAGAGTCACATTAGGCTCTTGTACAAAAATCTCACCAAGGAAGTAGTGTAGACCAGCACTGGGAGAGGAGAGGCCTGTCAATGGCTGCTTTATTCCCCCACATAAACCCCAGGCCCCGGGTTCAAGTCGCATCTCAGCTGGGTGCTCGGGCTTCACTGGAGTTCAGCCTCCTCAGCTGGCTTAGACTGGCTAGGCGGAGTTTGAGCAGAGTTTCCTCCTGTGTTCGCAGTGTGTGTGCTAGGACCCGCAGTGATTCACTCTGCAGCACTGGGGATGTACAGCCATTTGTGGAACCTGTCAGACCATATTGCTCCCCCAAACTTCCCCCAATCAGCACAGCATCAGGGAAGCTCCCACTGACCTGCCCCCACCCTTTATTGCTACAGTATCTGCAGTTGCTCCTTCCAAAGAGCCACCCAGTGCCTACTGCCTTGCCCTCAGTTTCCCACCAGCACTCCCTACCGCTCAGGTAGACAGCCAGGATGGCAAGTGCGAGGCAGGTGAGCACCAGCAGTGCCAGCAGTAACAGGAATCCCCCACGGCCACACACTGGGCTGCAGCCAGCCTGGGCACACAGTGATGGTGGCAAGACACCTAGCAGCTCATCCCACTGCCGCACCTCTTCAGCCAAATAGGGACGAAGGGAGCCTGTGGTGAGGATGAGACATTAGGAGGGCAGCAGTACATCTCCCAGTACGTCCATCCCTCACCCCTGCTCCCACTCACCTCCACTGTGCAGGTCACTGATGGACTCCACTCTGTGCAGATGCACCTCCTGCACATGGTTGGGGTCTAATAGCCCCCTGCTCCTCTGGCTCTGTGTTGATGCCACAGTGTCTGCAAGGAAGCGGATATGATTCAGCCAACAGCCCTTCTCCCAGGTAACCTCAAGCAGCAGAAACTTGGGAAGGATGGGAACGACCACAGGGCATTTTGCTCCAAATCTCATACAACTTCAGGAATGACCCTTGGTTCAGATCCAGAACACCTCAGCCACTTTATTCTGTGTACAGTGGCAAGTACACTCAACTTGCTGCCATGTTTCATTCTAAGCACCCCAAGGACCTTTAGCTATTTATCTGTCTGCTCATTTCTAGCAAATATTTCTTCAGTCTTGCAGGACTAAGCCCACAGCACACACAATTCAGTCCTGCCTCTTCTGTTTATCAAGGACCTGCGGACCCTGTGAATCATCAGTCCAGACCTTATACTCTGCCTTCTGGGCAAATTCAAGACATCATGGAAACCGGGTGCGGTGGCACAGGCCTGTAATCCCTGCAACTCAGGATATTGAGGCAGAATGATGGCAAGTTCAAAGCCAGCCTCAGTAACTAAGGAAGTCTTTGTCTCAAGACATCGTGGAACCTTTCCTTCCCAGCCTTGGTTCTGTGTTCTTTAACAAATGCAGTGTGAGTCTGCCATTCTGCAAAACCTGCTATTTTCACTCAACATCACTACAGGAGACCCTTCTCTATTAAAACAGTTTCTCATGCCTCTGCAGGCATCACTCTGAGACTGCCTGGGCATTTAGGTTATTTCTGGAATCCTTGGAAGTTAACAACCCCCAGACATTCATCATTGAGTTTGAAAATTTCCCCCAATTTCCTGGTAGTTGTTAAGGACAATTAAGGAAGGGTTTTGTTTGATTTGGTTTGGTTTTTGTTTTTTCTCAGTTCTGGGTATTGAACCCAGGGCCTCACACATGCTAGGCAAGCACTCTAGCACTGAGCTATATCCCCAGTACTTCCACAACCCCCGTTTTATTTTGTTTGTTTTGTACCAGGGTTGAACCCAGGGGTGCTTAACCACTGAGCCACATCTCCAGTCCTTTTTATATTTTATTTCGAGACAGTGTCTCACTAAGTTGCTCAGTGCCTCACTAAATTGCTGAGACTGAATTTGCAGTCCCCCTGCCTCAGCCTCCCAAGCTGCTGGGATTATAGTCATGTGCCACCATTCCTGGCCTTTCTTTTTGGAGACAGGGTCTCACTGTGTTGCCCAGGTGGGCTTCAAACTTGCCATTCTCCTGTCTCAGCCTCCAGAGTAAGCTGGCATTACAGTCATGTGATATCATTTCTGGCAGGAATTTCTTTTTTCAGCTATCATCAAATTATCCCCCAGAAGATGCATCTGCAGCCCCAACATTGCCACCATTAGGCATCCCCACTGGGGGAAAAATATTTATATTCACACAGGTGCATATATATTTGCTAATATGAGAGATTAGAAATTACCTTTATTTACTATTTTTTTTATGGGGCTAGGGATCAAACCCAGATGTATGCTAGGCAAGTGCTATACCACTGAGCTACAACCTCGGTCTTGAGTTGTCTTTTTTAATTGTTTTGTTGGGATTTCTTGCTGGCTTCGTATTCCTGGACTTTAGTGATCCTCCTGTCTCAGCCTCCCATGTACTATCAAAGTTTTTGTTGTTTGTTTTGTTTTGTTGTGGTACTGGAGATTGAACCCAGGGGTACTCTACTGCTGAATTACACCCCCAGTCCTTTTTATATTTCACTTTTAGACAGGGTCTAGGTTGCCCAGATTGACCCTGAACTTGGAATTCTGTCTCAGTCTCCTGAGCCACTGGGATTACAGGTGTGTGCCAATGTGCCTGATCCATGAAAGTACTTTATGGTTTCTAAATATGTTTAAAAAATATGAACCCAGGGACACTCTACCATTGAGTAAAATCCCCAGTCCTATTATTTATTTATTTATTGGTACTGAGGATCGAACCCAGGAGCACTTTACCACTAAGCTAGCTACATCTCCAACCTTTTTATTTTGAGATGCCTAGGTTGGCCTCAAATTCATAATCCTCCTGCCTCAGCTTCCAGAGTTGCTGGTGGGTGCCACCATGTCCAGATAATTATATTTTCTTCCGGTGTTCTTTGACTTGACTTTTAAAAATCTTGACCCCCATAAGAGCTCCAGATACCTAAAAGTTGGACAACAGTGAAGGAGGACTTTAGAAGGATTCTTCCTGTTAGGGGTAATAGTGGCTTTGGACTCTGGGTCTATCACTCTCGGGACAGTAACTCAACCTTCATAATTTGCTTGAAGCTGTCCCTTAACATGCTCAAAATCAAGCTTTTAAAAAAAAAAAAAAAAAAACAGATGCTTGCAGACCTTAGGTCTGAGTGATGGTTTGAAGGTCAAGTACCTTCTTCACGCTTAGTGTGCTTTTCCCTAATTTAAACTGAATATGGATACTGTTTGTTACAGAAAAATACACAGTAAATATTATTGTTAAGGTCCCCCACAAAAGACAAACATTTCCTCTTACCCAAGTTCAAGCGTCTCCCCCTGCAGTATAAAATGTTGAAAATGTGATGAGAGGAGCCAGTCAGCTGGACCAAGCTGGGTTGTGGGCTATCACCTAGAATTATGAAGAAGCTAGTCCTGTGACCTGGCCAGTCTTCACCTGCAGCTTCCTAGATTCCTGTTGCTGTGGCTCCTCTGAGCCTTAGGACTTCTTATAGTGGTTCAGCAGTTAGGTGACTGGCCACCAAGCTCTTGACTAGCTGTCTGTCAGTCTTTCTAGATTGAGGGACCTCAACCCTTAGTTAGTTGGGGATATTTAGTCCTAAATTGGGGGAAATCGGAGGCCTATCTACTGCTCAGTCCCTAGGCCATGTACCCAAATGGGCCCGCCTGCCAGTCCCAGTTTCCTCCCTGAAGGAATAGCTACACTGGCCAGGCAGCTGTCCAGATACCCACACCCACTTAGAGTGGCCTGTAGTTGACCCACTCCTAGTGGGTAGCTTCCCCCAATCCCTCCCTGAAGGGGAAACTGAAATAGGGCCTAATGTGGGACAGGGTTCTAGGCATGGGGGTGGCTTTTCGTTCATGCATGGGGTAGGTCATTTCACTAGAGCTGGGACATGAAAATTGACCACTAGTCAAACAATGAGGTCAGTGGGACAGGGTGTCTCTCCATGGTCCGCAGGGTCATAGGACTGGGGCCTTGCCCTCCCTCTTGGTCACCCCCTCCTACCTTCTTGAGTCTCCTCAGGCATGGCAAATGGTAGGCAGTCAGGGGGCCAATGAGGGTGCCCAGCAGCAGGGCTGGACAAAGCAGCAACAGCTTCTCTGGGAGCCTGGGGAAGGCCTGGCCACATTCCAACCTGGGCTTAAAATAGGCCTGAGCTCAGCCTGCTGGGCTATATTTAGAGGGGGTAGCTCTTAACCATCAGAAGGGGCAGAGTGACCCACATGGGCCAGCCTAGACTATCTACCTGGTGATGGAGCTCAGCCAAGAGCATGCTTCCACCAGTACACAGGCCCAGTGGCCTTCTTAGGGAACTATATCACTCCTATATGTACACAGGCCTTGGGGCCTTCATCTAGAACAGCCATCACAGGCTCAGCTTGTAGCAATGCCCCACATGGCAGCCATGACATAAAAGAGACACTGTGCAACTCTACTCAGCCGGCCCTCTTCCCTTGTAGACCTTTACTCACAGCCTGGTCATCTCCTCCCTGCAAATATGAGACAAACATCCACCATTGTGTGGTGTGCTAGCACTAGAGATTGTGGGTATTGGACAACTGAAACCCAGTGCCACAAAGGCTCTCATGGTCCCAGAAGTGGACATCTGCACGTATGTGCACGCATAATACCTATGGTGGCCAGTGGACAGACCTGTATTAGAAGTCAGTACTTCTACTACTAGACTTACAACCTTATGTAAAGGATCAGCCCTCTCTGGCCTGTTTTCTCATCTGTAAAAGATGAACAACAAGGATTCCTCGCTGGCAGAGTCATTGAGAACAGAGATATAATCATGTGTCTAAAGAATTATCCTGAAGCACAGTTTTGGTTCTCTCTCCCTCTGCTCTCCACAAGGGCATACATATCACATGGGTCATATGAGGATCTGCTTACCCTTGTTGTGGAAAGGCAGTACAGCTTCCAACCCTCCCATGGGAGGATCCCTGGGCCCCTCCTACCCAACTGGGACAAATTAAGACTATGAATTTTACCACCCAAAACATCCCAAATTCATCACTACATGATGTCAAACTGGCCTCCTTGCTGCTCCTGGATGTGGTAAGCTTGTTCCCTGCTCCAGGACTTTGCACTCTGTTTCCTCCTGGAATTCTCTGCCCCCAGATATTCCTGTAGCTGGTTACTTCCTGTCTTTCAGTTCAAACAACATCCTTTCAGTGAGGCCTTCTGCTCACATTCTTTTCCCTATCACCCACCCAGTTATGTTTTCTTCTGAGCACTTAGCCCATACATTATATTATGCAGAATGTACGGTGCATGTGTGTCCCCAAAGGCCCTAGAGAACCTGCTCAGTCACTTAAACACCATTATTAATCCTCACCTGACCAATCTTGACAGAAGAAACAAAGGCCCTAAAACTGCTAGGAAGATGCCCAAAAACACAGAGCAAGATCTACTACTAGTGGTCATCCGCTGGGGCCATTCCAGCTTCGGTTGATAATGTGTTTATTGCATTACTTTAGTACAGTCGTCCAGCCTTGCCCCGACCCCAAGAGCCTAGCCTATTCACAGCTTTCTGCTCGGAACCGTCTGAGGATGCCTAAGGAGAGGAATGCCTCTCCCAAGGTGGCTACCCAGGACACCTCCCTAGTCCTGCTCCTTCCTCTGGAACCCTGGTTCTTGGTCCCGCACCAGCTTCTGGGCTGCCCTTCCGGGGCTACATTCAAGGGTTATCCTGTTAATAAATAAGCCGGAGCGGCTGCCCTTCAGCCAGGGCCTGTCGGTTGGTGTGTACGTCAGCCCGAGGATTTCTGCGTGCCGGGTCCCAACCCATCAATCTGTCTTCCTAGGGTCAGTCTGTCCCCTCTTCTGCCTGTAGTCTCCATCTGGTCCCTGGCGTGGGAATGGTCCAGTCACCACTGCGCTGCACTACGCGGGCCCCGCTCAGCACGAGGCTCTGAAGCGTGAGTCCGCCTGTTGCGGCCCTTCCTGCGTGACTCCAGGGCCGGTGGGCGAGGCGCTGGCTGCGGGCGGCACATGCGCAGGGAGTTCGTGCCCCCACCGCCGCCCGGTTCCACCAGCTGTAGAAAGTCCCGGTACCAGAGTTTAGGACCCAGCGACGCAGAAGGCGAAGCTTCTTCGGCCCGCGCCAGCCGTTCAGCCTGCGCAGCACTCAGCACGTGCAGCTCCAGGCGGCGCAGTGGCTGTGTAAAACCCTGCTCCACCGCTGCACATAGGTACACTCCTGAATCCTGGCGCCGCACGCCGCTCAACAGCAGCCCCCGCGCGGTGCGCTCAGCGCGCTCCTCCACCAGCACCTGTCGGGAGAGGGGCGGCGTGAGTCTGGGGCCTCCTCGGGGAGGAGGAACTTAAACAAAAGGTCATTGAGAACCAAGGGGAAGTGGAAAAGGAGCACCCGCTGCTGCATATTTGTAGGTTGGGTGCATGGGATCTTCAAATGAAGATCCGAACGGGGCGGGGTTCACCCGAATATGGGGGGCGGGCCAGGGACCTAAATGGGCGGATGGAGGGCGGATCCCTCTCCAGAAGATAGCTGGGTGGGTCAGGATACCGTGGGGCCTCACTGGGATATGAAGTGCATGTAAGAAATCAAATGCGACCGTACGGGTAAGGGGTGTAGTTGGGAGGGACCTCATTAGCCTGGACTTTACCTAGATGTGGAATACAGGCCAAGGGCCTTTTTGGGCAGGGCGGAACCTTTCCTTAGGGATGTAGAGGGTGGGAAAGGTGCCAGCTTGCGAAGGGAGGAGTGAGGCTCACCTGGGTGTGAGACGCCTCCCCTAAACGCTGGAAGGTCCACTCCACGTAAGCCTGCAGCGAGCGGGGCTCACACTCCAGAAAGGCGCTGCCACCCTCCACACCGAAGACCTTCCGCTCCAACAGTGCCGGACGGGACAAATCTGGAAACCAGGAGAAAGTTAAACTCAGGGAGGGCAGGGTGGGATGGATCATTTTCAGGGGATTCAGAGTGGGGGCAAATGGGGCACTTACCCCCGGAACATAACATGCTGGGGTCGCCGTTCCTTATGTCTTGCCGTCGGAACCGTCTGAGGAGAGCATTGGAATCTCCGTGAGCCCTTCTTTTTCCAGTCAGGGGCATCCAAAGACCCTTTGTTTCCCTCCCTGCGGCTGGATCCCGACCCGGACCCGGACCAGGACCCCGAGCTCGCCCACCTCTTGGCACTAGGCTGGAAGCGCGTGCATGCGGCCCCGTCCCAGGCGCAGTAGGGATCACGCGCCAGACAGCATTCAGCACAGGCGCGGCCGTGGGCAGCGCAGCGGTGCAACGCGATCTGGGCCACTGCGCTCCGCGAGGCTACGTACAGCTGGTGCTAGAGGGTATGAGGGGCTCCAGGCTGACCTAGGGCGGTTCCGCGCCTGCCTCCCATTGGTCAGAAATCCCTTCCCCCACTTTACAGATAGGAACACTGAGGTGCACTTAGGTCACACAGTCTAGCAAAGGCAGAGCCTATACTCAAACGCCAGACTGCGTGTGAACTACCAAAAGAGGCAAAATAATTGGATGCCTGGGGCATAAGCTCAGGATGTCCCATGCCCCACCCTTTTGGACACTCACCCTTTTGGAGGAGATTTGGATGCTGGTGACTGCAGCAGAGTCCTGAGAGGGAGAAGGGACACCAGGATTAAGGTTTAGTGGTGGGTGAGGGGGCTGGGCAACTGGGATCAATGCCTCACCTCAAATACATGCAGCTCTTCCAGGAGCAGCCCCTCAGAGCTAGGCCAGCTACCCTTGGGGACTGAGATCACCTTCAGCACTGTGCCTACATCTGCAGGAATGAGAAGTGGGGAGTGGCTACAGGTTTTCCCTGATAACCAGGCCTGGGGTCTTCTGCCTTAGAGTCCCCCATCCTCAGCATGATTGGGTCATGAGGTGAAGATTAGATTGGAACAATCAGGGTAGCATCCAGAAAGTGGAGCCACAGGCCAGGCAAAAAGGTAGAGATGGTACTGAACATGGAAAGCTTCCACTACCAAGCCAAGGAGCCTGGATGAAGTCCTGGGATCAGTCATTGTGGCAGGACCCTGACCTGTGCCAATGAAGAGGACATCATAGTGTCCATCAGCAGCTGCTACACGATCTGCAGCGATTTGGGTGAAGGTGTATCCAGCGCCCACTTGTAGGAAGAGAGGGCGCCCCCCCATGGGCAGGATGGAGTTGTACATGAGAGGGTGGTTACGAGCAAACTGGATGACGTCATCAGGGAAGTCCTTGGTGGAACTGAAGGTGCCAAAGGTCTTGCTGGGGCACTGGAGAGGGAGGGAAGAAGGCACAGCAGGGTTATAGGCTTTGGGGTTTGGTGGGCAACCCTCCACTGCGGACCTCTGGGAATAAGTAAGAAGGATGCCCTGCCTTGGGGATTTCAGCCTTGCCCTGGGAAGGCTCAGATTGAGCCTAAGGCTGAAAGGGGAGATGTGGCATTCCTCCGAAGATCCCTAGCTGATGATGGTGACCTTTTTCCACCCATAACAAAAGGAAGAAACCAAATTCACCAAAAAGACCCCAGGACAACTTCTCTACCCTTGAGACTTTTAAGTGGGTTATGGCAGGAGTACCCTACATACCATGCCAGGCCGTGGGTAAGGGACACGACCCTGGTAGGACACCCACTGGTGCGTGGGCCCCTCCTTGTGTGCAAAGGGTCCCAAGAAGGCCCGGCGAACATCGTTCATGCTGTATACACACACAGCAGAGCCCTGGAAGATGCCACTGCAGGCAATGGCAAGAGGTGGAGTGAGGGGGCCCAGTGAGCCCAGCAGGCCTTAAAGAGAGGAGAGTGTTCCCCACCTCTCACCCCTTACCTGGAACTGGAGAAGACAGCATAGAGCAGCGGAGTCCGGCGGTCCCGTGAAGACATCAGGAACACATCCTCTGCATAAAAAGGGTCTAGTTGAAGAAGAGTGCACAGCCAGCCTCTTTGGCCCAGTTAGGCTCCTGGAGTCTGCACCCCTGACCCTTTCCCCCATCATATTCCTCACTCAAAGCACTTACGAAGCTGGTCGAAGTGGGTGTCCCCCTCAACCCCTGGAACAGAGCACACCAGCCGTGCCTTCAGGAACGTTGTCCACTTGTTGACCAAGCTGCGCTGGCCACCCACATCGTTCTGCGGGGAGGATCCCAGGGTATAAGAGCGGAACCCCAGCGGGGCAAAGGGGCGGGGGCAAGGCTACTCAGTGAGTGGCGCAGGGATTCCTCACCCGGCAGATCTGGCCAACGCGAGACACAGTCAAGCGTCCCAGTGCGGGCGCTGCCTCCACCGCCGACTCACGGAAGAAGAAGTAGACTTTGTCATCGTCAGGGTTCTCACTCTCCGGAATCCAGAAGACCTTGATAAACTTGGGTTCTAGCCGCAACAGGAGGCATAGATTTGGCCTCGCCAAGTCACTATCTACCATCTTCTCACGCCAGGGGCTACACAGTAGCGTCTGACCACCCAGCTTCCAGAACCGAGTCCTAAGGACTTGCGATGTAAGGAACAGCCACGAGGGGGCAGCAGAGTCCGTGGCTGCCTGAGCACGCAGGCAGGAAAGGAATTCCAGGGACTTCAGATCTAGGCCCTCAAAGTTCCTCAGGCATATGGGCCAGGAAAAGGAGGGAAGGAAGGACATGGGGTATCCGGTTTCACCTTGGCTATTGAATCTTTCTTTGGACCAGATCAGATGCTCCCCACTCCTGTTGGATCCCATACTCTTAAAATAACCTATTTCATCCCCTGACAGTTTCTGTCCCTTATCATTGCTAGTGCCACCAGCCTGTTTCTTTGCTTGTTCATGCCTCAGGGCCTTTGCACTAGTTGCTCCCTGTACTTGGAATGGTCTTCTCTCAATTCTGTTGACTGGCTTTCTTGTGCTTTGAAAATTAACTTAGAGCTTTCCCTCAGCAAGGTGGCTGCCTTTCCCCAACCTGGGGGTTCCTTTCCCTTCATCACCATTTTCTCATCTACCTCATTGTTGCTGGAATTTATCATGTATTTGTTCTGAGATCTGAGAACTCAAAGAGAGTATGGGCCATACCTATCTTATTTGTCCCCAAAAACCAGTGCCTGGCATGGGGCTTGTTGAGATTTGACTATACCCATTGCTCACTTATTTTCTGTTTGCTTGGGACCTGCTCTGTGACAAGATGGCAGCCCCTGTCCACTAACCCCACCAGGCTCTCACCGTTAAGCCAGCGGGAATCATGTGGCTCTGTTCGGAGACTCGGACGCTGGCCCAGGCTGCGAAAGATGGTAAAGTCCCGGCCCATGAGGTCTGCTGCCACCCCTGAATACAACTCCTCCCCTGCAGATAGGGCAAGAGCTACTCAGCCAAGATGAAGGCTTTAGGGATAGGAGGGCCTGGGGAGCTCTAGGGGCTCTCACTCCCAGAGGCTATGGGGAGGGGGATCCCCTGGGACTCTCAGGAGGCATTGGGATCTGTGAGGTTCTAGAATTTCTTTTTCTTTTTTTGGTACTGGGGATTTAATCCAGGAGCACTTTACCACTGAGCCACATCTCTAGCCCTTTCTTATTTTTTATTTTGAGACAGGGTCTCACAAAGTTGCTTAAGGCCTTGCTTAGTTGCCAAGGCTGGCTTTGAACTTGTGATCCTCCTGTCTCAGCCTCCCCAGTCACTGAGATTATAGGTGCCGAGCATGTTCTAGAGTTTCTAAGGGGTTGTAGGAGTTCTGTTGGGGTCCCAGCCTTTGGACTCACCCACCAGCACGGAGGCAGCTCGATGCCTGGGGTCATAAGGGCTCTTCCCCTTGCCATCCTCAAGCCTTCTCAAGTCCAGCCGGAGCACAGGCTCCTGAGAAGTGGGGGAAGTTATTACTGCTAAACCTTTCTTCCCACTCCCAACTTCCCCCCTGCCTAGATCTGATCTTACCTCCTGCCAGTGGCCCACCTCCACAAATGCACATGTTGGGTGGAAGGCCCCTGTGCCACAGGCCAGCAAGTGGGTGTGGTTATAGGCGTGCAGCAACTTCACAAAGTTCATGCACTCAGTCTAGTGGACAGGTATGGTGAGGAAGAGTGAGGGAGGTGGTCTTAAGGGATCCCAGTTCACCAGGGGCATCCCCACCCCTTCCTCTCTTCTGTATCAGTCTAGGCAAGGGGCTACAGAGACCTGAGTGCCCTTGGTAACCAGCCCAGCCCACCCTTCACATGGTGGTTGTATGGAGAAGTGTAGACCTGCACAGCCCCCCATGACTCAGAGAATCACATGAGCCTTCACCCTGACTCACCAGCTCCAGACCTCAGCCACTTTGACCTCCCTGCCCTTACCCTAGTCAGAACAGGCAGGCCTCTGTCTTTGCACTGCTCTGTCTCTGGGGTGAAGGGCCAACTCTCCCCCATTCCCACCCCAGATAGCCAGCAGCACTCACACCAATGTCCTTCCCTGCCCAGTTGCACTCCTCTCGCCATTCCACAGGGGCTGGCCAGGCCAGCTATAGGGAGGTGGAGGGAATGAAGAACACAGGTCAGGGATATGCTCTATCCTGGGGGTCTCTCCAATCAGAGAGCCCATCCCTTTGGGTCTCTGTAGGCAGTCTAGAGGAGGGTCCTGGGGCTGGGGTTAGGGTCTCTGGCACCTTCTTGGCCCTCTTGCTGATGTTGTCCAGGCTGAGAGAGGCCACATGGTTCTCAGCACCCACAAACAGGCGTCCTCGCTCCTCATCTACTAGCAAGGCTTCGTAACAGCAGGTCCGCTCCAATCTGAAGGTCCGGAGACCATGCCAGGCCTGGAGTTCTGCAGTGGGGACACCACTGATTACTCTCATGCCATACCTGCCCCAAAGCCTCCCCAGACCCTGCCTGATTGTCTCTCTACAGATCAAGGTTATTACTGTGACCCAGCTCACACCTGTGTACTTACATATGTGTGAGCTTATGTGCATGAAGACAGGCCCACCCAGGTGCATGTGTGGAGCTGCAGGGTGGGCAGTGCAACCCCCAGAAAGACGAAAGTAGGTTGAGAAAAGCATGTTCAAACAAGTGGTGTCTCTGGGTGAGCGCACTGGGATGTCAGGCTTGTGGTCTTCAGGGTTCTGGGGGAGACCAGAAATGTAGGGACACCCAGAACCCCAACCCCAAAAAGTCAGGCTGAGGATTCCTTCCCTGTCACCATGCCACCAACCTGAGCTCAGCTGTTGCCTACCAGATGCCATTGCCCAGTAACCACACCTCCGTGTAGGGGGTGTGAGAATGGGGCTCTAGTGGCCCCAAACCTTGACTTCCCTATTGCTCTACAGAAGAAACATGGCCTGCTTGGGGTAGGGAATGAGACAGAGGCAAGGTCTGTTGCCATGGGGACAGGAGGGGTCTTCCTGGGAAAACATGAAGAGAATGTAGGCAGAGAGGTTGGGGAACTGAAGCCAGGACAGGGTTAATTGGAGATGGCCTGAGAATGACCCTGGACCCAAAACGGGTCTGGAGATAGGCACACAAGGGGCGACAGTCAACACAGAGACCCAGACCCGCTATCCACACTGGGCCCCTTTTCTGCCTACCCCAAGGGGGTCCTGCTACCTGTCAGGTGCACCTACCTTGAAAGGAGAGCCGAAGGCGTGGGGGGCTGGGGGTGGCACCCCCCAGCCCCACTGCCCAGAGCAGGGCCAGGCCAGGAATCATGGCGGCGGCCTCGATCCGCCCCATGCCAGCAGCTCAAGGCACTCAGGGTTCAGCAGGCGTGTGTGGAGGAGCTTTGAGCCGCCCTGGACTCTGCCCCAGGATCTGGAAGAGAAGGAGTAGGCAGCGCGCAGCTAGGGCGGGAGGCTGGGGGGAGTCCCCAGGGATCAGATTACAGCCCCTGGGGAAAGAGGCTGGGGGGTCACATTCCGCTTCTGAGCTGAGCCCTCCCTTCCTAGGGTGCCCTGCCTGGCCACAATCACAGACACACCCACGCTGGGCACACCCTCAGGGTCACCCTGCACTGTCAGGCACCCGCCCCACCACGTCACCCTCCTCAGTAACCTCCCCTCCTATATACACACTCACAGACATTAATTCACAAATACTGTGCACCCACTTCATGCCAGCCTAGGACCAGGATACTGGGAGACACCAACAAGGCCCCTGTGTGGGAGGGGCAGAATGCCAACAAGGAGTTGAATCCTGCAGTCATTTCAGAGGGTGCCAAGTACAATGAGCAAAACAAGCCAATTGAGAGAGTGAAAGTGACAGGAGAGGATCAGACCTCTGAAGGTGGCTGTGTACCCACAAACCCAGAGAGAAAACAGAGGTATTTGGGGGCTAGAGTCAAGATTGTGTGTACTCATGAATGTGAATGTGTTTCCAGGGGTACCTTTGTGAATGTGCACATGTGTACAGTGTGTATGTGCCTGTGTACATGTGTCTATAAGTGCTGATAGTGTGTTGTATCACATGTAGATATGGGTTGAGTGTGCAAATGTGTGTATACCTACATGTGTGGCACTGTGTGCACATCCATGCAGTGTATGTGTGTGATTTGTGCATGTGCAAGTGTGTGTACACACAAATTGTGTGCATGTTTCAGTGGGCATGCAAGTGAGCAAAGACAAGTACAGCATCCATCACTCCCTTCAACTCTGAGACACCAGTGAAACCCATTCCTCAGAGGAAGATGTGCTGCACAGGAGAGCCAGGGGCTGGGTTCCCGGCAATGGGCAAGCACCTCAGCTTCTGACTGGGGACGTCCCCATGCCAGATCCAGTAATCCCAGATCTGCTAGGCTGCTCTCTCTGCACCCCAGAGGGTGGAAGGACTAGTCACACAGATTCTGCGAGGTCAGCCTTTGAACCCAAGAGGTCTGGAAGACAGGGTAAGCAGCTTCTCACCCTCAACCCCAGGCTCCTAGTGGAGCTGCCTTCCCTTTCAGAACCTCCACATTCTCCCTAAGCCCCTCAAGTTTACCCCCTCTTTGAGCCCCTCCTCTGAACTAGAGACCTTCCTCAGAGGGGGTCAAGCTCTGGTTACTATGCCCACCTTCCTTCCCAGGAACTAACTGGGCAGGTGCTGGGCACAGGACTGTTGGGGGTGGGGCATGGTCCCAGGGTGGAAATGGAAACAGGTACTGGAGCAGGTCTCAGGCCCCTTCAAACACACCCCTGTACAGCTTCTCAGCTCCTGGACCCCTCCCAAGCCAAGACCCCCACCGCCCTCCTTCCATCTGCTGACACTTGCCGCTGCCTCTTCTCCGGTTCTAGAGGTCTTCAAAGCCAACACCTGCTACCTTCCCATACTCCACCAATAACTCAGCAAAGGCATCTCACCACCCTAGCCCCTTTTCACCCTGGGAAGGGGAGACGACTAGGGGCTGCAGGGCATCTTCTGACGGCTCCTTTAAGGAGCAGCCCCCGCCCCCACCAGGACAGCCACCTCCCCACAAGCCAGTAAAGTTTTCAGGACTGCAGGGCGGATCGGGTGACTGGGCAGGCAGCTGGGACTGGCAGCAGCAAGCCAGAGTGGAACGGGCACAGGCAGGGAAGGTTGGGCAGGGACGACCCCTTCTCTCTAGGGCCTTAAGGCAATGTGTACCCCAGATGACATTCCCAGAAGGCTGGTGGCCAGTCAAAGCAAAAGAAGAAGCAGCAACAAAGAACCCCGCTCCATACATCACTTGGTTCTGCGTAGTAGGTGGGGGTGGGGATACTCCCAGGGACTCTACTTCCTCACCTGTTCTCCACAGCTGGGGTACTTGGAGGGGTAACAGCAAACCGAGCAGCTGTCTTAGCTTCCTGGAGCCTACTGGGATGGGAGGGCTAGAGATCAGGGATTCTCAACTGGAAATCTGATAAGCCCCCTGAACGTCAGCCCCAGAACTTCCTCACCAATTGGGCCACTTAATACTTCAAATGTCTGGCCCACAGTGGCTGCAATGATAGCCATGCAAGAATGTGTGTGTGTGTGTGTGTGTGTGTGTGTGTGTGTGTGTAGCTGAAGTGTGTGTGTATGTGTGTGTGTGTGTAGCTGAAGAGGAGCACAGGAGTACTGGCATCCAGCGAATTTCACTTTTGCATTATGAGGTTTGGGCCCACCCTGAGACCCCCATCTGGACCTGTTGTCCTACATCAATGCTGGGTAGGGCCTCCCTGACTCCAGCCTCTCTTCCTAGGTGGGAGGAAATGTGCCCATTAAACCCAGAGCCAGGTACCTGAGGAAGTTTTACAGACAAGCAGGGGCTCCTACATCTCAGTGCTTCAGTTGGGAAGGGCCTGGGGTCTTGTTCTGAAGCTGACGGTAGGTATTTCCACTGTGAGGAGGACTTGGAGGGGCTGAATGTTGTTAATGGCAGAGGGCAGCCCTCAGATCCACCTGGGTGAACATACCAGGGCTTGAAGATGGGCTTTGACCCCTCAATTCACCCACAAGCATTCTCCTGCCACCTCCCCAAGACTGGTCAGCAGTTCCTCAGGGGTCATTGAGGCTATGTGGGCACTTAAAGTGTTCAGAGTTTTGTTGCCTATTCCCTGGGTGCCGCCCAGTTAGGAAGGGACAGAGGTAGGGCAAGACTCATCTCCAAGTCTCCTGGAGTCCACTGCAGGGCCATGCCCCTCCTTCTGGAGCTTCAAGATACAGTGTTCCTGGACTGACCTAGCCAGCTGGTAGGTGAATGATTGGAGCCAGTGGAGGATCAGGGGCATTCACAATGGGGACTGGAAGGATGCTTCTCTGCCTGAGCTCTTGGGATTCCAAGGTACAGTTCTGTAGTTCTGTCCTATTCCTGGGCTAGCTGCTTCTCCTCTTAAACCTGGGCAGCCTCCCCTGGCCCCATGCAAGCAAACAAAATTCTTCAGCTGTTTACAATTTTCCACCCCAGCAGCCAAGATCAGCAAGTGCCTTTGAGGTTCCTGCCACCCCCACTGTGTCCCCTATCTGCCCTCACTACCTTCAATTCCCCAGGCCCAGAGTCCCAGTCTCTGTTTCAACCCCACCCCCACTCCAACCCTGGGAAGTGGAACCAGGACTCCCATAATCTTTTCAACAGCTTGGGACTGACTTCCCAGCCAAAGAGAATGGATTGTCTCTGGCCCACCTGAGCAGTGTATACTGCACTCCCTCCTCCAGATGTCTCCTCCCTTGAACTCTGTTCCATGGAGGTCCCAGGGGGACAGCTCAAATTGTATTTGACCCTACAAGTTCTCCTTTCTGCTCCTTAGTCCTGGGTCCCAGTGTGCCAGGTAGGGGTCCCCATTAAAGCAGCACTCCAGGGACAGAGTCATTGCTTTGGGGTCACAGTGGAGCTCCTGAAGCCCCAAGGGCTCTGGAATCAGGCAGCCTGAGCCTGGGTCTAACAGAATCAGCAAACTAGGAGAGGCAGCTGAGATCACTTCTGCCTATATCCCTGATACCCTAGGCTCTTGGGCCTCTACCTTTGCTGGGGCATCCATGGGTATAGACCTGCCTGAGTTCTTGCTCTGAGGCTATCCATTGGCTCAGCTTACCAATACCATGCCTTTTTCTTATGGAAATAACTGGATTGTTGTGCTGGGATTCCAGCACCTGCCTCTCCACCACCTCTCCCATCACCAGCTGGGCCTGCCCCTCTACGCCCTGCCTGGATGCCTGGATTCCAGGTGATGTGGCTGGGGTAGGACACCCATCTAAGGAAGTTTGTACCAATCATCCAGTGCCCAGATGGGATAGAAAGGGATCTGTTGCTCCCCATTCACACCTGCTTTAGCAATCAAGGAGCCAGGCATGCCACGTCACAACCTTTCCCTGTTGGCCACGTGGGCACCAGGTCATGCTGCCCCAAGCACTTAGACACAGTGGGGGAGGCAGTAGGGAACTGCCATGGAAAGTTCCCAGGCACCTAATTTCCCTGACACTCTTTTAACATCTGCCCCAGCGGATTTCCAGGGAGAAGGTCAGGGCACATCCCCCACCCACCCCCAGCCTGGTCTCCAAATTCCCAGGGGAACCCGGCCCACCTTTTTTGAAAGATCAGCTCCTCCCCTCCTTGCCTTCTGAGGGCCATGTCAGAGCTGAGGTGGAGGGGCTGAGGGAGGGGCCACCAAGAACTCTGGGCCTTTGACTGTGGCCCTACCCCCACCCGCTCCGCCCCTGCCCTCCCTCCGCCTCCTGCACATTCCTCCCAGGCTGAGGTCAGCCCCTTTGGGATGGGGGAGCCCCCCCCCCCCACTACCAGCCACATCACAGCTCTTCTCTCACTCCTGTTTTCTTCATTGCCCAGTAGGGTGGGGTGAGGAGGAGAGGGGGCTGGGGGCGTGGCCTCCCTCTCCCTTCTCCAGAACCTTGCAAAGACTGGAGGGGGCTGTTCCAGGAGCACTGCAAAATGGACTGATGGCACTCTATACTCATTAGCAGACATTAACATAAATGCTACATTCCCTAAGCCCACTAAGGAGGGCCTCCCAGTGGCTGGGGATGTAACTCAGTGGTATAGTGCTTGCCTGGAACATAGGAGTCTCTGGGATCAATTCATAGAACACACACACACACACACACACACACACACACACACACACCAAAAAAAGCCTCCAAAAATGCTATTTGGGGGTTCTGTATGCTTTAGTGTAAGTGGGGGCAGGACCTGACAAGGAATCACCCTCTTAGCAGGAAAAACTAGGATCTTGGGTCCTATCAGTCACCAGCTGTGCCTCTAGCTAAAGACTGCATCTCTCAGATAGATCACTCTTATTCCCCTGCAGTTGCAGCCACTGTGCCAGGCAGGTCTGGTGCATAGTGGAGGCACTGAAGGTCTGCACTCTGTTGCCACCTCAGCTCTGTGCACCCCAGGCCATTGGGGCCTTCATAGGCCTCCAGGGAAACCCTTCATTGGTATCTCTTCTATCCTGGCCTTTTAGCCCTCTTTCCCTCTCTCAACTCCCTTACTCTAGTGTCCCTTACCCCAGCATAACTAATTCCTTACCCTCTGACTCCTATGCCAAGACTAGCCTCCTTCCTCCCACTAGGCACTCCTCTGACTTCCTACTTAACAAGCCTCCAACCTATCCCTAGCAGGGTCCAAGCCCACCAATCCTGGGATCCCTGTCAGAGAAGTCCTTCTGTCATGTTGAATATAGGACAAAGTCCTACTTCCTCCACTTGCAGCTGGAAGTCTGACTTCTTCACCCTACTCCCAAGCTATGTCTCTGGGTAATTCTGCCACTCCATGTGTCCTCTCCAAAGTACCCTGCTCCCCCATTCCCTGACTCAGAGAGTTTGCTGGGAGCATGCTGGGTGCTTGGGGGCTACCTTCTACTCTGAGAGTCCAAGTGGGTGGGATCTATAGCAGGGATGTCCCTAGGATATTCTTTAGAGCATTAGACACAGGAATCAGGGTCGGTGTTTTGGGATGGGCTCAGATTCAGAACTCAGCTTGTGGGATGCAGGCTCCTAGCCTGACATTTCACAGCACCCTCCCTAGCTCAGTCTCTGCCAACCCTGCCAGTTCTCCAGCTGCCCCATTTCTGGGATGCATCAGCTCTTTCAGTGCCAAGTCTTTGCCTGGACTGTGTGCCCTCTACCCTTTAGGGCCCTTTCCTTAAAGAGTCACTAGCTGCATTCTTCCTCACTATTCACTATCAACCTCTGCTATCACCATTCCTCTGTGTAGTCCCAAACTTCTGTGAGCCAGGTTCAAGCCGCAGAGACAGGCTCTAGATTCCCCCACTGTGCCAGGAGCAGCAGGGGTTATCATCACTGAGGACTCCAGGGCCCAGCATAGGGAGGCAGGAGAGGCAGGCTGGTAGGAAGCCCTTCCACTTTCCTGAACTGGCTGGGTGTTGATGGGTATGGAGAACTGATGGAAAAGGCATACCTCAGACCACTCCTTGATCCTGTTCAGCTCCCCAGAACTTGACTCCCCTCATGAAGTCAGAAAACAGAGGCCATGGGAGGAAGGGGATACCAAACTGGTTTTTCTCCCACCCAAGACTGCATGTGAGGCTACAGCTCAAGCAAGGGGAGAAACTAAGGCAGGGAGGAGAAAGGGATCCATGGTCTTGCCTCTTCCCCCTTGAACTCTGTTGCCCACCGCTATGTGACTGAGGCTTAGGGTCTTGTAGGCATCACACACTTGCTGTTGCACAGCTGGACACATAGCCCAGTTGGCCTGAGGTCATCACCTGAGTGCATGACAGGGGCTGCCTTCTACTCTGATAGTTGAAATGCCCACAGCAGGATCTCCTTTATGGCAGTAAATACAGGGATTGGGGTTAGTATTTTGGGATGAATTCATACTCAGAACTCAGCCAAGAGATGCTATAGTCCTGTCCTTGCCCTTCCTAACTCCCAGGGGCTGCTCAGACCTGGCTGGCCATGTCAAAGGCCAGGCATTCCGGATCTGAGGGCCTGCATGGACAGATTCTGAGGAACTCTAAAGGGGGAAGGAGGGTTTCCTGTTGTCAGAAGCCAGGGGAGGAGTGTGATGGCGCATGCCTATAATTCCAGTGATTCAGGAGACTGAGGTGGGGGATTGCAAGTTTGACACCAGTCTTAGCAACTTAATGAGGCCCTCGGCAACTAAGGGAGACCCTGTCTCAAAAAAATAAAATAAAAAGCTGAGTATGTAGCTCTCTGTTGTAAAGTGGCCCTATGTTCAATTCCCAGTACCAAAACCAAAACAAAACAAAAACAGCAGCCATGGGGCTGCCTTGGAACAGTAAGGGGTTCCTCCAGGTCCTGGCAGCCCCTGCAGTCTGCGGTCTCAGCTCTAACCCTGTGGCTAGTATCTGGGCCTCCACCCACCTGCTGTGCCTTGGGGAACTGAGAGCCTGCCTGCCTGCCTTTTCCCACAGGGTCTCCCAACACTCTCCCTTCTTTAGGCCTCTTACTCTTAGCGCTTGTCACTTTCTCTCTTCCCAGCTGTTCCCCTGCCCCCCAAATGGGTTAAAAATACCAGGGCTGCCACCACATCAGTAGCACAGAGCAACTATTTCAAGTGGGCCAGGTCCTCTTGGAGGCGGATCAGGCCCATGACCATCCCCCACAGGCTGGGACAGGCCGTCCTACATTGAGAACATGAGCTTGGGTCTCTACCTGACTCTGCATACCCTGCTAAAGGTCCTGGGTTTCACAGCTTCAGCTGCTCACAACTGTGGGCAGAATGATGAACAGTCTTAGGTTGGGAGAGCTCTGGGGACACAGGGACAGGGAGAGGAATGGCCAAGGCCCAGCATTCCTTCAGGCAGCTCCAGGCAATAGGGGATACCCACCTCATGGAATTCCTCCAGTTGGGGTACAGGACACCTGGGCAGCCCCTCTTGCCTGCCACCCCCCATGGCTAGGAATTTCCCAACTGACAAAGACAAGGCAGAATTGAGAAGCCGCCCCCGCCAGTGCTGGGACAATGGAGCCTTATGCCCTCGAAAATCCAGCAGGGGTAGGAGGGCCAAGGGCAGGTGGAGGCCTAGCTGTCTGCACCCAAGGAAGCCCTGCTTGCCAGGACCCCACCCATTTCCACTAGCAAGCCAGGTCCAAGGGGGATCCTGGCCAGAGCCCTGCATGGCCCACCCAGGGAGGGAGGCACTGGGTGCATCAGGCAGACAATGCCAGCCCCTCAATGGTCCCTCTGTGCTGCGTTCCCCCTCAGGACAGAAGGAAGGAATCATCTCCGGCACCCGCTTCCTGCTGGGCGGGAAGCACGCAGCTCTCCCCACCCCTACTCCAGCAGGTCTGGTGCTAAGCGGGGTCCAGGCCCGAGCCTCTGAAGGAAAGCAGGTGCCCTGGGATGGGCGCGGGTTCCTTTTCTAGTCAGAGACAGCGATAGCCATATTGGTTCAAGGAACTGGGGCGGGGAGGAGGCTGGGGGTGGAGGGGGACGCTGATCTCTTTCTGACCCGGGCAGCCATAGGCTCTCATCTCCTGCCAGCAGCCTAGGATCCGCTGCCGCCGGGCACCGGCAGGTGTGTGGAGGCGGAGCCCGAGGTCCCAGGCCCAACCCCTCCCTCTTCGCCTCCGCGGCGCCAACCCCAACCCGCTGCCTGCGGGAGCAGCTTTGTCCGGCGGCGGACCTCACAAAGCTGCCTTTGTGCCCCTCAGCCTCAGCGGAACTCGGTGACGTCAGTCTTCGTGACCTGCCGGGAAGCACCGAGCACGGACTGCAGCGCCCCCTGGCGGCTGGAGGCGGAGGTGCTGGCCCCAGAGCTCCGCCCAGTCGAGGCCTTTCACTGGGTGAAAGGGGCTGGCATTGTCTGCCTGATGCACCCAGTGCCTCCCTCCCTGGGTGGGCCATGCAGGGCTCTGGCCAGGATCCCCCTTGGACCTGGCTTGCTAGTGGAAATGGGTGGGGTCCTTTCTGGTGTTCAGCCCTCATATGCCCCTGCTGTCTAAGGAAGTCCAGGAGCCTGGGCTGGCACATAAGGCCCATCGCGCTGACATCCAGCACTTAAGCTTCTTGGAGCCTCCCACATTCGGAGCCCTAGCCCCCGTGCAGTCGATGACCTGCAGCCTCCAAGACCCCCATGAAGCCATGCCCATGTCTACCACTGCACCCGAAGTGTGGTTACCTGCCTGTCCCAACTCAAGGAGTTGGGAAAGGCAGGGCCTTTGGGGCAGTGATTTGTTTAGGTATGCTAAGAGGAAGCTGCCCACGTGGCTGTGAGACTCCAGCTCTCACACCTTTGTGCTTGGGATGTCAGAAGTCACCATTTCCTTCTGCATTAGAGGTTGGCTGAGCATTCATTCCTCCTGCTCCCAAGTGCAAGAATCCTTTAGAAGAGCTTCTGAGTCTGCTCTACTGCTCTGCCATGCTTGCAGGCTGCCCCAGAGCTGCAGAGAGCGGGGATGCCCAGGCCTCAGCTTGCAAGCTAACCAGTCCAAGTGGAAACTGAAGCTCAGAGCACTGGATCCTGCCCCAAATGAGGACTGAGGTCCAGATCAATCACCTAGCACATCTCAATAGTGGTCTCTACTCCTGGGAGAAAGAATAGTCAGCAATTCTTGGCTTTTTTTTTTTTTTTTTTTTTCTTTCTACATTTTATTATTTCAAACCATGTGAACAATTCCATAAAACGTGAAAAAAGCAAGGAAGTGTTCAACGCTGAAGGACCCGGGCCTGGGGCAAGGGCATGAGGGGCCTGGCCCCTCAGCAGGCAGCGGCGGTTCCTAGGTTAGCGCTAAGGAGCTACATTTAGGTTAATGGAGCCTGGGCCCAGGGCCACTGGGCAGGGCCCTCTGTGATGTTGGCAGTTGTCTGGAACAGCCCTTGGAACCCAATTCCGTGGAGGGCAGGGCGGGGTGCCGCCCGCACTGGGGTGGCAAGCAGATGGATGGGTGTAAACACGCAGACACACTCAAGGCACAGAATCACTGGAAGGGGGTTGGGTGGGTGCTGGTCAGGATCTGAGTTTTAAATAGGTTTTCTCTAAAATTCTAGGTTTGCATTTTTTTTTTCTTTACTTTCTTTTTTTTTTTTTTAAAAAGCTATGAGAATCTGTTCTCCAGGAATGGTGGCGTTTCACGCTTCTTGTGCTTTTTCCTATGGGGCCTCCAAGCAGTGGGGGTAGGGTGGGCAGGAGGCTCCCTGTAAACATTTGGACTTGGGCTGGGTCAGGGCTGGTGTTGGGTGAAGCCAGGGGTCTGGGCTGGAGAAGTGGGTGCCCCTCCAGACATAGGCCTTGGGAGATTCAGCATGTGCTCCCCTCACAGAACAAGATAATGGTCAGAAAATTAGAACAGATGCCCCAGAAGAGGTACCATAGCCACTCCTGGCTCCTCAGACAGAGTCAGGCTTCAGAGAGGCCTGTGGTACTCCCTCCCCCAAGGCTGGAGCTGAGAGAGGGGACAGGAACTGAGAACAGAGGAAAGAGGGTTTGAGAAGCAGCCAGGGCTAGGGTGGGGCAGGCTGGGAGTGTGGTCTTCTTGCCCCCATCTTCCTCAGGGACGTGGGGGAGCAGAGTCGGCGGTGGTCCTGGAGGTGGGGACAGTCATGGCATGGGTTGGGAGGTAGCCAGAGTGTGCCTCTTCCTCCTGCCTTTCTAGACAATGACCCTCTCCTGTATTATTTTTTTAGTACTGTGGATTGAACCCAGGGGTGCTCTACCAATGAGTTATATCCCCAGCACTTTTCAAATTTTATTTTGAGACAGGGTCTTAGTTGCCCAGGCTGGCCTTGAACTTGCGATCCTCCTGCCTAAGTCTCCTAGGTAGCTCGGATTATAGGCATGTACCTCCACACTGGCCACCACACACTGCTGAACCTCTCCTTTTCCCCACCCACTTGTTACAAGTGACCCAGGAGTCACTCAGGAGATAGTTTCTGTTGCTGGGTTATGGGGAGTAGGGGAGCACTAGCAGAGTCATCACACTTCCACCACAGCCAGTTGGGCCAGCCTGAGCTTAGGACCCTGTCTGAGGGAAAGTTGGCTAAAGACAAGCACAGAGCTGGTCACAGTGAGCAGCAGGAAGCTAGGCTCCCTCCAGCATCCAGCTTCCATCGGGTTTTAGGTCAGTGGCCTGGTGGATGAGGAGGTGAGCTTTCTCCAGGAAATACTGGGACAGAACCAAAAGACGAGGCCTCTGTCTGGCCAGTGGGTTACGCCTACCTGGTCTACCTCCTCAGTGCCCTGCATACTAACCAGTTGATCTGATTTACTACTGGGAGTTCTCACTCTCTTGCCCTTTAGTCTGACTGCCCTTTCCCTCTCGTTTCAGGCTTACCCCCACCCCCATCTCTCCCTAGGTCCCAAGCCTGTCCCTTCTTTGGGCTCAAGGATCCCACTTTGTTCTTCCCCAGCTCCCTGCTTTGTCCCACTCTGGCTCACCATCCTGCCAGGCCTGCTGCCCCTCAGAAGAGGCCGCAGTCCTTCAGGTTGTTTTTGATGATGACATCGGTGACAGCGTCAAACACGAACTGCACGTTCTTGGTGTCGGTGGCGCACGTGAAGTGTGTGTAGATCTCCTTGGTGTCTTTGCGCTTATTCAGGTCCTCAAACTTACTCTGGATGTAGCTGGCTGCTTCATCATACTTGTTGGCCCCTAAGGAAGATGCAGTAGTGAAGATTTGTGCTGTGTGTGGCAAGTAGGTGCCTTCCAATATATACAGCAAGCTTCTGTGCATGTGGATGGATAAGCATGTAACACGTACCAATGTATCAGTATACATGCACACTGTGTGTAAAGAGGATACCTACAGTGTGAGGGATGAGCCCATGTGCACATATGCTCATGTCTCTGTGTCTATGTGTTTTTTGGTACTGGGATTGAACCCAAGGATGCTCTACCACTGAGCTACATCCCCAACCCTTTTTTTTTTTTTAATTTGGAGACAGTTTTGCTAAGTTGAGCAAACTGGCCTTGAACTTGTAATCCTCCTGTCCCAGACTCCTGAGTCCCTGGGATTACAGGTATATACCACTTAAGAAGACACATGACTGGGCATGGGGGCACAAACCTGTAATCCCAGTGACTCAGAAGGATGAGGCAGGAGGACCACAAGTTTGAGATTAACCTGAACAATTTAGTGAGAACTTCAGCAACTTAGTGAAACCCTGCCTCAAAAATAAATAAATAAAATAAAATAAAAAGGGCTGGGGATGTAGTTCAGTGGTAAAGTGCCTTCGGGTTCAATCCCCAGTAACAACGACAACAACAACAACAGAAAGGAGGTCCTGTGTGTGTTGTTCATAAGCCAGTCTCTCTCTGCAGGAGTGTCTCACAGTCACTCTTCTGTCCAGAGGAGGGCGCCTATGGGACCGCTCCTCTTGGGAAAAGCACGATCTCTCCCCAGAGGCAGTCTACAGTCCCCTCACCTGTGTACTCAGGGAAGCAGATGGTCAGAGAGCTGTGTGTGATCTTCTCCTCAAACAGATCCTTCTTGTTGAGGAAGAGGATGATAGATGTGTCCGTGAACCACTTGTTGTTGCAGATGCTGTCAAACAGCTTCATGCTCTCATGCATGCGGTTCTGGGGGCAGGAGAGTGAGGTCAGCAATGGCAACCTTCCCCCCAACCCCCCTTGCATTCTATTATGCCCAGAGTTTTCTCCACCTCTCACCATCTCCTCATCCTCAGCTAGCACCAAATCATAGGCGCTCAAGGCTACGCAGAAGATGATGGCTGTGACGCCCTCGAAACAGTGGATCCACTTCTTCCGCTCAGACCGCTGACCACCCACATCAAACATCCTGTGGACATAGGATCACCTTAACTACAAGGAAGGGGAGGTTCCCCACCCTGTTTCACTGACTAGGGACAGAGGCCTGTCCAGAGTAGGGCCACTATTTTCATGGAACCGTCTACTTGCCCACCTCACTGCTAGTTCTGGGCTAGGGTATGTCTAGATGGCAGAGGCTGTGAACAGCTGGCAGAAGTGACCACTGATTTACTAGGTTGTGAGGACAAGCTTTCCCAAAACACAGCCTTGAGAAACCTGAGTGGGACCAAGGGATGCTGGCCCTGCCCCCACTTTGCTACCCCAAAGGCTGGCAGGTATTGCCCCTCTACCCTGCCCACATGCCCGCTCACTTGAAATGTAGGTCCTTGAAGGTGAAGTGTGTTTCCACAATACCCGTGGTCTTCACACGGGTCCGCAACACATCCTGCTGTGTTGGAATGTAGTCACTCTGCGCAATGCGCTCCAGGTCATTCAGGTAGCTACAGATGAGGGGGGAGGATCAGTGGAGGCCTCCTTACATGGACCCGGGGTCAGCAGAAAGAGTCCTCTTCCCTCCCACACCCACTTCTCAGGCAAAGCCCTTGCTTTTTTAACTTCTGCTCAGATGAAGAAACATGGACCCATTTTCCCTTGTCTCCCATCCATGGGAAGGGACAGGGAGGAGGTGTGGCTCTTTGGCCAGTCAACCAAGCCCCAGCAACCAGGATCTAAGCTAGGCTGCCTCAGAGAGGATCCAGGGTATTGGAGCTACAGGCAAAGGGAGTAGAAGGGGGCAAATTAGTCCTTCAGGAAGGGATTCAGGATGCTAATTGTTCAATTAGGGTACTCACCACAGAGCAGCCTGGTGTGGTCCCTTGATATGGGGCTGGACATGTTGGGGCCTGCCAGGCCCAGTGGGCACTTTGCCTAGCACCCAATAAAATTTGGGCTCCTCAGGGAGAGGTCCCAGGGGCTCCTCATTACCAGCTCCCTTAATTAGTATCAATGCTGCTCCTGCAGGCCTGATTCAATATCCTTGCTGCCCTGGAGGCTGGATTTAAGCCTCTATACCATTGCCCTCTACACATGTCTTCCTCCTAGGGCAGAGCTGCTGGGGCCATCAGCCGGGCCAAACCAGGCCAGAGGGAAATGATCTCAGAGACACAGGGACAGAACAGAAAAACAGGAAGGGCCATGGGGGACCATGACGCATGTGGTCTGACCTGTGTGCCACGCCCCGTCCACTACTGATAGAGCCCCCAGTCTGGGTGCCTTGTGGTGGATTCCCTTCTCAAAAGGTGGGCTCACCTTCAGGACCCCCTGCCCACTTGCAGTCTTAGAGTATTGCAGTAAAGAGAGTTAATGTACTCCTATTCCCTGTGGTGTTCCAATCCACACCCCACCCCTGGGTTATCTTGTCAAAGTATAACCCACCTGGGAGAGTAGAACCTGCAGTTCACAGCCAAACCCTAACAAAACAGTGCTGGGCACCCAGTGGGTGCTCAATGTCTGGGGAATGAAGAGTCAGGATGGTAGAGAAGTAGGAAGTGGCCTATAGGTAACTTTATCCCAAATACCTTGAGTTTGGGGGGCACTGAAGTGGCAATGGTGGGCAGGGGTTACCCCTTCCTGCCCCGGTGACCTACAAGCTCTGCTGGTAGCTGAGCCTATGATCTCAGGGTGGGGCAGCACTGAGGTCTATAGACCCCTACAGTATTTGACTATAATCCTACAGCTTCTATGGAAAGGACACACTCACAAGGGAGGTCAAGTCATGCAAGGAGGGTGAAGAAAGGCTGTTCATGTGATAGGAGGCAGGACTAGAAAATCTTGGTCAGGCAAGACCCTCCCCGCACACCCTTGAGAGGTCCACCTCTTCTTAGGTGGGCTCTGGCCTGGACAGGCAGTAGAAGCCAGGAGAGTGTTCCACACAGGAGTCCTAGCTGGAGCCTCTGCTCCACGAGGAAGGAAGACGGGGATTGCAGCCTATCTGGTTCCAAGGTCTGTGGATATCCCCTAGAGCCTGATTGTTCCATCCCTGTGGGGTCCTTGGCAGCAGTCCTGACACATGGCAGGGACTGCAAGGAAGGAGTTTAGAACTGTGGGCTGGGTCCAAAGGATCCAGACCTGTCAGACTTCTGGGATTCTTGGGATTCCCTGTGACTGGTCAGCAAGAGTCAGAGCAGAGGTACAGGTTCCAGTCTGTGTACATGCCTGTCACCTTGCAGACAGCCTCTACCCACTTTGTGGGTCCCTCTCAGGATGATCTGATCTCAGTGTCCTCAGTACAGCCCTGGAGTTTGTACATACTACACTCCTGCTTGGAACCCTTGCTCATTCTTCCCCTGGCTAGCTCTTGTTCAGCACTTAGCTGAGACAGTCCTTCCACTGGACATCCCAATGTGCTGACACCCTCAGCTGTCACTGCCTGGGGATCTATCTGCTCCACTTATCACTATGCCCCTGAAGTCCTGCATGGGGCCTAACACAGCAGGGGCAGCAAATGTTCTTTAGAACAATTGTGTGTAAAGACAGATAAGGTTTAAGTGGCCTGTAAGAGTGCTGTACAAGCTACCCTGCCTGTCATACCACCTGACTTTTCAATACCATGCCACCCTATTCCATTCCACCCCGCCACAGCTTTGGTTCAAACCACCACAGCTTTGGTTCACAGTCATTAGCTTCAACCAGAAACCAGCAATACCTCACTGGGGGTGCTCAGGTCTTCCAATCCAACCCAATCTAGACCTCCCCAGCCCCTTGCCCTACCCAGTTCCCTGGAACACTCACTAGGCTGCTGAGTCGTTGAGCTGGTACTCCCGCGAGCGGCCAAAGCAGGCCTGCACACCTTGGTCAGCCCAGAGCCTCCGGATGACACCGGACAGGTCCTCTGGGAGCATGCCCTGTTCCTCGGCAGCGCAAGACAGTGCAAACAGCTGCCTGGCATCATCCTGGACACAGCAGTGGTGGGCAGTCAGTCAGATGAAGGACCATACCCCCACCCTGCCTGTCAGAGGTAGGGAGTCCTCTGCAATGGGGCCCAGGCTAGGATATTCTCAGATTACCCAGGACAAGACTCCCTTAAAGTGTTATGGCTTAAAGTCTTGTGGGAAATGGGGGGGGGATGCACATACCGCACGGTGGGGGTCAGCAAAGTCAATCTGCAGGTTGCCCATGGCCTTGACGATGGCCATGATGGACTGGATGGTGTTGCTGTAGACAACTGCCCGGTACTGCCGGCATTCCTCCTCTGAGTAGCCATCCTCATGGATGATCCTGATAGCCAGGGGTCAGGAATTAGGGTTCATAGGGCACAGGGAGTTCATATGGCTGCCTGGGGCTGCTGGGGCCTGCTTCAAAGAGGGAGAAACTGCCGCCAACCCACCAGGGCTAGTAGATAGATGACTGGTTATGAGCAAGTCTGGGCCTGGTTGAGCCTATACTGGGGGCAATAAAGGAAGAAAAGGGGAAATCAAATTTTGGGGACCAACTGTGTGTAGCACTTACTTCATCTGCTTGACGATGGTGCTCTTCCCTGACTCCCCGGCACCTGGAAGAGAGGGCACAGGAAGTCAAGGGCAGGCCCAGTGGGGCTCCACAGCTGGGCAATAAGAAGCCCAACTGCCTGTAGCCCTGGAGGCAGAACTCTCTCTCCACATCAGTGGCATGGTGAGAGGGAGGCAGCTGGCAATGGTCAAGAACTTACAGTACCCGTTCCATGGAGACCCTCTATAGTCCTTTTCCTTCCTAGACTTCAATGGCTCCTATGGTTCCCCTCTGCCCTGGTTGAGCTAGGGAGACTTGGCCAGAGACTTCAAGTTAGCCCTCCATTCCCTGTCATTCTCACATATGTTGGCTTGCTGCCCCATGCAGCCAGGGCTCACCAACATGGCACCTCAAACAGAGTTGGCAGGAAGGTGCCCTGTATACTCCAGTAGGACAGTAGCCCTTCTTCTCCCCACATCTTGAGCCTTAGCTTCCAGGGGACATAGGCTGGGGCACAGTGTAACGCTCCTTTCTCTTAGAGTCACACGAACACACACACAGGCTGGGGAGACAGCTCAGTTGGTAGAGTGCTTGCCTTGTAAGCACAAGGCCCTGGGTTCAATCCCTAGCACCAAGAAAAAACAAAAAAACAAAGAACAAAAAAAAAACAAAAAAATTGGGCTGGGGCTATGGCTCAGTTGGTAGAGTGTTTGCCTTGCAAGCATAAGGCCTGGGTTCAATCCCCAGTACCGCAAAAAAAAATAAAATAAAATAAAATAAAATAAAATAAACCCCACCCCCACCCCGTACTGACTCAAGCTTCTTCTTTAGCCTATCAGAGTCTCTACCCCATATTTCTTCTCAGTTTATTCTCAAAGAGATTTGCTGCCATTCTCTCCTGTTCGTCTCAGCCGCCCCTATAGGCACTGTTTCTACTCTCATTTTTATAGATGAGGACTTTAGGGCTCAAGAAAGTAAAATCTTGGTCCAGGATCATATAGCTAGGATTCAGAAAGGCAAGGAATGCCAGAAACCATGATGCCTAGTCCACCCTGCCCTTCTCAAAATGTGGCTCAGACCTGTAGGACCATGCCCTGGGAGGGTGTTTAAAAAGATAGATTCTGGGAGCTGGGGTTGTAGCTCAGCAGTAGAGTGCTTGCCTAGCATGTGCAAGGCTCCCGGTTCAATCCCCAGCACCTTAAAAAAGAGAGAGAGAGAGAGAGATAAGAATCCCTCAGACACACAGAGCAAGACCTTGAGGGGGGTGCACAGTTTAGGAGCCTGCACTTCCCAGGGAATCTGTGTGGAGAAGTGTAAAGACCAAGAGGACCAGAGGGCCACCCCATCTACCTGGACAGGGACAGACAGACTGGAAACAGGGCTCTATCTCACCTCCCCACTGCTCCCTGTTCTGAGCAACAGGGAGAATGGCCCTCAGCCAAGTCCCACCCTCCTGCCAAGACTTTACGCAGACTGTCTTCTCATTCCCTCCCCATCACTGCCCGTCACACCTGCACCTGCCAGGCACTGCCTCTTGCCATCTCTAGACCTCTGCTCATGCTGTTCCCTCTGCTGTGCAGACCTGCCCCATGCTCCATTTGTGGCATCTCAATTCTCCTGAGCATTGTGGCAGGTCCATTCCTCTGAGCAGCTCAGGATAGGTGGCAAATGAAGACAACCTCAAAGGATGAAAGGGCTAACCCACAATTAACATGAGCAACATCAGCAATAATAATGGCATAACTGTGAAGAGGGTCCACTGTGTGCCAGATATTACTTTCACTAGGTACTTCACTCTTCACAGCAACCTTGAGAGATAGGTTCTAGCCTCACCCCTATCGAACAAATGAGAAATAGACACAAAGAGGTTGAGGTAGCACAGTTATAGTCCCCTGTGTGGGTAGCCCACCTTTCTCCACATGCAGTCCCTTTTAGAGTTGTCTTAAATGACCCATACCGCAGGTAGGCCACATAGTCATCTGGGGCCAGTCATACTCCTCACTGGGTTTCCTACCCAGGCCAACTGTGGCCCCAGTCTGTACTGCCCAACAAGCAACAGCAGCATTAGCAGACACCAGGACTGGGCGACAGACCCTTCCAAGGTCCCTGCCCAACTTAGCTCTCCTACCTTAGACTTTTTTTCTTTTTTCAGATGACATATCACAATGTTGCCCAGACTGGCCTTGAACATGTAGGACCAAGTGATCCTCCTGTCCCAGCCTCCCAAGTAGCTGGGACTAAAGGCGTGTACTACCCTACCATGCCTGGCCTCAGATCCACATTTTACTAAGGGAAACTGAGGTCTAGCTGTGACCCTTGCAAGAGTGGGTTTGGGCATGTCCCTATTTCAGTGCTACCCTGAGAGGGTCTGAGTTTTCCTTATAAATGCTACCAGGTACCTGCTTCAATTTGTCCCAGGCCTGCTTCCTAGGATGGGGAGGGTACTGGGGTGGCACAAACTGTAGGCTTTGGGCAGGTGAGGAAGTGATCCCCTCTATGGTTTCAGCCCTGGGCATTAGGGGCACCTAGCCCCACATACTTGCCTGGGTGTGGACTGCAGTCAGATGGCAGCACCCTCCCCTTCTACTGGGCTGTGCATAGCAGAGCAGCCAGGATCCCTCAACTCCACAGGGCAGGCAAAGATGTGAAGGTCTAGAAAATCTGATGGTAATACCCCATCAATGAGGCCCATGTCCCCAGAGCCTTAATATCAACTCGGGCAGGGAGGGTAGCAGGGGCCACCTGGCTCTCCTTCCCACTTGCTCCGATAGAACAAAAGGAAGGAGGTACATTCTAGAGCAGAGGAAGAATCAGAAGCCACAAGTCTTAGGAATGGGGGCTCCACTTGGACAGCAGAGACCAAGGATATGAATTCATGAGTTAGCTCAATCATGCTGACTCCAGCCAGTGGAACCAAGATTCAGAATGGGGGAGCTGTCCCGGGCACAGGCGACCTCAGATATAGGTAAAGTTGTCCCTCTTTTGTTTCTTTGGGACCCCTGACCACCATCAGTTTCCCCATCTGACTACTGAGAATAAAAAAGCATCTGGTCCTCTGATCACTCTCTTCATAGGTAGTGTGGGCCACCTGTGACCCTGCCCAGTGATGGAGATGAAAGTCCAAACTTGCTTTGAATCTCATTTTCCTAGCAGAGCTGGCAGACATCGAGGTACTGAGAGTAGCACCTGAGCAAGCCAGGCCTGGAGCCAGGACACTTGTTCTCAGCCCCACCCACTTTCTTATCCCCATCAAGCCTCAGTTTCTATTCATAAAGCTCTCAAATTCTAAGACTTAGGAGGACATTCTCTGTCCCCAGCAGGAGTCAACGCAAACAAAACTCCCTTTAACAGGTGGACAAAATAAGGTCATAGAGCCTCCATCCCTGGATTCAGGGTGGTCCTTTTGTTCTTCCAGTGGTTGTGACTCAGGCGGAAAATAGTGATAGGGAGGACAAGGATGTGGTGGTGGAAGCCAGGCAGAAAGCAGGGGGGGATACCAGGACAGTGTCAAGGCATTGCCCTGAGCAGTTACACAGAAGAGGGGCCAGGAACAGAGTAGTGGGGCACAGTCTGATTTCCAGTGGAAGGGATGGGGCAAAGACCCTGGCTCTCAGGTAGCCTCTAGGAGCTGTGCCTGGGGAGCTGTGGGGTTACAGTCTTGTTCTTCACTTTCCAGGCTGGGTTCTGTCTCTATCAGGGCCTGATGAATCTCCTCACCAGATATGTTGGCATCTGGCCCAGAGTTTTCATGCATCCTGCTGATTGTAGGCACTCAGCTTCCCCCACCAAGCCTTACACCTTTCCCTTAGAATGGGACTTCCCCAGCTGACTCCAGATTGCTGCAAAGGTGCAGGGCAGGTGAGCTCTGCCAATAGGTGACAGAAGTCAGTTCCTTCTGCCCAGAGAGGACCCCACTAAGTACTCCACCCCCAGCTGGGTGAGACCAGAGGGGCCCGCAGAGGTTCCCTGGTGTGGCCTTGACATTCCCACGGGGTCACACTTCTTTCCACCAAGGAAGCCACCTCTGAAGTCCCTGCCTCATGGTGCTGCTGGTGGGTCCACAGCAGGCAAGCAGCGATTACATTAATGTGCAGGGCTCCAGGGGCTGCTCTGCATTAGAACAACTGCTTCTACTGTGGGGTGCTAAGCTCCTGTGGAGAGGGGAACAGATGGGAAAAGGGATACAGGAACACTCCATCTGTCTGAACATGGCCAGCAGGGCCTTGTAGCAGGAGATAGCCCCATAGGTCCAGCCACTTGATGCTTATCCCAAGTCCCAGTATCTAAGTCACTATTCAGCTTGGACCCTCTACTCTCCACATTAGGCTCTGATCTGCTGGGAAGTGGTAACAAGCTGCTGTCCTCTTTGACCTCAGTTTTTCTTCTGTGTAGACTGCCAAGCACTGAGAGGCCAGACAGTCCATCTTCTCACTTTCAGGTCTTTTCCCAGAGGGAGGTCCAGATCTGCCATGCCCTGCAGCCCACTGTGATCCTTCCTGAGATCTCTATCAACTTCAGCTCTTTCTGCCCTTTCAGCTTCCTGCCCTTTCTGTGGTACCTCATCTGTGAAAAGGAGCATCCCATTATCTCCTCCTGGGAGAAGGGTGAGGATTTAATGCAAAGTTCTTCTCATAGTGTCTGATACATGGTAAGCATTCACATAAAAGTCCTCACTTTTACCTTTGGGAGAACAAAGATTTCCCAAAATATCTCATTTGCTGCAACCTATATTGACCATGCTGTGCTGGTCACTGTAATAGCAACTTGCAGAGTGGACTGCTGTGGTCATCTCATTTGAAGGAGAGCTTCTGACAGCTTTCAGATAGAGTGAATAAAGAGCAATGAATGGTAACCAATAGGCTGATTCAGAGCAATGGCAGTTCCCTGCTGGGACTTAGTGTAATCTGGGAGAGGAGCAACCACTCAGTCTCCTACTGGTTTTTTGCTGAGTTCATCACTCTCTCTCCACAGGACTAGCTCTCCTACAGGGCCCTCCTTCCTGCCCAGGAACCTTACCACTGATATTGCTCACTGACTACACACTTGGAAGGCTTGGCAGGCTTGGGAAAACTTTCCAGGCCGGTGGGCTCCCCTGCAACACATGGGGTGAGGGAGAGCAGCCAGCTGACGTGGCAGCCCAAGGGCAGAGATTCTCATCAGCAGCAGTGGCTGGAACCACAGGGTAGACTTGGGCAGCAGCCCAGTTCAAACCCACAGCACCAGGCGCACCCATGCAGTCACAAACTCCTCTAGCCTATCCTGGTGGAGCACAGGGTAGGGGGAAAAATCAGGATGGGCCCTGGAAAGTCCATCCCAAAGGCAACCCAGACACAACCTTCTACTCTTATCCCAGGAGTGTACCACATCTCCAGCTTAGTCCAGGGTTCTCAGATCCCACTGTCCACATCCCACCACTCAGCCTCAGTATCCCAGGTCTGGCAACCAGCAGGGGGAGCCTGGCAGCCAGAGAGACAGTGGAGGAGGTGGAGATTGGGCAGAGCTGGGGAGTGTTTTGTTTAGGAAAAAGTCTCCCTAGCTAAGGGTGACAGGGGTGGGCGGGGGGGAGTGCCTGGACCCTCACCCACCACCTCCTCCCTGGGAAGCTCCCCAGCTAGCTCCAGAGACTGCACACGCAGAAACAATGGGAACCGGAGGGAGGGAGGGGGAGAGGGCCCAACCAGACAAAGGCCCTCCAAGCCCCGCCCCTTCGTGTCTCTTCCTTCCTCCAGGTGCTGCTCTTTGGTCCCTCACTCTCTCCAAGGAGGCTCAGCAGGGTCCTGCACTGGGGTGGGGGCAGGGACATGGGGTCTTAGATGGCCCCTTCTACACTCCCACCCATTCCTGTGGCCTGGCCTCCCACCAGATGTCCCCCAAAACCAAACCCTCTCTGGTCTCTGCCACTTGGGCTGCTCCAGCAACTTCCAGGAGTTCCCAAATCCATCAGGGAGGAACCCACAACCAAGGCCTGTCTTGCTACTGCCAAGTCAAAGATCTCGTGCAAAGGTAACTGATGCCTATAGTTCTGTCCAAACACGGAGGGTTTTCCAGGGCAGACTCATCTCCCTCAATAAGGCCCTGCCACGGTACAGAGGGAAACTCAGATCCCTGGTCAGGAAGGGCAGCCTGGGCTAATGATGAATCCTGAGAATGGTTTATCACTGGTCCCTCCAGCTGCAAATCTCACCCTTTGCAGGAGCCAGAAGATATCAGACAAGCCCAGGTCACACATGGAGCTTGGTCATTTGGTATATCCCTCTTCCCAGAAGCTTCTTCATTTAAAGAATTTTTTTGTTACTTTTTATTTATTTATTTATTTTTTGGTACTGGGGATTGAACCCAGGGACACTTTACCACTGAGCTACATCTCCAGTCCTTTTTATTTTGAGACAGGGTCTCACAAAGTTGCTTAGGATCTTGCTAATTTGCTGAGGCTGGCCTTGAACTTTGGATCCTCCTGCCTGAGCCACCACACCACTGAGCAGACCCCTTTGTTGTTGTTGTTGTTCTTCTTCTTCTTCTTCTTTTTTAGAGGGGTGATACTGAGGATTGAACCCAGGAGTAAACCACATCCCCAGCCCTTGAGATAGGGTCTTGTAAAGTTGCTTAGGCTTAACTAAGTTGATGAGGCTGGCTTTGAACTTGCAATCCATCCTCCTGCCTCAGCCTCTCAGTGGCTGGAATTACGGGGGTGTACCACTACCCCTTTGTTATTCTTAAGATGCCTGAATAACCACCACCTGTTTTCTGATTTCTTTTGGTGTACCCTGGGTGAGGTGTCTAGAGACTGGCGCTCAGTGTCCCCATATGCAAAATGTACCCCTCAGAAGAGTGCCAAACTCAAGGCCTGCCCTAAGCAGCTTCTCTTAGGTCTTCACACTCACCCCAAACTGCCTTCATGCCCAACAAGCCAACAGTTGTCCACATATCCACAGATTACAGTATCGTGCTAAGAATCATATCACAGGCCACAGCATTGGGCACAGACAGGGAACAGGATAACCTGAGGTCATACAATGAGGAAGGTAGGGGATTAGACCCCTGGAACCCAGTCTTGGGTGGCCTTGAGGCTGTATGGTCTCTGCTTTCTGCATAGCCCCTGGCCCAGAGAGGCATGGATTCTTCTGCCCTGGCTCTCCCATGCCTCTCATGGGACTATATCCCCCTAGAACTTAACTTGACAACATAGAGCAGAACCCCTGGGAACCTCTAAGGTGGAGGGCAAGGCCCCAGCAGCCACAAAACTCAAATCCAAAGACCAAGAAGTATGAGGAACTGACCTTACCAAGTGTCATGGTTGTCAACAGCCCACCAAAGCCACAATCAACCACCACACAGTACCACAAGCACCACAGGGGCAAGCACCACTGAGTTGGTGCTCACAGCAGAAGCCCTGCAGGAACATTCTTCCCTTCCACTCATCTGGTCAACTCCCCATCCCACAGCCCCACCCCAGACTTCAGCAGGTCTATAAGGTTTCCCCAGGCCTGTCTGTCTCCCTAAGAAAGGGAGCTATAGAAGGAACAATCCTAATATTAGGGGGAAAGTGAAGTGCTAAGCTGCAGACTATGACATGAACATTACTGAGTGAGGGCATGGGATGGGAAGAAAGGTGGGAAGCAAAAGAAAGAGCAGTTGCATATAGGATGAGGTAATTCCATGGACACCCCACAGATTTCTTGTTTCAAGCAGCAAAAAGATTCATGCAGAATCTTGGGTCCCACCTTCCAGAGCAAAGAAGGAAATGAAGGCCCCCAAGGGAGGGCCCCTAAGCATACACGCAGTACATGGGCACCAGGGCATCTTCTCCAGCATCTGCCTGTCACCCTGACTGATCAATTCCTATTAGCTGAGCCCAGATTCCCACGAGGCTGTGATGATTAAAACAGGTGCTCAGTTACTACCCGGGTCTTATCCTGGCCTCTCCACTTATTGTGGGTAAGTCATGTAATGTCCCTGAGCCTCAGCTTCCTCATCAGTGAAATGGGTGTGACATCAGTCTAGACTGCAGAGAGTCCAGTTCCATACAATCATCAAAGCTCAGAGGCAACTCCTGTTATCACTAGAGGAGAAGCAGGCCCAGTGAAGGCACTCCAGGCCCAGCAATGGGTAGTTGGCAGGGGGATTCCTTAAGTTAGGCCAAAGGCCCCTCTGTCAATCTCCAAGCAGGGGAAACCCAGAGTGAGCTAATCCTGGGGCTGCTGCTCCATTTCCAGGCATTCATCTCGGCCTGTGGCTGGCCTTCCGGCTTTGGAGGGTAATGGCCGCTCGGGAATCTAAGAGCAGTCTTCTGCTTTCCTGCTGGTCCTCCCACTGGCGTCCCTCTCCCAGCCACCACTTCCTGTGGCTAAAGGAGGGGCTTGGAATCCTTCTCAGAGGCACCACCATCTCCGGGATTCTGGGTCCAGCAGTTACAGGGGCAAGACAAGGGCAGAGCTATAGACTGGTCCATACCTAATGACTGCCCATAGGGTGGCCCACAGGAGTACCCTGATGGGCCTGGGCAGGTGTTTACCTCCTAGACCTTCCAGTTGGCAGAACCCGCAGCTGTCTGGGTTCATACCTCTGTATTAGCACCAAACAGCCTTCTGGCTTCTTCCTCTTTTGGGCTCCTCCTCCCCCAGCTGCTTCCTCCTTTTCCTCCGATGTGGACACCACTTCCCTGAGAGGTCCTGCCATGCACACTTCCTTGCCTCTCCTTGCCTGAGCACAGTAGGTACTGCTATCAGTATCCCTCTGTACATCCTGAGGCTGTGACAGCATTGGGACTCCCAGCATCCTATAAGACAAGGACACCTTCTCTCCAATAAGTCTTAGGTGATAACCCAGGCTCACTCAAAATGGCCTGTTGCTGCTTTCTGAGCCTTCTGCACACTCAGAAGGCCAACACCAAGGGCCTGGCCAGCAACATTTGTTTATTCCAGGGAGATATTCTTCCCAAACCATGAGTGGTCACAGTTCCAAAAAGCAGCAACAGATGGGGTTGGGGTTTAGTAAAAACAAGAGGTCCCAGCTACAAGGGCTGGGCAGGAGGGGCCTCACCTTGTACCTGTAGCTGCTGCCTAAGAGCATCAGGTACCAGAGCCATTATCAACAGGCCCAATCCTTTGCCTTTCTCAGGGCTCTTTGAAGAGTATTCTTAGGCAAGGCCCATCAGTTGTGGCCTGGCCACAAACCTGTTGACCCCTTCCCTACTCACTGAGCAAAGCTGGGACTCCTGGCTCAAGGTGCTGGGAAGGTGATAGAGTTGCCCAGTCCTGTCTCCTCCACAGCACAAAGGGGTCAATGAGGTAGCACTTCAGGCTCTAGGTCTGACTGGCTCGTCATCTGCTAGAGTGAGGGGGCCCCTGGGTGGCTAGGAGCTTGGGCATTCAAAGTTTCCTCCATCTTGTTCCTGCCAGGTGATCTGGTGGGTTCCCATGCCACCCCAACCCTGGGTCCCTCAGTACTTGGGATTGAACTTAGGGGCTCTTTACCACTGAGCTGCATCCCCAGCACTTTTGATTTTTTATTTTGAGACAGGGTCTCCTGAGTTGCTTAGGGCCTTGCTAATTCGCTGAGACTGGCCTTGAACTTGTGATTCTCCAGCCTGCAACTCCCGTTGTCACTGAGATTACAGGTGCACACCACTGGCCTAGCAAATTCTGGCTTTTAGAAACAGCCAGGGACCAAGATCAAAGGCATGAAGTACAGGATCAATGTGCCTGCCTGTGAACCAAGCAACCTCAAGTGCAAGCACCCCTACAACCACAGTGCTGGAAACCTGAGGACTTCACAGGGATGGGATCATGCTCCACCCCCAATACTACTAAATGCTGTCGCTTGGTGGGCAAATATTTACTCAAAACAAAGGAGACCAGGGGTTGCTAACCATGCCCAGGCTCCAACTGGCAGCCTAGGCTCTGACTCAAACATGGTGGGTGGCTTAATGCTGCCTAAGGGCCTCTGGCAAGGAAGGCTATGTCCCTAGGCTGGTTTGACTACCACCTCCAGCCAGTGGCAGTTCATTCCCTGTGTGTCCTGACCACCTGCTGGCCTCTCTGTGGTTCCCCACCCCCACCCTCCAGAGATACTCCCTGCTGAGCTGCCCTGCTTCACCTAGTCTCCCAGGTCAGAGATATCCCTTAAAGGACTCAGTCTCTAGTCTCACTCCTACCCTACCCTCCAGGTACAATTTTCATGGCAGGTGCTGAGCTTAATGACACTGACTGTTCAGGACACAGGCAGACAGAGTCAGAAATGGCTTGGACCCCCATCTTCTCCCTGGCGAGTGAACGGAGTTCCAGCCTGTCCACTCAAGCAGACAAAGCCTCGCCCAGCCTGGGGGAGGGGTGGGAAGAGACTCTCAGGCCCAAACAACCCCGCCCCCCATTCAAGTGCTAATGAGCTCCAGCAGGGGAGAGAGGAGGGCTGGCCCGGAGATTGTCTGGACTGAAGGCCTGCCCAGCTACTACCTGGCACTCAGGGCCCTGCCACACCCCCCAACCCTAGGTTCCCAGACGTTGGGTGAGACATCCCTGGGATAGTCTGTCACTTTACCTGGCAACAACTCTTCAAAGCACACCTTGGTCTCCCTACTTGTGGTAGAGCTGCTTGAGGACATGGGAGTGGGTTCCCCAAGATCCCTATCCTAGCCAGGCAACCTGTAGAATGGGAGCCCCCTTCCCACCACATGCTCAGCACTGTAGGAATCAGCAGTCCAAGGTACCGCAACCCTTTTCATACCTCCAGAGTTTACTGCACTGCTGTACACAATACCCCTGGCTGCATCTGGTCCCCAGGTTGTATATGGAGGGCAAGACTCCTACCAGGGCTTTATCTGAAGGTTTCTTAGAGCACAAGGTGGAGCTGGAATTTGAACACAGGTCTGTGTGCCCCCCCAAGGGTGGGCCTCCTCTCCTGGGCCAGGAAATATTCACCAAGGTCTTAGGAATCTAGGCCAAGTCTCTGTCTGGGTGTCCTTGCTGAGTTGGTCTATCTCCCCCAGTGCCTGGCCCAGGCAAATGGTGCTCATTTTTCAAGGCCAGCCAGAAGACCCCTTCTCCAGGAAGTCCCCTTCACAAGTGGGAGTCTCCCCACTGCCCAGCCAGCTGGGATCCCAGGCTAGCCCTCCCATCTACCTCCAATTAGACCAGGCTCAAGTGGCAGCCCCCTGCCCCCTACCCCGGGATTATATTATCCCTCTTCCCAGGGGCTATAGTATATTCATAGATGTGTTCAACAGCCTCATTGTTTCCACACACACTTAATATGCACCTTATAAAGTGCCAGCCCTCTGCTAGAGGCACAGACAGGACAAAGGCCACAAAATTCCCTTCCTTTTCCTTTGGTAAACTTACTTGAGCCCTTGTTTTGTGCAAGTCTCTGTGCTGGCAGGCCTAGAGTCCCTGAAGCACTGCATATAAGTCTCAGCCTGGTGGCCCTCAGGCTGTATACTGCAGCTATTGGACCATCAGAAAAGGTAGCCTTGAGGCAGTCTCCAACAGCTTTTGTTTGAAGTAAGAATACAAAGACACTCTCCCCACAAACAGATATGCTGTGCTCTCTGACAGGGTACAGACTGAGCAGCAAGCCCTGTGCATGGAATGGGGTAGGGTCTGTCTCTGAGGTGCCCACACAGCCTGTGATGGGGTCAGGAAGAAATAGGCTGAAGAACTGTTCTCTTAGTGTACTCCCAATTCTGGTCACTGACTCTATAAGGAATCTTTGCCACTTACCTACAGTGACCTTGTATCGCTCAGTGACCTCCACCTACCCATTCCCAAAACCAAGTGCTGTGGATATGTACTTCACTCAACAAATAGGTGAGAAGCACCCAACACATAGCCCTGTCCCAGCAACCTCAAGGACAATAGCATGTTCTGATGGAAGAAGCAGCAGTACCCAGGGTCAGAAGAGAAGCTTCACTAGCCTCAGTGGAGGTCAAGAAAAGATCCTGCGAGAAGATCCCAAGTAGAGTATTAAAGAACAATCAAGGACCAGGGATGTAGCTTAGTGGTAGAGTGATTAGCATGAGCAGGGCACTAGGTTTGAACCCTAGTACCACTGGGGGGAAAAAAAATCAAATAGGAAACAACAGATGAAAAGTCCCAGGGCAAGACAAAACTACTGTACCTATACTCTAAAGCCTTCATGGAATCCACAGTGGGCACTCTCTCCTTTCACTGTGAAGCTGCCCACTAAATTCCACCTGGGCCCAGCTGGTTAGTCAGGTAGAAAAGGGCAAGGGTGGGGGGTATGGCTGGAGTGGGACTGGGTTCGGCTACTCTGCTCCCCCACCAAACTGCCAGGAAAAACTCTTGCCAGTGTGTACACATCTGTCTCTGCACTGGTGACAGTGACTGTGCCCGCTGGCTGGCAGAGCTGCAGGGAGGGGAGGGAGCCAGCGTGCAGGCAGGGCAGCAGGCGTGGTTCTGGCTGGGAGGGAAGGTTGGCACTTGCCCAGCCTGAGTCCCGTTGCCTGGACAGAACTTCCCGCTACACGGGACAGATGCCCCAAACTCTGAACCTGGCACATCGGGGCTTCCATTGCCACCTTATTCCTGGGATGGGGAAGGCAAGGTTCAGGCCAGGACCCCTCCCCAGGTAGCCATGGCAGATAAGAGTCCAGCAGATTGGGCCTCAATTTCAGGCAGAGCTTGGTCTCTCAGTCTCTTGCAGCACACACTCTGCAGGGTTTAAGTCCCACACCATGTCCCCAACAAGAAACAGATGTTCCTGTTCGCCCCAACCCAGGAAGCCCATGTCACAGAGAAAGCAAAGGCCAGAGAGGCAGGACACTGGGCTGGACTTCTCAGGCTGCAAAGTGCTGAGCCAGACCTTATACCTCTGGCTGCTACTAGTCCAGTGTGGGAAGGATTGCCAGGTTCCACCAGATTCCACCTGGTCTAGCCCCAAAACTGATCAGGGTTCCAAGGGGGCAAATCTGTCAGGATAAGGGACCCTTCTGGTTCAGGCACAAAACAGGCTAGGAGCCTTGTGTCTCTAGAACCCTAGGGTCCAGTATCACATCTCAGCTACCTCAATAACTGAGATCAACCTGGGAAGGGCTGGCTAAAGTCTCCCGGCTGAGCACCGGGAGGCAGCGGTTCCGGAAGTGCCCTCCCCAGGCCCAGCAGGCACAGGGCATTCCGCCGCGTCGACACCCACTCACTGCCTGCCGCACTCACAGCAGAGACAGGAAGAGGCAAGCGCCCAACGCAAAGCAGCCCAGGAGGCTGGGCCGCCGCCCCTTCCCGCCCCTTCTCTTCCTCCCCGCGGCAGCAGTGGAGCGGATGCCATTTTGAAACCTCCGGGGCTGTGCCCCCGAGACCGGCCTGTCGGGGCAGTCAACAGATGGGCCCATAATGTACATACACAATGTTCCTCAGTCACCGGCCCTACATAATAGAGCCCACTCTTCACAGCCTGGAGGCCCTAAGGCAGCTCTGGAACCAGAGGCCACACCCCCACACACATACTATCCTGCCTACAATGCTCCTGTGCTGCAGCCGGGGGTCTCCCTACCCGCAACCCTGAAAGCCCCCCGCCCCCCCAAAAAAAAATCAGGGTTCGTGCTCCCAGTGAGAGACTGGACTAGGAGAACCAGCAGGCTCACGTCTTTGCAAAAGGCCAGCTGGGATGCTCCCAGGCACACTGGCCCACCTCCAGCTCACCCCCCAACCCCTCATTCAGCTCCTCCACCACTCCCCATCACATGGCTCTGAGATCCCACAGGCCCACCCACTTTTGAAGGCCATATCTCAGTCTTTCAGTCTAGAAAGGTATGGGGAACACACCAGCACCCGTCAGCAGATCTCCTCCGCCCGCCCGCAGGGGCAACAATATGTCGGCTGTCTCACCACTTCCACTTCCCCCCATCCCTTTAGCAGCCACCATCTTCCCTGGCCTTGGAAGCAGCTACAACCCTAACTCCTCCATACTCCCTCCTACTTCCCAGACTCACCCCTACTGACCCAGACAGGCTTCAAAAGGGGAAATACATTCTCTGGGTGCAGAACCTTCCAGGGAAGCTTGAGAACTGGCCCCCTCCCCAATGCGACCAGTGGAATCTCAGTCCAGGCCCTTGGAGCTCTACCTAACCAGCGTAGGCCCTCTCCTGCTGCTTCTCCCAGAACGGCCCACCCGGTGCAGGAGAGATGGTGGAATCTGGGAAGGCCAGAGGGTGGGAGAGAACTTACAGAGGAGCAGCAGAGGGTTTGGGAAGTGATGCCTGCAGAGGGATCTGGTGACCAGAAGCAGGGGTTCTGAAGGAGTTCCAGCTGAAGAGGGTTCAAGAGCAGTTTCCCACTTGAGAGATCCCTTGGGGTCAGAGTGCACAGGTGGAAGATACAGATTCCAGGGTAAGTATAGGGCACAGAAGGTGAAGAAGGGAGTAAGGGCCTGGCAGGGGCCCCAAAGGATGCTCAAGTCCAATAGAAATAGGGGGAAACAGGTGGGGGAAACAGGTGAAGCCTGGGTTTGGAACCGAGTAGAATTTTGAGGGTTTGGATAAAGTCTAGAAAAGAATGGAATGACAAGGCACGGAGGGTCTGAGGCTCTGTGAGGCTAGTTGTCACGGGTGAATGGTAAAGCAGGGACTGGATAGCTGATGTTAAAGCACCTTTGCCTGAACTTGGGAGTTTGAGGTATGGCACGTTGAGGGTCTGATCTAGTGTGGCCTAGCATTAGAGGTCTAGACTAACCCAGAGTTTCCTCACTCTTATTCGGGGGTCGTGGCCAGGCTTGTCCCGGGGGATTCAAACCCGGCTATGGGGTCCAGAGCCGGCCCAGGAGTTTTAAGCCCTTGTCTGGGGATATCGGCAGTGGCGGTGGGGGCAGATCCAGGCGCGGCCTCACCTAACAGCAGCAACTTCACCTCCCGTGCCGCCTTCTCGCCATCCTCCCGCAGGTTCTTATCGATCATCTTAGAGCGCTCGGCCGCCGCCTTGTCCTCGGCGCTCACGGTACAGCCCATCCCGCCGTCCGCCGGCCTGGCCCGGCCCCCACAAGGCCCACGGCCCGGCTTGGCCCCGCCCGACCCACTCCGCTCCCGCCGCTGGCCCTCTCGGGCAGCTCGCTCCGGTCCGCAGTTCCGAGCAACTGCGGGAGGCGCCTTCCCGGCGGCCGCGCACCGACGGCGGGGCGGGTCAGGGGTGGGGCCGGAGCGAGACAAGCCCGGGACTGGGCCGGGGCTGGCCTGGAGGCGGGGCCAAGGGAAATTAAGGGCTGGCTATTGGTTCGAGGGCGGAGCAAAGGAAGAAGTTAAGCTCAGCCCAGGCTCGGGCGCGGGCTGGAGGCGGGGCCACACGGAGCGGACGGAAGGCAATAGCGGTAGTCAACGATGGGCTCCGGCTCTGGGCGGGCAGCAAGTGGGGCCGGCCTCCGATTGGGTGCTGAGGGCCTGAAGCCCCGCTTTGGGGACAGCCGGGAGGGGGCTGGGAGGGCGGATCTCGTAGCCCGAGGGTGGAGACGTTTCTTTTCAGCCGGCGGGCTGAAAAGAAACCAGCCTTCTGAGCTTCTGGGAGCTGGGCGAATAGGGTGAAGGAGGCGTGTCTTCAACACTTGTTAAAGTTAATGAACCCAGTAAACTTGTTTTGGGATCTACTGAACCGGGTGGTTGGTTCCGAACCCGGGTTTTCTTTACTTTTTGCGGTGCTTGGGATCGAACTTAGGGCTGTACACATGCTAGGCAAGCGCTCTGCCCTCTTCTCTCTTGATGTGTGGCAAGTCAAAAAACCAATATTGAACGTGGCGCGTACCTGTAATACCAGCTACTCTGGAGGCTGAGGCAGAAGGATTGCAGTTTCGAGGTCAGCCTCGGCAACTTAGACTCTCTCAAAATAAAAAATAAGGGGCTGGGGTTGTGGTTCAGTGGTAAAGTGTTTGCCTAGCATGCCTGAGGCCCTGGGTTCGATCCTCAGCGCAACATGGAAATGAAATAAAGGTATTGTGTCCACCTACAACTAAAACAAAATATTAAAAAAATAAATAAATAATAAAAAAGGGCTGGGGATTTAGCTCAGTGGTAGAACACCTCTGGGTTCGAACCCCAGTACCATGAAAAACAAAATCAATTGCACCATATACCCACTTGCCTCTCCTGTCTCCCTCAGATGTGTAGATTCTCTAGTCATCCAAGGCTTATCCATCCTTCCCTGATCTGTTGGAGGCATCCTCCTGCTAGCAGCCATCCTCAACTACAACTTTGGACGGGGTAAACAGGACCAAAGCAGGAGAGGGAGGGGGAAGAGAACTTCTCACTTTATTTCGAGAAACAAAAATCACCTTGATCTTATGACTTGTCCCTTCCATGGCCTATCCACCTCTGGAAGTATTAACTCAATCCCACATCCCATCTTTCAGTAACCTGTCTTCACTGGGCAGTGGCTGCCAACTCTATGACTGGGCAAAGGTGGAGTGGAGGCAGCAGTGTTTCTAGCTTGACCATTTCAAATCTTTCTGTTCTGCTCTCCAGGAGGAGCCCACAAACCCTACCCCGATTGGACATTTGAAGGGTCTGCCAAGGATTACCTGGGAAGGAATCTTGTGTGATCCCAGTGCCATGACCCTTAGAGGTTCGAGCCCAAAGACAGGGAAGGTCCCCAAAGCCAGGCAGAGACCTGGCCAGCAATGCTTGATTCACCCACAGACCCCCTGTTGGTAGCACAGCTTCCTCCTTACTACCTTGACACACACCTTATCCCAGTTCCCAGGCCTCAAGCTGTCTGTGTTCTCTGGAGTGTCTGCATACCCCTATCTGAAAGTCTCCATGTTGAGGAGTCATTGGCTTGTAATCCTCCAATTGTTTCCCCCAGGGTTCCTCCTGCCTAAAGACAAAGCTCAAGCAGTCCCTGCCACGGGCATGCAACAAGCAGAATGAAAACACAATAGTGCCCACTAGGGACACAAAAATATGCTGTATACATCCACCTGTGGGATAACCTCTAACATATCCCAAATCCACAAAACACATTATAAATATGGGTGCATAGAGAACACAGTCTAAGCACAGACTACAAACTCGACTCCAAGGCAGGCCCCTTCCCCCACTACCCCGCCCTGTGTTGGAGAGCGTTGCTCCTCTGGCCTCCCCAGCCTGCTCCTAGCAACAGCCAACAGCTCTTTCAGTTGCCAGGCAACTAAAAGAACCTGTCAGCCCCTTGGAGGCCAGGCTCAAGGGAGGTGGGCAGGACACAGACCCCAATCTATGGCTGTGGGACAGGATGGGGCCACTAGGAGGCATGGCCTTTCCTAGCCCCAAGTCAATCTCATGGTTCTTGAGTCAGTCACTCTTTTCTAGTTCTGTGCTTTTCCTAGGGAGTTCACCAACCCTTGCTTCCAAACCTCTAGCTGCTCCTTCTATATCTCCTTGGGGGTCTCCAGGGCTATGGCAGGCCTCTGCTTGCTACTCCAGTCACACACCTCTCACTCCAGGGGCTTAGAACCTACTCAGTCGTCTCAAGTCTGACTTCTCCCCTGATTGCCATCTCTATATCCACTACCGCTCTGAGGTCTCTGCCAGACACCTTGGCTTTTCAAACCCCTGCCTAGAGCTGGGTAAATCCCACCTCCACTGGCCCCTGCTTCTGGAGCCTCCCACCATCCAAAGCCATGACCCCTAATCCCCACCCCAACATGCTGTCAGCCTCTTCCCCTCCTCAATTCCCCTTCAAATGTATCCCTGCACTGCCTCCCATTCTAGGCCTCCCTGGCTCCTCCCTAGTTCTCCTGTTTCCCCCCTAAATCCATCTTTCACATTAATGCCTTGCTTTCAAACCTCATCTGGCTCCTCAGTGCCCTGAGAATAAAGCCCATACACAATGGTTTGAATACTACAGGAGACTGAAGCAGTAGAGTGGCAGTTAGCAGCAAGGACTCTGGGAAACAGTCTGCAAAATTTCTGACTGCACTAGGTGGGCACAGTGGCTCACGCCTGTAATCCCAGCAACCAGGAGACTGAGGCAAGAGGGTGGCAAATTTGACCCTGTCTTGAAATAGAAAATAAAAAGGGCTGAGATGTAGTTCAGTGATAAAGCTCCCTTGGGGGGCAATCACCAGGAAACAAAACAAACCAATATGAACAAGAAGTAAAAAACCTTGCTGGCCGCAAGGACAAATGCCAGAAACTTCCTGCACCTCAGTTTTCTTGCCAGTAAAATGGGTTTAGCAGTTGTATCCACTCAATGCATATGCTGAGGTCAGGACTAAGGGAGGAAACATAAGTAAAATGTTCAGAACATGTATGGTATTAGAAAACCCTCAATATGGATGAATTGTTACAGTAGTAATTTCAGTAAAGCCCTTAAAAAGGCTGTCCCCCTTAGAATCCACCTCATCTCCTTCCACTTGCAACATAATAACACTCCAACTATGGATCTTGCCTTACTCTATCTCCTTGCTTTTCCCCCTTGATCTCCAACCCCATTAATCACTACCCCACCTCACCCCTGCCAGTGTTCATTCACTTCTTGACTGTGAGCTGGGCCTTTTTGACTCCCTTTGTCCCAGGTCCTACCCTTCCCCAGCCAGATCCCCTTATTATCCTGGTAGTGAGTATCCCCCACTCAAGTCCCTGGTTCAGATCCACTGTAGTTGGCAAGATTAGTATTTATCAAATTAAATGAATAAGTTACACAAACTCTATCTCACCCTACTGGGGGAGGGGGAATCTCATCCTGGAATAGAGAGGGGTATAAATCACTATAAAAATATTCACCACAGTTGTGTGCTCAAAGAAGGGAGAAAAACTAACGGTTCCTAGAAGGTCAGGGAGCTTTCTTGGTAAAGGTGAGAAGTGCTTGAGGAAGAACAGTGAGGAAGAACATTCCAGAAAAAGGGAAGGGCACATGTAGAGTAGGAAGGTAGGTCTTAAGGAATTACCAGAGAGAAAATAAAGGGTCAGAGCTGGAGAAACCTTTTACTTTACAGCTAAATCAACCAAATCCCATCCATAGTCATCCAGTGAGGAACAGCAAAGGTATCCTGGTCCCTTCACACTCTGGAATCCAGAAGTTCTTTTGGGAGAGGTCATTTTGGGAGCAGAGAGTGGTTGCCTAGCCAGGGCCTCATGAGTACCAGAGGAGGCATGACTTGTCCCTCTGCCTACTGGGCCCAGTACCACCTGGACTTTACCAAAAGGACAGTGGAATGACACAGAGCAGAGTTGAAAGGGTACTCCAGCTGGAGTGAAGAAGTGGAGCTGCTGGCTCACCTTGACAGAAAGAATAGCCTTGGAGCTCTCCACAGGCTACAGACCAGGTCTAGCCTGTCCTAAGTTCCTATAAAGCAGCAGTCCCTAGCAGGGTGAGGAACAGAGACCCCTGCAGTGGGCTGTGACACCCGAGCCTACAGGCTCCAGGAAAGGGAAGTTGCCAAAACTTCCCCAAAGGCAGTTTCAGAGTGGGTGTGTTTGCATCCCTTCCCTTCCTGAATCCAAAACCAGGCAGGACTCACTCCCCCAACCCCAGATCCTGACCAAGAGCCTAACCCTAACTCCATGGTTCCTAGGTGGCAGGGAGGACCTAGTCAAAGAATTGTGACCACCAGATCACCACCACGGAGACGGGGCCTTGGCAGTTTCTACAAGAGGATTTTAATGGCCAGAGCTCACATCCTCCTAGCAGTCCTAAACTAGGCTCCACCTCTGGGTGCATCCCCTGAACTTTCCCCTTCTTGCTTCTTAGCCCAGCAGCAGCAGCAGTTCTGAGATTGGAGTCAGCTATCCCGACTTCCCTCCCCACTCCCTGCCAGTCCCCTCTTCCCTGAAAAGGAGCAGTCCCAAGCCAGGGGGGCCTGGGTCCCAAAACTCCCTTTCCTGGTCATTCACCCCTTTGCAGGTAATTGGCTTTGGCCTAGAGAACTCAGGATCCAGCACTCCTTGTCCAGAGGTTTCTGGATTAGGAAAGACCCTGCTCCCTCCACCTGACACAGGGGTGTGGAGGTTGGAGCACAGGAGGATCAAGGGGGAAGGGTCATTTGCTCAAGCACTGGGAACTTACTGGTGCCAGTATGCTGAGATTCTAGGGCCAGAGAGGCAAGTGGACCCTGCCCTCAGGAGCCCATACCAAAAAAGTAAACAGGGAAAGGAACTTCAGTTTTAGAGGAAGCCTACAGGGTGACACAGAGTCACTGGAAGGTGTGTGCAGGGGAAAGTGGGGGTGGGGGTGGTGGCTTTGAATCATGGAAAGGGACCAGTCTTGTCCTGTGAAAACAGTGACAGGCAGAGGTAACATCAAATACAAAGGCCCTGGGGTAGGAAAGAGCTGGCTCTTCCTGGGCCAGAAAGGAGGCTGTAATCCCAAAGACTTTGGAGCCTGAGGTAGAAAGATTGCAGGTTCAAGGCTAGCTTTAGCAATTTAGCAAGATCCTGTCTCAAAATAAAAAGGTAAAAAGGGTTAGGGATGTAGTTCAGTGGTAGACCACCTCTGGGTTCAATCCCTAGTACAAATTAAAAGAAAGAAGAAAAGAAAGGCATACCCAGTACAGTGAAAGCAAGAGGACAGTGAAGTGAAAGGGGCCTGCTATGAGGTATCATGGAGGAGCAGGGCACACACGGGGTTCTCAAGTCCCCAGGAGATGTTGTGGTAGGGACTTCTATTGGTCCTGGCACTCAGGGTATCTGACAGCCTAGGGTCCTGGTAGGTCTAGGAAGCCCTCAGGGCTTTGAGGCCAAGGTCTGAACTAAGCCCCCTCTAGCTCCTTGTCATTGAAGAGTTCATGATCTAATCTGCCACTGTGCCTACCACATACACAGCTTCCAAAGGCCACTTCCCCTGGGAAGCCCACAGTCCTTGGAGGGTCTGGGAAATGATAATTGACTCTATCCCCAGGAGCCTCTGCTCTGCTCACATTGTTGCCTAGTCCTCCTTACCATGCTGTCCAAAGGCTGGGTTGGTAGCCTCTCCCGTGACTCGTTAGGGCTGTCATTAGCACTGCTTCCTGGAATTTAATTTAATGAAGGAGCAAAAACAGCTCTAATGAAGGTGATGCAATAGCAGACTGCCCAGTGAGGTGCACCTTGCCACCTGGGCTCAGGGGCTTCCTGCAGATGATGACTAGGAGGAGAGAGAGAAGAGAAGAGAGGGGAATCTGTCCTGGGAAAGTTGGTCACTGAGCCCAGGAAGCAAGGGGGCATTGCTCTACCCTACAGGGAGGAAATGCTGTAACCAAAGCCAAATAGAGAGTTAGGAATGAGCCTAATGAGGAGCTGCTGCCCAGTATGTTGGAGAACAAGCTTCTGCGAAGCCATCAATCAGCATAAAGGCTAGCATTATGTCATTGCAATAGGCCAGGCTGAAGGTTAGCACCAAGGTGTGGAGATCAGCAGGGGCCAGATCATCAGGGACATGGGGACAAGGAAGAAAAGCGTTCTAAGTGTGGTGAAAACCATTGGAAAAGTTTTAAAAGCTGAGTAATATTTTTTTTCCAGTACTGGGAATTGAACCCAGGAATTTCATGCATGCTAGGGTACGTCCTCAGTCCTTTTTTGCAGACAGGGTCTCACTAAGTTGCCCAGGCAGATCTGGAACTTGTGATCCTCCTGCCTCAGCCTTCTCAATAGCTGGGATTGCAGGCAAGTGTCATTGCACTGGGTGAGATCTGATATTTTAAAGTTCCCTCCGGCTATGAGGGACAAGGCCCAGAGGACCAGAAAGAAGGCAGGGGGTGGTCACCACATGAGGGTGATGGAGTGAAGTCCTTGGGGACAGGGATGTCCTGTGTCTCCTGGGAGAAGAAATTTTGGGAGTGGGGTGCAAATATAACCGGGAAGTCTATTTCTTCCAGAAGGTTTGGGCAGGCTGATCCCCTCTTAGCCTTCTCTGCAGGCTTGGCTTCTCCAAATGGACAATGCTCAAACACCCAATATAAAGATCCTTCTAAAAAAGTTTCCTGCATCCCCATACCTGGTTCCCCCAACTCTCCACCTCCTCAGGGGTATCCCTTCCACCTCTCTATCTCTAAGAAGACTTCGGGGCCCTGTACCCGGTCTTGGGAAGTGCTAAACTGCCAAGGGACCCCAGCATTTTCACAACATAAATGGCTGGGGCGCTCCGGCCTAGAGCTTCGCATTAAGCATTCTCCACGATTGCTGCTTGCCCTTGGTCTCTGCCCACTGCAGGCCCCTCGAATTCCCCGGTTTTCTACCTCCCACGAGTTCTCTGACCCACACCCCGCCCCCGGGATCCTAGCCCCATTCCCCGGGCTGAATCCGGAAGCCACCTCGGGACGCTCTGCCCCGCCTCTTCCGGGGCCTCTCTAGGCCGGAGCGCGAGGTTTCCGTGGCCACCAGAAGCAGCACAAAGCTCCGCGGGGCAGCGGCGCCTCCCGGCGGGCCTCGGACGCAGCACTCTGCCGATCCTCAGAATGTCTGGTGACACCGACTTTCTGCTTCCTCCGTCCTGTTGCTTCACACCCTCTGTTTCAGGACACTCCCTCCCTCTCTGCTACCACTTCGCGGAGATTAAATGATTTGAGTGGTTCTCTGCTGGACCCTTGTCCCTGAAGGTGGAGAGGCTTGGAACCCGTCGCCCACGCCAGCCCAGGTCCAGTGCACCATTGGGTTTCTCCCATTCCCTGAGGATTTTGACCCCAAAGCCGTGGACAGGATAAAGAGAGGAGCTGGGTAATATTTGGACGGGCTCCCAGAACGCTTAATCAAGAATGTGTCGAGCTAGGCGAGGTGGCGCATGCCTGTTAATTGAGCGACTCCAGAGGCTAAGGCAGGAGGATGGAAAGTTCGAGGCCAACCTCTGTAATTTACTGAGGTCATGTCCTGAAATTAAAAACAGAAAGAGCTTGGGGGAGGGATGTAGCTTATCGGTAGAACGCCCCCGACTTCAATTCCCAGTACGGGGGTTGTCTAGGGGTCTGGCCCCTTCCTCTTCTGGGGACCCCTCCAAGATCAGGCAGCTGGTAGGGAACCTGGGCTGACTTCCTGCAGTATTCACCTGCCCACGTTGTGTAGGGTAGAGGTCCATCTCCCTCCCACCAGAAACTTTCCTGCCTGTCTTCCCCTGGTGCACCAACCACGAAGACTTTCAGAAGTGCTCTGGAGTCTCTGGTCTCAGCGACAGGGTCAAGGGTTTAGAGGGTCCCAGCCACTGGTCTAGGTATTGCGGTGGGTCATTGCGAAACCCAGACTCGGGTTGATCGCATGGGGGCAGCAGAGGCCGCCTCTCGCAGATTTGGGCGTTTAGATCTCTGGCTAAAGCTGTCCTGGCCCAGCTGTGCCTGGCATGGAGAATTTGCAGTCCTGTGTGGTTTTGAAAGCAGTTTTGTTCTTTCACATTTTTTCCAGGGATACTCTATTACTAAGTCACTCTCAGTCAATTATCACGGCTCCAAGTTGTTTGAAAGAAAGTCAGTTGCTGGATGACCTTTCTCTGGGGATCAAGACAAACTTCCTGGATGAATACCCTGGGTCTCTCTCCACATTCTCCTTGTTCCTGGGCTGCAGCTGGGACTCATAGTGTCCTGGTCACCAGCACTTGGTCAGAGATCAGCAGCCATCCTGCACACTTTCTAATGTGCAGACTTCACTGTCCAGCCTCCCACAATGATCCTCCAGCTGTTTCTCTGGCATTCTATTCATAGAAGTCCTTCACCTAGCTCTAGTCCACACCTGAGCAGCATATTCCATTCTTTCCCTCATTCTTTCCAGTTTTGTTTGTTTGTTTGATACTGGAAATTAAACCCAGGGATGCTTTACCATGTAGCTATATCCCCAGTCCTTTTTATTTATTTATTTATTTATTTTTATTTTGAAACAGAATCTCACTAAGTTGCTGAGGCTGGCCTCAAAGTTGGAATCCTCCTGCCTCTGGAGTCACTTGGATTGCAGGCATGTGCCCCTGCACTGGGCTTCCAATCTTTCTTAAAAGCCACTTTTGTCTCTGCCCCTCTCACTTCACACAAGTTGTCTATATTTGCTCTCTGTGATTCCTGCCTCTCACTTTCTCCTCTTCCCAACCCACTCATGCTTTCCTCTCTCTCCACAAAAGTGCCTTGGACAAGATCCTTAGTGACCACAGGGTTCTGAATCTGGCGTTTCTTTTTTGATGATTACCCCTTCACCACACTCTCCAGTTTTCCTCCCAACTGCTGGCAGATCCTAACCTTGTTCTGCCTCATTGCTGCAGGACTCAGTGCAACCTGCTGCCTTCTTCTGTCTAAACTTCTTCCCATTTTGTCCAAGCCCATGGCTTTAAGTACTACTCACTTTGCCTCTCAGACCCAAAGCTCCACTGCCAGCAAATACTGAGCTTGCAGCACACAAAAGTAGCTGATTTGGCATCTCTACTTTGATGTAGGTGCTTTCAACTCTTCATGGCCATGCTGATCTCCCTCCCAAGCCTGCTTTTAACTCTAGCCTCCTGTAGTGACAGCTCTACCCTTAGATAGCCTTGGAGTCACCCTGACTCATCCTCTCTCCCCATATCCAGACCATCAGGCAACCCTGCCACCTTTACCTTCCGAAGTGCCTTACCCCAATTCTGCCACTACCTGAGCTAAGCCACCTGACAAGACTGGAATAACTACAGTAGTCCACGTGTGAGTGTAACTCTTGCCCCTCACCCCATCCCTTATCTCAGAGTTTAGTGCAGCAGCTAGAATAATCCACACAAAATTTAGAGTCATACTGAATCAGATCCTTCCCCCTCCTCCCCTCCTCTGTTTAGGATCCAATATTGATTCTCATCTTACCCAAATAATAAAAATCCAAAATTCTACTTACTTTTTTTTTTTTTTTTTGGTATTGGGGATTGAACCAAGGGGCACTTTACCTCTGAGCCACATCCTATCCCTTTTACTTTTTTTTAAATTTTGAGACAGGGTTTCGCTAAGTTGCTTAGGACCTCACTAAGTTGCTGAGGTTAGCTTTGAATTTGTGATCCTCCTGCTTTAATCTGCCGAGTTGCTGAGATTACAGGCATGCACCACCATGCCTGGGTCCCAGTCCTTTTTATTTTTTTATTTGAGATAGGGTCTCACTAAGTTGCCCAGGTTGGCCCCAAATGTGCCTCAGCCTCCTGAGTTACTGGGATTGCAGGCCTGTGCCACCACTGCCACCATGAGCTCCAAACTCCAAAGTTCTTTTTACATATTCACTTATTTTTATTTTGAGACAGTGTCTTGCTAAATTGCCCAAGCTGTTATCAAACTTGAGATCCTCCTGCCACAGCCTCCAAAGTAGCTGGGATTACTGGTGTGTACCACCACCCTGGCTCCCTCAAAATTTCTTTTTTTTTTAAATTTTTATTTATTCCATAGCTTATTGAGGTAAAATTAAAGTACAATAAAATGCACATATTTGAAGTATGCACTTTGATCAGATTTGACATGTATGTAACCATACAATCAATATAAAAGCATTTCCATTACTTTTTTTAAAAAATTGAAATTATGCAGACTGTTTCCTGTGTGATTTATTACATTAGAAATCAATCACCTTAAGATATATAGAATCCCACCCCCACCTGTCAGCTATTTCAAAATTAAATGGTGTACTTATAAATACCTCAGAGGTCAAGGAAGAAAGCACAAGAAAAGTAAGTAAAAAGTGCTTTGGACAAAGTGATAATGAAAGTCTCTGAAATTCTTGTGGTGGAATGACAGGGCTCTACAACATTTTGACCCTCTCATGAGTCTCCAGCCAACCCTGTTACTTTCTCCTGCCTTACCCAGCCCCAGCCACAATGGCCTCCCAGCTGTTCTCAGATGTCAGGCACATTCTGCCTCAGGGATTTGCTGATCCCACTGACTAGAACTTCCCCCAAAGTGTCCACATGGTTTCTTCTTCCTCTTTCTTCAGATCTCCTAATGGCCTCTTTAGTGAGGCTTACCCTGATTTACCTTCTGATCCCATGTTTCCTATTGCCCTTACCTTGATATTTTATTCCCCATAGCACTGAGCGTCTTCTAACATGTGATTTAAGCTAGTGGTTTGTTAGTATTTCTGTTGAGTCCAGTTCTTACCTAGAGTGGATGTTAAAGGAAGGTAGGGGTCTTCCCTTTGTTCACTGCTGTACCTGGCACATGCTAAAAGAGTGCCTGACACATAGGAAGTCTCAATAAACACTTAGAGAAATTCTGGGGTTAGAGCTCAGTTGTAGAGTGTGTGCCTTGTACATGCAAGGCCACTTGACTCATTCCTAGCACCTCCTAAAAGACTGGAGGTGTATCTCTGTAGTAGAGCATTTGCCTAACATCCATGAGATCCTGGGTTGAACCCCCAGCACCGCAGGAAAAAAAAAGTTGTAGAATGAATGAGTGCATCATTTTCATTTGATAGGTGACTATGTGCATGCGAACATGGATGAGTAGTGTTTGGGCAAGGATGGCGGCTGGGCAGGGGAACCAATATTGTTTTTGTACCTTTTCCTAGTCTGTATTATTTTTTTGTAACAAGCAGTCACAATAAAAACAGTGAAAATATATATAGATGATACCTATGTTGAACTTTCTGGCTACTCTACCATCTTAATATTCCAAAAAAGAGCAAGCAAAAAATTTTTTTTTCAGAACAATGTTTTATTTACAGTACTGGAGATGGAACCTAGGGTCTCATGCATGCTAGGCAAGTACTGTACTATTGAGCTACATCCCTGGTCTTGGAACAAAATTTCCAAAGTATAAGGAGAGAAAAAAAATCTGGGAAAAAAAAATCTGGGAAATTTCTCAAAACATTTGAAAATGCTTAATAAGGCCCAAGGGCCCAAAGACCCATCCTCATGGAGGCTGAATGGCTGGAATTTAACAGCCAGGGATAAGGGATACACAATTTCACATAGTCATATGAGCACATGGCTTTGGAATCTAGTCACATTACCTGTCCCCTCTTTGCTGGAGTTGCTGTCCCCCTGATCAGGCTAGAGGAAGCCTTTGTGGGCCAGGCTCCCTTTCAATCCAGTACTGGTGTGTTGGGGGGTGGGTAGCTACTGTTAGAAAATCCCACCAGCCTGGGGTTCTGATGCTGCTCTGTCCTGCAGCCTTCTTTGGATGGAAGAAGTACGTGAAAAGACCCCAAGGTCTATTAGCAGGATAGACCCTGTCTTTTGTTGCCCCCGACTCCCCAGGAACCAAGGGTTCCAGGCAAGACTATGGCCCCATCTGATGGGGAAGAGGACTGAGAAACCCAGAGGTAGCCTCTCATGACAGGGCACTCTGGGCCCCATCCACCTCTAGGCTAGTGCCAGCTCTTTCCTGTGGCAACAGGTCTGGGTGAGTTTCCAGGCTGCAGTCAGGTGCCTAGGGATGATGGGAATAGGATTCAGGAAGCCCCCTCTCTACCCAGCTGGCACTGCCATGGGCCAAGCAGCCACTAGCTTGAGGAAGTTCTTTCTTCAGGAGTTTCCCAAACTGGCGCTGCCTTCTTAGTTCAAACTGGATTTTTCCTGCTATCCTTTCTCTGGTGGCCTAGTATGATGCAGGGTCTCTCCTAATGAGAGTTTGATGCCAAGGTCTGGACAGCTCCATCCTGCTGTGTGCAGCTGGTTCACGCTTGCCTAAGGCAATGGGCAGCTTCCCAGTACCACTGGGCCAGGACACCTGGGGCCTCCTTGCAGCCCTGCCTTGAACTGCCACCCCACCACCACCGCCACGCAGGGCTCCACACATAGGGACTCACTAACCCACCTTTATTCATAGTTGATTTTACTGTTAATAAAAGATAAGCCCACTGGGGCACAGAATCCCTGGACTTTTGTCCCTAGACTCAAGGCATTGATAGACGGTTGACAGGCAGCCTGGGAGCTAGGGGAGGGCAGAGGCCCTTCCTGGGGCTTCTGCAGGGCTCAGCTGCCCCCAACTCAGACCCTCTGTGAAGCTGCTGGGGATGCACCTCACGTTGCCTCCTTCTGGAGGCCTCTCTCTGTTCCACTTCCTGTGGCCTCATTAATTCCTCCCCACCTCACCCTGTGAGAAAGCAGGTCTGTGTTGAGCGTGGCCCAAGCCCAGAGCTGGATCTGAGCATGCCACTGGTTGTTCTGGGGAGGTAGAAGATGGGGTGTGAGTGGGGGGTCTTGCCTTGTCTCCACCCTCATCCAGGCAAGGAGACAGGGGTCTCTCCATCACTATCCATGTCCTGACCCTATCCCACTTTCTTAGAACCCAGGACTATAGAAACCCAGAATATCAAACACAGCTGGTCTATATATAATATTTATAAAAGGGGGCCACCAGCCTTCCCACCCCTATCCCATTCTGGCCCTTGGGGTATTTGGTTCCCAGGAGCATTACACTCTAGACTTGGTCCCTCTTCTCCCAGTAATGGAATGTGAGCTACAGTCCAGGCTTAGGGTGAGGGAGTCCCACCACACCTCTTGGGGGTGCCCACCCAGCCCTATCCTCAGCAGAACCTGCTGCCCCCCCCCTCCATGGAGTGGAGTCTACTCTCATGAAGGGGATGGGAAAAAAAGGATAAGAGTATTCAAGGGCCTGAGCCCAAGTGTCCAAAAGGGCACAAAGGGATACAAGGAGTGAAGGCAAGTGGATGGAGGAGATGAGTGCCTTAGGTGCAGACCCCAACTTTGCAGCACAGTGGAAGAATGACTGCAGGCCTGAGTTCCAGCTCTATATGCCCCTAGGCTATGTGACCTCAGGAAGCAGTTGCTGGACCCCAGCATATGCAACTCTGCCAGGGAGATAAGGGATTTGGGTATGATTTGAGGCTATAACTCCACCCTGTTCACAGCTCAGGAAGCCCTTGAAGCTTGGGAGCCCTGCAGGTGGTGCCCCAGGGCCTTAGTCCTGGCTCCTTAACAAAAAATTCCCATGGTGGGGCCAAATGCTATAGTGTTTACCATGCCTTTCTGCCCTATCTTTCTCCCCCTGACTAGCCACTGGATGGGAGCAGGGGCTGGAGAGTCTGGGCAGGGGCGCTAGGACAATTAGACAAAACAGTTTGGGGGTCATCCTAGTGATTTCCTCCATGCTGGCCGGTCCCTGAGACCCAGTCAATGATGATGAAGCTCAAGCTCATGGTCATCAGCAAGAGGCCAAGAACAGCAAAACAAAGGGCCTGTGGAATCAGAAGTGAAGATCAGGTCTAAGGGTTCAGGGTAGCCTCCTTAGCCCTAAACCAACCCACCAGCCTCCAGGTCCCTCGCACCAGAATTTTGGGGGTGGATCTTGCAGGCTCCTTCTCAGTGGGTATGATTCGAAGTAGAAGATGGCAGGAAAGATGAAAATGAGCATGGGGCGGAATGTGGCACCTGCAAAGAACAAAGCATGGTCACTAATGACTCATGTTCACCTACTGGCCAAAGTTCTGGGGTAGACCCTTCAATGAGATCAAACATTCCTTGTTGGGGGAGTCTTACTCTACCTGAGAGCTCTACCTGATTCTGGGGAGGCCCACCAACCTCTGTCCTTGATCTCCACCTACCAGGATGGAAGACTGGTGCTGTTTGGTGTCAGAGGGAAGTCAGTGAACAAGTTGGCAATGAGGAAAGAAAGTTTTTGTGATGGAGCAATGAAGCCTAAAGGATACTGGCTCCTGGGTACAGCTTGCTATAGTTTGGATCTTGAATGTCCATGTGTTGGGAGATTCTGAAGGGATCTGGAGGGGTCAAGTGCTAGGGCACCCTGGGGCCTGGGTGACACTGTTAGGAGGTGGTGGAATCTTTAGGAGTGGGCGGTTCATTGGGGGTGTGCCCTTGGGGGAATTATGGGATTCTGATCTCTTCTTTCCATTTTATTTCCTGGGCATGAGGTGTATGGTTTGGCACTGCCATAATGTGGTGCTTGCTACAGGCCCAAAGCAAGACTAAAATCATGAACTGGAACTTCTAAACTGTGACCAAATAAACCTTCTCTCTCTCTCTCTCTCTCTCTCTAAATATATATATACACACACACACACACACACACACACACACACACACATATATAAATACATATATATATATATATATATATATATATGTATGTATTTTTTATTATATATGTATTTTTTTTTGTGGTGTGGTGGTGGTGGTGGTACTGGGGATGAACCCAGGACCTTATGCATGCTAGTTGAGTACTTTACCACTGAGCTACATCCCCATCCCCTGTTTATCTCTTCCTGCTTACTTCATTTTGAGCCAGATTTTGATCCATAGAAGTAATATCTTGTCCTTGATACTCATAATACTCAGAACCCAGGACTATATCAGACCCCACCTAGTTGGGTCAAGGAGTCACAGGGAGTCAATGTTCTGAGTTGGGTCACCCAAACATGGATCACAATTGTCTGATAGTCCAGCTCAGAAACCCCACCTGTGATGGGACAGTGGACACAGCACCAAGCCTATAGCTTGATAATCTTAGGACTGAATCAAGGTTCTCTGCTCACTAAGCTGTGTGGCCCTCCTGCTCCTTTAATCAGTCTGAAATTCAGTTTCCTTGTGTGTGTCATGGGGACAAGAACCAATGAGATCCTTTTATTTTCTTTCTTTTTTTTCAGACAGGGTCTCACAATGTTGCCAGACTGGTCTCAAATAGGCTCAAGTGATTCCTCTTCCCTCAGTTTCCTAAGAGGGTAGGACTACAGGCATGTGCTACCATGCCTAGCCTAGTGAGATCCTTTGTGGAGGCCTCTGAACCCTGGAGTCCCCCCTACCCCTCAGCAAGGAGGGACTGACTCATTGGTTCTCAGGCTTCAAAAGAGCCTACAATAGCCTTAAGGACAAAAGTTCAGGTGGGAAGTCAAACTGCACATGCCACCTATCACTTAAATGTAGAGTGTAGACTCAGAAATCACCCAGGATTTGCAGAACTAAGGCAATACCCCCACTTCCACAGCAGGGCCAAATGCTCACCAATGACCCCAAAGATGCCCAGGATGTTGGGGCAAAGATAACCAGCAGGTTGATACAAGTGAGCAGGCCAGTGGCAATGAGCACATGTCGCAGCCAGCTGAATTCCTGGTTCTGAAATAGCATCTGCTGGATGGCACGGCGCACCTGGGGCAGGTGAAAAGAGCCATCAGCCTGTCTGTCCCATTAGCAGCATTCCCCTTTGGTTCAGCCACCTATCCGCTGGCTCACCGGGAACAGAACAATCGGCACTGTGAGTGTGACTGCTGTCAGCACGGCCACTCGTACACACAGGATCAGCACATCAAATGGGTCCACCTTGCTGTAGGGTGTGGCAGCAACTCTGACTCCACTCCGTCTGTGGTGAGCAGGGAGGGTGGTCAGCAGGCCAGGGGTGTTGGATTCTGAGCTGCCGGGTGAACCCTGACACTTTGGGGAGTGGCACTCAGACTCACCTCCATAGCTGCAGGGCATAGGCATGTACCATGTACCTAATGAGCACCTATAGTATGCAGGGCACCATGACTGCTGACCAGCCCCTGTCCACCCAACCTGGCCTCTTCCCTTGCCCTCACTGGTCCAGTCATACCGTAGAAGGTGAGGTAGCCGAAGAGGGCAGCCAAGAAGTACATGACGTACATGACAGCAATGGACAGGTTGGAGATGTGTTGCATCTTTCTCTTGGAGGGGCTGTGAGGCAGTGAAGAAGAAAACTTAGGACAAGCTGGGGCCACAGTTGGAGACCTCCATGTGCTGGTTATTTTGGTACCACATCCTCACTCTTTGGCAGCAGGAGGGAGTCTCCTTCTTGCCCCTAATGCCTCTATAGCAGCCATGGAGATTTTTGACCAGATGACTTGGATTGTGTTACCCTCCCCACCCCAGGGCCCCATCCATTCTCCCTAAACCAGCTCAAGGCAGTCCCACTCCCTCTTCCCAGTCACAGACACTTACTCCTTGAGCTCTGTGTAGATGGGCAGCACCTCAGGGTGGCAGACAAAGGCGAAGGCCATGATGGGTATAGTATATGCTGTCTGGGGACACATAGGGTTGTGTCAAGGCAGCTCCCTGCCACCAGGCCCTCCGTCCCCACCATTGCCTGTTGAAACCTGTGAGGTTGAGTGTGAAGTAACTCGGGGTACAGAAGGCAGCTGCCTCAGATTCGCCTTGAAGCTGCACCTTCTCCTCAATGACTTCTGTGTGGCTGAAGTTGCGGTGATGTTTGGCCAAGTTGAGAGGCAAGGGGCAGGGCACTTGGAACTTTTTGTAGATGACCTGGGGTGGGAAGGGATGAGGGTATCAGAGACAGGATGGGCTGCCTGTGAGGTCACCATGAAGCCACATCTAGATCATGACTGGAGGAGCTATTCTGACCCAGGCTTCCTCAAAATACCTGCCCCCTCTTTTTGACAGAGGACTTCCCTGGGTGACCTGCCCCTTCCTTGACCATATGGAGATGACTCACGTCAATTAGGAAGAACACCATGCAGCTGAGAGAGAAGCCACTGGAGTAGCCTAGATAGCCTGTGAAAGGGGGAGAATGGCTATGAGAGTAAAGCTCTCCCATGTGTCCCCTCCAACATCCCCTCCAAGGCCTGACCCTGCCACACCCACCAAGCTGTCGCATCAGTGCCAGGGGCAGAATGACAATGACGGATACCAGGATCACCAGGTAGTTCCCATTCAGGTACCAGACCCTGCAGGGATGGGAATGGGGAAGCCAGGGTCAAAGTCCAACTTGGCCTGGGTGGGGCAAACCAGCCTCCCCCAGTTAGAGACACCAGCAATGCCACTGAATGACCTCTGAAAATATTTGATCATAGCTCTGAGTCCCTTGCTCCCAACTGCAAAATGGGCCACCCTCACACTGTCCTTCTGTGTGATGTGAGGACAAATGTGCTTGCCTGGCACATGGTTTGTGCTTATTATTGCAGTCCCTGCTGGTGTTTCATAGCACACATAGATCTGGGATCAGGCCCCCTGAGGGAGATGGGTGAGATGAAGGGACTTCTATCTGGGAGGGGGTGGTTTTTTCCATGAGGGCCTCAGGGGCTTGCTTATGACCCTTGTGGTTCCTCCTGGCATCTGCATCTTGCATCATCCCACCCACTCAACCTCCTACTAGAAAAGGACATGGGTTCAGGGAGATAAGGGGATAAGGGCTAGGACCATCCTTCTAGGACACAACCCAAAGGCCAATTCCTTGAGAAGGTGGTGGGGTCTTGGAGGCAGTATCCTGACTCTTCTGCCTCCCAGAGCTTCACTCAGTCTCACAGCCCCTGTGCTTACTTGGGCTGGCTGCCAAGAGCAGATCCTGGCCACCTCCTCTCTGATTCCTACCCACAAGACAAAGTTGATGCCCAGTCAGTGCTGGCTAAAGTAATGGGCAACCAGGACAACCCGGCTTAATCTCTTGGTGGGAGGAGGGGCTGACCCCATGGTCAGGAATAGTAGGCGCTTAGAGATAAGCCTGAAGCTCTCATGCTCACAGGCAGGGACCAAGCCCAGGCAGGGCCCAGCTTCCTCGGTCTCACCTTGGTCCCAGCCCCAGGTATCCCCACCTGGGGAGGGTTCCCTTAGGTACTCCATAAACAAGTGGGAACTAAGTGCTGGCTCTGCTGGCAGCTTTCTGTCCCTCCACCAGCTCCATGTCCATACTCTCATCTCTCCCACAAACCCAGCCTGGGCCCCAGGGCCAATAGACATGGGGAGGGGTACTGGGATTTCCTCCCTCCCCTGCCCCCAGGGCTCACGAGGTCTTCTCCTCCAGGTTCAGGAATGTCTGTATGACAAGAGGAAGCTCAGACTTGATGATGTACAGATAGCTGGACATGGCTGGGGAGAGGGGAAGGAGGTGCTGGGGTCAGCCAAAACAGCCAGCCCTCAGACCTGTTCATCATTAATTGCTTGCCACCTAACCACTGGCTTTACCTCCAATGTTCTGCCAGTGTGATGGCCAGGGCCGCTGCCAGCTTTCCAGGAGTCCCAAAGGCACGGTAGCCCAGCTGCTCATAGGCACGGATGCCTATAGGATTAGGACAGTTAGGGTATAGCTCATCCCAGTCCACCCCAGCTCCACCCCTCTGCAGGCTGGTGGCAGGCTCACCCACAATTCCTGAGGATTTGAGAAGCAGGTGGATGGAATAGCTAGAGAGGAGGGCCACGGCCGTCAATAGGAACCTGGGGAAGATGGGAGAAAACAAAGCCACTGGATACTCCCCTGACTGGCAGTGGGTAAGGGGATCTAGGAGGCCTGAGGAGGTCTATCATATCATCTCCCCATTTGGTGGAGATGCAAGCTCTGCAGGCCCGTGTGAATACCATTTTGTTTGACTAAGCATGGGACATGACCCAGAAGGGTCCCTTGGGTCAAGAGCAGCCTATGACTATGGAGTTCTTGGGACAAACATGTTTTCCATTCAAGCATCAGGGCAGATTCCTCAGGACAAGTGTGCCACACAAGACCTGGCCATGGGGTTTTGGCCATCACATGTAAACACGGTAGAACAGACTTGGGCCTGTAAGGCCAGCTCTATGTCATGGCCTCAGTGGGTTTTCTGGGCAGCGAAATATATTTGTCTGACTGTGGATGTTTTTGTAGCCGTGGTTTGAGTTCATGTAAGAGGTGCCCACCCACTGAACAGGGAACTAGTAGGTTCTGGGAGGGTCATGGTTGGCAGCTTATTCAGGGCTCACTATCTATACAAGTTTTGCTGAAGGCACTCACAGGAAAAGGATGATGCCTGTATTGGCCATGGCGTAGGCGAGCCCCAGGATGCCACTGCCCATGATGGCATTGCTGAGGTTGAACACAGACATCCCAAACGACGTCTTCCCCTCGAACTGCAGGCACCAGAATGGGGGTAGTGAAGTGAGGAGTCAGCAAGAGTGGGTCACTGTGGCATTCCCTCTTGTTGTCACTCAGTCTCCCATCATCACCAATGAGCATGTCACTACATGCTCCCCAAAGTGCATCCAAGCTCCCCACAGTGGCCCCAAGCCCCTTAGGCTGCCCAGCTCACATCGGTGAAGTGTGGCTCCTTGCTGGGGCTTTTCTGTAGGAAGCTCTTGCCTTCCACACAGCTCTGTCTGGAGTCCTCAGCCCTGCAAACACAGGCCAGTGCAGGCAGCTCAGTTCGAGTCTTGTGCTCTACCCCTGCCATGCACTGTCCAAGCCACCACTAGTCCCTTTTCTACATACCTTTGGTTGCCTGCAGTGGATGTGCTGACTGGGAGCAGCCCTTCCAAGTGTTTGCCATTGGGCACCAGCTCCACCATCTCTGTCTGCAGAGGCGCCTCCATGGCTCAGGGACCACCACTGGGAGCACAGCTCTCACACCAACAATCAGGCGTCTGTGGAGCAGTCAGTCCCTCTAGTTATCCTCACTTCATGGCCCACAGCCCAGTTCCCCATGTAAGGCCAGAGGTACACCACCCAAAAGGTCACTCAGGACACACACACACATGCAACTTGCCTGCCCGCCTCTCTGGGATCTGCCTTTGTTGGGGGTACAGCTAGGACACCTGGGTATATTCCTGGTGGGTCGCCTCTGCCAGGACAACTCCCCTACATATTCCAGCTTAGTCAAGCCTTTGGGACCTCAGTTTCCCCATCTGTGAAGTGAGGGCCATATGGATGATCCAATTCAGAGCCCAATGGCACCAGCATTTGTGAATGCTAAGTCCTAGGCTCCCAGACTCTAATCTGGGTTTGCACCCTGGACGGACTTTCCTCTCTCCACACTAATCCTGGGAGACAGTTTTTTTGCGCTGGCCCTGTGTGCCAGGGGCATCCTGGCCAATCTAGAATGGCACTGCCGACAGCTAGAGGCCTCGGGAGAGGGTGAGGGCTGTGGGCCCTGTTCCCAGCCGCCCGGCGGGCACTGCTGGCAGCCAAAACAAAGGGCCTTCTGTGGGCTGAGAGCTGGCGCTGGGAACAGCAGGCGCAGAGGCTGCCCCCCCCTCCCAGAGCCAGGAGGCCTGAGGCAGTGCTGGGTGACTGGACACCTGGGCCCTTCCCGCCTGACTGTGGTGAAAGGCCCTCAGGGGACCTTCCAGGAAATGGGTGTTCCCAGCCCAGTTCTCTGGGTCTCATGGTCTTCACCTTCCCATACAGTCCTGGCCCCAGGACCATGTTCTCCTTATAGTCTCTCCTCTCATCTAGGGAGCCCCCAATGCTCAGGTGCCCATCATTCAGGGCCCTAAGCAGAGTCCTCAATCCTTGAGTCCCTGGCCAGGAGCACAGGGTTGGTCACCTGAAGATAAACCTGGACCACCAGATCAGTGTCTTTTTCTCTGCTCTTAGGGTTTGACCCTGCTGGATCCCAAAGGATCCAGCTTCTCTCCCCTCCCCCTAAATACTGCCCAGACAACTCACTGGCCCCTCTCCCACCACTGGGCCAGGAGTTGCCTACCCATGCCCAGAAGGTATCTGGGTATGGTGAACCCCAGGATCTATCAGGACATCCCAGACTGGGTAGTAGGAGAACTGAGCAGAGTGTAGATCAGGAAAGGTGGTTCTGCCTGGCAGGTCTGCCAGAGACCCTCCTGGGGCCATGGTGCTCCTCTGCTTGGGAACCCCAAATTCCGCCCTGAATCCCCCTTCCCTGCTGCAGACCCTGCTGGTTTTGGGTCTGTTCTTGAGTCTAGAGCACCAGGGAACTCAAACCAACACTAAGGGCTGGGGACAATGGGGAGCTGGGGATGGCTGCCTCACATTACCACTAGAGGACCCTCTCCCCATTGCCCCAGGCCAGAGTTCAGATCCTGGCATCTCAGCCCTGGGGATCCCACACCTGGCATCATACATGCCTCTGCCTCCTCAGCTGCCAGATCTGAGCCTCCCTCTCTTTCCAGTCAACCCAGTTAGGACATAATGTTTAAATCTTTTTTTTTTTTTTTTTTGTACTGAGGATTGAACACAGGGGTGTTTTACCACTGAGCTACATCCCCAACCATTTTTTTTTATTCAAGACTGATCTCATTAAGTTACCCAGGCTGGCCATGAACTTACAATCCTCCTGCCTCAGCCACTTGAGTAGCTATAATGACAGGTGTGTGTCACCACACCTGGCTTGTCATCTCTTCTTCTTTTTTTTTAATATATATTTTTAGTTGTTGATGGAACTTTATTTTATTTATTTATTTATATGCAGTGCTTCACACATACTAGGCAAGTGTTCTACCATTGAGCCACAACCCCAGCCCTGACATCTCTTCTTGAGTCCTCTTTCCCTAGACTGGGGTTCCCTAAGCTAGCCTGTTCTCATGCCCCTGCCTAAGCCTTGCCATCAGAGCCCCTCCAAGGATTCCACCTGGACACACAGGTGCTAGTGACGTGTCTCTAGAATCCCTCCAGTGTTCCCCCTGGCATTAAGCCAGGGTTGCCCTTGCCTGGCCCCCAGCCCTGGGCAAGCTAGGACAGGCCCTTGGAGTATGCTGAGTTGGCAGCAGGGACAAAGCACCCTTCTCTGTCTTAATAACTGAGGCCTGAGGGCTTGCCTGGGCTGGTATGTGTAGGGGGTGCATTACTGTACTGGCTGAGGTGTCCCATCAGGACACTTAGCAGCCAGGCACTGCCTCCAGGGAGATCCCAATCCATGGTCCATGCCATGGGAGGTGTCTGAGATTCTGACTCTAGGTTCCCTATCCCACTGCTAGATGTAGGCTTAGACCTTTGGGCCTGGTGGCAATTACTCACTCATAACCAGTCATTGCTGGGTCTCAGGCGGGCCTGAGATTTCCAGAAAGGACATGGAATTGCTCTTCAAGTGACCCCCAGTCTGGAAGGGGAAAAAAACAAAACAAAACAAAACAAAAAACAAACAAAAAAATAGTAAAACAAATTCCATCCCTCCACACGACCCTCTAGTTCCTGCTACAAATATTAATCACATTGAGTAGGAACTCAGATTTTTTTTTTTTTTTTTTTTTTTTTTTTTTTTTTTTTTTTTGGCACCAGGGATTGAACTTAGGGCACTTACCACTGAGATACATCCCCAGCCCTTTTTTTGTATTTTATTTAGAGACAAGGTCCTCACTGAGTTGCTTATTGCCTCACTAAGTTGCTGAGGCTGGCTTTGAACTTGCAATCCTCCTGCTTCAATGTCTCCCAAGCTGCTGGGATTACAGGAGTACGCCACGGTGCCTGGCTATGCTGGACTCAGAGAAGGTGAAAGAGGGCCTGAGGATGTAGCTTAATGGTATACAGCACTATCCTAGCATGTGTGAGGTCCTGGGCTCTATCCCCAGCACAGCAAAACAACAAGAAAAAAGGGAACTGGGTAAAGGGAGGCATCAAGGAAGGTGATGAAGCCAGTCCTAAAATTCCAGTAGGAGCTTCTGAGGTATGGCCTCAGACAGAGGGCACAGCATAGGCAAAAGCTCTGTGGTATGGAGCAGGCAGTAAGGGTGGAATGAAGGGTGTTGTGGTTACAGAAAAGCCTGGTAGAGTCTTAGAGACCATGGCAAAGTCTGTACATAGGTCAAGGCCAGGCCTGAGGACTCAGGGGCCAGTGTAGGGATTAGCTTTGGCCTGGCATTCAGGACCCCACCATTACCTGAAATTGCCAGCCCATCTTTGACAGCTCCCACCCCTCAGGCTTGCTGCCTCCCACAGTCCTTTGTGTTGGGGAGTCAGGGTAAACTTAGAGGGAAGCCCCTGAAAGACAGCTGCCAGTGAAGCCTGACCCACTGTGCTGAAAACCCGGACTAGACCCTGAGGCAAAGGTCTGGCCTGGCCAGCCTTACTGTGTGTGTAGCCAAAAAAGAGTATGCCCCAGTCGGGGCCTCCATGACCTCTGGTATCCAGGGTTCCTGTGAGGCTTGGCTAAAGCTGAGGATAGAGTGAGGAGCCTCCTTAAAGCCTTTGCCCCCAGAACAGGTCATAAGTGCCCAGAGAATGGTCAGGCAATAGGGCAGGAAGATCATTGTGACTGTGGGCAAGTCATCAAAATGGCATCTGTCAGGGTACAGTGTGGACCCAGGTAGTAAATCAATGGCCTGGGCTCCTGCTCTGGAGCTGTTTGCTCTATTGAGAGGGAAGGCCATGGGGCCAGGAGCCACAGGATGTGTAGCAGGTAACACCTGCCCACACAGGCATCACAGAGTGAGAATTCGTCAGGCACACCTCAGCAGGTGTTGAGTTTGGCTAATTAAAGACTTCCAGGTCCAGGAATCCAGGCCACTGTGGGGTGACTGCTTTTGTCATCTGTTACAGGAAGTACATCTCTTTGCCCTGGGATCAAGGTCCTTGGAGTCCTCAGGCTCTGAATCCTGCTTTCCTCTTCAATGCTAAGGGACACAAGTCTGTCTGCAGTGGTGGTCTGGCTACAGGGAGACCTCTATTTTGTCCTTCCTTTAGTCCTGTGGCCACATACACTGACGGAGGCATAGACCCCATGGAGCATATTGCTGTAGTTCAGTCTTCCTGTGCTTAGACAAATCCTGACCTCAGACCCAAGGAGGACTTGGGGAGAAGCAGCTGGTGTGGCTTGAAGGTCTGCTATGGTTATACCTGGGTGGGGTGAGAGTCAGGAGTGAAGACTGACCACAGTCCAACTCAGACCATCCTTAATTCCCCTTATTGGTTGAGACAGGGCACACCCACTCCCCAGCTATCCCTCTGCCCACCAGCTTCTTCAGGCTTCAGGAAAAAGAAAATCCTTTCTCAGACAGAGCGTAAGTCAGTGGGTAAACCAGATGCAATCGACATATTTGAATTGTGTGTCCTCCAGGCACAGCCAGGAGCTGCTGGGAGCTGAGGTCAGAGGTCCAGGGCTAGGGCAAGTAGGAGGCTGTTAGAACAGGGGAGAGTATTAAAACACCCCCTTGTCCCTCCCCCAGGCCATGACCCCAGATTTCGATTGCAGCACCCCATTTGCCACTCCCTCATTGTCAACAACACATAACAACAAGTGGCCAGCCCTGGCTGGTTCTGAGGGGATGATGTGCATAAGGGGGCACACAGAGAAAGGTTGATGGCCAGAACATTAATAAAGTGACCATATCAAACCCTCATTCTCTAGCTCCCTGGTTCTAGAATCAGGGCTTTCTGGTGTCTGTGATCTATCTGGGCATCCGGAAGTGTCTAGGAGGATCTGAGAGTCCCAGCTGGGACCGGAAGGTAGACTTTCCTTTGATAGGGAACATTTCCTAGACATCCAACAAATGCTTACCAGCCACCTAAGGCTTTGCCTTCTACCCAGCTGTGGACTCTCCTTGCTCAGGCTACCTCCAATGGAGGTTGCAACCAGAACTTCTTGGCTGAAGACTGGGCCAGCAGCCAAGTGTGGTGGCACACACCTCTAGTCCCAGCATCTTGAGAGGCTAAGGCAGGAGAATTGCTCGAGCCCAGGAGTTTAAGCACAGTCTGGGCAACAGAGCAAGACCCTATCTCAAAAAAAAAAAAAAAAAAAAAAAAAAAAATACTGGGCCAGAGCCAGCAACACCTCCCTCCCCACTCTATGCCAGCCTGCTGAGAGGGACGTGCAGCCAGCAGCCCAGCTGAGGCAAAGGACAGGACATCACGTGACTGTGGTCCCCCAGGGGCAGGGGAGACCCTGCGCCAGCCAACTCATCCTCCTCCCTGCTGACCCGGAATCCCCTGGAGGTGGCCAAATATTTGGACAGCCGGACTTCTGGTCCCAAAGAAAGCTGGAACACAGGCCACAGGCAGTTCAGGACTCACTGGAGACCCTGATGGGCGGGGGGGAAGGGGGACTAAAGGCAAGGCCAACCTGGAGGAGGGGTGACATCCAACATCAGGAAGAAGCAAAGAGAGGAGAGGGAGAGAAGATAGACTGGGAGAGATCAGGAAGAGAAAATACACACACATTCAATATACGCACCCATGCATACTGATCTAGACAGATAGACAGAGGCCCAGCCCAGGGAGCTAGAAGAAAAATGGGAATGGATAGAGGGACAGACAGAGAAAAACAGAGAGAGACAAAAATTACATGTAGATAGATAGACAGACATTCAGACAGGGAGAAACAGTCAACCAGACAGGTAGGAAAAACAGATGACCAACCAGACAGAGATAGCCAAATGGAGAAAGACACAGACAAACTGCAAGAGACAGCCAATGAAAGATAGAAGGCCCCAGAAGGAAAAAGAGACGAAGGGGAGAAGAGCTGGATGTGGTAGCACACATCTGTAATCCCAGTGACTTGGGAGACTGAGACTGGAGAACTGTACGTTTGAGGCCAGCCTCAGTAACCTCAGAAGCTTAATGAGAACTGTTCTCAAAATAAAAAATAAAAAGGACTGGGACAAAACTCGGTAGCAAAGTGCCCCTAGATTCAATCCCCAGTACCATAAAAAGAGAAGAGACCAGAATGCCCAGGTGAGGGGGGCAGCATGCTCGGTGGGCACTGCAGGAATGACCAGACAGAACCCCATAAAAAGGCAACCACTGCATCTTTATATCTTCACAAGGGCAGGTTATGACCCAACCAGCGAAGGGACAATGTCATCCAGAGGGTGAAGCTAAACCCACTAGAGCCACAATGCCATCCAGGATCAGCCCCTGGTCCAGCACTTGAGGATTTACTATTGGAACAATGGATGAGACATGCAAAAATGATGGTCAGTTGTAGTTACTCCTATTCCCAATGACCACACACGTGTGCAGACGTGCTGGCTGAGAGGCTGTGTACAGGACGTGGCCTGCAGAGCGGAAATTCAAAACCAAGCCACCCTAGGCCACTGGCAGGAAAGCCCCTCCTGCCCAGCAGCTGGTCCTTTCCTTTGGCCTCCAGAAGCCCTGCCTGGTCCTTAAGAGCCCCACCCTGCCCTCCCATCCAAAGTCAAAGGTCCACCTCTTCAGTACTCTTCCACCCACAAGACTGTGTGCATGAGTCACACAGTAAGTGCTTAATAAGTGTTGAATGAATGGAATGAGTTCAAGCCCCCAGGCAAGCCCTCAGTCCATCTTACTGGCTCTAAGTGGGGCTTGACCCTGACCATATCTGCATAAGAACATACTTCCACAGGGCCACCATCCTACCACAGCATGAACTGCATAATCCATCCCAGCTTTTCATGCATACAGATGCCAAAACTGCGTCTCCCTGGTAGCCAGTCAGCCCCTACCCTTGCAAACGTTTCATTTTCCCCTAAAACTGAATGACTGACCCACACACAGCCAAGACTTCCAAGGTGCGCTCAATTCAACTTGAAATTCTCCCCCAACCTGGCCCAGAGACCATGAATCACCAGACTATCTCATTATGCCTCAGTTTCTCCATTTGCCTAAGGCTCTAAGGCTACTTACTAGAGCAGTGGCACAGGACAAAAGCAACCAACTCTCATGATCTCTCTTGGATCCCTGGATTTGGGGGTGGGGTGGGCTTGTAACACAGGCCACAAGAACCAGCACTCAACAGAGTGGCTTGAAAGGCCAGTGAGTACATGGCCTCTATGGGCCTAGGCACAATGAAATTCTGAAACACACTTCCACCTTCCCCAGAGACAGTCCCTACCTCCACTCCTAAGAAGTCAGATTGCCACTCCTGATTTCAGTGATTCCAGTTCTCTCAGAGATGTGACAGGCCTGGTCTTATCCACCTCCAGAACCCTCCCTCAATAGAGGCTCCCAGAGGGGGATGGCTTCCATGGCTGTACGGAACCTTCCCTTTGAAAATGTAACTGTCCTTGGATCTCTAGCTCTATGTCCCCCAGAGAGCTGCAAGAGACTGGCCTCACTTCCACAAGGCACTAAGCCCCCATTTCAGACCAAGGGCCTCTTCCAGGAGCAGTACAGTGGCAGGAGGCAATCATGGAAGGAAGGACAGAGCTGACAGGCAGAAGGAAGGATGGACATGGGAGGGGGTGTTCTCCCTGTGCTCCACAGGATCCAGGGTCATTGAATTAGCCCTCCTCCTGACCACTGGGGAGTCTATACCTGGGCTCAGGGCTCAGGTCACTGGGTGGGGGGAGGGAAGAATCCCACAGGTCCCATCCTTGGCCTCCCTCCTTGGGTGTAAACAAAAGCACGCATTCTCTGTGGCCAATGGAAGGGGACAATTCAGCCAGGGCGGGCTCATGCAAACGGAGTCTTGGCCCCTTCCTCCGCCTGTGAGCAGGGCTAAGTTCTTATATCCCGGCACATTCGCCAGGTGGGGAGGAGCGCACTAGACGTCCCGCCCTTAGGCCAAAGAGCCACGCGAGCCCTGCGCCGGCGGTGCCCGCTGGCTCCGCTGCAAATGGCACTGGCTCTGGGGCCAGCATGTACCCCGCGGCCCCTCAGGCGGTCCGGCCCGATCTGCCCTCAAACCCCTGCCCAACGAGGCCAGGATAAATATACCCAGATTCCGGGCGTGCCAGCCAGTCGCTCAGTCTGTTAGGAACCCATCGGGGCAGTGCTCCAGGGACTGCCCCGGGCCACTCTTTAGTCGTCCTCCAGGACCCTCTCTAACCCGCCCCGGTGGCCATGCCTCTGGAAGCCGATTGGGTGCTGCCTGAGTGCCCAACAAGGCGTTCTGTGACCCCAGTCCTAGGGGCTGCTGACCTCCGGCTGTCCAGCCTAGCCTTGTCGAAAGACCCCGAGTGAACAGATGCCCCTCCGGGACCCTGGTTTCAAGCTTGGAACTGGGTCCGGACTGGCGGGTCCGCAGACCTGTGCCTGGAGCGCGCTCCGGGTTCTGACTTGCCGGAGGCTAGGACGCTTGCCTGGGTCGCAGAGGGCGAAGGGAGCTATCTAGAGTCTGCTATAGGCGCCAGCTGGGACAGTAAGAATGGGTCCACCCGGGGGCCCTGAGCCTGTAGCCCGACGTCCCCCCGTGGTACCTGGCCTCGTGGGTGGGCACGCGCGGTTCTCGGCTCAGGCTGGTGCGGTCTGCTGTGCTCTCTGACTGAGCACGGGGCTGCTACAGAACCACCAGAGGCTTGGGGATGAAGGGCGCTCGGCCCCGCCCCCACGCCCCCGGCCCGCCAATCCCCGGCGGCCCAAGGGAGGAGGGGCTGTCCGAAGAGTAACGGAGGCGGGTCAGGCCGAGAGCAAGGGGCCGCTGGGGCTCGAGAGAGTCCCTAGGTAGGAGAGCAGGGTTTTGGAGGGCTTACTTGATTCCTAGGGATTGACGGAAAGCCTCGGACCAAAGCATATTCTCTCCGAGTTCTCTGGATGACCTAAACCCCTGAAATGCTCAACTTTCATATCTTTGAAGTCAGAGGGAATCTTCAGTCAGGAGGAATGGGATCAGGGTAAAGCTTAACTTCGGTGAAGGGTGCTCTGCATGGAGTACTTTTAGACATTACTTAGGCAAGAAAAATACCTTTTCTCCTTTTTTTTTTTTTTTTTTTTTTTTTTTTTTCCAAATGTGGTATTGGGGATTTCGCTCGGGCCCTCTCTACCACTGAGCCACATTCCCAGCACCTTTTTATTTTTTGTTTTGAGACAAGATCTCACTAAATTGCCCAGGCTGACCTCAAACTCACCATCTTCTTGCTTAATCCTCTCCAGTAGCTGGGACCATAGGCATGGCTAAAAAAATGCCTTTTCTGCCTACCTCACCCTTCCTAACCAGTGATAGGATGGGGATGGGAAGGACTTCCTGCATCAATTCTATCTTCACCCCAGATATTTAGAAGAAAGTATTATTGAGGCTGGAACAGACAGGAGTAGGGGTAGTGAGGACAGGAGGGGAGTAAGGTGACCCTTGCTTGGGGCCTTCTGGATCATGTCCTCCAGGCTTGCCCTGCTCTGGGGGAAGGGGTTTAGGGTGGCCTAGTTCTTGGCTGAAGGCTCCTGTCCCACCCCTGCCTGCTTCCCACCTAGGGCCTTGGTGCTTAGAGATGACTATTGAGTATAAAGCTCCAGGTCCAGCTAGCAGGGAGCTGGGGGGTCATTGACCTTTCAGGATAAACTGGAGGGGTGTTTCCCAGAACAGCTGTGCCTCTTGCTTCTCAGCCACTGGCTCTGATCCGATTAATCCCACGGCCTCTGCTGTTCCTATCCAAGCTGGACTTCTCTGGATCATGTCTGCCCCACTTCCTGATGCTGGGGAGAATGCCCTCAGAGGACAAGCCTCACCCCTCCCCTGTCATGGACTGGGAGTCAGGACTCCCAGAATCCAGGACTTCTGGATTCTCTTCCTGCTGACTCATAGCCAAGCCTTAGCATACCTCAGTTTCCCTTTGTATCATAAGGAAATGGCTTTGTCTTCCTTAGACCTGAGGGGTGAAGGGAAAGCTGTGAGCTAGAAGGGTTAAAGAGAAAGGTATTAGGATGGGACCAACCTCTCCAAACCTCAAGTCACCTAATTCCTGTCTTGCTAGTAAAGGGACTGGCTTTGCCTCCTGATCTGGGGCTAATATAATCGACAGATTGGAGCTCACCATGATCATGAGGGGCCACAAGACTCCCACTATCCAAAGGGCATAGACAAGACACCCTGGATGTTCAAGGACCCGTTTGCAAAGGGCTGCTGGATCCCATTGACAGTTCCCCGCCCCCCCCATTTGTTTTTGCTCCTGGGAATTGAACCCAGGGGTGGTCTACCACTGAGCTACATTTCCATTCCTTTATTTGAGAGTGTCTCACTAAGTTGCTGAGGGCTTTGCTAAGTTGCTGAGACAGACCTCAAACTTGCAATCTTCCTGCCTCGGTCTCCCAAGTAACTGAAAATTACAGGCATGTGCCACCAAGTCCAGCTTCATTGGCACTTCCTATGGGCTGGGACTTGGTTCAAGGTCATCCAGCATGTGAGTTTTTGGGGTCCTCAATTTATACTGGAGGAATCAGGGTCCTGACCGGACTGGGCTGCTGTGGGAGTCCAGAAGTGAGTATGATGTGGGGTCCCTGGCTAGACTAGTTGTGGCTAGGCTGGGGGAGGAGCTGATTGTTTGTTGTTGTTAGGCCTGGCCCCTGCCAGGGCAAACACAGCACTGAGGCCTTTCCCACCACCTGCCGAAATCTCCCAGCCCAGCCTGCAGTGGCTGGACAGCTGGGCAGCAGGGATGGGGCTATGTGAGCTGCCAGGCACCTTCTCCCAGAGACCAGAGGGAATGTCTATCCATGCAACCACTGTGTTGAGAGGAGCAGCCTTGGAGTAAGGGAGGTATTATCTCCTACATCAGTCCAGCTGTTGCTTCCACTCCTCCATCTCTGCATCTCAAACACAGGTCCAGACTACCAGACATATGAAGCAGAACTCAGGGTCCCAGGATTGCTAGATCCTTCCTCCACCATTTCAGCAACCTCTCACTCACCCATACTTCCTCCACTCATGAACTCTCAGCCTCCAGCAGGGCAGCCTGTTCTCACCATACCACCATATTCACTGGCACACATCTATGTGATGTCCCAAGACCCTTGCCCAACAATGATGTTCCATCTTCACCTCCAACCCAATCCTTCCCAGAGTTCAGCATCTGAATCCACTGGCTACCGAGACACCCTGAAGAGCCCTTCCCTAATATTCAGTTAGCCTATCTAATATCCCCCAACCTGTTCCCAGTTGTCCACCCGCCACTCCACCCCATGGCCCAGCTGGCCACACATGATCCTGCTCTTCCCAGAATATACTGGTCTTCATGCTTCTGTGCCTCTGCCCTCATGCTTCCTAGGGCATGAGGTCCTTACCCAGTCCCACCTCCTTGGCAACCTTCTACTTGTCCTTTAGCACACAAATAGAAGATCACCTCTGAGAACCCTGCATGAGTAACCAGAAGAGCCAGGTATCCCATATTTACTGCTGTGGTCCTACCCATTTAGTTCCAGCCTCTATATCTCCAAATGCTCTCTATGGGGGTAGTCTAGATGGGAAGGCACCTTCCAGGATGGAGGGCATGAATCAAGGAGAGTTTTATACAGGTGTAGACTCTGGGCTTGACTCTGCCAAGTAGAAGGAAGGCTCATGCCAGAGTTGGGAAGAGAAAGGACACTGTGGGTGGAGGAAATGAGGATGCATGTGAGACCAGCACTTGTAAGTGGAGGGCTGTGTGCAGGGGCAGGACACTTGCTCTGGAGTTCTTAGGGATTCAAAGGCCTCATAGAAAAGAGTGGTTCTCACTCCTTTCACCAGGATCAAGGACTCAGGCCCACGCACCTGACTACATTCTTAGTTTGGTACCTGGAAGGTTGCTCTTTGAGTGTGAGCAGGAGTTTAATCTTACACACAGGTGTGGAAGTATGGAGGGGATCTATAGGCAACCCTGCTATCTAGCCTTCCCCAGTCTGGGCCCCCAGGACTGGTGCCTCTTGTCTAAGGCCTGCCCCTGCAGCTCTGGCATGCCTGTCCTCTCTCCCCTGAGATCTGGCCCCCAGCTTCTCTGGCCACTGAAGCAGCTTAATGAGCCCAGGTCACATGGCTGTGCTGCTGCCCATGGGGAGGGCCCAAACCCCAGTGGTCATCTGGCCAGGCCCTGACGTCAGTGGTATTAACCGTCCACCAGTCTTGTCTAATCTCTGGTCAGTGACTGGGCCAGGTTAGTCCTGTCAGAGCCAGAACTAAAGACCACAGAGGCCCTCAGGGACACCTTAAGGTTGTAGGTCAAGTAGAGATGGTGGTGGCTGGTGGTGCCCACAGTAAATGTCCCCCACCTACATGACAGGTGAGGCCATGGTGCTGATTCTGGGCCAGCTCTCTCTGATCCTCTGCCCTGGACTGTGAATCAGTCATCAGGCACCCATTGATCCTACTCCTTAGGATGTAATTACACTGGTATGATGGGTGGTGCTGGGAAGTGTGGTGAGTGGCTGGGAGACGCAGTTCCCCCACCCCAACTTGCTGGTCATGGACAGGGTAGCTTGAGGCCAGGCAGTGTCCCCAGCCCTCAGGATCCAGGAATACTAGTCTTTAATCCCAGACTCTGAAGTCAGAACTATCTGTGGAGGGCAGGTCCAGTCCTTGCGTGATGTTCTGGCTTTCTCTGTTCTTTGCCCAGGAAGGATGGGAACTTCTCCTGAGACAAGGCAGCTATGAGGAAGACCACATTAGTCCACCTCTCCCCCTTAGTTCACCTTCCTCCTTCTGAAGCTTAACATCTCCAGCTAGCTGCTCAAGGCTTCCTATCCTCTCCCTTGCCTCTGCCCACTAAATTCCTGTTATTGCTCCCTGCACCACCCATTCTAATAAACTGCTTCGGAAGAAGATCCTGAGTAGAGATGAATAGCTCCAGCTCAGCAGACCTGAAGACCACCCAGCAGGGATTCTGTACCACTGGCCTGAGAGCCCCATTCTCCTTCACTTGAGCTTGTGAACCACCAGTATAGCTCCCACGAGTGTCCTGGGCTCTGAGCTATTTAGTGTTCCTTCCCTGCTCAGATCTGGGTATCCTTACCCTCCCTTCTCCCCTCTTCAGCCCCCCACAAGTTCACAGTTCCACCATCCACCTGGACATTGAGGATGCCATGTACAATCTGCCTTCTACTCAGCCCAAGTATCTATCTGCCACCTGGACATCTGCCCCAACTGACTAAAGGTCCTGCAAACACCCATTCAGCACTTCCCTTGGTCTGGGCTTGGTGCAGCATCACACATGCTTGGTCAACCTGTAGACCCAGAATCCTGTGGCTGAGCCCATTACTTTGCGGGTCCCTGGCTCTTTTGGATGTTGAGGATATACTCAATAAGCCTCTGATTCATGGGTCTTCCAGACTACTCCTCTCCTTTTCCATGCCCACCCCCCCTTCCAAGGAAAATGTGTGCCCCTTATGAATATGTTTTATGAAAAAATTTCTTTGGTATTAGGAATTGAACCCAGGGCCTCATGCTAAGCAAATGACCTACTACTGAGCTTCATTCTCCACCCCTCTATTGTTTTATTTATTTATTTGAGATTAAACCCAGGAGGGCTTAACCACTGAGCCACATTCCCAACCCATTTTATTTTTTTTATTTTGAGACAGGGTCTCACTAAGTTGCTTAGGGAGTTGCTAAATTGCTGAGGCTGGCTTTGAACTCATGATCTTCCTACCTCAGCCTCCTGAGTTGCTGGGATTACAAACTTGCACCACCGCACCCAGCCTTATTGTTTTATTTAAAGACAAGATCTCGGGGTGGGAGGAGTGGGGGGAAGGGAAAAAAATAACAGAATGAATCAAACATTACCCTATGTAAATTTATGATTACACAAATGGTATGCCTTTACGCCATGTACAAATAGAGAAACAACATGTATCCCATTTGTGTACAATAATAAAAAAAATAAATAAATAAAAATAAATGGTAAGGGTTTGAGAAGAAAAAAGAATAAAAAAATAAAGACAAGATCTCATTAAATTACGCAGGCTGGCCTTGAATTTGTGATCCTCCTACCTCAGCTTCCTAAATAGCTGTGATTACAGCACCACCACACCTGGCTTGAAAAAATTTAATGATTATTTCTTCCCATAGCAAATTTCAAAAATATTATTGATGATTTTTGTCTTCATTAAAATAAGGAAAATAAAATTACGATAAATTCTTGTTTGAGATAGAAATAAACTATTTAAGCTTAAAATAATTTAAGTTTGGGCTGGGGATATAGTTCAGAGGTACAGTGCTTTCTTATTAGCAGCGTGAGACCCTGAGTTCAATCCCCAGCACTGGGGGAAAAAAAAGTGAGTTTTAATATACCTACTTTTAAGTTTTCAACTACCTTAATGTTCTGGGGAAATTTTAACCATTAAAAATACATAAAAGAGGATGGGTGGGCATGGTGGAGCATGCCTGTAATCCTAGCAACTCAGGAGGCCAAGGAGGAGGATCACAAGTTCAAGGCCAGCATCAGCAATTTAGCAAGGCCCTAAGCAGCTTAGAGAGAACTTGTCTCAAAATAAAAAATAAAAAGGGCTGGGCAGGGGCTCGGATGTAGTTCGGAAGTAAAGCGCCTATGGGTTCCATACCAACAACAAAAACATTAAAGAGTAAAGAGGCATAAATCCAAAGGATGGGAGAAAATATATGCAAGTAATGTTTCTGATAGGGATTATTTTCCAGAATATATAAAGGACTCCTAAAACTCAATAACAAAAACCTCACACAAAAATGGGTATGCTGGTGCACACCTGTAATCCCAGCAACTCAGGAGGCTGAGACAGGAGGATCACAAGTTTGAGGCTAGCCTTAGCAACTTAGCAAGACCTGTCTCAAAATTAAAATGTTAAAAAGGGCTGGGGATGTGACTCAGTGGCATAGTGTCCCTGGGTTAAATCCCCAGTACTAAAAACCAAGAAAATCGAAAAGCTCAAACAGTCAAGTTAAAAAATGAACAAAGGATCTTATAAACATTTCTCTAAAGATGTGCAGATGACCAATAAATACATGATTATGTTCAACATCTAAGCAGTAGGGAAATGTCAATCAAAGCCACAACCAGGGACTGTGGGTGTAGTGCAATGGTCCTGAATTCTACCCCCAGCATGCATGCACACACATATACAAAACAAACCAAAACAAAAACCCCACAATGAGAAATCATTACAAATCCATTAGAATGACTGCTATCAAAGAGTAGAAAGAAGCTGGGTGTTGTGGTATACACCTGTAATTCCAGCTAATCAGGAAGATAAGGCAGGAAGATCTCAAGTTTGAGGCCAGCCTGGGCAACTTAATGAGACACTGTCTTAAAATTTAAAAATAAAATAAAATGGTCTGGGGATGTAGCTAAGTGGTAGAGTGTTTGCCTAGCATTCAAAAGGTCATGGCTCCAGTCCTGAAGCACCACAAAAATAAAATAAAATAGAAAATAACAAGTGTTGGCAAGGATACAAAGAAATTGGAATCTTGTGCACTATTGGTACAAATGTAAAATGGTATGCAAAAAATTAAACAGAATTGTCATATGATCCACCCATTCAACTTCTGGGTATGTATCCAAGAGAACTGGAAACAGAATATCAATGATATAGTTGTACACCCATGTTCATAGCAGCTTTATTCACAATAGCTAAAACATGCAAGCAATTCAGGGATCCATTGAAAAGTGAATAAACAATGTGGTACATCCATACAATGAAATATTATTCAGCCTTTAAAAAGGAAATTCTGGCTGGGTGCAGTAGCACATACCTGCAATCCCAGTGATTCAGGAGATTGAGGCAGGAGGATTACAAGTTTGAGACCAGCTTCAGCAACTTAGGGAGACCCTGTCTCAAAATTAAAAAATAAATAAAAAAAGACTGGAGGTGTAGCATGTAACTCCACGGTAAAGTGCCCCAGGGTACAATCCTCAGTATCAGAAAAGAAGAATAAGGAAGAGGAGAAGGAGGGGGAGGAGGAGAAGAAGATGATTAAGAAGATTATGACATGGATGAGCCTTAAGAACATTATACTAAGTGAAATAAGCCAGTCACGAAAAGAAATACTGTACGATTCTACTTACAGGTACTTAGAGTAGTCAAAACCATAGACAAAAGTAGAATGGTAGTTGCCAGGGGCTAGGAAGAGGGAAGAATGGGGAGTTATTGTTTAATAAGTATAGAATTTCACTTTTACAAGATGGAAAGAGTTCTGGAGATAGATGATGGCAATGGTTGACCAACATTATGAACGTATTTCATATAACTGAAATGTACACTTAAAAATGGCAGATGGTAAAGTCTATGATATGGGAATTTCACCACAGAAAATGGAAAAAACTGCATAAAAACACAGATTGGTAGATATTTTCCCTTATGCTTCAGGTTCCACTATGTCTTGGTATGCTCCTGTTGAATTTTGACATTGGGTTCATTGTGGATATTTTGCACTAATTCTGAATTTTTAAATTATTGCATTAATATACTATTTATCTTGGTTACTGAATTTTTTGGCCATTCCCTTACATTTTATAACAAATATGAGGTCCTCACTTGCCTTACCCTAATCCCAGCCATAATTATGTCCCAGCTTCAAGAACTTGCATGAATTTCCATCACCTTCTACAGAAAGCACAGGCCCTCAGCCTGGTGTTTGGCACCAATTCACCGTCTCTCCACTCTATCTCCCCACTTCCCTACTCCTGCTCCACTGAGCTCCCATGTTCCCTGGTCTTATCCAATCAACAGAGCCTCTACCTCAAAACTCACTTTTGCTCCCAGGCTATCCCAGTGGTATCTATTGGATATCCCATAGCTCCACCCCTCAAGAGGCACAAGTTGGCCCCATACTCCCAAGAGTGTCCCCAACATATCAGGCCATGCTGTCCTTCCTAGAAGGGGTCATCTTCCCACTTAATGTACAGTCCAGCATTGGGTACTTAATAAATACCAACAATTCATGATAATTAAGCCCTCCACCACCCCCTCCAAGAAAGGACAACTGGGACCTGATGCAAAAGTTTATTGCTGAGTCTGCTGTGCATCTAGAAAAGGGAAGTGTAGACTGTGTTCTGGTTTGGCCAGACAAAGCTCTTTATCCTCAACTATAGCACAGGCCCTGTCCCATGGGCATAAGCAAAGACATGCTGCTTGATGAGGAAGGAAGGAGCAGGAGATTGGGGACATGGTTTTTTATCCCTGATGGTTCAGGCATGGCTCTCAGTTTTCCCTACCAAGAAATAGGCCCTCGATAGAGAGGGCAAGAGGAGCTATTGGCAGGGACAAAAGGGTTACCTGGGTTTGCCTGTAACCCCACATGAGGTAGACTCCTTTGGGCACAGCCTGCACCTCCATTCTATCCTGAATCTTCTGCCTGATCAATAGGAGTCGGACTCTGTCCCCAGCCACCCCCTAGGACAGCTTGACTATTGGCCAAGGTTGGTGTCAACAGTTCGCTCCCTCAACACACCATCCCCCTGGCTGACCAGCCTGGAATACTGTGTATATGTGGGTGGGTGAGGTGGAGTATGGTTCTGATCTGGTGTCCAGGGACAGAGGAGGCAGATCCGAAAGGATGTGAGCTGGGGGTATTCTGAGTCTTATATTTGGGGAAGGGTCCAATTTATGTTTCTTACTAGCACCAGGGACTCCTAGCTCCACCCTGACAGTCACTGATTTATCTATGTAGAGGCTTCCCAGCTTGGACAGACCAGCTTGAACTTTGGATCCCTGAAACTGCTGAGGGACAGTCACTGGCCACTGAGTAGACAGGTGTCAGACTTGCCACATGGAGGTGGCAGAGCTGAACTGGGCTGCTGGTAAGCAGCAGGCCTAATTGGGGGAGGGAGTACCTCAAGGGTACCTTCATGAAACTGTGGGAGGGAGGGCTGTTTGCTGAACTTAAACCTGCAAGGTGAGTTGTGGGCCCCCGAGGGCAGGACAGCTGCAAGAGATTGGTCAGTTGGGCACTGCTGAGTCACTGTGAGCTCCAGCTGCCCCAAGTACTTCCATGTCCTAGCTGGGGCTGGCTACTGTGGGTCCAAGAGGCCAGAGCAGCCAGGCGGTGAAGAGCAGGGGTGGGGTTGTGGGGGAGGATCTGTGACTCAAGGCTCAGGGTTCAAGGCTTTGGTTTGTGGCTAATGGGGCAACAGACTGGAGTCCAAGAGTCCTAGAGATCTGATAGGGGGGCTACTAGGCAGCTAGGGCTACAGGGTCTCAGGGCAAGGAACATGCATCAGTTCAGACATCTGAAGAGAGAAGGAAACTAAGTCAACAGGGTCAGCATCCCTGAGATTCAAATTGGTTTAGGCATTTTGCTGGGGGATGCCCGGCAAGATGTGACACCTGGGGGAGGCAAGGTTGGGTCACTATATTAAATGGGTGGAGCTTTTGCGCTGGGGGAGGGACCTGTGGGCTGTGAAAGGAGCCTGAGTAGACCTAGTGGGGCCCTGGAAGAAGTGTGATGGGGATATTGGGGCGGGGCTCCAGGGAGTAGGGCGGAGTCTAACCAGGAAGACAAACAGGGAAGAGAGGACAGCGTCCAGCAGCGAGGATCCCCCACCTCAAAAGAGGCCGCAGTCTTTGAGATTCTCCTTGATGATGATGTCGGTAACAGCATCGAAGACAAATTTGACGTTCTGTGTGTCAGTGGCGCACGTCATGTGGGAATAGATCTCCTTTACGTCGCGTCGCATGTTGAGCTCCAGGAACTGCACCTTGATGTAGTTACCCGCATCATCGTACGTATTAGGCCCTGTGGCAGAAGGGAGCGCTCACTGCCCGCCTCAGCCCTTCCTGGTGGGAGGAGCGCGACCCAGATCGTGGAAATGGGTCGCCGCCTGGTGGCAGGGCCGGGAACTCTCACCGTCGTAGTCCGGGAAGCAAATGTTTAGGGGTGCCTTTTTTATCTTCTCGGAGAAAACGTCTTTCTTGTTGAGGAAGAGCACAATGGATGTGGTGGCGAAGTATCGGTGGTTGCAGATGCTATTGAACAGGTGCAGGCTCTCGTGCATGCGGTTCTGAGGAGAGCAGTGGCTGTCGGGCACCAGAGGACACCAGCAACCGCCTTCACATGGGCGGCGCCCAACACACCCGCCCAGTCTTTGGGCTCCCGGGCACGCGGAACCGCCCCGCTCCCAGCGCTTTCAGAGAACCTCCGAACTGCCCCCTCCAGCGGGGCTGCGGGCTGCCTGCTCGCCTCCTTCAGACTGCCCTGGAAAGACTCTCTGTTCTCAGGCGCTCCCCCAGTTCCGCTTCCTTCCTCAAACATTCAAGGTCCGGCGTGGCACTCACCACTTCGTCGTCCTCCACCAGCACCATGTCGTAGGCGCTCAGCGCCGCGATGAAGATGATGCAGGTCACTCCCTCAAAGCAGTGGATCCACTTCTTACGCTCCGAGCGCTGCCCGCCTACATCGAACATTCTGTGGGGCATATGGAACCTGAAACCGCGTATCTAGCCGCCCACCCGGGATTCCCTTTCCTCCTTGTGCTGGCTGGGGAGCTCTCAGATGGGATTGGCATCTGGGGGGGGGCGGACCTTTCTGTTGGCAGGGCATCCAAGAAGGGGCAGGGAGCGAGTCCGGCGCAGTGCTGAACAAGGGCGTCGGATCTTACCGGAAGTTGAGATCCTTGAAGGAGAACTGCGTCTCGATGATACCTGTGGTCTTGACACGAGAACGCAGCACGTCCTGCTCAGTGGGCACATAGCCAGGAGCCACCAAGCGCTCCAGGTCCGAGAGGTAGCTGCGGGGACGCCCGGGCGTGGGTTAGTTGGTGACCTACAGGGGCGCAGAAGGGTCCTGCCCGCGCCCTCACGCCCTCGCGCCCCGCCTGCGCACTCACTAGCCAGCCGAATCGTTGAGCTGGTACTCCGAGGCGCGTTCGAAACAAGCCTGGATACCCGAGTCTTTCCACAGCCGCTGAATGATGTCCGACATCTCCTTCGGCATCGTGCCCTCCTCGATAGTGTCTGCCATGTGCATTAGCTTCCGGGCATCGTCCTGGAGGCAGGGTGGGATTGGTAGTTGATGATGGTGAATTTGAGCACAGTTAGGTCCTCCAGTCCCCCGGGGCCCCACCAGCCCTCCTCCTGGCGCACCTGGCGCGCAGGGTCTCCGTACTGAATGTTGAGCGTGGTCATGGCCCGCACGATGGCCAAGATGGATTGCAGCGTGTTGCCATAGATGATGGCAATGAACTCGAGGCACTCTTCCAGCGAGTACCCGTCTTGGTGGATAATCCTGTGACCAGGGGGATCAGAGTCAGCGCTTCGTGGGGCAATAGTAAAGAATAGGTCCCGGTGTGCTTGCGCCCACCCCCAGGGGTTTAGGGAGGGCAGGAACACTCACTTCATCTGCTTGACAATGGTGCTTTTTCCGGACTCACCCGCACCTGAAAGGGAAGCTGCGTTTTAGAACCGCACTGATCGCCACCCCTTCCCTCAAGGAGGTGGGTAGATAAGTTAGCTAGGTGAACCCTCTTCTAAGGGGCCTGAACACCAACTAGATCCCTAGTCATACCTGCCTTCACCCTACCCACAATAAACACATAAGCGCTGTCAGAAAAACGTTTGTAAATGTCAGAACAATGACGAAAGGGAGCCAATGAGGAGAATCAGAGATCTTAACTATCCAGGGGAATTCCCAAGACCCTGGTGTTAGTATTCTTCATTAGGCTGTGAGACCAAAATAAAGAAATCCTGGAGCTCCACTTTGTGGGACTCTCTGGTACTGCATGCACAGGATTATTTGAACAGCTTCAACCCCTGACTTTCACCAGAAGGCCTGTTGTCTTCTAGAGGCTCAGAGGGAATTAGAGCCTTTGGAGGCAGAGAGGACATAGATGACATCCCTTTTGAGCTGGCCTCCTTGGGAACACTGGGCACAGTTAATGGGATTTCCAGCTTAGTTTCTCTGTCTTTCCCCTGGGGGGTCCTGGTTTAGTCCTTCTGCCTACCTCCAGCTGGTTGGCTGGATCCTGGAAGACTTGGGTGGAGCCTGCCCCACCCTCTTAAAACAGCTCCTTCCCCTTGGGGGTTTAGGAAGTGGCCTTGGGACAGGCTTAGATTAGCCCCATCTCCCTTCACTATCCATGGGACCATGAACTCTGGTTTATCTATTCCCCACAGTACCTTTCCATTCCCTTTAGCTGCTTTGCAGGTCTGCCAACAATAGAGTTTTGGCATCTGAGGGTCATTGTTTGGGGATCTGGATGGTCCTAGATCCTGTTCCCAGGATGACTTCTTTCCAAGGGAGCAGCCCTATGTGAGGCCCCTGGTTTCTAAGTGCTGCCCAGCTGGCCTGTTAAGCTGAAAGTGTGCCTCCTACACACTTGTGCAAAGGTATGTTTGGCACAAACTTCTGCAGTGGGGAGATTGCTCTCTGGAGATTGCCATGGGATGCCCAGCCTGTGGGAACTGGGACATCACCTGTCTGGTCTGGCCTTACCTGGCCAGGGCTCCCACACTGTATCCTACCCCATCATAGACTTACTTTCCCCCCCAAATAATCCCTACCTCACATAAGGGCTGCCCACTTGACTCCAGGTTGCTGACTCACAGCAGCTGCCCTTCCCCACCAGGGCCCACACCCCTACCCAGAAGCAGTAGTTTCACAGTTCGAGCATCCTTCTCGGCATCTTCTTTCAGCTTCTTTTCCAGCTCTCTGGAGTGCTTCTCTTCAGCGCTGGCCCCAGCCCCCATGATCCCAGCAGCAGGTGAAGGGACAAGGTGAGCAGGTGGCTTTTCTGGATGGAGGGGATCCCAAGAACTTGGCTCAGGCCAGCCTCTGGCCTCCAGGGACTCTCTTCTGGCTCCAAGACTAGTAACCAACTGACTCTCCAGAGACCTGTCAGGCCCTGGTGGGGGCTGCTTAGTGGGATTTGGGAGTTAGGGGTGCCCAAAGGCCAATCAGAGGCAAGGACAGGTGAAGCCAGCTCAGTTCCCCAACCCTTCTAATCAGGCTGGCATGGCCCCAATCCCTCAACTGCTGACTCTGCATCTCTTTGAGCTCCCTCCCTCCATCCCTCCAAGAGGTGGCCTGAGCAGTACTTCCCCTGCCCTGCAACAGTAAGACATATTTGGTAGGGTAGACCTAAGAAAGGGGAGGACAGGACCTGGAGCCCTGGGGGTGAGGATGGCAGGAGGAGGGAATGGAGAAGCAGGCATGGATCACCTGTCACTTGCCCAGCACTGGACGCAGCACTGCTTGTTCCTTATTTTTAAGCTCATGTTGGTCCTAGGAGATGGCTGTCCATTTCATGAGCCCTATTTTACTGATGAGTAAGTAGAGGCTCACAGGGTTACACTGAGGTAGCGGATAAGGAGGTGGTTAGCTCCAGACCAGAGTTCTATGCCTTGCTGGGAATCATGGTGGAAAAGGTGTGCACCACATTTACCCCATACTAAAGGCTATATCTGACCCTGAGCAGGGCCTCTGCATGCTTCCAATGACCTTGGTCGGCATGCACATCAGCTACATGTACTTGAATTGTGTATGTATATGTGTGCTATTGTATTTGCAGTGCTGGGGCTCACCAGGGCCTCACACATGCTCTACTATTGAGCAACATTCCCACCCCCCCTATGCATTTCTCTTCATGGACAGATGTGCTTGTGTGGGTTCACTTGTGTGCTTGAATGTGCACATGCATGTTCTTGTGCAATGCATGTTAGAATGCACCTGCCTGTGTGCATGTGTGAGCACAGTTGTGTACCTGAGCATTTATATGGGGCTGTATGTATGCATACATACTTGCCTCTGCCTATGTATACATGTGTATTTTGGTGCAACAAAGCCTCTGATCTACAGAGGTGGCTCTTCCAGTGCATCTTTTCCAGCCTGTTGTCAGATGGGGGAAACTGAGCCCCAGAGCAGGTTTGGTACCCCAAAAAGCATGGAGAAGTGGGGCTCTCCATAAGGTCTGCTCCTGTTCTGGCTCTAGGACCTGCCTAGGGGTACCTTTCTGATGGGGCAGGGGGTAGCTGAAGCTCTGTTCAGCTGCAGCTCATTGTTGGTGAAGTGGTTCAGGTTGTACCTGCAGGGCTGAGTTTGTAGGCTCAGATTTCCCACTCCCAATCCATCAGAAAACCCAAATCTTCAGCTCTCCAGCCCAGAGCCTCTTGACTGGACTCCTTCCCTGAAACCTGGATGCCATTTAGTATTTAACTCTGCCACTGACTCAAAAGACCACAAGGGGGTGCCAGGGTCCCAGACACTGAGCACTGAGGCTGTCTCTAAACAGGATGCATGGGAAGTAGACACTGGCTCTTTCCATAAGCTGGCAGCTTTGACATTTGCCCTGTTGGATGAAAGGGGATCTATCTAGGAGCAAGACTATTTCATTTGTGCCAGTTTCCGCCTTTGGGTTCCACACCCCATTCCCACATTGTAAGTGGCCCCAAAAGTCTCTGAGACCCTTTGCACTACCTAAGGGCTAGATTAGTGCAGGAACTCAGTCTCCTTAAACCAGACCTGGTTTCAACTGAGTTTTTAGAAGTGGGACCAATCTGCTGTCTCCCAACTGCCCAAGTGGCTCCCCTTACCCAGTAGGTATGGCCCTAACTCCTCCCACCACCACCACCACCAAGGAGAGAAGCCAAAGTCTAGTCCCAGAGCCAGTGTTTATTAGCAAGATGGTACCCAAGAGTGATTGTGATCTGGACAGCAGAGGGCTGCCAGGGGCCCCCACCCACCTACCCAACTGCCCCCAGAGCTATTTACACCCATTGCCTAAAGTGGTGGGCAGAAGGGGGCCCTGGGGAGCCCCTACAAGCCCCAGGCCTCTGCAATGGCCCCTCTCCTCTCAGGACTGGAGACTCCCTTCAGCCCTGCCTGCACCTGACCCCATTTCTATTTTCCCAACCTCCAGGTCAAGGTGGCTTAGGAAAAGCTAAGGAGGTAGAATGGGGCAGCCCTGCTCTATCCAGGCAGGTAGGAGAGAAGGGGCTGCAGGTCCTGCCCCACCCAGGTAGGACTCCTGTGCCCAATAAATAGAGAATAAATACCTGGGAAGGGCTGGCCTCGACTAAGTGCCCCCAACCCAAGCAGGGGCCAGCATCGTGTGATGACCCCTTCTTCCCTTCTGAGTTCCCTGAGCCCCCATACCCAGACTCCAAAGCAGTCCTAGCATCCGTGCCTACACCATAGCACAGCTGACAGCACACATTGACAAAGATGTATGGTCCATGGCCCTTCAAGTAGGGCTTGCTCCCTCCCTGTGTTCTGTAGATCTTGGCAGCCTTCAAACAAGCAGACTTCCAGCTGAGTCTGGGGACTGTGCAGTTCTGGACTGGCCCTGCCAACTCACTGGGCCTGGTTAGTTGGGTTCAGTTTTCTGTCATTTCTGACCAGCATGGGTCTAAGTTCTGGATGAAGCTGCCGCTGAGGAAGGCTATGTACAACCTACCAATAAATACTGTCTTTGCAGGGGCAGGGTGTGTATAGAATATAGATATTTTTATATATATATATATATATATATATACACATATATATATATCTTTTATATTAAAAGGGACGAGGGCTAGACTGGCCCAATGCAGGGCTCAGGCAGCTGACCTCATGTGTCTGGAGGGTGGTGCCGACGATTCCGGGGCTTTTTCTGGTCCTGGGGCTCCGGGGACCTGGGCACCTCTGGGGCCTCCCTGGGGCTGGGGGGCACATGACGCCAGTAACCCTGGCAGTACTGGTGGATGAGGCCCACTTCTGGCTGGGCCAGCAGCTGAGCCAGATCCTGGTAAGGAGGTGTAGGGAGGCCCACACCAGGGGGTGGTGGGGCGCTGACAGCCAGTGGGGGGAAGAGGGCAGCATGGACGGCATCCCGGCCCAGTACATGCAGCTGCACCCGCGTGACGATGTGCTTGAAGTTGTTCTCAGTGGCCGTGCAGGAGTAGAGGCCATGATCACCGAGCTGCAGGGCGCGAAGCAACAAGCCCTGCTCTGTACGCAGGAAGCGGTCCTCTGCACGGATCTGCAGGGGCAGGGGCGGGGGCTCAGCAGATGGATGACCACTTTGCTGCCCTAGCCAGCTTCCAGATGAGACCACCTTTGTGGCCATTCCAAGTAGAGGTACCCATGTGAAATTTCCATATACCAAGAAAAACCTACATGAAGTTTCCACATAATGAGAAATATGTGAATAAGGTATTGGCATATATTTCCATTTCAGGAGGGATGACCCTGCAAGGGTTCTATACAATGAACGAGAGAATTTTGGAGCACGCACACAGAATTTTCATTTAATGAGAATACCCAAATGTGGCACCCACATAGAATGTCCATGTAAAGAGGGACACCTGTAAGACTTTTCCACAAAATGAGGGCTACCACAGAATTTCCATACATTAGAGCTCACACACATGATATTCTGTACATGGAGTCATACCCCAATGGAGTATGCATATGAAAGTTTCATGAAGAGGCATGCCTATAAATGGTTGCTATATAATGACGCTTATCCTGCAGAGTTTCTACATAATTAGTTTCACTCAAATTATTTCCATACAGGGAAAGAAGCTCAGAAGGGGTTTCATAGCATGAGGGTGGCCCCAGATTGGTTCCTACACTACATTTCACCCACATGGAATTTGTACTGTACAAAGGACTCCCACATCCATGGTGTAGCACTGTGGGCATAGGAACTCACCTCTCGGCGTCGGTCACCAGGATCTCGCTGGAACAGCCACTTAACAGTGGCTTGGGGTGAGCGGGGCTGGCATTCAAGGAAGGCTGTGCTGCCCACCACACCATACTGCACGGACTCCACAGCATTCTTGTTGGCTGTGGATCAAGTGAGCACTAAGTGGAAGCAACCTTGCCCCAGGCAGACTGGGGAGGGGCAGGTACCCAGGGCACCTACCCTCAAAGGCAGAAAGGCACCACTGAGAATTCACTCCTTGAGGGGGTGAACAGGGACATCCTAGTCAAAAACCCCCAGTACCCTCACCCACAACTAACCATCTTGAGTCCTTACGGTGGGGACCCTGTGAGCAGCTCCATGGGCTGCACAGGGTTGTGCACTATGAGGAGCACCCCATGGAAGGCACAGCACACTCACTCACCATTGGAGTTGAACCCACGGCACTGCCTGATGGGGTTCCCATGCCGGACATCCTGTCGTCGACTCCGCCTGGATGAAGATAGCTCCTGAGGGAGTGTTCCCAGGAAGCATGCCCCCTCAGGTCCCTGCATCCCCAAGACCCCAGGGCAGAGCCTCATGTTCCCAGAGCAGTGATGTCTTACCCATACACCCTCCCAGGGTCATGTCACATCTACCTCCAAATGCCCAGGACAGGGGTTAAAGTCCCAAGTGTTTGGGGATCCACACCTCTTGGAGGATGCTGTGTAGCGGGAGCAGGATTGGCCATCCCAGGCACAGTAAGGGTCCCGGGCAAGGCAGCAGTCAGCACAGGCAGCCCCATATGCTTGGCAGCGGTGCAGGCTCAGGTGTGTGACACCCACAGCTGAGGCCACATACAGTTGTTGCTGGGAGCAGGGGCAAGGACTTGTCAGTTCTTTTCCCAAAGATGGCCCACATCAGCAGAAGTTGGGTTGGGCTCCTTTTCTTCCTTGTTCCATGCCTTAGTTTCCCCATCCCTATGCCAAAGGCATAACACCAAGGGAATGTGGGTGCCATCCTGACCCACAGCCCACACTGCCAAAAACTCACCCTCTTGGAAGAGATGGTCATAGTCTTAATGGGTGCTGGGTCCTAGAAGAAGACAGGGATCAGCTTGGGACCTTGGGACCTTCTCTCTTCCCTGACTTAGAGGTCTAACATCAGAGGCTGGTACTAGGGAGGGTCAAGACGGGGAAGATAGGACCACACCCACCTTGAAGACCTCCACCTCCTCCAGCATGAGCTCCTCCACCTCCTGGTCATCCTTGGGCAACACAATGACCTTCTGCACTGTCCCGCGGTCTGGAACGGGCCGGGCAGGACCTCAGTGGGGCTGGGGACACTGGGGAAGGGGCAAAGCTTCAGCCCCTTCCCCACCAGGGCCCCAAATGTCCTAGGGCAGTGCAGCAGGCATTCCTTGCTGAAGCTGAAGTATTTCCCTGGGTCTAGGATAAAGGGGTCTCAGCTGGGTTCTGCCTCCCCTCCCCCATTTTGGGCCCTGCTGAGAATAGGACACTGGGGCATTCCCCTGTGTTGGGAGTTGCTGGAACCTTGGGTGCATTTCTTTATGTGTGTGCACATGCCAGCATGTTAGTATTTGGATCTGGGTATCTCACATGCCTGCCATCTGTCTCAACCCCTTTTCTGTCACACAAGGGCTATAAGGTGCCCAGTGTCCCTGCTCCTCTGAGAATGGAAATGGAGTTTTCCCATCCTTAGCCTCAGCTATCCTGGCAAAAGGGAGGTTCCCAAAGATGAATATGACAGAGCTGACCTTGATGAACCTATAGTAACCCATACGAAGGCAGGTTCCAGCCCCAGGGACCAGCACCCCCACCCAGTGGGCCCAATGTGGAAGGGGCTGGGAGCAGCAGTGGGTACCTGTGCCCAGGAAAAGCACCTCATAGCGCCCATCGGCTGCATCCACCTGGTCCACAGCAATAGTGGTGAGACGGTAGGGAGCACCCGTGCGGACCACCAGTGGCCGCCGCTGCAATGGGTACACAGCCTGGTACATAAGTGGGTGACTACGCATGAAGTTGATCACTTCATCAGGATAGTCTTTGGTGGACTTCATAGATGGTGTGAAGGTTCCGCCAGGACACTGCAGGTAGGTGATGCTTGTCAATCCCAGTCTGCCCAGGTGGGGCACATGGACCCATTAGCTCAAGAGAGGCCTCTGTACTGTCTGTCCCCACCATATCCACTTTCCTGCTTTCTACCCTACACAAGGCCTCTCTGTGGGTTCTGTTGTGCCAAGGTCCCAAGGTCACACATAGTCAAATCTTTGGCCTCACATACCATGACCTTGTGGCAGCATCTGGCCAAACTGACTACTCCCATCCCATGTTCTCATGCCCACCCTGCTGTTTCCTTCCCTTTCTTTCTGGCTGTCCTTGGGATCTTGCCCCTCCTGCTCCTGCTAAGCTGGGTAGCAGGCATTGAAGTCATCCTAACAGACTAGAAATGCTCTCCTCTTCCCTGAGGCTATCCTTTCTGCCCTGGGGCTCAACCAGCCCACTACCCCTGTCATCCTTCCAACTCCAAGTTCACCTCTAGGGGGAAAGCTGTCCCTGACCTTTAGAGAGCCCAGCTTCCCCATGCCAGTCCTGACTCCATGGAGTGGCATCCACTGCTACATTAGATCAGATCATGTCTAAATCTCCTGCTGTGTCTCCTGAAGTGAATATCAGCAAGATGCCTCCCATTGCCATAGAGACCCTACAGGCCTGGCCTTGCTCACTCCCCACCTTCTTGCCCAGTATTAGCCAGCTAAGGTGACTTTTAGCTTCCTTCCAACTTTTGCTTGGAGATTCTTCCTTCTAACTTTCAGCTCCCAAATAGTCCCTCAGAGGGCCTTCCATGGAGCATTCTACCACAACCATCCACATCACAGGATCCTGGTTATCTCAGCTCCTTCACAGCCTGTGCTGTACATAAATGGTGGGTTTCTGAATATCATGGTCCACCTTCCCAACTGGCTGTAAGCTCCAAGATGGTGGAGCCCATGTTTGGCAGACCCAGAATATGCCTCTTAGAAGGAGATGAAGGTGACAGGCAGGGTGAGCAGGGGCTTACCGTGCCAGGTCGGGGGTAGGGCATCTTCCCTGAGAAGGGCATCCATTGGTAGTTGGGGCCCTCCTTGTGGGCAAAGGGTCCATTGAAGACCATGCGAATGTCAGCCATGGAGTAGACACACACAGCAGAGCCTCGGAACACGGAGCTATGTGCAGGGCAGGCAGTTGCTGTGGGTGGGGCAGAGCCTCGGCCCAGGGCCCCTACCCTCTTCAGCTTGCCCCAACCCCACAGCTTGCAGGCAGGCTGGTGTCCTCTGAAAGTCATAATACCCCAATCCTGTCACCCTGTCACTGCTGGCCTCAACCCCAGCCTCACCCTGAAGAGGTAAAGACAGCATAAATGACTGGGTTCCTCACATCCTGGGTCTGCTGGACAAACACATCCTCTGGGAACAGAGAGAGAAGGTACTGGAAGGGTATCTTAGGCAGGAGCCCCAGTGCCCTTCCCATTCCTGTCCAGGGATGGGGGTCCACCAGAGGTACCCTGGCCATCCATTCACCCTCCATCCCTCTGCAGCCATAGGACACTGCCTGCCTGCTGGGCACTCACGGAGCTCATCAAAGTGAGTCTCAATGCCATCCTCTCCTGGTACAGAGCAGACAAGCCGTGCCTTTAGGAATGTGCTCCACTTGTTGACCAGACAGCAGTGACCTCCATCATCATTCTGGGGGTGGAGAGGAGGTCAGGTCAGACCAGCTCACTCACTCCCAAAACCCTGCTGGGGTGAGCAGGGTTGAAAGAACCAGAGTTGGGCCTGAAAGGGGCCCCATGGATGCATACCAGGCAGATGCGTCCAATGCGGGCATATACAGCAGGGCTCTGCGTTGCCTCTGCTGACCGCTCTCGGAAGAAGAAGTAGAGCTTATCATCATTGCGTTCTGCACTATCAGGGATGAGCTCAGCGTGGATGAATGAAGGGTCTGTGGGTGATCAGGGTTCAGCTGTATGAGCCCCTCTTCTGAAGATACCCATTTTCCCCAACAGAATCCCTGGCCAAGTACAAGAACACCCCTGACTGTTTTCCAGACAAGAAACCACCCTTGCCCCAGCTAGTGGCAGGACAAAAATTCCCCATGTAGGCTTCTATAGGATCTCCTTGCCACATCCCAGACATGCTGTCCACCCAAAGTCTTGCAGATTGTACTCACCATTGAGCCACCGGGAGTTATACTGATCAGTGCGCATGGCTGTCTGCTTTCCAAGCGTGCGGAAGATAGCAGCATCGGTGCCCATGAAATCGATGTACACACCAGCATAGAGTTCCTCATCTGTGGGTAGCCAGTGGGTCAGTCAGGAGCTGTCCTTTGCTAGGGCCAGGGCGTGGCCTCAGTAACCCCCAGGCAGGGTCTCATGTCCCCCCTCAGGCTTCCCAGGGTGTGATTGCATCTCCAATAGGATGCTGGGAAGTGTTTAACATCTGGCTCTGGAAGGGCTGGGAATGGTAGCAATGAACTCTGATCAGTAGCAACAGCCAATTTCCATGATCAAATACTCCCACCACAGTTGATTCTGAGCTGTTAACACCCCACAAACAAGACTGGGAAGCAGTGACATTACCATTGTATAGTATTTCTATCCCATAGATACAATAGATGTAAATAACTCCAAGAGCATAGATACTAATAAAATGTAGTAAAATAATTAGGAAGTAATAAGCTTTGAGTAATACCTTTTGTTGTTACCTTTGTTTTTATGTAATTTATTTGATTCTAAGTTTTCTAATTTTATTTATCATTATTATTTGAAATTTTTTTCAGTGCTGGGAATTGAACCCCAGGCACTCTACCACTGAGCTACATTCCCACCCCTTTAATTTTTTATTTTTTTAAATTTTGAGACCAAGTCTCATTAAGTGCCCAGGCTGGTCTCAAACTTGTAATCCTCCTGCTTCAGCCTCCTGAGCCAATGAGATCACAGGCATGTGTCACCAGGTCTGACTTGATTCTAAGTTTGTGTAACTTAATTTTAAATAATATTTATGTTTAACAACTGGTTCACAAAATTCCTAAAAATGTAACCACTGAGCTGGCTCCAGCACACCAATTCATGTCTTCCCTCTGAGATTCTCCAGCGCAGGCAGGCCCTGTCTTTCCCTATCAGACTTCCTGGTCTGGAGCCTGCCATCGGGTTAGGACCTTCTCATTCATCAAGAGGAGGATGAGTCCTGCCCGCTGCCCCAGGGGCCTTTCCCAGGCTTGCAGATGGCACAGTGTCCAGCAGCTGCTTTGCAAGGCAATTTGGGTTGGACAGCCAGAAAGTAGGCAGAGTGCCTGGACCAGGGGCAGGATCCCCAAAGTGAGTGATCCCTCAGGGGCAATAACTGTTCTTGAGACAGATAGGACCTCTCCTCAGAGAACCTTCAGCTCTTCCTGACCTGCCCAGTCAAAAAATAAGCTCTCCCCAGCTGGTCACAGGGTCAGAACTCTCCACTGGTGCTTCCACGTGAGCCTCTCTCAGTCTCTGGACATGTGGAGAAGCTATGGGCTGCCTTATATCACCTTCAGTACACATTCAACTTTTCTTCTCTTCTAGGTAGCTAGCCTATGGCCTGGAAGATTCTGGACTTTTCACGGACCATACAGTGTGTTTTCAGGGAAGGACCTGGCTCCTCAGTGCCTCCATTCAGCCCCTCATACCATCTAGTCTCTGTTCCTCAGCTCCCACTGGGGTTTGACTTGAACCCTTTCTCCCTGCCAGGTAGGGCCCCATGGGGGGCTTCAGGGATAGCCTGGTCATGGGCTCTGCCCTGGCGTATTGATCCTCCTCCCCACTCAGGTGGCAGAGGCCACATATTCAGACTTTAGATCTGGGAAGGGTGGGGGCACTCACTGATGAGAGCTGAGGCTGTGTCCAGCTTGGGGTCGTAGGGACACTTGCCCTTCCCTGACTCGAGTCTCTCAGGCTCCAAGTAGAAGATGTAATCCTGCAGGGCAAAGCAGGGCTTAGCAGTGTCCAAGTCAGTCCCATAGTCAGGAAGGGCATCGTCAGATTATCAGATTTTTAGGGCAAGAATGAGCCCCCAGGGATACCCTGAGCCCACCCCCTAGAATCCCCAGGGTTCTCAGGCTTATACTCCATCCGGTCAGGTCTCTTGGGGCAGGGCCATGCTGTGGTTCCAAGGGAGCTGCTTCCTAGTCTCAGGTTTCAGGCAAGACCTGGGAATCAAGTCTCAGAAGGTTTGATTTTGGGGGCGATGAGATGGGCATGGAGTGGGCTTGTAGGAGCTAAAGCCCCTCCATGCCAATTGGCTCAGGAAGATGATGGCCAAGGCCCCTTTGGGTCACAGAGGCCTGAGTATTTGAGTTATAGCTTCCTGTCTTGGATTCAAGAAGAGACTGCAGACCTGGTCAAGGTAGGGGGCACAGGTCAAGGGCCTGGGGTCCTGTACTTTGCCATCAGGTCAGACCAGGCCAAAGAGCTCTAAGATTACTGTGTCCCCAGGCTTTACGCCCTACCTGTAGTCCTCAGGGTAGACAATAGGCCGAGGCCTTCCTGCCTCTCAGCAGAGCCCCCAGGCTCCACATCTCCCCCTGGGAGCCAGGAATTGGGGGATCAAGCCCAGAGCACACGGAATTCACAAAGTCCCAGTGCCTCCCAGCCCAGCCTGGAAGATGATAGGAGGGGTGGTAAAGGCACTGGAACCAGGATGAGCTCATGGGCCTGGCAGGAAAGGCAGGGAAAAGGGAGGGAAAGGGGAGAAGACAGAGACAGAGGCAGGAGGAAGTGTCAGCAGGTGGCAGGATGGTGATGGGAAGGTGCACACAGGCCCACTTCTAGTTACACTCTGCATACATAACTTCCTGCACACACAGGAGCTGCATACACAGCTCTACACATGTCACCACCATCACACAGAACCCATGGCTTACACCCTGGACACACACTCATGGAATGGAATGACCCGACTTTTCAGCACTCCCCACCACGCGTGCACACACTCTGTCATTCACCGGCAGCCCCTGTCCCCCTGCCCGCCCCTGCCCAGCCCCAGCTCACCCAGCCCAAATCTGAGTCCTGACTAGTGAAGAGACATCACCCACCCAGAAGAAAGCCCCTATATGTGAGTGTGCAGGGCACCAGATGACCCACAAAAGGCATGAGCATGGACACCTAGCAGTCATGCATCAGAGTGCACGTATGTGCCATGTTCCCACTCTGAGCAAAGGGTGCTCAAGTATATGTTGGTATGTGCTCATGCAATCTCCACACGAGTTCTCAGTGTGAGGCACAGCTGTTCCCAGGTCTCCTGTAGCTTCATGATTTCTTGCCTGCAGGGGTCATACTGAAGCTGACAAGAATCCAGCTGGGACTGCCTTCAGAGCCTAAGGGTACTGCAGGGGAAGGGGTGGGAGTTGGGTGGGGAAACAGAGGTAGAGGGGAGCCCCTGCTGGCCTAAAGGGCAGGCCCAGGATGAATTGACCTCAGAGGTTGTGCTGCCTGGCAAAGGCCTAGAGGAATGAGGCCCACCTGGCGTGGGGCTGTGGGCGTCGGATGGAGGGCACTGTCCGTGGCTCTGCTGCCGCGGCCTCTGACCACCTGCGTCTGGGTCCATGGTGAGGCCTGAGAAGATGAGGAATAGGGGTTAGAGCTGGGGATGGCAGGGGCTGGGGGAGCGGGCTTGGAGCTGCCAGCCTCTCACACCACACAGGCCAGGAACACACGTGAGCACATGGGCCCCCAGAGTACAGATTTGCATGTGTACATGCACACATACACACAGGCTTGGCACACGCCTACCCACACACATGTGCCTCTTAGGTCCAGTCACTCTCACACATGCCCTATGAAATCACAACAGTTCACATACATGTCCACATGGAAATGGAAAAGGGCAGAAGCAGGCAGGGTGGAGTAGAAGGGGAAGGGGCAGCTCCCCCCAACCCCTGGACCCAGAAGAGGAAGACAGCTGCTCCCCAGGCCACATGGCAGCTGACCCAGGCATCCAGTCTCCTGAGGCCTAGGTCCCTGCCAGGCCCTCTGGCTTGGCTGCAGGGGCACGATCCACAGGTGTAGGCAGCCAAGAGAACTGTTGTCAGTATATGGGGCAAGTGCTTACTATGTGCCAGGCACAGTGCTAAGAGCTTGGGATCATTAGCTCTCTGCCTCCGCCTCACACCGACCTGTGAGAAAGGCAGTTGTTAGCCCCATATTCAGGTGGAGAAACTGAGGCTCAGAGAGTTGAACTAGGTCACTCACCCATGGTCACAGGGTTCAGAAGTAGTAGGGCTGGGGCTCACGCCCATCAGGACCCTGAAATGCAGCCACCAGTGGGGATAAGATGGGGCCATTGTGGGCCAGGGCTTACCTGAGCGCGGCGGCCACGATTCACATAGGTGCACATAGGGTTGTAGGCTCCTGTCCCACACACATACAGGTGTGTTCTGTTCCAGGGCTGAATGAGCCTGACGAAGTTACCACACTCGCCCTGCGACCAGAGAGAAAGCTGAACAAATGCAGATAACTGCCTGGTCCCATTCCTTCTCAAGGTTCACTCACCCTGCTTCCCACCTGTGAACCCTACAACACTCACATTGCCATTCTTGCCTGAGAGCACGCACTCCTCAATGCGCTGAGGGGAGGCCGCCCAGTGGATCTGCCAGAGATGGGGGTCAGAGGGCGCAACCTGCTGGACAGGGCCCTGCACCCTCAGGTCCCATGTCCTCATACCCCCCCATGTCCCACTTCTGAGATGGCTCTTACAATGAGGGGCTCACGGTTGATGTCATGAAGGTCCAGGGACAGCACATAGTCCTTGCTGCCCACATACATGCGGTCATGGTCCTCATCCTTGAGCAGAATTCGGTAATCAGTGGTGTTGAGCAGGAAGTTGAAGAAGTGGGCAGTGCCTGTGGCTTTCAGCTCTGTGGGTGAAGGGCAGGGCACCAGTTAGGACCTTCAGGCGACCATCCAGCCACATTCCCTCTGACAGAGAGGGCACTGATACCAAAGTGTCCCTCTGGGACCCCTCCACACCATTGTCTTAAGTCTCTTAAACTTGATCTCCCAGGGCCTCTGTAGCTTCTTCTCCAGTCTCTGACAGGCTGGGAAGAGAAAGTGGGACAAGTAGGCAGGTCAAGGAAGGAGCCACACCCAAAGCTGATTCATAGACAACCCTAGCCAGTCACAATGAAAGGCCAGTGGGTACAAGATGGCATCAAAGCATCTTTACTCAGTGGGGGTTAATGCTCCCACGCTCAGGGTGGGGCCAGTTTCCTATAGGAACCTAAAAGGGTTAATGAGCAGGTGGGAATGGGGGTCAGGAATACCCAGGACATCCAGCATGCAGATGCTGGCATGAAGCCTGGATGCCCACCAGGCAGAGGGCACAGTTGGTGCACAGCAAGGTCCCCACCTGGTTTGAAGCAGGTTAGCAAGATGCTGGAAAGTTCTGCAGGAGTCATGCTGCCCAACAGACCTCTGGCTTTACCCAGACTCCAAAGGTTGCTAATGGTGTAACACTCAGGCCACTTTGAACCAACCAGAAGGAGAGGGGAAAGAGGCTCTCTCCTTAGTGCCTGAAAGTCCCCAGGGCTGGGACAGAGTCCAGTTGGGTCCTCTGTTTTCTATTTTGCATGAGTTCAGCAGCCTTGGCCCCCTTGCCCACAGGACACTGGGGAAAAGTCCTCTTTCTTGGGGAGGAAGAACAAGAGGGTGCTCACCCAATGACAGTCACAGGACTTTGGGAGCTAAGGGGTCCCCCTGGTAAGCTCCTTCTCTGCCCACCCCCACCTGTTTTTAGTTCAGCAGGAGAGAGAACATGTGGTGAGGGTGATGGATACTCACATGCACAGGGGGCTGGCATGGCAGCACAAGGAAGAGCACACATGTATACACATGGTACCAGTATGCACACACCCACATCCTACAACAGCTGAGGCACTCAGCCAATAACCCACTTCACAGGTGGGGCAATCAAGAGGGAGGCCTGGGCCAGGCCTCAAGGCACCTGGAGGGAGAACAGCTGGGATCTAAGGCCCTGGGCACAGACTAAAATTGGCACCAGCAGATGTCTGTCCTTGACTGGCCTGGCTGACCCTGACTCCAACCAAACTGTGTGCCAGGGACCCTAGGATGGGCTGGGGACTTTGCCTGAGAGCACCTTCAGACAGGAGCTCCAGGATGTGCTGGGCTGGGCATGTAGGGTAGTTGAGATGGACTGGGGACCAGGAAGATTCAACAGCCAACCTGGAGTTAATGTCTAAGACCTCACTCTAAGAGGCTAGAGGGTCAAGACTTGACTATGCAGCAACAAGGGAATACAGGTGATGACCTTGTCGGGTCGCTGGGACACAGGGACGCCAGGATGCCGAGGGATCAAAGGGCCGATCCCTGCCTGGCTATGGCCTCACCCGCCTGTCCGGCGGCGCCTCTGAAGTCCTGGGCAGGGCAGCCTGGGCACCTGTCCTGCACCTGTTGTTGGGTCACTCGGAGTCCCCTGCCTGGCCACCCCATCATAGTGACAACAGGAAAGTAAACACTCCCCCACCCTCCAGGGCTGGGAAATGGCCAGAGAGGAAGTGGGGCTGCCAGCAGAGCCCCTCCAGGCAGGGACAGCCCGCCAGGGGTTATTTATACCCCGGCTGGGGGCATGGCCTTGATTATGCCCTTACTCATCCTGCTGGGCTAGGGGGTACTTTGGGGACAATGGAGGAGTAAGGGGCAGAGCTCAAGTGGCTACCTTCAGATGTAGCACCTGAGATGGGGGGAAGCTTCAGACATCTAGCTCCCAGGGACCCAGGCAGTCAAAATCCCTACCCTCTACCCCTGCCCAGCCTTGGCTTCCATAATCCAGACCCTTCCCTCTGCTATGCCATGACTCCCAGGGCCCATGCCCCAAGTCCAAGAAGACCCCAACCCACTCCCAAAGCCCCAGTACCCCAAGTTCCAGCTCCCTCTGAGAGAAGGGCAGGGGAAAGATTATTTGGCAAGTGAGGAACATGAGTGCTAAGAAGGGAAACAGGAAACTAGCCTTCATCCTGACATCCTGCCCCTGTACCCCTTCCCCTGTTTGTCCCTGTGGGGAGGTAGGGTGGTAGGTGCTTCTCACTCAATCATAAAACACTATCACATGCAAAGCCTTGTGCTCACATATCCAGTTTATAAGTGAGGACATCAGGGAACAGGGAAGGGAAGTGACAGGCCACAGTACAGGGGGGATGGAATTCCCAACCAGGTCTGTAGCTAAAGAAGTGGGAGGCCCTGGGAAGCCAGTCCTGGTGGTAAAGACTGCCTGTCAGCAGAGCCAGGACCGGAAGGTGACTCGCCCTCCATCAATAGGACACATGACTCAGGACCCTTGGACCCTTCCCAGTGGCTATGGGATATGGCGTCAATGGCTCCGGTGTTTAGGACCCTCTGGTGTCACAGGACATGATGCTTTAGTCATTGTGGAAATGGTGGCAGGGGAGGGAAGCCCCCAGGAGGCGGAGCAGGGTGGGGAAGGGATGGAACCCAAGATCAGGAGTCCTTGGCTGTGGCTCAATTTCTGGCAGGGGCTTTGTGACCCTGGTTGGAGCACTCTGGTTTTCTGGGTCTCATTTTCCTACCTAGGACATCTCCTGGGCCCTCTTAGTACTGACATTTAAATTGACCCTAAGGGCTGAGGATATAGCTCAGTTGGTAGAGTGCTTACCTTGAATGCACAAGGCCCTGGGTTCAATCCCCAGTACCACCAAAAATAAAAAAAATTTAAAGAAAGAAAGAAAGACCTACAAGTTGATCCTGAGTTGGGGGTCCCTCTCTGATCTCAGAGAGAATGACTGCTAGGCAGGGGGACAGGATCTTGGAGGATATCCTCCCCCATACCCATCCCTGCTGCCCCATTTCCTAGTGCTTGGGTGGAGAGGAGAGAGAGCTATGGAGAGGGAGGGAGCTTCCTGTTGACTCAATCCCAACCTCCACCAAATCCAGCATGTCCCCACCCACCTCAATCCACAAAAGCAGAGCTAAATCCCAAATCATTCATCCAAAGTGGACTACAGAAGGGAAAACTAAGGCAGAGAGAGGTGAGGGGTTTCCCAGTGTCCCAGGCAGAATTAGGGTAGGATTCTGGCTTTATCAAGCCATAGCAGAAACATTTATGGCAGATGATAGGAGAAAATAGAAACAAGGAGCCCCAGGAAAGCCCTGTATTCCTAGTTGCAGACAGGAAAACCGAGGGAGAATGGTGATCATCCCAAGTCATGGGTTGAAAGGTAGAATTGGTATCCAGTCTCCTCCGTAGCCCATGCACCACAGGACAAAGGAACAGAGGAGCCACATTCCTTCAAGCACCCTGGATCAGAATGGGGTGGTCAAGTAGCCCTAGATACTTTCCTCTGATACCCACAGTATCAGCAGGGGCCAGATCCCACTGAACCCAGCTTCCCAAAGGGGCCTGGAGCCAAAAGGTTCCAGGGGCTCTAGGGGGCATCACTGAGGATAGGTCTCATCCTCAGGCTAGTCCCCACCTCTGCACCACTTGTCCCCTGCCCATCCCTGATAGCAGGAGTGTCACCCCCGCCCATGACCATAGCAATATTGAGGGAGGGCCTGGGGTACAATCAAGGGTTCAGTGAATATCAAGACTCAAGCCTATATAAGCTTTGACCTTGGCAGGAGGGAGGGTGGTACACCTGCATGATGCCTCCTGGGAAGGCCCCCACCCCATCCTCTCACTGAGGCTAGGCACGAGTTGGGTGGGGTGGCATCCGGGAAGGATTTTCCCCGTCATCGTCATCGTCATCGGGAAGGAAGAGCCTTTTCTGGCATCAGAGGCCTCATTTCCGCAGCCATTCGCAGCCTCCAGGCCTTTCCCTCAGTCATCAGATGGCCAAGATTCTGGCCCAGAATGGCCTGGCCAATGTTCTGAGGCAAGGAACATTCTCAGTGCCTGGCAGGGTTTCATCCTGGTGGTCGCATCTTAGGAAGCAGCAGCTGATGCCTTACTTTAAAAAGCCCCAAGTGTATGGGAGGCCTGTCCCCTGTTGCCTGTCTCTAGGACACAGCGTCTGCTGCCAGAGAGGCAGGGTCTGCAGCAAAAAGAGGGTCTTGGAGCAGAGGTGAGCACTCCGCCCCCTTGGTTACAGCTTCACAAAGCAGGAGGGTCTGACTGACAGGGTCACCTCCCTGGCAGAGCTGGGTCTAGGAAGTGATAGACAGGTCTCTGCAGCCTACCTCTGACCTCTGACTTCATGTGAGATAGTGCAGCCCTAATCCTTGAGCTTTAGAGAAAGGGAATTGGGGGCAAAGAGGCAGGGTGTGCCGTCCTAAGTCTTTGTTAGTGTATCTATCAGGAAGACAGACTTCATGAATTTCTGAGGAGGAAAACTGAATATAATAGCAGTGGCAGTGACAGGAGAGTCAGGGACCAGGCAGTCCATATTGGACACCCGCATTGGCTCTAGGGAGGGGTGGCCCCCAGCTGCTTTCACTTCCCCAAAGCTGTAAGGGGCCCCAGAGGAAGGTCCAGGGGCTGGACTGGCCCCCTGGCTTCCAGCCTAATCCCCTTTTAATGAGCGGCCAGCCGGAAGGCCTCAGCCCCTGGCCACAACCCTGCAACCCTGGGAGCCAGTCTGAGATGGGGGCAGGGCAGCCCAGAAACCTTTGCATTCATGGTGTCTTTGCTCAGTACACCCAGCCCACTCCTACCCCAATGCCAAGCCCTCAACCACTGACCAGGTCAACCCAGGGCCCATCATCTGTAACGACCCCTGCCTTGTACTCTCATGAAACTTCTTGGGCACTCGCCATTTATTGGAGGCCAGGTCTTACATGGAGCTGGGCAGGGGAGGCTGTCTAACATTGCTGATCCCTTTTCCCACCTTGGGTGTTCTGGATAGAATCCCTGGAAGCCAAAACCAGGGTTCTGCCCTGGGCTTAAGCTGCCCTGCCTGGTGGTAGGTTCCAGGTTCCTCTGGCCCTCCTAAGCCCCCCATCCTCTCCCTGGCCAGACTTTCCAGATTAAAGATCCAGAGGCCTCCCCAGGAGCATCCGCACCCACTCCCCTTCCCTTCAGGCAGGTGAGCCAGGTCGGTGCCAACAAAACCAATTAAACCACTCTCACCCAATTAGCAACTAATTATGGCCTTATAGTCCATTCAACATAATTAACATGTAAATGACTCCTTGTGTTTATATTCAATAACCACTCTGATTGAATTTAATTTAAATGTCTGAACTGGGAATCTAGTTACCGTATTTCACCACCTAGAGCTGCCACTTCTGGGAATGAGGCTCCTCCAGGGGAGGGGGATCCATGCCAAAGAAAGGAGTGGAGAACAGGTGCCACTGATGCAGGGTAGGTGGCTGCTGTCCCTACATCCTTGGCACATCCATACTAGGGTATCAGGGAGATGATGAGGTGGGAAGAGCCCTCGGTGGAACCATCAAGATGGAAAATCCTCTGGAACAGGGGGCCCCTTCTTTTAAGGGTACTGTAAACATCCCAGCTATTCAGTAAACACTAAGCAGGGGTAAGAGCCAACCAGCTGGGCTACAACTCTGCTCTGCTTCTCCCCCCTAATTCAGGGACTGGGGGCTGGGGGCTGGGGGCTGAGGGCTGAGGGCTGGAGGCTAGGGGCTGGGGCCTGCAGGCCCATGCATGCTGTTCCCATGCCCGTTCTGCCCCAGTGCCCACCTGCTCCTCCCAGGAGGACATGCTGGGGGCTGGCTCATTGCTGAGCCAGGAAGAGCCAGCCAGGAATAAAGGAGCAACAAGGTCATCCCCTAGCACACATCAGCCCAGAATCAAAAGTTCTATACCTTGTCCCCACAGAACATCCAGTGACTTTGGACCCTCAGTCCCAGCAGATGGGCACTCTCCAGCCTAGGTACCTCCACTAAGACCTGCTCATTCCATCGTCCCCTGACACCTGATTGTTTCAAGTCAGTGTTGGTGGTTCAGGAGCCACAAGGTTCTACATGAACACTTAATGGTGTGAACAGTTGCCTATGAGAACACACGTGGGCATTTGGGGGATGGGCAGAGGCCAGCTTGGGAAGGACACAGTGTGGTCAAGAGAAGTCCTAGTGCGGGAGTGGGAGGAGGTGACCAGGGCCAGGCAGGCAGATCACATTGGAATGTGTCCTAAGAAAGGCGATGGGGTAGGGAGAAGGGTTGGTCCTAAGGGGAATGGCTTGGGTGATCCATTTCTCAGGTAGAGAGACTAAAACGGCTTTCCGAGACTCGTCCAGTTCCAGAGACCCCAGGGGCCCACTCCTCCTCCCACATTCCAGACCTGGCCCGGAAACCCCTCACTCCTTCCTCCACCACCACCTCCTCCTCCCAGTGACTGCAAAAGACAACAAACTCTCCATGGCTCATTTACTCCAATAAATCACCCAGCTGGATGGGCCAGGATGGGATGACAGGCTGGTGGGTGTCAAGACCCTCCCCCTGCCCAGGGCCCAGCCCCCACCCCTGTTGCCCTCCTCAAACTCCTGCAGTCCCCGAAGTCTCTTCACATCACCTTTACAGGATGCCACAGACAGTTTAGCTTCCTTGTCAATACTCTGATGGGAAAACTAAAGTATAGCTCAAGTTCAGTCTTAGAGGCTGTCTTGAGGCTGGGTCAGGAGCCCAGGCAGGTTTAGTGAGCAGCCATTCAAGAGAAGCAATTGGTACTCCACACAGGCCTAGTGCTGGTCAGGGAAAGGTTGATCAAAATCATAGTGCAAGCAACCCTGAATTGAGGCCACCTCAAGGGCTAACCAGTCAGTCTCAGTGCTTGCAGGCGTCCACAAGTCCCCCACATTCTAGCCACTGCTCTGCCAGTTGTAATATATGACCCCCTAGGAGATAGCCACACTGACCAGCTGATACACAAAAGCCAGGGACTCTGCCCATGGAGGGAAATGAGGGCATCCACACTGGGCCAAGTGGGAAGAAATAAGGTTCTTAGCTGGATGCTGTGACTTCAGAGGAAAGAGCAAGTCGGAGTAGGAAGTCAGGGAAGGGTGGTGGTAGAAGGGGGTGAAGGCAAGTGGGGAAGGGGGAGGAAGGAAGGAAGGAAGAGTGGGGGAAGGGAGTCTGGAGCTGAGGTCTCCAAGCCCCAAGGGCTTCCTGATTCCTGCTTTGGGTTGGTCTCTGCTCTACATAGTGATGCACCAGACCACCAGCACTTGCAACTCCAGGAAGAATGCCACAGTGGGCCTAGCCGAGCCTCATCCCCCACCACAGGTTGGTGCCCTGGATCCTAGATCAGCAGCCACTGCCCAGATCCCATTCTCTGCTAGGTCAGAACCAGTGGTCATGGTCTGGAGCCCAGAAGGACTCCACCCTCTCCCTCAGCAGCCTGGGTAGGGGTGCTCAAGTGCAGGCTCCCACGTGAGCTGGGCTTTAGTTGGATTCAGGCTGCAGCTTCTGGCATCCAGACCTCTGGCAAAGGCCCTCTTGCTATTTCTAAGAAAAATGCAGCAGGAATCCTCTCTGCTTCTTCAAGGACTCCCTTGAGGCAGGGCTCAGATTCCCAGGATAGCACCAGGCCAAGCAAGGCAAACACATTCTCTGCCCCGCTGTGTAGATGCCTGAGTGAGCAGCCCAAGTCTGGCCACCCTAACACAAACCGCAGGAGCCACAACAATGTTCACAGAGGGAGTCACTGGAGGTAACCAGGTGCTCCAACCAGGCTTTGAGTTGATCTCAGAAGGGGGCTACTTCCAAGGTACCCACTCTCCACCCAGTGCATCTCTATCATTAGAAATTTCCCACCATCCATATTAGTACCTCTGCCGTAAGAAAAGAGTTAACAGTTACAAGTTCAGCATGCCCCCACCCCTGCCTCTGCTTTCCCTCTCCATAATCTCCTTTCCTCTGAGTTGTTGGCTCCTCCATAAAGCCTGCCAGATACCTGTATGCCAATGATAGAAATTCCCCTCTTGACATCCCCACATCCAGCCCGCAGGGCTCAGTGTCCTGCCTGCAGTTCCTTCCAAGTACATCTCCCTAACCAAAGGTTAGAATTCCAGAGGGAGGGGTGTGTTCACCGTGGGGCATTCCCCTCCATCAGCCCTTACCTGTCAGGCACCATCCTAGACAGAGACTTCCTTCACTGCTAGGGCAGTAACAATATTCACATCCTTAATCCTCCCAACAACACAATAAGGCCAGGACTATTCTCCTCCCCATTTTCCAGGAGGTAATGGGAGCAGAAAAGTTCACTACTCAGGGTCTACCCACACAAGATTGCAAGCAAAGCAGTCTGAGCCTTCAGGCTGCTGCTTCCAGGGAGTAAGTACCAATCCCACTTTTCATGGGGTGAAACCAGGGCTCAGAGAGGCTAAGGCACTTGTCTGAGGTTACACAGTCAACAAGGGTAGAACTGGGGTTTGTCTGCCTTTAGAGTCAGCCAGTTTAACCACCACCATCTCTGTGCCATACCACTCAGCCATGGGTGTGGAACTGGCAGGATCCCAGGAGTCGGGGGTCAGAAAGTCATAGCCCTGAAGCCACCTTCTGAGCTATCACTACTTCTGGAAGGATCAAGGGGTCAGAAGTGCTTACACACAGGTACAGAGAGCCACAAGCCCCCTCTGAGTCTGGCTGCCTCCTGAGCCACACGGTGAAAGATACCTCTATGAGCCAGGGTGAGATTTTTATCCTGGTGGTTTCTCTTTAAATTCTTTACGATTATGAAGCAGTGGGGGCTGCCAAGGAACATGATTTACTCCTTGAGCATGCACCAACTCCATGCTCAGTGCCAAGGGAAGCTGGAGCCAGGCAGGGAGGGGCAGGCAATATGCCAGGGAGCCAGAGACAAGGCCTGTGCTGCGGAGGCCCAACCAGTGGCAGTCCCATCCAAAGCTTGGCTGGAACTGGATGGGGAATGACTGAAGGCCCCAGCCCCTGGTCCAGCTGACTCAGACTGGGCCTCACACAAATTCTTAGACAAATACAATGACCCTGTCTCTACTTTCTCCATGGGCCAATTCTCATCCTGGAATGCCCACTACTCCCTATCTTGTTAATTCCAAACCTCACTGTAGCTGTCAAAGTTTCCTGACCCCAGGTCAACTTCCTGATGCCACCCTTGGCCTCAGAGCTCCTGGGTCTCTACCTCCTCCTCTGCAACTGAAAGCTCCATGCCCAAGTTTGGCTGGCCACTGAGCCCCTGAAGGGCAAGAACAGTTCATCTAACTCTCCAGCCTCACCCCCACCCTCATCCCCATCCCAGCAGCTAAACCTGGGTCTAAGACTCCAGCCAAACTTGTTGCAGGCTTTCCACCTTATATTGTGACTTCTCCTGACTTCCAAACTTGTCATTTCCAAAGAAGATCTGACAATCTTGGCCCTCTGATGTGGTAGTGCTCTCTGGAGCCATTCTCCACGGAGGCTCAGAAGCTAGGCCAAGGCAGGTGGGAGGGCAGCCACCAGCCCCACCCATTTACCCTTCACCTGCAGAAGGTCCTTCCTCCTAAGGAGTCAGTTACATCTCCGGTCAGAGAGGGCCCAGATGTAGAAAGACTCTAGACATCGAAGCCCCTTTTCTTTGGGGGCCCCGGTTGTCCCATGTCTGACTTGAGAGGGCTTCCTGGCAGACACTGCTCAGTGGAAGGGCTTGAGTTACAACCTGGAAATAAGCAAACTCCAATTCTGCTCCTTTAATAGGCAGAAGGCAAGAGGAACTTGCCCAGTGCCACACTAGCCCTTTCCTTGGGAAATAAGACTACACCAAGCTCTGTAGGATCCTAGAACCAAGCTCTAACTCATGGCTGTAGGCCATGCCACAGCACTGCCAGCACCTCACCCTCCACTCTCAGTCCTGGGACAGGTTCAGGCATCAAGCAGAGCCAGGCAAAATCTCAATCTTCCACCTGGATGACCTGGGAAGCTCCTCTGAGCCTCCTCAGAGGAAACCAGGCAGGCCTCTCAGACCTCAGAGGGACAACAGCCTAGTCATCATCATTATTATTTCCATTATTTTCATCTTTCCTGACCTCCCTCACAAGGTAACCCTTTGTTCTTTCCCTTTTCCTGCCTCAGTTTCCCTAGTAGTACAGCTGCCTGTCATCACAAGATCCCTCTCTCCCACCAAATATCTCTTGGCCCCAAGTCCTGGCCAAAGCTAGTCCAGGCAGCAGCAGTGCATTGAGGGGTGGCTTCCTGGGAAAAAGTAAACACTCCCCAAGCTAAACAAAGCTATGGCAATGGCCTTGCACCTCCCTGTGTTGCAGGGGATGGAGGTGGTACCCCAGGACCTGGGTCATCTCAGGGTGGAGAAAGGAAGAGCTTTTTCATAGAGACTTAGCCTGTGACTCTGGGTGAAGAGGACTCCAGACCCTGGCAAGGATTGCGGGGAGGGGAAAGGGTCTTGTACCCAGGCTCCCCAGTCCCAGACATCCATGAAATCTCCAGAACCCAGGTGAGAATCTAAGAACAACTTGTCAACTCCTAAAAAACTGCCCCACTTTACCCCTTACTTGGACCTGACCTTGTCTGTGCTACTGATGGAGGCTAAGGAGATGGGCCATAGGAGTTACCAATCTGAATAAACTCTGGGCCCTTTTGCCCTCACACCCTTCTAGCTCTAGATCTGGCTGGGCTGCCTGGGCGGATGGGTGGGTAGCAAGCCCAAGCCTGGCCCCAGTTCCTGCTTTTGTTCCTTTATCTGTCCTGAACAGTGTGACCCCTTATGCCAGCACCTCTGCCTTGGAAGGTCTAGCCCTACCCAGGCTGAAACTAGCACCTCCTGCCTACAGCACGACTCAGGGCAGGAGAGGTCCACCCTGGATCCTTGAGACCTGGGCTGCCAGTTGCTAAATCTGTCTAAGGGAAACTGAGTCATGAAGCCCAAGTGGTCAGCCTTGCTTCTGAGAATAACCCTTTCTGTGCCCCTTATGTGTACCCTGGAAGGAAAAACTCCCTTCCCCATTTCCCAGCATGGCCTAGTTGTGGGAGCCCAGTTTCTCTAGGCATTGGTCTTCACTCTTTCTCTATAAGCATTTGGTGAGGGTCTTCTCCTCACCGAGGGATACTTGTGTGTATATGATCAGTTGAGATCATTCAGTATGAGGACACAAAGGGCCACAGGAATTACCAGTCTGAATAAACTCTGGGCCCTTTTGCCCTCACATCTTTCTGGTGCACAGTGCACTCTGGCTCCCTAGGGCACTGACCAACTGAATATCCATTGTCTTTTCAGGTGTCTACCTGTGAGCACCCCATCACCAGGATTTAGCCATGGCCAGGTGCACAATAGGTGCCTAAGAATCTGCTAAATTGAAGGAATTAAGCATAAAACTAGGATGCAAGGACAGGTGAGAAGAGGGAAGGTCGTTCTCTGCTAGTGAACTTGCCTGGGGAGGGGGTGACCCCAGGTGACCCCCAGCCCCACTTCAGTCCTCAACAGCATGAGGCACTGCAGGCTGGCTGCCAGCAAGCCTGGCTTTTAGTCACTGTGGGTGTCAGCTTCAGAACTAATTGAGAGGGAATCGACCCAACAAGATGTGGGCGCTGGCAAGGCCAGGACACCAGGGTTCTATTTCTGGCCTTGCCTCTGCCTCCTGCCTGACCTTGCTGCTCCCCTTGCTTGAGACTCAGTTTCTCTCTCTGGAAAACAAGAACAAAAGTCTTTTTACCCCTTTACCCCTGGAGGTCCAAGAAGGTTAAAGCCCTCCCTGCTTCCTTGTGTGGATAACGACAATAACACCCAGTGAACACAGAGTCCCCAGGGTGTGAAGCCTAAGCCACTCCTCCCTTCCCCTGTGAGGGAAGGAGACACTCCACTGGCCCTGCAGGCACCCTGGACAGGGAGGGACTGAGGAGGGGACCTTCAAGATTTATTAATCTGTTCTGAGGAATTCCACCAGGGAAGGGTGGAGGTATCAGCAGAATAAATATCTCACCTTTCCAAGCCTGGAAAAGGGAGGTACTTTTCTAACCCGAATGGATTAACTCTTCTCTGCTCATTTCCCAGGCCATACTGAGGACTCCCTCCAGGCCCATCTTCAGAAATTCCAGAAGTGAGGGACTAGGAAAGCTGATGGGTAAGCAGCTTACTTCCCACTCTTCCCATCTAGTTGCCTGGGTGGCATGAGGCTAGGGAGGGGCCCTATGAGGGAGGGGAGACACTTGGTGAGGTGGGGGCTGGGTCTCAGCCAAGCCTGAGGAAGGAAAGGTCAGCCCAGCCTTCCACCCACTATGGATGCCCGGAAATCTGGTCAGCCAAGGCAGAGTTGGCCCCACCCAGGGCAGAGAAGGCTGGACAAGTTACCTCTGGTCAGAGAACAGCTGAGGCTGAGAACTCAGCAATGACTCCAGGTTTCCCAGGCCCCAGCATGGCCACTGCCCCTCTTCCCAGGCCCAGGGTGGACTCTGGAGACCACATCCTCCATTGAGGAAGTTGCTAGCTATATGTCCTCTCGGGTGTATGCACCATGTATTCACCTGCCCAAGTGGATTAGGTGCAAAGGTGATGGAACTGGGAACCAACTGCAGACCCCAACACATCATTAAAACCTTCCAATGGCATAAGGCATGGTGGCATGCACATGTGGTCACAGCTACTCAAGAGGCTGAGGTGGGAGGATGGCTGGAGCCCAGGGGTTTGAGATCAGCCTGGACAACACAGTGTGGCCTCATCACAAAACAAGCAAATAGAGGAGAAAACATACAAACCAATAAAAACCCTTCCAATGACTTTCCAGTCAAAGTCTCACTAGGGATCCAGGGAGCTGAGATCTCTCACAATAGCATAAATTTTCCCTGTACCCATAGGTGGTCTTCTGCCTGTCACAGGCAATAGTACTCTCCCACATTCCTGGGAACTCCTCCCACTTGGAGATCATGGGAAGGCTCCTTGGAACCCATGCTCCAGCAGGGGAGGTCCTGCTCCAGATTGCTGAGGCTCCAGTGTCTGCCTCAATGTCTCCACCTCAGGGGCTGTCCAGGACACCAGCAGACAATGCAAAGCAGTTGCAGGTTTAGAAGGAATAACATACCCATCTCCTCAGTTATCACCCAGAGACAGGCTCCCTGAAGACCCTGAGCCACATAGCCCAGGAACTCAGATGACCAGACTCTGGACCTTCTGTCAAAATATTTAAGTGGTCTAGTCTCCATCCTTTTCCTGCAAGTCTCAGTCTCCTGTGTTCCCCCTCCCACCATGCCCAGGAAAACCCATGTGGCTCTACAGTCTGTCCCTTTTTTGCCCTAACCCTTCTTCTCTTTCTTGTGCAATGGAGTCAAGTGCTCTGAAGAAAGAATGGTTTCTGGGGAAGATCAAGGCAGCTTCTTACCTTTGTATGAGAGCCGGACACGGGGAGTGGCCTGGAGGTGGTCCTGGATAGGGGTGGCTGGCCAGGCCCCAGTCAGTAGGGAAGCCCAGAGGAGGAGACCAGTGACAAGCATTGTGGGAGGGGCCTAGGACCCAGGAAGCAGGCTTGGTCTCTGGACACCTAGGAGGGGGAACAAGATTGAAACGTAAGAAGCAGATGAGGGTTCCCTCCTTACCAACACTTCCCTTATTCAATTTCTACCCAAGGTACCACAATTACCCTACCTGAACAAAAAGAGGAATGGGAGGTCTCCATGTTTATACACCCAGCCATGAATGCCCCAGTATGCAAACCTCATATATGCTCTTCTGCCTATCTTTGTCTGGGAAAGTGTCACCCATGAACAAGACCAGGCCATAGTGGGTGGCTTGGGATCACCAGAGGAAATGAGAAGCAGCTGTAGACTTAAATTCATAGCATCCTGAATTACATTTAAAGTGTGCAGCACAAGCAGGTGATCTTAGAGCCCTCTCCAATTCCCAGCAGGCTCTCTCCCCTGCACCCACTGCCAGCAAGGTGGGCTCCTTTGCTCCCTCCCACCTTGAGCAATGAGGGAAGAGATAGGGTCCATCCCTGACTGCTCTAGTCAAGCTCTCCTCCCAGTGTAGGGAAATCTGGACCTGATTATTGGTGTGTGGAGAGGAAGCATGGGAGAGAATTGGGGGGATGAGTGAGATACACACAGACAGCCCAAAGCAGAAGGGACAGCAACAGTCAGAAAAAGAGATGCAGAGAATAGCAGGGCTCAATTTTAATAAAATCAAAGCAGGAAGGACCCAGGTCAGACAGGCAGAAGGACTTCCTGCCAGGGAAAAGTTCCAGTTTTGCCCCTAGAGGGTGAAGAAGGGGAGCTAGGATGGCCAGTGGGCCTGGGACGGGGTATGAGATGGCTGAATTGTCCCCTTCAGACCCCCCCACATCCTCAGCAGATCCAAGTTTCAATACTGTGTTTTTCAAATATTGTCTCCCCAGGCAGGCTGGCTGTTGGGTAAACGCAGCCCAGCACCAGTTGTCAGAACATATTGCTCCCTCCCGGCACAAACCAGCGCCAACTCCCACCCACCCCCCCTTGCACGCGTGCACGCACAAGCACACAGAAGAACTGGGGTTGGGGGGGGCGTCAAGAATGACGATGTAAGCCCCATCCCCCAGATCTGCCCTGTCTGTTCCCATGGGAGGCAAGACCCAGGCCCATTTTTAAGACTCTGAAGGGGATGGGGGGAACTGTGGCCTATTACTCCCCTGCCATTGCTAACCAATGCTAAGCCAAGGACCAGGCACCACATCTGACTCTTGGGCTTCACTGGGCAGACCCTGATGCCCTCCCCAGACCCACCTCCCCTGAGCCCTTGCTACTCTGCCAAGGCAAACCACTCATGGTCCCTCAAACAGGAAGTACAGCTTCAGGCCTCCTGGCCTATTCCTCATGTGGTGCTCTCTGTGGGAACAGGGCTCCAGAGTGCCTGGCACACCTCTCATGTTCCTTAAGATATCTCCCATTCCAGATGCTCCCTCGTGAGGAGGCCAGTTAGGGGTGGGGAGAATCAGAACCGGCCCCACCCCAAGTCTGCTGGGGCACAAAACTAGTGCTGACTGAATGGCAGGCTCTGGTAAGGGGCGGGGGTAGGTGGGAGAAAGGGCTGCGCAATCTCCTCACCCACCTGGGAGGCCCCCACTAACAGTCTTGGATGTGCACACATCCATGCCTGCATGCCTACGCATGTCCCCACAAGCATGACTTTGCTCAAGAACTTGACCTGCTAGTGGGGTGGGGCTCAGGAAAGCTGGGAGATACTGTCCTGGCTTGGGAGGATGCAGTCTCAGTCCCTTTGAGAGCTTTGATTCTATGTAGCAGTGGGCTTATGTCAATCTGCCTCCCACCTAACCCTCTCCTCATGACCTCATTTTTCTTGCATTCATTTTCATGGCAACAAAGGTCAGGGTCACCAAGGATAGGGGTTGGATTCACCCAAGGTGTCCAGAAGGTGGGGGACTTCCCACAGTGCCCCTACAGGGATGTCCTACAATGCTCTGGTCCTTGAAAGAAATGAATGGGGATGTGAAGTCTGCTGGGGTCTCAGGCCCAAGTCCAGGCTCCCTCCTTAGCCTAAGGGTGGCAGAGAGAAGGAGAAGGAAGAAAGAAGGAAAGAACTGAAAAGGAAAGGGGGAGGGGGCTTCCACAGTCCCTTCCTCTCTGTCAGCCCCTAGATGCCTTCCATTTGGCCTCAGCCCCCCAAAAGCCCCCAAATCAGAACAAGTTCAGGTGGGTGGACAGAGAAGGAACAGCCACCGCCACCTGGGAGCCCACCAGGAGGAGAGCTGAGAAGGAAAGGAGGAAAACTGGCGGGAGGGAGCAAGGGAGGGAGGAGGAGAGCGGGAGGAGGAGAGAGGGAGGAGAGAGGGAGGGACGGAGGAGAGACGCCTGAACAAAGAAACGAGGAGCTGGGGCTGGCAAGGGGTGCAGGGAAGGGGCGGCTAGAGGAAGAGGTCTGGAGGCACCTGGGGGGCGGGACAGGGGGCCAGGTGGTCAAATTGTCCAGCCTGATCCAGACCTCCCAGGCTCAGCTGCGGGTGGGGGTGGACAGACTGCCTCAGGAAAGGGAGGTTGGCTCCTCTGAACTAAAAACTGCCTAGAAGGAAATGAGACAGGAACAAGGGCTGTGGGGGAACATGGGGAGGAAATTATTGAGAGCACCCCACCAGCTACTCAACCCATCAGATATAACCCACCCCCAGAGCTTCTTCCTAGCGGCTGGCTCCCCCTCCCCCAACACCTCATGGACCAGGAAGCAAAGCCGCCCCAGCATAGCTGGGACTGAAACCCCGCTTTTGTGGCCAGGGTTTTCCAGTCAAGGTCACCTGGGCCTGGCTCTATCCTCTCCCCAAAGGTATGCAGAGCAGCGAGGACTGAGGCTAGGCTGCTGGCCTCCTCTCTGGCCCCCACCTCTGCACTTCCGGGCTTGGCTCCTTCAGAACTGAGGGGAAGCAGTGGGGGTAGGTATCCCTGTGCCCTTGTCCTGCCCAGACACCAAACCTGACCCAGGCTAGGCACACCCACTGAGTAGCCTGGGAAGAGGCACCAGCTCCATCTAACACCCTGGGCTGGGATGAGTCTCCTGATTCCTGGGCACAGTTTTCCCATCTCTGCAAGTAGGATAGCGGCTTCCAGGAGACACACTGGGTAAATTCAGAAGGACAGGGGGTCCCCAACTTGGCCCAGCTCCAGGGTGAACACACTGGTGCCTTCTGATTGTCCTCTCTCCAGTCATTAATGGGCTGGTGGCAAAACGCAGATCTCTCAAGAATTAGGAGTTATTTATCCAGTAGGGGCCCCAGTTCTACTTCCAGAGGACTCCTCTTGCCAGCACTACCTAATTCCTGGGCCACACTGACATTCTTCTTTCCTACTTGCTCCAGGCAAGCCCGGCAAGCCCATCAAGCCCCTGTTGATCCCTGTCCACTTTAAGTACTGGGACCCTGGGTTCAAACAGGGGCTTGATTGCTGGCTCACCTACACCTCCACATGCAGGGGGCCCATAAACCCAAGCAGGACTCCCTGCTGTAAAAGCAAACACAAGATGCGGATGGGGGATGGCAAGACACTGGGAGAAAAACCTCCGAGTTGGCTGTGTTCCTGCCCTACTGATCTGGGCGAACCCCTGCTCCCGTGGGTGCTGCCAGTACAGCGCTTCCCTTTTGGCTGACCTGATCTTCAGATAGAGACACTGAGGCAGGGCAGGCGAACCTAATGCAGAAGAGTGCTGCTTCAGGCGCCAGAGGGAAAAAGAATTGAAACAGGAGAAGGGGAAAAGGAACTCCTGCTCCAGGATAGAGGGTGAAGGTATCCACCTATTCAGAACCCGTCATGGGGGGGGGAAAAGTTGCTTTGCACATTGGTAACCCCGCAGGCCACATCACCCAAACATCCATGCATTCTTACGAAGCCCCACAGCTAAGGGGTCCGGGCCGCCGGGACAGGTGGGAAACCCACCCTACTCCTGTAGCCCCTTGCATCCGCGGGCAGTGCCTCCGCTGGCCGAGACCAGTTCACTGGACACTTCTGCAGAGTTGCAGTGCTGCAGGTCCCAGAGGGGTCGCGGGGTGGCCCGGTCGCCCGCCCACTCGCTCCAGTTACCGCTGCACTCACCTCTTCCGTGGCGCCGGGGCCTGGGCGCCCGGGCTGTGGCGGCCGCAGTGGCGGCGGAGCAGCTCCAGTTGGGCCGGCCCGCGCTAGTGGCCCCCCGGGGCCATGGCCCTATCCGCGCCCTCTTGCCGCTGCGCTTGAGCCCGGATCCACACCACGGTCGCGGCTTTAACTGGTTCCGCGGGCTTGGGGAACGTCAGCAGTCGAGGCCCGGGGCCCCAGCCCGGGCCATGGGAAGGATTAGGGGCGCTCGGGGCCGCCTCCCCCGGGGCGGGCTGCGGGCGCCCCCTGGCCGGCGCGCCGAGGGCGCATTCCCCAGCGCGGGGCGCGGGCGGTGGCGCGCGCTGGGCTTCGGGGCGCTGCGCTCGGCTCGGCGCGGTGGCGCTGGGCTCGCCTGGCTGCGGGAACCGGGCCGGGCAGCCGCGCTGGGCTGCACGGTTCCTCGAGGCGCGCCCTGGCCCTACGCTGCGCTCAGGGCTCCTTGGACCGCCGCGGTTGGTTCGCTTGCTGCTCTGGTCTCGCGGCCGCTGGCGGGACAGGGCGCTCGGAGCCGCGCGGGGAGCGCCGGCAATTGGCCGCCCGTGGGCGACATTTGCATAGCACGGCCCCGCCCCGCCCCGCCCGCCCGGCCCCACCCCCGGGGCGGGACCCGCCCGGCCGCCGCCCCGCCCCCGCTCCACCTGTCTGAGGACTGGGCTCAGGATTCCCAGGCGGTGGGCAACCAGTGCCAGGGGAGGCTAATCTGCACCCCGCATCCCCGCCCCCGCTTTGCGGGCGGCGCCCCCGCCCCGCCCTGGCTTTGTCTCTCGGTGGATGCACGGTGCACATCGCGCCTGGTGTTTACCCGGGCCCTCAAGTCCCTGGCGGGAAGGGCTGGCGCGCCGGGAAGCAACCAGCCTGCGCTCACCTGCGCACCCCCTTCAGCGTCCCTCTTTCCCACTCGCCACCAACCGTGCCTGAAGCACCTAGCTTGAACCCAGCCGCGCAGGACCTAGGACTGCCCGGGCCGCTCAGCAGGTGGCGATGCAGCCCCTGGGACTCTTGACACCGCTGGACCTTTCCGCGGGCCGCCCCTTCCAGCCTAGGGCCACATCGGAATAGTCCATCCACCAGTTCTTTCCAGCCACCAAATGCTCCCCACCTCCGTGATCACCTCAATAACCAGCCCTATTTCAAGCCAGCAGATCCCAAAGACTATCCCTTCATCGTTCCATATCCCAAGGAATCAAATGAACTGAGGCCTCTTCTAAAAGGGATACTTGCTTTCAAATGGCCTGGTGATGACCCAAGGACTTAGCAACTGAGCAGGGGACTACTTTGACCCCAGGAAGGGACCCTCTGCTCAACCCAGCCCCCAAGGTCATGTCCTCATTAGCCAACACCACTTCTCCCTACCCTATGCACTTTGCCAAGGTCCCCAGAGATTCTGGCCCTCTTGTCCTCCGATTTTGCCTCTGCCTTCTACTATTCTTCCCTCCAACTCCTCATCCCAGTCTCTCTCTTCTCCTTCCTCTCCCTCTTCCTCTCTCTCCTCCTCTCCCTTCTGCTTCATCTCCTTCCTTTTGAGTCTTCTCCTTCCCACATTACCTCTCTTCTTTCCTGTCCTTCCCCTGCCTCAATCTAGCCTTTTTTCCTCCCTCCTCTTTTTCCTCCCATTCTTCCTTCCTACTTTTTCTCTTATTCTTCTTTCTCTCTTCCTCCTCTCCTCTTCTCCCTCATCCTCCCCTACTTCTCTTCCTGGCTAAGACTCCCAGAAGCAAACCTCTGTCTCTCTGAGTCATTGACTGGGTAACTATCAGGCCATAGAATCCTGCTGAGGACTCAGGAGCAGAGTGCTATCCACATGCTTTGAGTAGAGACTGGACATTTGAGGTGAGGAAACACCAGCTGGGGTTACGGGGGCTGCAGTGACAGTGCCTGCACCTCCTCTGTCACGCTTCATTCAAAATACTGTAATAGGACTGGGGGTGTAGCTCAAGTGGTTGAGGGCATGCTTAGCATGTTCAACTGAGTGGGGTGGTGCATACCTGTTATCCCAGCAACTCCGGAGGTTGAGGCAGGAGGATCTCAAGTTCAAAGCCAGCCTCAGCAACACTGAAGTACTAAACAACTCAGTGAGACCCTGTCTCTAAATAAAATATATAAAAAAGGGCTGGGGATGTGGCTCAGTGATTTGAGTGCCCCTGAATTCAATCCCCCCCCACAAAAAAAGACCCAGCACAGGGGTGGCGGGATGGATTAAACCCTGTAACAATCATCCTTCCTCATTCTCATTCCTCTGTACCAGAACCACCACTGAGGTTACCACCACTGCACCACCACCATGGCAGTGAGGCCACCATCTCTGTGGCTTCAAGCACCCTCTCTTCCATCCCTCCACAGCCTCCATGGTGTCCTTATAGCCTACCCACTGCTGTCACCATCCTGGCATTATCAGCATCATCATGATCACTAAAGCAGAACTGTGAGGATCTGAAAACACCTACAGGTGCAGGGTCCAGAAGGAAAGAGACTCAACTGATCTGTTCATGAAGTTCTACTTAGGTGACCTGGAAGGGGAGGGGCAGGAACAAGTAGAAGGAAAGAGAGTTAGATTTGAGCTTGACTACAGGGTGGAAGGTCAGTTCTCTGATAAATAATTTGAGGGCTGAAAAATCAATCCAAAAAAATTACTATTAATTGCAGCAGTGAATCCTCGCTGAGTCTTTGTTTGTGTCAAGGCTAGGTTAAGCATTTTTTATCATTGTAATATGTTGTTATATAGTATTATTTGGAGTAATATTGTATAGTTTTCTACAATTTTGCCTTCAATTTCAGGGATCCAAAGATTCCTTGAAACCAGCCCTGGTTTCACAATCAAGAAGCAAGACCTATTATCCTCATTGTGGAGAAGAAGTGGAGACTGGGAGAAGTGGGGCATGTGACCGTCAGGCCATAGTGCCTGAAGAAGACAGCATTTTCAGGAGCTTTGAGAACCCAAAACAGAGTCCGGTGGGGCACACACCTGTAATCCAAGTGACTGGGGATGCTGAAATAGGAAGATCACAAATACAAGGCCAGCTTGGGCAACTTAGAGAGACCCTAAACAATTTAGTGAGACCCTATCTCAAAAAATGAAAAAGGACCAGAGATGTAGCTTGGTGGCAAAACACTCCTGGATTCAATCTCAAGTACTGAAAACAAAAAGAAAGAAACTTCTAAGACAGAAGGACCAGGTTAGGAAGTCCACATGGAGACAAAGGCCTGCAACCCAGACAGGTACTTAGGATTGGTTCTGAGGGCTACAGTCCTATGTGACTTTAGGGAAGTTCAATAAATCTTTATTGAACAAATAAGAGAACAAGGCCTTGAAGCACTGGATCTTGATCTGAGAGGGAACTTGAGCCAAGAAGCCAAAAAGCCAGAGAGTCAATTCCCATGCTGCTACCAAGCTACTGCCCCTATCCTAGGCTCTCCCTGACACCAATATTCCTACTGTCCTCCCCTCCAAAGGCCACTGAGCTGTTCTAGCTCCACCTGAGAGTCACCCAGGATGCCCAGGGTGGCTGAATGGAAACAGCCAGGTCTCCCTCCCTCCTCCCAGTGTGCCAAGCATCTTCTTCAGCCCTACACTGCCCCCCATAGCTCATCATGGTACCAGTCTGATCACATGGGCTGGAGAGGGGTAGAGACAAAGAAAATTAGGCTTCTAAAGGGTTTCTGGGCAAACAGTGGGGTTTACAGTTGAGAAGAAATTGGCCCAGCCCCCATCCTGGGTGATGATGCTGTCAGCAGGCAGGAGAGCCTTGACAGGCTCCTCCTCTAACACCCTCAGCCCTTCCACCTGGCCCAACTGTTCCTGGCAGTACCCAACAGTGCTCACGCCTGCTTCTCTTCCTTCTGACTCCTCCAGGATGTGCTGTGGGGACTGAACTGCCGCCTCTTGGCCTCCTGCTGCCTGTGCATCCTCTATCTGTCTGCCCCTGGCCTGCCTGAAGTCAAAAAGGGAAGCCCCTTGATGCATCCTGGGTAACCTGAGAGAGATGCTGCCCTTCTGGTCTGGCATATGAAGGCTGGCCTCAGAAAGTCTGGGCCTCAGAAATTCCCCCCATGCCCCCAGGATGAAGGTGGCAACTACTCTGGCACTCCCTCCTCTGCCCCAGTCTCAGGGGAACCTGTTTCCCGGGCCTAGCAGGCTGAGCAGGCCCTGGCCCGCCCAGCATTGCTGGCTCAGGTTTCCCCACTTTCTGGTTTTCTCATCTCCCCTGCCCCAGGCGCTGCCTGCTCTCTGGTCCAGGAACCGGATCCTGTAGAGGGGGGTGTTGGGAAGGGGCCTGGAGGGGGGAACCAGTCCGTTGGGCAGCAACAGGAAGGGGGAGCAGTGAGGAGTCACCATGGCCCAGGGCCAGGATGAGGTTTAGTTCAGCTTTCTCCTGCCCAACCTGCCCCAGGGACTGGCTCTAAGGTGATCAAAAGCTGGAAAGACCTACCTCCTTAGCTGTACCCCATAACTGACACCAAGTCTTTTCTACTGTTGTTCCCTCTACCAGGAATGCTCTTCCCAGATTCAACACCCTTAAACCCTGCATTTCCTCTAGGACTGGGCCCTTGGCCACCTCCTTCACCCAGCCTCCTTTTTTAAGTCTGCTGCATCACATCTTTCTCTTCCCCTATTGGGCCCCTCAAGCATCCCAAACCTCTTCCAGGAGCTTTATATGCTCTCTTTCATCTCTGAGTCTTCGTACACGCTGTTCCCTGTGCCTAGAATGTCCTTCCTGTTTCCTCCTAGATCTTTCAGGTCTTTGGACCAAGGCATTATCTCCCAGGAAGTCAGCCTTAGTGGTTATTTCAGGATTGAGTCCTACAGGTCCTGCACCTTAATCAAGGCACTAAGAGATTCTGCCCAGGGGTCCCAAACCTTCCTGCATTCTCCTGGGGCCCTGCAAGGATCTACCAGCAACTACTGCCCATGTGAATTTAGCATGAATAATAGAGAGGGATACAGGACATTGAGGTACTTGCTTGTTATCCCATCATTTAATACGTGTGTGTGTGTGTGTGTGTGTGTGTGTGTGTGTGTGTGTGTTGGACCGTGTAGGGTCTAGTAGGCCTAAACTCCACTGGCTTTGAAGTGACCCATGACCATTGGCCAGCCTGAACACATCCTGTTTAGAGAGATGCCAGAGAAATAGCCCTCCCTTATCCCCTTTGGATTGCCCAGCCCCACCTGGGGAGCCCAAGTCTAGGCTGAAAGCTCAATCCCTATTAGTTATGGAGAGGCCTTCCCAATAAGATTTGGGATAGAAACTCGGGTTTCTACCAAGTGCAGTGGCACACACCTATAATCCCAGGAGCTCAGGACACGGAGGTAGGAGGATCGAAAGTTCAAAGCCAGTCTCAGTGACTTAGGGAGGCCCAAGGCAACTCAGTGAGACCCTGTCCCTAAATAAAATATTTTAAAAGGGTTGGGGGTGTTGCTCAGTGGTTAAGACTCCCTGGGTACAATCCCCAGTACCAAAAAAAAGAAAGAAAGAATTCGGAAAGAAAGAAACAAACAAACAAACAAACAAACTTGGGTTTCCTCTGCCCCCATGGCAGAGGTCTTAACTCTGCGAATCTGGGCCCTGGATCTGCCCCTGCAATGGGGCAGCCCCCAGACACTGGTCAGTGAACCTGGCTGAGGATACTGTGCTCAGGTGAAAAAGCACCCAAACTAGGAGCCTACACCAGTAATCCTGACCTTACCTGGTTCAGTGGGGGAAGTTCTGTCCTTCCAGCAGCTCAGGTCAAAAGTCAGCCTGGACTCTCACATTCACATCCAAGCCATCGACAAATCCTTTAAACTTTACCTTCACCATGTACAACGTGTCAAGTAACCACTTCTCAGCTTCCCAACCACGTGCTCTGCTGCCACTGCCTAAGTGGCCACCATCTCCGTAGCTAACCTCATCTCTTACTGATAAGTTTGGGAGCTTTCTCCCTGGTCTCTCAGCTCCTATAGCTTACTAAGCCAGGATTCAGATTCGGCCTGGTAAAGTGAAAGGCAGGTCATGTCTCTTTCTTGCCCAAAGCTCTCCATGGCTCTTACTTTGTTGAAAGTCAAAGTCAAGTCCTAAGAGTGACATCATTCCCTCAACTCCCTCCCCACCTTTCTGACTTGCTTCCTTCTGCTTTTTGCTACAGCCTCCTACTCTTCTTCCACACCTGGCACACTCTAGCCTCAGGGCCCCTGCAGTGGTTATTCCCTTATCTGCACACCCTTCCCACAGATGTGTGCATGAGCTTTTCCCTCCCTGCCTTCAGGTCTTTGCTCAGATATAGCCTTCTCAGTCAGGCCCATCCTGGCCACCAGTGCACCCAGCATTCTTCACCTCCTTTTACCTCCCCTCTCTTTTTCTCTTTCCAATGTATTATAGAATTTACATTTTTTTTTTTAATTTTTTTTTTTATGCTCAACTGTCAGCTTCAAGAGGGAGACTTTTGTCTGTTTTGTCTCATGTTGCTTCTCCAGGTGTTGAATGAATGACTGAATGGAGCTTTGGGGGACAGGAGCTTCAGTCCCAGGCCCATCCATACTCTGATCACAGGCTGTGAGCTGCTTTTCACCCCTGCCTTGGGGTCTTGGCTCACACTTACCTGGAGCTGAGGATAGACACAGAAGGGTAACTGTTTGCTGTTTCCTCCTCTTCTTAAGAGCTGTGATGAGGAAAGAGGAGAGAGCATCTCAAGGAGCAATAGCAGGGACTCAAGATAGACTCTGCTTTACTTACAAGGTAGCAAAGGAGCTAGGGATGTATGCTCAGTAGTAGGGCGCTTCAAGGTTCCAGGTTCAATCCACAGCACCACCACCAAAAAAAAGAAAAAGAAAAAGAAAAAAGAAAGAAAGAAAGAAAAGAAAAAAGCCGGGTGGGCAATGACACTCTACTTGAGCTCCCCAGGGGCAGGCATGGTCCCTTAGGCAGAGGTTGACCTCAGGACTAGGAGAGACTCAGGCAGCTCCCTGACAAAGCCAACCACCAGCAGGCTCTGGTCTTGTGAAGTTTTTGGCTACCTCCCAGGCCCGCATCTGCTGAGCACACTCCCTCCATGTGTTTGTGTGGCCCCAGTCCTGGGGGAGGGGGGCCCCCTGAGGAAGGTTCTGCAGCCAGGCCTGCAAGCTGGGATCTGGACTTACTTAGTTCCAAATGACTGGGGAATGTCCCTTTCGTGACAGCAGTGGTGGGTGGCGTGACCTCCCCTAGTCCCACACTCCCAGCAGGGGAGTGGAGACCAGATGAAGGCAGCCCCGCTGGAAGGGGAGGGGTTGGTATGCAGACACTGGGCACCCTGCCATCCTGGCCATCCTCCCTAGGCCTGGTTCCAGGTCATCCCTGAGAAGGGCTTGCAATCGGAGGTCACTATACCTGCCCTGATACTAGAGAGCTGAAACCAGAGCATCCCAATTAGGTCTCCAGCCTTGCCAAGCCAGGAAACAGACAGGCTACACTGGCAAGGTCTCTGTGGTTCAGCAGCGTTGGGACTGACCAACAAGCAATGTTCCTTCCAGAAAATCTCCCCTTTACAGCTTATGGCCTCAGTGCCTTAGAGGAAGATCAGGGTAACAGGGCTGGCACCAGGCCTGTGGGGAAGCTGAACCTGCCCCTGGGGCTGGCTAAGCATTCCATCCAGAATGGTGAACCTCCTTGCTCCCTGTACTGTGGTTGGCAGGGCAGTGAAGCCAGGCCTATCTCCTTGCCCTGGGGTTCTGGTGATTTCCTGTCCTGTTAAGGTCTGTTTGTTTGTTTGTTTGTTTTTAGTTGTCAATAGACCTTTAATTAATTTATTTATATGCAGTTGCAGTACTGAGAATCAAACCCAGTGCTTCACACATGCTAGGCAAGCACTCCACCACTGAGCCACAACCCCAGCCCTTGTTAAGGTTTGATTTTCAAACATAATTGAGCAGAGCAGGGACCATTGGCTATACCAGGGGTCTCTGACCTTTCACCCTGGAACTGGGGACTCTTCTTGTGTTTTCTGTGTAGTCTGGGGAAGGATCCAAGCTCAGGTTCACCTAGGTCAGAACACCATTATGCACCCATTTAATAGGAGGGAATGCTGAGACCTTGAGGAGTAAGGCCCTTGGGAGACCTTATCTGGGAATTCTAGACTAGGACTCCCTTGAATTTAGGGTGCAACCTTTGAAAGAGAAAAAACTAAACTGACTTGAGGATGAAGGTTGGAATGGCATAGTCTGATTTTAGATTTTATTTTTTGTTTTTTGATACTGAGGATTGAACCCAGTGATACTTAACCATTGAGCCATTTTTTTTAAAACATTTTATTTAGAGATAAGTTCTCACTGAATTGCTTAGGGCCTTGCTAAATTGCTGAGGCTGGCTTTGAACTCATGATCCTCCTGCCTCAGCCTCCCAAGCTGCTGGGATTACAGGTGTGCACCACCACACCCAGCCTGATTTAGATTTTAAAGGATCCCCCTGGCTAGTGGGGTGCCAGAGAGGAAGCTGTGGGCATCCAGAAGAGAGGACAGGGATCTGACTGGAGCATTGGGAATGTTGCTGGGTACCTTTGAACATGGTCAGGGTCTCTTTAGCCTTCCCTTGGAACCATCTATCAGGGCTGACCTGGATTTTGGGGTGGGGAGAAAGGGTCTTCCCTGGCCTCTATACCCCTGGACATATGGCCTGCCTGACCAACCTCCCTTCCCCCTTCTCCTGAAATAGTGGTTTAAGCTTTAATCTGAGGGCAAGTTTCTGCAAAACTCATGTTTGCTGCTGGAAGGAACAGGGACCAACCTAGATGGAGGGATAAGAGACAGGACAGGGTGGGGGTGTAAGCAGGGAGGAGGCAGGGCCTGCTTGGGAGAGATCAAAAATCCAGACCTCACACTCTGCCCTGCCTGGCTCCAGCACCCTCAGACTTACTAGCGACAACCTGGTTCCTACCACTTGGAAGAATGCATTCATATGTCCATAACCTGCCTAAGTACCTATGGCGTGTTACTCTAGTCATAGCCTCAGCCACAGTCACAGTTCATAGGGAAGAGGTCTCTGGGGCTCATGCAGGCCTCCTGACTGGTTCAGACCTGGGTGGGTCCAGCTTTCCCAGGTCACTAGTAGCCAGAGTCAGAAGGGCACTGCTATTCCCAGAGGAGGGAGTTGTCCTCCAAATCCCTAAGGGGATCCAGGCATGGTGGCTCATGCCTATAAGCCCAGCAACTCTGGGAGGTTGACTGGAGAATCTCAAGGTCAAGGCCAGCCCTGGAAATTTAGTGAAAGATCCTGTCTCAAAAATAAAAACAAGCTGGGCACAGTGGTGTGTGCCTGCAATCCCAGCAGCTTGGGAGGCTGAAGCAGGAGAATCATGAGTTCAAAACCAGCCTCAGCAACTTAGTGAGGCACTTAGCAACTCAGTGAGACCCTGTCTCTCAATAAAATATAAAAAAGGGTTGGGGATGTGACTCAGTGGGTAAGCAACCCTTGGTTCAATACTCAGTACCAAAAAATAAAAAATAAAAAGGGCTGGGACTATAGCTCAATGATAGAGCACTTCTAGGACTAATCCTAGGTTTAATCTGGGAAAAAAAAAAAAAAAAAAAACAGGTGAGGGCTGGGGAGATAGCTCAGTTGGTAGAGTGCTCGCCTCACAAGCATAAGACCCTAGGTTCAATCTCCAGCACAGCAAAAAAAAAAAAAAAAAAAAAAAAAACAAAGAAAAAGAAAAAATTCCGGTGAAACTGAGGCCTGCAGCATCCCCACATCTTTTTTTTTTTTTTTTTAAGTTGTCGATGGACCTTTTCTTTTATTTTTCTGTGGTGCTGAGGATCCAACACAGTGCCTCACACATGCTAGTCAAGCGCTCTACCACTGAGCCACAACCCCAGCCCACCCATTCCTTTTGATGTCCTCTGGCCAAGTTGTCCCAACTTCTTCCAGTCTAACCCTCACTACAGTCCTCATCCATGGGGCTGCCTTCCCCTGCTTTCTGTGTACACCCAATTCCTACTTTTAGGGAGAAGAGACACATGGACAGCTGGCTGGTTGGAACAAAGAAACCCCAACTCCTTTCTGTTAGCTCTCTCCAGTCTCAGGGCAGCTATTCTGGGTTGCAGCCAGGTATGGGAGAAGGTTGGTCTGTCACTCCAGACCCAGTCTGCATCTTATTATCTGTAGACAGTCCCACAGATCACCCTCTGCCTCAGTTTCCCTCCCTGGAAATGGACTGTCCCAAACATCACCTGCCCTCACTGTGGCTGCCCCTCCAACTGAATACACCAAGGGTATAGACCAGGATATCCAGATCCCAGCCCAAAAGGGGTCTTAACCTCATGCAGGGCCCGAAGATGGAGTCTCAGGCAGCAGCCAGAGGCCCTGGAATAACAGAGGCTCAGAAAGTCCACATTTCCCAGCCAGAGATCTAAAATGAGCCTAAGCTAGGCTATGGATGTCCTGTTCTCCACAGAGGGGCCAAGGAGGGCTGGCTGGGTCCTATTCTCTGAATAATACTGGTGTCCTCCCCACACCTTTTCTTTCTTCTTTCTTTTTCTCCTCCTCCTCCTTCTCCTCCTTCTTCTTTCTTCCTCTCTCTCTCTCTCTCTCTCTCTCTCTCTCTCTCTCTCTCCCTTTCTTTCTTTCTTTTTCTTTTTGAGACAGGGCCTTGCCAAGTTGCTCAGGCTATCCTCAAACTTTCAATCCTCCTGCCTTGGGCTCCCAAGAAGCTGGGGTTTACAGGCATGTACCACTGCAATTCACAAAAACACTGGTGTTTCTTTTCTTTTTCTTTCTTTCTTTCTTTTTTTTTTGCGGGGGCGGGGGTACTGGGGATTGAACTCAGGGGCACTTGACCACTGAGTCACATCCCCAGCCCTATTTTGTATTTTATTTAGAGACAGGGTGTCACTGAGTTGCTTAGCACCTTGCTTTTGGTGAGTCTGACTTTGAACTCGCAATCCTCCTGCCTCAGCCTCCTGAGCCACTGGGATTACAGTCATGCACCACCGCACCTGGCAACACTGATGTTTCTTGCTGGAGTTTTAGTTACTTGAGAGGAGACCAGTCCTGGGTCATAGAGTTGCTCAGGTTCTGTGACCTTAAGGGACACAAGGTAGCCCAGCTGGGAACCTCATCATCCTGGGTCTTTCAGCTAGAGAAGGGGCCTCAGAGAAGAGATAAGGGCTGGACTTGGGGCATAAGGCCTGAGAACCCCTACCATCTGCCAGACTTTGAAAGAAATTCTGTGTTCACTTCTCCATGCATCCCAATATTTTCTCACAAGGGGCTTGTGGTAGGGAGATACCTTACTGCTCCTAACTGTCTAGGCAGGTGCTAGTTCCTGCTCCCTCTATCACCTGTTGATCAAGGCCACCTCCCCACCCCACCCCCAGGAAGATACAACTGCATGTCTGTGGGTTCAGGACTCTAGAGAACTCATCCCTAGTCCTTGTTCTTCCCATGCCAGGGACCCCACACCCTCTACCATGCCAGACCTCAGACAAAGATGGCAAATGAGGAAATGAGGTCCCTGATAGGGTTCCATGGAAAGTCTAAGTCACACATAGCAATGCCCAATTTGCCTGTTTTGTGATCCAAGCAGAACGAGTCAGAAGGGTCTCTGGAGGGCCTCTCAGGCAAAACTCAGTGGTTCGCCTGGGCAGTTTTTCTGGTTACTCCAGAGCCAGTCTCATCATCTGTACTACCTTGTTGTGCCCAAGACTTTGCCTCAGCTTCTCTTCCCCCAGGAGTGCCCTTCCCTGTCTCCCTAGTAGGGGGACTCCTGGCTTTTTTGGCCTGGTTCAAAATGCTCTCCTCTGAAAGCCTGCCCTGAATGTTTAGCTAGTCTTTGTCCTGTGAGCTCCTGGGGGGACCCTGTCACTGCCCTGTATCTTAGTCAAATGTCATTCATCCATTCATTCTTCAGATATCACATGTGCCCAGCCCTGTGAAAAACCCTGGGCAGAGAGTCTGGCTTCATCCCAGTTTGACTGGAAATTTCAATAAAACTGTTTCTAAGAAGTAATAGATCAGGCTCTCAGGCTTTGAGCTGAGGGCTGGGAGTTACCTCAAGAAGAGGAGAGGCAGACACTTCACAGAAGAAGATATGCAGATGATCAACAAATACATGAAAAGTGTTCATCATCCCTACTAATTAGAGAAATGCAAATTAAAACCACCCTGAGATTTCATCTAACTCCAATTAGAATGACTATTATCAAGAACACAAGCAATAATAAGTTTTGGCATGGATGTGGGAAAAAAGGCACACTCATACATTGCTGGTGGAGTTGCAAATTGGTGCAGCCACTCTGGAAAGCAGTGTGGAGATTCCTCAGAAAACTTGGAATGGACCCACCATTTGACCCAGCTATCCCACTCCTCGGTTTATGCCCAAAGGACTTAAAATCAGCATACTATAGTGATGCAGCCACATCAATGTTCATAGCAGCTCAATTTGCAATAACTAGATTATGGAACCAACCTAGATGCCCTTCAATTGATGAATGGATAAAGAAACTGTGGTATATATACACAATGGAATATGACTCAGCCATAAAGAAGAATAAAATTATGGTATTTGCTGGTAAATGGATGAAGTTGGAAAATATCATGCTAAGTGAAATAGGTCAAGCCCAAAAAACCAAAGGCCGAATGTTTTCTCTGGTAAGTGCATGACAATATATAACAAGGTGGGGATAGGGGGGAAGAGAAGAATGAAGGAAATTTGGATGGTGTAGAGCAAAAAGGGGTGGAGTGGGTGGGGATGGAAAAACAGTAGAATGAAACAGACAGTATTACCCTATATGTATGTACGATTACATGAATGGTGTGAATCTACATTGTGTACAACCATAGAAATGAAAAGTTGTACCCCATTTGTGTACAATGAATAAAAATGTGTCTGTAAAAATAAAAAAAAAATTTTAATTAAAAAAATGAAAAAAAAAAAAAAAAAAAAGGAGGAGGAGACCTTTAGGGCTGGGGTTGTGGCTCAGTGTGGAGCACTCACCTAGCATGTGTGAGGCACTGGGTTTAATTCTCAGCACCTCATATAAATTTTTAATTAAATAAAGGTCCATCAACAACTAGAAAAAAATATTAAAAAAAAGAAAAAAGAGGAGATCTTGCTGAATGTGGTGGTACACACCTGTAATTCCAGAGATGCAGAAAGTTGAGGCAGGAGAATTGAAAGTTGGAGGCCATCCTCAGCAACTTAGTGAGACCCTGTCTCAAAATAAAAAGTGAAAAGAACAGGGGATGGGAATGTAGCTCAGTAGTAGAGCACCCCTGGGTTCAATCCCCATTACTTAAAAAAAAAAAAAAAAAAAAACAAGAAGGAGGAGGAGGAAAAAGAGAAGGAGAAGAAAGGGACTATAATGACCCTGGGTTGGGGGATCTGAGTCCCTGCAGGGCCCAGGCCCCACCCTGACCCAACACCTTGATATCCCCTAAGGAAGGGAGAGGGTCCCAGGCAGGAAAGGGTCTCGCATCTAGAGTTCAGAGACCAGTGCAGTCTGACCAGTGGAAGACCTATGGGTCTAACCCATTGTCCACAGAGCCACTAAAACTACCATGGAAGTGGAACACAGGCAGACAAAGGAAAACCACCAGGTTGGCAGCATGGCCCAGGAGCTCTTTAACCTAACTATGCCTCATTCTACCTGTCCAAACCTACCAAGCTGGGACCATAGGAGCATGTGTACACTTGCAATGTGGGAAGCCTGCTGATTCTCTATAAGTCTCCCAGATCTAAATCTGGCTATGTGAGGCTCTCACCCACCTACCCATGTGCGTTCATTTCCCCCCAATTTTCTCATCTGTCAGATGAGAACAAGTGCCTTACTCATGGGATCTGGGAGGATCAAACAAACCACCAATAACAGACCACCGGGAGCAGCCTGCAGCGTGCAGGGCATACTCTCCCTGTGTCACCTTTGCTCTGACTCATTGACCCTCTGCTGTGGGTGACACTGAGGCCTAGATACCAGTGCTAGGGGGCCTGGCTAGAATTTCTCTGTTGGGACCCTAGAGCAGGTGGGCGTTTGTCTTCTCATCTAATACATGGGTCCACTTGGGTTGAGATGGCCACAACTGCTTAGCCTTGAATCCATCTCCTACCATGGATAGCTATCCAGGTCCTATGAGAGCACATGAGGCACCCACATTCACACCCACTGGAGACTCCTCAAGTAAGGGCAAACTTACTGTCCTCCCCTCTGGGAAAGGGCCTGCTCACAGGTTGTCATGGGAACAGTGTCAGCAAATCAGGCCACCTGAGACTCCTGGGTTCACTGCTTCCTTCCTTCCTTCCTTCCTTCCTTCCTTCCTTCCTTCCTTCCTCCCTCCCTCCCTCCCTCCCTCCCTCTTTCTTTTTCTTTCTTTCTTTCTTTCTTTCTTTCTTTCTTTCTTTCTTTCTTTCTTTCTCTTTCTTTCTCTCTCTCTCTCTCTCTCTTTCTTTCTTTCTTTCTTTCTTCTCTCTTTCTTTTTTTTTTTTTTTTTTCTGGTACCAGGGATTAAACCCATGGGTATTTAATGAAGGAGTTATACCCCTAGACTTTTTTTTTTAATTTAAAATTTTGAGATAAGGTCTGGCTAAGTTGCTTAGGGCCTTGTTAAATTGTCAAGGCTGGCCTTTAACTTGTGATCTTCCTACCTTAGCCTCTGGAGCCACTGAGATTACAGGCATGTGCCACCTCACCCAGCTTCATCCTTCCTTAAATAGGTCAGCCCAGGTCTGGTCCTAATCCCAGCATCCAGCTCACAATTGATTATGCACCAGGAGCTGTGAGAGTTGGCTAAATGATAAAGTCCTGGATCAGCTCCCAAGTCTGCAGGGAGGTGTCCTGTTGACAGGTATGCAAGTGCCCAGAGGGGCAAGAGAGTGACTAATGGAAGGCTGCCTAAAGGAGGCGACACTGCTGCTGGGCCTTAAAGGAACAATCTTTTTTTTTTTTTTTTTTTTCAGTTGTTGATGAATCTTTATTTTATTTTTTTATCTGTCCTACTGAAAATCAAACCTAGTGCTTCACACATGCTAAGCAAGTGCTCTACCACTGAGCAACAACTCCAGCTCCTTAAAAGAACAATCTTGAAAGAAGGGTAGGTACCAGGCCTAGTGGCACATGCCTGTAATCCCAGTGACTCGGGGGCATGAGATAGAAGGATCCCAAGTTCTAGGACAGCCTTAGCAACTTAGCAAGACCTTCAGCAACTTAGTGAGATCCTATCTCAAAATAAAAAATAAAAAGGACTGGGGATGTAACTCACTGGGTCCCTGGGTTCAATGCCCAGTAAACCACCCCCCCCCCCAAAAAAAAAAAAAAAAAAAAAAAAAGAAGAAGAAAAAGGAGGAGGAGGAAGAAAGAAAGAAAGAAAGAAGACTAGACCTGGACAAGGGCCTGGAGGCATACCCTGTTGTAGTGTATCCTAGGGACCAGAAACTTATGCTTCCTTGAGCAGGATATGGCAGTATCTAAACCTACTAGGGATGGGCAAGGGGCTAAGGGGGCAACAATGGCACCTGAGCTCCACTTGCACACATCCTTCCTAGGACCAAGAGGGGCCAGGACTGAACAGCAAAGAAGTAGGGTGAGAGCAGCTATAGGCCCTGGAACAATCCTTGGGGAGGCTGTAGCTGGAGGCCAAGGCCAGGTAACCAGTAGATGGCAGGGCTAGTCAAAAGGGGAAACAGAGGTGCAAAGAACCAGGACAGATTTATATAAGGCACTGGGGCTCATGGAGACCCCCAGTCTGGGTCTTTGCTGCCTCTAAAAGCATTCTGTTGATTGACTGAAAGCTATCCTCCCCAGAGAGATAGGACACCGACATTCCCTCTGTATGACATGCTGCTTTTATGAGGTTTGGCAAACTCAGGGCACAAGACATATGGGTCCCTTTCATACTTTCTTGTACCTTGTACCTGGGCCAGTTCCTGTCCACCTCTCTCCCTCCAAGAGTCCTTCCTAGGAACTTCATGCTTCAATGGGTTTTGGCTCATCTGGGGGCTTCTCTAGGAGATAGATCTGCTAAGCCAGGTAAGGGGAGACCACCTGGGGTAGGGGTGGATGCAGGAGCCAAAAGGGGTTGCAGGTCAGGGAGCACAGGAGGACACCCAGCCTCAGTCTCCTGAGCGGCTGTGTTTCAGGTGTCAGGCAGGACTCTAGGCTGCCCTGCCCCCATCAGGTGTGGGGCTTCCGGAAGCTCAGAGGCCCCTTTGTCCCTTATCTTTGCCTCCTTGGTGGCAGCATACAGATAAGCATCCCATTCTGGGTTGAAATTCCAGCCTGGCTGCTACTCTACCACTCCAGGGGTCTGGGACCTGCCAGCTGCACTCTTCCTTGACCCACCCAAAGGGGACATTTCATTTAGGATTTCCCCCCCGCTGTACATTTTCCCTGGACCCCTCCCCCATCTGCACACTTGAACCTATACCCTCACCACTCCCTTGTCCATACAGGCACATGTCTCCATACACATACACAGGGTCTCATTACCCCTGACCCTCCCCCATTTTGTTGACAGTGGGCCCCCTCCCCCTTCTACTTCACATAGCTGGGGGTGGGGAGGTTTGCGGATGGAGCCCCTGACATACCACCAGTGGGAGACTGAAACTGAAGAGTTGACCCCTATGTGATCCTAAAGACCCCCTCAAGCCCAGACACACACATCCCTGAGGCTTCCTCAACCACCCTTCTCAGGGACTGTCTCCATCTCCCAGCCCTGTCTCAGCCTCTCTTCTTTCCTGTCTCCCCCCTCCCCCCTCATTAAGCCTCCTAAACCCGCCAGCTCCCTGAAGCAGGAAATTGCATTCTGCCAAGATTAAATGGACTTGAACGCCCTGCCTCTGCCCTCGAGGGAGGGGCGCTGAAAGGAGCCAAGTTTGCTGGGGGTGGGGGCCAGGACCCTGAACTCCAGCTAGAGGAGGGGAACCCACAAAGGAGGGGTACTTCAGGATAGGGTGGGGGCTTCCTGAAGGACAGAGGGGAGAGACAGGGCCTATAGGGAGGCAGGGGCTGGGATGATGGCCCCTCCTTGATGCAGTTGGACTGAGCAGTGAGAGGAAGCTGCTCTGTGGGGTGGGGGGAGTTCTGATTAGGTGGGGGGAGGGGTAAGGAGTGGGAGGAAATGCTGATTGGGAGGTGAGAGAGGATGCCTGTCAGGTTGAGCCCCAACCAACGGGAAATGGAAAATGAACTTTGAGGGTATACTGATTGCTTTTTGGAGTACCTAGAGGGAGGGTTTGCCACACTCCGCTCTCTCCACTGGCCCAAGTCTCATCCTAAGGGTATAGTCAGGGACCCCTGTGTGACCTTGAGTCCTGGGAGTCTTGCACAGTGCTGCTGGCATGTAGAACCTACTGGCCCATCCTAGCACTGACTGAAAGTGCCCCATCAGGACACAAAGAGGACTGAAGTCTTTAATGGGGAACAATGAGTGGAAGGGTACCAACTACTTCCAGAGGACTGGAACCTAAGGTCCATAGTAGTCCACACTTCCTGGATAAGAGGTCTGAGAACAGACAGGCTGTCTCCCCTCCCTAAGTCATAGTGCTCCCTCAAAGCCAATCCCACCAGTCCCTTCCTTCTCAGGTGGGCAGCATAGTGATGGCTGGGTGGAGGGTGGGCCTCCTATGGAGTCCTGGAATCTAGCTTTGAAACTAGGTAAAACCTTCAGAGCCTGGTAAAGCCCTGGGCCTGGAGCCAAGTCTAGAGGAGAAAGGAGGAACATAGTTTGTCCAAACTGGCCAGGTGCATCCCAGGAGCACCTATCCTGGAGCTGTGACGAGGGTGACAGTGCTCACTGGGCCAGCCAATTCTTGGCAGTGGGATGCTAAGAAGTACCACCCAGATCTATCAGTCTAGTGGCAGGGAATGGAGGGCCATGGGGGAGTCTTCCTGGAGGGAAGCAGAAGCCTTTTGTGTATCAAGAGAGAATAGGTTGTCTGGGGAGGGTCTGAGAGAACTATAGCCTGGCTGAAGGTGGGTAGGGAGTAGTCAGCCACAAGGTTGAAGGATTAGAGGTTCATGTAGTCATCAGGTAAGACTGGGATCACCGACAGTTGAGGGAATTCATGTGCACTCCAAAGCAGGGCTAGAGGGCTGCCTCCAAAACCACAGCAGCCCCGCCCCACTCAGGGCTACTGCCCCACCTGGCTCCCAAGTTCTGTTTGTTCATATGCTAGTGCCCATTTCAGACAACCCAAGCTGGGCAGATGGTTCCCCAGGAAGGAGACTGACTCCATTCTGGCAGCTAGTGAAAAATGGGCTTCACATGTCCAAATGTGGCAGAACAGACCCTATGTTCTAAAGGGGGCAGGCAAGCTATGGAGAAGGTATAAGATTGATTAGTGCACCCCTAGGGTCAACCTGGCAGACCCTGGGGGAAGACAAACCAGTCCCTGGAAGGGAGTGTCTGCTATTGTAAGAGCTGTGCTGTACCTGCTAGGAAGGGACACAGATGAAGTGATAGGGCACCCTCAGTATGATTCCCCCAATGTTCCCTGATTTTCTGGTTGACTTCTCAATCCCCAGTGGGATCAGTAGAACCAGTGGCCAGTAAGACTTCAGCTGGCAGGGTACAGTGGTGCATGCCTATAATCCCAGCGACTCCAGAGGCTGAGGCAGGAGTATCATGAGTTCAAAGCCAGCCTCAGCAAAAGCAAGGTGCTAAGCAACTCAGTGAGATCCTGTCTCTAAATAAATACAAAATAGGACTGGGGATGTGGCTCAGTGGTCTAGAGCCCCTGAGTTCAATCCCCAGTGTACCCTACCTCCCAAAAAAAGACTTGAGCTGACTTGTCCTTCAGATTACTGATAGGCAGTAACCCAAAGCCCTGCCCCTGCCACATCCCTTTGTGAACAACAGGTTTCCCCAGCACCTAGCCTCTAACCTCCCCTCTCAACACTATCCTCTGAGACGCCTAGAGAAAGTTTACCAAGACAGCTCTAGTCATGAGGGATCTTCCCAGATCCTAACCCAGACCTCCCCTCTAGGCTGCAGGTTGGAGACACTCTATCTCAGCTAGCTCATCTCAGGGACTTCTCAGGGCTTCTCCTCAAAGAAGCCCCCCTCACCACCCCTCCTCAGCATCTCACATCTCCTGTGACACCCATCACAGATCAGACCACTCTGTCCTTTGTCCTTTTACAAGGCCTGTGAGTCTTGTAGGATGAACGCCACATCTGGTTTAAGTCACATTTGGTTCCCAGCTCCCATCATCACTGGGTAACAACTCAGTCACCCAACTGAAAGACTGCAGATACACATACATTTCCAAGGCTTTAAGGCAAATTCACCTACTCCCTTGCACACTTCAGAAGGGCCTGTATATCCCTTTCTTTCCTAGGTATTGAGGTAGTGATGGGTAAAGAGGGGTGTGGGCATTAGCCAGATGTGATTTCTGCCTGTAGGGAGCTCAGAATCTTCCTGGAAGATAGACCTTGAACCAAGAAAAGAGGTTTCAAGCCCCTGGTATCAGAGAAGGCCCCAGCAACCTGGGATGAGCAGTCTGGCAGCACATCTGGAGACCTGGGGTAGGTTGTTGAAGTCAACAGTGCCTCCTGCAGTGGGACCAGGGGAGCACCCAGTGCCCCAAATCCACAGATCATCTGAAAGCTCTAACTCCACAAGGGCAACTGAGCCCTTCACTCCCTTTCAAAAGCCCTGACCTGGAAGCCCCTCCCACACCACACTGAACTCTGGGCTGGCCTTCCCAGTCCCCCTGTCCAGCACCTAAAGCAGAGCAGATCATGACTTGTAAGATTTTAGATAAATCTCCTGCACTTTCTAGATCTCTGTGGTCTCCTAGCTTAAAGCAGAAAGGCTCACCTCTTAGCTGGCAGGTGGCTACCCAGAGAAGGCTTGGGCTAGCACACACCTCAGGCTATAAATATTTGCTGGCACTTCCTCAGCTCTTCTTTTAAATGCTCCCTTGGGAGGCAAGTCTCTGGGCAGTGACACCTAGTCCTGGAGCCTTAGGGACCCCTCCCCACTGAGGCAGAGCAATTCAGAGTTTTGTGTTTGTTTGGTTTTGGTACTGGGAATTGAACCCAGGGATACTTTACCACTGAACCACATCCCCAGTCCTTTTTACTTCTTATTTTGAGTGTCTCACTAGATTGCTGAGGGCCTCGCTAAATTACTGAGGCTGGCCTCAAACTTTTTTTTTTTTTCGTGGTACTGGGGCTTGAACCCAGGACCTTGTGCCTGCAAAGCAAGCACTCTACCAACTGAGCTACATCCCTAGTACTGGCCTCAAATTTTGATCATCCCGCCTCAACCTCCTAAGTCTCTGGGATTACAGGTGTGTGCCACCACTCCTGCCCAGGGTTTCTGGATGTTGAGGAATTCGACTGTTCCAGGGAGATCACAGTGGAGTTTGAGGCTTGCTCTTTATGATAATGTATATATAAGGTAGGGTCAAGGGGAGGGTGCTGGCTCTGACCCTAGAGGAGAGAAGGTTCCAGGAGTCTAGGCAGTGCTCAGAATCTAAGTCATCAGGTATCTGGGATGACTCCTACATTCCCATCCTGCTGATTATTGTTCTACTCCAGCAGAAGGCCTTGGCCTTGGATCACTCCTACAGTGCCCTTCTTGGTCTCTTTCTCACCTAAATCCCTCATTTGACTCTGGATAGGAGTTTCAGTGCTATGCAAGCCTGCCAGGGCTAGCAGACTTTCTTGGAGTTTCTGCTCAGCTAGACCTTGCTCTGGTTCATGTCAAGTTTAAGCAGGTCATACTGACTGGGACTCACCAGCAACCTGCAGTTCACTTGAGAAACCTCTAGCAGCTCAGCCCAGCACCCATGATTTTAGCAGTAGGGTCTCAAGTGTGAAGATCCTAGTTGGAGCTATAGTGTGGTACAAAAGCAATTCCCTAGTAGGCTGGGAATGTAGCTCAGTAGTAGAGCATTTACTTGCATGCATGAGGCTCTAGGTTCAATCCCTAACCCTGAAAATTAATTAATTAGTTAATTAATTAATTAAAAATGAAACAGAAAAAGGCAGAGGCTATCATTGACTTTAGAGGGGAGGCACTTGAGAAATAGACACCCTTTCTTCTCCAGGTGCCTACCAGTTGAGGGTGGGGAAAGACCAGGACCAGGGTTTTCCTACCTAGGACATACCCCTTCATCTAGGACTTGCTTTGGGCTCCTTTCTGCCTAGCCTAGTCTGGGTCTTGGAGCCTAGGAGGAAAAGGGGTGGCAAGAAAAGTAGGCAGGTATTAGGGGTGGGTTGCCAACATACCCTTCCATCTTCATACCCCTGCTGGGCCCTGCCATTTCCCTTTTTTGTATAGTACTGGGGATTGAACCTAAGTTTTCTATCACTGAGACACACCTCCAGCCTGTTTTATTCTTTATTTTGAGACAGGATCTTACTAAATTGCCCAGGCTGGCCTTGAATTTGTGAATCTTCTGCCTCAGCCTTCCAAGTGGCCAGGGATTACAGGTGTGCACCACCATACCCAGCTCCCACCACCTCCTTGCCTGAGGAGAGTGTAAGCCTTCTTTTCCCACCCCTCCCACCAGTTGACAGGAGAACAGAATTACTATGCCTGCCATTGAGAACCCTGTGGCTTTGTCTGGGCCATGGAGCTGGAGGTTGGTGGGAATACAAACTCATGAAAAGTGTTACAGACTTTATTATCCTATACATGTGGTGGGGGCACAGACCCAGGTGTTCAGGTTCTGTGGACCCTGTAAAGTCCTGTGGGGCTTGGTGGGCAGGGCAGCAGGATCCCCTTCTTGAAGTAAAATGGATTTGGGCTGGGGTCACTGTTTATTAGAGGAGATTAGGGATTGCAATGTTTACCCCAAACAATACTTCTAGTCTCTAGGACTTCCCTGCTTCAGGAGAGGAAATGTGGAAATGAACCAAATCTCAGGCAGGGGTCTTAAACTAGGGATTCTTTGTATCCTTTTAAATTCAGATGGTCGATCTCTACCTCCAGAAGGGCTGTTGCTATTAGGGTTTTGGCCCTTGTGCCCAAGAGACAGGGAGGCTGGGAGTGGTCTCCCACCTTTCCAGGGGGCCATAAGGCCATGATGGGTCCCTGCTCCCTAGTATTGGGTCACAGGAGAAAGAATTCTGGGGAGGGCTGGGGTTGTGGCTCAGTGGTAGAGTATTTGCCTGGCATGAGCGAGGCACTGGGTTTGATCCTCAGCACCACATAAAAATCAGTAAATAAAATAAAGGTCCATCCAGGATCTAGGAAAAAATTTGAAAAAAAAGAATTGTGGGGAGTAATCTCCTAGCTCCCACCTTTGTCTCTGGTACCCATCTGATGGACCTGCAGTCCTTTGCTTTGGGGAACCAGGTGTGGGGCTCCAAATCCAAACTCAGGGAATAGGACCTCCATCCAACCAACTGAGGAGATGGGAAACAGGCATAGGCCAGAGCTGGTGGGAAGGGTTCTCCTGCTATAGGACTGTCCCAGACTTTTTTTTCTTTTTGAAACCTCTTCTCTAGGGGAGGCCCCACTTGGGGGAGAAGCTGTCTGCTATAGGGACAAGCCAAAGTATGTTACCTGCAGACTAGGCAGGTTCAGGCATCTACCTGTCTGTCGTGGACTGTCAGCATCTCTTCTAGTCAAGAGGCAGGTGGGGGCAGGGAGTGGATTCTGGTTTTCATGAATTTACAATGACTAGACTTAATGAAGCAGGTGCCTTGGGATAGAGGACTCTGATGGGTAGGGGGAGGGGCAGCTACTGGACAGTGTCTGCATCCTCTTCCCTCCCTTCATCCCTCTCAGATGCCCTCTGCCCAAATCTGGCAAGCCCAGGGTTCTGCTATGCTAAGCTTCTTAGCACCAGGACACTGCATAAACAACATCTGTCCCCTATTGTCCTAGGGTCTAAGCCTTGGTGTCTTGAGATCCTTAAATGAGCCTGGGGACACAGTGGGGAGGCCTGGGAGGATCCCTGGGGACTCACCCTGATTCTGCATAGGTATACAGTCACATGGGCTGCACCCTTATCCAGACCTCCCAGGTGTACTGGCTGCTTGTCAAGCCATGCAAAGCCTTCGTATTCTCTTCACAGACCCGGGCCTGGGGGTGGGAGTGGGAAGAAAGCTATCCTACTCTCTAGGGTCTAGTCTGGGTGGAAGAGTCAGGGAGGATTTGGTGATGTCTTCCCTCTGGCCCCTCTTATCATCCAGCTCTGGCTGGTAGCTATGATATTTGCACCCCCCCCCAACATTCTAACATTCAGAAAAGGGAAGAAACGAGGTGTCTGAGGATGAGGATTGAGGGGTAGAAATTACCTCAACTGAATTTTAAAAACCCCTGACTGGTTGCCATAGTAACAGAAAGGTGCATCCCATCACCATGGCAACAGGCAAACACCGAGGAGGTCTGCTACTGGATTGGGGATTTGGGATGTGGCCAGAGGGGATGGGCAGAGGAGATGGGCCTGGGCTACAGCACTTGGGGATGAGAGGCTAGAAAGACCTGGAATTAGTCACCCCCAACCTTTCCAGGGGGCCAGAAGACTAAGATGGGTCCCTCTTCCTTAGCAGTGGGTCACAGGAGAAAGAATTGTGGGGAGTTATCCCCTAGCTCCCACTACCTACGCCTATCTCACACCATTCCCAGCCTGAGAGTCTGGAGCCAGGTCCTGAGCCTGCTTACCTGGGTTCTTAGCTGGGCAGAGTCTGGGGCTTGGAGACCATCTAGGTGGGTTCCTAACCTCAGGGGTTGACAGTCTGAGAGTCACCATCACTGGTCACTGGTCGTAAGAAAGAAGTACATGACCAGGGATCAACTCCAGGATACCTATCGAAAAAAGTAATACTCTGAAGACAGTGACATACATCTGGAGAGTTGCCACACACATCTGGAAGATGACTGCACATACCTGGAAGATGTCTACTCAAGGTGGCACTCATCTTCTCCAGGGACCTGGAGGAGAAGACCTATCACCAGGACTCTGATTTAGTGTGAGGGTCCAGGAGAGGTAGAAAAGTTCCTGTTCTGTCATCACAGAGACAGGGAATCCAGGACAGCCTGGTAGCCAGAATCACAGGTGAATTTGGCAATTCTCAATGCAGGCTCAGCACCATGCAGCCATCACTGTACATGTGACCATTTCACCCCCACATGCTAGGGGCTGGACATTCAGGATAACTAACCCCATGGTCTGATATTCTACCATCAGAGTGGGTCTCTTGGATTACCCAGGGATGCCATGAGATGCTGGTTAGACACACCTGGGAGCACTGTGGCTCCTAGAGTCTAGGGCTTTTCCATTAATGCATTAGTAGTAGTATAGCCAAGCTTCAAAGATTATATGGGCTGCCTGTGGCCTTGGAGACCTGGCTCTGTGTGTGTGTGTGTGTGTGTGTGTGTGTGTGTGTGTGTGTACATGTGTGCACAGAATAGTCAGCAACAGAGGTGGGGGGTGTAAACTTCCCAGCCTGTCAACTTCAAGTGGGCTTGTTCCAAACTAGACTTCCAGACCTATGCCTAGGTTTCCCTTGAGGGCATGGGCTAGGCACAAGAATACCACAGAGACACAGGAGTACCAGGCAGGCTACTTGGCCTGGGCTATCAGATGGGCCATATAAACCCTCAGGGGTTGCCTGGGATGGACAGAGCAACAAGTATGGTGGAGGTTTGGAAGACCAGCCCTCAAAGCCAAAGTACAGTAGTGCATGCCTGCAATTCCAGTAACTTGGGAGTCTGAGACAAGAAGATGTCAAGTTCATGGCCAGCCTCAGCAACTTAGTGAGACCCTGTCTCAAAATAAAAACTAAAAAGGGCTCAGTTGTGGTTCAGTGGTTAAAAAAAAAAAAAAAAAAAAAAAAAAAAAAAGGAAGGGAGATTTATGACTGGAGAAGTAATTAACAAAACAAAACAAAACAAAAAAACCCCAAGGGCCATCCCTTCAGGATTCACTGGCCCACTACCTTGTCACCCTAGGTTGATGAATTCTGAGGTACCTGTTGACAGTTGACTGACAACAATAATTCTGCTAAGAATAGAACCATCCTGGACAGCTGGATGCACCCTACTGACCACATTAGTCCTGAAGATGAATCCCCTTGTCTAATCACCTGGAACCCTTGACTTGGAATCACTGAGGCTGGAGTTAGACTGGCAGGGAGGGGTCACTGATCCTGATCCCTAGTGGGGATGGGGGAATAGTGTATATCCAGGCTGTGCCTCTTACTCATAAATGTGGGCATGTATATACACAGGTACTGCTGGAGCTGCCCCCAGGCCTGTGGCCCTGAGCCTGCATCTATCTCCATCCCTATTCTTTCCCAGAACTGTGCTGTGCCATGTGGGGTACAGCCACTGCAGACCAAGTGTCCTAGGTCCTACAAATGATAGTACCTGGGATCACAGGCAAGAGACTGATCCCAGAGCAGAGGACCACAGCCCTGGGCCTAGCTCCACTTTGGTTTCTACACAGCTTCCACCCCGTATCAAATGTACTTGGTGGTTCTCTCAGAGAGCTCTGCTGGACAACCCTCAGGCTTTCATGAGGAGAAGGAAGGGAGTCTAGGGCCCATTAGGCAGCAGCCAGAGTGAAGGAGGTAGAGGCTCTCCCTCAGTCTCCTTGGGCTGCCTCCACAACTTAATGATCCATGAGCCCAGCTTGGCAGAGCTGGGTTGGATGCCTTGTGGGGCCCTTATCCTGTGAGAAGGTTTGGAATCCATGGGTAACTTTATTGGTTACCTGGGGCCCCACACCGTGGGCCAGGAACACCTGGAGTCTCATTGGATTCACTATTAATAGGTCAATCTCAGGGTTTCTTTGAATGTCTTAGCTAAGAACTGTCCCTAGTGTGGGTACAGCAGTTCTCCACACAGGAGCACAGGTTAAGTGTGTCCCAAGTGCAGTATGCACCTGCCCCCAATACAGGACCTAACTACACCTGGGTGTGGATCAGTAGTAGAGTGCTTGTTAGCATGCACAAGGCCCTATGTTCAATCCCCAACACACACACACACACACACACACACACACACACACACACACATACTCAAAAGTTAAAAACTGCCTCAGTGGCACATGTATGTAATCCCAGCTACTTGGGAGGCTGAGTGAAGCAGGAGGATTGTAAACTTGAGGCCAGCCTCCTCAAGTTAGCAAAACCCCGTCTCAAAATTAAAAAAAAAAAAAAAAAGGGCTGGGAACACAGTTCAGTGGGGTAGAACACCCCTGGGTTCAATACCAAAAAAAAGTACAAAAAAAAAAAAAAAGCACCATATGTACACCTACCAAAGGACAATATTTATGTTTTATCCACATTCTATCCACCTAGAGCCTGGGAGATGTGTCTTCCTCTCAGATGTAGGATTTATTCATGGACCTGGAATGGTGTACACGGTGAGCTTTGTTCCCTTACAGCTTAGACAGAGTATTCCCTGGAAAAATGCTTAGCCATGTCTAAGAGGATGTGCCCACACTGCAAGGGTGGTATTTACCAGTACTTAGATATACTCAGTAGAGTAAGAATCTGCCCTCCTTTGGGTACAGTATTAATTTTCTCTGCAGCCTGGTATCTGATATCATTCAGATTCAGTATTTAGCCTGTAAATGGGGTACAGTATTTAATAACCTGCATGTGCACTGGGTACAGTATCTAACATTCCCTCCAACAGTGTTCCGCTCTCTTGCTCATGAAATGTTCAGTCCCTCCTGCTGTTGGTCCTAGCACCCACATGGGAAGACATATGGGGAGATAGGAAGGAAGGGGAGGGTGGGCCAGCCCAGAAGAGCATATCTTGGGCTGGGGGCCTGAGAAGCCTGGGGATCTATGACCTATGACAGGAGGCTGGAGTTTCTTCCCTGACACATTCCCCTCCATGGGATACTGAGTGGCCCTCCTTCCAGGCCCCCTCGTCAGTATTGCCTTAACTTGGGGGTTGTGAAGCCATGAAGACTCCAAGGAAGTCAGAAGGCAAGGTGACAGCATCAGTAGGTAGGAACTCCTATATAAAAGGCCAGTCAGCTTAGTCTGGACCCACTTAACCTGGCTGTGAGGACAGCCAATGTGGTGAGGGATGCTGGGATCAGGTCTTGCCAGTATGACACCTTGGAGGCAAATCCTTCATCAACTTCTGTTCCTGAGCCCTGTTCTAAGTCAGGGGCTTTCCCCGTGGCTGCCCAGCCCCCTCCTTAGCATGGAACCCAGGAGACTTACCCAGAGGGGTCTACCCTGACCCATACCTTGAGACTTGGCTCTGCCCCAGGAAGCTCCAAGTCCTGGGTTTAAGGCTGCTTCTCTCTCTCTTGCTCCCAGGACAAAGGTTTGGACTGGGACCTGGCAGATCCTGCTTATCTCCTCATAAATATTTATAAGGCTCCTGGGGCCAGAGTCTGCAGCTGGCTGGGAGGGGGTTGGGGGTGGGGTGGGGCAGATGCTGCAGAAGGATCTCAAAGCCCTTCCCTAATGAGGGTGTTGAGAGGACAGAGTGCCACCTGGGCCTTGGGATCCTCTGGGAGGAAGAGGACAGATGGACAGCGGGACAGAGTTAGGGAGAGCTTCAGGGACTTGGGCATAATCCAGACCTCCCCATGCACCCTAGGAATGTGGGGAGGAGTCATCCAAAGAGGTCAAGGCTATCAGAGACATTGCAGCCTCCTCCCTGAACTGTCCTCCCATGGGACATCCTTGAGAGCTGGCTCCCAACCTTATTGTTCTCAGATTGTGTCCTCACTCTTATACAGTGTTCCCCACACAATCTCAGGACAGTGCTGCCCAAGTGTCTCCAGAGCTGTGCTTCCCAGCACCCACATTGTCCCAGCTTTGCTCCCAGAACCATGTTTCCCATACTATCCAAGGAACTATGCCCTTGCAAACTTCTCTCCTTTTCTACTCCACTCCTTTCTCCTAGAACTGCTCTAGGGGCCCCCATTCTCCCATCTTCCCAGAAATATGCCCCCTGAAGCATCTCCCTGTTCTTCATCCTCCAGACCTGTTCTCCCCTGCATTCAGGGGTCCTCCTTCGTCCACTATGAATCCCTTTCCTTGCTGACCACAGGAACAGCAAACCTCTCCATGATCTGAGCACACTGTCCACCCCCAGGATCCTGCTAGAGCGTCAGCCAGCTCTCCTATGTGCTGTGCATGGGCGGGCACCCTGCTGCCTCCTCATTGGCATGCTAGTGGGGCCCACAGGTGGAATCAAAGCTCTCTGCTCAGAGCTGAGCTGCACAGCAGGGGTCTGGGAGCCTTTGTTTCCCTAGTCTGGGGAAGTAGGGGCAGAGAGGGCATATTTTGGGACCCAGAGCTGCCTCCTCACCACCACAGGCAAGCACAGCTGCAGATAAGGGGGACAGACTGAGCCAGTGAACACCCCAGTAGATAATGAAGGGCCATGGAGTATGGATGGCCTTCAGGAAGCCTGGGGGCAAGTCTGCCTACTAAAGCCCAGAGCTCTCATTAGTGGAAGCCTAGGGGGAGAGGCAGCTAAGTGGGTCAGTCCCCCCCGCAGCTGCCTGCCAGGTGTGGGTGAGGAGGATCCTCAGTTTATATTCCCCCAAGGAAGTCATTCCCATTCAGAGCCCCTGCCTCCAATCACCCTCATTCCCCTGTTCCTCTAACCCCTCTCCCTGAGCCTCTGCCCCTAGCCCCCTCTAAGTCCTCTGCCTCTCCAATTCCTCTCCCTTAGCCCTCACACTTCATAGAGCCCCTACTTCCTTGAAGGGACCTCCCCCTCTGAGTTCCCTTTTTTCTCTGAGACCCCCTCTAACCCGGTCTTTCCTGCGCCCCCTCTCTTGAGTTCCTCCCTGTCTCTGCAGCCCCCACCTCCAGGTGCCGGCCCCTTAGCCAGCCTCCCCAAGGCATCCTCCAGACTGAGCCACACCTGGGAGAAATTGAAATCTTAGACTCTTCCTACCCCCGCCAATGAAGCAGACATCCCTGTTCTGGCCAGGAAAGGCCATAAAACAGGGATCCACTGGGGCCAGGCTCAAGGGCTGTGCCAGAACAAGCCTCCAGATTCAGTGAAGGAGCAGGCAGGGCATGTTATAGGCTCCAAGCCAGGGATTTTCTGCTCCCACCCCTGATGCCAACTGGTCTTGGGCATCCACTCTGGACTCCCAAACTCCCACTGTTTGCCCTTAATAGTCACAAAGATAATGGTGCTGGCAGATCTATCAGGAATGAGGTGGGGTAGGGGGAGGAAGAGAAATCTGAGGCAACATCTCTGTGCAGGGTGCCTCTCTCAAATTAGGAAAGAGCTGGATGAGGACAAGACACATAGTCTGTCAGCTACTCCACCTTGTAGTCCCCTTTTGCTTCTCTGGTCTTTGGTGGAGCCCTTCCTTGATCAAGGACTTTCCAGAGCTCCCCATTTCTGTCCAGTCCACCTTCCTCAGGTTCTGAGAAACCTCTGAACATTCTCAACTGGCCACAGGACAAAGGGTTGAATGTGGGTGCTTCCCTGCCACCCTTGATTTGAGGATAAAATTCTGGGAGGGGCTAAGTGATTGACCTGGTCCCCAGCAAGCTCACCCCAGGCTCAGGGTCACTGCAGCCTGACTAGTCTGGGTTCAGCTGCACAAGAGTTAATCTCAGGGTTTCCCCCACCCCACGTGTGCACAGTCGAATTCCAGGAACGCTTTCCATTAAGGACTCTCAGAGCAGATTTCATTTACATTAATAAGAACCAGAAAAATCTGCAGGGCGGGGGGTGGGTATGGTGGTGGCTCAGGCTTGGGGCTGCTTCTCATAGTTTGCTTTTGAATCTGGTAGAGGGCTGTGAAGGGGCTCAAGCGGGGGCTCCTGGTCTTAAAGAAAAGGCCCAGTCTAGCCAAGGCTGAGGTGCTGGGGAGAGTTAGGGCCTACCCCGCCCTGGGAGAGCCTTCTCTGAGGGAAGAGGCAGCACTCAGCTGATCCTGGAGACTCCTTGCCCAAGAGGGGAAACAGAGCCCAGTTTTGGGGGAGATAGGACACTAACCCATGGAGATATCTGGGCCAGGGATAGCAAGAGCTGTTGGTGGGTTTGCATGGGTTGTTGATGAGCTCTCTCAATTGGGCATGCTGAGGTTCATCTCTGAACCTCAGTTTACCAATCCATTGCCACTCCCTCTCGTACCCATGAGGTGTGGCTGCTGTATTGGAAGGGGAAATGCTGTCTTGAGCTCATCTACTTAAGGACATGATGCCCCTTCTTCAGACACCTACTGCTCTAGCCCTCTTTCGACCCTAGAGCTGAGCAGCAACTGGTCCTTTTGAATCTGTTCCATGAGCTCAGGAACCTGTTTCAGATGAAAACCCCCAAGATCCACCTACCTGGAAAAGGGGGAGCCACAGAGTAATTTAAGTACACAAGGGTGTATAAGCTAGGTGGTGGCTTGTGTTGTAGTCATGTTGTAGCCCTGAGGGCCCTTCCCAGCTTCCAGCCAGCTGCTAGAGTAGGCTCTTCCCTTCAAGGGTAGCAAGGGGCTGGGGCTGTAGTTCAGTGGTAGAGTACTTGCCTCACATGAGTAAGGAACTGGGTTCTGATCATCAGCACCACATAAAGGTATTGGTAATATTTACAACTTAAAAAAAATATTAAAATAAAGGGTAGCAAGAACATCTGATTCCTGCACACTGTGGCAGGACCCAGGCCACACTTCCATGCAGGGTGAACTTGGTGTGCCAGTGGCCAGGGCTTTGGATTGGCGTGTGCTGTGGCCTGCAGCACATCTGCATGTAGTGGCTTTACACACCCCCAGGATGCTGGGGGAAATATGTACACTGCTTGCTGCAGTTGGATAAGTTCTTGGGTAACTCTCTGAGCCTGTGCATGAGCAGGCAGGCATGCTTTTTACTTGTGAATGCAGACTGGTCCCTCAGCCTAGCCAAGAAGTAGAGGAAGAGTGGAATGAAGGGGAAGAAGCCCCAGTTCTGGTATCCTTCAGGATTTGGGCTCAGCTTGTCTTTTCTGGTCCTGTGGATTGGGCATCTTCTGGTGGTTGGTTGTGCTGGGTTGGGGATCCTTAGGCTAAAACCAACCCTGCAGGGCAGACTGATCTGGGCTCCCACACCTTCACCCACCCTGCCTCTAGCGCAAGCCAGGGGATGGTGGGGAAGACTTAATTGCTCCCATGAATCATTTTCAAATAACTTTTTTTCCAGGACGCAGAGAGTGGTGATGCCCACCTGGAACTTGGATCCCAAAGCTCGGAACCTGACTTGTCATGTAGGAAAGTGTTCCTCCTTTTCCCACTTGCTGTGGCCTCCCCCATCGGTATGGAGAATTTACTCATAGTTCGGTGTATATCTCAGCAGTGCAACAGACTCCCCTGGACCCCTATGTGCTGCCCACTCCTCCCCTCTTACCCCATCAGCCTCCCACTCCTTGAAGCCCTGCAGACTTTTTCAGTTCCTATTCCCAGCATCATGTAGAAATTGTTCTTTGTCTTGTCTATTTTCCTGCTTCTCCTTTTCTGTCTTCTTTCCAGGGTGTTAGGGGATTCCTAAGGCTCTGTTCACTTCAGAATTGGAGTGCATCAGTGCTGGAGCCTGACCTTGTCCATATAGGAGGACCCATTTCCACTGAACTCTTAGGATCCCTGTCAACTGGGTGGGCCATCCAGGTTGGAATCCAGGTTGTGTTCACCTGCAGAGTCCAACCTAGTAACCTTTAGCAACTGCTTTTCTACTTTAAACTGAATGAAAGTGGTGCTTGGACTAAGCAGGACCCTATCCTTGGTTTGTCTGTCCTGCTGGAAAGCTTTCTGGTTAGGTGTGACCAACTCCACATGGGACTCTGATCTTAATCCAAGTCCCAGGGTCCACCCCCTCCTGCCACCTTTTGGGAGGCTGTGGTGAGGACCTGTAGCCATTCCCTGCTTCTTTCTGGGAGCCCTGGGCAAATTTTCTTCCAGCTCCATAAACTGCAGAAATGGAAACTGCAGGTCTGATGTGAGTTCTGTTGAGTATTTCTGTGAGAGTCAATAATTACACAGATGGGTGAAGGGAGTGTGAGAGGCACAAATGCATTTTATCGACTGAAGAAATTATTTATCTAGGTTGGCAAGAATTGCTAAGAGACTGAAGCACTTAGTGTGCACATGGCCAGCCTGGCTCTTGCCCTCATCTGGGTGCTACGGGGACAACTTCCCCTTCTAACCAATAGGGATCCTTGGTGGGGAGAGATAAGGGAGTCTCAGGAAATAGTGCTAGTAGGGGCTGGGGAGATAACTCAGTCGGTAGAGTGCTTGCCTTGTAAACACAAGGCGCTGGGTTCGCTCCCCGGCACCCGCTCCCCCCACCAAAAAAAAAAAAAAAAAAAAAGTAGTGCTAGTAGCCTTGGGGCTTACTGGTTCCACACAAGAAGCTTTAAGGCACAAATTATTGTCATGTCTTTCTGAATCCCAGAGACCTGGGAAGAGGCTTTGGGAACCTCCAAGTACCTCAAGAATTGGTGGGACACCCTCCCACTACCACCATCAAAATGAGCCTGGCCCGATAGATTATGGAGTGCTGCCACCTGGTGGCCACTAGCACTACAGTACTCCCCTGCAGGGCCCTGTCTCCAGTAATCTCCCCCACCATACCCTACCTGAAGACATTTGTTATCCACCCCCCTCTCCCCAATAAGGGTGACTGGGCTCCAGGCACCCTTGAGACCCCCAGCCAGACTATGCATGCCTGGGGAGCTTAGCTCAGGCCTGGCTGCTCATCTGGGCTTTGCAACTTGTTTGATGCATAGCCATGACAGCTGCTCCTGGATGGCCCTCAAAGGTCTACACATTGCAGCAGCTGTCCCAGCCAAGGGCAGTCTGGACTTTTGGGAACCCTGGAAGTTCTCTCTAGGTCAGCAATATCCCCTTCCAAACTTGGAGTTTTGGTTTCCCTGATTGGGAAGTTTACATTGCTCTCAGCACTCCCACATCAGGCATGGTTGGGAGATATGGCAGTTCTGTGGGCAGAACTGAGCATACTCTTCCCAGGACCTGGGGTTGAAGATAAACTTGATGGAGAATGCCTGTCCTACGCTTCAATCTCAGGTTCTCAGGGATCTGAGCCCCAAGATACAGCCTGCCAAAACCTAAAGAACTGGGACCAGTCGGGCACAGTGGCACACTCCTGTAATTCCTAATTCAGGAGGCTGAGGCAGGAGGATCACAAGTTTGAGGTCAGCCTTGGCAATTTAGTAAGACGCTGTCTCAAAATAAAAAAAACCTGGGGCTGGGTTGTGACTCAGTGGTAGAGCGTTTGCCTAGCATGTATGAGGCACTGGGTTCAATTCTCAGCACCACATAAAACTAAATGAACAAAATAAAGGCATTGTGTCTGGAACTAAAAATTTTAAAATAAACAAATAAAAATAAATAAATAAATAAAAAGTACTGGGGGTGTAGCTCAGTGGTAGAATACCTCAGGGTTCCAGTACCACAAAAAACCAAAAACAAAAAAAGAATTTTGGAGTTGGGCATGGTGGCAGAAGCCTGTAATCTCAGCTATTCAGGAAGCTGAGACAGGAGGATCATAAGTTTGAAGCCAACCTAGGTAACTTAGCAAGACCTCACCTCAAGAACTAAAAGGGTTGGAGATGTGGCTCAGTAGTAAAGCACTTCTAGGTTCAATCCCCAGTACCACAAAATAAATAGGGATGATAGTTCTAGTCACTTGGCTAGATAGGTTAGTAACAGGTGTGGCTGTAGAACAGGTTGAAAAGTCAGAGGGAGTCTCCAGCTTCTCTAAGAAGCTGGCTCAGGTCCTCATATTCACTGAAGCCCCCCCACCCCCCTTTTTTTTAAACCACTGAGTTACATTCTGTCTTTTATTTTTTGTACTGGGGATTGAACTCAGAGGCACTTCATCACTGAACCACATTCTTGGCCCTTTTTATTTTGTATTGAAACAGGTTCTTCTAAGTTGCTTAGGACCTCACTAGATTGCTGAGGCTGGCCTTGAACTTGTGATCCTTTGTCTCTGCCTTGAGTCACTTATAGCCATGTGCCACCATGCCCAGCTTTTTAAAAATTTGAAACAATATCTTGTCAATTTGGTTAGGTTCTTGCCAAACTGCAGAGGCTGGCCTCACACTTGAGCCATTCCTGCCTCAGCCTGCAGGTGTGTGCCACCACACCCAACAGGAACCCTCAATTTTATATTGTAAGAAAGGCCACAGATTGCTGATAGTAGATGCTATGGTCCAGAGTAGTCTGTATGGAGGCATAGAGAATAGCAACAAGGAGAGTGGGAAGGATTCAAGTGCCTTTCCCAGTGTGGGGAAACCAACCCAAGGCACAAGATGACTGATGGTGGGGCAAGCTCCCCTAGGAAAAGCTTTCAGCCAGGCTTTAATGCGCTGAGTGTACATAATTAAGAGCGTCCCAGATCCCATTATGCCTGTGTTCACCTGAAGAGCTAGCTGTCCATGCTGCCTGTCAGATGCAGTTAATTAGGTTGCTTGTGATTGCTGCTCAGGTGCTGGAGCATCAGCATCTCCCCTGAGGCATTGGTGGTGGGGCCAATCTGTTCTCAGGAGTACCTATCCTGGTAGACACTGGACTGGCATATACATTCCCTGTCTGGGCTTTGGAAACTTGGGGCCTCATTTGTGAGGTTCTCAAGGCTTTCTGAAAACCTATACTTGGGAGTTCTGCATTTGTTTCTATCTCTCCCTAGCAAAGCAGGAGGTAGGTTCAACCACTTCAAGGCACCACCCAGGTGCCTAGAGGTGGACCTGTGTCTTGAAAGTTCCTACTTTCAACTATGTAAGGGTCAGGCTTAACTTAGGAAAATGTGGCCATCCACCAAAGTCATGAAGTCTAGAACAAGTTTCAAGAAAAGGCTGCCTTTCCTGATTATATACACAATCTATGGAGTTTCAAATCTGTTTGGCCAGATAAGGCAATATGAGAACCTATCAAGTCACCTGGTCCTCGGAAAAACCTCTGTCACCAAGCATACTTTCTACCCTCAAACATGGTCTCTCTTTCCTGGTGCTGGAGACAAGGATGGGATGACACCATCTAGAATAGAAAACCCTGCAATACCCTGGAGAACCCTCTTAGCAGTTGAGAAGACAGAAAGCAAGTGGAGTTATGGTTGATTTCCATATAGTTTTAAAACATGTTGGGCTGGGGATATAGCTCAGTTGGCAGAGTGCCTGCCTGGCAAGCACAAGGTCCTGGGTTCAATCCCCAGCCCCTAGCCCCACCAAAAAAAAAAAAAAAAAAAAAAAAAGTTAAACTCTCAAACTTAAAAAATCTGAACATGATGCTGGAAGTGTGGTTCAGTGGTAGACATGAATGATGGGGGCAAGGAAAGTGAATAAAAAATACTCCTTGTAAAAAAACCACCAGACCTGACTAGCTCAGACATGCTTTACCCATTCACTCACCTAAGAAAAAAGAGACACCATACACCCATTTTTTCAAGGTATTTCTTTTGTAAAGGAGCCAGATTTGGCAACTAGACTGAAAATCTTCCAAAATTCTGTACAAATGTGTAATATACAAATATACACAAGGCTTCTGCCAAGAAAAGACATCACAAGGACAAATGACAGAGGTGGCTTCAGTGTCACTTACCACCTAGAGCATCTCAAACCCTCAGGAAGGAGGGACCACAACATAGATTACACATGTAAAACACACTACATTACACTATGTACACGGAAGTATAAAAAGCTCACTGTCCCCTCTGGTCTATTCACAAGCCCTAGGATGGGAAGGAAGGCCATTTACCAGATAACCCACATAAGGGAGCTCCTTTTAAGTGGGGAGGGAGAACCCTGAAGAATGAAGTGGTTCACCCTAAAAAACTATTAACAGCACAAGGCATGCCCTTAGGCATAAGAGTGAATTGAGGACATGGCCCACTCCTTGCACTCCTTGGAGCTCCTCGTCATCTCTCTCTCTTACAATCTCACTCCATTTCAGTGAATCGGGCAAACATGGCTTTCCGGACAGCATCTTTGTAGGAATCAGCACCTGACAACCCATATGCACTGCCTTTGGCTCCCAGGCCAGCTCCTTTTAGCCGGACTTGAGCCTGGGGAAACAAAAAAGACTGTTAGCAGCTGGCAGGTACAGTGTAGATTATTCCCATCTCTCATCCAGTCCATTCCTTACCAAGCAGGACCACCCACCAGGAGATGCCAAGTTTATGTGAAGGCAAGGATTCAAGGCTGGAGACCTGGGGTAGGTTTAAAGACTGGAGCAAAAGTGGGCTAAAGAAGACAGTCAGGTGAAACTGTATCCCTCCTCATGACTGCTTAAACAAGTATTCATGCTTAGTAAGGACACCAAAGCACTCCACTGAAGCCTGGGGAAGGCCTGATAATTACAGGCACAAATTACCACAGGACAGTCAATGTCAGCAAAACTCACATGCAAAGGATAAACATGGTCTGTAAATGTCTGATCTAAGTTGTACTGTGTCAAGACAGTGTGGAAGCAATCATTGGTGGGTGGAGCTCTTGCCTAGGCCAGTGCATGAGGGCCTCTGATCCTGAAATTATGCCTCAATCTGGGCTCTGACCAATTAAGGACTGGAGGTGGGGGCAGTACTGAGGACTGAACTTAGAAGTGTTCAATCACTGAGATACATTCCAGGATGGCCTCGAACTTGTGATCCTCCTTCAGCCTCCCAAATTGCTGGTGTGTGACAGCACACTCAGCTTAAATTTTAATTTTTAAAGATATAAAGGAGGGGGGCTGGGTATATAACTCAGTTGGTAGAGTGCTTGCCTTGCAAGCATAAGGCCCTGGGTTCAATCCCCAGCACTGAAAGAAAAAAAAAGAAAAAGATACAAAGGAGGGTGGGGCTGGGGTTGTGGCTCAGTGGTAGAGCACTTGCCTGGCATGCATGAGGCACTGGGTTTGATTCTCAGCACCACATACAAAAAAAAAAGGTTCATCAACAATTAACAAAAATATAAAGGATATAAGGAGGGCTGCGGGGAACAAACCCAGTTAGGGATGAGGATATGACCAGCAAGTCTGTGCTAAGGTAAAGCTGCTATCTGTTCCAGTTCCAGACTTTCTCAGTCATTTTCTCTCTCATCTTTTTCAAGAAGGCCTGTAACCCAGCATCCACGGACCCCATTCCTACTGCTTACCTCAATGGGAGCTGTGATGCCTTGACACTTTCTTCCCAAGCCCGAGCCTTCCCGCCAGCCCATGGCCTGCAGCATCTTGTTGCCAATGTTACTGTGGTCAATGCCATCTTTGGTGGGCTGCTCGTAATTCCTGCCAGTGGCAAACACACAGTTACTTAAAACAGCCAAAGCCCCAGCTAATGAACTGGAAAATGGTGCACATCACATACACAGTGCCAGCATCAAACTGCTTCTTGCGCTTGGGCTCTGGAGGTTCTGGAATGCCATACTTCTCTCGTCTTTCTGCAGCTCGATCTCGATATTTCATCTATGTGGAAGAAAAAACACTGCTAGAAAATATTCAGACTCTAGCCTGTTGAATGTACCTACACTATTTTTAACCTGGAGTATGGCTTTTTAAAGTTTTTATTTTATTATTTATTTATTTATATTTTTTAGGTACTGGGGATTGAACTCAGGAGTGCTCAGTAGTGAATCACAACTCCAGTCCTTTTTATTTTTGAGACGGGGTCTCTCCAAGTTGCCCAGGGCCTCGCTATATTGCTGAGGCTGGCCTTGACCTGAGATCCTCCTGCCTCAGCCTCCTGAGCTACTGGGATTATAGGTGTGTGCTACCGTGCCCAGTTACGGAGCTTGGCTTTGAGCCTGCTTTTCAAAAAAAATAGGTATTTTTTAGTTGTAGCTGGACATAATATTTTTATTTTACTTATTATTATTATTATTTTTAATGTGGTGCTGAACCCAGTGCCTCACATGTGCTAGGAAAGTACTCTAAAACCAAGCTATTCCCAGTTCTTGGGCCTGGTTTTAAGTACCAAATTCTCTTGCTTCTCTCACCTCACTTAGTCACATTGCCTGTCAAGGTCCTAAGGCAAGAGGCAGAGTTGCCAGTCCCCACCTCAGCATTTGGACAGGCCTACCTCCAGGGACAGATAGCGTCAAGGAGGCTTCCAGAGATTTACCCAGCAGTCCCTGGGGAAGATGGCACCATAACCAGTGGGAAGAAGGGAAAAGCAAAGGCCTTAAAATACAGACACCTCAGAATTATCTCAGGGTAGGGAATTTCTAACCCAGTCTTTATAATTTGATACTAGGAATTAAACTCACAGGCACTCAACCACTGAGTCACACTCCCAGTCCTATTTTGTATTTTATTTAGAGACAAGGTCTCACTGAGTTTAGTACCTTGCTTTTTTTGCTGAGGCTAGCTTTGAACTCATGATCCTCCTAACTCAGCCTCCCAAGCCACTGGGATTATAGGCATGTGCCAAAATGCCCAGCCTAACCCACAGTCTTCATTTGCATTTAAAATCCTATCTGAAGCAGGCAGGGTGGTGCACACTTGTAATTCCAGCAACTGTGGAGACCAAACAAGGAGAATTCCAAGTCTGAAGCCAGCCTCAGCAATGTACCAAGGATCTGTCTCAAAATAATTCAAGAATGGGGCTGGGGATTTACACAAAGGTAGAAGTGTCCCTGGGTTGTATACTCAGTACTGGGGAAAAGCAAAACAAAATAGAACAAACAACCCTAGCCTGCTTAGTCCCCAACCTGCCTCATCAACCACCAGCACCAACTGCTTGCCCATTATTGGCATCACAGTCTTCTACCTTTGTCTTTAGCCTGGAATGTCATGCCCTGCTAGCTCTTAGGCCTCATTTGTACCTCCCTTATGGCCCATGAAGGGTTCCCTGGCCAGGTCAAAGAACATTCTGCCCTTGATAAAACCCAGTGTTTGTCACCAGTAAGAGTTTGACATTCAGTACCTATGAGCAGTCTTGAAATTGTGCTGGTTTTGTGTACCCCCATGAAGGGACAGTGTGGGGCTCACAAATATACCTGGGTCTTGTCTACATAAGCTATAATGGCTGGGTGACAAGTGTATTAGAAATCCTTCTATCCTGCCCCAGGGACCTGAAACTAAATGCTACAAATAAAAGCTAAAGGCAACCTGGGTATGGTGGTGCACACCCATAGTCCCAGTTACTCGGGAGGCTGAGGAAAAAGGATTGCTTAAGACCAAGAGTTCAGAGACAGCCTGGGTAACACAGCAAGACTCTGTGTCTCACCCAACCAACCAAAGCAAAATCAAAGCAAAATCAAAACAAAAACTGCTAAAGGCAGATATCCTGAGATAAGTCCTCCTTTTGGCACAGTTTCTGATTCACCTCTCTCTCCCTCAGCTCCAAGGCTTCCAGCTCCTGTTCACTCAACCTGGATCGTCGGTAGATGTCCATGTTTTGCTATATAAGAGATTTTATAGATACAGTTAGAATTCAGGCCATCCTAATGTGAGATGACTTAACATTAGCATTGTGTTCTAAAAGCCAAAACCTAATTCAATACACTATGGCATCAAAACCAGCACCTGGAGAGTGTGGAGATGTAATGTTCCCCTCCATTCTATACTTTCTAAAATACAACCATTCAACAGGAGAAACTTACTGAACCTTCACCATGGTCAGGGTACACTTATCATCTCCCTTGCCTCCCTTTCCCACTTCCAATTGGCTTAGGGAAACAAGTAAGGCCACCTTGTGTAAGTCTGAGAGCTGCTGGTGCCTGACCAGGGCATCTTTGTTTGGGAACTGGCGACGGCAGAGCAGGCAGGCCATCTTCTTCCAGTCAGCCAGCTTCTCTTCCTCACTCTCAAGTCTCTCTACCAGTTCTTCCTCATTGTCACTATCGCCACTGTAAGCAGCAACCAGACCCCTCTGGGGACACAAGAACAGGTCACTGGAAATGCACAACAGGAAGACAGTAATGGCTATGTATGTGGATAAAGTGATGCCTAATCCAAAATGTGAGTGAATTCTTATTACTGTGTCATCCTTTAGTAATGAAACACATTTTATTCATTAACTGTATGGAGCAGTCAGGTTCTTGAGTATTGGGCCTGAGAGCCTTGTGGTACTAACCCTCTTGGAGCCCAAGAAATATGCTCTTGGATGAGTGTTTTCAAACCATCAACCATGTACAAAACCCCCAAGATAGCAATAGATCAAGAGTAAACAGCTCAGTTGGACCAGTATCTATCAAGTACAGGTTTTTCTTATTTAATTTTCTCTTTTCAGCCCATTAAAACTTCTATTTACAGATGCAACAAATCTCAGTTAACCAAGTTTAGGAATTCAGGCTTTATTACTGCTCAGCTCACCCATTTTCAAGTATAGAAAACAAATTCCTGGTCATGGATTCTGTGTGTGCTCCAAACACCCAGAAAGACCACATATAGTTTTAAGTAGAAATCACAGTAGCCAACATGTAGTTGAAATTCAAAGCCACACACAAATTACAGATATGGTCTTTAAAAATACAAGTGATATTTTCTTACTTTGAGTGGATTCTCCTCATCTCCATTTCGTACCAATTCTGGGATGAGCTGCTGCCTTTCAGCTAAGGCTCCCTGGGAAACAGAACAAGTCATAAGCCTCTAGTTTTACAAAGGCTCCCATTATGAAGTGGGACCATTGCTACTACCATTACCTTCTTCTCAAAGAGAGCAAAGCCAGCATCTGCTGCAGCAGATTCTCTCCTTTCTTCTTCCCTCAAGGAACTGACAGGTTGAAAGCTGTTTTTAAAATTTTCTTTTTGCTTGTTTAAACTCTTAGCCCAGCGTTCCATGTCTTTGGCAATCTAATGTCAAACAACAAACACCATCAAAAAACATTCAGTACCCTGTACCACTGCAATGAACCATCAAGGATCTTATCTCAATCACATGGGGTATAACAAACCTTCTTTTATCTCTTCATACAAATATTTCCATAGATGCTATCACATACAACTACATGAAACTTTCAGGACTGTTTTGTTTTGTTATGGCTGGGCTTCAAACCCAGGGTCTTGCACATGTCAGGCAAGTGTTCTACCACTAAGCTACATCTCTGCAGTTTTTTTTTTTTTTTTTTTTTTTTTTTTTGGTACCGGGAATTGAATCCGTTTTTATTTAGAGACAGGGTCTCACTAAGCTTCTTAGAGCCTTGCTAAGTTGCTGAGGCTGACTCCTTGAACTTGTGATCCTCCTGCCTCAGCTTCCTGAGTGGCTGGGATTACAGCTGTGCAACATCACCCCTGGCTCAGTCCAGTTTTTAGGTATCTAAATAAAGCTGATGAAAGTGCTACAACACAAAAATGAAGAATTAAGCTGTTCAAATACCCCAAGGAGAGAATTAAGGGTCCCTGGCTGGTCATATTCTTACCTGTTGGGCTGTTTTGCTCTTGGGTTTTTCCTTTTTCTCCTTCCCCTCTTTTGTGGGAGGCAGACCCGTTTGCTGGTGGGAGGTAGACTCTGCAGCTGGCACATAGGTCTCTTTCTCACCATCCCAGTAAAGATACTGCTGTGTTAAGGAATTATAGTAGTACTAGAAGGAAAAAAACAAACAAATAAAAAAAAAATACAATTAATGCAGGCTTTTTTACTATGTCAAACTTTTAAAAAAATGGTATGGAGGATTGAACTCAGAGTACTGTATCCACTAAGCAAGCGCTCTACCACTGAGTTATGTCCCTGCTATGTCAAACTTAAAGAAATATTCTGTCAAAAAAAGCAGGTCAAAGTCGTTTTTGTCAACAAAACAAAACATAAGGTGGCGTGGTGGTGCACACCCATAACGACTTGGGAGGCTAAGGTAGGAGGATCACAAGTTCAAAGCCAGCACTAGCAACTTAGTGAGGCCCTAAGCAACTTATAGAGACCTGTCTTAAAAAAAAAAAAAGGGGGGGGGGGAATGGGAAGTGGCTCAATGGGAAAGTGCCCCTGGGTTCAATCTCTGGTACCCCCACACCCCCCAAAAAATTACACAAGTCAGGTGGCCAGATGGACATGTCATGAGACCCACATCCTCTGTGAAAACCAGTTAACAGCTCTTCACCAGGTTCAGTCATATAGAACCCTTCAGATTTCCAGGAAACCAGAGTTGTGAACATTAGCTAGGGCGCCTAGGAGGAGGTACGGTGAAGGAACCCAGGCTCAACAGGAATTGTAATAGGACAGGTGACAGTTTTCTCTCCTTTATTTCTGTCACTCACTACCTCTCAACAGGGATACAAGAGAGTATCTGTTATGTTTCCTCTGGGGAATGCAGGGTGGGTAACAGATATAGAAGTACATCAAGAAGAGATGCTAGGGAAATGGCCAGACTGCACAAATTAGAGTGGAAAAACTGCAGACTAGTGGCACACAGCTCCATATTTCCCTTCTCAGAATCCACTAGCTCTCAATGCCAAGTTCTTGCTAGGCTGGGGATATAGCTCAATTGGTAGAGTGCCTGCTTTGCAAGCACAAGGCCCTGGGTTCAATCCCCAGCACCACCAAAAAAAAAAAAAAAAAAAAAAAAAAAAAAGGATTTATTTTACTATTCTATAGCTGCTGGTCATAAATATTTATTTATGGAGTGTTAAAATTGTTTTTCATTTTTAGGAGTTATATATACCACTAAAATAAAGCATCACTACACAGATCTGCTAAATTTTATCCTCAATACAGAGGGGCAGGCTAAGTAAAAGAAGATGCAGTTGGGTAGAGTGGTGCTGTAATCCCAGCATCTCAGCAAGCTAAGGCAGGAGGATCTCAAGTTTGAGGCCAGCCTCAGCACCTTAGTGAAGTCCTAAGCAACTTAGTGAGAACCTATCTTAAAATAGAAAATAAAGGGTTGGGGATATGGCTCAGTTGGTAGAGTGTTTGCCTCGTAAGCACAAGGTGCTGGGTTCAATCCCCAGTACCACAAAAAAAAGAAAAGAAAAAGAGCTGGGGATGTGGCTCAGTGGTAAAGCACCCCTGGGTTCAATCCCTGGTACCTGCTCCTCCCTGGAAAAATATTGAAAGACACTGTACACAGAAGGACACATATTGTCTGATTCATTTATATGAAATGTCTAAAACAGATAAATCCACAGACAAAAAATAGATTAGTGATTACTGGGTAGAGGTGGGGAGAGGATATACAGTAACTATTTAATGGGTACAGGGTTTCTCCTTGGGTTGATGAAAATATTCTGAAATTAGATAGTGATGACACAGGCATGACAGTGGGAATATAGTAAAAACTACTGCATTGTATACTCTAATTGGTTAAAATGGTGAATTCTGTTATGTGGATTTTTTCTCAATTAAAAAAAAAAAAGAGAAAACCACAATTAAAATCTTCTAGCTAGGTTTTTGCATGAATCTTGACAAAATTATCTCTGATAACAAAAACCAGAATAGTGGTTACTAATGGGGGAGGGTGATGACTAGCAAGAGGTCTGAGGGACCTTTCAGGTAGGGTGAGAATGTTCTGAGCGATGGTATAAATATAAATATGTTATCCATGCAAAGTTTGGAAGAATTGCCCACCTCAGTCTTTTTATGTGTGTGGAACTAGGGAACAAACTCAGAGGTGCTTTACTACTAAGCTTCATCCCTAGCCAGTTTAATTTCTGAAAAATTTTATTTATTTATTTATGAACTCACTGGCACTTTGTCACTGAACTATATCCCATCCTTTTTTCATTTTGAGACAGGGTCTCACTAAGTTGTTGAGGTTGGCCTTGAATTTACAATCCTCATGCCTCAGACTTCCAAGTCCCTGGAATTATAGGTATGTGTCACTGTGTCAGGTTCAGTCACTTTTATTTTAAGACTGGATCCAAGTTGTCCAGGGTGGCCTTGGACTTGAAATCCTCCTGCCTCAGCTTCCCAAGTAGCTGGGATTATTATAGGCACGTGTCACTATCCTGGCCACACTTGAATGTTATGCATTTCTTTACATGAACATTATACCTCAAAACTTTGCCTTTTTTTTTTTTTGGTGATACTGGGGAACTAGGACCTTGCACACTCTAGGCAAGCAATCTACCAGTAAGCTATATCTCCAGTCTTCAAAACATTTTTTTATCCTTAAATTTAAAAATTTAAATCCTAAATAAAAATTACATCTTGGTGGCTTTGAAGAAATTAAAACTTACCTGCGGACTGGGTATACAGAGCAGTGATACAGCATGCTCAAGGCCCTAGAGATTTCATCCCCAGCACCACCCAAACAACAAAAACAACTTATTTGGGTTATAAACCAGGGAATATTTTATCTCATACTTCAGAAATAAAATAAGTGAAACAAAGATGGTACTGGAGCTGAGGAGTAAAACAGCACACTTACTTGTGAGTTGGGGTCATAGTAGAGCCCTGTTATTGGATCATAATAATATCCTGAAGATTCATCATACTGGTAAGTGGATGTGTCAGGTACTGCTACAAAGAAAAAGTCAGCACACAGTCATTCCAGGTAAGAAACTAGCTTTATTTCTAAGCCAGTAAGATGAAGCAGGCCTTAATGTTCTTTTTCTCACATCCCCAAGTGTCCCTCTGACACCCACAAAGGGAGAGGAACTTTTATTAAACAAAGACACAACTAGGACCTTCCAACTGTCAACAGTCCCATGAGGTTTGGCTTACCATATTTGGTACCAGGAACTACACCAGTGGGGGAAGCAGCTGGGGCCTGTGTACTTGTGCTAGTGCTAGGCTGTGCTTCCTCAGTCTGGAAAGAACAGCAGCTTCAATATAATTTCAACTGTAAAGTCTTTTAAGAGAACTAAACCACTGCAATAATCTAGGAGGAAGGGCTCCCCTGACAAGATATTCTGCAACAAGGATTGAAGGCAATCCTTCAGCATAATATATATTGATAACTTTCTTCCTAAAGGTCAAGTTGAAGCATGCACACTCCATTTGGAGTTTTATTTTTAAAATATATGCACATACACACAACAAAATTATTATCTAATACTATAAGACAGATAAACGTGCTGGAATGTGTATTACTCAATCCTGGTTTATACAGCAGGAAAGATAGTATTTGTACAGCAACACGAAGTTTCCCCAACAGTCTTGCAGTCTGTATTTAAGAGAACAAGATTACCGGAGAGCCAGGTGGATTGGAAGTCTGATTATACAACTGGGGACTCTGGGATACCACAGCTGCTGAGGTGGTGTTCACTGCTGTGCCTGATGATAAAAGAGGTTAGGAGAGCTTAGGCATTAAACTTCAAGCCAACTATTTATATCTGTAAAACCCAACCTAGTCTTCTGTCTTTATCTTCCCTTAGTATTAGGGATTGAACCTGGGCACTTCACCACTGAGCTATATCCCCAGCCCTATTTCACAGTTTATTTTTATTTTGAGACAGGGTCTTCCTAAGTTGCTGAAGCTGGTCTCTAACTTAGCCTCCTGAGTAGCTAGGATCATAGGTGTGCACAACCATACCCAGCACAGTCTTCTGTTCTTGTATATAAGTACCTTTTTTTTTTTTTTTAATTTTTTTCAGTTGTCAATGGACCTTTATTTATTTTTATATGTGATGATGAGAATCAAACCCAATGCCTCACGCATGTTGGGCAAGCACTCTGCCACTGAGTTACAACCCCAGTCCCAACAGTTCTTAATAACTTAGTTCCCACTCAGGATCTGGAATCTATGACACTTTCATCTTCTTATAATCCTACTTAAATGTGATATGCAAAGTTAAGGATTCTGTATGATGGCTAAGAAGGAAGTGGAGGGAAAAAAAGCTGTATTTGCTCTGGGTTGAGAAAAGACTGGTATACAAGGCTTTTATAATTCTGGAATGAAAACTTGAGGAGAGGTTTCCTGACCCTTTTTTTTTTTTTTTTTTCCAAAAGTTTTAAAACAAGTTTATTGAGATAAAATTGAAGTTCATGTCTCCAAACCTCTGCCCGCAAGCACAGAAACATACACATGCATGCTTCCTGACCCTTTTGATTGGTATGTGAGCACAACTCTAAAGCCTCTCTGCCCTCTTTACTCACCTGAACTTATGACTTCTAACATAGAGCTGAATTTCAAGAATAAAACTCCTTATAACACACTGGCTCTTGATATACACTAACAACCCTAACCTTCCCCAGAACCTTGGGTATATGGTGACAGTCATGGATGTACCCTCCATATTATTGTAGGGATATGAACTTGTAGCTTTGGGTTTAGTTAAGTAAGACACCTTGTCATATTTCCTCAACCTTAAATTGCTTAAACAAAAGGCAAAAAGGAGATGAAGCTTATTACCTGATGCAGATGATGCATCAGATTCCAATCCTCCAGCTTGTTGCTGATAAAACTGCTGGTAATCCTGTGAGTACTGAAGGAAAGTCCACCATTAAAGCTGCTACTCTCAGACATATTCTACAGAGTAGATGCTGAATGCTGTTCAAATCCACCTACCTGAGCATACTGGGCATAACCATCTTGTCCTGGCTGTAGGTAACTGTAGTCAACACTGCCTCCTTCGCCACTTTGAGACTGCAAAATATTAAATGAAAAGCAACCAAAGACAAATTTAGTGAATATCAAATAAAAAAGCTAGGAAGCACCCTGTAAAAATATCCAGAGAGTTTCTATTTCAAGTATCACAGGAGAGGTCATTTGGGAGCCATGAATACACTACTCCAAGCAAAAAGATACTTTCTCTTACCTGGGTAGATGACCACTGAGCAGCAGCAATAGCTGTACTTGCCACAGAGAAGGCGCTGACCCGGTTGCCATCTGGGAGGACCAAGTCTCTGAAATCACAAAGATTCAATCAGGTGATTCTATCTCAGTTTGTCCCCAATTAGTGTCCCCATACTACCAAAGGAGCAGTAATTGACACCGGTCTTTTGTCAGCCCTCAAATGTGGACAGGGGGAAGGGTCTTGGTGGGGCAATTTCTTAGTAGGCAAGTGTCTTTGTTATATATCACTGCTCTACTTCAAAGTGTCACCTAAAAAAATATCTGTTGGATGAATAACGATACTAGAAAAGAGCACTAGACCGAAGCTCTATATACATGAAGCTACAAGCATGCAGTTATGCAGGAAAAGATTATTTCCAGATGGGCTTGCACTATACTGCTGCAGTTTGCACAGAACATGTTCTCAATCCATCTGCCATGCTTTGCCTTTATCCTGTTTTGAAACCATTTCTGGCAATCACTATCAACTGGAATAAGCTCTAAGAAAGAAAATCAACTCCCTCTTAGCCTTCAACTAGCGAGAAGAGTATCTCAGTGTTGTGAGCATGGACTTGAAGTACAGTTGGTGAAGCATCTTGACAAATGTGCAGATGCAGTAGTTTGAAATAAGGATAGTGAACTCACTCACTTTCTGGCACTTTTCGCAAAATCAACCCCAATAGTTTTCCCATCAATTTTCAAAGGAGGATGCAGACTCTGTAATATCTGAAGCAGCTGAGAAGCATCCTAGAGGAGAATGTGAAGAAAAACAATTTTGTCACATAATTAAGTCTCTTTCTACCCTCTACCACATACAAGAAATAAACAAAGCAATCTAGCTGGGTATGGTGGTGCCTGCCTATGATTCTAGCTACTTGGGGGAGGTCAAGGCAGGGAGATCTTATGTTCGAGGCTAGCCTCCACAACTAAGCAAGACCCTGGGGGTTCAATCTCCAATATTACCGAAACAAAAAGGAAAAACAAAACCAAACCACTACCAACAGTTATTTCTTTTCTTTTCACCAATGAGTTACATCTCAGTTCTTTTTAAATTTTAAATCTCTCACTAAGTTGCTGAGGCTGTCTTCACACCTGTGATTCTCCTGCTTTAGCCCTCCCAAGTCACTGGGATTAGAGGTGTGCACCATTGCACATCATTTCCTACTGTGTTTGCAGATATGAAATCTTGAGGAATGAAATACCTCCAGGACATGAAGGTATCCAGTGTTAGTAAAGGAACGAAATTAACATAAAACAAAGTATGAAGGACTAAACTGTGGCTCAAACTTTAGTTCTCTAAAGGCAAATGCATTCTTTTTGCTACTTATCAAAGAAATAAGTTTCTTAATTTAGCACTGCAAAACTGTTAATATATAAGCATAAACCTTGTCTCTGGGAGTCTCATATTCAAAATAATCAAAATTGGGTAAACTGCTTGCCTCTTTTTTATTGGTACCAGGAACTGAACCCAGGAGTGTAACCACTGAGCCACAACCCCAGGCCTTTTTTGAATTTATTTAGAGATAGGATCTTGCTGAGGTGTTTAGGACCTTGCTAAGTTGCGGAGGCTGGCTTTGAACTCACAATCCTCCTGCCTCAGTCTCCTGAGTCACTGGGATTAAAGGTGTATGCCATTCTGTCTGCCTCTTAAAACTGTTCTTTTTTGGTGCTGGGGATCAAACCTAGGGCTTCCACATGTAAGCACAGATTCTAACACTAAGCTCCACTCCAAGGGCAAAATTTATTCTTTTTTTTGTTTTGTTTTTAGATTATCATCAGTTTATTATAAAAGAGACATGGAAATTATTTACATGATGAAAAATTTCAGAAGTTCAGTGGAATGAGCAGCTTCACACGATGCCATTTCAACAGTGATTTGTTTCAGTCTACATACTTTCCAAGAAAGTCACCATCTCTAAATAAGAAATAATCCTTGTCATCTAGAACTACTTTGGTGCCTCCATACTTTGGGAAAACAACTTTATCTCCAACTTTCACACTAACTGGCTGAATCTCTCCACCCTTTCCTTTAGAGCTTGATCCCACAGCTACTACTGATGCTTACAGTATTTTTTCTTGAGATTTTTCTAGAAGCATAATGCCTCCTTTGGTTACAGTTTCGGCTGCACTCCTTTTGACCAATACCAGGTCAAAGAGTGGAAGAAACTTTCTAAATGCTTGTCTGGTCCTGACTCTTGCTGCCGCAGTTAGGACTCCGCTCTCGCACCACTGCTGTAGAGACCCAAAATTTATTCTTTTAAAAATCAAAGATTCAATAAGATCCTCACCATTGCTGAAGATAGCTGCACAAACGCAAAGCCTCTGTTCTGTTGGGTCTGTTTGTCTTTTATGAGACGAATGTTATTGACTGCTAAGGATGCATAGGGAGACAGTGCTGTCATGATGGAATCCACCACAGTGTGCGGAGCTATGTTCCGAAGAATGATTGCTGGGGGCGAATGAGACAAATGGCATAAACGTGTACATGTATTCCCACCACCAATGCTTGTTTTCAAGACAGGTTTAAATACAAACAAAATCCATTTTGGGGAGTTTTGGTGAATTTTTCACCCTTATGTGGAGAAAATTAAAAGCAAATCTTTGAGACAACCTAAAGCAGCTGTTGCTCATTAAAATAAAAGAACTGAAATTTCCAACTGAGGTCAACTTTTAATACAAAAATCAAAAGATTATGCTTGAACTTACTGTCACAGTAGTAATCAACAGACTGAACTGACTCCGTGGTTCCGGGGGGCACTTCCTGTTCAGAGTCTAAAAGAAAAACAAACCACATTGAAAACAAAGATACATTAAAACCCCCAAGCTTTTATTTTAAGTACACCTAATAGTCTTTTTTTTTTTTTTTTTTTTAAATGATTTGTGGCTATAGTAAAACACCGTAATTTTGACATGCTTAATGTGGAATGCAAACATTGAGCCACTGCAGAACAGGAATCGTACTAACAAAAAGCAGATGTAGGATGCAAACACAGTGAGCAGACTGAATTCTGGAAAACAAAAAAGGAATTTTCTGGGCGAACAGCTCATCCTGTAGAGCACTCGCTGAGCGTGTGCACGGACCCGAGTTAGGATCCCCGGCACCTAGGAGAAGAACCAATAGCGAAAAAAGGAATTTTCTGTGCTCACAATCATCATCAGCATTTACCTAACCTAAGGTTAAAAAAAAGGCTTAAGGAAAAGATACAAGTTACTTGTTTAAACGTCCTAAAATCTATTCTTTTCCTTAGGTTCAGATAATTTCAGAGTCAAGTTTTATATTTTCCAAAGAGCTGAATCCATGCTTACCAAACTTGTCTGCTCCACATCGGAAACATTTTAGTCTTTTCCGGAAATTGTTAAGGCAGCACTGAAAAAGAAAAGTTTAATCTGTAATTATTTCTTACATTAGGCCAAACTTTCTACCAACAATGTGGGTTAAAGCAATGAGGTCATAGGTAAGTTCAGTAATATAAAAAAAAAGCAGAAGTTGATCATGTAGCTGAGACAAGGGTGCATAACCTAAATATTTATTTATTTATTTTATGGTATTCAGGATTAAACACAGGAATGCTTTTTCACTGAGATACATCCCCAGTGATTTTTGTTTTTTATTTTGAGAAGGGTCTTGCTAAGTTGCTAAGGCTGGCCTCAAATCTGTGATCCTCTTGCCTCAGTTTCCTGAATCGCTAGGATTATAGGTATGTGCCACCATGTCTACTTAACACACAAAGTTAGAATGTTAGACCATGTAAATACTTCCAAGACAAACAAGTTTGGTTATCTTTTGAAGTAGAATTCTATTTGTATATTTATGGTACTGGGGATTTAACCTAGAGACACTCTACCACTGAACTACCCAAACAGCCCCTTTTATTTTCCATTTTGAGATAAGGTCTTCCCTAAAATGCTGACGTTGGCCTAGAACTTGCAATCCTCCAGACTTCCTAGCTGCTGAATGACCAATGTGTGCCACTGCACTCAGTTTCTTTTTTAAATTGAAAGAGCACTGTATACACGCAAACACAGTGTAGACTGAACACTATCTAGTCCCCTGCTGGATATGTGCAGGAAAAAGAATTTAACTACGCTCAAAATAGCAGTATCAGCTTGGTGTAGTGGCAAACACCTATAATCCCAGTAACAGGTAGCTGAGGCAGGAGGATCACAAATCTGAGGTCAGCCTGGGCAATTTAGCAAGACCCTGTCTCAAAATATAAATAAAAAAGGGCTGAGGGGCTGAGGATGTGGCTCTTGTCTGACCACATCCTTGTGAGTCCCTGGGTTCAATCTCTTGCATTGAGGGGGAAAAAAAATGGTGTGTGTGGAAGGGGTAGCTCAATGGTAGAGCTCCCCTAGGTTAATCCCTAGCACTACCACCACCACCACCACCACCACCAACAACAACAAAAATTTATGTCTAAGTTCAAAATGTTAGCTGGGTGCAGTGGTGCACGCCTGTAATTCCAGTGGTTTGGGAGGCTGAGGCAGGAGGATCGAGAGTTCAAAGCCAGGCTCAGCAATGGTAAGGAGCTAAGCAACGCAGTGAGACTGTCTCTAAATAAATAAAAAATAAGGGCTGGGGATATGGCTCAGAGGTCGAGTGCCCATGAGTTCAATCCTCAGTACCGCCCCCCCCCCCGCCAAAGTTCAATATGTACTGGTGTCAGGTCCGTTAACAGACCTTATATCAAGGTTCTCAAGGATTTTCGTTAATAAAATTTTGGTGGTGATGGGGTACTGGAGATTGAACCCAGAGGGTATTCTACCACTGAGTTGCCTCCCCAGTCCTCTTCTTTAAATTAAAAAAAAAAAAAAAAAAAAAAAAAAAAATTTTTAAATTTTGAGACAGGGTCTTACTAAAGTTGTTCAGATGGGCCTTGAACTTGCAATCCTATCTCAGTCTTTTGATTAGCTTGTATTAAAGGTGTGTGCCATCGTGCCTGGCTTCATTAATAAAATTAAGAGACTAAGCCAGGTGCAGTGGCGCACACCTGTAATCCCAGGGCTGGAGAGACTGTGGCAAGAAGACTGTGAGTTCAAAGCCAGCCTCACAAAGTTAGTGAGGCTCTAAGCAACTTGGTGAGACTCTGTCCCTAAATAAAATATAAAAAGGAATAGGGATATGGCTCAGTGGTTAAGTGCCCTGGGTTCAATCCGCCCCCTGCAAAAAAGAGACTAAGCAAGACAAGCACAGTGGCACATGACTGTAATACCTCCAAAGGCAGGAGGATCACAAGTTCAAGGCCTACCTAAACAACTGAGCAAGACCATGTCTCAAAATAAAGAAACAAAATGGACTGGGGATGTAGTTCAGTGATAGAGTTAGTATTGCTGGGTTTAATCTCCAGTACTTCAAAAACAAAAAACAAGAGTGACCATGTTAAAAGTTGAGAGCTCCAGAATTCAACAAATTACAGTAAAGTGAAACACCTAAAGTCTTTTTTTTTTTTGTATTTTATTCAGAGATGGTCTCACTAAGTTGCTTAGGATCTCAATAAGTTGCTAAGCCTGGCTGTGAACTTGTGATCTTCCTGCCTTAGCCTTCTGAGTTGCTGGGATTACAGGCATGCACCACTGTGCCGGGCCTAAAATCTTAACTGAAACTCTGGGCTTAAAAACCTGCATCTTCATCTAACAAAATCTTTATTAAAGTTCTGGGGATTCTGTCCTCTAATACTAGCACAGGAGGAACCAAGGAAAGTCACAAAGCACAAAAATTACCTTATGATATATAATAAAAGACACAATATATGATATATAATGAGAGGTACATGATATATAATAAGAGCTGGTGATTATACACAACTATTTTCCTTGTTTGGACATCGAACAAACAGAAAAACAACAAAACCTTAAAGTAGTTTTGTTTATTTAGGAAGTACACATGCTTACCTTGTTACAAAGCCAATCTTCAAACTTAGGTCTGGGATTGCTATAATGCATTGCGATGTGCTTTCCTTGAATCACCAACTTTTTCTGTAAGAAAAAAAGTAATTAGTTATTCCCATTGTGAGGAACATGTGTCCATTTTCCCAGGGCAGAGCACACTTCGGAAAAATCAGTGCTCTGGAATTAAATGGACAACATACGGGGAGGACCAACCACCGCCACCTATACTCTGCCCATCCAATCCTTCAGATAGGCAGTAAGAGAATGGGATGCGGAGTAAAGGTAAACGGAGTCAGGGAGTGCTGAGAAAGCTGCCAAACGCTAAACGCTGACATGCACCAGGCCGTGTCTCCAGCAGAGACAGAAGTCCTAACATTCAGCATTGACAGGCTGCCTGAGAGTGACAGTTTATTTCAAAAAGCAGAAAACAGACCTCTCCCAGTTGAGACTGTCTCCTGCATTAGCCCTTAGCATGATGTCCTTGGGCTTTGCTTCACTTTTCCCCAATTCCCATCCTTAAGCAAAGTAGCTTTTATATTTCCCCTTCCCCCGAACTCAAGCTTCAGGATGTGTCCTTTGGGGAGACAAAAGGAGGGGAACTCATTTTTAAAGGGATTCTGATTTTAAGTCTTTCTCAGGAAGGACTATTCTGAATGCCACCAACTCTAAAACATCTAAATGAGATTTCTTCCTGTCAAATGCAACCATGTCATGTCCTAGGTGACAGATGTGTTTTTTTCACTGAATGGATGGTACTTGCTTCAGGATGAGTAACCAGGAGGCCAATGAAGTTTCTTCAGGGGGGTAGGAAAGTTTCACAAAAGTGTACACCACCTCATCCTTCAAGTCAACCAAGTGACTAAAAGGCACTTTAAAAGGTCAAACTCCGAGTTCAATCAGTCTAGCTAAGAGTATACCTAGCACCTGCCCCCAGAGAGCCTTCATTTAATAGGAGCACAATTTTTTTTTTTTCCTTTTTTTTTTTGGAGGTGGGGGAAATGGTGGGATTGGGGGTAATTGACGCTATCAGAACAGATTTAAGTAGGAGGTTAGATATTCAGATTTTTAAGGCGTCTAACCCCTCTAACTACATGTACTGTTGAGCAATTTGGTTCTCACAAATTCTGGAATGTTTAAGACATTCTATAAATGTTGTCTCTGCAATATCTAAAGGCAAGACTACATGTCTGGCCAAGAGGGAAAGAGTTAAAGGGTCATCCACTCACTGTGAAGTACAGAAGCAAATATAAGCTGGGAGATATGTCAACAGAGCATCCCACTAGGAGGGATGTATGTTAGGGGAGACTCCAAACTACCACTGGGTCCCTAATCCTATTGGTTTTTTATTTCTGGAGTGATTTTGAACTGTAACAAAGTATCAGACATTAATATAGCTTTGTATACATTAAAATTGTGGAGACTTTTAAATTAACTGTCCTATAGGCTTAAATTTTTTAGGAGTTTTAAACTCCTAAATTAGTCACTGTGACACATCCACTGCAACAAAAGATACTGACAAGTGGACTCACATGAGACTTGCTGTATATTCTGGATTTATTAGGATGGTATCCACAATATGAAATGAATTAAGTTGTACTTTTATAAGAATAGATTGTGACTTTTGGGTTAAGAAACTGAGTCTCATTAAAAATCTTAACAAATCATCAAAGTGATACCCTTGTTAGTAAATCTTGTAATAAACAATTGTATTACCAAAGAATATAAATCTTTTCATGGATGACTCCAGTCAAAATGCTGCAGAAAAGCAACATGAGTCAAGCAAACTTCCCAGAATGCACTTGGTTAAAGGCATTCAATATTGTGCTTTGGAGTTCATGCAAAAATTTTAAGGGCCAAGCACTGAACATTGTATCTTGACAAACTGAAGAATACTTCAGTTAATGCTACATTAAAAAACCATAAATGATTTGAACAGACTGCAAAAGGCATTCACAGGGAGATTAGAAATGTTAATGCCATTCTAACCACATTAGATGGCAGTAAGACACCACTCCCATTCTAATTTCAGACATATTTTTCATAAATACCACTAGGTTCTTAAATAAAAATGGTCCCTAAAGACCCATCTAAGCAGTTATACCTCCAGGAGGCTTGTGGTATCCAGGCAGAAATAAGAAATTACTTATAAAAATGCCTGCAACAGCCTTCCGTTATGTCTTCTTCACTGTCAAATGGAGCACTTGATATTCTAAGTTTACTCTCACTGGATATTATGAATAGGAAAAATGAAACATAAAGATATTGTGGTAATTACCAGACAGGTACTCTGTAGTTAAAAGTTCTGCCAGGTAGCCATGTTCAAAAGCACAACAAATTCTGCAATGTAGTAGCTGGAACTATATTTATTCTACTCGTGTTAATTTTAATATATACAAAGCTCTTTTTTTTTTTTCTTTTTAAAGTCACTCCTTTGGAACAAACCACTCCTTCAACCTTTTTTTTTTTTAATTGTACAGACTTGTTCCATTTTCATGAATATCTAGACTTGGTGAGTGAAGCAACCTGATTGGCTTCCATCCAGCTGGTAGCATCTTGCAAGTGATAAAACTCCACGAAGGCGAAACCACGGCTTACACCTAGAGACAGCATTCAGATATAGACGGGATACTCGTGTTAGTCAGTTCCTTTATAACAGGTGAATCTCTCTCCCACTGCTTCAACACTGCGTGACAAAGCCAATTGGGAAGCAGCTTTACAAATGTGACTTGACTTGGGGATCTTCTTGATACTTTGCCATGGCAAGGAACAAGCCGCCTGAACTAAATGCCACTCCATTTGATTCCACGCTTAAAGTAACCATGCAACCGACTACAGTCAAACAAGGAGTTTATAAATCACTACTTACCGAAGGAAAAAAAAAAGCCCCTAAAAACAAAGTTTTAAAAAAGTTCCTCAGATGCTAACATCGTTTTCAAAGAGTCACATTCCTTAGCCATGGCAAACCTTTCATTCTGAATTCATGTGCTTGAAGACTGGGGGTATCAGGATGTTCTTTAGGGACTGAGGTGGGGATGGGGAAGAGAACCAGAACAGTAGGAACTAAGCAAGCTCTCACCTGTTTTCCTCTTCATCAGCCTCACATCTGCAGGCTGAGGGCCTTCAAAGGACTCCATCATTTCTCGAATCTGCAGAGTTTTACACATTTACAGTTAAAGTTTTTGCCACACACTATTTTACATCAAAGGAAGTTTAAGGAGTAGGGATTAGATCATGTGGTCAATTACCCAAGTTTTTAACTTATATCACACCAAAATGCAAATTTCCTTAAACAGCACGCATGCTGCCTAGAAATTTCCTCCAGGCACAATTATTTATTCTATGATATAGGCCTTGCTCATTGTATGGTGCCCTTAAGACTACCCCAATATCCTGTTTTAAAGGATGCAGACAGAAAATGAGATTGAAAAAGGCAGAGGTCAAGTGTGACGGTGCACCCCTGTAATCCCAGCAGCTCAGAAGGTTGAAGCAGGATGATCCCATGTTCAAGCCAGCCTTAGCAACTTAGCAAGACCTGTTTCTAAATAAAATGTAAAAAAGGGCTGGGGATGTGACTTAGTTGTTAAGCACCCCTGGGTTCAATCCCCTGTAACAAAAAGTAAAACTAAATAAATAAAAAATAAAATAGGAGAGAATATGTCACTGTCTGCTGAAGTATGACTATTCAAGAATAAATAACTAGAAAAAGTGGAGCCTGCTCAAGGTAAACATGTTCTTTACAACATCTTAAAATTAAATAATCTTGGGCTAGGGATATAGCTCAGTTGGTAGAGTGCTTGCCTCACACACACAAGGCCCTGGGTTTGGATCCCCAGAACCACAATAAATAAATAAGTAAATAAATAAATAATCTTAAATTTATATTAATGGTGAAAAGTAACAAGGTTCACAACATTCTTAGATTCCTAATAAACATTAATTAGACCTACAGGAAATACTCTGGATAGCAGCTCTGGATGGCAAACTAATTCTTTATTGCAAAAGGCAATGATAAACCAGATGTGGTGGTGGATGCCTATAATTCTAGCTACCTGGGAAGCTGAGGTAGGAAGACTGCCTCAAGTTCAAGACCAGAACGAGCAATTTAGGGAAACCATTTCAAAAACCAAAACCAGACCAAACCAAACCAAACCAAACCAAACCAAACCAACAGCCAGAGATGCAGCTTAATGGCAGAATGCTCCTGGATTCAATCTCCAGAACTGCCCCAAATAAAAAAGGTAATGATTAAAAAATTAATTGGTTTCTTCATCAATTATATAAGACAATAATACTTCCAGGAAAAATATGGTCAAATTTGGGAAACTGAGATTCCCAGTGGGCCCTATTTTCTAGTTAGCCAGCAGGGTTACATATAGTAAAATTTTATTATTCACAGATCCCTATTTGTGAATTTACCTATACACCAAAATTTGTAACCCCCAAATCAATACTTGCAATACTCCTATGGATATTTGTGTGCATATAGAGACGAGTGAAAAATCTGAGTTGCCCGAGCACATGTTCCCAGCTGACATCTGGGATGCTTTGTCCTGTTTGAACTTTCACACATTTCTAGCCTAATGTTTTTCATGTTTTTTTTTTTTTTTTTGTGTGTGTGTGTGTGTGTGTGTGTGTGTGTTATTGTGCTGTTTAAAATGATTCCCCAAGCACAGTACTAAAATGTCACTTGTGAAAGCACAAGACTATGGTGTACGTTATGGAGAAAATGTGTGTATTTGGTAAGTTTTATTCAGGTATTAGTTATTCAGGTATTGATGGGCTGAGTTCAATTTAAAAAAAATTTTTTTTGTAGTTGTAGATGGACAGAATAGCTTTATTTTATTTGTTTATTTTTTGGTGCTAAGGATTGAACCCAGTGCCTTACATGTGACAAGCACTCTTGTCACTCTTGTCACTGAGTTACAGCCCCAGTCCCAAGTTCAATGTTAATGAATCAACAATATATAGGCATTTCTAAACAAGAACACATAAAACAAGTTTCCGGGTGGCATAGGCCTGTGATCCCCAAAACTTGGGAGGCTGAGATAGGAGGATTACAAATTCAAAGCCAGCTTCAGCAACTTAGTGAGACTGTCTCAAAATAATAATAATAAAAAGATGGGCTAGGGATGTGGCTCAATAGAAAAGCACCTCTGGGTTTAAGTCCCAGTACCAAAAACAAAAACAAAACAAAAATAAACCAAAAAACTCAACAACAATAAAACAGCAACAAAAAACAAGTTTCCAGCTGAGTGTGGTGGCACATGTCTATAATCCCGGCTACTCATGAGGGCAGAAAGACCAAAAAAGTTCAAGGCTTGGGATGCAGCTCAGAGGTAAGCACCCCTGGGTTTGATCCTTACTATCCCCACTCCACAAATAAGTTTCTACATTGATTGGGTGACAAAAAAATGTGCCCCCCTCCCACTTTTAAGAACCTTTTATTTCCTCTAGGAGCAATGGTGTAGTGTTTATGGTGACTTTATGGAAAGTAATAACCAAGAATGGGGGGGAACAGAATGTATCTGTTTTTTCACATCAAAGTGCTACACTAAGCTACCATAAGACTCAGAATTATACTTAGTAACAGAATAAGTAAAAAGAGTTAGTCACCAGAGTAAACATAGTTACTAAAAAAAAGTCCATTCCTTACACATATAGTAAAGTAACCAAAGACAGTTACCCTCAAGAGTTTGCATGTTGCAAGGTGAAGGGGGCTACATTAAAAAAGGAAACAGAATGACATACAGGATGTATTAAAGTTCAGGAGACTAAATAACCTTTCTAATGAAATTTATGGATCTTTACTTGGAAGGGAACTATAACTAAAGAACACTTGTTTATTTTTCATTAAGATTTTACCTTGGGAACACAGATTTAATGATATAAAGCAGATATAAACAGCTTAAAGGACAAAACAATGACAACTTCCATCTAAAACATCTAAAATTGGGGGAGACCGTGCTGGGCACAGTGTGGCAAGCCTGCAATCCTGAGAGACTTGGGAGGCTGAGGCAAGACCACAAGTTCAAAGTGAGCCTGGGCAAGTTAGGAAGATCCTGTCTCAAAATGAAATAAAAGGAATAGGGATGTAGTTCAGTGGTAGACCTCTTCCCTAGCATTCATGAAGCCCTAGGTTCCATCCTCAGTACTGGGGAAAAACAAAAAATCTACCATCCCAACAAATATCAAGATCCTAATTATTTGAAGAACACTGTACAATATTTGGGAACCTCAGAAATTCTATTTTGAGGGGCTGGGGTGTGGCTCAGTACTAGAGCATTTGCCTAGCATGGTGAAGCTCTGGGTTCAATCCTTAGCACCACATAAAAATAAAGGTATTGTGTCCACCTGCAACTAAAACAAAAAATTCTACTTTGAAAAACAACCTCTGGAGGAATAAAGGGCTAGAGTCAGAGCAGCTACTGTGGATTTGGCTATCAGAGAAAGTCTCTCTGGAAAGGTGAACTTTTGAGCTAAAAATCTATGGATTACAATGAGGTTTCCAAAAATACTTCCAACTGATTATATCTCCATAAAGTTGCTTTTCATGCGCAAGGCTAAGTGTTGTCAGAGATGAATTCAGCAATTTTAACTTCAATTCTGACATTGTTCTTAAGGATTCTGTGATGGACATTACACACAAAGACAAGAAAAATGCTTGCAACATATATGACAAAGACTTCCTACACACCTATTAAAGAAGGAAAACAATGGAAAATTGGGTACGTAATAAGAACAATTCACAAAAAGGAAAATAAAATTGAGAGAGCCAAAAAGTATAAGAGAAAATGCTCACACGGATAATAAAGACATGCAAGTTAAAACTACAAGATAATAGCTGGATACAGAGGTGTACACCCGTAATTCCAACTTGGGAGGCTGAGGCAGGAGGGTCCCAATTTCAAGGTCAATCAGAGCAACTAAGTGAGGCCTTAAACAATTTAGAAAGACCCTGTCTCAAAATAAAACAGGGCTGGGGATATAGCTCAGAGGTGAAGTGCCCCTCGGGATAATTCCCAGCATTCAAACAACAACAAAACAAACTTATGGGAGCCACTTCTGTTTAAAGATGTGTGAAATATAGTTATCCTACTCCTGTCTTGTTATCAGAAGGACAGCCCCAAGTAGCTAAGGCATTGATTGCTTCCCCCATACGTCAACTTCCGCTGTGGGTTCCTAGAGGTCATATATGATAAATCAGCAAGACTTCCTGAATCAACTTTGCATCTTCCTGCTCCAGGCTCCTGAGATGCTGGGATGACAGGTGTGTGCCACCACAACCAACAAGTTTATTTTTTGGTACTGGGGATTGAATCCAGGGGTGTTTACCAATGAATTACATCCTCAGCTCTTACCACTCTAAACGATGCAGCCTCTGCTGCTAGGCAAACTCCGTTAACTTTATTTTATGAAGACCCTAGCCACCAGCCCAACAGAACCTTCCCACCTACCTCTCCCCTGAGATCTTCTAACTCTTGCCAAATCAAGTCAGTTTTAAGCCCTTATTTAAATTCAGTACCTCCCTGTTTCCAGGTCTGCTTTATAAGATTCTCCTGCCTAGAAGGTCATTTACCACAACTTCCTCCCAGTTTTCTACCAGACCAAAACATTTCTATTCCTTAAGAATTAGCCCAGGGGCTGGGGTTGTGGTTCAGTGGTAGAGTACTCGACTACCATGTGTGAGGCACTGGGTTCAAGTCTCAGCACTGCATATAAATAAATAAAGGTCCATCAACAACTAAAAAAAAAAAAAAAAAACTTTAGAATTAGCACAACTAAAGTCTCCATGGAGTTATTCCTTATTTTCCACCAGTAATATTCTCCCTTAAATAAGCTTCCAGAGCTCTTCAGTAGCATCTCTTTCAATAGGAGCTCTTCCAACACCAACTCCCAACCCCTTTTTTAATTAAAAAAAAAAAATATATATATATTTATTATATATTATTATTTATATAATAATATATAGAGGGACTGAACCCAGGGGTGCTTAACCACTGAGCCACATTCCCAGCCCTTTTTAAATTTTGAGGCAAGGTCTCACTAAGTTGCTCAGGGCCTGGCTAAATAGCTCAAGACTAGCCTTGAATTTATGTTCCCCCTACCTCAGCTTCCTGAGTTGCTGGGATTACAGGTGTGTACCACCATGCCTGACCCACCTTTTTTTTTTTTTCTTTTTTTAAGAAAGAGATAGGGTCTCACTATGTTGCCCAGGAACTAGTCTTGAGTTCCTGGGCTCAGTCATCCACCCCTGACAGCCTCCTAGAGGACTGCACCAAAACCCTTTTTTTTTTTCCAGTGGTGCTAGGGATTAGAACCCACGGCCTAGTACATGCAAGGAAAGCACTCTACCAACTGAGCTACATCCCTAGCCCAGCCTTCTATTCATTATCACCATCATGGGCTAATCTCAGCTATTCATCCATACAGACAGGATTCATGGCTCTGCATCAGTGTGACATCTAACACAACACAAATAGTATATCAGGTATGCAGATTACACATAATACAATAACTACCTACCCACTGTTAACTAAAACATGTGGTCTCACAGTCATTATAATCATTACTTCCAGTGTTTAGAAACTAAACTTCTGTGAATCCAATGTTTATCTTCAGCTTTGTCTAAAATTCAACTAAACATTTGTCAGCATATTACTTGGTCTACTTTAGGACAACAGGTACTAGCACAATGGCTATGCATTTACTTCTTTTTAAAAACATGTTTCCAAACCGTTCACCAGCTACACCTGGGAACACAGAGATGACTGGTTTACAGTAAGAGATCTACTATATTATGGTAGAAATGAGACATATATGTTGATACTACAGTATAGATACTACATTAAAGTCACAAGTATAGTGCCTTGAGAATAGAGTAAGAAGAAATTCTGCCTGGTAGATCAGAAATGGCTTCACATAAAGGAGTCTCCAAGCAGCAAAAGTCACACTGGTAGAAAAAAGGATCCAGGTGATAGATATGGCTGAAAGAAAGGGTGAAGCCAGGATATTGTTGGAAATCAAGCAATGTCAAGTACACAAGGGCCCTCATTGTCCTGCCTGAGGAATGAGCCACGAAACAAATCCTCCTTTTCAAAAGGCTTCTCTGAGATTTCAAACAGATAGTAAAATTTTCATCATATCAAAAGGTGGCCATATTATGGAGAAATTGTTTTTACTGACATATCCTCACCTAATAAATAATCAACTCATTAAAAATGTATTGATTACTTTCCAAGAGGTAATGAAGGAATAAGACCTGTTCCTTGTATTTAAGGCACTCCTGAAAACTCTACACTAAGCTTCAAAGTCTAAATACAAATAGTAATTTACTTTTTTCTACCCTATAGATGGAAATAGATTTCACTAGTTAAGATATCAGCTTAAGACAAAACAGTAATGAGATAATAATGGTAGAAGCTCCAAGTTTGTTGTGCCTACTACTCATTAGAATTGTGGGTTCTTCTTACATCGCTCTCTGTGATGGTGATGGGAAGGCCGCGCAGCATGATGGTCTTGCTCTCCCTTTCATCGCTGATGTCATGCCTATAGTCATGCTCGCCATAGTCACCATCTGAATGGTAGCCATCTTCTGATCGGTCACTGTTTCTTCTTTCACGCTCTCTCTGATTCACAGTAAAATAAAATTATAATTAAAATCACCCTGCATCCTTTGATCAAGTCCCTTCACTCACAGAATTTGCCCTTAAAAAAATAAGTCAAAAGCGATAATAAAGAGTATTCCATGTTGGTGTTCACTGCAGTGTTTTCTAGAACAAGGACAATCATTTATTTAGTTCAGGAAGGATGTTTAATATAGTACACTAACACATAATGAAGCAAACACCATGAAATTGTTAGAATATGAAAATTAAATGCACACAAAAAGTAGAAAGAAGGAAAAGGTACAAAACTATTTGAACAGCATGATTACTTCTAAACAAAGCTACATATTCATATGGAAAGAAATGTGAAAGAAAGATGACCAAAACTACAACTTACATTATTCATTTCAAAACTGTCCAAGGCACAGAGCTTATATTATTATTATAACTTGTCTCACTTTTAAAATGGAAATAACACCTACCATGTAGGGTTATAGTGAGACTCATTAAATGAGTCCATGAAATCAAGTGCTCTAAAGAATACACAGTGAGTCCTATGTAAACAAACATTGGCTATTATGTCTATTATTATAAGGCTCAGGTTGTCTTTGTAGGGTATAGTTACATCAAATGTATTTCAGAATAATAGAAGGTTTAGAGGAGAAATTTTCATACTTAGAATACTTTTCAAGAATGCTGTACACACTATTCATAATTCTAACAACTCCATAAACATTTGCTGGTCACTCACCTCTGGACTGTCATAGTCTCGGTAGTCATCATATCTATCACCCCTCCGATCATCACTAGATCTTTTGTAATCTGAGTCCCTCCGCCTGCTTCTGGATTCACGTTCATCACGGTCATCTCTGTCTATGATGGAACCATATCTTCCACTACGCTCTGTTCTACTCACTCTGCCAGAAAAAGTAATTTATATTTAAAGTAAATAATTTTTTACTTTCAGGAAACATATACAGAGATCAGTTTATAAACTATGTCCAAATATTTAATGTATTCCTTTACATTTACTACCAAATTCCAATTTACAAAGATAACCACTGAGAATACCTACATCCTAAATGTAAAGACAATTTTTAGGAATTTACACTAAATTATAAAATATATCAAATATTTAGGTTGAATTTTTGGAGAAAGGGTTATATTCTCAAAACAGTCTTATGCTTTTTCAAGCCTACTGAGTACAAATGACCCCTTTCACTTAAAATTCACATCCCAGTAACCTAAGATAAGAAGAAAGCAATTACTCAAATTTCAAAGAATACATACTAGTTCATCTACTCTCAATGTACCACACCTACCAAGAAATGGAGCAATAACTTAGATGAGGTAAGTCAGTCCTCCCCACCAATCAGTTTATTAACCAAGTAGTTCATATAACAGGATAATTACTCAAAACTAGTATCCTCAGAGAACATTTATTTCTTGTACTATCTGGTTTATTTTTTTACCTGAGTTTCATGGTAAAATATAGGAAGCTTATACCCATCTCATCACAGATAAAATAGTTTTCATAAGTTATTTACCAGCTACATAAAATTACTATAAAATCACAAGAGAAAGCCAAAACTTTTAAGGAACAATTTTGACGTGAGTATACAGTAAGGCACAGTGGTGTACACCTGAAATCCCAGCAGCTTGGGAGACAGAGGCAGAAGGATTGAAAGTTCAAAGCCAGCCTCAGCAACTTAGTGAGGCCCTAAGAAATTTAGTGAGACCCTGTGTCTAAATAAAATAGAAAAAAAAAAAAAAAAGGGCTGGAATGTGGCTCTGTTAAGCACCCCTGGGTTCAATCCCTGGTACCAAAAAAATAAATAAAATAAAAATTTAAAAGTGAGTGACACAAATAAATCCCTTTAGAGCCAGGCATGGTGGTACATGCCTGTGATCCAATCAGCTCAGGAAGCTGAGGCAGGAGGATCACAAGCTTGAAAGGATCACAAAACCAGTCTCAGCAATTTAGCAAGACCCTAAGCAACTTAGAAAGACCCTGTCTCAAAATTTAGAAAGGGTTGGGGATGTGGTTCAGTGGTTAAGTGCCCCTGGGTCCAATTCCTGGTACCAGAAAGATAAAAAATAAAAACCAAAGCCCTTTGGGCTGTCAATGTGATCTATCATAGGGAACTGACTTAATACTAAGAAGGCCAGTGACTGGATAAGGAAGTTTATATATTTAAGTCAAATGGTCTGAGACGGAGTATCCCCAGTTGTTGACACAACAGCGAAATGCTCTCATTTTAATTCTCCACTAATTCTTTAGCTCTTCCTTCCTTCATGTAACACATGGTCCCAAGATTCTCAGCTTTCTTTGTTTAGATCATCTTGCTATTTAGGGGACAATAATGAGAAATAACATTTTCTGATTGTTCGCCACAGTGGCACTAAGCAAAATGTCAGATTCTATAATCTCTTGGCTTCTGAATGGGCGCTTGTTCACTCTTGGAACCCTCAGTGTCCCATTCCATTCTGGCTTCCTCTGCCTACTTACTACTCAGCTTTCAAGCTTCACCATAAGAATACTTTCTCCAGAAAGTTTTTCTAGCTGTGTACAAGAAAAAAAAATCATTTTTATGAGTTCTAACAGTACCCTAAATTTCTTTTATCATAACATGGTATACATAGTACTTTAAACCTCTCACTAGGCAGAAGTTTGTGAGAGCAGGATCATGAAGGTGTTCATTAGCAATGTCTGGCACAAAACAGATGGTCAAATATTTGTTTGATAAATAAGCAATTTTAAATAAATAGTATGATCTTTACTGAAATGTTATCACAGATATGTAATGTAGGAACTTACCGTTTGTCTGAACCCATTGTTTCACTGAAGATCTAGCACAGGACTCCAAAAGGTTCAAATTTTATTTTTTTCTAGAAGACAAGAGAGATTAATTGCTGCAAAATTAAGAGATCACTTAAGCTAACTGCTCTACAAACTAGGTCACTACTGAGGTTGGGATTTCATCAAACCATCAAATCATTAACAGTGATTATCTAAGGTGGGGGGAGGAGGATCAACTGTCAACACTAAAATCATGCTAAACTGTTAAAAATGAACAGAGCGGGAAGACGAAAAATACTATAAAATATTAAATTTCATATGAAACTCATGAAGGGAAGCAAACAGAAAATTCCTTGCCTGCTCCTACTTTAGGATTACAAAGCAAAAAGGGCAGAAATGCAATCAGTTTCTTGTATGCTGAACCAAAGCAACTTCAGTGGGGCAGCTGACTGACAAAACATTAATCCAAGTATCTCCATTAATATGAAATTCAACATTAAATTTATGGAACATGAAGATTTCTGATGAAATAATTCTCTTAGAAGCTGGAATGCCGATCAGATTGAAATCAGATTTATGCATTTGTAACCCAAACTCGAACCTCAGTGGCAACAACCACCACGATGTCTTTGGCCAGTACTTTAACAGGCCATTGAGTGATGAACTCCCTGCCCACTCTGGGGCCCCTGGGCCGTAATAAAACATCACACAGCTGGACCACGTTCGATGCGTGTGAGGTCTGAGAAACCAGTTAGGGCCATCTCTAGTGTCTGGTTTAGGGTAGGCACTAGTCAACGAACATTTGTTGAATAATTAATGAAAGCGCCATCTGAGGGAAACAAGTCCCAGGGAAACATAGCTAGTGGGCCCTTCATCTCCCGGGCGGTGCCCGCACCCACCTCCAAGGAGTATCGCGACCGAGATGGCGGCGCCACGGACCGAGCGATCGACTGGATGACCGGCTTTCCCCATTGCACACGCCCCTCCCGTCTCCCAATAAGTTCCCAGCCCTCAGACTGCTATCACCAAACAGCTTTTTGGAGTGGGCGATCAGTTGCAGCTGCCAGGCGATGGCGGCTAGCGACTGCCACGGGGCTCTCCCAAGGAATGCCCTCAGGAAAAGTGACGGCTTCACCGCTCCGTTGGGCTGGGGGTTAGGGAACACGTCCCAGCAAGGGGGAAACTCACAGCCCAAAAGAAACGGACCGTAGGCTGAACTGCGGGCCGACCCCCTGAAGCTGACAGAGCTGGCGACGAGGAGGGGTGCGGCCCTCCAACGCCTTGGATACTTTAGCTCCTGAAGAGACCCGGCTGGGTTTGGCGGCAGCCTCTAGCAGCTGACAGGAAGATTCAAGGGACGGTCTCAACGGCAAGAATCCGGAGTAGTTATGGACGGCCATCACACTCACCCCAAGGAGGAACCGAACCAGCAGCAATAGCGGTTCTGCGCCCCAGAACTTCTTGCAGGATTCGGCCGCTCCACAAAATGGCGCCTCCGCCGACGGCCGTCTCCTACCCACAGTACCTCGCGCCTATCCCCTACCCCCGTCACCCAGAGGCGTCCAATCCGCGAAAGCTCCCAGGTGCGCAAAGGTTGCCGGGAAATGTGGTCTCCTGGGCAGCCTGTCACTACGCCCAATTTCTTGCGTATTTTCTTTATTGTAACACCGGACAGAGTTGTCAATCTGCCTTTGAGGACCGGAATGAGAGCTTTTACGGCTTTTGTTAGTAATTATCTGCCTTTCCTACAAGCGCCTGACACCATATAAAACACGTCTTGTCAAAAGAAGGAACGTTATCGATCACTTTACTAGATGCTAGATTACTGTGCGAGATACTTTACAAACATCATTTTTTTTTTTTTTTTTTTTTTGGTCTTCATAAATTATGAGATGGTATTAAATCTATTTTCCAGATGGGGTAATTGAGGATTATGGAAATTTAGCGAATTCTTATAGGCAGGTTTTCAGTTTCATTCCATTGATATTCTCTAAAAGCGAAGTCTCAGAAGTCATTTTCCAGAATTATTACCTGGACATCAAAGGAGACAAACCATTGTCTCCTTTGCAAACTTCCCTAGCCCGTACACTGCAATTCTCCACTTTCCATTGTTGAGGACAAAACCATGGTAGTAGTAGTCACCCATGACTTCTCTCGTTTACTTACACCTAATCTGTCAGCAAATTCTGTAATATCTACCTTCAGAGTGTATTCAGAGTCCATTCACTTCTGTCTCTACTGCTGTCCTAGTCAAAGGCATCACTGTCCTTGTTTTTCAGACATAGTAGGTTATACAGAGCTAATAATAGTGGTGGAACTGGGAATTGAACTAATTGGGTTTTAGAGTACATGTCCTCAACCACTAGAATGTAAACTCCAGGAAAGACTTTTGTCTGTTTAGTTCACTACAACATCCCTAGTGCCTCTACTGATGCACAAATGGTGCACCATCAGTTAGTATTCATTGAATGAACAAGTCAACCTGCTACCAAAGCATAACATTTGCAGTAGAAAGAAGCAAGGAACTTTGGGAAATTCAAAGGAGGATATTTTGGACTCTTTTGGCCAGTGAGATATTTCTACCTCATCTGTATGTATGTATTGTGTACATATCCACAGTGTCCAGTTTATAGGGAAGCACATATTTAAAACTTTAATCATCAGAAAAAAGTACATGTACCTAATCCATAGAAGGCACTCAAATACTGTATTTAACAAAATTAAAAATTAAACATAGCCTGGGCATGGTGGCATGCACTGTAATTCCATAATCCCAGCAACTCAGGAGATTGAGGCAGGAGGATCTCAAATTCGAGACCAGCCTCAACAACTTTGTGAGACCCTCTCTTAAAATAAAAAATACAAAGGGCTGGGGATGAGGATGTTGCTCAGTGGTAAAACACCTGGGTTCAATCCCCAGTTCCAAAACAAACCCATAGATGAGTAAGTGCAAATGCTACAATGGATGATGCAGATGTCAAGAATTGGGACCCCTCTAGACTTAATGGCCACTAGCAGCTGACTACCTTGTCCCCAAAGTAGTTCCAACAAGCATTTTTTGTTGGAGGGGAGAGGTTTCTGGCAATTAAAACTAAGATAATTTCTTTTGTCAGAGATGGGCTTTGACAAACTAAGATATATGATCAAAATTTAATCCAACATTTCCCATAGAGCTATGAAAAATATTGTAAATTTATTGAGTGCCAACTGTGTTACGCAGGCCTTAGAGATATAGTAATAAAGAAAGTTACCCAAGATCCCTGGTTCCAGCACTGATTAAAAGCCTTAGGGAACTTCTGAGGGACACCATAGGATGACATTTTTTACACCCCATTCCTACTTTCATCAGTACCTAAGGTACTGTTTTTCAAAATGTATTAAAAGTTTTAGGCCTTATCTTCAAAATCCCCAATTGTAAACTCAAATGAGGAAAGAATTTAAACAAACACCTAAGCAATGGGTCAGACTAGTCTGATTTTTTGTTCTGTGGTACTGGGGATTGAACCCAGGGTCTTGTACATATGAAGCAAGCACTCCACCAATTAAGCTATATCCCCAGCCCTAGTTTCTGAAATTTGGAACTTAAACTATTTCCTTCAGGGAAGATGTTGCTGTCACCAAACAAGGATTAAGTCCATGTCATATCATCCCGATAGTTCATCGTACTTCTTCCTTGAGGTATTTATCACATCAGTCACTGTTCAATATTCATTTTTACCAGTGGTCTGAGTCCCATGAGCAGAGACCAACACTACTCTTGTTATAAGCCCCAGTGGTAAGCAGACTAAGTTCTCAAAATCAATTATTTAATAACTAGATAGTGCCTCTACTGAGCAGTCAATAACTGGGGTTAAAAATTTCAATAGTGAAGCATTTGATGGGTTCTAAAGCTTGTGTTTGGACTGGAGTCAGGGCTCAGTGGTAGAGTACTTTCCTAGCATGTGTGAGGCACTGGGTTTGATTCTCAGCACCACATTGACAACTGAAAAGAAAAAGAAAAAAAAAAAAAGATTGTATTCCCAGTTCCAGTGAGGTAAATCACAAGTTTAGAAGGAAAATCTGGAAAATCTGGTTTAGCCTATCCAGGATAAAACTGGACCAGTTTCCAAAAAGGGACCAATATGGAGTACTGAAATGCATCACGTATGAACCTACAGACCATCAGTTTGACCAGAGGGCTCTGAGTACTATGTGTTTAGGGCTAAAAGATTCAGATGGCCTATCTTCTGTAATGCAGCACTTGTGGAACCAGGTCCCAGAAACTGCAGTTCTCAACTTCTAAGCTAATGCATTGTTCCTGATTTTATTTTTTGCTTTCCTTTTTGGAGGCTTAACAGATTTATTAAAGATAAAGAGAAGTTGGGGCAAGGCACAGTGGCACATGCCTGTAATCTCAGCTGCTTTGGAGGCTGAGGCAAGAAGATTATAAGCTTGAAGTCAACCTGGGTAACTGAGACCATCAAAAACATAAAATTAAATTTAAAAAAGGGATGGAAATATACCTCAGTGGTAGAGAGCTTGTGTCTTATGTGTGAGGTCCTGGGTTTGATCCCCAATATGAGAGAGGGGAATAACATCTGGAAATAATATGGCAAACAATTTAATTCATATTTATAATTTCTGTTGCTGGTAATGTTTTCTCCTTAGCTTACAACCCCCTTTACATCTCCCAGTCCTCACTGCTCAACCCCCACCTTTTAGAGTACACTTCAGCTCTTCTTGGTCCTACTTTATGCATACAGATTATGCCCTCAGACCAAGAACTGGCAAACTACAATTTGCAGACTAATTGTAGCCCATGTTCTATTTTTTTTAGTTGTCAATGGATTTTTTTTTTAAATGTGTATGTTTTGCTGAGTATCCAACCCAGTGCCTCACACATGCTAGGTAAGTGCTCTACCACTGAGCCCCCGGTGACCTATTTTTGTGAGTAAAGAAATAGTTTTATTGACTCATAGTCACTCTTGTATGGCTGCTTTTTCTCTACAACAGCAGTGCTAAATAGTTGGCAGCAGAGATCATCTTATCCATACAGCCTAAAGCAATGAATCTGCTTTTTCCAAAAAGTGTATAGACTCCTGTCTCGTATCATAAAAGTGCTATTTAAAACTTTCAGTTCTCTTAACATTCTTCCCAAGACATGTGCAACGTACAATTCTTAGCACTATTATATTACCTTGAATAATTATTTTTAAAAGTTCTAATAGCTTCATAGACTTGGCCTTTAAACTACAAAGTTTTTGTCTTGTTTTGTTTTTCAAGCTCACTTTTGAAGCAAACCTTTTGTGAAATGCTATGATGGGAAACCTGAAAAGGATCTGGAAGAGGACAGATAACTCTTTGAAGAGTTTTAGCTCTACAGAGGAGAGTTAGGGCAGTGGCTTGAAAGGAATGGTGGTACTTATTAGGCCAACATTTTGTTATCAGTGTCAAGCACCGAGTACCCAGCAGGTACTCAGAAAATGAACTATCATACTGCCTGTCCTCTTCCCCATAACCATGGAGAAGTCAGAAGAGGACTTTTTTTTGGTACAGAAGATTGAATCTAGAGGTGCTTTACCACTGAGCTACACCCCAGTCCTTTTTTTTTTTTTTTTTTTTTTTTTTTTAAGTTTGAGACAGGTTCTTGCTAAGTTGCTGCAGATATCGCTAAATTGTTTAGGCTGGCCTTAAGCTTGTAATCCTCCTGCCTCAGTCTCTCAAGTCCCTGGGATTACAGGCTTGTACCACTGTGTTTGGCAGAAGAGAACTTTTATGTTTTTAAATGCTGGGGATGGAACTCAGAGCTTTGTTTCAAAGCTCTAATGAGCTGGGTGCAGTGGTGCAAGTCATAAACCCAGCAGCTCAGGAGGCTGAGGCAGGAGGATCACAAATTCAAAGCTAACCTCAGCAAAAAAGCAACGTGCTAGAAGCAACTCAGTGAGACCCTGTCTTTAAATATAATACAAATAAGACTGGGGATATAGCTCAGTGGTTGAGTACCACTGAGTTCAATCCTTGGTACCAAACAAAACAAAACAAAACAAACAAAAAAAAACTTCTAATGAGTTGTAAGCCAACATATGGAAATATGTTCTGCCTCAGCAGTTAAAAAAAAAAAAAAACAAAAAACCAGAAATAATGAAATAATAATCACTGATTAGATTAAATACAAAACAAAAGAAAAGTCTAGAAATCTGACAGTATTTACACAAGCCGTTTGAAGGTCACCACCACCTGCCCACTCACAATGATAGCATGCAGCATTCCAGGGATCACTGCAGCCCTAGTCACCATTTCAACATCACTTCAGATGGGCATTCTCTTTCTCCTACCATTAGGTAGTTCACCCTCTACCTGTCTTTGGGAGAAAATTTTAACAAAAAGTAATCACATTGAAAAAAAGTTTATTTAAAAAAGTTCTAGCAGCAAGAACAGTAACAAAACAAAAGGAGAGACAGACAAACAAAAAAGGAGGTGTGTCCTCTGGGACTTGTCTCCATTCTTAATCAAGTTCTTTATACCGAGCAAACATGACTCTTCGAACAGCATCTCGGTAAGTCTCATTGGACTGTCTCTTGCTGGTTCTTCCTGGAGTGCCAACTCCAGATCCCCTCATCCGGCCTTCGGTCTGCAAAACAAGACAGTAAGGTGGGGTCTATGAATTAATCAGTCTCAGGGTTGATCTCTGACCACAAGCATTTCTGAACCAGAAAGGAGAAGGTTATAGGGAACTTTTTAAAGAAACTTTCATTATAAAACAAATAAGGATGGTGATACCATGGCTGCTGGTACAGGCTTCAATATCAGAGACATGAGAAGCTCTGTAGGAAAGAGATAAGTCAATCTATGGTTGGCATTTTCAGAGAGGAACCAAGTCAATAAATAATGGACAATGTTTCCTCTTATTCTTTTCTTGAGGCTGTCACTGAGATATGAGAAGCAAAGTCCTTTCTGGAAACCAGGACTGACTTTATGCTCCTCAAATTTTAGTCATCAAAGACTCTACTTACAATCCCTCTAGAAGCCGCTTCTGTTTTTGTTTTGTTTTGTATCAGGGACTAAGCCCAGGGGTGCTTAACCACTAAGTCACATCCCCAGCCTTTTTTATTTTTTAATTTTGAGACAAAATCTCGCTAAATTGCTGAGGCTGACTTTGAACTTGCAATCCTCCTGCCTCAGTCTTCTAAGTTGCTGGAATTACAGGCAATGTGCCACCATGTCCAGCACCTTGTACTTTTTATTGCTGATTCCCTGGTTCTTTGTACCAAACGACCCTCAATTTCAAACGATCAGGTTCCCATACTGCGCTACCGCATGCTCTCTATAAGAGTACAAACTCCATTCCAACTTTTCCCTCCCACTGCAATCAAACCATCAAGGACCCGGCATGCCAAGCTATAACCCAGTGATCAAAACTGGGTTCCTGAGCTCTCATATCTTAGGTCAGCAATAGAAAAATCCTAGCTGAAAGGATACCATGCTGGGCCATAAAGTAAGAGAAAGTTATGATTTTAGGCTAAAGTAGCCTCCAACAAGATAAAAACCATTTTACCTCCTCTGATGAACCCAATCCAGGATGGCCATATCCCAAACCTGCCCCTTTCCTCCAGCCAGTGGCCTGCTGGACACAGCCTCCTTTGCTGCTAGTGTCAAGGTCTTCTTTATCAGCAGGTTTACGATCACTGTTAAGAGAAGCAGACATACACAATCATTTTCAAGCTGACTTGCTATTAGTGAGTCTAACAAAATCCTCTGTTCTTTTGGTTCAGATCTGTCTTTTATAAAATGTATGAAACAACACCTTTGGGTGCCTGGGGATTCAGAGATGACCATGATTTGGCCCTGTTCATGGAAAAAGATGAGAGAATTATGACAACAAATGCTTATAGAATACTGAAGGGTTTGACAATGGATGTGGATATCTGTTAGAGAAACAAAATGGGGCACAATCTCTGAAGGGTTGTACATTCTGAATTGGGTCTTGACAAATGATTAATGATCTAGAAAAAGTATGAGAGTAAAAGAAGACACAAGCAAGGAAAAGTGGAAGAACACAATTTGTCCAGGAGAAGACTAGTAGGAACCTGAGGCCAAGACTGTAAAAAGGCTTGGAAATTAAGTTAAATTAGGCCTCTGCACTTCATCCCTCAGGAATGGAACTCAGGTCTCTTACTAGGCAATGTTCACAAAAGGGCAAGTTTTAAAAGAACAGATTTCTGTTTACAAAGGTCATTTTGGCGGTAAACAATGAATTAAAGGGTTGGGGATATAGCTCAGTAGGTAGAATGCTTGCCTCACAAGTATAAGGCCCTGGGTTTGATCCCCAGCACTGCCAAAAAATAAAAAAATAAAGAATAGGTGGCTAGGGAGGCTGAGGCAGGAGGATTGTGAGTTCAAAGTCAGCCTCAGCAAAAGCGAGGTGCTAAGCAACTCAGTGAGACCCTGCCTCTAAATAAAACACAGAATAGGGCTGGGGATGTGGTTCAGTGGTTGAGTGCCCCTGAGTTCAATCCCCCCAACAAAAAAAAAGAAATATCAGAGTTCACTACACATAGTAGGAAGTATTTTACATGAAGGCTTCTTATTCAGTTCTCTCTCTCTCTCTCTCTCTCTCTCTTATTGGGTCATAATACAAAAATATAAGCTGGACACAGTGGCGCATACCTGTAATCCCAGTGATTCAGAGGGCTGAAGCAGGAGGATCGTGAATTCAAAGAGAGACTCAGTAATTTAGTGAGGCCCTAAGCAACTTAATGATACCCTATCTCAAAAATTAAAAAGGGTTGGGGATGTGACTCAGTGGTTAAGTGTCCGTGGGTTCAACCTTCAGTCACACACACACACACACACACACACACACACACACACACACACATATTGGTCTCTCTTACTGCGGGCTGTGCTCAAATTAAGCTGAACTATCAGGACCTCAGACCCTGTCCGCTGCCTCTGGGGTTTGCTCTGTCAATCATTTCCTTTCCTTACTATGGTAAGGAAATAGATAGTAACAACCTCCAGCTGCTGATTTTTTAGCTTACCAACAAAGAGACCTGCTCAAGTCTCTCTTGTTAAAAATGACTACTCCTCTCTGCTCATGCATCTTCTTGTCACCCTTTTCTCCCTTTCCTTTCAAGATCTTAACTGCCCCTTCTCCCTGTAAACACACGATAGAAACTTGAGCATCATCAGTAACTTTTCCCACTCCCCCGATAATCTACTGATCACAAACACTGATGGATTTGATACCTCTAACTCATTTTCCTTGCCATACTCACTGCCTGCTCTCAGCATTAGTTTTTCTATGAATTCATCTTCCACTCACTCAACGATCTCTCTAAAATGCAAAGCTAAATGAATACAGTACTTAAAATCATTCCATGATGTCCCAATACTTTTTTTTTTTTTTTTTTTTTTTGGCGGTACTAGGGATTAAACCCAGGATACTCTACCAGTGAACTACATTCACTCAGTCCCTTTTATTTTGACCCTTCTGCCTTAGCCTCCCTAGTCACTGGGATTAAAGTGTATATCACCATGCCTTGCTTTCCACTGTCTTTATGGAAACAAACCTTAACGTGTGTGGTGTTTAAGGAGTACAAACTTCATGAACTGGCTTTTATCTGTTGCATCTGCCTTATTTCCTGTCAGTCAATAACATGCTACCAATGGTTAGCCTCATCAAACTCCTTGTAACTCCTCAAATGCAGCATGAACTTTTCCATCCCTGCTATATGCCATTCCCTCTAAGTGAAATGCCCTCCTTGACATACCATCTCTAAACCTTCTCTATTATGTGTTCACACTGTCAGATGTTACATGTGTTGTCCACTTGAGTATACCTGTACTTACACAGTACCTGTAAACAATGGATTATCAACAGATTCCATGTAACTTTGGGCTTATAACTTAGGAACTATCTGTATTTTTAAATTTTGAGAAAGGGTCTCATTAAGTTGCTGAGATTACAGGTGCCTGACTGTAGCCACTCCAGCCCTGGCTTTGAGCAGTTGAAGAAGCCAGCCAACCTTTCACATAAACACATATATTTCTGGTGTAAACACATGTAGTCAAAAGGCCAGGGTGGATCTCATGCTCAGGGAAATCAGACAAAACTTGTTTTTAATAGCCTCACTTCCTTGAGAGAGGTAACAGTGGTACACTTAAAAGAAGAAGATGGTTTTACAATTAGGTCTTGAGGCCATAGCTAAGTCAAGAGTTTGTCTTACCTGTCAGTTTCTCTGGAGTATTTAATCCGTTTCCTTTCTGGAGAGTCAAAAGACTGGAGCTTTTCCCTGCGATCATTTCCCTTCTCTTTAAACCGTCCCTGTAGTTGAGCAGAAAAACAGACCTGAGATTTCCACTTAAGGAGGCTGGGAGGTAGAGAACCTGATATCTTTTTTTTTTTTTCCTTTTTCTTTCTTTGAAAGGGGACTTGCTATGCTGCCCAGGTTGGACTCAAGTGATCGTTCTGCCTTAGTCTCCCAAATGCTAGTACTACAGATAAATGCCACCACACCTAGCTCTAACACTTCTTTTAATGTGAACTCCTGTAATCTCACTCCTTCACATTCTTATAGAGAATACAGTGACTTCTTTGGCTGGTAAATTTGAAAAGAATTAACTGGCATGCTTGGCTCAGCTGTCTTTTTCCCTTCCAAGAAGGAGATAATCTCCCAGAGGTCTCTCCAGAGAAGGATTCTTAACCACCACATATGATCTGCCCTGAGCTGGTGGAACTTATGCCTGAGGTCATGACACTACTTAATTGTGTGGTCTAGATAGCAAGTCTAAGTGGCTCTCATACTAAACTATGTACTCCAACTTAGCCTTTAACAGTAAAAAATTCTATTTCAATGGTGCTAATATTCCTTTAGTTTCACAATTGATTTAAAATTTGGGCAAGAAAGAATGCTATTTATTGACCTATGTGAGAACCTAACACCATCTTTCAAAAAAAAAAAAAAAAAAAACACACAACTTTATTCAGGTATGTGTATGTATGTGTATATATATATATATATATATATATATATACACACACACACACATATATACATATAATTTATAATATATGTATATATACATATATATAATTTATAAACAACAAAATGAATCCATTTTAATTTAGAATTTAATGAATTTTAATGAACATATACAACATGTTTTGGGGCCTCCTTGTTTTCTGTCTTCTTGTAAGGGGGGATCAGTATAGCTTATAAAGTCTATACCAGAAAACAAAAAACAACTGGGGTTAAGGTAACAGGTCACCAAAGTTTACCTCCCGTTCTCTCCTCTCCAGGTAGGCTAGCTCCTGCTCAGACTGTTTTATCTTCCGGTGAATTTCCAGGTTTTGCTGAGAAAAGAAGGGAATCTAAGAATATAGGTCTAGGGGAAAATGGTCTGAGAAATGACTCTAGGCCTTTCTTAATATCTGTTTTAGAATTGTACCTCTTCTCATTTGCGGATTCTTCTAAATGATTGCTGTACCATGCAAGCAACAAGCCCAACCTGGGTGGTCTCATCAATGGGGAACCCAGATTCTAATGCAGGATTGTTGCACAGATTGGTTATATGGAGTGACACATGAGGGAATGTCAATGTACCTTTCTCCAAGATGTGGAAGACAAATTTGGTTTTCTTCTCCAACTAATGTGAAAATTAATGGGAGAGGAGATCCAAGTGCACCAGTGAAGAAAACTACATGCCCACACACTGCCTAACACCTCTATCATTCATTATCCCTAGACACAAGTCACTCTTTCAAGGCTCCAGAGAAGCATGAAAAGGAGCACCAGGGTCCTGAAGGAACAAACATACTTCTCAAGCACAGTGCCATTATATAAGAATGCGGGCACATATATGAATTGTAGGGAGTGCAAAACAGCTCTTGAATGAACAGGTGGTTCTTTATATTGGATGACCTCAAGAAAAGGAAAAGTAATACAGTCCCCTGTCCTAGGGCTGGTTTAGTTTGTGGACTCATCCTCTGTCCTGACCACTACTTTTCATCTCTTTTCCCATTCATTGGCATTTTTAGCAGAGAGCTGAAATTCAAATGTGTCAATAAGACGACTCAGAATTCCGGAAGGTCAAAGGTATGTGGGAGATAGTGTGTTTCCAGAGATTGTTAGGAGGAACTTCTCAGAGTCCTAGGAGTTTTGCATAGCCTTGGGGGATGGGGGGCACAGGTTGGGAAAAGTATTTGGCATACTTATACCAAAAGAAGAACTTTTCAGCTTTTAGTTATGTATGATTCTGGGTTTTATGTTGAGAAAAAACCTAAATCTATTCCCCTCACATCTTTTCTTTCAATGTTTGCTAGAAAAGGAGTATGAAAGAAATTATTCTGAGAACATGTGTTTATCCAGGGGTTTGTTTATAATTTGGCTAGCTCCTTAGTAAGTGCAAGCAAATGGGAAGACTGCAGGAAAGGACCAATGTATGTCAGTTTAATACCCCAAAATAGCTCCTTTTGTTGTGGCTTATAATAATAGTCACTACATGAAGAGATGGCAGAATCTGACTCCCTTATGGGGAAAACTGCACACCATCACAGCTGGATAGAACCAGGTAAGTGTCAAAGAGAAGGGTCTTATCTGAGGTCAACTGTGCACAGATGTGAACTATGCATTAATTCACATGAACAAAATGTAAAGATAATTAATTCTTGAACTGAACTGACTGAATAATAGAAACTGGGGACATCACAGGCTAAGGAAGGACAGTATAAGCTTCTCTGTAATACCCATCAATGCAAAGAATCAAAAACTTGAAAGGTCATGGCTCCTTCCTTGAATACCTTGTGCAGATCTGACAGCTGCTGGTGTTTGATTAGAACTTCTTTATTGGGAAACTGTCTTCTGCAGAGCAGACAAGCCAGTTTATTCCAGTCAGTAAGTTTGTCTTCTTCATTCTCCTTCTTGGTCATCAGTTCCCGTGACTGGGGCTGTGTTGGGCGGGGCTGTAGAGGAGGGGTCTGTTCCTCCTCCTCTTCTTCTTCATAGTCACTGTCTCCTCCATATTCACCCAGGAGGCCAATCAGTGGGTTTACCACCTTCGGCTGAAAGAAGGTGGCCAGGGATCAACACCAAACTCAAGCTACATTTTGGGGGCCTATTTTTTTGGATGTTTCACTATGGATATTTCCTGTCTTTTTTTCTCTTTTAGTTAAAGTAAAGTTTGAACTGGGTTCAAACTAGGCCCAATGACTATGCTGTTCACTTCCCAGGTGGCAGCAACATGTCTAGAGCTTGACCTTCCTTGTTTTTTGATCACTGAGGGAGACAGAAGGGAAGTGGCATAGAAAATAGCAAAAGAATTTAAAAATTACAAAGAGGAAGTGATGAACATCTCCAAGTCACTGTAATGGAAAAAGGAAAGATGAATTTCACCAAGGCTCTAGTGAAGGAGATTTAGGAGGTGGACTAGAAACAACTTTAGTCATAAGCACTCAGCTAGATGGATCTGGCTCCTGAGTAAGGTAAAGACATGGTTAGGAGAGATGCCATAATGAGCTGAATTAATAATGTGGAGTAGGCAAAGAGTACCTTTAGGTAGGAACTGCTTAATAATGATGCGTGGTCACTGGCCTATCATCAATTGAAATAAAAAAAAAAAAAAAAAAAAAAAAACATGGCCACTACTGACATATATTTATACTCAATTGGAATCATTAGTGATTAGATTGAGACTACTGCCTCAAGGTATTTAAAAATGGGTACCAATATATTAGCATCTTGGCCAGTCAGGTCAACTATGAAAATGACCACAAGGGTACTCCACATCTAAGATCCGTAATAAATGACACCAAAAGGAATAAAACATAGATACCAGGAAAATGGATTTCCTTGGGGATTTAGAAAAGAACTAACAAGAACAAGATTTTAACTAAAAAGGGCAGACATCTGATTAGGTAAAAACGGTGCAAAGTAGAAAGAAAGAAGACAGACACCCTTATTAACAGACTAGAAATTTTACCTCATACTTAACACTCAAGGGTAATCCTTATTTCTGAGACACAGAGAGTGGCAGGACCAACCCCAGAGTGAAGCATCAGCCTTTGAGTTTCCTTTCCCACGAAGAACCAGACCCAGCCCTACCCCCAGGGCAGCCACATTAGCCTTACTGGAGGAGGGCTTTCTTCCTTCTTCACAGTGGGAGGCAGGGGCTTCTTAAAGACATCCTCTGGAGGGGCCTTTCCCTCGCTGGCATTTTCCTGAAACTGACCAAAACTTGAGGTAATTTTTGCACCCCTCAGGACTGGGGATTGAACCCAGGGCCTGGAGCATGCAAGGTAAGCTAGCTTTACTATTGAGCTACATTCCCATTCTCTGAAGTCTTATATGATACTCACTCAAAAAAAAAAAAAAAAAAAAAAAAGTTAAGAGTCAAACCTTTTGAAATTGGGCATATTTTCTGAACCTCCAAACCTCTGTAATGTTGCTATAGTGATTTTGAAATATAGAGCCTTTACAAATAGAACATTTAAAGGTGGGGGTATGGTTCAGTGGTAGAATGTGTGCATCTACAACTACAAAAATAAATATGTTAAAAAATATAACATTTGCATATATTATATGACTACTACATGTATAGTTATTATCTTTTTCACCTTTTACTACAACCTTTCTAGATAGGCATAAATATTCTCATTTTACAAATGATTGAGAATACAATGAGAAAGATTAACGGCAAAAGAAGAATCCAAACAAAAAGCTATGAAGTTTAAATTCTTAGATAAACAAACATACATACATACTTTCTTCTCTTTCTCTGTTTCACTAAATGACTAGCAGTATTAGAAGGAAAAGAAAAAGGTGTTATGAATTATACCACAAGAAAATTAATCTATTTTCACTAATATGTAACTGGTATGAGGATAAATCAATATAATGTTTCAGAAAATAATATGACTTTATATTGCATGTGAAAATGCATTATCATCTTTGATTCTGAAAATTTATTCTAAAGAAGTAATTTAAAAGGAAAAATAGGGGCTGGGGTTATAGCTCAGTGGTAGAGTGCTTTCCTAGCACATGTGAGGTACTGGGCATCCCCAGCACCACATAAAACTAAATAATAAAATAAAGGTATTATGTTGATCTACAAGTAAAAATATTTTTTTAAAAAAGGAAAAATAAAATGATAAATGCTGCATATTATAATAGTTTAAGATTAGAAAGAGATAATGAAGGACTTCTCAAGAAAATGAAGGAATCGTTTATTGTGAATTTTAAGTATAGAAACATTGAAAATAAAGGATTATTTTCATGATATAAACATGAAAGATACTTACGATAAAACACAAAAGTAATAAAGAAAAAAAAAAACACAGAACAGTATATCCTGCTACAATTATACCTAGAGAAAAATGTATATACTGAGTCAAGCACTAAAAAAGGCAGGCAGAAAGGTAAACATTTGTTTAGCTGAGGCATGGGGATTTGAACTGAATCATTTTGTTCTACCATCCAATTTTTCCATTTGTAAAAAGGAGAGAGTAGTACTGTGGGGCTATAAGACATGTGAGAAGAAGGGATTGCCTACACCAGAGTTCATTCTTTCTGTTTTTCTTTCAGTACTGGGGATTGAACTCAGGGCCCTGCACATGCTAGGTAAGCACTATACCACTAAGCTACATTCACGGCCCTTTTTAATTTTTTTTCCCCCCTGAGACAGGGTGGTCTCACTAAGTTGCCCAGGCCATCCTCAAACTTGTGATCCTCCTGCCTGAGTCTTCAGAGTTGCTAGGATTATATGTGAACGCCACTGGGCTTAGCTTAATTTTTAAGGAACTTTATACCTCAAACCTGGATCACTGTCCATAAATCTTATATTCACATCTGTAATCATGTGGTAAAAGCAGATACCCAAGTCCTCTTACCCTTGTTACTCCTCTGTCTTTTTTCTCCTTGCTATCTTTTTTAGGCATTTCCTTTTTGCTACTTGACTTCCCTTGACTGGTGGGTTTCTTTTCTTTGATCTCTTCTTCCTCAGATGACCCAGGGTCCTGTGGCACATAGACTTCTTGCTGCAATATGGTGGGAAAGAGGTAAATCTAAGGAATAAGTTTACTTTCCTGCAATTTCAGGTCTAAGGAGCATAGTTCCCCTCGATGGAAGATAATCTCTCTTACTCACAAACCCAACAGCCTATATCAGTCCTTCCAGGGCTCAGGATACATACATACCACCCCATCATCCACTTTTTCCAAGAGCAGCACTGATCTTACCTGTAATGCTGCAAGGCACTGATTTTTCCATTTAGGTAAGAGTTCAGTTTCCATAGATTTAAACTTTTCCACTTTTCATGCAATGAGTATCCAGAGAATCCAGAATATAAATTCCTCAAAATGACAAATTATGGGTGTTTTTCTTAAAAGGACTGCTGGCAGAATAAACAAAGCCAAAAACTCACCTGGGTGTTGGGGTCATAATAAGTTCCTGCCAAGGGATCGTAATAGTAGCCAGTAGCAGAATCATATATGTAACAGTCAGATGATGCTACAAGGAATAAAATCAGAGCCAAAATTAGTCAATGTCCAATGAAGCCCCTACTAAGGAATAACCTAAAATTAGGGTGGTCAATCCAAACAGGTATAGAATCTTTAGATAGTACTCTCAATGGATGAGTTCCCCCAATCACTAGCCTTTCTTGCTAACTTTGTGACCACATAGATTTTAAGTAATGAGTAGCAAGTTGAGCAAAAAAGAATAAAATTAATAAAACAAAGGCTACTTACACTGCTGTCCTTGTCGATTTGTATCTGAAGACCAGTCTGAATTTCTGCCACCTCCCCTCCTATCTCGGAAATATTTTTTACCCTATCACAGAAAGGCAAGTTAAAATTATGGAACTATCCAAAAACCACACACCTTAACAGTCACCCACTGCATGAAATCATCCTTTCAACCACCTGAGTATTTTTTGTTTTTGTTTTTTTGTAGTACTGAGGATTGAACTCAAGGGTGCTCTACCACTGAGTTATAGCTGCAGTTCTTTTTATTTTTTTGAGACAGGGTCTTGCTAAGTTGCAAGGGTTGGTGTTTCACAGTTGAGATCCTCCTTTCTCCTTAGTCTCCTGAGTCACTGGGATCACCGGTGTGCGTCACTGTGCCTGGCTCATCACCTGAAGATTTTAACAGAACACTCCCCCATATTAAAGCCTACCTGATAGTAATGCATGTGGTCAGAATGGTCCCCAGAGTCATTTCTGCAACAAATAACATAACATGTCAAAGGTTGTTATCAAAAGGCACCTGAGAAGTGCCTAATCCTGCAGATTTAGAAAGAAACTCTTCTTCCCTTTTTTGAAGGGAAAGGAACCAACCCAGACAGTCTTGAGGGGAAGAGCAGTGGGATACCTGCAAAGCTACTGGCTAAAGCAGAACAGTGACTGAGTAGAGGATGAAAGAACAAGATCTGTCTCTTGATATGGCCATTTCCCAGCTACCACTCCTCTGTCAAAATGAGTGAAGGAATAAAGAGGAATTAGATTTCCCAATTCTATGCGGATATGATCAAGGTTAGGAGAGTGGGGTATCAGGACAGTTTTTACTTAGGATTCCAAACAACAAAGATAAATGAAGATTTTTTTCTGCACATCCAAGACTGTACTATCATTTGGGACCCAAAGATACCAGGTAGTCAAAAGCAAAAAGCCTCAAGTACCTAGAAATACTATTTAAGAATGAATATGATTTTAAAGCCAGAACAAGGCAGGCTTCAGAAAAAGAAAAAGTATAAGCACATATCTGAAGCAACCCACACTAGGAAGGCACCATGCCTTACTTTTCTCCAGACAGGAAGAGGAGTTTCTTCCCAGAAACTGAAGAGGGGGCAGTAGAAGGTATCTTCAGCCCTCTGCCATACCTTCGTTTTCCAGTGGCCAAGTTTACAGCTACCATCTTCCCATCAATGCTAAATGGTGGATCAAGGTTCTGTAAGATCTTCACTACACGAAGAGCTTCCTAGGGAACCAAAGACACACTTGAACCCAAAGAAAGGAAAGACTATATCTCTAGAAAGAGACTTGAACATGAATTTTCCTTCTCTGAAGAGAAATTTACTAAGCATTATGTTCTAGTCATAATTTTACCATAAGAGCACATTGGCAAACCAGGCAACTCTCAATGAAGGACTAGAATAGTGATCAGAGTAGACATCATTTTCTGATATAAATTTTAGAAATACAGGTTGCAAAGTCATCACATCAGATCCAGTTTAAAAGGCCCTTGTGATTTTTGAGCACTAAATCTGAGAAATATCAGACTTTTATTACTATTTTCACACTATTTCCATAGGAAAAAGAATTCAAGCATGAGATCTGATAAATACTTTGAATAGAAAATATCCTGTTATCAAGTATAAAACTATTTTGTAACTGGACATAACAAGTCCACAATTTCTTTCTTTTTATTTATTTATTTATTTATTTTTTTGGGTGCTGGGGATCGAACCCAGGGCCTTGTGCTTGCAAGGCAAGCACTCTGCCGACTGAGCTATCTCCCCAGCCCCTTCTTTCTTTATTTTTAAATCACTAAAACCTTTTAAAGGGTTCAGAAGAATCAAAATTCATATTCTTCACAAGCAAATAGGACAGAAACGATAAGCATGCCACAAGGGAGAAATTGACTATGAAAACCAGAAAAGCACAAAGTTCTAACTTTTTTTTTTTTTAGTTGTTGATGGACCTTTATTTTTATTTATTTTTCTGTGGTGCTGAGGATCAAACCCAGCGCCTCACACATGCTAGGCAAGTGCTCTACCACTGAGTCACAACCCCAGCCCAAGTTCTAACTTTTGAGGTCAGTCATCTCACTTGAAAATACATTAAACTCAAAGGAGAAAATTCTTAAGAGGGGTTAAGATAGCAAGTAGCACAAGAAAATTAAAAGGATACAGAAGTCCCATCTTTATCAAACCTTCTTAGAGTGTTTTTTAGTCATCCATCCCTGGACCATTTCAAGGTTTAAGGGAAACTTACCGCATGGGAGTCGAGGTCTATAAAGCCATAGGTGTGGCCCATGGGGCCAGTTCTGTTCTTGATGATACGGACATTGGCAGTAGTGAGGTGGACGTAGGGCTCCAGCACTTCCACTATCACCTCAGGTGGAGTGGAACGATAGATGCGTTTTAGCATTATTGCTGAATGAACCACACACAGATGGGAGAGGCGCAAGGAAAGAGAGAAAAAGATGAAAATCTTAAGTCCCAAATAGCCTGATGGTCATTTTTTATAGCATATGTTACTTTGTTCTAGGCAAGGACGGTTCTATAAAGAAATGCTAGACAAATGCTATATTTCTTCACCAATATTTGGAAATCTAAACTCACACCTTATTGCATTTGTACAGCAATTTGCTATTTTGAAGGATGTAGATTTCTTCACCTAGTACGGTAAGGTTAACAGAAAGCAACGCCTCTGTAACCAGATTGTGCACAGTTCTACTAAGGTATCGGGAAGCAGTTGAGGTTGTCACAGTCTGGTACACTCTCTGACAAAATACTTACTTTTGCTTTCTCCATCTTGCCGAGTCTCTCCAGACCATGGCTCCTTCTCTCGGTCTCTGCGGAAAGTGAATCCTTCCCTTCGAGAATGTGGCACATATCTTTCTGATTCTCTCTTTTGATGTCCCATGCGTGGTTCTTGTCCTTCTTCTTGCTTCCTGGATTCAGGTTCCTTATCAGCTGGCCTTGGGGACTGGTTGGATTGTTTTTCCAGTGATGGTGGTATGGATGTTTTCTGAGGCTGAGGGTAGGTTATTAATTCTTGCTTGGTCTCTGTCAAAAGAACAGAAAACAGAAGGAAATTCCCTTGAAGATTTTATCAAATAACACTACTACTTTGATTCTTTTTTACCTGCTACCAAATACTAATACTGGAATACTTTTAATATTGTCTCAGAAATTCATACAAAAGCCCTCTAACAGTTCCTAGGAAGACTTTCAGTAATGCTAATAAGACAGCACATGAAATAATTCATAGGAGAAATAATCCAAGCATTTAAAATATTTAGACTCATGAACTTTCTATCACCAATACTTTAATATAACAAATCCATCATGACACCCTCTGTCTGACTATTATAGCCAATAAGAAGAGAATTAGGGACAAAATTATCAGATACATGGCCATTGCTAGAGGTTTGGTTAAAATATATGTCCTGAAGATATGTCTAGGAATCTTACTTTTTTTTTTTTTTTTTCTGGACTGGGGATTGAACCCAGGGGTGTTCTACCACTGAGCCACATCCCCAGTCATAGTTTGTATTTTATTTAGAGACACAGTCTCACTGAGTTGCTTATTAGGTCCTTGCTAAGTTGCTGAGGCTGGCTTTGAACTCATGATCCTCTTACCTCAGCCTCCCGAACTGCTGGGATTACTGGCATGCACCATTGCACCTGGCTAGGAGCCTTACTTCTGGTGTTACAGTACTAAAACAACTATCTCAAATTCTATTAAGATCACAGCAGGCTGGGGATGTAGCTCAGTTGGTAGAGCACTTGCCTCAAAAGCATAAAACCTTGAGTTTAATCCCCAACACCACCAAAAAAAAAAAAAAAAAAAAAAGATCACAGGCTCCACCTCTCCAGCAAAGCTAGGAATAAACCTACCTGCATATAGCTCACTTATATGTAAGTTATTACAATGAGCAGATATCCTTTAAAATATGAATGATTCACTTAAAATTTTTGTCTACTTAGGGCATATTTTTGTAATTCATTCATTCTTAGAGGGTTTACTAGAAGCCACGTGGCTCAAAAAAAGATATTCTATGGGGGATAATATAGAGATTACTTAATAGCAGTGACAGGTAGCTAGTGAATATCTACCTTATGTTTCCAGGTTAAAGTCGTCTCTACCATCTTAAATGCATAAGGTGCCCACAGGTTTTCATAAACCATCTACTAATGTGTTAAAACAGCTTAATATCACAAGTTTGAGACCAGCTTGGGCAACTTAGCAAGACCCTGTTTCAAAATAGAATTTAAAAAATAATGTAAAAGGGATGTAACTCAGAGCTAGAGCACTTGTCCTGCATGGTGAGGCCTTGGGTTCAATCCCTATACCACAAATAAACCAATATAAAACAGCTTAGGAAGTCTTTAAGAAAAAAACCACAACTATGCCCAATTGAAGTGACCTAACAAGCTAAAAATGTCAGTTGTTTATTTCATTTCCCACATGTTGGTTTGGTATCCAAAGAAGTAGAGTCTTTCCCACAAAATTTTCAGAATACCTGCTTTACGGTTCTCACTAGTAAGCAGAATATGCTATGGGTCAAAGAGTTTCTAACTAAGAAACTCTTTGGAGACAGAGTAAACTGTAACCTCAGAACAGGTCCTTCACAAGGCTACTGAATCCCAGCACTGAACTGATTTTACGAGGTTTACCTTTGGGGTAATATCAGAAACAGGCATATAATAGTTATGAGTATAGGAAACCTTTGATAATTTTCTTGAAAGTTGTTTACCTATAGGTTCTCTGAAAAAAATTTCAGTGCACATATACTAGATACATGTATTGACTATGTGGCAATAAAAATTGATCTTAAAAAAGGGTAATTGCCTGAGAAACTGGTAGGTTTGATTGTTTTCGGTAGTACTGGGGATTGAAGTCCTTTTTAATCAATCAAGTCTATCTATCTATGTATCTCACAGTACCAATGACACTCTACAACTCTGCCACTGAACTACAAACATCCCAAGCCATTTTAATCTTTTATTTTAAGACAAGGTTTTGTTGCCAAGTTGCTTAGGCAGACTGAACTTTTGATCCACCTGCCTCAGTCTCCCAAGCTGCTGGGTATGTATCACCTTGCCCAGTAAAGCTGATAGGTTTATTCCTCTATAATAATAACATATCCCCCCCCCCAGTCCCAATTATTTTCTCATGTTTATATTTTTATTGTTACTTACTATTTTTCTGTTGATAATCCTGAAATGCTTATGAAAAATGTAAATTAGAAAATAATACAGCAATTGATTCTCAAGAACTTCAAAGAAGTGTGTGCGTGTGTTTGTGTATCTGGTCAAACAGACTGATGCCATGTAGTTTTTGTTGTTGTTTTGTAGTGCTGGGGATTGAATCCAGGACCTTACACATGCTAGGCAAGTGTTCTGCCCCTGAACTACATTCTTAACCTTTTTATTAAAAAAAATTTGAGATAGGGTCTCACTAAGTTGCCCACAGTAGCCTCAGACTTGCTTCAGTTTCCCAAGTAGCCTGGATTACAGGCATGTGCCACTGTATTCAAATCCATATACATTCTTTTTCAAAACTAATCCTTAAATGTATTCTAAATTAGAATACTACCGACTCTAGTCAGCTGCCCACTTAGCCAATATAGACTGAAAGTCTACAACCCCATCTGTTCCCTCTGGTGGAACTCTGAAATTCAATGTCATTTACTCAATAGGTCACATGAAGTTGGAAGCTGAATTCCACTTTACATTTGTATGTGGTAGTTCATGCCTATAATCTCAGCTTCTTGGAAGGCTGAGGCAAGAGGATCACAAGTTTAAGTTTAGCCTGGGCAACTCAGCAAGACCCTGTCTTAAAATAAAAAGGGCTGGGTGTCTACCTCAGTGGTAGAGTATTTGGCTAGCATACTTGAGGTCCTGGTGTTCATCCTCAGTTCACACACACACAGACATACACACACACATTACAAATCAACTGTATTTAGGAATGTCAATTCTTTAAAGTCAAGAAAATATGAATTTGTCTTGTTCAGTGTGTAAGATAAAAACCACCATGTCTACTGCTCACCTTCCCTTGGGCACTTGCAGAATGAACATGAAAATCGATGCCCACCAGTGCTAGCTTTACACTGTAAGGAAAAAGGAAAGAATTCAACTGACCAAAAACATTTTTAAAAACTTTATAAATATCCAACACAGTAACACCTGCTAAAAATGAAAGAAATAAAGCATACCGCTGAAGTCTAAAGAATATGATATTGCCCCACTTATCAAAGTTGCCAGGAAAGATCTGATGAGCTACTATTTAAGAGATGCTTTTCTAACAGAGCATCTAAACTTTGAAGCAGCCCATGATGTTTGCCCTGGACAGAGATTTTTATAGGAAATAAACACGACTACTAAATGGGTTAAAGGATACTACTGCCCCCAAACCATGTCCATTTATAGCCTGCACCCAAAACTTGGTTCTGGACTGATAAGGAGTCCCCCATTCATATTTGGCAGGAATTGAAAAGGAAACTGATAATGAGGAGCAAGAAAGGAAAAAGGAAGACATACAGGTAGTGCCTCTAGCAGTTAGATAAAAGACATTAATGGAAAGGGAACATTTAGTAGCCCAGAAGAAGGAAAGACATTTGTACTGTGAACATAATTCTTCTTGTCTGAGTCTATGAACAAAAAGTCAACTACAATGCCCCACCACCAAAACCCTGATCTTTCACCATTGAGCTTTAAGTGCTATGAAGGGCAGAGCATTGGCTGGCAGGAACACTCTTGTGCTGCATGCCTATTATTCCAGCTACTCAGGTGGCTGAGGCAGGAGGGTTGCAAGTTTGAGGTTAACCTCAATAACTTAACAAGATTCTCCTTCAGAAACTTAGGGGGAACCTGTGTCAAAAAATAAAAAGGGCTGGGGGTGTAGCTCAGTGGTAAAGTGCCCTAGGGTTCAATCCCCAATACTAGAAATAAGTAGATAATCAAGTGAGCAAGGAAGCAAAAAGGAACCATGAAGAGGGTACAATTCAAATAGGACCTTGTAGTACAGGAGTTTGCCAGATGGGAGAGAAGTGAGAACAATAACAGTAGCAGCAGTGGATAAATAATGCTTAAACACCACATACTAGGTACTGTTTAGTGCTTAAATAGCACATACCTACTTCACATTATTACTTACTGATTCCAACAATCCCATAAACCCCACAAAACAGGCACTATTATCTCTCCATTTTACAGATGAGGTCTAGAGAGGTTAAATAATTTCAGTAAGGTCATTACAGTTGGTTATTTCATTGCTCCCTCCCTATAAATGAATCATACACACACTGATCCACTGTTAAGAAGACTTCAGTGCCTCCTTATAGGCTAAGTGTACTTCCTTCTCCACTGTGTCTTGCTTTGGCCAGTAGCATGTGAATGAACATGACCTACACCAAATCTGGCAGAAGCTTTGGGATTCACTGCTTATATGAATGAACCTCTTGCTCTTTCCCTCTGCCAGGAGAACACAGTCCTACATTGGGCCTATTCCAATGGCCTGGGTCCTAGATTGAGAAGCTATGTGGCATAGAAACGAAGTGAATGAACCATGGCCCCAATAGGTAATATGAGTTAAAAAATGTTTGTTGTTTTTAACTGATGGAATTTGGGGGATGTTTGTTACTAAATGAAAGCAACTGTAGCATGTAACACTTCAGCTAGTAAATAGCATAGTCAGGATCCTAACTTTAGTAGATATAATTTAAATACTAAAAAAAAAAAAAAAAACTATAAAACTCATATTTAATATAAAATTCAATGATTTTTGGTAAATGCATAAAGCAATTATCACCATAGAACATTTTCATCATCCCCCAAAGAAACCCAGGAATGACTTCCCATTCTTACCACTGGGCCCTATGAAACTATGCAATAGTTTTTCTGGCATAGTGTTCTTTGTTTTGTTTTTGTTACCAGGAATTGAACCCAGGGTCACTTAACCACTGAGTCACATCCCCATCCCTTTTTTTGTTTGTTTTATTTTGAGACAGTCTCCCTACATCCTGAGGGCCTCACTGAGTTGCTGAGGTTGGCCCCAACTTACAATCCTCCTGTTTCAGGATCCCAAGTTGCTAGGATTATAAGTATGAACCACTATACTTGGATGGTACAGTGTTTTTAAGGTTTATCTGAGGTTGTAGCACATTCTCTTTTATTGTCAAATAACATTTTATTTTGTGGATATACCAATTTTATTTGTCCATTCATCAGTTGATAGACATTTGAACTGTTTCTACTTTTTGGCTATTATAAATAATCCTATTTATGAACATTAAAAACAAAACAAAACAAACACCAGAGGCTGGTGGTGTGGATCAGTGGTAGAGTGTTGATCTAGCATGTATGAGATCCTGGGTTTAATCCTCAGCACCACCACCCCTCCCATTCCTGTAGGAGAGATAAAAAAAAAAAAAATTTAAGAATTAGGTAGTGTTGATAGTTGCACAACACTGTGAAGGTGCTCAATGATAATGATTTTTCTTTTTTTTAAAGAAGGGATCTTGCTATGTTACCCAGGTTGCCCTTGAACTCCTGGGCTCAAACATCCTCCTATCTTAACTCCCAACCCAAGTAGGAATATATACTTAAGTGGTAAAAATGGTAAATTTTATGTTCTGTGTATTTTATAATAAAAAAATTAATTTTTAAAAAAATGATAATTTAAGGCTAATGATTATCATAGCTATCCAAGTTGTATTTGATTCAGACTACTGAAAATGTCAATCTAAAGTTTTCACTGAATTTTGCCAAGTTCTGTAAAACTTTTAATGAATCATGGTTCAGAAACTTTTAAAATTTTTACAATCATTTTCTTTTTTAAGCTAATCTGTAACAATGAAACTAAAATTATATTTTAGTGCTCACTACAATCAAACTGAACTGCTAATAAAAGAATAACCCTAAAAATTTTAATATGCCATTCTAAAGGAATATGGTGCATAATGGAGATAAAACGCCATGGTTAAGTTCTATACCCTTGGAAATCTCAGAAAACCCCAAAAATGTACGAGTACCACAGAACCATCCTTCTTCAAATCTACTTTTCCAAAAATCAATTCCCTATGTCCACCCTCAGGAAGTGTAACTGAATAGGGGCTATAAAGGTACTGTTACTGTTTTCATAATTAACAGACATGCCCTTGGGAAAGTTTCTACAGGGCAGCCCAAACATAACACCAGTCACATGCAGCAGCTGAAAAACAAAAATTATGGATGATCTTGCCCTGACCTCCATTCAGTTCAACTGAAGTAAAAAGAGGGAGCAGAGTTTTGTCCTTGGTAATACATGCTAACAGGCAGCATTCCTGGAGATATGGAAGAGCTGCTATGTGGGTTGCTTCCTTTTAAAGAAAGCAATGCTTGGTACTTACTCGTTTGCAGTACCAAAATTCCGTGCTTGGTAAATATTCAAGGGTGACCTCTTTGTCATGGATCATTAGAGTTCCCTGTAAAGAAAAAGACAGAAGTCATTAACATTAACCCTCAGAGAAAAAGACAGAGAGACAGGATGGCAAGAGAGCCTTTCCAGTCCCCAAGATGAAACATTTTATAAAGTGTGTGTTCATTCATCAGCAAAAGGAGATAGCTGTTTTAAGCCACAGACTTGGGGCAGTGTGGCAGAGGAAGCTTAAGCTTAAGGAAGGCAAGTGGGAGAAGTGAAATCGGTCTTCAGCCTTGGCTCCATGGGCTGGGGTGCTGTCCTTGGGCAGGCTATATCCAGTCTACTCATCCAGAGGTCACACTCACCAGCCCCAGCAAATCCCCTACCTGGCTCAGGAGCTAGCACAATATCAAGAAGCAAACTCTTCCTTCTGTAGCACAGAGGTGTAGGAACCCTCTCCTCTCAACTGTCTTCTTTTCTACCACTAACTTGCATCTCCTCAGAGAGGCAGTAAGGTCTGTAACTTTGGTGCCTAAAAATTATCTTTAGAACACTGGCTGCATGGCAAAAACACCAGGAGAAAGAGGTATAACACCGAAGACAGGAAGAAAGGAGGAAGGTAAAAGCTTCACAGCAGATTATTTTCTTATAGCAGGATTCTGTGAATGGCTGACGGCAGCAGTAAAGGTGGTGGTGGTGGTGGTGGGGCGGCAGCATCATCACTCTGGGTTTGCACTTACAGAGTGAGCCATCCCTGACATCTGAGGAGCAACCATTGGCACATAAGCCTTTGGGAAAGTGTGTCAAAGGAAAAGGTGGGAAAGGGGCTCAACAAGCCTGTAGTTACAGAGCTCCCTTGCCTTTCCATTTTGGATGTCTCAAATTCTATTTAACATCAGGAAAAATGTGATTATAAACATGAGCCAGCATACATGTAATGGAGCAAAAGGAAAAAAAAATCTCTGCCTACTAACAAGGAACCGTCACCCACACTTGTAAGTGAACTAACCGAGGATGCGACTCTGGAACTAGCCCCTGCGCTGTGTTCATTCTCCGCCCTCTAGGGTCCTCTGTGTCTCCTCAGACAGGGCTCTGAGTTATACAAGTCATTTCTCTGCAATTGGACCTCAGTTTCTTGCTTGAATCCATACATCTGTCAAATAATGCTTTACCTCTCTGCTTTTCACACCAAAAGAGTCAAGAGAAATACACAGAATAAGATTATTGTCTTGTCAAACCAAAGGAATCTGGGTAGATTTTCCCACCTACATAGGTCTTAAGAAACTGGTCTTTGACAAACTACTTGCTGGCTTGCTCTCAAGGCTAAAGGAAAACGATAATAAAAATTGCTAGCATTTATTAAGTGCTTACCCAGAGGCCAGAAACCACTAAGTACATAGTCTTATTTAATCCCTTGAGCCCACGAAGTAACATTTCCACTTTACAGATAAGGAAACATGTTCAGAGAGGCCAGATCATCCAGCTGGCAAAGGTCAGAGCTGGACTAATCTGGGACTATAGAGAATGGAGCTTAAGTCTTATTCACCAATTTGTGCTCAGTATTAGAACAGATAATGTAGTTCTCAGGAGACAAGCAGGAAAGATAAGTTCTTCAGGCAGGGAGGATCACTGCAGCACCATTTTTTCAAGCTCTACCCATGCAAAAGGTTGGTTAAGATGGTCCCCTTCCAAACCCATTTAATCATTTAAGAGTATGGACTCTGGTCCAGGTTCTCTAAATTTGAATCCTGCTTCTACTCCATGACCTTTAGCACTATCATGAACTTCTTTGTGTTTCAGTGTCCTTATCTGTCAAGTGGAGATTACAGTACTACTTCATAGGGCAGCAGTAAAGATTATATAAATTATTACACATAAAAAGCTTAGCATGGAAGATATAATGAAGGCTCTATGAATGTTATTATTGTTTTGTTTTGTTTGTTTTGTTTTGTTTTGTTTTGAGGCAGGGTCTTGCTAAATTGCCAAAGGCCCTATTGTAATCCTCCTGCTTCAGCCTCCTGGGTCCTGAATTACAGGCATGTGCTACCACACCCAGCAATGTTGATTATTTCAAGCCCTAAGTACTCAAAAAGACAATAATCATCAGCAGGTGAGACTATACAGGATTCAAACAGTCACTCATTTCACCTTACTTGCTTGCCAGATGGGAACATTTCACATCACACTTCAAACTCCTTAAAGACTAATAATCACCATGTACAGCAGAATCTGCATATTTGTGTTAGTTTTCAAACTGCTGGTCCAGATATTAAAAGAGTGCAGGCTAAATCTTGTTGGTCTTTTATTATCAGCACCAAACACAGTATCTGATTAATTAATAAATAAGTTTTTACTGAATGACTGGAAGACTGAATAGAAGCAACTATGTCCATAGGACAAGAGTACTTAGCACACAGTGGCTCTGGATTTAAATATTGCTGTCATAGCATACATCTGTACACCCAATCCATAAAACACGTAAGTTGCCATTTGAACAGTGAACAGTAGTAGGAATCAAAACCAGGCAATGTTAAATTTCACTATGTAAACTCTGACTTCACCACTTGGAGGTATCTGTAGATTTAGGAATTTCTAAGGCAAGGAGCACTTTGTACTTCACAGACAACAAATATACTATTTCAATAGCTGTGGATGGATGACCTTTTATAGAGGGTAGGGAACACCCCCTACTAGCAGAATCTATAGGCATGTCAACTCTGAGATTCCTTTTACCTCATATAATACAAAGGCAATTATTTCTTATTTTTACAGAATCCCTTTCAACTCAGGCAGTCATCCTTCTTAACTGGCATACAGACAGACATCAGGTTGCCAGTGGCTGCTATAGAATATGAAAAGGTTTTAACATCACTGATGAAGAATAGCCAATTGTCCAATAAGAATGAACAAAGAAAAAAACCTGAATAAAAGTCATCAAGTTTATCTATGATTTGATTTCTCAGCTGTTGTCAAACACAGGTAGCCCAGATGTTCTAAGCACAGGTGTGACATATATACACTGTACCCCTCCCAATCTATATCACATTCTTTCTCCAGATATCACAGAACAGAGATCTGCCAGTGTTTCCAATGAAAGTAACCTGTGGGGAGATGAACTAATGAATAGGTAGAAAGATGCAATCCTATTTTAGTGGCTGTCCATTCTTTTTTTTATAGTACGGGGATTGAATGGAGGACCTCACACATGCTAGGCAAGCACTCTAACACTGAAGTACACTCCCTTTTTTTTTTTCCCCCTTTAACCCAGGCTGGCCTGGAACTTTTAAGATTCCTCCCTCAGCTGGGATTATAGGTTTGTGCCACTGTGTCTGGTGCCTGTCCACTCTTAATGTTCTATTATCTAACATCTTTGCAGATTGGAATTTCCCCACATCATTTGAAATATTGGATTGTTTTTTGCTGTTATTATTGTTTTGGTCCTGGGAATTTAACCCAGGGGTGCTTTATCACTGAGTCATATCCTCCACCTTTTTTATTTTGAGACAGGGGCTTCTTAAGTTGTTTAGGGCTTCACTAAATTGCTGGGGCTGGCTTTGAACTCATGGTCCTCCTGCCTCAGCTTCCCAAGTCCCTGGGATTATAAGCATGCACCACCACAACCAGCATCAGCAGTGTTAATCTTAAATTAAACTAAAGTCTGTTAAAATCCTCTCAAGCCCAAATCCCTCACTTGTCAAAGTTTGCTAAGAGGTGTTTCTAAGTACACTTTTTTTTGTACTAGAAACTGAACCCATGAAGCTACATTCCCAGCTCATTTAATTTTTAATTTATTATTATATTTTTTTTTTGCGGTGCTGGGGATTTGAACCCAGAGCCTCAAGGAAAGTACTCTACCAACTGAGCTATATCCCCAAACCACTTTTTATAGTATTTATTTTTTTATTTATTTGGGTACCGGGGACTGAACTCAGGGACACTCAACCACTGAGTCAATCCTCATCCCTATATCTGTATTTTATTTAAAGACGGTCTCACTGAGCTGCTTAGCACCTCATTGTTGCTGACGCTGGCTTTGAACTCGTGATCCTCCTGCCTCAGCCTCCCGAGTCACTGAGTTATAGGTGTGCACCACAGCACCTAGCTCATTTTTAAATTTTGAGACAGTGTCTCACTAAATTGCTGAGCGCTCATTAAATTGTGGAGGCTGGCCTCAAATTGGTAATCCTCCTGCCTCAGTTTCCCCAGTTGCTGGGATTACAAGCATGTGCCACCACACTGGGCTCCCATTTCCTTTTTTATCAGTGCTCTCAGAGACTTCACAATTTCATTTTATGATGGTCAGTGAGTAAGGACTGATATCAGAGAAATAAGATTCTACTATATGCTTCGCTTGGCTCATAACTAACCCTCCAGGATCCTTAAGATATTGAGAGGTACAAGAGACAATGGAAAGAACTATTCTAGGCAGCAGTTTTACATCTTTGTTGAAGCTTGCCAACATAAGCTCAGTCCCAGTTATATTTTATGAGAATATGATTACTCGGTGACATAAGATTTTCCATTAAAGCCCAGAAGGACAGAGGCAGCAGGAGCAAAAGGCAAGAAGAAAAAAAAAGTATGTGAGCTCTTTGAATACAACTCACAATGAAAAATCAGCAACCCTTTTTTGTTGATTTGTTCGACTGATGGAAAAATGAGGTTATTGATGGCTGAGGGCTAGTACTGTTTATCAGAGATAGTAATCTTCATTCAAAAAACAACATACAATTTACAAAGGCATTCTTCACAAATGTCTATTTATCTGGTTAACAAATATTTTACTTCCAAAGATATGACCTTAGTGGAAGTTAAAAATTACATTTGAACATATTTCACTGATAGTCCTCAGAATAACCCCCAGAATTTAGGTTTTTATAATCTCCATCTCATTATTTCCCTTCTTTTCTCATTTGGTTCCAGTCACACAGGAATTAAATCACAGTATTCATAAAGAACACACATAGAAACAAGATACAGGTTGTTTTTTCTTAACGATTTTCTCAGTTGACTCTAAAATAATGATGAGGTATTCAGGGCAAGGGTCTTCAGTCCTGAAAGAGAGGCTATCTCCTATTGTAATTAGGGCTACTCCCTCTCCCATACACACACACACACACACACACACACACACACACAGAATGAAGGGCAGCTGATATGCATCATCTCTGTAACACTTTTTTATATTCTGAGCTGACTATTGTTTAGCTCTCTAGCTCTTTCTCCTAGAAAAGGTGGACTCTAAATTCAACACATAAGCATGCTTTACTGTCTAGGTCTCTAAACTGAGTTGCCATAGGGGAAGAAAAAAGGCAGTATGTGAAATCCATGTGGAAAATGTAAAGTTTCTTAACTTGCTTTGTTTATTGAATAAACATAATCAAACCATTTCTTTTTATTTTAGAGTTGATTGTGGGACGTGGTGGTGAACAGGCAAGAGAGCAGACTAAATCCTACTCATCCTAAGACACTGGGGAGGCCACACTGCTAAGCACACCACAAAGGCTGCTGTGTTCTGCAGGAATCCCAAGAGAAGCAGCAGCTATTCTTTTGGTTGCACCACTGAAGAGATTATTTCTACTGACTTTTTATCTATTACCTCCTACCCCAGAAACCTGGCTTTCTTGAAAGATGTCTCTTTTTAGCCCTTCTGGCTTCAATATCCTTGCTCAGAGAATTAGAGAGCCCATCTGACTTATTTTCTACAGAAACGGTATACTGAAAGACGAATATAAATAATGTAGAACCCACAGTACTTCCGAACACACACTGTTCAAATTGTTCAACCAACATTGTAGTAAGGTCGCCATCCACCATTCTTTTTTTCCTTGGGGAAAAATCTAGAGACCTAATGCTACACACAAGATATAACACTATGAATAAAAGCTTCAAATCAAAAATAGCCCATTGGAACAGGAGGTTAGGTCACAAATCAGTCTTGATCAACTCATTCTCAAAAGTAGATAACACAGAATTATCAAATTCAGTCACTGATGAAAAAGGGGCAACCTTACATTTAAGATATGCTAAAGTTAGTCTATATTTAGAAAGCAACATTTGCTGAACTGTAATAATGCCAGGACTGCTTCTGCCACAGAGATGTATATGGAGTGAGGGAATGAACCTTGCACAAAACAGAAATCTGTGGTTTTCCACCAGTGTGGGTAAAGACAAAGGTAAGAGGTCACTAACAAGGTCCCAGCAAGAAACCCTCCTAATTGAACCTATATGTCCTGGCAATCTATTACAGACTTAACCCTTGGTGCCTTCAAACGCTATCAGACCCAAGACACAGTATTTGGAGTGTTAAAAAGCATCTCTTACGGTTTGAAAGCTACCAGAAATGCTAAGATGTTAAATGATCATAAAATTGAAAATTTCTCCTAAGAAAAATACATTACAAAATGGAGAGTCTTGACCAGTATTAGGAAGCATCTTGAGGTTTTTATTATACAAAGTACTGTATGCCTGGATTTTTCAGGGCAGTTCCAACTTTGTGTTTAGTCCTGTTGAAAGATTATGTGTTAGACAGTGTAAACCAATTACAGATTCAAGAAGATCAACATATTTTTACATTATACTCCACAGGAGGGTACCCTCCAAGAGAGTTTGATTCTGTATTTTGATATTATTTCTTCTTGTGGGATGACTTCTATAGTTCCATAAATTTTCAAAAATATCATTACTTGACTTCAGGGAACTCCCACATTCTCTTCCTGAACTGTATGGGTTGCTCCATCTATTAATCTACTTTGAGAAAGAGGAAACTGAATGAAGTGAAGTCACAACACCTTGGCCATCTGACAGGGTCTCACTATGTTGCCCAGGCTGGTCTTGAAGCCTGATTTCAAGCAATCCTCCTGCCTCAGCATCCTGAGTAATTGGGACTGCAATCACACACCAGTATACCCAGTAACCTACTTGTATTTTTATTGAGCATCTTCTATATGCCAGGTACTAAACAATGAAAAGGACATGGTCTTTCTCTGCAAGGAATTTACAGCTTCAGGACAGCCACAAGACCAAAGAAAGAAACATAAAGCATCATCAGGAAGGAGAGTTCAGGAGCCCTAATACCTAACAGCACAAACCTGGAAGTTCTCCTTTTGGTAGGTTCTAGTCCAGGTCTCCTTAGTCTCATTATTCTTTGCCTTCCATTAGATCTTATCACCTCCTTTCAGATCTCAAAGGATTTGAAGGTACAATCCAACCTATAACCAGTTTCCTCTGGCCAGAATGAAGAATGGCATCTTAATCTTTGCCCTTGGCATAGGAGTACAAAATGGAAAAATTCAGTTCCTGTGCTTAGGAAGTTCTTGCAGTCTTGATGAGAAAATTACAATTAACAATGGTCTGTGCATTGACAGAGTTAAATTCCAGCCCAGGGCATCCCACAATGGGATACAGATACTAGGAGAGGAAAAAAATACAAATTTTGGCAGTACTGGGGATCAAACTCAGGGTTTTTGCACATGCCAGGCAAGCATTCTACTACTGATCTACATCCCCAGTCTTTTTCATTCTGTATTTTGAGACATGGTCTCACTAAGTTGCTTAGAATCTAAGTTGCTGAGGCCTGCCTTTGGCTCCTGAGTCACTAGGATTACAAATGTGCACCACTGTGCCTGGCTTATCTGTTCATTTTCAGTGATGACTGGGAAAAATACAACCAATACCTCAACTCTACCCCTCCCCAAATTACTCTTTCTGTAACACCCCTCATCCCCCAAAGTCACATTAACCAGAAGATTTATATTCTTTATTAAACAACAGATGTTTTCTGAGCAACTAACTAGGCCCAGGAGTTTCAACAGTGTGCAAAAACCTTGAACATTATGTTTTAAAGTGGAAAGATAAACTGGGTACAGTGGTACACTCTTGTAATCCCAGCTACTTGAGAGGCTGAGACAGGAGGATCACATGCTCAAGGCCAGTTTCAGATGCAATGGTATAGTGACCCTGGGTTCAATACCCAGCACCACAAAAATAAAATAAAAAAATAAAGTGAGAGAATAATAAAATAAATACATTTTAAGACAAACAAACCACTATCTGAAATAATTATTATTTTTTCCCTTTCCTTTTTGTGTGTGTGGTGATGCTAGGCATGTGCTTTACACTGAGCTATACCCTCAGACCCACTATCTAAAATTCTTACCAGAAATACAAAAATTAAAAGTTCTTTAATACTACTGGAAGTAAAGAAAGACAAAAGAGAGGGTAAGAAGTAAGAAACTTTATGTTGAGAGGTCAACTATGTCAACATTTTCCCAGATATAAAGTGCATTACAAACTGTACATATAATGGATAAAGCTGGAGGTGACTTGGGAGAAAATTATAAACTACACAAGTTCAGAAGTAAGTAAAAATCAAGACATAGTCTTATTCTTGCTAAGGTAGGCCTGGCAGAAAAAAAAACTAATCCTCATGTTTTCTCTGTCAAAACATGAACGTTTGAAGAGGAAAGAAAAAGAATCTAGTTCTGTATCTCTACTGGTGACCTAAAGGTTCTGCTGTCACCTCACAGTCAGCAAATCTAAAACAATAATCACTTCCTCCTGAATGTCTTTTCTTTCCATGTGCTTTATTTCTGGTTCAAGGTACTAACATTCATCTAACCTTTGAGTGGTCTTTAAATCTTTCCTCTCCCTTACAACTCCCTCCAATACCCAGTCTTACCAAATGCTCTGTTCAATCTCTTTCAAATCTGACCCTTTCCTTCCACATTTATCCTTACTCCCCACTGTAAACCATCAACTTCTTACATCTCAATTGCTGTTCTTCATTCTGAGAGGCCTTTTCCGCTTAAGTTTTTCCTCTTAATCTATATACTACCAAAGAAGAGTCTCTTTAAAGTATCATTTTCATTCTGTTACATTTGTGTGGTTTCTCCAGGTCTTCAAATGAAAGACTAAAATATTCAAGGCCCTTGACAACTTACCCGACCTACTTTGCACCTTCCAAGTCATTCCAGTTGTGACACCCCAGGGAATAAGAACAAAATCAGACAAGACTTTGGAAGCTAAAACAAACAAGATGTGCCAGCTCTATCAGAGCAGAAACAGTATTTATTAAAGATAATAGGGCATAAACCTTATTTCTAAGGTTTTTAGCAAATTGGGAGGTGGCATATTTTATGAGCACAAGGGTCTCACACATATTGCAGAAATTAAAAGGATCACTAAGGCTTTATGCAGATGGAGTTTAGAATCAGAAAATACTTTATCCAGCATTTATTAACCTAATCAACAAATATTTATTTAGGATGTCATATGCTGCCAGGCCCAGTTCTATGCCTGTTAAGTAGTAAAGAAAAAAAAAAAAAAATTAAAAAAGAAATAGTCTCTACCCTCCTGGACTTTTCAATCTTGTGTTATCTGTTAAGAGCACATTTGCTAGACATTACCCAGGCATTCTGTCTGGTTTAGTTATTTACTACTTTAGTCAATATTTCTCAGGACTTAAATGCTACCTGGAAATCACACACAAAAATTCCTAACAATGAAATGCCCCCTTAATTTCTAAGTATTCAGGAAGAGTCACAAGAAACATTTTCCTGGATAAGGTACCCAAAACAGATGTTCTCTGGCCTTAATTAAATTTTGGAAATGTGACAGAAACAAATGCAAATATGGTTCTGGGATGACTGATCCCCGTTTCTAGAGAATTGAACATATGCTGCCTTATTCTGGATTCATAGAACATAGGGAGAATGACAAACCGCTACACCTTTCAACTATTATAATATCTCAGGCAATAGGCCACATGAACATGATATGGGATGTTTATTGCCATTTATGTGGCAATAAATATGTCATTTAATGGTTGGCTACAGTCAAGAGAATCTGTTTTAAAAAAAGAAAAAAATGGAAGCAAATTCACTGTTCAACTGTCATTTGTAAACCTAGTCCTTGATATGCTCAAAACACAAATAACAAAGACTGACCCAGGCCATAGCAGCAAGTGCCTAAGACATTTGGTTAAACAAAGAAACAAAACAAAATAAAAACATACCCCAAAGAGAGATGGCTATGTGGTGACAAAATGGTAACTGTGAACAACTGAAGACTTCTAAACAAGAAATGAAATGTTGCCATCCAATCTATAAGCATTACATGTTTTCAATATCCCATTGCTCTAAGACAGAGACTAATAGGTACCCATATGTGAGACTGCCTGATCAGAAACTGAAAGCCTTACTATTCTCATTCCTGGGTATACCTAAGAGAATGGAAAAAAATGTATCCACACAAAAACTGGTACACAAGTGTTCATAGTAGCATTATTCAAAAGTCAAAAGTAGACCTAACTCAAATGTCTATTAACCACCAGATAAAGAAAATGTGATATACCCAATACAATGAAATATTCAACATTAAAAGGATTAAAATATTAATTCATACAATAGGAATGAAATTCCTGGAATTTCATTGGAATACAATGGAAAATATTATGCTAAGTGAAATATGCCAGTCAAAAAAGACACGTAGTATATAATTTCATTTAAATGAAACATCCAGAGCAGACAAAACTATAGGAACAGGAAATTAATAGCTACCTAGGACTTGGGGTAATACAGGTAGGAGTAGGAGAAAACAGGCAGTGACCACTAATGGACAAAGTTTCTTTCTAGGGTGATAAAAATGTTTCTTGATCTGGCACATAGTTACACAGGTGTGTTTAAATTGTGATTAATTCCCTTAGCAGTACATTTATGATCTGATATCTTTTCTATAGGTACAAATAAAGGAAAAACTAATGACTTAGAACACTAGCTGAGCTGCTTTTGTTCCCTCTCTCCCTCCCCCTGCCCCTGCATGAAAAGAAAAAAGAAATATTAGCTAAATGTGGTAGCACATCCGTAATCCCAGTTACTCAGGAAGCTGAAGCACAGGGACCACAAGTTTAAGGCTAGCCTCAGCAATTTAAAAAAACCTGACCAAAAAAACAAAACACCAAACTTGGGGCTGGGAGGATAGCTTAGTTGGTAGAGTGCTTGCCTTGTAAGCACAAGGCCCTGGGTTCGATCCCCAGCACCCCCCCCCCCCAAAAAAAACACCAACCTTGGGACTTAGGGATATGACTCAGTGATTAAGCACCCCTTGGTTCAATTCCTGGTACCAAAAAAGAGAAAAGAAAATTAAAAAAGGGACGAACACCACTGATTTCACAAATATTAAAATAAGAAAAAAAGACTATTTTGAAAAACTCCACACAACAAATTCCATAACCAAAATGAAATGGAACAATTCCTAGAAAGACACAATTTATCAAAACTTACACAAGAAGAAATAGATGATCTGAATAGAGCTGTATCTATTAAAGAAACTGGATCAATATTAGTAATCTTCCCAAACAGAAAGCATCATGCCCAGATAAGTTTGATGACAAAACCAATCAAACATTTAAGGAGGAATTTATACCAATTCTCTATAAATTTTTTCAGAAAAAAGAAACAGAGGAAATATTCTTTCTCTCTTACTTTTTTTGGTGGCACTGGGAATTTATTCCAGGGGTGCTCCACCACTGAGCTATACAGTCTTTTTAATTTTTTTGAGAAAGGGTCTCACCAACTTGCCAAGGCTGGCCTTAAACTTGAGATCCTTCTGCCTAAGTCTTTCAAGTCACTGGGAATATAGGCACATACCACCACCATGCCTGGTATACTAACTCAATCTATGAGACAAATATTAAGACTAATTCTAAAAGCAAACATAAGAAAACTACTGACCAATATGTTTCATAAACATAGATGCAAAACTCTCTAACAAAAATTAGCAAGTCAAATCCAACAAAGTTAAAGAATTATATACCATAACCAAATGGATGTATTCCAGCTATACAAGGTTGGTTCAATGTTAAAAAATCAATTAGTGGCCAGGCACAGTGGCACTCGCCAGTAATCCCAAAAGCTTGGGAGGCTGAGGCAGGAGGATCATGAGTTCACAATCACTCTCAGTTACTCAGTAAAGTCCTAAGAAACTCAGTGAGACCCTGTCTCTAGATAAAATATTTTTTAAAAGGCTGGGGATGTGACTCAGTAGTTAAGTGCCCCTGGGTTCAAACCCCGCTACCCCATCCCCTGCCAAAAATAAATAAATAAATAAATTCACATCAACAGATTAAAGAAGTAAAGCACACAAGCATATCATTAGATGGAAGAAGAGCACTTGACAAATCCAATACCCATTCAAGATAAGTATCAGCAAATTAGGAATAGTGAACACTTCCTCAATTTGCTATAGAACATCTGTAAAAAACTTGCAGCTATCATACTTAATGGTAAGAAACTAGATGCTTTCCCCACCAGATCAGGAACCAGGAGGGGATGTCCCCATTTCAACACTGTATTGGAAGTCCTAGGTAATACCATAACAGAAGAAAAGGAAATAAAACATACACAGAGTGGGAAGGAAGACATAAAACAATCTTTTCCAGGTGTGGTGGCCCACGCGTGTAATCCCAGCTACTCGGGAGGTTGAGACAGGAGAATTTCAAGTTCAAGATCAGCCTCAGCAGCTTAGCCAGACCCTGTTTCTGGGGTAAAGCACCCCTGGGTTCTATTCCCAGCACCACAAATAAACAGTTTTTGTTTGCAGATGACTTATCTAGTTAAAATATCCAAATATGGGGTGCCAAGGTTGGAGGGTAGAATCCTGGAGCTAAGTGATTATGACAAGGTTGTAAGATACAAGATGCTATGGTTTAGATATGGTTTGTCCCCCAAAGGGAAGATCTGCTGGAAGCATGGTTCTCTAGAGCGGCAGTTTTGAGATGGTAACCTAAAACATCTGGGGCCTAGTGGGACAGAATCAGGACATGAGAAATTTCACCTTTATCAATGGATTAAAGGTGATCTCATGGAGTTGGGAAGGGTCTCAGAAGAGTAAATTAATTCCCAAGAGAGGAGGTTATTATAATGTGAGGTAACCCCCACACACACTCCTTCCGCAAACAGCTCTTTCCCTTTCCATTTCTCTACCATGTTTTGACACAGCCAGGAAAGTTATCACCAGACACCAGTGCCATGATGCTTTCTTGGATTTTGTAAATATGAGAATTGTGAGCCAAATAAAGTTCTTTTCTTTAAAGTACCTAGCATCAGGAATTTTGTTACAGCAATATAAAATGGGCTAAGACACAAGATTAATATGCAAAAGTCAAATGCTTTTCTATAACAGGAAAAAGTAACTGGAATTTGAAATTAAAAGCAAAATAGTACTACATTAGCAACAACAACAGAAAATACTTGGGTAAAAATCTCACAATTTGCATAAGAGATATATGAGAGAAACTACAAAATTCTGATGAAAGAAATCCAAGACTTATTAAATACATAAATGAATCCAAGTTTATAGAAAGACTGATTTGATATTGATAAGATTTCTTCTTAATTGGATCTAAAGATTCAATGCAATCAAAATCCAGCAACTTGTTTTATGGACACCAACAAACTGATTCTAAAGTTTATGGGGCAAAGGAAAGTACCCAGAATAGCTAATACAATACTGAAGGAGAAGGACAAAGTCAGGACTGACACTACCCAACTTCAAGACTTACTATAAAGCTACAGTAAATAAGATAGCATGGTACTGTAAAAGAATGCACAAAAAGAAAAAAGGAACAAAACAAACAGCCCAGAAAAATTCACACAAAAACAGCTGAATCATCTTAGACAAAGGAGTAAAGGTCATTCAATGGAATAAGGATAGGCTATTCAACAAAGGATGCTGGAACAACTGAATAGCCATTTACAAAAAGGACCTTAGGGGGATGGGGATGTCGGTCAGTGATCCTGGGTTGTATCTCCAGCATGGAGGGAGGAAAAGGTGATCTTACATCCTTTACAAAAACTAACTCAAAGTAGATCACATACTTGAATGCAAAACTATAAAACTCTTAGAAGGGAACATAGATAAGAAAAAATACATGATCTATGGTTTACTGATGACTTTACACACAACCCAAAAGGAACAACACACGGAATGAAGAGTACAGCACTTGTCCAGCATGTACCAAGACCTGGTTCTGATCCCTAGCATTGGATGGTGAGGGGTTGAGAGGGTGATTATCAAGAAAATAATAAGACAAGTCACAGACTGGGAGAAAATATTTGCAAAACACTTATCTGTTATAGGACTGTTATCCAAAATATACAAAGAATATTTAAAACTCAACAAGAAGAAAATAATCTACTTAACTAAAAAAATAGTTAAAACATCTGGGGGTATATAGCTCAGTGGTAAAGTGCTTGCTTGCCTAAGAAGCCCAAAGCCCTGGATTTGATCCCCAGGACTGGAAAGGAGAAAAAAAAAAAAAAAAAAAAAACCCCCCCCCCCCACACACACAGAATTACAAATACATATACGAGAAGTTCATTTCTGGGGACTTATGATTCAGACAGACCCCCACAGAAATAAACTTAGCAAGGTTCATTCTCTGAACTGCAAGAGACCAAAGACCACCTAAATGTCCATCAGTAGAGCACTGGCCAAGAAAGAAAGGTCAGCCACATGGCAGAGTACTATGCAGCTATAAAAAAGAACATGTAACTCCTAAAAAAAAATAAAATTACCATATGATTCAACAATTCCACTCCTGGGAATATACCCAAGTGAAATGAAAGCAGGAACTAGAAGATATATTTGTACCTCCATGTTATAGTACTAGTACTCATACTACTCAATGAATGAATGGATAAACAAAATGTGTTCTAGTCTTACAACAGAGTATTATTAAACTTAAAAAGGAAGGGAATTCAGACACATGCTATGATTGGGATAAGTCTTGAAGACATCATGCTAAATGAAATACTCTAATCACAAAAGGATAAATATTATATAATTCCATTTATATGAGGTACCTGGAATAATCAGATTTATAGAAATGGAACACAGAATGATGGTTCTCAGGGACTAAGGGAAAGGAGTTGAATGGGTACAGAGTTTCAGTTTCAGAAGATGAAAATTTCTAGAGATGGATGGCAATGATGGTTGCAAAACAATGTGAGTATAATTAATGCCACCTAATGTACACTTAAAAATGGCTTAAACAAGGGACTGTGGATATAGCTCAGTTCTAGAATAAAAGGCCTTGGATTTGATCCCTGGAGTTGTTAAAAAAAAAAAAAAAGAGAAAAAAAAAAGAAAAGAAAAGAAAGAAAAAGAAAAAAGAAAAGGCTAAAAATGTAAACCTTATGTTATAAATTCTAGTGATTTACTGCATGGTATGGTGGCCATAGTAAATAATGATGTATATTCTGAAATTCCTAAAAAAGTAGACTTTAAATGTTCTTACCACAAAGAATTGATAAGTATATGAGGGGATGGATACACTAACTAGCTATATTCAATATCCTACAATGTATACATGTATCATAACAGCACATCGTACCCTATAAATATACATAATTATTGTCAATAAAAGTAGGGCTGGGAATATAGGTCAGTGGGAAAAGAAAGCCCTTGCCTAGCATGCATGAAGCTCTGGGTTTGACTCCCAGCACTGCAAAATAAATAAACAAACTAACAGACAAACAAACCAACAAACTAATAGATAAATAAGTAAAAACTTTTGGGTGGAGGATGTAGCTCAGTAATAGAGTGCATATTTAACACGTTCTAGTCTCTGGATTTGATTCCTAGCACCACCAAAACCAGAAAAACAAAAACAAAAAAATATTTAAAACTTTTTAGATTTTTAAAGACTTATCCCACTAGAATGTAAGGAGACATGTCTATTTAATTCATTAATAAATGTACACCACTTGCACCAGGGCGCCTCATAGACGGTACTCAACAATTATTAAGTTAATGGAAGTTAAAATTAGTTGCTTTGTTATTTCTAACATGATTATAAATACACAAAAACTTATATATAGCAGTCTATACAGAGTAGGTTCCTTTTATAGAAAAGTGCTAGGTTTTAAGAGAAAATATCTTTTACTTTGAGTTCAGTCTCTATAAATAGTCTAGCCTGTGGGCCCTGGTTAGATGGTTCTGTGTAACCTTCCTCTAAAATAGAGTCCAATGAAAAGATAGTAACAGATCCGAATGCTTGATACAGTATAACAAAAGCTGTGAAAATCAGTATTCACTTTTTAAATTTTCCCTGGAGGACAACTATCTGAAATGTGAATTAACTTGTTTGGTTTTTCAGATAACTGTTCCCCTCCTGACCACTCCCCTGCAAATCTGTTGGATGACAGAACACCTCAGTGATATGTCAAGCTTGTTCTAAAAATGTCTATGACCTTTGGTTATTCCAAGAACTTATTCTGGTCCACACATAAAATAGGTCTTGTTCTACAGCTCCTATCCCAAGAGGACACAGGTCTAAGCTTATGACTATGGCAGTCTGGAGTGGGGACAGAGCTGTGTCTGTACTTTCATTTTACTCTCAATCCTACTTACCACTCCTCATTCTAGGGGAATGAGGGACTAGGGGGAAGGTGAAGAAAAAGATGACTCATTATGATAATCCACAGCAAGCAAGTCAGGTCATCCTCTCTTTGATGAAACAACTCACTTATACCAGAATTTCTCAACCTTGGTAATACATTTTGAATCAGATAATTCTTTTTGTTGCAGGGCTATCATTTGATTGCAGAATGCTCAGTGCATCCCTGGCTGGATACCAGTAGTGTCCTCTTCCAGTTGTGACAACTAAAAATGCCTCTAGACATTACTAAATGTCCAGTCTTTGGGGAGAGAAGAGGATGTCAAAATCATCCTCCCTTCCCATTACGAACTACTGCCTTGCTGGGCACCTGTAATCACAGCAACTCAGAAGGCTAAGGCAAGAGGATTATGAGTTCAAAGTCAGCCTCAGCAATTTAGTGAGGCCCTAAGCAGTTTAGCAAGATCTGCCTCAAAATAAAACATATAAAAGGCTAGGAATGTGGCTCAATGGTTAAGCACCCCTGGGTTCAATCCTCGGTACCAAAAAAAACAAAGAAAAAAGAATCACTGCCTTGAATGGCTGGCAGAGGTACTGCTCAGTAGTAATACTAACAGGTGTGGTCTGCTGTGGAAAGAGCTGTTAATAGAAGAAACAGTCCCTGCCAATCACAATTTAACAGCAGAAAATCTCACTTCCTCTTGGTGCCCAACTTGGAGCTTCTTTGGAAGGCATGATCCTTGCTCTATGTATACCTTATCCAGTCACCTCACCCACTGCAATCATGGACCTCTGGACTAACTTAATGTACAAGACACCCAAGCTACAAATGGCCCTATAGTCGGAATCCAAAGTAGAATCTTTGATCTAATAGGGGCTCTTATACATCTAGGTCTCTAGAGGAAGACCTTAACTGCCCTTCCCCTACTAATGCCCCTTTTCAACTTGAAGTAGCCAGAGTGGTTGTCCCCCTTTTCCCTAATGGCAGTTAAGGGCCACTTCTTCAGAGGAGGAACTTGAATATGTAGGATAGTCAGATAGTAAAACACAGGCAGGCAATTAAGGAAATGGGCCCCCAAAAGGCTTCTCTAAATAAGATGGAAAGTACAGGCTGCTCCACAGAAATGGATTGCCCAGTGGAAACATTTCTAAACATTCTAGTTGACTCCTTTGTCCCAGAGCAAAAGGGAAAAGATAGTTCCAGAGAGGAGAGAAAAGGGAAAACGGGATTGAACTGAGTAAAGGCTACAGAAAATTACAACTCGAAGGCTACAAGGGCACAACCAATCAGAATGCTACAGACCCTACCAAGTCACCTTCCAGACACCTAATTACAAAAAGTTAGGACCAATAGTCTTAGTGTTCTTCTGATACCTGACTAGCATGAATATTGAGCAATGCTACTACCACATAATCCCGTTTCTTTTATTCTCCCTCGAATAAATACTCATTTGCACTAAAAACAAAACAAAACCACTACCATACAAAAAATATTTTCAGACCAGTGGAAGGGGCAGTAAATTTGCTTCCCTTTTCCCCTGGTTGCTATTGTTTCTTAGTCTAAAGCTGACTAGCACAGGGACATTCTACCACTAAGCTACATTCCCAACCCATTTTATTCTTTATTTTGAGAAAAGGTCTCCTATGTTACCCAAGCTGGCCTCAAAGTTGCAATCCTTCTGCCTCAGCCTCCCAAGTCACTAGGATAATAGGTATGTGCCATCGTGCCTGACCCTCAACTATTTTTATAACTTTTCTGTAAGTCTGAAATTGTTGGTGGAAATGCATCTTTGAACTGGGATCTTATTAGGATCATGAAAATGTTTTAAAACTGGATTATGATGATGGTTGCAGAACTTGATAAATTTATTTAAAAATAAAAGAACTATATAGTTGAAATGGGTGAATGATATATATAAATGAACTTTAAAGTCTCCCCCATTATTAAAACAACTTCTGCATTCCCCTTAAACTAAAGGTCAAAGATAATAGCCACAATGTCAATGTTGACAAAAGGCTCCTCTAGAGGGAAATGAGAGGAAGGAGGGAGCAGGGGTATGAAAAGTGGTAGAATGAGACAAATATCATTACCCTATGTACATGTATGATTAGACGAATGCTATGAATCTACATCACTCACAATCACAGAAATGAAAAGTAGTACCCCATTTGTGTATGATGAATCAAAATGCAGCCTGTAAAAATAAAAATAATTAAAAAAAAATATATATATATAAGGAAGGCACCTACCCCACTTGTGCTCTGCTCTTTTTTCTCCTGTATTTGAGCTTTGGATAGCAATTACAGGAAACCAGGAAAGATTATATTGGCACCTACATATCATCCGATTACAGGAATATCTGTATGAAAAAAATTAGCCAATGGATTTCCTTTGTATTCCTCAATTTATGGTACTATAGCTTGAATGAAGGGATACTCTACCACTGCGCTACATTCTCAACCCTTTGTATTTTATAAAAAGTCCCTATAAAAACTTTACAGTGCCCAGGAATGGGAACTTTCCTTATTGAGATGATCTCAGTAAGTTGCCAAGGCTGGCCTCAAACTTGCAATCCTCCTGCTTCAGTCTCCCTAGTCATTGAGGTTGCAAGTGTGTGTTACCGTGCAAGTTTTAAATCTCTAGCTTCCTCACAAATGATACACAATCTTCTTTTGGTGGGTGGGGGTGGTAAATGAATCTATATTGCATTTTAGTTGGATTTAATCCTTTAGGGCTGGGATATAGAAATTTGCTAGATGTAAAGACTTCCAACTACTCTACCACTAAGCTACAATCCAGTCCCTTTTGTTTTCATACAAGATCTCACTACATTGCCAGGCTGGCATTGAACTTGTTTTTGTTTGTTTTTGGTATCAGAAATTGAACCCAGCGGCATTTTACCACTGAGCCAGAGCCCCAGTCCTTTTTATTTTTCACTTTGAGTCAGGGTCTTGCTAAGGTGCTCAATCTGGCTTTGAACTTGGATCCTCCTGCCTCAGCTTCCCAAGTAGCTGGGATTATTGGTGTGAGCCACCATGCCGAGCTAATATTAGCATTATTAATTTCACCATGTGAGATTAAAAATAGTTATTATTCTAAATGATTAATAGTTCATCAATATCCTTTATAAGAAATATATAATCTATGAGATAGAGAATTCTATGGGTTAGACTGACAATACCTAAGCACCTGGTGCTGAGGAGAAAGGGAAACAAAGATGTGTTGTAACCTCCAAGTTCAACATGTTGGATGACTGCCACCTACAGTCTATATGAGAATTTCATGATAGAAGAACTACCTACCAATGCTAGCTTCAAAAACAAGGTTCATTACTGCAGGAGGTATAACACAGCCATGCCCTCTCACGGCTGGATGAACTTATCCCCAGATGCTGTCAGGGCAGGTGCTACTCAGCATCTCTCATTATCTCCCAGACATCTCAATTTCTGAGATGAGATGAAATAAGAGAGGCACTGGACGAAAGCACCATATGGACTAACTATAAAAGATTCAGCTGATATTCAAAGCAATAATGATGCTTTTCAAGCATTTCTGAATTCCAAGAGGTAGATAGGAGCCAAAGAAAAACAGGAACTGGTATAACCAGAGTTCAGAATTACAGAATCATTCTTTGGTATAAAGCAATTACCAGATGCCAACTACTTTATATGTATTATATACTCTAACTTCAAAATTTCTCTAAAGTGAGTACTATGATTATCCCTTCAGATGAGAAAACTTGAGTTTCAGAGTTACAAAAGAGCCAAAAAGTAATGAATTCAGAATTCTAAACTTTTCTGTCCTATTAACTCAGTATCATCTGGAGGTATTCTCAGTATCAATTTTTCATATTAGTCAGCTTTTTGTTCTCACAGTGAAATACTGGAGATAGGCTATTTAGCTCACAGTTTTAGGATATTCCAAATTTAAGATCAGGCAATCCCATTTGTTCAACCTCTGGTGAGGGTAACAGATGGTAGCACATCATGGAGGGAGCATGGTAGGATCAAGTAGCCACATCTTGACCCAAGAAGCAGAGAACTGAGTAAGGTCAGTCTTATTCCTTTTATAACAACCCTCTCTCAAGAACTCAAGGGGGTCTCATGAAAGTTATCTTTTGAGAATCTCCCAAAGACTTAAGGCCCTCCCACCAATCCCTACTTCTTAAAGGTTCCACAGTACCTTGTATTCAAGGTCACAAGTCAAAGTTATAATCAAGGCCACAAACTGAACTATGCCTTTAAATAACCTCCAGTTAATGCATTAAAATTAAACATATCCTGCTTTTTTTTCTACAACCATCTATAATCCAGTTCTAAAAAACCATGAGACAATGAAAATTAGCACCTCACACAATCCCACTTTTATAAAAAGTCAAACATTAGTTAAAAATACAAGTTCAAAGATATGTGACAACATTGAAGTACAAGACACATTTCTAAATTAGAACTAATTAAAAACTAAATTAGTTGGGTGAGATGGCATATACCTATATGCCCAAGTACCTGAGAGGTTGAGGTAGGAGGATCACAAGTTCAAGGCCAGCCTGGGTAACTTAATGAGACCCTGTCTCAAAATTAAAAATGTTAAAAAGGAGATGTAGCTCAGTGGTGGAGTGTCCCTGGGTTCAATCCCTAGTACCACAAAATAAATAAATAAAACTATGTCAATCCACAGAAATAACAAACCTATCATAGACTAGAAGACATACTGGAAGGTCTCCTAAAATGGTCAATGGATAATTGTCTATTTTTCAAGTTTGAGAAGTACATGTTATAATGAGAGCCTGAGGTATGGCAAAGTCAAAGGCTGACTATACGAGTTCAGGATTTTAAGGCCAGAGGCTAGATTTCATCATGGTCTAACCATACTGCATGTAGTAGTATCTATCTCCTGCTTTTAATCTCTCTCTCTTTTTTTTTTTTTTTTTGGTACCTGGGACTGAACCCAAGGATGCTTAACCACTGAACCACATCCCCAGTCCTTTTTTTTTTTTTTTTTTTTAATTTAGAGACAAGTTCTTGTTGAGCTGCTAAGTGCCTTGCTAATCTGCTGAGGTTGGCTTTGAACTCGCAATTCTCCTGCCTCAGCCTGCTGAGTTGCTGGGCTTACAGATGTGCACCACCGCATCCAGCTCTTACTCTTTTTTTAGTTGTGGATGGACTATCTATCTATCTATCTATTTATTTATATGCAGTGCTGAGGATTGGACCCAGTGCCTCACACATGCTAGGCAAGCACTCTACTACTGAGCTGCAATCCCCAGCTCCCAGCTCTTATTCTTGAAAGTATTTAAAACTTGACAGTTAAAGCAGAAGTTCCTTAAGGGACCTGGAAGCAGTCCTCCTGAATCTCAATAAACAGACTAAACAAGATGTACTGCTGATGAAAAAGAAAAGAAAAGATAAGATCCTCTTGGGCATTTCCACCAAATCCTCTTTTAGCAATGTACTTGATGAAGCCAAGACAGACTAATATAACCTAAGATTTTCTTGTCAATCAGATGAGAAATTGTGATTAACAGAAAGTACACATTCAACATTCAATGCACGCCAAGACCAGTTCTAATGTACCTTACATACATTAACTTATTTAATTCCTAGAAGGACACAAGGACACTGAGGCACTGAGAAATTAATCCACTTGCCCAAGTTACAGTAGAAGGTGACAGAGACAGAACAACTCAACCATGAGTTGCTTCCTTCCAGAGTCTGTTTTAACTATTACACTACACTGTCTCATGCCCATTGGAGAGTAACCAAAATGCATAATCAAATACCTAATCCTGAAATTCACTACTAATTCTCCAGAATACCCCACTCCTGAGAACAAGAATCTTCCATAACCCTTGGTTTGCACTTCTTTTAGATTGCATTTCCCCATGTTCCTGTCAATACTTTTACTGAGGGCAATCAGAAGGCACTGGGACTGATGTTTCCAAGCAAAATGGCATGACTCAAGTCACAAGTTGTAGAGGAGAGTTCTGGTTAGACACTACATTGTTCTGAGTGAAACAGTTTTGGAATAAGAGTTGTTTAAGTAAAACTACAACCTTCTTGTTTGTAATGATTAATGTGAATTGTCAACTTGATTGTATCAAGAGATGCCAATGATTAAGAGGCTTCTGGGTGAGTCTAGGAATGGTTGACATGTAAGATAGCGAACTGAAGTGGAGACCCTTCCTAAGCATGTGCAGCACCATCCAATAGGACAGTGGCCTGGATAAAAGCTGGAAGAACAAGGAAGCAGCAGCAGATGCAAGCCCAATTCTTCTTGCATTGGTTCTTGATGGCTGCTGCCATCACCTGAGGATATCAGACTCTCACTTCTTCGCTCTTCCAAAGTGGACTCTGCCAGTGATTCTCCATGGAGTTTCCAGAAGCCTCAGTCTCAGACTAGGGTAGAATCGTTGATCCTTCCTGTTCTGAGGCTTCAGCCTCTTGGACTGTGCAGCTACTGGTTTCTCCAGTTCTCTAGCCTGCAGACTGCCATTGTGGACTATCCAGTTTCTGGTTGAATAAGCCAAACTATTAAATTACCTTTTCATAATCATACTTCCTATTGATTCTGTTCCTCTACAGAACTCTAATACACGGTTGTTTACACAGATTAGTGGGGAACTTTTGTTTCTTGAAATTCACACAACTTACAGTACTGAAGTGTTTCAGATAGCATTATCTCGTTAACACCTTGAGTAAGTTTCAAAAACACTGGGTCTTCACTGGTTTTTGGTTGTGTGTGCTGGGGAATCTAACCCCAGGGGTGTTTTACCACTGAGCTACATCCCCAGTCCTTTTTAATTTTATTTTGGGACAAGGTCTCGCTAAGTTGCCCAGACTGACCTTGAACTTGTAATCCTCCTGCCTCACCATTCCAAGTTGCTGGAATTAGTCATGCACCAGCTCTCTTCACTAATTTTTTTCCATCATGGCCTCACAAATATTCTTTCCATCCCCAAAAGCGTAAGCTTTTTCCCTGATGCATTCCAATCTTAATAAAAAAAAAAAAAACAGACCACATTTCAGATTTTGCCTCCTTTACATACCTTCATAAACATCCAGATCATCCTGGTATCTTCAATAACCCAAACTCTCTTTAATTTTTTTGACACAAAAAAACACTATTCATAAAACTTCATGAATTTCATAGCTTTCATTCTCCACACCAGAAAAAAACTGGTGTCTAAAGGAATGTTTATGTTAATAACGGCATCCTTTTCCTTGCATTTTAGAAAATCAGGCTAACTGTGTCACACACAGTTAAGTAAAAAATCCAAATAATTATTTTCCCAGTTTTTTAAAATAAGAGTATTTTAGTAAATATCTGGACAAAAATTTGCATCACACCTGCAAACTTGAGAAAATGAAATGTTATTTCCTATAGCCTAACTGCCAACAATTTCAGGGAGCTAGTACAAGGGGTCATCCACTGAAAAAGATCAATGCTTCTGCTGGACATTGTGGCGCATGCCTGTAATAACTGGCTCTGGAGGCTGAGGCAGGAGGTCTGTGAGTTCAAAGCCAGTTTCAGCAATTTAGCAAGGTTCTAAGCAACTTAGTGAGACCCTGTCTAAAAATAAAACATAAAACAAAGGGATGGGGACATGGCTCAATGGTTAAGCACCCCTGGGTTCAATCCCCCATACCAAAAGAGAAAAAAGAGAGAGAGAGAGATCAATGCTTCTTACTCATTTCTCCAAATTCCAGTAAAAAGTCATACACAGCAAAAAGAGATATTCATCCTCAATCCCCAGAAATTTAGACCAAAAAGAAAGCCAAAGGCATATGACGATTTTAGACATACATTTCCTAGAAAAGGTGAAAGTCCCTGCCCCACAGTGTTCACCGATTGCCCCTTTCTCTTAGACAGACAGATGACAAAGGCATTAGCTAAATGAATCATACCCTCATGCCTACTGGAAACTACTTCCACAGACAGACAGACAGCTGATGGCTAAGTGATGCCTCCCAGCCACAATACTCAGTACTGCTGTGAAGAGTCCTGCTGTTTGACATCTTCACATAGACACTGGAAAAGGGCTACAAGGGCCCTGATTATCATTCTAAGCAACTTCACTGCTGCACACAGAACCCACAATATTCATCAAAGAAAGCTAGTAGATGTCTCTTTTATTCTCATCCCTAGGCCTATAAGGGTCAATAAGTGGTACATAAAAGATATTTCACACAAAGAGGATAGTGAAAAATTATGAAAAATGAAACTCAGCCAGGTGCAGTGTTAATCCAGCAACTCAGGAGGCTGAGTCAAGAGGATTACAAGTTTAAGCCAGTTTTAGCAATTTAACTAGGCCCTAAGCAACAATGAGACCCTATCTCCCTCACCAAACAAATAAATAAACAAATAAATAAACTCAAAGCATTTCACAGAAACTTCAGAAGTATATACACCACACTTGGGCCCTTCTCAGAGATGCCCAGCAAATCTTTAATGAATCAGGATCTGTACCAATTTGGTCTATAAGTAAAATTTGGAAGAAAGAAGAATAGATGAGTAGACAAAAATACTTCATCTATCATAAACACTTACTTTATTCATTCTGAAGTCAGGATTTCTTCCTCCATACTAATATATCTTTCACAAGACCCTTAACTACTGTGTGATAAAGAGCTTAATCTATATCAATTTTGTTAGTTTTAATAAGCCTCAAATATAAATTTATTTTCCTAGAATTATGATTACAAATTACCTGACATGTGAAGAGGAAGGAAGAAAAAAAGAACATAATCATATAATATCAAATGCTCACTAAGTGCCTGGTGCTATGCTAAGTGTTATACCTACATTATTAACCTAACCAAGAGTCATTACTAGAATGTAATGTCATTCCTCAAGAAGCTTCCCTGACCACCTCATCTATTCTTTCAATACCTTGCTTCAATTTCTCTCTCAATACTATGGATATTATATTATTTTAATTTATCAACTTGTTTATACCATATTCCCACAGTTAAAAATAAAGTTATATACTCTGCCTTGTTCCCTGCAGCACCTCTAGTATTCTAACAAGAACCCCTTGATACACTGGGAATAGAGGGAACTGAGGCCTCAGGAGATTAAGAAACACACAAAAATAGCCCAACTAGGAAGTAACATTTGACTCCACATGCATTCCTTTCTTTCTTTTCTTTTTTGACAGTGCTAAGGATTGAACCCAGGGCCACAAGCATGTTAGGCAAGCACTCTACCACAGAGATATATCCCTATCCCTGTCTCCCTATTTTTACACTGTATTACCTAAGTATGAAAAATTCCCAGATTTCATTCTCAAAAATTTTCCTTTCAGAACAATATACACACAACCTGATATGTGGTAAAGGCTATCAAAATAATGCTGATTTAACATGACATCCATGTAGTTCAGCAAGAGAGGATTCTATCATGTGGCAGTGTCAGCAATCTGTCCTATGATTAGTGAAGAAATAAAAATCTAGGAAATGGGATTGACTATATAAGAATATTGAAGAGAATATCTTAATGGGGATTAACTCCAGTGAATACTGAAAATGAGATCAGACAGAAATTTGGAGTTTGAGAGAATACTCTATGGGATTTTCATCTCCGACTCCTTTCTAGATGCCATAAGGTCCTAGAATGTATTCCTGGCTAGATGCATGCCTACAATCACCAAGACTTGGTGAGGCTGAGCCCAAAGAAGGATCACCAAGTTCAAGGCCAGTTTCAGACTTAAGTGAGACCTTGCCTCAAAATAAAAAATGAAAAGGGCTGGGGATATAGCTCAGTGACAAAGCATCCCTGGATTGAGTTTCCTATTTAAAAAAAAAAAAAAAAAAAAAAATTAATTATACTCCTGAACACAGCACTACTTTGTATCCTATGCATAAGGACTGCTACCTGTCAGAAGACTCTAGTTCATAATTGAAAGATCACTGGCCCTGCTCCTGCTTTGTTCACTGAGCAGGAGTCATTTATCGGGGATCTGGGAGCCTTAGAGTGTTCCCAGAATGATGGGGATTGGGTAAGATGTCAATAAGTAACCTTTCAATGTTATTGTTGTAAATGAGTATTTTCTCAGATGGGGTTCCAACAGAAAATGTGCCTAAGAAAGCTTGTTTTTACAAAAGGCTGCCCTAGTTCTATTTAATACTATTGTTTAGAGGACTGGATGCTTCAGATGAAATATTTTGTTGGAATGGAGAGAAGAGATGGTAAAGAAATATTGATATTTTTAAATCAAAGATTAAATAGTGCTGATACAAAGTAATGCCACTCTAGCAAAAACACATAAGAATAATAATACAGGGCTGGGGTTGTGGCTCAGTGGTATAGCACTTGCCTGGCATGTGTAGGCCCTGGGTTCGATCATCAGCACCACATATAAATACATAAATAAAATAAAGGTCCATCAACAACTAAAAAAAAAAAAAAGAAGAAGAAGAAGAATACAAAAGAGATGGCATCTCCTCATTTATATTTCCACCACTCCCAGAATTTAGTACTGTGACAAAAAACTGATAGGAATAATCTGCTTATGACTTAAAAAGAGTATCCTCAAATTTGGATAGACTGTCTGAATAAACCATGAGCATACAGATTGAAATCTTCTTTATTCTCCTCAAAATTGGAGAGTGCTGGGGCTGGAGTTGTGGCTCAGTGGTAGAACACTTGCCTGGCATGTGTGAGGTCCTGGGTTCAATACTCAGCACTGCATATAAATAAAATAAAATAAAATTAAATTAAATTAAATAATCCACTGGCAATTAAAAAAAAAAAAAAAAAACCTGGAGAGCACTGATTTAATCATGAAGCCTATGCAGTTCAGCAAGAGAGGATTCCGTCATGTGGCAGTGCCAGCAATGGAAGAAGAAAAATCTAGGAAATGGGGTTGACTATATAAGAAAATCCTCATAAGTAAATTTTATGGAGTACAGTTTGATACAAATTAATATTTGCTCAATGATTGGACATTGAATAGTCAATAAGAATACTGTTAAGTCAATAAAAACCCCTGTTAAGAGGATATGGTCCTGAATGAGGCATTCTCTAAAGATCTGACAGTGCTTATACTACTAATAAGAAGTAAGCATACATTAACAAGTTTTCTCTAATTAATGCTTGATTCTAACCCCCATTCAGAGTATGTCATTTCTATATCCATAAGAGAGAATAGAGCCAAAGAAGGAAACAGTGTAATGAGTCATGCTGAGTGGAGCAAAGCTGATGAAAGGGCATTAGGCTACAGAAGAGGAAGAAATCTCATGAAATAACTACTCTTCTCTGGCAGAGCCTTCTTTTAAGATGCAATACCACGTTAGGAAAAGGCAGTAAGTACATAAAAATCAATATTCCTAGGCTTCTTATTCCCACTTTACAGATGGAGAAACTGAGATACCACAAAGAAAACTACTTTCCCCCAAGGAAACATTGTGTCAAGGCAGATTCTATCTATTTAGCAATTCCTCACTCCCCCACCCTCCCCAATCCCAGCACCAAAACTACCAGGCAGGGTTCAATTAAAGATACAGATTACAATTCTAGGTGACAAGATGAATAGCTCCAGATGGATCAAACATAAGTTAAGTACAGATTTAGATTCACCAGCTCTGACTATATGCAGTCAAGGACTTGAATATGAAACTCCAACTGGCAAAGAACAACAATGAATGCAATGGACACAATCCATTCCTCTCTCCTCCCCGATGGTCTTCTTTCAAAAGTAGCACATACAGGCAGGACCTTGGTGCCACAGAAGTTACTATCAGTGGAATTCACCTTTGGTCTGGGTGTGACCACTGACCTAGAATTGCTGTGCCAGGCAGTTCCTTGGGGATAATCAAGGCTCATTCTTTGCTTCAGGATTCCCATCTCAGCCACATTCCAGAGGGAAGCACTCTAGACCTGTCATCTAAAGTCTGGAACCTAATCCAACCACATTTGGGCTCTAGTTTTTAAAACACTCTTTGTACCCATTAACTCTTCTAGAGAAACATTCCCAGACTTTTTAAAAGTTTCTCCTCATAACTGCTTTTTGGTTGGATGTGGTATGCTCTAAAGATACTTGATTTCTTGTACCTCTCCAAAATGAAATCATGTGAAACCCTCCCTCCCAATACATTTAAAAAAAAAAAAAAAAAAAAAAAAAAAAAAAAAAAAAAAAAAAATCCTTCCAGCATCATTTGACCGAAGTATAAAGCAACCTGGTTGGCCTCCATGCATCCGATGGCATCTTCCAAGAGTGAAAACTCCACGCAGACATAGCCATAGTCGTAACCTGGGGACAGCATTTAAATACAGACGGGAGTGGTGTTAGTGCCTTGCAAACACAAAAGACACACTTAAATCCCCTGTTTGTGAACCCCTTAAACACAAGTCCTCCCAACTAGCCCTTCCCTCCCCTACACTAGGCAAAACTGCTACCCCAAACAGAAAAAAGTACTGAAGGGAGAAAGTCTGGATGTTTCTGAACTTTGATTCATCCCAAATTGGCTTTTTTCTATTAACCAAGAAGATCTTTGCCCTCTTTAGCACTGTCGATCTGGCGAAGGTGCCCCACAACCGGGTAATCCCACAGAAAGTTCATGTGGGAACCCAAAACATTTTAACCACAGGCTGAATCTTCTGAAAAAACAAAATCAACAAGAACAGGAAATTATCCGGGGGAGGAGGGTTAATCCAGAGAGAAGGAGAAGCAATAATTGGATGTTATGCTAATAATCACCACTTTTCAAGCATAAACCACCTTCAAAGAGAATTACTGACAGATTGAGGCAACTATATCACAGGATGTTTCTGGTTAGCAGGGGAGAGACCATGTCAGGTCTTCTCTTTGTTTCCTTCTATCAGACAACTCTTCCAGCTAAAATCTTTATGAAAGGAAGGAGGTATACAAGCATAAATACGAATACTTGGGTCCAAAATTGTGCTTATGGACAAAGACGAGTAGTGGGGCCAGCTGGGGGAAAGATAAAGGTGCTAGCAATCAAAACATGTTCAAAAATTGTATACACTATTAGAGTTATAAAACACCCTTCACCTTAACCCTGAAGAAGTGTCATCTGTAGCATGAGACTGGGAAGTCATAGGATTTATAGGTTGCTGAACTCTGATACTAATTCATCCTATCATTTCCCTAATACTGCCTCTATATGACTACAAAAATACATTTGTCATTGTAACATTCCACAAGTGGCTTCCATAGTTCCTCCACTACCTCACAGGATAAAGATATTCATTTCTAGGAGTGGCATTGTTTAAATGGAACATCAAGGAAAAGATGTGATTTGTTCAGATGAGAAATAAAACTTAGGCAAAGTAAAACAACAAAAAACCCATGATAATTTTGAACACACAGTATATATGAACAATAGGAAACTGAAATCATTGAATCAAGATATCAGAAAAAAAAAACCCTAGGGCAATAGAAAGTATAATTTGGCTGGGATTATAGCTCAGTGCTAGAGCATGCTGAGCCTGCATTAAGGTGCTGAGTTCAAACCCCATACCGAAAAAGAAAAGGGGGAAAAAAGTATAACTTTAAGAATATCAAATTTAGCTGGATATAATTTAATCCTCAAATCATAAATTTGAGGGCAACCTGGTCAATTGGTGAGAACCTATCTCAAAGTAAAAGAAAAAAAAAGAGCTGGGGGAATGTAGCTTAGTGGTAGAACACTCCCAAGGTCAATCTCAGGGACAACCACCCACAAAAATTAAATTTGATGAAATGGGTAGGATTCCTTGTTATGAGGAATGAATGGCTTAAAATGTTTTATTATGATAATAATAACTTTTCACTTTTGGACTTGTTAAACACTTCAAGTTCACTATGAAATGTTATAATGATATAGGACTATCCTTCCTGTGACATTTAGGAAATGATTAGGAAGAAGAAACAAAAGCTACTAGAAATGTCAGCAGTATCTTAGGCTGAAAGATAGATTTTCTATCCTAATTTCAAAGTTTAGGCTAAAAGATTAAAACTAAGACCAACAGATTAAAATTAACAATTTGTTAAAATTTATCACAAAATCAGTCTCTTCTGATTGGTAACTCTGTGAAGAAATAAAAATAAAGAAACAATGTACATATTTATACATATCTCACGAACAATGGAAATTGTTTTGTTATTTAAGTCCTTTCAAGTGAATTATCTTGACCAAATTCAATGAACACCTGACACATAAAATATTCTCCACTTTGTAAAGGATTCAGAATATTATTTGGAAACATGGTAGAAGACAGAACTAAAATAACTGTTATCACCAAATATCTACTGCAAACACAAAAGCATGTCCACAACCAGAGAGAGGGAATATGGAACAAACAGATGTGCTCTTGAACATGTTGATTTATCGCTACAGAGTGATTCCAAGGAGTGCCCAGGCCAATAGAAACCAGCCCTCTCCATAGCTACTAAAATGTAAAGCATGAGAAACTAACACCAAATTGCCAAGCCTTAAGTTTCTTTCCTATGCTTAAAGAAGTGACTGCTATGGCCCAGAAGAATACAGAATCTGTTAATAGAGACACAGAGAAAAGATCCATGATGACATTCACATTTTGCTAAACAACAAAAAACGAAAATTGCTGTGAAGAAAAACATGCACATCAACCCTATTATAATATTAAATTCATAAGCCCACCCACTAGATTTCTTCTGCTTGAAACTTTAGCTATCAAAAAAACCAGAAACTTCAGGTTTAATTATACTGCCTAATTTGCAGGTAAATGGATGGAACTGGAGAATATCATGCTAAGTGAAATAAACCAATCCCAAAAAACCAAAAGCCAAATGTTTTCTTTTAAAAACGGATGCTGATCCATAATGGGGGTGTGTAGGGAAGAAGAAGGAACTTTGGCTTGTACAGAGGGGAGTGAGGGGATTGAGGGAAGGTGTGGGGTGGGTGGTGATGTGAAGGATGGTAGACTGAGACACATATTACTCTAAATACATGTATAAAAAATTTTTTAATAAAAAATTTTAAAAAACAAAACAAACAAAATTTATACTGCCTAAAACTTTTTTTAAAAATGAAGTACCCAGAGTTGGGGATATAGCTCAGTTGGTAGAGTGCTTGCCTTGCAAGCACAAAGCCCTGGGTTCAATCCCCAGCACCACAAAAAAAAAAAAAAAAAAAAAAAGCACCCAAACTAGAATCCATTCCATGTGTTCAAAACTCATAGTTGTTCCATGAAGACTTTCAGAATTGCCGTAAGACAATCATATTAAATAATATTTACATAGAACGTGTTGGAATACGGCTCTTGAAAATTTCAGAACACTTTACACAGACTGATGAGACTATTCATGAAACTACCTTATGAGGTAAATATCATAAACTTCATTTTACTGATAGGGAAGCAGGCAAAGAAAGGATATTGTGCTAAAAGTCACCCTAATGGTAAGTACCATTACTGTGCTTTATATCTAGGCAGTCCAGATTCAAATGAATGCTTTTAACCATACGCTGGATATCTCATTCTTTTAATAAGGTCCTAGATTAATTTAAATAAACTGAGAGCCCAGTTACAGAAAGGGTCCCTTATGCCCGAGGAAAGGTTAACTCCTTGTGGCCAGGCATGGTGGTACACACCTGTAATCCCAGAATTTTGGCAGAATGAGGGAGGAGGATTCCAAGTTTGAACCAGCCTAAGCAACTTAGTGAGACCTTGTTTCAAAATAAATAATTAAAAATGGCTGGGACAGGTGTGGTGGCGCATGCCTATTATCCCAGTAGCTCAGGAGACTGAGCTTCGAAGGATCATGTGTTTGAAGCCAGCCTCAGCAAAAATGAGGTGCTAAGGAACTCAGTGAGACTCTGTCTCTAAATAAAATACATAGGGCTGGGGATATGGATCAGTGCTCAATCCCAGGTACCCTCTCCCTGCCTCCCCTTAAAAAAAAAAAGGCTGGGAATGTAACTCAGTAGTAAAATGCCCCTGAGCTCAATCCCCAGTACAAAAAAAAAAAGCAAAAAAACTCCCGGAAAGGACAGGAAAAAATAAAGAAAGAATCTATGGCAGAACAAGTGTGAATGGGCCTGAATAAGCAAGTTAAAAAGTATTCACACAAAAAATGAGTCTATTGGCTTCCCAAATTCTTCTGAAAAATCAGACAACTAAAATGTCTTGTTATAAATGATGGCTATAAAAATTACATAACACTATGGAAAGATACTTGATGTAGTATATTTTAAAAGCTTTACAAATGAATAAACCCTTGTGAATAATTACTTCAAGTATGTATTTTTTTTTACAGGACTGAAATTACATACAATGAAATTAAATCTAACTCAGAGGTTAGAGACAAAACTCAGCATGTGAGATGAAAACCATGCACTATCAAATCATACTTGGAGATCCCAAGGTAAAGAACAACATACCATCTTTCAACATAGGTAAGTCCAATATTGCCAGTTTTTCCTCCAGCGTTGCAACAGATCATTTTTCTTTTGCCGACACCAGATGAAGTGGCTGGCTTGCATTTAAGGGCCATAATGTATGAAAAATATGTTGCTTTAAATAACAGAATCACAGCAAGCAAAGGAAATGCTCACACCCAGAGAAACTTGGAAATGGAAACCAATGGAAGCCATAGCTAAATCTCATCCCCACCTTCCATGATCACTCCATGAGAGGGAAAACAGGATGTCGGGTAGAGGGAGGTAAACAGGGTTTAAGCAAACACAAATGAATATGTAAAAATCTGAAAATGCATATAATGCAACACAACTGTATACCAAAATGATTACAATTGTTGTATTGCTATAGTAGGATAATCAGGGATTTTATTTCCCAAATGTAATTTTATAATTCACAGAAAAGGTTCTAGTAGGCAGAAGATATTCCACCTAGAGAAACAATATTCTAAAAACAACCAACAAACCTTATATTCTAAATTGCTAGGAACCATTTGAAATCATCAAATGGTAAACTTAGTGTTGACAGTATCACAAACAGATTTTTACCACAGACACTACCTTTTCCTTCAACCATAACTTGCAAGACGACTGGTGGGCTAAAGGGTCTGTGGGCTTATTTATATGACTATTAAAAAGCATACCCTACTCCATTTTCTAACCTAGTTCTTAAAATCTCAAAAGAAATATGAATGTTCCCTATACTTTTTGGGGGCAGCTAAGAAGGATGAGAAAAAAGCAAGGAAGAGAAAATCTAAAATGCTAACATTAGAATTTTAAATCTCTATTTTCATTAACCATGGTTGCCTGTTCCCCCCAAATATATTTGTGATCAAAGCAAATCAAGTAGTTAAGGAGGAACAAGGTACAGAAAACAAAGACCTGATGACTACTATTCAATCCTATAACAACTTTTCAGTCTATGCCCCTACAGAAAAGCTGATTCAGTGATGCTAACAAATATAAACCCAGATTGCTTGAGTTAATTGTTACTCTATAACAGGGCCACCTTTCACAACAATGATAAGAAATATTTGTTTAGGCAAATGAGACACACAGCTCTAACTTCAAACAAATCAAGAAAAGCCCAATTAACATAAAGAAGTCCTATTCAATTTCCTATTAAGAGCATATTGGTTGGGGCTGGGGTTTTGGCTCGGTGGTAGAGTGCCTGCCTAGTATGTGTGGGGCACTGGGTTCGAGTCTTAGCACCACATATAAATAAGTAAATAAAATTAAAAGGTCCATCAACATCTAAAAAAAATATTTTTTTAAAAAAAGAGCATATTCGTTGACTTTGAAAAAGTCCAAAATAGACACATCAACGTAAAGGAAGAATCAGAATTTTAAAGTACACAGGCAGTAGGGAGATGATATTTATTGTACTGACAGCTTTAAGATGGGAAGAAAACACTTTTATCCTGTAAACAAGGAGTATTATTTCTATGGGAAAAAAGCATTAGAATATTTAAAGCACACTAAAAGTCTTAGGAGAATAAAGAACCTATAGATTCCATTTTCCTAATTATTTTAAATGGTAATACAGGTTTTTTTTAAAAAAGTAAAATATAAGTTAGAGACTTCAGCAAACACCAAAACAAAATTGATCCAAGTATCTGAATTCCCTTCAAGGGGAACAATACAAGAAAGAAGGCTTGTATCCAGGATTTCCAGTAGGTACTTTGCTCTGTTAAAACCTCAAGTGAGGGGCTGGAGTTATGGCTCAGTGGTGGAGTGCTTGTCCAGCACATATGAGGTATTGGGTTCAATCCTCATCACCACATAAAAATAAATAAATAAATAAATAAATAAAATAAAGGTACTGTGCCCATCTACAACTAAAAACAATTTTTTAAAAACCTCAAGCAAATATGAACCTGGCAGCCTGCATAATAAAAATTAGGAAAACATCTAATTTATATGTCAAACTATCATCTGGGAAGAACAGAATTGGTACACATGAAATCCATCACTTTAACATCTTACAAGCATTTTCAATTCTCTCCCACTCAAGTATGTACATAAGGATTGCTAGCTTAATGATAAAACAGTTAAAACAAGCAACTGATGATTACTTGAAAACTACATATGATTCTATTTTATTTAGTTCTCCAAACTCTGCCAATGCGTTGTTTAAAGTATTAAAAAAAAAAAGTTTCCTTTTTTTTTTTTTTTTTTTTTTTTTTTTTTTTTTAATTTCAAAGTCCAAATTAATCCCAGGGTCATTTCATCCTTATGACAGTTTCCTAGGCCCCAGGTAACATTTGGTAGGAAATTCTCATTTTATTCAATTTATTCAATTCCTTGGCAGTAGCAAAATGAATGACAGTATCTATTCTACATAAAGAAAAATGGAGAGTTATGAGCTAGGATATAGCTCAGTGGGAAAGCATTTGCCTACAATGCACAAGGCCCTGGATTCAATCCCCACTGCCACCAAAAAAGCGGGGAAAGGAGAGTGGGTATTCTTTGAAGAGCCAGTGATCTCATTCAACTTTCTTTTTAAGACCTTTATTTTATTCATTTATTTATTCGTGGTACTGAGAATTGAACCCAGTGACTCACACATGCTAGGCAAGCGTTCCACCACTGAGCCACAACCCCAGCCCCCTCATTCAACTTTTATTCAGATACACACACTTACACAGAACCCTGTAGAGCAGCCATAAGGAATAAGAGAAGAGTCCTTGCAAATCTGTTTTCTTCCCAGTCAAGAACCCTTCAACCTGACAGGAATAATATTACAGGCATGGAAGAAGGATCACTGAAGAGCACCATCAATATTGCTACAAATTGCCCATATAGAGGTACCTAAACAACTGAGGTCCAAGATTAGGGACTGGGGTCTTCTTTTCATTTCTGTATCCCTAACCCTAGCACAATACCTAGTACACAATGGTGGTCAGTCAAGTTACATCTCTCTGGATCTGAGTTATTATGTAAAGGAGCAATAGTGGCGACTGTTTTGCAGGGTGGTTTCAGGGGTGCAACAAAATAATATATTTAAGCATCTCATTGCTCTAATTATGAAGCACTATCAGGGACCAAATATCAGACTTCTGTGTTATTGTTTCTCAAATATGCCCCAGTTTTAGCATTTGAAGCTGGGAGGCATCATGAATTTCTTTACCAATTTCTATTATATACTAACAATGTACCTGTTTTCCTCATAGGTCACAAAGCTATTTCTTTTTTTTTTTTTTTTTTTTTTTTTTTTGGGTGCTGGGGATCGAACCCAGGGCCTTGTGCTTACAAGGCAAGCACTCTACCGACTGAGCTATCTCCCCAGCCCCAAGCTATTTCATTTTGACTAGGAAGGAAAATATGACCCATAAACATTACTTCTCATTGTCTCCACCCTAGCACAAACAAAAGGAAACTTAACACGATCCTAAGACATCTTGAGAAGACTGTAGTAGTAGGAAGGTAGTTTGCTTAGTATAAGGGCAAGTCACACTGGTCTAGTTACTTACTATTCTCGAAGTGAACTACCATCCAGAGAGGGATCAGACAACTGGCATTCTCTGAGAATTCAAATTTAACCAGACCACAAAGTAAGGTACATAACACTAACACTGCAGATGGGCTATAAAGCAACCCCACTGGGCCACTTATATCCAACAGATAACCAATGCTCAACTAAAGGCACTAGGTATCAGCCACATCCAGTATTAGGGTCCCCATCTGTGGTTATCATTTGGTCCCTGTGTCCCTGGTTCCTGGCACAGAACTCCTAAAACCCTTGGAATTTCCCAGGTTGATAGAAGTACCTTTTTTTTATTTCCCCTGCTAGAATCCAATCCTAGTAGACCCCTATCACTTGGAATAAGAACTGGTTACCAGGGAAGGGAGAAAGGATAGGGACTTGAGTCAATCCCCACAATGATTTAATTGATCATACCAGCACACTGAAACCTCCATAAAACCTTCTTTACATAAAGTTCAGAGCTTTCATGCTGATGAACGTACTCACATGCTGGAAGGATGGTGCATCCTAACTGTGGAAACACAGGTTTTTTTACACTCAGGACTCTTCTGAACCTTGTCCTATGCTCCTATGTTCCTCATATGGTTACTAATTTGTATCCTTCATCTTCCCCGCTCCGCTACCCCAGTACTGGAAATTGAACCCAGAGCCTTCTACCACTGAGTTACACCCTCATCCTTTTTATTTTTATTTTGAGACAGGGTCTCATCAAGTTGCTTAGAGCTTCACTAAGTTACTGAGGCTGGCCTCAAGCATGTGATCCTCCTGCCTCCGCCTCCTGAGTCACTGGGGTTACAGAATGTACCACCACATCTGGCTTTTCCTTATCTTAAACTTAAATGTTTCCCCAAGTTCTGTGATGAGTCCTAGCAAATTTCTGAATCTGAAGGGAAATTATGGGAGTCATCAACTTTGTAGCCAAGTCAGATAAAAGTACAGATAGCCCTGAAACCTGATACTTTGGCAACTGGTGTCTGAAGTAAGGGTTTTTTGTTGTTGTTGTCGGTGTGGTTTTTTTTTTTTCCCCCCTGCTAGGATTCAACACAGGGCCTCACACAAGCACTCTAAAACTGAGTTACATCCCCTATCCCCAATAAAGGTGGTCCTGAGGGACTGAGTTTTTAAGAGTTTTTAACCTGTGGAGTCTGAAGAATGGGTTGATATCAAGAGGAGGAAAGAAAACTTTCACCATCTCTCTGCTTCCATGACAGAGAAGGTAAGCTTTGCTTTCCACTAACATCATTCCTAAGTAAGTTCATATATCCAATTCTCAATTTGCCTGAGATTTATTTTCTCCCTACTTTAGACCCAAGTTCAACTGCAAACACTACTGTTTCTAGGTAACTTACTACCTATACTTGTCCTTCAGGTAGCCATTTTTAAATAAATAGAGGCCTATTCTTGGTTAAGATTTCCCACAAAATGTTCCATTTTGCCAAATCTATATATACATTTGTTTATCCATTCCCTCATAAACAAGGTGAGTACATTATAGGGTTCCGTATTAATCCAGAAACTAAAAAGAAAAAATAATAATCTTCTAATAAATATAGTGTTTTACACTAGCCAGAGCAATTAGACGGACCAAAGAAATTAAAGGGATACAAACAGGAAAAGAAGAATTCAAGCTATCATTATTTGCTGACAACATGATTCTCTATTTACAGGATTAAAAAAATTCCACCAGGGGCTGGGGTTGTGGCTCAGTGGTAGAGCACTTACCTGGCATGTGTGAGGCACTGGGTTCGAGCCTCAGCACCACATATAAACAAATGAAAAAAATAAAGGTCTATCAATATTTAAAAAAAAAAAAAATTCTACCAGAAAACTCCTAGAACTAATAAATGAATTCAGCAAAGTAGCAGGATATAAAATCAACACTCATAAATTTAATGCATTTCTATTCATAAATGATGAATTCTCTGAAACAGAAATTAGGAAAACTACTCCATTCACAATAGTCTCAAATGAAAAATTTTTTAAAATTAAAAATAAAAAAACTTGGGAATCAATCTAACAAAAGAGGTCAAAGACCTCTACAATGAAAACTACAGAACACTAAAGAAAGAAATTAAAGAGGGGTTAGGGAGATAGCTCAGTCGGGAGAGTGCTTGCCTTGTAAGCACAAGGTCCTGAGTTCGATCCCCAGCACCCCCCAAAAAAAAAAAAGAAATTAAAGAAAACCTTAGAAGATGGAAAGATCTCCCTTGTGCTTGGATAGGCAAAATTAATATTGTTAAAATGGCCATACTACCAAAGGCACTATAAAGATTCAATGCAATTCCAATCGAAGTCCCAATGATGTTCCTCATAGAAATAGAGAAAGCAATCATGAAATTCTTCTGGAAGAATAAGAGACCCAGAATAGCCAAAGTAATCCTGAGCAGGAAGAGTGAGGCAAGAGGTATCAAAATACCAGACCTTAAACTATACTACAGAGCCACAGTAACAAAATCGGGCATGGTATTGGCACCAAAATAGACAGGTAGACCAATGGTACAGAATAGAAGACACAGAGACAAACCCACATACAGTTATCCCATGCTAGACAAAAGTGTCAAAAACATACAATGGAGAAAAGATAGCTTCTTCAACAAATGGTGCAGGGAAAACTGGAAATCTATATGTAACAAAATGAAATTAAACCCCTGTCTCTCACCCTGCACAAAACTCAACTCAAAATAGATGAAGGACCTAGGAATTAGACCAGAGACTCTGCACCAAACAGAAGAAAAACGGCCTGAATCTTCATCATGTTGCCTTAGGACTAGACTTCCTTAACAAGACTCCCAGAGCGCAAGAAATGAAAGCAAGATCAATAAATGGGAAGGAGTCAAACTAAAAAGCTTTTTCTGAGCAACAGAAACAATCAATAAGGTGAAAAGAGAGTCTACAGAGTGGAAGAAAATCTTTTTCACACACACACTTCAGACAGAGTACGAATCTACAAAATTTATGAAGAACTTAAAAAACTTTACACCCAAAATACAAAGAACCCAATCACTAATGGGCTAAGGAACTGGGCAGACACTTCACAGAAGAAGATATACTGGTGATCAACAAATACATGAAAAAGTGCTCATCATTCCTAGTAATTAGAGAAATGCAAATTAAAACCACCTTAAGATTTTATCTAACTCCGATTAGAATGGCTATTTTCAAGAACACAGGCAATATGAGGTGTTGGCGTGGATGTGTGGGAAAAGGCACCCTTATACATTGCTGGTGGAGTTGCAAATTGGTGCAGCCACTCTGGAAAGCAGTATGGAGATTCCTCAGAAAACTTGGAATGGAATCACCATTTGACCCAGTATCCCACCCTACTCAAAGGACTTAAAATAAGCATACTACAGTGATGCAGCCACATCAAAGTTCATAGCAGCTCAATTCATAATAGCTAGATTGTAGAACCAACCTAGATGCCCTTCAAGAGATGAATGAATAAAGACACTGCGGTATATATACACAATGGAATATTATTCAGTCATAAAGAAGAATAAAATTATGGCATTTGGAGGTAAATGGATGGAACTGGAGAATATCATGCAAAGTGAAATAAGTCAATCCCAAAAAACCAAAGGCTGAATGTTTTCTCTGGTAAGTGGATGATGATACATAACAATGGGGGGTGGAGAAGAACTTGGATTTCGTAGAGGGAAATGAGTGAGGGAAGGAGGTAGGGGAGGGAAAGATAGTGGAATGAGGCAGACATCATTACCCTATGGATGTGTATGATTACACAAATGGTGTGAATCTATATCGTGTACAACCATAAAAATGAAAAGCTGTACCCTATTTGTGTACAATGAATCAAAATGCAATCTGTCAAAATAAAATTAAAATATATAGTGTTTTATATTATAATGATAAAAATGACAACACAAAACTCTTTTCTCAGGCTAGGGGTGTAGCTCATTATTAGCAAAGTCCTGATTTCCATGACTAGCATAAAAAGAGAGAGAAAGAGAAAACTCTATTACCTTAACATAATGCACAACAGCATTAGCATGGCACAGTTTTTTTGTTTTTGCTTTTTGGGTTTTTGGGGGTTTTTTTATTTTGTTTTGGTACCAGACTGAACTCAGGGGCACTGCCCTTTTTTATATTTTATTTAGAACAGGGTCTTGCTGAGTTGCTTAGGGCTTTGCTAAGTTGCTAAGGCTGGCTTTGAACTCACAATCCTCCTTCCTCAGCCTCCTAAACTGCTGGGATTACAGACATGTACCACCCTACCCAGTCACTGCATTTTTTTTTTTTTTCACATAAGAGAGTTTATTAAGCAAACAGGTAGAGTGTCTCCCTGCAGGGAGGGGGGGAGAGAGAGAGACAGAGAGAGAGAGAGAGAGAGAGAGAGAGACAGAGACAGAGACAGAGAGAGAGAGACAGAGAGAGAGAGAGAGAGAGCCAGGAGGAGAGAGCATGAAAGCAAGGAGAGAGAGCCACTGCATTTTTTAAAATTAAATATTTTAGGAAAATCTTCTTGGGAGGTTCTACACTCAATGCTCTGTTTCTACCTTTTACACCTATTAGTTTATCCTTTGGGATGAATAAACATCATCACACCACAAACAGTATTTAACCAACAAATTACACACAACCTACACATAGCAGCCAGGAATTTCTATAGCACACAATACAAAAACACTGTAATGTACAAAGCTGCTCCCCCTGACCTTTCGGGTGCAGCCATTTTCCCCGCCTCCCAACCACTTGTCAATCTGTGAACATCCTAGCTAGCTATTGGTTCATCAGTCAGCTTGCAAGTATCCTTCTCCGATATTGGTCCCCTGTTAGCCCGGGGGAATTCAATTGCTTTACTGTAGCTACCCCGCCATCTTTTCTCATCCTTCTGTCTCTCCTCCTCACTTTCTCTATCCTCCTGGCTTTCATACTCTCTCTTGCGCACGCCCTTTCTCATTCTTTTTCTTTACCTCTCATTTTCTCTCTTACCCTGCAGGGAGACACTCTGTTTGCTTAATAAACTCCCTTATGTGATTTCCCATGTCCGGCGTGGTTTCCATGGGATCCCTTTACAAAGACAACACAACTGATAATTTCTTCTTTGATTTAGAGACAAGAAAGGAAAATGTTTGGTTTGTGACATAAACCCAGTTGATACAGGTCACTAGGGAAAAACTAATGAAGTTTAGTTTGATGTGATGATTTTCCTACTTTATCACTATCATTTGGGGACAATTTAATTTTTTTTAAATGACCTTATCAAGCTATATTCTTTTCATTGTAGCTGTGAAGTTCTACCTAGAGAAGGGTAAGGAAATCCACAAGGTAATGGAACTCACAGAGGTTTGTAAATTCTGTAGAGTTTCAAACACTTTCCTCAACCTCAGAGAGGCAAACTCCACCTCAGCTAAATGGGTCTGAGGAAGAGACTATAATCTGCCTGTGTCTCAAAACTGATATTTCAGAATATGCAAAACCTGGCAACTTCTTTAACTGGTGCCTTCCTGGCTTTATCAACTGCCAAGATTTTGGTGCTCAGGACCACATCTTCTTTAATAGTAAGGCTAACCACATGGTTTCTGCCTTGATTATTTTATTTTTATTTTATTATTGTAGTAGATAATAGGCAAGCATTCTACCACAGAATATATTTCCAGTCCCTTGATTATTTTAAATAATCCACACTTTGGCAGTCATGTGAACTTGGTTATTTTCTCCCAGGAAAAACTGCTACATTTATGAGATTCCCTGCTGTGTTTATCCCTTGACAAGGAAGGGAGCAACAACTTGTCCTAAAACATCTCCCTCATACGCAGCCAGAGCCTGAGCAGACTCCTAAAAATGTCCCCTAGAGCCACATTCTGTGTTCAGGTGAGACTTGTGTGGTCTCAAATACAAACTTTAAAGAGGGATTACTTTAAAGAGGAATTGAAAGCCCATGGGTATAGCATTTAATCTGAGAAAAGACAAAAACCAAAAAACACCCAACAACTGAACATGCTCCTCTTTCCTACCATTACTCCAACTACCCAGTCTTTAAGAACCCAGATTTTTTGTTTTATTATTTTTTTTCCTTTTGTGTGCGTACTGAGGATGTAAACCATAGTCTCACGCATGCTAAGCATGATCTCATTCACTAAGCTACACCCACAGCCCCTGGATTTTCTTACATGGCACCAAAAATAATAAATAAATAAAAGTATAAGACCTCTGAGAGGGAGGAAACTGTGCTCTGCTGAAAGCCAAAAGACTTCATGATTTAAAAAAAAAAATATTTTTAGATGTTGACAGACCTTTATTTTATTCATTTATATGTGGTGCTGAGAATCAAACCCAGTGCTTCATAGAAGCTAGGCAAGCGCTCTACCACTGAGTCACAACCCCAGGCCCACAACTTTGTGATTTTAAACATTTCTTTTTTACCACTGAAAAAGTTGAACAAAGAAATAAGAAGTATGGCAGTATTTTGAGATACTCCGTCCAAAGCAAATTATCTCCTGTGAATCTGGAAATATCCTGATGAACATAAGAAAAAAAAAAAATGAAAGAGAGGAGTAGCAGAGCATAGAACAGTCCCTTTTCTAAATCATATTACACATAAATCAAACGGATAACTTCAAAATCTATTCAGAAAAGGACTACCCTCCAAAATAGAATAGTAATTTAACACTATCAGTAAAAAGAAAAGCAAAAACCAGTTGAAATGTTCTGCTCATCACTGTCATGCTATATTCTCTAAAGAGCTACCTTTTCCAACTCCAGATGTTATGTGTGGTTTAGGTAAAGACTTCTAAGGTAACACAAGTCACCAACTCAAAATCACCAATCTGGTGGTCCTTATTTGTGAATAAAGAGCGTTTTAAAGATGTCTCATTCTCAGATCAAGAATGAGACTGAATAAGTAAAAGTCCCAAAGAGAGGTAGTATACAGAGAGCCAATAAAAGTCCATGATAGTGTTAAAACTGCCCTTTCAAGAATATGAACTACCAACTAACCAATCCCTGTTAACTTACGGGGTTTCAATAAAGGAGCTCAAACTAAAGAATGAGTTAGTATCCAGGAAAGAAAGTGAATTTCATCTAGATGTCAGAAAAGTTAACTAAAGGCTGTTAAATTAAACCAGTAATCCTAAAGTCTTTCTTTCCCAAATAATACTAAGATTCTATACTTTAAAGTCAGCAGCTGGGCTGCAAAAGTAGCTTGGTGTAGACACTTATCTAGCATGCATGAAGCCCTGGATTTGACACCCAGGATAACAAAAAGGAGGAGGAGAATGAAGGAGAGGGAAAAGGAAAGGAACAGGCAAAGGAAGGAAGAGGAAGAGGAGAAAAGGAAAAGAAAGGAAGAAGTATCAAGCCCTAAAAAGACATTTTAACTCCTCTTAGGTCACCCTTCCCTTCCCTAGCTGACAGAACTAAATCTCACACTTCCCTTAGACACTAAAGCTTAGTACCTTATTATTCCTGCAGTCCACAGTAACTTTAAACTATTACTTCCTTAAGAGTTCAAAAAACCCCTATTCTGCAGCAGCCAACATATCACCTAATGAGGTTCAAAATATATTATTGACTAGATGGGGCACAGTGGGCACACCAATAATCCCAGCAACTCAGAAGATTGAGGCAGGAGGATCACAAGTTCAAAGCCAGCCTCAGCAACTGAGAGAGATCCTATTTCGAAATAAAAATAAAAAGGGATGGGGATATAGTTCAATGGTAGAGTATGTGCCTGGCATGCTTGAGGTCCTAGGTTCCATCCCTAGTACCTTTAAAACAAAACAAAACAAAAGTATGTATATTAAAGTAGACAAGTTTTCCATTCCCAGAATCAATACAAAGGTAATCTTTCATAAGAGAGGTAATCCCTTAAAATGAAGTTAAGGGTCACAAGATACTCATAACTCATTAACAGAACTTTCTACTGAAAAGTCTTTGGGTGGGGAATTTTAAAATAAATAAGACAAACCTCAGGTCATTCCAAAAAAATGACTAAATTTAACCCAATTTCCAGGCCCTCTCCCCAAGCTTACCTGATCTCTCCAGCACCAAATCATGGAATTCTTCTCTAGGTCAGCCATCCATTGCCTCCATAAGATTGACCTGGCCCTAAATCCACCTCCTGGAATCTTTACATTTTTATTTTTTTAGGCTTAGTCATCTTTCCTTAAAGTTATCTGTTAACATATGTTCCAAATGTGGTAATAAAACTGGGTAAAGCTCTTGGAGGAAGGCAGGAACTTTTCAAGTTTTAAAGATGCAACAAGTAAATGGAGTATTTTCCAATCAGCCTATGGTCAGTTTCTACCTAAAAACTAAAAGTGTTTACCTGTTTATTCTATAAATGCCAAAAAAAAAAAAAAAAAAAAAAACTGCAAAATGTGCACTGCCACTTTTAATTTAATTGTTATTTATTTATTTACTTTTGGTACTGGGGATTAAACCACCACATCAGCTTGAGTCATTTTTAAACTGTGCAAAAAATTCTAGAATAAAGAATCTAGCTGAGTGCAGTGGCACACACCTGTAATTCCAGGAAGATCACAAGGTCAAGGTCAGTTTTGGCAATTTAGTAAGACCCTCAGTAACTTAGCAAGAACCTGTATCAAAATAAAAATTAAGGGCTGGGGATATAGTGCAGCTGGTAGAGTGCTTGCCTTGCATGCATAAGGCCCTGGGTTCAATCCCCGGCACCACAAAAAATAAAGAGGACTGGGGGTATAGGTCAGTGATAATGTACCCCTAAATTCAATCCTCAGTACAAAAATATAGAATCTAAACAGTTATCAAATGCAGTGGTTCTCACAATTCAGGGTACATTAGAATCAACTGGAAGCCTTGTTAAACCACAGATTGCTGAGCCCCACCTCCAGGGTTTGTGATTTGGTAGATCTAGGGTACAGTCTGAGAATATGGATTTCTAACAAATGAATGGATATGATGCTGCTATCTAGAACCTACTCTTAGAATCACTTGTTGATAGAAGCTATTCATTATAGTCTTTAGCTTGCAAGGTTTCTGCTCATCATTTAGTTATTATAGTTCAGTGGCAGAGTGCTTGCTAGCACACACCAGGCCCTGGGATTCTATCCCCAGTACCAAATATAAAATAAAAATAAAATAAATCAGCATTAGGCATGGGGGGTGCACAACTATAATCCCAGTTACAAGGGAGGCCAAGATGGGAGAATTGCCAAGTTTGAAGCAAGCCTCAGCAATTTAGTGAGACCCTGTCTAAATTACCAGCTCGGCAAAATGAATGAATAAATAAATAACATTTTAAAAGAAAATATTTCATTTTTATGTCCATTTTACAATTTTTTGGAGGGGGGGTACCAGGAATTAAAACCCAGAGGCACTTAACCACTAAGCCACATCCCCAGCCCTTTTTTATATTTTATTTAGAGACAGGGTCTCACTAAGTTGCTGAGGCTGGCTTTGAACTTGTGATCTCTTAATTCAGTCTCCCAAGATGCTGGGATGACAAGTGTACATCACCATGCCTAGCTCCATTTTACATTTTATTGGAATTTCCAAATTACAAAGAACTTGCAAGAATAATAGTAAAAGGAGAACATAATCCACTTTATCTAGATTTAACTTGGTAACATTTTGTCCCTCTAATATTACTCTCTTCGTCCCTCCTATCAGATACATCAAATATTTATTTTAAGCCAAAGAAAGTTCATATATCATGGTTCTTGACTTCTCTAACATAACCATAGTAATACCAATGTCAGTGAATTTAACATTGATAGACCACTATCACAATCAAGATAAAAAAAAATTCTATTACACTCAAAAACTCTCACATACTTCTACACCTCAGTCAGCACCAACATTCTGGCAACCATTATTTTCTATCCCTAAAATTCTACCTTTTCCAGAACGTCACAAGAAGAATCACACAATGTATAGCCTTAAAAAAAAAAAAAAAAAACAGCCAGATAAGGTGACACATGCCTGTGGTCCCAGACACCCGGGAGGCTGAAACAAGATCACTTGAGCCCAGTAATTTGAAAGCAATCTGGGCAACATAACAAAACACCCCATCCCCAAAAGTGACACATAACACAAAATGCACCATTTTAATGTCTACAATTCAACAGCATTCAGTACACTCAAAAGGGTGTGCAACCATCACCACTATCTGGTTCCCGAACGTTTTTATAACTCCAAAGCAAATTCTATATTCATTAAGCAGTCACTCATCATTTGCCCAGCCTCTGGGAGAGGATTATTTCTCCTAGAGGAGAGATATCTCTTATAACCCACTTATCACATGCTCTCTCTCTTTGTGGATATTTCAAGAACCATACAATATGTGGTCTTTCTGTCTGCTTCTTTCATAAGGTTTTCAAGGCTCATCCAAGTTGTAACACATATCAGCATTTCACTCCTTCTTATGTCACTGCATACAGGCTTTTGAGTCTGGTTTCTTTCACTCAGCATAATGACATCAAGAACCAACCATACTGTTATGTGAATGAGTAGCTTCTTCAGTTTTACGGCTGCAGAGTATTCCGTCATACATACGATATACCACAGCTTATTAGTCCAATCACCAAAAATCATTTTATTTCTGATACTTTTTCCAGAAATATAATCATAACAAGGTAATTTATAATTAATGGGTTATAATATATATGCAAATGACAAATGAAAAACTCAAATATATAGGACATATATAGATCACAATCCCTTATCTACAATTCCAAAATCCCCAAATCACTTAGATATCAAGTTTTTGTTAAATCTTCAGCTAAGTTTTTAAGGCAAATCTTGGCCTACATTGAATCTCTTTTATTTATTTATTTTTTATTTATTTATTTATTTATTTATTTATTTATTTATTTTTGGTGCTGGAGATCGAACCCAGGGCCTTGTGCTTACAAGGTAAGCACTCTACCGACTGAGCTATCTCCCCAGCCCCCATTGAATCTCTTTATAGTCTTCATTTAGTCCTGTTACAATGGCCATAGATTTTGCTCCACAAGTATTATGTCTGAGTATTCACCCCCTTAGGGGATAGTAATTCATATATGACCTATCTATGACACTTCTTTTCTATAACCAGAAAAATTTGTAAATTAATTTAATACCTCAGCTTCTGGACCCTAGTGACCCTATATATACATAGCTCCAAATGGGACAAAAATGAACACATTACTAGAGTCAGAGAATAGTCATTAATCTTTTCTGTTACAGAGCTCATTACTTCAACTAAAAGGATGAACTCTACCCAACAATTCCCCTTTTATGAGCACATCCTCTAGCATGGACTCTTGCAGATCATTATTTATTCTAAAAATCTGACTGCCATTTTTCTTTATAAAAGTCATCTTTATCACTGAGTTTACACATGATCTTCTTTTCTTTCTGATACCCCCTAGAATTGAACCCAGGGGTGCTTAACCACTGAGCAACATTCCCAGCCCTTTTTTAACATTTTATTTAGAGACAGGGTCTCACTGAGTTTCTTAGGACCTTGCTAAGTTGCTGAGGCTGGCTTTGAACTTATGATCCTACTGCCTCGGTCTCCCAAACTGCTGGGATTACAGGTGTGCGCCACCACATCTGGTGGGTTACACATGATCTTGTAATGAGTATATGCTAAAATTCTCAGAACATCTGGTTGTTCCAAGACACATTCTTCGGCAAATATACAAAACCTAAGTTGTATAGCCATGAAACCTAAACTACCCTTTAATGCTCTTCACCTGAGATCACAACTGTTCTCCACATATATCACAGATACTTATCTACTTCATGTATACTAAGAACCAACCAAGTGCCAGGCACTGGGGAAACAGGAGAGAACAATTCATAAAAGGTTCCTGCTGCCATGAAGATACACAAAACCATCAAGCAAAATATCAGAGTGATAGACCAATGCACAAGAATATAATGAAAAATGACTACAGGGTGTTTAAATTAGATGGTGAGGTTAGGCTTCAGAAAGGTGAAACTGAAGACAAAAACTAAACCCCAGAAGATAAGTGAGGATCAAAATCAAGGGCAGTGCAAAGGCTCTGACACAGAAGGAAGTATGTACTAGTAAAGGGCCAGAGTAAAGCTCAGTGTGGCTACAGTGTAACAGGGCAAGTAAAAAGCAGTAAAGGGTGAAGTCAGACAAATAGCCAAGGGCCAGTTCATGCAGGGCTTTGTTATGTCAGAATAAGGAGTTGGGAATTTCTTCCAAGTGAGATGGAAGGCCATTAGAGGGTTTTAGGCATAGGAGTAACATGATCTGACTGAAATTTTCAAAAGTTCATTCACAAAAAGATGTTAACATTGGTAACATGGACCAATTCTTTCATTAAAAGAAAAAAATTACAAAGTACATATCACTTCATATAATAAAATGCCTTTTTTTAATAAAAAAACACTGTCCTGGATGATTTCACATGTATAAAATGTTTTTTATCTGTCAATTACAATTCTAGTAACTACTACAGGCAGCAAATTTAAGAACCTCCCCTTTAGCCCCTGTATATCAATGTAATTTTTCCACACGATGAAAACCACAAGAATGGGAAGTTATACTCCATGTATGTATAATATGTCAAAACATACTGTCATGTGAATCTAAAAAACAAAGGAAAAAAATTTACTGTGCTAACAAATCTGACAATTTAAATAGAAAGTCAATGACTACTAAAGAAACTGAAGTTTGAACTGCTGCTATTTAAACATTAATACACTTTTTTTTCCAAATACATCAAAACTTAATTACAGCACAATTTGTGACACAAGATTGAAGCTGAGGCTATCACCCTGAGAGTTAAACAGTATTGCTAGCCTGTACTACCTTTTGTTTCCAAAGAAAGGCACATATGAGACACATGCAAAAAATAAAAAAAATTAAAAATAAATAAATAAAACCAATGAAATTGAGATATGCAAGAACAACAACGTAACTACTCTTAGTCATGTGTCCCAAATCCAGGGTTGATGTTTTTAAAACAAAGAAATAATTGACTTTCTGAGAAATAATATTTCTAAGTTTATTCACAAACTGCAGAAAAAAACATTTACTGAACTTAACACAAATACCATATTCTTTCAAGCATAAAATTTACTTTTGTGGATAAATTTCTTCTATGAAACCCATTTAAAGAAATAACTACCTAATGCAAAAATTCCATTTAATGGTAAATTGTTTAAAAAAAAACTATATCCTCAAAAATAATACATCCTTTTAACTTGAAGATTTCCTTAGCTGGATTACTGTAATTCTGTGTTTTATGAGATTAAGGTCTTTCTTCAATTTTGAATTCTACAAACAGGTCACTTAGAGATTACTTAATAAACCATTTCATATTATGCAGCCCTAAAAATATTGGTCAAAACCTTGAGTGCTTAGTATTTCACTTTTGACTACTTTTTCTATAATAAGATTTGAAAGAACTGACCAAATTTGATACTCTGAAATACTATGAGTATATTCTGTCAAGTTTCATCAGACCATAGACTAGAGGTCAAAGAGAAAGCTCTTCTGGATCTATTCATGGATTTCAACAAAACAGCTGTTTCAGGATTTTGTTCTCAGAGCAAGAATGAAAATTCAAGAAAACACTAATTGGTACAAGTCTCTGTGGAAACTGGTAAATTTCACTTTGAAGCAAGGAAATGTAAAATTTTATATTCAACAAATTAGTAAATCCTAGACTCAAATGTAAGCATTCCACCACCATGAAGAACAAACAAAGTTTAATAATTTAATTATATAAAATATATTCAGGAACAGATGCTGCAACACTCACTTTATATCTCATAGGAATTCAGAAGAACTCGAACATGCATCCTCATCGACCATGTGTGGACAAACATCCACAAAGAACCAGCTAAGACTAAAGCTGGATATTATTTGAAGGCACCAACAGGAAGCTTCTGGAAATCTTAATTGTGGTTTCTTTAAAAAAATTTTAAGTAGCACATGATGCAGAGATCTGACAAAGACCCTTCCTAACCCAAGGCCACATGCATATAAAGAAACTCACCTGTGTTATACTCCTTTAACTGCAACTCCTTTATAGGCATGTCATCGGGAGTCCGAAAGGCGTTAAGAATCTACAAGAAATTGGCATTTACACGTAATAATACAAATCATATTCAAAGAGTGAATTTTATATTTTCCCTACTAGTTTTTATTCTACATAATTTAAAGTTGATTATTTTATAAAGGCTAAATTAAACCATGTACACAAGACATTCAAAAAGTGCCAAATGAGTAGAACATGCTTATTCAAAAATTCCCAAGAGTATAAGAAAATAAGAAGAGCATAACCTTCAAGAGCTCAAGCTCAAGATGCCTTCCAAGCATCTCCTGCTCACTTGCTGTGTAATCTTTTAGTGCCTACTTTATTATCTGTTAAACATAAAATGATGCACTAAGCTCAACCAGTCCAGAGTCACAGTAATTTGGTCTGATCAGCTTTTTCTATATATTCAAATGAGCTGTTCTCTCACTACAAATGTCACTTCTTCAGTGATATCTTCCCTAACTGCTCAATCTAAAGTGACATTCTATATCTTTTTGTTGTTGTTGTTGTTGTACTGGGGATCAAACCCAGGACCTTGTACATGCTAGGCAAGTACTCTACTAGTTATATCCCCAGCCCTAACCTTTAGTCTTCTTCAGAAAATATATCACTGCTTCAAAATGTTACCTATCTTTTGTTTGCTTCTGTGTTATTGATGAAGGTAGTGACTCTATATTATTCACTGCTGTATCATTCAGTGCCTGCCTTGAACACAACATAGGTTGAATCCTTAATCCAAAAATCTGGAATCCAAAATTCCAAAAAGCTTCAGATTTTGCAGCATTTTGGATTTCAGATTTTCATATTAGGGATGCTCAATCAGTAAAGTCTACTCCAAAACTCCCAAATCCAAAGCCCCCAAATCTGAAATACTTTTGATTCCAAGCATTTCAGATACGGAATCTTCAACCTGTAGTACTTAACACTTGCATTAAATGAATTAAGAATACCAATTCATACTGGACAGGAGGGCACACACCTGTAATCTCAGTTACTTAGGAGGCTGAGGCATGAGGACCACAAGTTCAAGGTTAGCCTCAGCAACTTAGCTTGGCTCTAAGCAACTTAGCAAGACCTTGTCTCAAAGAAGAAAAAAAGAGGAGGATATCCATTCCCCCAATAAAAAAAAGAAAAAAAACAAACAAACAAAAAACCTATTCATGAACATTATGAGAATTAATGCTTATAAGCATTACACAATGCCTGGCACAGAAAAAGCACTGTTAGCTCTTGTTGCAATATTCTGACCAATTCTTCCATAAGTTCTGTCATAAGTTTAGTCAGTCAATCCTTTACAACTGAGCAGATAGGCAGCTTCTAGCTTTTACTACTATAGATCAGCATCTTTTTTTTTTTTTTTAGTTGTCAATGGACCTTTATTTTATTTATTTATATGCGGTGCTGAGAATCAAACCCAGTGCCTCACAAATGCTAGGCAAGCACTATCAGCATCTCTATCTATGCACTCCTGAAATAATATGTCCTACCAGATGATTACCGTCTGAATATAGCTACCATTTGTCATGGTTTTACAAACCTCACCTCAGTGAATACATATATAACTAGTACAATCTGAATAAGCTCTATGGATTATACCAAAGTCAATTCCTGGTTTATACATACTATAGTTATGCAAGATGTTAACACTGGGGGAGACTGGGTAAAGAATACACATGCTTTTCCTCCCTGTATGTTTCTTTGTACTTTCCTGTGAATTCATAATTTTTCAAATAAAGTTAAAAATTTAATTGACAGAGACACAGAGACATAAAAAACACATGCCTCACCTCTTCTTTTGTGGCATTTTCAGGCACCCCACTTAATCGAATAAACCTGCTAGGCTTCTTCTCCTCACTTGTGCCAGTCCTGTAATCTTGATCCTTAAATTCAGAATGTAAAATTATTTCGCAAATAAATATATTTCTGTGTGAAAGTGAAGTAACATAGGTATTCAGGATCAAAAATGAAAATGACTTTAATCATGTGAAGGTACGAAAAAACACGACTTTATTATTCTGAGTTCTAAATATTGACTTCAAATCCTTGTATTACAAGTGAATTATAACCCAGGCTCAGTGAAGGAGTCTTGAAATTGTAAAACAGAACATAAAGAAAAACAATACTGGGTTGGGAGTTTAAGTGAGAGCACTTGCTCAGTGTGCACAGGCTCTGAGTTTCAATCCCCAGCACCAAAAAGAGAGAGAAAGAAACAACCCTCAATAGGACTTCTATAGCAAAAAAAAAAAAAAAAAACCCTATTATTCTCAAAACTGTATTTTTTTCCTGAATGAGCAAATAGCAAAAAGAGAAATTTGAGCCAGATGTCATTTAATAAAGATGACTTCTTACAAATAAATTTCAGAAAAAGCCAAAAGATTTTGTAAGTAGAAACAATATAATAGAAGAGTATAATTCAGAGAAATCTGTACTCTTCATACTTATACAAGTCTTAGCTCCAACTCTATTTCAAAAATTATAGAAAGGATTTAACTTTTGAGAAAAAGTCTCCTGTAACTAAATGAGTCTCCTGTAACTATCTCCTAGTTATGCTTATTGCCTAAATAAATCAACAGTGTCTTCTTTCACTCTTGAAAGCAGACTGAGTTAGATAATAATTATGTGGTCGCCTGGCTCTAACATTCTCAAAACCCATTATTAGGTAATATTAAGATCACTGTCCAAAATAACAGAAACCAAAATAGAAATTGATAAAATCTATTTTAAAGATAACATTTTCTAGGCTGGATTGTGGCTCAGTGGTAGAGCACTCACCTAGCATGCATGAGGTACTAGGTTCAATTCCCAGCACCACATTAAAAAAAACTTTTTTAAAAAAGCTAAATAAACAAAATAAAGGTATTGTGTCCATCTACAATTAAAAATATTTTAAAAAGATAACATTTTCTTATTAAATTGCAAATGTAAAAGTAAACTTCCTTGCTTAGAAACATAACATTTAAAGTTAATTAAGTTAGCCACTTATAATAACTTTTTTTTTTTTTAAGTTGTTGATGAACCTTTTTTTTTTGGTACTGGGGATTGAACTCAGGGGCACTTGACCACTGAGCCACATCCCCAGCCCTATTTTGTATTTTATTTAGAGACAGGGTCTTAGCATCTCACTTTCTGCTGAGGTTGGCTTTGAACTCACAATACTCTTGACCTCCCAAGTCACTGGGATTATAGATATGCAGCACCATGCCCAGTTTTTTTTGTTTTTGTTTTGTTTTTTAATTTATTCACATGCAGTGCTGAGAATCAAATCCAGTGCCTCACACATGCTAGGCAAGCACTCTACCACTGAGCCACAACCCCAAACAAAATTAGAATTTTTGTTATTTCCACAATCCCAGAGCGCTAGGGACTCGAACACAGGCCTCCAGCATGAGAGGCAGGCACTCTACAAAATGGGCTATATGACCTGCACCAAAATTACAATTTTTAACATCACCTTCATGACTGCAGAAAGACTTCTAGGTAGTCCAAGTTTAAATAAGAAAATGAATCCTAAATCACAATAATTAACTATAAAAGAGTTGTGAGAATCACTTCTCAAAGTTAATAACTTTCAAACTAAATTGTCCCAAGGTATTTATTTTTTTTTTATTTATTTTTTTTTTTTATTGTAAACAAATGGGATACATGTTGTTTCTCTGTCTGTACATGGCGTAAAGGCATACCATTTGTGTAATCATAAATTTACATAGGGTAATGTTGTTTGATTCATTCTCCCATTTTTTCCCTTCCCCTGTCCCAAGGTATTTAAATCAGCACAATAAAGCAAAATAATAAATCAACACACATGTAAAGTATTATAAGGTTCGGCAAAGTGGTGCACACCTATAATCCCACAACTGGGAGGTTAAGACAAGAGGATCACAAGTTCAAAGGCAGTCTCTGCAACTTAGCAACATCCTAAGCAACTTAGGGAGACCCTGTCTTAAAATAAAAAATAAAAAGGGTTGGCAATGTGGTTCAGTGGTTAAGTGCCCCTGGGTTCAATCCCTAGTACCCACCCACTTCAAAAAATATTATCTGAACCAAGGTCCCTTTCTTTAGAGATGTATATTCCTACATTTCACTAGTGAATAAAAAATCCACTTTTTCTATTTTGAGACAAGGTCTCCTTTTGTTGTTGTTGTTTGTTTGTTTTTGTTTTGGGTACTGGGAATTGAACCCAGGAATGCTTTACCACTGAGCTACAACTCTAGCCCTTTTTTTATTTTGAGACCAGATTGCTTAGGGGCTTGATAAGTTCCTAAGGCTGGTCTCAAACTTGCAATCCTCCTGCCTCAGCCTCCTCAGTTGCTAGGATTACAGGTGCTTGCCCAGCCAAATTTTGTCTCTTTGTTTTGCAGTGCTGGGGACTGAACAAATTTTGCTTTTTAATGGTAGTACAATGAGACATCAGGACTAATGGTCCTATATTCTATACTTAGTCCTTTAGAAAAGCCTTATGAAAAAGGAAAAAAGCAATCCACCTCATCAACATACCTGAAGGTCTCGTTGGGCATCTCGGGCAGTTTTGCCCTCTGGAAAAGACTTGCTCTGGCCATAGCCAAATATCTGGCTTCCTGGCAACCTATGATCCACATCACGGTACTCCATGCTTCTGTAATCAGTGTCTTGTTGGCCAAGAAAATCCAGATCACCTTCTTCTTTAAACAGACCAGCATCTGAACTCTGTTCACCTCCAGAAAGCTGTGATTTGTCTTGGTCTTGAATAGGACTTTGGCTGTTCTGAAAGTCTGATGGAGATTCATGTTCAAAGGCTACACCTTTTGTTTCTCCTTCTCTTGTTTCTGAATGCTCAAATTCTCCCTTCTGAACACAAAAAGCAGGCTTTTCTACTGTATGGTCATGTGTGGATTCTTCTCTCTTGTTCACATTGATACCAGAATGTTCTCTATCTTGCGCAGAAGGCTGAATGTAATCCAAAATTTTTGGATCCCCAGGAGGCATCTCCCTATCTTTAAATTCCATACAAGGTCCCACCTCTCTGCCCCTAAAATCCTGATCAGTCCTGGACCGGTGTCTACCTCTGAAATTTGAATGTGGTGTATCCCTGTCCCTAAAGTCTAGATCAGTAGTACCTGAACCTCGACCTCTAAAGTCCAACTGTGTTCCATCTTTATCCCTGAAGTCCAAATCAGATATATCTCTATTCCTAAAATCAGAACGAGACTGATCTCTGGTCCTGAAATCCAAATCTGATAAATCTCTTGCCCTAAAATCTGCATGGGACCCATCCCGGCCTCTAAAATCTACATCATAAGTGCCCCGGCCCCTAGAAGCATCCCTACCTCTGAATTCAACAGTGTGAGCATCTCTGTCTCTATAGTTCATATGAGGTGTCTCCCTACTTCTATAATCCATAGAAGTACCATCTCCACCCCTATAGTCCATAGGTGGCCCTTCTCTATCCCGAAAATCCCCAGAATGTATGTCCCTACCCCTGAAGTCCAACTGTGAAGAATCTCTGCTCTGGAATTCAGAAGATGAAAAATCTCCCCCCCTGAAATCATGTCCAGGTCCCTCCCCTCCTCGATAGTCACCATGCGGTCCATCTCTAGCTCCATAGCTGAAAGAATGCTCCTCTACATTTGCAAAGGGAGGCCCCGAATGCCCCTGGAAATCAAAGGGAAGTGAATCTCTGCCAGGAAAGTTGCCAGAGTGTCTCTCTTGAGCATGACTCTTAAGGGGAGGAGGAGGATAATCCCTGTTCCACCCGGGAGCAAACCTTTCTTCTTGGCTCCCACTGTAGAAACAAAGACAGTGTTATTCATATTGTCCAGAGAGTTTGAAATCTACACACCAGCATATTCTTCTCTAATCACAGCACATTCTTCTTTAAACATTTTTTTTTTTTTTTGGCAGAGTTCTGTAACAAGGTCCTAGATCTGCAGAAAACAGCAAAGTTTTGCTATTTTAAGACGAAGTGGCGGAGTAAACTTTTATGCTCCCATTTCAGAACACGAGGAAAGTCAACACAAGGTTTTCAACATGACTGCTGCAGAAAAAGCTTTCACCCAGTCCTGCAACAGGGAAAATCCGCAATACCAGATAAGCTAACAATGGTGACATACTACAAAAATGTCCATTTCCTACAGCCAGGGAACTTAGAATTCCAAGGTCAACATGATGATTCCTATACATTGGAAAAATCAATGCACTATAAATTTCTTACACTAAATTTTAGGAAGTGTCTATTGCTATATCTAGGGGTAACATCCCAAAATATTTTATTACAACTACAGCATGGATACCACCCAATTAAAATGGATTCAGTCCTCAAAGAAAGAAACACTGGTTATATATCATCACCATTAGGAGCAAACCAGTGTTTGTCAGATGAGCATTATTCTGGCTGCATCTAAATTGCAGTTCCACAGTGGCTCTGCCCGAAAGAGCTCTCAGCTGGGTCTTAGTATTATAACTACCCAAGGGTATCACAGAAATAGAATCATGCTACAAATCATCTGTAAGGTATCTAAGCTAAGCAAGAGCTTCTAGGAGCTTAAAACTAGAAACAACCTAGTGACAAGTATTTCCATGTCCCAAACAAAGAAAATGACATGCCAGATACCAATGCCTAGCTTTTCAAAGAAACAAAATGTATTTTAAAATAGGTATGGTATTAAACTCACAATCTCAGTTTACAGAGCTCAGTAGATCTGGCCCAATCTTTCATACTACCCAACTTCTTCCCTTTCCCTAACCTTCATTTTGGTTTTGGTCAGATATTATGGGATTTAAGTAAGCAATTAAGCACTTGGAATCCTGGGTAAGGACACATGAAAAAGGAAAGCATAAAATTATTTGAAAGGTCATCTGCTGTTTAGCAGTAAAACAAAAGTATTAAGAGATCAAGACCAACTCAGTTCTCCTTCCAGAACACAGAGTTTCTATTCTAAGACACTTCTGAGCTCAGATTATACCACTATTAAAAAATCCAAAGAACAACTAATTCTGGGTCACTCAGTACAAGAAAGTTACACTACCAACCCCTTTTTAAAGTAACAGAACTCTACACTAACCTAAACACAAGAATGATGTACATTTGATGAATTTTCAGAACACAACGTCTTCTATTGGCTCCCATTAACATTAGTTATGTTCATCATAAGAGGAACAAGTTTAAATGTATACATAAGAAACACAATTTAACACCAAAAATAAGATGTTATAATTAGCTTTAGTGTCTCTTATACTTAAAAATCATTCAACAGCCAGGTACAGTGATGCACACTTGAAATCCCAGCTATCTGGGAGGTTGAAGCAGGAAGGTTATAAGTTCTTGGCAAAATAGCAAGAACATCTCAAAATAAAAAATACAAAGGGATGGGGATGCAGCTCAGTGTTAGAGCACCACTAGGTTCAATCACTAGTAACACAGAAAAATATGTATCATTCAAGTCCTATTAATTAGCCTGCTGAAAGACTGAAGGCTCCTCAGATTCATGGGATAAGGGCTAGCATCTAAAATTTGTATGTTTATGTGCCAAAACATTTTCTGAGCAGAACACATCCAACACTGCTGTCTTTGAGTATTGCCCTAAGGATTATTTTATCCTCCTAAGACAAAGTAGATCAAGAGTAAGGGACTGAATAAAGATATTCCCCCCGACACCCCTCATTGGAAATTAAATGGAGGAGCACTCTACCAACAAGCTACACCTCTAGTACTTTTTATTGATTTTATTTCTGGTACTGAGGATTGAACCCAGAGGCTTTACCACTGAGTTACATCCCCAACCCTTTTTATTTTTATTTTTTTTTAAATATTTTTTGTTGTAGATGGACATAATACCTTTATATTATTATTATTATTTTTTTAATGTGGTGCTGAGGACCGAACCCAGATAGATGCTAGGCAAGTGCTCTATCACAGAGTTACAACCCAAGTCCCCCTTTTAATTTTTGAGACCAGTCTCACTAAGTTGTTTAGGGCCTAAATTAAATTGCTAAGGCTGGCCTTGAACTTGCAATCCTCTTGTCTCAGTCTCCAGAGTCACTGGGATTACAGGTATGTGCCACTGCACCCAGGCTTTTTATTTTTTGAAACAGGGTCTCCCCAAGTTTCCAAGGCTGGCCTCAAACTTATAAACGTCCTGCCTCAGCCTCTTGAGTTGAAGTGATTTTAAGTATGTGCCACAATGCCCAGCTATATAGGAGTCTTAACACTATTTTAAGGGGTTAGGGAAGTACTTCAGTGGTGTAGTGCCTGCCTAGTATGCACAAGACCCTGGGTGTAAGCCCTAGTACCACAAAAATACAAAATAAATAAATAAATAAATAACGGTATTTTATAGATTGTAATCTTGCAAAATACCTATTTTTGGTTCAAATTAGTACTCAAAAGAAGAAAGTTACATAAATTATATCTCCCTCTAGTCAAAAATCTTAGAAGTAAGCCAGGCACAGTGGCGCATGCCTATAATCTCAGTGGCTCAGGCTGATGTAGGAAGATCACAAGTTCAAAGTCAGCCTCAGCAACTTATCAAGGACCTAAGCAACTCACTGAGACCCTGTCTCTAAATAAAATATAAATAAAAAGGGCTGGAGATGTGGCTCAGTGGTTAAGCACCCCAGGTTCAATGCCAAGTACTGGAGGAAAAAAGAAAGAAAGAAACCTTAAAAATAAGATTTGGGGGAATGGCTCAGTGGTAGAACACCCCAGGTTTCATCCCTCCCACCACCACCCCCCAAAAAAAAATCTGTTTTAAAGATGATACAGGGGTTGGGAATTTAGCTCAGTGGCAGAGTGCTTGCCTAGCATGCACAAGGCCCTGAGTTTGATCCTTGGCCCTAAAAAGAAAAAGATACAAAAAAGTTGGGCCCAGAGACACATGACTATATAATCTCAGGAAACTGGGAGGCTGAGGCAGGAAGATCACAAGTTCAAAACCTGCCTCATCAACTTGGTGAGACCTCAGCAACTTAGTGAGATCCTGTCTCAAAACTAAAAATTAGCCAGGCAAGGTGGCACACACCTGTAATCCCAGCAGCTCAGGAAGTTGAGGCAGGAGGATTGAGAGTTCTATGCCAGCCTCAGCAACTTAGCAAGGCCCTAAGCAACTCAGTGAGACCCTATCTCTAAATAAAATACAAAAAAGGGCTGAAAATGTAGCTTAGAGGTTGAGTGCCCCTGAGTTCAATCCCCAGTACAAAAAAAAAAAAAAAAAAAAAAAAAAAAAAACCTATCATCAGTGCATCTGTGTGTATTATACCAACTATAAAAATATTAATTCGGGATGGGAATATGGGTCAGTTAGTAGAGTGCCTGCCTCGCAAGCACAAGGCCCTGGGTTCAATCCCCAGCAACATACACACACACACACACACACACACACACATAACACATTAATTCCAGTTGGGTACCATGGCACATGCTTGTAATCCTAGCAATTTGGGAGGTTAAAGCAAGAGAATCACAAGTTCAAGGCCAGACTAGGCACAACTTGGCAAGACTCTATCTCAATTAAATATAAAAAGGACTGAAAATGTAGTTCAGTGGTAAAGTGGCCCTGGGTTGAATCCACTAGTACTGGGGGGAAAAAATTTAACTCCAGAGTTAGGCCTAGGGGCATATATTTGTAATCCTAGCTACTTAGAGAGCTGAGACAGGAGCATTACTTGAGCCCAGGTAGTCAAGGCCAGCTTGTACAACACAGCAAGATTCTGTCTCAAAAATAAAGGAAAACAATTAACTCACTATAAATGTAAAATATAAACCAGAGGTAGGAGGAACACAAGTTCAAGGACAGCATGGGCACTTTAGTGTGACCCTTGTCCCAAAACAAAAAATAAAAAGAGCTAGAGATGTAGCTCAGTGGTAAAGTGCCCTGGCTCTTCAATCCCCAGTACCATGCAAAAAATACACACCACACACGCACACACACGCACAAACACACACACACACCCCTCCATTTATAAATAAGATGCTCCCCACTTGCTCATACCCAGTAACTCCCAAGAGATCTTAATTGAACTTTAATTTATGTACATTTTGCTAACTTTCCTTACTATCCAAGTATGCATTACTTTGCTATAAGAGATAAAAATAAATATGTACAACATTTTTAATGTTTAAAAAGTATTAAGATTATGTATAACTATAATAATGCACCAATTTAAAATGTGTGTGGGGGGAGTGTTAGTAAGAGCCTGGCGTGATGGCACATGCCTATAATTCCAATGACTTGGGAGGCCAAAGCAGAAGGATCACAAGTTTGAGGCAAGTCTCAGCAACTTAGTGAGGCTCTAAGCAATTTAACAAGACCCTGACTCAAAATAAAAAATAAAATGGGCTGGGGGATGGGGTTGTAGCTCAGTGCAAGAATGCTTGCCTAGCACATGAGAGGCACTGGGTTCAATCCTCAGCAATACACACACACACTCACACACACACACACAAATAAATATATATACACATAAATACATAAATTGAATGAATTAAATAAAAATATAATGAATTAAATAAGTAAAAATATGAAAATACATAAATACATAAATTAAATGAAGGAACCAGGCATGGTGGCACATGCCTGTAATGAAAGTAGCTCAGGAGGCTGAGGCAGGAGGATTGCGAGTTCGAGTTCAAAGCCAAGCTCAGCAAAAAGCAAGGTGCTAAGCAACCTTGTCTCTAAATAAAATACAAAATCGGTCTGGGGATGTGGCTCAGTGATCAAGTGCCCCCAAGTTCAATCTCCAGTACCAAAATAAAATAAAATAAAATACAATAAAGGTATTATGTCCATCTACAACTAAAAAACGGGGGGTGGGGGGGTGCTGAGCTGGGGATGTGGCTCAGTGGTTAAGGGCCCCTGCTTCAACTACTGGAACAAAAAAAAAAAAAAAAGAGAAAGAAAGAAAGAAAGAAAGAAAAATGTTATGAAGACAAAACACTTGGCATGCTTCATAGTCTCACAATCACAATCCTTTAGAAATAATTAGCAATGGGTTGAGGATATAGCTCAGTGATAAGAGTACTTGCCTAGCATATATGAAGTTCTGGGCTCCATTCTCATTCCCTAACAACCCATAAAATGAAAAAGAAATGACTAGAAACTTTTTAAATAGCTTCTATTTCTAAAAGCGCAGAGTAATTTCTCCACAAAGAAAACATTTCCCTTTATAGTAAGCCAAAATGTTATATTATACATTTATCATTAAAATACTGACAATTTCAATATTCAAATTTCAGAACTTACCGAAAAGGTCCTGTTCTGTTAGCAGATCGAGAATCCCCCCACATCTCTTTCTATCTCAGGAGGGGCTCAGTAAGTAGATCCTTTTTTCTAACAAACTCTACTTAGAGTAGTACCTGTATAAAATAAACCACAAAAAAAGTAAGTACTTGAGAACATAAAGCAAACCAGTCAATCTCTGTGTGGTATACGGGGGACTACGCATTAGTGGGGATATTTTTGAGGTCACTCCTGATTATTTATATATCAATTTATAATGACAAAAAATACATTTTCAATGAAAAGTATGTATTTTGGTCATTTTGAACTTTTTTAATATACTCAAAGCATATTACTACTAAGATTTTCATATTTATTAAATTAAATAAGCACTTATTAATTTTTCTAGCCCCATATACCCTTCAGGTTTTTTTTTTTTTTGGGTGCTGGGGATCGAACCCAGGGCCTTGTGCTTACAAAGCAAGCACTCTACCAACTGATACCCTTCAGTTTTGGAAGTAGTATCTTAGCATTAAGCCTCATTCTCAGTCCATGTAGCTAATCCTACACCACTCAACCTAACTAATCAGAATAGTTTATTATCTTCACCAAAGTGATTGCTTTAAAGACAGGTATATAACCCAAATTCAGGAGTTATCTCCAGGACTTTTTCTTTAGCAACTGTAAACTCTTCATGTATTTGACAAAAGTTTCCTAAAATGAAACTAGCAGCAAAATGAACAAAACAAAAAAGTAGACAAAGTAGACTTCAAAATTACAGAACTTTTGCAAATCCGAAGACATTTGATACCAAAAAAATGACAGCAAGACAGTGGGGAAAAAAAACCCCATAAATTAACAAAATACCTAAGTTCCAATGCTCATTCCTCCACAGAAATATCGAAAAACATCTAATACTTTGAGTTTAGAAAACAAAGGCTTAGAGTAACTAAGTAAATGACCACCTTCAGCTGAGCAAGGTGGTACACACCTATAAATACCAACTACTCGGGTGGCTGAGGCAGGAGGGCCCAAGTTAAAAGCCAGTGTCAGCAACTTAGAACCTGTTTCAAAAAAAAAAAAAAAAAGAACTAGGGGTGTGGTGGATCCCAGGACTACAAAACTACAAACAAATGACAACAAAAAAGTCATCTCCAAAACACTAAGAAATTTTTGTGGCATTTTTTACTTGCCCTTTCCCCACCTCCTCACCAGCAAGGCATTGACTATGGTCTTGAAGCAGTGGTAGCCCAGTTCCTAGCTCCCTTTCTTAAAGAGCAAAGCAAACTTTATTCACAAAATTATCATATATACTTATTCTATTTTGGGGTACGGGGAGTATCTACTGATGCAAAATGCTTTTCTCTATTTCACCTAACGCAGGAAAAAGTTCAGGCACTGCTAATGAAGCTGTAAAGCAGGCTACAGATTCATATCTGGGGCAGGAGAACACTGGTAAAGGCACAGTGGAAAAGCTGTGATAAAATTCCTCGGAAATTAGGACATTCAAAAGCAGCATGTAGATGGGAAAATTTAGAAAGTCACACAAAACGCAAGCAAGATGAAATCACACAAGACCAGAAAACACCACTAACACTTATTTTCAGGCTGATTCCCGGGCTCAGAGAAAACATAACTAAGCGCTGAAAAAATCTTCTAGCAAAAAGCTAATCTGCAGACGGGGAGAAGTGGTTGTTTTATTTTTGTGCAGTTTTGGGAGTTTGGTTTGGTTTTGTGATTTTGGATTTTTTTTCTTTTTGTGGTACTATGGATTGAACACAGAACCTCACACATGCAAAGCAAATATTCTACCAATGAGTTATATCTCCAGCCATTTTTATTTCGTTTTATCTTATTCTGAGAGAGGGTTTTATTAAATTGCCCAATCTGGCCTCAAACTTTCTATCTTCCAAGAAACTAGGCATGTAGCTCAGTGGTAGAGTGCTTGCCTCTAGCATGCATGAGGTCCTGAGTTCAACCCCCAGCAACACACACACACACACACACACACAAAGGAAATTTTGATCCAATCCTCCTGCCTCAGTCTCCAAAGTTACTGGTATAGATATGTGACACTGTGCCTTGCTAAAATAGGAAAATTTAAATTACTAAGTCAGAGAAGCAGAAAGAATAAACAAAAGTAAATAAAGGCCAGGCATGGTGGCACATGCCTATAATCCCAGTGGCTGGGGAGGCTGAGGCAGGAGGATCACTAGTTCAAAGCCAGCCTAAGCAACTCAGCACAATCTTTAAGCAATTCAGTGAGACCTTGTCTCAAAATAAAAAATTACAAGGGCTGGAGATGTGGCTCAGTGGTTTAGTGCCCCTGGGTTCAATCCCAGTTGTCAATAAAAAATAAATAAATAAATAAAGTGAAAAAAGCGTAGACATGCTGGGGAACACCAACAAATGGACCCACATATACATTATGGAAATTCCAAGGAGAAAAAAGGAGGCAGAAAGATTATTTGAAGACATAATGGTGGTTCATCTCTTTTCTAGCCACTGCTAAAGTGGCAGCAGCCAAATGAAGTTCAATCCTTCTGTGACTTCTGAGCAAAGAAAGAAGAATAAAAGGCATTTCAAAGCACCTTCCCACAGGCACAGGAAGATTATATCTTCTCTCTGCAAAGACTGCAATAGAAGTACAATGTATGATCCATGCCTATATGAAAATATCAAAAGTTCAGGTTGTGTAAGGGCATTATATGAGTCAGTAAACTGGCAAAGCAGTCTAGGTTTACAGGAAGAAATATAACATCTACACTGAACTGGTAAGAAGGGAAAAGGCTAAAAACAGAACTATCTGTGTGGGCATTCACCCTAGCAACATGGTTATCACTAGGAGAGCTATCACTAGTTAAAGTTATCACTAGATAAAGTTTCCTTGAAAGGAAAGCCAAATTTTGCCAAGTAGGAATAGGACAGATATAAGGGAAAAACAACTAAGATGTAGAAATAAAGCAATCTCATATAGAACTTTCACTAAAAATTGATTAAATGAAAAATAAAAAGCAAAAAACTCTCCAAAGCTGATGAAAGAAATGAACTTGAAAATCCAATAAATTCACAAAGTACAAGACAAACTCATACCAAGACACACAATCAAACTGCAACAAGACAAAGAAAGACTCCTAAGACTAGGGCTACAGCTGGAGCAGTAGCACACACCTGTGATCCCAACACATCAAGAGGTTGAGGCAGGAGGATCCCAAGTTCAAAGTTAGCCTCAATAACTTAGCAAGGCCCTAAGCAATTTAATGAGACCCTGTCTCAAAATAAAAAAGGACTAGGAACATTGCTCAGTGATAAAAGGTCCCTGGGTTAAAACCAAAAGAAGAAAAAGAATCCTAGGGTGCATAGGTACATATGTGGCTCAGTGGTACCACATGCACAAAGCCCTCGGGAGGGAGGGAGGGATGAATGGATATAAAGAATGACAGAAAGGGGCTGGGGAGATAGCTCAGTTGGTAGACTGCTTGCCTCGCAAGCACAAGGCCCTGGGTTCAATCCCCAGCACCACGGGAAAAAAAAAAAAAAAAAAAAAGAATGACAGAAAGAAAGGGAAGAATGAATCCTAGCCAGGCAAGAGAGTATACATCTAAAATCCTACCTACTCCGAAGAATTCCATATTCAAGGCCAGCCTGAGAAACTTAGACACTCTAAAAATAAAAAGAACTGGGGATGTAGCTCAGTGGTAGAGTACTTGCATTTGAAAGGTGCTGGGCTCAATCCCCAATACCACAAGAAAAAAGAAAGAAATCAATCAATTGATCTTGAAAGCAGCAAAAAAGAAATCATCCCTCACATACAAGAGATCCTCAATAAGATTTATCAGTCAATTTCTCATCAGAAATCTTGGAGCTGCCAAAAGGCAGTGGAACGATAACCTAAATACAGGAAGGAATATATCCAACAAAATTGTCCATCAAAAAAGTCACAAAAAAATTTTAAATAGTCTCAGACAAACAATAGTTGAAGCTATTTTTAATGGATTTCCTTTAGAATAAAAAAAAGGGGGCAGGGTCTAAATAGTAACTCAAAGCCATATAAATAAAAAAGATTCCTGGTAAAGGCAAATACAGAAGCAATTATAAAAGCTAGTATCATAGTAACTTTGATTTACAGCTTCATTTTTATTTTCTACATGACTTGAAAGAAATGCATAGCGGGAAGTGATGACACATGCCTATAATCCAAGCAACTCCAAAGGCTGAGGCAGGAGGATCACAGAAGTTCAGTGCCAGTCTCAGCAATTTAGCAAGACTCTCAGAAACTTCATGAGACCCTGTCTCAAAATAAAAAGTTTGGGGAAGCCAGGCAAGGTGGTGCATACCTGCAATCCCAGCAGCCCAAGACGATGAAGCAGGAGCATTCCAAGTTCAAAGCCAGTTTGAGCAAGCAAGTGAGGCTGGCTTTGAAGTAACTTAGCAAGACCCTGTCTCAAAAAATAAAAGGAACTTGTATGTAGCTCAATGACTGAGCAACCCTGGGTTCAATCCCTGGTACCCCCCGCTCCAAAAAAAGGGCTGGGATGTAGCTCAGTAATAGTCAGTACCCACCCCTCACCACCCATACAAATGCATAAAAAATTATGAATGCAGATTATTAGTGGCACAATTTATGAAGATATAACCTAGGGAAGAGGAAGGAGTTGTGTTGCAGCAGAGTTCTCATATGCTACTGAATGTTAATATAAACTCAAAACACATTATAATTATAGAATGTTATATATGATTTCCAAGGTAACAAAATTATCTTTAGAATATACACATTATCTTTAGAATATACACATTAAAGCCACAGTAATCCAGTAATCCCAGCTTCCCGGGAAGCTGAGGCAGAAGAATTGCAAGTTTGAGGTAAGCCTTGGCAATTTAGCAACTCCCTTCTCGAAATAAAAATTCAAAAGTAGGGCACCTTGCTGGGCACAATGGTTGACACTTGTAATCCCAACAGTTTAGGAGACTGAGTTAGGAGGATTGCAAGTTCAAGTCAACCTCAACAACTTAGTGAGGTCCTAAGCAACTCAGTGAGACCCTGTCTCTAAATTAAATATTAAAAAGGGCTATGGATATGGCTCAGTGGTAAACCAAAGCCTCTGGGTTCAATCTCTGGTACAAAAAAAAAGTAGGACACCCCTGATTTCAATCTCCAGCACCACAAAATCAGAAGGAAATCAAAATGTGGTGAAGAAAAAGAAGCAAATGATGGAGAAAAGGAGTAATATAGTGATGAGAGTGACAAGTACAATTAGACTCTGATAGATTTTTTTCCTTCTCTGTCAGACTCTTACCATTTTGTGTTCAGGGTTAAAAATATGCTCTATTTGGAAGTATATTGTTTTTTTCCTCCAAGAGGGGGTTTAATTAATTAGTTTATGGGTTTCACAGATTGTCTAACATAGTCAAAGTTCCTGGCTTGGGATCCCACTGAAGTATTATTTCTGGTTTTGGGTAAATGCTATGCTGCAGAGTAAACTCTCTGAGCCATGATTCTGGGCTTTGTGAACTAAGTTTTGAAACTGTGATTTCTTCTAGAATTTAGGCTTCATCACTTTAACAAATACATTCTAAGTTTAGCCTTAAAAGCAAATAAAGTAAATTATAAAAGCAAGCAAGCAAGAGAAGAAATAAAGGAAAAAAAATCTTTGAGGCATGTAGAAAACAAATAGTAAAATAGCAAAAGTCCCTTGAAGATTTAATAAAAATAATTATTGTTGTTATTTAGTTTGTACTGGGGATTGAACCCAGGGGTGCTTTACACTGAGCTATATTCAGTCCTTTTTGTCTCAGCCTCTGGAGCCAATGGGATTATACGCTAGCACCATCATGTCCAACTTCTTTTTGTTTTTGGTACCAGGGATTGAACTCAGGGGCACTGAACCACATCCCCAGCCCTATTTTGTATTATATTTAGAGACAGGGTCTCACTGAGTTGCTTAGCACCTTGCTTTTGCTGAGGCTGGCTTTGAACTCGAGATCCTCCTGCCTCAGGTTCCTGAGTTGCTAGTATTACAGGTATGTGCCACCACACTTGGCACACCCAGTTTCTTGGTGATTTTTTTTATTTTTATGGTGCTGGGGATTGAACCCGGGCCTTGTGCTTGTGAGGCAAGCACTCTACAAATGAGCTATATCCCCAGCTCTCTTGGTGATTATTCTTTCCCCCTTGGTGATTTTAAATGTAAACAGTTGAAACTGTCTTTTTAAGATAGATTGAACTGGGTAAGGTGGCACACGCCTGTAATCCCAGTGTTCAGGAGGCTGAGGTAGGAGGATCACAAGTTCAAGACCCACCTCAGCAACTTAGTGAGACCCTAAGCAACTCAGTGAGACCCTGTCTCTAAATAAAATATAAAAAAGAGCTGGGGATGTAGCTCAGTGGTTCAGCACCCTTGGGGTTCAATCCCCAGTACAAAAAAAAAAAAAAAAAAAAAGATTGTTGGCAAAATAGAGTAACAAAAACATGATCCAAGGCCAGATATGGGGGGTTCACCTATAATCCTAGTTACTTGGGAGGATGGGGCAAGAGGACTACACATTTGAGATCAGCTTCACTAATTCAGCAAGATCCTGTCTCACAATAAAAATAAGAGAGACTGGGAATGTAGCTCAGTGGGGAACCTCGCATGCATGAGGTCCTAGATACAGAAGGGAAAAAAGGAGAAAACATTCAACTTTATACTGTCTAGAAAAGACTCACTTTAGTTCTAAAGATGCAAATAAGTTGAAAAGGGATGGAAAAAGATAAATATTCCACGCAAACAGTAGCCAAAAGAAAGAAGAAAGTTAAGGTGGCCGGGGAGCCAGGGTTGTGACTCAGTTGGTAGAGTGCTTGCCTAGTATGTGTGAGGAGGCACTGAATTCATTTCTAAGCACTGCATATAAATAAAGGTCCATCAACAACTAAAAAAAATTAAAAAAATAAAAAAAGAAGAAAGTTAAGGTCTATAATCCCAGCAGCTCAGAAGGCTGAGGCAGGATTGCAAGTTCAAAGCCAGCCTCAGCAAAAGCTAGGCACTAAGCTACTCAGTAAGACTCTATCACTAAATAAAATACAAAATAGGGCTGGGGATGTGGTTCAGTGGTTGAATGCCCCTGAGTTCAATCTCTGGTACCCCCTCCTCCCAAAAAAAGAAAGAAAGTTAAGATGACTATTATATTAGTCAAAATAGGATTTCTTCTTTTTCTTTTGCAGTGCAGGGTATCAAACCCAAGGCCTTACACATGCTAGGGAAGGAATCTACCAATAAGCTACATTCCCAGCACCAAAACAGATGTTAAATCCAAAAGAGTAGGGCTGGGAACATAGTTCAGTGATACAGTCCTTGCCTAGTAGCCTGAGTCCATAGGTTCAAAGCCCAGTATCACAAAAATAAATAAAACAAGAGACATAATATAAATTAAAAGGTTCTGGGAGACTGAGAGTACACTTCAGTGGTAGAGTGTTTAGCAGGCATGAGGCCTTGAGTTCAATCTTCAGCAGCAACAAAATAAAAATAAAAGGTTTAATACAATTGATCCAAGTGGAGTAGTCTCAACCACCTACCTGCCTGTAGTCTCAGCAACTCAGAAGGCTGAGGCGATGATGTTAGGAATGTGCCTCAGTACTAGACTACTGACCTAACATGTGCAAAGTCCTGGGTTTGATCCTCAGTACTAAGAAAAATAGAAAAAGGTTCAATGCAGCAAGATGATGGAGCAATAAAAAAATATAATATACCTAATAATGGAACCTCAAATTATATGAAGCAAAAATTGAAAAAAAATCAACAGAAGAGATATTTCTGTAATAATAGCTGAGGGGGCTGGGGAGATAGCTCAGTTGGTAGAGTGCTTGCCTTGTAAGCACAAGGCCCTGGGTTCGATCCTCAGCACACCCCCCCCCCAAAAAAAATAATAATAATAGCTGAAAACTTCAAAAATGCCACAATAGGACTGGGGATTTAGTTCAATGGAAGAACACTTGCCTAGCATGTGTGAGGCCCTGGGTTCAATTACGAGCACCACAAAAAAAAAAAAAAAAAAAAAAAGGATGAAGAGACTGAACAGACAGAATATAAGAGAAGAGAGAAGTGAACAGGAACAAGACAATTAATCAATTAGACCTAACAGACATATATAAAACACTTCACCAAATAGCAGAATCACATTCTTTTCAAGTTCACAGGGGACATTTTCCAGGATGGGTCATAAAAAAGATCTTAACAAATATAAAAAGATACATACAATATAAGGTATATTCTCCAACCCAAATGGCATTAAGTTAGAAATCAACTAAATAACATAAGATGACCTGGAAAATTCAAACAAAATTGAATGTATATGACCTGACTTCCCAGTTCCTCTTCTAGAATTCATTCTCTAGACTTTATGGTGTAAGGTGACAAGTTTACAAAGGTAGATAGTATAGCATTATTTGTAACAACGAGAGATCATAAAACCTAAATGTACATCAATAGAGGATATTTGTAAAATTCGGATATTATGCAACTCTCTGAAAATAATGAGGCAGCTATGTTAACTGATACGGGATAAGGATATATAAGTTTAAAAAACATACAGGTGGGTTGGGTTGTGGCTCAGTGGTAGAGCACTTGCCTAGCATGTGTGAGGTCCTGGGTTGGATCCTCAGCATATAAAAATAAATAAATAAATAATATAAAGGCATTGTATCCATCTACAAAAAAAAAATACTATTAAGAAAAATAATACAGGTCTGAGAATGTACCTAACTCAGTGGTGAGACCAAGCCCCATATTAAAAAAAAAAAAAAAATTTTTTTAAGTGAAAAAGCAATCTGCAGAATGGGAGAAAACTTGTAAAAATTACATATTTGTTAAGAGATTTGTATGTAGACTATAGAAATAATTATTATAACTCAATAAAAAAAAGACAATCCAGCAAGAAGCAATGCCACAAGCCTGTAATCCCAGTGACTCAGGAAGCTGAAGCAGAGGGATCACAAATTCAAGGCAAGCATCAGCAACTTATGCAGGCCCTAAAAAACTTAGTGAGAACAAGTCTCAAAATAATATATCAAAATGAATGGGTATGTGGGATGTGGCTTAGTGGTAAGACGCCACTGGATTCCATCGCCAGTACCAAAAACAACAAAAGTGCTGAAGATAATCAGACCTCAGAAAAAAGTGTTGGCTAATACAGCAGGACAGAGCTCAATAATGTCAGAAATCTACTAAGGAGTGATAACAAATCACCTACTATATCAACTAGTTTGAAAATAAACAACACTGGCTGGGCTGGATAGCACATGCATGAAATCCCAGCAGCTCTGGAAGCTGGGGCAAGAGGATCGGGAGTTCAAAGCCAACCTCAGCAACTCAGCAAGGCCTTAAGCAACTCAGCCAGACCTTGTCTCTAATAAGAAATACATATAAAAAAGGGCTGGGAAATTCCTAGTTAAAGGGGCTCTAGTACCATGTTGTTGGAAACATATCCAAGCAACTTCTACAAATAAAATGCATCAGAATCTCTAGTCCTAGAAGCTGAAAGCAAAGAAACCAGTCTTTGTTTATCTCAGCTCTAAACAGAAACCAGTTGATTTTTTTCTTGCTCTCAAATATAACAACTGGTCTGACCAACCTAACAGTAGATACATTACACAGCTATACCTTGTGGGCCTTATTTGTACTTAATCACTATAGGTTTACTGTTTAATTGTATATAATTTGCAAGGTAAAACTATGAAATTTTGGTGATCAGTATGGGCAGGATTTGAGCAACATGATTTTAATAGGGCAGAATAATGGCTGAGGTTGTGGCTCAGTGGTAGAGCACTTGCCAAATACATGTGAGGCACTGGGTTCAATCTTCAGCACCACATAAAACTAAATAAATAAAATAAAGATATGTGTCCATTTACAACTAAAAAATGTAAAAAAAAAAAAATAGGGAAGAATAAATGTGAAGAAAATGTGCTTTTAGCAACTCAGTTTTAATCATACTTTGTTATAGAATTAAATTTTCAATCATCAAAAAAAAGGGGGGTGTAGGGGGTCTGGAGATGTGGCTTGGTGGCTAAGCACCCCAGGTTCAATCCCCAGTACCAAAAAAAAAAAAAAAAAAAAGCTAAAATATCAATTTCAGAATATGGCAGACTATGGCTGTCATCTAACACACAAATGGAAGCCTGCTACCTCACTACCCAAATCTTAACCTCAACAAATGCTACAATTGCAAGGAATAGAAAGGCCCATGTGGCAAGTTCTGAAGGCTAGGATGCAGACCCTGGTGAAGTCACAGCATGTGCAGATCTTGGTGACAAATAAATATTCAAATAAGAGCTTTGAAGATTTAAGTGAAAAATGGTTCCACATTGAATATGGGTCAGCTGGTCCTGAGAGGTGACAAACATCATAAACTACAGGCTATAATCCCAGTGATACTTCCATTGCTTTAAGTTTCAATTCAACAACCACATTACCCCAGAACCTAAAAACTTGGGTTTCCTGATAGCTGACCAGCACATTGTAAGAATAAAGCATTCCCATTGTAGGTCAGCAGTCTTTATGACTGGAATTATGATGGTAGCTGATTGTTTTTTGAGTCTACTATTTCTCATTCTTTTTGTTTTTTTCCTCATCCACCTTTGGTACAAGGGATTGAACCCAGGTGCACTTTTCCACTGAAATACATCCCCAGCCCTTTGTTATCTTTTATTTTTGAGATGGGGTCTTGATAAATTGCCAGGTTAGCTCAAATTTGCAATCCTCCTGCCTCAGTCTTCAGGGTAGTTGAGATTACAGGTACACATCACTATGCCTGGTTCATTCATTGCTTTCTTAACTGTTTTATTACGGTAAAATACATATAACATAATATTTACCATTCTAACTTTTTTTTCCTTGCCGTGTTGGGAATCAAACCCAGCTACATCCCCAACCCTTAACTTGTGTTACTGAATGTTACAACCCTTAATGTTATTGAATATACAATTCAGTGGTATTAAATACATTCATGAACTGGGGTATATCTCAAGGATAGAGCACTTGCCTCGCATGTGTGAGCCACTGGGTTCAATTCTCAGCACCACATATAAATAAATAAAAATAAACGTCCATCAACAACTAAAAAAATTATTTAAAAAAAGATTTTCTTTAAAAAATTACATTCATAATGTTGTATAACCATTATCACCATCCACTTCCATAACTTTTTTTTTTTTTTTTTTTTTTTTTGTGGTGCTGGGGATGGAACCCAGGGCCTTGTGCTTGCAAGGCAAGCACTCTATCGACTGAGCTATCTCCCCAGCCCCACTTCCATAACTTTTTAAAAAAATTTTTTTAATGTTTTTTTTTTTTCAGTTGTAGATATACACAATACCTTTGCTTTATTTTTATATTTTTATGTGGTGCTGAGGATCAAACCCAATGCCTCACACATGGCCAGGCAAGAACAACTGCAGCCCCTCCATAATTTTTTTCATTGTATAAAACTGAAATACGAGCTGGGTACATGCCTATAACCCCAGTAATTTGGGAGACTGAGGCAGAAGGATCACAATTTAGCAAGACCCTATCTCAAAACAAAAGGACTTGAAATGTAACTCAGTGTAAAGCACCCATGAATTCAATCACCAGTACTGAAAGAAGTTTTTTAATTAAAAATGTACCACACCCAGGCAGTGTATACCTGAAATTCCAGCTACTTAGGAAGCTGAGGCAAGAGGATTGCAAGTTTATGGCCAGAATTGGTAATTTAGCAAGATCCTGTCTAAAAAATAAAAAGGGCTGGGGATATAGTTCAGTGGTAGAGTGCCCCTGGGTTCAATCCCCAATATCACAAAAATAAAAAATTAAAAAATAAATTTAAAAAAAAGCTCAGTGGTACCCAGGCCTGGTGGTGCACACCTATCATCCCAGGGGCTCAGGGGGCTGAGGTAGGAGGCTCACAAGCTCAACACCAGCATCAGCAACTTAGTAAGACCCTATCTCAAATTAAAAAAACAACCATTACATGAATGATGTGTATCTACATTGTATACAACCATAGAAATGAAAAGTTAAACCCCATTTGTGTACAATGAATCGAAATGCAGTCTGTAAAAATAAAAATAATTTTAATTAAAAAAAAAGGGGGGCTGGGGATGTAGCTCAGTAGTAAAGTGCCTCTGGGTTAAATCTCTAGAATACCCACCCTCCCCGAAAAAAAACAAAATTAAAAAAAAAAAAAACATAAGTTCAGTGGTAGAGTGCTTACCCAGCTTTCAGGAGCTCCTGGATTAGATTCCCAATAGAGAGTAGAGAAGGTCAAAGGATATAAACAGACATTTCTCCAAAGAAGAAATAGCCAATAAGCATATTAAAAAGATGCTCAAAATCACCAATCATTAGAAAAATGCAAACCACAATGAAAAGCTAACTCACACCTACTATATTAAAAAAGACACACACACACACACACACACACACACACACACACAAACACCCAGAAAATAAGTGCTGGCAAAGAACATGAAGAAAGTGGAACCTATGTTAGTCTACTAATACTGCCATAATGAAATACCACTGACTGAATGATTTAAGTAAAAATTTATTTATTATTATTTTTTTTTTTTAGTTGTTGATGGACCCTCATTTTACTCATTTATTTATATACGGTACTAAGAATCGAACCCAGTGCCTCACACATGCTAGGCAAGTGCTCTACCACTGAGCCACAACTGCAGCCGGCAAATTTTTGGCAGTTCTGGAGGTTGGAAGTCCAAAATTATCATATCCACAAGGTTGGTTTCTGGTGAGGCCTCTCTACTTAGATTGCAGACTTTCTTGCAGTGTCTTCACATGGCCTTTTTGGTCTGTGTGTACACTCCTGGTGTCTAGTTCTCTTATTATAAGGATGCCATTCCTATTATATTAAAGCTTCACTCACCCTTATGGCCTCTTTTAGCCTTATTTCCTTAAATATCTTTTCTTCAAATATTTTCACATTGGGATTTAATCCCCAGTATTGTTTAAAAAATAATAATAATAACAAACACACACACAAATTAACATTTAATACAGTGATTCTATTTCTGGGTCTTTACCCAAAGAAATGAAAGCAGGGAACTGAACAAATATTCCCACAGAAATGTCCACAGCAGCATTATTCACAATAGCCAAAAGGTAGAAACAATTCAAATGTCCATCAGTGGATCATGGATTTTTAAAAAGTGGTGTATACATTATGGAATATTATTCAGCCTTAAAAAGAAATTAAATTCTAATATATGCTACTATATAAATGAACCCTGAAAGACTTACACTAAGTAAAGTAAGACATATATAAAAGGCAAATATATGATTCCACTTATGAGCTACCTAGTCAAATTCAGAGACAGAAAGTAATTGAATGGTGGTTGTAAGGGAAGAGAGAATGAGGAATTAATGTTTAATGGATACAGTTATCAGTTTGGGAAGATAAAAAAAGTTTTGAACTTAGATGGTGATGATAGTTAACACAACTTAAAAGTAATTAAAATGGAACTAGAAGTTTAGCTCAGAGGTAGAGCAACTGCCTGCCATGTGATCTCCAGCACCAAAAGGTAGGGAGAGGTAGGAGAGATAAAGGGGTAAAAAAAAAAAAAACTAGGATTCAAAAAGATATTTGTATATCAATGTTCATAGCAGATGTAGTCACTAGTCAAAAGATAGAAATGACCCAACAGTATGCTACAGATGACTGAATAAACAAAATGTGGTCTATATGCTCAATAGAATATTACTCAGTCATAAAAAGGAATGAAGTTCTGATACATTCTACTGACATGGAGGAACTTTGAAACCATCACACCACATGAAATAAACCAGACACAAAAATGACAAGTATTATATCACTACATCTACACTTGTACCTAGAACATGCAAATTCACAGAGAAACAAAAGTAGATTAGAGGTTACCAGATGTTAAGAGAAATAGGGAGTTACTTACTTCCTGGCTACAGAGTTTCTGTTTTCAGTGATGAAAAGTTTTGGAAATAGTATTGCTGGTTGCACTACACTGTGAATGTAACTAATGCCAACAAGTTGTATACTTTGAAATGATTAAAAAGGTAAATTTTGTTACTATATATATATGTATATATAGATACATACATACACACCAGTTTTAAAAAGTAATTTGGTACATCAAAAATTACTAAATTAAATACCTTAAATGGGTAAATTCTATGGCTTATAAGTTGAATTTCAAAAAGTTAACATTTAACAAATGCTTTCTGTGCACCAGGCACTGTCCTGTGGGCATTACATGTATTATATAACTCTCCCCCAAAAAACCTATCAAGTGACAATATTTATTAATCTTATTCCAGGTGAGGAAATGGAGGCTTAGAGAAGCTAAGCAATTTGCCCAATGCCAATGACTTAGTGAAGTGAAGAAGGCAGGGATTTAATCCCTATCTGATTATCTGAGACCCTACAGTTATACACTCTTGCTATGCAGAGGCACATAATGTGACAGATTCACAAAAGGCACTCAATAGGTGTCAGTTATCTGAATGAACAAGGTGAACAAAATGAATGTGTTGTGGGAACATAATAGAAAATTTGGTTCTAAACCAGGCATGGTGGCACACACCAATGTAATCCCAGTGGCTCGGGAGGCTGAAGTAGGAGGATCTCAAGTTCAAAGCCAACCTCAGCAACTTAGCAAGACCAAAGGAAACTTAGTGAGAACCTGTCTCAAAATAAATAATAAAAAGGGCTGGAAATATGGCTCAATGGTTAAGTACCCCTGGGTTCAAGCCCTGTTACCAAAAAAAAGAATAAAAGAAAATTTAGTTCTACATACTTGGTCTATAGCTATAAGACTCCTTCAAAGAATAACATGTTTTTGTTGGTGTGTGCGTGCGTGTGTGGTGCTGGGGATTGAACCCAGGGCCTTGTGCATGGAAGGCAAGCACTCTAACAACTGAGCTATATCCCCAGTCCAATAACATGGCTTTTAAAATTTCACAACTTTGCCAGCCATGGTAGTGCACACTTATAATCCGAGCTACTTGGGAGATTAAAGCAGGAAGATCACAAATTTGAGGAGGGCCTTTCAACTTAACAAGACCCTGACTCCATTTTTTTTTTTTTTTTTTTTTTTTTTTGTGTGTGATTCTGTGGATTGAACCCAGGGCTTCGTGAATGCTAGGTAAGCACTCTACCAACTGAGCTATATTCCCAGCCCTCAAAATTTTAAATAAAATAAAATAAAAATAAAGGGTTTTTACCCTTTATTTACCACTGGCAAAGCATCCCTGGGGTTCAATCCATGTGCAAAAAAAAAAAAAAACAGGTGTGGTGGTGCACACTGTAATCCTAGCAACAACTCAGAAGGCTGAAACAAGAGGACCACAAGTTAAAGGATATCTCAGCAACTTGTCAAAAATATTTTTAAAAAGACTTGATTCCCAACAAAATATAAAATTTTGCAACTTTCCAAAAATTTTAATCCCTATACGACTTTGAACCAGTTTACATTAGTTGATGCAATTAAACATGTTGGCAAAAGAGTATAATTTTTCTCAAATTTCTGTCTGAAGAGAATATTTAGTAACCTCCTGACAATTCTACCTGGTCTGAGGGGCTAGAAGAACTTATGATATTAAAGACAAGAAAAATAAGTCCGTGTCTTGTAACAAAAATCTATGAGTGCTGGAGGATAACTCAGTAGCAAAGCACTTAGCTAGCATGCAAGAGGCCCTAGATTCAATCCCTCCACCTTGAAAAAATTATAATGAAGGGTGCTACAACGGTCCAGAGCAATCTGATCCCTGGTCCAATACCTAGATGCGTGCTGCTTAAGGAGACATGGCTTAGGTTCAATTTGTGTTTCACCAACACAAACGTATCACTAGTTACTTTCCACACTGCCAGTCCTGCGGTCTCTCACCAAGTTCTTCACACCCCTTCCTACAATCCTCACAAGTTTGGTAATGGTGACATATTTAAGTCATTCAAACTGATGGCATCCTCAACAGGAATTTGGAAACTAAACAAAGTTAGGGCATGCTCCACAGTTCAGAAAATGAACCAGGTCACCAAACCCATCAGTCTGCTCCTTCACTTAGATCCAGCTACTCTGAACTTCACAAGCAACCTAGATACAAACAATATAATTACCCTCACAGTTTATGCACCCTACAAAACAGGCCTTTTCTACTTACAAAAAAAAAAAAAAAAAAAATGCAATTCCCAAAGTTGAACCCATTAATAAAACATCAGTTCTAAAGTTTGGAGGAAAATACATATTTACAATGCCTAAAGGAATCTAAATCGTGACTACAAAAAAAAATCCCTCCCCTCCCACGTTCGTCCAACGGGCACAGAACCCACCAGACCACTCCCCCGCCTCCAGGTTCCACTGCCGGGCAGGCCAGGCCGTGAACTCTCGCGCTCTACGGTCCCACCGAGCCCACTAGTGTCTGTCCGGGTCTGCGGGCGAATATACGAGCTGGGCACAAGAAGGGATCCTCTAACGATGCCTCAGAACTGGATCAGTAGCAAGAAAAAAAAAAAAAAAAAAAAAGGAAGAAAGAGCTCTCTTGCAGTTCCGCTGACTAGGAGCATGGAGCCACGCCACGCGCCGGCCCCCAGCTCCACAGCTGGCCGCTCCGCAGTTGGACCGGTAATTCTACCGCCGCGCCCGGCCCCGCCCAGGGCCCGCGACCGTTCTGGGGCGTTCCTGCCGCGGGCGGCGCCTCCCTCACCACACCGCCGCTTGACTCTCTTCTTACCAAGCGAGACAGCGGCCACCCCACGACTCCGAAACCGTGGCTTCCAGGCCGCTCAGGTCCACTATGTCCAGAGCGGCCCAGTCCTCTGCCTCTTTCCCCGCAAGCTCCGGCACGCCTTCACTCGCGCCCTGGGCCCTTACCGAAGGAGCTCAGCCTCCGCGGCCCGCTCCTCCTCCTCCTCCACCTCCTCCTCCTCCTTCTTCTCGGCCGCCGCCACCGACCCAGCGCCGCGGACACCGGAACTTCCTCCCCGCCGGCAGCTGCTTCCACAAAGACGCCGCGCCGCGGTCTTCAGCGCTCTGCCAGCCGGGAGATTGAGTACAGCGGCCAGTCCCGCAGACTCCACTCCCGCGGTGCACCGCGCGCAGAGGGATTGCCTTCTGGGGCGGGGCATAAGTGCACGCTCCTTACCACTGTCCAATAGGAAGGCGCGCTTTCCCAGCTCCGTTCGGTGTGGCCTGCTGGGGGTTGTGTTTTGTCCTTTGCCCTACCTCATCTGGTTGTCTTGCGCTATCCTAAAAATTGGACAAGGTGTCCTGTTGATTGGTGACTTTGCCTTCCGTACGTTTGTTCCTTGCGAGGTACGGCCCTGGCCTGCCTGGCTCGAGGCCGCCTTATTATCAGTTTGTGTGAAAGAAATGGAAAATAGCATGTTAGGGCCTAAGATGTTTGGGGAAGGGACTCCTGGTCAGGTGCCCAAACAGGGCCCTAACCCCGGGCTCTCCCAGCCCAGGAAACAGAGCCCTTCTCCCTGAGATCTGAAGATAGGTACGAAAGAAGCACTTGGATAGAGAAGGAGTATGTTACAGAACTCATCCTCTTTTCTTTCCAATGGATTTTAGGCATCCCAGCTCAAGAATACCTGGCAGACATGATCCATGTTAAAGGTTCACTAGCCCAACCCATAAAGAAAAATCCACCCAACTTCCACAGGGTCATGCTAGGTCTCAGGCTATAACTAGTCAGGAGTGACTTGTGCAAGGTCATAGAAGAGCTGGGAGGAAACTGCAAATCTGCAATCTAGCAGAAAACAAGACAACAAATACAGCTTTCAGTTTTGCAGCTCACCTCCAGAATTTTCAAGCTAATATTCCTTCAAGAACCAGGTCCAAATAACAGAATGAATCAAATGGTATGACTACACAAATGAGATGCCTCTACTTCATGTACAGAGAAACAAGATGTATCCCATTTGTTTACAATAAAAATAAATAAATAAATAAATAAATAAATAAATAAATAAATAAATAAAAAAGAAAGAACCAGGCCCAAGTTCCCAGATGGATTGTCTACATTATTGAAACGCTTACGGGTTCCAGCCACCTGGTGTCTTTGTCAGTATGTCTTCAGGGAAGGTACACTGATTTTGGAACCTAAATTCAGCATTATATGATCAAAGAAATCAACTGCAAGAATTGCCCACAAAGCATTCTAAAATAAAGCAGGCTTCATTATAGAGAAAGGAGGTTGTTGGGTGGAGTAGTCTTTAAAGTTATCTTCCACCAGGCAGTGGCATAAGCCTGTAATCCCATCTTCTCTAGAGGCTGAGGCAGGAGGAGCACAAGTTCAATGTCAGCCTGGACAATTTAACAAGACCATCTCAAAAAGTCAAAAGGGTTGGGACTGGGGGCTGCAGTTGTAACTCAGTGGTAGAGCTTGCCTAATGTGTGAGGCACTGGGTTCGATTCTCAGCACTGCATATAAGTAAATAAAATAAAGTTCCACCGGCAACTAAAATATTTTTTAAAGGGGGGTGGCTGGGGATGTAGCTCAGTGGTAGAGCGCTCCTGGGTTTAATCTCCAGTTGCCACAGGAGGAGGGGGGAAACAGAAGAGAAGAAATAATAAAGTAACATTCCACTTTTTAGGTATCTTGATGAGAAATCATTCCTTCAAGAACTGTATGAAGCGTCTTCTATATGACAGTTACTATATCAGGTGCTGGTAATACAGGAATGAACAGTGCTAATAAACTACTGCCCTAGTGGAGATGGGTGTGGTGATAGTTATTGGAGACAAACTATAAACTAAAATAGCTACACTAATCAATCTCTCTAGTAGAAGTAAGATTTATGGAGAAAATTAAAGGAAAGGAAAGGAAACAGGGAGTTCTGGGGGAAGTTGTAACTTTAAAGTAGAATTTTCAGGTTTGGTCTCATTGAGATCTTGGAATGAAGAATCAAAGAAAACAAGATGTGCTAACCTTGAACTTCAGTTTTTAATTGCCAAGGAAACAAGTGAAATGTGGAGTTGGCAGTTGTATACATCAATCTAGAGGATAAAGGTCAGAGGCAGACAAGCAAGTATGGGAGGTATCAGTCACTAGTGTTTAGAGCTACGGACCTGGATGAGATGATCAAGGAGTAACTAGAGACTGGAGAGCAAAGTTTAAGCCCTGAGGTATACCAGTGCTGAGTGACTCCAGGGAAAAGAACAGCAATACAGAATAATAGGTACTTAGACTTTGCTTCTCAAACTGGGTCATTATTTGTGGGCCTTTTCCTTGTCAGATAGTACTTTATCCTCTAAAGAGGTAAACCATTAATCAGTCATGGAGGTGCATGCCTATAATCTCATCTGCTTGGGAGGCTGAGGCAGGAAATCACAAGTTTGAGGCTAGCCTAGGAAACTTAGTGAGACCCTCAAAATAAAATGAAAAAGTCAGGAGATATAACTCGGTGGTAGAGCACTTGCCTAGCATGTGTAAGACCCTGGGTTCAATCTCCAGCACAGCAAAAGTTCCCCTCCAGAGAAGAACTGCATTTTTTTTTTCAGTGATTGGGATGTGTTTACTGGGGATTGAACCCAAGGGCACTTAACCACTGAGCCACATGCCCAGCCTCTTTTATTTTTTATTTATTTTTTATTTTTTGCTGACTTTGAATTCACTATCCTCCTCCCTCAGTCTCCTGAGCCTCTGGGATTACAAGTATATGCCACCTCATCCAGGTTATTTTTTGTTTTGAAACAGGGTCTTACTAAATATCTGAGGGTCATGCTAAATTTCCCAAGCTAACCTTGAACTTTCAGTTCTCCTGCTTTAGCTTCCCAAATCGCTGGGCTTATAGCTATGCCCCACCACTCCAGGCAGGACTGCTATTCTTATTATAGTTCAGGATACTTCACATTAGGTATCATGTATCTGTATAAAAGGGAAACTCCTGATGATAAGAGTCATTAATTAACCCATTTTGTCACATCATCGAAGATGTGGAACACCTACAAAAACTTAAATTGAACAACAAATATAGTACTTATGATAACTTTGAAATCATTATGTATGCAGAATTGAAAATTTGGGACTAGCCAGGCATGGTGGCATACATCTATAATCCCAGCAATTCAAGAGGCAAGAGGTTTGCAATTTTGGGGCCAGGCTCAGCAACTTAGCTAGACAAAAAGAAAAATGAAAAAGTCTGAGGACGCAGTTCAGTGATAAAGCACCCCAGGTTCAATCCCCAGTGCCATTAAAAAAAAAAAAAAAAAAAAAAAAGAGCTGGGCATGGTGGTATAGGCCTTTAATTCCAGTGATCTGGGAGATTGAGGCAGGAGAATCCCAAAATCAAAGTCAACCTAGCAATTTAGTGAGGACTTAAGCAACATAGCAAGACCCTGTCTTGGGAGTGGGGGAAGGCAAGAAAGAAAGCAAAAAAGAAAACTTGGGACTTGTTGGGTTAAAGAATTTCCCCCAAGTCACACAAGCAACATAGCAACAGGCCTGGGAACAGGTCCAGCCTCAGGATACTCAGGATACACTTTATATATTTCTTAAATTTTTATTTGTTTATTATTTTATTTATTTATGTATTATCATTTCATAGCACTTTACCACTGAACTACATCCCCAACCCTTTTTATATTTTATTTTGATACTGAGCTTGAACTTGAGCTCTTCCTGCCTCAGCCTTCCAAGTGGCTGGGATCACAGGCTTGAGGTACCACACCTGGCTGGCTCTTGGAATACACTTTAGCCATAACCTTGCAACAACTCAGGTTCTGAAGTATCCATAAAAGCTGTGAAACTGAAGAAATTTGGGGAAGAACAAGAAATCTAATTGTTACATTTGTTCCTGTCCCAGCTAGTCCTTACTGTTGTGTAGATGAATTGCCTGGTTAATGAAAGTCACATGCTGAGACAAAACAGAAAGTTTACACTTTAAAGGAGCCCCTAACCTGGAGGGTGACAGTAGGTACAGGGCAGTATGTTGTTTGTAGCAAAATCCAAGGTTAAATATAGGATCATGGGCTGGGGTTGTGGCTCAGTGGTAGAGTACTTGCCTAGCACGCGTGAGGCACTGGGTTCAATCCTCAGCACCACATTAAAATAAATAAAACAAAGGTATTGTGTCAATCTATAACTAAAATATATATATATATATATATATATAAAACAGGATCATATGGGTAGCAGGGTTAATTTTTTTTTTAAGCATGTGGAATGGCACCCAAGGCACTCTAATACTGAGCTACATCCCCCAGCCCCTTTTAAGTTTTTTCATTTATTTATTTATTTGGGTTTTTTTTTTAATTACATTCCTGGGGATTAAACCTAGGACCTTGTGCATGCTAGGCAAGCACTCCACTACTGAGCTATATCCTCAACCCTTTTGGGTTTTTGTTTTGTTTGTTTGTTTGTTGTGGTACTGGGAATTGAACCAAGAGGTGTTTTGCCACTGAACCACATTCCCAGCCCTATTTATTTATTTTTATTTTGAGACAGGGTCTCACTAAGTTGCTTAATGTCTTGAACTTGTAATGTTCTTTTCTCAGACTCCTGAGTCTCTGGAATTACAGGTGTGTGACACCTTATTTTTTATTTTGAGACAGAGTCTTGCTAAGTTGCCCTGGCTAGCCTTGAACTTGTGATCCTCCTGCCTCAGTCTCTGAATAGCTAAGATTACAGTTATGCGCCACCATGCTTGGCTTCTTTTTTGTTGTTGTTGTTGTTTTGTTTTTTTGTTTGTTTGTTTTGTTGGGTTTGTTTTTTGATTGCTAGGGATTGAACACAATGCCTTGCACATGTTAGGCAAGCAGCTTACCACTATTCTTCTGACTAGTCTCAGAAGTACATGGGATATATACTTAACTAAGTAGATATAATACTTGAAGAATACAGTACTACTATTCAGAAGAAATCCTGAGGTCCTACATGTTAGGAAGAAAACTTTGAATTTGTTTTGTATAGTGATTAATTCCCTAGGGTGCAACTTCTGGTTAATGTTTTAGCCAGGATATTTCTGTACCAGAGAATATAAGATCTTCTTGGCTTAAATTCTTGTAATAATGAGAACAAAACTGTATAAGAGGGAGGGCTGGGGTTGTAGCTCGGTGGTAAAGAACTATTTGTGAGGCACTGGGTTTGTTTCTCAGCACTGCATATAAATAAATAAAATAAAGGTCCATCCACAACTAAAAAGAAAAAAACTGGGGCTGGGGTTGTGACTTGCCTAGCATGCATGAGGCCCTGGGTAAGATCCTTAGCACCATACAAAAATAAAATAAAGGTTATTGTGTCCACCTACAACTAAAACAATTTTGTGTGTGTGTGTGTGTGGTGCTGGGGATCGACCTCAGGGACTTGTGCTTGCAGTGCAAGCTCTCTACTGACTGAGCTATCTCCCCAGCCCCAAAATATTTTTTAAAATAAAAATAAATAAAAGAAAACAGAAAAAAAAATTGTATCAGAGGGAACCTGGAGTCCTGAGCTAGTGAGAAGGGAAAATACTGTAAGACCTGTGGAGACTTGGAGAGAGGTGCCTATTCTCTCCTTTCTCCATTGCAAGCAAAGGAACAAGTCTTTTTATCACCTGGGAAGCTTCCTTTAAACTTTGAGAATCTAATAGCCCTATATGAAGGCATCTCCAGTAAAAAGGCCACAGCTTTGTTATAATGAAAATCACATGCCAGTGCTATGCAGGTAGGCTCCAAGTGTTAGCCATCTGAGACCATGAGAAACAGCCCAGGGTAGAGCTCTCTGCATAAGACTAAGAGGGAGACAGGAAGACTCCAGGCTCCAGGACCCCTTCTCTTTGGAGAAGTCCTACTTTTGTTACTTTTGCTCTTGCAATAAACCTGCTGTTTGCTTGGAAAAATAAAAAAGGGACACAGGATTTTGCTTTGGATGTTTGTTGGAGTAGCAGATAAGAGTTCACAGGAGTGTTTTCAGATTTTTTTTTTCCTTTATCCCAGAACTGTTGGGAGAACAAATCATGAAGCTACAAAGTGAGTTAATTGCTTCAGAGAAAATATGAGATATTTCGTTGTCAACTCCTAATATGGCTTCTTTAAACTGTTCTCCAAAAATAAGGGCCGTTTGGGAACAGCTTGTGTTTTCCTGTCGCTTTTATTGCTTTACCTCTAGGAAATTACAAACAGTAGTCCCTTATCCTTGCGAATAACCTGGGGAGCTCTTTAAATAATACTGAAGCCTGGTTCCCTATACCCGTACAATTAAATCAAAATCTCCAGGGGTGGTGTTCAGACATTAGTGTTTTTTAAAAGCTCCCCAGGTCATTCTATGCAGAGTTAAGAACTACCTGTTCTAGAGTCTCACACTGATGTATTTAAAATGATTAGTGCGGCTTTTGAGCATGCCCACATCCTTTACAGCTACTATGCCTAAACTCACTAATCCTTATCCAGCACCCCAAACTTGCAGTGTCCTTCCACAATCTGTGGAAGAAACAACGTCAACGTTCCTTTCCCTCCCTTGAATGAAACCTCTAATTGGTCTGGACCGAGGTTGGAAAAAGTACAGGTCTGCGGCCGTCGCAGGGCTTTTGACCTCGGGGGCGGCGGATGGGGAGAGGGTGCTCCCAGGCCTCGGAGACGCTGGAGAGGCGCCAGGTGAGGCAACCCGGATCTGGGTCAGATCCCTCTCCGACTCTTTTGGACTCCGGATGCCGAACCGCTTCGGCTGCGCCGCCTACTGACTACATTTCCCACAATGCACCCGCGGAGCGGGCTGGGTCGGGCCAAGCGTCTGGAACTGGGCCTCCGCGGGGAGAGGCCAGCGAAGGCTGAGGGCTGCTTTCCTGCGCCGGAGGCCGGGTGAAGGACGACAGGGGGAAATTGGTGCCTTACTGTGGCCATGTCTGTGTTCACAGGGGGACGTGGCCCCGAGAACCTGCGCCGACAGGCCTGGCCCGGCCGGACACCCATACCCCGCCGGGGGTCCGGCAGAAGGCAGTGACTGGCACCCTGTGTGCGTCCTGGGTCCCCCAAAGAAACAGGTGAGTCTGACTGCCAACCCACGTGGTCTAGGGGCGCCGAGAAGCAGGAGAGCTGTCATCTTTGGAGGGAGGGGCTTGAAGACTGGGGTCCTGCCACCCACCGCACCGTTTGCGATAGGAGAAGTGGGTCTTCCTGGGGTCCCTAAGTCGGCTGGACCTTAGCTGGGGAATTAAAAAAAAAAAAACAAGAAAGAAAAGAAAAAGAGGCCTGGAATCCATCCTTTGGCCAAGAGGGTGAGATAGGACTCACACCTACCAACGCACACATATTTGACCCTCATAGTACTCTGTAAAAGCAACCCAAGTGCTGTGGAGCTCCTGGAAGTGTCTTAGGGCTCAGGACTTTGTTCTCAAGGGTGCCCTGGCTAGGTAACTGGGCTGCCGTTTGTACTGAGGCAGGCTTTCTAGGCTCCAGTTCGCTTGAAAAGTGTGAGCAGCCTTTGTCGAGGAGGGGAGTGGCCGCCAGAAGTGACAAGTTCCGGTCTAGTCTTTCAGCAAAGAATAGATATCTTGCCGAAGTAGCCATAGCACAGTCTTACTAGGACCCTGTCTCTACACGTCCTTCATCCTGGCAATTTCCTCCCAGATAGACCACTCTCCAAAGGGTCAAGGCAGGGTGTAAAGCAAGCACTATCCAAGCAGGAAGAGAGAGCAAGGTGATTAGGCCGCCAGTAGGGAGGGGCTCTTGCAAGGCCCACCCCCTCCAGGCACAGTAGGAGGGCTGATTGCACCAACCTGTTTGGTAACATTGCTCACAGGTCTTGCTGGAGACTTCTAGGGAAAGTAGCAAGTCCTGGGGATATCTGGAGGGGCTGCCTGAAAGGGGTCCCCATACAGACATCTGGGGCTGGTTCTGAAAGACCTCCCTTGCCTAACTGATTCAGGCCCAGCCTCCCAGGAGCTTCAGTTGCACAGATTATGGTCTACTGGGGGTTGGGGTGGGTTTTGTGTGATTCACTGAGTCTTCCTGCCTGAATTTCCAGGATAAGTATTCAGAGAGCTGTTTGCTCCATCAGGCTTTCTGGTGGAACCCCAGACTGACCTTGGAGAGACTGAAATGCTACATGATCTTACATGGCAGGGGGACTGTGGTGAAAGAAGCACTCACTAGCTGAGTGTGGTGGCACACCTATGTGATCCCAGCAACTCTGGAGGCTGAGGCCAGGAGGATCACAAGTTCAAGCCAGTCTCAGCAATTTAACAAGGCCCTAAGCAACTTAGTGAGACCCTGTCTCAAAATAAAAAATAAAAAAGGACTGGGAATGTGACTCAGTGACTAAATGCCCCTGGGTTCTATTCCTGGTACCAAAAAATAAAAAAGAAGAACCCACTACCCCCAGACAGCTGACTCTGCTCCCTTTCCCATGCAGGTACCATACTGGGATGCTGGGTATACTCAGACATACTGGGTTTAGTCAGCTGCAGCCTACAAGGAATCAGTGGAGAGTGGGTTCTCAGGATAGGACTAGACCTTATTTGGCTCTCTGACCCAGAAGTGCAAGGCCACAGAGCAGGGGCACTTTGTAGATCAAACAAATATGGGAGAGGCTTCTAGGAACAGCAGAGAGCTAGTCATCTGTTTCTCAACTCTAAAACTCTAAAACTTTTTTTTTTTTTTTTTTAATTTATCAACTCTAAAACTTGTAAACAGCCTGAGTCCCCATAGATGGCTCTTGGCCTGACCTGACAGGTGGGTCACTTCAGGCTAGAGCACACCTGACTTCAAAAGATCAGAAATATGTTTGCCCAGGTCATTCATCAAGTGTTCCTATCTGGCTGAGCAAACTCAAAAAGTTCTGATTTACATGTTACAGACCACTGGATCTGTGTGTGAGGACAGTTACACATGGTCTGAATGCAAATCACGATGTACTAATGACAGCAGTAAACATACAAATGCCTACTCTATACCAAGGTGACCAGATTACATGTATTATCTTCTATGACCCAGTAAATCAGTAGTTTTATCACCATTTTTTAATTTTTTAATTTTTGTTACTGAGGATGGAATGCAGAAGTGCTCTACCACTGAGCTACATCCTCAGTCCTTTTTTATTTATAGTTTTATTTAGAGATAGGATCTTGACATACTGCCCAGGCTGGCCTCAAACTTGCAATCCTCCTGCCACAGACTCCCAGTTAGGTGGAATTATGTGTGTATACCTGGGCTATCTCCATTTTTTTAAAGAATCTCCATTTTATAGATGAGAAAACAGAACTGTAAATCCAGCTCCCTCTAATTGCAGAGCCATTGTTCCTGAATACTTGACTACCACCTAAGACAAGTCTTCTCCACAGAGTTGGTTTATTCATTTGGTTGGTTTTTGCCTCATTTGACATGTGGATCTAGGTGTTCACAGATCTTGCACTGTCTTCCTTCCAAATATGTTTATCTGGCAAATGTTGATTAAACTCCTCCTGCATGTGGCTCTGATTGCCTAAAACTTGTAGCAGGCCACAGGGTGACCTTCAGTCCTGTGAAATAAACCAGGATGAGCAGGGATATTGCTTAAAGGCCTCTCTGATAAGGTAATATTGAGCAGCAACCTGAAAGAAGTGAGGGAGTGACTAATATACTAGTCCAGGCAGGGAAATATGTAAAGTAAGGCACAGGGAGGAATTTCAGCAAGGGTAAAGTTTGAAATAAAGGAATACTTAGGATGTTTAGGAAAAGCTGATGTGACTGAACTAAGGCAGAAATAGTTGGGAGAAAGGGAAGGAGATGAGGTCAAAGAAGTAAAGGAGGAGCTGGATGCAGTCACACATGCCTGTAATACCAGCAACTCAGGAGGCTGAGCAGGAGGATTGCAAGTTTGAGACCAGCTTTGATAATTTAAAGAGATCCTGTCTCAAAATAAAAATAAATAAATGAAAAGGGCTGGGATTGTAGCTCAGTGGTAGAACACCCTAAGTTAATTTCCAGTAACAAAAAAATTTTTAAAGTACAGAAGTGAGGGCATATAGGATAAGGCCTTTTACATAGAGTCTCATTAAGTTGCTTAGGGCCTCACTAAGTTGCTGAGGCTGGCCTCAGATTTGTGATCCTCCTGCCTCAGACTCCAGAGTCACTGGGATTATAGGCATGCACACCGTGCTGGCAGGAAATTGACTTTCTTGCTGAGTAGGTTGTGAACAGAGGAATTACATGTCCTGACTTTTGTTTCAAAAGGATCACCTAACTGTGAGAAGGATAGAGACTATGCATGGGCTAGGATTGAAGTGGAGAAACTGATTAGGAGTAGAGAGACTGATTAAGAGACTGTTGCAACAATCTCCTAGAGAAATAATGTTGTCGTGGACCAGCATGGTTGATAAGAATGGTTAGATTCTGGATATAGGTATTTATCACTTAATGTTAGTAAACTGTTCCAGAAAAGTTGGACATTTTATCTGGAATCACTTAGTATCTTCTTCCCATTTATTTATTTATTTATTTATTTTGCTCTGCTGAAGATCAAACCCATAGCCTTCCATATGCTAGGCAAATGCTCTATCACTGGGCTATAACTCCAGCTCAATCTCTCAATTTATCTATTTACTTATTTATTTAATACAGGGAGTTGAACCCAGGGGTGCTCTACCAGTTATATTCCCTGCTCCTTTTATTTTTTATTTTGAGACAGTCTTGCTAAGTTGCTGAGTGTCTTGCTAAGTTGCTCAGGCTGGCCTTCAACTTAACAATCCTCCTGCCTCAGCCTCTTAAATTTCTGGGAATACAGGCATGTGCCACCATGCCCAACCCACCCCAGTTATTTTAAATGGGAAATCACATAATACTTTTATCATCAAACTGAAGCCCCTGAACCCCAATTCGATTTTCTTTCTTTCCCCATTTTTTTGGTACGTGCGTGTGTGTGTGTGGGGGGGGTGGGTATTGGGGATTTAACCCATAGGTGGTCTACCACTACATCTCCAGCCTTTTTTTTAATTAATTTTTTTTGAGAGAGGGTCTCAATAAATTGCCCAGGCTGGCCTCAAATTTGCAGTCCTCCTGTTTCAGCCACCTGAATAGCTGAGCAACCCCCAATTTTCTAAAATAACACTAAAACACAAAATATATATATAATATATGCTTATTAAGTTACAGTATTTGGATATAAATTGCATAAAATATTCCCACCTGATCATCAAAAAAATGCTTTTGCTTTCGTTCTTTTTTGCAGTGCTAGGGTCTGAAAATGCAAGGCAAGTTCTCTGCCACTGAGCCACACCCCCAGCTGTTTATTGTTTTGAGGTGGTATCACTGTCTCATTTAGTAACTGCAACAGCCATCCTACAAGTAAGACCTCTTTTTTGGCACTCTTTTTTTTTTTTTTTTTTTTGTGCGGTGGATTGAAATCAGGGGCAGTTTGCCACTGAGCTACAGCCCCAGTTCTTTTTATTATTCATTTATTTTGAGACACGGTCTCACTAAGTTGCCGAGGGTCTTGCTAAATTGCTGAGATTAACCTTAAATTTTTGGTCCCCCAACCTGTCTCCCAAGTTGGTAAGATTACAGGCATGTGCCTCCATGCCTGGCCACTTAGTGATTTTTTTTAATCAATTCTATTTGTAATGTAATTTGAGACTTTAAATGTACATTACTTTGTTAAAAATATAGACCAAGTTTGATTATGTAAATATGCATTTTTCTATGTAAACATAAGCTGAATCAGTTTGGTATATTATTTATCTATTTCTGTGTAGAAAAATTATCCCCAAACTATAGCTTAGAACAATATTTTTTATCTCTTACAATTTTTGTGGGTCAGGAGTAGCATAGTTGGATGTTTCAGGCTCAGGGTCTTTCATGAGGCTGCAGTCATCTGAAGGCTTGACTGGGCCTAGATGATCTATTTCCAAGAGAACTCACTTACATGACCAGCAAGTAGGTACTAGCTCTTTGTAGGTTTCCATGAGGTTCTCTCCATAGGGCTGCTTATATGGCTGATGGTTTTTCCTAGAAAGTGACCCAAGAGAACAAGGCAGAAGCGATAATGTATTTTATGGCATATGGTCAGAAGTTACATGTCATTATTTTCTCCTTGGTTACATGGGTCATTCCTGCTCTGTGTGGAAGGGAAATATACAAAGGCATGAATACCAGAAATTGAGGACACTGGAGATAAAGACCACTTTTTAAGGGTTTTTTGTTTGTTTGTTTGTTTGTTTGTTTTGTTTTGTTTTTAATATGGGATCTCTATTATCCAGATTGGCCTTAAATTCCTGAATTTGAGCAATCATCCTACCTCAGTCTCCCAAGTAGCTGGGACTATAGGCATGTACCATGGTGCTTGACTACATCTTTTCTTTTCTTTTCTTTTGGTATCAGGGACCAAACCCAGGGGTGCTTAACCACTGAGCTATCTCTAAATTGCAATCCTCCTGCCTCAGTCTCCCAAGCCACAGGGGTTACAGGTTTGTCCCCACCTAGCTAAGGAACAACTTTTTAAGGGGATGATCGGGTACTCAGTTTTGGGCACATAACTTTGAGATTACATCAAGGAGACAATTAAATATGTGTGCCTCCATAAATCAGAGTGAATGGGGCTAGAAATAAAAATTGTATCCATTCATGTATAGTTGAATTTAAAACCATGAGACTCTCCAGGTGTGCACATGCCTATAATCCCAGCACTTCAGGAGGCTGAGGTAGGAGGATTGTAAGTTCAAAGCCAACCTCTGTAACTTAGCAAGGCCCTAAGCAATTTAGTGAGATCCTATCTCTAAATAAAATATTAAAAAGGCTGGTTAAGCACCTCTGGGTTCAATCCCCAGCACTAAAAAAAATACATAAATAAATAAATAAATAAATCCGTAAGACTGAATGAGATCACCATGGGACTGAGTGAAGACAGAGAAGAAGTCCAATGACTGAACTTTGGGTACCTCTTGTGAAAAAAAAAAAAAATACAGAGAGAACTAAGAGGGGTAGTCCATGAAGTCAGAGGAGAACCAAGAAAGGAGAGTGGTAGTACCAAAAGCCAAGAGGAAAAAGTGTTTCAAGAGAGTGGAAGTAATCAAATGTATTTATTGCTGATTATATGTAAAGTGAGATGATCAAGGTCATTAGTGACCTTGATGGAAGAAGTGTTGGTGGTCCAGTTGGAATGAATTCAAGAGAGAATGGTAGAAATGGAGGTTATAGCAGAGATCCTTACTGCTTACCAGTTATCTGTGAGCTCCTCACATTTCTCAGCCACTCAGCCACGTCACTAGTTCTGAGCAGTCTGGGCTCTGAAGCATTTAAGAGCTGGTACATGATCCTTCAGCTCTGCTCTGTCTTCCCCAACCAGGTGATGTGAATGACATTTCCAAATGACAGAATTATAAGATGCTTGTAGCCTGTATTACTGCTTGGAAGGGAGCTGCTCTGAATTGCTACCAGACCCAACTAGATATTGTGTGAGGAAAAAAATAAGCTTTTAGTTGAGCGCAGTGGCACACACCTGTAATCTCAGCAACTCCAGAGACTGAGGCAGGAGGATTTTAAGTTTGATGTCAGCCTGGGCAACTTAGTGAGACCCTAACTTAAAATTAAAAATAAAAAGAGCTGGGAATGTAGCTCAGTGGTAGAGCACCCCAGGTTCAATCCCCAATACTGGAGGGAAAAAAAAAAAAAAGTCCTTATATGTAAATCTTCTACCGTGTTGTCATTCATTTATTATGATTCACAAACTCCAAATATTGACTATTTTAAGAGGGTGTGTTTGTTATAAAGTACAGCAAATGACATGGTAGCTAGAGAAGAATGATGTGTGGGGAAGGTGTATTTTAATTTTTTTCAGTGCTGGGCATCAAACCCATGGCTTTGTACAAGCTAGGTGAATGCTCTACCACAGAGCTACATCCCCAGTCTATTTTAATTTTTTAATTGAAATAAATCAAACATACAGAAAAATTCACAAATCTTAAGTACAGATGCTTAAGATTAAAATGTAGTTATGCCCCAATAAAACCATCTTAAGTTGAAAATGTAAGTCAAAATGCGTTTACCACACTTAACTTACCAAATATCCTAGCTTAGCCCCATAGTATACCATAAAGTACTGGTTGTTTCTTCTTGTGATTGCTTGTTGAACTGAGAGCTGTTGGCATGTTGCCACTGCCCAATATCTTAAGAGAATATGACTAGCCTAAGAAAAACATCAAAATTCATAATTCAAAGTATGGTTTCTACTCAATGCATATTATTTTCCTACCATCATAAAATTGAAGACCATCTGTACAGCTCAATGGATTATCACAAAGAAAACATATCCAAGGAAGAGTGTTTCCAAGATAAAAGAAATGTCAGTATGTTGGTGCTAGATTTTCCAAGATGGGGAGAAAGAGAGAGAGAGCTGTTAAAAACTATGTTTCTTTTAAACAACAGGGACTGGGATCTGGTATACAGTGGTCGGCTATAGAAGTTTTTTTCCTGGACATCTGCTGATAAAACTGCTTCCCCCACATCTACTAGGGGTACCCTCTACCTGGCCTACAAGCTGTGGAAAGACAACTAGATCAGGTTAAATTTGTCCTGGCCATTTGATGAAATGGGCATTGAGAGTTCTCACATCTGTAGCTGTTTTTATTTACTTATTTTTTGTATGTGGTGCTGGGGTTGAACCCAGGGCCTTGCACATAGTAGGCAAGTGCTCTGCCACTGAGCTACATCCCCACGCCCAGTTACTAGTAAGGGAAGTCCTTGTGCCAAATTCAAGAAGTACAAAAGGATATTCAGAGAAAAGAAGAGCTTCAACTTGAAGCAAAGCCAACAGGGTCTCACTTCTTTCTCTGCAAGCACTAAAATATGCAAAAAGAACTTTGTCAACTTAGTTTTTGTTTTTTGTTTTTTTCTCCTCTGGTACTAGGGATTGAACCCTGAGGTGCTCAACTACTGAACCACATTCCCAGCCCTTTTTTGTATTTTATTTAGAGACAGGGTCTCACTGAGTTGCTTATAGCCTTACTAAGTTGCTGAGGCTGGCTTTGAACTCACAATCCTCCTATCTCAGCCTCCTTAGCCACTGGGATGACAGGCTTGTGCCACCACACCCAGCTTCAACTTAGTTTTTAATGGGAAATAAATGTTCATGGCAGAATATGGAGGCAAAGATATCAAGGTATAAAATTGTTTTAGTTCCCATATGCAGGGCTTTTTTCCTGAAGTAACATTGAACAAGCTGCTTAGACTCTCAGCTTCAGTTCTTTCATCTATGGAGCTAGCTTGATAAGAGCACTTGCCTCATAGAGGAGTGCTCAGAATTACATAACTTAATTCATATAAACTTCTTAGCATACTGCCCAGACACCTACTAAGTGTTAGCCCCTTTTATCAGTTTGTTAAAATATTGCATTTATGACTGGGGATGTAGCTCAATGACAGGATGCTTAGTTTGATCCTTAAACACTGAAAAAAATTGCATTTTATGTATATTTTAATTTGTAAATTTTTTAAATTAAAATATTTTTTATTTTTACAGATACATTTTGATTCATTGTACACAAATGGGGTACAACTTTTCGTTTCTATGGTTGTACACAATATATATTCACACCATTCATGTAATCATACATATATATAGGGTAATACTGTCTGTTTTATTCTACTGTTTTTCCATCCCCACCCCTTCCCACCCCTTTTTCCTCTACAACACCCAAAGTTCCTTCATTCTTCTCTTCCCCCCATCACCCCCCATCATTATATATTGTCATGCACTTATCAGAGAAAATATTCAACCTTTGGTTTTTTGGGCTTGGCCTATTTCACTTAGCATGATATTTTCCAACTTCATCCATTTACCAGCAAATACCATAATTTTATTCTTCTTTATGGCTGAGTCATATTCCATTGTGTATATATACCACAGTTTCTTTATCCATTCATCAATCGAAGGGCATCTAGGTTGGTTCCACAATCTAGCTATTGTGAATTGAGCTGCTATGAACATTGATGTGGTTGCATCACTGTAATATGCTGATTTTAAGTCCTTTGGGTATAAACCGAGGAGTGGGATAACTGTGTCAAATGGTAGGTCAATTCCAAGCTTTCTGAGGAATCCCCATACTGCTTTCCAGAGTGGCTGCACCAATTTGCAACTCCACCAGCAATGTATGAGTGTGCCTTTTTCCCCACATCCACGCCAACACTTATTATTACTTATGTTCTTGAAAATAGCCATTCTAATTGGAGTTAGATAAAATCTTAAGGTAGTTTTAATTTGCATTTCTCTAATTATTAGGAATGATGAGCACTTTTTCATGTATTTGTTGATCACCTGTATATCTTCTTCTGTGAAGTGTCTGCCCAGTTCCTTAGCCCATTTATTGATTGGGTTCTTTGTGTTTGGGGTGTAAAGTTGTTTTTGTTTTTTTGTTTTTTTTGTTTTTTTTTTTTGTTTTTTTTTTTGTGGTACTGGGGATCGAACTCAGGGCCTTGTGCTTGCGAGGCAAGCACTCTACCAGCTGAACTATCTCCCCAGCCCAGGGTGTAAAGTTTTTTAAGTTCTTTATAAACTTTGTAGATGAGTGCTCTGTCTGAAGTGTGTGTGGAAAAGATTTTCTCCCACTCCAATTTTCTCTTTCACATTATTGATGGTTTCCTGTGCTGAGAAAAAACTTTCTAGTTTGAATCTATCCCATTTATTGATTCTTGCTTTTATTTCTTGCACTTTGGGGGTCTTGTTAAGGAAGTCTCGTCCTAAGCCAATGTGATGGAGATTCGGGCCTACTTTTTCTTGTATTTGGTGAAGGGTCTCAAGTCTAATTCCTAGATCCTTTGTCCATTTTGAGTTGAGTTTTGTATAGGGTGAGAGACAGGGGTTTAATTTCATTTTACTGCATATGGATTTCCAGTTTTGCCAGCACCATTTGTTGAACAGGCTATCTTTTCTCCATTATAAGTTTTTGGCACCTTTGTCTAGTATGAGGTTACTGTACTTATATGGGTATGTCTCCATGCCTTCTATCCTGTACCATTGATTTACCTGTCTATTTTGGTGCCAATACCATGCCATATTTGTTACTATTGCTCTATAGTACAGTATATAATTTTTTAGTTGTAGGTGGACACAATACCTTTATTTTATTTTTATGCAGTGCTGAGGATTGAACCCAGGCCCTCACGTGTGTTAGGCAAGCACTCTTCCACTGAGCCATAACCCCAGCCCCAAGGGACACTTTTTTACACTATTTAATTACATCAGTGACTGCAAATTGCACATTCCCCCTCATCCTCCTTGATTTTGTTTGTTTCACAGATAGCCCAAGAGATGGCTGCTGATATGCACAGGAAGAAAAGTAGTGAATGCCCTGATGGCACATTGGCTCCTTCTGATGGACAGAGTGTGGAAAGAGCAGAGAGCCCCACACCAGGACTGGCCCAGGGGATGGAGCCAGGTATGGGCAGAGTGAGTAGCCACTGTCATCTGACAGCTGGAATAGTCAGCCTCTGGCTCTTCCACTCTTTCCCACCATTCATTTTTCGTTCAATCATTCATTGGGTATTTGTCAGGTGCTATGATACTGCAGGGAGCCAAACTAAGTCTTTATCTGGTCTTCCTTTCCATTTCATGTTGTGCTGTTCATCCTGTGTTCTCAGGCTGCTAGTGTGGTTCTCCTCCTGTTTGTGTCTACTGTGTACCTCCCTGGATCCTTTCCCTCCTTAGCTCTCAGGTTAAATGTCTCCTTCTCACAAATTAGGCCTACTCTGTACAGGACAGTAGTCATTTTGTGATTTTCTGCATGTGTTTCCCATCTCTCTCTTCTTTTAGATTGTGTGCTCTTTGAGCACAGGGTGATCATATTACCAATGCCTAATATGGTGCTAAACTTATAATAGAGAATCAAAATATAGCTATTCAACCACTTTGTCAAAATTATTAGTACAGGAACCAGGCACAGTGGCCTCAGTGAGAGGTTGAGGCAAGAGAGTCACAAATTTGAGGCCATACTGGGCGACGTAGTAAAATCCTGTCTCTTTTAAGGGGACTAAGGGTATAACTTTGTGGTAGAGCACTAAGCCTAGCATGCTGAAGGCCCTAGGTTCCCTCCCCATTGCTGGGGGGGGAAAAAAAACTAATAAAGGAAGACTGACATGGTCCCTCTAAGGGGGACACCACAGGCTATGGAGTCAGTCAGGGACTGTGACCTGAAAGGGTGAGGAGTCTTCTTCCAGGGAAAGAAATTCACTGATTATGGGAGCTGCTCTAAGCACAGGGCAAGGTACTGGGCATTCAACAGTGAACAAACAGGTTCCTACCTTACCACTGTAGTTGGGTAGGGAAATAATTGTCAAGTGTCCCAAAGGAAATCAAAGAGAGTCATGTGATAGAGTGCTGAGGTTGTAGGTCAGATGAAGACATAACTAACAGTTTTTCCTAGAGCTGAAATATAAAAAGCATCAAACCACATGTGGAAGTAGGATTGTCTTATAGGCAGACAGCAGGTGCAGAGATCCTGAGGTAGGTAGGGGCATGTTGAGAGGTCTAAAGGGCAAATGGACGAAGGTCAGTGTCAGTGTCACTTAGGGAGAGACCTAAGATGGGAATGAAAGAGGTAGTCAAATACCAGTCACCACTGCTGCCATGAGGGTTTGGGTCTTATTGCCAGTGTAATGAGAGAAGACCAACAGGCTATATGTTGCAGAGAAGCATGAGCCATGGCAGGAGGGAACAGTGACTTGATCCCATCAAGAGAGAAAGTCATGCTAGAGTAACCATGTTAGGTACCTCGCTGAAGAGATTGTCTGCCAGCAGCTCCCTTTCTTGACCTACAGGTGCCGGGCAGGAGGGTGCCATGTTCGTTCATGCCCGATCCTATGAAGACCTGACTGAGTCAGAGGATGGGGCAGCTTCTGGGGACAGTTCCAAGGAGGGGGCTGGGGGTCCTCCATCACTGCCTACAGATATGCATCAGATCAGCCAGGACTTTAGTGAGCTAAGTACCCAGCTGACAGGTGTGGCCCGAGACCTACAGGAGGAAATGCTGCCAGGAAGCTCTGAGGACTGGCTGGAACCCCCAGGGGCAGCTGGGCGACCAGACACAGAGCCCTCCAGGGAGGGCACATCAGAGGGGGATGAGGAAGACGCTACGGAGGCATGGCGCCTGCACCAGAAGCATGTCTTTGTGCTGAGTGAGGCAGGGAAGCCTGTGTACTCTCGCTATGGCTCTGAGGAGGCACTTTCCAGCACTATGGGTGTCATGGTGGCCCTAGTGTCCTTCCTGGAGGCAGACAAGAATGCCATCCGCTCCATCCATGCAGGTGAGTCACCTGAAGGGGGTGGTGGGGAAGGCTGCGCTGGTCAGGGTTAATTCATAGCAGGTTTTGGATTACTACAGACTAGAGGGTTGGGATGTGCTGTGTGATTGAGGGTTAAGTCCCTCCATCCACCTCTCTAAACCTCAAGGTCCTCATCTGACCATAGGATAACAACAGGGGCAGTCTCATGGGACTGCGGTGAGGGCTAAAGGTGACTCTGACATAGCTTTATTATAGAAAAAAGGTGAAAATTGGCTGGAAGGCAGGGGAGTGATTAAGAAAACAAAACAAAACAAAACAAAAACTGGGCATGGTGGCACACACCTGTAATGCCAGCAGCTCAGGAAGCTGAGGCAGGAGAATCACAAATTCAAAGTCAGTCTCAGCAACTTAGTGAGGCCCTGTCTCTAAATAAAATATAAAAAAGGGCTGAGGATGTGGCTCAGTGGTTAAGTGCTTCTGGGTTCAATTCCCCCCATACCAAAAAAAAAAAAAAAGATGTCCAGCTGAGTTAGCATTTACCATAAGAATGTATGTTTTCTGTTTCAGAAGAGCTTGTGTTTCTGAGGGAGTGAATCTGAAGCAAGTGGCAGAGAAAGAGAACAAGGGGATTAGTATGGTGACACACACCTGTTTAATTGCAGGGATTTGGGATTGTAGTACAATGGCAAGTTCTGAGCCCAGCCTTGGTAACTTAGTGGAAACCCTGTCTTAAATAAATAAATAGCACTCCTGGGTTCAATCCCTAGTACCAAAAAAAAAAAAAAAAAAGAAAAAAAGAAAAAAAAGAAAAAAAAAAAGGGTGGGAAGTATATGGGTTACTGTTTTTATCCTGAAGTCCCTGCTGAGTACAGAGCTCTGAGAGAGGAAAAGATGTGGAAAGTGAAGGGCAGAGATCTGGGTAAGGCTTCTGGGGGAGGGCCTGAGGCTGACGCTGTGTCCCCATCCTCAGATGGCTACAAGGTGGTATTTGTGCGCCGGAGTCCACTGGTGCTGGTAGCGGTGGCACGAACACGGCAGTCGGCACAGGAGCTGGCGCAGGAATTGCTCTACATCTATTACCAAATTCTGAGCCTTCTTACCGGTGCGCAGTTGAGCCACATCTTCCAGCAGAAGCAGAACTATGACCTGCGACGCCTGCTTTCAGGCTCTGAGCGCATCACCGACAATCTGCTGCAGCTAATGGCTAGAGACCCCAGCTTCCTAATGGGGGCGGCGCGGTGCCTGCCCTTGGCCGCCACAGTGCGAGAAGCGGTAAGTGCCAGCCTGCAGCAGGCTCGTGCTCGCAGCCTAGTCTTCTCTATCCTGCTGGCCCGCAACCAGCTGGTGGCGCTCGTGCGTCGCAAGGACCAATTCCTGCACCCCATTGACTTGCACCTACTCTTCAACCTCATAAGTTCCTCCTCATCCTTCCGCGAGGGTGAGGCCTGGACTCCGGTATGCCTGCCCAAATTCAATGCAGCTGGCTTCTTCCACGCACACATCTCTTACCTAGAGCCTGACACCGACCTCTGCCTGCTACTTGTCTCCACTGACCGTGAGGACTTTTTTGCTGTCTCTGACTGCCGCCGCCGCTTCCAGGAGCGCCTTCGCAAACGCGGAGCTCACCTTGCCCTGCGGGAAGCACTGCGCACACCCTACTACAGCGTTGCCCAAGTGGGCATCCCTGACCTGCGTCACTTCCTCTATAAATCAAAGAGCTCAGGACTCTTCACCAGGTGAGGGAGGGCACTGCTTCAGGAACACAAGGATATGGGGAGGAGGAGGCTGGTTGGTCCTGAGCTCTAAAATGTAGCCCTGAAGCTGACCACCCCTCTGGGAGTGGACCAGCATGCCAGGGTTGTTGTGCTCTGGTACGAGGGACCCAGACTTCCATCATGCCATGGAAATACACCTATTTCATTACCTGTAAGCCCTGAAAGTGACCATATACTCAGGGAAGAAAGCTAGAACAGGGCTCTCCCAGGTTCCTTGCCCTAGAGCAACTCTGCCCTGGGGGGTCATTTTGGTCCAGCCCAGGATGCAGAGTCCTCCTCCACTTGATCCTCCAGTGAAGGAGCTGGGCAGATATGGCAGCTTCTGTCCTCCCTTTACCTTCTTTTGGCCCAGAGGATTTCCCAGCATACCATTTATCTACTCCAGACCTATCACTCTGTCTTAGACACCTAACTCAAATTGGCATCTCCAAGGAAAAAGATATGATGAATTTGGGAATGTGAGGGGGCAGAGCTCCAGTCTCCTGGGGAGCCTTCCAGAGGGTGGGAAGATGATGACAATATCCTGTCCTAGGGGAACATCTGGAGAGTAGAACATGTGGTAGTTTCCTTGCCTAGCAATAGGTTTTCTAGATCTCCAGAGAAGGCAATAGAAGTCATTCCTTTGTGAACCCACTCCCTCATCTGCAGTCCTGAGATTGAGGCCCCATACACCAGTGAAGAGGAACAGGAGCGGTTGCTGGGCCTCTACCAGTACCTGCACAGTCGTGCCCACAATGCCTCCCGCCCACTCAAGACCATCTACTACACAGGCCCCAACGAGAACCTCCTAGCCTGGGTAAGGTAGCCCTTGTTAGGCTGGGCTTCATGTAGGTCTTGGGTAGGGTCCATGAGGGCTATCCATCTTAGATGACCACCTTTTGCCCCTTCTCCAGGTGACAGGCGCCTTTGAGCTCTACATGTGCTACAGCCCTCTGGGGACTAAGGCATCAGCTGTCAGTGCCATCCATAAGCTGATGCGCTGGATCCGTAAAGAGGAAGACCGCCTCTTCATCCTCACACCCCTCACCTACTGATGGGAATGTGTGCAGACTCAGCCCTTCCAGGCCCATTGGGCATGGAAAGCCCATGGGAGCCTCCAGGTGGGGGTGACTTCTTCTGCCCAGCCAGCAGACAGGGACTATGGGTTGGTGTGTGCATTAAAGTACTTTGGGAAGACACTGTTGCACCCTGTCACTGTTCTTTTACCCATCCACTATCATGTACAAACACTGGATCCTCCTCCCTATCCCTGCACATGTTTCTTCATATATAGGAGCACACGCAGGTCACTCACCTCCTGCCCTTGCACTAGCATCAGGGTACACACATTCAGAGTTGGACCCTTGGCTGGGGTTGTTTTAGTTCACCTGAAATCTTGTCATTACTGTCCTATCTTTGTCCCCCACTCTACTCCTCTATGCCAAGTCTGCCTCTTCACTTGCCTTCCCTCTTCAGGGTGGACCCTCCAGCTGCATGCCCTGAAGGACCACCCAACAAAGGTCTGACTGTGACTCTGATTAATAGATTACTATACATCAGCATGGTTGAGTTGAGTAAAATAAATGGAAGTGGCATAGTCTGGGCTATGGTATGGGTCAGAGCCCTTGGTGAGGCACATATTCAGAATTCAGTCTCCCTGTAGCTACAGGCCTCTCCCTACTTAGGCCTTTTTTTTGGTGGGAACTACTGGGGATTGAACTCAGGAGCATTCAACCACTGAGCCACATCCCCAGCCCTATTTTGTATTTTATTTATAGACAAGTTCTCACTGAGTTGCTTAGTGCCTCGCTTTTTTTTTTTTTTAGATGTTGATAGACCTTTATTTCATTCATCTACCCATATGTAGTGCTGAGAATTGAACCCAGAGCCCCACACGTGTTAGGCAAGTGCTCTACCCCTGAGTCACAACCCCAGCCCCTAGCTGCCTCACTTTTACTGAGACTGACTTTGAACTCATAATCCTCTTGCCTCAGCCTCCTGAGCCACTGGGATTACAGGCATGTACCACCATGCCCGGCCTACTTAGGCCTTTCCATTAAGGGTATCTGCCTCAGCTCCCCTACCTCAGCCAGCACTTTCCTCATAATGGCCCCCCATGAATGAGCTAGAGGATCTGAGAGGAGGTCCACTTGACCTCCAGGGCCTCTAGGAATGAATCTGCCTTAATAAGGGCTGATGTCACTAGGTGCACTGGTTCTTCCTCAGTTACCCTGTTCCCTAGCCTGACATGGTCAGAACTGCATAAAACTCCATGGACATCCCAGGAGGCTTCTTAGTAAAGGCCCAGTCACTCTACCCTGAGAACTTTGGGGGCAGAGCCTAGGACACAGTGCAGAAGACCTCCACGTTTATTGTTGGGGCTCTCCTTGTTCTACTACAACCTCTCGTTGGTCAGGGGAGCAAGAGGCCTAGGAAATGTTTCTGGGAGAAAAAATCATCCACTGAATGTGATCAAAAGGATACTTCAGCCTCTCAGAGTTTGGCCCAGATTTTTCTGCCTTTAAACCAAAGAACGTGTCCTTGTGGGTAGCATCAGCCAAGGATACACTGGGACAGTTGTATTCATCTCCTAGGAAATGGCAGCATATCTTCTGTCATTGGACCCAACCTAGATCACATTTGAAAGTAGCTTGGCAGCAGGCCACATACCCAGATTCCAAAGTCAACAGGGAGTAACCCCACATTTGGTGAGTGCTGCTTATCCTTCACACATGCCTTAAATCTCTTTTCTGCCTGATTTTATATATATTTATTTATTTTGGTTGTAGGTAGACACAATACCTTTATTTATTTATTTTTTTTGTGTGGTGCTGAGGATGGAACCCAGGGCCCCATGCATGCTAGGTGAGTGCTCTACCACTGAGCCACAACCCCAGCCCATCTTTTTTGCCTGTTTTGAGCTTCTGTTCTTCTCCTTGCTCTTGGTTATGACACCAACCCACTGCCTCAGGGACCAGAATGATACCAGGGCAGCTGCTCTGATTGTTACTAGTGTTCTGGTAAACGGTCAGCCTCTAAGTCACAGATGAAGAGGTCACGGTTAGATAAGTCTACCTACCTAGTTAATGGGCACCTAGAAGTGTGGGATTTACTTATTTGGGGATCAGGGTGGAATGACAGGCAAATAAAGAAGGTATTGCTAATAGAAAACCAGCATGTACAAAGTCAAGGACCTGGTTTTAAAAAAAAAATAGCCTGATATTTTGCATGAAGCTGGAGGAGTCTATAAGACCTGGGGTTCTCAACTTCCAGATAAAGGTCTAGCAGTAGAGAGTTGAAGCTGCAGTATCATTGGGTCATACTGCAGTTGGAGAGAAACCTCTGCTGCCACTAAAGTGATCTCTGGATAGGAAAAAGAAACTGGGTCTAGTCCTCTGGAACAGTGTTCAAAGTAGGCTGAAATCCTGAAGAGGGCAAAGTGCCACCTCCTTTATTCATGGCGACAAGATGCCAGGGTAGCTGGGCAGTTCCTAAACCAGTTATGGACCAGGTTTGGTGAGTCTTGGAGGAGCACTTGTACTACTATCAGACCTTCTCCACAAGCCTTTCCTGCCCTCTTCTGCAGAGCTAACCAAGGAGGAAGGAACAAAAGGGTGCTCCTGTGGACCCCCATTATTGAGGATCAAGGATGCCTTAAAGGGGCAGCCAACATTGTGGCCACATGGTGGCAGCAGAGAACCAATTGCTAGCACTGCATATCCACCCCCCCCCCCACATCCCAAAACCTGTGGGTGGATGATCCAGGAGGACTGTTGAAGTCTTTTCCCGGCCCCTAGAAATCCCTCCCAACATCTGGAGGTTGGATAGATTCCAGGTGGAAAGTATTTCATTTCAGTTCTGTCCTGTGTGACTACATCTAGACGTGTTGACCATGGAATCTGGAAGGGTGCCACAGTTTTCACTGGGTGTTTATTCATTTCCGGGCCAATTCTGGATCAGGAAAGGGAGTGCCTTTTATGTTACCTTGGGCACATGGGTGTGACTGCTCCACGTTCCATTTCCTTTCTCAGTCACCAGGTGCTCAAGAAGATCCAGTCTGGAAGGAGGGGAAGTCCTGCCCAGGAAATGGAGAAAGCAAGGAATACTCAAGAGTAAACTGTATTGGGATATGTGTAGCACAGTGTATGGGATCCAGGAGAGGGGACTGGAACAGCCTGGGTCTTGAAGGCCCCTTTGGGGAGGTGCTATCTCTGCTTTGAGAGGAGGACAGAAAAAGGGTGCTACTGGAAAGAGGAACAGGATTTGCAAAGGTCAGTTTAGGAAGGAGGTATAGGCAGTGAGGTGTGCACTGGGTGGGGAGTAGAGGTAGGCTAAATCATTTGACTCCTCCCTTCCCCAACCTCCTTACCCACTGCAGCCCTGGAACCCACTGATAATACCTTAGAACCACCCTGTGAAGCTTCCTTCCTCTGGGGTCCAGGCCCACTGGGTTGAAGGGGCTATCTGGTTATGGATCTCCACCTCCAGTGTTAAGGGAGGTCACTTGCCAAGAGACAATACTGAGGTCCAGAAGAAGGAGATGACAAAGAAGAACTAGATTTCACCCACCAATTCACAGACTGGATAAAGAACTCTAGTTAACCATCTAACCAGAACTTCATTCTTATTTCAGAAACTGACAGTAAGCCCAGATAGGCCTACAGAGCAAATTATAGAGACCCTGGGAACCAAAGCCCACACTCTCACCATATCTTGGGGCACTACAGCAGAAACTTTGTTGGCGGGATCTTTCCGGAGACCAGTTTTATGGGTTGTGCCCCTACAGCTTCCACACACTGAAGCTGCAGTGGAGGAACCAGAGGTAGGGTGAGACCTTCATGTAGCTGCCTCTGACCAGAGAGGCATATCTTAACTCATGTCCCTGGGTGAGCAGGGCACAAAATACTTTCCTCTGACAAGGCTCAGGGCAGGCAAATGGAAGGATTGCCCTTGAAGTGTGGCACACCACACCATCCCCAGTCTCTTCCCCACATGGTAGGTCCCCCAGATGGGCTATGGGTAACAGTATCTGAGGGTGTTGTTCTAACCTAGATCCACCAGAACAAAAGAGCCAGCCTATCCTACCCACTTTTTACCTAGACATGGTCAGTTGTTGGGAGGGACAAAATGGGATGGCTCAGGCCTGCTCTTTTTCTCTCCAGGTCTCTCCACGCACACCCACCCACAGACCCTTGAGAAATAGGCGCCCAAGAGAAGGTGTAGGGCCCAGATTTCCCAGGGTGGGGGAAAATCAGATGGGCTGACAGCCGAGCCTTCGACACGGCTCCGCCCAAAGCCCCGCCCCCAGTACGGCCGCGCCCGCTCGCTGCTCTCAGTCGACTTTCCTCCAAGTTGCAACTCCAAGCTGAGACCCAGCGGCAGGTGAGAAGGCTGTTCCTTTCTCTGTCCGTGTGTCCATCAGCATCAGGTACTCCGAGTGGAGGGCAGAGAAGGGGGGTTGGGCTTCACAGAAACGGCGGGGCTTGGCCATCCAAGGGCTTTTCCACTGCTTCTCAAATCTAAGCTCAGACCTCCACTCTGTTCCCAGCCAAGGCCTGAACTCACAGGGATCCCTAAGGGGCCCCAGCTCAGCCTCGATGGAGCTTCTTCCGCTGCCGCCACTGTTCTTCCTGCTGCTGCTGCTGCTGCTGCTGCTGCTGTTGCCTCTGCCTGCGGTGTCAGGGTCGGTGTCGGACTGGAACTGGCAGTGCCCTCGCACGCCCTATGCGGCTTCTCGCGACTTTGAGGTGAAGTACGAAGTCCCGAACTTCTTCGCTGGCGGCGCAGTACAGGCCTTGGCTACCTACGAGGGCAGGGATGGGAGTGCGGTGTTTGTGGCCACACGAAATCGCCTGCATGTGCTTGGGCCTGACCTGCAGTCTGTTGAGAGTCTGTCCACGGGCCCTACAGGGGATCCTGGCTGTCAGACGTGTGCGGCCTGTGGCCCGGGCCCCTATGACCCATCGGATGACACAGACACATTGGTGCTGGTAGTGGAGCCGGTGCTGCCCGCACTGGTCAGCTGTGGCTCAAGCCTGCAGGGCCGCTGCTTCCTGCATGAACTGGAGACCCGTGGGACAACTCTGCACCTAACAGCACCTGTCTGCCTTTACTCAGCCCACCACAACCGGCCCGAGGATTGCCCCGACTGTGTGGCCAGCCCACGGGGCACCCGTGTTACAGTGGTTGAGCAGGGCCAGGCGTCCTACTTCTATGTGGCATCCTCACTGGATGCTGAGGTGGCTACCAGCTTTAGTCCTCACTCAGTATCCATTCGGCGCCTCAAGGCAGATGCCTCAGGATTCGAACCAGGTTTTTCAGCATTATCGGTGCTGCCCAAGTACTTGGCCTCCTATCACATTGAATATGTGCACAGCTTCCATGCAGGAGCCTTTGTTTACCTGCTGACTGTTCAACCTGCCAGTGTGACAGACTCTCCTGGTGTCCTGCAAACACGCCTGGCACGGCTCAATGCCTTGGAGGCAGATTTGAGCGACTACCGGGAACTGGTCCTTGACTGTCGTTTTGCACCTAAGCGCCGGCGCCGTGGGGTCCCAGACTGGGAGCAGTCCTACCCAATCCTTCAGGCAGCCCACTCTGCTCCAGTGGGCGCCCAACTCGCTGCTGAACTGAGTATCACTGAGGGCAATGAAGTGCTATTTGGGGTCTTCACCACTGGCAGGAATGGCAGTCCTGGTATGGGTCCCAACTCTGTTGTCTGTGCCTTTCCCATCGACCTGCTGGACACCCTAATTGATGAGGGTGTGGAACGCTGTTGTGAGTCCCCAGTTCGTCCCGGCCTCCCACGAGGCCTTGACTTCTTCCAATCACCCAGTTTTTGCCCTAATCCGGTAAGCAGAAAGAAAGGGTCTTTACCTGTGAACAGTCTGTTGGTGGCTGAACACAGGCTGCTCCCTTCCATCACTGAGAAGGCCTAGGAGGGGGAGGGCAAGCAGAGAGAAGCATTCTCTTCTACTCAGTTCATGCAGACTGGGGGTGGTGTGAAAAATCAGCCAAACAAATGCCACACTGGAGGCTCATCTTCCAGCTATTCTGGCCTCTGATGCTTCCTCACTTTGTATTTTTGCCCTCTCAGCCATCATGGCCTCTGATTTTTTTTTTTTTTTTTTTTTTTAGGTAATTTCTTTGGTTACATGAGAATGGGGTTGTATAATTGTCTCTCTGCCAGCACAGTTCCCAAATTGTGGGTAAAATGATGAACATTCCCTCCAATCTGCCCAGTCTGCCTCAGGGACATACACAGAAAAATTTGCAAGCAGGTACAAGTACACATGCAGGCTGATGCTTACAGATTCCCAGGCTCACAGCTACTTCCCAACACAGTTTCACTTTCCTTTTGGGAGCACTTGTTTTGCTCTACTTTCCTAAGGAGGTGGGGTAAAAGTTGCTAGAGAACCCCTGACCCTACTAGGTTTAGGGAGCCTCCTAGGCTTTGAAAGTCTGGGGGTTTGTTGGGGAGCCTGTATGTTCTGTGTTTCACTAACCCATTCTCAATAGGGTAATTGGAGGACGACTCTGGACATAGTGAGAAGGCAGCTTGACTCTAGAATGTTCTGGGAGCCTCAACCCAATGTTGTGCAAGCAACTATAAACATCTGGGGATGAGTAAAGGCCTAGGAGGGACTGGTTGGAATTGGTTCACCCCTTACTTACTTCCACCATAACTGAGGCCCTATCTCAGGCAGGAGGTTTCACATCCCATGCTGAAATAGCGGATCTGTCCAACAGACCTTACCCACGTTCTGTCCAGTCACAGTATCAGTGGGTGAGAATAAAAACAAACAGGACTATCCTTAACAATTTTTTTTTTTTTCGGTGCTGGGGATTGAACCCAGGGCCTGTGCTTGTGAGGTAAGCACTCTACAAACTGAGTTATATCCCCAGCCCTAGGACTATCCTTAAAATGCCACCTTGAGTAACATAGTGGTAGAGTGCTTGTCTAGCACGCATGAGGCCCTGGGTTCAATCCCTAGCCCCTGAGTCTCCTGCCAAAAAAAAAAAAAAAAAAAAAGTGGGAGGGGGGAGAGAAAAAAGAAAAGAAAGAAAGAAAAAACACCCTGAGGACAAAACCAAAACTAATTCCTTAATGCTACTGAAATAGCCCTATCCAGCTGGGCACAATGGCCCACACCTGTAATTCCAGCAGCTTGGGAAGATGAAGCAGGAGGATTGCAAATTCAAAGCTAGCCTCAGCAACCTAGTGAGGCCCTATGCAAGTCAGCAAGACCCTGTCTCTAAGTAAAATGTTAATAAGGGCTGGGGATATGGCTCAGTGGTTAAGTACCCTGGGTTCAGTTCAATCTCCAGGAAGGAAGGAAGGAAGGAAGGAAGGGAGGGAGGGTGGGCAAGCCCATATGGGTTGAATAGAGCATTGGATGAGTGCTCTTCCACCAAGTAGACCCAATAGCCACTGCTCTGAATCTCTGGTCACTCTAAGCCCTTGATCCTGTTGTGACACTTTCAATTGACTCCCTCTCTAGCTCCTATCAATATCCTGGAGGTGAGAGAACTTGTACCCAGTGTGGAGTGGGGAATCTTCAGCCTCCCTCCCTCAGCTGAATACATCTTAGATTGAGAGGCCCTATGAGTGGTACTCCTTGTCTGGGCCTGACAGCCTGCCTGGCCCCTTCTTCTTCCTTCTGGGGAGTGAGAACCTCTCCCCAACTTGGCTAGTGGTCAGTGGGTTAGAAGATACCCAGCATGACTAGGCAGTGCCAGGCACTAGAAGGACCAATATTGAACCCTGCCCACAGGCTGCCCAGGTTCCCAGGAAGTATGTAACCAGTGTGTATCCAGTATTTGTCCAGTGGCACTGGGCTTGCAGCCTCTGGGGAAGTATTCATGTTGTTCCTCAGGGCTGGTGCCTACCCTCCATGGGTTTAGGTAGAGTGTGGGTTCTCCATGGGACACTGGACACTTAGGGCAAATGTTTTCAGGAACTGGGGGTCCCTAGTCAAACCTATGACCCAGAGGTAAGTTCCTGGATCTAAAGGCAAATAAATAGGGGTGTGGCCCTGGCTGAGTTAGGGCTTCTTTTCAACCCCAGAGACCCACCTGTCTGAGTCATTCTGGAAACACCTGGCAGGCTTCTGGCTAGGGTCAGGCCTCTTTCCTTCTCAAGGAAAGATCAAGTCTTAGTCCCTAAACACACAGGCTACAGACCTAGGGTATGTGGGCTTTCTAGGCCCAGTTCTGCACCTGTTCTTGTCTCCAGGACTCCTGCTTAGCCGAGAGGTCTCGGAAGTGGGTTAACTCTTCAGTGGTCTGATAGAGGCTTCCAAGGCTTCTGTTTTGAAGAGTGCCCTGAGGGCTGGCAAAGAAGAGTTCTAAGCACCTGGGGCTGGCTACTGGGTTTTGCTTATACCTCAAACCCAGCCCCAATACTTTAATTTCATACACTGGCTTCCTCCTTTCCCAGAAACTTCCACAGTTGCTCTAGAAAGTGCAGGCTTCAAATCACGTGCTTGCTAAGAGCAAGAGAGAGGTTAATGTTTCCCAGCCTCCGGGGTGTATGCACCCCAGCCTGCACCCAAACTGTAGGGCCTTGGTTTATTCCCTTTGTACAGAAGAAGTGAGAGGTACAGGAGGACCTTTAGAGTCTCCAGGAGAAGGACCGTGTTATCAACCTTGTGCTGACCAATTAACCTCAGAGTTCAACCCCGTATGTGAGTGGAGAAACTGGAACCCAGAGTGGACAGGATTTGCTGAAGTGCACTTGCAGAGGCACAGCAGAGCCAGCAGAGGGTGGGAGAGGACTCTGGTTAAAGAACATAGTCTTCCACCATGGCTCCTCTCCTAAGGGGTTGTGAAACTTTGTATAAGTGGCCAACCCTCTGAGTTTGTTTCTACTTTACCCATGGTTGTGCAGATGTAATGGGATTGGTTCTATAAGACTCAATAAGTGCCAGAATGGACATGGCAGGGTAGGGGAGATCTGGTCTTCCAGCCCAGGGTTCCTTCCTTCCCTGCCCTTGCTATCTGCAAGAGCCCTATAGGGGAGATGAGGGCAGATAACTAGCAGGCCCAGGGCATCTCTTGTCAGGGCAGGTGAGGGGTGGGAGCTTGGGGCTGCCATGATCACTGACAGAGGTCCCAAAGGGTCAGTGCACAGAGCTAAACTTTGACTCTCTCTTCCCTGACCTTTCTCAGCCTGTCCTGGAGGCTCCCAACCCCAACATCAGCTGCCGCCACTTCCCTCTGCTGGTCAGCAGCAGGTTCCCACGTGTGGACCTATTCAATGGGCTATTAGGATCAGTGCAGATCACCGCACTACATGTGACACGGCTTGACAGTGTCACAGTGGCCCACATGGGCACAACTGATGGGCGTATCCTACAGGTAAGTCCCTCACCCCACAATCTCTTGGCTCTTTGTTCCTGTCTCCATTCTCATTTTTCTCACAGTTGATTTGTCCCAGGTGGAGCTAGTCAGATCACTCAACTACTTGCTGTATGTATCCAACTTCTCATTGAGCAACAATGGACAGTCCATTCATCGAGATGTCAGACGCTTCAGAGACCACCTACTCTTTGCCTCTGGGGACCAGGTAAGGTGGGCATGGTCAAAGTCTGGGGCCAGGGTTGTAGAATCACAGCCTTTCTATCTGTTCCAGGTCTCATCAACCTAGTTTACAATGAGAATCAAAGGGTTTATGGGGCCCAGTTTGCTTCTCCAGTCATTCCTAAGCTGCCTATTTGTCATCTCAAGGTCTTCCAGGTACCAATCCGGGGGCCTGGCTGCCACCATTTCCTCACCTGTGGGCGTTGCCTGCGGGCACAACATTTCATGGGCTGTGGCTGGTGTGGGAACATGTGTGGCAGGCAGAAGGAGTGTCCTGGCTCCTGGCAACAAGATCACTGTCCACCTGAGCTTACCAAGGTACAACTTTCCTAAGGATAAGCAGGGTCTAAGGTGGGGTCAGCAAGTTTTGACCATGATCTTGCTCAGGCCTAGAATATCTGCAGTATCTCCAAGGAGGGTATTCTTGGCAGAGGGGATGAGACATGCAAAGACTTGGGTGGCAAGAAAATGCTTGAATGAACTGGGTGCAGTGGCACATGCCTATAATCCCAGAGGCCAGGGAAGCTGAGGCAGGAGGATTGCAAGTTCAAAGCCAGCTTCAGCAACTAAGCAAGGTCTTAAGCAACTTAGTGAGATCCTGTCTCAAAATAAAAAATAAAATAAAAAGGGTTGAGGATACCTTTCAGTGGTTAAGCACCCCTGGGTTCAATCTGATTTAAAAAAAAAAAAAAAGCTTGAATGAGAACTAGCAAGTGACCCAGAATGGCTAAAGTATGGGGCAGGCAAGGTATAAGGCAGGGAATTCTAGCGGAAGAAGATGGGGCTGAAAGAGATCAAACCTGCACAAGAATTCAGTCTCTCTGTTCCTTCCACTTCAGTTCTACCCTGACAGTGGACCCTTAAGGGGCAGGACAAAGCTGACCCTGTGTGGCTCCAACTTCTACCTGCATCCTACTGGTCTTGTACCTGAGGGAACGCATCAGGTCACTGTGGGTCAAAGTCCCTGCCACCTTTTGCCTAAGGACACCTCAAACCTCAGGTACAAGCTGGTCCTGCCTTCTCTATCCCTGATGGTAGCAACCAAGCAACAATTTCCCTGTAAGACCCTGTCCTCTGCTTATCAGGAGCAAGGGGGTATGGGGTAAGCTGCAATGAGTCTGGATGCTTTAAATCTAGGGAAACATCTCTGTCTTGTTTTGAACTGGCATGTGTTCTACCCATCAGTTTAGTCATGGCCTAGGCAAAGTTAGTCCCTGATCCCCTCAGTCCTACCTGCCCTAGAGAAAGGCATGGGTGGAATGATGCCATCCTCAGGCTCAGAGGAGCCCTGTGACTTGTAGTGGGTATACAGGCAGGTCTGTGTGATTCCTGGCTGACTTCAAGGGTCCCCTGGCATTCTAGCCCAGTGTCGCGGAAGGACTTTGTGGAGAAACTTGAGTGTGAGCTGGAGCCCTTGGGCACACAGGCAGCAGGGACTACCAACATCAGCCTCATCGTGACTAATATGCCACCAGGAAAGCACTTCCGGGTAGATGGCATCTCTATGCTGGGAGGCTTCTCTTTTGTGGTGAGGACATCTTGCCCTGTCTGTGCCTTTGTCCAGTGGGTGATATAAGAAGGGAAGGGCTTGGAGTGGGGGTCCTGTTTCAGCTAAGCCACCTCTATGCCTACTTAGGAGCCAGTGCTGAAAACAGTGCAACCCCTCTTTGGCCCACGAGCAGGGGGCACCTGTCTCACCCTTGAAGGCCAGGGCCTGTCTGTAGGCACCAGCCGGGCTGTGTTGGTCAATGGAACCCAGTGCCAATTGAAACGGTAAGGGTTCTCAGGCAAGGTGAAGGGAAATCACAGGGACTCACCCATGGGGATCCTCACCAGGTGGGGTCCTGAATCCTATCAGGGTGGAGAATAGAGGGCTCAGTCACATGGTCAGTATGGAAGACAGTTTCAGGAAGAAGTATCTGCTGCCCCACTGCAACCCAGAGGCAAGAGAGCCTATCAGAGATCAGGTTAGGGATGTAGCTCAATGGTAGAACATTTGATGTGTGAGTCCCTGAGTTTGATCCCCAGCACTGCTGAGAGAGAGAGAGAGAGAGAGAAAGAAAGAAACACAAGCCTATCACAAACTCTATTAGTTCCAGTCAATAGACTTGTTTCCTCCCTGTCCTCGTGGTGGTCTTATTGGGACCAACTTATCTTCAGACAGATCCATAGAGAGTATGGGCAGGTGGGGGAGACAACCAACAAAGGAACAAGGAGGGATTAGTAGGCCTTGAAGGAGGTAAGCCTGCCTGTCATAAAGGGGGTGCCCCTGAGCCCAATCCCTCATTCCTACAGGGTCAGCCAGGAGCAGATTTTATGTGCCACACCCCCTGGGGCTGCCACGGCCAGAGTCCCCCTTCACCTGCAGGTGGGAGGTGCTGAGGTGCCTGGCTCCTGGACCTTCCACTACCAGGAAGACCCCATTGTGCTGAACATCAGCCCCAACTGTGGCTACACGTAAGTGCTACTTCTTTGTCCAAACTACCCTCTGAGGATTGAGGGAGCCAGGCTTGGAAAGTACCCATCATGCTATCTTCCATAGAGGTTCCCATGTCACTATTCATGGTCAGCATCTGACTTCAGCATGGCACTTAGTGCTGTCATTCCATGATGGGCAAGGGACAGTGAAGAACAGGGTGAGTATCCGCTAGACAGGAGGGAGGAAGTTTGAACCAATCCCCTTATCTCCAATCTCACCCCATGCTGGGCTAAGACTGGGGCAGCCATAAGTGGGGCACCTGACTAATCATTCTTATGTGGGTCTCAACAGTGTGAGGGGCAACTTCCAGAGCAGCAACAATGCCGCCTTCCTGAATATATGGTCCGAGGCCACAAGCGGTGGGTAACAGGAAATCTGAGTGCCTGGGGGGATGGAGCTGCTGGCTTCACACTGCCAGGCTTTCGCTTCCTACCCCCACCCAGTCTACCCAGTGCTGATCTAGCCCCATTGAAGCCTGAAGAGCATGCTATTAAGTTTGAGGTAGGTGTGGGTAATGAGGAAGGGAGAGTGGGAGATTAAGAGGTGGGTCTGGGCCACTGGTGGTCCTCATGACTGTCTCTGCAGTATGTTGGGCTGGGTGCTGTGGCTGACTGCGTGAGTGTGAACGTGACCGTGGGTGGTGAGAGCTGCCAGCACGAGCTCCGGGGGGATGTGGTAGTTTGTCCCCTACCCGCCTCCCTGCAACTTGGCAAGGATGGAGCCCCACTGCAGGTAGGCAGCCCTGCTGGTCCTCCACAGGAAACATGGGTTGAGTGCCTAAGGCTGGGCCTGAGATGCCATCTACCCCCAGGTTTGCGTGGATGGTGAGTGTCATATCCTGGGCAGAGTGGTGCGGCCAGGCCCAAAGGGGCTCCCACAGAGCACATTCCTTATTGTACTGCTGGCCTTGCTGTTGCTTGTGGCTTCAATGGCCACTGTACTAGTTTTCAACTACCGGTGGCGGAGGAAGCAATTGGGTGAGCTCCCCATTTCCATCCTGACTCAACCCCTACTCCCAAATAGTGGCATCTCCATGTCCCCACCTCTGCCTGTCCAGATCTTGGGGGTCTCCCATACTTCTCTGGTGGGGTCAGCCACCAGGAGCTTAGAGAAGCTGACTCTGTAGTCTATCTTTCCACAGTTCCTTCTCCCAATCTCTATGACCTGGCATCCCCGGACTGGACTTATGAACCCACGCTCCTGCCTATGCTCCACTTGGGCGCTGACTATAGAAATGGCCTTGGTGAGATGGAGGAGGAGATTGAAGCTAGGGCCACCCCTTTCCCACAAACCTGTCTCTCACTCCCTCTCCCCCACAGAACTCTCTGCTATTGATAGTCCGGATTCTACCATGTGGGTCCATGCAGAATCCTATTCAGACCACAGGGATGGGTCCTGTGTCCCACTGCTGCAAACAGAGTCCATTCGACTCAGGGACCTGGACTCTGCACTTCTGGCTGAGGTCAAGGATGTACTGATCCCCCATGAGTGTGTAATCACCCACAGTGATCAAGTCATTGGCAAAGGTATGAAAGCCAGATGGGTCTAGGGCAGAGATGGAGTTCTGAGATGACATGAGCTCAGCTCTGGCTTTCTCATGAACCCCAAGTGATCTTGAGTATACAACTTAACTTCTCTGAGCCTCCATTTGCTCATCTGTAAAATGAGGATTAGGAAAATTCTATTTTCAGTGGGTTCTGGTACAGATTAAGTGGGCATGGGAGGGCTTCAGGCTCTGCCATCATGAGGCTACTGCTTACTTTTAATGTTAGATTGGTCTGTTTGACCAATTGGTCTGAGGTCTGGTTGCCAATGAGAGGGTGTGCTATGAGCCTGGGCACTGGGAACCCTCTCACCATTACCCTCTCATAAGGCCACTTTGGAGTTGTCTATCATGGAGAATACACAGATGAAGCCCAGAATCAAATCCACTGTGCCATCAAGTCACTGAGTCGTAAGTGTGATAGAGGTTGGATGAACAGGGAGAGGAGCCCCAGAGTGGGAGGGTACTCCTTCCTGCTGTGTTAACATCTTACTGAGTGACCCTGGGCAGGAAACTTTCTTCCTCCTTTCCCCATCTGACCCTTGTTAAGGGCCTCCCTGTCCTGGGCCTGACCCAAGCCATTCTACAGGCATCACAGAGGTGCAGGAGGTAGAAGCCTTCTTGCGAGAGGGACTGCTCATGCGTGGCCTGCACCACCCAAATGTTTTGGCTCTCATTGGTATCATGCTGCCACCCGAGGGGCTGCCCCGTGTGCTGCTGCCCTATATGCGTCATGGAGACCTGCATCAGTTCATCCGCTCACCTCAGCGGGTCAGTGCTCAGCTGGCCCTGGGGGCAGGGGATTGGGCAGCATCTACAAATGGAACTGTGCTGCCCTTGCTCACTAATAACCTTTGCCCCCAGAACCCCACTGTGAAGGACCTCATCAGTTTCGGCCTGCAGGTAGCCCGTGGCATGGAGTACCTGTCAGAGCAGAAGTTTGTACACAGGGACCTGGCTGCTCGGAACTGCATGTGAGCTGCTAGAGTAGCTGGGGTAAACAAAGGGTCAGGACATGAGAGTATAGCTACACAAGGCCATGTCAGGGAAGAATCCAGTCCAGGCTTTGCTGTGTAGCCCTTGGCATGTTTTCCCTGGTCTGGGCCTTGGTTTTTCTGTCTGCCTCATGCAGACTTGAACTGGACAATGGGGCTCTGAAATTTTGTAAGGACCTGAAACAGATGGGTTTAGAGCCTAGTGGGAGTCAGTTCTAAGTGTGATTTCGCCCTTTCAGGCTGGATGAATCATTCACAGTCAAGGTGGCTGACTTTGGTTTGGCCCGTGACATCCTGGATAAGGAGTACTATAGTGTTCGGCAGCAACGCCATGCTCGCTTACCTGTCAAGTGGATGGCACTGGAAAGCCTGCAGACCTATAGATTCACCACCAAGTCTGATGTGGTGAGACTCCACCTGCCCCTAGGTCCTTGGGGCCTACATGCTCTGAGCACTTGGCCTTACCCATTCAGCTCTACCTAATTCAAGCCTAGGGAATTCCCAGGTTGGGCAACCCTCATAGCTCATTTGTTTACCTCTTGGGCAGATGTGAGATATAATCTGACACCCACCAGGGTAAGAGGAGGCTGTAAATTCATTGGCTTTGACAATTTAGAGTTTGTCCAGCCCCAACTCTGGGAAGTCTGAGGTGGTGGGAGACAGAAGGGAGACATCTTTTGTGGTTTTGAGGAATAAGCTCAGAGTGTAGGGTGGGTCCTGCATTTCTAGCTGAAGGACTCTGGAAAGTAAAGGAAGGGACCCACCTGCCCCTATTTTGGGATGAGAGTTGAGTACCCTCTTCTCTCCTCTCCCACAGTGGTCATTTGGTGTGCTGCTGTGGGAACTGCTGACACGGGGTGCCCCACCGTACCCCCACATTGACCCTTTTGACCTTACTCACTACCTGGCCCAGGGTCGGCGTCTGCCCCAGCCTGAGTATTGTCCCAATTCTCTGTGAGTATGTGGAAATGGCATTGGGGAGGGAGCTGGACTCAAGAGGCGGGGAGGGGGAAGGATATAGTTTCTACTTGGTTTTCTGACTGACTGACTCTGGAAAGGGATCCTCTCTGGGACTCAGTTTTCTCATCTATGGACTGGTCCCACCCCCATGCAGGGCAGGATGCTGAAAAGACCTCACAGTTGTCATGGTAACAGCATTCCAACTCAGTCTGGGTTGAGGCCAGTGGTTTGGTTTCCCAGCTCTTTTCCCAGCTTTCCTATGGGGGGGGGGTTGTTTTCCATCTTTTCCACTCACTTAACCTTAAGACTCCCACAACAGCCCTTTGCATCTCCAGATTAGGGTTTTTTCCCTCAATGTAGTTTCAGATTCCTCATTCCGAGAGGGATGGCAGCCACTGTGTTGTCATCAGTGCCTGTGGGGTGGGTTTGGCTCCCTAAGCAACAGGCATGCCTCAGCTGTGTTCAGGTCTGTGTGGTTAGAACAGGAAGAACCAGGCCCCAGGTAAAAGGCATTGATGACTCCTTTCCCAGGCTGTGCTCCAGAAAGGGTGTGAATAGTCCTTCCTCACAACTCTTGGGCTTGATTTTTTTTTTTTTTTTTTTTTTTTTTTTTGTTGCTGGGGGTTGGGAGGTTGAACCCAGGGGCACTTAAGCACTGAGTGACTTTTTATTTCTGAGGCTGGCTTTGGATTTCTGATCCTCCTGTCTCTGCCTCCTGAGTTGCTGGATTGCAGGCATGTGTCACTGCATCTCACTAGGCTTAACCTTTATTATCCAATGCACTAAGGCATCTGGTTTGAAATAAGGGAAATTAGCTTCACTGCCTACATGCATCTGGGGTGGTCTGCCTGAACACACTCAAGCAGAGATTTCTTTTTTTTTCTTTTTTAATGTTTTTATTTAGAGACAGAGTCTCACTGAGCTGCTAAGTGCCTTGCTAAGTTTCTGAGGCTGGTTTTGAACTCACAATCCTCCTGCCTCAGCTTCCTGAGCCTCTGGGATTACAGGCATATACCACCATGCCTGACTCAAGCAGAGACTTCTGTACAAGGTTTCTTTAGTAGGTTGGAGTGAGGGAAGCAGAGTGGGACAGACACAGGAGAGGTTTCATGCAATCCATCCATGGGACTGCTTGAACTGGAATGACCCTTCAGAGTTTTCTTTTTTTTTTTTTTTTTTTTTTTTTTTTTTTGCAGTGCTGGGGATTGAACTCAGGGCCTTGTGCTTGTAAGACAAGCACTCTACCAACTAAGCTATCTCCCCAGCCCCCCTTCAGAGTTTTCTGAAATTGAGACCATGGGTCAGATCTTTGTACAAGGATCTCTGTACAGTCACTGGTCACAGGTTGCCTGGTGAAGGGTGTGAGCTTGGGAGAGGCATTTCTTTTCTGTATAGGTCAGTTCTTGTATAGGCGGACTTAAGCCAAGAGCCATCAGCAGACAACATTCTCAGTCTCTGGGAGAATTAAGGGGAGCTGGGTGGCATACCACAGTAACCTCTACACTAAGGCAAGTCCTTTTTCCTCACTGGGCCTCAATTACTCATCTGTGAAGTAGGGATGATAACACCCTTAAAGAATTCAAGACATATATGAGATGCTGTGTGTAGGGCACTTAAACTATCATTTAAGGTAAGGGTGACATCCCCAAAATGATGGAGCATACTGAGACCCATCAGGCAAACCCTTACTTCAGAACAATGGTGCCCCTGTTGCTGCCCCAAATACTCCTCTATCAGGACTTTTAACCCCCATTTTACTTCCTTCCTGGAAGATGTGATGTGAAAGCCAGTCACAATGGTACATGCCCATAATTGCAGCTACTCAGGAGGCTGAGACCAGAGAATGACAAATTTGAGGCCAGTCTGGGCAAATTAGCAAGACTGTTTCTCAAAACAAAAAATGAGTTGGGTTCCAGGCACTGTGGCTCCTGCCTATAATCCTAGCAACTGGGGAGCCTGAGGCAAGAGGATGGTAAGTTCAAGGCCATCCTAGGCAATTTAGCAAGAACCTGTCTCAAAATAAAAAGTACAAAAGGGCTGGGGCCAAGCACAGTGACACATGCCTGTAATCCCAGTGACTTGGGAGGCTGAGGAAGGAGGATTGCAAGTTTGAGACCAGCCTCTACAATTTAGTGAGACCCTATCTCAAAAATAAAAAGGGCTGGTGGTGTGGCCCAGCAGTAGAGCACCCCTGGGTTCAATCCTCAATCCTTAGTACTTGGAAAAAAAAAAGTATCTGATGATAATCATGAGAGTTTGTGAGCTAGACCCTAAGTATTTCACAGGTACCCTCTTGCCTTGTGCCACAACTTCTCTGTGAACAGAGGAGAACTCAGAGGTATAGAAAGGGCCTTGCTAAGTTGCCTAAGATCACACAGCCCAGTCCACAGGCCACAGGAACCAAAACTCTTAACCTCTGAAGCAGGATGGCCCTTTGCCAGGGTGGAAAGGCAGTACTGCAGCAGTAATCATAGTGATAAGAACTTCCCCTGACTGGACAATGGTAGACAGTAGACCCTGTCACATGTCCTTTTCTCTGGCCCTACAGGGTTTAACTTCAGGTGGACAGTGCATTCTCCCTGGGTGGGGGTACCCCTGCTCTTAACATCCTCCTCCTCTTACAGGTACCAAGTAATGCAGCGGTGCTGGGAAGTGGACCCGGCAGTACGACCTACCTTTGGAACACTAGTGATGGAAGTAGAACAGATAGTATCCTCACTACTTGGGGACCACTATGTGCAACTGTCTGCAGCCTATGTGAACCTGAGCCCCAGTGCCTTGGATGAGATGAATGTACTTCCAGAACAGTTACAGTCCCCACTTGTGCACAGAAGCATGTTGAGGCCCCGGCCCCTCTCAGAACCGCCTCTGACCACTTGACCTAAGCCCTGGGCAGTCCTATGGACCTGCTTGGCAGCTTTGAACCTAATCGCAGTGGATTAGGTCTCTGGGCCATTCCAGGCCAGAGAGCATTGAACCTCCACCTGTCCCTCCCCTTTAACCTTCCAAGGTCATAGAAGAGGAACAGGACACATTAGGTCCCTCCCTCCACAGTGTGAGCCAATGAGGGAGATCCTTCTGTAAGCCTGTATTTATGGAGCACCTGTTATATACTCTGCCTGCTGGGCACCTAGAACTCAGCAGTGACCACAGAGACACTGATCCTTGAAGTAAAAAAATAAATGCATATCACATATAATATGGTAAATACTATGAATGAAAAATAGGAGACTGCTATGAGGGAGTAGAGGACTGCTTTAGATAGAGGTGAGAGAAGTTACCTAAGAAGTGACATTTTTGCTGAAGCCTTATCAGGTGGGAAATATCAGTCAGAAGCAGATTTGGGGAAAAGAGTTTTGGGTAAAGTAAGTAGCACACACAAAGGCCCTGTAACTTAGTGCTTGGTCAGCCAGAAGGCTCCAGAATACTGGAGACTAAGCAATCACTGGGGGCTAAACAAGGCCCAGATCAGATTATTGGAAACTATTAGATGAACCAAGGGGGTGAGTTGAATACACAAGTATGCAGTAGCTAGTATGGTTTCTTCCATGGCTCGGGTTGCCTGCCCCCATGCCCAGCACTTCTCTAAGGCCCCCTTCTACATCTGCAGCACAACCTACCACATACATACACACAGTCAGGACATGGAGACTTGCCTACTCCCCAAACCTGCCAGTATTTTGCTAGCAAACTTGAGAAAGAGGAACCAGCAGAGAGGCCTGGGCTCCACACTATCAAGGAGCCAACTTTGAAGCACAAACTGCCCAACCTATTTATACTCCTCAAGGCCACTACACAATAGCCACTAGAGGGGCATGTTCCTCTAGAAGGAGAAGTTCCTCCTCCTCCTGCTCCTCCCCCATGCTCTGACTGCTGAACAGACAGCTGGGTCCAGCTGCAGGGAGCTAGGGTGCCAGGGTGCCTGGGCTCAGTATATAGATCACATTAATTCTCCCTTGCTCAGGACCCCCAGATCACCCTAATGGGGGCTGGCTCCCTCTCCTCTGTACTCCCAGCTTTGTGCCCTGTCACACATGGAGCCCTGGTTTGGAGCAAGATCTCCCTGCTAAGTTCTGGTCCTTGAGACAAGAACCTTAGTCCAGAGAGAGGCTCAGTCCTAGGGACCTGAAGGACCCTGAGGATAGGTGCATAAGGTATAAAAGAGGACTCTTCTGCTGGAGTACAGGGGCCCAAAAATGAGAGACCTGTGAGCTGAGGGTGGGTGGAGACAGTCTCTGTCTATTTATAGCTGTACGTCTGATGCCTCTCAGTGCAGGCATAAAAAAGGTTGTGGCCTTGCATACTTGGTCACTGACTTTGTGTGTGTGTGTGTGTGTGTGTGTGTGTGTGTGTGTGTGTATGTGAGTGATAGTTGCCTTACTCAAGGCTGGGAGAGAAGCAAGTGGAGCAGCCCCACAGCTGTATCCCTGTAACAGTTGGAAAGGACTGTCTCCATCCCTCCAGCTTGCAGTCCTTACTTCTTAACTCCATCCTGAGGATCTAAGGATCCGCTCAAAATTCTAAACCCTGGGTTGTGGGGTAGGGGCTCCTTACCCACTACTCACAAGGCAGGAACTCAGAGAGGAAGGGGTCTCTGGACAGCAGAGGAGTTTAGCATGGAAAGGGGACCTAGACAAGAAAGCAGGAAGAGAGCTTAAGGGGTGTCAGATTTTTTGCACAGCCACATGTGGGGTTTGGGGCCTGTTTCTGAGCTAAGAGTTTCCAGGGTCAGAATTCTCCAGGGAGGGGGCACCAGTTAAATAGGTGCTTATGGTACTGGATTATGTAGCACAGCTGCCCCCACTCCCAACTTCTGTAGCCCCCAAGCTCACTCCATTTTTAGGGTCACCTGATAGTTGCAAGTCCATCCACAATGTCATGAGCTAAGAACTATTTTAGGGTTTCAAATTGGTGACTGGGCTATTGGTGACAGGGAGGACAGGTAGAGTGGGTCAGCTCTAGGTCTCCAGGTGGGCTAGGGGGTCCAGGAGACTTCTGAGTGGCCTCCAGGACTGGGATAGACTGAGCTGTCTCTCCCCTGGGGAAGGCTTGAGTAGTGGTTCCAGAATGGCAGGTGGTCAGTACAAGGGGAAGGTTGCTAGTGGCCCTAGCTAGTACCAACCCCTCTGCCTCATCTCTCTCTCTATAGCAGCCTAATGGGGCTGGGGGAGCAGCAGATGACTCACAACCTCCTGATTGCCCATCGGTGTCACTTTGTCTGACACCTGGAGAGCATGCGCAGGACAGACTGACCTGCTTTGATGGAGAACCATTAGTTTGGCCTGAGATTCCCATTATGCCTCAGCCCCAGTCTGTAAGGGAATTTTCCCAAGGACCCAAAGGTTCTCTGGGCATGACACCTGAGGCCAGGTACAGTCCCACTCCAAGCCCATTCACATCTCTGTGGGCTGGTCCTGTTTTAAACTCAGGTGGAGGTAGTTAAAAGAAGTTGATGACTCCTTGGTGGAGCTCAGCATGGGCAGAGGCAGGGGGATCAGTGAGCACCAGAGCTCCCTATGCCAAGGACCCCTCACCTCTCCTGTCTGCTCCCTTTCAGGTTGGTTTAGCCACTTGCACACTCTTGTGACCTGTTATGGTCAGGGCATTTGTGATTTGAGATGCATCAGGAAAGACAGCATGAAGGAGTGGGGTTTGAAGTGGTTGAGATCATAGAATTCTACCAACTCTGAAGAAAGTGCTCCCACCCTTATGAGTCCCTCCTTGGATGTTGTAGCCTGGACTTGGAGAATTAGAGGGTCCAAAGAAGTTGACTCCACCCCTGGGCTCCACAGAAGTGACAGATTCAGCAAAGCATGTGTCCTGCTGACAAGTACCTCCAAGTCAGGGACCCCACTCTTCAAAGAGCAAAACAAATATTTTTGTTCAGCTCTAGTCACTCTGCCAACATGAACTTGTGCCCTGATCTTTCTGACCCATTCATCTGTTCCTATACGCTCTACTGGGCCAGGGTCCTGTATGCTCCCTGATGGAGGGTTGTTCCTTTCATATTCCCTCTGCAGATGTGGTTGGAGGGTCTCTTCCCAGCCAACATGAAGCTATGTGTGCTTTTGGCAGTACTTCTTCACCTTCCCTTTGTTGAGTCCTGGGAGGGGGGCTGCTCCCAAGGGGGTGAGGAGCTCACCTAACCAGTTGTGGGTAGCAGTCAGGGAGACTGTGCTGTTGCCCTCCCTCTGGACTGGTGCAGCTGGCCATCTTTCACAGAGTTACGTAAGCTTGACTCAATTGGGGCTCAGAGCGGTTCATTGTAGGCTATTTTTAAGCTGCAACACATCACAGCAGAGGGGTCACTGCACTGCCAGCTTGCAGGGAAGGTTGTTTAAACATCTGTTATTTAAATTTGCCTGTGCCTTAGAGCTCAGAAGCTGTATCCTCCTGTCACTAGTAGGTTCTGCCTTCTTTATCCCAGTTAGGATTGGCTTATGCCCCTTCATCCTGCCATAGGTTCCCCTAGGAATGGGATTCTCTGCCTGTGGCTGTCTTCCTCTGGGTCAGACAGGGAGCCATGGGAGCAAGAGGAGCCACCTCCTTTACAACATAGTTTTACCTCCATGGAATGGGAATATCCTGACCAGGGGAAACTTCAGGGAAGCAGATCATCTGGCTCCTGGGTAGCTCCTAGAAGAGGGGTTAGGAGAAGAAGACACAAAGTGCTGGGCATAGACTGAGAGTGCCTCCCCTTCCTCCTTGGGGCCTCAGTTTCCTGAGTACTGAGAAAGGGTTGGATCACAAAATTCTTTTGGATTTTTTCAGAATCCTGCCTTTATCTAGGTTGTGCTCCTGACTGGAATGCTTCCCTCTTCGGGAGCACAAGGTCTGATTATAAGCCCGGATGAACTTCTGGGGAAACAGCTCTCACTTTCTGATCCATTATGAAGTGAATGGCTATACTAGGAACCCATAAAAATTCCTTCTGACCCTAATGTCCAGAGTCTTCTCATGGCACAGAGAATGGATGGGAGGTGGACTGGAAAGGTGCAGAATAGGAGACTTAATAGAGCTATCTTCTTCCTGGGAGCCAGAAACAGGTCTGTATTGGAGAAGCAAGCCTAGTTGACCCAGTAGGCTGTAGAGCTCCTGGTAGAAATAATCTTCTGTCCCCATACTACCCCATCCCAGATTGAACCCAGGTCCTCACTTGTGTGAGGCAAGCATTCAACCACCAAGCAACATCCCTGACCCTCTTTTTTTGTGTGTGTTTTATTTTGGAGAGTCTTGCTAAGTTGCCTAGACTGCTCTCCAACTTGTGATCTTCCTTCCTGAGAAGCTGGGATTAGAGGCATGTGCTACTGTGCCTGGCTGTGCCTCTTCCTTGATGCCTTTCCTAGTGCCTCTTCACATCCCCCAAGGCCTTCTAAGTGACAAGATTTCAGCTTGATCCACAGGAGACAATGGTTTTCTGTAGGGACTCAACTCTCTCCCTAGGGGTTGGGGCCTTCCCACAAGCCTGCCAGGAGGGATAGGTGAAGTGTAAGGGGGAAGGCAATGTCAGTACTCCCCTCACAGGAGAGACTCCATCCTGCCTTTCCCTCAAACTGATTTCCTTCCAGCAACTCTTGCCACCCCTTCTGCACCCCACGGGCCCTCAATCTGGGGAATGGGCTCAGCCTGGGGGAGGGGCTCTAGGTTGCCATGGCAACGCATGGCCCTCCTCATTTCCCAGAATCAGAAATAGAATTGGAAGTCCTTCTTCCCGGTGAGAGACTATTTAAAAACAAGTGGGGGGAGGGTACAGGGGTACCTTCCTTAGGGGCCTGGACTGGGAGTGTCTACCTGTTGCTCCTCCTCTTAGCTGAATGAGATGGGAATGGGCTTTGGCCAGTCAAGAATTCTAAGTACAAGGACTCATCCTGGCCTCAAGGGATGTACACCTGGCCTGTACTCAACACCACAAGGTTCCTGGGAGGGCACTGGCTTAGTGGCACCATCAAGGAATATACCCCTCTAACACCTGAGCTACCTGCAAAGTTATCTGGAGGAGCAGATCCATGAAAGACACAACTCAGATCTGGGGCTTAGGGCTGTAGCACCCAGAAGGCAGGCATGTAAGCACCCCTCCAGCAGGACTCATGTCTGTGTGGCTTTGGCATGGCACCCAGTCATCACATAGCTTCCTATAGAATGGGTCTAGAGCCTCATGGCCTAGCTGCAGATTCTCACTTTTCTATACACCACCTAAGACAGGCCTCTCTCTCCTTTCTGGTCTTTGATTTCCTTATCTGTAATAATGGTACAATAGTACCAAGCTCATTGAACTACTGTAAGGCTGGGTTACGTGTTCTCTGCATTGCACTGGCCCAGAAGGAGTATCTTCTCAATCAAACCACATAAAATTCATTTTTCCTTTTTGCATTGTTTGCTTATTTCTCATGTGGGTGAGCAGCCAAATCTGGACAGCCAGAATTCAGGCAGATTCCCTGTCTTGGTTGCCAGTGACAATGTCAGTCATTATTATTGTTATAAGCTGGGTTTCCTTCCCAGATGGAATCTTTTCTCTTCTGGCTGCTTCCTTTGAGCCTTCCTTTTTGGATCTTTAGCTGACTCTACTCTGTTACTCCAAGAGACCCCCGGCCAGGTACTCATAAAGGACTCCAACCTTGAAAAGGAGGGTTATGCCTCACTTCTGCAGAGGTAGGGGATAGCTCAGTGGTCAGAATGGCAGGGGTCTCTTGGGGCAACCCTCTATGTTTCCCCAGCCCTCTCAGGAACAGCCCAGCTTTGATGCTGCACAGGCATTCTAGGCAACAACTAGCACCAATGTCATAAAAAGATAATTCTTGCTCTATTCAGAGATTAGCGAAGCTATAATACTCCACAAGTATACATGGCCCAAGTGCATGCATACACATGCACAGTACTTAGACTCTAGGTCTTCTGCCACCTTTCTGGGCCATAGCATGAGGATAAGCAGTTCAGTTCCTCTGTGTCAGAACCATCTGTCTTAACTGGAGCTTGCATCCAGGGAAAGGTAAAGGGGAGGGGGCCCAGGGGGCATGAGATGTGACTGAGTCAGGCTTTGCCCATTGCCAAGTCAGGTGTGGATGCAGTAGTGCTAGCCTGGATCCCTGGTCACATAGCCTCACACACCATGGCTAACTGTAAATACTATTTTTAACCTCTGTGAAAACAAACTGCTTCAGAGGATGAACCTACAGCTGCATTCTCTACAAACCTGTTTCCTGGGTGGAACGACTGAGGCCTGAAGGGACATAGCCCTGGAAAACAGAGGGAGGAGGCCCAGAGCTCAAGACTGGGGGAGGGAGAGGATCTGCCCCTGCCCTGGGTCAGAATTTCCAGACCCAGGCCAATGGCAATTGGTGGCTGGCTCTACCTAGGACTGTCCTCTGTGGCTGCATGGCAGCTCTGGGCCTGGGGGCCTCATAGAGTCCCCCTCCCAAGCCACATGCCCCTGAAGCCCAGAACCAGCATCTCACTCCTCCCTTCTTTTTTCCCCACCTAAGAAGTAGAAGGTAGAACTGGTCTATAGTTTATATTTCTTATGCATCTACTCCACGTCCAGGCCTATTTTCAATTTGTCCTTACGGTACACACAGCTCTGTGTCCACTACTATGTGCTCAGTCCCACATAGGAGATGTCCCCACTGTGTTATTGGCACTGTGCTGTGTCCCTAACACACTTCATTTTATAAACACCACTTGGCTGGCCCTGTGGCCTAGTCCTGTGCCCTGTGCTCTGTCCCCTTGATAGCCAAGGTGAAGCTGACACAATGTGACAAGAGCTAGAACATTCTGACTTGAGGATTCTGAGCAAACTCCCTACCATCACCCTTACCACCCCATCCCCACCCCAGTGGGATACTGGTTCTGGGCTTCAGGGACATGTGACTCTGGGGAGGGGGCTCTATGAGGCACAGGCAGAGGAGAACCATCTGGAGCAGCAGAGACTGCCAAGGAACTGTTGTCCCTAGAGCTGGAGCTGGGGAACATACAGGAGGGGAGTTTGGGTTTGAGCCTGGGCCTCTCACCCTCTTCTGTCTCCTAGCACTAAATGGTGAAGGGGCTTTGCCCATCTCCCCAAAGGGCCCAGTGCCAGGGACTTCCTCAGAGTCTCCCCTGCCTACCTTTCTCCCCTGGTTTTACACAGGCCCCCTCTGGGGCACTGCCTTTACTCTGGAGTTGGTCTGAGCAGAGTGATCACTCACTGGTAAGGGGAGAGGAGGCTGACCTATAGTTGGCCAACTTCACTGAGGTCCCTGGGTTTCTCTGCCTTCCAAGGTCCCTAGGGCAGGCCTCCCATTCCTCAAAGGGTGGGGCCCCTGACTTCTCACACTGTCACCTCCCAGGTCACTGGGGGCTGTGATGTGTGGGGTTGCCGTGACAATGAAGTGGGGGCAGGGCACCTAGGGCATGGAGCAGGACTATGGAAGCCACCAAGAAGGTGGGGGGCCCTGATCCATCGGGCCCCCAGGGCCACCCCTCAGCCTGCAGCCAGCAGCTGAGGGGTGGCCTCAGAGGGTCCCAGGGACCATGGATAAACTCAGGATCCCTATACTTCAAGCAGGGGTTGTCATTTTCTTCTGAGGCCACCACTGATGCAGCTTGTGGCCCAGCCTCCCAGGCCCACATCCCTGAGCCCATTCATCAGCAACTCCAGGACCCTGCTCAGGTTAGCTCCAGGTGCCGCTATATGCAGAACTCTCAGGATGCTCTGAGACTCTCCTCTACTGGCCCGTTTTCAAGTCCCATTGTAGCAGCCCAACAGCATCTTGTCATGGACGACGGGACCCTGAACCGACCAGCGTGCACACGTGTTAATGGCACCAATGATGTGACCCAGTATGGACCCTACCGTCCCCGGCTTCAGGTGCAGGTTGGAAGGGAGGGCAAGGCTCCAGCTAAAGTTCTGATAGGCTGGGGCAAAGGTCCCTGCAACACAGACCAGATGGCCCCCTTGGGCACCAGGAAGAGTCGGTGGCTACCTTACTTTGTCTCAGCAAAGGACAGTACAGCTGAAGGCCAAGGTTCTCTTCTGGCTCCAGCACAGCCTCCAGCACAGGCTCCAGCACAGGCTCCAGCACAGGCTCCAGCACAGGCTCCAGCGCAGGATCCAGCCCAAGATCAGGGACAGAGAAATGACCCAGGTTCGGTTCAGGCTCCTGCCCCAGCTAAAACTTCTTCTTTGCTGTCACTGACTCCTTCAACTCCAGCTCAGGCTACAAATCCAGTTCTGGATGCGACCCCAAAGCCTGCAGCAGCTGAACCTTATACCTATACCCTTGATCACTTGACTAACAACATTGCAGTCACCAAAGACTTATCTCAAGACCTCCTCCTCAGGAGGTGTGGCAATCAGTGGTCAATCCTCTTGGAATCTTCTAAAACTGCCCCATCCTGCCAGGACAAAGTCCAACTTAAAGCGGAGCTTCCTACTGCAGCACCTACTTCAGAAGTGTTCCCAGACCATGCCCAGGAGCACAAGAATGCCAGAAGGCAGGTGCCACCTGAGCAACATGAAAACCCAGTGGAGAAGCCAATAGTCTATACCTCCAGGCCAGGCAGCCCAAAACCATGTCCAGAGCCCCCAGATACCCCCAGTTTCAAGAAGAGAAACCAGGATGTCAGCAGCTCTCAGCCTGACAAGCAGCCCCTGAATGTCTGCAACAACTGCTCCTGTGTGCCACAGTCTGTATACCAAGTAAACTGCCACAAGCAGTCCACACCCCAACTTCCCAGGGAAGCCATGCACATCCCTGCTTCCAGTGTCCCGACCTGCAAGCTCCAGGAAGCTGTGGAAGACCAAGTGCTGGTGTTCGATATGGCCACAGGCAACACTAGGGTAGGGCTACTGTGCCATGATCCTATGGGCTCACGGGCAGTGCTGGTGGGCCTTGTGCCCAGTCATCCATCCCTCTATGTCCCTGAAAATATACTATCCACCCGGTCATTGGTCAGACCCAACCTCTCCCCTGCCAGCAATCACTCCAGCTTCTGGTCCACCACACCCATGCTGTCCAGCCCTGTACCCTCCAGCCTCTCATCTGGCAGCTACCGAGAGGTGGCCTTGGTTCCCAAGGAGGCCAGGCTCAACCTGGAGTCACGGGACTCTCCTGGAATTGAGACACCTGTGAGAGTTGGGATATTCACTGGGCCTGTTCCACTGGAGACACCGCTCCAATTTGGTGAGAGGATACGGCCCCATGTTCCTGATCCTGGCTGGTCCAAACCTGATGCTGAAAAAAATGAACCTAGTCATACCATCTGGATGTTAGAGTCCTCCAGGATGCCAGATACCTCCGTGATCCAGACCAAGAAACTGCAGTGGATGAACTCAGAGCCTGCTTCATCTGTCGACATGCAGGTGGTGCCCAAACCTCTACTCCAAGAGGATGTAGGCAGCCATCCAGAGAAAGAAGTCATTACTGCTCATCCTGATAAACCTCAGACCAAAGATGCTGGGCAGGTCCCCCTCACTGGTCAGAGCTTCCTCAATGGGCAGAACCTCCTTGCTAGGCAGCTACCTATAGCTGAGGAGGGTTCTCAACTTGGTCAGCCTCCCTCTTCTAAGCAGCTCTCCATTACTGGTCAGCTTCCTTTCACTGGGCAGAACCCTCTTATCAATCAGTTTTCTCTCACTGGGCAGGTACCTTTCACCAGGAAGCCCCCTACCACCACCAAAGATCCCACCCTCCCAAAAGGACCCCTCACCTCTGGAGAGACTTGCCAGGTCTCTACCCAGGAAAGTGAGCCCTTGGACCTACCTACCCATGTAGAGGTACTTCGAGTGCCCTTGGTCCCAGAAGAGAACTGTAGCTTTAGGAATAGAGAGATGGTTGGTATTGGTAGTGCTCAAAGCCCCAGTATGCATCAGCTCTCATCCTGGCAACCTGGCAGCTCCCCCAGGGGCCATGAGGAACACCTTTCTCTGATTGCATTTACCACACCTGGCACTGGCTGTAAAGTCTTGCCCGTGGCCATGGTGGACACTGAATCCCAGAGTGGGAACCAGTTCAAGCTGACAGCTGAGGACATTACACACTCATCAGTGGTCACACACCTTGGCCTGCTCCGTGGGGCCTGCTATGAGCTGGTGTCTACCATGGATGCTCTGTCTGGGCGGTCACCAGTTCTCTGCCGCCACTCTTCAAGCCCCTACCAGAACATGGCAGCTGTAGTGATTGATACAGGCACAGGATTCACCAAATGTGGTTTGGCTGGTGAGGACCATGTCCTCAGTGTGGTACCTTCACAAGTCCAGCTGCTGCAGCACCCAGCCCAGGGCCAGCCCCGGTATGCAGTGCCCGAAAACCAAGAAGGCTCCTATCCTGTACTGAATAGGGGTGTGGTCTCTGATTGGGATGCACTGGAGGTGCTGTGGCAGCACCTGTTCTATTGCAGGCTAGGGGTACAGCCTGAGGAGTTGGCTGTGCTTGTGGCTGACTCCCCCATCTCACCACGCACTAACCGAGAAAAGGTGGCAGAAATACTCTTTGAACGTTTCCATGTGCCGGCCATGCAGACAGTGCATCAGGCCCTGCTGGCACTCTATGCTTATGGACGTACCACCGGGTTGGTGCTGGGGAGTGGCCATGGCACCTCCTATGTGGCACCCATCCTCACTGGGGATCTGGCACCACTCGACACCTACCGGCTGGATGTGGCTGGTGCTGACCTCACCGACTACTTGGCTCAGTTGCTGCTGGCAGGTGGCCGTTCACCACTTAAGGCGGGGTTCGTCAACCAAATTAAAGAAGCTTGCTGCTATGTGGCCATGGACATGGCAACTGAGATGGCCCGCACCCAGACACAAGCCCAGGTGGACTTTGTGCTCCCAGACAAGCAGATTATCACACTGGGTTCTGAGCGCTTCTGTTGCCCCGAGGCTCTCTTCCAGCCTAACCTGCTAGGTGTTAACCAGCCAGGACTTCCACAGCTGGCCCTGCTAAGCATCAGTCGACTAGAGGCTAAGCAGCAGAAGCAACTGCTGGCCAATGTGGTGCTGGATGGAGGCAGCACCCTAGTGAGTGGCTTCCCTGAGCGCTTAAGACAGGAGCTGGGCCCTGGTGCCACTGTGCTGGGCTCTCCCCACCGTGCAGTTGCTGCCTGGCTTGGGGGCTCCATCATGGCATGCCGGGACTCCTTCCAGAGCCTATGGCTCAGTCGCCGTGAGTACGAGGAGGAGGGCCCATGGGCTATCTACAAGTACCAGCTGTGAACATATAAAGTTCTGGTTCTGCTTGCTTTAAGCAATGTTGCATGTTTCAGGCATAGGGTAGGGTGGGGGAAAAGAAATTCTGGTACATGATCAGGAATGGGGACCTGCACTCTGGCACTCCATGGGACCTGGCAACCTGCCCTTTCTGGAGAACCTTGAGGTCCCTTGACTGGCATTGACTGTGATCTGGCTTGACCTTCACTGTACCCCAAGGGCACCACAGAGAGTGGCTGATGTGGGTTTTGCCCCGTTGCCCTGACAACAAGTGTAATTACCCTTGATTGCCAGCTAGTTGCCATGGCAATTTAAACATAATGTAATAACCCACACAGCCTGGTGTGAGTCATGAGGTGGGGGATGGGGGTCATCCCCCTCCCCTAGCTCAGGAAGAAAAGACTGCTTGCCTTCCCACATCTTGGACCCTCTTTGGGGGGCAAAAGACAGCAACATGGACAATGGCTGGGCAATTCTAAAGATGACTGAGGATATGGGCATTGACCCTAAAGGAGGGACCTTGTCACAGTCTGGCCTTCTCAGAGGAGCTGGTCTGGTACCACAGGAACCTCCTAGAGTTTGAACCTTGGTTGGAGCTTTATGCTGGGTTTGGCCAGTCAGAGAATGAGGGCATGGGAGTACTGGCCTTTTATACACAGGGTAGGAAGTAGAGAGGGCCAATAAGTCCTGGATCCTAGATGGGAGGCACAATTTGAGATGGGGAGAGAGGCACTGACCTGCTCTGTAGGCTCTGTGGATTCTGAGGCTCATGTATTCTCCTGCCCCTCTGATTTGCTAGCTTTGGTGAAAGCCAGAATTTTGGACTCCTTCTTTTCCCTAGCCTCCCACTCCAGGCAACTCCTGTTTACAGGGTGCCCAGAGTACAGTTTTCAAGAGGGTTCTCCCAGAAGTCACTGGGCAATGACAGTGCCAACGACCTCTGCTCTTGTTTCAAATTCTGTCCTATGCTGAAAGGCTTCATACTGTCCCTGTTGTTAGTGGGTAGCTAGAAGACATGTCTGTTGACACTGCTTGGCTCTGAATAGGGAGAATAGGAACAAAGACTGGGGTTGACCCAGTGCACGGTCCAGAGTTGAGCGAATGACAGTGGTTTTAGTATCCCCTGTCCAGAGGGCACTGCAGGTTGAAGCCAAAACATTAAACTTGTTCCTACCTTTCATGGCTAGAGGCTGAGAGACAAGCCATGTCTTCAGGTTGCTTTCCACAAATGACAAAGACTTAACCACCCTCACATATACCTGAAAGTAAGGGGCTGCCCTGGTAGGGAGCTTGGAAGCAATGATCTATGGTTGTCATAGACTGGGCCCATTCCTGGGCATGGTACAACCCCTTCCTCTGTTCTGCTCCCACAGCCTGATTTGGCCTGAGATTTGTATCAGGCAGAAAGAGAACCCACAGCTCTAGGGACTAACTACAGTATTCACATACATGTGCCAGCAAGCACGCCTGAGTGCATACAGAATACAGACACACATGCTCCTGGACACCACTACACACACTGTGCTGTTGCCATCTCTCTCAGCATAAAAGAACACACAACACATACACGTGTGCACACACGCACTGCCACGTGCTCTCACCCACATGCACACAGAGTGTGCACAGGGCCAAGAAGAGATGGAGTACTGCCAGCATCAGGCAAAGCTCTAGGGAGTCACCCATTCCCCTGCCTATAAATCCCCATTTCAGCTTCTTGTTGGTCCCATGCCTGGAAAGTCATGATTCTTGGGAAAGACAGAAAATGTGTATGACACTTGGGGTCAGCATGTCATGACTTGGCCACCACATACAACTCAGAGTCCCACCGTTTTAAGGATAGTGAACGATGGCAGGAAGGACTCAGTGCCAGGCCATTCAGTCATTCATTCTGCAGACATTAGCTGAACATACTGAGATGACAGTCTCTGTCTTGCTCGTGCCTGGCTTGCCAGGAGATTCCTATCCAGCAGTGTTGTACATGTCCTGACAGCAACCACCCAGAATTTAGGGAGCGCAGAGGTGGTGCCACAGTCTGGCCTGCAGGTGAATCAAAGCTAGGGAAAGATGTTAAGGGCCCCTCAATACCCCACCTGGAGGAATATACAGTGTCCTTGGTTGAGGTAGTCATTTTCCAGGCTAGTTTTCCAACTCCAGCTCCAGACCCAATTTCCTTCACTTAGATTATCCTGTTATCAGTCATGGATAGCCATGCAACATTCTGCCTCCACCCTTGAGGTCAGGACCAGATGACTTACTGGAATAGGTGGGGTGTTAGAGCCCAGCTTCAGATATTGAAAGGCTTAAAAGTCTGGCCTACAGATACTGGGATGGTCCTCAGGGCTTGTGAGGGGAATGCAGCATGTACTGGTTCTATGTACAAAGGATGAAGATGAGGTCAAGGACTTCTTTCAAATCTTCCTAGCAGTTCTGAACTTCCTTCTTCCAAAGTCCAGGCTTTGTGGGATAACTTGGTGCCACAGTTCTCCTGTGACCCCATACCCCAGCTCAGGCCACCTACATGAGGTTGTTCATGAAGGGTTTGGGCGTGATTACACTGGGAAGAAAACAGTCCACACCATGTCATAGGTGACTTTTATAGGTTGGAAAATTCAACATCATACAAGAGGAAGCAGACTGGGCCAGCAACCCTGGCTGTTACTTCTGGGGAAGACGTCTGCCTTGGGGGTGAGGACGGTTGGCACCCTTGTTGCATTACCCTCTGACCACTTGCACATACACGCACCCTTGACTGTTAACTACTGTTAGGTAGGGGGATGCTCTAGCAATTACTCAGCTGGTTCTTCTAAGTGGATCCCGCCCTTTGGATCGGGTTTGGGGAACTGGGCAAAGTCCTGGTCCCGGAGAGACCACTCTCAGGTACTAAAGCTAAGGGACATCAGTGAAGCTCCAGGGTTTAGGCTTTCCCCCAATTCCCCACTCCCTACCACCTACATTGGGCCCAGGAAGGTCCCTCCCGCCCCTCCGGTCCCTCCGGCCCCTCCGGCCCCTGTTGCCGGATGGGTCAGGAAGTCCAAGGTCCTAAGTGAACCGCTGAGAGCCTGGCTGGGGCTCACCAGCTTCGCCCCTCCAACCCGCTAGTGCCCTCCCGCGAGTGGGATTCCAGGGTTGGGGCGGGCCCAGCTAGGAGGCCCCGCCCCCAGCCCGCCCCCGGCCCGGGGTGCGAATCCACTGCCGGCTAGCGGCTGGCGATGCTGGAGGTTCGCAAGCCCAAGCGGCTGCAGCTGGCGCCGCGTCTGCCCCGCGTGCCCCAAGCGGATTCTACCCGCCACACTCTGAGTCCTTGGCGCCCTGCTGAGCCCGCGATTGCTTCCTCCCCGTGACAACCAGAGCTGCAGGTGCGGGTCAGGGCGGGCTGGGCCCCCGGGTGGGGGGCGTCTCCTGGACGCATGTTGGGGGGCCTTGGGGGATTGTTTCCCTGACTAGAGGTTTCCAGCGCAGAGTGCGTGGGGGGCGCCGCGAGGGCTCGGGGTCCCAGCGGGGGCACAGCGCGCGGGCTCTGCAGATCCGGGGGGTGGCGTGCAGGGTCGGGTCGAAGTTCCCGATTACCTCGGACGGCTCCGGGGGTCCCAGGGGAAGCCTTTGCGGTTCCGAATTGTGAAAACATTAACCCTCGAAGAATCGTGATGCCCCTTGAAGGTAGGGGCCAGGGGCTGAGCCGTCTTCCTCGCTCCCAGAGACGCTTCCAGCCCCTCCCAACTGCCCCCAGGCCCCCACCCTCGGGCTTAGCAGTCACTAATTTCCATGACAACGGAGATTTCTTTATGGGCGACAACCGAAGGGGGCTGGGCGGGGCTGCTGCGGGGTTGGGGGAGGAGGCTTCAAGCTTCTGGGGACCAGCAGCCCCCCAGCAAAGTTCCAGCTTCCAAACCTTCGCGAGAGGGCCAACCCGGGTGGGTGGGGGGTCCAAAGCAAGGACCCACGTGCACGATGGGGGTGCCGGGCGCACATGTTCCTGCTGGGAGGTGCGGGGCTTGCTGCTCACACGTGTGCCTCCCGCATGTGTGTTGCTGTGCGAGCGGGGGCGAGCCAGCAGCACTGGGGAAGGGGGTCAGGGTGGCACCATGGTGGGGAGTAGGGCCCCTGACTGTGAGTAACGGGAGAGGGGGGTGGGCAGTTTAAGCTGAGCTTCTGCCTTTCCCAACTTGAACTATCTGGCAGAGACCCTGGGCTCTTGAGACCCAACCCCCCCATCCCGTCTCCCCACCACACCACCAACTGCTTTTATCTGCACACCCCAGGCAGAGCCTGCACCACCAGGTTCCTTCCTAGGGAACAGGACCCTCTGCCCTTCACCAAAACCTCTGAGTCTGTACTAGTGTAACCTGTTCTGCACCTCCCCTACCCCCCAAACCCAGGCTTTGAGCCCCCCAGAACCTTTAGAGACCTGGTGCTTTACCCTCTTCCCCTTAGTGTTGATTCCTGCCATCTCAAGTGGCTTCTGGGCCTCAATTTTTTCACTGGGAAATTAGTGTCTCCACTCTTTTCAGAGTTGGGCTGGACTCCAAGGTGGGGCGGGGTCTCCCTTTCTTATAGATCATTTGGTGTGAACCCCCTGGTTCCCTAGGCTGGCTTTACATATCTGCTGCTGGCCCTTATCTCTAGCCCCATGATCTGGTCTTCATTCTCAGACAGTTGGGCAGTCCTCTGCCTTGGGCCAGAGTCTATGAATCTCTGTTTAGAGAAATTGAGGCATGGGGCACAGAGGTGTTGTGCAGTTGTTATCCTGTTTCTGGGTTGCCTACAGTGCTGTTTCTGGTCCTTCTGACTAGATCCACCAGGGGGTTGGTGACAGATGAAGCTGAACTGCAAGAGGGGCCCTGGGGACCCAAGGCCTGGAGAGGACAGCAAGATGGGGGTTGGGGAGCTGGCTGGGGGTGTCTAGCTCAGAGGAAGAATTGTAAAGGGAAACATCCAGGTCTTCAAGCTTCTTTTCCATTCCCTCAGTCTTGTGTCTTCAACATATTGGACTTCCTTTACCTGAGCAGCCATAAGGACAAGGAGAGTTTGGGGAACTGTCCTGGCTGGGAAACTGCAACAGCTGACCTTTTCCCCACCAGGATGCCCCAAGAATCTGGCCTCTTTGTCTGAGGGATATGGGAAAGTTCAGTCTTGAAGATCCAGATGCCAGGGGTAGCCAGGATCCAGGGGTTCATAGCACATGACCATGGAGGCCTCAGGGTACTTCTAGGCACCTCAGGTCCTCTCAGAACCTCTTCCCTACCTTCCCTTTCCTCCTCCTGTGTCTGTGTCCCTTTTACTCTGTCGCCTTCTTGCTCCTCTTTCATCACAAGTTCTGCTTTTGTCTGTGCCTTTGACCCTTCACCACCTCTTTTCTAGTCTCTCAGTTCCCCCAATTCCCTTTCTTCAATAAGGACCAGGGTCACAGAACCCATGGGGAGGAGCTAGGTCCAAGTGTCAGGGAATTCTTGGAGAAGGAACCTGGCTAACATCTCTCCCTTCCCCCTCTCCTTGTTTAAAAACTTCCATCACCATAGCAACCCTTTACTCTAGTGCCTTCCTCTGCATTTTCCCTCCTCCAACCAAAGGAAAGTAGGGCCTCCAGTGAATTCTCTTTCAGGGGTTCAAAGATTGGAGCCCCAGGTCCTAGGGTGGGGGTGGTAGGGCAGTTGGCTTTTGGTTCTGCCTGCATATTGAGGGCTGAATTTTCTGTAGGTAGCACTGGACTGCATGCCAGGAGTTGGGGACCCCTCTTCCATATTCCCTCATTAGATGGGGAGAGTCAGCCCCAGGAACTGTTGACAGTGGCTCAACTGTACCCAGCCAGGGTACCCCATGCCCAGGTTCCTGAAGCAGTCCTGATACCAGACCCTGTGAGAAGGTCTCTACCTACTCTTGTGACTGAGCCTAGCTGTGAGTTAGAAAGGGCTTGGGCCTGGGCAAGTTCACTGAAGCAGGAAACCCAGCCCTATTCCCTGAGAGGGGAGGGGAAGGGTGCCTGCAGGCTGATGTTCACAGCTGCCACTAAATCGGGAGGTGTTGCCTACAGTCTTTGGGAGACAGCTGGAGGCCTCCTGAACCCCTCCTGGCCTTCACATTTACTGCAAGCTCTAGAGCCCCACATGGTAAGGGGCCAGAACAGCAAGCAGGAAACTCCTGGTTATGGCTATGAAAAATGGGTCCTAAAACCAAGCTGATCCCATGTAGAAGGGAAAGGACCCTGATTATGGGGCCTCTTGGCCTGTTTTTTACTTGGGCATCCAAGTGACTATTTGAGATGCAGTAGAGCCCCTGTGGAACCTAATACTAGGGTACCAAGGGAAAGAGGCTCCCTCAGGTTCCCTGAGGCTCAATTCCCTGAGTACAATGGTCAGGTCCAGGGGAGCAGGCAGTAACTGGGGAGTACTAGGCCCTCAGGCTCCCTGAGAGCCAGCTGGAGGGCAGTGGCAGCACCAGCCTTTGCACTCCCCTCAAGCTCCCTTTGGCAGCCCCAGGTACACACTGTATTTCTCCTGCAAGAATGGAGGGAGCCAAGTCTCCAAGGAAATGGCTGCTGTGGAGCTACTGTGCCCTCCATAGGCTAATGTGGGTCTGACTTAAGGAAGAACCAGGTCCTGTGTTGTTGGAAGCAGAGCTCTCCATCAATGGGCCTAGGCAATGGGGGTAATAAATGCAAACTCCTTGGTGGCTCCTCTAGCTTTGGGGCCAGGGTCCATCTTTTTGCAGACAGATGCCAGGGGCTTGGTGCACACAACCTTTAGCCTCCCAGGGACTAGCAATGTTACTGGTAGCCTAGCCCAAGGACCCTGCCTGGATTCTGGCTGGCTGGATTTGGGTGTCCACCTATGCAAGAAATAGGCAAAAAATGGAAAAAGGAAATATGAACTTTTTGAACAGTTTGATCAAATCTGGGAGACGTACCTAGATTGCTTCTCCCCATCCTGCAGAAGTAGTTATAACTTATGGGAACAAAAGCAGGTGATGTACCTATGCATTTGTTAGCCTGTGGTAGGCCTGAGTGGGTAATCTCCAGCTCCTATCTTCTTTGGTACCTGTCAATGTGTGTGTGTGTGTGTTGGGGAGCAGGGATCACAGCTCTTTATCTTCCATCTTTCAACAGGAGGAAGTTCCTCTTAATTCAGAGGGGGCCCCCAAATTCAGTCAGTTTCAGCAGTGGGTAGCAGATGGCAGAGTGGGTGGAATGGAAGGGATGAAGGTGCTAATTGGAAACATGGCCCCCCTTTCTCGTCTCTTCACCCTGGAGCCTAGTCTAGGAGCACAGTGAGTTCAGTTAGATTGGTAAGGATAGTAATAATTGGCTGAGATCAGGGCAGCCATAGTAGGGGAGAGACAGATCTGTTCTTGTCCCAGCATTGAGTTTGTAGGACATGGCTCCAGGCTGATGTTGCTATAAATTTTCCTTGGTGGAGAAAGAGCCCAAGACCAGTTCTGGCCCTCGGTGGGCATGAGTGCATATGCATAACCAAAAGCTGGGACCCGAATCAGGCATACACAAAACCTCCCACCACACCACACCAGCAGAGATGGGAGCTGTTGGAATGAAGCTGGGCGGAGATTGGAGAAGGTACCTCAGAGAAGGGCCATTTTGCATCTGACTGTGGAGCATCAGAATTGTTTTAGACAATCTGTTGCAGAGACAACCTTAATGTTGGAAATCACAATAAGAGAATTCAGTTCTGGTCTAGCACCTTGCTCATGTGAAGACTGCTCCATAGGGAAGCCAAAATGGGCAGCACCCTTGCCAATACCCACATTTCCTACCATTGAGTAGACGCAGTAGAGCTGGCAAGTCACCTGTTGTTGGACATTTAGGTAGTTGCTTCTTTTTTTAACGTTATAAATAACTCTGCAGTGACAAATAAGATTCTAATGGGAGGCTCTGGGGGAAGGGCATTTTTCTCAGAGCAAACTCTAAGCAAAGCAATGGAGCTGGGATGCAGGTCCCTTACAACCCTCCTGGGAGAACTGCAGGCTGAGCTACCATCTTTCTGCCTAGTGCAGAGCCCTCAGATTCCAGGCTGGGAGGGCAATTGCTGCCTGTTAGAGTGGATAAGGTCTAATGGAGGTCCCCTCCCCCAGATGTTATAGTGTGGAGATGGATGGCCAGCAGTGATAGGTGGCTGTGCCTCTCTGCTCTCAGCTGTAAGAATGGGATTCCAGCCACATGCTCCTCCTCAACAGATGTAGAAGCAGGGCTGTGACCATGGTGGTGGCAAAGACATGTAGTCAGCAATGATCTTCAAAGCCTCTCTTGTTTGCCTCTCTGATGCCTCACTAGATGGCTTAAACTCCGACTTGAATCATGCTGACAAAATACGTTTGTATTCCCTGAGCCCAAGCAACACAGATGAATTAGTATTGGAATTTGCTCCCTAATACTGAGGGCACATTTGAGGGAGGACCTCCAGAGCTCTAGCCCCTAGGAATTGGGGCTGGTTTATGCCTGGGACAAGTGAGTAGCAGTCAGGTCCTGTTTGGGTCCTTGTTCACTCCTGCTGTCAGAATCCTCTTGCTAAGCTGCAGCCCCCTAGAAATGGCTTCCTCCCTTTACCATTATCCTGGGGTTTTGAGTGCTTTCAGGCAGGGAAGCATGTAGGTACCTATGGCCCCAGCCACACCCTGCACACAGCAAGTGCTGTTGTGTAGAGGGAGCACATACACACTCAGCAGAAGCAGAACAGTTCCAGGGCACCCTCAGTAGAACCTGCTGTAGGCCCAGGCTCACACTGACCAGGTATCATGGAGGTTCTGGGGACAGGTCTGTGAAGGTCCTCTACCTCTGAACAAGGACTGAAAGTATCTTTTCCTCTGGGTGCTAGAACCAGCCACCTAGCACAACAGATGAAGACTGAATCACTGGCCGGGCATGGTGGTGCATGCCTATAATCCCAGCAGCTTGGGATGCTGAGACAGGAGGATTGCAAGTTCAAAACCAGCCTCAGCAAAAGTGAGATGCTAAGCAACTCAGTGAGACCCTGTCTCTAAATAAAATACAAAATAGGACTGGCTCAGTGGTTGAGTGCCTCTGAGTTCAATCCCTGGTAACAAAACAAAACAAAACAAAAGATTGGGCCATAACTGACAGTTGCAGACCTGAGGAGCACCATACCCCAGGTTCAAGAGCACCTGAAATGTACTAAGCCAGTTATATCTGGTCTGGGGCCTCATTTCTGGACCTGATGCTGGGTCCCTAGGGGCCCAGCAGTGTAGTAAGTGCTAGGCAGGCTTGTCCTGCTTTTGCTCATCATTACCCCTGAATATGTCCTGACCAATCCTTCCCCTCCAAGCCTAGCCAAATTCTGCCTTTCCACCCAGATGGAGCTTCTCCCTCAGAAGAATAACCAAAGCACTATGCCTGAATGCAATACTTACTAAAGCAATCAAAGCCATCAGAGTAAAAATTCTAACAGAAAACAATAAAAAGTGTTATCTTTGAGGGTCCTACTCCTTCAATATCTAATTCTTGCCTCAAAGAGAACTCTTATTTCCTTTGGTGTCCTTCCAAAGTTCTTTTTTGGTATCCTTCCCAATTTTGAAGGGGTTTATGAAAGTATACCAGTATGAACTTTAAAATATTTACCTAAATAGCAGCACCCTTCACCCATCATTCTCTCCCTTTTTTACTGGACAACTGTCCTACAGCAGCACACTATTCTTAATAGGTACCAAGTGTTCTTCAGTGTGAATGGCTCCCAGTTTTATTAACACTTTTTTATTGTGAAGTATAATAAAAATCTAGGAATATGCTCCAAGCATGTACATCTTTACAAATTATTATAAAGCACAAACCTGTGTAACTACTACTAAGGTTCAGAAACAAGCCCTCTACCTGGCTGTGGTGGCACATGCTTGTAATCCAAGATACTCAGGAGGCTGAGGCATGATGATTACAAATTTGAGGACACCCTGGGCAAGACCCTGCCTCAAAAAATGAGGGATGGGAAAGTAGTTTAGTGATAGTACGCCCTGGGTTCAATCCCCAGCACCACATGCACGAAAGAAGTCCCAACATGTCCTGATTCAATCACCATCCCTCCTTTCTCTTAGAAGGAACCATTATCTGATTCAAAGGTGCTTATTTTCTAGTGTTTCATTATAGTGCATTTGTATCCCTGAACAGTATGAATTGTTTTTGAGCTCTGTGGCAATAGAATCATACTGTGTATATTCTTTTGTACCCTTTCTCACTCAGCACTATAGGATTAACTGGTTCCAAATAGCTGTAGCTCCTTCATTTTCACTACAGTATAATGTTCCATTATGTGACTCTACAACAATATGTCCTGCTCGTGGTGGATATTTGAGCTGTTTCCAGTTTTTGGCAATTATGAATATGGCTGCTATGAGCATTCTGTACAAGTGTTCTGCACAAATGTATGCGTTTGTGTGGGGCAGATGTTTATGAGTATTTCAGGCATGTTTGTTTGACCAAACTGTTTTTTGAAGGAGAGAGTTGCCCTCTACCAGCAGTGCTCATGTTGTCTACATCTTTGCCAACATTTGCTATCTCCAGATCTTCAGAGATGAATATCTGGTGAATGGGTGGTTATAGCCCCTACATCAGTAAAATGGCTAAAATTTATTTTTATTTATTATTTTTTGTGGTATGGGGATTGAATCTGGTGGCACTCTACTACTGAGCTACATCCATTGCTCTTTTTTTTATTAATTTTTTTTCAATACTAGGAATCAAACCCAAGGCCTTGCACATGTCAGGCAAGCACTCTGTCAGTAAGCTACATCCCTAGTTCTTATTTTTTATTTTGAGACAGGATCTAAGTTGCCCAGGCTGGCCTTGAACTTATAATTCTCCTGTCTCAAACTCCCAAACAGCTAGAATTACAGGTGGGTGCCACCTGCTTGCTAAAATAGCTAAAATTTAAAGAAATTGTTTGATAAGTCTTCTCAAGTGTGTATTATGTAAAACTATTGCCTGATACATCAGTGTAATACATTTATAGTTCTGGCAGTCAAACTGAGTGACTGGATATATGGCCAGAAAACAGGGTATGTCTCAGCCTGCTTACCCTTGAGCCCCTTCTGGTGCCCTGGCTTGGTCTGAGCTGGGTTGGGGTCTCTCAAAGGCAGATCCCATGTGGGAGAAGTGGAGAGTGGTATAGCTGAGCTGGATCCCAATCCTGCCCACAGCTTAGAGCCTGGCAATGCCGTTTGGGTGTGTGACTCTGGGCGACAAGAAGAACTATAACCAGCCATCGGAGGTGACTGACAGATATGATTTGGGACAGGTCATCAAGACGTGAGTGCTGGTCCTGATGGGCAAAGATGGGTGGGTGGGCAAACAGAGGGGGAGTGGAGTGTACCCTACACTAAGGCCAGGACTGAGTGGAGGACCTGCCTGCTACAGCGAGGAGTTCTGTGAAATCTTTCGGGCCAAGGACAAGAACACAGGCAAGCTGCACACCTGCAAGAAGTTTCAGAAGCGGGATGGCCGCAAGGTGCGGAAGGCAGCCAAGAATGAGATTGGCATCCTCAAGATGTGAGTTGAGGCCTGGGGGTAGGGTGGGATAGGAGATAATAGGGAAGGGCTTAGAGGGAAGGTAGACTCAGGCAGTACCAGCCTCTGGCCAGTCAGTGCCCTGTGGCTGCCACAGTGACCAGGGCCTCTCCCAACGGTTCACCCAGTTCTGACTACTGACTTTTCCCTTCCACCAGGGTGAAGCATCCCAACATCCTGCAACTGGTAGATGTATTTGTGACCCGCAAAGAATACTTCATCTTCCTGGAGCTGTGAGTGTGGGTCTGGAGTCCCAGGATTCCCTAATTCCCAGGGCCTTTATTTGTCCTGCCCTCAGCAACTAAGGAAAGATCCCTTTCTGAACCCTTGGGGTTCTAAGTCCCTCTGCCTTGCCCAGTCAGCCACTTGGTGAAGGGAGACCTCCCAAACACTCCTGCCCCATCCCCAATCTTGCCCACGCCGGGCTCAGGGGCTGGTGTCCCTCAGGGCCACGGGGAGGGAGGTGTTTGACTGGATCCTGGACCAGGGCTACTACTCGGAACGAGACACGAGCAACGTGGTGCGGCAGGTCCTGGAGGCTGTGGCCTACTTGCACTCACTCAAGATTGTGCACAGGAACCTCAAGGTGAGATAAGGTCCAGAATCACTGGGTCAGTTGGCAGCCAGGCTGGGGCCAGAGTGGAATGGAAAGCATTTGGGGACATTGGTTCAGACTTTGAAGCCCTCATGGTATCTTCTTCTGCCCACCCATATGACATGTGGCTGGAGCAGCTGGAGAACCTGGTTTATTACAACCGACTGAAGAACTCAAAGATTGTCATCAGCGACTTCCACCTGGCTAAGCTAGAGAATGGCCTCATCAAGGAGCCCTGTGGGACCCCTGAGTATCTAGGCAAGCAGGGATGGGGCAAGGGCAGGTTCGGGGGGCGGGGGGAGTCAACCTTTAGGGAATCACTTTGGGTAGGGGGATGTCCATATTCCAGGTAGTGGTTGTGGATGGTACTGCACTTGGCCAGGCCTGATACTGACTAGCATTTGGACACTGTGTTTGTAGCTCCGGAGGTGGTAGGCCGGCAACGGTATGGACGCCCTGTGGACTGCTGGGCCATTGGTGTCATCATGTATATCCTGTGAGTGGATAGGTAGACAAGCAGGCTTGTAGCTGGGTGGGGTGAAGGCCTTGTCTGGCTATCTTGGGTGACTCTGCTCCCATGCAGGCTTTCAGGTAACCCACCCTTCTATGAGGAGGTAGAAGAAGACGACTATGAGAACCATGACAAGAATCTGTTCCGAAAGATCCTGGCTGGCGACTATGAGTTTGACTCTCCATACTGGGATGATATTTCTCAGGCAGGTGAGGAGGTGCTCAGTATGTAGGTAGAGTATAGGGCAGTGGGAAGGGAGGCGCTGCTCTCAGCTTCTCTGCTGGATTCTGCTCCTGCCCCCCAGCCCATTCATCACCTCTAGACATGGGTGCCCATGCGTAGCTCCTCCCTGGCTTTGTCCCCAGCCAAAGACCTGGTCACAAGGCTGATGGAGGTGGAGCAAGACCAGCGGATCACTGCAGAAGAGGCTATCTCCCATGAATGGTGAGCAAGGCCCAGGGGAGAACTGCAGGAGGAGAGGCCAGGGTTCTCTTGACCTCTATTCCTCTCACACCTAAATGCCCCCATCCCTGAGGCCTTGGCCAGAGCTCTGGCCAACCCACTGGCTTTGCTTGTTAGTCTTGGATCCTATAGTGGGAGGGCTGGACAGAATCTCCCCAAAGGCCCATATCCCTCAGATCCAGATGTACTCGTACCCTTCCCAGGATTTCTGGCAATGCTGCTTCTGATAAGAATATCAAGGATGGTGTTTGTGCCCAGATTGAAAAGAACTTTGCCAGGGCCAAGTGGAAGGTAAGTTTTGATGATTTTTTTTTTCCTTGGCCCAGTCCTAAGTGCTCCTTCTGATACCAGTTTCTTGTCCACACCATACCTCTGCAACCATACACAAGCTTTCCTCAGGTCATTATGAATGACTGTCATTACCTTAAGAAGGAGTACTGAGCAGCTGGCCTTAGGTGGTCAGAGGCAGCTGGGGCACCATGGAATGGGCTGGGTTTGGCTATTGCCAAGGAATGGATCCAGCCAGCCTCATCCTGAGCTTCTCTCCACTGTCCTTTCAGAAAGCTGTCCGAGTGACCACTCTCATGAAACGGCTCCGGGCACCAGAGCAGTCTGGCACAGCTGCAGCCCAATCTGGCTCAGCCACAGACACTGCCACTCCTGGGGCTGTAGGTGGAGCTGCAGCTGCAGTTGCAAGTGGATCTGCCACAGCGGGTGATGCTGCATGTGCTACAAAGAGTGAAAATGTGGCCTCTGCAGACCGTAGTGCCACCCCAGCCACAGATGGCAGCACTACCCCGGCCACTGATGGCAGCGTCACCCCAGCCACTGATGGGAGCATCACCCCAGCCACTGATGGAAGTGTCACCCCAGCCACTGACAGGAGTGCTACTCCAGCCACTGATGGGAGAGCCACACCAGCCACAGAAGAGAGCATGGTGCCCACCACCCAAAGCAGTGCCATACCAGCTGCCAAGGCAGCTGCCACCCCTGAGCCGGCTATGGCCCAGCCGGACAGCACATCCCTAGAGGGTGCCACAGGCCAGGCTCTACCCTCTAGTAAAGAAGGAGCTACTGGCTATGCCCAGGAGTCTCCAAGGGAGGAGACCAGCTGAGTGGGCAGCCTGGTGGGGAATGGGGGGCGGGCAGGAGGGTGGGAGAGTGAATGAGGGGCTTTTCATTGTACATAGAGTCACTGGCATGATGCCCTTGCTCCCCAAGCCCCCCATCCCAGTGGGGCATTCCTGGGGGCCACGGGAGAACAGTGTTATCTCCTGTGTGTATGTGTGAGTGGTGGGCAGGCCAAAGGCAGGGTCAGCCCCAACCCCTGCATGGATTCCTTGTGGCTTTTCTGTCTTTTGCTACCTTCACTAATTTCTGTTCCTTATGGGATGCTGCGCTAGGGATACTCAGGGGGGCTCTGCTCTTTGTCCTTCCCTTCCTGCCTCATCATTTACCCGGGCAGGCCCTGCAGGTCCCATATTTTCCCAGGCCCTAAATTGGGTGGCCTTGCCCTGAGAGCTGGTCCTCCAGCGAGGCCCTGTCAGTGGTGTTAGGCTCCTGCATGTGAAGGTGTGTACCTGTGGTATGTGGGCTGCTTTAGGAGTAGAACTGGCTGGTATAGAGGATCCAAAAATCTAGGGCAGTTTGCTTTAAATCAAGACTGGTCATGTGCTGGCTAGGGGCACTGAATGCTAGCTGTGGGGGTCCTTGGAAGTAGGAGAGAATGAATAAGAGGGTAGAAGCTTCCATCTTTGTCCCTGGGAAGGTCCTCCTAAGAGCCTTGTGTTATTTCTTGCCCTTTTGATTCCTGCAGTGGGTTGCCCTGTACCCTGGACCTCTAGGGGAAAGAAGAAGCAATTAGGATGTGGCAATGAGACCTGGGAGAGCATAGTACAGGACCAGCATCCAGAGCCCCAGCCAAGCTGGATCCTTTCCCTGGACCAAACAGGGAGGGCTGATGTCTCTATTCTCTTCCAGATGTTAACTGCACAGGCTCAGCCCTTAAGTCTTCTCTATCCCAAAGGGGCTGCTGATTGGTGGTACCCCTTAGTCTCATTTGGGGGGTTGCCTTTCACAGGGGTGGATTTTCTGTTCTCAGTTTAACAATAACATGGAGAGGATCTTCCTCTGATTCTACTGCTTGCTTCTATCAGAGGCCCAGGGGCCTCTGAGCCATGTCAAGTTGCTTTTGCTGGGATGAGGAAGTATAAGAATCCCTACTTACCTGAGGGAGGTTGCTGACAGGTGCCCTTTGTCAGACCCTACCACAGACTGGACAGGCAACCATACTGGTCCTCGCCCTTGCTTGGCATTTTGTGGTGGTCCTGCCCTTCTCCCTGCATGCCTGTGGGTCTGCTCTGGTACGTGAAGGTTGGTGGGCTAACTGTGTGCCTGCTGAACCTGGCAAATAAACATCACCCTGCAAAGCCTCTGACCACCCTCTTGCCTTTGCTTCCTCTGTCCTACCAAGGAAGAGTCCCTGGAAGGCAATGGGGAGGGGAGAGGCTGGGAGAAGGTTCACAGGTAGTAGCTGATGCTCTGGATTGCTTGAGCTGAGAGTGAAGATCACTCTCACCAGTGTGATCCTCGAAGGTGGTGGTGGGTGTCCTCTAGAAATCCACGTGGATGTTGCATTCTGTAGATATTGGCCCAGGAATACGTCCTGGGCTGAGAGCTCAAGTGAGGGCTGCTGTCCTCACTTCTCTTGATTAAAGGAGCCTTTGTCTTAACTTGGGTATGGAGCCAGAACCCATCCAGGCCAACCACCACAGCAAGCGACCTTGGTGGGCTTTCCTTAGTTGGGGAGAAGATGTAGGATGAGCATTACACCAAGGTTTGGTGCTATGCATTGATTCCTACTTCCTGTGAACACCTGTGCTTCCACCTAGGCCCAATGGGATTTTACTCTGGTATCTTCGGCTTATAAAATGGGGTTCTGCACAAGGTTTCTTCTGGGGAGAGGGAGTAACCCTGCAAAAATGGTGTGAAGATCCCAAAGGAATCTTGCTCCAGCCCAGAAGGGCCTCAGTGAACTCACCAGGGTTGCTGCTTTCTCAGGGAGGATCTCAAAGATAACTTATCTGCAGTGGGAATAATAAAAAGGGTTGTTAGTTCCTGGTTTTCGAAGCATCTGTGCCTCCAAAATTGCAACCCTAATATATTGCCGGGCATGAGGAGTCCTGGGAGCTGAGAGCTAAATTAGGGTGTTGGTCCTAGTATCTCCAAACTCAGGGATCATTAGATCTTACTTGGATAAAGCCGAGGTTACTGGGATGTCCTGATGGGTTGGGACATATGTATCCATCTTTCCAAGATCACTCATAACCTTAGGCTGAGTGGGTGGGGCATCCTTTTGGTCTGGGAACTATGAGCTGCCAGCACACGGTCCAGCACTGCCCAGAAACCCGGGGTCCCATTGGGACCATCGTCCCATCCCCTTCTGGCTACAGTCTTGACTTTCTCTAAATGCTAAAAGGAGAGAGATGAGAAACCCAGGTCTGGTCATTTCGCGCCAGGTTGGGACCACAATACCCAGCTTTGCTCGGAAGAAGGGTCACCTTGCAGAGTTGCTGATTTCCGCCCCAATCCGAGGCAGTGTACTTGCTCCCGAGGTTTGGAGGAGTTTCCCCAAAATCGCTTGAGAGCCACCGTGCTCTATCCCAGGATTCTCTACGGCCGCTGGGTCGCTAAGCCCCATCTATGCTCCCGCCCCACCGAGGGTTAATCCAATCAGAGCCAAATATTCATGCTTCGTTCCGGGTTCGGTGTCGTTATTTCCGGCTTCCTCCCGGAAGTCGCGCAGTGGAGCCAAATTTGAAGCGAGTGGAGACCCGGGGGTGCGGCTACGAAGTTGGACCTATTGCAGTTTCCTTGGCTATCTGGGCCACTTGAGTCCAGCCAGCATGCCTATCCGTGCGCTGTGCACTATCTGCTCGGATTTCTTCGACCATTCCCGCGACGTGGCGGCTATCCACTGTGGACACACCTTCCACCTGCAATGGTGAGTGACAGCGGAGTAGGGGCCCACGCTTGCCCTGGTACTGCTCTGAGGCCCTGGGGTGTCGGACCTCCAGACAACCCATCCTCAAAGCCCAGACGGGCGGTGAGGACCTCAACAGACCGAACTCCGCAGGAGCTTCCTGACCAGAGCTGAAGTGGGTCAGGTGGAGGTGATAACTGAACCAAGCCCAGGGGGACAGAACTGATGTAGTGAAGAGAGTAGGGGCTTCCATGATCGCTTGTGCAAAGAGATGTGATTTCAGAACTATCCTGGGCAGAATTGAGCTTTCACTACATTAACAAGCCCTTTTATTTCTTCAAGATAGAAACTTGACAGGTTTCTGGCCGCCCAAATGGTTTTGTTGTGGTTTGCCTGATGGCTTGATTGATTATATCCAGAATCAGCTCTTTAGCCAGATACCCCAATTTATTTACCATGCCAGCAAACCCGACAGGCAAGGAGGTGCTTCCCTGTCAATTGTCCTGCTGACTATGTAGGTCCATTTTGTTACGTGTACAGTTGGAGGGGAAAGATTCTGCTAGCAACTGTAGACAGGCTTGTTTGGAGCTTCCAGCAAAAACGATAAGTCAGTGACCCCTGGGAATGGCAGGTAGTAATAGTCACAGGGGATTTGAGGTGCAAAATGCCTCAGGAAGCAGGGTAGCCAGGCAACACCCTGATAGCTACTGGGTGCCCCTTACTTGCAAAGCATTGCTCAAAACAAGGTTGCTGATCGCCTGAGCCCCATGCTGAGAGAACCATTGTTTGGTTAGAAACCAAAGTTCACTTCTTAAAATATTTTATTTACTGTTTTATTCTCCGTTTTCTAACTTTTCACTTTACTCTTTTCTGTGTTTTCCTGTTTTACATGTGAAAACAACATTTAAGTTGTTTCAAAGTTGGACTTTTGAAAATCTTGTCTGATAATCTTTGTATTTAACTGGGCCATTTAGTCTACTTAAAATGTTGCAGTTGGGGTGCAGGGGCAACTAGGGAGACTGACACAGGAGGAGCACAAGTTCAAGGCTAGACAACTTAGTGAGGCCCTGTCTCAGAATTTTAAAAATAATAAAAAGGGCTGGAGATGTAGCTTGGTGGTAGGAACCCCCCCATACACACACACCATTGTTCAATCCCCAGAAACAAAAAGCGAAAGAAAAATAATGATAATTATAATAATGCAATTACTGATGAAAATTATGAAATGGAAATTAAGTCTATCATATTGGTGTTCTCTCTTTTGTCCTGCCTGTTGTTTCCTATTCACTTCTTTCTTGGTTTGATTTGAATTGGTTACATACTTTGTATTACTCCTTTTTTTCCCCTGAATGAGTTTGGAAGATATATACCCCATTTCCATTCTTTTAGTGATTATACTATATATATCCTTACCGAATTTCAAAATTAATCAACTCCTTTTTCATTTTCCCAGGTAACTCAGAGCTTAGAATACTAACACTTATCTACATTATTGTTATTTGACTATTTTAATTCTATGAATTTTTGATGAAATTTTTCTTCTTAGAGGCACGGTCTTGCTATGTTGACTAAGCTGACCTCAAACTCTTGAGCTCAAGTGATCATTCTGCCTTAGCCTCATAAATAGCTGGGACTACAGGTATGCACCACTGAACCCAACTTCTGTGTATTTTAAAATAATTTTTTTATTTTCAATAATTTTTTATTTACAGACAAGTTGTAAAGATGGTTCAGATAGTTTTTATTTATTTATTTTTTTCTGATACCAGAGATTGAACCCAGGGATGCTTAACCACTAAACCACATCTCCAGCCCTATTTTGTATTTTATTTAGAGACAGGGTCTCACCGAGTTGCCTAGCACCTTGCTTTTGCTGAGGCTGACTTTGAACTCACAATCCTCCTATCTCAGTCTCCCAAGCCACTGGAATTACAGGCATGCACCACTGTGCCAGCAATTTGCCAGAATTTTATTGAGAATTTTTGCATCTGTGTTCATCAAAGATTTTGGTCTGAAGTTTTCTTTCCTTGATGTACCTTTGTCTGGTTTTGGTATCAGGGTGATAGTAGCTTTTTCTATTTCATGGAATAATTTGAGGAGTATTGGTGTTAATTCTTCTTTGAAGGTTTTCTAGAACTAGGCTGAGAATCTGTCTAGTCCTGGACTTTTCTTAATTGGTAGGCTTTTTCCTTTTCTTTTTCTTTTTTCTTTTTGGTACCAGGTATTGAACTCAGGAACATTCAACCACTGAGCCACATTCCCAGCCCTATTTTGTATTTTATTTAGAGACAGGGTCTCACTGGCATGGTGAATAAATTGGGGTATCTGGCTAAAGAGCTGATTCTGGATATAATCAATCAAGCCATCAGGCAAACCACAACAAAACCATTTGGGCGGCCAGAAACCTGTCAAGTTTCTATCTTGAAGAAATAAAAGGGCTTGTTAATGTAGGTTTCATTGATTTCAGTTCTGATTTTAATTATTTCCTGTCTTCTGTTGCTTTTGATGTTGATTTGTTCTTCTTTTCCTAGGGCTTTGAGATGCAATGTTAGGTTGTTTATTTGTTGACTTCCTGTTCTTTAAATGAAAGAGCTCAATGCAGTGAACTTTCCTCTTAGCACTGCCTTCATAGCCTCCCACAGATTTTGATGTTGTATTACTATTCTCATTTACCTCTAATTTTTTTTTTATTTCATCCCTAATTTCTTCTGCTATCCATTCGTCATTCAGTAGTGTATTATTTAGTCTCCAGGTGTTAGAGTAGCTTCTATTTTTTTTATTTTATGGTTGATTCCTAATTTTATTCCACTGTGATCTGATAGAATGCAGGGTATTGTCTCTGTTTTTTTGTATTTGCTAAGAGTTGCTTCACGGCATAAGATATGATCTATTTTAGAGAAGGATCGGTGTGCTGCTGAGAAGGAAGTATATTTGCTCATTGATGACCACTATTTTAAAAAAACTTTTCATTTTTCCAAATTGAACTACTATATCCCTTAAACAGTAATTCCCAATTGTTCTCCTTCCCAAAGCTGTGATAATCACCTTTCTACTTTGTAACTTTGACTTCTCTAAGTACTTCATTTAAGTGGAATTGTATTATATTTACTCTTTTGTGACAGACTTACTTCTTTTAGCATAATGTCTTCATAGTTCATCCATGTTAATTGTAGCATGTGTCAGAATTTCTTTTTTCTATTTTCTTTTATTTATTTATTTATTTTTTGTGGTGCTGTGGGTTAAACCTAGGGCTTCTCCCATGCTATAACAATTTATCATAAACTTAGTTGCTTAAAACAACACAGATTTATTATATTATAGTTCTTGAGGTCAGAAGTCTTACATTAGGTCTTACTGGGTTAAACCCTAGGCATGAGAAGGAGTGCCTTCCTTGGTTCATGGCCCTTTTTGCCATCTTCAGAAGTTCATAGCATTACACCATCAAACCTTTTGATGTTGATTTGTTCTTCTTTTCCTAGGGTTTTGAGATGCAATGTTAGGTTGTTTATTTGTTGACTTTCTGTTCTTTAAATGGAAGAGCCTAAATGACTCTGATACTCCTGCCTTACTCTTATAAGGGTCCTTGTGATATTTACCCTACCTCAGAGATGGGGGTACAGTTCAGTGATAGAGCACTTACCTATCATGTGTGAGGTCCTGGGTTCAGTCCCCAGCACCACAAAAACAAAACAAACAAAAACCCTGCATCAGGTGATGCAGCCCTATAATCCCAGGAGGCTGAGGCAGGAGGATCGAGAGTTCAAAGCCAGCCTCAGCAACTTAGTGAGGACTGAAGCAACTCAGTGAGACCCTGTCTCTACATAAAATGTAAAAAGAGGGCTGGGGAAATGGCTCAGTGGTTAAGCAACCCTGGGTTCAATTCCTGGTTTAAAAAAAAAAAAAAAAAAAACCTTCCCTTCTCAAGATCCTTAACTTAATCACATCTTCAAATTTCCTCTTGCTACAGTAAGGTAACATTCACAGGTTTTAGGGGTTGGGATGCGAATGAACATTTTGGTGGTGCTGCTGGTAGTGTTCTTACCATTTTCTTTCTAGAACTTTCATTTACACATTTATTAGAGCTTCTCTGAGTATCTTCTATGTCTCTTATCATCTCTATATTTTCTTATCTTTAATTCTTAAGATTTATTCTGACTTATCTTTCAGTATACTAATTCTTCAGCTTTGTTTAAACTGCTATTAAACCCACTCATTGACTTACAAGTTTTGGCTGGTTTTCAGTTTTAGAATTTCCATTTGGTTCTTTTTGTTCCTTTTTTGTTGTTTTATTATTTGTTCTAATTAGTTATACATGACAGCAGAATGCATTTCAACTCATTGTACACAAATGGAGCACAATTTTTCATATCTCTGCAGAGTCACACCATTCATGCAATCATACATGTACATAGGGTAATAAAGTCTGTCTCATTCTACCATCTTTCCCATCCCCATATCTCCTCCCCTCCCCTCACTCCCCTCTGCCTCATCCAAAGATCCTCCATTCTTCCCTTACCCCACCCCCATTATGGATCAGCATCCACATATTAGAGAAAACATTTGGCCTTTGGTTTTTTAGGATTGGCTTATTTTGCTTAGCTTGATATTCTCCAGTTCCATCCATTTACTGGCAAATGCCATAATTTCATTCTTCTTTAAGGCTGAATAATATTTCATTGTGTGTATATACCAGTTTCTTTATCCATTTATCTGTTGGAAGGCATCTAGGTTGGTTCCACAGTTTAGATATTGTGAATTGAACTGCTGTAAACATTGTTGTGGCTGTGTCACTGTAGTATACTGTTTTTTTTTTTTTTTAATATGTGATGCTAAGGATCAAATTCAGTGTCGCATACATGCTAGGCAAGTGCTCTACAACCCCAGCCCTGCGGTATGCTGATTTTAAGTCGTTTGGGTATAGACTGAGGAGTAGGATAGTTGGGTCAAATGGTGGTTCCATTTCAGGTTTTCTGAGGAATCTCCATACTGCTTTCCACAGTGGTTGTACCAATTTGCAGCCCCACCAGCAATGTATGAGTGTACCTTTACCCCCAATCCTTGTCAACACTTATTATTGCTTGTGTTCTTGATATTTGCATTCTGACTGGGGTGAGATGAAATCTTAGAGTAGTTGGGGTTTTTTGTTTTGTTTTGTTTTTGTAATGGGGATTAAACTCAGGGGCACTCGACCACTGAGCCACATTACCAGCCCTATTTTGTATTTTATTTTATTTTATTTGGGTGCTGGGGATTGAACCCAGGGCCTGTGCTTACAAGGCAAGTACTCTACTGACTGAGCTATCTCCCCAGCCCTGTATTTTATTTAGAGACAGACTCTCACTGAATTGCTTAGCAATTTGCTTTTGCTGAGGCTGGCTTTGAACTTTTGATCCTCTTGCCTCAACCTCCCGAGCTGCTGGGATTATAGGCATGCACCACTGAGCCTGGCTCTGAGAGTAGTTTTGATTTGCATTTCTCTAATTGCTGGAGACGTTGAACATTTTTCATATATTTGATGATTGATTGTATATCTTCTATGAAGTGTCTGCTCAGTTGTTCTTTTTGTTCTGTTGTTGAAATGGAGTCTTGCTGTGTTTCCCAGGCTGACCTCAAACTTGTGAACTCAAGAAATCTTCCTGCCTCAGCATCCAAGTAGCTGGGACTACATGCATGTGCTATCATATCTGGCTTTGTTTGATCCTTTTGCAATTTTGCTATGTCAATGGGGAAAAAAATAAATAAACAATAACCAAATAAAATGTGAAAATTTTTACTATGTCATCTTTTAGTTTCTTATTTTTTAAGCAAAAAATGTTTGGTCTGTGTCTGTGCCCCGAAGTCTGTGGGCATGTGCTTTTTTCCTACATGCCTATTTACTTTTACAACCTTTTTTATTGAAGTATAATATAGAAAAGTACACATATAATAAGCATATGACCTGCAGTATTTTCACAAACTGAAAACATTCACATAGCCAGAATTTGGATCCAGAAACAAGGTTGGGATGAAACTCAGTGGTAGAACATTTGCCTAGTATGTATGTGCTGAATTTGAATTTGATCATCCCTAGCACTGAAAACAAATTAAAAAAAAAAAATAGAAGAAGAAGAAAGGAAGGAAAGCCTAATATTATCAGTGCTAGAAACCTCTTTGTATACTCTTCCAGTTACTCCTACCAACCCAACCCTCCTTACATTTCCCACATAAAGGTAACCACTATCTTGAGAGCATAGATGAATTTTGCCTACATTTTTCCTTTATATAAATGGAATTATACAAAATGTACTTTTTTTCTTTGTATAAATGGAATTATACAAGATGTACTTTTTTGTGTGTCTGATTTATTTTCCTCTGTTACATTTTTGTGATTTATTCATAATAGGATTTTTAAAATATTTTTTAGTCGTAAATGGACACAATGTCTTTTATTTATTTATTTTTATGTGGTGCTGAGGATCAAACCCAGTGCCTCACACATTCTAGGCAAGTGCTCTGCTACTGAGCTACAACCCCAGCCTCATAATACAATTTTTAGTTGGTTGACTTATTCATTCTTCTTGCTTTTGTTATATTCCACTGTGCCTGGTTAGCCTAGATTATATGTTGTACTTGGTATTCAAAAGTGGATACCTATGATGATGGTATTATCTTCCAGAGAGGACTTCATAAATTTAAGAATTAAGTTTTTGATGGTCCACACAGATGATACAAAGCTAACCTCTGTTTACTTGTACCATCTAAGTGTAGCATTTGGGATCCTAGCTTAAACTAGGGGTATTTTCAGAGTCCATATCTATGAGAGACCCTGGGCTTTTTTTTTTTTTTTTTTTTGCAGTGCTGGGGATTGAACCCAGGGCCTTGTGCTTGCGGGGCAGGCACTCTACCAACTGAGCTATATCCCCAGCCCAAGACCCTGAGCTTTGACTGTCACCTCCATCCCAGTCAAGGCCCAATAGGTTGGCAGAACAGCTTCAGGCTAATACTACAGGACCAAAAAACAGGACGAGTTGGTCTAAGTGCCGTTAGGCCTGTGGGAAATGTTATAAACGCTGATAGTCCTGTCCTCCTATGTGGGCAGGCATTGGGGTAGTTGAGTCAGGTGGCTGCCTGGCCCATATTCCCAGCCATACTGGGGCTCACCAATCTGTCGTTCTGCTTTCATTCCAGCTTAATTCAGTGGTTTGAGACAGCACCAAGTCGTACTTGCCCACAGTGCCGAATCCAGGTAAGAGATGGGGATGGGCCCACATCAACTGAACATTGTCTTCTTGCTAGGAAACAGGAATGTAGAAAGATCTCTAAAACTGAGCAGTAACTATAACCCTTTTTGACCTTCCTGGTTTGGGCAAGTTGAGTCTCATGTATGCCCTTGAGTTGCTCTAGAGGTCTATCTTAAACCCACAGGAGCTGACAGATGTACTTGTCATCTGGCCCAATCTTTTTTTTTTTTTTTTTTTTTAATTTCCTGAACACAACTTTTTTCTGGACTAGTCTTCACCTGGATATATTTGACTCTTTTCCTGTCTTTAGAAAATGCCCCAGCACCTAGAGTTGAATGTCTTTTGAGCACTCATCGTGTGTGTCTATAGTGACATGACTTCAGTAACAAAACAAGCAGTACCATCCTGGGGTACCTGCAGGAATGAAGGGATCTTCTGATTCCAAAAGATGTACTTTGAAAAGTTAGGCCTGAGAACAGACCTGGCATGCATGTTAGGCAGGCAGTTGGATTCATATACAACCTTCCTCCTTGCCCATGACCCAGCAAGGCAGTCATACTCTATGTTGTTTTCCCATCCAGGTTGGCAAGAGAACCATTATCAATAAACTCTTCTTTGACCTTGCCCAGGAGGAGGAGAGTGTCTTGGATGCAGAATTCTTAAAGGTACCCAGAATGTGTATCATTCCACTGAACTCTGATTTCTGTGGCAGTTCACTTTCTGCTCCCACACAGGGAAGGTACCTAGAGTATAGAGATAGGGTTATGGAGGAGAACAGAGGGTAAATGATGATGAGACACAATAATCAGAGAAATACATTGAAAAGAGGGAGGTGGCCATTGACTGTAAGACCTCCTCTTGGAATTTCAGTGCTGTTCTGACCAAAGGACAGAGTAATTCTCAAGGACCTCTCACCTTATGAAGGAACTGTAGCCTTCCTGCCTTCCACTTTGCTGCTAGATAGTTAGTGACAGGTTAGAAAATTCTTTGACTTCCCAGTCAGGAAAGATATATGGGTCCACTGTTTCCTAATTGGATGTGCTTCAAAATTGCCTAGGGAATTTGGTATAAAGTCAGATGCCTGGGTCTTCCCCAAACCCCAGTAATAAGAGGGCAAAGCCCCTGGAATCAAGATTTGCACACCAAGTAGAAACACACTGCAGGGGAGGCTAAGTAGCTTCCTTCCAGTACTTCTACTATTTCCCCTCCAAATTTAAAATTTAGCTTTCTTGGGGCATGAGGAGGCTGGTTTGGCAAAAAGCTCCTGAGAAAGTCAGAGTAGAGTTCACAAGTGATTGCCGGACCTTGAGGGCTAATTTGCTGGATATTTTTCAGATCAGAGTTCATTCGACCATGGCCCCAGGGGGTCACAATGTCCTTGTAAACTCACTGTGCTGGGAGTGTGGAGCTTTTATGTTTTGAACCAGCATGTTCAACTGCTCCCAGTTTTAAGTGATGTCCTCTGTGATAAAGGCAACAGAAGCAGCTTCATTATTTCCAGGTTTCAAAGCCAAATCTGTGAAACAGGGAAGCAACACCTTGAGTAGTTTATAGCAAGGGGTTGGAAAATACCCTGCTGAGGTGTGGAAGGAGCCAGGAGACTATGGGTGGTGGTGCAGCAACCTTGGACTAGTTTCCTTTCTCAAGCATACCCTGCATGTCCTTCCCTACCTGCCCGCCCCCATTTCTACTCCCAGCTCTTTAGCTTACACTGACCAGCCCATCAACCAGAAGCTTCTGGCCCTGGAGTCCTGGGTAAAGAGTTCATAACAGGGGGTTTATCCACTCACTAATATAGGCCTTTGTATTGGTCACATCTGAAATTTTGAGTCTTATGTTGAACTTAAAAAGGTGATCTAAAGGAAGGTTAGCCTGGGATTCCATCCAGCTACTACCATGGACCCTTGGCCAGGCATTTAAGTTCTGCAAAACCAGGATTGCCTATGAGGATGCCGAATTCTCTGGACTTCCAAATAAGAGCTGCATGCACTTCTACCTAGCTCTCTGTACTGCTTCTGTGGCTCGGGAACATATATAAGACGTTGAGGAGTTCACTTGATCCTCTCAATCTAGTGATACAAAGCTGCCCTGCCTTACTGATTTCTCTTAGATCCTACAGCTGAAATGTTTGTAATACACAAAGTCAGCTTAGAGCTTACAGGGAGGTAGTCTGTGAAGTAGGCAGGACACAGGGTGGAAAGAACTAGTGGTGGCCCAAGATCCTTGGCCATCCCTGTTCTGTGTCCCTGGTGAGTGCAGCTGATACTCAGAGAGTGTGAGGCTAGTACAGGGTCAGGGAAGTGATGAAAGTCTGTGCTGTTGAGACTGATCTGTGGACCTAGCTTCACTTTCCTTGTATCTATTTTACCTCTTTCCCTGTTCTGGGGCCCTGCTTCTGGGATTATTTTCCTCCATCTTACTTATAGTTTAAAAGGCACACAGAGGTTAAGCAATGTTTATCTCTCCATTGTTAGCTTAGCTTGGGTCTCCATGCTTTCCTGGACCTACAGTCCTCATTGTCCCATCCTGAGGCTGTCACAGCCATATGGGAGGCCATCTGGAGACCAGCTGAAATATATTCCTGTTGGTTATTGTGGGTATTATTTTTCAGAATGAACTGGACAATATCAGAGCCCAGCTTTCCCAGAAAGGTGAGTTTTCAAGAGACAGGGGCCCTGGAAAGCTCCTGATTTGGATACTAGAGGGAGGACCTTAGGAGGAAGCCCTCAAACCTTCTGGTAGAACCAGAGACTCTCTGCTTTATATGTGCAAGAGTATTGCCAGATCTTATGACTGGCAGAAAAGGAGAGGAAAGAAAGGTGAATGAAGCTGTCTGCCTAGACCAGGTGAGCCTCTTCTTTCCATCTGAGAATTCTGGCCCAGGACCCAGGCTGGGGAGTGGGAGACTACCTGATGGGACAGAGTATCTCTAGGGGAAAACTCAGTTGCTGCATTTGACAGTGACCTACTTGAATTCTGGAATAATGAATCAGCCAGACCCAAAGAATGGGAAAACAGAGAAGTTTTCCCAGTAGTTGAAGTAGCAAAAAGAAGGCTTATTTTCTAGGTGAAGGCTATAGTTCAATTTGTCTGATTTGGTGCATGCCAGAGAGAGAAGGAGGGCAACCAACTTTCTGATCTAAACCTTGCTCTTACCTAGCTCAGGAATGAGGTGTAGGAGCTTAAGGGCTCTGGTTCTCATTCTGATGAATAGATGGGCATCTCCCTCTACCCTTCACTGCTGTTTCAGAAAGGGAGAAACGGGACAGCCAGGTTATCATCGACACTCTGCGAGACACCCTGGAAGAGCGCAACGCCACTGTGGAATCTCTGCAAAAGGCCTTAGGCAAGGCTGAGATGCTATGCTCTACACTCAAAGTAGGTCCCCAAGATCTGTGGGCAGAGTTGGTGGGGAGGTGCACCTTTAGTCAGGCTTACTATCCTGGACTTATTTTCTGGTTCTGCCTCAGTCAATGCCTTGGTTTACACAATGCACAATATAGAAGCAAATCACTTCTTCCCAGACCCTCCTATACTATATCCATCCAGTCCATAAGAACAAAGTCATACTGGTGTGCTTATGTATGACCCTAACCCTAACCCTAACCCTAACCCTAACCTTCCCAACACTTCACAGAAGGGCTGCTCAAATAAGACCTCACGGAGGCTAGGCTGTGTGTCCAAAAGTGGCTCACACTCCATTGGTGAGCCAGCCTGAAGAACCTTCCATTAGCACTCCAATCCTTGAGTAGGCTGCTCTCTGGAGCCAGATCAAACAGCATCCTAGGGAGGAGCAGGGGCCTTTGAAGTCAGCTGTGCTGAGCTGACCAGGCAGATCAAAGCCTATAGAGCAAGCAGCCTAGACCCAAATGAATTTTGTATCAGCCTAGGTTGGTGAGCCTCTTGCTCTCCAAGGGGCATGAGGCGATTGATGTGATCCCACAATTGATATTCTGGCCTTGTAGGCAGGAGCAGTCCTTGCTGGATGCCATTTGAAAGGGAAAGGAAGTCATCCTTGTGAACAGACAAGGCCCCAGGATATTTGGTCTCTTTCTTCTGCTTCAGGGATGACTGGATCACATGGCCTGGCCAATAGGAGGGAACAAACTATCACCTAGCTGCAGAGCTGGAGTCTGTGATAGCATTCCCAGGTCAGAGATGGAATGATCTCATGCTGAGGGTAGTCTGGCCAGCAGCTGCTGGCTCAGCTGTCCTATTCTGTGCCAGTTCATAGTTGCTGCTGAGGCCTGGGTTTATGCTGTGAATTTCTTTAGCTACCTGTACAATATGCTCCATGAGACCTAGATCACAGGATCTTATTGGTCTATATATGCTGACATTGGGTTGTGACTGTAGTAAGATACACCTCAGGAGGAAGCAGGCAGGGAGGTGAGAAAACAGCTGGCCTAGGGCCTCTTAGCAGAAAAAGCACAAAACAGAGTGGGGTCCACTTGCTTTCTGGGATTTGGGGGACATATGGTTATCAGCAATTTCAAAAGATATATATCACATAGTTTTAGAGCATGGTTCTCACAGTGACTTTAGCCATGGCTCCCAAGCAACATGTTTGAGTGTGATTGCTCTTCAGAAGCAGATGAAGTTCTTGGAGCAGCAGCAAGATGAGACTAAACAAGCACGGGAGGAGGCCCACCGACTCAGGAGCAAGATGAAAACCATGGAGAAGTGAGTTTAGAGTCGGTGCCTGTAATGTTTCTTTGTACCCAGGGGCTCCAGATGGTATAGCTCTTAGGATGTAGCACCTCTGAGGCTCAAATCCCCACAGGGCATGCAGGACTCAGGTCAGTTACATATGAACACAAATCTTTCTTGGCCCCTGTGGACTCTTCACATTTCCATGGTGTCCCTTGCCACACTCCTTCCTGCCCTGTGCCTGTGGCCAGATGACCTGGCAGGTCTTTCCCTCTAGGAACCTCTCTATATGAAATCCCTGACCTTGAGGGCTTCTGTCAGCACCTCTTCCTCAGCAGCATCCCTGAAGCTTTGCTCAGCTCTGCTATATAGCCTTTCTTTGGGCACACCCACCTGATAAAGCATCCTAGCAGCCCAGGCTATTGCCATAGCAACAGCAGCAAAGGAAGGCAGACGAAGCATCAGCCTCCAGATTTCAAATGCTGTGGGCTGGGTGTGTTTTTCAGGATTGAGCTCCTACTCCAGAGTCAGCGGCCTGAGGTGGAGGAGATGATTCGAGACATGGGTGTGGGACAATCAGCGGTGGAGCAACTGGCCGTGTATTGTGTGTCTCTCAAGAAGTGCGTACTCTGGCCCCTTTCAGTGATATCAGGAGCTAGGCCATGGGTCCCCAGCCATGCCTCTGCTGCTTATCTCTTGTAAAGCAGATGGAGTTAAGTGGCAAGCTCTGGGGCCATGCTGCCTTGGTTTGAATCCTGACTACCTGTTACCAGCTGAGTTGCCTTGAGCCAATTTCTTGGCTTCTTGAGCCCTCATCTTCCTACATGAAAATAGTGATAGGCATGGCTCACAGAATCACTGAGAAGAGTATGAATTTTAAGTGTTTTTTGTTTTGTTTTGTTTTGTTTTTGGTACCAAGGATTGAACCCGGGGTGTTTAACCACTGAACCATATCCCCAACCTTTTTTTTTTTTTTTTAATATACATATTTTTAGTTGTAGGTAGACACAATACCTTTGTTTTTTTTTGTTTGTTTGTTTGTTCTTTTTTTACGTGGTGCTGAGGATCGAACCCACGGCCTCACAACGTGTGGGGGGGGGGCGCTCTACCACTGAGCCACAACCCCAACCCCCAACCTTTTTTAATATTTTATTTAGAGAGAGGGTCTCACTGAGTTGCTGAGACTGGCTTTGAACTTGAAATCTTTGCCTTCCAAGCTTACAGGGGTGTGCCACCATGCCTGGCTTAAGTGTTGTTTTTAAGGAGTTGACATAGCTCTCAGAGCTATAAGCCTGGAGTCTGTTTCCCATCAGTAATATGACTGACCCTGCCTGCCTTGGATCAGAAATTTAGCCCCTGTTCTTCACAATAGTGGTATAAGGTTGGTGGCGGGGAGGCAACTTGGTTGACAGGCACAAAAGCAAAATGCCTTCTATAGGGAATAAGTGGTATAGAGGGCCCCTTAGTGAGGCCAGAACTCCCTGCGTACCCTCTCAAATTACAAATACCTTCAGACCAGGCAGGGAACCATGTCACCAGGCTCCTTGCATTCAATGCAGGACCCTCCACAGGGCCACCTGGCTCCTGCTGGACTCGGATGTCAAAGAAGAAATGAGAATGAACTGAGCGGTTGGGCAAGGACTTGTGTTAGGTTGGTGTTGTGACTCATTCTAACTGGCAGAGTGTTCTGTTCTGGTATCTCTTTCTACCATCACTTTGCAGAGAGTATGAGAATCTGAAAGACGCACGGAAGGCTTCGGGGGAGTTGGCTGACAAGCTGAGGAAGGATTTGGTCTCTTCCAGAAGCAAGGTAACTGAGCAGAGTGCAGGGAACTCTTTTTGTCATGCTTGCTCAAGACTCCTGAGCCAGACTATCTGACCTGACAGCACAATTGACTCCATGAGGCTGGTGAATGGTTTCAGGAGACTGAACACTGATTTTCTGTAGCTTTGTGTACAAACCCTGATTGTGACAGCTTCAGAGACTTATTTTTATACCAGACCCAGAGTGGAAGGGCTCCTGGGACAGCTGCTTTCACTTCTGGCATGGTGCATCCACAGGGTTCAATGTGTAGAGAGCAGACTTTGCTCCTCGTTAACCCCACACAGACAGAGTTCTGAGGTCTCCCTTCGTATCTCTGGTTTCTTCTGGACCCTAAGCTACCCTGACTAGGTAGTGGCAGGTGGGGACAAGGCATATGGCCTTCACTTGGCTTGTCCTTTACTCCCTGTTCTTTCTTGTAGTTGCAGACAGTCTACTCTGAATTGGATAAGGCCAAGTTGGAGCTGAGATCGGCCCAGAAGGACTTAGAGAATGCTGACAAGGAAATCACGGTGGGGCCTTCCTGGCCTGATGAGAATGAGGGATGGTTTATGTGTCCTTTAAGAGCAAGACTGGGAGGGGAGTGAAGGGAGGAGAGAGGACATGTAGGTAGAACAATAGTAGAATGAATCGGACATTATTACCTTATGTGCATATATGATTACATGATCCATATGACTATATCATGTACACCCAGAAGAATGAGAAGTTATACTCCATTTATGTATGATGTGTCAAAATACATTCTAATGTCATGTGTAACTAATTAGAACAAAATTTTAAAATAAGAAAGAAAGAAAGAGAAAGACTGGACTGTTTTCTGCCCAAGAACATGTGTATCAGTCAGTGGTAATGGTTCTGAACTCCCTGCGTCTTCCTGGGTCAGGCAGTGGTCAGACTGTGGTCTATACCCTGGGCCTCCTGGGCAGAGGGCAAATAGCCCCATGCATCTTCCCTCATAATCCTACTTCTCTGAGATTCTTAATCACCAGAAAAGAGGCTTTACCGGAGAGAGGGTGTTTGAGTTTCAGGCCCTGCCCTATTCCCAGTGCCCTTCATGCATGCTGCTTATCCTCTGTGTTATCTCTGGACTCGTTGCCTCAGCTTTTCTCTCACATTCTTCTCTTCCTTTTCAAAGAGCTTGAAAAAGAAGCTAATGATGTTGCAGGAAACTTTGAACCTGCCACCAGTGGCCAGTGAGACTGTCAACCGCCTGGTTTTAGAGAGGTTTGTGGACTCCCCTGGGGTGGTGCAGGGATCACAAGCTCAGAGAACACCATGAGAAGAGTCTTCACTACTCATGGCTCTGGTAGGGTGGGTGGTCTGTGTGGATTTGCAGTTTGTGAACTTCCTGCCCTAGGAGCCAGCCAAGATTTGGCAGGAAAGCAGTTTGAGACAAATTTTGGACTCTGACAAGGAAAGACCAGGGAATGCTGGAGAGAAGCTAGGGATAGCCTGAGAATGAACAGGAGCACTGACTGTCTTGGGGCACCCTGTTTATGGACTAGCTCTCTTTATATATCTGTCTGCCCCAAATTCTGAAGCAAACTTGAAACCACGCTGAAATAATCTCCCTCTGGTCCCAGGAATGTGTGCCTTAAAGCTGCCAGCAGAGGGAGCCAAGAGGCAGAGGGATTGGCGTCCCTGCCAGGAGTGGACATTCATTCTTTCCCCTGAGTGTTACACAGAAATAGAAGCTGAGAGCATTTTCAGGACTATCTCCTGCCTGTAAAAGGACTCTATCCAGGGAGCCAGATAGAAAACTTCTGTCAGTGACCCAATGTTTTATTTGAGCCATTTTTCACTGTCCTTTAGCAAATCAAAATGCTCCCTCTGCCAATCACTTGCTAGTACCTGCCTATCTACTAGCCTGTATGGTGCCTTCTGACTCTTTGCTTTGCACTACCTCCATGTGAGGCTTTTGACCCATTTCTTTTTCTTTTTCTTTTTTTTTTTTTTTATGGATGTTGATAGACCTTTATTTTATTCATTTATTTATATATGGTGCTGAGAATTGAACCCAGTACCTCACACATGCTAGACAAACACTCTACCACTGAGCCACAACCCCAGCCCCAGTGACCCATCTTTTTGCTCCTCCTGTCTGCTTAGCATGTTGGCACCAAAGAATTTTCCCTGAAATAATCCTGGATATCATCCCCTTTGCTATATGCCCATACACTGCCAAGATGGGCCTTGGGACACTCTTGGAGCTGGCCTTGTACACTACAGTGAGTCATTAGACTTTAGCCAAATCACACTGTGAACAATATTAGGACACATCTTCCTTCCTGCCTCTATGCCTTTGCTTTATTCAACTCATCCACGCTAATGAGTCAGCTGCCCTGAACAGCCTGCCTTAGTTTCCTTAGCAGGAATAAATTTACCCTCCTATGCCAGGTAGCACTTCTTCACATGCTGTGCCAGATGCCATGGACCACAGAGATGCTCTAGAATCATACTCAATGTGTACTACATATCTCTGAATAGACCAAGATCCACTGTTAATCTGTGCTCCTCATCACCAATTTTCTTACATGTACACCCCATCCCATAGTACATAGTCTGCATCTGCATAGGAGAGTGAATGCACAGGCCAAATTCCTGTGTTCTTGTACTTCAAATCCTTAATCTTGTTCTCCCTTTCTTACCTCAGTCTGCCTGGAACCAGAACTGCTTACCTACCTGCCAGCCTCCATTTAGATTGGATTGAGAAAGGGCTGTGGGAGTATGGTAGGCATATGAGTTGTCATGAGATCCATCATGGGGTAGGTTTAGACAAACTAGGCTATTTTTGGTCCTTCCTCCCTATCTTACCCTCAGTCATTGAGCATGCCTCCTTAGATGCCCCAGAGAACACAAGGGCCCCATCAGGAGCTTAGTAGGTATAGTATCTACCCTCAATTTATAATCTCAGAGACCATGTGATGTGGATAAACCTTTGGAACCAAAGCCACCTCAAGGCAGTGGGTATAAAACCCTCCCTTAGGATATCACAAACGGCTGCAAATTCCTAATGTGTTCTCTCTGGCTTCCATACTATGGACCTCAGGGTGTTGCCATGCACTTGCCTTCTGTGTTTAGCATTCATAGCTAGAGAAAAGCAAGCACACAGACTGCCTCTAGATACCTAGGGACTTTGTGTACTTTCTTTACCACCTCAAGCTCCTCTGAGGCCTGGACTCCTGTAATAGGTCCTTATTGAGTGCCTGCTACATGCCAGATCCTCCCTATCCTCTTGGAGCTTGTGTTCCTATGAGATAGATGAGGTTGGAATTTTGATGGTTAAGCCCAGAGGCTGCCAGCTCCACACTACGTAATGGAATCTGATCTGGATCTCCCAGATGGGGATGAACCTCCATTACTCTGAATAAGCTTCATGTCAGGACCTATAGCCCATGTTGGTACAGGGAGGACAGTTCTTGTCTCCCTTGCCTTTCAAACCCACAGGACATTCCATTTGCCAGGCCTAAATCCTGCATGTAGTATGACTTAACTTTCTATTTTCTCCAGTATTTTTCTGGACATAAAAGTTAGGGAAGCAGGTCTGTTGCATTTAGCATTAACCCTTCTTTTAACTTGGCACAATCTACTCTAAATCTACTCTAAATCCCCTCCTAGGGCCTTGAGCTCTCAGAAGTAGTTGTTGACCCCTCAGTGGCAGCTTTGTCCTTTCTTTTTGCTCTAATGCTAAAACTCTCATAACTACAAGTGACCTTAAAGACCCTGTCCCTGCCTGGAGTCTGAAGTTTAACAATATATATGGCAATGTACAGACTCATTCTCATCCACCCTTTTGATCTGAAAGAAAAGTAGTTCAGGCAGAGAGGATGGCAAGTGTAAAGACCTGAGGCATAGGGCTGGGGAGATAGCTCAGCTGGTAGAGTGCTTGCCTCGCAAGCACAAGGCCCTGAGTTCGATCCCCAGTACCACAGAGGCATGACTGAACTCGGTATGCTTGGAGGAGAGGGACTGGTGGCAAGGGGGCCAAATTTCTTTGGGGCTTTGTAAGTCAACTCTATATTACATGTTTGTGGTTTTTTGTTTGTTTTTTGTTTTGGTGGCAGTGGGGATTAAACTCTGCGCTATACCATTGAGCTATACTCTCCAGGCTGTTTTATTTTTTAAGAAGGGTCTTGCTAAGTTACTGGTCTCAAACTTGTGATCCTTCTGTCTTAGTCCCCCAAGTAACTGGGATTACAGGAGTGTACCATCATGTCCAACACTTTACCAATATTTTTATTATAAAATATACACAACTTAAAATTTACCTGTAACCATTTTTAAGTACAATTCTGTGACATTAAGTACATTCACATTGCTATACAACCATTATTACCATCTATCTCCAGAACTTTTTCATCTTCCCAAACTGAAATACTATACCCATTAAACAAATTCCCCATTTCTCTCTCTCTCAGCTACTGCAACTACTATTTTACTGTATCACTTCAACCTCACCTAAGTGGAATTATGCAATATCTGTCCTTTTGTGACTAACTAATTTCATTCAGCATGTCTTCAGGGTTCATCCATGTTGTTACATGTATCAGAATTTCTTCCTTTTTTAGACTGAATAGATAATTCTATTTTAAATTTGCAAGCATTCTTTCTTGCTGAGTACATCTTTTATAATATGTGCTATTTTTGTTTTATGATTTCACATTGCTGTGTCTCAAGGTCAGTGTTTGTGCATCATGATCTTCCTTTTGGACTTCTCTCCTATGCTCAGTAGTCCTTGGCCCTCTGATTAGTAAGTAATAGAAAGGCTTCCTGGGAGCCCAGCCTGGGTGAGAGTTTTCGGGGAGTGTGCCACGAGCCAGCATCATGGTGAGTCTTAGCTGAATCCAGGATGCAAAAGGCTTTACTGTTAGGTCAGTATTGACTGACCTAGATTACTGTGCATGGATGTTCATGGATGTTTGTTTGGTGTCTTTGAGACAGCATCTTCCATTTCTTGACTCAAGTTAGCTGCCTGACTGCCTAGTGTCCTGCCACTGGGGCCAAACTTACACCTTCTACCAGTGCCCCAGTGTTCAGGCCTGCTTAATGCTTCATACCCCCTCCTTGTGAATTCTGGCTGCTATCCCCCTGGCCATGCACTGTCTCCCAGAATTTTATGGAAGGCTCCAGTGCTGGTGATGGTTGTCCATTCCATTTGTCATAGTAGGGCTATCCTTTGCTCCTGTCATTTGAGGGTGTCCTTAGGAGGTAGCGACCTCCCAGCTACAGAGTGGGTGGTAAGAAGACCTCTCATGGGCTCAAAGGGCTCCTGACATCTGGGCAGGAGACAGCTAGGGAGGCTTTCATGTAGTGGAGGACTATCAGGAGCCATGAGTTTATGAAGGAGATATTAACTGACCCTGTGCCACACAGGTAATGGATTTGCCCAGGGCCTTGTCTCTGGTTTGGAAAGGGGGCTTCAAGTATCTTACTCATTTCTTGAGTTCCCTGACATGAAGCCATATAAGTTGGCCATAGGTGAGTGTCCCATTGCGTGATGGTATCTCCTAGGAGGGCCTAAACAGTAAAGGAGGGGCTACTAAGCCCCAGATTTTTCCTCCTTAAGACAGAAAATGGGAAGGAAAGAAAGTAGACCACTGACAGAAGGGGAAACAAACTTCTAACTCATAAAGAAAGAATGATATACTGGGAATAATTTAAAAGAACCAGAAATGTGTCCCTATGAGCCAGATATGGGGATAGAGGAGACACCAGGAACCTCCCAAGTCTTGTGTTTAGTTTAGTGAATGACAAGCGAGGAAAACTGACTTGGCTTGAGTCAAGACTGAATAATGTGCCTTAAGCATCACTGAGCATGACCTATGGGGATGACAATAAGAGATCCTAGGACTGGGGATGTAACTCAGTTGGTAGAGTACTTGCCTCATAGGCATAAGGCCCTGGGTTCAATCCCCAGCACCACAAAAAAAAAAAAAAAAAAGAAAAAGAGGTACTGTCTTAATCCTCCTAGAGAGTAAAATGTCTGCACCTCACCAGACTGGGTCTGCCTGTTGAATTCACCTCTCCTAACCTTTACCGAGTTAGTAAATGGTAGCAGAATAATAGTTACTACATAGTGGACATGAGTAGTCCTGGCTGTTGCTTTCTTTTGTGGTTCTGGAAGGGGAAATAAAGCAACCAGTGTAGAGTTGGTTTCAGGTGGGTTTGTGCCATCTTCATTTCCACTTGCATGCAAACAGGAGAGTAGAACTTCTAGAGGGCTGGCCAGGGAAAGGAAGTTGTCCAGGCTTTCCAGATTGCTTCTCCATTCAGATCCATGCAGGTAGCTCCCTTTCCTCTGATCTGCACAGTGAGTGGAACTGGGACTGTGGTGCAGCCCTGAATGGTTCCTGAAAGAAGGAAAGAGCAAGGATATCCTTAGAGTTGCCCCTGCCATTCCCCAGGGTTCTCATACCATAGAAACTGGAGAGCCCTGCCAGATCTGAATGGGCTAGAAAAATCCTGTTAGCTATAGTTTTGTAAGGGAAACCCCACCATCACCACACCAATTACAAAAGTAATATCATACAAATCAAAAATTCAGAAAAAGTGAAGTTATTACAGGGGGTAGTTACTATTGGCTTTGTGGTACATTTCCTTCCAATCTTTTTCTGCATGAGGTGGTGGTGGGGTGGATGTGTGCCAAATCATGTGATTGCATTGCACTAAACAGAATTTTGTGTTGCTGTTTAATCTTTTTTTTGTGTGCATGTGCGTTTGTGTGTGTGTGTGTGTGTGTGTGTGATGCTGAGGATTGAACCCAGGGTGTGTGTGTGTGTGTGTGTGTGTGTGTGTGTGTGTGTGTGATGCTGAGGATTGAACCCAGGGCCTTGCGCATGCAAGGCAAGCACTCTATCAACTGAGCTATATCCCCAGCCCCTGCTTTTTAAATTTAACATATGAATGTTTTCCCATATATTAAAAGCACTTTCAAGAAATACTACTTTCATGCCATCATATTTAAGGTCTGGAAGTGCCAGCCCCTAGGGTACCATTTGCTGTGATAAGTAGCAACATCATGGGGAGCTAGGGAGCATTGCCCTCTACATCAGTCTGTGATGATGTCTCTGACTGGCTCCTTGCACTGCATTCTGAGAAATGAGGCTGCATAGTGAAAGGGCAGTAGTTTGTTGTTTATTCATTTGGGTTTTACCTGCTTACTTCTGTCTTCTAGACTTTCAGTAGTCCCAAGCCTATGTGAAGGACTGAGCCAAGTTGTTTATTCTGTAGAGTTTAGGGCTTCCTTGGGGGTGATCCTGAGTCAGAAGTGGGTTCCAGGTCTTTGGATTTGAACTGTCTGATGCTTTAAGGGGCTGTGGTTCCAAGTAACTAGATTATCTGTGCTTTCAGCCCAGCTCCTGTGGAGATGCTGAACCTGAAGCTCCGCCAGCCATCCTTCAGTGATGATATTGACCTCGATGCTACCTTTGATGTGGATACCCCTCAATCCCAGCCCTCCAAATCCCAGCATGGCCACTCCAAGAGGCTCTGCCTTGAGAAGACACAGTGAGTGGTAGTCCTTAGCAGTTTACATGACCTGGAGGGAAACAACTAAGAACTAAGACATCTCTTTAGATCCTACCCTGATCGCTTTGAGTGGTTGATGAGACTTTGCTGTGACTTTGGTTCTAGCTGCCTCTTCTTCCCTGGCAAAGCCTTTCTTGCTCATCTTGTTAACCCTTATCATCATCCTTCAAGGCAAGGTGTTAGAATGTGAGTTAGAGAGGATGCAGAGGTCCCAGAAGGGCAGGTCTGGACTGGTAGTGTTGGGTTGAGTGCTCCCAGTATCTCCCAATGCCTGCCTACCAGACTCCTAGGCAAAAGACTCAACTTCCTCTTCCATTTGAGACTTGAGATGAGACCATCTCAAATGATGGAACTAGGACCTCACCCCACAAGAGAGTAGTCCACTGGGGCAGACATGAGGACCTGTGTGAAGCCATGCTCTATTCTGCCCCAGACCCTTCCTCTACAGATTCTTTAGGAAATCTATGTTCTGAGAATACTTTGTGTGCTGTCTTACTGAAGATCTTACTGAGAGGCTAACTTGTAGAGGGTCTCATGGAAGTAGTGTCCCCATCTCTGGGAAGACAGAACTAGGCCGGAGCTCCTTAGATGCCTTCTACCTCTATCAGGGCATGACTGGACTTCCTACAGTGAGTGGTGAATTGGTTGGGCTTCCCAGACCCATGTAGAACTTGGAACATGGTGAGATGCCCAAGGACTTAAGAAGCATTGGAATCAATTCACATTATTGGCATAGGTCCAATCTACCTTGACTCTGCCTCTTATCTGTCCAGCTGTTCATAGACCTGCACTTGGGGTGGAGACCACTGAGGTACCTTGCCCAGAACACAGCCTGACAGCAGCTGTGCTACATTGTGAATCCTTTTAGGGACATGTACTAAACTTGGTCCTAGTGTTTTGCTAACCTGCCCCTTGCCTTCATGTCCCACGCTTATAGCTCTCCTGTTCAAGACATTCTCAAGAAGATGCCTAGAGGTCCCAAGCAGGTAAGGGCTTCCCAAAAGAAGTATGGGATTCACTATCCAGCCCTTTCCAGGACTGGGTATACAAGCTGGATTTCTGGAAGAATAGTCCCATCAGAGGTTTCTCTCCTGGTCTAGCAATGAGATACCTCAGAGTCAACCTTGGGACCCTGCTCATTATCCTCTCTGCCTCCTGATGAGGCATCAGAGGATCTCGACCTTATCCACCACCATTACCCTCCCTCCTTTGCTGCCATCTGGCTCTTTAAATCTAGTACTGGGGTCTCCCCTGCAGAAATCCCAGCTCTCACTGGGTGGCCAACATTGTGCAAGAGAGCCAGATGAGGACCTGGCTGGTGCCTTCCCTATTTTTATCCGGAATGCTGTTCTGGGCCAGAAACAGCCAAAGAGGACCATGGCAGAGTCCTATTGCAGCACAGATGTGGTAAGTTTGACTTTTCACAAGTGGTAGGTGCCAGTTGTCTTAGTGTTGAAGTGAGGTAGCCCGCCTCTTAACCCATTAGCCTGTCCTACTCACCTCTTCTTTCTGCCCTAGGTAAGAACAGGCTTCGATGGCCTTGGAGGCCGGACAAAATTCATACAACCTGTATCCTTGTTCTGTAGCAGTGGGCTATGCTGAACTATAGAGCTCACACTATGCCTTATCTGTACCCCAAACCACCAGTGCCTGCAGCCTCAGGTGTATAGAGCTGAACCTTGCTCAGTGTAGCAGAACTGCCTGCCCCCAGATCTGAGACTTTTCTGCCTTACATTCCAGTCCCTTTTCCAGGCCTCTTCCTTGACATCTCCTCCAGACTGACACAGCCATGATTCGTCCAATGCCTGTTAAGCCCAAGACCAAGGCTAAGCAGAGAGTGAGGGCAAGGACCATACATCCTCCCTCCCAGGCCAAGTTGGACACCTTCCTGTGGCAGTGAGAACAGTGAGTCTGAGCAGTGGCCAGACACATGCCTCCAACTAGAAGACTGGCCAGCAGTGTTTAGAGGGATGTCCCCTCTTCCAGGACCAGCTCTGAGAGCAAGAGCAGAAAAGCAAATGAAGAATAGAGTTACAGAGACTGTGTACTTCTTTAGCTCACCTTGCCCTATTCCGCCACACAGAGCTGACGCTACCAGCTTACCATTTCCGTCAGCAAAGGCCTGTTCCTGGTTGCAGCCTCCTGTTCATAGCCATGATCTGATGTGGCCAGGCTCTTTCTGTTCCTAGAGACCAGGATCACTTGTTAACTATATGCACAAAAGTACTTTAGGTTTCTTAGGGTAGCCTGAGTCTGAGCTTCTGCTTGGCTCCCTTGTTGCAGGGCTTGGCTGGGCCAAGCATGGTAGGGAGAAGGAAATGGGGAATGATGGTGTGGGGAGGACAGGGAAATATTTCCATGTAAAATAAAAAAGAATCTTTTTCTGGCTCTGGGAATATAAATTTACACCTGGAAGACTGGCATGATTTTCTAAAGCAGGAACATCTTCTAGACCCAAACCCAGCAGTTTCATCCCTGGGCACATGCCTTCTAAAGGGCACAGAGAGACTCTAGCAAAATGAGATCACTGCAGCTTTGTCTATGTTCTGTAACTTGGGAAAAGCCCAAAGACCATAAGCAGGAACGGAATGGGTAAATCAAGATCTATTCCTTGGCTCGGCATCTGGGGACGCTCGCAGCTCTGGGCGCCCGGCCCAGTTTCTTTCAAAATGTCTACTGTTCATGAAATCCTGTGCAAGCTCAGCTTGGAGGGTGATCACTCTACACCCCGAAGCGCCTATGGTTCGGTCAAAGCCTACACCAATTTCGATGCTGAGTGGGATGCTCTGAACATCGAGACGGCCATCAAGACCAAAGGAATAAACTGCCTCATCCATTAGGATAGCAGGTCGAAGGAAGCAGTGGTGTCCTCAAGATAAGACATTTCAGTCCCGCTGGCAGATACACGTCTTCTGGTGTTTCAACATAGGTCCTACCTTCAGTGGCACGGACCAGGCAGATGATCCTGGGCTCCATGAACTTTTCCTCTTTCAGTTCAATTAGAAACATGCGGACAATGGTGTGGGAGAAATAGCTGATGTGGATGGAGTTTTGGGCGTCCAGGGGAGGAGTCTTCCCTCCTGAAACTCCATTTAGTTTCTTTGTAGTTACTGGCATTAGTATGTGTGTAGTGTACCCGATGGTCCCAGCACATTGGATATAGCATCTCAGTGGCTGTTTGCCTGGTAAATAATTTAGGTGAATGCACTGAGATGCCTTCAGACTGCAGTTGGTGCTGTCTCCTAGGTGAGGTTCAGGTTAATCACCAGAGCTCTTTACGGAGATTTCCAATAATTGGATTGAATTCCAACTCTGCTGGCTGGACACTTAGCTGTTATATACAAAGGCAAAAAGCTGTTTCACTAAGAGCAGAGGACTACACAGCAGTTTGTGAGCTGAACTCTTCTTAGGTGTTATTTCTTACCTGGGTTGTTCGGACAAGAGTAAGCAATAAGGGAATGCCCTAAAATTGCTGTCAGCCCCATACCTCATAGAGATAACTGGTGGATGTGACACAAGTCTTGTACACAGGCAGCTTTCCAACAGCTTCTCACTCCCCTCCTGTGATTATCCATTTCTGTCAGTGAGTCTCACACAAGGGGTTACTCAGGTGTTGTTGAAATGCTGCTACTAGGGTCCTAAGTTCTAGATAGTCTTAATCAGTAGAGCTCAGATAGGATCCCAGGGGATTGTGTTTTTAATAAGTACTCCTGGGGATTTCAGTGGTGGCCAGCTGGGGACCACATTCTGATACAAACTTACACTTTGCTTTTATTTCTGAGAATATCATGTATTATGGGTCAGTATTCTATGTTTAGGTCAGTGACTGGTAAGTTGATTTCAGGAAATGTTGAGGTTAGAGAATAGAATTGTATTTCATTGTGATTCTTCAGCATTTTTCAGATATGGGTAATAAAGTATAAGGCAAAAATACATTAATGGGGGAGTTAGATCGCACATGTATATGGGTAGGTGTGCACTCCACTAATGCAGACATAAGTGTATTAAAGTAGCCTCAGTGCCAGGTTTGTGGGCACATGTCTATAATCCCAGCAACTTGGGAGGCTGAGGCAGGAGGATGGCAAGTTTGAGGCCAAACTTGGCAACTTATCAGTAATTGAGTGAGAACTTGCCTTAAAAGAAAAAATAAAAAGAATTGGGGATGTAGCTCAGTGATAGTGCCCCTGGGTTCAATCCATGGTACCAAAGGAGTGAGTGAGTGAGTAAATAAATAAATAAATATAGTAGCCTTGTAACTTTAATGAGTTTCTGATTAAAACTTCCCAGTCCATACCTAATCAAAACTAAATGTAAATTTAGGCTTGATTCTGTTTTGTAGTGTGGAGATGGGGGTAATTGTTAATGCCCCTTCCCTTGTGTGGGTGTAGACATTGAGACCCAGGGGACAGGTATTTATACTGGTAACAGATGCAGAGCTGGGTCCTAGTCTCTGAGCACTGAATTCTTCATCTATAAATAGGAAGAGAAATAGCTGTGCCCACTTGGTTGTTGTGAGGATTAAGTAAGGTAGCATGTGTTAGGATGTTTGGAGACAGAAGGGAATTATATAGATATAATTCCTTGTTATTATGCATACTGTTTTATTCCAACTGAAGTATTTAGAACCACATTAGGAATCTCTTGAATTAATTTGTTGATTCTAGATCAATAAATTGCATGTCATTCACTGTGTACTTAAAAAATGCTTTTTGTGGTCATAGACATCCCACCCTTCAGATGATCACTATTCAAACTTTGGTATAAAGGCTTCTAGATATTTTCTTACCCATACATGTAAATTTTGCAAAAATCATATTAAACTGCTTTGCAACCTGAAAAAAAAAAAAAAAAAGATCTATTCCTACAGGAAACTTAAAACAAGCACAACAAATAACTGGTAACTAAACTGCTAACCTTTAGGTCTTGACTTCAAAGTCATTTTCTATAGTACTTCCCTTCTTGACCCTAGCCTGGGTGAGCCTCCTAAACTATCTTCTCCCCCTATTTGACAAGAGTTCACCTACTTCCCTAGGGACCAGCCTGGGCCTAGCAGAGGAAGAGAAGGTATAGGGAGGGAGTGAGTACTTTAACTGCTGGCCACCAAATATGAAGGAGCACATGGCTTTATGGAAGGAAGTGATGCCCTTGATTATGGGTGTTGGGCATGTCTGGGGCTGACATGAGCCAAGGAGTTTTAGTGAGGGGAAGTGCAGCATCTTGTTGAAAAGAGTAGGGGCTGGCTACTCCTTTTTACCTCCTGAGTGTCTTAGAATTAACTAACCTTCTGTGCTCAGCTTAATCTATAAAGTTGGGACAACAGTGCCAACTGCTGGGGATCTAATGAGTCAGGAAATAGAATAAGTAAGTATGCGTGTATGTATGTATTTATTTTGATACCTGGGATTGAACCCAGAGAGGCTTAACCACTGAGCTGCATTCCCACCCCCACCCTTTTTTTGAGACAGGGACTTGCTAAGTTGCTTAGAGCCTTGCTAAATTGCTGAGACTGGCTTTGAACTTGGATCCTCCTGTCTCAGCCTCCCTAGCCACTGGGATTATAAGAGTGCACCCCTGCACCTGTCTAGATTAAGTATTTATGACAACTAAATGAAATGTCAGATAAAAAAGAACAACTACTATGTAATTCCACTTATATGAAGTATTTGGAATGGGTAAGTTTATAGATACAGAAATAAAGTAGAGACTGCCAGGAGCTAAAGGGAAGGGAAACTAGGGAGATGCAGTTTAATGATCAGAGTTTGTATTTGGGATGATGAAAAAGTTTTGGAAATAGACAAGAGTGATGGTTACCACCCCCCTCCCAAAAAAAAAAAAAAAAAAAAAAAAAAAAAGACTTGTGCCAGACTAAACACATGGAAAGACATCCTGTATTTGTGGGATAGTTAGCAGTATTGCTAAGATGGCATTACTCCCCCAAAGCAATCTACATATTCAATATAATTCTTATCAAAATTTCAATGGGTTTGTTTTACAAAAATGGAAAAGCTGATTTTCAAATCCATACAAATTAGAAGAGGTCCTAAAGAGCCAAAATAATTTTAAAAAGAAGTGTCTTCCCAAATTAAAAAACTTATTACATCCACACATGGCAGCTACACGTCTGTAATCCCAAACTACTTGGGAAGGCTACTTAGAAGGATCACATCTGTGAGGCTAATTTAGCAAGACCATGTCTCAAAAAATTTTAAAAAGGGCCAGATGTAGCTCGGTGGTAAAATCCCCTTGGGTTCAATCCCCAGTACTGGAAAGGGGAAAAAAAACACTACAGAGCTCTAGTAATCCAAACATTGTGGAGTGCAGTCATATATAGTGGTGGAATCAGAAGCTCTAGGGGTCAGTCCCTTGATCAAACAACCATTAAGCTGGAAAAAGCACTAATTGTATCCAACTATCTCAGAACTCTAGACTCTGATCAGACATTTAACAACAGGAGGTACTGGGTGAAGTGACAGAATGTTATTCTTCGTAAGAGTGTGAGTCGAGCAGCTGCCATCTCCATTCCTCAGCTCTACCATGGTTGTGGGATAGCAGTCCCAGTTCTTGAAGCAGCTGGTTGGTGCCAGGCAGGCAGTAGGGACCTTACCTTCTAAAACTTTTGAGTTGTGTACTTTAGTGGGCCTGGTAATACCCTGAGATATTACCTTGCTTCTCCTGTTCACCCTTACGCTCCATATCTCAGAATTTTGCCAGTTTGTTTCTTTCTTTCTTTCTTTTTTTTTTTTTTGCCAGAAATTCTTTGTCACATCACTAGCTGACTGCAGTGATAACATAAACTTTGGTGACCACACACAAGAAGGAGCCCAAAAAGAGTAAGGGCTGGGATTATAGCTCAGTGGTAGAGCACTTGCCTGGGATGTGTGAGACACTGGGTTCAATTCTCACATATAAATAAATAAAGGTCTATTGACAGCTAAAAATATATATGTTTTAAAAAATAGTCTGTAAAAGTCGCAGATGGCTCTGCCCCTCAACAGGAAACAGTTAGCAATCTTTGAGGAAAGGAAAAATCCAATTTCCAGAGTTAACACAGTATAATACTCAATATCCAGTTCTTAACCAAAAAAAAAAAAAAAAAGTTATAAAGTATATGATGAAACAGGAATATATGACCCATTCATAGGAAAAAAGAGTTTGACCAAAACTACCCTTGACAAAAGGGTAAAATAAAATATCTGAAGTGAATTACACGTGTGACAAAGGTTGATGGCTTTCTTAAAGACCAGCAGCAAACAATAGGAATTTGAAATTAAAAGCAATAACATTTACATTAGCATCAAAAGAAAAAAGAAATAGTTAGCTATACTCTAACAGAATGCCCAAGATCTACTTGAAAAGTAATACAAAACTCTGACAAGAAGTCAAAGAACTAAATATATGGAGAGTTTTTCCATGTACATGGATAAGAAGACAGTATTGTCAAGATGTCAGTTCTTAACAACTTGATCTATAGATTCAATAGAATCCACTAGAAATCACAGAAAGTTTTTACATGTATGGATAAACCGATTCTAAAGTTTAAATGGAAAAACAAAGGTAAAGAATTGCCAAGACAATATTGAAGAACAAAGTCAGAAGACTGACACACCCCAACTAAGACTTATTATAAGGCTAAAATAATTACAGTAATATGGTATGGGCAAAAATAGACAAATAGATCAATGGAGTAGAGTAGAGCCCAGAAATAGATTCATACAAATGTAGCCAACTGGTCTCTGACAAAAAAGCAAAAGCAATTCAATGAAGAAAGGATAGTCTTTTCAACAATGGTTCTAGAACAATTAGGTATCCACATGCAAAAAAAAAAAAAAATCTTAGGCCTTTCACATAAACTAACTCAAAATGAATCATCAACTTAACTGTAAAACAAAACTACAAAACTCAGAAGATAACATAATTGAAGAGAATTATCTAGATGATCTTGGTCTTTGTGATGACTTTTTAATCCCAACATCAAAATAGTAATGTATGAAAGAAAAATTGATAAATTGGATTTCATTAAAATTAAAAATTTTATTCTAGGTTCAACCCCAGCACCTGCCCCACCTGCAGCTTGCACACACACAATTTAAAATTGCTCTGTGAAAGGCGTTTTTTTTTTGGGGGGGGTGCAGGGGTTCTGGGGATTGAACCTAGGAATGCTTTACCACTGAGTTACATCCTTAGCCCTTTTATTTTTTATGTTGAGACAGACTCTTGCTGAATTGCTGAGGCTAAACTGGGTGTGGTGTCACCTGTAATCCCAGCAGTTTGGGAGGCTGAGGCAGGAAGATGGCAAATTCAAAGCCAACCTCAACAATTTAGCAAGGCCCTAGACAAATTAACAAGACCCTGTCTCAAAATAAAAAGGGCTGGGTATGTGGTTCAGTGGTTAAGTATCCCCGGGTTCAATTCCTGGCACCAAAAAGCAAGGAAGAAAGAAAGAAAAATGTTACAAAATACTTGACATGCTCAGTAGTCAGTCTCAAAATCATTTTAGAAATGACTAGCAATGGGTTACTGATGTAGCTCAGTAGTGGAACACTTGCCTAGCACATGTGGGTAGGGAAAATTTGGGAAAGAGGAAAATGGAAACTGCATTCACAAAGTTGCCTGCCAAGGACTTCGGGATGAGGGTTAGCAACTCAATAAACTCGGTTCACTGAAATTTACCAACCTCTTCATTAACCTCTCTCCTGGACACAAAAAGTATTCTACTAAGTACTAGATTTCTTTTTCCACCTGCCTTCCATCCCCATGCCCCCAGTACCAGGGATTGAACCCAGGGGTGCTTAACCACTGAGCCACATAGCCAGGCCTTTTGATTTTGATATAAGGTCTTACTAAGTTGCGTAGGGCCTCACTAAGTTGCTGAGGCTGACTGAACTCATGATCCTCCTGCCTCAGCCTCCTAAGCCACTGGGATTATAGGCATTTGCCACCACTCCTGGTTTAGGTACCAGATTTCTAAAGTAGTTACTTCAGGATGACTGCTCAACTGTTTCAACAGAGGGATGGATTCCTGGAACTTTCTAGGTCTTCATCTTCCTTGGCAAGATTTTCAAACAACAAAACCTTAAATAATCAATGGGTCAAACAAGAAATTATAGGGGCTGGAGCTGTAACTCAGTGTTAGAGCACTTGCCTAGCATGTGTGAGTCACTGGGTTTGATTCCTTAGCACCACATACAAATAAATAAAGGTATTGTGTCCGTACACAACTAAAAATATTTTTAAAAAATAAAATTAAAGGGCTGGGGATATAGCTCAGTTGGTAGGATGCTTGCCTTGCAAGCACGAGGCCCTGGGTTCAATCCCCAGCACCATGAAAAAAAAATAAAAATAAAAAAATTACATTAAATTAAATTAAAAAAGAAGAAATTATAAAATACCTTGAGATGAATGAAAATGAACACAATACACCAAAATTTATAGCATACAATAAAAGATGTAGGAGATCCAAGATGGCGGACTAGAGGGAGGCTGCGTTCCTTGTCGCTCCGCTCCGTAACTCTGGTTTCAAGCAGAGGATATCTGTTTCTTGGTAAGGCAGTTTTTGCTGCTTATCGATCCCCTGCTGTTTACCCCATTTGTCTACTGTGATCACCTGCAGTCTGCCAGCGCATCAATGCGTTTTTTGAGTGCAGATTGCTCACTGTCAGGCGCCTATCATCTGCCATTTGCCTGCCTCTTACCTGTCCATCACCCAACGCACGAGGTTCACCTCCCAGTCGTCCAACAACAGTCAGTAAACTGATCGCCAACCGCCAGTGGAGCACCAGCTGCCTGCTGTTGCCTGGAAGTTCACTGTTACAGTACCTGCATGTTTGATTACACGTGGCTGCTGCCATTTTGAGACAACAGCCAGGCCCCGTAGGACCCCTGGCCAGACTGACTGAGCCCCATCTCCAGGATCCCTCAGCCCGACCGATCACTCCCTGCCTCTGGGGCCCTCACATCAACTGACTGCTTCCAGCCGCAGGACCCCCAGACCAACTGACTGCGCCCTATCACTGGGACCCCAGACTGATTGATTGCAACCGGCCTCCAGGATCCCACAACCACACCAAACACACCAACCTTCAGGACCCCTGCCTGACCAACTGCATCCCGCCTCCAGGACCTCCTGCTGACCACAGTCACACCCTGAGCTGCAGCTCCCCATTTGCCAACACATTTTGAAGCCAGAGCGGCCATCTTGGATAATCCTGGAAGCCATAGCTCCTATCTTTAGGTGGGGCAAAACCCATCCTGAGACACCTGCTGGAGGCCTGAAGCTCATTGTCAGGTACCTCTCATGCATCAGGCTACTGAACTCTGGGAGGTTTCATTACGATATGACTGTTACACTGTAGATTTTTCTTTTTTCTCCTTATTGAAAAAATTTAAGTTTTTATTTCTTTACTTTTCTTGCTCTCTTTTCCTTTTGTTTACCTGTTCCCTCAGAGTCTCTTTCTCCCTTTTTTTCATGCTAACATCCAATTTCTTTTGATTACACTCTCACCCTATTTTCTAGAACTTCTGTATATTCTTTTCTTATCCTATTAACAGCCACATTCTACATCCCTCTGCATCCTCTTTGTCCTCCATTTGAAACTGCAGACTATTGCAAATCTATTTGTTTTATTGAAGATAATATTTGAACTCATTATGTTTATTATGACAATTTTGTTTGGTCTAGGATTGCATAGTGTCTGAATTGGGCACTGCTAATATTGATCTCCCCTTAAAGAAAGGGTTTTGGAAACCTATAGGGCCACTATAAGCCTATAGGGGGAAATCTGTAATACCCCAGATCTGCACTGCTAGAGAGGAAGATACATGAACAACATGAAAAAACAAGGGAAGAAAATGATCTAAACAAATCTAGATTCTATATTAATAGAATCCAATGACAGTATGGTAGAAGAAATGTCAGAAAAGGACTTCAGATTATATGTGACTAAGATGATTCACGAAGCAAAGGATAAGAGAGCAAATGCAGGCAATGAATGATAATACCAATAAGCTGAAAGAGCAACTGCAGGAAGCAAAAGATCATTTCAAGAAAGAGCTAGAAATTCTCAGAAAAAAAAAAAAAAAACGGAAATTCTTGAAATGAAGGAAACAATAAACCAAATAAAAAACTCAATGGAAAGCATCACCAAAAGACTAGACCACTTGGAAGACAGAACCTCAGACAATGAAGACAAAATATTTAATCTGGAAAATAAAGTTGCCCAGAGAAGATGGTAAGAAATCATTAATAGAATCTCCAAGAACTATGGGACATCATGAAAAGACCAAATTTAAGAATTATTGGGATTGAGGAAGGCACAGAGATACAAACCAAAGGAATGAACAACCTGTTCAATGAAATAATATCAGAAAATTTCCCAAACCTGAAGAATGAAATGGAAAATCAAATACAAGAGGCTTACAGAACACCAAGTGCACAAAATCACAACAGATCCACAACCAAGGCACATTATAATGAAAATGCCTAACATTCAAAATAAGGATAGGATTTTGAAGGCCGTGAGAGAAAAGCACCAGATTACATATAGGGGGAGACCAATACGAATAGCAGCCGACTTCTCAACCCAGACTTTAGAAGGGCCTGGAACAACATATGTCAAGCTCTGAAAGAACATGGTTGCCAACCAAGAGTCCTATACCCGGCAAAACTAACCTTCAGATTTGAAGATGAAATAAAATCCTTCCATGATAAACAAAAGTTAAAAGAATTTACAAATAGAAAGCCTGCACTACAGAATGTTCTCAACAAAATATTCCATGAGGAGGAAATGAAAAACAACAATGTAGGTCAGCAAAGGAAGGAACTACCTTAGAGAAAAACCACTCAAAGGAAAAACCAAGCCAACTTAAAAACCAAAAATAAGCCAAATGACTGGGAATACAAATCATATCTCAATAATAATCCTGAACGTTAATGGCCTAAACTCATCAATCAAAAGACACAGACTGGCAGAATGGATTAAAAAGAAAGACCCAACAATATGCTGCCTGCAAGAGACTCATCTCATAGAAAAAGACATCCACAGACTAAAGGTGAAAGGATGGGAAAAAAAACTACCACGCACATGGACTAGTAAAAAAGCGGGGGTTTCCATCCTTATATCAGATAAAGTGGACTTCAAGCCAAAGTTAGTCAGAAGGGATAAAGAAGGACATTTCATACTGCTTAAAGGAACCATACATCAGGAAGACATAACGAAAGCAAATATTTATGCCCCCAAAAATGGTGCATCCCTGTACATCAAACAAATCCTTCTCAATTTCAGAAATCACATAGACCACAACACAATAATTCTGGGTGACTTTAATGTACCACTGTCACCACTAGATAGATCTTCCAAAAAAAATCCAACCAAAGAAACCATAGAACTCAATAACACAATCAATAACCTAGACTTAATAGACATATATAGAATATTCCATCCATCAATGAGCGGATTCACTTTCTTAGCAGCACATGGAACCTTCTCAAAAATAGACCATATGTTATGCCACAAAGCAGCCCTTAGGAAATGCAAAAAAATAGAGATACTGCCTTGTGTTCTATCAGATCATAATGAACTGAGAGTAGAAATCAATGACAAAATAAAAAACAGAAATTACTCCAACACCTGGAGACTAAATAATATGCTATTGAATGAAACATGGATAACAGCATCAGGGAGGAGATAAAAAAATTCTTAGAGGTCAATGAGAATGACGATACAACATATCAAAATCTCTGGGACACTATGAAAGCGGTACTAAGAGGAAAATTCATCGCATGGAGTGCATTCCAGAAAAGAATGAAAAGTCAACAACTAAATGACCTAACATTACAGCTCAAAGCCCTAGAAAAAGAAGAACAGAATAACAGCAAAAGTAGCAGAAGACAGGAAATAATTAAAATCAGAGCTGAAATCAATGAAATTGAACAAAAGAAACTATTCAAAAAATTGACAAAATAAAAAGTTGGTTATTTGAGAAAGTAAACAAAATAGACAAACCCTTAGCCACACTAACAAAGAGGAGAGAGAAGACTCAAATTACTAAAATTCGTGATGAAAAAGGAAATGTCACGACAGAGACCACTGAGATACATAACATAATGAGAAGCTACTTTGAAAATCTGTATTCCAACAAAATAGAACTACTGAAGACATTGACAAATTTCTAGAGACATATGCTCCTCCCAAACTGAACCAGGAGGACATACACAATTTAAACAGATCAATAACAAGCAATGAAATAGAAGAAGCCATCAAAAGCCTACCTTAACAAAATATTGGCAAACCGTATCCAAAAACATATTAAGAAAATTGTGCACCACGATCAAGTGGGGTTCATCCCTGGAATGCAAGGATGGTTTAACATCCGTAAATCAATAAATGCAATCCATCATGTCAGTAGACTTAAGGATAAGAATCATATGGTTATTTCAATTGACACAGAAAAAGCGTTCGACAAAATACAACACCGCTTCATGCTCAAAACACTAGAAAAAATGGGGATAGTGGGAACATACCTGAACATTGTAAATACTATTTATCCTAAGCCCATGGCCAACATCATTCTTAATGGAGAAAAACTGAAACCATTCCCTTTAAAAACGGGAACAAGACAGGGATGTCCTCTTTCACCACTTCTATTCAACATTGTCCTAGAAACTCTAGCCAGAGCAATTAGGCAGACCAAAGAAATTAAAGGGATATGAATAGGAAAAGAGGAACTTAAGCTGTCACTATTTGCTGATGACATGATTCTATATTTAGAGGATCCAAAAACCTCCTCCAGAAAACTTCTAGACCTCATCAATGAATTCAGTAAAATAGCAGGCTATAAAATCAACATGCATAAATCTAAAGCATTTTTATACACAAGCGATGAAACAGCTGAAAGGGAAATGAGGAAAACAACTCCATTTGCAATAGCCTCAAAAAAATAAAATAAAATACTTGGGAATCAATCTAACCAAAGAGGTAAAAGATCTCTACAATGAAAACTACAAAACATTGAAGAAAGAAATTGAGGAAGACCTTAGAAGATGGAAAGATCTCCCATGTTCTTGGATAGGCAGAATTAATATTGTCAAAATGGCCATACCACCAGAAATGCTATACAGATTCAATGCAATTCCAATTAAAATCCCAATGATGTACCTCACGGAAATAGAGCAAGCAATCGTGAAATTCATGTGGAAGAATAAGAAACCCAGAATAGCTAAAGCAATCCTTAGCAGGAAGAATGAAACAGGGGGTATCGCATTATCAGAACTTCAACTATACTACAAAGCAATAGTAACAGAAACGGCATGGCGTTGGCACCAAAATAGACAGGTAGATCAATGGTACAGAATAGAGGACACGGACACAAACCCAAATAAATACAATTTTCTAATACTAGACAAAGGTGCCAAAAATATGCAATGGAGAAAAGACAGCCTCTTCAACAAATGGTGCTGGGAAAACTGGAAATCCATATGCAACAGAATGAAACTAAACCCCTATCTCTCACCCTGCACAAAAATCAACTCACAATGGATCAAGGACCTTGAAATCAGACCAGAGACCCTGCATCTTATAGAAGAAAAAGTAGGTCCAAATCTTCCACTTGTTGGCTTAGGATCAGACTTCCTTAACGGGACTCCCATAGCACAAGAAATAAAAGCAAGAATCAACAACTGGGATAGATTCAAACTAAAAAGCCTTCTCTCAGCAAAGGAAACTATCAGAAATGTGAAGAGAGAGCCTACAGAGTGGGAGAATATCTTTGCCACTCATACTTCAGATAGAGCGCTAATTTCCAGAATCTATAAAGAACTCAAAAAACTCTACACCAAGAATACAAATAATCCAATCAACAAATGGGCTAAGGAAATGAACAGACACTTCACAGAAGATGTACAAGCAATCAACAGATATATGAAAAAATGTTCAACATCTCTAGTAATAAGAGAAATGCAAATCAAAACTACACTAAGATTCCATCTCACCCCAATTAGAATGGCGATTATCAAGAACACAAGCAACAATAGGTGTTGGCGAGGATGTGGGGAAAAAAGTACACTCATACATTGCTGGTGGGGTTGCAAATTAGTGCAGCCACTCTGGAAAGCAGTATGGAGATTCCGCAGAAAGCTTGGAATGGAACCACCATTTGACCCAGCTATCCCACTCCTTGGCCTATACCCAAAGGACTTAAAATCAGCATACTACAGAGATACAGCCACATTAATGTTCATTGCTGCTCAATTCACCATAGCCAGATTGTGGAACCAACCTAGATGCCCTTCAGTTGATGATAAAGAAACTGGCATATATATACAATGTAATATTACTCCACCATGAAGAATGATAAAATTATGGCATTTGCAGGCAAATGGATGAAATTGGAGAATATCATGCTAAGTGAGATAAGCCAATCTCAAAAAACTAAAGGATGAATGATCTCACTGATAAGCGGATGATGACACGTAATGGGGGGTGGGAGGGGGGCAAGAATCAAGGAAGGAGGGACTGTATAGAGGGAAAAGGGGTGGGAGGGTTGAGGGGGAAGGAAAAAATAACAGAATGAATCAAACATCATTACCCTATGTAAATGTATGATTAAGCAAATGGTATGCTGTTACTCCATATACAAACAGAAACATGTATCCCATTTGTTTACAATACAAATAAATTTTTTTTTAAAAAGTGACAGTTAAAGAGGTAATTGAGAAAAAAATAATAAAAGATGTAAAAGAAAGATCTTCAGGGCATGATAGCATGTACCTGAAACGCAGCAAGTTGGGTGACTTGAGATAGGAGGACCCCAAGTTCAAGGCCAACCTCAGAAATTTGGTGAGACCCTGTCTCAAAATTAAAAAAAATAAAAAGGACTGGGGATGTAGCTCAGTGGTAAAGTGCCCCTAGGTTTAGTCCCCAGTACCATAAATAAATAAATCAGCCCCTTATTAAAGGACATCTTGGATGCTCCTATGTTTTTTGTCGTTGTTGTTTTGTTTGTTTGTTTTTGGTACTAAGGATTGAACCCAGGGGCTCTTAACCACTGAGCCACATCCCCAGCCCTTATTTATATTTTATTAGAGACAGGGTCTCACTGATTTGCTTAGGGCCTCTCTGAGTTGCGGAAGCTGGCTTTGAACTTGCAATCCTCTTACCTCGGCCTCGCCACTAGGATTACAGGTGTGCGCTACCTTGCCAGACTGCTGGCATGTTTTCACAGTTATGAATAAAGTCACTGTAAATATTCATGTACAGTGTTTTGTGTTGACATAAGTTTTTTTAACTCGTTTGGGTAAATAGCACGATTGTCAAATTATGGTAAGACTATATCTAGCATTCTAAGAAACTGCCAACATATCTAAGATAATTGTAGCATTTTGCATTCCCCCCAGCAATGAATGAGTTCTGTGTCAGCATTTGGTATTGTCAGTGTTGTGAATTCAAGCAATTGTAATAGGTTTATTATAAATAAATCTGAATAGATGTTTAACTAGTAAGTGTATCCAATCAGTAATCAAAAGTCTCCCAAAAAAGAAAGTCTAGGACTACATGATTCTATCAAACATTTAAAAAAGAGTACCATTCTTTTCCAACTCTTCCAAAAAATTCAAGAGAATGCTTCCAAACTCATTTTATGAAGCCAGCATTACCCCAACAGCAAAACCAAAGAACTACAAAAAAAAAAACTATAAGCCAATATCCCTTAAAAATATGGATGCAAAAATCCTCAACAAAATATTAGCAACTGAATATAGCCCACTTTGTAAAGTGCCTGCCTCTCATGCTGGAGGCCCAGGTTCGAGTCCCCAGCACTGTGGGAATGTGGAATAAACAGACAAACGGAACCAAAATATTAGCAACTGAATCCAGTAGCACATGTAGAAGATTTTACACCAAGACCAAGAGAATTCTATCATAGAATTCCAAAGTTGATTCAACAGAAGAAAAACAATCAATGTCATTAGTAAAATGAAGGAAAGCCCCCACACAATCACCTCAATTGATACAGAAATGACAAATTCAACACAATCTCATGATGAAAATACTGAATAAAGGTAGGAATTGGGAAAACTTTCTGAACATGGAAAATTCATATTGGGGAAACCCACAACAACATCATATGTGATGGTAAAAGACTGAAATCTTTCCCCTAAAATCAAGAATAAGGAACCAGGTGTGGTGGCGCATGACTGTAATCCCATAATAGGAAACTGGCAGGAAGATTGCAAATTCAAAGCCAGTCTCAGCAACTTAGCAAAGCCGTACATCAAAATCAAAATAAAAAGGGCTTGGGATGTAGCTCAGTAGTAAAGGGCTCCTGGGTTCAATCCCCAGTACAAAAACAAAAACAGAAAAAAAAAAAAAAAAAAAAAACGCAAAACAACTTAGTTGAATTGGAAAAGCAGTAGTAATATTATCTATTTGCATAGGACATGATCTTAAATATAGAAAACCCTAAAGAATTTACCAAAAAAGTTAAGAGTTAATGAATTCAGCAAAGTTGCAGGATGCAAAATTAACACGCAATATTCAGTTGCAGTTTTACAGACTATAATGAAAGATCTGAAAGGAAATTCAGAAAACTATTTACATTAGCATCAAAAAAAAAGAATGAAATACTTTGTCATGAATTTAACCAGAAAAGTGACTTTTATACAGTATACAAAGACATGTACACTAAAAACTCTAAAACACGACTGAAAAAAGTTAGAGAAAAAAATTGGAAAGACATCACATGTGCATGAATCGGAAGACTTAATATTTAGATGATAATATGACACAAATTGATCTATAGACTCAATGCAATCACTATAAAAACCAATGTTGTTTTAATTTTTTTTTTCATTTTATTTATTTGTTTTGCAGTGCTGGGGATTGAACCCAGAGCCTCATGAATGCTAAGCAAGTGCTCCACCACGGAGCTGCATTCCCAGCTCTTTTTAATTAAATTATTTTTTGGTACGAGGGATCGAACCCAGAGGCACTTTACCACTAGCTACATCCCTAACCTTTGTTATTTTTTTCTTGTTTTTATTTTGAAACAGGGTCTCACTAAGTTACTGAGGCTAGCCTCAAGCTTGCAATCCTCCTACCTCAATCTCCCAAACCACTAGAATTATAGGTGTGTGCCACCATGCCTAGTTTTTTGTTGTTTTTCTTGTTTGGTTTTGTTTTGTTTTGTTTTTCTTTAGAAATAGTAAAGCCTATACTAAAATTCTTATGGAATATCAAAGATTCTGAATGGCCAAAACAACCTAGAAAAATAAAAACGAATAGGATTCAGGAAGCTAAATTCATGGTAGAATACTTGCCTCGTACTTACAAGTCCCTAGTTTTAATCCCCAGCACCAAAACACAAAACAAAATGTAAGTTCAAAATCTACTCCAAATAAAACAGTGTAGTACTGGCATAAGTGTACTTATACAGAACAATAGAATACAACAGAGAGCCCAGAAATAAACGTCACTTGTATGATCCATGGATTTTCAACAAGAATGCCAAGAACATTCAATGTGAGAAAGGACAGTCTTCAACAAGTGATGCTGGGAAAAATAGAGTCATTTGCAAAAGATGAAGTTGAAGCCTGGATGGTAGTGCACACCTGTGATCCCAGTGACTCTGGAGGCTGAGGCAGGAGGATCACAAGTTCAAAGCCAACCTCAGCAATGGTGAGGTGCTAAGCAACTCAGTGAGACCCTGTCTCTAAATAAAATACAAAATAGGGCTGGGGATGTGGCTCAGTGGTTAAGTGCCCCTGAGTTCAATCCTGGTACCCCTCCCAAATAATTATCCAATGCCAGGCATGATGATTCACACCTGTAATCCCAGCAATTTGGGAGACTGAGGAAGGAGAATCACATGTTTAAGGTCAGCCTGGGCTACTTAGCAAGACCCTGTTTCAAAATTTAAAAAAATGAAAAGGGTTGGGGATATAGCTCAGTGGTAGAGTGCTTATCTAGCATGTGTGAGGATTTGAGTTGGATCCCTAGCACAACAAAACAAAAAACTAAACAGAATTGCCATATGATCCTGCAGTTCCATTTCTAGGTATATACCTAAAAGAATTGAAAGCAAGAGTTTCAACAGATATTTGTACACCAATGTTCATATGAACATTTTTTACAATAGCCCAAATGTAGAAGGAACCCAAGGGTCCAGGATTGATAAACAAAAGGTGACACAGACATAAAACGAAATACTTTTTAGCTATGAAAAGGAGTGAAATTCTGATACAAGGTAAACCAAAAAACACATATTATGTGAAATAAGTTAGACACAAAAGAACAAATACTGTAGGTTTAACTTATATGAGCCACCTGGAGTAGTCAAGTCACAGATATGGAAAGTACAAAGGTGGTTTCCAGGGGTAGGTGTTGCAGTTTGAATGTGATTTGTCCCCCCAAAGATTCATGCACTAGAAGCTTGGTCCCCAGTGTGTTGTTAAGAGATGGTGGAATTTTTGAGAGGTAGGGACTAGTAGTAGAAGGTGCTATAGTTTGGATCTAAAATATCCCCCCAAAGCCCATATGTTATAGGCTTGGTCCTCAGACATGGTGCTAATAGGAGATGGTGGAGCTTTTAAGAGGTGGGGCCTAGTGGAAGAAAGTTATAACAATTGGAGGCATCCCTTGAAAGAGTTATCAGGACCCTAACTTTTCTTCTCTCCTTACCACCTTGTACTGGGAATCGATCCCAGGGCAAGAAACCAACCACAAAGCTAAATCCCCAGTCCTTTTTATATTTTTTTATTTCAAGACAGGGTCTCATGTGTTACCCAGGCTTGTCTCATATAAGATCTTCCTGCCTCAGCTTCCAAGTTCTCTCTCTTTGCTTTCTGGCTGCAATGAGGTGAGCAGGCCTTTTTCACCACGTGCTCCTGCTCCTCACTATAGGCCCAAAACAACAGGGTCAAGCAACTATGAACTGAAATCTCTGAAACCATGAGCCAAAATACAACTTTCTTCCTTATAAGTTGTCTCACAAATTTTGCCACAGTGACAGAAAGCTGACTAGAATAAAAGGTGGTTAGGGAGATCCAAGATGGTGGACTAGAGGGAGGCTGCATTCCTTGTCACTCCATAACTCCGGTTTTAAGCAGAGGATATTTGTTTCTTGGTGAGGCAGTTTTTGCTGCTTATCGGTCCCCTGGCTGTTTACCCCATTTGTCTACTGCAGTCACCTGCAGTCTGCCAGCATATCAACTACTTTTTGAGTGCAGATTGCTCACTGTCTGGCACCTACCATCCGCCATTTGCCTGCCTCTTGCCTGTCTATCGCCTGCCTTTCACCTGCCTTTCACCTACCCATCACCCATCGCCCGAGGTTCACCTGCCGATAGTCCAGATAGTCCGAGAGCAGCCAGTAGACTGACCACAGTCAGTGGAGCGCCAGCTGCCTGCTGTTGCCTGGAAGTTCACTGTTACAGTACCTGCAGGTTTTGTTAGACGTGGCTGTTATCATTTTGAGACAACAACCAGGACCTGTAGGATCCCTGGCCAGACTGACTGAGCCCTATCCCCAGGACCCCTCAGCCCGACTAACAACTCCCTGCCTCGGGGGCCCTCAGACCCACTGACTGCACCCTGCCTCCAGGACCTCCAGCCAACCACACCCACACCCTGTTCTGCAGCTCCCCATTTGCCAACACATTTGGAAGCCACAGCAGCCATCTTGGATAATCCTGGAAGCCATATCTCCCATCTTTAGGTGGGGCAAACCTCATCCTGAGACTCCTGCTAGAGACTAGAAGCTCATTGTCAGGTACATCTCATACATCAGGTTACTGAAGACTGGGAGGTTTGAATACTATATGACTGTTAGAGTGTAGGTTTTTTTTCATCCTTATTGAAAAAATGTGTTTTTATTTCTTTACTTTTCTTGCTTTTTTCCTTTTGTTTACCTGTTCCCTAAGAGTCTCTTTCTCCCTTTTCACATGCTAACAACCAACTTCTTTTGATTACACTCTCACTCTTTCTATGATCTAGAACTTCTATATATTCTTTTCTTTTCTGTCCCATTAACAGCTATATCCTACACCCCTCCCCATCCTCATTGTCCTCCATTAGAAATTGCAGACCTTATTGCAAATCTATTTGTTATACTGACAATTGAACTCATTCTGTTTATTATGACAATAAAAGGTGGTTTAGGTCATTGGGGTTATTGCCTTCTGAAGGGATTAATGTAGTTTTCTTGGGACCCCAGTTATTCCATAGAAAATTAGTTTTTATAAAAAGAGCAAGACTAACTGGGAAATAACTCAATGGTAGAGCACTTGCCTAGCATGTGTGAGGCCCTGGGTTCAATCCCCAGCACCACCACCAAAAAAAAAAAAAAAAAAAAAAAAAAAAAGGCAAGGACTGATCCCTGAATCTCCCGACATCCATACCATGTGATGTGATGTCTTCTGCACAACGTCTCACCAAGGTGATGTCATCCCCCATGAAGGCCTCACTGGAGCTATACAGAAACTGGCATCACACTCTTAGACCTGCAGAACTGTGAACTAAACAAACTTCTTTATAAGTACCTAACTTCAGGTATTTTGTTATTGCAACAGAAAAGGGATTAATATAATGGAGGAAGGAGGGGAATAGGTTATCAGGGACTTCTTGTTTAATGGGTACAGAGTTTCAGTTTGGCAAGATGAAAAAATTATGAAGATGATGGTGAGCAGTGTACCAAAATGTGAATATGCTTAATTTAAATGAATTATACATTTAAAATAGTAAATTCCATCTCATGTATATTTTACCACAATTTTTGGAAATTCACCTATTCCACCAGGGACAGTAGCACATGCCTGTAATCCCAGTGACTCGGCAAGCTGAGACAAGAGGATCTCATGTTCAAAGTCAGCCTCAGCAGTTTAGCGAAGTCTAAGCAATTTGGTGAGACCCTGTGTCAAAACAAAAATAAAAAGGGCTGAGGATGTAGCTCAGGGGTTAAGTACCCTGGGTTCAATCCCCAGTACCAAAAAATAAATAAATAAAGAGAGAGAGAGAGTTGCGAAAGCTGCAATCCTTCTACTTCAGCTTCCAGAAATGCTGAAGTTATAGGCATATGCCACTGCCAGGCCTATTTTAATGAGTTTTAAAATTTAAGAATGAACGGGCTGGGTCTGTAGCTCAGGGGTAGAGCACCTGCCTAGCATGTGCAAGGCACCAATTTCGATCATTAGCACCACATAAAAATAAACAAAATAAAGGCACTTTGTCTATTTACAACCACAAAATTACAAAAAAAAAATAAGAAGAAGAAGAAGAAGAATGGTTGTTAAAGACAGAATTTTATTTCAGAATTTGATCCTGGTTTCTGATCCTAGTACATCTGACTCATCCAATAAATGTCTATTGAAGGAAAGCAAAAAGACCACAATGGGGTTTGGGGTTGTGGCAGAGCACTTTTCTGGCACGTGTGAGGCACTAGGTTCAATCCTCAGCACCACATAAAAATTAATAAATAAAGGTATTGTGTCTATCTACAACTAAAAAAAAAAATTTAAAAAGACCACAATGATCTACCTGTTCATACTCACTGATATGGTTATATTTTTTTAAAAAGGAAAGAAAAATAGCTAGTGTTGGCAATGATAGAAAGAAATAGGAATTTGTGTACATTAGTGGGAATGTAAAATGGTATAGCTGCTATAGAAAATAGTTTGGTGGTCCCTCAAAAAGTTAAACATAAGGGTCTGGGGATATAGCTCAGTTGGTAGAGTGCTTGCCACACAAGCACAAAGCCCTGGGTTCAATCCCTAGCATGGGGAGAGGGGAGTTAAACATAGAATCATCCCAAGACCTAACAATGCTGTTCCTAGATGTACACCAAAAATAATTGAAAAAAATACTCAAACAAGTACTTGTTCAAAAATTATCACACTGGGGCTGGGGAGATAGCTCAGTTGGCAGAGTGCTTACCTTGCAAGTACAAGGCCCTGGGTTCAATCCCCAGCACTGCAAAAAAAAAAAAAAAATTATCACACTGAAACTTGAACCCCTCTGGATATTTGGTGATACTAAGAAATTAATTGTTGATTTGGAGAGGTGAGGGATCATGGTATTGTGTTTATATTTAAAAGGGAGGCATTTGTCTTTTAGAAACAAATGCTGAAATACAGATGTAACAAAAAAAAAAAGTGATTACAGCAGCATTCTTCACAGAGGCCAAGAAGTGGACACAGATGAGTTGACAAACACACTGTGATATACACGTGCAATGGAATAACATCCAGCCATGAAAATAAATAAAATACTGATATAGGGTACAACTTGGATGAACCTCAAAAACATGCTAAATGAAGGGAAGCAGACACAAAAAGTCATATTTTAGGAGGAGAATACTGGACGATTTAACCCAGAACAATTTAACTTAGGTACATCCCTAGCCCTTTTTATTTTTTTAATATTTGTTGTTGTAGATGGACACAATACATACATAAATTTATTTATTTGTTTGTTTATTTATTATGTGGTGCTGAGGATCAAACCCAGGGTCTCACATATGCTAGGCAAGTGCTCCACCACTGAGCCACAACCCCAGCCCTCTAGTTATTTTTAATTTTAATTTTATTTATTTATTTCGGTACCATGGACTAAACCCAGAGGTGCTTAACCACTGAGTCACATCCTCAGCACTTTTTATTTTGTTATTTTTGAGTCAGGGTCTCACTAAGTTGCTTAGGGTCTTGCTAAATTGCCTTGAACTTCAGATTCTCCTATTTCAGCCTCCCAAATCACTGGATTAAGACATGCCTCACTGTGCTCGGCAAGGTCACATTTTTTTTTTTTTTCGGTACTGGGGATGGAACTCAGGGCCATGTGCTTACAAGGCAAGCACTCTACTGACTGAGCTATCTCCCCAGCCCCTATGATTCCTTTTAAATGAAATATTCCAAATAGGCAGATCTCTAGAAACATAGAACATAGTAGTGTTTGCTAGAGGATCACAGTGGGAGTAGAGGGAATGAGTGGTAATTACTTAATGTGTTTGGGGTGTTCTTTTGGGTTGATGAAAAACCTTGAAACTAGAGAAAGGTAGTGGTTGCATGATATTGTGGGTATACTCAATATCACCTAATTATATGCTTTGAAATAGTTGATTAATTTATTTTTATTTATTTATTTATTTATTTATTTATTTATTTATTTTGGCAGTCTTGGGGATTGAACCAGGGAACTTATACATGCTAGGCACTGAGCTATAGCCCCAGGCCCTAAAATAATTAATCTTGTTTTACAAATTTCACCTCAATTTTCTGTTTGTTTTTGTTTTTGTACTGGGGATTGAACCCAGGGGCAGTCTACCACTGAGTTAAATCCCAGTCCTTTTTATTTTTTATTTTGAAACAGGTAGGGTCTTGCTAAGTTGCTGAGGCTGGCCTTGAATTTTCAATCCTCCTGCCTCAACTCTGAAGTCACTGGAATTACAGGCATGTATTCTGGAGTCTGTCTGAATTTTATCTCAATTAAAACAAAAACAAAGGGCTGGGTTGTGGTCCAGTGGTAGCGCACATGCCTAGCACACGTGGCCTTGGGTTCAGTCCTCAGCACCACATAAAAATAAAATAAAGGTATTATGTCTACCTACAACTGAAAAAGTATATATAATATTTAAAAAAGAATTAAAAAAAAAAGCAAAACCAAAAACTTATGACAGCCCTTGGTTTAGCTGTTGTGAAGTTTTATGGGGATTGTCTTTTCTCTAAACAACTGCCCCCAAATTCCTAAGACAAAAAAGACAAATCTATAAAGGGTACACAGGAACTCTTTTTAAAATTTTTTTAGTTGCTATATACCTTTATTTTATTAATTTATTTATATATGATGCTGAGAATCAAACCCAGTGCCTCACACATGCTAGGCAAGCTCTCTACCACTGAGACACAACCCCAGCCCAGGAACTCTTTATACTATTTTTGCAACTTCTTCTTGTCAGTCTACAATTATTTCAAAACAGAAGTGTAAAAGAAAAATGGCATATGATTGTGGCTGCTCTGTGGCTCCCACCTTTAGGTATGAGAGACTGCCTATCCTCTTATAACCCTGGGACTCATCCCAGGCAATAGACCTGGCAATTAGCTCACTTAGCTTGGGCATCTGTCCTAGTCTGGAGGCAGGACAAGGAGTCTACTCAGAGTATATTCTCACTTTCACTTTTGCTTTCCCTGAAATGACAGAGGAACCAGGAAGAAGGCTGTAACCAGCAGCTTTCTTTAGTCCCTTGGCTTTGCTGCCTGTTTGCAATAGTTACAACCCCTGCTGGTGCCACTTCCCACACAGAGACTGTAGCTGTGAGTGCCAGGCTTGAAGATGGATATCCTGGAGCCTTCCATGTTGCTGGATGAGGAGCTATACTCCAGACAGCTGTGAGCCTTGAGGTGGAATAGGGAATGGGGTGGTGGCCTTCAGACCTCTCTGATCTCTAGATGCCTGCCTCCTACTTCTCATCCACAGGTATGTGCTGGGCCCACTTGCCATGCAGAGGATTCAGACAGCCAAAGTCCTGCTGTCTGGCCTGCAAGGCCTGGGGGCTGAGATAGCCAAGAACCTGGTCCTGATGGGGGTTGGCAGCCTCACTCTGCATGATCCCCATCCCACCTGCTGGTCTGACCTGGCTGCTCAGGTAAGGGTCCTGAGGGGCTCTGGGATGTCAGACCAGGATGGGGACAGAACCCAAGCGGAATCTCTTGGCTCAATCTGCACTGGATGTCTCCCTAGTTTTTCCTCTCAGAGAAAGACTTGGAAAAGAACAGGGCTGATGCCTCTCAAAAATGCTTGGCTCAACTCAATGAAGCTGTCCAGGTCTTTGTCCACACAGGTGACATCACAGAGGACCTACTGCTGAACTTCCAGGTAACTTCTCCAGCCCCAGTTTCCAGGCCAGTCAGTTCCCATCTCTACTCTCAACAGAAGGGAAGTCTGGGCAGGTGTTCTGGCCCTGCTGATCAAGGTGTTCACCCAGGTGGTAGTGCTAACTGCCTCAAACCTGGAGGAGCAGCTGAAGGTGGGCACTTTGTGCCACAAGCATGGAGTCTGCTTTCTAGTGGCTGATACCCGGGGTCTTGTGGGGTGAGTGAGACTCCCTTCCCAGCCTACCACATCACAGCCAATAATTGGTCTCAGTGCTATCCCCAGCTCTAAGCTTGCTTCAGTGCCCCTCTGCCCAATCTCAGGCCTTTCCAAGAATTGCCTCCAATTCTGGTCTTCAGTCCCACTCATCTGGTTCCTCCAATCCAGTCTCCAGACCTTTGCCTTAGTAGCCTTTTCCCTACCACCACCACCCAAAAAAAAAAAAATCTCTAGTTTCCAAATCTCTCCCAGCATTTCTTTCCCAGTTCAGATCCTCTAGGCCTATCCTAGTGCCCCCTATCCTTAACCACAACCTGTGAGCCACCTCAGTAATCCCTGCCATCCATACTAGGCAGTTATTCTGTGACTTTGGTGAGAATTTCACTGTGCAGGACCCTACAGAGGCAGAACCCCTGACAGCTGCCATCCAGGACATCTCCCAGGTGGGTGCTGAGGTATGGGCATTTACCTGCTGACTAGGGAAGTATTGGTTGCCAAAGCCTGTGGAAAGCAGGTACAAGCACACTTGAGACAGCCACCTTCCACCCAGGGCTCCCCTGGCATTCTCACTCTGAGAAGAGAGGACAATAGACACTCTTTCTGTGATGGGGACTTGGTGACTTTCTCAGGCATTGAGGGCATGGTTGAGCTCAATGGCTGTTCTCCTCGGCCCATCCATGTACAGGGTAAGTCAACCCCATCCAACCCTGGGCTCAATGCCCAAGACACCACTGAGGGGAACTTAGTCCTGGGGGATGGGTTTTCCTTTTGCCTTTCCCAGGGCGCAGCAGGAGTCAGGATGGGATATGGGAACTACCCAGCTTCAGGGATCATAACTCACTAGGCTAGATCTCTTCCAGAGGATGGGTCCTTGGACATTGGGGACACAACAACTTTCTCCCGTTACTTGCATGGTGGGGTTATTACTGAAGTCAAAAGATCCAAGACTGTGACACATGTAAGTGCAAGTGCATCTGAAATGGGAGCATTTGGGCACCTTCATGAAGGGGCCCACAGTGCTCCAGACCTGACCCTAAACCAAGTACCCCTTGCAGAAGCCCCTGGACATAGCCCTGCTCCAGCCCCAGGTGGTGGCTCAGAATCACCAGCAAGCCCATCGTGCCCACCTCCTACATCAGGTCTTCCGTGCATTGCACAAATTCCAGAACCTCCATGGCCGGCTGCCCCGACCCTGGGATCCTGTAAGTGGTCCCACTGCATCACCCTAGCCTTATTAGAGTTTGAACCCCAGAAGCAATATCCCCACTTAAAAAGAAAGAGGAAGCTGGATTCAATGACAGACACCTGTAACCCCAGCTACCTGGGAGGCTGAGGCAGGAGGATTGCAAATTCAAGGTCGGGCTTCCCTGACATTCTCACTCTGAGAAGAGAGGACAATAAACATTCCTTCTGTGATGGGGACTTGGTGATTTGATAACTTAGGGAGACCTTGTCTTAAAAGATAAGAAGGACTGGGAATGTAACTCAGTGGAGAGCATCCTGCATCCCTGAGTTCAATCCTCAGTATGGAAAAAAAAAAAAGATGAAAACCACCATCTTTAGACTAGAGGCTGGGTCCACAGAAGTATCAGGCACACAGCCTGGGGACCCCTACTATGTCCTAAGCCATCAGAGCAAAGTTGGAAGTTGCACCCAAATTGGTAAAACCTTAGGCTTCTGTCTAGTGCTGAGCTGTCTGGTTATGCTGCCCAGGCTAGCAGTAGGGTTAGACCTTTCCAGTTAGGCTTCTGCTTCCTCTTCTGTAGAACAGGGTGATAGCTGCCTGAAGGCTTTAAGTGTGTGTGCGTCAGGTGGGGTCCAACTCAGGCTGGACTGAAATACCCATAAATTTCCACCCAATAGGTTGATGCAAAGATTGTGGTAGGTTTGGCACAGTCCCTGGAACCACTGAAGGGCCAAGAAGAAGAGCCACTGGATGAGGCCCTACTGCGGACAATTGCCTTGAGTAGTGCTGGTGGCTTGAGTCCCATGGCAGCTATTCTGGGAGCCATAGCTGCCCAGGAAGTCCTGAAGGTGGGCACAATCACAGGCAGGGAGTGGGAAGGAGATGGGGAGGTATGTGGGTAAGTGAAGCACCCAATACCAGGCCATGGCCCTGGAGGTTTCACTAATGTAGGCGCAGCCTAAGCTGGAATCTGAGGGGGTTAGAAGTTGGCAGAAGCCCTCAATCTGAAGTGCCATCCCCTAGGCAATCTCCAGGAAGTTCATGCCCGTGGACCAGTGGCTATACTTTGATGCCCTCGATTGCCTTCCAGAAGATTGTCTTCCCAATCCTGAGGACTGTGCCCCGGTGAGATCCAAGAAGAGGGTGTGTGTGCAAACCTCATTCAAAATCAGGGCTAGGGAAGAAACATAAAGAATGGTCCTAAGGTCTTGATTCAGACAACTCAGTGAAAGGAGATGCAGCATAGGCCAGCAGCCATCACTGACCCTATTCTGTGTCCTCCAGAGAGGCTGCCGTTATGATGGGCAAATTGCAGTGTTTGGGGCTGGTTTTCAGGAGAAACTGAGCCTCCAGCGCTACTTCTTGGTGAGCTGTGGGAGTGAGGATGGGGAGTGTCTTTGGGAGGGCTAAGTCAGGCCCTCAGGCTAAAGTTGCTCCTACCAACAGGTGGGCGCTGGTGCCATTGGCTGTGAGCTGCTCAAAGATTTTGCCCTAGTGGGCCTAGGAGCAGGGGGCTGTGGTGGTGTGACTGTTGCTGACATGGACCACATAGAGCGCTCTAATCTCAGCCGTCAGTTCCTGTTCAGGACTCAGGACGTTGGTGTGAGTGCCAGCCCCTCCCACACCTGTGTCCCAGACTGCCCTCCTATAAGGTCCCATACTCAATATCGTCCTCCTTTCTTCATAGAGGCCCAAGGCAGAGGTGGCTGCTGCAGCTGCCCAGAAACTGAACCCAGACTTACGGGTGACTTCACTCACTCAGCCACTGGATCCCACCACGGAGCACATCTATGGGGAAAACTTCTTCTCTCATGTAGATGGTGTGGTTGCTGCCCTGGACAGTTTCCCAGCTCGTGAGTACCTGACTTGGAGCTCAGCCCCTTGCCCAAGGCAGTGTCAGCCCCACTACTGACCCTCTGCTCCCTTGTCAGGGCACTATGTGGCTACTCGCTGCACCCACTATCTGAAGCCGCTGTTGGAGGCAGGCACACAGGGTACCAGGGGCAGTGCTTCAGTGTTCATACCACATGTGACTGAGGTCTACAGTGGCCCTGCCTCAGCTTCTGAGGATGCCCCACACCCTGTCTGTACTGGGCGGCACTTCCCAAGCACAGCTGAGCACACCCTGCAGGTGAGCACACCTCACCCCACCAATCTCAGCCCTCAGCTGCGTATTTGTTCCTCATATGACACTTTATTGTCCCTCCCTTCCCCCACAGTGGGCTCGGAATGAATTTGAGGAACTCTTCCGACTATCTGCAGAGACCATCAACTGCTACCAACAGTAAGGCCACACAGAGAGGTGGAAGAAAGTCTAGGGCTCCATGCACAGGACTCGGCTTCTAACTTTCTCCTCTTTCCATAGGGCATCTACTTCCCTGGCAGACATGGATAGGCCACAGACATTGACCTTACTACAGGTGGTTCTGGGTGTTCTAAGAGTACACCCACAGACCTGGCAAGACTGCGTGGTGTGGGCCCTTGGCCAATGGCAACTCTGTTTCCATTATGGCATAATACAGCTACTGAGGCACTTCCCACCTGATAAAGTGAGTGGCAAGGGGTTGTGACAGGGCTGAGGGTTCAGGGACCAGACTGAGCCCAACAGCCTATCTTTCTCTAGATGCTTGAGGATGGAACTCCATTCTGGTCAGGTTCAAAACACTGTCCCCATCCCCTGGAATTTGACACCAACCAGGTGAGTGGGAATCCTTGGGGAGCCCTGAGATAGAGACATGGCTCTCAGAGCAGAGGAAGTCACCTCTGTATTCTGTAGAAATGCAGATGCTGACTGCCTTGTTTGTGTATATGTGGGTATTCATATGTGTGGCAGATAGGTTCTCAAACAGATTCATGTGAACCACCTGTATTTATCCAGACATGCTCACTCAGAGCCATGCATCTGCCCCTACTCTTGGTCTTGCTGCAGGATATGCACCTCCTCTATGTGCTGGCAGCTGCCAACCTGTATGCTCAAATGCATGGGATTCCTGGCTCACCAGATCAAACTGCACTCAGGGAGCTGCTGAAAGTATTGCCACAGCCTGACCCCCAGCACCTGGTCTCCACCTTCGCTAGTAGCCTAGAGCTGACTTGGGCTTCTACTGAGTTTGGTGAGACTCTTCACCCCCATACTGCCATTCAAAGGCCTGACCCTGACTTCAACCTGTCCTGAAGCAAGGTAGGGCTTGAAAGCCCTTCAGCCAACTTAGTATATTTCAGTTTCTCTTACCATGCTTTCCTCTAGGTTTAACCCCATCCTCTGACCCCTCAAAAGATCCTTTCCTTGCTACCTACTCTGTATCCCACTTCTCTTGGGAGAGTCTCAGGGAGCTATGGGGAATACCTTGCTATGGCCCCCAGGTGAGGACAGAGTCACATAGGTGCACACATGTGTGCTCACAGTAAAGGTGGGGCTGCTAAGGAAGAGGTTGCAGCATCAATCAAGGGGATTCCTTGATTTTATCAAAAATATAGTAAAAACTGAGTGTGGTGGCACATGTCTACAATCCCAAAAGCTCAGAAGGCTGAGGCGGGAGGATTTTAAGTTCAAAGCCAGCCTGAGCAACTTATCAAGTCACTGTAACTTAGTGAGACCCTGCCTCAAAATTAAAAGTAAAAAGGTTGGGAGATGGCTCAGTGGTTAAGTGCCCCTGGTTCAATCACTGGTACCTCCCCGCTGCCAAAAAAAAAAAAAAAAAAAAAAAAAGAGTGTAGTAAGTGACAGCCTTGGCAGAAACTAAGAATACGCTCTAGACTTCAGGAAGAGTGCAGGAGACAGGGGCTAAGGCTACCCCAACATCCCTTCCCCTGACAGGGCCTGAGCTGTTGAAGGAGCTGCAGGAAGCTCTGGAAGTCTGGGGCAAGGGTCCTCCTCTGAAGCCTCTGATGTTTCAGAAGGTGGGATCTTAAGTTGGGGTAAGGTGTTGGGTTTGGGGTAAGTTGTGGAGGAGGTGAGGAGCAAAGAGGGTAGCTTGAGAGTCCCTGAATTCTCCTTCAGTAGGGACCTGGAAACAGCAACCCTTCCTTGAACCTCAGCCTCATTGTGTGATAAAGGGGAGATAGTGAGCTCCTATCCACAGAACTGTGCAAAGACGTGCTGGGCCTCATTGTGCATGCCTGTAATCCCAGCAACTCAAGAGGTTGAGGCAAGGGGATCATAAGTTTGAGGCTAGCCTGGGCAACTTAGAGAAACCCTGTCTCAATATAAAAAGTAAAAAGGGCTGGGAATATAGCTCAGTGGTAAAGCACTCCTGGGTGCAATCCACAGTACTGCAAAAAAATAAAACTGTGCAAACACTTGTACAGTAGCACACAGTTGGCCATGGTGATAGGCACTGCTGTAGTATTAATGCTACTGTGATTTGGGCCTCACAGGATGACAGCAACTTTCACATGGACTTTGTGACAGCAGCAGCTAACCTTCGATGTCAAAACTATAGGATCCCACCAGTCAACTGTTCTCAGGTAACCCTACCCCTTAGGACTCAGGCCTGGAAGTGGAGGTCAAACCCTAGCTCTACAGCTTAGTTCCAAACCAAATCTCTTGTCCTTGGCAGAGCAAACGAATTGTGGGCCAGATTATACCAGCCATTGCTACCACTACAGCAGCTGTGGCAGGCCTGTTAGGTCTGGAACTGTATAAAGTGGTGTATGGGACACGGCCCCTTGGTGCCTTTCGTCATAGTTACCTGTACCTGGCTGAAAACAACTTCATGCGCTGGGTGCCTTCTCCTCCAACCACCCAGTCGGTGAGCCCTTGACACTCTACCCTTACCCTTGCTAGTTTTTTGTTTTTTCCTGCATCTTCCCAAAGAGGCCCCACTCTAGCTGTGGCCTCACTCCAGAACCCAGACTGTGAAGGAGTTCTCAAGACTCCCTCCAGCCCCCTTTTTGCTATGAAGCCAGGCTGAGACCTGTCAGACACAGGAAGTAGCCGTCAGCCTTTCCTCCCACCCCACTCCAATCCAGGGTCTGGGGGAGCTGCAGCTTTAACTCATTAGTGGAGCCAGACATCCCCACAACCTCCTCCTTCCCAGAAATTACCCTGAGGAGGTAGATAGTGGGGAGGAGGAAATCGTAGGTAGGGGGGACCAGGGCCCCATCCTCGGAAAGAGTCTAGCTTCCTCCTGTAGGGCCCCAGGCTGCCCCCTCCAAGCTGAATTAAGGGGCACTAGACTTGCTGCCAGGAATGTGGGACAGCAGTCCTATAGGAGTGTATATGATTGGCACAGATGTGAGTGCACCAGAGTCTGGGCATCCCTGGTGTGTGGGTATGAAGGGAGAAAGCTTGCACATCTGTGAGCCAGATGGGAATGCAGGCCTTTCCTCAGTGTGGACACGCATGGATGTGTACATGGCTACACATGTGGGTGTTCCTGGGCTTGTGTGCATGTGTTCCTGTGACTACAGGGCTGGGAATGTCTCCAAATTGTGTGCCCAGACTTTGTAGTAGTGGCATTTCCTTGGGGCACAAGAAAGAGGATAAAGGGGATGTTCTCACCAGGGGAGAAGGCAAAAGTCACTAGCTAGTACTGGCCTTTGCCAAGCAGCCCTAAGGTCCCTCTGAACACAACACATAGAACCCGTTTGTGAAACACTCCACCTCTAACCAACACACAGGCTGCCTTTGTCTGTGGAGTGGAGGAAGTGGAGAGGAGACCTCATCTTCCTCTAACCTAGTCTCAGCTTGACCCCAGTGTGTTTTCTGAGGGGCTGGCAAGGTCCCCCATTCTCATCTCTGGCTGTCCGCCACCCTTCTGTCTTCAACTCTAGGCGTCAGAAACTCAAGACTCTTGATACAGGAAAGGAAACTGGACAGAAAGAGGAGGCCTCTATGGACTGTGTCCCTGCTGGGATCTCTGGGCCAGTAGGGTCCCAGTAGTCACTATGCTATTCACTCCTGTGTACCCCAAAGTAGTCAAAGGCTCTGGAAGTAAGGATGAGGGAGTAGGATGCATCCCCCAGCTTCTAGCCTTGCATTTGAGGAAGAAGCAGCTTTATCGGAGACTCCAGTAGCCTAACTCTGGCTTCCTCAGGAAGCACCACCCCCTTAGTTCCCTTCCAACAACTGGCCTGTGTGATGGATCAGTCTGTTTCCCTGTGTGGGCCCCATAGCCCCATTTCCTGTGCTGGCCTCAGCGTGGGCAGGAGGGGGCTGAGACTCTAGGCCCAGATCCCACCCTCTAAACACCCCCCACCCCCGCCCCACTTCCTGCCTCTAATACAGCTCCTCCCCTAGAAAAGGCTGCTAGTAACTGGGACAGTGGTTACCGGTTGTGTGAAAACTCATTCATCCCTACCTCTATCCCCAGTTCAATTGCCTGAAGTGGACCTGTTGGGACCGCCTGAAGGTGCCTGCTGGGCAGCCTGAGAGGACGCTGGAGTCACTGCTGGCCCATCTCCAGGTGTGCCCTGATCCCACTCTGCCCCTAAGCCAAATCCAGCCTGGCCCAGTGGGTATCTGACCTGTATCTGTCTAGGAACAATATGGACTAAGGGTAAGGATGCTGCTGTATGGCCCAGCCCTGCTCTATTCAGCACGATGGTCATCTCAAAAGCAGGCCCAGCACTTGTCCCTCAGGTGAGCCCACAGCCAGCTCTGGATAACTAGGCTCTACCTGCCTCTGGATGTTGAGGATGTGGTACACATAGCCTTTCTTCTTCCCAAACCTATTCTAGGCCCCTCACACTTTCTGAAACATTCTTTCACCAAATGGGGCAAGCAAATGGACTGGGGGTGGGGTGAGGGTAAGAGCCTAAGGAGGGGCCTTTGGGAGCTCTCTACTTAGCCAGCCCCACTAGCCCCGCAATCCTCCCTGCTCAGCTGCCCTTTCATAGCCCACTCCCAGGGGACCCACAGCTTCCTGCCTCCTGCCCGCCCCACCAGCTGCTCCTAAAATAGTTTCAGATGTTTCCTGTCTTAAGCTGCTCCTGCTTCTGGTCCGGGCTCCTGAGGGCTCTGAAGCACCCTCTAGTCCATGCCACGTTACCTTCTGTCTACCTAAGCTCACATGCCCAATCTCCGCTAACCTGCTCCCCCCCCCCATACCAGGGTGACAGAACTGGTTCAGCGGGTGACCGGCCAGGTGCCTGGGCCTGGGCTGCAGGTACTAGTACTGGAGCTGAGCTGTGAGGGTGAGGAGGACAAAACTGCCTTCCCACCTCTGCACTATGAATTGTGTGATAAGCCAGCCACTGCCCCACCACTTGGCTCTATGGAGATCTGCCTAAAAACCCTGCATCTTGAGCGCACAGCAGACACTCAATAAATGCTTGTTGAAGGAAGGCATAGTAGAAAACATGGATGACAGGACACAGGGCAGTAAAGCACATGGGCAAGTGACATGGGCAAGACAAGACCCCGAAAGGGAAAGAAAAGACTTCAGATTTGCCTCCTGAACTGTGTCTCACAAGGCTGGGGCTGCCACCTGGAGCCTCAGGGGTATGGAACCAATCATCTAGAAAAAGGCCTTTATTGTCCCAGGCTGGAAGGCAGGGTCAAAGATAATTGACATCATTGTAGATGATGGGCTGGCGACTTCGGCAGCTCATGAGGGCTGCAAAGCGAGATAGGTCTGCAGGCAGTTCATGTTCTGGGCGAGGTGGGCATGACAACCGCTTTCCCACCATAGCTGCCCGCCGAGCCCTCGCCAGCTTGCGCCGCAGCTGCTCAGAGAGACTAAGCAAAAACTGGGGGGGGCGAGCCCGGGCACGGGGCATGCCTCCATCACCCATCTCACTTGCTGCCTCAGGCAGTTCCATCCAGTTGTGAATTAAGTCAGCAAAACAGTTGTCCCCCAGCACCAGGGGCTGGCGACTACGTCCCCTGTTCAGTAGAGCAGCTGTCCAGTCCTCTGCTTCCAATCCCTGCCAGTGCTCCAGGCAGGCATCTGGAGTAGACTTGGGCCGTGGACGGTGGACAGGTGGTATGCTGGCTACAGGTGCCCTGTTAAGCAGGGGGAGTCCACTGACTGAGAGGCGCTGGGTTTGAGGGGGTCGTGCTGGTACTGCTGGGCGCCGGAGTACAGACAGCTCTTCCTCTTGCCATGTGCTGCCTGATACTTCTGAGAAGCCAGAGTCCCAGTCCAGGGTGTGCTCCCTGGGGCCCCTCAAGTCTGCACCCCTATCTTCTGCCACCAAGACTTCTTCCTCCTTTTCCTCTTCCACACAGCAGACAGAGTCCTCTTCCAAGGCATCTGAGGCCCTAAGTTGGTGGCCAGGCTGCACACCAGGGTCAGTTTTAGTTGGTGGCTGCAAGGGGCCAGGCATAGGGGATGAGCCTGTGTCCCGACCACACAACTAAAGGGGAAGAAAAGGGCACAAGTCATAGGGACATTACTTGTCGCCACCCCTGCATGCCCGGCCAGGCCAGCCATGAGAACAGAGGATCCAAGAGGGCTTGGATAGGTGTGCTAGCCTGGGTAGCAAGGCAGAAAGTGAGCACAGGACTGGCATAGGGGCACAGAACATGAAGCTCGTGTGGCTTCCATTGCAGACCTGGTGGCAGTCTGGCAGGCTGCAGCACGCATGGCCGGGCAAGTCGGCACCCGCCACTGGGGCGGGCCGGCAGGGTTGCAGGCCTGCATCGGGAAGTAAGTCCTGCCCAGGGTTTGGAGGGGGGCATCCTGTGCCTCTTGGATGATGCAGATCCCCAAAGCCCAAAGCGTCTTTCAGAAAAAGACATAGTACTTGCTCAGTAAGGGGTAGAGGAAGAAGGTACAGGACAGTCAGAGGTAGGGGGTGTCTACAGCAACGCCAGCACCTCTTTAGATCCTTGGCGCCTCTGTCCCACCTTCAAAAGAAGTCCTCCCCACTATCCTCCTCCCCCGCCGCCCAGTCCAGATGGGCAACTGTTACTTGATGCCCAGAACGGCTCTCAACCCTCTGAAACCCAAGGCGGGTCATCTGGGCCAGCTGCACCGCCCCGCCCTGCCCCGCCCCGCCCCCATTCCGCCTCGAATGGGCACGCGGACGACCCTGCACCCGTTTGTTTTTCTGGCGGGGCGGCAGCCGGGCACCCCACTCACGTCCTCACAACCACACCCACACCCAAGCCTCACCAATTCCCAGCGGAGCTGGCTCAGGAAGCTGTCAAGTCGAGTGCTGTGCATGTCGAAGCTGGAGTTCCCGCCAGCTCTGCCAATTTCTCCTCGACTCCCAGCAGCAGCCGCGCAGAGAAGACCGGGTGGCCAGCCAGCGGCGTCCTCGCCCTGCGCCTTGCTGAGAGAATTCTCGCTCTGCTTAACTCCCGCCGTCGCCGCCGCCCCAACATCTGGCAGCCGCGCCCCGCCCCCGGCGCCGCAGTCGATGGGGGCGGGGCAAAGTTGTAAAGGCCCGGCTCTTGGAGCTTGGCAGGATGAGTGACTTGAGCGTCCAGTCTCCTCACTGGCTTTTCGGGGTGGGGCGGGGCTGTAACTGGAAGCTGGACAGGGACCATCCCGGACCCCTGATGCCTTGGGAGGTTTAGCTAACCCTGCGTTCATTGCGTGACGCGGTACAGGTCCTTTCCCCGCGGTGGTCTCAGCTTCCCCATTTTTCCGTTGGTGAAATAGCGGTCCCTCCCACCAGGACCTCGTGGTGCTTCCACATGTGGGGACAGCGCCAGATCCTTGTACCCGGCAATTTTGTGACCCATTCGGGGTATGACCCTTTCCTGAGGCTGACCTCGACAATCCCTGGAAATGATAGGAGCGGGGTTCAGCCCCTCTGAGTACTCAGAGATTGCAGGACTTTACAGCAGCGTAGGAACCGGCTACGGAAATCCCAGCCCCAATGCCGTCCCGCTCTGTGCTAAATTAGGCTTGACCGCCCTCTAGTGGAGAGCGCGCGTCTAGCTAGCTTCAAGTCCAGAGGAGACTTGGAACCATTCACTGGCCCTCTGTCTGGCACCACGTAAAGACTGAGGGTCGGTGTGCAGGTTGGAGAGCGCGATGTTCTTTAGAGAGAATGATCAGAACCTGTCCGCAGAGGTCACTCCATGATCAGAGGCTAGGTTAGGGTATAGTCTAACAGGAAACAGGCTGTACCTGTCAGCGAACAGGAAAATATGGGGCAATAAGGGCAATGGGCTAGTGTGAACGAGAGGTCTCTCAGAGCAGGTGACATCAGGGTGCAATCTGAGTCATTGGGAGGAGGTCCAGAAGAGGGGCATTCTATCCAGTAGGGGTGGCGTTCGCCTCCAGTCCTGGCTACTTGGGAGGCTGAGGCAAGAGGATGGTAAGTTGGAGGCCAGCCTGGGCAACTTAGTGAGGTCCTATCTCAAATTAAGATTTAAAAAAAAAAAAAAAAAGAAAAGAAAAGCAGAGGATGTACCTCAGTGGTAGAGCACTTGCCTACTGTGCATAATGCCCTGGGGTCAATCCCCAGTAACACACACACACACACACACCAGGATGTGCTGCATTCTAAGGGTCAGCCAGTATAAAGATCCTGAGGGACAAAAACTGGACAGGCCTAAACATAAAGTAGGTCCAGGTGAGTGTGATTAGTGGTGGTGGAGACAGTAAAGAGGTATGCAAAACCAGGCTCCCAACAGCCTTAGAGGGGAATATGGGTTTCGTTTTTGGTGGGATAAAGAGAACCAGTTCTTTTGTAGCAAATGACCTGGACTGGTACCTGTTAGATAATCTCAGCTGCTTTGGGAGAACAACTCTGTAATAAGAGTGGATGCTCCTGCCTTCATCCAGGCAAAGGAGGTGAAGTTTTGAGCTTTGGCACAGCAGGCAGACAGAAGAGAACCACTTTAGGGTATGGTTTGAAGCTAAAATCAAGTCTTGTTGATGCATAGATGTGGGTAGGGAAAGGGGCGCACCACACATGACTTCTACATTTCTGACCTGAGCAGATAGTTGGGTGGAATTGCCATAATTGATCTGGGAAATACTGGAGAAGAGTGGAGTTCAGGAGGGAAAAAAATGATCATTTGTAGACAGATGACCCTGGAGGAGATGCAGGGTCAGTCACTATATGTATGACTCTGGAGCCGGGAGAGAGATCAGCACTGGGGACTTGAACTGGGAGACAAAGTCAGCTGATATTCATTCTTTCTTTCCTTCCCTTTTCTCCTCCTCCTCTTCTCCTTATCCTCCTTCTCCTTCTCCTTCATTCTGGGGATTGAACCCAGGGCATTTTACCATTAAGTTACATCTACAGTCCTTTTCATTTTTCACTTTGAGACAGGGTCTTATTAAATTCAAGCTGACCTGGAGCTTGCAATCCTCCTGCCTCCTGCCTCAACCTACCAAATAATGGGAATTTCAGGTGTTTGCCACTGTGCGCAGTCTCCAGTGGTCTGGAGAGGTGCACCTGGGTCTGGATGAGACTGGGAACATGAGTGTAGACAGAGATGGTAAGCAGTGAAGACTACCCTGGAACATCTCACTGGATAGAGGTAGAAGAGATGAAACAGAACCAGCAAAAGAGTTGAGGAAGAATAGTTGGGAAGTGGGAGAAACCTGAGAGAGTATGGAGATTTAGGAACCAAAGGGAGCAAACATCAAATTCTGTGGAGAATGTGAGGATGGAGAACAAACTGCTGGCTACAGAGCTCAGTACAGTGGCATGTGCCTATTGTCCCAGTTATTCAAGAAGCTGAGGCAGGAGGAACACTTAAGCCTGAGCAACATAGCAAGACTCTGTCTCAAAACAAAATTCCTGACTTCAATGATGTATAAATCATTGAGGTCCCTGACAAAGGGAATTTTGTGCAGAGAGAAGAAAGTGAGAGGTACAGAACTGAAGATAGCAAGTGAAGAAAACGTAAAAAAATTGACATAGAGGACAGGGCTCATAGCTCAGTGGAGAGCACTTGCCTAGCACATGTGAGGCACTGCATATAACTAAATAAAATAAAGGTCCGTTGACAACTAATTTTTTTTTTAAATTGACATAGAGGGGCTGGGGAGATAGCTCAGTCGGTAGAGTGCTTGCCTTGTAAGCACAAGACCCTGGGTTCAATCCCCAGCACCCCCCCAAAAAAATGACATAGAATATAAATATAGTGAATGGACAAATTTCAAAGATAGAGTTCAGGGGCTGGAATTGTGGTTTAATGGTAGAGTGCTTTCCTGGCATGTGTGAGGCCCTGGGTTCAATACTCAGCACCACATATAAATAAATAAAAGATCCATTGACAACCAAAATAATTTTTCAAAAAAAAAGAGTTCAATAAATGTTAAAATCTGTAGACACTCGTGCAACTGATACCAAGATCAAGATATAGGATACCCTGGCCAGACACAGTGGTGCATGCCTGTAATCCTAGCAACTCGGGAGGCTGAGGAAGGAGGGTTGCAAGTTTGAGGCCAGTCTCAGCAATTTAGTAAGGCCCTAAGCAACTTAGCAAAACTCTGTCTCAAAATAAAAATTTTAAAGGGCTAGGAATACAGCTCAGTGGTAAAGTGCCCCAGGTTCAATCCCTACTACCAAAATTAATTAAAATACAGCACATCCTTAGCCAATCCAATCCAGGAAACTACCTTGTGTCCCCTCCAGTTGATATTCCCATAGGTAAATACTACTTTTCTATCTACCACCAAGATTTGTCTGTTGAATGCAGACAAATTTTGAGAGATTTTGTACACAGACATTCTAATGGTGTGTGGGGGAGTGAGTGGGGTAGATTTGGGTTCAATTTTCCTGGATGCTGTGCTTACTCTGTCTCCGAGAACAGTGTGATCACCATCTGTATCACATCCCCTTAGGGTTGTAATAATGAATGGGGGAATTCACTGGGAAGCAGTGGAAAATGGGAATTTTTCAGAGCTCTAGAAGCCTGCCAGGGATGTACAGCTCAGTCGCCAGGGATGGGTGGGGCTGGAGTCTAGAAGGCCCGCCTGCCCAACTATGTTTGAGCAACTGACCTGGCAACGGGGTGGACCTGACAAACAGCCTCCTTTACTGTCTCTTCAGGCCACCATGGTGCTGCTCAGGTTCCTGATGCTTCTTTTTGCTCTGATTGTCTCTGGTGAGAAGCTGGTGTATGGGGGTACACCAGTTTTCCTTTGGAGTTCTGACCCTTAGATAAGCTACCCTGCAGGGTGGGGGTTGGGGGAAATTCAGAAAGGGTAAGGGTTTGAATTCCCGATCAGCTTTTCTTACCTTTGTTTCCTCAACCAGTTCTCTCTCCCCATCTATGAAATGTCAGATGTGGGGAACAAGGACAGAACTTGGATGTTTGATCTCAAGGTGTTGTCAGGCCCTGCAGCAAAAGGGTGGGACTGTGTTTGCAAGTGTGGTTTCTTGAGCGTGGTTGGCCTCCAGTCTGAATTATCTGCTCCCCACAGACCTCCACAGTCTACCCTGGTTCATAAATGTCTCCGAACGCGAGGGCCCTGGCACCATCCTTCAGTCTTTCTCGTTCAACTGCTCCTCCCACATGCCCACCCTGGAATTGGTCAATGTGCAACCACCTACCACCTTCTTCAACCCACCCAGCCTGACTAGGTGGCAGGGGATCTATGTGGGAAAGGTAGGGTCATAGGTACAACTGGAAACTGGGGACACAAGGCGGACTTGAAATTCCCCAAGCCAGAGGTGGTATAGAAAGACAGAGAGACTAGGCCCCACATATTACTGCCTACCCACCACAGGTGACCTTGAGCAGCTCAGCTCGGCTGGATGCCCTGGCAGTAAACCACTATGAGCTGCAGCTGCGGTACACATGTGGCAACCTTGTGATGGAGGGACCACTCTTTGTGGATGTGCAGCGGGCCTCTGGCCATGTCCAGTGTGTTGGTCAATTTGTTAGCCCAGGTGAGACCAGGGGCAGCAGGCAGGGGTGGGCAGGCATGACCTGAAGAAAACCTCCCTGATCTTCCCTCTGTTCAGGTGGGGAAATCATCCAGGTGCCAGAGACAGTCAAACCTGGGGCCCAGTTATACACGCTGCTGCTCCCAGGCCTAGAAGTCCAGGGAACTCAGGTAAGCCCAGCAAACAGGACAGTGGATGACATCTGTGTGTGTGGTGGGGGATAGGGAATAGAAGTTCACCCCTGCCTGGCCAGCGACAGCCTGCAGAGGGACCCTGCAGTCCACAGCTGAGCCTGTGCATGATGCCTGTTCTTGAAGAAAGCCACCAAAGGTTACCCTTTCCCCAGTGACCATGGTTGTTCCCACAGGGACATCTCAGGGACTGAGCTTTTCTTTCAAGTTCTCCTATGTGTACTGAGTTCTCCATTACAATTTTATAATTTTTTTTTTCTTTTTTGGTACTGGGGATCGAACTCAGGACCTTGTGCTTGTGAGGCAAGCACTCTACCAGCTGAGCAATCTCCCCAGCCCAATTTTATAACTTTTTGTAACCCCCACAAAGAAACATAGTTTTAAAACAAAATAATCGGTTTTAAAGCAGAAAGGATTGAGGATCAGGATCAGAATTCACAGTAGAGGGCAGAGAGCCTAGGCAGAGCATGGAGACCAGATGTGGACATGTGCCTCCTGGGTTGTTGAAGTATATTGAAAGCAGTGTTTGGGGCACTAGAGGCTGGATGGGGCTGCTAGCCTCTCTGTTCTCTCAGATAAACATTATCAGTGCCCAGGATCCTCCATACTTCCCTGGACCTTTCTCCATCAGTGAGCAGGGTTGTCTGCAGGCACCATCTCAGGGTCTCAAAGGCCACGCTCAGAAGGTAAGCATGACTTGGGACCTGGGGATATATATAGATTGGTCATCACCTTCCGAAAATTTGTTGCCTCTCCCTCTCAAACCTGTATATGCTGCCCCTTGTAAACTACCCTCTCACTTTGGCTGGCTTCTGGAGTTTCATAAAGAGAAAGAGTACCTCTAACAGAAAAGAGTATTTAGGGCAATCACACTTAAAGAGAAAGTTCTGGGTTAAGTGTCCAATAAGGATGTTAGAGAAGTTCCTTCTTTAAAACTTCCACCTCTTAATAATTGACTCTTAGCAACTCTAATCCAATAATTCACATTGTAAATGACTCAGATATCACTTTCTTGAGTTGTTTGCAACCTAACAGAAGAATTTATGTCCCAAAGGTGTAGGACTCAAAGTAATACTTATTAGCAGAGTGACTGATTATAAAGAAGAATAGATGTTGGCATTCCTTATGGAGGTCTTGAGGGGAGGCCTGAACAAAGACATAGAGGTGTACATACACTGAGGTTCCCTTCCTATCCTGTACGTTCTGTAGATCTTTCGGCTGCAGATCTCAGTGTTTTTTGGACAAGGCCAAAGCTGCCAAGGGATGCTGATGGTGAAGGTTTTGCCTGTTCCCTCCAGCCAGGTCTCTTTCCTGTAAGGCTCTCCTAAACCAGGGGAACAATGGGGGAAGCTGATCTAGCACCAGGAAATCAGGAGTCCTGGTAGGGTGCAGGGTTGCTGGAACATTGTAGCTCTGTTAGGAGGGAAACTCCAGGGAAGGAGGACACCACCCTCCTAGCACCAGGTGAGAAGGAGCAGGCAGAAGACAGTGCTTCACTTTTGGTCCAGACAGAAGACCCAGAGTATCACCATTCCTGAGGACAAAGTTCCTGGAAGCAAGGTGGTTCAAGTCCAGGCTAGGGGCTTCGACTTACGCTATGAAATCTTCTCTCCAATGCCCAGCCCACTCTACTCCATTGGAAGCGGTGAGGGGCGAGATGGGGGGGGTGTACATGAATGCCTCTGTAGCTGATTCAAAGGTGAGCCCCTATGTGACCTTATCCACCTGAGAAAAGAGTCAGAGCCAAGGCTGTGAGTGGGGCAAGGTCGGGTTGGGGTCTTAACCCTGGAGTAGGAGGCAGGAGGAGTACCAGCCGCTTCCAAGGGTGAGGCTGTTAGGGGGTGGGAGGCGAGCTCTGTTTTTCTGCTCTCCCACTGCTCCCAGCGGATGGGGTGGTCCGAACCACCGTGCCCCTAGAATTGGCTCACGCCCGAGGTGCAGCAGTCACGAAGCTGCAAGTGAAGGCCTTCGAGCGGCTTCGGCCATGGGCCAGTGCGGAGCTGGATCTCACTGTGAACGTGCTCTCTGTCAATCGCTGGCCCCCACACTGCATTCCAGCTCTTCTGGTGTGAGTACACAGGAGCCTTGCCTGACTGCAGGGTTAAGACTAATATTTGTGGCTCATAACTCAGCCAGACTCCCGCCTTGCTGTGGTCCTCCACTCCCAGGACTCAAATCCCAGAGACCTCACCTGTGGGCACCGTGCTGAACACACTCACTTGCACTGACCCAGACTCTACTGGTGCCACCCTGGACTACCAGCTGTGGCTCCACAGCCCTCCTGACCTTGCCAGTCTCTGCCTTCGTGACAGGGTCCTTGAGGTGCCGGGCTCCCACTCCCAGGACCACTTGTAGGATGCTTGGGGCAGGAAGGGGTGGGTGGGCCAAGGCACTGAGACCATGAGGATGGGATTCCATAGTTATTGAGCCAAACTGCTTTTCATTCTGCAAAACAGTGGACCGGGGTGGATGGCCTGACCTGAGGTAGCCCAATATAGCTCATGGTTCTCCCAGGTCTTACTCTCTGACCCCTCTGATCAGGTGAATGCTACGTTGGACTGTGATACTCCTGGGGCCTGCTTCCAGCATGCAGCCTCCATCCTGGTGCTTGATCACGGTCAACCCCAGATGACCAGTGAGTGGCCATACTTAGGCCTGGACTTTCAGGACAGGGTTATTCTGTCTACCATCCCACTCCCAATTCATAGCCATCATTCCTCCCTCAGAATCCAGCAGGGCAGGGTTTCCATTTTAGACTCCTAGGGCGTCTCTCTTACACCTCCAGCAGGGAAGGGCTATTGCCACCTTCTCTCCAACTTTCTTCCTCCTTAGAGCCCCAGAGCAGGGCCATGTCTCCTTCCTCAGACCCCCAAGGCAGGGCTGGGGCACCCAGGCCAGTCCCTTGACTGCCAAATGGTCCCCAGCTGAGGTGCCAGTACTGGTGATGGTGACACCTGTCAATGAGTTCACTCCAGCCTGTGCCCCACACACATTCTGGGTTCGGGAAGATGCAGGGCCCCACACTCTGCTGGGCACTGTGTTGGGCACGGATATGGATTACCCACGCAACAGCATTGAGTACTACACAACTGGTGGACCTTCTATCTTTGCTGTGGACCATCTCAGTGGTATTTACACTCAAGGGGTAGGATGGAGAGGTGGGGTCAGAGTTGACTTTGCAGGCTGAAGCTGTGACCACACCCTCTAGGAGAGATTCATCTCCTGGGGACTTTGGATTATGAGCAGCAGAGGTTGTACAGGCTCATTGTCCTGCTGATTGACCATGGCCAAGACTGGGACCCCACCTACCACCGCTCAGGTTCCTGTACCATTACCATTGAGGTTGAGGTAATTGAATCCCAAGGTCTTGGAAAGACTTGGGGAGGCAAGAGTTGCTCTCTGGTCTTTTGTTTTTCCCCACTGTGTCTTAGTTTCTGCCATTGGTTGGTTGGAGCTGGTAGAACCTCACTGTGGAAAGCATTAGAACCTACTATCTAGGTTCTGACTGTAGTAGGACAAAGCTGAGGTGCTGGTCCCGGGGGGTTTGGGAAATGGTTCAAGCTCACTCCTATAATGTGGTATCTTTTCTGCAGGATGTGAATGACCATCCCCCTGAGTGTGAGCCCCCATTTCAGGAACTTACAATCTATACTACTCTGGGCCATAGTGTGGAGGTGACCAAAGTGTCATGCTGGATCCCCCAGGAGCCACAGCGCCTGACTTTCTCCTACAGCATCATGGGAGGTATGGGTTGAAGGGGCCACTAAGCTGTGGGTGAAGGGTAGGCCACAGCCAGCAATGGTCTCCTTCTCCTGCCATTCTGATTTCAGAAAATAGCAAGAACCAGTTCAGAATGCAAGAGGCCATCCTGGTGCACAATTACTCTTTGTTGGAGCCTCCTTGGCCAGAACAGTCTTGTACCTATGAGCTACTGATCCATGTGGCTGATGCAGGTCCCTTCATCCCCCACCTCAGCACCACAGCCACCATCATTGTGCATCTAGTTCCCTGGAGGGCCAGCACGGTGGCCACCAGCACCCAAAGAACCACAGTGAGGGGGTTCCTTAGGCTCTCGGGGATGAGCGGGGAGGAATTTGAAGGGTGAGGAGGCCCAGTTTTTCAGGTGAAATGATGGGGAAAGGCATTCTGAAGGAAACTGCTAGTGCAAAGAGCCTGGCAAAATAGAAGAGCAAATCTGGGGTGTGGAGAGGTTTGAAAATTAGATGGTCAAAACTTTTTATAGTCTTGTTTTTGGGGGGGTCAAAGCATTTTGGCAGGACAGTAATAAGGCTGTGACTCTCATTTCAGGTACCCTCAGTGATGACATCCCTGCTTGTAACAAACACAGAGACTTTCTGGCACCCGGAACCCTGGTTTGTGGTGGTGCTGACAGCAACTGGTGCCCTTCTGCTCTTGGCTCTAGGATGGCTGGTTAGCAAGCTCCTTCAGAGGTAGGGTTCCTATCCCCATGCTCTCTTCCTCCTCCAGCTCACCTATGAACCCTGGCTGTGGTTCCACCTAAGACTTGAAAAATAATGCAAAAATTGATGGGTATAGAACTGACATTGAGGAGGGCTGATGCTGACCCTCCATAGGTCTTCAGATAGAGTCAGAGAGACACTGGGAGAAAGTGTTCTTTAGGCAGAGCCTCGTCTTAGGATGGGAATGGATGGCTCAGGGCTTGAGGCTCCGAGTCTGTCATGAATGGGGCATTTCCCCCTATTCCTGACCCCTGTTCTCCTCTTGACATCTGCTCTGCTCCTATAGACTGAATTCCTTGTGGGCATAGAACTGAACCCAGAGGAAATAGGGATAGTAAGGAGGGCATCTAATACAGACAATGATCAAATACCAATAGATGAATGGTACTAATTCCTGGTGCCAACAGGCCTGTTGCCGTTACTGCTTGGTTTTTCTTCCTGGCATTTTAGGTTCACCCAGGTACTTAAGGCTCCAAGCAAACCAGCCCAGGCTCTGATGCTAAACAGGTCAGTCCCCTTTCCAGACCTCTGTGCTGGGAGTCCACCTCTTAAACTCAGGTTGGGGCTCAAGGCCTTATCCTATACTTCTGCTCCTTTACTTTGCCCCAGCATCCAGGGGAATGAAGGATCCATTGAGGGATTCATGGATGCACAAAGGATGGAGATGTCCCGGGCACCCAGCAGTGTCATGAATCTGGTATGTCAACTGACTATCCTGAGTAGCGGGCACTGAGGATGTTCTGGGGTATGCCCTGTCCCTGCCAAGCCTAACTCCTTACCCGTGAATGGCTACCCCTGTGGAAGTGTCCACATCAGCATCATCAGGATGGAGGAAACAGGAGGGGCTCCTGGTCCCTCCATCTGCTCCCTGTGGGCAGGGTTCAACTCAGTGCATCTTCTCATTCTTCTCCTCAGTAGCATTTTTTATGATTGAGCACAGGATGCCTCTGGTCCCCCCTTTTTCCAAACCATTCTCTGCCTGGGCTCTTACCCTATGCCAGAATTCCTTTCTTTTCTCACTCTATCTCAGTATTTTTTCCTACCACCAAGTATTCTCCATCTACGTTTTTGCTGAATTGGATCTGCTCTCACCTACACTCACTCTTCAGCCAATCCTTGTCAAACACTGGTGGGGCCAGGAGATGACTCAGATATAGTTAAGTTCCTGCCCACAGGGGGAAGGGAAATGGTGAGGGGAGAGGTTCTAAGATACTCCAGTGTCACAAGTGAATTATGGCAGAGTAATCTGGCACTGGCCATAGGTGAAATGGTGTCCTGTTTTGGAGACTCAAGGTTGCTGCTTATGCATTTGAGTCAGACCTTAGGAAATTTACTGAGAAGGGAGGGAAAGGATAGGTTGGATTCTACTTAGAAGTGGGGGGTTAAAATTAGGGTCACACTGTAGGTCCTGGAATCTATTCCCTTATAATAAGAGGGGGAAGGAAGTTCTGCTGAGACTAGCAGTGCTCTTTCTATCTCCTGATTATCTGAGCTCAGGTATAGGCCGAGATTACCTGTTCAACGTGAGTTCAAGAGCCCAGCGCTGGCTCTGAGGTCAAGCATCTACTTCACTGTGTGGAATTTCTTCGTCACATGATCATGTTCTGTGATTTCAAGTTGATTCAAAAATAAACAAAATTACAAACAGAATAGTCCCAGACTTGTAATCTATATGTGGGAGAAACTCAGATCTGTGCTTCCTTGTTCTTACTTGGAGAAAGTGCTACATTATGGGCATACCCTAGGGAATGGTAATAGGGAATGGTAAAGTTATTTTTCTTTCTTTTCTTTTTCTTTCTTTTTTTTTTTGTTGTTACTGGGGATTGAACCCAGAGGCACTTTACCACTGAGCCACATCCCTGGCCCTTATTTAATTTCTTTATTTTGAAACAGGGGCTCCTGGTCCCTCCACCTGCTCACTAAATTGCTTAGGCTGGCCTTGAATTTACAATTCTCTTGTCTCAGTGTCCTAAGTTGTTGGGATTACAGGTATGTGCCATCACACCCAACAGGTTATCTTTCTTTGAAGAAACATAATCGTGACTGACATTCTATAGTAGTTAGATTCTGTTATTTTTGTCAGTGACTGAGGGGGCCTCCAGTTGTCTTGTCCCCTCAGAAACTGCTTCCTTTTCCTACCAAGAGGAGGACACTGCTGCTTTTTGAGGGGCCCACCAAATTTCAGGGCAGTTTGCCAATAGTGTGTAGCGGTTTTATTGGGAAGGATCTGGAGCTTTTGCACTGGGTTGAGGAGTGGTGCAGACTTCAGAAAACTGTGCATGGCTAGACTGATGGAAGCCCTCTTCTGAGGGTGCTCCCATTTCTTTCTGATTAATGCACCCTCAATGTTTATTCTGATTCCTCTATTCTCAGCTTTCCCTGTGCTCAGCTGAGCTGCTGTACACAGCCAGGTGACAGATAGCAACTTGTAGAAGAACAGGCCTTGCTGAATGTAATGTTGATCCTTTCTCCACACCCAGCTTGCATCAGATGTCTGACTGCCAGCCCTCCAAGAAGACCTACTGTGTAGGTGGAGGCTACCCCTAATTTGTATACCCCTAATTTGTATACCTCTAATTTGGTATCCCTAATTTGTATCAATCTTCCCCTCCCCTGTTAAGTCTGTGGGTCTGAATCCTCTCTGGGCACTGAACAACCTCCCTTTCTGAGTCAGTATGGTATCCAAAGCCCAGGAAGAAGCAGAGTGCTTTCTGTGGGAAAAGTACTCTTAATGGGGCTTCCACCAAAATGAGTTTTAAGAGCAGGCCTCAGGACCAGCAACCCGAAAGTGGCTATCAGTGGATTTTACTTAAGACAGCTCTAAGGGTTCATTAAATTTTCATTTCTGAGAACCTCGATTTTATCCTCATTTTACAGATAGGGCAACCAAGGCACAGAGAGGTTAAGGCTCAAAAGTCAAACTTAGCTAGTTCAGATATTTGGGTGTGCAACCGGATCATGGGACTGCATTTAGTGTCCTGACTCTGAAGCCAAGCCCAGGGTTCGGTGATCTACATGGAGAAAAAGGAATGATCATTTTTATGGGATTTATATACTGCCTTGGAGGCATGTCATGATAGTCTAGGGCAAAAATGCTGTCATAGGAACTTAAGATATTCCAGGGTACAGAAGATATGCTGTGTGCCAGGGCTTGTGGGATTTAACATCAGGCAGACCAAGTATGGGAAACGGGCCAGGGGCTGTTTGGGCAGCACAAGACTACATGCACCTCAGGATCAGCGAGGAACAAACGGGGAAGCCGCTGAGCTCTTTATATTCTGGAGACAGTAGGAAAAGGCGCTAGACCCAACGTGTGCCTCCACTTCCAGAGGTGGCGTGACCTTGACCCGGCTTCCCTTCTGCGCCTCAGTTTCCTCACCAGAGAACCTGTGTCAACGCACCCCCCCCACACACTTCAGGGTGGGTGACAAATAAAGCAAGTAGCACACCGCTGACATTTCCTAAGTGTGCGCGCGAGTGTGAGAAAATATGGTCGGCTCGGCATGAGGGGGCTACGAACGCAGGGAAGCCAAGGGCGCTCTGGCCCCAGAGTCGCCAGCAAATGCTCAGCCTACAGCAGCTCTGAGAACGGCGCGCATGCGCCTACCCGTGCCGTCATAGTCACGTGCCTCAGGCGTTCTGCACCGGGCGTGCGAGACAGGGCTCTGACTGACTGGCCAGCCGACCGGTCAGCGGGAAGTACTCCTCCGGGTGTAGGGCGAAGAGGCTGTTGATTGGGGATAGCCTCAGTTGAGGGCGGGTTCTTCGCTGTCTTGGTTACTATGACGCCCGGTCCCCGCCCCCTCGGCTGGCCGCCATCTTGTTGTTGATCCGTACCCAGTGGGCTGCGCCGGGAGGTGGACCGAGCGGCCGCTGCGGGGCCGCTGCTGCGGGGCTCAGCCGCCTGTGCTGCCTGCCAGGGGCGGGCCGAAACCTGGAGGCCCGGGGGGCCCAGCTCCCGTGGGGAGCCTTGGGCGCCCGCTGTCCGGGCCGGGCCGGTAAGTGACAGGAGCCGGGTCAAAAGACCCGCCTGATGCCCACGGGTAGGGTGGCGGTGGGCTCGGGATTGAAGTGGGTGCTGTGGGGTCCGGACTTAGGCCAAGCATCGCTGCAACATATTTCCAGTGTCCTTACTGGCAGCCTGTCGAGCCTTGCAGATGCTGGTGCTGAGGCTAGGAAGACAGCCGGGATGGTGATCCAAGAGCCCGGTGCCCTAGGGCGGGCGGGTCGACTGGCTGGCGGGGTATTTGAGAAACAAGCTTTTCTGACCCAAGCGTAGACTTCGCAGACCCAGAGCTCTGAAACGTATCCAATGCTAATCTGGTGCTCTCCGGGGCGTTGTGTTGCTCCCGAGTGGGCGATACACGTACTTCTCTCCTAGGTATCACTTTTGCAAGTGATTTTCAGGCCTTTTGAGACTAAGACTAGACGAAACAGGGCAAAGCCCCCGCGAGCATGGCAGCCTAGTGTCACGGCCCTGTGTGTCTGTCAGGGCGAAGACCCTCTGCCTGGCTTCTTTTCCTTACTCTTTCAGAACATCACGTGTTTTTTGGTGCTCACTGTTTGCTTCCTCTTGAAGGGTCTGGTTAAATGTCCATCATTTATTTGAGACATAATTTCCTTGCAGCTTAAGCACCACTTTTTGGAGTGTGTGTTTTAGGAGAAAGATTATTATGGTGATGACTTAATATCTCCTAAAGAGAGATTCCATTAGTTTGATTTGGAGACAAAGGAAATTTGAGAGTGTGTTAGAATTGGAAAAAGAAATGAAACTTGTTTTTGTTGTTGTGGATGGTCTTGATCTGCCAAATTAGCTTTTATCAGTTGATGAAAACAGACTGTCAGGTCTTTTTCCTGGGAGGGAGAGAATGTTGGAAATTCTGGGCAGAGTATGCAGGTCTAGAAAGAGTTCTATGGACCCTTGGCTTCCTTACACAGTCACCGTGTGTAGTCATACAAAGCCCAAGTAACAATACTTTGTGCACTCCTCTTAGTATAGTGTCACTTCAGAATATTTAATTTTGAGAGAAACCAGCTCCTTGGTCAAGAGATCCTTTTGGAAAGTAGATGCTGAAACCAAAGGAGGCAGGCAACTTGTTGCTGTTCTGATACTATAATTGTGAGGAAACCGAGAAATTGGTAGTCTTTATGTATTTTAATGTCCTCCCTTAGGGCAGTTTTTTTAATCTTTAATGAGATTTTAATGAGTTTTGACCTTAGTAAGATCAGTTCCTTGGGCAGTTCTTGGAAAGAAAGGAAGGATATAATAACTTTATTTTTATGTGGTACTGAGGATCGAATCTAGGGCCTTACGCATGCTAGGCAAGCCCTCTACCACTGAACCACAACCCCAGCCCAGGAAGGATATAATAAAACATTGGAAGTGGCTCAGAACTGACCCAAGCTAAGCCTCCTTCCCCATCCCACTCCCATTAATGATCTTTTAGAAAGAAAGGCAATCACAGGGTTAAATTCCTGCAGTTTATGTTAAAATAACCGTAACTCTAAATGAGGATTCCTATCCTGTTTTGGATATTTGACCTCTTTGAGATATGAAAAGAAACTCTATCCTTAGTCAAGTTCTTAGCACTGACTTTTACATACAACTTTAGGGCAACCAAGGGCCATTAAAGTACATCCTTGTTGTTTAATGCTGTGTTAGAGCTGTCCCAAGGAAATCAGAATATCCAAGAACTTATTTATTTATTTATTTATTTTTGCGGTGCTGGGGATTGAACCCAGGGCCTTGTGCTTGCAAGGCAAGCATTCTGCCAACTGAGCTATATCCCCAGCCCAGAACTTTGTTTTTGTTTAATGCTTTTACTATTTCATGAATATGAGTAGTGTATGATACTTGATTCAGAATGGTTACCCAGAAGTAGCAAATGGCAGTACTTCTGTGCTGGGCATATTTCAAATGGTGAGACAGTTGTTATAATAGCAGGCCCTTAATTTCTTTGTCTATGCATAATTTACCAGTAAGCTTCAGCACTTTAAAAAGGATAACAGATACAATTCAGACTGTGGAGATCCTACACTGAAGTTAGGAACTTTGGCAGACTGCAGGAATGAGATCTGATGTCCTAATGTGGCATTCAACAAAGCACTACTATCCAGCTAGCCCCAACCCATCATCCATACTTTATCCTAATTCCCACTAACCAAATAATGTGCTTAATAATCCATACATATTATTGATCTAGGTTATTCCTCTTTCCAGCTGAATGCATGACTTTTGACCCTGTTTGGGACACCCTGTTTCTTCACCTTAGTCTTATCTCTAGAATCCAGTTCAGGTCTTACCTATCTTCTTTACAAAACACCCATAAAACATTTCAACCTGTGGAGATGCTGCATTCCCTCTGAACTGTAGTGGCATTACAGTCCTTAAATAACAAAACAGTACTTGTTCTTCTAAGAAATTTTTGTTTGACTAGCTGGGTGTGGTGGTGCATGCCTGTAATCCCAGAGAAACATGTGGCCGAAGCAGGAGGATCACAAGTTTGAACCCAGCCTCTGCAATTTAGACCCTGTCTTAAAATAAAAAAATAAAAAGAACTGGGAATGAGACTCAGTGGTAAAACACTCCTGGGTTCAATCCCCAGGACAAAAAAAAAAAAAAAGAAAAGAATTTTTTGACTGGGGTGGTATACACCTATAATTCCAGCTACTTGGGAGGCCAGGGCAGGAGGATCACAAATTCAAGACTACCCTTGGCAATTTAGCGAGATCTTCTTTCTAAATAAAAAATGAAAAGAGCTGAGAATGTAGCTCATTGATAGAGTGCTTCCTGGGTTCAATGTCTAGTACAGCAAAAAAAAAAAAAGTTTCTTCTGGTAGAATCTAACTCCTTTCTGGTAGGGATTATATTTTATACCTTTTTATGTCTTTTTTTTTTCTTTTGCACCTGCCTGTAGTACATGAGAACTAAATGTTTATAAAGATGTACTAAATTTTTCTGAGTTGGAAACACCCTCTGTAATTAAACAAGGAAATGGATGGGAGTGGAAAAGTAGAGATTGGGATTGGTGATCAGGGGTTCTGGTCTCCTACATTTCCTGAGATGCTTGCATATGTTGACTCTAGTACCTTATAAGGGCAGGCCCATTCTCAGTGCTGCAGAACAGAGGCAGACCTTATTAAAAGGGCAGAAATAAGACCTGAAAACTGAAAATCCAAATCTCAAAGGGGCTCTGTGGTCTGCCTCTTTTCCTGGTTAAACTGCTGGTTTTAACTCTTGGAAAACATTAGGTGAGCGTGACACCTGTTGCTAATATTTTTAGATCTTCTTTTTGGTTGGGTCTTGGGCTACTGTAAATGGAATTATTTGTTCCCCTAACACCATAAAGAGCTATGATGGACAGAGATGGGAAAAGTTTGCACTATGCAGTCTATCTCTGGCTTGGGGCACTGAATCTGTGATTTTGCACTGATTTCTTCCCCCTACTACTTGGGATTGAGCCCAGGGCCTCACACATATTGGGCAAGTGCTCTACCACTGAGCTACATCTCCAGCTCTTTTTAAACTTTATTTTGAAAGAGGGCCTTACTAAATTACTGGCCTGGAATTTGTGATCTTATCTCAGTCTCTTGAGAGACTGGGATTGCAGATATGTGCCATTGTGTCTGGCTTACACTGATTTTAAGTACAGATTTTCATTTCTCTTCTGTAGTAGGATTTGCACAGTGGGTTCTGGGTGTGAAAAACCTAAGACTTCTTGATTGTTTTATGAAAGATGATAGATGAAAATTCTCGAGTTTGTTGTATGTTTGAAGTTGTATTTATGTAGGAGGCATTATAAATAAATTTTTAGTGTAAAAGAATAGAATTTATTTGGGAAGAAAAGAGACTGGACTCCCACAGTGCGAGAGGATAACCCATAAATGAGTTTTGATGGTGGCACATATTCACTTCAGTGCTGGATCTCCATTAGTGAGTGTGTTTTGTTAAGTGTTTAAAAAATCTGGGGGCTGGGGAGATAGCTCAGTCAGTAGAGTGCTTGCCTTGTAAGCACAAGGTCCTGGGTTCGATCCCCAGCACCCAAAAAAAAAAAAAAAAAAAAAAAAAAATCTGCTTCTGATCTCTTCTGTAAAAGCTTTATTTGTGGATTTAGCTCATTTATTCCTATCTCTGGGGTGGGCTAGGGGAATAGGTCTAGGACTAGACTCTTCAAGTGTAAAATTTGATGTTAGAGCACCTTTTAATCTGTAAAAATCTGGGTGTATTATGATTGAACAGTGATTAAACAACTTACTCTGTAATAAAAGAAGCTGGATAATGACAATTGTCAATGGGAATGTGGAGAAATTGGAGCCCTCATACACTGCTAGTGGGAATGTAAAACGGTGCAGCCACTTTGGAAAACAGTTTGGCAGTTCTTTAAATGGTTAAACATAGAGTTACCATTTGACCCGTCAATCCTTCTAGGTTTCTTCCCAAGAGAAATTAAAACCTGTGCATACAAAACCTTGTACATGAATGTTTATAGCAACATTATTCATAATAGCAAAAAAGAGGAAAGCACCCAAAAATGTCCATTAATGTATGAAGAGATAAGTAAAATGTGATATATATATATGCAATTAAATGTTTTTCTGCAATAAAAAGGAATGAAGTATTGAAATAATGATACAATTTGGATAAACCTCATAAACATGCTAAGAAGCCAGACAAAAATGTTTATATTTATATAATTCTAATTATATGAAATATCTAGAATAGGTAATTCTGTAAGGTTAGAAAATAGATTGAATAGTGGTTGCTTATTAGGTTTTGGAGGTGATTAGGGGGTATAGGGAAGTGATAACTAAAGGGCATGGGCTTTCTTTTGGAGATCATGAAAATGTTCTAAAATTGTGATTTTTGCATACATCTGTAAACATACTAAAAGCCATTGAATTGTACACTTTAATGGGTAAATTGATGTGTGAGTTTTAATAAAACTGAATATATATATTCACTAGTAAAACAAGAATAAGTATGAGTAAGTGAGAAGTAAAATGAAGGATTATCTGTAATTTCAGTGTTGGTGTTTTTGTTTGTAACCAAATTTCTTTTCATGACTTAACATTTTTTTAAAAAATCTTTTTTATAACTTTGTTTCATTTGTTTGTTATCATATTTTTCCTGTGGTGCTGACAATAGAACCTAGTGCCTCACATGTGCTGGGCAAGCTCTCTACCACTGAACTACAACCCCAGCCCCATATGTCATAACTTTAAAAAAATTTTTTTATACATTCTAATTTGTACACCCCCGCCCCCCGCCTCGCCCCAGGGCCAGGGATTGAACCCAGGGGCTTGTGTGTGCTGGGCAAGTGCTCTACTACTAAAGGACATGTATAGCACTTACCTTATTTAGAGACAGGGTCTTGCTAAATTACCCAGGCTGCCATAGCCCCCTAACTATCTGGGATTATAGGTGTATGCCACTGCGCCTGGCTTGGATTTGTACCTTTTTTACAGTCAGAAATATATTGTAAACAGCTGTGTTGGTAAAAGATGGCATTTGCCTCAGAGGCCAGTTGGTAGTGAACATTTGAAGGGTAGTAGGGAGTTATGGGGAGCAAGGTGAACTAGCAAGTACATGTTCTGTCGAAAGGATCAGTGAACTTGTGGTTTCCTTTTTTAAATTTTTTTTTAGTTGTAGATGGACACAATACCTTTATTTTTTATTTATTTATTTATTTTTAAGTTGTCAGTGGATCTTTTATTTATTTATATGCGGTGCTGAGAATTGAACCCAGAGCCTGGCATATGCAAGGCCCTGGGTTCAATCCTCAGCACCCCATATAAATAAATACCCATTGACAACTAAAAAAATTTATTAAAAAAAGACACATAAAAAACCAACCTGATGGCTGGGGCTCTAGCTTAGTGTTAAAGCATTTTCCTAGCATGTGTGAGACACTGGGCTCAATCCTTAGCACCACAAAAAGGCATTCTGTTCATCTACAACTAACAAACAAACAAAACCAAAACACCCCACCATCTACAGACCAGAAATGTCCCACTGATGTCTGTTTCTTTTTTCTTTTGTTTTTAATTTTAAATTTTGGTATTGGGGATTGTCACTGGGTTATATTCCCCAGAGCTCGCTCACTCGTGTGCTCGCTCGCGCGCGCGCGCGCTCGCTCGCGCGCGCGCTCTCTCTCTCTCTCTCTCTCTCTCTCTCTCTCTCTCTCTCTCTCTCTCTCTCTCTCTTTTTAACCAGGGATTGAATCCAGGGGCACAACCCCAGCCCTTTTTGTATTTTATTTAGAGATAGGATCTCTCTGAGTTGCTTAGGGCCTTGATAAGTTGATGTGACTGACTTTGAACTTGTGATCTTCCTACCTCATCCTCCTGAGCTGCTGAGATTACAGGCATGTGCCACCATGCCCAGCTATCCCCAGCTTTTTTTTTTTTTTTTTTTTTTTTTTTTTTTTTTTTTTAATTTTGGTACAGGATCTTCTAAGTTGCAGAGGCTGACCTCAAACTTGTGATCCTCTGCTTTAGTCTCTCAGGTCGCTGGGATTATAGGTTTGTGCCACTGTGCCCAGCCACTATCATTATTTAAAATAAAAATTTCAACATTATGGAGGCATAATTTCTAGTGTGTTTTCTAGTGTTCATTTCTAGTGTTCTTAGACTTCAGTGAGTTTTGACAGATGTGTATATGTCGGGTTTCCTTGCTCCCCTGTCCAGTCCATTTCATCCTACTTTTCTGGGCAGACAGCCACTGATCTTTCTGCCCTTGTAGATTAAATTTACCTTTTTTTAGAGCTTCATATAAATGCAGTCATAATGTATACATATTAGGTGAAAATTTGGTGTTGCCTGTTCCCAGCTGAGCTCAAACAAGGTGAAACCCTTGTTTTAGCTCTCATGCTGTAAATAAGTGACCTTCTTTTGGTCTGGTCTTGCATCTTGGGGCTTTTTGTTGGTGATTACAGTGCTTAAAATGGCTATTTGGTGTTCTTTAGCACAAGAGAGTTGTGCTGTGTCTTATATTTGTGGTAGGTGAGTTTTATTCCAGCATGAGTTGTAGTACTAATGAATTCAGTAACACCTATTAAATGAGCTGTCCTTATTTATGTATTTGGTACCAAGGATTGAACTCAGGGGCACTTAACTACTAAGCCACATCCCCAGGCCTTTTTTGTATCTTATTTTGAGACAGGGTCTTGCTAAGTTGCTTAGGGCCTTGCTGAGTTGCTGAATCTGGCTTTGAATTTGGAATCCTCCTGCCTCAGCCTCCCCAGCCTGTGAGATCATAGGTATGCTCCGCTGCACCTGGCAAATAAGCAGTCTTTAAATGGAAACATACATAAAACGTTATACATTATTGGTTGATGAAAATGTTGTGACCAGGAACCAGGCCTGATTGGCACATGCCCATATTCCCAGGCTGAGGTAGGAGGATTGCAAATTTAAGGCCAGCCTGGGCAACTTTGGGAGACCCTGTCTCAAAACAAAAAGTAAAAAGGACTGGGAATATAGGGCCTCTGGATTCAGTCCCCCATACTGCGGGGTGAGGGTGTAGTGTGATCAGTGACTTGCGGGAACTTAACCATTTATTTCTTTTTGGTGCAGTAGCTCAGTATTGGATAACTCAGTGTACTTAGTGCTTTATAGAACATAATTACCATCAATAAGGAGAATTGACTGTGAATAGTCTTTTGTGTCAAAGAACCCTTAGTTAAGTGTTATGGATTTTAATTTCTGGGAGGTGCAGGTAATGCTTTTCTTGATGGCTAGTCCTTTTAAATGCCCAGTTTTATTAAAGGTCGTTTCCACAGGTTGTCTATGATAGCCTGGAAGATTTCATTCTATTTCACCATTGACTTCTTGGACCAGTATTCAGTGACTAGTTTCTTTATATAGTTAAGAACTTGGTTATCAGAATCCTCTCTTAAAGCTTCCCACATCTCTTAAGGAATTAGGAATTAAATAGATTCTTCCTTTTTTTTTTTTTTTTTTTTTTGGTCCTGAGACTTGAACTTGGGTGCACTTTACCACTGAACTAGCTACATCCCCAGCCCTTTTTAATTTTTATTTTGAGACAGGGTCTGGCTAAGTTGCTGAGGCTGGCCTTGATCTTGTGATATCCTGTCCCAGCCTCCTGAGTGTGTGCCACCTTGTCTGTTTTTTTTTTTTTTTTTTTTTTTTTTGCGGTGCTGGGGATTGAACCCAGGGCATTGTGCTTAAAAGGCAAAATTGATTCTTACGCAGCTGATGAGATGAAAATTTTTGGAGACGGTGGGATGGGAATTTAAGAGGAATGAAACTTTCACATAGGAGTTGGTTGAAGTAAGAAATTTATTCTTTTAAAACTATTTCTGTGGAGGATGTTTTATTAAAGATTTTAAATGTCTATATTTTACTTCTAGTTCACTTTTTTAAAAAATAGTTTTTTGGAAAAAAACTGGCATGTAATATTCCTTTCTTTTGATGGGATCTTTTTTTTCCTGGTCTGCATGTTTTTTCTTTTGAATAATTAAGTCAGAAGGAATTTCCATTCTAACAACCCTATAAGACAAGTACATAAAAGGTTATATATTGTGTGTATGTGGGACACTGATTTTACATTTGAAGGGTTGGGGATGTGGCTCAATGGTAGGGCATATCAGTGCTCAGCACCTATGCTTTGTCATGATAGAGTTCTGTCTTACAGTATTAGTTTAAGCACTGTTTTTTTTTTTTTTCCTTCCATCAAATGATTAGTTTGTCCTGTCAAGTTTTTGTTTTCTTTTAAAATAACTTGTTGAAATACAAAAGTACAAAGCACCCTACATTTGGTGATTTATTTTTAACACATGTATATACTTGTATAATGACCACCCAGATAGAAAGAAAAGTTAAAGAATTTTTTAAATAGGTTTTATTTTTTAGAGCAATTTTAGGCTCATAGCAAATTTTAATGGAAAGTTCAGAATTCCTGTGTGCTTTCTTGTCCCCACACAAGATGTACTAGATTTGTTACTATCGCGAATCTACATTGTCAGGTTATTATCACCCAAAGTCAATAGTTTATGTTAGGATTCACTTTTACTGTACATTCTGTGACTTTTGACTAGTGTTCAAAGACATGTTATCCATCTTTATAGTATCATAGAGAATATTTTCATTACCCTAAAAATCCTCTGTCTTCCACCTGTGCATTGGTCTCTCCTCCTAACCCCTGGCAACCACTGTTTTTTTCCTTTTTCTTTCTTTTTTCTTTTTTAAACTGTGGAGATAGTTTTGTTTTTTCCAGAATGTCATGTAGTTGAAATTATACAGTATGTTGCCTTTTTAGAATTGACTCCTTTACTTAGAAATATGCATTTAAGGTTATTCCATGTCTTTTTGTGGCTTAATAGCTCATTTCTTTTTTAGCACTAATATTCCATTGTCTGTGTGCCACAGTTTATCCATTTATCAATTGAAAGATATCTTGGTTGATTCCAACTTTTGGCACTTGAGAATAAAGTTGTTATAAACATTCATGAAATTAATTTTTTATACAAAATAGATCTTCATGTTTGTGTTTTCCTTAAAGTGAAAAGGTCTTTATTATTTTTGTATTAAAGGAAAGCTCTTCCCTTTTCTCATTCATTCATTTTTGTGGTACAGGGGACTTAATCCAGGGGTGCTCTACCACTGAACAAAACCCTTTTTAATTTTTATTTTGACTTAGGGTCTCATTAAGGTGCCAAGACTGGCCTTGAACTTGCCTGCCTCAGCCTCAGGATTGTTGGGATTACAGGTGTGTGCTTGAGGCCAGCCTGTGTAATTTAGCAAGACCCTGTCTAAAGAACAAATTCTTCTTAACTTTGTACTTGTCTTGAATTTAGATGGATGTTTAGATTCAGAACCTATTATAAGGTGGGCCCGTATATCTGTCTCCTTTTTCAGCTTTAGCCTTCATCTGCTTATCTTCTGTGTGCTTATTTTTTTTTTTTTTTTTCTTTTTTGTGGTGGTTGGACTTCAAGCATGCTAAGCAAGTTCTTTAATACGGATATACTACCAGCCATTTTTTCATCTATTAAACGTAGGCAACTTTTTCTTTTAAACAACTTTGTGCCCTAGGTGATACCTGGGAAATTGGGCTATGGATAGGTAATGGTTTTTCCTGGGAAAATGTAATCTGTAATCTATGCTGTTGAGCAAACTTTATTACTGTCTTGTGGCCCTTATGGAAAATACTGGCCAGGGCTAGGGATACAGCTGAGTTGCTGGAGAGCTTACCTCACAAAAAAGAAATACTGGCCCATGTCAACTGTTGAGGAGCTTATGTTTGGAGCTGTTGATAAACTTTTTGTGTGTGTGTGGTGCTGAGGATGGAACCCTGGGGCCTCATGCATGCTAGGCAAGCTCTCTACCACTGAGCTGTACCCACATCCCTAAAACTTCTTGATGTTAAAACCCTAAGAATCTGAGGGTTAATATGAACATACCAGTAAAGTATCATAAATTCCTTTTAGGTAAAAGCACTGAGAGGTGATAAAAATAAATCAAAACCATCTCTTCTTTAGGAGTTTTATTTGTTCAAGTATTAGAATGCAGGGTACAGTATTATACCTGTAATTCCTGCTACTTGGGAGGCTGAGGCAGGAGGATCACAAGTTCCAGGCCAGCCTGGGCAATGTAGCAAGACCCTGTCTCAAAATAAAAAATAAAAAGAACTGAAAATTTATCTCAGTGGTAGAGTATCCCTGGGTTCAATCCCCACTACCGAAAAAAAAAATAAAGGGGGGGGTCATAACCTTTAAACAGAACAGGTAAGTCTTTTAGTTGTTTTTCAACCCAAAATTAAGATAAAATCCTTCATTACAAAAATGTTTGACTAATTGGTTCTGCAACTATTGATTTGACTAATAAATCATGAAAATCAGCCAGGGAGTTTGGGGAGATAGCTCAGTTGGTAGGGTGTTTGCCTTGCAAGCACAAGGCCCTATGTTCAAGTCCAAAAAAAAAAAAAAGAAAATCAGCCAGAGGACTTTGCTTCTCCTCTCTGCTAATTTAGAGCCCTTTGGTAGTGGCCTTTGGTGTACCCTTTTGTCCTTGTAGCCAATCTGATTGCTTTGTCCATTGAAGACTGTGTGAGTGACCCTGGTGCACTGCAGTCTTACTTTGCTGTACTTTTTCCCCATGTCAGTAATTTGTTTTATTTATCATTATTTCAGCTTTTCCTTTTAAAAAACTGAATTTCTATCTTAAATGTCAGTGTAGCCCACAGAGACCCAGTTTTGGGGAAGGGGATAAACCCTCTCTTTTGTGTTATAAGTTAGTTTTATAATGTAAATAACTATTGCTGGATGTAGATATTGTGGTTTTTCCCTCATTGCCTAAAGAAACCAATCTCTCTCTCCTCTCTCTTTCTTGGAATGGAAATTGAACCTAGGGGCAGTCTACACTAATCTACATTCCTATCACTCTTTTCTTTTTTTTTTTTTTAATTTTTAAATTTTAATTTATATTTTTTTAGTTGTTGATGGACCTTTATTTTATTCATTTATTTATATGTGGTGCTGAGTTGAACCTACTGCCTTATGCATGTGAGGCAAGTGCTCTACTTCAGCCCCCCCACCCCTCTTTCCTTCCTTCCTTCCTTCCTTCCTTCCTTCCTTCCTTCCTTCCTTCCTTCCTTCCTTCTTTCCTTCCTTCCCTTCCTTCCCTTCCTTCCTTCTTTTTTGGGACAGGGTCTAGCTAAGTTGCTGAGTTTGGCCTTGAATTTGAGATCCTCCTGCCTCAGCCTCCCAAGTTGCCAGGATTGCAGCATGCTCCACCATACCCAGCTCACATTCAGTTTTTAGATAATGATTAAAGCTGCATAGAGTGACTTTTTTTTTTTTTTTGTACCAGGGTTTGGACTCAGTGGTACTTAGCCAGAGAGCCACATCCCCAGCCCTTTTTTATATTTTATTTAGAGACAGGGTCTCACTGAGTTGCTTTAGGACCTTGCTAAATTGCTGAGGCTGGCTTTAATCCTCCTGCCTCAGCCTCCCAAACCTCTGGGATTACAAATGTGTGGCACTGTGCCCGGCGTGAATTCTTTTTTTTTATAGTCTTTTTTTGGTGAATTTTAATATGATACATGAATAATTTGATGACTTTACAGTTGCTATTTGGACAAAAATTTGGTCTGGTCGTATATTCAGAAACCTGTTTATAAAGACTCATACTCAATTGGAGGATGTTAAGTGGGTTAGGGCCAAGCAGCACACTAGATATTTCAGGTAAGCACAGGATATACATAGGCCATTTTGGTTCAGCTTTTTTTTTCCTCCCCTGAGTAGAGACAATGCAGCAAAAATTGAAGTGAGTTCATTAGCATAGAAAATATAATGAATGTGCTGGGCATGGTGATGTGTACCTGTAATCCCAGTGATTTGGGAAACTGAGGCAGGAGGATTGCAAGTTTGAGTCTTGCCTGGGCAACTTAGCAAGACCTTGTCTCAAGATAATAATTTTTAAAAGACTGGGTCTGTAGCTTAGTGGTAGAGTGCCCCTTGGTTAAATCTCCCATACCATACACACAAAATAAATAAAAATGAAATTGAATTTAAACAAATAAAATTAAATAAAATAAGAACTGAGGGTGTGGCTTGTTAGTAGAGGGTCTCTAGGCTTAATCCCTTGTACCTACCTCCCAATATATATAATGAATGCTAAGGAGTTTCGTTGACCTGATGTGGTGGCACATGCCTGTGGGAGGCAGCTTGGGAGGCTGAGGCAGGAGGATCGTGAGTTCAAAGCCAGTCTCAGAAACTTAGTGAGGCCCTAAGCAACTCAGTGAGTCTCTGTCACTAAATGAAATACCAAAAAAGGCTGGAGATGTGGCTTAGTGGTTAAGTACCTCTGGGTATAATCCTCAGTACCAAAAAAAAAAAAAAATTTTCTTTTGGAAGATAAATATAAAATACGTCATTGTGTTAGATATTTTGTGAGTGCCTTCAAAGAAAGTGCCAACCTTATTTTCAGGAAGTAAATACTATGGTTTTTTTTTTTTTTTTTTGTCATTGTTGTCATTTGTTGTTTTTTGTTTTCCCTCAGTGGGGTTGGATCTGGGATTGAACCTAGCGTGCTCTACCTCTGAGCTACATTCCACAGTCCTGTATTTTTTTTGGCAGAATTAAGCGTGTGCGTGTGTGTATGTGTGTATGTGTGTGTATGTATACAAACTCTAACAAGAGATTAGAAGAATGAAGGAATGTTCAGAAGTAGAACTCTGAAAAATTTAGAAAGATATATAAAGGAGGGACCCCCTGGTCCTTAGGCCTGATACAGAATGCTCAAGGAAGACCCCTCCCCTCCCAGATCTATACCTTGTTCTGGGAGGGCACAGCTTTGTTTAACAAAATGACAGAGAAAGTCATTGTGGTGCCCAGTAGGAAGAACTTGTTGGAAGTTAACCCTCTAGAAATGCCTGGAAATCTACTCTCTCTAGAATGTTGGAGAAAGCCATTTGCAATACTTATGACTGAAAGTATTTTGCCTTAAAACTGCTTGAGTGAGGTGTCAGAGAAAATTGTTGGCCTCTGCATTATGGGAGTCAGACACTGTGCAGTGGTTGCCTACCAGGAGAGTTTACTGAGTGATAGGGGACAGGAGCATGATGAAACAAGGAAGAGAAGCTTCATTTGCATTGGCATCTCTCTCATGTCCTTTGCTGACAAGACTTAATATAAGCTGGCAAGGGAAAAGTATTTGATGATTTCATTCCCATTTTTTTTGTTCAGGGCAATGATGGATTGAGTTTGGAGCTAAGAGGTAATATAGTGGTAACTGATAAATTCTTAGTAGAGTTAAATGGACAACTTAATAATAAAGTAATAAGAATTTTTTCTGATCAGGCTTCTCTGGGTTACTACCACCTTGTTTTAAATTTATTTTCTTTAACATATGGATTGGTTTAAACTGCCATTCTATTCTAGCCAGGGATAACCTATTCTCTGTTTTTTCCTCATCAGAGTTTAGTTTGACCTGTTCTGAAACTTCATATAAGTGAAATCATATTATATGTATTCTTCTGTAAGGCTTCTTTCATACAGTATTCTGCTTTAATTTATCCATGCTATTGTATCAGTTTAATTCTTTTTATTGCTGTATAGCATTTAATTGCATAAACATTCAGTTTGTTTATGTTCTTGTTTATGGAATCTGGGCTGTTTCCAGTGTTTGACATATAAGTTAAACTGTGAACTTTTTTTCTACAAGTTTTTGGTTTTTTTTGGGGGGGGACCATATATGGTCAATTTTTTGGGAGTAAAATTGCAGGGCCGTAGTGTAGGCATATGTCTACTTCTATAAGAAACTTTTAACACCTTTTTCAAAATATTTTATACTCCTACCTAATAACATGAAAGTTGTACCTGTTTCTCATATTCAGCAACATGTCAGTGTCAGTGTTTTTAATTTTAACCAATTTGGTAAAAGCATAGTAGTATGTAATACTACTGGTTTTAACTGAATGCTAATGATAATAAGCACGTTTTCCTGTGCCCTTTTTTTTTTTTTTTTTTTTTTTTTTTTTAAACCACTGCTCACCATCCCCAGCTCTATTTCTTTTTGAGCCTACAGGTGCTTTACCACTGAGCACCATCCCCACCTCTAATTTTTTTTTGAGACAGAGTCTTGCTACCTTACTGAGACTGGCTTTGAACTATCCTCCTGCCTTAGCTTCCTGAGTTGGTAGGATTACAAGTATGCACCACCGTGCCTAGCATCCCCAATCTTTTTAAATTTTTTGAGAAGACCAGGTCTAGTTAAATTGTCTAGCCTAGCCTTGAATTTGTGATCCTACTGCCTCAGGCTCCTGAGTTGCTAGGCATACTGCTGCCTTGCCCAGCCCCTGAATTTATTGGTCATTTGTATTATTTTCCTTTTTGATGTATTTATTCAAATCTTTTGCCTATTTAAAAAGATTTTTTTTTTTTTTAATTACTGTTTTAGAAGATCTTTATATGTTCTGGATACTATTCAGGTGTGTTTTGTAACTATTTTATCTCAGTTCATGGTGGTTTAACTTTATTTTTGTTACATTTTAAAGATCAGATGTTTTCAATTTTGATGAAGTTCGATTTATTAATTTTTTAATGGTTATTGATTTCTGTGTCCTTTCTGAAGAATCCTTGCCTATCTTTAGATCTTGAAGATTTCTAGTAAGTCTTTAAGTCAGATAATACAAATCATCTAAGTTTTTACCTAGAAGTTTTATAATTTTAGCTTTTACATTTAGGTGTCTGATCTACCTTGAATTAGTTTTTGTGTGTTGCATGAGATTGGGGTTGCATCCCCGTGCATATCTAATTGTTCTAGTACCAGCAACATTTGTTGAAAAGACTTGTATATTTGTTATCTGTTGCTGTGTAAACGTTTCTCCCAAACTTAGCAGTTTAAAACAGGAAACATTTATTACTTTTGTTTCTGAGAGTTAGGAATTCAGGACAGCTTAGTGAGTAGTTCTGGCTCACAGTCTTGTGAAGTTGCAGTTAAAATGTCTTCTGGGGGGCTGGGGATATAGCTCAGTTGGTAGAGTGCTTGCCTTGCAAGCACAAGGCCCTGGGTTCAATCCCCAGCACCGCCAAAAAAAAAAAAAAAAAAAAAAAAAAAAAAAAAAAAAAAGTCTTCTGGGGCTGCAGTCATCTGAAGGCTTACTGGGTCTAGAGGATCTGTTTCCAAGATGACTTACTCACATAGCTGTTGACTAGAGGTCTCAGTTCCACACAAGGCTCTTTGGGTATCCTTATGTTATGCAATTTCTCCTGCAGAGCAATGATTCAAGACAGAATAGGGAAGAAGCCATGATGTCTTACAGTTTAACTTCTGCCATATTCTTTTGCTTTTCTTTTCTCTCCCTTTCTCTCCCTTTTCCTCCTTTTCCCCTCCCCCAATCCTTCCTTCCTTCCTTCCTTCCTTCCCTTTCCCTTTCCCTTTCCCTTTCCCTTTCCCCTTCCCTTCCCCTCCCCTCTTGTCCCCTCCCCTTCCTTCCTTCCTTCCTTTCTTCCTTCCTTCCTTCCCTCCGTCCCTCCCTCTTTCCCTCCTTCCCTCCTTCCCTCCTTCCCTCCTTCTCTCCCTTATAGCATCTTTCTGTGTTGTCCACGTTGTCACTGAACACCCTGGGCTTGAGTGATTCTCCTGCTTCTGCGTCCCAAGTATCCAAGAGCAACTGAGATTATAGGCATGTTCTACCATGTCCTGCTGCCATATTCTTTTTTTTTTTTTTAGTTGTAGATGGACACAATACCTCTATTTTTTTATTTTTACATGATGCTGAGGGTTGAACCCAGTGTCTCACAAGTGCTAGGCAAATGTTCTGCCACTGAGCCACAACCCCTGCCCTGCCCTGCCGTATTTTCATTTGAATTGAGTTACTAAGTCTAGCCCATGCTCAAGGAAAAAAAGAGGGGTCCACCTTTTGGAGGAAAGAATGTTTTAAAAAAAAATTGACGTAGTTTAAAATCGCCAAAATTTTCTTTTCCTATTGGTTTGCTTTGATATTTTTTCAAAAAACAATTGACTGTAGGGCTGGGGATGTGCCTCTGGTAGAGCACTTGCCTAGTATGTTTGAGACCCTGGGTTCAGTCCCTAGTACCACAAAACAAAAACTGCTCACCTGTAATGCCAGCAACCCCGGAGTCTGAGGCAAGAGGATCTGAAGTTCAAGACTAGCCTCAGTAATTTGGCAAGACCCTCAGTAACTTAGTAAGACTGTCTCAAATAAAAAATAAAAAGGAGTGGGGATATAACTCAGTGGTAAAGTCCCCCTGGGTTCAGTCTTCAGTACCAAAAACTAATATACACCCAAAACCAAGAACAATTGACTATGTATATGTGGGCCTAATTCTGAAATCTGTTTTCTTCCATTGATCTATTTACCTGTGTGCCAGTTTCCACTACTACAGTTTTATAGCAAGTCTGCGTCAGATCCTATAAATCAATCATTTTGGGGGAACTGTCTTCTCATTCATATATGTGGCATATCTTTCTATTTAGGTCTGTTTTTACTACAATAGTGCATTGTTTATTTTCAGCGAGAGATCTTTCACATATTTTGTTAGATTATTCCAAGATACTAGATATTTTTGATGCTATTATAAATGAATATCTTATTGTGGTAAATATACATAAAAAAATTGAGATTTTTTTGTGTGTGTGCGTGTGTGGGCTGCCAGAGATTGAACTTAGAGGCACTCAACTGCTGAGCCACATCCCCAGCCCTAATTTGTATTTTATTTAAAGTTAGGGTCTCACTGAGTTGCTTAGTGCCTCGCTTTTGCTGAGGCTGGCTTTGAATCCTGTACTCAGCTTCCTGAGCCGCTGGGATTACAGGCACGCACCACTGCGCCCAGCACAAAAATGAGCTTTTTAACCACTTTCTATTGTACAATACATGGGCATTAAGTACACTCATAATAATGTTTTGTAACCATTATGGCTGTTTTGAGAACATTTTTTAAAATCTAAAATAGACACCTCGTATCCATTACAGAAGTGCCCAATTTTCCCTTCCTGTACCCTCTGTAACCACTAATCTACTTTGTATGAATTTGCCTGTTCTATATCTTCCTTCCTTCCTTCCTTCCTTCTCTCTTTCTTTCTGTCTTTCCTTCCTTCCTTCTTTCTTTCTCTCTCTTTCCTTTTCTTTTTTTTTTCTTTTCCTTTCTTTTCTTTTTTCCTCTTCTCTTCTCTTTTCTCTTCTCTTCTCGGTACTGGGGTTCTAACCCAGGAACACTTTGCCCCTGAGCTACATCCCCAGACCTTTTTATATTTTATTTTGAGATAGGGTCTCACTAAATTATGAAGGCTGGCCTTGAACTTGAGAGCCTCCTGTCAGCCTCCCCAGTTGCTGGGATTACAGGTGTGCCCTACCACATCTGTCTTGTCCTATCTATTTCATGGAAGTGGAATCATACAATATTTATTCCCTTGTGCCTGGCTTATTTTATGTAGGAAGATGTTTTCCAAGTTCATCTATGTAATATACAAACCAGAATTTCACTACTCTCTACCTCAGGTACTAGGGATGGCACCCAGGACCTGGTACATGTTAGGCAAATGCTCTACTATTGAGCTACATTCCCAGTCCCATTTCTTCTGGGCATAGACCTAAAAATGGAATTGTTGAATCATACAATAACTCTAGCTTTTTTGTGTGTGTAATGCTGGGATTGAACCTAGGTCCTCATGTATGTTACGCATGCGCTCTATTATTGAGCTATATCCCTAGCTTGTATGTTTAAGCTTTTTGAGTTTTCCATAGTCATATGCCTTTTTTTCATTACCACCAGCATGCACAAGTGTTAATATTTCTCCACATTCTTGCTAACACTTATTTCTGATTTTTATTTTGTTTTATATAACATGAGTGTGAAGAGGTTTCTTGTGGCTTTGATTTGCATTTCCCTAATAACTAATTTTGCTGAGCATCTTTTATGTTTTGTTGCCATTCGTGAATCCTCTTTGGAAAAATATCTGTTCAAGCCTTTGTCCAATTTCGAATTGGGTTGGTGTTTGTTGTAGAAGTAATTTATACATTATGAATATTGGTCCCTTACGAAATGTATAGTTGTATTTTCTCTGGTCTACGGATGTGTAAGGCCCTGTGTTCAGTTCCTAACACTGGGAAAAAAAAAATAAAGTTATGTGCTTTGCAAATATTTTCTTCACTTCTGTTGATTATTTTTTCATTCTTTTGATTGTCTCATTGATGTAGAAAGCGTTTTATTTAAATTTTTTGTGTTGCTGGGAATCAAACCCAGCACATGGTAGGCAAGTGCTCTACCTCTGAACCACATCCCAAGTTCCAAAAGTGTTTAATTTTGATGAAGTTCTGTCTATCTGTGTTTTGTTTTCTGTGCTTTTGGTGTTATATCTAGGAAGTCATTGCCCAATCCAATATTGTGAAGCTTTTCCTCAGTGTTTTCTTTTAAAAGTTTTATATTTTTAGTTCACTTTTAGCTCTTAGGTTTATGTTCTTTGAGTTAATTTTTGTATATGATATAAGGTAATGGTCCAACTTCATTCTTTTGCATGTGAGTATCCAGTTTCCCCAGGATCATTTATTGAAGATTGTCTTTTCCCCATTGAATGTGTTTGGTATCCTTTTCTAAAATCAAATGGTCATATATGTCAGAGTTTATTTCTGTGCTCTCTGTTGTATTCCATTGGTCTTTATGTATTTCTTTATGCTGACACCATACTGTTTTGATTACTATAGTTTTGTAGTGAGGTTTTGTTTTTGTCTTTAATTTTTTTTTATTTAATAAAATTTTATTTTTCCAAATGTACAGTTGATTGAACCTGTTCATGCATCTTCACCAGCAGCTGGTATTTCCACCCTTGGTATTTCTGGTGTAAGTTACTTGAGCTCTGTGCTTTGAAACCAGTTTGATAAGTCCTTTACTGAGGAGCTCCTGAAGGGTTGCCCTGGCCAGGGAACCTCGGGTCTGGGGTTATAAGCCTATAGTTGGGAACTTCCTTACAGAGTTTGTCATAAGTAGCTTTGTCAAACAAGACTAGATTGTTGAGCTTGTCCCGAACTTTTCCTTTGGACCACTTCTTCTTTTTGGCTTTGCCCCCAGATTTGTTCACTGGGTCCTTGTCTTTCTTGGCTGACTTTCTGGCATCTTTCTTCTTGTCATCCTTGAGTGGCATCGTGAAGACTGGAGAGCAGCAGCAGCTACTGCAACCTCGTCAAGATTTCGGACAAAAGGCGGGCTTTTTTTTTTTTTTTTTTTTAACTCTGGACTTTGCACATGCTAAGCATGTGCTCTACCCCTATTCCTGTAATGAGTTTTGCAATTACAAAATGTGATTTCTCTAGCTTTTTTTATTTTCAAGAGCGTGTGGCTATTTGGAGATTCCATATGAATATCTGGATGGAATTTTTTATTTCTTTTTTATTTTATGTTTTTATTTTAAATGTGAAACAAAGTTTTTTTTTTTTTTTTTTGTGGTACTGGGGATTTGAACCCAGGGCCTTGTGCTTGTGAGGCAAGCACTCTACCAACTGAGCTATATCCCCAACCCCAGATTTTTCTATTTCTGTAAAAAAAAAAAAAAAATAGTTAGAATTTTGATAGAGATTGTATTTGATCTGTAAATCTCTTTGGGTATTGTTATCATTTTAACAATTAGAAAATTTCCAATTCACCAACAAGGGATGTCTTTCCAATTATTTAGATCTTCAGTGTTTTTTGCTTGTGCCACTACTTTTAGCTCATTTTCCACCTTTATCAAAAAAATTATTCCTCTTCAAAGGAGGTGAAAAAAATTGCCCATATTAAACTGAAAATAAACCTCATTAATTAAACACTTCATCTCTCTAATCTGTGCATTTAACTAATACTTTGGAGTAAAAATAATGACTTTTGTATAGTTTTATATATCTTTAAAATATTTACTATTATTTTTAGTTTTTAAAACATAGTAACTAATGCCATTTGGTTTAAAACGGAATTTTAATCATCAAGATAAAAACAAGAAAATAATGACATTATTACTTGAAGGTTATCTCAAGTCTACTGTTACTTACCTAATCAGAAACCTTTAATGAATTCCAGCAGAAAGTCTAAGAAACCTCCTAAGCACATCAGGGAAGGTGCTAATATACTGGGCAGCTAGAGTAATGGTTGTAGAACTTCTTATTTAAACTTTAGCGATAATAAAATAACACAGGAAAGTAGGAACTCTTTTCACATATTTCTTTGCTAACAAGATCATTAACAGGTTATAAACTTTATACTTGGGGCATACAAGAGAGCTTCATAATGTGAAACTCTGCATTGTAATGTTAACAGAGCACAAAGTTCCTTAAGTTTTAGGGGTTTTTTTGTTGTTGTTTTTTGGTACTGGGGATTAAACCCAGGGGAGCTTTACCTCAAGCTATATCCCCAGTCCTCTTTTATTTTTTATGTTGAGATAGGGTCTCACTATATTGCTGAGACTGGCCTTGAACTTGCAGTCCTCCTGCTTCAGCCTCCCAAGTTTGTGGGATTATAGGTGGTGTGTACTACTGTGTCCAGCTTTAGGCATGGTTTTAGTTAACTTTCATTTTTCATTAGCTGGGCTAATGAAAAAGTGGGCTGGCTTACAAACAGTATCCTACAAATGGCTTTTATGTACTACATAGTTTTTAGGATAAATGTATTTATGCTTTGAGTAGTTATGTCACATTCATGTCAGTATTATACAGATGGTGATTGTGTATCACTGTTGGTAAAATTTCTTGATGTCATGGTTTCTTCAGTCTTTTTTTTAATTAGGCAAATTATTTTCTGAAAAGTCAGAATCTTAATACAACTCATCTGGTAAAATCTGGAGCATCCCATCAGCAATTGATAATGTGACCAGCTGCCATCTTTCAGCCATTTCTAATGCACTATCCAAACAAAATTTGTGCAAGTTGGATAGGAAGACAAAGTTTTCTTTTCCTTCCATACCCAGCTTTCCCTTTAACATAGAGGAGGTCTGTCTATGGGTTATGAACTCCCTTAGTTTTTTTGTTTATTTTTTGTTTTAATTTCTCTTCTGTTCTTAAAGGCAACAGAATTCTTGGCTGATTTTTTTTTTTTTTTTTTTTTTTTTTTTTTTTACTTTTAGGACTTAAAATATGTTATTCCACTGCTTTCTGGAGATTTCTGAGGAGAAAGCAGTTTCTAATTTTATTGAGGATCTTGTACATACGGAATCTCTTCTGTCTTTCTACTTAGGTACATTCTGTGAGTCGAGGATGTAGCTCAGTAGTAGAATGCTTACCTACCATGTGTGAGGCCCTTGGTTCCATCCCTGGTACCACAAAAACACTGGGCTTTCAACAGTTTTATACTTTTTTAAAAATTTATTTTGTGGTGCTAGGAATTGAACCTTGAGCCTCATGTATGCTGGGTAAAGACTATAACCACTGAGCTATATTCACAGCCTATAATTTTATTTATTTATTTATTTATTTATTTATTTATTTATTTATTTATTTATTTATTTCCTGTGAGTATCTCTGAGTTTATCCTGTTTTGGGTTCATTGGGATTCTTAGATGCATATTTCATATCTTTCCTCAGATTTGGAAAGTTCTTGAATATTTTTTCAGATTTTTTTTTACTCCTTTCCCTCTTTCTCCTCCTCCTGAAATTCATATAATGTGTACATTGGCATGTTAAATAGTGCCTATTTTAGTTAGCTTTGTGTCCCTGTGACCAGAATACCTGTCTAGAACAACTTAGAGCAGGAAAAGTTTATTTTGGCTTACAGTATCAGGTATTTCAGTTCATAGACAGCCAACTCCATTGCTCTGGGCCCAAGATGAGGGAGAACATCATGGGGGAAAGGCAGGGTGGATAAAAGCTGTTCCCCTCATGGCAGAAAATAGAGATTGAGGGGGAAGGGGGAACAGGCCACAGGGAAGATGCATGCTTCTAGGCCTTACCCCCTAGTGACCCACCTGCAGCAGCCATGCTCAACTTGCCTATAGTTACCACACAATCTCTTCACACTGGGATGGACTACTTAGGTAACAGCTCTCACAATTCAGTCATTTCATCTCCGAACATTCCTGTATCAGCACAGGAGATTTGGGGGAACACCTCATATTCAAGCCATAACAGTGCCCACAGGTCCTTCAGATTCTTTTCATTTGCCTCTCAGGAAGCAAGTGATATTTTATTTATATTATAGGTTTGATGATGTTTTCCTTTGCCTGTTTACATCTAATGTTGAATCCCTTTAGTGAGTTTCTCATTTCAGTTATTTTACTTTTCTGCTCCAGAACTTATTTGGTTCTTCTTTTGTAATTTTTATGTCTTTATTAATGTTCTTATTTTTGTTCACACACCCTTTTCTCATTTCTTTTTTCATGACTTTCTTTAACTCATTGATGTATTTAAGGCTGTTGATTTAACATCTTTGACTAATAATTCCAATGTCTGCTTCCTCAATGATTCATTCTTTCTTTTTTCTTTCTCCTCCTCCTGGCTAAATATTGTTCTCTATGCATGATGGCATACAACTGTAATCCCAGTGATTCAGGAGGCTGATGCAGGAGGATCGCAAATTTGAGGTCAGTCTGGGCAATTTGACCCTGTCTCAAAATAAAAAAATGGAAGGACACTCTGGTTCAATCCCCAGTACAAGGAAAAAAAAATGTTTTGTGGTGAGGGAAAAGTCTCCAGTAGGGAGGTCTGTGCAATCTGCCCCCTATTCCTTTTAGAGTTTGTTTACCTTGGTCCTGTCAGTTTTCTCCCACTGGGCTCAGCTTTTCTTTTAGTTGAGCAATTGTAGAAAAAAAGTGAAGAAAAGGAATCAGTATTTATAGTCAAGTCAGAACCTAGACTGTGAGAGTAGGTCGTTTGTGGTGTCTTTTTCAGTTGTGCTTTTCAGTTGTGTTTTTCTCTTTAGCTCTGGTCTTCAGCAGGCTTAGTGCAGGAAATGAGTTCAGGAAGTACCCAATTCTATATGGTAGAGATTTAGATAGTTTTAAGTATTCTTTGATTTTTGTGTTTGTTTTGGAACCATTTATCTCATCCTTCTACATGTGTGCTTTCTAGATTTGACCATACTTGGGTTTAGGACTTGACTGATTCAGATATGGCTCACCTTTACTGACTAGTTAAATCACAGGTTTTCCTGTAGCTGCTTGTTAAAGCATACTTGTAAGCAGAGAATGTTTCAGGTGAGAAGGATGGGCGCCTTTGTTTCTCCTTTCTTTTGCTTCTTTTATTTTGATTTTCCCTGTATCACTTTTTACCTCTCCCCTTCCTCCTTTTTGAGACAGGATCTCGCTAAGTTGCCCAGGCTGGTCTTTTACTCTTGGGCTTAAGTCATCCTCTTGCCTCAGTCTCCTGAGAAGCTGGAACTACAGGTGCATACCACTCACCCATTTTCTTTTCTTAAAATTCTGTCCTTGAATACCCCCTCCTGGACTTTGAAGCACAGTGGAGACAGCCGTTTTCAAAAGGACCTTTACTAAAAAATTTATCTCAGGAAACATAGGTTTCTAATCTTTAAGAAATTCAATAAAATAAAAATAGGAACAAGGTTCACTGAACTGTAGATTCTCTGCTTGTCCTAAATTAATTCTATTCTGGCTATTCCTTAATGGGCTGGCACATCTCAGATCCCCTGCAAAGTTTCCTTTCCTCCTTGCTCCCTGTTCATCCAGGTGGCCTCATGATGTTGTTCTTTAGTTCCTGGCATAGGACCTGGGAATCTTAAACAATCCTTCTAATCCCAGTGATTTGGGAGGCTGAGGCAGGAGGATTGTGAGTTCAAAACCAGCCTCAGCAACTTAGCAAGGCCCTGTCTCAAAGTAAAACATAAAAAGGGCTAGGGATATGGCTCAGTGATTAAGTGCCACTGGGTTCAATCCCTGGTATCAAAAACAAAATAAAAACAACAAAAAAAAATTCTCATCTCTTATCTGGGAACAAATGATAAAGTAGAATCCATTAAACCTTTTCTCTTTTTTGTGTCAAATCTCCCAGATTGTGCCAGGCCTCATACAGTCTTCCGGCATCTTGGTAAGGGATATGCCAGTCCTTGGGAGATTGGGAGGGCAGACTCAGATTGGCAGCCTTAGATCAGGGATAGTCCCTACGTTTTCCTCCTCCTCAAAGGAAAGGTTTGTCATATCCTTTTTTTTTTTTTTTTGGCGGTGCTGGAGATCGAACCCAGGGCCTTGTGCTTGCAAGGCAAACTTTCTACCGACTGATCTATCTCCCCAGCCCTGTCATATCCATTTGACACAGTCCATGAGGGTGGGGAAAGGCAGATTGCTCTCTCACCCTCATAACTTTTTTTTTTTTTTTTTTTTAATGGTACTGGGAATTTAATCCAGGGGCATTTTACCACTGAACCACATCCCCAACCCTTATTGTTTTTCATTTTGAAACAAGGTCTCACTAAGTTGATGAGGCTGGCCTTGGACTTGGAATCCCTCAGCCTCCTAAATCTCTGGGATTACAGGCCTGCACCACCGTGCCTGGCAAGACTAACTATTCTATCAGTGTCTGCAGTCTCATACGCAAAAGGCAAGAATGGACTTTGTTTTAAGAAAGCATTAGATTAGGTTCCCTTGGTTACTTGCTTTTGAGAGCATACATACTTTCATGTTTGTTTTTGTCTATAAATTCTCTGTGTATCTTCCTGTCCATATCAATGCTTATTTATTTCTGAAATTAATTAGAATTAGTCTTCATAAAATCAAGAGTCGTACAACTGGAACTGTGTATGTGTGTTTCTGTGGGTGACTTAATGATTCATTGTGGGGTGTTTTTTTTTTTGTTTTGTTTTTTTGTTACCAGGCATTGAACCCAGAGGTGCTTAACAACTGAGCCACATCTCCAGCCCTTTTTTATGTTTTATTTAGAGACAAGTCTTGCTTTAGTTAGTGCCTTGCTATATTGCTGAGGCTGGTTTTAAAATTGTGAGCCTCCTGAGCCACTGGGATTACAAACTTACTCCACTGTGCCCAGCTCATCGTGTTCTTTGAATCAGAGTAATTTTACTGTTTTCCCTTGGATTGAATCAAATAGTAAAAAGCAAACCAGGCACATTCACCAAGACCCAAAATACTATTGCCATAATTTTACTTAGCATGAAGTGCTGTAATTCCAGTATTGGGAGGCTGAAGCAGGCTAAAGCAGGAGGATTGCCAGTTCCAGACCAGCCTGGGCAACTCAATGTCAAAACAAGCAAACAACAAAACCCAGGTGCAGTGATGTGCACTTATTGTCCCAGTTACTTGGGAGGTTGAAACAGGAGGATCACTTGAACCCAAAAGTTTGAGACCAGCTGGGCAGTATAGTGATACCCCCATCTCAAAAAGCAAATAAATTTCATTATTTTTTAAAGAACATGATACTTTGTCATGATAATTTTAGTGCTTAAGTGGATGTATTTAGTTTAATTAGTTTTGTTGTTGGCGGTCCGAGGGATCAAATCCAGGGCTTTGTGCATGCTAGACAAGCATTCTACCACTGAAATATACCCCCAGCATTGATATATTTAGAAAAGGTAATAGAAATACTGGATTTATAGACAAATTTTTAATGAGATTTTGAGGAAATTTGCAAATATACCTTTGAAATGTGAAGGTACTAAGAAAGCTTCACTTGCTAAAATGATTGCTTATCAAACCCATGTGGTTAACCTGAGACCATCAAAATATGTTGGCCACAGAATTTAGAATTTTAACCAAGCTTCTTAGAGTGCTTGCCTTTTGAGTGTGTGACTAAAGAAGGTGGTGACCAGATAATTGTCGTAGAATTGCTTATGGGGGGACAGTGCCTTCCTACTTTAATAGTCTTGACTTGTTCACTATCATATCTGATAGCAGTTCCTTTTTCTTTGCCAAGACTTTTTATTCATTGCCTCTTTCTAAGCTTGCTGTATTGTTGAAAACAGACAAACCAAAAAATCACTTACATAGTATCTGCTAAATTGCATTCAACATATTCTTTGATCCTGGTTCATTGTTTGGTTGAGATTATTTGTGTCTCCCTGATTTCTCCCAGCTTTGTTTCTCTTTTGTATCATTGAAATAAAGAACTTTTCTTCATGGTTCCTTTATTTGTTTATTTATATATGTATGTATGTATGTATGTATGTATGTATGTATTGTTACTGGGAATTGAACTCGGGGGTCCTCAACCATTGAGCCACATCTCCAGCCCTATTTTGTAATTTATTTAGAGACAGGGTCTCCCTGAGTTGCTTAGCACCTCATTGTTGCTGAGGCTGACTTTGAACTCACAATCCTTAAATCCATTAAAAATTGGTCTATAAATCCAGTATTTCTATTACCTTTTCTAAATATATCAAGGCTGGGGGTATATTTCAGTGGCTTTGAACTTGCAATCCTCTTGTCTCAGCCTTTCGGACCCTTGGGATTACAGGTGTGTGTCACTGCACCCAACCATAGTTTCTTTTTTCTTCCAAATTTTGTTTTTGTTGTTGTTGCTCTTCTTATTTAGGTACATTTAATCTTTTTTTTTTTTTTTTTCATATGTCAGATCTTTTTTAGAGTCAAAGAATTTTATGTTCCCTTTATTTGCTGATTTGGAATTTTGCCACATGGCCAACACCCTTTGTTCTTTGTAAAACCACATTACCTCTTTGTTCTAGTTTTGGTAGGCCTAGATTAGAAGTTTATATACCTTTTTGGTTTACAACCTTAAGAATTTTTTAAAAAAGACCTGTTCCTTTATGAACAGTTTTCCTGTTACATGTCTGTCCTATTCTTTCTGTGTATATTTTATACTTCATAAATATACATAATGCTTACTTATTTAGCTATATTTATTGTGTGCCTGTCCTGTGCCAGGCACTGTTCTGGTCACTTAGAATAATGTATAGTGAACAAAACAAAGAACTTTACCATGGAGCTGACATCATTATAATAAACAATGGACATCACCAGTAACTAATGTATATCATGTCCAAAGTATACTGAGGAAAATAAGAGAGTGGTGCTTGAGGTCAAGTGAAGAGTTAAAACAATTTCTTTCCACCTCCCAGGGAACTGTGATGATATTCATAGCCCACTTTGGAAGCTTTCTAGTAGTGTTCTTTCCCTGTTGTTTGATATTTGTTGACATCACACTTTTAGCACTGTAGAGGTTTTGTTTTGATTAAATGTAAATTCAGAGAATAATAACACACTTGACCCAACTTTTAAGTGTGTATATTTTGTCATATTTCAAACTTTTTTCCTTCCTAAGAATTGAATCTAGGTGCACTTTACCTCTGAGCTACAGCCCCAGTCCTTTTTATTTTTTGAAACAGTAGGGTCTAACTAAATTGCTGAGACTGACCTTAAACTTGTGATCCTCTTGCCTCAGCCTTCCAAGCTGCTGTAGGCATGTGCCACCATGCTAGGCTTGTTTCAAATTTTTTAAAAAATAAAAAATTATTGATATAGCTAATATTTTCATTTTTTCCTGGATACCAGTTCCTTCCTTTCCTCCTCTAAAGGTGGTGCCTCTCTCCATTCCATATCATTGTTAATCAATATATAGGTATGTGTTCAAAAATTCATGTATATTATTTTTATATATTAAAAATTATAATGACATCATACTAGAAATGACTTTTTTTTTTTTAAGGTACTAGGGATTGAACCTAGTGCCTTCTACATGCTAGACAAATGCCCTATCACTGAGCTACATCCTCAGTCCTTTTTATTTTGAGATTAGTCTTATTAAGTTGCCAAGGCTGGCCTTGAACTTGCAATACTCCTGCCTCAGCCTCCCACGTAGCTGAGAGTACAGGCATGTGCCACCACGCCCTGCACAAATACCATTTTTTACCAGTTTGGTTTCAAAATTTATTTATGTTGACATACATGGATCAATGATTCAATAATGTGAAGTTTTATGATTACACACTTTTATCCATTTCCCCTTTGATGTACATCTTAGGTGGTTTCCCATTTTTCTTTTATGACAGTGGTGCAGTAAATATACTTGAATTTGTTATCTTAGGTATGTGCTGGGTTGTGGCAGTTGTGTCTTTAGTTTTGGGTTGCTGAAAATAATAGGAGAGGATATATTTCTCCTTGGCTGGCCAGTGCTTATTATGTTTAAATGTTTTTTTCTTTGCCAGTCTTATGGTAGTTAAAACAGTTTCTCATTTTAATTTGTGTTTTCCTGATTACTCGTAAAGGGGTTCATATTTATTGACCAGCTCCTCTTTTATGAATTGCCTTTTTCCATTATCTTCACTTGTAATTCTCTCATACAAAAAATAATTTTAATGTGGCTAGAGGTGGGAATGTGGATTGTAAGTGGGGTGATAGATATGTTTTTAAAATTGGATTGTGGTGATAATTGTAAATTTATTAAGTCATTTCACTGTACAATCAAAGTGAGTGAATTTTGCAGTATATAAATTTATCTCAATAAAAGATGCTAACATTTAAATAATTTTAATACAACCTAATTTGCCAGAGCTTTCCATTTTGGTTTGTGTGTTGTATGTCCTGTTTATGGAATTTTCTGTACTCTGTTGTCAAAAGGTATTACATTTTTTTCCTAATTACCTTAAAGTTTTATGTACATTACATTCCTTCATATGTTGGGAAATTATTAGAGTATTGTTGGAGGTAGTAATAGTAATTTTATCCATTAAGATCCAGTTTTCTAGATCCATTTATGACATAAATTGTCTTTTTCCAGTTGATAGGAATGGGGTTTTAAATACCACCTCAGTTTACACACCGCACTCCCAATGTTTGTTGAGTCTCTTTGTCTTTCTTCCAAAATGTCAGACTGTTTTTGTTTTTGTTTTTGTTTTTGTTTTTTGAGGTGCTGGGGATTAAAACCTGGTAAGGATTCCACTACTGAGCTACACCCCTGTCCCTCATCCTTTTTTTTTAAGTCATGAGGCCTTGGATTCAATCTCTAGCACTGCAAATGAAAGGAAAATTCTCTTGGATTTTAATTGAAATCACATTGTATTTCAATATTAAGTGCTCTCTCACACACATATCTTCTTTTAGATCTTTCAGAAACTTTTTTTTTAATCGGTTTAGCATAATTTTTTAAAAATTAAAGATAGCCAGGCGTGGTGATGCACGCCTATAATCCAGTGGCTTGGGAGACTGAGGCAGAAGGATCTCAAGTTCAAAGCCAGCCTTGGCAACTTAGACTTTAAAGCAACTTAATGAAACCTTGTCTCTAAATAAAAAAATTTTAAAAAGTGCCAGGGATATGGCTCAGTGATTAAGTGCCCCTGGATTCAATCCCCAGTAGCAAAACAAGAAAAAAAAAATATACAGATATTGTGTAGTCTTGGTTGCTGTTGTGAATGGGATATATTTAAACAGCTTTCATTTCCTAATTTTTTTGGGCTGATATATAGAAAGGGATGCTATTAACTTATAGTGACATTTCACAATTAGCATGCACAGCTCAGTGAGTATTTATAGTATTTACCCATGTCTCATGTGTGCCTCCTGTCAATCAGTATTTTACTAGAGTACCACTGTTGTGTTCTTTGTTATTTTGAATTTTGTATAAATAGAACTATACTACATGAACTCTGATGTCTAGAATATTTTCTTGCTACATCATGTCATGCTTGAAGTTTTATTTTCTACATTTAGTTCCTTAAGATGCTGGGAAATTAGTAGAGTATTATTGAAGGTAGTAATTAATTTTATACATTAAAGATTCAGTTGTCTAGCTTAATTTACAGTAACATTTCAAAGATTCATCTGTATTGAGTGTGGTAGTAGTTTTCATTTTTGCATATTCCATTTTTTATATATATATACCTATATACATATACCTATATTTATACATATGTCACATTTTATTTTAATTTGTTTTACAGAATTAAATATTCCACTTATTAGTTTGCAAACCATAAACTGTAAAACCTAAAAGTCTTTTCATCTCAACAGCAGTTCTTGCTTTGAAAAAGGAAAATAGCTAGGCATGGTGGCTCATGTCTTTAATCCCAGCAACTTGGGAGGCTGAGGCAGGAGGCATGCAATTTAGGAAGGCCCTGAACAACTTAGCGAGGCCCTGTCTCAAAACAAAAAATCAGAAGGGCTGGGGACATATCTCAATGGTTAAGTGTCCCTAGTTGGATCCCTAATACCAAAAAGAAAGAAAGAAAAAAGAAAACAAATTAATATACAAATTTCAGCAACATTTAGAAACTTCATTTTGCTTGAGTAGAGATAATTCATTTGGAGTTCAGTTGTGTATTCAAGGAGTTGGTTGCAGTAATTAGAAGGTCAACCTAACTGTTGTAACTAACATTTTTGTAGTGCAAATTTATTTCCATTTGTTGCAGTTTATCAGTAAGAAAAGCTAATTTGCAAATCTCAGCAAGTTCTTTTCATAAGTTAGTCTCCTTCTTATTTTATGCAATAATTATGTTAAAATGTGGAACCAAAGTGTTTTAAAACACACAGAAGAAACAGATTGTACTGTAGCTCAGGGAGCATAAACTTATAAGCACCATGGTAGAAACCTGTGAACTCCAGAGGAATTCTGATAACTGATAAGCTGACAAGATTTTAACCATTTTAATGTAACCTTCCAGTAGTCAAAATAACTAATTGAAACATTTTTCCTCTCTGAATGGGGGAAAATCAATCATCAGTATTACTGTGACCTGAGCCTTTCTTACTCTTGCATCCACATTTCTGAAAAAACACCTGCCCCCCCAAAAAAACCCCAATAACCCAATCAATAAATGGGTAAAACAGGCATTTCTCAAAAGAAGAAATGCAGGGCTGAGGTTGTGTCTCAGTGGTAGAGTGCTCACCTAGCATGTGTGAGGCACTGGGTTTGATCCTCGGCACTACATAAAAATAAAGAAAGAAAAGAAAAGAAAAAAAATAGAAAAGAAAAAATAAAGGTATTGTATCCATCTATGACTAAAAAAATATTTAAAAAAATAAATACAAATGGGCAACAAGTATATGGAAAAATGTTCCATGTCTTTAGCAGTCAGGGAAATGCATATCAGAGCTATAGATTTCATCTCCATTTAGAATGGCATTCATCTACAAATATTTAGTATTTACAAATAATAGTAAATACAGACAAGGATGTGGGGAAAAAGGAATACATATACACCATTGGTATTGTAAATTAGTTAAACTCATTGTACCAAGCGAGAGCTCTACCACTGAGCCACAACTCCAGCCCTAAACTCATTATGGAAATCAGTAAGGTGGTTCCTCAAGACTGGAAAGAGCACCACCATATGACCCAGCTATACTACTCTTTGGTATTTATCCTAAAGAATTTAAGTCAGCATATTATGTTATGCTTTGGATATATTGTCTCCCAATAAACTCATGTGATGGACGATGCAGGAATGTTCAGAAGTGAAATGATTAGATTTTGAGAGTTGTGACCTAATCAGCGAACTGATCCATGTGATGGGTTAATAATTTGGATTGATTACTGGGTGGTAACTGTAGGCAGGTGGGGTGTGACTGGAGAAAGCAGGTCATTGGGGTTGTGTCCTTTGGGATTATATATTTCGTTCTTGACTCCTCTCTCTGCTTCTTGGCTACCATGAACTAAGCAGCTTTCTTCCACCATGCCCTTCTGCCAGAGTAATGAAGCTGGCCAATCTCAGACTCAAGAGTAATGTAGCCGGCAGACCATTAACTGAGCTTTTGAAACAGTGAGCCCAAATTAAACTTTTCTTTCTCTAAGTTGTTCTTCTCAGGTATTTTGGTGGCAGCAGAGACAAACTGGCTAAGACAGGATACATGCAATCCCATGATTTTCACACAGCCAAATTATGGAATCAATTTTATGGACAAAGAAAATGTGGTATATTTATACAATGAAAGTTTTATTCAGCCATGAAGAAGAATGAAATTATGTCATTTGCTGGAAAATGGATGGAAATTGAGAGCATTTTGTTAGCAAAATAAGCCAGACTTCAGAAAGTCAAGAGTTGTATGTTTTCTCTTATATGTGGAAGCTAGAGAGAAAGGGGAAAAAAGAAAGTAGGGGTGATCTCATGAAATTAGAAGAGGGGGGTCTGGGATTGTGGCTTAGTGGTAGAGCGCTTGACTAGCATGTGTGAGGCACTGGGTTCCATTCTCTCACCTCATATAAATAAATGAGTAAAATAAAGGTCTATCAAAAAAAGAAAAGGAATTAGAAGAGAGATCAGTAGAGTAGAAGGGGGATGGGGAAGGGAGGAGGGAGATAGTGGAGAGTGAAATTGACCAAATTATGTGCATGTATGAGTAGATCATAGTGAATCCCACTATTTTGTATAATTATACCAATAAAAATTAATTTAAAAAATCTGCCACTCTTGGGCTTGGGTTGTAGCTCAGTGGTGGAGCACTGGATTCGCATGTGTGAGGCACTAGGTTTGGTCCTCAGCACCACATAAATAAATAAAATAGAGGTATTGTGTCCATCCACACCTAAAAAATTTAAAAAACCTGCCACTCTGCCAGGTGTGGTGGCACACGCCTGTGATCTCAGTGGCTCAGTTTCAGCAAAAGTGAGGCACTAAGCAACTCAGTGAGAATCCTGTCTCTAAATAAAATACAGAATTGGATTGGGGATATGGCTTAGTGGTTAAGTGCCCCTGAGTTCAATCCCTGGTACCAAAAAAAGTTGCCTCTCCCTCTCCTCAGATGTCATACCTATTCATGAGACCATTGACAGTGTTGACGAAAAGGAAACTATCCCTGAAAACCCCACAAGCCAAGCCCATTGGTCCTTTTGTGATAAGACAGAAAGGATTGAAACCACAGCCTGTATTTATTGTGTAGGATTTATCTACTGGGTTATATTACTTTAATTGCAGTATGATTTTGTGGAAGTACAATTATCTATTTTGGCAAACCAAAGCCTAGGTGATATGCTTTTCCTGCCTCCCCTAGGACCTGATTCAGACCCTAATGTGAATAATCCAATAAAAACAGACATGCTAATCAAAACACAGTGGTCTAATGAATACATATTTAATAATATTCTTGATTCATTCATTTCCATTTTTAAGATTATGTCCATTAGACAGGAGTTTTAATACTATATATGGACATGTGTTAACTTTTACTAGTAGAAACTTTATTTTTTTGGACAGGGGCTTAAACCCAGGGATGTTTTACCATTGAGCTACATCTTCAGCTCTTTCTATGTTTTAAATTTTGAGACAGGGTTTCAAAACTTTAGGTTTCTTAGGACCTTGTTAAGTTGCTGAGGCTGGCCTTAAACTTGCAATCCTCCTGCTTCAGTCTCCTGAGCCATTGGGATTACAGGTGTTCACCACCATGCCTGGCAGAACTTTATTTTTAAATGTTTAAAAGTAAATTAATTTTCAATTCAGTATACACATCCTACACACTATTCCATAGAAAAGGAAGAACAAGATTTTTTTTTACCAAATACTCTACCAAATCATCACAGAAATGGTAAAGAGAACAAGTAATCTGAAAGCAGAGTTTGAGACATTGAGCATGATTTCCTATGGATGCTGCTCCTGTAGGTTTTTTATTTGTTTTGGAAGTATAGGGATTGAACTCACAGGCACTTAACCACTGAGCACATCTCCAGCCCTTTTAATATTTTATTTAGAGACAGGATGTTGCTACATTGCTGAGGCTGGCTTTGAACTCATGATCCTCCTGCCTCAGTCCCCAAGCTTCTGGGATTACAGGCATGCACCACTGTGCCTGGCCTTCTTCTTTTAATACTCTTTTTTTTTTTTTTTTTTTTTCCTTTTAATACTCTTAAGTGCCCCAGTGAAGACAGGAGAAATGTTATACTTCTGACAATGGAAGAAAGGGGCATCGAGAAGACAGAATTACAAATTTCCCTTCAGCTTTGAAGTCTGCTGCTTCAAACTTGTATGTCAAGGAAATTGGGCTGTAGAAATCAGTTGTAGTTGCTTTTCATTTTTCATATGCTTTTCATTTGTCATAACACATGACCATCAGGATGACTGGGGAAAATGGGGTCTCTTTGTTTCTGGAAATGTTTTTAATACAGCTTTTTGCTAGTCTTAGAAACTGGATGAAATCTCAAAAATGTTCCTAGCCACATCTGAACTGTGAAATTAAAGTGGCTACTTTGTAATTTTTTTTTTTTTTTTTTTTTTTTTTTGGCATTGCTGGGGATTGAACCCAGGGCCTTGTACTTGCAAGGCAAGCACTCTACCAACTGAGCTATATCCCCAGCCCACTACTTTGTAATGTTTAAGCACCATCCTCCTTGACACTCAAGAAATCACCCTGGCCTCTCAGGAGAAAATCTTAATATTATTTGGAAAAGGTAGCATGGGTACACATTACTTATACACAGGAGGGTAGAATTTGGCCATGTTTTCTGTAGTGACACAATTCTCAGATGATGGACTCCAGGAAGAAACACATCAAACCCAACGCTCCATTTAGATTCCTCTCTACCCAGAGCATTTAGCCCTCCTCACTAAGAGGCATGTCCTCCTGTTCTTAGAGTTAGGATTCCCTGCGTGAGGAAGTACTTAGGAGGCCTGGAAACTCAGAGAGACACTTGGTTATTATACACCTTCCCCTCATCTGAATTTAATTATTTATCAATATTTTCCAGTACTGCTGGGGGATAGGTGGAGGACAAAACTGTTTCTCCCATCCTTTATGCTTTGTGCACACCATAATGGTTTACACTGCAGGTTTGAGTAACTCTGTTGGACACCCTAAAAGAAATCTGCTAAGTGTTGTCTAGCCAAATTGATGTTTGTATGCTGAGATTTCTCCAGTGAGTTTTTATAACATGTCTTATTGCTCTCTTTAGTCATGACAAGGAGAAAGTACTTCTTGCTGTTTTGGCTATTTGGTCATATTGTGCAGGAAAATGCCCAGAATGGCTGTTGTCATGCCAGGATATTATTGCTGGTGGCCATGTTGCACAACATGATCAGGAAAACTGTGGTGATCATGATCTTTGTGGTGGCATGGGACCCAAAAAGCTCAGAGAACTGATGAGGTTGAAGATGTTGAAGGTAGTGGCTTCGTGTGGAAGGTTCCAGAGCCACCGACAGTGACAAGAGTAGGAGCATTCAGAGTCACTGGGAAATATAGTCAAGTTGTGGCCTATAGAAGGATCACAGTTGTAACAGGATCTTCTAGAGTCTTCCTAATTAGTAATTGATTCTAGAGTAGGGTAGAGGATAAACCTGGCCATCTCTTTTTCTTCCAGTGCTTCTATGGGAGAGACACTTTGTCGTTTGAATGGAGCTGCAGGTACTTAAAGTTCAGCAGGGGCTATTGGTGATTGGAGTGCTAAGCCATCTTAAACATGGGCTCATTTGGGACATCAATTTTTTTTTTTTTTTAAACCCATGGCCTCATGCATGCTAGCCATGTGTTCTACCACTGAGCTGTACCCCCCAGTCTGGAGCACAGATTCTGGAGAAAGGATTTGAAACTATTGCTTATGTAAAGTACTTCTCTCACAGAAACTTAGGGAAACTTAAACAATTCAGTTCTTGATTTGCCTTTTGCTGTTTATTCCTCCTTGTCCAGCTTAGCAGTAACTTCAAGAAGTGGCACCAGCAGGTGCAAAAACGCATACCTGTAATCTCAGTAACACAGGAGGCTGAGGCAGGAGGATCACAAGTTCAAGGACAGCATGGACAACTTAGCCAGACCCTATCTCAAATAATAAAAAGGGCTGGAGATGTAGCTCAGTGGTAGAGTGCCCATGGGTTCAATCTGTAGTACCTGAGTAGGGGTGAGGAATTGGGGTAGGATTTAGTCTTTCCCTTTATTCCCTCCTAGTCTCTTGACATGGTGTTAAGCTATTAAATTCCTTTCTGTTCCTGTTGTTGTATTATTTACATGCCTTAGAAATTACAGAGGAAGGGAAGATTCTGTCTGCTCCTGTGGCTCAGGTTTGAAACAGATGTCATTCACTGCATGAGTCCCTGCTGCCTGGTGAGAGGAGTAGGTGACAGGTTTAATTGAAGAAATAGCAAAATGAGGAACTGCAGTTGCACTGAAGGAAAAAAGAACATTTTGGGGAATAAGGGAGAATTTCTTTTTCTGAGCTGTATTAATTACAAAGCAAAGTGATTTACACAAGAAAAAAGATCACAAATCCTAATATATTTAAATGAATGGTAGTTTTATGAAATATTTACCATGTGTAGATTGTTTTATCATACTTGTTTTTCCTCCTGAATAAGCTCCTGTAATATTTGCAGGGGGCATTGCCTAATTGTTCCTACTTTTTAAAATGGAAGTGTTTTTTTAAATTGATATTAATATAACAACCAACCGTTATTATTGTTTTGTTTTGTTTTGTTTTTGCAGTGCTGGGGATTGAACCCAGGGTCTTGTGCTTGTGAGGCAAGCACTGTACCAACTGAGCTGTCTCCAGCCCCCATTACTATTGTTATAACCAAAGATTTTGTGGTATATTATTTGAACAATATGAATTTCAGATAGCAGAAACACCACTGTATTGTAAACCAAATAGTTAATCTTCATTTATGCCATATAGGAAATAGACTCCTATTTGTAGTTTTCCCAGAGAAATTTGTGCCCAGTCTTTGGAGTCATTTACAAACCCCAGAAACCTCCCCAAACATATAGTTTTCTCTTTTGTTAAGTTTAAACCCTGGCAAAACAAAACCAAACAAATCAGAGACTCTCATGATTTCAGTTATCTGACATTATTTTTTTGAATACTTTCTAGCTTTTAAAGAATTCTGAAGTTTTTCTTTATGTTGTGCTTTAATTTGTTTTTAAGTGTAGAAAAGATTGGAAAGATGGGCACGGTGGCCCACCCCTGTAATCCCAGTGGCCCAGGAGGCTGAGGCAGAGGATCCCAAATTCAAAACCAGGCTCAACAATTTAGGAAGGCCCTGCCTAAATATAAAAAATAAAAAGGGTCTGGGGATGTTGCTCAGTGGTAAAGCACCCCTGGGTTCAGTACCCTGGTACCAAAAAAAAAAAAAAAAAAAAAAGTGAGAGAGAGAAATCCTTAAGTCCACTAGTATTCTTTCTGAGTCTTTGGCTCTTAGCTGTAATTTTCTCCCTTTCCAATTGTTGATGATTTTTGATACCTTTTAATTTGGGTATAATAGTTTATTGGCTGAAAGTTAAAAACAAGTGGGATGAGGTAGATAAAGGGAAGTTGGATTTGATTGGTACATGCTGTATGCATGTGTAGAAGTACCACACTGAACCTCTTTGTGTGTATAATTAATACATGTTAATTAGTAATAGTAATAATAATAATAAAGATCATAAAGCTACATTTTTCATCTTGGGAATGAGGAGGATAAGCTTTTTGTTGCCAGTGATGGGTTTGTTCTTTAGTTGTTGGAAGTTTCAAAGTTGCCTTGTCATCAGAAAACTTATTGACCTCTTTTTTTTTTTTTTTTTTTTTGGGTACTGGAGATTGAACCCAGGGGCACTTAACCACTGAGCCACATCCCCTGTCCTTTTTTCAGGGTCAGGGTCTTTCTGAGACCAACTTTGAATTCATGATCTTCCTGCCTCAGCCTGCTGAGTCACTGGGATTACAGGTGTGTGCCACCATGTCCCACACATTTTTTTAATTTTGATATAGGGTCTGGTCTCAAAGTTGTCATTATCTTGACACAGTTGTCTGAGTCACAGTGTGTGCCACTGTGCACAGTGGGAAATTTATTCAGTTACATAACCAGACTTCAGGTACTTCAGTGATACCAGAGGGGGCCCCCATTTTTCTTTCTGTTCTGCATATTAGCCTTGTCTTGAGGGTAGTATCTTTTAGGGTGACAAGGTATCTGCAGCAGTCTCAAATATCACACCCAAACAGAGCAATAGTCAAAGGAAGAGGAGGGACAACTCTGTGATGATGCTGTAGGAGCAAGGTAATTTTCCCAGAGAACCCATGACAAGTTTCCCCTCATATCTCATTGAACATGAGATGCCACATGCCCTTTCCTAAATCAGCCTCTCTTAAGAATGGTGTTACTGTTCAAGATTCTCTCTGAGTCTGAATGTAGTTTCCTATTTCCTGGAGGTTAGGCTACCTGATCATGATTGGGACTCTTATTAGTGAGAAAGTGGCAGAGAGGGACTTACTTAGGTAGCGAATACATCAGCATCTGCAGCCCTCTCAGTGGTTTCCACAGTAGCCTCTGTGGATACCAGACTTTAAGTGCAACCTCTGATCAGATGAGTCAGAGCTCTGTTTCTGGTATGTCCAAGATTATGCACTAGGAAAATCAAGACCCAGCTCCCTCTGCAGATCCCATAGGGTTAGTGGAGGTCATGTCTTTTATATAGGTGAGGAAACTTGGAAAAGTTCACTGACTTACAAGGCTATACACTTTGTAAGCAGGGCTTCACAAAGGGTGAGAGGGTTCTGGGCACCCCTTTTTTTTTTGGCTAGGTTTATTTAAAAAGTAATTCCAAAGCAAAGTTATAAAAAAGTGATAAAATTTATGTGTTTACTTTTAGGAAAACATTTCAGATACACAAGTGCTACCCATGGCTTTATGTGGACATCATATGGAAACAAAGTATCAAAAGTATAGATCTGACTGGAAATTGGACTTCTGCCTCTCAGTTCTGTGGAAAGCAGTGGAAGTTGCCTTGCATTTCTGAGTCCAGGGAATAACTCTTTCCTTGACCCTCCTTCTGCTCAGTTCTTCTGGACTATCTGGCACTATTGACCCCCTTTTTTCCAGCCACCAGTGACCCAACCTAGGGAAGTTTAGCACTCTCCTGGTAACCCTAGATCCCAGGGAGAAGCCCAGCCAGAGAGATCTCTTTTTAACCTGACCAGGGCCAGGGCAGGAGCCAATGGACAGTACTGACTAGAGTCCACTGTCATAATTGGTGCCTCCAGAGACCCTGACCAGACCTTCTTTGGGGAACAGGACCTCTACAATTGTTTCCCCACTTTCTGCCATGTTGGCTCTTGCAATTTTTTTTTTTTTTTTTATGTTGTACTTTACTCACTGTCGTGCCTGGAATAATTTAATTTCATTCTGACAGATCTTTGTTTTAGCATTTAACTGTGCTAGGATTTGCCTTCGACTCTGGATGGAATTAAGAAAGAATGGTTTGGTGGTGATGATAGATGAAAAAATGACAGTACAGTGGTGTATTGCTGCAGTGGAGTTAGCATAGTGCACCGTGGGAACTCTGGAAGTGTGGACCAGACTTGGGTTTAGAGAGAATGAAGACTAGGAGAGCTTACTGAGTAGGGAGATGCTTTGTTCTGAAAGAGGACTAGAGAGTAGATAACTGGGCTAAAAAACATGGGAATACAGGTGTGTACCACCACATCTGACTTAGGCAGGCAGCTTTGAGTTAAGATTTTGTGGTTTTATAGTGATGGTCCTGTATAGCCCATTTGCCTGTAATTATGAGATATAGAAAACAATGCTTTATATCTTACAGTAAGACCATATTCCTACTCTACCAGTGCTTTATTTTTCTCTTTTGGTCTTAATCTTTTAGATGTAGTTTTGCCTAGTACATTCCTAATTTGAAAATACGTTCAGAATTAAGAAAGCTGGCAACAGTTTTAATTTTCTTGAGAGAAAATTGACATTTTTGTTTGGGTACAAATTTTTTCCCCTGCTCATTGGTTGTTATAAGTGAGACAGAAAGGAAACTGTGTGGTGTTAGACATGGTTATAAGTTGATAGCCATAGATTTAAGGTAGAAGAAATCTGAAATCTGAATTCCTCTGGGAAAAACAACTCACTAGGAATGACTTTTCCTATATGATTCTTGGCACCTTTAGCAGAGAAGTTGGAATGCTAACATGACCTGATTTCTAAGGCAAAAACCCTTCTCTTGAGTTAGGAAGAGCTCCTGAACAGAATAAATTTCTATTTGTTTTTTTCTAATCCCTTATCTTTCAATGAGAAGTAAACTGAGGTAGTTGCCTTTCCTGGTGGCTGTCTAACATTCTGTAGCTGTAAAATCAAATCCTTTGAGAACCTAGTAGGGATCTAAGGAAAGAAGAGAAGATGGGCCTCTGTGCACAGAAAGATGGATGGAGGAGACCAAAGTTGCATTGTTCAATAAAAATTTGCAACTGCTCTCATGTGCTAGACATGTTGTATATGCTGGGGATATATACAGTAGGAAACAAAATAGGCTCTGCTCTCAGGTCGCTCTAAGGAAACTGAGATTTGCCATTTATTTATTTATTTTGGTTGTGACTTTGGTGGTGCTGGGAATCAAACCCAAGGCCTCACATGTCCTAGGTAAGTGCTCTGCCACTGAGCTATATCCCCAGTCTTTGCCAGATATTTTGATTCTCCTTTCCTGTCTTCTTTTCTGTAGGACAGAATAATAAGCTGAGTGGACTCTAACCATTGGCCTTCAACTTGCCAGAGCCTTCTACCTAGCTCTCCTTTTGTGGCCCATGTGCTGCATCCTCTGCCCTCAGTGTGCAACTGGGCCCCAACGCAATGTGTGTTTGTCAAACCATGGAAGTGGGGCAGTATGGCAAGAACGCAAGTCGGGCCGGAGACCGGGGAGTTCTCCTGGAGCCCTTCATCCACCAGGTGGGTGGACACAGCAGCATGATGCGCTACGACGACCACACTGTGTGCAAGCCCCTCATCTCCCGGGAACAGCGCTTCTACGAGTCCCTCCCTCCTGAAATGAAGGAGTTCACCCCTGAATACAAAGGTCAGTTATTGGCTATTTTTGTGAGCATAGCATCTGTGGCCTTATAAACTCAGTTGTACTTGTTTTGTTTACCATGTGATGCGATTATCTTCTCTTTGGTGTCAAAGCAGCTAAGTCACTTAAACAAGGCAAAATTAGAAGCTGAAAGTGTTGTAAAGATCTTTAGACCTTGAAAATTGAACTTACTAATTTGTAAAGCTGAGAAAAAGTCAGCTTGGAGACCCACTGCTGTCTTCAAGATTTCCTGTTTGGAGGTAAGCATGATGGTGCATGCCTGTAATCCCAGTGACTCTGGAGGCTGAAGCAGGAGGATCGCAGATATGAGTCTAGCCTGTGCAATTTAGTGAGACCCTGTCTCAAAATAAGAAATAAAAAGGGCTGGGCATATGGCTCAATGTTAAAGTGCCTCTGGGTTCAACTGCCACTACCAGAAGGGGAAAAAAAAAATTTCTCAGTCAGATAAGCAGAGAAGCAGGAAAAGAAAAAAGTTTCTGGCCCCAGAGAAGGACAAATTGATGCTTTCCACGTTAAGGCAGTTGAACAACGGGCAAAAGGGCTCTGTGGCTCCTTTGTGTGTGCTGGGGGAATGAATTTATGGAAGTTTCTAGGGCTTGGAAGTCCTTTAACATTTTGATGGAAAAATAATTAGTTTTAAAAAGTAAGTTAAGGGGCTGGAGTTGTAGCTCAGTGGTAGAGTGCTTGCCTAGCACAGGTTAGGCACTGAGTTTGATACTCAGCACCACATAAAAATAAATAAAATAGTAGAGGTATTGTGTCATCTATAACTAAAATTTTTTAAAAATGAGTTAATTTTGTAGAAAGAACCCTGTGAATATTATACTGGAGTGAGTCATTTTATTTTAACATCTGATCCTTATCATTGTGTTTGTACATTTTTATGATTGCCCATGGTAAGTTAAGTCTTTTTTTTTAGACTCTGCTTTTTAAAAAATATTTTTTTCACTGGTGTTGGGAATTGAATCGAAGGCCTCATGTCTGCTAGGCAAGTGTTCTGCCACTGAGCGACACACCTAGTCCTGTAATTTACCTTTTTGAGGAATTGCTAAACTCTTTTCCACAGTGGTCATACCTTTTACATTCTCAGTAGTGTATGAGGCTTCCTATTTCTCTACATCTTTGCCAGCACTTTTTTTTTTTTTTTTTTTTTTTTTTTGTAGAAGAAAAGTTTATTTGGGAACTCACAGTTTCAGGGGTCTCAGTCCATACACAGCTAGCCCCATTCCTTGGGGCTCAAGGTGAGGCAGAACTTTATGGTGGAAGAGTGTGGTGGAGGGAAGCAGCTCACATGATGATCAGGAAGCCGAGAGAGAGTGCTGTTCTTTTCTTCTTTTCTCTTTTCTTAGCCATCCTAGTGGGTATGAGTGAACTCTGATTGTGCCTGTGATTTTCACTTCCCCAGTAGTTGCTGTTAATAAGCATGTTTTTATGTGCCTGTTGACTATTTGTATAATAGATCTTCTTAGAGAAATGTTTACTCAAGTCATTTGATCATTTTTTTTTTTTTTGGATTTTTTTTAGCTGTGGATGGACAAAATACCTTTATTTTATTTACTTATTTTTATGTGGTACTGAGGATTGAACCCAGAGTCTCGCACATGATAGGCAAGCACTCTACCACTGAGCCCAACCCCATTTGATCATTTTTTAATTTGGTTGTTTCTTAAATTTTTTTGATGGGGGGGGGATGTTACTGGGGATTGAATCCAAGGTCATTCTACCACTGAGGTATATTTCTATTCCTTTTTATTTGTTTTTTGAGATAGGATCTTGCTTAATTTTAAGTTGGGGCTGGTATTGAACTTGCTATCCTCTTATCTCAGTCTCTGGAGTAGCTGGGTTTGCAGTCTTGGCTATCTTGCCTTGTGTTTCTTTAACTCTTTTTTTTTTTTGCGGTGCTGGGGATTGAACCCAGGGCCTTGTGCTTGCGAGGCAGGCACTCTACCAACTGAGCTATATCCCCAGCCCTCTTTAACTCTTAATTGACCAAAAGAGGTGAAACAGTTTCTAGAATACCCCAGGCTTTTTTTTTTTTTTTTTTTAATTTAAATCTTAGGGTCTTTACTTTGCTTGGGATGTTCTCTCCAATGCCTTTTGTCCACAACTGCTGCTTATCCTTTAGTCCTATGTCTCCCCAGATTCTCCTTTCCTGATCATCCCATATAAGTGTTCCGCTCTGGAAATATTTCCAATTACCATACCTCACTTAATTTCTTTCTTTCTTTCTTTTTGGTACTGGGGATTGAACCCGAGGTTGCTTAACCACTGAGACACATCCAAGCCCTTTTTATCTTTTATTTTGAGACAGGGTCTTACTAGGTTGCTTACAGCCTTGCTAAGTTGCTCAGTCTGGCTTCGAACCTGTGATCCTCCTATCTTAGCCTTCTGAGCTGCTGGGATTATAAGTGTGTGTCACGTTGCCTTGGTCATTATTGGTACTTTTCCTTAGCTTGGTTGAGTTTTTGAAACATCTATATGTATGGCAATAAATAGATGGGCTAGTATTCTTACATGTATTTCCTAGCTCTGTCTGCTAAAAGGGCTCAAAAGCAATGATACTTCTGTAGCAATCAGTATATCTAACTCTACCATCTTAATTTTTCTAATTACCATTTCCACAATTAAAAGAAGCAGAGTTCTTTGGTAAAATAATTGGCTTCTGAGTAGGGACAGGAAAAGTAAATCCTGTGATAGATAGTAAAGAAAGTCAAAAATAATGGGAGTACATGTCAAAAGTACTTGAAGAACCAACTTTAAAGGAGTCCCAGTGGCCAAGTCTAGAAGAATTTAAGCAAAATAATCATAAATTCATCCTGGATTGATAGATGGGTATGAAGGGACTGTTCTTCCTTATGGAACTCTAATTCCTTTTAATTAATAAATATAGGAGGAATGATGGAAACAATATGTCTAGTAGGCACACAACACAGTAATAATAATTAGTAGTAATAATTGTTGCAAGCAAGGGCCATCATGGATCTAAAATTAGTGGGGTAAGTACAGTAAGAAGCAGGATCATTTAGAGAGTCTCAAAGCACCTACACGTAAAATGCTCATAAATTAGAAGAGGAAAAAAGAGCTTTACAGTGGAAAAGCCTGACATATACCCCCTAACCAAGTGATCAAAGTTAAATTACTAGTAACAAGACATAGGACTGGGGTTGTAGCTCAGTGGTAGAGCTCTTGCCTAGCATGTTTGAAACATGGGGTTTGAGTCTCAGCACCACATATAAGTAAACAAAATCAAAGGTTCATTGACAACTAAAACAAACAAACAAGACATATACCCCGTGACATGATGAACTAAGGAGAACTGAGGTTGCTGCCTAGAATAAATGGCCTCAGTCTAATCATGAGGAAACACAAGATACCCAAATTCAGAAATATCCTAGAAAATAACCACTAGTACTCTTCAAAACTGTTGTGGTCATTAAAGAATGAGAAATTGTCACAGATGGGAGGAGACTAAGAAAAATTAATGTGCAATCCTAGAACAGAAGCGGAGTTAATGTGAAAATGCCAAAATTTGAATAAGATATATAGATTAGTTAATATCATTATGCTCATGTTAATTTACTGTTTTTGATATTATAAATTGTGCTATGGAGCCAATTGGCAATTGGCTTTGTGCTATATGCACATTGGCATATGCCTGTTATCCCAGCAGCTCTGAGAATGCAAAAACCTATGATAGAAATTGGAGCTTAAAACATTCCCACAAAGAAAACTCCAGGCCCAGATGCCTTCACTGCTAAATTATGCTAAATATTAAAATCAAATATTAAATAGGAAATACTATCAGTTCTACACAAGCTCTTCTGAAATTTTGAAGACGGACTACTTCCAAACTCATTCTAAAAGCCCATTATGAGAAAATAAAATACTTTTCATGAACCTATATATATGAACAAAATTTTAGCAAATCATATCCAACAGTGTATTAAAATGATAATACATCATGACCAAGTGGGATTTATCTGAGTTAAAAGGTTTGATTTAGCATACTAAAGCCAATCATTGCTGGGTCTTGTGGCTCACACCTGTAATCCCAGTGATTTAGGAAGTTGAGCTGGGAGGATTACAAATTCAAGGTCAGTCTCAGCAATATAGTGAGTCCCTAAGCAACTTAACAAGACCCTATCTCAAAATTATAAAATGGGCTGGGATTTTGACTGAGTGGGTTCAATTCCTAGTTTAAAAAAAAAAAAAAAAAAAATACAAAGCCCAATCATTGTAACTTACCATGTTATTAAACTTTTTTTTAAAAAAAGCACATTGTGATTAATATATGCAGAAAAAATTAGACAATATTTATTGTTCATTTTGGTCAAACAAGAATATCAAAAAAACTGAGCTAAGTAGGAATAGAAGGAAACTTTCTCCTCCTTATAGAGGGCATATATGAACAATCTTCAACTAGCATCAACATAATGATGAAATGATGACTTTTCCTATAAAGGTCTAAGGTCTGAGATCAGGTTGCTTGTGCTTTCCATTTCTAGTCAATATTTTACTGGAAGTTTTGGCCAGTGCAGGAAGAAATAAAAGTGTATTTTCAAATAACATAGAACTCTTATGTTTAGTCAAACTTTCCCTTAAGCAGAGGACACAGAAAATTGATCTCCTAACTGGGCATGGTGGTAGACACCTATAATCCCAGTAATTCAGAAAGCTGAGTCAGATGGATCACAAGTTTAAGACCATTCTGGGCAACCTAGGGAAACCCTGTCTCAAAATAAAAATCAAAACAAAACAAAAAAGTGAGGGGGAGTTGAAGATGTAGCTCAATGGTAGAACACCCCTGGGTTTAATCCCCAGTACCCCCAAAAAAGGAAGTTACTTGAAGATATATTCCAACCACATAAGGAGTAAATTAAGAGGGAAAAAGTAGAAACTCACAGAAAGAGAACATCAAGGGGAGCCCAGTCTTTCCTGTACCTGAAAGGCACTCAGACTTGAACATAAACGAAGCTTTGATAAACCTGCAACCAGAGGCAGCCATCTCTGTAAGAAAACCAGGATACATGTGAAATTCTCCAAAGTGAAACATGATTTTAAGCAACATGTGGAATGTAAGAAGGAGGAAAAAAATTCATTTTATCTTGATGGTGGAAGAATTTTTCTTCTAAAAGGGCCCAGGGATTGGGGCATTGCCTACGTGGAGAAGGAAATGGAACAAAGAGAAGAGTATTCTTGGCTTGGCATCTTGGCATATTCATTAATGCATCTTACTCATTTTCACATTATAGTTGTATCCATCAAGAGGGTAAAAGTAGAAATGAGTTGATATATAATGTGGAAAGTGGAAGTTAGACAAGGGTAGCTTTAATTCTCTCCCCCCGCCGAAGTTCCATTTCTGTTTTAACTCCTTTGGTAATGATCTAGAAGATTGTCTTTAATCTGCTTGACAAAAATGAACACAACAAACTGTTTTCCATGGATGTAGGGAAAGCAGGAGGGTCTTTCACCTTAGAGGCACCAGGGTGGAAATTTTGTGTGAAGAAGCTACAAGAACCCAATCTTGACTATAGGCAGAATACATTTTGGAACTGTCTTGAAGAAAGAAGTGTTGATGTCTCTTTAGGTGACACTAACAGGCAGAAGGAATTCAGACCTAAAAGAGAACACAGACAGGAAATAGCAGCATTGTAAAGCAGTTAAATAAACGGAGGGTTAAATTATGAGAGATATGGATATATCTCACATAACAGAGCCCCCCACACCTGCTTCATGGGTACTGAATCCAGATGTCCACCAAGCTACACCTCCACCCTTTTTTATTTTTTATTTTGAGATAGTGTCTTGCTGTGTTGCCCCAGATTGGCCTCAAATTTGTAAACCTGTTCAGTTCCTCGAGTCACTGGGATTGTAAGCATGTGCCACCATACCTGACTCACAGTTCTTTTTGACTGGTATAGAAATCAATAGCTGAGCCAGATATGGTGGCACATGCCTATAATCCTAGAGGCTTGGGAGGCCGAAGCAGGAGGATTGAAAGTTCGAAGCCAACCTCAGCAATTTAGCAAGGCCCTAAGCAACTTAGCAAGACCCTGTCTCAAAATAAAAAGAGCTGGAGAAGTGGTGTTAAGCACCCCTGGATTCAATCCCTGGTGCCAAAAAAAAAAGGAAAAAAAAAAAAAAAAAGAAACCAATAGCTGAAAGTGAAAGGGCTAGATAGAGTGAGAAATAAATGTAGATTTATCCAAATTCAAAGGTAAACAACAGATTTAGGGTAGAGGTGGTGGTATATTTCTTTTGAGAAGATGATTTCTGCTGGCTGCTGTTCCTCCATCAGTCTATATTTGGTTCAGGGCAAGTGAAGCCTGTGTGCTGTAGGAATGCATGTGCTAATAATATGTGCTGCATGAACCCAACCATATGACATTTGTTGACTGGCTGCCTTTTTTTCAACAGGTGTAGTATCTGTCTGTTTTGAGGGGGACAGTGATGGTTACATCAACTTGGTGGCCTACCCTTATGTGGAAAGTGAGACCATGGAGCAGGATGACACATCAGAACGGGAGCAACCTCGGCGCAAACATTCCCGCCGGAGCTTGCACCGGTCAGGCAGTGGAAGTGACCATAAGGAGGAGAAAGCTATTCTCTCCCTTGAGACCTCTGAGAGGTAAGAGGATGGCAAGTAAAGCTGCAGTAACAGTCTCTTCGTGCTGGCATAAGCACTCAGGACATCTTTAGAGAACTAACACATCATGGAGAAGCATTTTCTAAAGTTCAGGAGAATGACTGGTGTTCTTAGGCCACCCTTGCAGGTGTGGCCTCCCCTATGTGTCACATAAACCCAGTGATGCATCTTTCTTGGTATGAGAAAGCCAGCCTCTCCCTTGAGAGAGAGACTGAAACTCTCTCAACCTTTTGGAAACCCTGTGCTGGTGACAATAGGTTCTCAGGGTTTTCCGTTATGTCTCGTACACAAGAGAGAAGGTTGAAAAGTATTGGTCCACAGTGAGATTGGAAATGCTTTCTGACTTACAGGATGCCCAAGCCTGAGACCTGATGGTTTTATGTCCAGCCTCTAAGAATCTGCTATCAGTAATCCTATCCCTGTACCTAAAATTTATTGCATTGGGATTTGATTTTTCTCATAGATTTGGAAATCATCTTTACAAAGTTTTATATTTCTTGCAAAAATTATGTGAGCCCCCACTAAGATGGATATAATCAGAAGGATGGACAATGAAAGTAATGACAGAGGTATAGAGAAATTAGATTCCACCTCCTTTGCTGGTGGGGATGTAAAGTGGTGCAGCTGCTTTGGAAACAATTTGGCAAGACTTCAAAAAGTTAAATCCAAGCTGTGCATAGTGATCCCTGCCTGTAATCCCAGTGACTCAGGAGATTGAGTGAGACAGGAGGATCTAAAGTTCTATGCCAACCTGGGCAATTTAGTGAGACTGTCTCAAAATAAAAAGGGGATTGGGGATATAATTCAGCAGTAGAGCATCCTGGGCTTAATCCCAAGTACCCAGGGTCCAGTAGGGAATGTAGTTAGTCATTTAATTCCTAGGTATTTACCCAAGAGAATTGAATACAAAACTTGGACACAGATTTTCTTCGTGTTATTCCTAATTGCCAGACCATGGGAACAATCCATGTCCATCAGTGGGTGAATGGATGAGCAAAGCATGGTGTGTCTACACTCTGGAATTTTATTCAGCTCTTAAAAAGAAATAGAGTACTGAAAAACCATGCTATAATACAGATGACTCTTGAAGACATTAAGTGAAAGAAATCAGACACAAAAGACTACATACTATATGATTCTGTTTATATAAAGTAGTTAGAACAGGCAGGGTCATAGAAAGAGCAGGTTAGTACTTGCTTTCTGTTAGTGGTTAAAGACTTAGTGGTAGTGGCAGAGAGTGATATTAGTGGTGAGACACTTTGTTTTTGGGGTGAAGAAAATATTTTGAAAATTAGGTAGTGGTGATACTCTCAACCTTGTGACTATACTAAAAACCACCAAATAGTAAAAATTAATAACATTATTGTAGACTGAAAATAAAGTGAACTTCCTAAAGCAGTGAAATAAAAATTATACAATTAAATTACTTCATATTTAATTTCATTCAAAAGTAAGTTTCAGTGAATAAGGTGCTCTGTGACTTGATTCGGAAGTTGAAAATGGGGACTGGAACTGTTGCTCAGTGGTAGAGCACTTTCCTTACCCTTGATTCAGTCCTTAGCACCATACACACAAAAAATGTTAGGAATTGTCTTTGATATGGCAGTTAATCCCTGACATCAGATCAGTTCCCCAACACTTGCTGTCTGTACTAGCTCCTAGCACTTTGTTCAGGACCTACGACATTCTAGCCCTCCTCATTCACTCTGTGAAGAGGTCCCATTTGTGTCAGAAAGCACAGAAACCAATAGGACTGTGGCTGGATTTGTGATGAATCATTCCCTGTGCCCTCAGTCAGTGGTCCTCTCTGGGTAGGTCAGCAACTCTGGTGTGAGGAGAGTGCTATATATCCACTTCTTAGTAAGCATTGTCTCTGGATGTTGAATGTTCTGTGGACAAATTAACTCCATCCTGTGGAAGCACTTCTACTATGTCCCTTTCATTTCCTAAGGACTTCATCTTAACTGGATGGTTGGGACCTATTTGGTCAGATGACAAGAAATGTTCCCCAAGTCTGTAGCTGGCAATGGGTGATTCTTTCTCAGTAGCTCTTTAGAGTGGGCTTACTTTTTTTTATTTTTTAATTTGTATATAAATAAATACCCAACCCTGTTTTTAAGTTTTTGTTTTAAGACAGGGTCTAACTAAGTTGCCCAGGATGTGCTCAAATTTGAAATATATATATCTATATAAATATGTAGTTGTCAGTGAACCTTTATTTTGTTTATATGTGCTGCTGAAAATAGAACCTAGTGCCTCACATATCCTAGGCAAGGGTTCTACCACTAAGCTATGACCCCAACCCAGAGTGGGCTTTCTTTTGTCCTCCTAAAGTAGAGTTTGCTTCATGAGTTATCTGGTAAAAATCTAGTGAATACAGACTCACATCAAGGTCTACTCATGTTCAGGAACAAGGCCCTACTCTGAAAGTGACAGCTCTACCTGCAGTCACCATACTTTTATCTGATCTATTAGTGGACACTCAGTCACTCCAGTGGTGGAACTTGTTTCTTCACCAGAGCTAGGGCTGCATCTCTAAGGGTGATGCCAAGTGCCACAGAGACCCCATTCAGATGCAGAATTTGATTGGACTTACTTGGCAAATAAGTCACCCTAAAGGCAATCACAAAATCAAAAAAAAAAAAAAATCTGTGAGTGGCCTCAACAGTGCCCTATAGAAGAAAATGAGGGTTTTGTCAGATCTAGATGGGCTCCTCTAGGAATTAGGATCTCTTAGCCAATGTTGCAGAACTTTCCCAAATGCTTGACCCTGGGAAAAAGATCAGCATTTCCAGCATACACTAATTCTTTTGGTCAGCTTAAGTCTGTGTGACTCCTTGCCCAGTGAGAGGAAAGACCAGCAGTTCTGGAGAGGAGACTGGCATTTGAAATTGCTGCAGTGCTCTGCCTCTGCTATGAGGTACAGAGACTTGCTTTCCAATTTCCAGGCCACATGCTTTACCCCAGTGGTTTGCTTTTCTGGGCTTGTCAGTGTGAAAAACAGTACTGCCAGTTACTTTAAGCAAAGATTTTTATGTTGGAACATAATGAAATTGTGGCATAATTTCAATATTTTCAATTGGTATCACCTTCTTGTTAAAACCCTTTTGTGGTTTGATTTATTTTAGAAATAAAATTGTCTTACTCTGTAGGCTTCATGCTTTCCACAGGTACAAACCTGACCCAGAGAAACACAGGTACCTTTGGCACCTGCTGACCTGTTCCGGGTAGAGTATATATATTTTGCCCCCCTCCCCTTTTTTTTCCCTATCATCATGTTTTCCTTCTCCTCCTTTTTTTTTTTTTTTTTCTTTTCTCTTTGGTGGTACTAGGGATTGAACCTAGGCTTTCTTTATGCTTGCTAGACAATCATTTTGCTACTGAGCTACAACCCAACCCGGTTTTAAGTTTTTATTTTAGGACAGGGTCTAACTGAGTTGCCCAGGACAAGCTCAAATTTGTGATTCTCTTGCCTCAGTTCCTCCAGTGACCAGGATTAAAGGCATGTACCACTGTACTACCAGGCCTCATGCAACGATAGACAAGCATTCATAAGAACAATACGCTTTTTAAAATCTCATTAAAAGCTTTTCTAGATGTTCTGGACCAAGGTAGAATAGTTATTTGTGTCCTTGAAAGTGGCATCCTATGGTCCACCCTGTTTGTTTAGTGTGAAACTGCACCTTCATCACATATTTTTTCTTTTCTTCTCTCGCTCCTTCTCTCTCTTTTTTGTGTGTGTGTGTGTGTGTGTGTGTGTGTGTGCGCGCGCGTACTGGGGATTGAAGTCAGAGCCTTAGAGTCTTATGCATAGTGGGTAAGTGTTCCACTGCTGAGCTGGAACCACATCCCTTTTATTTTATTTTTTGAGATGGAGTCTTCCTGTTTCCCAGGCTGGCCTTAAACTTGCAATTTCCTGCCTCAGCCTCCTAAATAGCTAGGATTATAGGCATGCACCACCACGCCTGACTTTGTTAATTTTTTATTGTCATAAAATGACCATTTAACCTTTTTAAGTACAGAATTTAGTGGCATTAATTACATTTTCAGTGTTTTGCAACTAACTTCTCATTCCTCTTTCCTAACCCTTAGAAACCATTATTCTACTTTGTTTTTATGAATTTGAAATTACCTTGTATAAGTGGACTCAAATGATGCTTGTCCTTTTGTGTCTGGCTTATTTCAGTTAGCAAAATTTCAAGTTTATCCATGATCTAGCATGTATCACAATTTCATTCCTTTTTGTAGCTGAATGATATTCCATTGTATGTATATGCATTTTGTTTAGCTGTTAATCTGTTGATGGACACTTGTGAATTATTTCTGAGTTATTTCTTTTTTTTTTTAACTCAAGTTTTAAGCAACTTTTATTACAGTATATATATTTTTTAAATTTATTTTTATTGTAAACAAATGGGATACATGTTGTTTCTGTACATGGAGTAACAGCATACCATTTGTGTAATCATACATTTACATAGGGTAATGATGTTTGATTCATTCTTTTATTTTTTCCTTCCCCCCCATCCCTCCCACCCCTCTTTTCCCTCTATTCAGTCCCTCCTTCCTCCATTCTTGCCCCCCTTCCACCCCCCATTATGTGTCATCATCCACTTATCAGCGAGATCATTCGTCCTTTGGTTTTTTGAGATTGGCTTATCTCACTTAGCATGATATTCTCCAATTTCATCCATTTGCCTGCAAATGCCATAATTTTATTATTCTTTATAGCTGAGTAATATTCCATTGTATATATATACCACAGTTTCTTTATTGTATATATATACCACAGTTTCATCAATTGAAGGACATCTAGATTGGTTCCACAGTCTGGCTATTGTGAATTGAGCAGCTATGAACATTGATGTGGCTATATCTCTGTAGTATGCTGATTTTAAGTCCTTTGGGTATAGGCCGAGGAGTGGGATAGCTGGGTCAAATGGTGGGTCCATTCCAAGTTTTCTAAGGAATCTCCACACTGCTTTACAGAGTGGCTGCACTAATTTGCAGGCCCACCAGCAATGTATGAGTGTACCTTTTTCCCCACATCCTCTCCAACACCTGTTGTTGCTTGTATTCTTGATAATCGCCATTCTAATTGGGGTGAGATGGAATCTTAGTGTAGTTTTGAGTTGCATTTCTCTTATTACTAAAACTGGTGAACATTTTTTCATATGTTTGTTGATTGCTTGTAGATCTTCTATGAGTTATTTCTACCTTTTATTTATTTTTTTTATAAATACTTCTATGGACATTGGTATAAAGAATATGTTGAATCCTCATTTTCAGTTCTTTTGGCTATATATCTAGGCATGAAATTGGGTATATATCTAGTCATGTAATCCTATGTTCAATTTTGTTGTTGTTGTTGTTGTTGTTGTTTTGTTTTTTAAGATGGGGTTTGCTGTGATGCCCAGGCTGGTCTCAAACTCCTGAACTCAAGTGATCCTCCTACCTCAACCTCCTGAGTAACTGGGACTATAGGCATGTGCCACTCTCTCTGGCTTATGTTTAACCTTTTGAGGAACCACCACTGTTTTTCATATTGGCTGCATGTACCATTTTACACTTGTACCAGCAATCTATAGGGTTTCAGTTTCATCACATTCTAATTAGTACTTGTTCAAGTTTTTTCTTCTGATTATAGCTATCCTATACTAGTGGATGTGAAGTGATATCTTCATGACATAATTTGACATAAATAATTATTTTTCAGAGACAAAAGGAAGAGCAGTACTCATCATTTACTCAACTTTTATTGGCACACATATCTGAGACCCCCCATGCCATCTGTCAGCAGGGTCTGTGGATGGCAGGTTAGGTCTGGTGCAATTCTTCTGTACCCTGTGACCCCAAGGATAACTTGCCTGAGTCCCATAGTGATGTGTATGTGTTTTGTTGTTGTTGTTGTTGTTTTGGTTTTTGGTTTTTGTTTTTTAGCTCCCAGGAGGCAAAGAGTCTGAAGGTAGAACTACACAGCCACTCAGACGTCCCTTTCCAGATGCTAGATGGCAATAGTGGTCTGAGTTCTGAGAAGATCAGCCACAACCCCTGGAGCCTGCGTTGTCACAAGCAGCAACTGAGTCGCATGCGCTCTGAATCCAAGGACCGAAAGCTCTACAGTATCCTTGACACACCCTCCTTCGCCAGTGTCTTCTGGGACTGTTGGGCCTATGTCATGGCCCCGGCCCCTCCAGACCGTTGCTGAGGTCCTCTCACCAGGGGCTCCTCTTTGTTCTTGTCTTTGTTTTTCAGACTCTTCTTCCTCTCCCTTTTACATTTGTTAACATGTTGTTTTTTCTGCCTTTTGGACATGGTAAAATTGAAACTTAAAACTTGGCAGTGTGGAAAATTTTGTGGGATATGTTTTAAATCTTCATTGGTTTGAAATTTGGTGAGAAAATGACAAGGTAGATTTTTTTTTTTTTTCTTTTTCCTTTTCTTTCGGTGCTAGGAATTGAACTGAGGACTTTGCACATGGTAGGTAAGCACTCTACCATGGAGCTACATCTCCAGCCCTAAGATAGAAAAAAAATTATTCAGCATTATCTAAGAATTCCAATTGGTAATGTTAGAATCTTAGCTCCTCATTTTTTATAGTAATGTTCCAAAAGCATCTTCCTTATTTCTTAGGCCTGGCTGAGGTGCTGTCCTGAGTAGGTCGTGGTTTATTGATGGTATCAGGAATGTCTCCATATCTGCCAAATCTTTAGTTTATTGCTTCTAAGGTATATCTAAAGAATTTTTAAAAATATAAAATAAAACCATCAATGGGTATGGTATATACCTATAATGGAAAATTGTGTAACCCTAAAAAGTGATGAAATTCTAATACTTGCTGTGACATGGGTGAACCTTGAAAACATTTTCTCAGTGAAATAATCTAGGCACAAAAGGATAGGTACTGTAAGATTGCCCTAGTATGAGACAACTGAAATTAACAAATTCCTAGATACAGAGGTAGAACAGAAGTTTCCCAGGAGTTAGGGGAAGAGAGGATAGGGAGTTAGCATTTAATGGGGACAGGATTTCACTTTGAAAAGATGAAGCAATTTCTGGAAGTAGATAGTGAGTGGCAATGGTTGCATGGCAATGGTTGCATAACAATGTAAATGTATTTAATGCCACTGAAATGATACACCTTTTTAAAGTGGTTATAAATAGTAAATTTTATATAATACATCTTATTATTGGTATTATTTTTTGTTAAGAAATAAGCTGGGCATAGTGGCACACACTTATAATCCCAAGTATTTGGGAGGCAGAGGTAGGAAGATCATAAGGTCACAAGTTCAAGGTTAGCTATAGCAAGTTAGACCCTTGTCTCAAAAAAAAAAAAAAAAAGAAGGTTATAGCTCAGTAGAAGTAGTAGAACGCCCCTGAATTCATTTCCCAAGACTGAAAAATAATATTTACAAGCTAGAGGTGTGAAATTCACATTTGAGTGTTCATGAGGGAAACACATTTTGCATTAGACCAGAATGCTCCTTTTCATAGGAAACATTTCTTGTGGTATCCTGGATGGGCCAGATGGTGAGTGTGGTTGTCATTCTTGACCCTGACCCAGAATTTCTCCTGCTTGAGAATGTGGTACACCACTTCAAGTACCCCTGTGTGCTAGACTTGAAGATGGGCACCCGGCAGCATGGGGACGACGCATCAGCTGAGAAGGCAGCCCGACAGATGAGGAAGTGTGAGCAGAGCACATCTGCTACACTGGGAGTCAGAGTCTGTGGCATGCAGGTGAGTCATTACTAGTGAGAGCCTCAGTACTTGCATGTTTTATGTTGTGCCCAGACCTGCCTGCTACCCATGCCAAATGTCCTCCTGGTGCACACTGTTCTGGAATCTCCTCTGAGAGGCTGAGTCCCCCACAGGGTGCTCAGTATACCGTTGCAAGTGTGTTCCCTGAGCCCTCCTGTCCCTAACTTTTGACCTTGATCTGGGTTTGAGGTACAGAGCTGTTTGTGAGAGTCTGCTGTCTCCACAATGGAGCAAGTAAGACCCTTGTCTAACAGCAGTATGTTCCCAGTTAGAGTCTAGCTGGGGCTCCAGAGCAGTTTGGAGGAGGGCTCTAAAGGTGATGGCTATAGGCCCAGTATTGGCTTTCGCAGCTCTTAGGATGGCAAAACCCAGAATCAATAATGGCCTGCCCCCTGGAGGAGCAGTAAAGGGCAGGTTGGTTAGAGTGCCTTCCAGATGGTGCTTGCCCAGGGCATCACAAGGTCCTCAGATTTCCCTGGTGCTCACCCTGTCTGTCTCCTGGGGTTTCAGGTGTACCAGCTGGACACAGGGCATTACCTCTGCAGGAACAAGTACTATGGCCGTGGGCTCTCCATTGAAGGCTTCCGCAATGCCCTCTATCAGTACCTGCACAATGGCCTGGACCTGCGACGTGACCTCTTTGAGCCTATTCTGAGCAAACTTCGGGGCCTCAAAGCTGTGCTGGAGCGGCAGGCCTCCTACCGCTTCTACTCCAGTTCTTTGCTTGTCATCTATGATGGCAAGGAGTGCCGATCTGAGCTGCGTCTCAAGCACCTGGACACGGGGCTCCCTGAAGTGGCGCCACCCTGTGGCCCCAGTACCAGCCCCAGCAGCCTCAACACCGAGGCAGGCCCCTCCACTCCACCCAAGGTGGATGTCCGAATGATTGACTTTGCACATAGCACATTCAAGGGCTTCCGAGATGACCCCACTGTGCATGATGGTCCGGACAGAGGCTATGTGTTTGGCTTGGAGAATCTTATCAGCATCATGGAACAGATGCGGGACGAGAACCAGTAGGCCCAGTTCTGGGCCCCCCAGGACCCCTTCCTCTCCACCCGCAGGCAGGGACCATTGCTCTGAACTTGCTGTGAGGACACACAGACTTGCTTTTAAAGGGTTATATTTCTCTTTGGTGTAAACTAAAAGAAATGTTTTTAGCTGTAGCCTGGAATCCATATATATAAAGTGAAGGAGGGCAGAACATGTGTCCTCTTGGCCAGGCTCCTTAGCTCTGTGGCTGTGACTGCTGTGTCCAAGTTGACTTAGGAAGGAAGAGGTGCCCCTGGTGGGCTTGGCAGCAGAGACAAGAAGCCCTTGGACTTTGGTTTCTCTTGCCTAGGTCTTTAGGGTCTGTGGCTATACAGCCCTGCTGTTTGTGGGGTGAAGCCCTGGGCTGGTGCAGGGCTCCTCCAGGCCCACTCATCTTTTGTTCCCCGCAAATAAGAGGGGTTTGGGTACCCATCTCTTGGGAGCTTTTCAATTTTGTGCTGTGGGTGTCAGCCAGCTCTTGAACAGATGCCCTTGTTATCAGAAAGCTGACTGCACACAGCTGGACCCATGTTTCTTGGGTCTGATTTTGGCATGGGGCAAGATTCATGAAGCTGAGCTTAAAGCCAGTTTATGGCAGAGGGCAGGCCTGGTTTCTCCATGGACCTGGCACATGAACCTGCTTCTCTGCTGAAAACCCCAGCTAGCCTTTCTCAACAAGATCCTCTTGCCTGAGGAGGCCAACCCCTTCTGTTCCACTGAAGAGCACAGCTCTGTTTGCTGAGGAGAGTGTGTTCTGGTAGGTCTTGGGGCCTGTAGGGGCCCTGGCCCAAACAGTATTTGCAATTCTTGTGCTGTGGGTGGGAGTCTTCCTCTTCTAGTTTGGGCAGCTGTGCTGCCTCTGGGTGGGCTGCTCCTCCCAGAACTCAAGGGCTGTGGTCTGCTCAGGGTCTCTCACTTCCCCAGGCCAAGCTTCAAGGCAGCAGCCCATTGTGAGGCGCTTTAGACCCTGGGCCTGGAGAGAGAATTCTATGCTTGTCTGCTCTTAGGGACATTGGGCCCTGGGTGCAGGTGCCCAGATTCTGCTATTGAAAGCTTTGTCTGAATAATCCTGGGGTCCGTCCATTTGTCCATTTGTTCACCTGACAGCCCCTGTGTTGTGGGGAGCCTTCCCCTGGGGTGTTGCCTTGTTTGTTAGTATACATTGATTTCCTTCATATTTTTCCTCAGCAAAATAGTCTCTTTTTCATTTCTGAAGTGAGCTTTTGCCCTTTGCCCTTCCTCAGCAGGTGCTGCCTTTTTTAAGACCTGGTAGCCGAATGAATTTTAGGGTTGTTTCCCTGCTGGCCTAGTACCCTTCCTATGGGCCTGGAGTGTAGCTTTCAACACTGACAGGGGGCTCAAGAGGTAACCCTTTCCCATAGTTTTAATCATTCCTGCTGCCACCCCTTAACGGCATGTAGTCTTGCTGCCTCTAACACAAGGTGGCCAGAAGATGATACCACACTCAGCCATTGCCAGGGTTAGCACCCCCCTTTCCTATAAGCTTAGGACCACTGTCATTATCTCTTTTCACATGTCCCTGTTTGGGCATTAAAGGTAAGCCTGCCAGCCTGTGTCTTTGAGAAGCCTTGGTGACTGATGACCTGATTCTTGGTCCTTAGAGATGTAGCCTCTGAAACAGGGTCCTTGATGGATCCCCCCTCTTTAAGCCCTCCAACCCTGGTACCAGTGGTGGGCAGGTTCCCATTCCTTGGGGCTGGGAGGCACAGCTTTGCCTGTTTCTGGTAACAACCACCTTCTCTCCTGACCATTCTGTGGTTTTTAGTCATAGGGACCGGTTATTGTTAGTGTAGCTGATCTTCCCTGGCAGTGAGAAGAATGAGGAAGGGTTTGGATCCACTGGAGACTGCCTGGGGATGTGCTGTGCCTCCCCATTTTCAAGATGCTGGGAGCAGATGCTGCCCTGTTTTGCCACTACTCACAGCAAGGGAGGCTGTACTCATTTAATCTGTTTTCCTGGCACTAGAAAGAGTGGAAGGGCTGGGATTTGCTGCTTCTCCCCCAGGGCAGGACCCTTCTTATCAGCACTTTTGGTACCTGGAAATCCAACCATTATTTGATAGGTGGTGGCAAGTGTGTGCACGCACATTTTCTACCACTGCTTTCTCCCTGGCCCAGGCTAGAGAGTCCTATTCCTGCCAGGTCCTACCTTCCCACCCCAAATCAGGACCAAAGTGCAACTGGGGATCATGGGTTGGGGTGTTCTGCTCACCCCTCTCTATAGTATTTACCTGGGCTGGGCCAACACCAGACCCCGCCTCCAGGGTTGGGGTGGGATGGGACTGGCGGTGCTTAAAAAGGAAGGGGACCAGCGTAGCAACTTGCCAGGAACCCACCCCTTTTTCTGGGCCTGTGCAATGGGTATGGGGATTCCCACAAAGGGCCAGAGGCCTGGGCTAGTTTAGTAGCTGCTCCTCACGCGCTCACCTGGTCATGTGCACATTCCCTAGATGCAGATTGCTTTTAACTTTGCAGCTGTACAATTTGGTTATGTTTGTGCGGATTTAAATATTTTAAGAGGAAGAAAATGGACACCCCCGGGAAGGACCTGGTTCCTTTCCTCCTCGGGGAACATGTAAGACCTCGCATTCTGGGAATCGCTCTCTGCTTCTCTTTTTCCTGGAAGCTAAGCCTGTCCACACCACCCGAGGCCTGAGCCCGGATACTCCACGTGGCTCTGGCCCAGACTCGCACAATTGCATTTCCTGGGACCTTGCGTGTAAGTGAGGGGTGTCTGGGCCAAGCCCGCCCCTTTCTCTACACCCAGTGTTGCCCACCCCGCTTGTGTCTAAGGTCGTGTATGTCAAAATAAAGCCGCTAAAAACTGTAACTTGTCCGAATCTTTGTGAAAACTTCGCAGTTCCCGGGTGGGCCGGCCCAGCCCAGCACCACCAGTGACCTCCGACGGCTAGATCCGATCCTTCCGCCCTCTTTCCCTGGGTCGGGGCGGAGGGGCGGGGCCCCGAACTGTGAAGCGTGGACGGAAGCGTCTGCCCCGCAGCCAACCAAGTTTGGGTAGGGAATGAGGCCTCGCCCTTGGCGCCAGTTCCGCCATGGGTACCGCCAATAGGTGACTCGCGAGTCTCGTCCCGGGTCCCCATGGCAGCCTGGCGCACTCAGGCCCTCATTGGCTGTGTCTGTCCTAATACCGCGCCCAGCGCTCCGACGCTGACGGCCGTGCCACGTAGGCAACAGTTGATTGGCCCGCCGGGGTCACGTCACTGCCGGCGCCTGGTCCGGTCCGAGTTCCCGGCCAGCCACCCTCCAGCCCGCATAGTGACTTGGGTTCTGGCGTCCTGATTTCGGCGTCGGTTTAGACCAGGCGAACAAACTAACACAAGAGTTGGTCAGTCTGAAGGGCAGGGGCCAGGACACAGAGGCTGTAGTTCGTGGACGGTGTTGGCCAGGCGGTCTGCAGGCCCCTTGGAGCCTGGGATTGACTCCCGTCGCCCACAGTCGAGATGAAGGCACTGATCTTGGTGGGCGGCTATGGAACGCGGCTGAGACCGCTAACGCTGAGTACCCCGAAGCCGCTGGTAGACTTCTGCAATAAGCCAATCTTGCTGCACCAAGTGGAAGCCCTTGCCGCGGTAAGACCCGGGGTCTGTCCTGGGCGGACGAGGGACGTCTAGCGACTGAAGGTCAGGGGTACAGGTATCTAACATTTGAGCCCGCCTGTCCGCTCGCTTTATCCTGTCCGACAGGCAGGCGTGGATCACGTGATCCTGGCCGTGAGCTACATGTCGCAGGTGCTGGAGAAAGAAATGAAGACTCAGGAGCAGAGGGTGAGGCACGGGACTTTTAGCCGGTTCCCTTGGTCCATTCTCTACTTCCTGCTCTGGAGGGAGAACCTGACGGGGTGACTTTTCCTTTCCAGCTGGGAATCCGAATCTCCATGTCTCATGAAGAGGAGCCTTTGGGGACAGGTCAGTGGAAACAAGGTTTCTTGGGAGGATTTGTGGCCACGAGTGTAAGACCCAGCCTGGGTGGTCCTGCTGAACCTGAATTCAGGGACTCAGATCCCCAGCAAGGAGGTGATCTGCTCCCTTCCCCCAGCTGGGCCCCTGGCACTGGCCCGTGACCTGCTCTCTGAGACTGCAGACCCTTTCTTCGTCCTCAACAGCGACGTGATCTGTGATTTCCCTTTCCAAGCCATGGTGCAGTTCCATCGGCACCACGGTCAGGAGGGCTCCATCCTGGTAAGAGACCAGGTCTTCCTTTTCCTTTGACATTCCCCCTGCAACATCCCAGCCCAGCCTCCCCTGCCCCCTACCCTTGATCTCTCCTTTTGAGTGCATAGCTGAATAGTATCTTTTAAGTGTTTGGGGGCAGACCCCCTGAGATCTGGGACAGCATATGTTTCAAGACTTAGGAACACTGGACTAGGCCTAAGTCTCCTTGTATTCAGGTGACCAAGGTGGAGGAGCCTTCTAAGTATGGTGTGGTGGTATGTGAGGCTGACACGGGCCGAATTCACCGGTTTGTGGAGAAGCCACAGGTATTTGTGTCCAATAAGATCAATGCAGGCATGTACATCCTGAGCCCTGCAGTGCTGCAACGCATCCAGGTGTGTAGAAGACAACTGCTGGGTGGGCTAGGGTCAGGCAGGCTGTCACTGCCATGACCCTGCTCACAAGCTGCCCACTCCCACAGCTGCAGCCTACGTCCATTGAGAAGGAGGTCTTCCCCATTATGGCCAAGGAGGGGCAGCTATATGCCATGGAGCTGCAGGGTGAGACAGAAAGGTCACGGGCGAGCGGGGGGTAAGTCTGTGGCTGGGCTGAGCCCCTGATGCATCCCTCCCTACAGGATTCTGGATGGACATCGGACAGCCCAAAGATTTCCTCACTGGCATGTGTCTCTTCCTTCAGTCACTGAGGCAGAAGCAGCCTGAGCGATTATGCTCAGGCCCTGGCATTGTGGGCAATGTTCTTGTGGTAAGGCCTTTGTCCAGCCCATCATTAATCCCTTTAGTCCTAGGAGACAAATGGCCCAACTGTATTTTCCCCTTTGCTCTCAGGACCCAAGTGCCCGTATTGGCCAGAACTGCAGCATTGGTCCTAATGTGAGTCTGGGTGCTGGTGTGGTGGTGGAGGATGGTGTGTGCATCCGACGGTGCACAGTGCTGCGGGATGCCCACATACGCTCCCACTCCTGGCTTGAGTCGTGCATTGTGGGCTGGCGCTGCCGTGTGGGCCAGTGGGTAAGCCTATGGGCTGGGCCAGGTGGGGAGAGGGGCAGAGAATGCGTCTACCTCACTGACAAGGTCTACCTCCCCCTGCCCCCCAGGTGCGTATGGAGAATGTAACAGTGCTGGGCGAGGATGTTATAGTTAACGACGAGCTCTACCTCAATGGAGCCAGCGTGCTACCCCACAAGTCTATTGGTGAATCAGTGCCAGAGCCTCGTATCATCATGTGAGGGGAAGCCTGGGGCTGGTCGAGCCCCCATTTCCCCATCAGCAGGGGAGCACTGGCTTGACACATCAGAAGGCCCTGGACTTGGTGCCATTTATCTGGGGAGGACTGGATGAGGATGAAGCTGGTGGACACTTGCCTTCTCACTTGGACATAAACTAGCAGAATCCCTGCTGGGCCACACCCCACAAACCCCACTCCCTTAAGAAGGGCCAGGGCCAGGGCTGTATGGAATAATAATTTAATGTTTACTGTGGCCCTGACTGAAAGTCAAGCTCAGGCATAATTAGGGCCATAGCTAGGCTCCCACCAATGGGGCTACACACAGCAAGAAGGTTGGATGTGTTGGGGGTGATGGGGAACAGGGCATGGGAGCTCATAAATAGGTCTTTGCCTGGGTCTGGGTTTGCAGGTGGAGGCTTGGCGGACCTAGGCAGCTGAGGAGGTGGTGCTTGTATTAGCTGCCTTGTCCCAGTCCTCTACAGACACGATGGTGGCTTTGCAGAAGAAGCAATCCTTGTTGTTCATCAGGTGCTGGTTGATGCAGGCTCTACAACAGGGGAGGGAATGAAGACTCCTGGATGTTCCTACTGCCCCTTCCCAAAGCCCATGGGCCCCACTTACTTGCATGACTTGTGTCCACAGGGCTGGAACACAGCAGAGATAGGGTGGGCATAACAGATTGGGCAGAGGTCCTCCTCACTGGTGGGCTGCAGGGAGGGGAGTGAGGGTGTTGGGGTTGGATATGCTCTGCCTATATTGGTGTGCACACGTGTATTCAAGTAGTGTGGGCTGTGCTGTGGCTTCACTCACCAGGGATGCAGCTGCTGCCTGGGCAGATGCAAAGGTCAGATGTGTCAGCATCTGTTCCACCTGTGCCAGCTCCTCAGCACTGATATAATCTGTATCTGGATTAGTGGTAGGTGGTGTAAGGCCAGATGTAGCCCTAGAATCTGTTGCCTTTTCAATATTCCCAGCTTGGGGATTTGCTGTTCTTGAAGGTCCTGATTTCAGCCAGTCCCAGAGCTTTTCCCTTACCCATCCCTGGCCGACTTACAGCTCTGCAGGGAGAAGCGCTTCCGGTCTGGGGCAGGCAGGACAGTGCCAGGTGCTGGGGGCTCTGGCTGCCCCAGGAGATAGCATATGGAGCGGAGCTGGAAACAGGGGTCAGCTAGGAGCACTGATGTGGCTCTCTCTGTCCTAGGTAGGGAGGGTGTATAGGTAATCATAAGACTTGGGGACTGTCTGTAAGGGATAGTGTGACAGTCCAAACCTTGCATTAATGCCCTTTTATTCTTTCCACCTTCCTGCTGCTTTCCAGCCATCCTATAAGTCCTGGATCTGAGTGAAGCCACACATAGCCCAGGTACCAGTTTAAGGAGTTTTGTGAGCTACCATAAATAGCTGAAGTCCACCGACCCCATCATACACTAATCCTAAAACTGTCACTTCAAATAAAGAACACTAGGAGCAGCTTAACATTCTCCCCAGGCTGCCCCTTTTAACTTTTCTGGTCTATGGGCTAAGGGCAGGCTGGGTACTGGGAGTGAACTCGTACTCCCTCTGGTGGCCACAAGGGGCCCTTAAGCGGCAGAGGATACAATCTCCCCGCCCCTTGCAGCGCGAGCCAATAAAAGCCCGATCCCCCCCCCCCGCCCCCCCCCCCGCAACCGTCTTCTTTTCCGCGAGTATTTAGAAGTCGACCAGGAAAGCACTAGGCGAAAGCAAGGGGAGACGGAGAGAGCTGACTGCGGTGCAGCTCCACCGTACAAACAGGACTGGTGAGCAGGAGCGTCCAGTCGAGCCGGGCAAAGCCTGCACTGTGCCTCCCTGGCCGTGGACCATCCAGTACCACGTTCGCTGAACCAGAGCAAGAGTGGGTGAGTCCTGGAGCTGCGACCTGCACAGGCTGCCCTTATTCTTGGTGGTCGCCGCCATGGCCTGGCTGGTGCTGCAGGGCGCCCTGCTGTGCATGCTGCGTGTCGCGTTAGGCACCCCCGACTCTGAGGACTTTATGCCCGCTGTGCCCCACAACTGCCCCCGCAAATGCGTCTGTGCTGCCGACCTTCTGAGCTGTGCAGGCCTGGGGTTGCAGAATGTGCCGGCTGAATTACCTGCCGCTGCTGCTGAACTCGACCTGAGTCACAACGCACTCCAGCGCCTGCGCCCCAGCTGGCTGGCGCCCCTCTCCCGACTGCGTGCCCTGCACCTAGGCCACAACGAGTTGGACGCGCTGGGTCACGGAGTCTTCACCAATGCCAGCGGCCTGAAACTGCTTGATCTATCATCTAACGCATTGCGGACCCTTGGCCGCCACGACCTTGATGGGCTTGAGGCACTGGAGATGCTGCTTCTGTTCAATAACCGCCTGGCACACTTGGATGAGCACACCTTCCAAGGTCTGAGTGCACTTAGCCACCTCTATCTGGGCTGCAACGAACTCATGACCTTCTCTTTTGACCACCTGCATGGTCTGGGTGCAACCCACTTGCGCACCCTGGACCTCTCCTCTAACCAGCTGGGACACATCTCTGTCCCCGAGCTGGCCGTACTGCCGGTCTTTCTCAAGAATGGTCTCTACTTGCACAATAACCCGTTGCCCTGCAACTGCCGCCTCTACCACCTGCTGCAGCGCTGGCACCAGCGGGGCCTAAGTGCTGTTCGGGACTTTGCACGTGAGTACACGTGCCTGGTCTTTAAGGTACCTACATCCCGCGTGCGCTTCTTTGAGCACAGCCGAGTCTTTGAGAACTGCTCAGCTGCCCCAGCTACTGGCCTAGAGCGGCCTGAAGAGCAGCTGCATGCACAGGTGGGTCGGTCCCTGAGGCTCTACTGCAATACCAGTGCCCCAGCTGTGCACATTGCCTGGGTTTCACCTAAGCACGAGCTGCTTGTGGCACCAGGGTCCCGAGATGGCAGCATTGCAGTGCTGGCGGATGGCAGCTTAGCCATAGGCAAAGTGCAGGAGCAGCATGCAGGTGTCTTCGTGTGCCTGGCCACTGGGCCCAGCCTGCACCACAACCAGACACTTGAGTACAATGTGAGCGTGCACTTCCCACACCCGGAGCCTGAGACTTTCAACACAGGCTTCACCACACTGCTGGGCTGTGCTGTGGGCCTGGTGCTGGTGCTGCTGTACTTGTTTGCACCACCCTGCCGTGGTTGCTGCCGCTGCTGTCGCCAAGCCTGTCGAAGTCGCTGCTGGTCCCGGGCACCCAGCTCGCTCCAGGAGCTGAGTGCACAGTCCTCGGTGCTCAGTGCCACGCCACCAGATGCACCTAGCCGCAAGGCCAGTGTCCACAAGCACGTGGTCTTCCTGGAGCCGGGCAGGAGAGGCCTCAACGGGCGTGTGCAGCTGGCAGTAGCTGAGGACTTCAATCTGAGCAATACTGTGGGCCTGCGGTTCACAGCTGGCTCTGAATCTGCTAGCTCTACAGGCTCGGAGGGTCTCATGATGACCTAGGCTGCCCAGTGCCCCCACTCAGGCCATGACCCTCCTGCTGCTTGCCCTGCTCCCTGTTACCATCCAGAGAACTGCCAGGTATTAGTGGGAAGAACTGTACCTGATCTCCCAGCTTCCTTTGTGGGCCCTGACTTGAACCACAATGTCCCTATTCACAGGTAGAAGAGTTGGGGTCTCATTTGCCTCCTGCTTTGCCTAGCAAAGGACCCCCAAGGTCCCAGATCCTAGCAGAACCTGTTAGTGCCTGCTTTCCCTAAGACCACCTAATGCTCTAATGTCCCCTAAAGATGGAGGACGAAGCCCATCTGGAAGAGCTCTTACATTAGAGCCCTAGAACCACCTTCAGTGGCTGAGGCAGATATGAAGGAGTGGTACAGAATAGTCAAAGCTTACCACCTTCCCCTTTCCATGCCTGGGGCAGGGGTCCCACAGGGGAAATGGTGGAGAGGTCAGCTCCAGTCCACACTCCAGGAGGGAAGGAGGAAACATCCTCCCTTTGATGGCACAGCTCTCCCCGCATCTACCAGCTTTGCAACTACATTTGCACAGTCTGGTGGGCAGGCATTAAGAAGACCCCTGAGGGCCTGTCCTGAGCCACAGTGGCCCTGCTCTCTCTAGTCAGGGACATCTAGCAGTCATTCTGAAGGCAAAGTCCATTCCATGGGCTCACAGCACAGCACAGCACTAAAAAGCCTGGCAAGCAAGGCCAAGCTGAGAGAGCCCAAATGGAACTCGATGTCACTCAAGGGCAGGAACCTCTTAAAGGTTGGCACTGTTCTCAGCCTAATGGCTTGAGGCAGTGCCCTGGCTGCATATGCATCTCACCACTCCCACTAAAGAGAGGCAGGGAAGGGGTTCTGGGAGCCCCTCAGGTGTGGGGGCTGAGTTGGGGGTCCCCATGGCTGTCCTGGACCCTGCTGTTATGAAATTTTGTAATAAAGGCAGTCCATGCTCATTGAGGCCTTCACAGACAAACAGCATTGTAATGTGCTTGGCTCTTGATCTAGCAGTGTTGCCCTGGTCATCACAGGATGGTCTGCCCTATACCCCCAGTGCTACCTGAGGAATGGCCACAAGCCACTTTGTCCTGCTTGGGCCCTCAATTCTTCTATCCAGAGAAGCTGCCACTATCACCTACTTAAGCAGTTCACACCTCACCACCTTCTCTCTGCCTCAAAACCTGATGGTGAGGCACATTTTTAAGATAAGGAAACGAGTACAGGGAGGTCCTGCTCGGCTCCTATGGGGGCCCACAGTCTCCAACACTTACTCTGAGGCTTGACCATGCACCAGGAGCCGCACCAGGATGCCTGTCACTGCCACCAGGATAGGGTAGTGGTCCACACTCTCCAGGCCTAAGGGGAGAGAAGGAAGAAAAAGAACCTCCTACATGCTCCTACAGAAGAGGCTCCAGGCCTGACTGATGCCATCAACCCTTCCCTCTGTCCACTCTACAGAACAAGCTGGGCTAGGGGTGCCAAGCCTGGCTGTCATGGGGCAGAATGGAGAATCAGGCATTATGATCCTGGAAGAGGGTGTAGGGGTGCAGGGTTATCTAGATCCTTACCAGGTAGCCGTAGGGTGACCACACGGTCAAACAAGTTCCTCTCAGCTGTCACTCGGTTCAGCACCTGATTCAGGAGCTGTGGGGGCAGGAACCTATTGGTGGATGGGCAAGCTCACCAGTGGGGTAACCCCAGGGTCCTACCCTCCTTGCCTAGATGGACACACCTGTGCAAGACGCCGCAGCAGCATCTCAGAGGTAGGCCGGGTCCAGTCAAGGAATATCTCGGGCACCAGTGTGATGGTCATTTCCAAGACACGCAGCAGGCTGACCGAGAGGTCAAAGCAGGTGGCACATACCTTGAGCTGTCTGCTGTCCACAAAGTTTCGTTCCAGGCGTTCAGCAGCCTGCTGAATCTGAGCAGCCAACAAGCAGGCAGGCAGCAGTCAGAAGCCTGGCTACAACATCATGGTCCCTGTATCACCCTGGCCCACAGGGCCCCACCATGGCCCACCTCCTGGATCATGCCGATGAACTCAGAGAAGGCCCAGTTGAGTTGGTTGAGGACGCTGTTGAGGAAGCTGGGTGCCACATCAGGACCCTGCCGCAGCAGGTCTGCCATGTGCTGCTGCAGCAGGGTGGAAGGGCAGGGTTCTGTAGGGGGATGGGAAGGCAGCATTATGAAGGACTCCAGAGCAGTAGCCCTGCCTGCTTGCCTTTGTCCTCACCCACTGATATTAAGAACAGAAAAATGGCTCCTGGGAAACATGCAGGTAATGAAGGCAGAGGGAGAGGGTATAGAACTACCTGAGGGATAGAACTCAATCTGTCCCCTTCCTCTCTTGGGCAAACCAAAAGCTACAGGTGGGTCAAGCCCCCATACTACACCACTTGCCCTAGGCCTAGGGTAGCCATATAGCTGCAGCCTGATTCCAGCAAGTTCTGAGTCACATGCCTTAGACATTTCCCCACTGGCATTGAGGCCAGTTTCTCCAAGAACCTACTCTGGGCCCTGCTGTCCTCTACTTTCCTCTGCTGTCCTTGGCCTCGCCTTGGCATATGGCCCAGGTGATGGGTGCCAAGTCTGGGCTGGCAGGCATTGGTAACTAGAGCTCTCAGCTGCAGCTGTCCCAGCATATCTCCCCACTCCTCTAGATGCAAATCAATAGTTCCTGTAGCCACAGGATGGATCTGGCCCCATTGCCATTCTCAACTTGCAGCTCAGTTCCACCCTAGAGACAGGTCTGAGACATTTGGCAAGGACTTGCTGTGTGACTTTGCATAAGGCATTCAGCCTCTCAGGGGTCATCTCTCAGACCAAAACACTGGCTGCAAAGGGAGATACATTACATGGACATGGTAAGAACAGTGTGTGTAGGCTGGATAGTTCAAGGCCTTGGGCCCGGTCTAGGTGAAGGTCCTCTAGTTCAAGAGACTCCAGGGCACAGCAGAGACCACACATAGCTTCTGCTCCCCGTCAAATGCCTCTTAGTAGAGGAAGCCCCATGATCATCCCATAGGGCCCTGGAAAATCTCCAGCCTGTGCCCATCTTGCTTCAGGGGTTCAAGACATAAACCAGGCCCTTTGTCTGGCCACCAGCAGATACCAAAGGAGCAGAAGCACACAGTCCTGCAACAAACCTGGAGGTCAGGGAGCTGGCATAGAGGGCAAGGAACAGAGTGTCTATCCCACATGAGTTGCCAGCAGCCTGGGTAAATGTGGCATCTTTTCATTGTGACCCTTGCAAAGCAACAGGCCCAAAGGGTACAAATGGAACTATGCAGTGAGGGAATAGTCCCAGAGCATCCTTGCACTGGGAATCAGCAGGAAAAATGCAAACCCCAAGGGACACACAGAGTTTGGAGCCAACACAAGTCCAGAAGAGGGGCTGGTAGGAGCAGAAGAGTCTGAAAGGACCTAAGGGCAGTGGGCAAGGGCCATCAATTTTCCTGCCCAGGCTGCTGCCAGGTAGAAGCTTCCCAACCTGGATACTTACTCTGGAGGCTGGGCAAATTGGCGTCCTCTGGCTTGGTTTTCAGCAGGTGTGGCAGCCGTGTATAGCGGTACCCGAACCCACAGCCCTGGGGGTGGGGCCAGCTGAGGTCAGGGGGACAGAGCTACCTTCTCCCCAAGGCAGCCTCAGCAGTCCCCCTCAGGTCAGGCTTACCCTCCAGAGCCGCACCAGGATCCAGTTGGTCTGGGCCCAGGGCCGTTGCTCATAGGGTGCAAGGAGATTCCTCACCATGGCAATACGCCTGTGAGGGTGAGGGGTGGCAGGCACATGGTGAGGCTCGGCACAGTGCTGTGCAGGGCAGGGTGTGTAATTCCCCAACCCCCTACTCACTGATCCTCAGGGATTCTTTCCACAGCCCTCAGAGAGTGTGGGTAGCACACGTAGCTGGCCAGGGCCTGCATCAGTGAGTCTCGAATGTCTGCCACAACAGGTCATGCCTTAGCAGGTGCCTGGCATAAGCCCTGGCCCCATGCCACAATATACACAGAAAATAGCCCACTAGATGTGCCATCCCAATCCCACCTCCCTGGGCCCTCTGTAGGGCACCTCACCAGTGCCCACGATGCGTGTATCAGCAAAGTGTTTGGCAAGGATGGCAGCCAGGCGGGTCAGGGTCTCTTCATAGCCTGCAAGGATGGGCAGAGAGAACTGCTGGCTGGGAGCAGGGGCTCTAGGGACAGATATGTCCATTGGCAGGGTGGGTGGGCTTGAGTGGTATGCTCCAGAGCTGGCTCCAAGGGCCAATCTGGACCTGGGTTGACATCTGGGGATATTGTGTAAAGCACTCAAACTAGCAGTTGGTTAAGGGCGAAGGCATAGACTCACTATGGGGAGAGGGCAGGTCCTGGAAAGAGCCCTAATGTGGACTCCAACTCATCTTAGCACACACATTTGTTGACTCACAATCAGTCACTGGGCACCCACAGTTCTGTCTTTGAAGACAAAGCTTGCATCAAGGCCTGGACAGGGCAGGGCAGGGCAGGAGCCTGGCAACTCACACAGCCTGATCCAGGTACCAAATGCCAGGCCCAGCCTAGAATCAGTGGTCTTGGAGAAGTACAGGTTCCTCTGTAGCTCTAGCAGGGCCCCGCTCTCTTCTATAATTTATAAAGACAAACACTCTGCCCTTGACCCACTGCCACATTCTGTGACCAGTGCCAGGGTGCCTGGGTGAGGGGCCACATGGCTGCTCAATAACACCAGGAAGTAAGTAAAACCAGGGGTCCCACTCTGCCCTCTATTTTCACTACAGCAACAGGGAGGAGATGCAGGTTCCATGGCAGAGTGCAAATGTGAACATGATGCAGAGAGGACCATGGGGTAGGGTCAACTTTCCCTCCTTCCCATGTGGATGTATGCTGCAAGGCTATAGACGGCTCAGATCAGGGCTCCTGAGTCACACTAAAGGCCCATTTCTATCCCCTCCCAGCCTGAATGGTCCCATCACCTGGGAGCTCCTCCATGCTGTGTACAGGACCAAAATAATTCTTGAGAGCACTGTAGCTGTTGATGGCCACACTCAGATAGAACTCAGGCATGAAGGCAAAGAGAGAACCTGTGCGATCACCATGCTCAATGGTTCGTAGGCAGACACGCAGTAGCCAGTAGATGTCTAGCATTTTCTCCTGCAGGAGGCACACAGGGTGTTGGGCTTTTCACATGATCTGGTCTGGGAATTGGTAATGCTACCCCAAGACAATCACATCAGAACTGAGAGCTGGATTGCAGAAGTGTGAGCAGCGGCTCAAGCAGGGGTGATCAAGTCCTCACTAGGCAAGAGAAGAGCATCCACCCTGGGGGGGCAGCACTATGACCCAGAGAGGAACTCTGGTTTGCAAGAGGATGATATGAGCAAAAGTCTGTGTTGAAGCACTGCCCAGTGCAGAATGGGCTATAGACACAAGTGGAGATAGCTCAATGAGGATACCACAGTCTTGCCCAGGTCCAAAATGGAAGAGGAAATGACTGGATGGCAAGGACAGGGGAATGCACTAATGGACTGTGGTAGCAAGGGACATGTCACACCAAGAATGGGGCCCACATTTCTGGTAGTAGTAGAGCCTCATGGAGGTCAAAAGTACTAAGAAGCAGATCTGATGCAGAGCACAGGGGAGTGTGGCTTAAGACAAATGGAGCATGAGTTCCAAAAGAAATTATGTGGAGGAAGCAAGTAAATTTTGGTTTGGAGGTCAAAGAGGAAAAAGCAGGGAGCAATGTAACTGCTGGTGGGGTGGAAGAGTAATCATAGAAAAGAGATGAAACCTGCTGAGGGTACTCTTCCCCACAATGTGGCTCCCAGGGAGTCTATGTTAGTATCATAGAAGGGACACAGGCCAAAATGAGGCCCCAAGCCCCAGCTCAGACCACAGCACACATACCTCTTGGAGTGGAACTAAAGCATCTGCACTTGATACCAGCTCTCTGAAGTGCTCCAAAACCCAATGACCCAAGAAGGTAAAATCAAGGGGTCTGAAGGGTTTGTGCCTGGGCCCACACATGGGTAGTAGTAGGCATCCTACTGCCACAGATGGCGAAGGAAGATGGAATCTGAAGTGGGGGTGACACTGGCACTAATGTAGCCAAGAGGCCAATCAATGGAGAGAGAAATGTGCCAGCAAGGTTGGAGGCAGAGGGATAACAGAGACTGGCAGGACTATCAGAGAAGTGAAACAGTTTGTGTGCTAGGCCAAGAGGTGGGAGAAGATGAGGTGAATAAGACTGAGGAAGAAGAGAGGGAACTGAAGGTAGGTGCAGAGCCAAGGAAAGACTTCACATACTTTCCTTTAATAATGGAAGGAACTTCTCAAAGTTGACAGATGAGTGAGTCTAAAGATGCAAAGATAAAGAAGGCAGCTCAATTTAAGAAAGGCTGTGTATGAAAAGCCTGCATCTGCCAGCACACTCAGTAGTGAGCCCAGCATCAATACTTCTCTAAGACCAAGAAAAAGACAGGGTTGCCACTTTTGCCACTTCTATTCAACAAAGTACTAGAATCTTAATCCAGAACAAATTAGGCAAGAAAAAGAAATAAAAGGCATACAAATTAGAAAGAAAGTGGTAAAATGATTCTGTATGTATAAAACCCTGAAGATTTTATACACACACCTACACACACACATTACCTAGTAGAATTAATAAACAAATTCTGAAAAGTTGTAGGATGTAAAATGAACACACAGAAATCAATTGTTTCTCTACATTAACAATGAACAAAGAAAACCAAGAAAACAATTCCATTTACAAAAACATCAAAAAGAAAAAACTACTTAGGAATAAACTTAACTTGAAGAAGGCAAAAGAATTCAAGTTCTACTAAAACTATAAAATGTTGCTGCTGAAAGAAATTAAAGATCCTGCCAGGAGTGGTGGCACACACCTGTAATCCCAGCAACCAGGCTGAGGCAGGAAGATCACAAGGTCGAGGCCAGCCTGGGCAACTTAGTGAGATCCTCTTTCAAGACAAAAGAAAAGAAAGTAGAACTGGGGATGTAGCTCAGTGGTAGAGTGCTTACCTTGCATGCATGAGTTCTGGGTTTAGTTTCCAGCACAGCAAAAGTAAAGAAAAAAAAAGTAAAAAATAAAAAGAAAGAAAGAAAGTAAAGAAAGATCCAAATAAATGGCTAGGTGCAATAGCAAACACCTGTAAGCCCAGTGGCTCGGGAGGCTTAAGCAGGAGGCTTGTGAGTTCAAAGCCAATCTCAGGCAACTTAGTGAGGCCCTAAGCAACTCAGTGAGATCCTGTCTCTAAATGAAATACAAAAAAGGGCTGGGGATGTGGCTCAGTGGTTAGGCACCCCTGGGTTCAATCCCCGATATTCCTCCCCTCCCCCCAAAAATTCTGAATAAGTGGAAAGGTCCTATGTTCATGGACCATTAGTCCAATATGGCCAAGATGTCAATTGCTCAAAGGAGTCTACCAATTCAATGCGATCCCTATTGAAATCCCTGCTATTTTTTTTGCAAAAAATAGTAAAACCCATCCAGAAATTCATATGCAATTTCAAGGACCTTGAGTAGACAAAATACTCTAGAAAAAGAACAAAGTTGTGGAGGTCTCATACTTGGTTTCAAAATGTATGGCAAAGCTACAGTAATCAAAACAGTGTAGTACTGGTGTAGACCAATGGAATGGAACAGGGACTCCACAAACAGGGAGTCCTCAACTGATTTTCGGCAAGACTATTTGATGGAAAAAGGCCAGTCTTTTCAACCAATGGCAATAGGAATACTGGATATTCGCATGCAAAAGAATAAAACTGGAACACTTACTTTATGCCATAAAAGTTAGCCCAAATGGATAAAAATGTAAACATAAGATTCAAAACCACAAAACTCTTGAAACAAAACACAGATAAAAAGCTTCATGGCACTGGATTTGGCAAATATTTCTTGTATATGATGCCAAAGGCACAAGCAACAAACAAAAGAAAAAATATACTGGATTATATCAAACTTAACATCTCTGTATCAAAAGATATAATCAATAGAGTGAAAAGGCATAGAATGGGAAGAAATACTTGTGAACCATATATCTGATAAGGGGTCAATAACAAGAATATACAGAGCCAGGCATGGTGGAGCATGCCTGTGACTTGGAGGCTGGGGCAGGAGGATCACAGGTTCAAGACCAACCTCAGCAACTTAGTGAGGCCCTAAGCACTTAGCAAGACTTTGTCTCAAAGTAAAACCTTAAAAAAAAAAAGGGCTGAGGATGTGACTTAGCAATTAAACAACCCTGGGTTCAATCTCCAATACAAAAACAAAACAAAACAATAAAAGATAAAAGAATATATAGGAAGCCCTACAACTCAGCAACAATAAAAATTCAAAAATGGTCAAAGGACAGGAACACATAAATCTCCTTAGAAGATGATGCAGATATTCAATATGCACATGAAAAAGTAGTCATCATCATCAGTCATTAGAGAGCAAATCCAAACTAGAATGAGTTACTATCTCACACTCATTAGGAGAGCTTCTATGAAAAAAAAAAAAAGTGTTGGTAGGGAAGTGGTAAAATTGGAAACCTTGTGTACTGTCAGTGGGGATATAAAATGGTGCAGCTTTTATGGAAAACAGTATGGTAGTTCCTCACCAAAATAAAAATAGACTTACCATATGATCCAACAATTCTACTTCTGGGTATACACCTAAGACAACTGGAAGCAGGTTTTTGAAGGGGTATTTGTACACCATTTTTCATAGCAGCATTATTCACAATAGCTAAACTGTGGAAGCAATCTAAGCATTTATAGGCATATGAATGGATAAACCAAATGTGATACATAAATATAATCCAGTCTTAAAAAAGGAAGGAAATTCTAACACCAGCTACAAGGATGAACCTAAGGACATGAGGCTAAGTAAAATAGGTCAGTTACAAAAAGACAAATACTGTATGATTCCACTCCTATGTGGTATTTAAAGTAATCAAATTCAGATACAAAAAGTAAAATGGTGGTTGCCAAGGGCCGAGAGGAAGGAGGTATGGGGAGTTATTTAATGGGTGTGTCAGTTTTTCAAGATGAAAAAAGTTCTGGAGATTGGTACAACAATGTGAGTATACTTTCTTTTAAAATATTTTTTAGTTGTAGATGGACACAATATCTTTATTGTATTTATTTATTTTTATGTGGTGCTGAGGATCGAACCCAGTGCCTCACATGTGCCAGGCAAGTGCTCTACCACTAAGCCACAATCCAAGCCCCAATGTGTGTATACTTAACAATTTGAAATAACAAGATGTGGGCTGAGGTATGGCTCAGTGGTAAAGTGCTTGCCCAACATTAGCAAGGTCCCAGGTTCCACCCCCAGCACTGAAAAGAAAAAAAAAATTATAATTTAAAAACAATTTTTTTCAGGTGGGGTCTATTACTCAGGCTGTTCTCCAACTTGTTGACTCAAGCAATCCTCCCACCTAACCTTCTGGATAGGTGGGACTACAGGAATGTACACTGTGCCCAACTAAATATAAGTTTTATGTCATGTATATTTTACTACAATTAAAAAAAAAAAAGTTATGGGCTGGGGTTGTAGCTCAGTGGGAAAGGGCTTATCTAGAATGTATGAGGCACTGGGTTCAATCCTTAACACCACAGAAAAATAAATAAATAAAATAAAGATATTGTGTCCATCTACAACTTAAAAAAAAAAAAAAAGTTGGTAGAGAGGGAAGAAAGAAATTGTCCTGAAAAGAAGGTGTGGGAGGGGATGGTCATATTGCCTAAGGAAGTAGGCAGGTATGAAATCCTAATAATGTGGAAAAAAGGAAGTTTCCCTGAGTTGATCGCCTTCATGGAACTGGAGGCAAAAGTTATCTGCCGCAACAAGAGGAAGGAATAAGAGGTGGAAGTGGTTTATATTTGGGGAAGAAACCACCAGGAGAAATACCAAAACAAAGATGGGACCATGGAGAGGGGAACACCAAAAGCCTTGACTGCCTACTTCTTGGGGAGGGTCATTCCCTAGGGGACAGCCTGGCATGTGAATACATGTGCACACACATATCCTACTGATGGGAGGGAAAGAACAGATATGAGAAAAAACTAATGGGATTGGGGTTGGAGTCAAATACTCAGTCCCAGTAGGAGTACAGAGTCCCTTTAAGTAACCCACTAGGTCCAGTATATGGAAGGGCAGAGACTCATCTTTCTGACTCCCTGCTGTGTGTCTTCAATGTCCAAGATGGCATCTGGCATGCCCTAGCATTTGGGTTTATGTTATTAAATGAATGAGCAAGTAAAGGAAAGTGAGCAGACCAGCAGCTTTGAGGGTGACAGGTGAGTCAGCTGGAAGCAGCCACAGAGGGTGTGGATCAGGGAGGGCCATAGAGCCCTGATGTGCTAGGAGAGAAGGAGGTATCCAGGACTGAGAGGAGACACAAGGAGGAATGAAAGGCATGTGGAGACCTTGTTCTCCAAAAGGATTCATGAGCATACTGGGGGTCTAGAAATGGTTCTTACTCAAATCCTCGGGGCATGAGAGGCACAGGGGAAAGTGGCATGGGGTGGGAGGAGGGAATCTAAAGAGACCCAGGGCCCAAAAAGGCAGAGAGCATGAAGGGTCTGGCATAACCTTGCCAACCCGTGGCCAGATAGTGAGGTTGGGAAGGAGACAGTTGCTGGCTGGCTAAGGCCATGCCTACTCACCTGGGAATAGACGGTGGCATGGACCCAGGCAAGACGGCGGCTCAGGTGGTCTAGCTTTTCTGAGAAAACTTTCTGGCTCTTGGTCAACTCTGCAAGGATATCCTTCCTCTGCCACCCAGTGAGAAAGGAGGACTATCAGGACATAGCCTCCTAGTGCCAGGAGTAGTTAAGGGGTTGGATTTCACTTTCAAAACTCTCCTCTGCCACTGACTAGCTGGTAACCTTAAGCAAGTCCAGAACAGGGCCACAGTTGTCCCCTCAGGATGTGGACGTGAGGCCCACCCAGCTGGCCTGGTTAGAATATCCCAGGGACCCAATGCCCAAACGGCAGCCTAAGTAGCTGGTCAGGCCCAGGGTTCTGGTAATGTGGTGGTAGGGAGTCTGCCAGGGAAGCCCAACCCAGGACAGGCAAGTAGAGGGGATCTGGGGATGGGGGAAGCCAGGCCTGCTTCCTGCTGACTCTGCAAGTGGCCAAGGAAGCACTCAGGGTAGATCCATAATTGATGAGGAGCATGGTGTGTGTCAGCACTTAGTGGACGGTGTGGTGGGCAGGAAGCAGGGGCACCTTGGCACCAGGCTGCAGCTGGTTGATAGGGGTTGGGCTGTGGCCAGCCTTACTGCCCGCCTCTCTCACTACCCTGGTATGGTCAGGGCAGGGGTGGGCACAAGAACTGAAGGGGCAGTCCCAGAACCAAATTTTCTTTCTGGGTGCCTTTGGAACCCAAGTAAGCAAGTTGCACATGTGCAATACCCTGCCATCCCACGACCTGCTTGCCTGCCCAGGCCTTACCCGCTTAGGGCACCGGCGAAGCTTGTCCTCTGTGTCCCTCAGAGCCATCGCATATTCATTGACATCATCAGATACACCAACCATCTAGAGCATTGGACATGTCCAGGGTGACTCTTCGGTACCTCAGTCAGGCTTATTCAGACTCAGCTTAGACCCCAGTGCTACCAAGTTCCCAACCTTAGGCCTGAGTCAGTCTCCTCCCACAAACCAGGTCAGGCTTAAGCAGTAGAAGCAAGGCAGAAATCAATATTGCTGTGCCATGTGCTCACATGTACACCTCTGCCCGCATGTGCACACATATCTGATCATGCAGAACACCCCATACCCAATGAGCATGGACCAACAGTGCAAGACCTTGCCCAGCTGCTGGTGGACGCTGAGGTTATACATCATGATGGCACCATCTAGGACTTCCAGCAGTGAGTTCTCGGTGAGGGGCTGCTCAGGTTCTTCAGGGGGCCGTCCCAGCAGCAGGCCCTCATTCCAATGGCTGCCCTCAACTGAAGAGTTGGGGGAGGGCAGAGTCAGGACTGGGTCATCTTGGTTTTCTCCCAAGCCTGTGCAGCCTGGATGGGCCTCACAGCAGGAGAGAGGTTCCTCTCTCCCTTTTCCTTGCTCAAGGAGGAACCCACAGAGGTAACAATATAAAAGGGGGATGATGTGCAGGGTGAGGTCCCACAGTGCCAGGACCTATTTCTGTAGCATTGATTTCTTGCCTTTAGACTGCTCTTCCTGTGCCCTTAGGATGCTGCCAGGTCACAGGGCAGAGTAGGGGGTGGGGATATAATTTGGCTTTGCCCAACTTGGGGGGTTATACATAGTAGAAAGGTCCTTCAATGGCCCCACCCGGCACCTACTGTCCTCACGGGTCCTCTGCTCCACACTCAGTGTGCGGACCTTCACTTTCTCCGAGGTGCTCAGAGGCCGCCGTGGGGTCATGAGGCTCACGGCTGCTGTGCTGAGGAAGCGGTTGGCTCGGCCCAGGGTTGGAGAACTGAGCCAGCCAGGCCGGGGCAGGGGCAGTGCTCCCTCCATGGCCAGGGACTGCATGGGGCGCTGCGATAGAGAGAGGAGGACAGAGGCTACTCAGCCCTGCTCAATCAGGGCCCACATACAGTTCCCTTGATTCTTGGGGGTGGGGAATGGAAATGGAAGGTTCATGCCTCCACCCACAGCAAGGGAACCTGCTTGGTGAGAAGACCCTTTTCTACAGGGCAGGGTCTGGTGTGACATCCCTACACACATGATAAAGCAAAAGCCACCTTCTGCCACACCTGGGTTGCAGCTTGGGTTGGCTCATCATCCTCGTCCAGGTCATCCATGGTGGCTGCCTGGAGTTCCAGCGGGTCAATCACAATGTTGGCTTTGGAAGCAAGGTCATCTGCAAGAAATTGTCAGGACAGGAGGGTTCTCAAGTTAGGGGTGAGGTAATGGGTCACAGGCAGAACAGTCCAGGACAGTGAAAACACTGGCAAGCTGGCAGAAGGCCTTACAGGGTCCTATTTCCCACTGTGCCTGCCCTTTGCCCCTCTACTTACTCCAACCCAGGTTTCTCTCTGCACTCCAAGGGCCCCTCATCTCACAGCAATCAATGGCAGGAGGCACTCCCCACCACACCCTCCTTGTTGGTCCCCATCTGTTTACTGTGGCATCATGCTCTCCAGGGCCTCTCCTATACTGATTGTTCCACAAACAAAAGTAATGTCAGTGGCTCAGAAGGCTGAAGCAGGAGGATCATGAGGTCAGAGCCAGCCTCAGCATCTTAGTGAGGCCCTAAGCCCGTCTCTAAATGAAAAATAAAATATAAGAAGGGCTGGGAATGTGCCTCAGTGGTTAAACACTCTGGGTTCAATACCCAGTACCAAAAAAAAAAAAAAAAAAAGAGTAGGTACCAGGCTGCTTATGCCTCTGCCCTACTTTGCACACTCCCCAGGGTGCCAAGCCTCACTCCAGGTTCCTCCTCACCTTTATGCCAACAACTAACAGAACCAACACATGCCTTGCTCCTTGGGCACCTCAGATACACTAAATCTAACAGTAAACTTGTCATCTCAATCTCTTCCTGTGTTCCTTTTCCAAGATGGTGCCCTAGTGACCTAAGCTCTGGCAGGACTGGGGTCACATTTAACTCCTCCCTTTCACTCATGCCTTCCTCCCCCTCCTCCACTGCCTGGACAGTTGACCTCCCTGTCCCCTTTCTCACCTCCTGCACTCTGTCCTCCAGACCACAGCAGGCAGAGGGATAGTCTTACAACACAGTCCCCAATCTTACTCCCTGCCTTGTCCAGGCCTTCCAAAGCTGCCCCTAGAATGGGTCTATACCTGCTTTGTGGCCTGGCAGGCCCTCAAATTTGTCTCATTTCCCACCATTTCATACTTCACATTTTAATACCCAGAATGCCAGCTGCTTTTGTTTCCTGGTCACACTGAGCTATTTCTAACTTCTTTGCCTGGGTACCCCATGCCGCAGCCCTCAGCACTGGAGCTATCTGTGCCCATTCCTGAAGGCAGCTCAGGTAGCACCTGAACAGTCTCCTGCCTTGCCAAAAATCCCATGGTCCCATCAGTACACCTGTCCCCTGCTTCATTAGTGCACTGCCAACCTTTCTGTGGGGTGGGTACCAGACCCAAGATCAGAGCAGCAATGACAGATCAGCAGCTCCCTGAGTGAGGGGACTCAGGCGCCCTCTGGTGGGCATAGGATAGGTCAGCACCCACAGCAGAGCCCTATCAGACTGGGTGGGACTGCTCACTGCCCAAGAAACTGTACACACCTTTGAGGGTCTTTCGAAGGTGTGACAGGAGGCCGCCAAGACGCTGCAGGTCGAAGTAGTCCACCTTGCCATTATAGAAGATCTGGGGCGGGATGTAAGCCTCTGCAAGGAGTTGGGAAGGCCAGGTTAGCAATTAGGGCTCAGTAGCATGACACTCCCCTCTATTCTGGTCTAGCACAGTCAGGGACTTCTGGCTTTGCCCATTCATCAGACAGCACGACCAGAGCCAAAGCTTCCCCTACCTCTCCCACCCCTTTGCCTTTTCAGTTAGTGCCAACAATTGCACAACTTGGAATGAAGGGGACATTCTTGGCAGCCAGTCACTCAGGGAAACAGAGAGGACCCCACCAAACCTTAATAAGATATTCCCAACTCAGGGTGGGTAAGACTCCCACTTGCCCCTGGAGAAATTACAACCCAAACACAGGGCCCCGCTGAACCCACCCAAGGTATCCCTACAAAGGACTGCATGGAGCTGGATAGCTGGAACTAAGGAAAAGAGCCCATCATGGGCAGAAGCCTATAGAGATAGTAAGAAAAACATGAACTCAGTGGTCCTGGAGCGCAGAACCCTTGCTGCCCAAAGTGGAGAAGCCACTTTAGGCACGGAAGAACTCAACTGGGCAGGAAGCTGGGGCAACTCCCTCTAGCCTCCCATATCCAGTTCAGCATTTCACATCAACACAAGGGTTAACTCTGTTCAGTCTTTCTGACCCAGGACCAGGTTCCACTTACCCTCACTGAAGGAAGCATGGGGGTTGGAGGCCTTGTATTCATCCCAATAGTAGCGGAGGGCAGAGATGAGCCGGTGCAAGAAGCAGACCATGTATTCAGGGGGGCAGAGCATAGGCATGTTCTGTTGGCACAGGACACAAAACATATTAGTGCTAGCCCAGAGCCCAGCCCATTCCTTATCGAAGGACCTGCCCCAGGATCCAGGGAGGGAAAGGTAGCAGAGAACAGAGCAGGGCAAGGCACAGATATGGCATGCTGAGGGGTGCCAGAAGTATAGGGTGCAGCCCCAACAACACAGTCAGCCAGCAGTTCACTGTGGGTTGCCCTGGAGGACACTTACCCCGCGACCACTGGCATTCTCCTGCAGAAACTTTCGGAACTTAGTCAGAAAGATATACCTAGAAGCTTCACCCTTTAAGGGAGGGGAAAAGAGGTTACAATGAGCTGAGAATGCTGGCCCAGACCGCATGAGCTCGATGCTGTAACTTACCCTGAGCCAGCCCATGTTGTCTGGGTCTTGTGTCCCAATAAAATACCCCTCCCCACCAGGGACCCACACAGGAGTCCTGGAGTCACTCACCCCATTGTCATCTTTATTGTCCAACAGCAGCTTCAGGATCTGGACCTGTAGTTCTTCTACCACTAGGAATGGAGGGGGAACACAGTTTTCAGGCTCCCAAGGATGGGAGAAGGAGATGTTTGGGTCAGCTCCACCACCACCAGGGTTCCCCCAGTCCAACCTAGGCATGGGGTCACTACCAAGTGCCCCCAAAGGAAATACACACAAATTCCCCACCCCCTACCCAGTGGCTGAAGCAGGGTGCAGACCTTCAATGCGTTTCTTCAGCCTTTGGCAGCCCCGCTCATAGGCTCGCCGCCGTAGCCGCTCCTCAGCAGTCTCCTCCTTCACCTCCTTACTCTCTCTGCCCTAGGCAGGGGCAGAGGATGGAGGACACAGGGTTTACTGGGATCTTATCCACACTTACTTCAGACAAAAGAGCCCCACTCTTACTCCCAAGGGCTCTAGGGACCAGGGCTGAGCAAAGGCATCATGTACTAACTGCCAGATGGCTCAGGTGACCTGGGACAGCCCTCATCATGACCACTGCCCACCATACTTGGGGTCTGCCCACCTCCCTGCTGGAACGGTGGGGCCACCAGGTAGTGGGAATGAGCTCCTGTAGGCCAGCCTCCTCTACACGCAGGGGACTCTTGATGTAAAAGAAGACAACAGACCGGAGTACATCAAAGCTGGTGGTGGTCAAGGAAGGGCTCAGTTCAAAGGACACCCTGCATACCCTCATGAGTCACCTCTAGGAAGCCCACCCTGATGTGTCCACCACCAAAGGTGCCACTGTGGCTATGTGCTTATCTCCCCAGACCATATACTTTGAGAAAGACCTATGGCTGTCAAGCCTGCCTGATATCCAGCAGATGTATAGGAATAGACAACTGTGGATGGCTTGTCACAGGAATAGACAACTGTGGGATGGACTAGAGAGAGTCTTGGGGGCCTCTTTGCAGACTCCAACTCCAGACCCTGTGTTTCCCAGCTTCATTTCACCCTTCTGGAGATTGGAAGAACCCAAACCAAAATGGCCAGAAGCTCAGGCTCCTAGGTCAGGGGCCCAGAGCTAGGTTTTCCTTCTTACTTAGGCAGCTTTTAACACTGCAGAAGCAGGAAGATCTGCCTCCTTAGAGCAAAGGAACATGGACACAAAATGCAGGGCTATGGCTAAAGAGGACAGGCCCTGGGGCTTCTCTCATACCTCCACATAGCTACAGAGTCTATGATAATCTGGAAATCCCTGCTCAGGTCAATCAGGCCACAGCAGTTCTCCACTCTACCTTCCCTACTCTTCATAGAAGATGCTTGAGGGCTGGGCCCAGGGCCAAGGACTCAGTGCTAGTCCTGAGCCTCTCTGGGGATCCCTGGATATATGACATTGACCTTTCTGGCCTCTGGTGATCTCAGAGTATTCTTAGAGTATGGATGGCCTGCTTGGTAGCAAGTAGAGGATACAGGACGTTGCTAAGCAGAAACTTGCGGGACTTTTCGTGCCTCAGGATGGAGATAGTGAGCCGCAGGTAGTGGATCTGTGGAGAGGGGATTCTCAGAAAAGGCAAGTAAGGGACTAGGGCTCAGGGTAGGGACAGGCACTCCCACCTGCAGGCCCAAATCTGGAACGATGGGTGAGAACCGGTACAGCCGTAGCAAAGACATCATCAACTGCTTGAGGCAATCCTGTACCTCATAGTCCTGGGGAGAAAGGCTAGGGCAGCCATTTGGGAGTCTTTTCCAAGGCCCTTCCCATACCTCCCACCCCAGTGGAGCCCAATAGCCTGACCTGAACCTGAGGTCAGGAATCTCACCTCCATGAAGAGCCACAAGAGGTCTAGAACCTGGTGCACCATGGACTGTGTCTGTGCAGGTGTGCCCTTCTCCACGATGCCCAACAGGAAACTCATGAGCACAGCCTCTACCAAGTACACCTTGCACTGCATGAAGGGCAGGCATTGGTGAGATGGCAGCCCTCAGCTCGGCTCAGGTACCCCTGCCTGGCACACAGCAAGGCTATGCTGAAGGGTCAGGCCTAAAGCAGTCTTGGGTCCCTCAAGCAACCCCAAGACAGTGCCTTTCTGTTGTCTGAATGAGAGACAAGAAGGACCACTTCCCCATAACCCCTCTATGGCTCTGCACATGCAGTTTGCTTAACCTGTGACATCATTACCCTTTAATCTTCCTCTCACAACATCCCCTGATGCACTCAGCTGGAAGTGTCCCCTCTTCCCCAGGTGGTATCCTTGAGGTCTGAAGGCTCTGGTTATGTGGGGTGATGCTATTGGACCTTGTACACCTGAGCACTCTAGCACCAGGCACAAGTGTATCTACCATGGGCACAACTAGCATGGCTTGCCTCTTCTCCTCCCTGTTGTTCTCTTACCAGGAGTGGTGCAAAATGATGAAAGATGTGGGCCAGTGTGAGGAGGATGGTGGGTTGGCCTTGCAACTGCCACTCAGAGCTTTCCTTCTCCACCAGTTGCCCTTCCTGTGGTGGGGAAAGGCAAATCAGGCCATAAGGGGACGAGGGCTTGGAAAGAACCCCAGCTAGCCCGCCCAGACCCTGGCTCACCATAGGGTCCAGCTCCACACTAAGTACTGCCTGGAAACAGCCCAGCAACCTCTGTGCCCGTACCAGGTCAACACACGGTGGGTCCTGCAGGGGCCGGAAGCCCGCGACTGGGTAGGTGCCATAGAGTTAAGCCAGAAATGCCTGACCTGAGGCTCAAATGTACCCTGCCTTCCCATTAAGAGCCCGAGGAGGGGCCTGGGCTTTAGGGCAGAGCTATGATGCTTGGTTTACATCACAAATCCATGGGGCAAAACTCTTGCCACTTCATATTCTTCATCTGCTCAATGAGGACAATGATAGTACCTAACAAGGTTGCTGCAAGGACTATTACCCTTGGACCCACCTACCTAAGCTGCAACCTGTTCATATTTACTTCTTGTAGTAGCCAGCTCCTGCCACAAGGCCGCAGTGCTCTTGGGGCAAGGAGTCCCTTATCACAGACTTCCCACAATGCTCTTGGGGTAGGGAGCTCCTCATCCTAGATTCCACGCCACCCACAGTCATCTTCCCAAAATGATATCGTAGAGGACGACTGCCAAAGTTGAAGGCCACAGACTCCTTGAAAGACAAGCTGATGGCTGGGAAGTAGGCCATGCCCTGGCCCCTGGACAGGTTCTCAAAGGCAGTGCCCAGTGACACGCCATTCCTGGAGGAGAAGGGTACGTCTGTGAGTCAGTGCCAGGAAGGATGTGACTTCCCCCCTTCAGGCCACCAAACTTAGCCTGGCCCCCTGGGGACAGTCTGGGGAAGCCCTAGAGGCCAGACCTATGGATAGACATGGGAGACTCACAGGCAGAAAGACAGAGTACCATCATCCAGGTCAATCAGGCAGCTCACGATGTCCCCCGCTGCCCATGCCTGCCATGAGAGGAGGGCTTACGTATGCACGAAAGCACAGTAGCCTGTTTACTCTGCACCCCCAGCTGTCTTTCAAGGCCCACTCAGGGAAGACTGGCTTCAAGCAGTAAGTCCTGAGTCTCTGTCCCTTCCCTGGTGCCTTTAGTCCTTTGAAGCTGCCCAGTGGTTCCAGATAAGTTGTGGGGATGGTCTTGAGATTGTGATTCACAGGGGGCTTGGCCCTTACCTTGCCATAATTTGTTGTAGTCACATTCCACTTGCGCACCCGGTTCCCGTCATAGGCATAGGAGTTGTGTGTATCTCCAACCCCCTCCTAGGAAGGAACTGCCTGTGAGATCTAGGGGAAGGCAGGTAGGGGCAGTCCAGAACCTACAAGTCACCAACCTTGGACCTAGAGAAGGGGACTGATGCTCGTAAGGGAGTCCACACTGAGGTGGCCTGAAGTAGGGTGGGACACATTCCTTCTTCAGAGGGAAGTCCAGGTTAGGGTCCTGAGCAGATCTGGGGGTTGCCAGAACCCTGATGAGGACCATGATAGGAGATGGTCTCCCCAGGAGGGGCCCCCCTCTGTGTATACCTCCTGATTGAAGCGGCAGTTGATGGTGCACCAACCAATCTGCATGAGCCCCTGGGAGGAGATGAGCACCTCGTAGACCCACTTCCCTGGAATGAGCAGAGTTAGATCCAGCAGGTAGACAAAGACTTTTTCTTGCCTCAGGCTGGGGCCCTCAAACTTCCTCCCAACTCTCTAGGCCTCAGTGAAGTATGGACTCACCCTTGTACACACATGTGGTAGAGCGAATAGTGCCAAAATTACTGTGTCCAATCACCTGGGTGAAAAAGAGGGGTGAAAAAAGAAAGAAAAAGAGGGGTGATGAGCTTCTTCTGAGGCACACAGACCCAATCTCCAGCTCAGCAAGCCCTGGTGGTATTGGTATGTACCACTGAACAGGGTGGGAGGGGCTATGCCTGTGTGGGAGGTTTTGGACCAGCAGTACAATGTGAGAGGCTCAGAGATTTATTGGAAAGGGTTTGGGGCTGAGGCTACATCAAGGTTTCAGGGCCATGTCAGGAGGGTTTAGGGGTTGAGGATACAATGGTCTGGGCCATAGCCCAATCAAGATGAGCAGAGAAGAGGGCCACATCAGGATGAATTTGGTGCTATGTCAGAGGGGCTGGATCAGGGGCCCCATACCTCACCCTCACTCACCCCCAGGAGGTCATCATCAACTAGGAGAAGCCCCTCAAATCCTCCTGTATGGTCTAGGACCACAGTGGATGGACCAAGCCGCCCTTCAACCTGTCCTGAAGAGGAAAGGTATAGGGTCAGACAGGACAAATGGTATGAGAGATATATAGGGTTCACTAAGCTCACCAGAGAAGCCTCTAGGGCCCAGCTCTGTACCCCCAACCCCACTCCAGAGGATGCCACATACCCTGGCTTTCCTCATCCTCATTGTCCACCTGTAGCAGCTGGTCCAGATGCTCTGGCAGGTTCTGGAAGTTCAGGGATTTCCTGGGGAAAGTGAGAGGCTGCCAGGGGCCCACAAGTCCTTGAAATCATCCAAAGGACACTAAACCCCTCTCTCACCCTTTTCCTGAGCTTCAGAGGGTGGCTGCCTAGACTTCTGAAAAAGAACTCTGCCTTATCCTAGACTCTGGCATGCTTCTGATTCAGTCAGAAGGCTGGATTAGCCACCAAACTAAAAACTATGACCAGTCCCACAATTGGTACATGCACCTCAGGACTGTTATAAAACATCATCCCTTTCTAAATCTTAATTCCTTCACCTACAAAAAGGGAACAGCTGTATGTCAGAGATGTTATGATAAGTCCAATGAATAATGCATGCCTCCTGCATATTCCATAACCTACCCACTCTTGAAGGTGGCTGTGTTGATTATGGCTGGGAAAAGAAGTCTGGGAGAAAAGGAAGTCCCCAAGGTGTCCAGTACCAAGGTCACCTAATCCAGCCATTGCTTCTAGGCCTGTAGTTCCTTTTGTGACAGATTTCCAGTCTTCCTACCACATAGTTAGAGGAGACTTTGTTGAATTTAGTCTGGCAGAATGAAGGGCTCAGCTCTCTGAAGTGCTGGTTGGCACCATCCTATACCTACCTGTCCACAGATGGCCAGCAGAGCACATAGTCCACCTGCCTGCCACCTGCCATAGCTAAAGGGGCTGGGAAAATATGAGTGGTCATCTCATCTTAGCACACATGCCCAGAGTAGAAAGGATACTGTTTAATACTGGCCAGCTCTGTCCTGAGCTCAACTGCTAAGAATAGCAAGCAGTGGAGTGGTAGCAACCAGCAGGACTTGGCAGAACATAGCCCAATACTCATCTAAATCCAGCCGACAGAATGCCTGTACAGGCTCTTCCACTTTTAATCCCAGTACCTATTATCCTACTTACCTACCTAAACAGTAGGATCTGGAATGGGACATAGATGGGTCAAAGCACCAATTCCCACAAGATAACTATGACCCAGGCTCAGGGACTACATATCCCCTTGCTATAAGCCACTACTGACCCTGAGTGGCAGTGGGTAGAGATGCACAAAGGTGCCACCCCTGCTGAGTCCCAGGTCAAGGCCAGGAGCAGCTACACAATGGACTGCCCAGCCAGTAGCATGGAGGGCTGAAGACAACCCCAGCGGGTTGTCTAAATACCCCAATAGGCCCAAGGGTAATGGAGGCTTCCTAAAAAGCAGTTCTTTCTTTTTTTAAAAAAGTTTTTAAAAGCACTGCTTATAAAAGCAAAAGTCCCTCCAAATGAGGGCAGTAATATGGGCCATGGCAAAACTTGGGAGGGCTGCACTCGTGCCTACCCTCAAGAGCAGACCACACACAGCTATGGGCAGCCAGCCTCTGAGAGCCTCCACTGAGTGCCTGTAGCACTGACATTTAGCCAACACCAGCACTCTTATGCACTTTCTGAACTTCCTATGTCCCAGCCCAGGGCCCCACATCTCCATAACTACTGACTGATGGCCCTACCACCTGCTCTCCTTCCTGGCAACTATAGCAGCAAGATCATCTCTGGTATCACATGAGGTAGTATCAGATGGCCCTGAGAATAGGCCAGGATTGGGGTTGGGTAAGGGTGGACAGAATTCATCCACAAGTAGGAACCTTTTGACCACAATAGTCACTTAAACAGACCAGGCAATGGTGCTGCCTTTTGGGCCTCACCAAATAGCAGAGATTATGAAGGGTAGAAGAGTCAAGTCTGGTGAGGGGACACTGAGGCAGGGACACCCATGACTTTACTGAAGGGAGGAAGAATCTACATGATCCTGTAAAGAATTTGTCAGCAGCCAGGTGCAATGGTACATGCCTGTAATCCCAGCAGCAGGAGGATCTAGAGTTCAAAGCCAGCCTCAGCAAAAGGGAGGCATTAAGCAACTCAGTGGGACCCTGTCTCTAAATAAAATACAAAATAGGGCTGGGGATATGACTCAGTGGTCGAGCGCCTGTGAGTTCAATCCTCAGTACCCAAAAACATAAAATAAAAAAAGAATTTGTCAATAGTGTGTTAAATGTAATTGCAGTTCAAATATGTTAGCCCACAATCCTGGATATACTCAGAGAACTGCTTATAAAAGCAAAAGTCCCTCCAAATGAGGGCAGTAATATGAGCCATGGCAAAACTTTGACCCTAAAAGATGGCCACCAAGATCTATATGTAATGTGGAAAAATATTCATGGGATAATGTTTGATGATGAAAATAGGATTCAAACTTATATAAATTTTTGGAAGTGAGGGACATGTTCATTACCTTGAGGGTAGATATGGTTTCACAGGTTATATATATGTTAAAACTTAACAAGTTGTACACTTTAAATATAGGCAATTTATTCTTTGCCAATTAAAGTTCAAAAATGTTTAAGAGGGGCATGGAAGGTGAAAACGTTTTTTTAAAGTTTTCTATACAGCATAATCTGAATTATATACATTGTGAGACAAAGTAAACAGAAAAGAATCACATCCAAATTGTCACATTGGAATAAAAAAGTGACAGATGCTTTTGCTTCTCTCTTTTGAAGTTTCTGCTAAAGTATATTTTTAACTTTTACATGAACTAAACTTGAGTTGTATTAAATTTGCAAATAAAAGGGTCCAGTTGGGTTTGTACTTTACAAACTTAGGCAGAGGCTACAAGACGCCAGGATGGGGCAGAGGTGCAGGCAGATACTCATGGGGCCAGGTGCTGAGCATGGAAGAGGACCAGGTGCTATGTTAGCATTGCACATACACCCCTCCCTGACCTCCACAACATCCTCAGAAGTTAGGAACTAGCACCACCTGGAAAGAGGAACAAGTGGAGTTCAGAAGGTAGACTCTCTGGCTACAGGTCTCTGAGCCAAGAGCTGAGTGAGAACAGAATCCAAGTCATACTGCCCAGATGCCAGGATGCCTTTCTGCACAACTCCAGCCTCCAGCCTCAGGTTTGGCCCATCAGAGTGAGGAGGGGCTACCCACCCAGCCATACCTGCTAGTGGCTGCAGGGGACACATGGTCAGGAGAGGAAAAGATGCGGTGCAGGTAGTCATTCAGCAGCTTTTCGTGCACAATGCCTGAGTCACAGGTCAGAAGGGAGAAAAAGGGCACGTGGTCAGCATAGCTCCTGGCTCCTGCTGACCCCAGAGACTGCTGGTCGTTGGCCAGTCAAAGGGGTCAGAAGAGCAGCCATGTTGGACACACTGTCCTTCAATTGCTGATGGAGAAGAGCTGGCTCATAGGACAAGAGATGCTGAAAGGCCTGAGGCTCATTGGAACCTGGACTTTGTTGCATTTGTCCCTATCTTCTCTTCCCCCAAAGCAAGAAGCATCCTCCCTGCCCTGCCAGCCCTTACCTGTGACCCTGGTTTTCTCAGCATCTGAGGTCAGCCTATAGCTCTTGCGGGAGAAAGACATGCCAGCCCCCTTGGATGCCATCCTTCATCTCTCATGGGCAGCTAGTGGTCCTGGAGGCTGAGACAGATGCAAAGCCTGTCTACTCAGGGCCAGCCAAGGGTCTTCACATCTGACCTCGGTCCTGCAATGGTAGGAAGGCTGGAGCAGGTGAAGCCAGAAGCACATACACTCACACACATACCGACCTAGGGCAGAGGAAAGCAAGGGCTCCCAGCTTCCTATGCAAGGAAAGCAGGTAGGGTCTGGCCCAATGTTTCACACTGTGTCCCAGTGCTTAGCATAGGGCCTAGCAGAGATCAGGTGTCAGATATATGTTTGCTGAAACCTAACTACATGACTTAGCTTTGGGAAATCAGACCAGAATGTCCAAAGTGAGGTGGCCCAGAATCAAAGCCCCTGTATTCACCTCAGTTGTGATCTACAGGGTCTAGCTCATATCCAGAAGAGGTGTAAAGCACCTTCCCCCAAGTGCAGACTACTACTAGTCTGGCCATCTTCAGTCACAAATCCCTCTTATTCTTTCAAGGACAAGGTTTCTCTCCTAGCTCCAGGTTCCTACCTTCCCTTGTCCAGTCCTGCTAGGCTTCTTATTTCCACTCACACATGTGGTTTCCCATACCATACAAGCACCACACTTCTCCAGCCCTTATCTTAGACTCCACTGGTCTTCCTACTGCTGTCCCCCAGAGAGCACATTGTTGCTGCAGCTGCTGGAGAAGCTGCACTAAGTCCCTAGTGCTGTCCAACACAGAAGCCAGCACCATGTTGTTATTTAAATTCGAATTAAAGTTTGAGATTTTTAAATTAAATTTCTTAGTAACATTAGCCACATTTCAAGAGTTCAATGACCCTATGTGGCTGTACTATACTGGACAGCACGGAGGTAGTATATCTCCAATATCACTGTTCTACTAGTGTCTTTCTAGAGCTTGGCCCTTCAGTACTGCCTTAGTCAGCACTCCCTTCCCTGTAGCCCACTCTTATCTCACCCCAAACAGCCCTGTGCTCCCGCCACTAACTCCTGCCATCTGCTCTACGTCTGCCTAGATCCCTGCCACCCACCGCGGGATCTCAGTACGAGTCCATGTCCAGTGCCCCTTCACATCTAAGCAGCTCTAATACTGATTAGATGCAGTCATTCAAACCTTCTGGAAGGTAATCTTCCAGAAGACCACTCCGGGTGTCAGGTGTTGAAGTTTCAGATGAGAGGCGGGCCCTGACCCTTCTCGGGGTCCCCTGACACTGAGATCCTGCCCAATCCTGTCCAGGGATCCAGCCCTGACACTGAGATCCTGCCCAGTCCTGTCCAGGGATCCAGACTCGGAACCGAACCGACTTGGTCTCGGAGTACAAGGACGCCAAGGGCAACGCTTGGCTCCCCCAAGTCGCCCCCATCTGGCCTCAAGCTCCAAAGAACCTGTCAGGCCAGCTCCCGCCCAGACTCCCACAGCACAGGTCGCAAGCCTTCCTCACTGAGGCCGGCGCTCTCGCACTGCACTGGCCTCGAGGAGAGCGATTGGGACCCGTTCCGCTCAAAGCCCGGTGGCCCTTCACTCACCCAGAGCCTCGGCGGCCGCGACCGGCTCACAACATCCGCCCAGCCTCTCGGCTACGGTGCCCGTCCAGGGCCAAATCGCGCTCCCTGTCACGCGCCGCGCCTTTTGCCGTGCACGCGCACGCGCGGACGCACCGTCCGCGCTAGGCCACTGTAGGGGAAGTCCCTCTGATGCCACCCGCCCAGCAGTTCTCAACCTCTCTACTTCAACCCTGCCTGCGTTGGGAGCGCTACTAGCCCAGCCGTGATCTAAGGTTACGTCCTGACCGGGATCCCAAGGCCAGCTGTGCTTCTGCCCTACTTGGAGACTTGGTCCATATATATGTCTTCTAGTATATCTGAAAGACCACTCCTGCCATGGTCCCTGCCACCTGTCATCTCCACCCTTATTTAGGTTCAAAGGGGGATCTTACCTTCCTTGGGATGATACTTCTGTCAGGCAGTGAGCCTTCCTGACTCTGCTACCAGGGGTGTGGGCTGACTTGCCTAAAGCTGGGGCACTACTGATAAGGCAGGAAAAGGGGGAAGTTGCACTGGGGCAGGGCAGATAAAATTCCCCACTTTACAGGGGGAAACTGAGGCTCAGAAGTCTAATGTCACCACCCAGGGCTAGAACCCAGGCCTCTGACAGCACCCATGTCCACAATGCCCTTGAACAGAAGAGGCTGCAGGGAGGCTTCACCCCCATCCCAGGGTACCTCGAGTCTCCCCTGTTAATCTTACTAGCCCACTTCTAGGACCCTCAGGGGACTATCTGTGCCAGGGTGAAGGCCCTCACTTGACCTACAAGCCTGAGGGCTGGTCCCATCTGGCTCCTGCCATAGGGTCTCAGGTCAGGCCCTAGCAGCCCTGTAGTGGGGGTGTGTAGCCAAAGCCACCCAATCCTGTAACGCCAAGTTTCACAACTTCCCGTATGAGGCTGTGGTGGGTCACAGTGCAGCCTCCAGCCAGGAGGATGGGGTGGCTCCCAATCTTGCTGCTTCTGACCCAGTGCTTAGTGGTCCCAGGTGAGTTCCCCCACCTCTGATCCTCATCTGGCTTTAGGAGGCGGGTGGGCCCTAAGCCCATGCTACTCTTTTTGCCAGGAGTTCACTTTCCTGCTGGACAAGGAGAAGTGACCTTGGCCTGTTGAACAAAGCTGGGAAGCCTTGGAATACATAAACACACTGCCCACTCAGGCCTACATTAACATGTCTGCTGTAGCATTAAGGCAGTTTTGGGACCACACAGCTTAACATACACAGCAGGAAGTGACTCCTTCTGAGCCTGATCTATACTCCTAACCTAGCTTATGCCTTTATGCTGGTGAGAACCCAGATTTGGAGTCAGAATGCCAGGCTGGGTCCCTCTCTGAATAAAGTAATGGCTCTGAGCCTAAGCATTCTCATTTAAAAGATGAGCTGGGGCAAGCTTCACAGGGCAAGCACCATCACCCCAGTTTTCTTGGAATATGTTAGACCTGAGCTGTACCTGGCCTACTAAATAGAGATACTAGTGATAATTGTTATGTTTGGGCCTGCTTCCCACACCCTATGCGTTGCGGGGTGGGGGGCAGGCTGGACTGGTGCTTGAAAGTGCAAACAGGACTTATCCCAGAGGTCTTGTATCTGGATCCTCTGAATGGACAAAATATGGGAAATGCCACTGACATGTATGCCAACTTGTCCTGTGCCCACCCCACACACAGGGCAGCGCTCTCCACTGAATGATTTCCAGGTGTTCCGTGGTACAGAACTGCAGCACCTCCTACATGCAGTGGTACCCCAGCCTTGGCAGGAGGATGTGGCAGATGCTGAAGAGTGTGCTAGGCGCTGTGGGTCCCTCATGGACTGCCGGTGAGTGCCCATGTGGCCTAGATTTGGTTGGAGGTATGGGAACCTGGGCCTCTGAATAACCCAGTGCCTTCTCCTCCCTAGTGCCTTCCACTATAACATGAGCAGCCATGGGTGCCAACTCCTACCATGGACCCAGCACTCACCCCACATGCAGCTACAACGTTCTGGGTGCTGTGATCTCTTCCAGAAGAAAGGCAAGTGTGTACAGGGAAGAGCAGGAGAAATATGGGGCCTGGGGCCTCAGACTCTCTTAACCTTTCATCTCTTGCTTCCAGACTATGTGCGGACCTGCCTTATGGACAATGGGGTTGGGTACCGGGGCACCGTGGCCACAACAGCAGGTGGCCTGCCTTGCCAAATTTGGAGACACAGGTTCCCCAATGATCACAAGTGAGACACTTTCCCTTCATCACTGCTTGAAGACTTTTTGCAGCACACAGTGCAGCAACGACTCTCTGCCTATAGGTATACTCCCACACTTGCAAATGGTCTAGAAGAGAACTTCTGCCGCAATCCTGACGGGGACCCCCGAGGTCCCTGGTGCTACACGACAAACCCTGCTGTGCGCTTCCAAAGCTGTGGCATCAAGTCCTGCCAGGAAGGTAAGCAGTGCTCAGTCAAGCCTGGTGAGGGAGGAGCATGCTCACTCCTGTCCAGAAACTCATTGGCCCTATGTCTCCAGCTGCTTGCATTTGGTGCAACGGTGAAGATTACCGAGGCGCCGTGGACCGCACTGAGTCCGGACGTGAATGTCAGCGCTGGGACCTGCAGCACCCACATTCCCACCCCTTCGAGCCTGGCAAGTACGTGTGGGTGTGCAGAGTCCACACTCTAGGGTCAGGCTAAGCGAAGGTCCAGACCTATCGGGGTTGGGCTCTACATAAAGAAATTGGGCGGGGGAAGAGTCCCAGGGTCTTCTTCACGCTCAGCTACCACCCCCAGGTTTCCAGACCAAGGTTTGGACGACAACTATTGCCGAAATCCTGATGGATCTGAGCGGCCATGGTGCTACACTACAGACCCACAGCTCGAGCGAGAATTCTGTGACCTCCCCCGTTGTAGTAGGCCACCCGGACAGAGCTTGGGAGGGCATCTGGGAAAAGTTGAGGGAGGGACGTGGATTGGCTGGGGTGGTACAACCTAGCAGGGAGTTAAGAGCAAATCCTGCTGAGTACTAAAGATCCATAAGAAGGCAAGCCCAGCCCAAGCCCAGATTCCAGCTTCTGGTCAGGGGCTGATCTGCCTTGGTCTATCTAAGGATCCGAGGCCCAACTGAGCCGCGAGGCCATAACATTCAACTGTTTCCGCGGGAAGGGTGAGGGCTATCGGGGCATAGCCAATACTACCACTACGGGTGTGCCCTGCCAGCGTTGGGATGCTCAGAGTCCGCATCAGCACCGGTTTACGCCGGAGAAATACGCTTGCAAGTGAGTGACCTGCGGGTGGGGGCGGAGAAGGGTGGTCCCAGGGCAGGGCTTGAATGAGTGCCCAGGGTGGGCCTGGAGGCCAGGCCCCACCGCTGAGGGTGGTGTCTGCCCAGGGACCTTCGGGAGAATTTCTGTAGGAACCCAGATGGCTCCGAGGCGCCCTGGTGCTTCACATCCCGGCCTGGTATGCGCATGGCCTTCTGCTACCAGATCCAGCGCTGCAATGACGACCTGCGGCCAGAGGGTGAGGCCTGAGCAGAGGGGACAGAACCAGGGCTAGAAGCCCTGAGGGCCAAGGAGAGTACTGAGCTGACAGCTGCTCTTGCCCTCCCACGGCAGATTGTTACCACGGCTCAGGTGAGCAGTACCGAGGTTCAGTCAGCAAGACACGCAAGGGTGTCCAGTGCCAGCACTGGTCTGCTGAGACACCACACAAGCCGCAGTAAGTCCCTGGGTGTGCAGAACCCAGACTGGACCTTAAGGCTTGGGCAATACACCTTGGCTTCTCAGACCTGAGTCTGGAGAAGGTTTGAGACACCCCTGCCATGATTTTGTTCCGGCTCCCACCTAGGTTCACGCCCTCTTCAGCCCCACAAGCACAACTGAAGGAAAATTTCTGCCGGAACCCAGATGGGGACAGTCATGGGCCATGGTGCTATACCACTGACCCAGGGACTCCGTTCGACTACTGTGCACTGAGACGCTGCAGTAAGTGTTGGGGACACTTCCTAATATCCTCCCTCAGCCCTCACCCTCAAAGTCTGGTTCTCCCATAACCTGGATAAACTTGGTCTTTCAGATGATGACCAGCCGCTGTCCATCCTAGATCCCCCAGGTGAGGACATGGGTGAATAGTGGGTGGAGACTTTTTGTCCTTCCACCTTAATCCACAGGAGTTTCATCAGACCCACCCCATCCCCAGACCAGGTACAGTTTGAGAAGTGTGGCAAGAGGGTGAACAGGCTGAATCAGCAGCGCTCCAAGCTCCGTGTGGTGGGGGGTCATCCTGGGAACTCACCCTGGACAGTCAGCTTACGCAATCGGTGAGGCACAAGTGTCTATCCTCCCAGGAGAAGAGCTGAGGCTGTGTTCTCTGTGTTTATGCTAGTGGGGGATGGGAACCTGTTGCTGGTCTCATAAATCCTAGCCAGAAAATGACAGGTTCAGTATGTGTCCCAGGACTCAGTCAGTGTTTATTCTCCTAACCCCAACTCTTCCAGGCAGGGCCGGCATTTCTGTGGAGGGTCCTTAGTAAAGGAACAGTGGGTATTGTCTGCTCGGCAATGTTTCTCGTCCTGGTGAGCCTCTCTTGGGTTTCGGGGATCCAATCCCACCCCTTACCTTTGTCCTCCCTCTAGCTACTTTCCCCAGGTAAGCCTAACACGTGAGCCAGGGGGCAGCACACTGGCAGTCAGGAATGATCCAGGGCTGGAGTTGTGGCTCAGTGGTACAGTGCTTTCCTGGGTTCCATTCTCAGCACCACATATAAATAAACAAAATAAAGATCTACTGACATCAACCAATTAAAAATTCATATATATTTTTAAATAAACTAAAAAGAAAAAGAATGATCCAGCAGAACTTCTGTCCTAGCCATGAACCTCTCACGGGATATGAGGCGTGGTTGGGCACCTTGTTTCAGAACCCACAGTCTGGGGAGCCAGGCTTGCAGCGGGTCCCAGTGGCCAAGATGGTGTGTGGGCCCTCAGACTCCCAACTTGTCCTGCTCAAGCTGGAGAGGTATGTGGACAAGTTCAGAGGGTGTGAGGTATAAGATGGGGCTTGGCCTTGTGGCCTCAGGCACTGAATGCCCTCATTTTTGCTAAAGATCTGTAATCCTGAACCAGCGTGTGGCCCTGATCTGCCTACCCCCAGAGCGGTATGTGGTGCCTCCAGGGACCAAGTGTGAGATTGCAGGCTGGGGTGAAACCAAAGGTAAGAACACAGTGCATAAGCATGGACTGCTCCAGGTCAGAAGGTCTAGCCCTGGGTCCTGCCCGAGGGCCTCTCCTTCTCCCCATTCTCCTTACTATAGGTACAAGTGATGACACAGTCCTAAATGTGGCCTCACTGAAAGTCATCTCCAACCAGGAGTGTAACATCAAGCATCGAGGACGTGTCCGAGAGAGGGAGATGTGCACTGAGGGATTACTGGTCCCTGTGGGGGCCTGTGAGGTCAGTGGCTAGGCTCCTGGGCCAGCCCAGGGAGGTTGTGAGGGATCGGAAATGTATGATTTCAACCCCAAGGGGGATAATCACTGCCATGGTCCAAAGCCCTCATCAGTTCCCCCCACCTGCCAGGGTGACTACGGGGGCCCGCTTGCCTGCTTTACGCATGACTGCTGGGTCCTAGAGGGAATTATAATTCCTAACCGAGTGTGTGCACGGCCCCGCTGGCCAGCCATCTTCATGCGCGTCTCTGTGTTTGTGGACTGGATTCGCAAGGTCATACAGCTGGGCTAGGCCCAGCCTTGACCCCTTGCCTTGGGGAGGACAAAACTTCCTGTCAGACATAAAGCCACCTTTTCTCTTCACATGTGTGCAGAGTGCTTATTAGCCTCTGCTTATAGGGAATGAGTTCGTGACTCCTTGTTAGGGCCTGGGTAGCTGGAGCTCAGCACACAGTTGGCTAGGTGGTCTGACCCTGGAACTACTTTTGCCTGTGAGTTCTGTGGAAATGCAGGGCCTCATGCATCCTCTAGAAGTATTGGGAATAGAGGGTGGTGCAGAGCAGTTTCTAACTGAAAAGACAATAGCAGAAGGAGCTAGTCTGATGCAGGGTCCCATTTGGCCAGAACTGACAGGCAGAGTCTCTCACTTCCCCCTGCTTCTGACACTGAAGGCACATGAAGCTCTGTGGCTACCACATACAGGGCCTTGGGACTCAACCCCAGGGTTAGGGAGGGGGTTGGGAATGGCTTGGTACAAAGTACCAGCATTGAACCAGGATCTATGTCCTCATTTATTATAACTACATAGCCCATCTTCCTCCTCCCACTCATTCATAGAGTCCAGAACCCAGGAGGCCTCTTGCTGCTCTGTTAGATCTTGGAGCTCCCCAAGAACAAAGTATGACATTCCAGCTCACGCAGAATGGCAGGGCTTCAGCTACCCAAGTGTGTGTGCAACCAGAGCACAGCATTCATGAAGCTGTCTGATTCCACCTCCACCTCTGATAGAGCATGGGTGCTTTTGGGATAGAGCAGGAGCCTGTAGGGGTTGGGCAGCAACAGTTGAGGCTGGAGGGTCCTCCCCTGCTCACCTGCCCATCAGCTGCCAAGGCCAGCCTCAGACACTCACCGAACAGGCACATTCCGGGCCTTGAGGGCGCGGTAATACTCCATGCCCTGCTTGAAGGGTACGCGCCGGTCCTCCTGTCCCAGCATTAGTAACAGCGGGGTCTTTACCTGGGTGTATGGGGAGCCAGGTGGTGAACTGGTCCCTGGGTTCTGGATGGATAGATGGCACACAGGGCAAGGAGAAATATTGGGTACCTGAGGGATGTACTTGATGGGTGACTTGTCCAGCATCTCTGCCCACACACTGAGGTCTGGCAGGCAGTCACTGCTATAAGGGAAGCCAGCCTCCACCACACACCTGTAAGAAACCAATCTGATTCAACCCCAGGAATTCTGAATCCTACAGAGGCTCCACTGGAATGAAATACAGGGTGGAAGGGAGGAAGACAGGAAACTGTGTTGCATACTCACCAGTCAGGGATGTCAGTGGAGCCCATCATGGAGGCTATATTGATCACAGGGTTCCGGGTCACACAGGCACCATAGGTCTCAGGGTATTGACCAATCAAGTGGCATGACAGGAACCCACCATGGGAACCACCCATAAGGGCCACACGGCCTGCGTCAAAATGCTCCTCCTGGAGCACTTGCTCCACTGCAAACTACAAGGTGAGGCAGAGCACACTGCAGCTAGCTGCCTGCCCAGCTGAATACAGCCACACCCCTGACAGCCCACCCTCCAGCCTATCCAGAAGCCCCAGCCCTCTGCTACCTGGACATCCTTCACATCCTGGTGGCCCACATTGCCTGGGAGGGAAAGAATACTGTCCTGGCCAAAGCCCGTGGAGCCACGATAGTTCACTAAAGGCAAGGGAGGGAGCGGATAGGGTAGTCAAGAAACATTCTCAGTCCCCTGAACACCATTTCACACATTTGTGAAGTAAGCCCTGGGACCAGCTGTACCACAGACTGTCAAGGGAAGGGACCAAGAGACCTGAGGCTGATATCCAGTGACCACAGCCTTCTTTCCATGCAAGTCCCAAGTTAATCCACTTCATCACCACACATGGGGTCAGAGCAGTTCCTGATAATGGTTACTAGAGAAAGTAACCAGGCTACAGAAAAGCCAGAGACTGGGGTGGCATCTATGAGGCTTATACAAACCAGCCTCACTCCATTACTCCACCAAACCCTTAATAGAGCCATAGGTCCCTCCTTGCTTACCTAACAGCACTGCAAAGCCCATCTTGCAAAGCATGGCTGGGAACAGCATCCAGGCAGTGACAAAGGATGAATGGGGTCCTCCTGTAGACAGGGAGCAGAGGATGAAAGGGCCAGCTAGGAGGGATGGTGGGAGGGCAAGGGTTCTCAGGCCAGATACCTACCGTGGGGCATGACCACCATGGGCACCTGGGTCTTATCTGGAGGGTTGCTGGGCTGCAGAAGGATTGCTTCAAAGTCAAGGCCAGCTGCAGAGAAAAGGTAGTAGTCAGAAAGGCCAGCGCACTTCCCAAGGCCTTCCCTATCTAAACCATCTAAAACTATAAGTCTGGGGCTGACCTATGGCCAAGGTGGACTACACCATGGCATATGGACCTTTGAAGGCTTATGTTCCTTCTACCCTAATCAGGGACCCCCACTCTGAGGAGACAGCAGGAGGTATGGTCACACAGGCTATTATTTTTGGACCTTGGTTTTCCCACAACAGGTAATTTGGCCTGGTGGTACCCAGTTCTGATATCCAGAGCAGAGGCTCAGATCCCTAGACACTTCCCATGAATACAAGAAACACAGTAAACCTCTTAGAGGAAATCCCAGGAAACTGTGTAATATAAGCCAGGACGCAGGAAGTGACACAGAAGATGCTGTGTGCTGGTAAGCCTAAAGAAGGTGTCCCTCTACCCTTGGCCAGCTCACCATACTGCACATTCTCTTGTTCTGGGGGTGGATGTAGCACCCGGATGCCCCAGTGGATGTCAGGAATGGGCTCAGCTTCCTCCAGGGATACCCACAGCACTGACTGCTCCTTCCCCGCAGGAGGCAGGAACCCAACTTTCTGCCAAGGGGAAGGAAAGTGTCACAGGTGATCTGGCTGTCTCCCTGCCCTTCTGCTTCTACACAGAGTGGGAGGTGGGAAAATCTTAACAAACTGGGCCTCATATATACCTCCACAGGATACCGTATGGATTCTTAAGAGCTGGTGTATACCAAAGTACTCCTACTCACATGACTCTCCCACCCTTCTTGGCTTCTAGGCTTTGCTATCTGTCTCCCTATGTTCTATAAAACCAGAGGGCTGGGTACTTCCCCAGACACCTTGTTAAGGACAGAGCAGGCCCCAGCATATAGTTCCTCCTTGGGAATGCCAAACCTTTGTGAAACATGCTGGATTAGGTCTATGCTTCAGCCACTCTGCATGCTGACCAGCCATGGTCAGACTCTGGACCAGTTTTCTGGCCTGGGGAGCTCTGCCTACCTGGGTCCCTGCCTGCCAGTCGGGGACCCACCAACACTCACCAGGCTTGGAGGCAGGTTGGGTGTGGAGAATTGTGCCACCATAAGGTCCCTGTCAATTGTAAGTAGCTTCCAGCTTCCACCTGACCCCCCTGGAGAAAAAAGATGTCACTAAGTGCCTGGCAGGGACCACCTTTCCCACTTGCTCTCTGTAGAGTCTCTCTGGAGGTTCTATGGAAAAGTGTTCCTTCCATCCTGAGAAGTACCTTTCACAAACACCTGACTGCATATGGCACTGGGTGAGTCCCCTCCTCAGTCCCTTATTCATCTGGATACTGGTTGTGCCTAAGAACTGCCAGACCTGGGGACAAACAAGACCACCAAGGCCTCCAGGACTGCAATATGAAGGGGTGGGCAGCTGGCCCAGGGAGTTGGGTGGGGGGCTGGGCTGTGGGGTTCAAGCAAATGCTTAAGCAGGAATTGTGTCATGAGATGTAGGTTTAGAATAACACTTTGGTAGTCTTATGGAGGAACAGGTAGTCAGGGTAGGTGTCTCAAAAGACATTTCAGGGACTAACACCAGGTCTGATTGTAGGGAAGATCAGAGAGCTAATACTAGGGTTTTCCTGGGCCTTAAGGTGGCAGAGCTGCCTCTGCCTAGGACAGGGCACCCAAAAACTGGGGAAGCAGAGGATAATTCTGGCAGATCTTAGCTAGAGAAAGTTCTGTGGGCTTTAGGAGTAGGGTAGGGGGCCATGTTGAGGCTAGGCCAGGACAGTAAGTGAAGCAGGGAAGGGTCTTGCATGGACAGAATCCTCAGAGGACTGCTGGAAACATCTGTGGAACAGACAGTGGCTGAGAGTGCTGCTGTTGCTGCCCAACATGTAGCTCCAGCTCTACCCCCAACCTGGTTGGCTCACTCACCAGCCCTGCTCTCACTCCTACTTCAGAAGCCCTGCTCACCAGCTGTTAAGGAGGTCACACTGCCCATCTGGGTGTCCACAGCAAATAGGTCCTGAAGCAGAGGGAATACCACATGTGACACCACATCCAAGAGCCCTATGGGTGTTGCCCCTACCTCCTCTGTACCCTCTTGGAAACTCTTGGGCCAAGCTAGGACTGTAAGCAGTTCTGGTAATGGCTCGGCGTAGTAAGGAGTAGTCTGAAGGCCCAGGTTCAGATCTCATCTCCAATCACAACTTAGTGGGTATCCCTGGGTGGCAAGGTAAGGGATATCACTGGGTCCTTTTTTTTTTTTTTGGTACCAGGGATTGAACCCAGGGGCACTTAACCACTGAGCCACATCCCCAGCCCTTTTTTACTTTTTATTTAGAGACAGATTCTCACTGAGTTGCTTAGGACCTTGCTAAGTTACTGAGGCTGGCTTAAACTTGTGATCCTCCTGCCTCAGCCTTCTGAGCCGCTGGGATTACAAGCATGTGCCACTGCACTGGTCACTGGGTCCTTTTGACCCAGCATGAGACCAAATGATATCACACCCAAAAGGAGACTGGCATACTACAGGCACCTTCATCCCATCCCCAGGGGAAGGGTTTAGTCCTTATCTCCATCAGGTGTCTTTACTAAATCATCCTAGGATCCACCCAGTGACAGTACCTTTCTCCCCCAGTTAGGAAAGGATGCTCAGGCAAAAAGGTCAAGGGCTCTGCTGTGGGGCACCAGGGTAGTTAACCCCCTCAAGGAGAAGCAAGTCCAGGACAAGATAGGCAGGAATTTTTCAAAGGGCAGGTGAGACACAGGAACTAGGCATTCCCCTAGAGGCATGTACATGCTATGCTTCAGGGTTCAGGCTCCTGGCAGTTGATCATAGTGTCTCTTACCTGCCGGCTGCGTTGAGCTGAGTCGAAGATTACTCTCTGGCTGTCAGCTGACCAGCATCCTAGAGGCAGAAGGCTGCAGTAGATTCCTGAGAAGCTGTCTGAAAAGATGGGAAGGCTGGGGCTGGGTCCAGGAGCAGAAGTTATGGGGATCAAGACCATGAGGTAGGCTGGGCTGTTAGGGAATCCACCCGGGGCCCCTGCAACTTATGACAAAATGGCAGTCTCGGGTTGGGGATATAGCTCAGTTGGTAGAGTGCTTGCCTCACAAGCACAAGGCCCTGGGTTCAATCCCCAGCACCGCAAAAAAAAAAAAAAGGCAGCCTCACAATGGTGATGAGGAGCTGCATAGGGGGAGGAGGAGCAGAAAACTGAAAACTCTTAAGAAGCAGTTTGAGAAATACTGAGAAACCAAGTGTTCTCAAAAGAAAAGCATTTGCTCTCGAGTTGCTCTGGGCCCCTGGTGCATTTAAGCAAGACAGCACCTGTTTGTCCACTATAGCACTGAGCAGTGTATGCACAGCAGACTCAAAAGTCTTACCCTTTAATATCATCACTCATTTAACCCTCACTATAATACTACAAGGAAGATAGGGAAAACCACTCTCTCCACAAATGAAGCTCAGTGTGGCTGGGTCACTGGCCAAGGACACACAGCTAATCTGGGGCAGAGTTGGGATTCAGATTAGGACCACATCACTACATCTCTGCAACCACAGAGAAAACAAAGAGGTCATCTGTCTTTTTTTTTTTTTTTTCGTGGTACTGGGGATCCAACTCAGGGCCTCAAGCATGCTACTACTAAGGTACAGCCCCAGCTGTAAGAGATAATCTCTTGTCCACTGACTCTTGGAATTTCCTGCATGGCTTCAAAAGAAACAAGAGACTTTCACTCCTCATGTCATTGGGATGACTCAGGATCTCCAAGCAGAACTGAGCTTTCCAGCCAAAAACCACCCTCCCAGGAGATCACCTGACTTGAACAGGACAAAGGTTGCCGGGGTTTAGTGAAGAGTAGGGTAATATAGCACCCTTGGGGCCAGAGTCTTTCAAATATGATATTCCAACCTACTCTTTCTGAAACCTACTCAAAGGTTTAGATAGCTATTGGAAAAACAATTATCTATGAAATTCAATGCAGACATCCAGCCAGCTCAGGCCACTGTGATCTCAGCTTTGATCCAGCCAACTCCTTTCCATCAGAACTGTTCCCCATGGTAATGACCCCACTCCCTATGGAACCTGGGCACAGGGGGAAGCCCAGGAGGGAGAGAGGGTCCTTCAGAAGAAGGAAGAGCTGGGCATGGATAGAATAGATAGCAGGAACTCACAGAACTATAGGCCCCACTGTATCCCCCCAGACAGCACCCCTCACCTCCCAGCTGCCGAGGCACAACATCCACCACCACTGAGGTGACTTTGGTATACCAGTCATACTGCAAGAGAATTTAACAGTCAGGCCTGCCCCAGGATAGGCAAAACCCTCAGGGCACAGAGTTCTGCATCTATTCCTTTCAATGACAGCTTTGGATAGTCTCAGGGGAAAGGAGGGGAAACCTCAGATGAGCCTGATACATCTCCTTTCTGGTGACCTGGACCAGGTGCCCACAGAGGCCTTAGGCATATCCCTCTGACTTTCACGGAGGCCCACATCTCTACCAGGGTAGGGTCTGGGATTATGTAACTCCCCGCTCTATCCCAACCCCTTGCAAAGCCTGAGACATGCAGGTGAGAAGCAAGGAGAGGAACATTCTTATAGATGGAGGATGCTGTCAAGGTGATAAGCCCTGACAGTGTGCAAAGCCCTCCCTTCCTTGAGAGAACAGGTGAAACACCACTGTTGCACCCAGGACAAAAGAACTACTAAGGGGTTAATGGGGCAGATGGTGTTGGCCTTTCAGCTCTCGCCCAGCCCTCTTACTGCTAACCACCCAACCACCTCCAAACCCTCAGCTCACCAGGCACAGTTGGCTACACTGATGATGAGGGACCAGAGATGGGTACTGCAAATAGACGATGCGACACTGGTCTGGGCTCAGCCGGGGAGAAGAGATAGCCAGGGAGTCATCCGAGAGGAGCTCTGGGCCACATGGAAATATGAACATCACACAGACTGGCAGGGTCAATGTGTGTCAGAAAAGCACAAGTGGGAGCTAGCCACTTACCACATTTGCCCCCAATGAGGTCCACATAATATAGAGCTGACCTGGAATGGTCAGAGAGACACTAAGTTTCAAGGCCAGCTAGCTGCAGGGCACTTGCCCTATCCTATTTCCTTACCTGCGATTGGTACAGAAACGGATGCCTAGCCGGAAGGGTTCATGCCACCAACCTACAAACACCACTCCTGTGTCTCCAGGGGCCCAAAAAGCCTGTAAACAATACCACAGGACAGGTGTAAGTAGGGGCAATTGCTTAAGCAGGGCCCCCAGACTCCAGGAGGGAGGACACACACCAAGTGGCTACTGACCTGTCCAGGGGATACATTCTCAGGGACCCCCTCAAGCACAGAGATGTTACCACTCTCGACATCCAGCACACAAAGCACAGGGATGCTTTTAGAAACCATGGTCTCACCCCAGTCTTCATAAAACACAAACTGGTCCCCCTGAGAACACAGGATATTCAATGTCCAGTTTGTCTACAAATCCCTGCCCTGCCTCCTAGAAGCCAGTGCCTCCTGAATTCTGACAGGTACAGTTTGAGAAGGGAGCACACTGAGTCCCAGGGCTGCCTTTCAGGGTCTTTGTGGACTGGCCATGCTACAAGCACCTTAATGGCCTGGTCTGGCTTCTTTGGCATAGACATCTCGTCCTCTCCAGCATTCATGTCCAAGGCTTTGGTCTGAAAGAAGGATTCAGCCTTGGGGCGCTTCTTCTCTGCCACATACAACAAGTGTGTCTCCGAGTGTGACCAGGACAGGCAGCCAAAGCAGTCTAGGTGCATACAGGGTCAATCAGGGGGAGTCCAGGGCTATGGATTCCCTTCCTGTCCACCCTGCCTGCTCACCAACCAGATGCCTCACCGTCCTCATAAACAGATCCATGTTTCTCCAGTGCTGACAGGTTGAAGCTCTTGAGCTTCCGGTTCTTCTCCCAGACCTGAGGACACTTGGACATTAGATTGCCTGCCCCTTATCTGTAGGGCTGAGCTCTCTTGTCACCTACTCTGGTCCCATGCAAACTCACCTCTAGGAACTGCTTCTCCTCCCCAGGACCCATGCCTCCAGTCTTACGGAGCACAGCTTTCATGGTGCCTGAAGGAGACTCTCTGCTCAGTAGCCTAAGGACATGGGGTAGCAGGTTAGGATTATGTCTAACCCCCAAATAGCCCAGATTCTTGAGGTTCTGGTCACATACCAGCCCTTACAGCATCTCTAATAACACAATGGCAGCTAGCCTCACCTCTCTTCCCTAAGGCAGGAACTCAGTGATACTATAGACTTGAAGCTGAGCCCAAGTATGAAGCAAGCCTCCTGTGCTTATCAGGTCATGTCACTAGAGACCAAATGAGCTCCCAAGGGGCAGGAACCTAATTCCTGGCTTCCCTCCAGGCCCTGTTCACATCTAGGCACATGATGGGCATTCATAGTAAGATGGTGGTGGCCTTGTCCATGAGCTTTCTCCCTCAAACTTACTCCCCCCGGGTCTCCACACTGTTGCCTGCAGGCCCTGCAAACACCACTGAGTCCCCATCATGGAACACCAGGTACTGGCGGCAGAATCGGATGTTCTCCATGCGTTCCAGGTCCCTCTGGGTCCACTCTGCAAGGGGAGGCATGAGGCTGTTCAACCTGCATTGGCCAGTCTGGGAACTGCCCCTCACCCAAGAAGGCCCAGACCCACCTTCCCCAATCATATGCAGACACCTTGGGTTGAAGCCTGGACAACACTTATCACAAACCAAGCCCAGGACTCCAGAGCCTGAGCTGACTACTGTTTGGAGAAAACTTACTGTCCCTGGTCCACTCCCAGGTACCCTAGAATATTGAGGGCAGCAGTCTGGCATGCATATGGGATGGCGTGGTACGAATCTGCCTTACAAGGCCCACACCTTGCACCCAGATCTGTGTTCTACTCCAAACCCCTCAACCAATGCACTATGGGACACTAATGCCTGCATAGCCTCCCTGCATACACTTGTGAGCAGAAAATTGAACAGGATATCCTTTCAGTCCTGGGTACCTATCACACTCCTGTGTACTGTTAAGGACCCTCAACTTTTCCCTCCTCTCCACTCGCCACCACCCAATTCCCCTGCGTCCACACACCAGTGTGCACTGTCCGGTAGCGGCCCCCATACTGCGTGGTGACCTCCGGGCCCAGGCAGGCGGCGCTCAGCGTGGGTTGCCGGCTAAGGCCCCGGTACAGCGCCGCCGCCTCCTCGGGCTCGCTCAGCAGCACCTGCGCAGGGGACACACCAGGGTCAGGCCCGGCCCGGGCTGCATGGACCACGGGGTTCGCGGGCCGAGCCCTCACCTGACGCTCCATAACCTCCTCTCTGCAGCCGCGGAAAGGTGGGGCGTCCTAGAGCCCGGAAGTGAGACTTTGAGGGGCGGAGCCTGAGGCAACACCGCCTGTTTCCGCTACTGTCCGACGGCCATTGGGAAGGGCGGGGCTCTCGATGAAAGGGCGAGGACCGTTGACAGATGACTGGGCCTCGATGGCAAGAAGGCGGGACCTATGAGGGAGGAGTCCTGGAGGGCTTAGGACAGAAACCTCGCGGAAAGGACCCGGTCCTTTCAGGTTGGGGGTTTGCGGGAAGCGAGTAGGAGGCGAGATCTGTGGGCCAAATCCCGATCCTCTTATGAGAGGGGAGGCCTTGGGCTCTGAGGAGACACGGTGGCGGGTGGAAGCGGAATGCAGGAGTGATGTTCAGTGAGGACGAAGTTTCTGAGGAGTGAAGGGTCTAAGTGAGAAAGGGGTGGAGTCTGAATCAGGATGAGGTTGCAAAGCAAAAAGCAGTGACTCTGGACAAGAGTGGGCCCAGGACATTGGAAGGGTGAGGTCTAACAGGAACGCAAACCAATGAATCCTGAAGATCAGAGACGGGGAAGGATGGAAGTTGAGCCTGTAGGGCATGTGGATCTATGGAAATCATGAGGACCTGCCCAAGAGCCTGAGGGTTCACATGGGTCTCCTCTGGGGCTGACTGTGGAGTTCCTTCTCGTCTACTATGAGGCAAACATTCACTCATTGGTGCCAGGCCCTACCCTGTACCCTGGAAGGACTCAGGTCCAGGTGGAACACGGATCAGAGCCCTGGGATGCGGGGCAGAGGGTCAGGTGCTGAATCAGGGTGTTAATCAGTCACCAGACATGCCCCAAGAGCTATCTGTCCCTACAGCCTTCCCCCCGCCCTTCTCAGCAGCGCTTTGCTGGAGATCATATTGGAACTGGGCCTCTGCCTTCCTTCCCAGGCCTCACCTCAAGCCTGTAGGTAGAGGGCCTGGTGAGGTCAGGTTCCCCCCAGGACCAGAAAGCTTCCTGTGAAAACAACCTAGGCAGCAGGCTCCTTCTGCACGTGGCCCACATCTGGGTTAACTAAGGTGGCAGCGGAGGGCAAGAAGGCACCAGAGCAGAGATGTCCCCTACTCCATATACTCAGAGACTGGCTGGTCTTTCACACCTCAGGGCCCTGGCTCCAAGAACCTCACCTTGCCTTTGAGATACCAGTTGAGGCGATGCTAATATTCTTTTTGTTTATCTGTGTTTTTCAAAATTTCTAGTGATTCTGGCTTACTCCTGACTACTTGGGGAAATACTAAGATCTGGTAGCCATCAAGAATTCTGGGGTTGCTGGGCAAATGCCTGTAATCCCAGAGGCTCCGGAGGTTAAGGCAGGAGGATCACGAGTTCAAAGCCAGCCTCAGCAACTTAGTGAGGCCCTGTCTCTAAATAAAATACAAAAAAGGGCTGAGGATGTGGCTCAGTGGTTGAGTGCCCCTGAGTTCAATTCTCAGTACCAAAAGAAAAATTGGCAGAGCAAGGCAGGTGGTGTAAAGCTTGTTTGCAGCACAAGGGGGCAGCACCTGCTCACCTGCCTCCATGGAGCCAGGCCCCAGGAAGCTGTGTGCTCATCCTGGGAACCACTGACCTCAACAGACAATGCAGTGAATTGCTGACTTGACACAAGCTAGGAACCTATCCCTGAGTACTTTTGTGGAGGGCCCATTGTCTTGGAATGGCTTAGTGTGGACTCACTCTGGGTTATACCATAGCTTTCTCCCCCCCCCCGCCCCAGTGCTGGGGATGGAAACAGGACCTCAGGAAAGCTAGGCAATCGCTGCTACCACTGAGCCATACCCTGCCCCATGCCAGCACTTCTGAAACTTTGCCCTTTTTTTTCTTTTAACAGTGGTTAGGAATATCACAAATTTTGGGATTTACCCCTTTACCTAAGCCTTCTGACTATAGAAACCATCCCAGAGACAGTCTGCAGGTTGTTTATATCAAGTCCTTTTATTCTGATATCACAGAATTACCTTGTCACAATACAGGGGGAGGGACACTGAAGTACCACAAGTTCTCACAGAGCACAGGAGGACGGCACACAATTCACAAGGTCATGTGGAGGACTCAGGTCATTGCACTTACAACTGTAAACTTGATTGTTTGACTTTGTACAGCACCCTTCCCCCCTCAAATAAAGGGGAAAAGGAAAAAGGGAAAGAAAGGGAGAGAGGGAGGGGGGAAGGAAAAGCAAAAACAAGACACGGAAGCTAGAGGAAAAGGTGTTGAGTGACCACCACTCTCCAGGGTACTGCATGTGGAGAGAAGGAGTTGATTTGACCCCAGAGGCTGAAGGAGGCTGACACGCACATACACACATTCACATGCACACACACATCTCACGACTTCCATGGTTCTCCAGTGCCACTCAGTGCATATGGCAGCAGGGAGCTGGCACCCAGGGAAACAGAGATGGCATCTCCTAGGAGTTTTGGTTGACTAGGCCTGTCCCTATGGCCCTGTTGGAGTCCATGATAACAAATATTTACAGCATGGGTTGGGTAAGGTAGTAGGGGAAGGGGCCAATAGGGCAGGACTACCTGGTTATGGCAAAAGACCTGTCTGGGAAATTCCCTACAGGCTCCAGAGGACTGGCCAGAGTTGCTGCCACTACTATTCTTTCATTGTGGGCCTTAAGATCACATGCTGTGCCCAAGGACTAAGAGGATGGTGGTATGAAGTAAGTACATTAGACCCTCAAGTAGGCAGAGGAGAAAGTGCCCTTGCTCATAACACTGGGGAGTGGGAAATGGAGATGGTTTGGACTGCATCCCAGTCACCCCTCCCCCATTTGGAGATGTACCTATTGCTCTCCACTTCCCAAGTCACCAAATGCTGGTTCCTCAGCCACTGGCTATATTGCCTCTAGAGTCACAGCTGATCCCACACAAGGGTCAGGACACCATTGACCCAGAGGCCTGCCATTGCCACCTTCACAGAGGGGCAATGATATGTCCTATGGCTTCTGTACAAGATAGGGAGTGGCAGAAGTCAAATTTCAAACTTGGGAGCTGGGGAGATAGCTCAGTGGGTAGAGTGCTTGCCTTGCAAGCACAAGGCCCTGGGTTCGATCCCCAGCACCCAAAAAAAAAAAAAAAAAAAAAAATTTCAAAGGAGGATTTAGTCAGAAAAGCCAACACTTTAGAGCCTAAGATTAGGTCTGATGGAGGTTGACCTGCTGACATCTCCCTGCCTACACTCTAGTCCCATTAGTGGAAAGAGTTATTGCCTTGGTATCCAGCCATGAGGCACATCTCATACAGACCTGTCCTGGATGGCAAGAGGACCTAGATGATGGCCTAGGCCTGATCTCTGGGATGAGGTAGCTAACCCATGGCATGGGAGAGGTCAAATCCCAGGAGGCCAGGGTCTTAGATCCAACATGGAGATTGGGAGCTTCCTATCCCAGAGGTGGGCCAGTATCCCTCTCTGAAGGGCTGTGTAGGTCTTATAGATGAGCATGAGAAATGTAGACCCCTGAGAAAGGCATGGTGCAAAACAGAGTACTCTGGAGGAAGGTCAGACCCCAAGGGGTCAGGTAGCAACTACCTGTCCAACTCCTGGCTCAGCAGTGGAGAAGCTGATGACAGTGGGATACTAGGGCTTTGGTGAAGAGGAAAGAGGCAGGAAAAGGGACAGATGCAGAGAGGGCCGCATAAGACTTTCCATAAGTTTTGCTATTAAGTTTTTCAAGAAGCTCATCTTGATGCCACTGTTGATGTGAAAAGTTCACCTGCTGTGGATGACATTGCCAGTCAAAGACCATAAGTACCAAAAAACCCAGCTCTTCCTGAGCACTCTTTAATCCCCTAACTCTAGCCCTAATCTCCTAGCTCACAGCCCTTTGAAATTCCCAGTCACAAAGGAGAGGTATGAAGCAAGTTCCATCAGAATCTGGGGTCCCAGCATTTGTCCTTGGCCTCTACTTCTCTGGTCATGGATGCAGTCCACCTCTGACCTTAAGAAATGCCCTGCTAGGAAAGTGCACCCAGATGCCTCTGGTTCAGGGCCGGGATAGGAGAAGAAAATGGCATACAGACAGAAATCCTACATAAAACCTTCAGAACTTTCATACGCATGCATGCTGTGCAGGTTTCTACTCCAGGGTTTCCTTTTTACCTATCTTGGACAGAGAAAACTGAAGGTTGTGTGGGGCCTTATACTGTCTGCCCTCTAACCTGGCATGCTCAGGCAGCAATTCTGGCAGGTCTTCACTAGTTTGTGCAGAAGTCAGCTGGAAGTGTTCCTGAAGGAGAGGTTCAGAAGCAAAAGGAACTCCAAGCAAGAGGGTTGAGCATTTAAAATGGATGAAATCGTGCAAAGAGGCTTCAAGCTGTGCATGCTCCACTGCAGGACAGGCTGTGACTCACCTGGCAGCAGTGAGTCCTGCCACAGGTCAAACATGCCACAGACTGAGAATTTCTCTCTCTCTCTCTCTCTCTCTCTCTCTCTCTCTCTCACACACACACACACACACACACACACACACACACACAGTGGGAGTGGGGGTTCGGTGGGGTGATGATATGAGCATTATCTATCTGTTTCTCAATTGCATGTTTGCAATTAACTCCTTATACATAACATGGAATTTATTAAATATTAACAGTTGTCTTTGAGGGTTTATATTTCATTGCATAGAACGTTAGAGATGAGATTTGTGGCTGTGCCCAGGATGAAGGGAGGCCTCCAAGGGAAGGGCTTTGGGGAAGGATGTCGCCCAATCCACCAGGTGGACAGGCGGTGCCACATTCCCCTGCACATAGCTCTGGGCCTTTCCCTCAGCTGGCAGAAGCCCTGGCACCTCTGCTCTGAGCACACCCACTGGTGATGGCTTAAGAAGGACTGGAATTGCACAGTAAACAGGCGGGCTGAGGGGCCTCCCTAGACCTCGCCCTGGGGTTGTGCTCTTAGTGGCCTGCTGCCCCCTATTGCTTCTAAGTCAGCATTCTGCCTGTGCTGAGCAGGGGCAGAGAGGAAACGAAACCATCAGTCACAAGGAGGTGGTGGGAGAGGCAGGGACTGAGCAAAGGAAAGAGAAAGGGAAGGAAAGAAAAATAAATGTTTATGAGGTATACATGTAAATCAAATTGGAATGATTAAGGCTGTTCTTGAAATCAAAAGAAATCCCCAGGTGTACTGATGAGGAGCCGGCTGGTTGAAACAATGGCGGTGCCGCTGGGATGCTCATGATGGCTGAGGGGGGGATGGCTTTAAGATGATGGCAGGTGTGCTAGCACACTGCCACCCATGGGCTGGGAGAAGTCTCAGCCGGCGCCCACACTGCTTTTCGGTCTATGGCCTCTTATTTCAGCGATGAGACAGTGTTAGGTCCTAATGTTGTAAAGTTCTCCCAACCCCATGCTGGCCACATTGAGGTCCTGCTTTGATGTCACCCAGAGGTTAGGGTGAAGGGGGAGGCCCGGTGACCTCAGAGGGATCTGGGCCAGCTGGAATGTGAAGGAAATGGAGCCCAGGGCCCCCAGCCCTCGGTCAAAGCCCCTCTCCAAGGCTGTGGAAAAACTTCTGGCATCTCGGAGGGAGGGCAGTATGCTCCCAAACTCTGTGTATAACGCATTGGAAGCCTGGCAGGTCGGGTCTCAGAGAAGCAGCTGTGGGAAGAACGGCAGACAGCTGTTGTGGCAGGGTTCTAGAGAGGGCTCTTCCCTCCCAACGACGGCTGGGCCTGAGGAAGGCAAGGTCTCTGGAAAGACAATCAAAGGTTCCAGGGGCCAGTGGTCCCACTTGTCCAGCAGATCCTTCACCCAGGTGAAGAAACATCCCGTCCTCAACTGAGGCCTGCCTGCCATGGCCCACCTGGTATCAGTCTTTGGGCCAAGGATTTGCCAGATGTTGGTGCTTGGAAAAGAAAAGGAAGGAAGGAGGAAGGGAAGGAAAAAAAAAAGAAAGGATTTTGTCAAGAACCATGAGTGGCTGCTTCCCACAGTCATGTAATTCTCAGATATGCCAACAACCTGTCTCCTTCTCACCCACAGGATCCCACACTTTCGTGGGAGGTGGGTGCTTAGGTAGGTTATAGGTCACAAAGAGAAAAATAGGAAAAAAGAAGAATCAGGTCTGCCAAGTAGGGACATATCCTTTCCTTTTTCTTTTTTCCTCTTTGGGGTGGGGGGGTCTCAATATGGTACCCAGGCTGTCTCCAAACTCCTGAACTCAAGTCTCAGCTTCCTGAGTGGCTGGGACTACAGGTGTGTGCCGTTGCACATGGTTTGACATCTCTTTCAGTGTCATAAAAGTTATTTTTAATTTTGCTTAAGAGTGAAGGAGGTGGGATTTTTTTTTCAAATGACAAGTCTCTCCTAGTTCATCTCTGAAACTGACATAGAGGATATCAGGAGCCAGGCATAGTGGTACATGCCTATAATCCCAGCTACTCAGGAATCTAAGGCAGGAGGATTGCAAGTTTGAGGCCTGCCTTGGCAAGTTAGTGAGACCTTGTCTCAAAATAAAAGATAAAAAAGGGCTGGGGTAAAGCTATTTCCTCTCAGTGGTAAAGTACTACTGGGTTCAGTCCCCAGTACTGCCAAAAATAAAATAAAATAAAATAAAACAAACATCAGGAGATGTACACATAGCAGCTTCTCGATCACATAGCCCAATCATTAGCTGAATGCTGGAACTTAAGATTCTTTTAACTACAAAGTCAGTGGTCTCAGTGACCCACTCACACTGTGTGGCAGGATACAGAACAAAGCTTCATCTGTGCTGCCTTTCCCCTCAAATATAATAGTGCCCTGGCCCCAACTTGAGATGGGTAAATTCATGAACCATGGGCTTGCTCCATCTTCCTCTCCCCTCAGTACCACTTCTGATCTTATCTCTGCTCCACAGCAACTCCAAGAAACATCAAGCTGTGTGTGGGGGAGGGGAACAGCAGGGAACCCACTGCCTCAGGGTAAAATCAGGAAGGACTCTGGGGCTGCACTGTGGTTACTGTAATTAGAATAAATTCCAGGCACTTTACTTTGACTTTAAAAGCCCACCCCAACTAGCTCCCATCCCCTTAGAATTTGCCCCTGACCACCTCTCTCTAAGCACAACTGGTCTTTTGACTGTTCCTGAACCCTGTCAGTGAACCAGAATCTCTGTTGGCACTGTTCCCTCACCTGGGCACATCACACAGTGGCTTTTTCAGTCCCAAGTCTTACCTCATATACTTTCAGCTCTGATTACTTTCTCTATAGTAGACCCCACTGCTCCATTGACTTCATAACATCCATCTTCAGAAATCACCTTTTAAATTTAAATTTTAGTTTTAAACTTATTTATTCTGTCTTCCTTAATAGATTTGGCAGCAGCCAGGTATGGTGGTGCATATGTGTAATCCCAGCAACTTGGGAGGCTGAGGCAAGAAGCATCATAAGTTCCAGCTAGCCTCAGCAATTTAGCAAGACCCTAAGCAACTTAGGAAGACCTGTCTCAAAATAAAAAATAAAAAGGTCTGGACTGGGGATATGGCTCAGTGGTAAAGAGCCCCTAGGTTCAGTAGCAAAAGAAAAAAAAAAAAAGATTGTCAGCTTCAGAAGGTAGGGACTTGGTTTTGTTTCCTCCTATATCCCCAGTGCCTGAAACAGGGCCTGGCACATTCTTGGGACTTGACAAACATCTGTTGAATAAATAGATGGAAGATTGGGCCTATTTAGGCGCCCCACTGCTCCTCCAGGGACAGGTAGCCTTTGGGCACTACATCCAACTCTTTTCCTCCTGCAAGCAGGCCTGGCCTGGGCAAGGGCACTTGCTGGCCCCAGGGCTTCAAGTAACCTGCTTGCCAACTGCCAGTTCCTGCTATGCACATATGCCTCTATATTCTTAACCCTGGAGTAGCAAAGGAAGAGTGAAGGGCCTCAGGATTAAGAGATGGGGGGAGGTGGTATCTCGCTATGCACAGAGCTGCACCAACAGCCAGGCTACTTTCCCCTCATCCTGGATGATGCATGTCCTCCTCCCTCTGTTGAGGTAGGGATGAGGCCAGTGCCAGGGCAGGCTGCAGAAGGTACATCAGGAGGGCAGAATGGCCTGCCTTGGCCACTGCAGTCCAGACAAAGCCAGGGCTTCCATCCTGATGCCTTCTACTCTCTCCCTGAGCTAACCTAGTCTGGGGCTAAGACTATCTGCCTATACCCGCCACCCTTTTCCTCTATGTCCCTTTCCTCTCTACTCATTCTACTCTTTCAATTTATGGACCACAGGCTAAGCCTATGAAGCCAACATTGTCCTGACTTCATCCCCAGAGCTGCTAAGCTCTACAGGGTTTGGGAACTCCAGCTTCTCATAACTGGAGAAGTTACCAGCCTCAGGTATCAGGGAAGAGATGTGTCCCCTACAGGAGCCACACTGCCCTGTCTTCCAGAATGATTTTGGATTCAGTGCCCAGCATACTCTGTTGTAGGGTCCCCCCTCCCCACCCAGTATTACCTGACTAATCTGCCACCATCTCAGCCAGCACTCTGGCTTCTGTCTCCCTTGATGAAAGCCTTTCATTCCTTCCTCTGGTCATCCCACCCTGGTCCTGACACTCACTGTTATACACAGAGTTTAGAGCTGCGTCCAGGCCTTTGACTCCAGAGATTTTTCCACAGCAATGTTATCATCTTGCTTCATATCTTCAAGAGCCTGTAGAGCATTTACAGAGGAGGGTTGGGAAGAGCTCTTCAGTGGGCCCTACCAGCAACCAATGCCAGCTCATAGCCGAGAGAGCACTGTGGGCAGGTAGGGGATGGCAAGAAAGACAAGGGGATGTTAGCCCTAGCTTTCCTTTGTTGAGAACTCTACTGAGTTGGCCTTATATTGGGGGCTTTATAAATAGTATCCCACCTCTTTCTCCTTCTCTCACACTCCCACAAAAGCACATTGTATCTCTGGGTACACCACCCACTGAACACTAGATTCTTGGGACACCATGGAACTTAGATCCCCTCCTCCCTTTCCCAGGAGAGGCCAGGTATAGTCTGTTCATACTCACCCTTATGGGCATGGTCACCAGAATGAAGAAAATTTTTTGCCAAAAGCAGAGACGGCTGAAGACATGGAAAGGAGAGAAAATCAGGAATTGGGCCAGAACCCTCCTAGTCAGGGTTGTTTGGTACAATGAAGCCAAGCTCAGTCTGGGGTGGGGGTGGGGCAGGGTTGGCCCAGAAAAGCACTAGGCAGCAGTAGGTGGACTCTGTGCTTAGATGACTGAACCTGGAACCACCTCACAGACCTAGACTCCACTAGAGCAAGGCCCTGGAGTGGCTTCCCACCAAGCACCTGGCCACAGGTAGGTGCTTCTGTCAGGCATACCTTCTGTCAGCTTGCCTGCTTGCTCTGCTGCTCCACCAGGAAGGATCTTGGAGAGCACACTCTCTCCATCTGTACCTGGCTGACCAGCAGAAGTCCCTGGTGTTCCTCCAGGCCTGGCTCCAGTCTTCATGCCTACATGGGAAGAACCCACCATCAGAAGTCATGCCTTGGCCTAGCTGTTCAGGGTTTGAGTGGAAGAGTAGCCATAAGGAAACCTGAACACAGGTGCCCTGTGATGTAGAAGTGTGAGGGGAGGGCTAAAGCAATAAATAAGATAAGAACTAGTAGAGAAAGGGTGGGAGAAATCAGAAAAGAAGAAATTGAGGAAGGTAATGAAGCGGGAAGGGAGGAAAAGCAGAGGAGGATGAGAAGGCAGAGGAGAGGAGGGAAGGGAAAGGAGAGAGTAAGAAGCCATGGTCTGGTCCTGTGTTCACCAGTGCCTTTCAGGTTCTTGCCCAGGGCTGCATGGGTCTTAAGGCCCCAGTGTGGATGACCTCATTGGCTCATTCTAACTCCAGATTCATTTTCTGCTGGGAGGTCTGAGGCCCACTGGGTACCTTCTTGTGGATTAGTGAGGGCATGCAGTGAGGGAAGCTCACTGTACAGGTGGGTACAGGGAGAAAACAGTGCTTGGCATAGCCTCACCTGTAGGTCCAGGTCCTGGTGTTGGCTGGGCCTGAGGAGCCCTCCCTGGTTGGGGTGCTTTGGCTGTCACCTTAGAGCCGTTTGTCTGTTCTGCCCGTGGCTGCAACACAGAACTTATTATAGCTGAGCTCTTGCCCATTGACACTGCCCACGCCCAGTCTGGAAACAAGGGGATGTTAAAGCTTCAGCTGTTGCATCTGCTGTGGGTGGGATCCATGCACAGGACCCTACTTACCAGTCCTGCTGGCTGGGGACCTGGGGCTGTTATGGAGCTTGATTGAGGTTTCCCTGCTGGCTGGCTGGCAGCAGAGGCTTGGCCCCGGGTGGTTGGCTGGCTCTGCTGCTGCAGCCGAGTCTGTAATGGGGCCTGCTGGGGAGGCTGCTGCCCAAGACATTGCTGCTGCTGTGTCTGTGGCTGGCGTGATGCTGCCCCAGAGGGTGTCTGCCTGGATGGTGGTGGCTGTGACTGCTGTGGCCCTGGAGCTGCTTGCCGACCTTGCTGTGGCTGTGCCTGGGATTCTGGCTTTGGCTGCTGTGCAGCAGGCCCAGAGTGGGCCTGCCGGGAGCCCTTCTTGCTGTCAGAGGCATGATGGTAGGCTGATGGAGCACGGGATGGCTGTGAGTATTCAGCAGAGCTGGGGTATCCAGGCTGACCCTTCTTCGGCATGGCTGGGGCAGGGCTGGGCTGAGGGTGGGGTCGGGCCTCATGACGACCCATGTCCCGAACATGTGGTTTGGCAGGGCGCCGTCCCTGTTCCTCACCAGCATGACGGCCTGAATGCCTCCCGTGCTCACTGTGGTGCCGGTGCTCCTTGGCTGAGGCATGGCGACCTGGGCCACCCTCATCATGAGGCCACAGGCCCTCCTCAGGGGGTTCATCGTAGTCGTGGTAGCTGTGCCTGGCAGAGCCTCGCTTCTGGGAGGAGGAGGAGACTGCATGGCCCCCATGGTGCCTGAACCGGTCGGAGCGGGCATCCCGGGGCTTATCAAACCAGTCCGTCTCCTCCTGGCCCAGGTGATACGCTTCAGAGACCAAAAACAGAACACCATCAACCCCCAAGCTGGCTGTAGGGGGAGGCCTAGCCGAAGCCATGCAAGGATACCAGAGTGGGCACCATAGCCACAAGCGATCACTAGGTCTCCAGCCCACCCTCCCACAACCAGGAAACAAGGTGCAGGTGGAACAGGCAAGGTCAGCCTGCAGCAGGGCCCACTGGATAAGATGCCAGACCAGACCCTGCTGGGACATCTTGGGTCCCAGGGCCTCACAGGCAGGCAGGACCCCCAGGTGCTGAGCACCTGCTGAAATCACCCCAAGCTGCCTTTACCTTCACTGTCAGAAACCACGCAGTGGGAATCATCCAGGATGTAGCCCTCCTCACGCTTATATGCATGGGCTCGTGGTCCATCCTTGACATGCTCCTGGACATCAGGCATGGAGTGGCTGGAGCAGAACTGTGGGCAGGTATCCCCAGGAGGGAGAGTGCCCCCAGGAGGGCGGGGCCGCCCCAAGGGACTGATGGGACTCTCCTCTTCAGAGGCCTGGCTCCTCATGGGGGGCCGTGCCCGGCTGTGGACCATGCTCAGGGAGGAAGGTTTAGGGCCCACTTTTTGAAGTCGCTCCACAGCCTCCCGTTCCCGTTCATACCCCTTGCCTCGGCCACTGAAATCATGGCTGGAAAGCTTCTCCCCACTGTATGCAGATGCCACCCTGGACCGGCTGCTCCCACCATACATGCGATCATCCTCCTCTGCTGTATCCCGACTGGACACCCCATAGTACCTCTGCTGCTCATACACATTCTTCTTTAGCCCATAGGTGATTTCATCCTGGAACTTCCTGCCCCGAGAGGCCAGGCTGCTGCTAACAGCAGATGGTGGATAGGAGGCCAGGTCAGACTCCACATCCTTGGCCTCTTCAATAGGTGAGAACTTGGAGATCTTTTGCTCCATACCCTGCTTCCGGTGTTTGCTGCGCTTTGAGGGGATCGCAGCTGGGGCCAGGCTCTTGGAGGGATGCTTGGGCCCCATAGGTCCTGGACCATATTTCTCTGCTCTAGCCCCATGTCTATAGTCGCTGTCACTGTAGTAGTGGGTACTGGCTGGTCGTCCATTGTTCTCCATGCTCCGGTGATGGCCAACCTTCCCACGGGGGTCATATGAGTCCTCCTCAGATTCCTCCTCCCCTCTGGCATAGCAGCAGGGCAGTGTAGGCCCCTCAAGGATACCTGGTTCTCCAGGCTCCTTCCCAGGTCGCCCACTGCTGCCTGGCCCCAAGGGCTCCAGTCGCTGGCTATCAGGGACAGTGGGGGTACTATCTTTGGTCAGCTCACTGATATCATCGATCATCACATAGTTTCGAGGAACATTCTGCTCCAGATTGGTGTAGTGTGAGTCAGGGGGGTAGGTGGGGGCTGGGCTCTGGCTCACACTGCTACGGTCACTGGTCCGGGGCAGCTCAGTGACCTTGCCTTGCTCATAGCTGCTGCTCACTGCTGGGCCACTGTAGCTGGTTTCAGTGGGGACTGAAGACATGGTCACAACAGGGCTGGCAATCACCTCATAGTTGGTGGGTACCTTCTGCTCCAAGTCAGCTAGTGATGTCTGGCGTGGCTTCTGGAGGGGGGCCCGACTATCAGCAGGGATTGAAAAAAGGGTGCTCTGTGTGGTTGGCATGGGTGTTTGGGCTGCATAGTGGCTTGTGGGGCGGAAAGCCTGCTGGTTTGGGAGGCCAGGCTCAGCTGGGTAACTAGTGCTAGTAGGAAAGGCAGGTGCTGGGTATGTGCTAGGGACAGGGTAGATGGGTGCCTGGTGGGCTGGGAATCCATTCTGAGTTTGTCCACTACTGCCTGCAGTATATTGAGGGGCCGGAGGCGGGAACCGGGGCTGCTGGAAGGCAGTGGGGCCCGAGGGGGTGGCTGGCACAGCAGCAGTGGCAGGGAAGTCCACATACTGGCCAGCAGGAGTGGTGCAGCCCTGGAGCCGTAACTGGTTGAGCTCACTGTCCGAAAGGTAGTCACGATGCTCACCAAGGCCACGTAAAGGTGGGTAGTCACGGCCACTCCGGTCTTTGGCCAATGACTCTTTGCGCTGTGTGATACCCAGCTCTAGGTACTTGAGTTTGGCATCAATCTCCTTCTCCTCCTCATCCAGCTCTGCCTGCTTCTTTCGCAGCTTGGTGGACTCATGTTCCACCAGCCGCAGGTCCCGGTCCAGTTCCCGGAGCAGGCTGGCCTTGGTAGCAGGGACGGTGGTGGGCCCCGTCAGTCCTCGCTGCAGCAGGTTGGCTGCATACAGCTGTGGGGGGGCCTGACCAGCCAGGGGAAGGTGAGCCTCCTCTGGCGGGGGGCTGGGCAGTGTCCGCTTCACCTTGCGGACCAGGCCGTTGGGTGGTAGCGCCGACACCTGAGACAGAGGGAAGGGTGGGCAGTACTGAGACCCAAGGTGTGGGTGACTTGGTGGGGCATGGGGTGGAAGAACTTTGGTTTTGGCTGGGGCAAGAGCTGGGCTCCACACTGTTGATGCCTTGAGGCCTATCCTGCCCACCCCTACTGATCTTGGTTTCTTTGCCATGAAGGGAAAGCCTATGATCATTTTATAGTCCTTCTTCCTAGAGCTCTGGACAGCAGGTGGGTAGGGAGAGGAAGATTGCCTTCTATGCTGGTTTCTACACACAGCGGCTTTCAGAGTCCCTGCACTGTCCCTCCATCTCCGATGGATTTGCCCTCCACCGAGGTGGATCTGGGTTTGAGATCTAGCAGGTGGCAGGGGCTGAGGGCAGTGGAGGACATAGACAGGAGGAGTGCAGCAGAGTGAATCCTAGGCATTTGGGGAAGGGACATATGTTGACTGAATTTAAGGTGCTGCAGGCTCTGTCTTTTGCTGCTTCCTGCCTCACTCTTCTCTAAAGTGGCATGCTACTCAGAGGCCTGCTCATCCTCCTCCTCTAGTTGTTCTGTACTACCTACTGCCAAATCTTCTGGGTATGTTCTTGGCTTTCCATATTCTTCTGTCAGCCTGCTGTTCTCTGGGGCCACCAGTGGACTTCTGGGTTCTCTCTAGCACTCTAACAGAATGGTTTACTGCTCAAGGTCCCCTGGCAGCGCCCTCCATGGTGCCCTCCTCACCTGCTCCAGATTCTCTGCACTGCCTGAAGACCCTTTACCTCCAGCTCTTGCCTTCCCAGAATGCCCCATACTTTTGAGGTTCATGAACCACCCAAATTCCCAAAGTATACTGGGGACTGTACCAGGAGTCTTACTTTTTTCTTTTGGAGGTACAGGGAATGCACCAGGGCCTGGTGCATCCTAGGCAGGTGTTTTACTACTGAGTTACATCTCCAGCCCAGGATTCTGACTTTCTACCTTGCCAAGTAACTACATAAAAACCTCCCACCTGCTTTTACCATATGTCATAAAGAAAAAGATAGTGTGCCCCAAATCTCAGAATAAAGATGGGCCTTCAGTGGAATAAATTTAGCTCTTTGAAATTCTCACTCTGTTGTCTGTCTTTTGTTATTTTGGCCACACACCATGAATGCCCATCAAAGCCTAGCCCCACATGATCAGTGTGTGGGACCTGTGTATCTGGAGTCAGATCTGCCCTATCTCTCTGACCTGCCCTCCTTGGTAGCACAGACTCCTGATCCTATTCCCTTCCCTGCTTGCATACATCAGGACCTGTATACACCAGGGTCTGTACAAAACAGGGTCCACACAAACCAGTGTCCCCATACACCAGGGCTCTTTTCTACCTACCCCCACAACCATCACCTCCACAACTCCATCCCAAGGCTCCTCTTTTATCCTCTATGCAACACAACCAGAAAATGGGCAAATATATTCTATAATGCCTCTGACTATTACCTTGTCTCCCCATGGTCTCTTTCGTCAGTCTGTAAGCTCACATTGCCTCCCAGAAACTCTAACATACCCATCTTGTGATATTTCACCTGTCTAAAACTTCAAGAGGCTTCCAGGGCCTTTAGGAAAAGCCCACTCTCTTCAGCCTAGTACTCAAAGTCCTTGGCAATAGGTCCTCATAAACCCCATCCTCCCCACCACTGCAGCCCATGGTCAGGTCACTTCTCAGTCCCAGTACATCACTGGAAACTTAAACCACAGACAACGAGTCTCTGTCTAGAGCAAATACATGTGTAAGCAGAGTTACTGAGGGACAGGTGGGGCAGAAGACATGATGAGTCAGAGAGCACACTGTAGTCCTCTGGATGGCTTTGGGTGCTAGAATGTGGGGCTTGGCTTGCCTTGGGGCAATGGAAGCCTGGCCAGGGCTGGGAAGTGGAGAGCAGTCCAGTCAGATCTGTTACTGATTTCTCAGGAAACAGCCATAAATGAAGTTTGGAGGGAAAGGTGCCCAAACTGGAGATGAGAGCTGAAGAGGCCTGAAGGGAAAGGTGGCAGGGATGAACTAGGGACAGGGTTGTGGAGAGGCTGAGATTTCTAATGGGGTATCTTGATGAATTGCTGTGGGCCCAAGAATATCTGATTTTCCTGGGTTGCCCTTGCTGGACTATGGACTCTATCAATGCACATCAAGGAGTCTATTCTTCATCTCCTTCTCCTGGGCCTCTGGAGCCAGAGGTGACTCCAGTCCCACCCCAGAAGTAACCCCTCCCTTTGGGGGGCCCCTCAGGCTAGGCAGAAACCCCTGTCCCACCCTGGACCAGCCCCTGTGCCCATACCTGGCTACCCAGTCCCCCCTGGTGCTGGTAGAGGGAGAATCTCTCTTTGGAAGACTCCTCGGCGGTAGGGCTGAGGGGCTTAGGGTCAGACAAGGACCGCTGCAGGGTCTTCATGGGGCGAGGCAGCGTCTGCTGGCGGAGAGTGCTGTCAGCTGTGAAGTGCTTCTGAGGACTCACGTGAGCCTTGTTCAGCCTCTCACTGGAAACAAAGGCGGTGTCCAGGAGCCGATGTGGGGACAGGGGTGAGACTGGTGAGTAGAGGACCTGGGGAGACTTAGGAGGCTGGCGGCTCACAAGCTGTGAGAGGGACTCTGTGGGCAGGTGGGCCTGGTACCCAATCTCCAGAGGATCCGGCTTCTTTTTTTCAAATCTGCCCAGGGACCCTGGGGTGACGATCTGGATGCCAGGCAGGTAGGGGCTGATGGCAGTTGGCCCTACAAGCTGTGGCCCAGGCACACTCTGGGCCTGCCCATCTGGTTCTGTCTGGCAGGCCAGGCTCTCTCCACGCCCAGTCTTCTCTGGCGCTGATATGTACCTGATGATCTCCACCTTGGGGTCAGTGGCAGCTGTGATGTGGATGGCTGGAGAGACCCTGGGCAGCTGGTCAGGCTCAGTCTGCACAGAGCAGTCACTGATGGTCTGGATGCCCACACTGCTCATGGCCCTTGCAGTGGTGGCAGCAGTGGATGACGAGGCAGTGGCATCATGCTTGCTGTCAGAACCTGAGTCAGAATGACGGGAAAGACGGGACTTACGGCGGCGTACTGGCTGCTCCCACTCAGTATTGTCCTCATCGTCCGTCTGCACACTGCAGTCAGCACTCCGCCGTGTCCGGCGCCGACGATTCAGAAGGTAGCGGCTCTCCCCATCCTCATCATCTGTCTGCACACTGCTGTCTGCAATCCTTCTGACCACACAGGGCTCAGGTCCTGACTCCGGCTCGCAGATATCCCTCAAGCGTGGCATGGAGTGCCGTTTCTTGATGCCACTGCGGCCTGCCTCCCACTGCTCTTCAGTCTGCAGTGACATGTCTGAGGCAGAGCTGGGGAGACCGCGGTGCAGCACAGGTTCACGAGGCTGCCCAGGCCCCTCTGGCCCTGCTACAGCAATGAAGGCTGTGTGGGTCAGGGGTGGCCAGTACTGGCCATTCTGGGCCAGTTCGGTGGCACCAGCTGGAGGCCCTCGGGTGGGTGCCTCACAGGTTGCAGGGAAGGGGGTCTTCTGCCTCTGTTTCTGTTCCTCTAACTGCTGCTGGAGCTGCTGTTGGAGCTGCTGTATCTGTTCTAGTTGCAGACGCTGCTGAGCCAGCTGCTCCCGCTGCAGCGCAAACTGAGCTTGGCGTTCCTCTTGCTGCTGCTGCAGTACATGGTGCTTAATGGTCTGCAGCTCCTGCAACTCTCGCTGCACCAGCAACTGCTCTTCCTCACGATGCCTCTGCAGCTCCACCCTCTCCCGCTCTAGCTCTTCTTGCAGCCGCAGTTGTCGCAGCTTCTCCAACTCTACTCGCTCCCGCTCCAGCTGCAGCAGCTGTTCCTGTTGCTTCCGTTGCCGCTCCTCCTGAGATGCTTCCTCCTTCTCAAGCCCAGTTCTGCTGAGGACCCCACTGCTGCCCACAGCAGCAGTATCTCCTGGTGGCTTCTGGCCAGGTGGTGGGGCAGAGGCTGGAGCTACTGCAGACTCCTTGACAGCAGTAGGTGCAGCTGTGGAAAGAGGTTCTTCTCGTACAGCCCCTGCTGGCAATTCTGGCCTTGGTGGGCCACCTACCCCTGGAGCCTTGGTAGCAGGTTTCCCCAGGTAGACAGGCCCCTCAGCAGGTGGGACACTAGAAGCAATGGGGAATCTACTTGGTGCAGGATATCGATACAGCCCTGTAGGTCCAAGAGGTACCCGGGGAGCAATCATGGGCACACGTGTCAGGCTGGTAAGTGGCACAGCTGTGACTCCACCAGACGCATAAGGCCTATACATGCCACCACGCACCATGGGTCGCAGTACAGAGGCAGGCTGGGTGGTGATAGGCAGAGTTGCAGCAATTGGAGTATTGATAGTTGAGTAGATCATGCCATCAGCTGCACGCACTGTGGCTGTGGATGGCATCAGCTGTCTGACTGCTGTTCCCTGACCTGCTGTAGGCCCATACTGGGCCAGATTCCCAGGGCTTAGATGGCCCTCTGGGAAGGTAGGGTTGCCAAGAAGGCCAGGTCTGAGGGGAGCCAGACCCTGTGGAGCACTGAGTCCAGGCCCATGCTGGGGCTGGTATTGCACAAGGTCAGGGCCACTGCCACCACTGCCATGCCGCCCACCATATTGGTCCATAGAGTTGAGAGCAGCACACATGCGACTGATCTCGCGGGCTGTGGTTGCACTATACTGGGCCAGACTGGCTTCCTGAAAGCCAACTGTGTCTCCCCGTGGGCCATACCTGTGATCTGAGTAAATGTTCGATACCGAGCTATAGCGCCGCATGGGAAGTGGGTGAGTCAAAAGGTCTGTGGGATGTCGCAGGTCTGTGAAAGAGCCATACTGCAAGCCCTGTCCTATGTAGCGTCCATCTGCAAAGCCCAGGCTGTAGGAGTGTTTCAGGGAGCTGAGGTCCATGGCTGAGTCTCGTCCAGGGCCCTGGAAGAGCTGCCCCAACCTGTGAGCATGGTAGTTGAGGCCAGCCTCAGCCAAATTGGTGTCAGACATGGAGGAATACAGCCTGCCAGGGAGGCTCTGTGGGTAGGGCTTCTGCTCTTCATGGGGCCCAGGCCCCACTACTCCCTGTATTCGGTAGGTGGGGGGCTCAGGGGCCTCAGGGTCCCGGGGACTATAGAAAGGGCTGCTTCTTTGCCCAGGAGGGGCAGCATCTGCCACACTCTTCTCAGGTGCACTGGGGGCGGAGTGGAAGGTGCCAGTGCAGCTACTGCCAAAGGGGAACTTGTAGACCATGTCGCAGCATGCTAGTTGGCTCTCAGGCCTCATTCCAGTGAGGTCCAAGGCACCTGCAGAGTCCTCTGGGAGTAGTGTGGTCACAGTGCCTGCTGTGCCCTCTCCCATCTGCACCACCACTGTATGTGGCTTCCTGGCACCTGGCAGAGCATGTGATCGAAGCTCTGCAGGAGTTGCCCGATGGGATTCGGCACCAGGCTCTGTCACTGGACCTGGCTTGAGGCTTACACTCTGGGCGGTGCCCATCTGAGTGATCAAAATGTCCCTTCTGGCCAGAGGTGCTACCTGATTGGGCAGATTATATCTGGCAAACTTGGCCTCTCTAGGTCTTCCTCGGGGCCCACCTCTGTATGGTGCTGTCTGGACAGCCTGCTCTACTTGCTTGACCTGGGCTAGGCACACGGGGCTACCTGAACCCTGACCAAAGTCCAGCCGGCTCTGGAAGGGGTCTCCATACACTACAGGCTGCTTTTGCTGAGCCATGAGCACAGATGAGGCCATGGTGATGCTCACAGTAGTGGCAGTACCAAGGAAGGCATGGGTCTGCTCCTGGGCATTAAGGTTGATAACCAAAGGCTGCACAGTGGTTGACTGCCGTCCTGAGATTGGATCCAGAGCAAGGCCATACTTCCTTGCTTCCACAGCGAGAGAGGTCAGATCCATGCCTTGGTCAGTGAGGATGATAGGTGTGGGCTTGACAGCTGTGCGGAGGTCTACTACTGCACTGCCAGGGGGCCTGGGACCTGGCTCAACTCTAGATGTTCCAGGGACAGAGGAGATCCGGCACAGGGAGATGTTTTCAGCAGGAAGGGCACTCCAGCCATATAGTGCCAGGGGCCCATCTGCACCAGCACTGGGTGCTCGTGGAAAGCCAGGTGGCTCTGGGGGCAGCTGAGACACACTTGGAGGTGTTGTCTGGCTGTAGCTGTGGGCGGTGGGCTGGGTGTCAGTAGGTGAGCATAGCGGGGAGGTGGAGGCACTGGCATGTACCATCCTGGTCTCACTGGAAGCATCTGATGCCAGTGTGATGACCATAAAGGGAGCCTCCTGAGAAGTCTGCTGCCACACCATGCGAGGTGTGCTGGGCCGGTGTGGTGTTTGTGTGCCCTGGGCTACCATAGGGGTGGGAGTGGGGGCACCAGGGCTCCGTGGCATGTCTGGAGCAGGGGTTGGGCTTGGCGTCTGTGTAGAGAACTCTGCTGTAGCCCTTGAACCCAGCTTGCCTGGAAAGAATGTGGGGCTCTCTGAGGGGGAAGATGGGGAGAGAGGTGGGCTAGAGCCTGCAAAATAGGAATATATCCGGGAAGGTTGAGGAGTACCAGCCTCAATGTCATTCCCACTCAGGGGTTTCTCTCTGGCAGTCCATCCACCAGCAGCAGGGCCACTGGGGGCCTGGGGTAGCTCCTCAGTTTGGGACCCATAGTTTGCAGTGGTTGGGCTTTGTCCATAGCTGTGGACTGTGGAAGATGGTGAAGGACTGCGCTCAGAGCTGGCTGGGGAGGTTGGAGTCATGTACACTCTTGGCAGGCTGGCTGGACAAGGAGCCATGGCTGTGGTGGCTGGGGTACCATGGCCCTGGGAGAAGGACATGCCTACCTCAGAGGCCAAGCTGGGGGAGGCAGCAGAGCTGTGCATCTTGAGGGGTTCCTGAGGCTCCTTTGCAAAGTGTTGTGTGACACAGACATCAGGAATAACTCGGCCCCCACTGCTATCTGAGGAGGTAGAGGTAGAGAAGGACACAGGGGCAGCAAGCTGGGTGGGACTGGTACCAGGGGTAAGTGGGCCTCCATTTTGCTTCATTGGGTCCATATATGCACTCTCAGCATTTAGAAATTGTTTCTCCTTCTTCTTGTCCTCAGTAAAGGCTAGGTCCCGAGAGGAAGCCTGCCGCATGCAGACTATGCTCTGTGATGTCTGAAGGATCTCCTCGTATACAGCTGCTCCCAGGCTGGTTGTCATGCCCTCTGTAGCAGGTTGAGTAGCCCTGCCATAGTCATGGTCTGGGGTGTCTTGATATTCCAAAGAACTCTGGTCCAGAGGGCCTGTGGGCTGAGAGGGTCCCCCATGGGGGCCACGGGTCCCTGCCACCTGGCCCTGTTGACGCTGGAGAAGCTCTGCTTTTCTCATCATCTCCTCATAGGCCTCCTCAGCACTCTTTAGGGGCCGCCCAGAACTGGGAGTGGTGGAGCTGCCTGAGGGCGTCTCAGTTGGTGAGTAAAGGGACATGAAGGTAGGCAGGTTGTATTCACTGCCTGACTTGTAGAGTCGGGTGGGGCCACCATCCAGGGCCTCAGCCTCTGAGTCCAGGGAGGGTGAGGGTGAGTACTCAGAGCAGGAGGAACGGTGTAGCTCTTCCATCTCAGCAGCCTGCCTCAGCTCCTCTGTGGGGGATGCATCCTCAATAGGTGACAGGTTACTGGGTGGTGTCTTGGAGCGCTCACGCCGCCGCTGGGCCCGTAGCTCTTCTTTGTCACGCCGTGTCTTGCGGGCTGTGCTACGTATGCGCTGCTGTTCCACCTCACGCATCTTCTCCTGCTCACGCAGCAGCTCCTCTTCTTCCCGCAGCTCCTCCTCCTCCGAGGAGTCCTCAATGGTGGGCAGCAGGGGTCCATGGGATCGATGCCGGGCCTTGCGCTGCTGCTTAGCTTCTTCTAGCCGTTGCCGGCGGCTGGGGCTGCTGTCACTGTCCTCTTCTAATGAGGACAGGGAGGTGGGAGAGGTGCCTGATGTATAGCTGGGTGTGGAGGCAGGCAGTGTAGAGGAGTGTTCCCCACGGGAGCGGTCCTCAGGCGAGCCTGTCAGACTCTCCATCTCCAGCTCAGGCTCCCGGTCCAGGCTGGGGTCAGGACCTTGGCCCAGGTCTAGTTCATGACTGTAGCTGCCTGTGCTATTGAGCTCAATGGTCTTGAAGCGGCGGAGCCCACCCTGCAGGGCTCCACTGCCATCAGTGGCCTCTGCTGGGCCTCCCTCAGGGAGCAGCTCCTCATAGCCTGTGGTGGCATTGTGGGGCAAGCGCCTTTTAGGCAGTGCTACTGGTTCTTGGCTAGGCTCAGGCCTGGGCCTGGTACCAACCTTCTGGGTGCCATGTTTGGCCAGGCCATGCCCCGAGATGGTAGTGTCATCCTCTTCCAGGTTGTCTTCCTCAGCACTCATCTCCAGGATCTGCCGTCGCATGAACTCCTCATCAGTCAGTTCTGCTGCTCGGGTTGGGGGCTGGGGTGGAAGAGGGGACAGGCCACCCTCACTGCTGTCTTCCACGTAGTCATGTCTCAGCTGGCTGCCAAAGTCATCTGAGGACTCAGCTGCATCCTGCTGCTCCCTCTGGTGCCCCCACTCTAGAGAGTCTTCCTCTTCCTCCAGGATATCCTCTAGCTCTTCATCTGAGTCAAAGGCCTCAGGCATGATGGACAAAGAGTGGGGCCTCCGCTTCTGCTCCTCAGCAGTGCTGCTGCAGGGTGGCTTGCTCTGTTCACTACTGGGGGTCACAGCCTGGGCCTCCAACAAAAGTCGCACGCTGCTCCCCACCTTTTGGAGCTCTGAGGGGCTGGGTGGGCGTGGCCCAGTCACCCCTGCACTGTCCAGCTGCTCCACTTCTTGCTGCACAACGCCTGTGATTTCACTCTGGGAGCTAGAGATGCCATCAGAGGAATAGCCTGTGTCACTGAGGCTCTGTGGGCTCCGAGACAGGTCCTGAGAGTAAGGCTTGCCCACTGGTTCCTGCAACAGGGTGAGAAGCAGGCACTGACTCCCAGCCCTCCCTATCAATCCCTGGGCCCTGGGGAAAGGTCACTACCTCCCAAGAGTTTAGAGCCCACCAGCTACCCCATCCCTCAGTCTTTGAAAAGTTTCCATGGCAAGCTCAAGCAGCCCTAGATCTTCAAAGAGAAACTTTACTAAATCAAAGGGTATCAAAATCCAGCAAAATATCCAACAGGGTGCCATTCACAGGACCAGTCTCAATCTTGGAGTCTCTAGGCCTGCTGAAACCTCACCTAGGCTTTCCTTCTCCTGGGGCATCCCTACTCTCCTCTGCAGCCCCTAGGGACCTATCCCAGGCCTATATCCTTAACTCCCCAGGAAAGCAAGTCCTTCCCCAGACTGTCTCATCTGAAGACTAGGGACCCTGGGAAATAAATAGGACTAACCTCTGCCTCCCCACCCTTGGGAGCTTCTGGAACAGCCTTGATGACAGAAGTGGCAGGTTCAGTCCTCTTCACTCCACTCTTTAGTTTAGGAGTCCCAGGGGTTTGAGTAGTCTCTGGAGGTGGCTTCAGCACAGGCTCAGTTTTAGCAGGGACTCCTGTCTTCTTTTCCTGGGCACTGCTTGGGGGCTTGCTGGGTTCAGAAGCCTTGAGGGGCTTGGCCTGGGGACTGACCTTGATGGGCAGAGGGCTGGCCTTGGTGGGTGGGGGACTGGCCTTGGCAGGTAGGGGGCCTGATGGCTGGCCCAGTCCCTGTGGCCCTTTCTGCTTCAGAGGGACTGCTACAGCTACACGGTGAGGGGCTCCTGCAGGGGGCTGCTGTGAGGTGTGAAGCGGCAGGGGGGTCTGCTCTCCCAGGCTGCCCTCCATTAGCCGCTTAGTTTGGCAGTTCAGACAGAGCCACTCGGTTTTCTGCAAAGAAATAGGAGGGAGGTTGGTGAAAATCATATACATTAAAGTTCTCTAAGAGTATTTCCATGACTATTTCTGTAAACTTAGGAAAGAAAAAGTCTTTTAAAGCATGATACCATAGGTAAAAGGAGGAAAAGACTGATAGATTTAGTGCCCCAAATGATAGACATCCCCATCCTTAAGATGAACATATAAAGTCAAATTGGAAATGTCCAACCAAAAAGAAGGGTCCCTTTCTTAACCCATAGAGAACATGGGGACAGAAAAAGAGGAGAACCAAGGAGCAAGGAAGGCCAAAAGCAGTATAAGGATCTGGTTCCAAGTACAACTGGGGTTCCAACCTTAGGGAGCAAACTGCCCCTTGGGGGGTGGTTTGGAGTCCAACAGTCAGGAAGGAGTTCATGCAGAACAAGAATGGTATCTAGCTATGGAGAGCATCCTGGAGATAATGCCTTTCTCCGGCCTCTTAGGTCTCAGGTCTGACACTATTCCCCTAACACTTCCTCACGTATGGACTGTACTAGGCAGCAGCAGACTCCAGGGGACAGATTTCCTGGGATAAGCCTTGATTTTGTTATTATTTTGTTAGTACTGGGGAATTGAACCCAGGGGTACTCTACCACTGAGCTATGTCCTCAGCCGTTCTTATTTCTTATTTTGAGACAGGTTCTTACTGAGTTGCCCAGGATGGCCTTGAATTTGTGATTCTCCTGCCTTGCTCTCCCTACTAGCAAGGATTGCAGGACTATACTACTGTGCCCAGTGAGGAGGCCCATTTGGGGCAGGGCTGAGCAGTCCTTCCTTCTCACACTCCCAGTCCAAGTCACCCTGTCTAAGATGGATAAAGAACTTCAGGCTTCCCCCTGCCTTCAGGTCACTGAACTATTCCTCTGATGAAGACGAGTATGGTAGCCCTTGATTTTAGAGCCCTATGCCTTTCCGAGCTGGGTTGGGATAAATTCTTGACCATCAGTCACAACTATCAGGGTCATCTACTGTTTTAGGCCCAGAACTGAGGGTCAAATACATAGTCATGACTAAGTCAGAAAGACAGACAAGGACTGACATGCATCCTTCCTGGAAACCACAGCTTCCCAACAGGTCTATATAAGTATAACATGGATATCAATGGTAAAATCCTTAGAACACCATAAACTAAGACTAAGTCTTCCAGTCCCAGCTGGTTATACAGGGGGAGGGCTTGGGAATTCCTGGATCTTAAGTGGATGACTCCTGCAGCAGATCTCAGGTTGACAGGGACATGTCTCCCAGGATCCTCCTCCAAGATCAGTATTTGAGTCCTTGCCCTGGCCCATGTGTGGTAGTAGGGAATGAGGGTTACAGCATAGCCCAGAGCAGGGCCCTGCTGATATTTGCGTCTTTTCTTTCTCTTTGAATGCAGAAGCTTGGCACTCCTTCCTTCTTGCTGCTGTTCATTCTGGGTACCTAGACACTCAGGCTTCATCAACAGCTCTGCCACTAGGATGGGCCATTATGAGAACCACAGGGTCACAGAGCCAGGGTACAGATAAAGGAGGTAGCCCTTGGCCTTTGCTGCCCTAGGTAGGCCAAGAGCCTCAGTACACTCACCTCTCACACTGTCTCTGGGCCCAAGCCCATGTGGCAGATCCTTGGAAGCTTGGTACCCCCCCATGGTGCCTGCCCTCACCTTGGCATTTTTAGGCCACCATGGCAGATGCCATGTCAATGATTCTGCCCTGGTTTCATGCCCACAGAGTTATATTCCACATCCTTTCCCTAAGCCCCAGCAGAAGCCAGGCTGGGCAGCAGGCTAGGCTTTGGTGTTTGTTGAGAAATAAAGCTGCTCCACAGGATAATTATTCTGGGTGGAGGTTACTTCCCTGAGGCTGAAATTCCTGCTCCTTGCTGATATCTAACCCCTGCACAGAAGAGCAGGGCAATATAGGGGGATACTTCAGAAAGCCTACATGTACGTAGTTACCCTGCTCCCTACAGGGACCAGCCTAGAACCACTCCAACTCCCTTAGAACTTATCTGATGCTCTAAGTGTCCCTCACACAAACCCCTGCAAGTTAATATAAGCTGACCTTTGGCTGGGTCTTAGGCTCACTAGGCCTGGCAGGTCCATCCCAGTCAGGTGTTTGAGGTGCCTGAAGACAGTACTGGACAAGGGACCCATCCCTGTGATGAACATGGCACAGAACCTGATTTAAAAATCCCAGCCCATGTGCCCCATCATTCACCTAGTAATATAATAGAAATATCCTATGTCAGAGAGGACTGTGAGAGGCCACAAGGACCCTGGGAAGATGGGAGAGAGTTCTGGAAATGAGAAAATAGCCCCTTCTCCAGTCCCTGGATAAGCATGATGGGGTTAGGCTCTGGGCCCAGAAAGGGGGCTGGCCCAAGGCAATGCTGCCCTGACTATACCTTAGTTCTCTGCACACATCCATCTAGGTTAGGCCTCTCACAGTTAAATCATCTGCCCCAGTTCATCTTGGTGGCTTAGAACCCCCCAGACTCCACCTCTGGCCTACAGACTCTACCACAGAAGAAACAATCTAAATGAAGTAAGGGTACCTTGGAAGGGTGGTCTGGATGGAGGAGGCAAATCCAATGCCAAATGCTCAGGGGCAGCCCCTTCAGAGGTCTGCTTACCTGAGCTCATGTGCACTAACCTCAGAAGAGCCTGTCACCCATGGTCACATGCTCTATGGGGCTTTGCTCCTTCACAGGTTTATTCCTGGAGACAGCCAGGTTGCAGAAAGCTGCCTGGTCGGCTCTTTGCTCTTGGCTCTGCTATAGCAAGCAGTGAGAAAGGGAGGGCTAGCAGGAGGAGATGTGTGAAGTAAGAACTAAAAATAAACACTTGACCTGGCTGCTGGAGGCCCTTCCCCAGCCCTCTGGGAATGGGAGAAGTGTACAATGCATTGGGGCTGGTAGGGGTAGAGCCAGGGGAGACCTGGCACAGGCCCAAGTCTTCTGTGGACTGGGGATTGGTGGAAGCAGGTCATGTCAAATCTCTGTGCCTGGGGGGATGGAACACAGTTGCTGAGGTCCCAATTCCCTTATTCACTCTACTATCATCTCCTTTCATCCCAATGAGTCCCACCTCTACACCTGATTATTCACTCCCTTGTTCTTCCACTCAGTTATTCACTTAATAATTCCCTCACTTCAGTGTTTATTTCCTCATTTGTTCATTCATTCACTTGCACATTCTTATATTCTTCATGGAGCTCTATCCAGTCCCAGCCCTGGGGCATCTGCTGCTTTCTTGCCTTTGTTTAACCCCTTTGGCAAGTGGACAGAGGATGGACAATGGAAGTTCTGATGACAACTTCTGCCTTACCTCTCTCTCTCCAACCCTTTCTGGGTATAGGAAGGTCTAAACTCCACAAGGACAATCACAACCTCAAGGTGTGAGATGTGGGGACTGGGGAGATAGCTCAGTCGGTAGAGTGCTTGCCTTGTAAGCACAAGGCCCTGGGTTCGATCCCCAGCACCCAAAAAAAAAAAAAAAAAAAAAAAAAAGGTGTGAGATGTAGGTGTGCATGTACCAAATGCAGCTTGGTGGTTCAGAGTATCACTGTTCAGGGTAAGGAAGGAGAAGTGAGTTGACAGAGAGTTGATAGGGCATCCTACATGTATGTGAGACCTTCTGGAACCACTAGCTAGTGTGGCCTTGTGGGCTAGGGGAGATGAAGGGGGCTGCCCTATCTGCATTCAGCCAAATGAGCCCATAGTCCATACATTCTCCTCATTTGTGGATCTGGCCTGTGTGCTAGTTGGGTTATGGTGACACCATAACTCTTACCAAGTTGCCTGCACACCCTCAGTCCCATTGCCAAACCAGAGGGCAGTGAATGAGAATCCCAGAGAAAAGAATGCTCAGAGGTAAAGACCCAGACCCTGGGTCACAGACATGGCCATCACCAGTATTGCTGTTCCTCTCCTGACTCTGTGGTAAGGACATGTGTCCATGTCTCTCTCCCTTATCCTGGACATGCATAAGACTCCTCCTTTCTCATCCTCTGCTCCAATAAAGAAGAATCCTCCCTGGCATTCCCAGTATGCACCCTTGTGGCTGGGCTGGGCTTCCTTCATGCCCTAATACTAAATGTGTTCATTCCTGTGTGGTGTCGCTCATGAGACCAAGAGCTTGCCTTGTATCCATTCCCACACAGATAGTGAGGGCTTTGTAGGGACATTTCCTCCCCCTTATGGAGACAGAACACTTTGGTTCTAATCTCTTGACTCAAGGACTGACCACATCAGGCCTTGGGTGAGCACTGGAGGTACAGCATCTTAGAAACCTAAGAAGAGCATTACAGCCCCCATTCCACATGGAGGAGACAAGGCCCCCTAAGATCACCAATCCAGAGACTCCATGAGGAGGACCAAGAGCAGGGGGAGATGCTGGGCTCATGCCTGATGTCCCTGTTGTAGCCTCAGCTCATAAGTCTAGCCCAGCTCCAGATAGGACACATATCAGGCCCTTTGCTCATAGAAGCCCAGCTTCTCAAGGATGCAACAGAAATTTCAACAATAATTATAAGATAAAAAACTGGAAGTGTTACTGTAACAATTCCAATTCCACTAATTTCTTTACATAACTATTTTGAACTGAAAGTCAATTAAAAATTAAGCCAGAAGATACTGTTATCCTTCAAAAACAAATAGGTTTTAAAAAGTTGGAATCAACAACTCTTAATTATGAAATGAGTCACTAAATATCACTATGATATTTTTCAAAGGAAATTTCAAAGGGAAAAGGGGTCCACTTTTACTGCCTCTACTATTAATGCTCTGGACTTCTTATCTAGAAAGAAGAAAAAAGATTTTTATAGCTCAGAGCTGTTGAGGAAAATTCCCAAACTATTGGCGCACAGGGTTGACTCTGACCTCAGGTGGACCCTCAGCAGATCTAAAGGTATGTTGCGAGCTGTGAATAGGGCTCTCCTGGTCTGTCCCTCCCTCAAGCCCCTGGCCTTTGTGTAGAGCTACTTGTCTCTCTGCCTCACACTGTGCACAGAGACAAAGAACAGTCACTGAACCTGGTAGGCTGGCCTGGGCCAAGCAAGGTGTCAGGAGAGACAGCCACAGCACAACCCATAGGAACTAGAGAAGGACCTACTGGCCTTTTCACATCACTCCCAAGGCAAGACATTGGAAACAACAGGCAGGGAAACAGAGGACTTGACTTGGGGAGGAGTAAGGATAAGGACACCCATCAGTTTTGCTTTTAGGTCCATGAACACACCAGACTCTGTGGAGGAAAGGGCAATCCTGGTCAAGGAGGTAGCAGTGGGGCAGAACATGGAAAAATTGGGACCTGGAAGTGGGTTGGGGAAGTGCTGGCTAATGAGAAGAGACACACTGGGAGCCAAGAAGGCCAGAAGCAAGCAGCTAATGAGAAACCTAGATCAGAATCCAGAATCATTATCTAGAGTCAGCATGTGACTAAAACACTTTTGTTTGGGCTGATTCAGCACTGCCAGTGGCTTGTCCCAAGGGCTGCCAAAAGGAGCTGTCAGGAACATTTACACTACTAGACAGGAGCAGTTTCATCTTCCCTCAGTGCACATCCGGTTTAATGGGAAAACATGGGCTGAGAGGTCTCTTGGGGACAAGGATCTTCCAGGTCAGGCCCTTAGTGACCATCAAGGTTCATGGTCCCTTAGAGTCAGAGTACCTTACCAGCAATGAGCTCGTGGCTGGAGTTACCTGGGCAAAACAGACAGCTGGAATTTCCTTGGTCCTGTGGTAACCCCTTAGTGAACCTTTCCTGCTTTACCAGTTAGGCAAGCTGTCTTCCAGTGAGCCATTGGGCCTAGAGCTCAGGGAGGTAGCAGTATAGGACCTGGAGGTCCAAGTGGGCATCACCTGAGGAGGTCAATTATCTTTCTCATGCTTGGCCATTCCTGCATGTTGGAAAATAAGGCCTGTGGAGGCCAAAGTATTCTTCCTAGTCATATTAGATAGCTCCTATGGGCCCCATGGAGGCCTGGCCCAAGGGAAATCAGAATAAGTTAGTAGAGAGATGATGGAAACACCATGCTCTTTTCTCTTGTCCCATCCTAGGTCAGTAATTGTTTGCACTCCTACCTACTACTCCTACCTATCAGCCATGCCTGCTCAGTCCAAGAGCCCAAAGGTCTTAGATGGCTGTCTACATGCAAGATTCATGAGCCTTGGCTCAATAATTGCCTCACAAGACACATATCACCTGCCAAGATGAGTCAATCATAAACCTTGAGAGGACATACCCAGCTATGCCAAAGGCAGACATCATGAGGTTCACATGGGTCGCCTGGGCAAAAAAGAGTGGGTAATGGGGTTAGGGGAGAAACAGAAGCAGCCTCCAGGCCTAGGATGGTCCATCTATGCACAGGTACCCCAACCTTCTAGACATTCCAGGCTGAATTCCAAACTTCCAAACAACACTGAACCTAACACTGGGCCTCCTGCTCCCCTTCACTTAGTCTGCACAATGCCAAGTACCCTTCCTTGGAGCAGACACTGCAGAGAGACTGGCCCCAATGCCAGCTCTTGTTTAAACTTTCCTGTGGTAAGAAATGTTTTTCTAAGTATCCTCATAAGCATCCTCTCTTGACCAAAGAGAGCCCAGACTGAGTCAAGGGAAAATATGTGAACCAAAGTATGACTTTGACAAGTATACATTCACATCCATGACCCTCAGAAGAGAGGATCTAGTGTGGATACCAGCTGAGTGGAGCCTGGGCAGTGGGACATGGTCCACTTCGCTATGAAAAAGTCTCTAGTCCCATCCTGGACATGGAGTATAACCCTCTATCCCATAGCTCTTCAATCCCCTATTCTTGTGAGGGTCACGAATGAAGGGCAGGAGGGAAGATTCTCCTGAGCAGGAGAGATGGGCATCTTTCATCAGGGCAATGCTCATGGTAGCTGGAAATAGGAAGGTCAGTCAGTCAGAGGGAGTAGGCACCATTATCCTCACCTCACCTTCCCGGTGAGGCCCTCCTGTGTCACAGAGTGGAAGGATTGAGGCCTGAGGCAGGGGCAAGAAAGGGAGTGTAGCCCCTCTGTAGCATTAGCTATTATAGCCAGTCTCACAGTAGCTGCAAACCCAGCTCTCTACACTCCTTCTGGTTCCCATGCTCCCTCTTGCCCCAGAACCTTGTCCTCACCAAAGCTCAAGGGAGCATGCTTGGCCCAGATCTCTTACCTCCACAAGGTGAGGCGTTGGGTTGAAGCCACACAGGTTACAAACCTGGAGCTTGCAGGTGGTACAGGTGTTATAGTTGGCTGGGCCCTTGCTACCCACGTTGAGCTCAGCTTGGCACAGTGGGCAGGTGGCCTTTTCTTTCGGCATGGTCTTTGGCTTGGCAGCAGCTTTGGGTGCTGCCTGATGTTCTGCTCTGCCATGCTTTGGACTGGTTGTTCCCCCAGTTTTCGCCAGGGCTCCAGGCCCAGATCCAGGACCTGTTCTAGCCCCAGGCTCAGTTTTGGCTCCAGGTGTTGGCCCAGGCCCAGGCCCTGAGCCTGGGGGTCTTGGGCCAGCCTCCTTGCTGGCATCACTGAAGACAATCTTGGACGGTCCTTTGCTGGGTGAAGGCTGGCTCTGGGGGTCAGCCTCAGGCTGCACAGACATGAGGGTGCTCGCTTGGGTCAGCAGTGATGCACCAAGGCCGAAAAGCTTCCCGGTGAGGCCCTCCTGGGTCTGCTCGCCAGCACCAAGCCCAGAGGGCACTGTGGTGGCACTTTTGGCCGAAGCCTCTCCTGCAGATGGCCTGGGCTCAGCTGTAGAAGGCTTGGTGGGGAGAGGGGGCTGAGGAGATACCCTCCCCACCTCTGAAGGGGAAGCTGCTTGGGCAAGCCCCGGCACTGAGGTGGCCCTGGCTGTCTCAACCTGGCGGGGGCCAGGTTGTGGGCCCCCTGGGACCCGAGATTTCTCTTGTTCTGGCTTCCCCAGTGGCTGTTTGGCTGGGGAATGGGCAGGAGATAGGGATGGAGAGTGTAGCTGCTGCTGGCTCTTGGAGCGAGGTGCAGTGGTCATGTCCATTCCCAGAGCCCTCTGCATCTGACAGTTCAGACAGAGCCACTCCTTCACCTGAGGAGAGAAGCAGTACAGTCAGCATTGTGACCAATACCAGCAGTGTTCATGGCTCAGGTCAGTGCAGGTCCCATTGGCTTAGTTCTTAGTACTCAGGTGTGTCTGGGCTGCCAGGGGGCAGGGCTAAGGCAGATGACACTTCTCTGCCCTCTAGTTGCTGCCAGGCACATGTAGCAGAGCAGAGGCAGTCCAATCCTCCCCCTCCCACTCCCAACCAATAACTCTCCACCTGCCAGACCCTTCTGATCCAGAATCCTCCCTGCTGTCCAGCAGTTGTGCCTCTGATTGGTGTGTACAGCATTCCATCTTCCAGTCCCACCTCACCAATCCATACTACCACTATCCTCTTTGGAGGATAGCCTTGAACTAATTACTCTCCTTCCCCTGCTGTCCCCTTCTGGCCATTTCTATTACAGCAGTCAGAGTGACTTTAAAATGTAAAACAGGAGGGAAAGCATGGTCTAGGGCAATAAGTATTCCATAAAAGTCTGCAGAATGAGTAACTAAAGAGTGATAGGTGAGAGAGGTAGGCACAGGGGATTAGAAAGAAACCATGGTTCCCGTCCTGGAGAAGACAGATAAATAATGAAAAATCTGGAGAGCAGAATAAGTGAGGAACAGTAATGTGATATAAATGACTAAGTAGAAATGAAATAAGACTTATTTTTCTTAAGGAAGATGAATTTGTGTGTGTGGTGGTGGGGATTGAACTCAGGGTCTAGGTTAGTGCTCTACAACTAAGCTATACTCCCAGTCCCAGAAAAACAATTTTTTAAAGAAAACGAGAGGATTTCTGCCTCTAAGACAATGACACATGTTGCTAAACATGTAGTTTCTCTTTGCCATGAGCCAGTACAAGGAAGGACATGTGACTTGCCACCAAGACCAATCAGAGCCCTCCATATCACCTGTGTGGTAAATAAACAATAGGAGAGAGGAGCTTTTTTCTTTTTGTATTACTAGTTAGAAGGATGTGGACTTGAAATGGTCAGCAGCATTCTCTCCCAAAGTAGAGATATCAAGAATTAAATCAATAGGCAGTGGGTGGAGCCAAGAAAAGGAGAAAGGAGCAGATCCAATGGCTTCATTTACTTCCCTTAAGTCTACCCTTGGACTTAACAGTTACATGAGCTAGTATTACTTTTTTACTAGTCCAATAAACCTACTTATAAATCAGCGCATATCACAGATTCAAACCACTCTAAACAGTTTCTCATCATATTGCAGGATCTCTTTACCATGGCCCCATTAGCCACCCTTCCTTCTCTCTGGCCTCTTTTCTCTCCATTTCCACTTGGAGACCCATTGGGCCCACTGCTTTGCCAAATGGTCCTTGGAGCTGCTCATTTCTGAACCTGAGCCTTTGGCTCAGCTCACTTCATAGGTCTCAGTTCAAGCATTACTTCCTCATCATTTCCTCCCCTAGTCACACAATCTAGAATACACCCTAGGCACTCTCCATCATGTCACCCAACTTATTTCTTCACAGTGCTTATTTTTTTTCCCCCAAATCATCTACTAATTTGTTTCCTGGGTATCTCCTGTCCCCCTAACCAGCCCTTGAGCTTGAGTGTACAGGTGTTCTCAGGGCTGCACAGCTCCCACAAGGCTGAAGTCACAAGATTTGGTGCCTTGCTGAGCAGAGACTGGAAGCCAAGGATGTTTTCATGTCTATAGTTCAAGCCAAAGGTTCTGAATGTACCCTGGTAGCAGACATCACACACACACACAAATCTAGTCCTGTCTTTGGGACAGAAAGCCCCTTCTGTTTACCCTCAGGTGTGCTCCAGCCCTGCTCTCTGCCACAAGGTCCCAGATCTGCTACACTGCTTCTGCTGCTGGTGCAGGTTGACTTGCCAGGTGGGAAGCATGGGCTCAGGCATTCTGCCCAACAGTCCAAAAGCAGCACCTAAAAGCTGCATTTTGGTGAACATCCTCTAGTGCCAAGCAACACAGACAACATGTTTACAGGCATTCTCTCATTTTGTCCTCATAGTAGAGAAAACCAAGGGCTGAGACGATTTAGCAACATGTTCTTGTGGTCACCCTGTTAGCAAGTGTTTCTGCTGACTAGATTGACCCTGACAGCCCTGGCCAGCTCTTGATCCCCAGACTGGTTGGCCTGGAGCCCAGTGAATTCTGCAGTTCTACCTCTTCTAAAGGCCACTTGGTTTCAAGTAGGCCTATTTGGGGGCCTAGAAGTTGTACCTGAAAGCACTGGCAGAGTCTCCCAAGGCCAAGTTTGGTTCTAGGAACTCTAAGAACAGTGGGGTGGAAAGTCAACTCCCAGCTGGGAACTGCTAACTCATGTGTATTTTAAGACTCAAGACTGTTTTGTCTATGTTGGGGCAAAGAAAGCCACAGATAAAACATTTCAATTCCCAGGATCCAGTCTAAAGACCCCTCAAGAAAGTTCATCGTGCACGAGGAGAGGATCATTCCCATTAAAGTGTGAAGACAGTGATGTATGCCTGTAATCCCAGCTACTTGGAAGGCTGAGGCAGGAGGATTGCAAGTTTGAAGACAGCTTTGGCAACTTTTAGCAAGACTTTGAGTCAAAATATAAAATAAAAAGGGCTAGGGGGTGTAATTCAGAGGTAAAGTATCCTTGGGTTCAATTTCCACTACTGTAAAAAAATAAGATAAAATAAAATAAAAGGAAATTTCTAAGTGCAGTTAGTTGATTCTGCTTCTCTCTCTCTCTCTCTCTCTCTCTGTGTGTGCGTGCACATGTATGTGTGTGTGTGTGTGTGTGTGTGTGTGTGTGTTTGGATGAGTGCATCCATGTACACATGCATGCTGGGGATGGAAGTCACAGACTTGTGTATGATAAGTACACATTCTGTCACTGAGCTACATCTCCAGTCCCTCTGCTCATCTTGAAAGGAACTCTGGGAGGGTCTTTTCCTTAGCCTCTGGTCCAGGGTGGCAGCCACAAACTCAGTTCCTGCAGTGGGTGCTCAGCCACAACCAAGGTCCCTTTTCTGTCATGAACCTGTGGGCTGCAGACTGACATAAGGTGAGATGTTCTAAGGAAGGGGTACCTAGGAGGTAAGTCTCCTTGTCCTGGGACTTTGGGGAGACTCTCCCTTGGGTCCTGGACAGGGCTGAACAAAGGCATGTGCTAAAACTCTTTATCACTTATCACTAGAAACTTTCTCTCCCTAGTAATCCCCCACCCCCAACCCCCATCACCTAGGCTGTGTCACAGGCATCTCACTTAAAATAGAAGCTCTTCAAGAAACGGCTGCAACGCCCCTCAGTGACTCATCTCCCAGATGGGCACAGCTATTTCTATCCAGCCTCTTCCAGACAGCAAGGAGCTTTGACCATGTCCTCCCCCATCCCCTCTCAGGCTTAAACCCAGGCAGACAGGTCCAGCACACAAATCCTTCTGAGGAAGACACTGGCTGAGGGAGCTCTCTGAACTGGCATGACCTCCCTTTCTTTGTTTCCCCCATGGATCCCCAGAAATTTACTGGTAGGGGCCCATTATCAGTCTCTTTCTCCCTATTCCAAGGTCCCTACCCCCATGCTAGGGAGATAGAGAGAGATGATATACAGGATGGACATATATAAATGGAGAGTCCTGTGGCAGATTTCCCTGGCCTTGGGGACCAGTAGCAGTTAGAGCCTTCCTTAGCTATATACAGTGAGGCCTCCTGTGGCTCCTAGGCACCATCCAAGCCGGCTGTCCCTCCAATCAGAGGGACTAACCAGTATGACAGAAAACCTCTTAGGGTCTTACTGGCCTGAGATGGCACTTGGCCAGAAGCTTTGAGGGCCTTATGCCTAATTCCCCAGGACCCAGAAGTAGAGTTGGGGGGTAATTTCCTGAGCTATCCTGAGGGATGGATGGCTCTGACAGAAAGTAGCTGTTATCAAATTAACCCTTCATGCCAACAGGATTGCAAGTTTGAAGTCAGCCTTGGTAACTTTTAGCAAGCCCTGTCTCAAAATATAAAATTAAAAGGGCTGAGTGGGCTGGGCTGTGGCTCAGTGGTAGAGCGCTTGTCTCACACGTACAAGGCACTGGGTTCGAGCCCCAGCACCACATAAATAAATAAAGATTGTGTCCACCTACAACTAAAAATATATATATATATTTTAAATATATTTATATATATATTTTATACATAAAATATTTATATATAATTTTATAATATATATAAATATTATATATAAATTTATATTTATATATAAATATAAAAAGTATATATATGTATATTTTTTAAAGGACTGAGAGGACTGGGGGGTGTGGCTCAGTAGTAGAGTGCTTGCCTAACATGCAAGAGGCGCTAGGTTCAATCCTCAGCACAACATATAAAAATAAATAAAATAAACTTGTATCCTTGATTTAACTCCAGTATCACTGAAAAGAAGAAAAAAGTGGGACTTCCTAAGGGCAGTTCATTCTGCTTATCTGTGTGTGCTCAAGCACACACACACAGAGACACACACATAGATTAGCAGAATGATGGGCCCTTGGGAAATCAGAGTCTTTTTCCCATCCTACCACCTCAGAGGGCTGGCAGGGACCTTCATGGAGGCCCATGCACTCTAGTCTAGTGGGTGACTGCCTGGCAGTAAGGATGGGAAAGCTCAGTGTGATATGTAGGGTCAAGAGATGGCCTGGGAGGTAGGAGATGCAGAAGCCATAAGAATGTGACTTATGTGGCCCTACTTATGTAGTGTCCCTGCCCACTCTGCTAGGAACCTGCTGGGGTCTGGAAAGCTGGGTCCAATGGACTCCTGAGAGAACTTTCTCCTGGAGAAGGCTTTCCCATTCCCAGTTGCTCCTTCAGTCAAACTTTTCAATATGCAGAAGGTCAGCTAAGGAGTTCACCAAGGATCCAGAGGCTTAGGGACCAGGCCAGAGCCTCTGTAAACCCTGAGTGAATAAGCATCCATGAGTGATGTCTGTAGTGGTCACTCCCTTCTGTTCCTTCCATCAGTCTCTGAGGTAGGGAGGAAAGTAGGCACAGTTCTGGGAAGGGTTCTACATTTCCCTTCCCAGCAGGGACACTGGCAGCTCCAGACAGTGGTTTCAGCCTCACTTGCCATATCTGGACAGGATGCTCCCAGGGTAGAGTCCTTCTCACTAGTCAAAAGGCTACCAGAAAAATGAGAACCCCAGCAGTAACAGGTTATTTTCCCACTTCCCTCCTCCTGCCGCTACCAGCAAGGAAGGAGTATCGCTGATTTACGTCACTCAGCCTTCCTTCCTGTGAAGAACAGCAACTTGCCTCTGAGCCCCAGCCCTCCCTGGGAGAGCAGGCATTGAGTGTGTCAGATCACTCAGCACTGACATCATGCCTGTGCCGCATTCATGCTTTCCATTTTGGTACAAGTTGAAACATCACAGAAACAGCTCATAAAGGAAACTTCCCTGCTGGTGCCAAATCCAGAGGTTCCTGCCTGGCCCTGCTGGCCAGTATGATTCCATGCCCTTCTGGACTATGAGTCATTGGCCAGGTCTCAACAGAACACACAACCCCCCAGTCCCTGTGGTCCCTGAACAACTAGGGCAGGGCAGCAGGAATGCCTGTACCCTCACACTCCCAAAGTACTGGACATATCATCCACCTCATCCTGTACCTGCTATGCTACCTCAACAACAGTTTGCTTTACCTATCAGCTGCCTGACCTCAGACTTACATAGTAAGTACCACAAGTAACCTTCTCAAAGTGTGGGAACATATTCAACCAGAGTTGCACTAGCTAGGCATGGCCAGGGCCCTGAAGGAGGCATGGGAAACCTGCATCTCCTCTGTGGCCAGGATTTGTGGAGTTGGGGTGGAACCTAATTGCTCCATGAGGCTGCAAGGCCTCACTGACCTGGAATTCCACAAAGAGGAGACTCTCCATTCACTCACTGATCCCTAGTCATATCTGCCTCTCCACCTCCCTATATTCCTCAACTCCTACACTGCTCTGAATGGCCTCCCTTCTCACCCACCAGTCAGTTTCCCCACATCCTCCCCACACATGCTGCTCTTGGTACGCAGTCCCACTCTCCAGAGACTACACTGCTTGAACTTACCTCAGCCTCTCTTTAAAATTCTGGAAACCCTTAGCTTTGCTATCCTACCTAGCTGCCCTTCTCCCCTCCCGGATTCTGTTTCCCTCCAGGCCCCTTCATTCTGGCCTCTCCTTCTAGAAAGTCCTTGGCCTTTGTCTCCTAGGCTTCCACTGAACCTACCCACACTGTTACTGCAGATGACCCACAACCCCCATGGGGCTGACCCACTGGATGCCTTCTCAACACTCACTGAATGGTATATTTAAGGTCTGTACAATTCATTAAAGATTTATCTAAAAAATAATCTTAAATAAATACTGAACTCTAGTTAATGATATACTAGTTGAAGTAGTTATTGGGAAATACGCTGATATCTGAAAAATACTTCAAAATTCAACAAAAAGACAAGATGAGTGGAAATATGAACAGAGAAAAGGATGGGTACGTGATAAAGCCAGGAGAGTAAGGAGTTAACTATAAACGTAAGTGGTGGATTTATGGGTATTCCTTGTATAATTCTTTCAACTTCTCTATAGGTTTACAATTTTTTTTTGTAATTTGATGTTGAGGGAAGAAAAAAATGTCCACCTGATTATCCCTGTGTTGCTTCATCAGCAAGGCATTGAGAGGTCTTCTGATGAGCTCCTGGTGTCTTTGTTATTGAGTTGTAGGACTTCTCTGTATATTCTGGATATTAATCCTTTATTAGATATATTATTTACAAACATTTTCTCCCATTCTGTGGGTTTCCTTTCCACTTCTTAACCCAGGGGGCACTTAACCACTGAGCTACATCCCCAGTCCTTTTTTTGTATTTTATTTAGAGATAAGGTCTCATTGGGCTGGGGAGATAGCTCAGTTGGTAGAGTGCTCACCTCACAAGCACAAGGCCCTGGGTTCAATCCCCAGCACAGCAAAAAAAAAAAAAAAAAAAAAAAAAAGGTCTCACTGAGTTACTGAAGATGGCTTTGAACTCACAATCCTCCTGCTTCCCACTCCCGAGCTGCTGGTATCACAGTTGTGATGCCACCATGTGCGGCATCTTTTCTATTTCTGATACACAATGATATACAAACATTTTAAATTTTCACAAAATTCTTTTTGTCTGTTTTTCTTCTGTTGCCTGTGCCTTTGATGTCATATCCAAGAAATCACTGCCAAATCCAATATCATAAAGGTTTTGCCCTATGTTTTCTTCTAAGAACTTTAAATTCAGTTCTTATGTTTATATTTTTGGTTCATTTGGGGTTTTTATATATAGTTGGTATAAAGCAAGGACTCACTTTTATTCTTTTGCATGTGGATATCCAGCTTTTCCAGAGCCTTTTGTGTTTTTCCTGTTGAAAGGTCTTGGTACTCTTGTCAAAATTAATTGGACCATATATGTGAGGTTTATTTCTATGCTCTCTATCCTATTCAGTACCACACTCTTGATTACTACGGCTTTGTAGTAAGTTTTGAAATCAGGATGTATGGGTCCTTCAACTTTGTTACCTTTTGAAATTGTTTTGGCTATTTGAGGGTCCCATCAGAGGGGTGGTTTTAAATGCACATCTGACTTTTTACTGCCACTTTTCAAAACCCTTGAGATGGCATCTGGAGACATCAGCAAATCCAGAAGAATCTGCATATCTTCTGGTCCTGGTTTATGGCATCCCAGCTTTCCTAGACCTGGCTCTATAGTCTAATGGCCCCTTCCTTGTAGAAACTCCCAAGAGTCTCCTCACAGTATTGCACCAACTCACCCCTACTTCTTCCTGGTCCTCTCCAGGTGTGTCTGTGTGTTCACTTACGTGGTTACTGGTGGAAGGGCTGCCTCCTGCACTGGCCTGAAGTTTCCACAGGGCTGAGCAGCATGTCTGCTTCACTTCTATTTATTTCTGTTGTGTCAAGGACATTTCCTGGCTTATCACAAGGACTCAAAAGGCATTTGTTGAGGGAAGGAAAGATGAGAAGGGAGAGGGTGACAAGCAAGCCAAAGGTTGTACAGAAGAAATAGTAGATATAGCAAAACCAAGAGGTTACCAGCCTGTTCAATCCTCAGCACCACATAAAAATAAATAAATAAAATAAAATAGAAGCATCGTGTCCATCTATTAAAAAAAAAAAAAAAAGAGTTTACCAGAACAAAACTTATTGCCTTACTAAGATTTCTTGTTCTATGCTTCTTTCTGCCTCTGGATTTTTCTCTCTCACCTTCCTTTACTGCCTTTTCCCTCTTGTACCTTCTTCCCTTTCTTCCCACTCCTACTTTATTTACTTATTTCTCTTTTTCTCTACTATCTTCATTCCCTTTTCATTGTGTTTCCCTTGCTCTCACATGTAAAAACAAGAGTTTTGGGAATAAAATTTCACATTTTTTTTGTTCTGAATTAATTCCACATTCATTCTCATTTGAACATATGGCCCTCTTTTACAGCTACAAAGCAGAGTTCTATGCCTGATGGTTCTAGTCACCAAACAGTTCCTACTCCAGCACAGTTGTCTCTTTCACATGTCCCCAGTGGCTCTGGCCTCAACCTATAGTGGTCCAAGAAAATAGCCTAAGTCCTGTCTCTTGGGCATATATGAGGATGTGTACTAGCACCAAGGATGATTGTCTCAGGGCTAGCTGAGGTTTGGAGCACATTTCCCTATTGACTGAAAATTTGTTTGGGTCCAAGTCGCTACTCTAAGGAAAACTGCCTGAATATTAGACATAAAGTAGGTGAAAAGGTCTCCTGAAGGGCCTGCCACCTGAAGGTTCACTTCAATTTTATTTGGCGTCAGGGAAGAGAAGGTTGGGTACAAGTACAGATAACTCCTCCTGGGCAGGGTAAGGAAAAGGACACCTTTGTCTCTCCTCAGCACACTGCAGGTCCCACATCCTCTAACACCTGCTCCTCAATCTTCACTGGCCCAAGTGGTGGTGTGGTCAGGAGAGGGCAGAGGAAAGGGGGCAAGGCTGCTGGCTATAGCAGAGGAATCTGTGATGAACTCCTAGCATCACACCCTGGCCATCTGGTGTCCTGGCCCTTGCTGGAAAGGAGTAGGATACAGTCAGGAGAGAGAGGCACGTAGCCATGTGCTGGCCCTCTTCTTTCTCTACACCACTCAGCCTGGATAATTGCCTCTGCTGGAGGCTTACCATCAGGGTAGGGGTAAGAGGCATGGTGGGTTAAACATCCCTGGTGTGGTCTCAGTATAAGACCAAACCTTGGAGGGCTAAGGAAGACTAGAAGTTTTCTTAGAGGGGCTTATAAGTCTTACTAGAAGGGGCTTGGGAACAGATGGACTGCTGGACTGGCAGGTTGGGGATGGGGTGGAAGCTCTGTTGCCTGCCACTGGAGAAAAGCATGATACTCCCAGACACAGGCTGTAGTCCCCCTTCAGGTAGTGCTCCGGGAAGATTCAGCCTACGTGTACAAGCAGGCATAACTTTGCACTGTATTCACTCCTGGGCTAAGCTCTGAGGGCAAGAACAGACTGATCTAAAGGAGTCCCACACTGGAATGTGCTATGGGGGTGGCTCTGAGGCCAACAGAAGTGGACTGTGCTACCCCAGGTCTCTGCTCACATTCTCCTGCAGCTCACTCCCAGCCCACTACCCACTCCACCTCGCCTTCCATCCTCTGCCCAGCTGGCATTTGCCTACGCCTTATCTCCTACTCCCAGCTACCAGAATAGAGCCCTGACAACAGCTACAAGAGCCTACTTCCTGGTGCAGAAAAGAGTGGCTGGCCCAAATGTAATTCTCTGAAGACTGGAGAAGTGGACTAACAGGACTATATTGATAAAGGGCATCAGCAAAGCTACTGAGGCCAGTCCTTGGACTTCTGCTTTTCCTTCAGAGAATTCTGATATTCAGGAATTCAGTACCTGTCCAAATCCCACATTAGGAAGAGAACAGGAAAACTTTTCTTTCTTCTTCCTTATCACTGGGCACTGAATACTAACACCTCTGGCCTCCTGATGTCAGTGCATTGTCAGAGGGAGGGTTTCTTGTGAGTGAGGAAGGATGTGCAGATTCCAAAAGGAAAACTCCCTAGTCTTTTGCTATGGTTTCAAACAGATGAAATTATTTACCTGCCTGAGCTATCAGAACTGGAGAAATCCAGAAAGACAGAGTTTCCACCAAAAAAAGTGTCTGGTCCAGCTCCATTAGCTCCAGACCCGCCTCAGCCCAAGTGACGGTGGGCCATGGATGGGAGAAAACTGGATACTGAGCCATTGATTCTGGGTTGCCAGTTCTTTTGCTCCAGAATGATCCAGAATAAGCTAAGACTTCTAGAACTCAAGTCCCTTTGTCTGTAAATAGGGAGCATGCTCTGAGTTCCTCCCCCAATTTCCATGCAGTCTTTGTGTATGTGTTTTGGGGGGGTACTAGGGATTGAACCCAGGGGCACTCTACCACTGAGATACATTCCCAGTTCTTTTTATTTTTTATTTTGAGATAAGGTCTCACTAAGTTGCCAAGGTTGGCCTGGAACTTAGGATCCTCGTGCCTCAGGCTTCCCAGTTCTTGGATTATAGGTATGCATCACCACACCAGGCTACCATGCAGTCTTAATGTGCTTCATGCTCTTAGAAATCCATCAAAGTACATGGCAGATCTCCTCCTCTCTGCAGAGGCCCCAGAGTCTGCCAGTCTTGGCATGGGCACAATGGTGAGCATCATGTCTATAAGAGTGTAGTAGCCAGTCAACAGCCTTGGAGCTGACAGAAGAAACTTGGACCTACAGGCCAGGAAAATCGTGATTCCAGATTGTCAACACCGCTTTTGGCCAGATGGGGCTGGCTGTTTACTTATAGGTAGTTCTCATCTCCACACTTGGTCTGGTATTTCTGTAGCACCTACTAAAGTAATAAGCTGTCATCTACTTTAGCACCTACTAAAGTAATAAAGTAATGTAGCTTAGTAGGTGCTACAGAAATATCAGACCAAGTAATAACCTGACAGCTGCCATGAGATATAAGAACACTGAGTCATGGTGACCGTTTGCCTGATAGTGCCAAGTTCTTGCCTTGCATTCTACTGACTGGTCCCCATACAGCCATTCACACAATAGTTCTTTAATTTATGTACTTACTTTTTTTCCCCAGTACTGGTGATAGAACCCAGCACTTGGAAGGCAAGTGCTCTACCACTGAGCTACATTCCCAGGTCTCACATAACAGTTCTAGCCCACTCCTGATCTATGCAGCAATTTGAGTCACACATTAGTCAGTGAGTCTCTGCTTGTAAAACATATAAGAAACACTCCATTTTCCATGGTCACATATCCAAAGACCCAAAAGGAGCTTAATTAGTGGTCCCAGAGAAGTTGTAAAACCTTCTGTGTCACTTGTGTGGCCCTCATTCCTCTCTGAAACTGCTAGATCTATCACTCTATACAGTGGGAAGCAATGTATCCTGCTGACATACCCTGGACAAAGGACCCAAGCTGCTAGGCCTCCTCAACTAGGGCTCAGCAATTCCATACTAGCAGTTCTAGGTATACTACCCATGCCAGATAGGGACCCCATGATGCTCTCCTATGGCTAGTGTCTGCGGTGCATGTGTACTGGAGCTGGCAGTTCCCCTACCTTTTCTACTCCAGTTGGGCCCTCCTGGAAAGTAACTAAAAAAAGGAAGTGGATGATATAGTTGAGTGTCCTGGAAAAGGCTGTTCACTCTGACCCCCTGTCATCCAGTCGCACATGACTTCAGAACCAGTCCCTTACACCTGCACAGAAACTCAGATCAGATGGGAGCTCAGTCCAGAGACACCAGGGCAATCCTAGAAAAGTCTTCTTGGCTGACATAACATCAAGTTAGAGGTGTCCAGAATAGATATAGTCTCCTAAGACATATCTAACAGCAGGTATGTGAGCAAAACCTGCAAACTTGTTTTCTCATCACATGGAAACATGACAGAGGAGCTGAGTCTGCTCTTAGCAGATAAAGGGCAACTTCACTGGCTTAAAAATTATACTTTGCCACTCCTAAGGAAAATGTATCAACATAGTTTTCCTTGACAGGAACACCACTGAAAGTCAACTCTGGAAATATGAAGTTTCTGCCTGGAGACCATAACAGAATAGGATATCTACCAGATGTGAACCTGAAGAATGAAGTAAGTCAGTATTTTCTAAACTAGGTGCCATGAAACAGCATCTCCTAACATGCTTTATGAAAATGTCTGGGAAAGGTTGCCAACTTCAGCTCTGTCATGGAGCTCCTAAAAATTCTCTGAGGATGCTAAAGCCCTAAGAAATCTCATAGCAAAGAACAATTTAATTTGTCCAGTCCAGCATTTGTTTGAAGTACTTGGCTGAGAACTGTGAATCTGCAGTAAGTTTGAACCCCCTTTTTTTCCTGGCCCTGAGCCTTGGCTTCCTCCCAGTGCAACAAGGCAGATGGACTCAGTGTCTCCAAGGTCCTCCTACTCAGTTGTTTGTCCAGGCACAGTTAAAGGTTGGCTACCTTCCCACCTCATTGAAGGTGCTGGGTTTGGGGGAGCCTGGAGGCAGAGGCCATGACATAGTGAGGGCTGGGATGCCCACCAGGAAATTTGAGCCACCCTATATGGCTCGCTCTTGAACTCCATCAACCCACCAGGGTCTGTGGTATAAGTGAGCATCTCAGGGTGTCTGTAACACAGAGGGGTAAGACCAGCACAAGGAGGGGTTCCCCACAAGGGCATGGGCCACCTGCCAAGCTTCCGTGTTTCTGTGGGACCATGTGCTTCTGGTTTCTCATTGGTAGGAACACAGAGGTGAGCTTCCTTAGCCTTAATCACACTGTTCTCAATACTGAACAGCACTTACCTAACTGATCAGCACAGGGATGGGTCTGTTTCTAATCACAGATGCAATAATCACGAGCATTCACGCCTCCTCAGGAAGCCTCCACACTCCAGGAGCAACTCCAAATGTACTGAATCATCTCCCCACACTATAGCTCCTTCCTTGGAATCTCACACTTATCTCTTGCAAACCACACATCCCACACCCACAGCACCTCATGGCATATATAGACCCTGACCTGTGAACAATTATTCTCACTCAGTCCCCCTCCCACATGGTCCAAATGGTTCCAGTTGCTGATAATCCCAGAGGCACTCATGCCCATGCCTGCAGTTAGACATTCTCTATCCTGTTCAAGTGCAGAAATTTGCAGGGAAAACTACAGACTTCTATGGGTTACTGCAGAGAAGTAGGAGGAAGTCAGCAAACCTACTCAGTTCATTTCAAAGAGATGGCCCCTGCTCGGTTGATATAATGGAGCACCAAGCCTCCAGATCATGAAAGAGAGCTTCCAAGGACTTTGCAAGACATCCCACATCCCACAGCAATGCAGAGTCCTGAACAAAGCAAGGATAAGGCTGTGGACCTACAGTCCTCCAGGGCAAAAAAAAAAAAAAAAAAAAAAAAAAGTCAAACTCTCAGAAAAGGGTCCTATAGTAAGTAGACTCTTGGTGAGAGGTACGATGACACCCTTTGTGAATGCTTATAGCCCTCCGGTCTTCATTTCCATTCTGGGAATGGGTATTTTGCTCTCCTACCTCAGGCCCCCTGCTAGTTGGAACTGAAGTCCAGAGGAGGAGCTTCCCAGAGCCCAGCTGGAAGGCAGTTTCCTGACTCCCTTAAAATCTGGCTCCCCATGCCAGCATCCACCTCCAGGCCTGCTGTCAAGGAGAAAAACAGGCCCAGGGCCAGGGCTATTGCCTCCCTTTGGGTTCTCCAGCTGCTCATGGCCTTTTCCAAATGAGCAACCATTGGGGAAAGTTGCCCATAAGACTATCTTTGGCCCTTTCCAAGGGCATTTTTGCAGACTGAACTTGGACCAGGTAAAAAAGCATCTTTTACTCTAGGACTGTGCTCACACTTTCAGGGTATAGGGATCCCTCATGAGATACAGGACCAGGTTTTGTTCTCTACTGCTATATCTTAGAGCCAGGACCACCCCTTGCCAATCAGGACACATATGCTGATACCGAGGGAAATAACCAGGAAAAGAGAGTGTCAGTGAAAGAGGGGATAGAAACCAGGAAAGGCATCATAATGAGGTGGTGGGTAGGTGGAGAGCCGGCGCAGAGGGTGGTTACCTGGGTGAGATGAGGGTTAGGATTGAACCCACACTGGTTGCAGACCTTGTTGTGACACTGGGTGCAGGTGTTGAAGTTTGGCTGACTGGGGGTCGATGTGAGGTCCGAAGTCTTGCATATGGGGCACAAGGTGCTGCTAGGAAGGGGGGCGATCTGGGGAACGGAGTAGGGTGATGTGGGGGTGCTGCCTCTGTCCGGTGACACCGAGGGGGACCGCCCTGATCTCTGCGTCCTGCTGTCTACCTGCAGCGTCCTGCGGGGACCATCAGCCTCCTGTGCCTTTGTCTCCTGGAGGCTCTCATGCCCAGGAGTAGTAGCAGAAGCTTGCTTTGGGGTTGGGGAAGCTGCTCTCTGGCTACCCAGGGGCTCCTTGGGGTCCAGTCTCCGGGAAACACTGAAATGACATTGAAAATGACTGTTAGAGACAAACCTTAGAGAAGCAACCTGCAGAGGCATCTACCAAATTAGACCTATCTCCACCCTCCTTCTGCCCAGTGGTATAGTCATAGCCACCATTTGCTATACTCTGTACTGAGACTTGACAAGCATCTCTCATTTGAACCCTCAGCACCAGGCCACATGGCAGAATCATGAGTGCCCCATTTTACCTCCTGATAAAAAGCAGATTCTGATTCAGTAAGTCTAGGGTAAGATCTGCATCTTTAAGATGATCCAAGGTGATGCTAATACTTTGGTCTGTCTGTTCTCAAAGGAGTTTTGCTTCTGATAGACCTCCAATAAGCCTGATGCCAGACCAAGTCTATCAAAATGGGATGAAGTAGTTTTTCACTGGTGCAAGGCTGGGAGGGGTTTGAGGTTCAGCCCTTGAGAAACCACTGAAGAAGTCTCAATAACCATGTCTATTTCCTTTTGTGTGTGTGTGTGTGTGTGTGTGTGTGTGTGTGTGTGTGGTGGGTGCTGGGGATTAGAACCCAGGGCCTTGTGCATGCGAGGCAAGCACTTTACCAACTGAGCTATATCCCCAGCCCAAACATGTCTCTTTCAACTTGGCTTAGCTGCAGAGAAGGAAGCATAGTTGGGTAGTTTCATGAGGAACTCCTAAATTCCTTCTTCTTTGACCCAACTTAAATTCATTTCTGCCAATTTTCCTCTTTTCCAATTTGAAAGAGACTGAACACAAGTCAAAGGCAATACTTTCTGTTGTTTCCCAGAACTTCCATAACACATTTTTCTGTATTCATTTGGGCAGCTGCTGGCAGCCAGGAGCCAGGGCAGGCTTTCTTAGAGCTCCTCAAGAGTGTGGCTGCCTATGGAGGAGCTTGCCCTTTTTGCCCCAGTGGCCCCAATTCCTGAGAAGTCTGGCAGAGGAGATTCAGAAAGTGAAGGTCATCTGCTTGCCAAAAAGATTCAGAAGCTAACCAGTAGGACATCCTATGTCAAGCCATTTCAAAGGGGAGATGAGAATCCCACATGGGGAGGCCCACCCCAAGATGATCTGAAGTCCTTCTTCCCTTTTGAGAAACAAGAACTGGAGAAATATATCCTCAGTCTGATACAGACTCTTTTGGAAAAAAGAAACACTATTAAGTGTCCATTGAAAATTCCTTTCATCAACCACCAAGAGCATTCCTGATAAGATATTCAGAGTTTGAGCCTAATCCCTCTGGGCCATCTTTTGCCACCAGTTAGGAAACCTGGAATAGTGGTGACCATAGCATCTCTGGCCCACACTCAGAACCTGGGATCTTCTGGGGCCTTTCAGTAGACTAATTTCTAGGTATCCAAAAGAAATGTTTCCCATGTGCTTAAATTAATAGTTTCTTTCTTTACTTCCTTCCTTCCTTCCTTTCTTTTCTTTCTTTTTGTTTTTGTACTGGGAATTGAACCCGGGGCACTTACCACTGAGTCATACCCCTGCCCCTTTTAAAAAATTTTTTGTTTTAGTTGTAGGTGGATACAATATCTTTATTTTATTTTTATATGGTGCTAAGGATCAAATCCAGGGCCTCAAGCATGCTAGGCAAGCACTCTACCACTGAGCCACAATCCCAGCCCACTCCCAGCCCTTTTTATTTTTTATTTTGAAACAGGTCTCACTAAATTGCTTAGGGCTTGCTAAATTGCTGAGGCTGGCTTTGAACTTGTGATCCTTCTGTCTAAGCCTCTTGAGTTGCTGGGATTACAAGTGTGTGCCATTGTGCCCTGCCACAGTTTCATTTTTATACTTAAATTGTTTGTGGCTGGAATTTAAAAGCAGTCTTTGAAGGCTAAGCAGAAGCTACTAGCAGCCCTTTATAACATGTTACAGGGCTGTGGCCCTCTCTCCAGATTATTCAAGGCCTTCTGAAAAATTTAGCAATTGCTACTGTATTTGTGTTGCTTGGTAAGTGACAGGCAATCTTCTGTGTACATGGTGACTTTTTAATTCAATGCTGTATCACAATATAGTCTTCCTGGAGCTGTTTTATCCAGATTCAGTTCTTGGCATAAACTCAATTTGTATATTCTGAATGGATGGACTCTAGATACATCATGGCTCAGAACAGTAATACATGACCCAAAATGCTCTGGAGCTGAGGAAACATGGCAAGTTCCTGGCATGGCACTCATCGCCTCTCTGGAACTGACATCATGTGGGAGAGAACTGTAGGAACAATAGTAGGATCCTCCTAAGCTGCTGGCTACAAGCGTGTCCTACCACAGAAAATTCTTTGCTGACAATAACGGTGGTGATGCTGAGCCCTCACTGTTGGCACTAGCCACTCTTCACATACTAATGCCTTTAAGTCTCAAAGCAAATTCATGGTGTGGAATCCATTTTACCCTTTTTACAGAAAAGGAAATTGCTACACATATAAATTATGTAACCTGCAAATCAATGATAACTCACAAGTATCAGGGCTGGCAATCCAATATTTAAGTCTTCAGTTCATGTCCTTAACCACTGTCCCACATTACCTCTAGGGAAGCACAGTATAGCTTTAGAGGGGTGAGAAGCCCTGTAACTTGGTATTTAATTTTTTTTTTGTCAGTACTGGGGATTTGAACACAGGGCCTTGTGCTTGCAAGGCAAGCACTCAACCAACTGAGCTATATCCCCAGCCCTGGATTCTTTTTTCTTTTCTTAAAGAGCTATTTTAATAGAAGCTCCCAAGGAAGAGAACCAGGACTGTGCTTGCACTGAGGATACTCAATTTATCAAAATGAACAAAAAGATGTGTGAACAGTATAGTGAGCTCATGAAGTGGGACTGAGATAGGGCAGTGAATCATTCAGTTATGACCATTTCATCTGAAACTTGCTCAGCAACTGAGACTTGCAGAAAAAATGACTCCAGTAACAAGTATTAATAAATTAATTCATTCAGACCTTCAATCATTCACAAACATTTACTGATACTTGGTTTAGTTCCAGGTATTGATGTTATAAAGGTTTCATATCTCTTACAATAGGAGTTGGATCCCCAGGTGTTCATCATTATTGTTATTCTTTAAGCTGTATACATATTTTACAAATGTTCTTATATTCTTGGTAAACACCAATTCCATATCTAATTAAAATAAAAATTTAGAACAGATAGAGATCAAATCCTCTGGGAGCCTCCAGTCTAGATTAAAAGCACATGTGCAAACAAATCACTGCAAAACACATTGCTGCATGTTCTGAGGGAAGGCAGAAGCTTCAGACAGCTTCTAGGATGAGGAGACATCTAAACTAGGTCTCAAATGGTGGGTTGTTCTTCCTGAGGTGAAAGGGTAAGTTAGGTAGAGGGAAAAGCATAGGAAAAGTCCCAGAGTCATGTTAGAGCATGCTTAGTCTGGATGGCTGTGCATGGCAGTTGTGGCAGATATAAATCACTGCTAGAACAGTTCCCAGCAATAATGTGTGTTGAACTACCTGAATGAACTGAGAAGCTCAAAGCTAAAATGGAAAGGGCCAAGACAGCTGGGTCTCTAAGTCTTCCAAACAGGGGAGTGTTTGGGCTCTATGCCAAGGAGAAGATGATGGAGGAGGGAGGGAATTGTGAGAGAAATAAGGCAAAATAGTTCAGAAGACAGTCCACAAGACGAGAGGAAGGGAGGGTACAGCAAGGGTATTCTGGCTTGAGCTCCAGGGAAGAGTGTTTCTTTTCATTGAATGGGGAACCCAGGGAGAGAAGGCAATTGGTGAATGGGGGGTATAATAGCAAAATCATGAGTTTGGGTTTGGTAGTGTTGAAATGGAGATGGCAGCAAGAGAAATAGGAAGGGGTCACAGCGTGGGTTCAATTCAGACCAGTCTGAATTGAATTTGTATGTGAGAGAATTAAGGGTCCAGATCACAGGTAATTTAAGGAATATAGATCACCCACAGAGCAGTAGCCCAGGAAAACCTGTTGGGAGCTCCAACATTTATGGGAATAGAGGAGATACCAGGAACAGTGCAGTCAGGGAAAGGAGGTCAAAAGAAAATGACCTGAGGGGGAGCATCCAATGATGCCAAGAGTCTATACACTTATGAGGGCCACAACATCATAAATGCCTAAGCTCTGTCCTAATCCAGTACATCTGGGGAGGAGATTCCTCTCTTGCTGTACAAAGGGTCCACCATGGTGGATCTTGGGGGGTCATGACTGGGCACAAACCCCAAGTGAGCCAGGGTGGTAGGAATAGCATGAAGAGGGACGAGGTAAGCCCAATAGGAGTCCCTCCTTAAGGGGCACACATAAAAGTCTCCACCATAATATGGCTGCTGAGCAGGAGAAAGGAAGGAGCAAGGAAAAGGAGAGGGAGGTGTCCATAGGCAGGACCCAGACTCATCCTAGTCTGGTGGTCATGGATTTAGCAGTGAGGCCCCTTTAGGCCAATGTTCCTTCTAGGAGCTTCAGGGAATGCTGTTACTTGGGGAGGGCTGAGATAAAGATGGTATACAAAGATGTGGATGTTCTAGACACCAATTAAGGGCAGGGATGTGGCTACTTGGTTCACTGAGGGAAGCAGCTTGAATCTGCTATGGCAGCTGTCCTCAGGGCCTGTTAGGGCTGAAGTAGACTATAAGGAAAAGCAGAGAAGTGTGGAGCTGGGGGTGGGGAAGGGGGTGGCGGGGGATGGTCCAGGAGGAAACCATACTGAGCTCCTCACAACAACATTCTAGAGGACAGTGGCCCCTACCATTGCAGCTGAACATTTAAAAGATAAATGATTCACATTAATGAGCTATCTTTGTTTACCAGGAGAAGGATAATGAACTGTTTCTCTAAGTCAGAGCAGCTGGAAGAACCCTACAGCTTCAAACAAGGTTTTGATAAATTCATGACTGACCTTTATGTAATGGGCAATTATGACTGGGCAGATGCTGTGGGAGGACTCTCTCCTTTGGGGTTATCCCCTGTGGTCCCTACACATTCAAGAAGAGAAACAGAAGTTGTGGAAAAGTGGGTACCAGAGCCCAGTTCCTGTATTCTGAAGTTCCTCTCTTGGGAATGGATGTGAGAATTCAGAAAGTTTGGCTTTCATGCAAAAAAAATATTTCTTTACCCAGCCTTCAAGCCAGAGGCCTCTTGCCTCTTTGATGGTGTGCCCCTGTTAATAAAACATGTTTGTGTATCCCCAATATATGAATATTTATCTACCAATTGCATGCATTTCGATTACTGATAAAACACCTCCCCAAATAGAAAAAGTTTTAAAGGATGAGCTAGAAAATAAACATAAAAATGAGTTTTCACTTTCTCTACCTTGTTCCCTCTCCCCCCACCCTCTGCCACACATGTCCTAGTTTGGAGGCCACCACTGAGGAACTTCTTAAATTCCCAATCCCTGATCTTTTAAAGTCTTTAAAGTCTTTGTTGGTTGCCCAGATCAGATTCTCTCCTGTCCCCAGCCCTCTCCATGGACAGTATACTTAGGTCAGTGACAGGGAGGCCCCAGACCATCAAGGGTTGGCTTCACTATGTTTCCTGACTGCCTGGGGACAAAAAGAATCTGTTCCATTAAAGGTAACAGCACAATGTCTCCACAACGCTCAGGATCAGGAAGCTGTGATTGGACATGAAGCTGGCAGCATGGGCTCAGTGCCTGTGGCATAATATCTTGAAGTAGGGGATGACATGCAGGCTGGGGAGGGAAGACAACATACCTAGGATTCCTGGGCAGGGTAGGGGGAATATTACAAGAGGAGATCCCTAACAAGCTAACAAGCTTTCTTTCCTAACTTCCAAGTTCCTTGAATCTGCAGCCCTACTCTGAGGGTAAGTTTCTGAGACCCAAAAGACCCCAGAGAAACCCAGAGAGCTAGCTCCTTCTTAGTACAGGTGAGGATAAAGCACAATGCTGGTCTGGTGACAGCTCCCTCAGCAGGTGTATACGGATGTATTTGGGCATATAAGCACTCACACTCCTGAACTGACAAACCCACATGAAAGAACATTAGTGTTATACAGGTACCTGCTACTTTCACTCATCCTTTCCACTCTGAAGCATCCGGCAGAACCCTTCTGTTGCCAAACAAGCCTCAACGGGTTGCAGGCCAGTATATTTGGGCCAGTGAGAATATAGTTAAGGCACAGTGATATCTGGCTGCTATGCTACTGCTGAGGGAGAGTTCAAAATAGAACTGCATTTGGGTCAGCAAGGAACAATGTGGCAGGGGGCTCAATAGGAACAAGAGTTGTTGCCACCAAACAGAGGCCAGAGGAAGCTTCCAGCTATAACTGGAACAAGGGCAAGCCTTGGGAACCTCATTCCATAGCCTTGAGACCTGAGTGGGTCTGTTAGGTTGAGAACATCACTCAGGATAATCTGGTTTGCCTTTGGTTTCCTTCAGGACCAGCCAGTCTCCAGAATCCAGAGCAAGAATGGGAAACTTGCCACTAACTCCAATTAATTGGTAGTAACACCCTGAAGGACTGGGTTTGGGAAGGATCAGTGGGAAAGATAATTGCCTTCAATTAAGCCCAAAGACCATGGACTTGTCATTGTGATGTAGAACAAAACCAAACCTTTAGGTCTACCTCAAGTGATATCCAGCTTATTGGAATATCTCACTCAGAATAGGGCCGGGCTCGTCCCCCACTAGAGACCCAGACTATACAGTGGTGGTTTCATGTAGTGTTTACCTTTGCCCTTTCCTCAATCCTCAATTTTCACCTACATCCTGTGGCTTTCCTAGAGTCATAAAAGCTGGATATGGACATAAGAAAGCTGAAGCATCAGCTTCAGCAGCTCAGTATAACTTTAAAGATTGAACTTGTTCCACAGTGCCTGTGACAGGCATTGTATACAAGATGGCTTACCTAGAGGTGAATAAGTGTGTATACAATCCTCTTAGCCTAAGGACTTTGTTGTGGGGTTACCATTTATGTCTTATGGAGGTTATATCTAGAAGTCTTTTTTATTCATTCATTCATTTAGAAAGAACTCGTAGGAACCATACGATTTGAGTACTTGAATGTCTGACCATGTCTTTGTGAGACTTTTAAATTTAAACGGTTTGAATATAAACTTATGAGTCCATACTCTTTCCCTGAGAACTCTGCAAATATAACCACTCTTTTTTTTTTTTTTTTTTTTTCTATCACTGGTTATTCTAGTGGAGAGCAGTCAGCCTGATTTTTCTCCCTTTATAGATATATTAACTTTTTCCCTCTGGATACAGTAGAACTCTTACTTTTTGAAGTTTGGTAATTTCCAAACTTATGTAGATTTTCTTATGTTTTGGTTCAAATAACTGGGAATTAAAGGCAGATAGATTCACAGCCCCCACCACCTTTTTGATATAGGGTCTTGCCAAGTTGCCCAGACAGAATTGAATTTGTGATTCTCCTGCCTCAGTCTCCTAAGTAGCTGAGATTACAGGCATGTACCATCATGCCTGGCACACCAAGATATGTTTTTGCATTGAGTATTCTATTTTCCCTGAAATTCACTATGTCCTTTCAAACTAGACTTATGTGTTCTTTTATTTCAGTAGGGTAGTAGGGGCACCTCTATTATATCTTTGAATCTTTCTGTGTTCTACTTGTTTTATTCTCTTCTCCAGGGATACCAATTATATGTATTTGAATTTCCTTTGTCTTTCCATTGTCCTGACTGCAGGCAACCCATGATTTCCCCCCACCTCCAATCTGCCAAACTCTGCTCAGTTCTTTAGGCAACTCCACATCCCCAGTTACTCTTTGGCATCACAGAGTTCAGAGATGCTCTCTAAGATTCACTAGGTATGTTTGCTTTGCTAACTAGTCCAAGAAGGGGTTATTATTTTGGCCTCTGAACCCTGAGCTCTTTGCCATGGTTCCATGGAGTCAAGTTTCCCTGCCTAGGAACCTCCTTCATCTCATACTGATTTTCCTGTACTTGGAAACCATTCTTTGTTTATTGTATTTCAGTTTAAGGGTGTGTTAGTTTTGTTGAAGGTAGAGTTCTTTTTTCTGTTTCTTGTTGTTCTTGTAGTTTTTGGTTAGTTCAGTAAAGAGACTTGACAAAGAGATGCTTTTATTTAATCATATTTAACCAGAAGACATTTAATGACCCAAAACAAATAATTTTTTTTTTTTTGCTTCCATCTGTGCAAGTTCTGAATTGTCTAAAGCATGGGCCAATTTACAAGATCTTAACATTAGGGGGAAAACATACACATTCACAAACATTTTTTTTTTCAGGCGGTACCCAAACCTCTTGAAGTTCATGGTGGCCGAGCACCTTTAATGGCTGATGTGGCCCTCAATCAATTGGCTCCTACCTATCACACATGCCTTGTCTCTCTCTCTTTTTCTTAGTTGTAGATGGACACAATGGCTTGATTTTATTTGTTTATGTGGTGCTGAGGATCGAACCCAGTGCCTCAGGCATGTAAGGCAAGCCCTCTACCACTGAGCTACAACCCCACTCCCCTGCCTTGTCTCTTGATTTTCACCCACATACCCTCTGTATGCAAGTCCTGCCTGAGACTTGAGAGCTCACTGACAAGCCAGGTGCTTTCCTGCATCCATGCCCATAGGTTCTCCAAAAGGCTAGCTGAATGCCTTCACAGAGCCTTATGAACATGATCTCTGAGGTGGAGCCTCCCTATGTTCTTCTCTATGCATTGGGGCCAATGCTGCCTTCCCCCACCATTGAGAACCCTATGGGGGTCAGGTTTCCTAGAACTAAATGTGATTGCAGTCCCCATTTGCTAATTGAAAGCAGAAGTTTCACAGCCTGTTTTAATTAACTGATGAAAAATAATTTGTAGTTAGGCAAGATTTATAGGAAATGACCCTTCTAAAGCTTCTTTTAGGTGAGTTAGTCATAGTTATACCATTCATCATTTACAAGGGTCTGGGTTCAACCAATTATTTACAAATTCCCAAGGGAAATGAGACAAAAATTGAGTTTTACTACAATGCATAAAAGAGGTGATTTCTTTAGCTAGACCTCAGTAGAAGGTGCTATAGCTTTGCAATCAGTGCTCTAATACCTTTTTCCTCACTTATTCATCAGACTTGAGTAACAGCTCATTAGCAGGAGATTCTTGGGGGAGCCAGGATAGGTCGAGACTCATGCTTGGGGTCAAAAGAGCAAGAAAGAAGAGAAGATAGGTAGGTATCCAGGCCAGAAAGTCACCATCCAGAGCCGAGACCCAGATCAGCAATTCCTTGAAGGGTTCTTGCCATCACTTCCTAGGTTTTCCAGATGGTTTTGACCTGGGACACCGGAAGAAATGAGGACTCCAACCTTAGGGACCATTTATTTTTAGGCATCATTAAGACTGAACCCAGGATGCTGACATTTGGGCAAATTATAGTGCATCCCTGCACCAATATCTGTAGAATGCACAGTATTTGAGTCTTGAGGAGCTTCCTGACCTGTCCAATTTGGAGTGACTGGGACACACTTCAAGAGTGCCTCCAGGTCAACCAGATATTTCTACAGACTCTCCTAATAGGCTCAGCTTTCTAAAAGGACACCTGGGTTATTCTTGGCCACTTTTTCACAGCCTTCTTAGGAGCCTTAGTCCTCTGCTTACATTTCCTGGTCCTGTCTTCTGGGAGTGTCATGGTTCCCAAATGTGGTCACTTCCTACACGTGGAGTTCTAATCCGACCCAAACCACTGGGTCTCTACTCTTCTCCCAGTTCCAAGCTTGAGGACATCTGTATCGGGAGCTCACAAGGTCACAACTTTAAGCTTGGTAGTGTCCCAGTTTCCTGACCCAGGGTGTGTGTGTGTGTGTGTGTGTGTGTGTGTGTGTGTGTATGTGTGTAAGCTCCTAAAACTAGAGAGCTCTAACCAGGAGTCAAAAGTAATTGCATAAAGCTGAGCCAGCTTTCCTTAGATTCTAACTACTGCAACTTCTACTACTACAGTCCTTTATCAGGGGGACAGTGCTGTGTGTGTCAGCTCTCTTCGAAATTCTGCTGTAAAAATGAAGTCAAGATAAGTCGGAGAAAACTGAAAGCCTTTGTGATTATAGATATAACAGGTGACAATCCCCCAACCCCTGACTCCATGAGGACAGAAGTCAGGATTCTGGCCCAGAAACCTCACAAGTTTCTGTCCAGTCTTCAGACCCAGTGTTGAGGAGACACTCAGCACTCTGCCTGCCTGTGAGGATGTCCAAAACACATCCTCAGCCACCATAGATGGTTAAGAGCCCACTTTATACCCAGCCACACTCTAGTTATAAGAAGGGAGACAGGCCAGTAGCACAGTTAGCAAGATAACCTAGTTATCTATATCACTAAACATGAATGGGCTGAATACCTACTGTGCTCTGGGTACTGGGCTAGACCTATAAATACACCAGTATATGAGGCATCCCAGAACCTGCTGTTTGAGACTTCCAGAAAAATCCTACCTGTCCTGATTCCTCTTGATTTCCTCTTCCCATTACCATAGGGAATAAAAAGAAACCAAAAACCATGTCTATCAAATTTTTTTTTTTTTATCCAGCCAGGCATGCTGTAATCCCTGCTACTTCAGAGACTAAGCAGGAGGATCACAATTTTGAGACCAGCCTGAGTAACTTAGTAGAACCCTGTCTTAAAAAATAAAGGGTTGGGGAAGTAGCTCAATGGTAGAGTGCCCCTGGGTTCAATCCTCAGTGCCAGAAAAACAAACAAACAAACAAACAAATTAAAACTCTTTATCCAGAAATCAAGGCTTCTTCCTTTAAAATTTTTTCTCATTTTTTGTACTTGGGACTGAATCCAGGAGCACTTTACCACTGAGTCATATCCCGAGTCCTTTTTAAATATTTTATTTAGAGACAGGGTCTCACTTGAGTTGCTTAGTGGCTCTCTAAGTTGCTGAGGCTGGCTTTGAACTCATGACCCTCCTGCCTCAGCCTCCTTAGCTGCTGTTTTAAAAATTTAAACTACAGAAACAAAGAAAAACTTACCTGTGACTCAAAAATGGTAAATTAAATTGTGATTGGGGATCATCTCTGGTCCTTAATTTTTACTCTGAATAAAACAGAAAGAGTCAGAACTTACTCACCACCACTCATCCCTGGACTCACCCTGTGGGCACCTAGCTCTGGGCACTGTGCTAGCTCTTGGATAGGGATGTTCCAATGGCTGAAGAACCCCATGCTGGACAAAGGACCCGTAGAACTGATCTAGAGTCCAGCAGTGCCAGGCACAACAAATGACAGCAGAACAAAACCTTTAGAACACTACCTTCATCTTATAATTGCAAATCTATTGGAATCTAAAGGATTCAAACAAGTGATCTCACATAAGAAACTCCATCTATCACATACAAAATATTGGGAATTTGAATGTGCACATGTATGTGTGTGTGGTAGAGGGAGAGATAGTGATCCTCCCAGGAGAGATGAATGAGGGCTAGCAAGGCCAGAGCAAACCTTGGTGGAAGACAAGGGAATAGGAACCATTTCAAAGAATAATGAACTGTCTGGTTTTGCTCCACAGTCATCACTGAGTCCTCAGAATCTGGCACAGGGCCCATCCAGAGCAGAGCTAAGTAAAAATTTGTGAGCCAACTGACTGAGGTTGTCAGGGAATCAGGTTCTCTGTCATAGTAGTGGCCAACACACTGGGCATAGGAGAGAGGACCCACTGCAATAATCCTGTGGCCTGCCAGACATCGTGGGTCACTGACAGACAAGTTTCAGGGAGATGAACTCTGAAGTGTGGGTTCAGGGAAGACCCTGCTCAGAAAGCATGCTTTTAAAAGGCCTGGCTTTCCTGTGGCAGCAGCCACAACCCCAGTCACACATGGCGAAGATTTTTACAGGCCACATTGAGCTAGGTGCTCACTCTTCCCACCAAGGAAATGCAAGGCTGATGTCCTTCCACAGCACTTCTAGGGTTGTCACCCCACCCTGGTGTGCTTACCTGCACCTTTCAAAGCTCCTCTTGTCTTGTTTTCACTTCCTGAACTGCCTGCAGACAGGAATTCCTGAGGTTCTCACCTGGCTCCACATCTATCAGCTCATGCTCTATCTTCTGTTTGCAAGATCCTTTTCTTAAAACCCTGTTTAACACTCAAACCCTGGCTCAAGCATCTCGCCCTCTATGAGCCTTTACCATGTTCCCCATTGCCCAGACATCTGCTGTACTTTCTTGCAGACTCCTCATGGCCTCATGCAGGGAGGGCCCTTCCTGTATTGGAGGGCCCTTCTCTGGCCTTACTCTCTCCTATCACTCGCACATAGTGATGCCAAAGACCCAGACAGGGCTGGTGCTAAGGAAGTGTTGACCTCCTACATGGAATTCTTTATAAGGTTGTGATAGACAATATAAATGATTTTTTTAAAAAGCCAGCCATCGCAAGATGGTAAATAAAATTTATAATTCCAACAGGAAAAATATCCTGTATCCTAAATAATACCCACTACCAACATCAAAGGACATTTAAAAAGAAAAGCCAACCACCACATTTCTAGCCTGCAGCATTACTGTGTTGGTTGTTCCACATGCCTGTCAGCTTAATTGCAGAGAAATGTACATGAATGGTGGCTCATTTTCCTTTTTTGTCAACTATGCAGTCTTTCCTCTGTGGTCTTCTTACTTTTCATTTCTGAGGGATCCAACTCAGATGGAGAAATCTAATATCTATCTGTGGTACTTGGGCTGCAGTTCTTCCTTCTCCCTCAGACCAAGAGAGCCAAGAAGGTGCTGGGTTTCATTTCTAGATCCCTCTTGTGGACAGTTCCCTAATGGCTCCTCAGAGATTGCCCAATGAGAGGCTTGCTGTAGATGTTCCCCATCTCTCCCTACCCAATCTTCCTACTCCGCTCCTGCCTAAGAGGTGGATTCTCATCCCTTCACCACATACACTAATGCTCAGCCTGATATGCAGTAACTAAGGCCCTCTAGGCCTGGCCTAAGGTCAAAACCTCACATCCAGGGCTGGGGTTATGGCTCAGTGGTAGCATGCTTGCCTGGCACTCTAGAAGCCCTGGGATCGATCCTCAGCACCACGTAAAAAAATAAAATAAAATAAAGGTATTGTGTCTGCCTATAACTAAAAAGTATATTAAAAAAAAAAAAAAAAACCTCACATCCAAGTATCCATCAATCCTCTTCCAGAGGCTGGACCCACCCCTGACCAGGAGAGATCCTCCCCTTCACTAACCCCCAGGAGTTCTCTCTTCTATTCTCCTCTTTCAGGGCTCAGTGTCTGGGTATCCGAGTTTCAAGGACACTCATGTCTCTACCTGACACATTTGCACATGTTGAGAGAATCAAACTCTGCTACTTAGCCTTAAATTCTATCAAGACACATATTCTCATAAGGAAGATGTTCTCTGCCTATGACTCTGGGAGTGGTGATTAAGATCTGAGAAAAAAGCATGTTGAGAGACTGCATGCATGCATGTGTGTGCTTGAGTATGCACATGTATTGTATGCATGTACGAGCATGTGAGTTCCTGTGTGATCATACTTTCCATGACACTAGCCACTGAGCAATGAATAAGAGACTGACTGACAAAAAGGCTTGCTCCCAAAAGAAAGAGGAAAGACCCTAAGGGAATAACCAGGCCAGAATCATCACACCTAGAGTGCCAGGGCCAGACTGGGCCAATAGTGCCACCTCAGCATGAGGAAGAGTGGTGCCAGGTACACAGTAGGCACTGAGGAAAACATTAGCTCTTGCCTTCCTCCCTTCCTTCCCTGGCTTGACAATACGTGGAATGGCAGGAAGCCTGGGATTCTGATGCCAAAGTCTCAGGGAAGTGGGAAGTAATGAAAAGTCCAGCCAGCAATGCTAAAGGAGAGAAAGTAGTAGAAGTGAAGTATATGTCCTATGTCTGACAAGAGAGGAGATACCAAGGTTTGAGAACCAGTCTCATGAAACAGACCCAAGATGCCACCTGGCTCTGAGAAATAGGCTAGTGGTAGTACTGGTAGGGTAGCCAGGCCTGTTGAAGAAGGGGTGAGGGGAATATTACCTACTCCAGCATGACCAGGTGGAAAGAACATCTGAGGAAGGTGCTGGGGACCCAGAGTAGCTGTTCCAGGGAACAGAATGGTGTGCCTGGAATAGAGGATACAGTGAATGCAAATCCAAATACAAGAGATAGAAAGGGAATTAGTTAGGGCTCTAATGGTAGCCAGAGCAGCATCAGTGTGAGGCTTCACTGTACCCTGGGAAGGGTAGAAAAATAGAAGACAGAGCTCCTGGTGGTCAGGGGAGGGCCACTCCTGGTCAGGGGTGGGTTCAGCCCCTGGAAGAGGATTGATGGATCCTTGGACGGGAGGTTTTGATCTTAGGCCAGGCTTATGGAGCCTTAGTTACCATATATCAGGTTGAGCATGTAGGAGCAGAGGATAAGAACTCACTTCTGAGTAGGAAGGTAAGGTGGAAGGGATGAAGAGCATCTTATGCAGGAAGTCTCTCAATGGGCTATCTCTGAGAAACCAATAGGGAACTGTCCACAGCGGAGATTTAGCCTGTCCTCAGGTTATCATCAAGAGCTATAGGGTGCCTGGCCCTGTGCTTCACTTCAGACATTGGCAACCGAGCAGTGAGTTCATCTCATTGAACTCATCTTATGGTCAGGATACAGGCAAAACCCAAGAAGACAAATTGGTGAGTCTGATTCAATCAGAGTATGATATGATCCTTCATATTAGAAGAATAACATGAAGGATCCAGGCACAGTCTCACATGTCTACAATCCAGTGATTTGTGGGGGATAAAACAGGAGGATCACAAGTTTGAGGCTGGCCTCAGCAACTTAGCAAGACTCTGTCTCGAAATAAAATTTAAAAAAGGTCTAAGGATGTAGCTCAATGGTATAATATCCCTGCTTCAATCCCAAGTACTAAAAAAAGAAAAATGTGGAGGATGCATCTAATGAGCTGCAGATGTCCTACTCTACTCCTGGGGCAGGCTTCCCCTAAACCATCAACAAACCTGTTCATTCTCTTCCTGCCCCAAGAGGGTCCACTCAGCACTCCTCACACGTGGGACCCTTTTATACCATGTTCTAGTCATGTACTGATTCAGTAATCCTGATACAATCCAGCAGGCCTGTATTGCCTTAGGATAGCAACCCAGGTAGGTGACTCTTGTACATCCTGAATATTTGGGAACCTCAGCAAAGCTGATGGCATCTGCTCACAGGGGCACACAGCCACACACTGGCCAGGAAGCACTCTACCAGTAGGCAGAGATGAGTGAATCACAGGGGAAAGGCACTTCCTGTGACAACTCAGAGACTAGTGTCTCCAGGACTTGTGCAGAACAGAAGAGTAGCAGAGTAGGACCTGTGACCCTTAAGTATCTCAGGCTGGTTGTTCTGTAGGAGCCAGCATGGAGGGGCCCAGCCCTGCCCACAGGTGCAGAAAGCCAGGCCCCTGCTGCCCAGTGAAAGGTAGTATGGCCAAGTGGGTCAGGCCAATCTGCTGATTGAGCACAAAGCTCCAGGGGCAGCTCTGTGGGGAGTTGTGTGGGATGTCAGCATTTTCCGCACTGTGTCTCTGACTCATAATGCATCTCCTTTCACTCCTCACAGCAGAACAATCTGTCACTGATGAAAGGGCAAAGTGTGTGGAAGAGTAGACCAGACAGTGGGGCAGGATAAGGAAAGTGGTCATTTATGAGCACAGGGCAGACCCTTTATATCCATCATTGCAATTAATCCTCATAATAGATTTGCAGTGGAGATCCAGATGAGGAATTCAAGATTTAAAGAGGAAGTGGTATGCATAAAGGCAAAGTTAAGATCAGTACCTAGGACTTTCCTCCCACAAACCTGAACCCTTTCCCCATGTTCTCATGACCTTCCCTGTCCTGGGGCATTGCTACCTGCTCTCAGGGAGCCAGTTCAGTCAGACTTACTTACTTGTTCCCCTAGGGACCCTAATAAAATGAGAGCATACCAGACCAAGAGGACCTAAGAAGACCAACCCTACAGTGGATGTTCCTTTTTATATCACACAAAGGGCAAACTCAAGGGTACACTAAGGAAATAGCTGGCAGAGCTAAATGAACAAGGAGCCCTTCACTCCTGCCCCTGCCCCTTGCCCTCTTCCCCCATTCTCGCAAACACTGAGCTAACTGCAGGGACCTCAAACCCTCAGGAAAAAGGACTCCCTTCCCCATATCTTTATTCAGGCAAGGTTTGTCCCCAACAGGCAGGACCAGTCATGGTGAGCTCAGAGAACATCAAGTTCTCCTGCTTCCCTTATAGCTCAGTCACAGAGAACAGAACTGGGGACCACGCAAAGGCACCAGATGGAGTCCTCTCTATTTTAGCCAAATACTATGACTCACTTAAACAAATCCTACAGTTTTCAGAAATCTAATAATTACCTCCTATTGAAAAATAAAAGTATAAATTCTTCAGAAGTAAATCATACTTGTGATACATACAAAAAGCTGGAGAACTGTTCTGGTGTCATTCTGAGACTGAATGTAAACCAGGCAACTCAGAACAGGCCTTCACTCTGAAAGACACACCTTGGAACAACTTCAGTGAGAAAAATGCCTGGAGGGAAACCTGTCTCTTATATTATCACCACAGCCTGGGGCTCTATTTGCTGAACTTGATTTTACCCTCAACCTTTTTGACAAGATACAGAGCCACCAGGTGAAAGGAGGTATTATGCTCAAAAGATAAACCTCAAAAAAGTCAGGCTCTTAGTAAGATCTCTCTAGGCCTTCAATCACTTGCACATCTCATTAATCATTGGATTCAAGATCATGGAACACCTTCATGGCCAGGAGTCTAAGAACCTTCTTAACCTCCTATAAACCCTGGGGAAGAAGGTCTCTTGTGTGATCTTCAGACAACCCTAATGATTGCACTGCATTTCCTCTGTCCCTCAAATTTTCCCGGCCATACTTCCTGACTTTCTTTCTCTGAAACCTGGGGCCTTCCCTACATGCCTGCTTGAAGAATGAGTTCTCCTGTCTGCCCCCCTACAGAGGCTACCTGTCACTAGTCACTGACTTTTCACAGTAGATAAGGAAAAATAACTGGGGTTTCTTACCTTCATTTTACCAGGTCTTGAATGTGGCACCTTATCTACTACTTCCTCATTCCTATGAGCCATTATTATCTTAGACCATCACTGTCAATGGCTATAAGAAGGGACTCTGAGCTATGACTATAGCCTCCACTCATTCCCAGAACTTCAGGCTCCCCTCATTCATACATGTCACACACAGTAGCCAGAAGAATTTCCTTAACTTATCAATCTTCAATAGCTCCTCTATGACCTTTGGTCTCTCCACTTCACTCAACCTCATGCCCAGCCTCCCTTACAGTTAGGCTGACCTCCTCACAGTCCCTCCATCCTCCACAATCTTGCTTTCACTGCCTTCCTTACCTGGAGCCTCATTCTCTATAAACACATTCTCCTGACAATATCTCAATCCCAGCCCAGGCTCATTCCCTGATTCTCAAGGTCTGAGCTTAGGCCACCAATTCTGAGTTCCTCTTTCTTTTCCTCCTGAACTGACACAACTATTGTTGTGGGAATCAGCTATCCATCATTCCAGTCCCAACTTATACATTATACCCTACCTATACACAGAGAAGATCTCCTTCGCCACTTATATGAGGAAGCAAATTCAAGGTACTTTGCTTCTTTATATTCAATTGGGAAAATTCTTAACAACAGAGTCAATATTACCCAAGAAATTTCTTAGGAATATTCATAGAGTAAATATGAATTAATGAGGAAGAACAACATCTGAGAAGTTATATTTATTTATGTATGTACATATGCATATATTTAAATATTTTTTTAAAGATGAGGTCTCTCTATGATGCCTAGGCAGGCCCCAAACACCTGGGCACAAGCAATTTGACTCAGTCTTTCAAGTACCTGAAACTACAGGTGTGTGACATCATACCAAGTTATACTATATTTAAAAACAACCTGGGGAAGAATTTCTAGAATGGTGAATTGAGGAGATTTGTGAACCCTCCCCAACAAAATAATATACATTAATGAAGAAATTATATAGAATAATCAATCCAGGGATTAGGAAGGCTAGGAACATGTACAAGTTGCACTCAATCAGGAGGAAACAGGGCAGGATGTGAGGTAGACCACGTGGTCCATCAAGCCACACATGGTTCATCAATCAAAAGGAAGGCCTCACTGGCACAAGGGATGTCAGCATAACTTCTGATCAAACGATGGCTGAGCAATGATCTATTTGAATCTAGGGGCAACCAGGTATGAAAGTAAAATCACACACAGCAGTCTGGAAGACTATGTACATAGCATAGCCAAAACTTCAAACCATCCATGTATCCAACACTAAAGGGCAAATATCTGACTGGTCAGGAGGTATAATCACAACTTTTGACCAGTAAGTGGCTTGTGCTGACCCAAGGGTGATCCCTATGATAAAAAGTTAAAACGAGGAAAAAAATCTGAGTAGGGACATCAGAAGTTGTATACTTCAGGAGAATCAGACTTCATACAGTTACTTGAGCTAAGTCACTAAATAAATGACCACGCAAACAACAGTATTAATCACTGAAAGAGGGCAGAATCAATAATAAATTATATGTTTAAAAAGTTTCCAGTTTTCAACAAAAATTAATAGACAAGGAAACAGAAAATTGTGACTTACACAGAAAACAAACTAAATAACAGAAACTGTTTTTGAGTCTAGATGTTGGATTTAGCAAAGACTTCAAAGCAGCAATTTAAGTATGTTCAAAGAACTAAAGAAAATCAAGTCTTGCTGGGCACGGTTGTTCACGCCTGTAATCCCAGTGGCTTGGGAAGCGGAGGCAGGAGAATGGTGAATTCAAAGCCAACCTCAGCAACTTAGCAAGGCCCTAAGCAACTCAGCAATATCCTGTCTCTAAATAAAATACAAAAAAGGACTGGGGATTTGGCTCAATGGTTAAGTGCCCCTGGGTTCAATCTCTGGCACAAAAAAAAAAAAAAAAAAAAAAAAAAAAAAAAAAAAAAGAAAGAAAGAAAGAAAGGAAAAGAAAAGCATGACTTAAACAAATCAAAGCTATAATTACAACATCTCATCAAAGAGAATATGAATGAGAAATTATGAAAACAAATGAAAAATTCTAGAGTTGAAAAGTATGATGAAAATGAAAAAAATCACTAGAAGGATTAGCTGGCAGGAGAAAGAAACAGTAAACTTAAAATATTTATCAGTAAGACTGATTAATCTGAAACAAAGAGGAAAAAATAATAAGAAATAATGACCAGAACCTCAAGGCTGTGTGGGGCACCATTAACTTAAGCAACATATGAGTAATGGAAGTATCAGAAGAAGGGAGAAAGGGAGATAAAAATATTCACAGAAATAATAGCTGAAAAGTTACCAAATTTGATGAGCATTTATCTAAACAGGTAAGAATCTCAACTGTCATCCAAGAAACTTAATCCAGCAAAAACTGTCTTTCAAAAATGAAAGCAAGCCAGACATGGTGGCACATGCCTGTAATCCCAGCAACTAGTGAGTTCAGTCAGTCTTAGCAACTTAGTGAAGGTTTAAGCAGCTTAGTGAGACCCTGTCTCAAAATAAAATAAGTAAATAAAAATAAATAAATAAATAAATAAACAAATAAATAAATAAATAAAAAAGGCTGAGAATGTGCCTCAGTGGTTAAGTGTCCCTGGGTTCAATCTCTGGTACAAAAAAAAAAAAAAAAAAAAAAAGTAAGCCAGGTGTGATAGTGCATGGTCTGTAATCCTAGTGTCCTAGTGACTCCAGAGATCTCACAGGAGAATCACAAGTTCAAGACCAGTCTCAGCAACTTAGTGAGATACTGTCTCAAAATTAAATAAATAAATAAATAAATAAATAAGAATTAAAAATCTCAGTGGTAGAGTGTCCCTAGGTTCAATCCCCAGTACCCCACACATACACACACCCAAAAGAAAAAGTAAATGATTCAAAACTTGAAAATCAATGTAAACACCTACATCAACAAGATAAAGATGAAAAGTCATGTGATCTGATCCACTGACACAGAAAAAGCATTTGACAAAAGCCAAATATCATTTATAATAAAAAGTCTCAACAAGTAAGAATAAAAGGATATTATCTCAATATCATAAAGAAGACATACCAAAACAAACAAACCTCTGTCTCCCATCATACTTTTATTTTACTTGTTTATTTTTTTTTTTTTTTTTTTTTTTTTTTTTTTTTTTTTTTTTTTTTTGGTGCTGGGGATCGAACCTAGGGCTTTGTGCTTGCAAGGCAAGCACTCTACCAACTGAACTATCTCCCAGCCCCTACTTGTTTATTTTTTATGTGGTACACAGGGTCAAACCCAGTGCCCCACACATGCTAGGCAAGTGATCTATCACTGAGCCACAACCCCAAACTTCCCATCATACTTAGTGGTGAAAGATTGAATATTTTCTTATAAAATCAGATACAAAACAAAGATGTATTCTCACTACCCTTATTCAACATAGGACTGGAAATTCTAGCTATGGTAATAAAGTAAATAAAAGAAAAAAGATATACAGATTAAAAGGAAAAAGTAAAACTACATATTTGCAGACGACATTATTGTTCTATAAAGAAAATTTCAAAGAATCTCCAAAAAAGTGGAACTATTGAGTTAAATAAGAATATAGTAAATAAACACACAAAAATCTATTACACTTTTATATACTAACAATGAACATGAAGAACTTAATAACATAAAACTTAGTCATGCCAAAGAAAATGAAATACTTTGGTATATACTTTAAATACATTTATAGGATCTGTGTTCTGAAAATTATAGAATGCCAATGAAAAAAATTTAAAAAGACTTACATAAATGGAAGGGCATACCATGATCATGAACTAAACACTCAACATAAAAGAGATATTAATTTTCCCCAAATTGATCTATAGGTTTAATTCAATTCCTATCAAAATCCCAGCAAGATTTTCTTTTTTAAAAATGTAGATGGACATAATACCTTTATTTTATTTATTTATGTGGTGCTGAGGATTGAACCCAGTTTCTCATACATGCTAGCCAAGCACTTTACCACTGAGCCATAACCCCAACCTCCCAGCAGGTTTTCTACAGACATAGACAAATTTATTCTAAAATTTATATGTAAAGACATGGGCCCTAGAATACTAAAATAATCTTATTAAAGAAGAAAAAAGTCAGAGGACTTCTACTCAATTTAAGGCTTACTATACAGCTATACTAAGCAAGACCGTGTAGTACTGGTAAAAGGACAGACATTCAAAACAATAGAAGATTCAGAAATAGATCCACCCAACTGATTTTCACAAAGGTTCAAAACCAAATTGGTAGAGGAACGATATAGTTTTTTCAATAAATGATGCTGAAGTAATTGAATGACTCTGTGTGTATTATTTATTTATTTGCAGCACTGGGGAGTAAAATCAGGGCCTTCCATATGCTAGGCAAGCAATCTACTACTGACCTAAATTCCCAGCCCTGGTGACAATATTGGAAAAAAAACAAAAAACAAAAAACAACTTTGGCCTAAGCCTCATACCTTACATGAAAACTAATATACAATGGATAACAGACTTAAATGTAAAGAAATATTTAGGCTCTTGGACTAGGCAAAGATTTTTTAGACTTGATACTAAAAGCATGATCCATTACAGGAAAAACTAATATGCAATAGTATCTCATAAAAGTTTTGCCTAGTTGGGCATGATGGCACATGTTAGCTACTAAGTTGACTGAGACAGGAAGATCATTTAAGCCCAAAGAGTTCAAGACCAGCCCATGTATCATAGCAAGACCTTTAAAAAAGACAGAAGGCTGGGTGTGATGGTACACAGCGAGGCTGAGGCAGGAGAATCACAAATTCGAAGCCAGTCTAGCAACTTAGCAAGACTCTAAGCAACTTAGCAAGAACCTGTCTCAAAATAAAATATAAAAAATGCTGGGGATGTGGCTCAGCGGTTATGCACTCCTGGGTTCAATCCCCAGTACTAAAAAAAAAAAAAAAAAAAAAAAAAAAAAAAAGAAATGAAAGAAAATTTTGTTCTGTTAAAGTTCATCTGAAGAAAAATTTTTTAAAAAAACTATAGACTAGGAAAAACTATTTAAAACCACATATCCAACAAAGGACTTGTACTTAGAATACATAAAGAACCCTCAAAACTCAATAGAAGAAATTTTTCATTAGAAAATTGATAAAAGACATGAAAATACTGAAGAGGATTAACACGTAGCAAATAAGCAAATGAAAAGATGTTCAACATCATTAACCATTAGAAGAAATACAAATTTAGAGCTGGGGATGTAGTTCAGGTGTTAGAGTGCTTGCCTAGCATGCTCCAGGCAAAAAACAACAAACAAAACCCCATGAGATTCACTATAAACCTATAATAATAACTAAGACAAAAAAATAAGGATAACACCAAATGCTGACAAGAATACAGAGACATTGGATTATTCATGCATTCCTGACAGAAGTACAAGTGGCACAGCCACAGTTTGGCAGTTTCTTTAAAAACACAGCATGCAACTGCCAGATGACTAAGTAATTGTACTCCTGGGCATTTAACCCAGAGAAATTAAAAATTATGTTTGTACAAATGTACATAAAAGGTTTATTTGCAACAGACCACAATTGGAGTCAGCCCAGGTAACCTTTGACAGGGAACATGGGAATAGAAAAAATAATTTGTATGAACCTCTAGCAAATTATGCTGAGTGAAAAAAGTCAACCTCAAAAGGTGACATACTATGGCTCTGTAGTATAGTTTAAGGTCTGGTATTGGAATACTTCCTGCTTCACTTTTCTTGCTAAGGATTGCTTTGGCTATTCTGGGTCTCTTATTAATGCCACTGATTTAGCAGGAATGTCTCCATTTTGTTCAGTACACATTTGTTTTTTGCATTCATTCCACTAGGAATTTTGTCTCTGGCTTTGGTGTTATAATCTTCTGTTCTCTTCTGTTATCAGTTTGACACTGAACTTTCACAAAAAAAAGTTTAAAACTTAGAGGAATATCTTTCTTTTCTGCTGTCTTAATTGGGACTATCATTTGTCAATTAGTAGGAAGAGTAATTATACTGGGAGAATGGAGGGACATTTTAATTGGTTAAATGCAATTGTTGAAAGAAAATAAGATTTTACATAAATGAGAATAATCTGAAATAAAGATGCCATATTGTATGTTTGCACTTACATAACATTTTTTGAAATAAAAAAATTTAAAACTGGAGAACAAATTTGTGGTTGCCAGGGAATAGGGATGGAGTGGGAGGAAGGGAAAGAGATAGATGGGTATAGTTGTAAAAGAACAAAATGCTTGTTGTTGGAACTGTTCGGTACCTTGTTTGTGGTAGTTGGTACACAAATCTTCACAAATGGTATAATATAATAACTTAATAAGCATACATACAAAGGAGTACAATGTAGGCTGGGAATATAGCTCAGTAGTAGAGCACTAGCCTAGCAAGCCTCAGGCCCCAGGTTTAATCCCCAGCAAACCCACTACCCCAACACACATGAAGGAAAAAAAAGAAAAAAAAAAAAAAAAAAAAAAAAAAAAAAAAACTAACAAATGAGAACAAGTAAAACTAGGGAAATATGAATTAAATTGTTGAATTATATGAATGTCAATGTCTAAGTTGTAATATTATACTATAGTTTTGCAAAATGTTACCACAGAGAGAAACTGGACAAAATATACAAGGAATCATTCTATTATGCCTTTTAAATTCATACATATATGAATTTTTATTTTTATGTGGTGCTGAGGATCCAACTCAGGGCCTCATGTGTTCTAGGCAAGCACACTATCACTGAGCCACAATCCCAGCCCAGCCCACATCTCACAACTGCTTGAACTTCAACAATAATTTCAATTGAAAAAAAAAAAAAACAAAAAAAAAAACAAACAGATATGGCAGGGCGTGGTGTCACACACCTGCAATTCCAGTGACTCAGGAGGCTGAGGCAGGAGAATGGCAAGTTTACAGCCAGCCTCAGCAACTGAGTGAGGCCTTGTCGCAAATAGGATGTAGCTTACTGGTAAAACACCCCTGGGTCAATTCCCAGGACCAGGACCAAAACCAAAACCAAAACCAAAACAAATACACAAAAAACAGATAAATCTTGGGGCTGAGGATTTAGCTCAGTTGCTGGAGTGTGCCTAGCATGCATGGAGCTATAGGTTCAGTTCCCAGCACCACAAACACACACACATACACACACAAAAAAATACATCTCAAATTATCCTATTCCATTGGCTTACCATTTAAAAAAATTGTGAATAAGAGATATGTTGACATGTCATCATTTCATAATATTAATCTGCCTTTGGTTCTCAACTTTATTTTAGAGACAATAATCTTCTAAATAACAAATATGAAGTTAGCTTAATATCTCTGGGAAAAATAGGTACTTTTTTAATGAAGTCAAAATAAAGGCATTACAAGAAAAAAAAAAAAAAAAAAAAAAAGCAAAAACCAAAACCAAAACCAAAAACAAACCTGTTGATAGATTTCTTTTCTTTTTTTTTTTTTCTTTTTGGTACCAGGAATTAAACTCAGAATGCTTAACCACTGAGCTACATCCCAGTCCTTTTTTTAATTTGAGACAGGTTCTTGCTAAGTTGCTTAGGTCCTCACTAAATTGCTGATGTTGGCTGGCTCAGTCTCCCGAGTAGCTGGGATTACAGGCCTGCACCACTGTGCCTGACTCAGATTATTTTACAAGGAATAATAAAAGAAGTTCTTCAGGTAGAAAGCAAGTGACATCACATGTAATTCAAATCCACACACACAAAAACAGTGCCATTAAAGGTAATAATATAGACAAGTACAAAAGAAAGGATAATTTCATATTTCTTATCTTTTTCTCTTAATTGATTTAAAAAGCAATTGCATAAAACATTGTATGCTATATCTGTATTGTTAAGCTTACAACATAGAAATGGAATATGTTTGACAAAAAGAGCACTAAGAAGGTGAGTAGTAACACAGGTGCATTTAAATGAGAAAATGACATTAGATGGTAACTCAAACTCACAGGGAAAAATGAGAATTAGAAAAGGTAACTAAAGCCTAATATAAAACTCTACAAACATAGGCTTACTCTCCTTTTTTTCTCCTCTCAGCTTTTTAAAATGATCATATAAGGTTACACATAACATTATATAATATTATATAAAGTCATTATAACTATATAGTAATTATAGTTATGCAATAATTACAAAGTATTGTTGGGTTTATAACATATATAGACATGCATAACAATAACAGCACAAAATGGGGGTGGTAATGTAGCTATATAATCACATAGGAGTAAAGTTTCTATACCTCACTACCTCACTAGAATTAAGTTAGCAAAAATCTGAAATAGATTCTGATAAAGTAAGCTGAATATTGTAAAATCTAAAGCAACCAATAGGCAAATAATTTTAAAATATGTTAAAATGTTAGTATGTTAAAATATTAAAAAATTAAAATGTTACACTAGGAAGTATCCACTTAATACAGAAGAAGGCAGTAAAAGTTGAAAAGAGAAATTAAAAAGCAGGTGAGGGCAGGGATTGTGGCTCAGTGGTAAAACGCTTGCCTCGAATGCGTGGGGCACTGAGTTTGATCCTCAGCACCACATAAATAATTTTTAAAAAAAGGTATTATGTCCATCTACAACTAAATTTTTTTTTAAAAAATAAGTTTTGTTTGTTTAAAAAAGCAGCTGACAGGGGCTAGAGATGTAGCTCAGTGGTAGAGTGCTTGCCTAGCTAGCCCAGGCTCTGAGTTAGATTCACAGCATCACTGAAATAAAGGAAGGAAGGAAGAAAGGGCAAAAGAAAAGAAGCATGAGGTATAAAAAACATAAAGAAAAATAGCAAATGTATGTCTAGCCATATCAGTAATGTTAATGAAATGAAAATAAATTAAACAATCTAATCTAAAAAAAGAGATTATCAGATTAAATTGAAACAAAGAGATTCACCCATTTGTTATCTACAGGAGACATCAAAGACTCAGAAACAAATAGGTTGGATTTTTTTTTCCAGTACTGGGTAATTGATTGAACTCAGCGTACTCAACTACGGAGCTATATTCTCAGCCCTTTTTAAAAACTTTTTTGAGAAACAGGCTCTCATCTAGTTGGCCAGACTGGCCTCGAACTTGTGATCCTCCTGCCTTAGCTTCTCAGGTCACTGGAGAATTTTTTTTTTTTTTAAATAGGAAAAGATCACCATGAAAATAGCAACCACAAGAAAGCTGAAGTGGCTATGCGGATACCAGATGAAATAGACTTTAAGAAAAAAAAAGTTACTGAAGATTGATAAAAGGATTCAAACCATTACAAAGATAAAACACTTATAAATATATATACCTAAAAACAGATGCCCAAAATACAGAAAGCAAAACTGACAGAATTGAAGGGAGAATAGACAATTCAACAATAATACTTAGGGACTTTAATACCTTATAACAATGGATAGAAAAACAAGGTAGAAGATTGATAATGGAAAACTTGGAACAACAGTATAAACCAAGTAGAACTAACAGACATCTATTAAATGCTCATCCCACAACAGCAGAATGCAGAATAATGTGCATTCTTCTAAAGTGCACTTGGAACTTCTCTAGGTTAGAGCATAAATTAGGCCATAAAACAAATCTCAGTAAATTTAAAAGGATTGAAGTCTTACAAAGGATATTCTCTAAATATAATTAAATCAGTAATCAGTAACATAAAGAAATTTATAGAATTCACAAATAAGCATATATTGAACCACACTCCTAAATAACCAATGGGTCTTTGGGAATGGTGGCACATGCCTATAATTCCAGTTACTTGGGAGGCTGAGGCAGGAGGATTGTGAGTTCGAGGCTACTTTCAGCAACTTAGTGAGACCCTATCTCCAAATAAAAAAAACAAAAAGGACTGGAGGTATGGTTCAGTGGTAGAGCATCCTTGGGTTCAATCCCTAGTACCACCTCCCCCAAACACAAATCAAAAAGATGGGTCTGAGAAGAAATCTCCAGGGAAATTTTAGAATACTTTGAGGTGAATGAAAATGAAAATACTGTACACCAAAAGATATAGGATACAGTAAAATCAGTACTCAGAGAGACATTTCTAGATGTAAATATCTGTATTCAAAAAAAGAAAACCCAGGGGCTAGAGGTGTAGCTCAGTAGTACAGCATTTGCCCAGCATACACAGGCCCTGGGTTCAATCCCCAATGCAGTAAAGAAAACCCAAAAACACACACACGTACATATATAAATAAACTGAATTATGCAGCATGTTAGAAGGATTAAACATCACAACTAAGTGGGATTCATTTGTGAGATGTAAAGAAGCTGGCTATCCAAAAATAAATGTAATATACTATATTAATAAAATGAAGGGGGAAAAAAACCACATGCTCATCTCAACTGATGCTAAAAAAACATTTGACAAAACTCAATACCCTTCATGACAAACAAAATATTTTTTCCAATAAACTAGGAATAGAAGGGAACTTCTTCAACATAAAGGGAATTTATAAATAACACATAGTTAACACCATACTCAAAAGTGAAAGACTGGGGATGGGGTTGTAGCTCAGTGGCAGAGCACTAGCCTAGCACAAGTGAGGCACTGGGTTCGATCCTCAGCACCACACAAAAATAATAAATAAATTAAATAAGGGTATTATGTCCATCTACAACTTTAAAAAAAAAGTCTTTTAAAGTGAAAGATTGAAAGTTTTCCCTGTAAGGTCAGAAACAAGACAAGGATGCCCAAGGATGTTTTACTACTTCTATTTAACATAGAAGTCCCAGCCAGAGCAATTAGGCAAGAAAAATAAATAGAAGACATACAAAATGGAAAAGAAAAAGAAAAATGATCTTTATGGGAACATGATCTTACATGTAGAAACCCTAAAGAGCCAGGCAGGGTAGTGCACTCCTATAATCCCAGCAACTCGGACACTGAGGCAGAAGAATCACAAGTTCGAAGCAGCCTTAGTAGTTTAGCAAGGCCCTAAACAACTTAGCAAGACCCTGTCTCTAAATTAAAAATAAAAAGGGCTGGGAATATGTGATTCAGTGGTTAAGCATCCCTGGGTTCAATTCCCAGTACTCAAAAAAAAAAAAAAAAAAAAGAAAAGAAAAGAAAGAAAGAAAGAAATGAAGTACTAATACATGCCCTATAATGGGTGAACCTTGGAAAACTTGTTAAAGTGAAAGAAGGCAGAGCCAAAAAAGATTCCATTTTTGTGAAAGATTTATGTAAAAGATCTGGAACAGGCAAATCCATACAAATAGACAGTAGAATCATGGTATGTGAATTAGTTCTCAAAAAGATGCCAAAAAGAACATCTGAATCTGCAACTCCCATTATGCAATATTCATTTCTAAATTGTGAGCATGTACTACTGTTTTAATGTATATATTAAGCATTCACAAAATTAGAAAATGAAAAGTGACATTTAAAATGAAAATAAAGCCAGGGTGGTGTCACACACCTATAATCTCAGTGACCCAGGAGGCTGAGACAGAGGATTACAAGTTCAAGGTCAGACTCAGCAACTTAGTGAGACCTTGTCTCAAAATAAAAAATGAAAAAGGCTGGGGATATAGCTCAGTGGTTACGTGCCCCTGGGTTAAATCCACAGCACCAAAGTAGAAAAGAAAATCATTACTATAACAGAGATGATGATATCAACAATGCCTTTCATTGCTGGGAGTCAGATCAGTGACACAACTCATCCCTACCCTGCAACTACTATGTTAGCTCACTCTGTATGCCAGGTTCTCCCTTTACCTAATTGACTGTCTAGCAATCATGCACATCAGTATTTTCATCATTATCATTTTTTTCCAATGATAATACTGAAGATTAAAGAAAGCAAGTTGGCAAGGTGAACCAAAGTCCCAGTTACTCAGGAGATTGAGGGAGGAGGATTGTTTAACCCCCACCTTGGAAGGAAAAAAAAAGAAAAGGAAAGGAGAAAAGCTTAAGGTAACCAGAAAAGTTGGTGGTAAGGCTGGGACTTGGCCTGGGAGCTTATGGCCTCCAAGTCCTAGTCTCACACTCTCAAAACTCCAAAACAAAGTGCTTCTTTGGAAACACACCCAGAAGGCCAGTTCCTAGGAAACATGTCTCCTGGTTGTTTGCCATTTCATAGAAGATAAAATGTTCCTAGTAGAGTAGAATTTGAGTTAAAACCCAGGGACAAACTCAACCATTTTGATTGGAAATTCAAAACTCACTAGTTCCTGGGGCAAATTTAGAGGCACAAGCCTCTCAGGCAGTGAGGAAAACTACAAGACAGAGAACAAATTCAGGAACAGGACATGATCAGTAACCAACATTAAGGACTATGTAGAACAGTGTTCGGCATGTAGTAGGGGCTCAATAAAGGGGCATGTAAAGGGGCTCAATAAATTCATTTGTTGAATGAATGTCTCCTACCCAAGCATTATCCTGTCTTGGGAAAGCAGAGCTGGGCTGCACTAGAAAAAAATAGTCAAACTTCAAACACAAAGCTGTTAATAGGAAGAGTCCCTAGAAGATGAGGACCACCCCCCTCAGGTTTAGGGTTTAGCCTCTGAAAGGATATAGGCAACATATACTACTGTAGTATACCATATGGCACCAAGAAGGCAGGCAGGATGCTGACTGCAAGTGACTAATCATGTTGCAAGTGGTTCCACTCCTGGTATACCTCTGCAAGCAGTCTTCTGCTCAGATGATTATAAATCTGAACAAGGTAACCTATGGAAAGTATGAATAAGGAAAAGAGAGCCAGGTGCAGTGGTGCACACCAATAATCTCAACTATTTGGGAGGCTGAGGTAGAAGGACAGCAAGTTTGAAGCCAGCCTGGGCAATTTAGCAAGATCCTATCTCAAAAAGCAAAAAGGGGACTGGAGGTATAGCTCAGTTGGTGGAGTGCTTGCCTTCCAAGCACAAGGCCCTGGGTTCAATCCCCAGTACCACACACATACAAACAAACAAACAAACAAAAAAAAAAGCAAAAAAGGGTTGGGAATACAGGTCAGTAATACAGCACTTGCCTAGTATATGTGAGACCCTGGGTTCAATCTCTAGTTCTGCAAAAAGAAAAGAGGAAGGGAGAGGAAGGGGCAAAAGGGAAAGAGAAGAAAAAAGAAAAGAAAGGAAAAGGAAGGAAAAGAAAAGGGAATTCACACCCACCTGCCAGGGAAGAAAAAAAAAATTTCCAAAGGACTCTTTCATCCAAGACATGGCCTTGGCCAGAAACGTAGATAAGAGCATGAAAGTTCTCTGGAGTCCAGAGGCTGAAACTGATTTCAAGGCCACTGATTTCTCCCGGCAGGGTGCTGTTGTAGTTCATGGTACTATCAAAAGTTCAGTGGGTGTCTAGCTAGGACAGAGGGTGGAATGGTTTACTTGGAGACAAACCTGGGACACAGAAATGACCAACAGCCCCAAGAAGCATCAAGGATTGCTCCAGTTCTGGAAGGGGCAATGAGATGAAGTTATCTGAGACAAGAACTTCTTATTCTTTGGAAAATGGGAAGTGAGAATTGGTAAGTGAAAAAAGCAAGTTGCAGAATAATGTATTCAATATGATCTCATTTCTTCAAAAACTGTGTGTGTATGAACTGGGTGGTGGCTCACACCTATAATCCCAGCAGCTCAGGAGGCTAAGACAGGAGGATTGCAAATTCGAGGTCAGCCTCAGCAATTTAGCAAGGTCCTATGCAACTTTGAGAGAACTCGTCTCAAAATAAAAGATAAAAAGGACTGGGAATGTGGCTCAATGGTAAGATCCCACAGGTTCAATTCCCAGTACCCACCCGCAAAAATGTGTGTGCGTATACAACATATTCATCAATATAAATGTATGGAGAAAGATCTTTAAAATGTGCACAAAAAAGTAATAATGTGAAAAGGGAAGGGAGAAGTTTTACTCCATATGTGACTGGATTGTTTGAGCATTACATAAAGAATGTATTTGTGTCTTACTTGTATAACTTTTTAAAATTTATAAGACAAAAGAAAATTATTCAAGAAGAGTCTCATCAACTAGTTAAAACTCAATAGTGCCTGTAATCCCAGTGGCTCATAAGGCTGAAACAGGAGGATCATGAGTTCAAAGCTAGCCTCAGCAATGGCGAGGCACTAAGCAACTCAGGGAGACCCTGACTCTAAATAAAATACAAAATAGGGCTGGGGATATGGCTCATTGGTCAAGTGCCCCTGAGTTCAATCCTCAGTACCCCCACAAAAAAAAAAAAAAAAAAAAAACAACCTCAATAGTACCTGGACATGTTAGAACTCAGGAAAGCAATATAAAAAAGGGACACCAAGAAAAGAGCATGGGTACAAAGACAAAGAAAAGCCACATTGGCAACAAGAATCGTGCTCAGAAAAGATGGATGAAAAGTAATGTACTTTGTGACTGTATTCCCCACTGCTGGGTACTCGGTATCCCAGGGACCCCATGACTTGGTATGGGATAAGAATATAGTAAACTTGCTCCCCACGCCCAGTTGTGCTAAGCAACCACACAGTTAGTGCTGTGGTCAGTAGTGTTATAGACACTTGAGGGAAACTACCATGTGCAGGCTTTTCTGCTCCCATGCCACCGATATACCTCTAATTTCTCCCCTCCATGTCTCTCCTTTAGAAACTCAGCCAGGGGTCAGTCCTGGGGATCCCCTGTCTTTCAGTGGAAGTCCAGATAGAGTGAAGCAAAATAAGCTATTCCCGCTGGGGAGATAGCTCAGTTGGTAGAGTGCTTGCCTTGCAAGCACAAAGCCCTGGGTTCAATCCCCAGCACCAAAAAAAAAAAGCTATTCCCATTGTGCCCTACCTGAATCCCTGAACTACAGAATCTGTGATCAAAATAATGATTGCTTTCCACCATCAAGTTTTAGGGTAATTTGTTACACAGCCCTGTTAATAAATATTTAAATATACAGATGTATATGCATATATTTTATTCTATACCTATATTCAATATATGTATTAGAATAGAGTCAATAGGTAATAATGCCAGTATCTTAAGACCTTTAAAAACTGAAGTTTTTTTTTTTTTTTTTTAAGTTTAAGAGACAGGACGGAAAAATTATATCAAAGAATTTAAAAACACCCCCACCTTGACTTTGGGCTTAAACATGAGTTGCTCCAACTAAAGGAAAGTTAACAAATCTTTCAGAATGTCAGAGGCTTGAAATGTGCTCATGTGATTATACATACCCTCTATGTGTCTGTTATCATTATGGTGAGAATATGCCCCACCCAGCTAGCTTGCTATCCAGGGAAGATGAGAGGCACACGGAGCAGAACCAGATCCGAATGCAGCCTGAAGGCCATCTTGAATTAATGAATTCTTACCAGCATGCAGATGCATGAGTGAAAATAAAAAATTGTTTTATGAAGTCACTGAGTTTGGGCTGTGCAGTAACTGTACAAAAACCAATCCTTACAAATTGAACACAAACTGAGGGAAAAAAAGGCCTTCATTTTATATCCTATTAATGGCATAAACACATAGGGAAGAATCATTTCAAATAACTTCTAAAACACAGAACTATCCATCCCTGGAAAGATATAACCTAGGGACCAAAGAAACCATAAGGAAATCTTAAACTACAATTACTAGTATTGTTACTAATAAAATATCTATATTACTATTTTGAAATAAATACATGTGTATTTAAATATACAGACATACATGCACATATATATTTTATCTATATTCACCCATATGTATTAGAATAAAGTTAATAGGTAATAATGCCAGTGTTTTAAGACCTTCAAGAACTGAGTTTTGCTGGGTGCAGTGGTACATGCCTGTAATCCCAGCAACTCAAGGCAGAAGGATTGCAAGTTTGAGACTAGCCTCAGCAATTTAGTGAGGATCTCAGCACCTACGTGACACCTTGTCTCAAAATAAAACATAAGAAGGTCTGGTATGTAGTTCAATACTAAAGTGCCCCTGGATTCAATGCCCAGTACCAAAAAAAAAAAAAAAAAAAGAAAAAGAAAGAAAGAAAGAGAAAAAAAGAAAGAACAGAACTGAGTTTTGTTGTTGTTGTTGTTGGGGTTTTGTTTGTTTTTTAATTTAAGAGAAGGAATGGAAAATTAAATCAAAGAACTTAAGTAAAAAACAAGTCTGCCCAGTGTGGTGGTGCACAGCTGTAATCCCAGTAGCTCAGGAGGCTGAAGCGGGAGGATGGAGAGTTCAAAGTCAGCCTTAGCAACAGTAAGGTGCTAAGCAACTTCAGTGAGACCCTGTCTCTAAATGAAATACAAAATAGGGCTGGGGATGTGGCTCAGTGGTTGAGTGCCCCTGAATCCAATCCCTGATACACCCCCGCCCAAAAAAAACCCCTAGTCTATGGGATAATTCCTTATAAATCTACTTAGAAATATCAGTATAAACTCTGAGACAGATAGGAAGATACGTAGATACCCACCCCAAATCTATATAATAAAAGACCTAGAAGCAACGTTATCCTAATAGCAGTGAGCATTCCTCATGCTCTGATTGGGGTCTCCAAATACCATTTCCCATTAAAGGAAACAGAGTTTCTTGGGCAAGTGGTCAATTTCTGATCTGGGATAGGAAATATACAAGATAATGCTGAGATATCCATTGTATCAAAAACCAAAAAAAGGTTATCTAAGAACTACAGCAGCAGAATAATGTCAAAACAATGCAGGAACCAACCTGACGGGGTTACCACTGGCCAAAGATGGGACAATTTGAGTGTCAAAAATGCAATTACTTCAGAAGACTATTATATGCCAAATATGTTAAATCCATGTGTTTATAATAACAAAGTTGCTCATTATTCTAAAGTAGAAGAAGCATTTATCCTGTTTTTTTAATGAACTGAATTTCAGAGTAATCAAATGGTTGACAATACAAAATATTCTTTATAGAAAATCACCTCATTGTGCAACCCCTAATTAAATAATGGGTCTAGCTAAAGACCATCAGTGAATGCTAAAATCACCAGGCAAAAGTTGATAGGAACTTTATAATGGATAAGATCACTAATAACAACTGATTGATCTTTTCGTCACTGAAACAGAAGAAGTAGACATTAGTCCTCTTCCTGGGATGCAATAAAAAGCACATGATACTGCCAATAAAATATTCTTGCCAGAAAAGATTGAACCAGAATCTATTCTGACTGAGATTTCATTACCACTTTATAGGAGATATGGGGAGACTAGAAACAAAACAAAATCAGAAGGAATTCTCAGCCAAAACCCAAATGGAAGACAGTTTTAGGACAAATGTCCTGATTTCTTTACCAAATAAATGACATTTTTAAAAAAGTAGCAAGGAAGGGGACTGTTAGAGTAAGAGAATTAGAGATACATCAACCAAATGCAATGTGTGTACCTTGTTTGGATCCTTATTTGAACAACTTGTTCTAAAAAATCCTTTTTGAGACAAAAGGGAAATTGAACATGGACTGGGTATTGGGTTATATTAAGAAATTACAGGGCTGGGATTGTAGCTCAGTGGTAGAGTGCTTGCCTAGCATATGTGAGGCACTGGTTTCAATTCTCAGCACCATATATAAGTAAGTAAATAAAAAATAAAGGTCCATCAACAACTAACAAAAATATTTTTATTTTTTTTTTTTTGGGGGGGGTGCTGGGGATCGAACCCAGGGCCTTGTGCTTGCAAGGCAAGCACTCTACCGACTGAGCTATCTCCCCAGCCCCAAAAAATATTTTTTAAAAAAGATCTAAAAAAAGAAATTACAGTAAACTCTGTTGGTTATGATAATATCACTGAATGAAACTTAAAGCATCTTTTAACTATTAGAGGTACATCCTAAAGTATTTATGAATGAAACAATTATATTTAGAGTTTGAATGAAAATATTCCAGCCAAAGAAAGGTTGATGGAATATAGATGAAACAAGTTTGCAAAACACTGATCATTGTTGAGGTTTGGTGATGGGTTCACAGAAGGGAGTTCATCATAACATCCTTTCTCCTTCTATTTGTGATTGAAATTTTTGATTGAAGAGCACCTTCTGCTCCTGGGAACAACTAGTCCTCAGAGTCATAAGGTTTGTGTGCCCTAAAGAGAGACCATCATGACATGGTCCATCAGGAAATGACAGACCTGCACAGGGGTTTTCTCTGCCATGCACAGGGGGCATCAAGGTAAGGAAGGGTACAAGGGGTTGTCCAATCCAGCCTTGGCTCCTTAGCCGATATAACTCCAAACCTGAATTAATAAGACCCTGGCCTTAAGACTCCAATACTGACCACTCAAGTTCAAATGGGTTCAGAAAGTGGACTCATAGGGCCTAGGAAGGGAAGAAGGTCTTACAGTATGATTCCTAAAACAAGCATACTGCCTTAGTTTTTAACCCCCAGTTTATGGAACATAGGCTACAAATAATCTCACTAGGTTACAAAGGATATCCAAGTACAACCACAGAAGATATAGTAAGACCCATGCAGGCCCCCACAGATTTACACTTGGGCTGCAAATGTCCAGGATGCAAGGCATTCAGCATTCATGTAGAAGTGCCTAAGTGAAAGAAGCTGCCATAGATCTCTCAGAGAGGCATACGAAGATCTTCTCATGCTGTGTAAGTAAATGCCCCTCATCCTTTAGACTAGGTCATTCATAGCCCATGTGAAATGCTGAGCTTGGGACCCTGTTCTCTAAGACTCCCTGTCCTCAAGGTAATATCAGCCTTGGGCAGGGCATGCAATGTGGACAAGGGTCCCAGAGTCCCATCCCATCATAGCCACAGGAATTGGAGATGTCAATCCAGAGAAGACTGGGTTTGAGGAGGTAATTGCATAAAAGCCCTCAGCCTTGGCACACAGTAGGCATGATAAGCACCTGCAAAACCTGTAAGCAGACAAGTTAGTGGTGACAAAGGACAGGACCAGGATCAGCAGATAGGAGACATAAGGAAACACAGTTTAGATGATCAGTAAATAAGAACTTCCCAACAGTGGAATCATTCCTTTGGGCAGAACCAAATGTTGCTGACTACTGAATGTGTACACCAAGGCAGAACTCCAGCATGGGGAAAGTATAAGAACAGATAGTGTGGCATCCTTTAAGGGTTGGATTAGATGCACAAAATAAAAGAAGAATAAAGCAAACTCATCACTTGCTGAAGCCAAATCATGCTCCTGAAGGAAGTACACACACACACACTGAACCTTGACTTTGTAGGAGATAGGGGCCTAAGCCCACAGAATCCACAGAGTGGCAGAAACTACACAGTACTATCTCTTCCCTCTATCAGTAAAAAGTGCCAACTGCCCAACTGAAGAGGGCAGAATTAAAGTCTCTTTCAGGCTAACCCTTTCCATGCTGTACCCTCTCCTCCACCACAAAACTAGCAAACTTCAGGACCACTGGAAATCATTGGCTCACTGCTTGCTGCTACAGCATCTGCAGGATCTGGGTGGAACAACACTCAGAAGATAAGCAGCAGAGCACCACCAGAAACAGGAAGACTGCAGCAGGTCTGAAGTCCTGGTTTGGAGCCTTGTTGGATGTCCAACCAAACCTGCACAAGGAGGTCAACAGTTTTTTAAGAGTCCTTGCCTAGCAGAACAAACCCAGAAGCAGGGTGTTGCTTTCTCCAGGCTTGATTGTGAGGTCATCTTATCCATTCTGAGAAATCTCTGGTCACAATGGATAAGAAGTCTTCTTCATTTAGAGCTGCTTCAGACTTACCCAAAGGTTACATGTTGTAATTTTGACTTGTGATGTTGACCTTGTTTTCTATATTCCAAGAGGCTAAAAAACAGTAGAAAACATAGTCTTTCTTTTTTGCTCTCATAGAAATTAGACACTAAAGGTGAAAGGGACTTTGTAGATTAAATTTCTCATTTTAGAAATAGAAAAAAAAAAAAAAAACCTGAAGACTTAGGTGCTAGGGACCTGGTTTAGTGGCAAAGTTCTTGCCTAGCATGTGCAATACCCTGAGCTCAATCCCCAGTACCACACACACACACACACACACACACACACAAAAAAAAAAAAAAAAAAACAAAAACAAACTGAAGACCTATCCAACATGTACAGCAGTTTGATTAAAACCTGAATTTCTGACCACTGTTCTACAATTCCTATTCCAACCTTTGTCCAAATGTCCTACTTCCTGATCCTTTTCCCATCCTCACAGCCCTACTCAACCTCTTGCTAAATTTTCCATCTTCTCAGAGGAGGAGGTAGGAAGTGACAACAGTTCTCCAGCTGTGCTCAATGTATGGCATTTTGGTTTGCTAAAGTCTGCTAGTTGGCTGTTCTTCTAAATCTCTCATCTTAGGCCTTTGGAGTTCCCAACAGAATAAGTTAATGTTGTGAATGTGTTTCGCAAGCTGTAAAGCACTACACAAATATATGTTCTACTATTTTAGGATTTGAAATAATACAAAGTCTTTAAATCATGCTCTCATACATCATACCTCTGTGATACAAAGAGAAGACAGGAACAAATCCTAACTGAAGGAAAAAGAAGTTGACTGTAAAGATCTGGACAAGTGCTTCTTTCTTTCCCCCAGACCATGAGACCCACGGGGGCAGAGCCCATTTTGTGCTCCTTCCTTTGTTTCTCATTTTACACAGGGACAGCTCAGCAAAGAGCTGAATACATGGATACATGTTTCCTGAATACATGGATAAATTTCCACTTAAAAATCCTACTTCTAAGTAGAATATAACTGTAGAAATCTGCACAACCTCTCTCATACAAAAAGTACAGGAGAGGAAGGTGCAAAGATGTGGTCAAAGGATTCAGTAAGATGGTAGGAATAAATTTAAGAGATATACTGTACAACATGTTGACTACATTTAATAACAATGTACTATTTTCTTAAAAATCCACTGAATGTAGATTTCAACTACACTTTTGTTGTTTTCACCACAAAAAGATAACTATGTAAAGTAATGAATATGTTAGTTAGCTTGATTTTGCCATTCCAAAATTATACATATACTTTAAATATCATGGTATATGCAATAAACATACAATTTTAAAAAATATTTTTTAGTTGTAGATGGACACAATACCTTTATTTTATTTATTTATTTTTATGTGGTGCTGAGGATTGAAACCAGTGCCTCACACGTGCTAAGCAAGTGCTCTACCACTGAGCTACAATGCCAGTTCCAATATATACAATTTTTATTTGTCAAACTTATTTATTTATTTGTTTGTTTTGTGGTACCAAGAATGGAACCCAGGAGGGATCCAAGATGGCGGACTAGAGGGAGGCTGCATTCCTTGTCACTCCGTAACTCCGGTTTCAAGCAGAGGATATCTGTTTCTTGGTGAGGCAGTTTTTGTTGTTTATTGATTCTCTGGTGTTTACCCCATTTGTCTGCTGTGATGACCTGCAGTCTGCCAGCATATCGATGCTTTTTTTGAGTGCACATTGCTCACTGTCAGGCACCTGTCATCCGCCATTTGCCTGCCTCTGGCCGGTCCATCGCCTGCCTTTCATCTATCCATCACCCAACGCATGAGGTTCACCTTCCCATCGTCTGACAACAGTCAGCAAACTGATCGCCGACCACCAGTGGAGCACCAGCTGCCTGCTGTTGCCTGGAAGTTCACTGTTACAGTGCATGCAGGTTTGATATCACGTGGCTGCCGCCATTTTGAGACAACAGCCAGGCCCCATAGGACCCCTGGCCAGACTGACTGAGCCCCGTCTCCAGGATCCCTCAGCCTGACCGATCACTCCCTGCCTCTGGGCCCCTCACATCGACTGACTACTCCCTGCCGCCAGGACCCCCAGACCAACTGACTGCGCCCTGTCACCGGGACCCCAGACCGACGGATTGCACCCAGCCTCCAGGATCCCACAACCACACAAAACACACCTCTAGGACCTCCAGGACCCCTGCCTGACCAACTGCATCCTGCCTCCAGGACCTCCAGCTGATCACGTCCACACCCTGAGCTGCAGCTCCCCATTTGCCAACACATTTCAAAGCCAGAGCAGCCATCTTGGATAATCCTGGAAGCCGTAGCTCTGATCTTTAGGTGGGGCAAATCCCATCCTGAGACACCTGCTGGAGACTTGAAGCTCATTGTCAGGATCCAAAAAACTCCCCCAGAAAACTTCTAGACCTCATCAATGAATTCAGCAAAATAGCAGGCTATAAAATCAACACGCATAAATCTAAAGCATTTTTATACGCAAGCGACAGAACAGCTAAAAGGGAAATGAAGAAAACAACTCCATTTGCAATAGCCTCAAAAAAAATAAAATACTTGGGAATCAATCTAACCAAAGGGGTAAAAGATCTCTACAATGAAAACTACAAAACATTGAAGAAAGAAATTGAGGAAGACCTTAGAAGATGGAAAGATCTCCCATGTTCTTGGATAGGTAGAATTAATATTGTCAAAATGGCCATACTATCAAAAGTGCTATACAGATTCAATGCAATTCCAACTAAAATCCCAATGATGTACCTTACAGAAATAGAGCAAGCAATCATGAAATTCATCTGGAAGAATAAGAAACCCAGAATAGCTAAAACAATCCTTAGCAGGAAGAATGAAGCAGGGGGTATCGCAATACCAGAACTTTGACTATACTACAAAGCAATAGTAACAAAAACAGCATGGTATTGGCACCAAAATAGACAGGTAGATCAATGATACAGAATAGAGGACATGGACACAAACCCAAATAAATACAATTTTCTAATACTAGACAAAGGTGCCAAAAATATGCAATGGAGAAAAGATAGCCTCTTCAACAAATGGTGCTAGGAAAACTGGAAATCCATATGCAACAGAATGAAACTAAACCCCTATCTCTCACCCTGCACAAAAATCAACTCATAATGGATCAAGACCTCGAAATCAGACCAGAGACCTTGCATCTTATAGAAGAAAAAGTAGGTCCAAATCTTCACCTTGTTGGCTTAGGATCAGACTTCCTTAACAGGACTCCCATAGTACAAGAAATAAAAGCAAGAATCAACAACTGGGATAGATCCAAACTAAATAGCTTTCTCTCAGCAAAGGAAACTATCAGCAATGCGAAGAGAGAGCCTACAGAGTGGGAGAATATCTTTGCCACTCATACTTAAGATAGAGCACTAATTTCCAGAATATATAAAGAACTCAAAAAACTCTACACCAAGAATACAAACAACCCAATCAACAAATGGATTAAGGATATGAACAGATGTTTCACAGAAGAAGATCTACAAGCAATCAACAAACATATGAAAAAATGTTCACCATCTTTAGTAATAAGAGAAATGCAAACCAAAACTACACTAAGATTCCATCTCACCACAATTAGAATGGCAATTATCAAGAATACAAGCAACTATAGGTGTTGGAGAGGATGTGGGGGAAAAGATACACTCATACATTGCTGGTGGGGTTGCAAATTAGAGCAGCCACTCTGGAAAGCAGTGTGGAGATTCCTTAGAAAACTTGGAATGGAAACACCATTTGACCCAGCTATCCCACTCCTCAACCTATACCCAAAGGACTTAAAATCAGTACACTACAGAGATACAGCCACATCAATGTTCATAGCTGCTCAATTCACAATAGCCAGACAGTGGAACCAACCTAGATGTCCTTCAATTGATGAATGGATAAAGAAACTGTGGTATATATATACAATGGAATATTACTCAGCTATAAAGAATAATAAAATTATGGCATTTGCAGGCAAATGGATGAAATTGGAGAATATCATGCTAAGTGAGATAAGCCAATCTCAAAAATCCAAAACACAAATGATCTCACTGATAAACGGATGATGACACGTAATGGGGGGTAGGAGGGGGGCAAGAATGGAGGAAGGAGCGACTGTATAGAGGGAAAAGAGGGGTGGGGGGGAAGGAAAAAATAACAGAATGAATTAAACATCATTACCCTATGTAAATGTATGACTACGCAAATGGTATGCTGTTACTCCATGTACAATCAGAAACATGTATCCCATTTGTTTACAATAAAAATAAATTAAAATTAATTTTTTTTAAAAATATTATATTATATAATGTTAAAAAAAAAAAGAATGGAACCCAGGGATACTCTACCATAGAGCTATATCCCTGGCCTTTTTTATTTTTTTATTTTGAGACAGGGTCTTGCTAAGTTGCTGAGGCTGACCTCAAACCTACAATTCTCCTTACCTCAGTCTCCCAAGTTGCTGGGATTATAAGTGTGCACCACCACACTTAGCTTTGTCAATTTTAAAAATTGATTTATTAAACAAAATTTTAGGTCAGTCACAGTGGCATACACAAGTAATCCCAGCAGCTCAGGAGGCTGAAGCAGGAGGATCCCAAGTTCAAAACCAGCCTCAGTGGCCTATAACCAAAGGACTTAAAATCAGCATATTACAGAGATACAGCCACATCAATGTTCATAGCTGCTCAGTTCACAATAGCCAGATTGTGGAACCAACCTAGATGTCCTTCAATTGATGAATGGATAAAGAAACTGTGGTATATATATACAATGGAATATTACTCAGCCATAAAGAATGATAAAATTATGGCATTTGCAGCCAAATGGATGAAATTGGAGAACATCATGCTAAGTGAGATAAGTCAATCTCAAAAAACCAAAGGATGAATGATATTGCTAATAAGTGGATGATGACACATAATGGGGGGTGGGAGGGGTTAGTGTTAGGGTTAGAGTTAGGGTTAGGGAGGGGGGCAAGAATGGAGGAAGGAAGGACTGTATAGAGGGAAAAGAGGGGTGGGAGGGGTGGGGGGAAGGGAAAAATAACAGAATGAATCAAACAACATTAACCTATGTAAATTTATGATTACACAAATGGTATGCCTTTACGCCATGCACAAACAGAGAAACAACATGTATCCCATTTGTTTACAATAAAAAATAAATAAAAATTTAAAAAAAACAGCCTCAGCAACTTAGCAAGGCCCTAAGCAACTTAGTGAGACCCTGTCTCAAAATAAAAGGACTGGGGATGTGGCTCAGTGGTTAAGTGCCTCTGGGTTCAATTCCTGATACAAAAAAAAAAAAAAAATTTAAGTGCAGGTAATAAGAGTAATAGGAATGTAATGGTATGACTTTTGGGAAATTTCCTTACCTTCCCTTTCTTAAAAAGCACCTAAATCACCCCAACACCATAATTGTTCTTCCAGCATCCTTGGATAGTTCAGCTCTCCCCCTGAGCCAGAGCTATGGCTCCTCTGAAGACAGGAGGCAGTCTCAGGTAGGACCAGGTGAGGTGATCCCTGCATGAGCTTCTGGACAAGGTGGTAGGGCTCTTTGATCTCTTCAACCCTTTGGAACCAAGGCATAGAAGCCAACTTGTCTACTTACCCTCAGGGAAAATCTCTTCTTCACCTTTGGGCCTGACAACAGCCCTGCCTACTTTAGGAGCAGCAAGGTTGCTTCAGGCGGTTCTGGATTTAAACTCAGGAGACCTATAGGTTTCCAATGTGCCTCTATGTGACCTTATTAGAAAGAAATGGTGGTATCAAATATGAGGGTCTGTACTAAAGGAGAGCTCTCTTCAGAATCTTAGGTGCCCATAGAGCAAAAAATTGGAAAGAGAGATCACAGCAGCCCTTCAAACAGCCTGGGGCCCAGGGCACAGCACAGATGAATCAGGGAACATGCTCACCAGCCCTACCCCACAGGTTCAGTTGACCAGAACCTAAGTATAAGGCAAATGGGCAAAGAGAATGCCAGGGGCCAACAGATACCCCACCCACCAGAAGTCCAATCTGAAAGGCACAAAACATAGAAGGTAGGACACCAGAATTTCATTTCTACTACCACAAGGAGGGGTCCATAGACCAGGGTCCCAATTCATTCTTCAAATATGGTCAATTTCCATCACTATATTTGTTGACATAGATGGCAAAGGGCCCTGCAGGAAAGGAGCTTGGGTGAATCCTATTGAATTAACAGTATCTGCACCAGCATGACATGCCCCGGCACCAAGTGAAGCAGGAGTAGGGCAGGAATCCACTGCTATGTTGCCTACCACGTGGTAGTTTACCAGGAAGGTCTTACATCCTAAAATGACACTTAGCCCTTGCTGCAGGGATGCAGGTCTCAGTTACCATTTTACCATTTAAAGAGTTAGTTATCAGGAAGGAAGAACAAGTAAGGCCAGGACAGATGGGGCTTGCAGGAACTACAAAGCCTGGTAAGTAGAGTAAGAAATAAAACATCCACCTGAATATCTATGATGATACAGTAGTTAATGGCAGTTTTACCCGTCTACCTCCACAGTTAGCCCCAACTTAACAGCACACAGCCCATAGTATCCAAGAACAGATTCCCCTCAAGTAGCCCACATACAGCAGAGTCTGGCCCTTCTCAACCCTCACTTATAAGAGGAAAGGGCCCCATTCAGAAATGCAAGACAGATGAGAAGAGGAAGAAAAGTACCCCAATACGATCTCCTAACAGATTCCTACGCACATATACAGGGAGGGATGACATGTCCCAGGAACTCCTAAAATCTTTGCCTTAGAACTGGCTGGGCATGGTGGCACACACCTGTAATCCCAGCTGCTCAGGAGGCTGAGGCAGGAGGATCACAAGCTCAAACTAGCCTCAGAGACCCTGAGCAACTTAGTGAGACACTGTCTTAAAATAAAAATAAAAAGGTCTGGGGAGATGACTCAGTGGTTACATGTCCCGGGTTCAATCCCTAGTACTAACAACAACAACAACAACAACAAAACTCGAACTAATTTTGCAGGAAGCCACCCATGACTTGTATGAGAACCAAGCATAGCTGGGCCATTAACCAGGAAAATCTGGTCTTAGGAACTCTCAGTTATTAATAACTGATCAAGACTGCCTGAATCAAGTGGTTATCCTGCATTAGTTCACCTCTGAAGTTCAAATACAAGCAGGGATGTGGGAGTGACCCACTAGAGCCAAATGGCTTGCTTACCTCCACCCTCCATCCTATTTTTCCTGGAAGAAGCTCCTACCCATCCCTTTTGATCTGTACCAATATAAATAAGCAAGCACGGGCTCCTTCCTTTGTTAGAGCCAGACCCTTCTAGATGGCTCAATCAGTCATGCCCCTTCTCTTAAGATAATTCTATTTTCTGTCATTATTTCTGATAAATAAATTTCAGAGCTTTTATTTTGCAGCCAGCCCATCCCTCTTACAGGAATCCTTTCCCTTGCCCATGCAGGACATGTGGTGAGAAACTCAGAGGAAGAATTTTAGGAAAGAAAACAGAAACATTATCCACTGCTTTGTTCTTTGGCTCACAAATTAGTCCAAAGCCTGACTCTACTTTTAATAATCACCTAGTTTCTCCATGTCTAAAGCACCCAACAAACACTTAAAACACTTTCTTTAAAAACTAGAATTTCTTAACTAAAAGAATAAAATATGGGGGCTGGGGATATAGCTCAGTTGGTAGAGTGCTTGCCTCAAAAGCACAAGGCCCTGGGTTCAATCCCCAGCACCACCAAAAAAAAAAAAAAAAAAAAAGAATAAAATTTGGGCTGAGATGGTATAGCTCAGTGGTGGAACATTTGCCTACCATGTGTGAGACCCTGTACCCAATCCTGAGCACCACAAAAATGATAATAATACCAATAAAAATGATGATGTGACTCTAATTCCTAGTTTTCAGAAAAAAATATGGACAGAGGAATGTCCTAAATGACATCACAGGGATGCAATCAGCATAGTCCAGATTAAGAGAAACTACAGGACAAATAGTATTGTCCGGTAGGGTTTTTTTTCACTTTCTCTCTTTTTTTTTTTTTTTTTTTTTTTTTAACTAAGAATTGAACCCAAGGGTGCTTTATCACTGAGCTACATCCCCAGTCCTTTTTAATTTTTTTCTTAAATTATGAGACAGGGTTTCACTAAGTTGTTGAATCTGCAATCTCCTGTCTCAGTCTCCTGAGTTTCTGGTATTACAGACATGCACTACCACACCCAGCTTGACACAGTTCTCTAAGACATAAATTTCAAGAGGAAAAAAAGGAGAGGGAGTCTATAGGTTTAAATGAACTGGAGAGATATATCAGACAAATGTATTATGATTCAAACAAACTTACTGTAAAAATAAATTCAGAAGACACAGAAAAATGGAACAATGACTCAATATTTGCTGAGAATAAGAAGGGATTATTGGCTTGGGATATAGCTCAGAGGCACAGCACTTGCCTAGCATGTATGAGGCCCTATGTTCCATTCCAAGCACCACGAAAAAAGAAGAAATTCGTAACTATTTAAATATAATTATGATATTGTGGTTATCTGATATTGTGCCCTTATTTCTTGGAAATACTCATGGTGAAATGTTGGGATATCTGGAATTTGCTTCTGTGGGAAGTAGGGGGTAAGGGAGATAGATAAAACTGATTGGCCTTGAGTTGATGATAGCTGTGGCTAAGCAATGGAAACATAGGAGTTTATTAGACTATTCTTTTATGTATGTTTAAAATTTTCTATAGTAAATATATAGAGATATAGACATATATACATATGGATATGTATACATACACATACACATATACACACATATATGTACACATACATGTATCTCCTCTCTCCTCCTAATCTCTCCATTATAAATTCTTTTTAATCAAAAAGAATCAGTCCTACTAATGCTGAGACCACTATATTACCAAAGGTATCTCTTCTACCCTGGCAAGAAATGCAAAAGTGGCTGGGTAAGCTAGAACATGCCTATAATCCCAGCTACTCAGGAGGCTGAGGCAAGACAATCACAAGTTTGAGACCAGCTTGGGTAACTTAGTGAGACCTGGTCTCAAAATAAAATTTTAAAAAGAGCTGGGGATGTATCTCAATGGTGGCGTGCCTGTTTGGCATGCATAAGGCCCTGGGTTCAATCCCTACTACTGAGAAGTGTAGAGGAGGGAAGAGGGAGAAAAAAAAATGCAAAAGTGGCTGGCCCCTTGGGTTAAAATTTTAACATCATGACCACGCAGATGTGAAATCACTTTAGTGTACATTTCATGACATGCCCTCCCTGAAAACGCAGCCACTGTGGTCAAACAAGGTCACTAAATGATAAAGGATTATTATTTACAAACCCTGAAATAATGTCTTTCATTTTATCTTTACAAATTTATCCCAGATTTTTCTACAGCCTGATAGTTAGCTGATATAGCAAGTACCAGACCAAAGACACTATGTCTGATAAATCCATTTTGAGCAAGGAAATTTTGGTGTGGTTCTCAGATCAGCCTTGCCCACCTTCCAGATTCTCTGTGCCCAGCTGACTTTAGCTCAAGATGTCTCTGTGGCATATGGTCTAGAACTGAGTTGATCACGAATTTTGATGGCAATGAGGGAAAGATGGTTCCACCTGGCTTTGTCCCAACTCTTTCCCAGCCTCCTGCACTAAGTCTTGTGTTATATTCATTATTCTTGCCAGTGTAGATCACACTTCTCATTTAATTCCTCTCCATTTCTACCTCTGCTAACCCCATCATTTTTCCAGGAAGCCTTGGGTCTCTCCCTCTCCTGAAGCCTAGCTCTGCCTCTCCACTCTTCCCACTTGACAATCCTTCTGTAAGAACTGTGAATTTGACTTTTCTCAGACACTAAGGTGCCCCATCTCTCTTAAAGTTCTTCTATAATTCAGTTCTTCAAGGGCTATGTGACCAATAGACTCTGAGTGCTAGAGGATAGAGAAGTATCATATACCCTTCCATAACCTCCATGAAGTTAAGCCCAATGTTGGACCTTGATATCTGGTAAACATTCCTTACCTGATTGACTGAAATGTCAGAACATATTTGAGCCCACAGGGCTGGTATAGAGTAGACAGACTACCACTGGTCTATATGGCTCTTCTGTGCAATTTTTAAAAAGACACTTTCTTGGGTACAGACAAGGTTCTATCCTGATCTGATTGCGTGTCATGGTTGTATGTATAGGTAAAATCTCATCAACCCCACCATATATTAGGCCCATTTCCATAAAAAATGAAGAAATGAATGAATGAATGAATGAATGAATGAATGAATGAAAGATACCACTTCCTCTATCAGGATGTAGCCCATACCAAGGCATACAGCTTGGAGCGTGAAACCTGGGACAGAGTTCAGCCTTCTCCTAATCTGGCACTCCTTGAGAAAGGCAGTCTATATAACTGTATGTATTGACCCTGAGACCAGAAACAAAAAGTTCTTCCTTCAGACACCCAGTGGCCAAAGTTCCCTTCATCCAAATGGGCTAAGAGGCAATACTATGGTTGTGGTAGCATCACTACTCATGGGATTCAAGTTAAGCTCTTCAGTGGCAAATGCTGGGGCCGCCCCCTCACACAGTCAAGTCATCTCAGTATGAGGATGAAAAGACTAATTCAGCCTGGGGTGACAAGATGTAATATGGCAGTAAGAAAGAACCAGAATTCAGGTCCCTCAGAACCTCAGTTTTGTTCCCTTCTGGGGTTAGAAAAATGATTACTCCTTTACCTGACCCCCTACCTACCTCCTTAAGCTTTCTGCCTGTTCCAAAATCTATAGTGTTGCTAGAAACAAATATGTTTTTGCTCAAATATGCCAATGCTCTTTCCTGAATGTCCAGAGGCACATGCCACAGGGCTTTTTCCTCCATCAATGTTCAGCAGCATCTCAGAAAAGAATATGCTAAATTTGGTATCAGGTACCTGAGATGCTCTGATGAGAGGAAGTAGAAGCCATTCCAATACTGAGAGAAAGACCATGCAGTTGTCTGCTCGGCTGAGGTGCTGGGATAAGCCAAATATCAACTGGAAAAGTAAATTCCACCTCCTAAGGGTCCCCAGTCCAGCATTGATGACAAAGAGCTAGTTTACCTCCTAAGCCTGATAGTCATGGGACAGTCCCACGTGTGAGCCTTGCCCACAGTTAGGTGAGAAATTGTGTGACTGCTAAATCTAGCAGGATTCCATAGTTTCCGCAGCAATTTATGATCTGCCCTGAAGCAGGATGCAGAGATGGAGTAGAAACAAAACACTGAAAAGAAATATGAGCAGTATACATCAGGCTCCTTCTTCTCCTTTTAAGCTTGCCCAAATCTTTCCAAAATTTCATGTTTGGCTCTAAAACATCTGATAAATTACAAGCAGAGTATCCTGTTTGGTTTCCAAAAGAGAAATGGGAAATTCCCCACATAGAGAGCTCCCAGTAACAAGGTGTTTTTCCATTCAACTGTAGAAGCTTTTCCTTGGAGGGAGAGCACTAAAGCTTGGGCGAGTTTCCCTCAAGCTAAAACCCAAACAGTAACTCAACACGCAGCAAGATGACAGTGTTTGCAGAGCTAAGAGCCATGTGCTACCCAGCTGCATTACTCTAATAGCTAATGTAAAATGGACAAATTTTACCTCTAAAAAGGATGCTCACAGGCTGGCTTGATTTGCGACAGGTTTTAGGCTACTAAAACTTTCAATTACTGTTAGTTATCTAAGAACATAAAACATAAGGAAATAAACACATAAGTGACACAGCTGGGCAGCTGAAGAGCAAAAATTATGCTCCCTCAGAATTTATGTGCTTCCATACAGAAAAGACAAAAAAACAACATTTATCGACAGCCACATCTGGACTGAAAACCACCCCCTAAGGGGGGATTGCTATTCTCCAGAACTATTTAGTATAAAATAATGCTTTCCATTTAATCCTGCATAGATCTTGGGTAGTTTTCCAGAGTTTTCAGTCTACTGACTTACATATTGATATTCCATTCCACTGCATTCATTGCAACTTGATTGTTTTGCAGATCCTGGGTTGGCAAACATTTAAAACAAGCAGTATCACAGTATTTGATCAGATATGCTCTGTTTAAAACATTCTATGTGGGTTTCAGCTCTTCTATTGGTTTGAGGTGGTAATCTAAATCATTAGGCAGTGAAAGCATATCTGTTGCTAGAAAATTCAACAGCATTTGTTTCACCTGAAAATAATTCACTAAGCCTTGGTGAAAGCACATGACCCTGTTGGTATTGCTGAGCCTACTGGTGTCAAGTGGGCAATTTTCCTTTCCCCAAAAATGTTTACAGCCACTAAATGCCTAAGGAAAGCATAAGACCAAGTCATGGTTCAACTATTTCCATCTCTCTCTGTTCTTCGCAGTGACACTTATCTTTCCTGACAGCCACTCCCATTGTGCTCTTTCTTTGGCCCAACACAATGGACACATATGCAGACACTGGCAGACGGGGAGGACGTTTTCCATCTCACTGCTCCCTTGCTCAGGGAGACCAGGCTAAGGTTACATAAGCCCCTCATGAGCGGTTGGGCGCCAGCGTCAGGGGGGAAAGAATTTGGGGTTCGTGACGGAGTATCGGTCTGCAGGCCCCGACTGACCCTGGACTTGCCATCTTGCCCTGCCAAGGCGGAGTGACTGGAAATGAAGGGCCGCTTCCTGCGATCACCCAGCTCACGCCAATCTGGCAGGGCTCAATGTGGCTGGACGTCAAACCTCGCTGTCCACTAGATCGTAGGATCCCAGGCCCCAGTCCCAGCCTCAGGCTGCAGTTCCCCGCCCCCAGGGCGCCAAGAGGCGCACTCACTTGCCGGGACCCGGGCGGGGGCCCGGGCCTGAAACCGGTGGTCCTGCGGTAGCCCGCGCAGCGCCAGACGTGGGGAGCTGTCCGCCGCCGGCTGGTGCTGAAGGCGTCTTCCCTGCACCGGGGCCCGGACCGGGGCCGGGGCCTCCAGGCGGCAGTGGACCGTCGCCAGCGCCACCCTCCAAACTGGCCTCGTTACCCATGGTGGGCAGGCGGGCGGGCAGGGTCGGGGTCACACTACGCCCGGGCCGGCGGCTCCCGGGCGGTGCTCACACTCTAGGCGCCGCCGCCGCCATCTCCGAGATCGGCTCACGCCGCCGCCTGTCTCTGCGCATGCGCGAGTCGCACACCACCCTCACTGCACACCCCCGCCCCCATCAAACACACGCGCGCTCCCGCTAGCCCGCGAAGACTCGTGTCCACGCGTCAGCCTCGGGGTCGCCGGGAAAACGCCGCCGGCGCCCGCGCATGCGCCCTCCGGGTCAGACACAACGGGCGCGTGCTAACTGGATCTGGGAGGGGTCTGGCAGCAACATTACTTGAGACCGGTATGAAGGGTCACTGACCATTGGAAGCGCCGAGGGGGCGTAACGCTGTGCCTTTCTGGAAACAGTGACACTTTCTGTCCACTGAAGCTTGGAGTGGGGACTCGCCTTTAGGTGGCGTGGAGCGGTCATCGTGAGGACAGGCCTCAGAGAGAGGGCCCAACCGAGTGTGGTCTCAAAGGATACATACGAGTTGAAAAGGCAAATGAACAAGTATGTCTGAGGCACAAGATCGTTGAAGGAAGTCGAGAGAGGGTGCTGGGTGGTAGGACTGGATTGTGAGGTTCTCAAAAGGGGGGGGCAGGAAGAGGGCAAAGACCATCCAGATATCAATGTAGGAACCATCTGAGATTTTCACTGAGGCCCCATCCCACAGAACTGGAGTGTTAGGAAGTGCCCTTGAGAAAGATGGAAGGTGTGTCAGGGCGGGCCTAAAACAAGCTGGAAGACCACCTCATCAGGCTCTGGGACAGTGACCTTGGGGATGGATAGAAGAGGAGTTGATGTTTCTCAGAAACTGAGCTGTGGCCCCTAGGGACCGTCTAAATAAGGAACTGCAGGTTTCCTCTGCATTAATCTGAGACCTCACCAATTAATTTTCCACTCCCCCTCTGCCCCTTACCAGTGTTAAGGCTTCTCACACAAGCCTCGGGTATTTTCCTGAGGGAAAATATTTCCTAGAAGATCCAGACTATATTCCAAACCATTTCTGGCTTGAGTAATTTGGTCCCATTTACAAACCCATTTAATTCTCCTAATATCACATGGGATGTCAGCAGTTCTGATCTGACCTGGAATAATCAGAGATCCAAGTGAGTACTGATGGTCAGGGACAAGAAGTACGCTGTCAGTTATGGGAGGGAGGCCCAGGGCCTTCTCCGAAGCATTCTGAGCTGCTCTTCCCAAACTCTGGAATGCAGCAGGTAAGATAAATAAGAAATTCAGAGCCCCTACTTAATGGTGTTTTCTTCTGACCTTAATATCTGCTGCCTTTCAAGCATGCTGCCTAGACTTGCTGGGACTACTGGGATAAGGAGAGCTTCTCTACCTGTTATGATAGTCCTTGCTTTGTATTTCCTCCTGTGCTAAAGGGTATTTGATTAAGCTTTATGAATGTCTGGTGACTGCATATGCACATTTAGGCTCCACTGGTCCACATGCCAGCCCTTCCCCTGTGTAGATGGGGACTTTGGGTTCACTGAGCCTCCATTTCCTGGTGCAAACATTAGAATATTAGCATCCCCTCTGGTAAGGGTGGAGTGACTGATGTAGATCAAACACAAGGACAAGTGCCTGGCATGCACATGCCAATTATATTATTGTCTGTCCTATGGTGGTCTGGGATTTGGGGGTTTGGTGCCATACCTTTCACATACAAGCACTATGAACAGGTCAGCAGCCTGACCTTGTCCCAACCCAGCCTATTCTGGTTTCACTACCACCAGTCAGTATGTGTTGAGCTACTTGAAAGGGGGAAAGGACTTTTTTTTTTCCTTGTGGTAATGGCGATTGAACCCAGATGCACTTTACTACTGAGCTATATCTGGCCCTTTTTACTTTTTGAGACAGGGTTTCACTAAGCTGTCCAGGCTGGTCTCATACTTGCGATTCTCCTGCCTCACATCTTCTAGAGTTGCTGGGATTATAAGCATGTGCCACCATGTCCAGTTAAGATGTTATTTTTTGTTTTTGTAGAAAACACAGGAGATGTGGCTTTCCATAGATTCAAATCAACATACCCTGGTTCCTGTGGGAGTAATTAGCCCTACCCAGCCAGCAGGTCTGGGGAGTTGCCTTCCTAAGATTGGATTTCTGACTATCAACAGACCTCCAGGGTCTTTGTTGCTTTGGTGAGAACAAAGCACAGTGAATCCAGGAGGACATGGAAGTGAGTTAGCGATGATCTTCCTCTCTCAATTCCATTTCCTCTTAAGGAGCATCCCCAGGAACACACCTGCCTTATCTACTTCCACCCCTGACATTCAGTCCAGGGATTTCTACTGACCATGGGAAGGTGCTGGCCTCTGATTGTCTGGAGCTCTGATTCAGTCATTTTTATTCTCTTTCTAAAGGGCATTTCCTTCCTCTTGATCTATATTGGGCTCCTCAATAGATCTTTGTCTGACTTTTCCTATCATCTGGGCTGGCCTTCAGCAGGACTTCAGGGACTGATAGTTGGATTTGGTTCTCCATGCTGCTCTGAGCGTTTCCCTCACCTGCACTTCTTAGGGAATCCAGCAACCACCAGGTTTAAAGTTACCCCAGAAAGAACTTTGGTTATACCTCCTGCATCAGCATATTTAGGCTACTGATGTAATAAGTAGCAGGGAGAATGGTGAGGATGCATTCACTTTTTTCTTATGGAAGGGTTATTCATGAGCTGTCCTCATTCATTTAGAGGATTCACTAACTTCAGCAGTCTTCATAGCAGTTAAAAAACAAATCTCACAGTTTGTGCAAACCAGCTATGTGGCATATCTGGGTACCATTCCTTCCTAGGTCCAGCTGCTGCCCCAGGATGGTCTTGGACAGGATGGACTTGGAGACCCTGCAAGAGTTTAGCAGGGTCTATCCGAAGATATCTTCTTTCCACTAGGCATGACATGTGACATGTTACTTTCCAAAAGTAATTTTGGAAAGGCCAGATAGGAGGAGACCCAATCTACACTAAGAGGGAACTTATGGTTGGCTTTGTATTACTAGCTTCTCCAACTTGTACTCTCAGACACTTGGAAAAGACCAGAGGGAAAATGGGATAATTAAAAATTCACCCAGGTAGGAAAAGGCCTGATTATTTTAGTCACTGGAAGGCAAATCTTGGGGGAATAAGGAGATAGCAGGACCTCAGGAGCTATACTCTGAGTCCTTCTGGACCAAGGACAAACAAGGTGAAATGTAGAGGAAGGGGAGGAAGGAGTGAGCTCACACTCAGGCTTTCCTATTTCTCCCACAATCCATTTCACCCTGTGCTGATGCTTTCAGCATGGCCACTGGTACAGGGAGATTCAGGATCCAAATATGAAGATTCCTATGGTAGTGAAAAAGAATGACAAACTTTGCGAGCAAAAACAGGAGACCAAAGATGGTTGAGAATGAGGAAGGATGGCTGAGGACAGTTCCAGATAACATTGTCCAAGCTTTGGACCATTCCAGAGAGGCTGGGAAAGTTGGTTCCTATCTACAGAGCTGTCTGAACTCTTTTTGCTATCATGATGCCTCAGCCTGTCATATGAGAAGCGATATGAGAAGCAACTGAGGAAATTGACTCTCTGCCTCCACCCCTCTTTTGGGAGGGAGAAACAAAACTAAAGAGGAAGGAAGGAAGCCCAAAGAAGCAAAGCCTATCCCTCCAGGCTGAAGTTTATTGGCACCACCCACTAACATGGGGAATCAGACAGTTCCCTAAGCAAGCCTAAGGCTGGCATGAGGCCATGAACAAGACATCTGATCTTTGCCCTTCTCAGGAGCCCACCTGGACTGGCCTGAACAACCTCACTTTGTATACTATAGTCTTAAACTGGCCATGGTTTTTGGTAGAGCAGAAAAAAGGAATAAGGCTAGAAACTATAGAATTTGCTTGTTGCCTTGCCAGCATAATTCCTTTCCTGTTTCAATGTGAAAACCTTTACTCATGATAAAAATAGCGAGAAAACATCATCAGAAATGTTTATCGCCAGCCTAACCCCACCACCCATGCATTGCTCTCAATAAGGCTTAATTAGCCCATTGCTATTAGAGTTATACATGTCTGAAGGCTTGTTATGACAAGATAAAATAATGAAACTATGGTTTCTCCAAGTTGTAAGCATTCAAGTCAAAACATGCTGTTTTTCTTGCCCCTCTGTATTCCCCAGACAGGCCTTTGGGATGACTCTGCTGATCTCACTCATGCCAACACACATTCAGCCTTCTTAAGCCAATGCATACCCACCTCCTACTCAGTGCCAGACCCAGAGAAGACTGTGGAACCTGCCCTTGAGGACCTCTGTTTGCAGGAAAAGAGACAGGCATTCGAATAATTTCTAACTATAGAAAATTCCACCTGAATCTCTATTGTGACTCCCCTCCACCCTGCACTAGGATCCCAATTCCCATGGAGTGCCCTCTGTTCCATGGATGGGAACAGGCCCAGGTGGAAATCGTCCTATGTCCTCTCCTGACCAGCCATGTGTCTTACCCCAGGCAACAGAGGATAAGATTTGACAGTTCAGGGGGAGGAGCTTGGTGGCCCCTTCATCAGGCTCACTTTATGTATCTTTCTTCAGGAACATATTTAAAATTCCCCTTCCTCCTGACCCCTCTGTGGATCTCCTACTACAAATGCAAGGGCATTACTGAAAATTACCTTTACCACCAGAGATCTCAGCCCATTTGGACATAGCCCTTCTCTCCACTGAGTTCCATCTATGTCCTGATCAGAATGGATTGTAGTAGGACTTGTTTGCTCTGTCATCTTTACTGAGTGCCCAGGCAGCTCCCAGGAAATTCCATAACAACTCCTGCCTTCCAAGACAGTAGGACAGAATGGGGCAGGGGTTAAGACTATGATAGTGAAGCCAAACCCTGTGGCAAGTAGAAAGGTCTGCCAGGAAAATTTCAATTTAGTTAAATTTGACTGACACTTTTTGAGCCCTAGGATGAGGACAGTTCTGTGGTAGACCTCAAAGATAGAACAAGAATCAAGATAGTTGAACCTACTCATCTTCACTAAACCTATGATCTCCGAATCTGGTCTTTGTCTACTGCTCAAACCAGACCCGGAACCCACTCCCTGCAGTGGTGGGTGTGGCCACAGCATCACTAAGTCAGGCTATGCAAACTAAAGTTGCACTCTCAGCATCAGGGTTATCTGAGGAGAAGCCTCCCTGGCTCCTCCAGGTTCTGGGCTAGGTGGGAGCAGGTATCAGGTGGGTAGCAACAGCTGGGTTACCACTGCTATTTATATATTAATAACCTCTCCATTTGGGAAGTGTGGTGTGGGCATCAGCTTTCCAGGAAGGCAGTCTTGCTGCAAAAAGCCAACAGTGTAGGCTGGGCAAAGGACATAACACATCTGCTACCAAAAGAGCAGAAAGGGACTAGGGTTGTAGCTCAGTGGTAGAGTGCTTGCCTAGCATGTTAAGGCACTGGGTTCAATCACCACCACCACATAAAAATAAAGTTTAGTTGTCCATCCACAACTAAAAATATTTTTAATTAAAAAAAAAAAAGGGCAAGTGTTCAACTGAGCTGTCCTCTCCCTAAAACCACCATCTTTGATAATGCTAATTATCTCACCCCCACTTCCCAGCTCTGCTCTGGGATCTTCTTGAGACTCACAGAATGGGTTATGTCCCTCTTCTAGCCCTGCTTGATCCTGAGCCTCTGAGAAGGCTAGAGTTCCAAGAATGAGCTAATGTGCTGCCTGGGACCCAATACAGGGCTTGAGGGGCACAATGGTTGCTGAGTTAGAGTCCCAGGCAATGCTTCCTTAGGCTCTCATTTGTACTGTAATCACTACACTGCATTGAGTGTAGAGGAAAGCAGAGCTCCCCGCCATCACCACCCCATCTGATCCTCAAACACAAAACTACATTCCTTCAGCATTCTCCATGCCCAACTCCTTACTTAGCCCAACCAGGATGGTGTTCCTCTGAAGGTGAGTTCAAATAGGCCAAGGTGGTCCTCTCCTCTAGGCATGCCCAGAGGTAAGCTGTTGTCAGCCTCAAAGTCCCCCTCCCCCTTTTCTGCTGTCCTGTCCTGAGCAGGAGCCAGTCCCTTTCTACATTTTTGTCACATAGGTACTAAGAAGGGAGTGATCCTGTATCACTATCACTGGGTCCTGTATCACTTTTTATCACCTAAAAAGGGAGTTGACCTGGTCTGAGCTCCTGACCATTTTGGCAGACTCCAAACTTGGGCTTTGTCCTCTATATCCTGACACTCTACTATCCTAATTCTATTAAGAAAGAAAAAAACAGCCCTCATCCCTGGCCTTAGAAGTCCTGACCAGCTGCCAACTGGATGTTTCCTCCTGTTTCAGTGTGTGTCTGGAGCGTGGAGACAAGTTTTGGTAAACATATTCCTGGGGCTTCAAGGTGCCCCCGATTTGAGGATGGATCCAAGGAAAGAGTCAGTCACCAGCTAGCTGCCCCATCCCCATTTGCTTCTAGTGCCATGTTCTTCCCCAGGGGCACAGTATAGGAAACCCAACCGCAGGGCTGGATGCACCTAGCCACCATGGAGGACTCTCCAGATCTCACAGTAGCCTATTAAGTTAAACCCGCCTTCAACCTTAGAAGTTTTCGAGTTAGAAGAATTAAACAAGCAGAGTTCTCAAGCTGGGCACCCAAAGACATGAAGCCAGAAGGTAGGCCAAAGGTAAGGTGAGGAACTGCGAGGTAAAGGACGAATTCTCCTCAGTCCCCACCACCCACCGCGGGCCCACCCGTCTCCGCCCCCGTCCCTACTTTGGTACCGGAGATGGAACCCAGGGTAGCTTTACCTCTGAGCTACCCAGTCCCTCCCTCCCTTCCTCCCCTCATTCCTTCTTTCCTTCTCTCTTTCTTATTTATTTACTTATTTATTTATGGAGACTGGGTCTTGCTAATTTGCTGATGCTGGCCTCGAACTTTCAATCCCAAGTCGCCGGGATTACAGTGGTGCGTCACTGCGCCCGGCCAAGGTCAGATTCTCACTGGTTCCCAAATACATATATCTGAAATTTCAAGGTTTGCTGTTTGAGGCCCCAGGAGATGAAGCCATCCGAAAACCAAGCCGTCTTTTCCCTGCTGGCTTCCCTTTCCCGAGAACCGCCACTGTGAATGACACGTTCTGAACCCCAGCTACATTTGCTCTGACAGCGTAGCGGAAATGGAGAGAAAGCGGGCCTAGGGTCAGGCTCGACTGGGCCACAGTCCCACGAAGCCCCGCCCTTCTCAAGCTTTTACCGGGTCTCCTGCAGTCTCAACTTTTCTCGCCACGGGTTCCACCCAGCCTTCCGCAGGTTTTAGCTCCGCCCACAGGTTGGCCTCTCTCAGCTCGTTTTTCGGTTGCGGGAGGCGATGTTAACCCCACCCTCGGCTCGCCTCTCCAGTCCGCTCACCGCTAGCTGCTTAGTCCTTTAGCGCCACCTCCTGAGAACCTGCGGACACTGTACCCCCGGCTCTGGCCCAGAGCGGCTGACAGACCACTCTGCTTGGGGGAGAGCCAGTACCAATGTTGAGAGCTGATCTATTCTGCCTGACGACCTGGTCCTGCTCACACGGAGCCCTCCACAGGGACATGGACAGACCAACTTTGCCTATCTCAGCCGAGACTCAAGAGTCTCCTTCACCAAAGTTGGGGACGATGGGGCTAATGGTGAGTGCCCCAGCGGGAAAGTCTGTGTTGTGTGCCCAGGTCTCTGGCTTTCTTACCCCAGGCTGTCCTCTGGTGGGCCCCTCCTGCCAGGAACACCCCAAGAGATGGGCAGCCCGACTTTGAACTTCTTGTCTCTACATTTTCTTAGATCCCCATAGGGAACTGATACCCAGAATCCCTCAGTAGGTGCTTCATACAATTGTTGCTCTCCAGTATTAAAAAAAAAAAAAAAAAAAAAAAAAAAAAAAAAAAAAAAATCCTAAAGCATATAACAGACTTGAACCTGCCTCACACGAGCCACAAGACTTGGGAAAGTCTACATTCTGGGCGCCTCAGTCACCTTGTTTCAAGACAGTGGTTGAGAGGATGAGCAAAACAGGGAAAAATTGTCACCAACTGATTTGGATTTTTAAGATACAGTAATACAAGCCAGAAGAATGAAGCCAGAAGAATGAAAGGTTGATACTTTATTTGCCTTACCTGGCTTAGAGAAGCTGGGGAAGTTTGTCCAGGCTGCTGGGAATATGGGGAAGCAGGATAGAGACTGCAGTGGGTCAAGTAGTATGGAACGTCTGGAGGACTAGACTGGTCAAGAGCTCCTAAACACAAGTTTCTCTGGGTAACAGTCTAGGCCCAGAACTGGCCCAAGGCTCTTGGCCCAAGGTGGGTAGTGCCTTTATACTAGAAGAGAATGCATTTTGTTTTACCTTTCTTGGGTCCTTTAACCCTTTTGCAGGCAGACTCAAGTGTGAGCTATTATCTCAACTCCATCCCCGAGGTCAAAGGGTATCGTAGAACCCACTGGAGACCAACATCTCATAGATGGGTAAGCCAGGCCAGAGGGATCCCAGAAACTTGCCCTGGGCCAAAGACAAGCAGGAAGGCAGGCAGATTCCTTCCTGTCTTCTACCCTCTATCTCAAAACTACTGAGCAAACAGCCCCACCTCCACCAAGGAAAGGTTACAGGGATCTGCCAGGAGTGCTGGGGAGCAAGGGTCTGCCAGGTCAAACAGCAGATGTTCCCTATTCACCAAAGAAGGTAGGGCAGTGTAGAGTCTTTGTGGTTTTTCTTTTTCCTGCTCTGCAGGTCCTCCTTTTCTCTGAGACCAGGTATCCCCTTACTCAAGTTCAGGACAGTGAGCAAGATGCTAAGCAGAACTTCCTAAGATCAAGAGAGGAAGGGTCAGGTCATTTCTTGAGCCCTTGCTGCTAGGCCTAGGGATTAAGGCATGTGTCCCTGAAACATGTTGGGGATGGTCTTTCCTGGCACTTTCAGTATATTGTACACTCAGGTCCTAGCTCCAAGTAGTTGTTTAACCTTCAACAACTCCCCACTCTGAGACAGTTCTGTCTCTAATATGGTGGGCTTGAAGGTTGTGAACACAGAAGTCTGGGAGGAGGAGCTGGTGGAGGTGAGCCAGAAGAGGCACCAGTTTTCCTGTGACCTACAGCCCTTTGGAGACAAAGCTGTTGCACCTCTGCCCCTCAAGTGCTTAGCAGCATCCCAGAACAACCTATCTGCCCCTTCCTGGGAACTGAGGCCAGATTCTTAAGAGCTGGCCACCAGAATCTACTGGCCCACAGGCAGAGTAGCCTGGTTAGACCTATTCTCCCCTATCCACCTCAAAGCCAACACTAAACTTACCATCAGGCAGACTGGACAGTCCCAAGCCCACAGGCAGTGGGGGTAGGGGCTAGGGTGAAAACTACTGCCAGAAACATCCTTCCATTCCCATCTTCATAGGGTCCCAGCCTGAAGGACTCTTGTCCTACCCATTCTCACTGGGTTCTCTGCCACCCCCCACCCCTTACAAATGAGGAAACCTAGGGTCAAGGAGATTTGTCTTAGTTGGCTCAAAGGCAAAAGGGGTGCTAAGGGTAAGTTTACATATTGACAGACCTTCTAGAACACACTCTCAGCCCTCCCAGACACACTGAAACAGGTTAAGGCTCCGTGAAGGCCACTAGGCTCCTTCTGAATGGGCCTGGCCAAGTCTCCTCTTCCCTGCCACATGATTCTTCTACTCACGTCAAAACCTGAACAGGCCAGGGAAATAGGCGTTCAGAGGCAGTGGCATTGTAATAAAGACACTGATTTTATTTAGTTTGATATGTTTCTATACAGAATGCAGAAAACACATCTTAAAATCATATAGAAGGAAATAAAAACACATCAGTGGTTGGTGAACATTTGAATGCGAGATTGGCTCTCCATCTGAGTCCAATGGCCATCACCAGCCCAGTGCTCAGGGAGGAGGCTGCCTGCAAAGGCATTGTTGCTGTTATTATTCTGTTCACTGCCCCATTGCCTCCAGCTGCTATGGCAACAGGCCATTCTGGGCCAGCCACTGCAGCGCAATGCTCAATGGTGGGGTTGCTAAGGGCAACAGAGCCATTTGGAAGGCTTTTCAAAGCCCTCACCTGAAACATTACAAATTGTTTATTTTTTGACAAGGTCATCAGAAATAAATCTCACCAGGTCAAATTCTACTTGTGCTCCTGACTCTAGGGCATCAGAGAAACTCTGACTTGACCAGGGCTTCCAAGCTTGAGGCCGGGTCACCAGCCACCTACTGAGCCCTCATCTATAAACTCCTCCCACAAGGGTGCTGCTCACCCCAGAGTAAACCTACTGGGGGCTAGGGCAGGGGAGAGGATTGGGTCCTGTGGAAGAAGGAAATGCCCTCTGGAGAAGAGCAGAGTGAAGACCTCCTCCCTCCTGCCTATCTTCCCCTACTGAGGCAGCACACAGGAAAAACTGAAAAACAGTCAAATCCTCTGCAACAGTTGAATCCTTTGCAAAACAGTCGATATGGCTTAGAAGTAGCTGCTCCGTGTGCAAAGGGAGCCTAGGTTCACACACCCATCCTCAATCAGGGAAGGGATACATTATTGCAAAAGGCATTCCTCCCTAAAAGGTAGCTGAAATAACTCAGACAATCAAGAAAAGTCATGCTCAAAACGATTTCTTCCAAAGGAGGAAAACTGAAGCAGAGTAGATGCCCCTGAGTCATGGGACAGAGATGCAGATGGACGGACTGATGTTTTGCTAAAAAAGGCAAAAGAAGCCCTAGTTTAATTCCAGAATTTAAACTGTTAGGAAAAGAAGGGGGGAGGGGATCAAAATGAGCAAAGCCGTCAGTTCCATGGAATCAACACTAAGAGCTTATACAAACTGCTGTAAGCATCACCATTTTAAATTTTTTTTTTTTTAATAAAACAATTTGAGGCTGTATAAAAACTTTAGTAAAAAATTAGCTTTGAGAGCCCACAGATTTTTACTGTGAACTATTGCTGGCACTCCTCCCCAGTCGCCAAACATTTTCCAGTCATTCAGGCCTAAGGCCTGGGACTGGAGCGCCAGAGAAAAGGAATGGGGTGGGTTGGGGTGGGACTGTGGACTGTTGGGAAAAAGCGGCCAAGGTCAAGTGAGGAAAGAGCATCACATGACATAAAAATATTGCATCTTCACCAAAATGTCCCCCACTGAGTGTTTCAAAAAACATGATATTCCTTTTGGGGAGAGAGGGGACATACCAGAAGAAGGAGAAAACAAAATAGGTTGATGTGGTCGAGACCCTCGACCTCCCAGGTGCCCCATGAGCAGATGGCCCACCTTGGAGCACCTAGGTTGTGGGCCATGGCCACCACTGCCTCTTGGAGTCCCTTTTCCATGGAAATGAAGACCCCTTGGTAGTGGGCCACTAGCGTGCATGGGGTGGAGGTGGGGATGTCCATGGCCCAAGAGGCCCCTCCAGCTTCCAGCCTCTGGCAACAGCAGGAGAGCAAACCCAGCACCAAGGCCCTAGCCCCCAAGCCAGGGTCAGGAGGCCCCAGTCAGGCTCTGGGGTATCAGAGCAACCAAGTTGACGTAGTGTGAAAAAATAGGATTCCTTTGATAAAAAATACTGTCCCTTGGTCTTCTCTAAGTTTGAAACACCCTGGGAGCTTATTTTTAGCAAAGCAATTCCCCATACCCACCCCAAAATTATACATACAAGTTTAGGTAAACAGCAGATTAAATGTAAAAACTTAACCTTAACTTCTGAAAGTCCTTTGAATTTAATCTTTAGCTACTGTTTTCCATGTTACATCCTGCAGCTAGACACACGTGAATAGAAAAAACAGTACAGTTAGTGTTAAAGGCAAAATGCAGAGAGCTGGGGGCCACCCAGCACTGCCTGCAAGTTCATTCACGGTTCCTCGCTCCCTCCATCTAAACTCTACTCAAACAATGTTTTCAGAGCCAGCCATCAAAAAACTCAGCGAAGAATTTTCTATGAACAAACAAAAAGCTGTTAGGCAAAAAATAAAAAAGTCCCCAAAGTCTCTCCAGCTGCTTTGGGGGTTTGGGAGGACCAGAGAGGGTGGGCTCATCTAGGCCCTGTGTGTCAGTGTGTGCTAGGTCGGGTGTCAGCTACCGGTGGGTGATGGTCTGCAGGTCACCGGTCTCCACAGACAACACCAAGTTGTCTCCAGGCCCCTGCCCTAACCCTGCCTCCACCCAGGCGCTTGTGGGTTAAGGGGGGACGTAGGGAGGGGGTGACCGGTATGGGGTCATGTTCTTGGGACGGGAGCCCTTGCCCTCCATGGGGGCTGTGAAGGGTGGCGGGGGTTGATAAGGAGGTGCATTGGGATCCTCATCCCTCAGAGGTGTATACTCTCCCACTGTGTCCTGGTTCAGAGGAGTAGTCTCGGGCACACTCTGGTTGGGGTACTCGGGAGGTGGGAGGGGGGCCTTCTCCTCCTGCAGGATGAGTGGCATGCTGGAGGAGGGTGGGGGCTTGGAGTCATCCAGCTCATCTGCAAAGATGATAGGCACCCCTTTCTTGATAAAGGTGGCCTGGTCCTCAAGGGTAAGCTTGCCCTTCCGCTTCTTGCGATAACAAATCATTGCAATGATGCCAGCAATGAGCAGAATGGCTGCAACTACCACGGCCGGAATAACCGTGTGCAGATAAACATCATCCTCACTGCTCTTCTCAGGGTCCCTATCTGGCACCTCCGTGGTTGGTGCTGGTGAGGACCCCATCTTGGATGGTAGCACAGGGATAAACTGTAGGTGTCGACAACTGCCAGAGCCTGTCACAGCAATGCTCATGGCCTTAAAGTCAGGTTCCAGGGCATTGGAGAAGGCAGACCGAGGTTTCCCATTATCCTCAGCAATCCTCCGGCTCAATCCAATAATCTGCTCCTTGGGGCAAGGCTCCAACGGCAATGTGTTGTTGGTCCATTCCACCTCAATTGAGCCCCGGGTGATATTCTGCAGGGTAACAGTGCTGCAGTTTCGGTCCCCAAAGGCAAAGGCCAACTTCTTCACCAAGGCAATCTTCTTGTGGATATCATTTGCCACTGATGCCGGGTCACCCACAAATTTGGCCTTGAACCTTGCAGGAGCCCTGTCTCCTTGAGGGCGCTTGTGGACATGGATCTCAAAAGCATCTACAGCTGAAAGCCCCCCCTTGTCTGTGGCATGCATGAAATACTCATGTTTGCCCACATGGCTGCTGTCAGGTAGGCCATACATGAGCTGGCTATTGCTGTTGAACTGCACCCAGGATTTCTCACCCACTAGCTGCTGCTCCCGTAGCTTCAAGGTCAGCTTTAGTTTGTCAGTAGTGGTATCCTCATTGTCATAGAAGGTGTCTGATGGGATCTTTACCTCAAAGTAGGTACCCACCCAGGCATCCACTCTGTCAATGTGGTTCTTGAGCTCCGGACGCTGGTTGGGTTCTCCCCCACGGGGCACTCCACTGGTGGTGGTGCGAATGCGAGTGGGTGGAGAGGCCATCTCCAGTCTGGTGATGGGAGCTTTGGTGGTGCCTCGGGGCACTGGTCGAGGAGTCCGTGGTTTCTTGGTGGGCCTGCGGGTCGTTGTGGTTGAGGAATCAGTTGAAGGCGTTGCTGGTTTTGGTGTGGATACTCGTGGTTTCTTAGTGGTAGTTGTGGGAGGAGTAGCAACTGCCGTGGGCTCCACGTACCCGGGAATGGTCACTGTTGGGCGAATCTGGCCAGGAACTGTGGTGCCAGCTTCTGACACCCGAGTAGGCTGAATAGGACCTAGAGTAGGGGTCTGAATAATGGCACCTCGAGTCCGAATGGTGACTGTGGGCTTTCCAGGAACAGGATCCCTGACAGGAGGAGCCATGGTCTCCGTTGGAGGAGCAATGGCTGGAGATGTGGGGGTAGGCACTATCCTGGATGGTGGCTCCTGGATGGCCGTTGTTGGGGGTCCAATGGCAGTGACAGGTGTTGGTGTGGCATAAATTTGCCTCCGGATTCTTTTTGGAAGTGGGGGCTTCTTATTAGCAATGTGCCAACCCACCACGGGGTAGCCAAGCTGGGCAGACATAGCACCCTCCCTGGCAGGGGTCTCCACACCATGAATGTCAGGCACACTATTCTGGTTCAGGGAGCAGCCCAGTTTCCAGGACAGCAGAGCCCCATTCTCCACAACCTTTTTTGCATTTCCTGGGCCAGCCATGAAGGCCGACATGTCAAAGAGTCTATTATTCACCACTGGCACCAACTTCATGTTGTGAAGTTCCACTTCTGAGAAGCTCTGCATCCTGTGCAGGAGGTCAATCCTTTGCTTTGGGGTCATTTTGGTGAGATCAGCATCCAGAATCACTGTCAGGACAGTCACTGGTTCATCAGCAGCACAGGCAGATAACACTACCTCCCCAGGATCTGGTGAGGCTGCTCGCATGGACTGAGGCTCACTGTGTTCTTCAGGGTAGACCTCGATAGAGAAAACACTGGAGGTCTGGGGAACATGGCTCCCATTGGCCCCCAGGCGTGTAGCACTCACTGAGATATAATGCACACCCTTATCAGTGTCAAGGGGGAGGCCCTCCAGGGTGTGGCTCTGTGGGTCCCAGTGCAGCCAAGATGGTAAAGCTTCTTTCCCTGCTGCCGATACCTAGAAGAGACGTGAGCATAAGTTACAAGTGGATCACCTAAAAACGATCACAGTTTTAACCACTGTCCTAGCCTAAGTTGTGTGACAGATTTGATGACTAATTCAGCTTTCCTGTTGGGGAAGCCAGAGAGGTGTAACTATCCTCACTTACCTGGCATAAAAGACTAGGGCTGCCTGATAGACTAGTTCAGAAGGTAGTTAATTCACCCAAGGCCACAGACTGGGGGAACAGCAATGCTGGCACTCAAAACACATGGCTCATGCCAGAGAAGCAATGCTATGGAGAGCAATGTCTTGAACTTTTATGCCAGTGACACACCCTGCCACCCACCTGCTTGCCTGCTATATCTGCAGAATCAAGTCAAAATGTCATCTCCCACCCCTCAGCTCTCCTCAGTCTCTCCCCAGATTCTGCCCCTGACCTCATCAGACACCTCTGCTCAGGTCATGCACCTAGTCCAGTATACCTTTTCTGTGTACAAGTGGAAATGTACACAGATCTGGGTACAAGAGAACACTCTGCCTAGAATGACTCACCTCACAATCATCAGGTGACACTCAAGGGTAGTGGTGTCATAATTAGCTGATTCTTTTCCTTTTTAATTGGTTCATTTTAGTTACACATGACAGTAGACTCCATTGTGATATAATTATTCAAGCATGGAATATAACTTATTCTAATTAGGACCCCATTCTTGTGGATGTACATGATGGTGAGATTCACTGTGGCATATTCAAATATGTACATAAGAAAATTATCATTCATTTCACTGTCCTTCCTATCCCCTCCTTTCACTTCCCTTCATTCCCCTTTATCTAATCTACTGAACTTCTATTCTTCCTCCATCCCCTTATTATGGGTTAACTTTAACATATCCAAGAAAACGCTTGACCTTTAGTTTTTTGGGACTGGCTTATTTCACTTTAGCATGATGGTCTCCAAATCCATCCACTTACTGACAAATGTCATAAAATCATTATTCTTAATGACTGAGTTATTTCCATTGTATATATGTACCACATTTTCTTGATCCATTCTTCTGTTGAAGAGCACCTAGGTTGGCTCCATAGCCTACCTACTGTGTGAATTGTGCTGCTATAAACACTGATGTGGCTGCATCACTGTAGTATGCTGATTTTAAATCCTTTGGATATATACCAAGGAGTGGGGCAGCTAGGTTAAATAATGGTTCCATTCCTAGTTTTCCAGAGTGACTGCACCAATTTGCAGTATCACCAACAGTGTATGAGTGTACCCTTTTCCCCACATCCTTCCCATATAGTTCGCTGATTCTCTGGTCTAAATTAACCTGCTTTTCAAATCTCAAGAAAAACTGGTGCCTGGGGTAGGAGACTAGAATCAACTCTTCCAGGACAATGTTAAAAGAAATCTCAAAGAAATCTGATATCTAAAAGAGAGGTTATATAGTCAACCAAGTATGGGAAATGAAAGCACAGGGCCCACCTCTGTCCTTGGCAAAGAAGAGACTCATCCCTATTCTAACCAATAAAATCTCCCCAACTTCTTTCAGTGTGGAAGTCCTCTTCCAAGTGACATAAATGGTAGTACTCAGAACACCCCTGGGAATGCCACCACAGAAACTTTCATTATCAGCTGACAAATGGGAAATTAAGTCTTGCCTCTTGCCCAGGCCCCATCTGGGCTCTTCTCACCTTTGTAAAATACCCACTCCTGCCCCCAGTGCAAGAAAGGTGGCACCCATTCTCTGCTATGACTAAAGGTGCTCTCTGCAACACTGTCCTATCCCAAGTCCAAAGACACAAGGGCCAACAAAGAGCACATCTTCACTGTCAGCCTCAGGCACTGCTCTTCATGGGCACTGCTTATCAACAGAAGGACCCTAAAATGCTTCCCTTCCTGTGGCAAAGCTAAGGCTATACCTACTGGGCTCCCCAACAGCTGTCGTTTCCTCTGCCAAAAGATAGGAACTTGTGTGGAATACTGTAAAACCCTAGATTAAAATCTGATATTCCCAGCTAGGACTCCAAAGTCCAGGCAGCAATCTTAAAGACTTTTCACCCTCTTTAAACTGTTCAAACAGGTTTCCTAACCCCCGTGAAAACCTACTAATAAGCTAAATGACATTAGGAGTTATTATTATTGGGATTACCGTTTCTGATTGCTCTCTGATCCAGAGAGGACTATAAATAGCGTTTCTTCTTTTTTTTTATGAATGGCATTTCTTTTGTGACATGACATTTCATCAACTTCATGGTGCACCATCAGCTAATTAATGCACCACACACAAAAATTCTCTTACCCTGTCATTCATCATCAAACCCAGAAAATGTTAAAATATCTATAAACGTAAGTGTCAAGGTGGGTGTGGTGGTACACTCCTTTAATCCCAGCAACTCGGGAGGTTAAGGTAGGAGGATTACAAGTTTGAGGTCAGCCTCAGCAACTTAGCAAGGCTCTAAGCAACATGAGACCCTGTCTCAACATAAAATATAAAAAGGCCTGGGGATGTGGCTTAGTGGTTAAACACCCTGGGTTCAATCTGTGGTATCAAAAAGTAAAAAGAAAACACAAGTGTCTTTCAATCCATAAAAATATTTCCTTTAAAATATCTTTTACCTAAAAATAGTAATACTTTTTTCAAATATTTTGGCTAAGAAACATGCTTTAAATTTTTTTCAGTTCATTTATGTTAAATATAAAACTGCCATGTCCACAGGTAAACACATAAAGCTAAGTTTGAATGTTCTTATTTTGGGGAAAAAAAAAAAAAAAAGTGAAGCAAAAAATGGGAAGGCTCGCATGGAATGTTTACAGAACCATGAACTGTTTTGCAAGGGTGGAGTCCGAGTAGGGGATCCTAAAAGGTGGAGAGTAAGTTAGGACATGGATCCAGGTCTCCAGGCAACTGAGGGTCTTTCCAAAGCCCATTCCCTCCCAAAGGCCACTACTGGGATGGGAGAGCATATGAAGAAGGAGGGCAGAGGGAGGTGACACGGAAGGCCTAGAATGGAGCTCTAGATAAAGCAAGCGAAGAGAAGTCACCTGCAGAAGAGACTGAACAAGACTGGGAAAGACCAGGAGAAGCTCCAGAGGTGGGAGTTCACTTGCTGGCAAGACCCAAGGGACATTTCTGAGTAGTCACACAACTGTACCCAGCTTTCAATGTTTCATCAGCATGTATGAACAAGCAGCCTAGTGCTTCTCTAGTCTGTCTCCACCTACATAAGGGCACTTTCTAACACAGAAAACAGAGAAAGGTCATGCCTCTTCAGAGCTTCCCAGTCTTCCTATTCTACTGACCCAAATAGTCCAAGTCCTGCTGTTAGACATTTCTTATGGAATCAACTCAGGCCATGCCATGGTCAAGGCGCCCATACAGCAAGTCTTGGACACCATATACTTTATTGTAATTATGCCAAATAACATTATAATTTGTTGATGTCATGTAACATACATAACAAACATGAAAGAAAACACCAGGTTTCACCAAATTGAGTTATAATGTTCAATTTCAACCAGGAGATAAGAAAATTAGTGGCTTTAAAATGGGTATGATGGTATGTGCCTGTATCCCAAGCAGGAGGTTTGCTTCAGTTTGGGAGTTTGGAGCCTGGACACCATAGTGGGACCCCATCTTGGAGGGGAGGGTGGATTAGCAGCTTTATTTTGATTGAGAATAAATCATCTACTCAAAGTTTTACAGACTTTTTGAGCAAGCCAAGGCAGAAAAACAGGGCCAAGCCTCTCCAACCTATCCAATCTCTCTGTAGATTCTGTTTCCCCAGAGCACTAGAATCCAGGATGAGTGCTGGTTGCAGGACAGGTGTGAAATCTGGACCTACAGCCTGGAAGCAGGCAGCCTCCCTAAATCATGAATAATCTGAAGATAGAAAGTAAAGGTACTATGGCTTTTACTAGGTGTGGTGGCACACATCCAGCAACTTGGGAGGCTGAGGAAGAAGGATTTCAATCAAGGATAGCCTCAGCAACTTTGCAAGACCCTGTCTCAACATAAAAATGGAATGGACTGGAGGTGTAGCTCAGTGGTAAAGTACTACTGGGTTCAATCCCTAGTCAGGGGCAAGGGGGAGATAAAAGAAGAATGAATCCCAGCTCTAGGTAGGCTGAGGCTTGACACAACCTCAGTCCAAGAGTACTCATCTGTAAAACATGGAAAGTGAGCTTATCCTCAGACTATTTTATAGGACCAGGCATGCTGGACTTTGGCAGGGCTGATTCCCACCCACTCCAGTGTACTGTGAGAAGACCCAGTAAACAACATTAAGAATGCTGCACGAATAGGCTCCACTCCCCAGTCCTCCTTCCCAGTTGGCTTGGATCAGCCCAATGTACAGGGGGAGCTTATCTCCATGTTCATACTCCAAAGTATCTAAGGGAAATGGAAAGGCTGTGGGCAAAAGATGCCAAGATTTTAAGGGGAACCAAATGAGAGTCCCTAATGCCAGGGTTTGCGCAGCATAAAAATTTCTTCCCTAGGGCTAAAGATATAGTACCATGAGAGAGTACATGTGCTCCATGAAACAGAAGCAATCTCTCATCCCAAACCAGTACTCTTCAGTAACTGAAGAGGAAAAGGGCTGGGGCTGTAGCTCAGAGGTTGAGCGCTTGCCTCACACATGTGAGACACTGGGTTCCATCCTCAGCACCACATTTAAAAAAAAAAAAAAAAAGATATTGTGTCCAGCTGGGCACGGTGGCACATGCCTATAATCCTAGCAGCTTGGAAGGCTGAGGCAAAGGATCATGAGTTCAAAGCCAGCCTCAGCAAAAGTGAGGCACTAAATAAAAATACAAAATAGGGCTGGGGATGTGGCTCAGTGGTTGAGTGCTCGTGAGTTCAATCCCCGGAACCCTTAAAAAAATAAATAAAAAATAAAAAGATATTGTCCATCTATAATTTAAAAAAAGAAGAAAAAAAAAAGAAAACAGGAACAGGAACTTCTATTTACTTATTCCTCATCAAAAGGCAGGTTTCCACCTACAGTGTGAGCCAGTCAAACAGTTGAAGGACAAAACTGAAGAATCGGGTTCTCATTAGAACTGATATTTCTTTTCTTTTTCTTTCTTGCCTTTTTTTGGGGGGCAGTAGTAGGTGCTGGTTGCTCAGGGCCTCACTATATTGGTGAAGCTGGCCTCATGATCCCCTATTTCAGCCTCCCGAATTGCTGGGATTATAGCCTGCACCACCATGCCCAGTCAGATTTAGCAATTTAGCAAGCCCCTAAGCAACTTAGTGAGAACTGTCTCAAAATAAACAAAAAAGGATGGGATATAACTCAATGGTAAAACATCCCTGATTTCAATCCCCAGTACCAAAAAACAACAACAACAACAAAAAAAAAAAAAACTTACCAAGCATGGTAGTGCGCGCCTATAATCCCAGCACTTTGGGAGGCCTGAGGCAGAATTCCAAGTTCAAGACCAGCCTCAGCAAGATACTTAGTGAGATCATGTCTCAAAATAAATAAATAAATACATAAATTTAAAAAAAGGGCTGGGAGCCAGGCGTGATGCTGTAATCAGGCTCGGGAGGCTGAGGCTGGAGGATCACAAGTTCGAAGCCAGCCTCAGTGACTTAGCAAAGCGCTAACTTAGTAAAACCCTGTCTCTAAATTAAATATAAAAAGGGCTAGGATGTGGCTCTAATCAATCTCTGGTACCAAAAGAAGGGCTGGAGATGTGGCTCAGTGGTAAAGTGCTCCTAGGTCCAATTCCCCGTACCAATAATAATAATCACCATCATCGTTTAAAAGAAAAGTCAGGCACAGTGGCCCAGGTCTGTAATCCCAAGCGGCTTGGGAGACTAAACAGGAGGACTACGAGTTCAAAACCAGCCTCAGCAACTTAGTGAGACCCTACAAAACTCAACAAGACCATGTCTCCAATAAACAGGGCTGGGGATATGGTTCAATGGTTAAGTGCCCCTGGGTTCAATCCCTGGTACCAATAAATAAATACATCTAAGAATCAGTCCTTCCATCCCAAGCCCTGATACTTTTTTCAGTTCTTGTTAGTAATTTTTTTTTTTAAAAAACAGAGGCTTATATTTTCAATAGTATTTGAGTTGATGAGTCTGAGCAAATGCCATTCAGACAGCCCACCCACAAGCATGCCTTCCTTCACAAACCCACATTTCCCGGTGTGCAGTGTTCACAAAGGGTTCATTCAAACTGGATAACACCCACTTGAGGCAGGAAGAAACTGCAGTTCATCTCATGCAGGCAGCATTGCCACAAAGGTCTCAAGCATCCAAAGAAATGCTCCTTTCATAAACTCCTCTTCCTGGCCAAAAAGAGTACCCATTGTTCTCAGTAGAACAACTGGAGGGCCCACGCCAGCAGCTGAGAGCACAGTCCCAGGAAGCGCTACTCCCAGCTTGCTGACATCTTGGGTGGAGGGAAAGTCCACATTGTCTGCAGGCAAGGAGGCTGACACAGTGAAAAGTCACCCTCTCAAGGCTTGACCAAAATGAGAAATATGAGGGGTACCCCAGTCATTTCATGCTATACAAAGACATCTCTCCCTGACCATCCTAAAGAGGAAATGTCAAGCCCGAGTTTCCACTGGTTCATGCAGGACTAAACACACAGTATTGAGAGGCTAAGCAGCCAAGAACACCTTTGTGATGGGTGCCAGCTACAGTGTAGTCCATGGTAGTCTGGGCATAGCACTCATGTCACCTCTAATGTGTAGTCATTATTCATCTGCTACACATAAGGCAGTCGTAGAGCTCTCCGCAAGACATGAAGCCTCAGTCTGAAATGAGGTTGTTTTGAAGTCATGATTTCTGACTAGAAAGTATGGGCTAGTCTCATTCTGAAACCACTTTGCTGATGGCATGTTTAGCATCTTGGGTCCCTAAGTTGAATATAATGGAAATATTTAGGAACCTTGAAAACTATGTTGATTTTGTGTATATAATGACAAACTAAATGAATCAGTCAATTTAATGCAAGTATATAAAAGAATAGACATAGCAATTTTGTGCTTCTAAAGTTGGCATGCATGTTTCAAATTATCAGCTGTTAGTATTAGTGTCATACTCTGAAGAAAGTTATCTTTAGAAGGCTTTAGTATTCTTTGGCACCTCATTTTTCTGAGACAGTTTATGTAATTCTCCCCATGCTTATTTGGTCAGCTTCTTTTCTATCTGCCTTGCAAAATAGCTTATTCAGATTAGAAGTAATTACTGATTAGGAAGAGAAAAAAATCATCAATTGACAATTCATTATAAATTTCCATGGGAGGGGGGTAGAGAGAACATGGATGGTCTCAAAAAACTGACAGGGGCGGGCGGGAGTTGTGGCTCAATGGTAAAGCGCTTGCCTAACATGTGCGTGGCCCTGGGTTCGATTCTCAGCACCACATATAAATAAATAAAAATAAAGGTCCATTGACAACTGAAAAAGTATAAAAAAAAAAAAAAAAAAAAAAAAAAAAAAAAACCTGACAGAGGCAAAGTGCATCACAAGAACACAGAAATCAATATGAAGGGGTTGCCAATGGTCAAATCTGAGATCATTTGAATATAATTATAAAGACAGCAATAAATTATAAGCCACTGAATATTCAAAAACAGCATATCTATACTAATACTGGATTAATAAACACACGGCTGCTGGGCATGCCGGTGATTCCAGCGACTCACAAGGTTGAGGTAGGAGGATCTCAAGTTCAAAGCTAGCCTCAGCAACTTAGTGTGACCCTGTCTCAAAATAAGAAATTTTAAAAAGGGTATGGATGAGGTCAAGGTTTACCCCTGGGTAAAATTTCTGGTAACAAAAAAATAAATAAAATAAAATAAACCATGGCTGAGTCACAGGAACAGGTCAGAACCATTTCCCAATGTAAAATACAAGTTTAAAAATGTGTTTGTGACAGGATCCAGAGTCAAAAAATACGAAGTCCAGAAGATACTGAGAGGCAGTAGGTGAGCTTAGTCTCTTGCTGCCCCTGCCACAGGTTGGCATTTCTCCTGTGTACAGCCAGACAGGCTCTGACAATCCAAAGCAGGTGTAAGTGCTAAGAGCTTTCATTCCCTTTGCCCACAAGGTCTAGTAGATCATAAAAGACAAACATGCAGGTACTAATATATAAAAATAAATCCTACTATTATGCATAACTATAGTGTACTAACAAAAAACAATAAAGCCAAACATGTAGACTAATAAAAAATAAGAATTTTAAGGACAGAAATTTATAAAAAATAAGGTAAGAATAAATTCTACTATATTACATACAACTATAGTGCACTAAATAAAAAATAACAACAAAGCCAAACATGCAGACTAAAAAAAATAAGAATTTCAAGGACAGAAATTTGTGAATAAGGTAACATAGGTTGCCTTTACTGGGACAGAAGGGAAAGGTCTCTAAAATACTCACAGGGGATATCAAGTTGAACCTGAAATAGGTGGTTGTCCTCACTCCAAAAGAGCAAAAGGCCTTGGGTAGGTACTAAGCTAGGTGTATTTACAGTGTACAAAGGGGCTAATGTGGACAGGACAAGTATACAGAGGGGAAGGGGAGGGACTGAAGGTCAGAGGCCACATCATATGGGGCTTGATCCTGAGTATAGCTTATAAGGGGAATTTTGAGCAGATTTAAGCTTTAGATAAAGATCTTTAGATAAAAGATGTCTCTGGTCTCAGTGTGGAGAACAAACTGAGGGGTCAGAAACAAGGAGCCCTTGGGAAGAGATGAACAAACAGTAGCTTGGATGAAGGACAGTGATGATGGGACACAGATAAGATTCTGAGGTCACCCCAACAAGCATCCTTGGCAGAAGACCCACAATGTTTCTCATACACATAAGAATATCAGCCAACTATTAAAAGTTACATTCCCCAAATCAATTAATAGCCATAAGGGAAAAAGTCATGCTACAGTGAATGAAATAAGGTCAAAAAATATGTCCAATACAATCCTGGTCTAAGATGTCTGTATGTGGTATGAATACCTCTTGATGAACACGAAGAACACCTCTCCATGAGACTTTTTTCCTTTCTCCTTTTACAATGTCCACAATAAAATACCTTGTTATAAGAAAATTAACTCCTTTAATATGAAGACTTTTTCAAACTTGTTTCACAAATGGGAAACCAAAATTCCAAGAATGAGGTCTAGCTTTCTGACTCCCTGATTCTCCAACCTATATCTGATGCTTAAGACTGTTTAAGATAGTCACCTTTTGTGTGTGTGGAAGGGGCAGGGGATCAGTGCTGAGAAACCGAACCAAGGACCTCATGCATGCTAGGCAAGTACTTTACCACAACTACATCCCCAGCCCTTCATCGCTTTTCTACAGGATCATCAGCTACTAAATGGCCTGCTTTCCACAGATAAATATACGAGATAAAATCCTGTTTCCCTAGTAATATCTCTTTACTTTCCCCGTGAATAAGCCTGTAATAAGTCTCTCTGCCAGATACTGAAAATATCCAGCTCACTGTATCTGTCCAAAGCACTTCTAGTCAAAATCAATTCATGTAAAACATTCCCATGGCCATCAGAACAAAAGCAATCAATGCAGGGTTTTGGATATTCAGGAGATCAAGTCAGAAACTGGGCAAGAAATGTATTCTCCAGAATAGTCACTCTTTATCTAATATATTAGCATCTGGCTTGGTGGGATATTAAGAGGATTACACGGAAACCTATGCAAACACTTTGGAAATTAGAAGGAGCTCTGTGGAATTGGGTTGCAACATGAGACAGGATCATCTTAAGTATAAAAAGGGGGAAGGGGAAGAAGAGGAAGGAGAAGATAGAAGAGGAGGAGGAGGGACAGGAGGGAAGAGGAAGAGGTGAGTAGTAGTAGGAGAGGGAGTCGGGAAGAGGGAAAAAGAATGAACACCCCTGAAATCACAAAGAAACCCTAAGAACAGGTCATGAAAGACCTAAAGAAAAGGGAACCAAGAAGTTGCATGTAAAGATAAGTCTATCTAGATTTAAGAGAAAGGGGTATAGGACTTACTCTCCACAAGAAAAATGGCATGGAATTTGTGAAGCCTGGGTTGGAAAAGGACAAGTTGATAAGGACCCATAAGAACCTGCATATGGGGTGCACGCCTGTAATCCCAGTGGCTCAGGAGGCAGGAGGATCACAAGTTCAAAAACCAGTCTTAGCAACTTATGGAGGCCCTAAGCAACTCAGTAATACCCTGCCTCTAATAAAACACAAAAAGGGGCTAGGGATGTGGCTCAGGGGTTAAGTGTGCCTGAGTTCAATTCCCAGTACAAAAAAAAAAAAAACTGCATAAGTTTCAACTAATGGAGCACAATGGAAGTGTTGTTTGAGTTTGCAAGCCTAGGCCTTAAGAGACTGGCAGATTCTACTTCCTGGAATACCCAAATTTGAAATCCAAATAGCCCAGGGAGAAGTCTACATGAAGAAGAACCAAAAACACTGATCAAGAGTACCAGTTAAGCTCTTGTCAACAGGAGCTTACAAACGAACTTACAAACCATGAATGAGACACCTTGGACAAGGAACCTCCAGCCTCAGATAAGCCACTTTAGCTAGTGCCATGGAAGTAGAAATGAGGTTCTCAAATGAGCACAAATGCCTGAATTCCTGGTCACAAATTTCTGAAAACAGCTCACTGGGTTTTTTTGTTCATTCTGTCTTTTGTGATGCTGGGGATAGAATTCAGGGCCTTATATATGGGGGGTCAGTGTTCTGCCACTGAACTACATTCACAGTCCCAGCTCACTATCTTAAAGCACTGTTTGGTGGTTTAAATACATCAATAAGTAGCAAATACTGTGTGTAAGCAGAAGTCTAAATGAAGAGCCGATATAAAAACTATCATTATAAAGTACAGATCTTCAAATATTTTTAGTTCACTTCTAAGTCATACTTCTTTACCTCTTTTTGTAGGTGGGGGGTGGGGGGGCAGGGGGACCGGGAATTTAACCCTACGTAGGGGTGCTTTACCACTGAGCTACATTCCCAGCCCTTTTTTTTTTTTTTTTATAAATTGTTGAGACATGGTCTCACTGAATTGCTTAAGGCATGGAGGTGTAGTGTACCCCAATAATAAAGCAAATTTCCTAGCATATGTGAGGTCCTGTATTCAATCCCTAGCACCACAGCAAAAAATAAATTGCTTAGGGCTTCACTAAATTGCTGTGGCTTGTCTTGAACCTGCTATCCTCCTGCCTTAGCACCCTACTCTACCCCTGAAGTCCCTGGGATTACAGACATGGCCAGCACAACCAGCTCAGCCTCACCCCTAGAATACTGTAAGAAAGAAGTCAGCAAACTAGGCCTGAGCCAAGCATGGCCTGCCACCTGTTTTTATATGGCCCAGTCTTTGTACTTTCAAATGACTGGGGGAAAAAAAAAAGAATATTTTTTTTAAAGTATTTTTAGTTGTAGATGGACACAAAACCTTTATTTTATTTACTTATTATGTGGTGCTGAGAATTGAATCCAGTGCCTCACACATGCTAGGAAAGTGTACTACCACTGAGCTACAACCCCAGCCTTAAACTATTTCTTGACATGTGAAAATTATATAGAATTCAGTTTTAGTTAAGTCAAGTTTTATCAAAACACGACCGAGCCCATTCATTTACTTATTATCTATGCCTACTTTCACACTGTGCTGGAAAGTTAAGAGTTTCAACAAAAACCATATGAACCTGCAAAACTAACCTCTGCTCTAAGAGATATTCATAACTTCAAGGATACATCCCACCTACTTATCCACCATACAAACTCACTCAGGATTGAGAGGAAATGTCAAGGTTCCACAAGCCCAGACAGAGGAATAACATTTGGGGAGCAAAAATTAAGTTTAAGATGTTATTCTGAGGTTTATCGGGACCCTCCTGGGAAAACCAGTGGCTATGTACTCTCCTGAGAGGTCACTCACTTAGTAGATACTAAAAGAAATGAGCTCAGAACTGGTGGAGCTTAGAATTGAGAAGAAAAACACATCAAAACTAAAATGGAAGATAAAAACACTTCCTCATTTATGCTTTGTATCTAGTCTCACCTTGATGATTTCTCCACTGGAAGCAATTAAATCTGTTGGAATGGTCACTTGAAATGAGCGCCCGACGACAGCTGTGCCATCAGGAATGCCAATCACCCTGGGAACAGCTTCATGGAGGTCTGAGAGCACTGAATGCATGGATGCTTCGAGCTGGTTCTCCCAGTCCCTGATGGCGTCCGAGGGTTCACTGGGCCAGTGGGATTGAGCCACAGCCACAGAAAGCAGGAGGACAAAGGTCCTCCCCCAGAGGGGGGGCAGCAGTGAAAGGCCCACAGACATCCTCATCCCAGTTCCAAATTGCTCAAGTTGACAGTCTTGCTAAGGAAAGAAGAAAGTGATGTGGTCCCACAGCTGGATTCTTACCCTATATACAACTGCTCCATCTCAGAGCCTGAAAAAGAAGAAGAGTAAATTCAGACTTCAGCAATCTCCGCAGCTACAAAGTTGTACAACTACCAAGTTCTGCCAAGAATGTCAGTTAGAGAACTTCTCACCCACCTGTGCTCTCCAACTATATGCAGCTACTTAGCAAAGGAAATTTGGCTAGTCCAAATAGGTGTAAATACACACTGGATTTTGAAAACTTTGTATAAAAAAGGAAGGTAAGATACCTCATTAATAATTTTGAGACACTGATTACATGTTTAAATTATAATATTTTGGATATAATCAAATATATTATTAAATGAAATGCATTAAGTAAATAAAAAATAATAGTTAATAATGAGATCTGTTAACCAGACATGGTGGTACATGCCTGTAATCACAGTGGCTCAGGAGGCTGAGGCAGAAGGATCACAAGTTCAAAGTCAGCCTCAGCAAAAGTGAGGTACTAAACAACTCAGTGAGACCCTATTTAGACATAAATATTAATACAATATTAATAAATATTAATAAATATACAAAATAGTAGTCAAGTGCCCCTGAGTTCAATCCCCAGTACCCCCCAAAATAAATTAATTAAATTAAATAAAAAGGGATAGGGGTGTGGCTCAATGGTAAGAGTGCTTACCTAATATGTGTGAGGCCCTTGGTTCTACATACCCAGTACCACACACACAAAAAAAGTTCTATTTATAAAATATATTATTGGCATTAATTTCATTCCCCAGCACTGTTAAAAAAAAAAAATTAATTTTACCTGTTTGTTTTGTGTTTATGTATGTGTGCCTACCAAGAAAATTTAAATGACAAATGTGGCTCACATTATGTCTGTTGGGCAGCACTGCTCTAGATGCAATTTCCATTTTATAGGAAATATGGGACACATGAGGAGACAACTAGGCAAATCTAGAATGTGGGACCTTCTATAAGATAACTGGCCTTGTCTCTCCAAAAGCTAACATTCCCTAAATTTTAGGTACCTGTTCTAGCTTAAGGGTTAGTAACCACATGATAGGTACATCTTGACTGGATCCTACATTTACTTTACACACATATGCGCGCACACACAGGATCTAGATTTACTTTATACACATACACACACAAACTCAGATCCCAGGGGGTAACTGAGGATTTGCATGAGAGGCAGAGATTGGATTTACTTTTACTTTTCTGAGGTGGTATAACGGCTGTACATCTCCATAGGGGATTGCCCTCAAACTCCCTGCCCCCAGCACTGAGTATTAAACCAAGGTGTGCTCTACTACTGAGCTATGTGCCCAGCCTTTTTTTTTTTTTTTTTTTTTTTTTTTTTGTTCTAGGGATTGAACCCATGAGTGCTTTGCCACTGAGCACATTCCCAGTTTTTTTTTTTTAAAGACAGGCTTTTACTAAGTTGCTGAGGGCTTTGCTGAGTTGTTGAGACTGGCCATTAACTTACAATCCTCCTGTCTTAGGTTCCCAATTTGCTGGAATTATAGGCACGTGCCATCACATCCAGTTCCCAGCCTTTTTTATTTTGAGACTGGGTCTCACTAAGTTGCACAAGTTGGCCCTGAACTTGCAATCCTCCTGCCTCAGTCTCCCAAGTAGCTGAGATTGTAGGCAGGTGCCATCACACCTGGAACCCTCAATCTTGTGGGTTTTCTCTCACCCTTTCTCCCTAGTGCTGGAAGTTGAACCCAGGGCATGTTGCATGCTGGGCAAGTGCTCTACCAGAACTATATCCTAGCCTAGGAGTTATATTTTGAAGTGTTTAGGGAATGAAGTGTCAAACACTCTATAACTTAATTTGAAATGATTCAAGGTGGAAAACGTGTGCAAGTATATATAAGGCCACTTGGCTTTAAAATAAGACTTTAAAAACTACTTTTGGGGGCTGGGGTTGTGGCTCAGTGGCAGAGCAATTGCCTAGCATGTGTGCAGCACTGGGTTCAATTATCAGCACCATACAAATAAATATATAAAATAAAGGTCCATCAACATCTTTAAAAAAAAAAAAAAAGACTTACTTTTCAAGGACAAAAAAATACAAGGATCTACATAGAAAAATGCAGCAACTGACTACTCCTCACATCCCCAAGCATTAATCACAGGACATGTTTATTAAACAAGTAAATTTGTAAACCCTGTGCTAGTGAACACTTATTTGGTCTCTCTTACCCTCCACCCCCACTAGAATAACAAGAAACCTGCATATTGTCCTCCATTCCATCAGCATCAAGCAGTTCAGGATATTCTATCTAGACTGGCAGCAACACAGATGCCTTGTGGGATTTACTGGGGTCCACAGGAGACCACAGACATCATGGGCAATTTGCTATTCTGGAAAAAGATTAAGTACCACCACGAGCCCACACTGCAGAGAAGCATATGATATTTGTTTGACCTGGGTAATGCAAAGTAAATAAAACCAAAATTGATAAAAGAAAACAAGGCCACAACCAGGTGCAGTGGCACACATCTGTAATCCCAGTGGCCTGGGAGGCTGAGGCAGAAGAACTGCAATTTCAAAGCCAGCCTCAGCAGCTAAACAAGGCCCTCAGCAACTTAGTGAGATCCTGTCTCAAAATAAAAATACAAAGGGCTGTGACTGAGCACAGTTGCACACACCTGTAATTCCAGCAGTTCAGGAGGCTGAAGCAGGAGGATTACAAGAAGTTCAAAGTCAGCCTCAGCAATTTAGTGAGGCCCTAGGCAACTCAGTGAAATCTGCCTCTAAATAAAATACAGAAAAGGGATGAGGATGTGACTTGTGGTGGGATGTGACTCAGTGGTTAAGCCCCTGGGCTCAACCCCCAGTAACAAAAACAAAAAACAAAAAAGAAAACAAGGTCACCAAAGAGGGAGTCATAACTCTAAAGTCAATGCAAATCCAAGTCAATTCCAATAAGGTTTTCATTTTCATTTTGTTTGCTATTGATTTTGCTATTCCTGTTTTTATATTGTTTTTGTACTAAAATTCAAGAGACAGGGCCAAAAACCCAAGAAAGTAAAAAAAGTCTTATCATGGCCCAAGGGTAGCATGCACCTATAATCCCAGTTACTGGGAAGATACCAAGATTCAGATAACTCATAGCTAAAGTATTGGTGGAAGAACAGACACAGTTCAGTGGAATAGAGAATCCAGAAACAGATCTACAGGAATATGCCAAACCCATTTATTTTTTAAAATGGTGCTAAAGCAATTCATTTGGGAGAGGGGATTACCTTTCAACCCAGGGTCCTTCAATGGCAAATGAATAAACCGTGGCAAAGCATTCTACCACTGAGCTGCAACCCTAGCACCCCCTAACTATAGAATACTAATGAGCAATAAAAAGTAATAAACTAGCTGGGCACAGTACTGTGTACAAGCCCATAATCCTAGCTACTCAGGAGTCTAAGGCAGGAGGACCCAAGGAGGAGACTGAGTCCAATCTAGGCAATTTAATTAGACCCTGTCTCAAAACAAAAATTTAGAAAGGGGGAGTTTGAGCTGTAGCTCATGGGAGAATGCTTGCCTAGCACGTGGGGAGGCACAGGGTTCAAATCTCAGCACCACATAAAAATAAATAAATAAAATAAGCCGGAAGCAGTGGCATGCACCTGTAATCCCAGCAATTCAGGAGGCTAAGGCAGGAAAATCATGAGTTTAAAGCTAGCCTCAGCAACTTATCAAGGCCATAAGTAACTCAGTGAGACCTTGTCTCTAAATAAAATACAAAAAAGGGCTGGGGATGTGGCTCAGTGGTTAAATACCCCTGAGTTCACTCCTTGGTACCAAAAATAAAAAATTAAAAAAGGTATTTTGTTCATCTACCACTAAAAAAGACATATACTTAAAAAAAAAAAAATTAAAAAGGGGTAGGGAAGTAGCTCTAGAGTGAAGCTTTTGTCCAGCATCCATAAGGTCCCAGTAACACAAAGAGGGGGGTGGGGGGTGGGAAATGAATTACTGATACACCCAACAATTCAGGTAAATTTTGAAGGACTTGTACTAGGTGAAAAATGTTATGACATTCTTTATAAGTCATTTTTATAACATTTTTGAAGTGACAAAATTATAAAAATAGAGAATAAATCAGTAGTTGCCAGTGGTTAAGGAAGAACTCCAGATATGAGGGAAGTAGGTGTGGGTATAAATGGGAAACATGAGGGATATTTGTGTGGATGGAAATATTCTCTACCTTGACTATATCAGGTCAAGGTATATTGATTATGCTATTGTACTATAGCTTTTTAACATGTTATCAGGTGAAATTGGGTAAGTATACAAGGATCTCTCTACATTTTTTATTTCTTCCTTTCTTTTTTTTTTTTTTTAAGTGTTATATGGTTCAAACCCAGGGTCTCTTGTATGCTAAACATGTGCTCTACAACTGAGCTACACTCCCAGCCCACCTCTATAGTTTCTAGCTATATGGCAACTAATTTTGGACATAAATACAAAATAATCTCAAATTTTTTTATAAATCTAAAAAAGAAATAAGCCAGGTGCACTGGTGCCAAACTTAATACCAGCAACTTGGGAGGCTGAGGCAGGAGGATCACAAATTCAAGGTCAGTCTTAGAAACTTATTGAAACCCTAACTCAACATAAAAAATAAAATGGGTTGGGAACACAGCTCAGTAGTAGAGCACCCAAGTTCAATCCCCAATCCCTAGTACCACAAATCAATCAGAGAAAGAAAAGAACCAGGTTTAGTGGTAAACTACTGAGGAGACTGAGGCAAAAGGCTCAATAACACAGTGAAATTTTAAATTTCTGTACATTAAAGGACACCATAAAAAATGTCAAAAGTCAGGCATGGTAACTACAATGCCTGTAATCCCAGTTACTCAGTAGGCTGAGGTTGGTGGATCACTTGAAACCAGGCATTCAACTGGACAACAAAGTAGGACCCTGTCTCAAAGGAAAAAAAGAAAGACAAAAGCAGTCCATTGCAGAAAAACAGACTATCATTTATGTACAATGTTTACATTATCTATTGTTTATGGATTCATATATAAGAAGAAATAAGTAGGCTGGGGATATAGCACAGTTGGTAGAGTGACTGCCTTGAAAACACAAGGCCCTGGGTTCAATCCCCAGCACTGCAAAAAAAAAAAAAAAAGAAGAAGAAGAAGAAATAAAATCACACATGGGATCATAAATGCCAATTCAAGACTGTCATCACTCTGGGAAAAGAGGATAAGGGGAAAAAGGAGGGGTTCCTCAGAGTTCCCTTCTTTTACATGGACCTCCCAAATTTTGGGATTATGTGCCACCACTCCCAGTTTTTCTAAAACAGATCTTATAAAAACATGGGAAAACATCAAGGTATGACAAAGGTGGGTTGTATATACTCAGGTCTGTGTGATATTTATTAGTCTGTTTTCTGCTGTTTTAAACACATGAAAGTGAAGAGCCTGGCTGAATCCTAGGACCTTAAAAAAAAAAAAATCCTAAAACAGCCAGCACATTGTGCTCTACCTTACCTTTTTGTGTGTTGTTCATCCACCTTCTCAGGACTGGAGAGCCCTGTCCTCAAGCGAATATTTGGCCACGCAGATCTCAGCCTCTGGGGCTTCTGTCCTACCCATTACCATCTTTGTCCACTTCTATCTTTTGGTTCCCATGTCACTAAGGTTTATCCTGTCCCTGAGAGCAGGAACTATATGCACCCCAAGTTTCTAAGACATCACCTTTTAGCCTTTGGCTAAAATCAAGTACAGTATCTACTTCCTAAGACAACATGTGTCCCTTAGGGGCTCAGAAAAACACAATAAGCAGTTCTAAAAGGTATCAGAAAGGAAATGAAACTCAAATATATCTCAGTTAAATATGTTTTCTAATTTGGCACAGCCCCAACATCTCATCAATGTAAGCTAAGTGACAGGTAAAATATTGCTCCCCTTCCTGTTTCTATTACCTTGTTCCACCCTCCAAAGTCACATGGTGACCAGGCAGTTCTCACAGAGCTTCAGTCCCAATCTTCAGTAGGGACCTTTCTTCCCCCATGGCTGGATCACTTCTGCCTTCCACAGAATCACCAGCAGTATTGTTAGGTGCTATACTTATCAAGAAGAGCCAAATGGTCACAGACTTAGGGAAAGCCCCCATGGAAATCAGTCCCAAGAACCATTTAATGCCCAATGACAATGCCTATGGGGTCCTCTACTAAGAAAGACAAGGAAGAAAATCCTGAATTCTCAATGCCCAATGTTCCCTGCACTCATGGGGTAAGCAGAATCTTCTCTTTAAACTCCTATGTAGTGTCTCAGGTTTAAGGTTTTCCTTCAACTCCTGTTTTGTTTTGTTTTTTTAAATAATTCCTAGGTGCTTAAATTGGTTTTTTTTTGTTTGTTTGTTTGTTTTGTTTTGTTTTGTTTTTTCCAGGTGGCATACACCTGTAATCCCAGTGGCTCAGGTGGCTGAGACAGGAAGATCGCAAGTTCAAAGTCAGTCTCAGCAATTTAATGAAGCTATAATCAACTTAGCAAAGTCCTAACTCTAAATAAAAAATAAAAAGGGCTGAGGATGTGGTTCAGAGGTTAATCGCACCTGGGTTCAATACCTGGTACTAAAATAAAAAGAGTTTCTTTTTCTTTTATTCTTTTGGTGGCACTGGAAGATTAAATGCAGGACCTCATGTATGCTAGGCAAATACCTACTACTGAGTCAACCCTCTCTCTCCTCGTTTGACAGAGGGTCTCACCAAGTTGCCCAGGCTGGACTTAAAACAGATTTTCCTGCCTCAATCTCCCAAGCAGCTGGGAATACAGGTGTGTGCCATTGTGTTTGCACCACTTTTACAGCTTATTATACTAATTTAGTTTCAAGGTTGTTTGTTCTTTGGTCCCTTTTATTTTTTGAGACAGGGTCTGTCTTGATAAATTTCTTGGGCAGGACTCCCAAACTGCCATCCTCCTGCCTTAGCCTCCCCAGTCCCTGGAATTAAAGGCATAGGCCATCTCATCTGGTCCTTGTGATTTAATGCTATCTAATATTTTAACTGTAACTTCAGAGTTTTCTTAACTGTTACATAGTACCTCCTTTAATTTCCTTTCCCTTTTTCACTCATTTTAACTTTTATTTAGTAAATGGCTCGCTCAGCTCAATGAACAATTCACCACAACTAAATTGTGGGAGTGCAGGGATACATCTGTTACAATACCTAATGTACACCCAACACTCACACAGTGCCAGTCACATGACTAATCAATGAATGCAGAAAATACAGACCTATAAAAAAAAAATCTTCATATAGTTTACTTACTTTTCCACTTATTAGATCCAGTTGAATTTTGATCTTTTACTTCTCTAATCTGATTCTCAATTTTAAATTCTCAGCTTTTCTGAAAAAAAAAAAAAAAAAAAAAAAATCAGTTATGAGATACACCCTATCCTACCAAGAACATAAGCTCAGTCTCCTATCTGAGGACAGTGACAACATGGGGTGTCTGTTCCATGGGCATGACTAAGTGCTCTGCATTTAGAAGACAGGCAATGTACAGGGCAAAACTCCAACTACTATGTGTTGTTTTTTCATGCTCTGGGAAGAAAAGATCTTTCTGCAACTTGTCAAAAAGCAGCATGTATCTTTCTGATACTGGCTTCCTATAAGCAAGAATCATGTTTGTCCATACTAGGAACCTGGTAGGCTATTACCGACACACCAGTATTAGGATGGCCCTCTTGAAGGTTTTTATTACACGAGTCTCATACCCACACACTTGATCACAATGCAAAGATCCTTATCCTTGTTTCTCAGGGATCAGGGCCCAAAGAGAGGTAAATATTCCACCATGGTTACACAGAGTCTGGTGACCAGAACATGACAGAAGAAGAGGTTCAGTCTTTCTGACAAGACCATTCACTCCAACACTTCACATATACTCACATTATATCCTCTGAACTACCAGGAAGTGCTCAAGGCCACGCAAGAATATGTCCCAGATGATCTCACCACTGTCTGGCTAACCAGAGCTACCAAAGCTCTCCTACTGAGGGACAAGTGATGGGAACTGGGAATTCACTTCCTGTGCCAGCACTCAGTGCAGTACCCATGTCTGCACCTGAGAATCTCAATATGGCCCCACACTGCCTCTTCAACAAATGGTGCTGGGAGAATTGGAAATCCATATGCAACAGAATGAAACTAAACCCATATCTCTCACCATGCACGAAACTAAACCTCAAAATGGATTAAGGACCTCGGAATCAGACCAGAGACCTTGCATCTTATAGAAGAAAAAGTAGGTCCAGAGCTTCAACATGTCGGCTTAGGACCAGACTTCCTCAACAGGACTCCCATAGCACAAGAAATAAAAGCAAGAATCAATAACTGGGATAGATTCAAACTAAAAAGCTTTCTCTCAGCAAAGGAAACTACCAACAATGCGAAGAAAGAGCCTACAGAGTGGGAGAAAATCTTTGCCAATCATACTTCAGATAGAGCACTAATCTCCAGAATCTATAAAGAACTCAAAAAACTCTACACCAAGAATGCAAATAATCCAATCGACAAATGGGCTAAGGAAATGAATAGACATTTCACAGAAAAAGATCTACAAGCAATCAACAAACATATGGAAAAGTGTTCAACATCTCTAATAATAAGAGAAATGCAAATCAAAACCACCCTAAGATTCCATCTCACCCCAATTAGAATGGCGATTATCAAGAATACAAGCAACAACAGGTGTTGGCGAGGATGTGGGGAGAAAGGTACACTCATACATTGCTGGTGGGCCTGCAAATTAGTGCAGCCACTCTGGAAAGCAGTGTGGAGACTCCTTAGAAAACTTGGAATGGAACCACCATTTGACCCAGCTATCCCACTCCTTGGCCTATACCCAAAGGACTTAAAATCAGCATATTGCAGAGATACAGTCACATCAATGTCCATAGCTGCTCAGTTCACAATAGCCAGATTGTGGAACGAACCTAGATGTCCTTCAATTGATGAATGGATAAAGAAACTGTGGTATATATATACACAATGGAATATTACTCAGCCATAAAGAATGATAAAATTATGGCATTTGCAGCCAAATGGATGAAATTGGAGAACATCATGCTAAGTGAGATAAGCCAATCTCAAAAAAACAAAGGACAAATGATATCGCTAATAAGTGGATGATGACACATAATGGGGGGTGGGAGGGGTTAGTGTTAGGGTTAGAGTTAGGGTTAGGGAGGGGGGCAAGAATGGAGGAAGGAAGGACTGTATAGAGGGAAAAGAGGGGTGGGAGGGGTGGGGGGGAAGGGAAAAAATAACAGAAGGAATCAAACAACATTACCCTATGTAAATTTATGATTACACAAATGGTATGCTTTTACGCCATGTTCAAACAGAGAAACATGTATCCCATTTGTTTACATTAAAATATATATATATGGCCCCACACTTAAGTGAAATCCAACTTCATTTAGAAGGAACCTCCCAGGGCCCCTGGATCTCTCAACACATGTTCTTCCACCAAGGCTCACAGGGTGATAGACAGCAATTCCATCCTTCAGTCTCAGACACCCTACCCTAAGGGGTCAGGAACACTTTAAAAGTATTGGTGTCTGCAAAGCCTGGAGAGGGCAAAGCTGTTCCAGAAGTGGCTACTCAAACTGCACTCTCTCCTTTCTCTTGGTAAAAGCCTGAGATCCTGCCTAAGAGCTGCCAGCACCTGGGAAGAGAGCCCCACAGCACACTAGATTTCATGCAGCACTACTGAGGCAACACTTCCTTCCACAGGTTCTGAAAGTAAAGGAAGAATACCTGAGCAGGAGACCTTCATCAGGCTTCTGGGAATTGAGTATCCAAAGATGAAAGGGCAGTCTAGGGTAAAAACCCAGGGAGCCCCAGACTTTTGAGACTCAACTCAGGGCTGCATCCTCACCTCATCCAGAAGAACCAGAATGAGATGGCATAAAGTCAGCGAGTCCCCCAAATCTCCCAATGTCCAGCCATGTTTCCTTCTTCCCAGAGAAAAAGTTTCACAGTGCTTAAAACTTGCAGACATCTTAACCTAAAGATGAAGAACTTTCAAGTGATGAGCAGAAGTAAAAAGTTTTCTGCAATGCCTAAAAGGTGGTATACTTTGTAAACCAAAATATATAAAAGCTGCCCTGGAGGCAGGTATATTTAAAGTTTATCAGATCAATCAAGAATACAACTACAGAAACAAAACCAATCCATGGACAGGTGCAGTAGCACATGCCTGTAATCCTAGCAACTCAGGAGACTAAGGCAGGAAGATTCCAAGTTCAGAGCCAGCCTCAGTAACTTTGTGAAACACTGTCTCAAAATAAAAAATAAAAAGGGCTAGAGATGTGGTTCAGTGGTTAAGTGCACCTGGGTTCAATCCCTGGTACTGGGGGGAAAAAAAGCAATACATGACTGACAAAGACCTCAGGCATATGAGGCAATTTAGCAGGAAAGGGATACTTCTGGACCTTCCTTTCACCAATACCAATTCCTATCGAGATATAACTGAAGCATACCACTTTGTGGGGAGATGACCATGAGGAACCAGGTCCTTATGACCCCATTCTGTTCAGATAGTCTTGTGCCCCTGAGAAGCACAAAGTCTTATTCTTCTGGAATTCCTTCACCAGGCGAGAAGCAGCTCTATTCCGCTCAGGACACCTCCCCAGAGCTCAGGAGTGTCTCAGGTGCACAGGAGGCCCAGTTAAAAAATGTTTTCCACTCAATAAAAGCAAGGAACGAATGCATATGTAGCACAAACTCAAGTTGCAATAACCTTAACATTTCCTCTAAGTAGAAAAAATCAGAGTGAATAAAATTTTCTGACATTTTAACCTAAAAACTCTGAAAGAACAGCTACTAGTTTTTACTTCCCAAGAATGAAAGAAAAGTTATGAAATTCAACTCATTACTCACCACACAAAGTGAGGGCAGAGGCAGTTCACTCCACCTCTCCCAAAAACCCTCTATTCTCCAACAGGTATGTTACCTAAAAACAGTGCTTATGCTGTCAAACTGCTACCATTCACCCTTGTAACTAAAAAATTTAAATAAAATGGGATTTTCATTTAAAAAATAATAATAAAATAATAAAATTCTATGTCCCTGTTTTAAATGGTTTTAGGAAAGGTAAAAAGCAGAAACCTTAAGTCAACAAACAATATAGGGTCTAACAAAAGGCTTCTTTGTTCAGACACTCAGAAGTTAAAATTAAATATAAACTGTCAGTCTAATAATATAAAAATTCTGGAAGGTTTACAAGTTTAAAACAGCTCAATCTGATGGCCAATAGGATGTACGTAACACAATGAAAAACAAGAGTGAAGTCATTGTTTATTTGGATTCCAAAAAAGAACTTTTGCACTCCTTAACATCAAATAAGGAAGATATTAAGGCAAGTCACTGGTGAAAATTCAAGGTATTCCCCTAAAATTGTTCTTGGCTCAAGAGGTAGATGAGATTTCTCTGCCACCAGGCAAGTTCCTACCTGGCCTTCTGGTGATATGGGACCATCAACAGTGGTTGTAGGGCTGGGGATATAGCTCAGTTGGTAGAGTGCCTGCCTCACAAGCACAAGACCCTGGGTTCAATCCCCAGCACCGCCGAAAAAGAAGATTAAAAAAAAAAAAACACACAACAGTGTAGCCATCAGGGAACTGGAGGACCAACCAAAGGGAGCCAAGGTCACATATACAGCAAGAGATCTGATTCTAAGGTTAAAAAAAAAAAAAAAGTGAGACAGCCCAGCCCTGTGGTGCATGCCTGTAATTCCAGTGACTCAGAAGGCTGAGGCAGGAGGATTGTAACTCCAAAGCCAGCCTCAGGGGCTGGGGCCACAGCTCAATAATACAGTACTTGCCTAACACTACATATAAATAAAGATCCATCATCACCAAAAAATATTTTTGTAAAAAAGTCAGCCTCAGCAACTTAGTGAAACCCTGTCTCAAAATAAAAACTGGGAATGTGACTCAGTGTTTGAGCACCCTTAGGTTCAATCCCTGATACCAAAAAAAAAAAAAAAAAAAAAAGGTGTGGGAGAGAAAACTATCAACTCTGAAAAGCAAGCACCACATAACAATCCATCAAACAGAAAAGCTAACTTCGAACACTTCTCTCACTTGGAAAATTTGTGCAAATTCTCACTTACCACAGATACCAAAAGGAAGGATCCACAAAAGGCAGTAATTTCTGCTGATAGTAGTTTGATTTTTTCCAGTAAAAGCAGGAAGGAAGAAGCAAAGCTTTAACACCTGGGTATAAATTCACTCAGATGCAAACATGGTTTTAGAGAAAGGGAAGGAAGAAATAGTTCAAAATCCAGAACTAAACAGCTGTTCCCCACTGGACCACAGTTTTAATAAGTAGATCTGTAGATTTTTAATGTTTTGTCATGGAGCTCACTGAAACACAACTCCTCTACATTCCACTGAACTCCATATGCAGCAGTTAAACATTACTCACTATGAATGGTATACTTAAACTGTTCAGACGGTAATTTTTTTGAGTTTTTTAAAATATATTGATGCATTTAATTATAAATAATGGGATTCATTGTGCCATATCTGCACATGCACATAATTTGATCACATACTCTAAGTACATACCTCTCCTCTACCCGCTTTTCTTTTTTAATTTTTTTTGTAGTTGTAGATGGACAGAATGCCTTTATTTTATTTGTTTATTTTTATGTGGTACTAAAGATTGAACCTAATCCCTCACATATGCTACACAAGCACTCTGTCACTAAGCTACAGTCTCAGCTCCTACCCACTTTTCTTTACAATTAAATTTTGTTTTAGGTTAAGAATGTGGCTCAATGCTACAAAGAGCATGCTTATTAGCATACACAAAGCCCTGGGTTCAATCCCCAGCACTGAAACACACACACAAAAATGTTTTTAAATGATTAAGATGGTGTATTTTATGTTTTATATACTTTACCATAGTAAGTAAATAAATATTTTAGAAAACATTACTCAAGCCGGGTGTGGTGGTGTATGCTTATAACCCAAGCAATTCAGGAGGCTGAGGCAGGAGGATTTCAAGTTCAAGGCCAGTCTCAGCAACTTAATGAGGCCCTAAGCAACTTAGTAAGACCCTGTTGCAAAAGAAAAAATTTAGAAAGGTCTGGAGATGTAACTAAGTGGTAAAGCACCCCTGGGTTCAATCCCCAGTTTCAAAAAAGGAAAAAAGAAAGAAAAGAAACCATTACTCAGGATTGAGGGGTGACTCAGTGGTAGACCACTTGCCTAGCACATGCAAGGCCTTGGGTTCAATGCCCAGTCACATAAAAAGAAGAAAGAAACAAATGAACAAGTGAACATTACTCAGAATCACACCAATCAGACTTTAGGAAAAAAACACTTCAGGGGACTTTGGGAATATGTCCCCATGATGACACAGCCCAGTCTTTTAACTGCCAGAGTCCAAGAAGGTCATTGAGAATGGAAAAGATTAAATTGAGCCCAAAGGACCCATCCTAACCATCCATTTGTATGCAGCAGCAAGAGTGGGAGATGGGATGAAGGTGGAGGAACAAGTGTGAGGGGTAGATGGCCTGCCTCAGCAGAATCCAAGCGGATGAATTATCACTTGTGTGGTATCCAAAAACCCAACTAAAGCAAACTACAATTGTTAAGACAGTCCAACAATTAATATTTCAGCACATATTTACTGACTATCTACCCTGTACTAGGTATAAGATTTCATTTGCTATGCATAGTCTTTCCAAATTTCATACAAAAATATTCAATTAAGATTTACACACATTAGCCAGGAGTGACAAAGCAGGTCTCTAATCCCAGCAACTCAAAAGGGTGAGGCAGGAGTATCACAAGTTCAAAGCCAGCCTCAGCAATCTAGTGAGAGGCAAAAGTCTGCAATCCCAATGACTCAGGAAGCTGAGGCATGAGGATCACATGTTTGAGGCCAGCATGGGTAATGTAGCAAGACATTTTATCTCAAAATAAAAATAATAATTAAAAAAAAAAAAAAGAGCTGGGAATGTAGCTCAGTAATAAAGATCCCTGGGATCAATCCCCAGTACCTTAAGGAAAAAAAAATTTACATACATTACCAAATCACAAAACAGAAATGGTAATAAATTAAGTACAGTCAATCACCACATAACGATGTTCTAAAAAGCCTCTATGACAGTAGCCCTGCAAGAGTGCCATGGAGCTGATTCCTATCACCTGGTCATAGCACAATACATTTCTCATATGTTTGTGGTAATACTGATGTAAACAAACCTGACTCACTGCCAGTTGCATGAAAGTACAGCATAAGACTGAGGATGTGGTTCAGTGGTAGAGCACTTGCTTACCATGTGAGGCTGAATGCAATTCCCAGCACTGCCAAAACAACAACAACAAAAAGTTAACTGTCAAACAGTCCTGGGCAAGTCCTTTCGGAAAGTATTCTGGGGCTGGGTACAGCATTTGCCTGGCATGTACAAAGCCATGGGTTTGATCCTCAGCACAGCAAAAACAACGAAAAAGCACAGAAGGTATTCCAGAAGAAGACACTGCTACAATAGGAGATGAAAGATCCATAAGTATATTGCCCCTGAAGACCTCCCAGTGGGACAAGACGTGGGGGTGAAAGACAGTGACGATGATGATTCTAAGCCTGTATAGGCATAGGCTAATGTGTTTTTAACAACAATAACAAAAAAGTTTAAAAACAAAGAAGTTTAAAAAGAAAAAAAATCATAGAATGAGAATATAAAGAAAATATTTTTTGTCTAGCTTTACAACACATTTGTGTTGTTATTACAACAGTGAAAAGTTGTTTTTAATTTTAAAGTTTATAAAGTAAAAAAGTTGCAGTAAGCTAAGGTTATTGCTGAAGAATTTTTAAATTTATAAATTTAAGGTAGCTGAAGCACACAGTGTTACAAAGTCTGAAGTAGTATAAGGTCCTAGGCCTTCGTATTCACTGACTCACTCATAGCAACTTCCAGTACTGCAAGTTCCAATCACGCTAAGTGCCCTACACTATCCCTTCTTGACTGATAGATTGATTCACTGATTGCAGTATTGAGGATTGAACCCAGGGGTGTTCTATCACTGAACTACATCTTCGGTTCTTTTTTATTTTGAGACAGAATCTCACTAAGTTGCTGAGGCTGATATCAAACTTGCAATTCTCTGTTTCAGCCTCCCAAGTCACTGGGATTATAGGCATACACTAACACACCTGGCTCCTCTTTTAATATTTCACGTGGTATTTCTATTGTACCTTTCATATGATTAAACACACATAACTGTGCTACAACAGCCTATATTATTTGGTGCAGGGACATGCTATACAAGTCTGTAGTCTAACACCAATAAGCTATATCAGATAATCTAGAAATGCAATAGGCTGTACCACCTAATTTTGCATAAGTACACTCTGTGACATTCACATAACAAAACTCTTAATACATTTCTCAGAATGAATCCTCATTAAGTGACCCACAAATGTAGGCTAATATAAACAGGCATCTTCCAAGTAAGTACTTACTGGAAACTAAAATTTACTTTTTGACACACCAAGTTACCCCTCATTATCCTATCCCCTCAGACAAAGAAAGTGCGGCTACACTGTGAGGCAGGATCGTCAATGTCTGTTGTGGTCAAAGGTGAAAGATGAGAGCTGCCCTGAGAGGAAAAAAAGGAGAACCACCCACTGTCCAGGTATTAACAGCATTTACTCTGCTGTTCCCTCCCCAACCAGGTAACTGGCACAGAGCAGGTATTTGGCAGACTTCTGCACAGTACAGAGAAAAACCTAAAGGCAATGACCACCTGATTTCATATTTTCAAGTTAAAAGCTGAGATTTCTGATTTTTTTCTATTACACTTCAAAAGAAAAAAATATCAGCACCACAACTGTAAACTCATATGCTAACCTGGCTTTAATATATTGTTTGGCAAGTGTGATGGCTGCTCGCCTTCCTGACCTAATCAAACTTCAAAGCAGAGGAATGAGATGAAATGTCAGCATGGTGTCAGTCATCCCCAGCTCCCTGCTCTGCCCCACTCCCATATAACTGCAGTGGCTGACCCTGTCAGCAGCCCTAAAATGTATGAGTGGGACCCATAGCCCAATGCCTCAAGAGCCAAACAAGAGCGCTCCAGCCCCTGATGACTGTAAATTCTTGCAAGTTCACTATAAGGCATCATTATACTGAGTATTTAAACAAATATTTCAACTTTCAGTGTTTAAAGCTGTGACCTACTTTGAGTCACATTCTTTTTTTGGCCACATTCTTAAAAGTTTGATCATTAATAAAATTTCTTTCTTGCCAGAAACTGCTAGATCAACACTCCTTGTTTATAAAAGGACAAGACAAGACAGGCATAGTAGCACATGACTGCAATCCCACCGATTAGGAGGTTGAAGCACAATTGAAAAGTTTGAGGCCAGTCTCCCAACTTAGCAAGACCTTGTCTCAAAAAAGTAAAAAATGACTGGGGAGCTGGGCATGGTGGCACAAACCTGTGATCTCAGTGACTTGGGAGGCTGAGACAACAGGATCACTAGTTTAAGACCAGTTTAAGCAACTTAGTGAGGTTCTAAGCAATTTGGCAAGACCCTGCCTCAAAACAAAAAATGAAAAATAAAATGGGCTAGAGATGTGGTTCAGTAGTTAAGTGCCCCTGGATTAAATTCCTAGTATAGCAAAAACCTTTTAAAAATTAAAAACAAAAGGACAAGACAAAAGGCGCACCCATTGCCTTTGCTCAGGATTTCCTACTAGCAGAATTCCTTCCCTTCCACAGATGACTCTAATTGGCCCTTTCACCTGCTTCAATTTTGCCACAGCTGCAAATCCTGAATAATCAGAAATTCCTCTGGTAGTATTAGGTGTGTACTTTCAAATGCTGGAACAAAACAACCAAAAGACAACTTTGTAGACTCCTAAAATCCCTGCTCTGTAAAGAAAGCTATGGCCACTCTATGACTAGGTATTAAAGTGGTGGGCCAGACCAATGGTGAGCAAAACTAGGATGTCTGCTATGTCTGACCTCAGAATAGGCTTTCTTAGAGCTACCCAAAAGCACCAACTCCCAGTAAACTGATGATGGCAAGACTCTTTGGGCAGGCCCTGCCAGCTCCCATGCTGCTAGCTTTCCCTGGCAAAGATGCTGATTTGTTCATTAAGGGTTACAGTACATATCCAGAAAAGTATATCCAGTTTAGGCACTTCTATGCTAAATAACACTGAAAACACCCAAGTGCTCTCCTCTTCCCTTAAAGCCACAGGACAACCCAGCCACTGTCTGCCATACTGGATTTATACCTAGGTTAGTATGAAGAAATCTTTGCTCTCACCTCCTACTGTCTCCACTTTTTCTTTCTACCATATTTGATCATTCCCTTAACAGAGATGAAAAGTGGACTTCTACTCTGTAGTAATTATAAATTAATTCTTGTATTTAAGAACCCAAGGATTAAAAACTAAAGGCAAAAAAATAAGGGAATGATAATGCTTTCTTATCAAAACCTACAGCCTATCTTATCAAAAGGGTGCAGCTATAATTTACAAGTTCCCAAATACTTTGTAGCAACAGCTACAAAGCAGTTTTCAGTGGTGACCCAAATCTACTGATACATGGATGATGTTTTCTTCTTCCAAATAGTCTTGGGGGTTCTCTTGAATTTCCGTCGGACCACTGTCAAGCATGGATGGACCCCCATGGTCCAAGTGGACAGAGATCCCACCAGCCTACAGCTTAATCCTTCAGATGCTTTATCTTCATTTCTCACAAAAGCTTCAATTAGCTTTTATGTGAGCACATAAGTACCCTACAGAATTTCTCTCAGTCTTTATGTAAAGTGTTATTTGTACCAGGATCTAATCAAAGAACCTCTTTTGTAAATGGAAAATTAATTTTATGTCTTCTTGTTGTGTATTTAGTGAATATTTTTAATCATCCACATTTAACAAGTGTATTTTTAAAAAATGTTTTAAGTTGTAGATGGACACACCTTTATTTATTTATTTTTATGTGGTGCTGAGGATCAAACCCAGTGCCTCACATGTGCTAAGCAAGCACTCTTACCACTGAGCTACATATAACCCCAGCCCCATCTGGTGAATCTTAAATCTTAAGTTCTGTGGTCTTAAGAATAAATGTAACCAGGGCTGGGGCTGGGGCTCAGTGGCAGAACCCTTGCCCAGCACATGGGAGGCACTGGGTTCGATTCTCAGCACCACATATAAACAAATAAAATAAAGGTTCATTGCCAACTAAAAAAAATTTTTAAAAACCTAACCAGGAGCCAGGAATTTCTTTACATTTATCTCATGCTAAAGATGACTCTAAGAAAGAGGTGCGGGGCATCTATTCTTTCTGCAACAAAGGCGTGGTGGTTGTGGGCCAGGCCGCAGGGCGCCTACCAGTAGGGCACCTCCCACGGTGGGGCAGTGGGTGGAGGTCCACGCGGGATCATGGAAGGGAGTGGCCAGATCCTCAGGGTCTCCACCGCCCTCAGCTGCCTCCTGGGGCCTCCCCTTGCAGGTGCAGAAGATCCAAGCAGGCCACAGCATGGGGGCGGGGGGGCTGAGTATTATGACCTGGAGGTCTCAACATTTATCTGGACTGGAAATGATTCGAGATTTGTGTGATGGGCAACTGGAGGGGGCAGAAATTGGCTCAAGAGAAGTAACCTTCATACCAGAGAAGATCAAAGGTGGAATCCACACAGCAGATACCAAGACAGCAGGGAATGTGTGCCTCTTGATGCAGGTTTCAATGCCATGTGTTCTGTTTGCTGCTTCTCCATCAGAACTTCGTTTGAAAGGTGGAACTAATGCTGAAATGGCACCACGGATCAACTACACAGTGATGGTCTTCAAGCCAATTGTTGAAAAATTTGGTTTTAAATTTAAATGTGACATTAAAATGAGGGGCTATTATCCAAAAGGTGGAAGTGAAATGACTGTCCGAATGTCACCAGTTACACAGTTGAACCCAATAAATTTAACTGATCATGGCTCTGTGACTAAGATATATGGAAGAGCTTTGTTGCTGGTGTCTTGCCATTTAAAGTAGCAATTTAAAGTAGATATGGCAGCACAGCTGTGAGATGTATCAGAAAAGAGATCAGGGATCTATATGTTAACATTCAGCCTGTTCAGGAACCTAAAGACGAAGCACTTGGCAATGGAAATGGAATAATCACTATTGCTGAGACATCCACTGGCTGTTTGCAGGACCATCACTTGGGAAGCGAGCTGTAAATGCAGACGTCGTTGGGACTGACGTTGCTGAAATGCTGTTAGCTAACCTTAGACATGGTGGAACTGTAGATGAGTTTCTGCAAGACCAGCTTATTTCCATGGCATTGGACAATGGAGTTTCCAGAATAAAAACAGGACCAGTTACACTCCATACACAAACCACTATACATTTTGCCAAACAACTAACAAAGGCTAAATTTACTGTGAAGAAATCAGAAGATGAAGAAGATGCCTCTAGAGACACTTATATTATTGAATGCCAAGAAACTGGGATGAGAAATCCAAATCTATAGGGTATTTACCTCTTAAACAATACCTCAGTGTTGTATTGCACTAACTTATTTCATGCATACTACAAAACAATGAATATTATTAAAGGACCTGACTAAATTTGGATATGAAGTATGATGTTCTAGATTTACTGAAAGTGCTTCATCAAATTAATCTTACTTTGAATATCTCCTGAGATATGGGCAATAAAATGTAAGAATTGATGGATATGTATGATAGCCAATTTCAATATTAAATTATTAAAATATTCTTTAGGGCTTGGGATATAGCTCAGTTGGTAGAGTGCTTGCCTGTCAAGTACAAGGCCCTGGGTTCAATCCCCAGCACCACAAAAAAAAAAAAAAAAAAAATTCTTTATACTCGGAAAAAAAAAAAGATGACTCAATTTCTTAACAACATGGTCCTCTTAACAAGCTGACTCCTCATAGAACTATGGGAGATAGTCACTGCCCTACCTGCTCAGAATTTCCTTGGTATGAGGGTATAGAATTTATCTGATAAAACAGGATTTGGCCTCTGGTCTCTCCATCTACTTATTCCTTGATGACATTTTTGTAGGGGGGAATAAAAGATGTAGAGATAAGTAGAACAGTGACCAACAGGGGCTGGAGAGAAGCCCTTTATCTTTGCGAAGTGATTTATCGTAAGGCAACAAGACATGGTGGGCTTGAAACATTTTTTACTGGCTGAGAAAATGGTTACAAAAACCGCAGTCCTCTGTAGGATCTTACAAACCTCTCTGTTACTACTCACCCTACTCACTTGGTTCAGAAGTAAAGGGGAAGGAGGAAAATAGGAAACCACAGGCTACTCTGAAATGCTTCTCTTCCCAAGAGAGGGAGCAGCCCTCCAGTACTCTGCCAGTCTTAGACAATCACCTGCCACTTCTAGCAAATACTTAGATGAAAACCCAGACTTCTTTGGGACAAGGAACTAAAAACAGCACATTCACCAGTTGCCAGCAGAATTTGACAAAAATTTGTTTTTTTAAATCAAGCTCTCTCTATAAACTGATCCACAAAGACGTCTCAAAAAAGTCACTCTAGACTTGCAAAGAGGTCACATGCAAAAGAGCTAAAAAACAGGAAGTTCCCCAGCACACACATGACCCCAGAGTCTCCACTCCTCACACTCCAAGGACTAGTGTAGCAGCTTATATGTGTGTGTGTGTGTGTGTGTGTGTGTGTGTGTGTGTGTGTGTTTGGGGCAGGGGAGGGGTCTGTCCTATGACGCTAACTTAAAGAAAGCTAGTTTGCAAATCCAACTTTCAAATTAGTTACAATTCATCTACAGATTTCAGTTATCTTTTCAGTTCTTATAGGTTGATTAGTAAGTATTACATTATTTTTTTCCAGTGCTGGAGATCAAACCCAAGTCCTTACACATGCTAGGCAAGTACTCTATCCTTGAGCTATACTACAAGCCCCTAAGTATTCAACTGGACACTGACCATAGGGCTAGGGAAGTAACAAGGCCTTCATCTGCACAGGTATCATCAGCACCTCAGAGAGAATCCATGTGGACCTGTACTGGTTATTTCTGTTGCAGGTCCTGCTAGGTGATACCACAACACTAAGCACAGTGACTGTGCTCAAGGCCAGCAAATGGTTGGAACATGGCACTTACTGCAGGTCTGGACACAGCTGGCATTAAATCATTTCCAAAACATTCTGAAGGCAAGTGAACCTGTTTGAACCTCATCTATCCCTCAACAGGAAAGCTACAGTCCCTGTCCAACATAAACTCAGCCATGGCTGTCTTCTCAGTATACAACAGTCAAGGGGTCAGTGATTAAAAGGGATTCAGAACTCCTAAAAACAGAGTGACAGTCAGTACAAGTATAAGCAGAAATAGTAATATTTTTGGCCAACTAGATTTGTTTTTATTATTTCCTACATTATGTCTAATTCTACTCTCAGAACCTTGTTTTCTAAGCAAATGCAGAATAAAATATAATACAACAATAATCAACAGCATGAATAGAGATAACTTGGCAAGTGACAAATTAGTGATACTTGATATTTGTTTCACTCTTTAGATGAAAGACACAGAATAAATATCAAAGAAACACCTACTGTTTGCTTCTACAATAATTACTTTTCCTCTTTTATCATAAGCACTTTGCTATAACAAAGAAACATGCAATAAAAATCACATTTTCAGTCAGGCATGGTGGCGCATGACCGTAATCCCAGCAGCTCAGGAAGCTGAGGCAGGAGAATGGCAAATTCAAAGCCAGTCTCAGCAAAAGTGAGGCAGTATGTAACTCAGTGAGACACTGTCTCAAAATATAAAACAGGGCTGGGGATGTGGCTCAGTGGTTGAGTGCCCCTGAGTTCAAGCCCCGATATAAAAAAAAAAAAAAAAAAAAAGGGAATCACATTTTCTTAAAGCTTTTTTTTTTTCCAGGGGAGGTAACCCAGGATTGAACCCAGAGACATTTACCACTGAGCTACATCCCAGTCCTTTTTTATTTTGAGAAAGGGTCTCACTAAGTTGCTTAGGGTCTTGCTAAGTTGCTGAGACTGGCCTCAAACTTGCAATCCTCCTGCCTCAGATTCCCAAGCCGCTGGGATCATAGGGGTATGCCACCATGAATTGCTTTTGATGATTTTTAGTCAATTAACTATGACCACCTACTCAGTATCAGACACTGTCCCACCTTACTCCTATTCATCTACTTTTTTGGGGGGACAGGGGCACAAGACTGTGTGGCAGAGGGTTGCCAGCAATTGAACCCAGGGTCACTTAACCACTGAACCACATCCCCAGCACTTTTTATTTTTTAACTTGAGACAGGGTCTCACTGAGTTGCTTAAGGTCTTACTAAATTGCTGAGGCTGGCCTTGAACTTACAATCCTCCTGCCTCGGCGTCCTCAGCCACTGGATTACAGGCATGCACCACTATGCCCAGCCTATCCATCTACTCTTTAACTGCAACTCTCTTCCATTATTGTTTTGATCTCTTCACAAATGAAGAACTCTATAAAATGAAAAAGCTATCTTAGAGAATCAAGTCTGAAGAAAAACTACATGAACTTCTGTTTCTCAATAAAAGTTCTCCCTACCAGTCTAGGTGGAAAGCTCCTTAAGGGTTGAGGCAGGGTCTATTTCACCTGGGTCCTGGGATCTGAACTGGTTCAGTGGGGACTAGACGGCAGGGCCTGTCCAGGATTAAAGCAGGTAAAGGTCAGTACCAATCTGGGTAAGCCAAAGACTCAAAACAGAACTTCCACTTCCTGGAAAGTGTGTCCATTCAAGAGCACTGGGAGGAGGATGGGGAGGATCTGGGCAGATACCTGCTTTTCTTTGACCTATACTGGAAGATGGATACGATGTCACCACCCGATAATTAAGGTCAAGACCCACTTTTCCAGTTAAGTTCAAAAATAGATCAAAGACATGTCAGAGTGAGTACTGGTTCCTTACCTCCTATGCTCCTTCTTTCACCAGTTATTTCTCCACTCCCACCACAAGCCTTGGCCAGCACTGTCCCAGGTTCCTGGCTCATGGTTGACTTCTGGTCACTCTGCTTTGGGCTCCACTCCTGCACAAGCAGGAACATCAAATCATTGCCCACTCAGCCTGCTGAACTAAGGTTTGTCTACTTATTCTCAGGACTGAACTTCAAGCTATCCTTCTCCTAAAAGAATACCCTTCCTTCACTACTCCACGAATGCTTTTCCTTCTAAGCATGCTCCATCCCAGTCACCATTCAACAATGAGCACATTCTCCTGAACATAACTATGCTCCATTTAACCTGGAGTGCTCACTCCTACGACATCCGTCCTTCAACAAACCAGTCCTTCAACAGAACAGATGGTTACATAAGTATTTGGTCAATAAATTAATACAAATCAATGTTTTTCCTTAAATGTGGCTCCATAGTTGGGCATGGTAGTGCATGCCTGTAATCCCAGTAATTCAGAAGGCTAAGGTGGGAGGATCCCAAGTTCAAGACCAGCTTTAGCAACATAGCAAAGTCCTAAGCAACTTAGTGAGACCCTGTCTCAAAAGGAAATAAGGCTGGTGATGTGGCTTAATGGTTAAGCAACCCTGGGTTCAAGTCTGGGTACCCCACCCAAAAAAAGAAAATTGGTTCCATAACAAAATTTATTCCTTCCCTTTGCTTTACTACTTTGAAAAGACTTGGTATTTTCCAATGTCAGGCAGAAGAACTCATCTGAGGAAGACAATTATCAAGGAAGTGAGCTTTAGGTGGCCTCAGATGAGGGTTGTCTGCCATCTGTTGTTAGCTGGGAACTCCCAACTAATGGGCAGCTTTAATGGCACCTTATGAATGTCTAGTTCTGCCTCTATGAGACTAGCTAAGTTTTTCTTTCCTTTTTGATAGTTGCTGGGGATTGAACCCAGGGCCTCACTCATGCTAGATAAGTACTCTACCACTAAGTTACACTACACTCCCAACCCTAAGTTTCTTAATTGGACGAAAGGCACAAGTTCTGCTACTCTCCAGAGCAGTGGCTCTAAATCCTGGCCACATGTTAGAACCACCCAGGCAAGGCATTTAAAAAGTTTATCCTAGGGGTTGGGGCTGTGGCTCAGTGGTAGAGAACATGCCTAGCAAGCATGAGGCACTGCATCTGATCCTCAGTGCCACATAAAAATAAATAAATAAAATAGAGGTATTGTGTCCAGTTACAACTAAAAATACAATAAAATAAAATTTTTAAGTTTATTCTAGCCACACATGGTGGCAACGCCTATAATGACAGCAAATCAGGACTGAAACAGAAGGATCACAAGTTTGAGGCCAGCCTCAGCAATTTAATGATACCCTGTCTCAAAAATAAATAAATAAGCCATGTGCAGCAGTACACGTCTGTAATCTCAGCAACTTGGAAGGATGAAGCAGGAGGATCATGGGTTCAAACCCAGCCTCAGCAAAGGTGAAGCCCTAAGCAACTCAGTGAGACCCTATCTCTAAATAAAACACAAGATAGGGCTGGGGATGTATGTGGCTCAATAGTTGATTGACCATGAGTTCAATCCCCGGTGGCGGGGTGCGGGGGTGGAAGCATACAAAATAAATAAATAGAGGGGCTGGGGTTGTGGCTCAGTGGTAGAGTGAGTGCTTGTCTGGTACATGTGAGGCAGTGGGTTCCATCCTCAGCACCACATAAAAATAAATAAATAAAACAAAGATATGTGTCCATCTACAACTAAAAAAATTTTTTTAAATAAACAGATAGATAGATGTATCTCAGCAACAAAGCACCCCTGGGTTCAATTCCCAGTATTAAAAAAAAAAAAAAAAAAAAAATCAGAATAATGAGGCAGAAGGATTGCAAGTTCAAGACCAGCCTGGGTAACTTAGCAAGATTCCATCTCAAAACAAAATTTAAAAATGTTTATTCCTGGGAGCCAGGCATGGTGGTACATGCCTATATCTCAGTGACTAACGAAGCTGAAGAAGAAAGATCACAAGTTAGAGACCAAACTCAGCAGAGTTTAACAAGACCCTGAGCAACTCAGAGATCCTGTCACAAAATAAATAAAGAGGGCTGAGGATATAGCTTAAATGGTACAGCACCCAAGTTCATCCCTAGTATCACCAAAAAAATAATAAATGAAAATAAATAAGTCAAGTGTGCTTATAACCCACATGCCTATAACCCCAGTGCCTAAGGATACTGAGGCTGGAGACAAGTTCAAGGCTTGCCTCAGCAACTTCACAGGATCCTGTCTCAAAAAAACAAGCTGGGGTTGTGGCTCAGTGGTAGAGCACTTGACTAGCACATGTGAAGCACTTGGTTTGATCCTCAGCACCACATAAAAATAAATAAAGGTATTGTGTCCATCTGCAACTTTAAAAATATTTAAATAAATAAATAAAAATAAAAAATAAAAAGGACTGGGGATGTAGCTCATTGGTAGAGTGACTGACTAGTTTGGGCAAAGCCCTGGGTTCAATCTATAGCACTGAAAAAAAAAAAAAAAAAAAAAAAAAAAACAGGAGTTAAACAAGTATATTTAGGGGTCCAGACCACACAGTGAACAGATACTGAAGGAATTAAAACTGGTGCAGCTGAACAAATCCAAGGAATTTCTTATGGCCCAACATACATATATAATCCTCACCAGGGCAAGAACTCGTTTATTAAAACACCCATAATCCTAAATGCTCCAGAACATTTCTCCCAGATCTCCCAGCAAAAGCAAGGAGCACTAGCTCAGAGGCAGTAGTGGCATACAAGGAACCAATGGTACTGGAGTTGTTCTCTTTGCTGGTTTCCTGGTCCCAGCTCTTCTTAGGGTGGCAGCAGTTACAACAGTCCCTGGCTCCACCCTGATACTGTGGCATGAGCTCAAGCACCTGAAGTTGGCCTCTAGCTACTGCCTAACCAGTTTTCTCATCAGTGAAAGGCTGTTTCAAACCTCACAGGGCCACTGTCAGGTGAACTGAGAGTGACAAAACAGTCACTCAGACTGGTGGCTGCACAGACTAAAGCCACAGACTAAGCTCTCCATAAATACTGCCTGTTTCAAAGACTATGGTTTATCCTGTACTCAACAGTCAAAATTAGGACTATCATGTTCTGGATGCTGTGGTACCACAAGGCTGGCAACATGACCCTGGATGCTCACAATAAACCTGCTGAACAGCTAATGTCTCTTTTTCGACATAAAGAAACAAATCCACACCAAGAGATTGAGCCAGAAGTGGAAGACCAGTTCACCAGATTAACTTGCCCAAACCAGAACTGATATACCATGGTCCCAAGCAGCTCACAACTGCTGCCCAGGGACCCAGTTCAACTACTTGAAGAACATAAGACCCTATGTAACTAGACAAAGACATCAGTCACCTGTTCAACTCAATGTTAACTGAGAGCTCTCAGAGCAGCCCTAGGCTTCCTTGTGACATCTGTACACAGAGTCTTCCTCTTCATGACCAAAACTCTCCTCTAGACCAAAAACTGTAAGCAGCTCTATCTTGGAGCCCTTAGACACATCATCCCTCTAATTCCCAACTCAAACAGCACTGATGGAACTGCTCCCTACACACTCAGGGTGTGCAGGGCTCTTTATACCACCCTCGCTGGCTGGCACAAATCAGGTACTCACAAGCATCTGTTAAGTGAAGTTTTTTGGGCTAAGGATGTAGCTCAGCAACAGAGCTCTTGTCTACCATGCATGAGCCCTTGGGTTCCATCCCTAATTCTGCCCAAAAAAGAAAAAAAGGTGGTTTTGGGGCTGGGGATATAGCTCAGTTGGTAGAGTGCCTGCCTTGCATGCACAAGTTCCTGGGTTCAATCCCCAGCACCACAAAAAAAAGGTGTTTTTCTTTTGTTGTTGTTTATTTTTTTCCTAATTCCTCTCTCCTTCCAGATCTCAGCTCCATAAATACTATTTCCTCAGGAAACCTACCCAATAAGGCTCTCTATTATCTAACAGCTTTTCTTCTTCATTAAATTTTCAGAATATGTATAATTACACAACCGGTATGACTCTGTACCAGGTACAGTTAAGAGAAATGAGAAGTTGTGCTCCATTTGTATACAATGGGTCAAAATGCATTCTACTGTCATATATAACTAATTAGAACAAATTTAAAAAAATATCAGAATAGTGAAAACAGGGGCCAGATTTTATTTATTCATATCTAACAACAGTATAGGGAGAATACAGATTCCTATGATATTGGCACCTACCTAAAAACCACCTGCTCCATAGCTTCAAGGGATACTGCACCACTACCTCAAAGCCCTGACTATAGCACAAATAGCACTGCCTCATACAGCCATGCTTCAAGCAGCCCATAATTTAGAGCTAGAGTTTCTCAAGTCGACATTCAAGTATACCCTTCCTCTTTAGAAATCATCTCAGTGATTCTGATAATTTTCCACCAGTTAGGCAGAAATAATTTTTTTTTCTGACACAAGCAGGGTCTGCTATTATTTTGCTTATAAAGTCTATTTTGGAACTGGGGGTATAGTTCTGGGGTGTGTGCTTAACATGTGCAGAGCCCTGGGTTCAATTCCCAGCACCAAAAATAAAATCCATCACATGTTCCTTTTTCCACTGAAAATGAAAGTCAAGAACTGGACACTCAAGAAACTCCTTTATTCAACTGCAACATGATTGCCTTTTTTTTTTTTTTTTGGCCATGCTGAGGAAAGAACACAGGACCTCACATATTAGGCAAAGGCTCTACCACTGAGCTAGACTCCTAATGACATGATTAAGTAACTGAATAGAAAATCAGATTTATCATAAGTTGGGTGTCGTGGCACATGCAGCAACTCAGGAGGTTAAAGAAGGAAAATCACAAGTTCCAGGCCAGACTTGGCAATTTAGCAAAACTCTTTCGTAGAATAAAAAATAAAATGGGACAGGGATGTAGTTCAGTAGTAAAGCCTCTTTGTCTTTAATCCCCAGTGCCACAGGGGAAAAAAGAAAATAAAAATCAAATTTACTGTAAAAGATTTTTCAGTAAATAAAACTACCATGCACCCATATCTAGGTTTCTACATGCCACTCCAAATAAAAGAAACCAAGTACTTGGGAGGATCACTTGAGCCCATGAGTTCAAGACCAGTCTGGGTCAGGGCAGACACCAGGATGGGGCAATAAGTCTGAAAATCGTGTTACATCAGAAAGTCAGGAAGTCCTGGGTACAGTGGCGCACACAAGTAATCCCAGCGGCTCAGAAGGCTGAGGCAGGAGGATCATGAGTTCAAAAGCCAGTCTCAGCAACTTAGCAAGGCACTTAGCAACCCAGTGAGATCCCCTCTCTAATAAAAAATAAAAAGGGGTTAAGGATGTGGCTCAGTGGTTAAGCACCCCTGGTTCAATCCCTAGTACCAAAAAAAAAGAAAGTCAGGAAATGCTCAAACAATAATAAGGATCATCAAAAGAACACAAGAACCAGGGCTGGGGTTGTGGCTCAGTGGTGGAATGCTTACCTAACACGTGTGAGGCACTGTGTTCGATCCTCAGCACCACATAAGAGCCAGTCTCAAGGGGCTCCCCCAACTGACCAAACCTGGGACACTAGGCATCAAAATGAATGCGGATAGGAATATATAATACTGCACCAAGAATTATACATTACACAAACCAATAAATTAAAAAAAGGTGGAATATAAGATAATTCTTCCTTAGAGTAAAATGACACTAATTCCAATACAAGGTTAATGATGGCATTAGAAGGATCATTAGATGCTGAAGTAGAGGGTCAAAGTGATATGACAAACAGAAATTTTACAGTCTCATGTGTTCCCCCATAGGTGACTTAATTAAAAAGGAAAAAATAGAAACTTTACAGTGGAGAAAACTGCAAGGCAGTTTCCCTCAATGAGAGCTGATCATAAGGACAAATCAGTGCCTTGTGCCTATCCATATGGGGCTACTGAAATGCAACTGCAATAAATGAGGAAATCTGAATATGAACTGTAGATTATAATGTTATACCAATATTAAGTCTCCTGATTTTGATAGCTACACCATAGTTACATAAAACAAAGTGCTCATTCTTAGTAAATACAGAACTGAATATCCAGGAATAAAGGGAGGGCTGGGACTCAGTGGTAGAGAGCTTGCATGGCATGCACAAAGCCCTGGGTTCAATCCAGACTGCTGGTGGTAGGTGGAGCAATAAAAGAATAAAGAGGTATGGTGTCTGCCAATTACTTACAGATGGTTCAGGAAAAAAATTACAGATAGGAAAGACAGAATGACAAAACAAAATGTAAAGTAATGTTGAACCCAGATAAAGAGTATTTAAGAATTCCTTGAATTATTTAAATTTTCCTAACAATTTGAAGTTATACCCCAAAAAGTTACAAAAATATAATTTAACCCCTAAAAAGTCATAAAAATATATACACATTAAATGGAAAAAAAAAAAAATAAGCGGTAAGAGGGAAACAGGGCAAGGTCCAACTCCCTCACGGGACCTCCCCAACAGCACAGAGCTATTTACCAACAGAAGAAAAGCAAAGTCTGCAGCTAAGCTCTGTAAACCATGACTACCTATATAATCCTTGTCCTACCACTTACCTGAACACCCCAATGCTTGTCCATTAGGATTCTGGACTTTAAGAACCAAACCTTTAAACAGCACTATTCCACACATATATCCTACCATGTCCCTAAGTCCTCCAAGTTTATGAGGGGAATCATTTTCCTCTGGAAACACTATAAACACAAAATATGCATAAAAGGATTTTGTTTATTTGTCTTAAAAGCAACCTGACCAGAAAGATGTGCTCAGCTGATGAAGGGCAGACTGTCTTCTACACATGTATCAACTGCCAAGTTTCAGGAAAAGGAAGATTCTTGATTTTTTTTTTTTTTTTTTTCTGGTCAACTCTACTATATCCTCCTCTTCCTTGGAAAGTGAAGGACATTGGTTCTTAGATGCCTTGTCCATCTCCTCTGTAGTGTTTTGCTCCCAGATAAGAATCAGATCTTACATGGGGTCTACCAGTGGTTCCCCACCTAGTACTATCCCAGTTGAATTTATTAAAGTTACATTTTTCTTTATAAAACCTGAAGAAAAAAAAAGTAACCTGGTTTATAATGGCAGAAAATGTCACACTGGAGCCTGAAATAAATTACTAAATGGTATTGTTTGCTTTAGATTAAAAATAGTTTCATCTTCCCTTCTCAAGAGCCTTCACTGGGGGGGGGGGGAGAATATGACCAGATCATCACCAAGTTGAGAGGCTCTGGAGCTAAAGAAAGATCCAGGCAAAGAGAATGCAGTATTTGCCAGCACCAGATCCCCTACTTCCAATCCGCCTCACAAAGATAATCATCAATTGTCTGTCCTCTCCTCTGACTTAAGCAAAGTAATTCACAGTGGCGTATGATGGCACACACCTGTAATTCCAGTTACATTCAGTTCCTCAGGAGGCTGAGGCAATCGAACCCAAGGTCTTATTTATGCATGGAAGGCAAGCACTCTACCAACTGAGCTATCTCCCCAGCCCGAGGATCAAAAATTTGACTCCAGCCTGGGCAACTTAGTAAGACCCTGTGTCTCAAAATAAAAAATAAAAAGGACTGAGGATGTAGCTCAGAAATAGAGCAGCCCTAAATTCAATCCCTGGTATCACACATCAACCAATCAGAGACAGAAAAGAGCCAGGCTTAGTAGTACATTACTGAGGAGGCTGAGGCAAAAAGACTGTTAGAGCCTAGGAGTTCAAGGACAGCCCCAAGAACATAAAAGGGGGGAAAAAAAAGTTTGGATTCAAATTTTAAATTTCTGTACAATAAAGGACACCATTAAGAAAGTTTAAAGCCAGTGCCATGGTAACCAGTGCCTATAATCCCAATTGCTCAGTAGGCTGAGGCGAGTTCAAGATGACCTTGGACAGTACTTAAAAAGTAAATATTTCCAGTACTTAAAAAAAAAAATTATGTGATTGATTGTTGTGTTGGCATTGGGAATTGAACTTGGGGGCGCTCTACCACTGAGCTATATCCCCAGTCCCTTTTTATTCTTTTTTTTAATGTTGAGACAGGGTCTCATTAAGTAGCCCAGGTTGGCCTTGAACTTGTGATCCTCCTGCCTCAACCTCCTGAGTAGCTGAGAAACACGTCACTACACCCAGCTCTTTTTATTTCATCCTAAAAGCTCAAATGGTATCACGTACTTCATAACTGTCACTTTGTTTTTTTGTGCGTGCTGTGACTGAACCCAAGTCTTCACTACTGGGTTACCCAACCCAGCCCTACTCCTCATAAATTTACTAGAACTGGGAGTCCTCAGCCCCTGTGAGGCTCCACCTCCTCCTCACTTGCTTCTGCCTTTGTGTGGCACATTCAAGTATTTAAGTATCTTGCAAGTTTTGCTCTCAATGGTACTCCCTCACCCTATTCTTACATTCTTCTGAGAACAAATCTGAAAATAAAAATCCTAGATGTGAAAATGCTGGGTTCAAAGAGTATTTACAGCTGGGTACAGTGGTACACACCTATACTACCAGCTACTACAGAGGCTGAGGCAGGAGAATTTCAAGTTTGAGTCCAGTCTCAGCAACTTAGTAAGGCCCTAAGTAACTTAGTAAGACCCAGTCTCAAAATAAAGAACAAAAAGGACTGGGATGTGACTCAGTGGTAAAGCACCTCTGGATTCAATCAGTACCAAAAAACAAAAAATAAAAAGAATTTTAAAAATTTTTAAAGGGCTGGGGATGTGCTCAGTGGTAAAATACCTCTGGATTCAATCAGTACCAAAAAATAAAAAATAAAACAGAATTTTAAATTTTTTTAAGGGCTGAGGATGTGCTCAGTGGTATAGCGCCCCTGAGTTCAATCTCAAGTATCTAAAACAAAAACAAAGGCTAAGTACATTGGAAATGATACTGGCAAAATGCCTTCTAATATATACTCCCACCTAAAGATATGAATGATGTTTCCCTTACTTTCATTAATATTGAGTTATTGTCAAACTGTCATCAATAACATGAAAAGAGGGGCTGAGGAAATAGCTCAGCTGGTAGAGTGCTTGTCTTGCAAGTGCAAGGCCCTGAGTTCAATCCCCAGTACCGCAAAAAAAAATAAATAAATAAAAAATATGAAAAGGAAGGAGGAGGAAGGTGGGGCATATTGAAACAAGAAGTTTGCCCTTCTTATACTGCTTGATTAATGGGCATGGTGGGTAGATGTCATAAATGGAAGTAAAGACACTTAATAGTTAGCCAGCATGAGAACACAGGACGGGGAGCTTCTAGATGACTAATGAATCAAAACACAGCACAGTTTTTCTAGTCAAATTTGACAACCTCAAAGGAAAACTGCTATCAAGAATGTATGAACTTGGAGGAACTTTAGATTATGTAGCAGGAAATGAGAGGGAGGAGGGGTATGAAAAATGATGGAATGAAACAGATAATTATCCTATGTACATGTATGATTACACAAATAGTATGAGTCTACATCGTGTACAAGCACAGAAACAAAATGATGTACCCCATTTGTGTACAATGAATCAAAATGCAGTCTGTAAGAAATAAAAATAAATAAATAAATAACTTTTTTAAGAAAAAGAACTTATGAACTTGCTGGGCTCAGTGGCACACACTTGTAATTCCAGTGACTTGGGAGGCTGAGAAAGGAGGATCACAAGTTTTAGACCAAGCTGGATAATTTAGCAAAACCCTGACTCACAATAAAATAAAAAAGACCAGGTAGCCAGGCATGGTGGCACACATCTGTAATCCCAGGTAAGGGAGCTGAGACAGGAAGATTCCAATTTCAAGGTTAGCCTCAGCAACTCAGCAAGGCCCTAAGCAACTTAGTGAGACCCTGTCTTAAAATAAAAAATTAAAAAAAAAAAAGGCGGGGAGGGGGGAGCTGGGGAAGTAGATCAGTTGTAAAACACCTCTGGGTTCAATCCCCAGTTTAAAAAAAAAAAAAAAAAAACTGAAGCTATAGCTCAGTGGTAGAGCAAGTGCAAGACCTCAGCACAAAAATAAAAAGAATTTATGGGCTTTTTCTGGGGATGTAGCTCAAAGGTAGGGTGCTTGCTTAGCATTCATGAGGTCCTGAGTTCAATCCCCCAGTCCAACAATTAATAACAACAATTTATGAGCTAATTATTCCAAATAACAAGGCACCTGTGGTGCTTTATGCAAAAGCCTCACACTTGTCCTATCACTGAGCTACATTCCCAGCCCTATTTCATTTAAGACAGGGTTTTGCTCAGTTACTCAACCTGGCCTGAAACTTACAATCCTCCTAGAGTCCAGAGAGTATTTTTAGGTTCACAAAATTTAATCTTCATATTGTAGTTTCACTGGTCTGAAAAACATTAACCATTACTAAATCAAATATCTAAATCTAACTATGTTGCCTGTCATCCTTTGAATGATATGCAGGGATGCTGATAAAAGGAATGATGGGAGTCCAGCTGTCCTAAAGGTCACCCTTTAGGATCTTGGGACACTGAAGAAGGAATAATGTGTCCCATGCCAGTACAGCCATTGAGGACAGACCGCTGTATGCCTAAACCCATCAGACCACTTTCACCTCTCATCTTTCTCTCTAATCAGTTTAACTTGTGCACATGAACAATTAACCCAACAGAAACAAATACCCACAACAGGGTCTGACATTCCTGCCACCCACCAAAGCACAAAAATATATCTAACTGAACACTTATTATCTAAGCATTTTACATGTAAATTATACTTGTTTAAAAAAATATTGATATCAATAAAATCAAATACTACTACTAGGTTATTAGGAGATTTAGTGAAATTTCTTTATTCATGTAAGCGATTTTCAGTGTGAGGAATGAGAAAACTCAGCCTCTGGCCTAGTAATTTGGTGTGGGGCCTGTTACCTGCCAGTCACCCAAAAGGGACTCCTGAGGACCTTTGCTGCTAGTCAATCACTAACATGACAGAATATGAGAGGTGCCCACACAGAAAACAAGCCTTAACTAAAGCTTTACCAGCTTAATCACAAACTAGAGTTGTGGCTTTGACCTCTCCAAATTCTGGATAATCAATTTTTATGTATGTATGTATGTATGTATGTTTATGTGGTGTGCATATGTATGTATGTAAATTTACGTGGTGCTGAGGATCAAACCCAATGCCTCACGCATGCAAGGCAAGTGGTCTACTACTGAGCTACTGTCCCAACCCTGGGTAATCAATTTTTAAAGGTAGTGATATAAATCTCTCCTATAGGAGAACAAGCCCTCCCCTCACCACCCAGATTGATGCTGGTGGCCTGACACTCAAGCAGCTCCCAACAATGCCCTGAATCCTCTCCAGCCCTTCCTCCAAAAGGGCCCATGCCTTCCTGGCTCTGGAATTCCTGACATTCTGAAATTCCTTACAACCCTCAGAAAACTTGGATCAAAAAATAAAACAAAACCTAGTCTAGAGGATGGAGGTGCAGCTCAGGGGTAGAATGTGTGCTTAGCACACACAAGGCTCTGGGTTCAGTCCTCAGCACAACTACCACCACCACCAACAACAACAAAAAACAATCTACTACCTTAGGCCTAAGTTACTAGGTGGATGGACACACAAGATACAAAAATATGAATGTACTTGGCTTCAAAATTATTTAAAGTAAATTAATTTTATTTATTATTTTTTAGTACTAGGGATTGAACCCAAGGGTGCTTAGCCACATCCCCAGCTGTTGTTGTTGTTGTGTTTTTGGGTTTTGTTTTGTTTTTGTTTTGTTTTTTGGAGACAGGCTCTCACCAGGTTGCTTACAGCCTTGCTAAATTGCTAAAGCTGATCCTCCTGCCTCAGGCTCCTTGACTACTGGGATTACAGTCATGCACTATTATACCCAGCTAGTAAATGAAACTTCAAATGAAAGATAATAGCAAAACAAAGACACTATAGGAACTTGTGTTAAATGTCCCATCCTATAAGGCAAATCTTTGTACCCAGAACTTGAGACTAGAAGCAAGGCTATGATACAACAGCCCATAGAATCTTCCCCTATTTACCCAGCCCACCTTGCCTAGTTACAAGGTTATGCCCTATATGGAGAAGAAAGGAAATCCTCTAAAGTAACTTTCAAACACATTTTTTTTTAAAATCTGTAAAATGAAGGGCTGGGGAGGTAGCTCATGATTTAGTGCTTGCTAGCATGTGCAAGGATCTAGATTCCATTCCCAACACTACAAAGTTTGTAAAATGCAAAATAATAGGACAGAGTTTGAGGCAACCATTTAAATCACTGGGACTAACCCCTTGTTTCATAGACAGGGAAATCCAGGCATCCACAGTTCCCCAGATGATGAGCAATCAAGCAGTATATGAACCCCTCTCCCTAATCCTCAAAGAACTTTTTCCAGTCAAAACATTATAAAATAAAAAGAGCTAGAAGGACAGGAAAACTGAAGACGGGACAAGACAGGGGACAGATAATCCAGGGCAAGAAAGCTGAAAATTAGGAGAGAGGGGTAATGTGAATCAGGAGGAGGGAGGGCCTTAAGAGGGGTTCAGTACTATGAACCCAACCCTATGAATCCAGGTTTCTCCTCTTGCAACACCTGTCACCCCAGTGCTGAGGAGATTGGTTTCATGAGGACTGCTGGGCAGCCTCTCCTCAGGTCCTACAGTCCTCCACAAAATTAGTGTTCTAGGTACCTATCATGAGCAAAGTACATGACAAGAGATAGCCAGTATGCCTAAAGAAAAGACTCAAACCACTTCCAGCCTTACCAAAGGAACCAAACCTGAGGCTGATCCAAGGCTTTGGATCCAGGTGTTAGCTCACAGGAAATACAGAAAGAGCAACCATTATGCTAACTCTGGACTGTAGAGAACTCTTTAGGCTTAGATTCTCCAGCAGACAATGATAAGAAAAAGGAAAAGGGGAAACTGTGCCCTTCAATAGATGAATGGATAAAGAAACTGTGGTATATATACACAATGGAATATTCGTCGTAAAGAAGAATAAAATTATGGCATTTGCTAGTAAATGGATGAAGTTGGAAAATGAAAATATGCTAACTGAAATAGACCAAGTCCAAAAAACCAAAGGCCAAATGTTTTCTCTGATAAGTGGATGATGATACATAATGAGGAGGGGTAGCTGGGGTGGGGGGAGTAGAATGAAGGAACTTTGGGTGGTATAGAGGAAAATGGGGCGGGAGGTGGTAGGGGAAGGAAAGATAGAATGAGACAGACAGTTATTACCCTATGTATATGTATGATTACATGAATGATGTGAATCTACATTGTGTACAACCATAGAAATGAAAAAGTTGTACCCCATTTGTGTACGATGAATCAAAATGCAGTCTGTAAAAATAAAATAATTTAAATAAAAGAAAAATTAAATTTAAAAATATACATAAAGCTTAAAAAAAAAAAAAAAAAAGAAGGGGAAATTGTAGATGAAAGAGACTTTAAAATACAGGTGCATGTGTGGTGGCATGCACCTGTAAGCCCAGCAGCTTAGGAGGCTTAGGCAGAAGGATGGCAAGTTGGAGGCCAATCTCAGTGATTTTGTGAGACTCTCAACAATTTAGCAAGACCCTATCTCAAAATAAAAAATAAAAAGGACTAGAGCTTTAACTCAGTGGTAAAGTACCCTGGGTTTTACAGTCAGTACACACACAAAAAAGGAGAATTGCAAGTTTGAGGCAGCCTGGGTAACTTAGCAAAACCCTATTTCAAAATAAAATAAAATAGGCTGAGATTATACAAGAGGCCCATAAAAAGGAAGAAAAATACTTGATTAAAAAATATCTTGGGAGGCTGGGGATATAGCTCAGTTGGTAGAGTGCTTGCCTCACAAGCACAAGGCCCTGGGTTCAATCCCCAGTACCGCAAAAAAAAAAAAAAAAAAACTTGGGGCTGGGGTTGTGGCTCAGTGGTAGAGCACTTGCCTAGGATGTGTGAGGCATTGGGTTCAATCCTCAGCACTACATATAAATAAAATAAAGGTCCATTTACAACTAAAAAATATTTTAGAAAAAAGAAAACAACCTTAAAATGTATGTTATAAATTACAAATAATCTTAACCCAATCACCCATAATCTTTCAGGGGTGTGAATTTTTTTTTTTTTTTGTACCATGGATTAAACCCAGGGCATTCAACCTTTGAGCCACAACCCAACCCCAGCCCATTTTTTTTGTTTTGTTTTGTTTTTTCAATTTTGAGACAGGATCTCCCTAAATTGCTTAGAGCCTTGCTAAGTTGCTGAGGCTGGCTTTGAACTTGTGATTCTCCTGCCTCTGCCTCCTAGCAGCTGGCATTATAGATGTTTGCCACCACACCCAGCATCATGAGTGTAAATTTCTATGCTTAGATACACAAAGAACACATAGGACACAGATTATACCAGCAGGCTAGAATGGATATCACTATGTTCACCACTGGGTGTTTTGCTTTCTCCACCCCACAATCTGAATCTAATAGAACCACCAAGGTCAATAATTCCCTCACAATAACAAGGAATCTGGGTTGTAGTGCCTATAGTAAAAATGGACTGACTTCCACACAGAGATTAATTCTCTTTCCACTGAGAAGTTACTTAGCTCTGATACAGTGGCCTTCCCTCCCTTGCTTGTATTGCTCTGTCCCAGAACCAGCAGCCCTGTGGGCTCTGCTTCCCCTCTCCTATCAGAGAAGTTAGAGTGAACATTTGGGGCTTATTATTAGTCCTTCTCCAGTGATATGTATCATTCTCTTATCTGATAAATATCAATAAGCTCTACCCTCCCAGGCACAAAAGTCAGAGATTAAATGCCTCCCATTATCTAGAATTCATCTGGAGTCTTCACAAAGAAACCAGATGCTAGATCCTCCCAACATGAAAGCAGAAAATATGGTCCTTCATCACCTGGCATCTGAAACCTAATTTTTAGCCTTTGGAACAATCATTCTCTACTCAGAAGTTGGACACTAGTGTTTGTATCCTTGTCCTCCTTACACCCTGATACTTGCCTAAATGCTCTGGCTCAATTTGTCCCTCAAAGAGTCAGAAAGCCCAAATAGTTCAGGTTTCAGGTTTCTAGGGAAGATGATGACTATACAGAGTAAGGGTCACACAATCCATGCTAAATTTAACCCACTGCTGGACACAGTGGTGCACATCTGCAATCCCAACAACTTGGGAGGTTGAGGCAGGAGGATCTCAAGTAAAATAAAAAATAAAAAGTGGTGGGTACATAGTGGTAAAAGCACCCTGGGTTAAATCCCCAGTACCAAAAAAAAAAAAAAAAAGGGAAAATGAGGGCTGAGGGCAATAAAGTGTTCACCAAACACTTTACCTGGCTGAGGTTCTTAGATTCAACCCTAAGCACAAGAAGGGAGTAAAAAAAAAAAAAAAAAAGACAAAAATCAGAGGGCAAACAAATTATAAGTATCATCTTCCAGAACACTCCTGAACAACAGGGCAGCATGTTAGGAAGCAACAGCTTGCTGGTCTCCCAGTTCCTCACCCAGTGACCACAACAGACCAGAGAGGCCACAGCAGAGAACTGACATTGAAGTCACAATGGGCCCCATTCTCCCTAGAAGCCCAGGGCAGGATGGAAGAAGGGAGGCCAGGACATTCCTTCACCCCCTCACAAAGTGAGAAAGGGCACAGGCAGCCTGAGGCATCAGAGGCCTACAAAGGAAGAAAGTAATCATCCTTTCCAACTGTAGGAGACCCCACCCCCACCCCCCAAAATAGAAGGGTGACCTAAGGTGTATCTGATATAATCAGGGGGCTTCTATGGCCCACACAGGAGACTCCTCCTCAGCAATATCCAACTAGAAGGGGAAAAAAATCTCAGGGCTTTGAGAAGTCAGGGAACTCTACAGGCCCTGTCAGTTCAAAGCTGGCACTGCAAGCAAAAGACTAAATCAACTTCTGCTAAGGATTTTTTTCCTACACCAAGGAATCCAGTCACTTTCTAAACTACTTTTAAAACTACACATTTTTAGACTGGAAAACGTAGTGTTTTAGGTCTATACTACTGACCCTTCTGAGAAAATATTGTGATCTTTTCTAGTCAGGTGCGATGGCACAGGTTAAGCAGAAGCAAATCTAGTAGCACAAACCCGGAGCAGGAAAGAGTGAGACAGGAATCCTACTGTTATCTATTTATGACTTTAATTAAATCCATTTTTAGATCTTTAGGAAAGAGTTTCTCTTCAAGTCTCCTCCTACCAAATTTCTTTAGTCAACTTAATCTTTCCAACATTGCTCAGAAGTCTAAAAATATAGCCAGGCTGGGTGGTGCACTCCCAGTAGCTCAGGAGACTGAGGCAGGAGGATGGAAAGTTCAAAACCAGACTCAGCAAAAAGCAAGGTGCTAAGCAACTCAGGGAGGCCCTGTTTCTAAATAAAGTATAAAATAGGGCTTGGGACGTGGCTCAGAGGTTGAATGTCCCTGAGTTCAATCCCAGGTACCCACCCCCCCACCAAAAAAATGTCTAAAAATATAAAGGATATTTTCAGTTACACATGGTGGCACAAGCCTATAATCCCAGTTACTCAGGAAGCTGAGGCAGGGAGATCTCAAGTTCAGTCAGCCTTAACAACTTAGTGAGATCTGTCTCAAAGTAAAAGATAGAAAGGGCTGGGGACAAAGTTCAGTGGGAGAGCATCCCTTGGTTCAATTCCCAGTACCACCCAAAAAAAAAAAAAAAAAAAAAAAATTTTATCAAACCTCATTTCCTTATTTTCCCCTAGACCCAGAGTCTACCCCTATTCAAGAGTCATTCAGCAAGGTTACTCCACTATAAATACTTGTAGTAAGGAAGGCTGCCTGAGGTCAGGGCAGATCTGACTACAAAGACAATCTACCATCCCAAGAAATAGTAATGAGATGAACATTTCATGGAAATATCCCATAGTGAAATTAAGGCCCCAAAAATGGATGGTGTCCCAGGTTCTGATTAATATCCAAACAAAAAGAAAATGCTATTTAGAATTCCATTGTTGGCTACATCATTTTTCTTGACAAAAACTGGGTAGAGAAATCAACCCAGACCTGGAGAACAACTGAGCTAATTAAGAAAGGTGTTTATGAAAACCAAGGTAGAACTGGTTCAGTTCTGCCATAGATAACCTTGGAATCTTCTTAAGCAATCCCCTATCAACCTCTGGGATGCCCAGCGGGGGATGATGCTTCCTGCACAGTGAAAAGGCCAGAGATAACCAGAATACTTGCAATTTCAAACAAGAAGAATGTCTTCAAATTCCATTATTCTATTTCAATGCATATATACCAATTAGTGAAAAGAATTCTATAAAAGGAGTTTCCCACACTTCATGTACAAACTTCCATAGAAATGAAGAGCAAACACCAAAATATGGAACAAGCTGGGCACTGGCTACTACTTCCCTGAATATAATACATCCTTCCAAGTATTACACTTGTCCTTGACCTTTCCTCCAACTGGTACACTCCCCTAAAGACTGTGACTGCCTCAAGAAGAATAATTTGTGCACGTGCCCCCAAGGGCAGGCAACAAAGACTCAGTCTCTACATGACTATAAAAATCACAAATCATGCCACTTTAGGAAGGGGAAATGGAAGCTGAAGGGATGAGTGGAAGCAAGATTTTTTTTTTTTTTTTCTGTATAAGCCTTCTGAACATTTTAAGTTTGTACCATGAGTTGTATTTCCTATTTAAAAAAAGAAAAAGTCTGGTTAGGTATGACTATAATCCCAACAACTCAGGAGAATAAGGCAGGAGGATCGCAATTTCAAGGCTAGCCTCAGAAACTTAGTGAGACCCTGTCTCAATATTACCCTGTGTGCATATACGATTACAAGACCAGTGTGATTCTACAAGATGTACAACCAGAAGAATGAGAAGTTACACTCCATTTATGTATTGTGTCAAAATGCATTTCCACTGGGGCTAGGGCTGTAGCCTAGTGGTAGAGCACTTGACTATGTGTGTGAGGCACTGGGTTTGATCCTCAGTACCACATAAAAATTAAAAATTAAATAAAGGTGTTGTGTCCATCTACAACTAAAAATTTTTTTAAAATGTCATTTCTACTGTCATTTTCTTTTATAAAAAGAATAAAGAAAATTCAAATTTCATAAGAAATAATCTTAAAAGTTTGTTAAAAAATAATATTTTAAGGGGTAGGGGGCTGCTTATGTAGCTCAATGGTTAAACACCTCTGAGATCAATCCCCAGTACAAAAATTAAAAAGTCTGGGAATGTAGCTCTCTCTATAGACATATTATTTGACAGTTTTCCCCCCACTATTTTAAATGACTGCTTTAAATGTCTGTGACTAATCATTTGCCAAGTACATGTTTATTTCTCATCTTTTTTTCAAGTATCTTACCTCACCTCCTAGTGCTAAGCAGTTTTAAAAGCCTTATCTTCCTGGAGAGCAGAGGCCCTGCAGGAAAAGAAGGAAGCAATACTGGTGAATGACCACAATAAAAACAGAATTACACCACACTGAACACCACACCAAAAGAAAATGGGAATGTTACTTCAGTGTCCTAATTAGTTGCCTTTCTTTGTCAAAAATCATAATTCTAAGGAAAATGTTTTCCATACCGTCCCTTCAAGACTAAAAATTATGAAGTTCCAAAGATGCAAAATTAATTCCTTTTTTATCCCAGTAACTGGGAATTGAACCCAGGCAAACTGTACAACAGAGCTACATGCCCAGCCCGTCTTTCTTTGAGACAGGGTCTCCCAAAGTTGCCAAGGCTAACCTTAGTTGGGATTACAGGTATGCAGGTATGCACCAATGCACCCAAGACCAATATATTTTGGACAATGGTATTTTTCTGTTCTTTTTCTTTCTTTCTTTCTTTCTTTTTTTGAGACAGGATGTTGTTTGTGTTGCCCAAGCTGGTCTTAAACATGCAGGCTCAAGTGATTCTCTCCACTTCGCATCCTGAGTGCTGGGGGACTACTAGACAATGGTATTTTAAAAAACAATTAGTTTTCAAGTCCCACATGGGGGTGCCCGTCTGTAATTCCAGGAGCTTGGTAGGCTGAGGTAGGAGGATCTTAAATTCACTCAGTCACAGCAATTCAGCAAGGTCCTATGCAACTTAGCAGGACCTTGTTTCAAAAAAAACAACATAAAAATGGTTGGGAATGTGGTTCAGTGGTAGAGTGTTTGCCTAGCATGCATGAAATCCTGGGTTTGATCACCAACAAAATAAAAAAATAAATAAATAAAATAAAAAGCTTTCAATCACCAATACTGAAAAATAAAAATAAAAACAAATAATTAGCTTAAGAAGTTAGGGTTGGGGAGATAGCTCAGCTGGTAAAAGTGCTTGCCTCACAAGCATAAGGCCCTGAGTTCGATCCCCAGTACCGCAAAAAAAAAAAAAAAAAAAAAAAAAGGCAGTTATAACTTGGGGTTGGGGATATAGCTCAGTTGGTAAAGTGCTTGCCTCACATGCACAAGGTCATGGGTTCAATCCCCAGCACAGGGGAAAAAAAAAGTTGTAACTTAACCAGGCTCAGTAGTGCATACCTATAATCACAGCCACCTGGGAGACTGAGGCAGGCAGATCACAGAGGCCAGTCGGGAAACTTAGCAATACACTATCACAAAAATAAACAGAGCAGATGCCTGGCTTACACCACCAGTGACTCAGGAGGCTCAGGCAGGAGAATCCTAAACTCAAGATCCGTCTCAGCAATTTAGTGAGGCCCTGTCTCAAAATATTTTTTTTTTAAAAAAGGGCTAGGGATGTGGCTCAGCAGTTAAGTGCCCCTGGGTTTAATTATCTACTGCTAAAAAATAAAAAATAAAAAAGAGTTGAGTATGTAGCTCATTGGTAAAGCACCCTTGACTTTAATCTCTCGTATAAGAAAAAAAGGTGTAACTGAGAAGCAAAGCCTCAATACTATTAAATGTAGTACCTCAGGACATACAAGATAAAGATATTTAGTTATCCTGCAGGGTGCTGTGGCTCTTGCCTATAATTCCAGTGGCTGGAGAGGTCGAGGCAGGAGAATCACAAGTTCAAAGACAGCCTCAGCAACTTAGTGAGGCCCTAAGCAACTCATGAGACCCTGTCTCTAAATAAAATGCAAAAAAGGGCTGGAGATGTGGCTCAGTGGTTAAAGGCCCCTGAGTTCAATCCCTGGTACCAAAAAAAAAAAAAAAAGATATTCAGTTATAAGAGTGATTTTGTAAAAACATATATGAGAGGTCAGGGATTTTATTCCCAGCACTACACAATATGCTAGGTGGGTGGCACACACCTGTAATTCCAGCAACTCAGGAGGCCAAGGCAGGAGGACTGCAAGTTCAAGGCCAGCCTGGACAACTTAGTAAGACCCTGTCTCAAAATAAAAAATAATAAGAGCTGGGGATATAGCTCAGGGGTACAGCACCTCTAGATTTAATCCCCAGTACTGCCAAAATGTGTGTATGTGTATGTGTGTGTGTGTGTGTGTGTGTGTGTGTGTGTGTTTTCAACATACTGCTAGAGCTTCATTCAAATTTTATTTCACTTCAAGACACAGACTGGCTTCACTAACTTTGCCATCCTCAATTTATGAGATCCTATAAGAAAATCCTTCACTATCAAACCAAAAAAAATAGGAAAATAGGAAAGCCTTCTCATTAAGGCTTAATTAAGCCTTCTGGCTGGTGTAATTTTGTAAACTACTCTAAGTTCCTATTTATAGGAATTGCTATTTGAGCAATATTACTGACTAACAATCAGAGTGAAGGGAGATGATCAAGAGGCAAAAGCTAGTTATATGACTCTAAGTAAGACTGCCTTAATGCCCAAAGGCATGGACAAAGACCTACTGTGAAATGACCAGATAAATCTCTGTTATTCACCATCACCTTACTCCAGACCTGCAGTGTCAACCAGGAAAAGGCAAAATGGATTAAGAAGCAATGGCACCCAGGCACAATGGTGCACACATGTAATTCCAGCTATCCAGGAGGCTGAAAAAGGATCACAAGCTTGAGGCCAGCCTCAGCAACTTAATGAAACCATGTCTCAAAATAAAATTAAAATTCAAAAGGCTTTCATCTAAATCCAATTAGAATGGCTATTACCAAGAATACAAGCAATAATAAGTGTTGGCATGGATGTGGGGAAAAAGGCGCACTCATACACTGCTGGTGGGGTTGCAAATTGATGCAGTCACTCTGGAAAGCAGTATGGAGATTCCTCAGAAAACTTGGAATGGATCCACCATTTAACCCAGCTATCCCACTCCTCAGTTTATAACCAAAGGACTTAAAATCAGCATACTACTATGGGCTGGGGAGATAGCTCAGTCGGTAGAGTGCTTGCCTCTCAAGCACAAGGCCCTGAGTTCGATCCCAGCACCACAAAAAAAAAAAAAAAAAAAAAAAAAAAAAAAAAAACAGCATACTACACAGCCACATCAATGTTCATAGCTGCTCAGTTCACAATAGCTAGATTGTGGAACCAACCTAGATGCCATTCAATTGATGAATGGATAAAGAAACTGTGGTGTGTATATATATATATATATATATATATATATATATATATATATATATACATACAATGGAATATTAATCAGCCATAAAGAAGAAAATTATGGCATTTGCTGGTAAATGGATGGAATTGGACAATATCACTGCTAAGTGAAATAAGCCAATCCTCAAAGGCTGAATGTTTTCTCTGGTAAGTGGATGATATTACATAATGGAGGTGGGGGGGTGGGGGTGCAAGAAAAGAATGAAGGAACTTTGGATGGTGTAGAGGAAAATGGGGTGGGAGGAGGTGGGGAAAGGAAAGATAGTGGACTGAGACAGACATTATTACCCTATGTACATGTATGATTACACAAATGATGCGAATCTACATTGTATACAACCACAGAAATGAAAAGTTGCACCCCATTTGTGTACAATGAAACAAAATGCAGTCTGTAAAAATAAAAATTTTAAAAAGTAAAAAAAATATGCAGTTGAATTTAAAAAAAAGAAAATTCAAAGACTGGGAATGTAACTCGGGGGTATAGTACATGTGTGTTCAATCCCCACTGCCAAAAAAAAAAAAAAAAAAAACCAGCATTAAAAAAAAAAAAAAAAAAACCAGCATAGATCTGAGAAAAGCACAGATCTACTCTTTAAATGGAAGGAGAAAACTTATTCCAGAAAAAAAGGGAGAAAGACTTGACCAATACATAATGCACACTGAAGACATATCATCTGACTAGTTAATTATCACTTTGAGTTCCCTTGAAGTTCAATATTCTCTTTTGAGTCCCCATCTGGGTCCTAATGTTCATACCAATGTTTTTTACTTTCTGTGATACTCCGTAAGTCTGCAGCCTGCAAGCAACTGCTGAGGTCTAAAATAGCACATAAAGAAACCTGGATGTTTAATCAAACTTCTCATCATTAGTTAAATGAGCATAAGACAATAACTATCTTAAAGAATAGGGGTAGAGCTTGGTACAGTGGCACACACCTGTAATCCCAGTAGCTCAGGAGGCTGAGACAGAAGAATCACAAGTTCAAGTCCAGTCTCAGCAACTTAGTTAGGTCCTAAGTAACTTAGCAAGACTTAGTCTTAAAATAAAAAATAAAAAGGCCTGGGGATATGGCTCTGTGCTTAAATGCCCCTGGGCTCAATCCCCAGAATTAAAAAAAAGGCTATGGGGCTGGGAATATAGTTCAGTGGTAGAGCAATAGCATGCACGAGACCCTCAGTTCAATTCCTAGCACTACCAAAAAAAGGATAGCACCTTATCCCCTCATCTACCCTGCCAAAGACAAGCATTCCTCTCTCTTCTTCATGCAATCTAGTGGGCCCCTCTTATTCTAAGTCTCTACCTCACTGCTGACTACTGTCCTTGTTCAGGTCCATGGTCTCCTCAATAGACCACAACAGTGACCAATTAGCCTCCATTTCAGTCCAGCCTCCATACTCACACTGGAGACCTTTTTTTTTTTTTTTTTTTTTTTTTAATTTTTTAGTTGTAAATAGATATAATACCTTTATTTTATTTTTTACTTATTTTTATGCAGTGCTGAGGATTGAACCCAGTGCCTCATATATGCTAGGCAAGTGTTCTATCACTGAGCTACAACCCCAGCCCAAGACTAACATTTTTAAAATGAACAGTAGATCCCACCACAACTGTGCTCTAAGACCTTCAAGACTACCCATTCCTGCATAACTCTGAACTACCAGCCTTCCAGAACACCCAAAGGTGCCCAGTCCTCTCCCAGGCCTCTCTCTCCCACACCTTGCTTCTGCTAACCTCTTTTCGAAACTACTACAATATGACTTTACGGCCACTGCTCCTTCACCAATCAAACCAATACTCTTCCTAAAGGTCTAACTCAAACATGGTCCTTCCCTAAATATGCCCATACACACCAGCCTAAGACCCTAGCTACTTGGCTTCCTTTAACATAGTCCTAGGAACAACCAGCATGTGGCCTACAAAGACTCTGTCAAGCCCTGGTTTCTGAGAATGATCACTCACAGCATGTGCCCCCAAGTCCACGTGGGGTCCCTTATCACCTCTCCCATATCACCATAGGCTGGTCTTCACCAGAGAAGATCCAACCAAGGGCACCATTATCAGTGTGATGCAATACAAATGCACATGGGTACAGACAGGCAAATGTTCAACCTGGGTTGAAATCCTGTCACATGACAGCTGTGTGATCTTGGGCATATTACTTATTGCATGTCTCATCTTCCTCAGTCAGTATAAAGGTTTCTCATAAGCATCAGATTGGTGCACAGAAGGCCCTCAATTGCAACTGATGTTAAGTCCATCACATCACTGATCTAGGGAGCAGGAAAGGCCACAACTGTGAGGTAAAAAACATCTGCCTCAACAAGGATGAACATCTTACTCTCAGAGATTAAGACACCTGCTATGCCTTACAGAAAATACAATATCCCAGGTACAAGCAGGAGGTAAGGTGTTTCTGGTTGTGTTTTCTGGTACTGGTGACTGAATCCAGGGACACTTTTACCAATGAGCTACATCCCCAGTCCTTTTTATTTTTTGAGATAGTCTCGCTAAATTGCTTAGGTTGGCACTGAATTCCTGATCCTCCTGCCTCAGTCTTTCCCAGTCACTGGGATCACAGGGTCACTGGGATTACAGGCATGTGCCACCACACCTGGCAGGAGGGAAGATTTTTAACAACCAATGTTAAATCCTATGTAACAACTCCATTCTAAATAACCCCCAGAGCCCCTCTAAATCCAACTATTCTCAATGCTTAACAGAGACCAGCAAATTTGTGAGTCACTATATCCAGGAATGAAGAGGTATTTTTCATTTTAGTGCTAGGTTTGAATCCAGGGCCTCCAACATGCTAGGCAAGCACTATACCACTAAGCTATCTCCTCCAGGCTCCAAAGGTAGTTTAAATTCCTTGGTCATGCTTAGACTTCCGGCCCACACATTCCTGAATGCAGCCTCCTACCTCTGCCTACCTTTTCAGTCTCTCTTCTCAAAAGGCTCCTCCTCCCTCCTCTCTCCTTTGTTGGCTGACTTTAATGACAGAGGTCCTGAGCTTCTCCCTGCCACTCCTTAAGTGGCCACCAATATCTTCCTAAACACTGATCTGGATTATGCCACTTCACTGATTAAAAGCATTCCCAGATTGCTGCACCCTGAGTATGAAGTTGGAACTCCACAACAAGGAGAGCCCAGAGCTCACACCTGTCAAGTTGGAGGACTCCCAGGCACTATTTTAGGTGCTCATGTACATGTGGTTCCCAGTGTCCAGGCCCTGATGTCCCTGGCTAATTCTTGCTGGCCCTGAAGGCCACAGCTCAGGAATTTCCTCTCTGCAAGCTATCAAGTTAGCATATTTTGTGGGCACGCAGTTTGGGGTGTTTTTTTTTTTTTTTTTTTTTTTTCCTCTTGGTACTGGGGATTGAATCCAGGTCACTTTGCCACTGGGTCACATCCCCAGCCCTTTTTCTTTTGAGACCAGGTCTCACTAAATTGCTTAGGTTCTCAATACACTGCTGAGGCTAGCCTTGAACTTGCGATGCTCCTGCCTCAGCCTCTGAAGGTGCTGGTATTACAGACGGGCACTACTGCACCTGGCTGGGCAGTCACTGAGAAACATGAGTTCACTGGTTTCATTGCTCCCCAAACTGAATTCCTTGAAGGCAGAACCAGACCCTTTTATATGGGTGCCCAGGATCTACCACAGAATCTGGCAAGTAGTGAAGCCAAATATTTGCTAAATGAATGAAAGCATTTTGCCAAATCAGTTTTTTAAAAGAGTGAGGACTTGTCCTATGCCTGTCAACAGAGACAAGCTTTGATGTTCCACCCTGATGTTTGTTTTTTTATATAGCACTACTCACTCTTATCTTTACACCATATCCCACAGGCCTTAAGCTATGCACTATGCACCTAATTCCACTATGCACCTAATTCCCTACTGAACTCTTATTTCTCCAAGAAACAGCTCCTTAGCCTCCTGTAAGTATGCATGCCATGAAACTTCCTTTTTTCCCATGCCAAAAAAAAAAAAAAAAAAAAGAAATTCAATTCTCCATATTCAAACTATGGATTTTTATACCTCCAAAATGTGTTAAGGTCGAATTCTTTTTTAGAACCAGTACATTCCAAAATTATCATGTCTCTAACACTAAGTACAGCACAACTTGATAAAATTATAATACCCCATCTACACCAGACTTTCCAAAACACCTGGAAGCACATCCAACTCTTTATCTGGATTTATGTCCTATAAACACCAATCTCACTTCAAGGAATCTGGCTTCCATGCCAAGAACAACTTATACTCGCTTATTTAGGAAAAACAGCAGGCCAGACTCTCAAGTTAAAGGTACTGGCCCAAGTTCGAAACAGACCACTCAAAACTTCAATATCAAAATCAATCCTGCAGTAACTCAATTTACACATCGAAGACCTTCTCAAAAGTTGCAATTTTAATTAGCAGTTTTGGTTGTAAAAATAATAACTTGGAATTCATGGCAAAAGGACTCTGAGACAGCACTTCCTTTAGTGAATTTGGTCTTTCAAATACCAAATGAAAAGACAGAAAGTAGGCTTCAAAAAAAAACTCAACTGAATGGGTGGGTGGACCCCCAAGGATCTGAGAACCTCAGACTGAGAAGCGGGGGCGGCACCCTTCCCAGCCTCTGGCGGGGCCCCAACCCCCATTGGAACCCCGGAGGCCGCCTGCAGGCCGCACAAACCCGCGGCAGACGCGAAGGCCCCACGTTCCCAGGAGCGCGGGCTGGACTAAGGCCTGGCTCATTACCGCTGCGCGATACCAGGGCCTCGCCGCCAAACGCTTCACGCGTTTGCCGGCGGGACCAGGAACAGAGGGGCGGCTCCGACCGGGCAGCGCCGCCTCCTCACCCGCAAGGACGTCCGTAGCTGTGTCTCCGCCCCGGGCCGAAATCGAGCAGCAGCAGGTGTTCCACGGAAGGATTTCTCGGCAGCAGCAGGGATGGGGCCCGAAATAGCCAGGCACGGTGACGAGGGCAGGCGGTGCACTCACCAAGCGTCGGCAAGCGGGCCACCTCAGGTGTTCGCTCCTCCTAGCCCCAAGACGCAGCCGTCGACGCTCCCCAGGGACTCGGCACCAAGCTGCTGTTGCTGCCGCCCCCAAACCCAAGGAGCGCGAGAGCCGCGCCGCAGCCTCCGCGCGAGCACGTACCGGGCCGTGAGAGGGCGCCGAGCGCGAGGGCGGGGCGCGCGGCTGGAGCCTAGCAACCGCTTGACACGCGAGTGCTGCAGCCAATCCGACGGCCAGTTCCGCGCGGCGCTGAGCGGCCGTCCGCTCGCCGCCCGCTTCTGCCAGCGTCGGCCTCCCCGCAGCCCGCCGCACCCGTGCTCAGGCCCCGCCTCGGCCTCACTTCTCTACTCATTGGCCCGCCACGCCCCCGCCCGAAAAGCCACTCCTAACCGTGGAAGCCCCTCCCCCGGGGCCTTCCAGGTTGGTCCCGGGACACGCCCTGCCATTCCGGGTGGCCTGGACCTCTCTGGAGTGGGAATGGGGGAAGGGCACCCTACCCAACCTTAGGATTTGGGGCCTTAAAGATTAACGGGAAGGAGCGGAGGGAGCGGAGGTGCTGGAGATGACTGGAAACGTAGCTCAGTGGTAAAGCGGCTTGTCTAGCATGCAGGAGGCCCTATATTCCATCCGCAAAAAATAAAAGACAAACCTGGAGTAGTCAGACTCGCGAACTTGCCCAGTCACAACTGGCCACCCTCGACTGCGTTCGGCACTGCTAAAACTCCTCGAAGGAAAATAGATATTTTTAAGCCGTGGAAACATTCAGAAAGTGCCTTCCAAATTGCGAAAGATAAAGACTTGCTGCCGAGTCTTTACCGTGATAGGGAAACTGAGGTCAGGGTCGGGAAGGTAGCCCATCCCTCAGCACGCTGTTAGCCCAACAGGCGTAAACCTCGTCCCTTCCCCCTGCTTGGAACTCTAGAATCCGATGCCTCTTCGGGCGCCTGAAATAGCTCTGACCTGCTGGCAAGGGTCACTCACTCCCTGTGGCCCGCATTCTTTGGATGGGGAAGCGAGGAGAGGCGGGTGATTACTGCTAGGGTCTGTCCTCCCTTCAAGGGGAAGGTCCTAAAGTAGCTCTGACTCTCCCCAAGGCTTACCTCGTGGCTTCCAATACCACACACAGGCCTGGACTTGACAGTTATTTAATCTGACAAGTGGATGGGTCTGGTGATAGGAACTGTGGTGGGACTCTGTTCTCTGCCCATCCCCCACATACTTCACTGAAGGGAACCATTCCTTCCGCGGCCTGTGGCCAGGCTGGAATTCCAGGCCCACACTCCTGTCAGCAAGCACATTCTGAACACAGAACTGGTGGCTTCCTGCCTGGGGTTCCTCCCTCAATTCTAGACAGCTCTGGCACTCCCCTGCTTTCTTTCCCTTTTCTCAAAGAGTGTCTGGAAGAGGCTGTGATTGTGGCTCAGTAGTACAGCCTAGTATGCGTGAGGCACTGGGTTCTATCCCGGCACCACATAAAAACAAAATGAAAGTATCGTGGCCATTTAGAACTAAAAAGGTTTAACAAAAAAAAAAAGTCTGGGAGAAGCAAATTCAGAGAGCAGAAAGGAATGCCCCATCTCCGAAACACATGTACCTGTTTACAGTTCTCTGTACTACAGTGAATAATCTCCAAACCTCGCAGAGACTAGAAAAGGAAGGAATTAAAAACCAGAAAAAAAAGGGGGGGCCTCAAATCATCCCTTAGATAGCAAAACAATAGTTAATAGCCTCTCAAAGCCAGCTTTATAACTCTGCTGCTTTAATAGGCTAAGAATGCAAGAGATTATTTGGGCTTCTAAACAAAATTTATGCGAGGCATGGTGGCACATACTTATAATCCCAGCGTCACAGGAGGCTGAGGCAGGAGGTTTGCAAATTAAAAGCAAGTTGCAGGTCAGCTTTGGCAACTTAGCAAGACCCTGTCTCAAAATAAAAGAAAGAAAGAACTTGGAGTGTGTCTCAATGGCAGAGCACCCCTGGGTTCAATCCCCAGTACAAAAACTTTTTTTTTTCTCATTCACCCCATTTTGACTTAGAGAGTCTGCTACACACCTGTGAAAATACACCAGATACTGCTTTTCAGCCCCAAGTTCTGTCGGGTATTTGAGTGTCTGACTGCATAGCTATATATCTGTTTTTCCAAAATAAAAAACAGCAGTGAGCACAGACTTGAAGAGACACTTCCCAGGTACTGCCATTTGCAAAGAAGCAGCAAACCATTCCTCAGACCATACTGATCATTAACAGACAAAAATAACTCTCTTTTGTACTTTTTGGTATTGCTCTTGCTAGATGAGGCATCAAGCCCCATTCTCACCTCCAGGGTCTCAGTGCCCTTTGCCTGAGCACCCTCAAATTTAGGGCCAAGAGAGGAACTCTACCTTAACTAGCCAGTGCCAAAGGGTGATAGATCTTTCTTAGTCCTGTAACAGGGGTTCACTTGATACTTTGACTCCATCCCTTGTGGCTTTGAAACTTACATGGTTTTTGCTTTTTCCCAAACTACTTCTCCCTGATCTTCTCCTCCTTGATCTTCTTTTCCCTAACCTCCTTCCTGACCTTCTCCTCCCTGATCTTTTTTTCCCCCAACCTTTTCCCTGATCTTCTCTGATCTTCTTTTCCCCAACCTTCTCTTCTCTGGTCTTCTTTTTTCCCTAACCTTTTCCCTGATTTCCTTCTTGATCTCTCCTCCCTAATCTCATTTTCTCTGAATCACCTCTATAAAAGCCCCCCTGTTCCTGCTGATGGGCAGAATCACAGGCTTTGGGACAGAAGTTCCCTGTGTTTCTCCTTTACTAGCAAAGCAATAAACCTTCTTTTTCCTTTTTCTCAAAACTGTGTTCTCATTAGATTGGCATTGGGGATAAGGACCAAGCTTTCAGCAACAGTCCCAGGGACAAAACCAAAGAACCAGAATTTCTTAAAACATAGCCAAATTCTTTGCAATTCCTACCTTCCCAGGTTTGGGGCTCCGTTGAACATGCTAGGGCTCCAGACTAGCCATGATGCTTTCCTCTCCCCCAGCCCTCCAGCCTTGACACATACCATGTATGTTCCTTCCTCCTATGTACCTTCCTCCAGAACTGCTCTGGCCTAAGCTCTGGCCTCATTGCAGTCTTTATTTTTGTCTGGAATTGAGTTCCCCAAATGCCATGTTCCTTTGTGCTCTAGAAGACAGGAAGCTGACTGGCCAAAGCTGAACCAGCCTATTGGGGGCCTAACCAGGCTACTCTGGAGCCCATACCAAAGTAGAAAGTGAAATGAACAACTGTTTTCATGGTTTTCCAGGTTGAATGGTGTTGTAAAGTTGAGGTCTAGTCATTGTCCCCAGTTATTTTCCCTCCCTGGGAACTGCACAGACCACCCTGAGGCTCAGCATAAGTTCCCTAGTAATTCATCCTTGGAACCCCAGCAGAACCTAGGCCATCCCAGGCCCGGCTCCCTGGTTCAGGTGTGGATAAAAGCCAGTGGGGAGTTGAGGTTGTAGCTCAGTGGTAGAGTGCTTGCCTAGCACATGTGAGGCCCTGGGTTCAATCCTCAGCACCACATAAAAATAAATAAAATAAAGGTATTGTGTTCATCTACAACTGAAAAATATTTTAAAATAAATAATCTTTATGCCAGTGGGAGGACAGGGCCTAGAGTTATGTCTGGGGTACACCCAGAGCAGCTGCCCAAAGACCCCACATGGTATGGGCCTGAGGAGGACTGATCAAGAGACTGAGATTGAGGCCCTTCAGATCTGACAGTGTGCCCTCTACTCTCCTAAGTCTTCAGTCTTTCGTGCTTCCTGTGTTTAGATTCATGACCTGTGGCTCCAGGAAGTTTATCTGGTAAGGTTTGTCTCCTCTACTAAAGTGTGAACCTTTGACAGGAGACCAATTGTCTTGACCCCACACTGTAACCACCACCTAAGAGTTGGCACAGAGTAAAGCTCAGTTTCTATTCGGGAAGGAATTGGGCTGCTGCCTGGTTGGCAGTCATCCCCAAGTGTCCAAGCCCTGTAAGACCCAAGGCAAATGTCCCAATGTTTGCCTGAGACTGAGAATTTGGTTCTAGTTCAGAACAAATCCAGTGGACATGTACATGGTTCAAATGTTCCTCTGGCCCTAGGATTCCAGGATCTTTTATTGTGGTATGTACCTGAGGAATCAAGGACCAAAGGCCAGTGCCCATCCTCAGATTCTTCTCATAGGAGGGAGCCTCCTGCTGATTCTTCATTCAGGCCTCATAGAGAAGGGGCCAGTACTAGCTGAGGGTGGAAGCTCCTGACCCAAATGCCACACCTGCAGACCTACCTGGGGCATGGGTTGGCAAGCAGGGCTAACCAAGTTACAGAAGGGAGAGGTCCCTTTTGTCTGGATTTAACAGAAGACAGATTGTCTGGCAATTCTGGCAGGAATAAAGAACTGATCAGGGTAGGCATGTTTTTAGATTACCACCAGACTTCCCAGAAGTCAGTCCCTTCCTTATACTCTAGAGCTAGCACAGGTGAGCCACTGCATCTATACTTGGCCCTCTAGGAACATAGAGTCCTTATAGAGTAGGAAGCCCACAGTTGGTTCAATGAATAAAAGACACCTCTCTCCCCAACCCTACCCTGTTGTTCATACATGTCCAGTGCCCTCCCTCTACCTCAGCTACATTCTACTCCCTTTTGGCTCTAGGATAAGACAATCCCCAAGGTCAACTTTGGGTGGCCATTCCCAAAACACTGGGCATGTGATTTTGAGCATTGAACCAACACCAGGTTATATCTAGTTTGGCCGGGCAGTCAGTGCAAGCAAGCAAAACTGAGGGGCTTATTAATTCTCTTTAACCACTAACCAGCTACTCACTAACCCATGTCTTGGGGGAAGCCACTACACTCATCCAGTTCAGCTGCACTGAGTCCCTTCTATGTTTTCTGTTGTGTGTTCAAATGTGGCTCAGTGCTTAGCCAGGGGCTCCTCCAGGGCAGAGACACACCTCTTTCTCAGTGCTGGCCTGAGGGCCGATCATTCTCATCAGCCTGGGCACTCCTTGGTGGCCCCTGAGAGACATTGATATTGTGGCTGGTAAACATGTCCAATACTGTAAAGCGCCAGACCTGGATGAAGAGATAGCCTTTGCTGAAGGCTGAGCACTAAGAGACACAGTCAGGGTCTCTGAGAGAGCCTAACCTCAGATCTGGGGAATGCCCAATATTTCTGGGATGAATGAGAGGGGTCCCTTAACCTGTTTTCTTTCTTTCATTCTTTCTTTCTTTGTGCGAGAGGATACTGGGGATTGAACCCATGGGTAGCTCTCTTCCACTACTAATATCCCAGTTCTTTTGTTTTTATTTTTATTTTATTATTTATTTATTTATTTGGTGCTGTGGATTGAACCCAGGGGCACTTTATCACTGAGCTACATCCTCAGTCTCCCAAGTAGCTGGGACTACAGTCACAGTGCACCCAGCCTTTTTCATTTCTTTTTCTTTTTGCAGTATCAGGAATTGAACCCAATGAGCTCTACCACTGAGTTTCATCCCCAGCCCTTTTATTTTTTATTTTGAAACGTTCTCACTAAATTGCCTAGGCTGACCTCAGACTTGGAATCCTCCTACCACATACTCCCAAATTGCTGGGATTACAGGCATGCACCACTGCACCCACTAACATTCACTCTTTATCCTGTAATCCCAGCAGCTCTGGAGGCTAAGGCAGAAGGATCATGGGTTCAAAGCCAGCCTCAGCAACTTACCAAGGCCCTAAGCCACTCAGTAAGACTCTGTCTCTAATAAAATACAAAAAGGGACTGGGGATGAGGTTCAGTGGTTGAGTGCCCCTGGATTCAATTCCCAGTACAAAGAAAAAAAAGTGACTGTTATTCCAGCACAGAAGGAAAAAAAGAAAAAAAAAAAAAAAAAAAAAGATGAAGGTTAGCTCATCAGCTAAGTCTACCAATGTGTCCATGTAAGGACTAAACCCCTAGTTAGGATTACACTCAAAACTGAGTGAACTGCTTGCCCTCTCTGAGTCCCTTGGACACTTATATCAAATGACCTCATGCGTGGGCTGTGGTCATTTGCTCACTGAAAGTGACAGAAGACCACATTATGTGACTGAGTCAGGGCTGGGGTGAAATATCTATTCGTGCATTGTTCGATCCACAGATATTTAGTGAGTTTCTTGTATGTTGAGAATACAACTAAAAATGAAATAAGCCCTCCCCTGTGGAGCCCAAAACTGTAAGAAAGACAGTAAATAAGTAAACATAAAGGTAAAAATCAGATAATTACAAAGGGAATGGAAGGGTAGCAAGAAGTTGGGGTCTGTTGTGTAGTACAGGGAATTTCTGTCTTTGAAGACAGAGCCTGTGGGAAGTGAAAAAGAAAGACTTGGGGTTTTCCCCAGAAGGAATGGAACAAGGCTAGAGGGAGGACATAGTGGAGGCCTAAAAAGTAGATCTAAGATACCTTGGAGACCACCAAGACCTGAGCAGTGAAAAATGGGGAAGAAAACAATTGATGGCAGAACAAATGCAGGAGATCCATTTAAGCAGGCTGAAGTTTGCCTTAAATATAGGATCCCAGATTAGGGGCATAGAAGCTGAAAGGTAGGAGCTAAGGGGAGGGTAGTAGGAAAGATGCCCTCAGGCTTCCTAGAAGGAATGCAATGGGGTGAGGGGTGAAGGAATAGCAGCTAGTCCCCTGCCCTGAAGCCCCTTCTTCTCATGGTAGGTGAGAAAAGACAGAGTTATGGAAGGAGAGAACAGGCCAGGATGGGGAAGAGATGTGGGTCATGTGGAGGAGGAGTCCTGGGCGCCATGGCAGTCAAGTTACAACAAGCAATTAGAAAATGTCTCACTTTTCCTGCCTCCACCTTCTCTGGAATGCCAGGAAAGGCTGCTCTCCTCCTTCCAGCCCCAGGGGAAGAAGATTGAAGGAGTAGGATATCTCTGTGGTGAGAAGGGCTCCAATATGCTTGGGCAACTCCTAGTATGCAATGCAAGTAAGAGGTTCTCAGGAGATCCTGTGCTGCTGGATCCTTTCCAATTCTCTGGGGAATGGAATCCTATGGACTGGGTCAAAGGCAGAGGTGGGGGAAGAGTGGGGAGTAATGGGGGAGGGTCCTATCACAAGATGGATTTCAGGGCAGTTCTCCACCTCACTCCCCCAGGGGTGCTGGCCCAACAGAGACAAACAGGAGGCCCTCAGGACAGGTGCAGTGTCACCTGACAGTCATGAGTCCTCAGCCAGGTATTCTATCCCATCTCCTTCCTTTTTGCTGCTCAGGCCAGTGGCTTTTGTAAGTCCCTCTCAGCAACTGCCCCTACCCAAGCTGGATGGAAGTATTGATTAGAGTCATCATGATGGGTGCGTGAATGGAGCAAAGATTTATAAATGTAAAACAGAGCTTTATAAATGTAAAACAAGAGCTCTCTAAAGCTCAGGCCAGGAGGAGTGCTTTGTAAATGTAAAACAAGAGCTCTCTAAGCTTAGACTAAGAGGAGTGCACTGATACTAGTTATGCAAATTAGGCAACCCTAAGCTGTAGGACTAGATAAAGTACTAAGAGGAGTGAACTGATACTAATTATGCAAATTAGGCAACCCTAAGCTGTAGGACTAGATAAAGTACTAGGCTGTGTGTGGTAGATAAGATATGCCCTGTGTGAAACATATAAAAACCCCGGACTGTAACCCTGCTTGGGGGCTAATACCTGCTCCGAGACCGTCTGCGCACGGTCACGGTCAGGTCATTAAGCTGGCTGGCGTGCCCCCCTGTGTGTGAGAGCATCATAAAATAAACCATTCGTTGGTTTGCCATCTCCGTGTGATCGTGTCCTCAATCCCGTACGTCTCGTCGTCCTCTGATTGGCAACTCAGAGAAGTCTAGCTGCCCTTCAAGACAAAGAAGCGCTGCGGTGCTGCTCGCTTCAGTGCGACTCTCAGGAAAGGATCTATGTCTATCAGGTTCATTCAGCGGAATCTGGCAAGGAACCCCAGGGACTAAGAAAGCCTGAAGTGGGAAGGATTAGGGGCTAGGTTTAGGACAGACTGTTAAGGCTGGGATTGTAAATCAATGGTACAATGGTAGAGCATTTGCTTAGCATGTGTGAGACTATATAGGTTTGAACCCCAGCACTGAAAAGAAGGGAGCAGAGGAGGAGGAGGAGGAGGAGGATGATCAGCAGCAGCAGGAGTAAGAGAAAAGAAAAAAAGAAAAGAAAGAGCGATAGACCCCAGTTTGAAGTCAGGGCTCAGGGCTCTAGTCTCTTGCGGGTGGGCATACTTGGCTTCAAGCATGATGAGCTCTCTGCAAAGTAGTTGTTATGTCCCCAGGGTCATACAAAGACCCATTCATGGTGGGTGGAGGGTTTTTCCCAGAAAAGGTAAAATCATTTCCAGGCCCAGGGCACATGAGGGAATGTGGCAGCTGGTAAAATACACAGGTGGAGTGGAGGAGTGGGGAAGTCTGCTTGCTCCTAAAGGGGATATTCTGTGTCTCAGCCAGAGCCCAGCAGCTGCAGCTCCCACAATGGGAAGATCCCAGGGAGAAAGGTCCACCTCAGCTGACCCCCTATAAGGTCATCTCAAAACTTCCCTGTAGGGCTGGGGCTGTAGCTCAGTGGTAGAGTGCTTGCCTCCCACATGCAAGGCACTGGGTTCGATCCTCAGCACCACATGAAAACAAATAAAGATATTGTGTCCATCTACAACTAAAAAATATTACAAAACAAAACAAAACAAACTTCCCTGTACTTACTGCTGCCCAAGCCCCTGAGCAATTGGTTCAGGGTCAGTAGCACTGAAGCCATGGTGTTGAGATGGGCAGAAAAATGGAACTTACAGGCTTCCTTACCACACCTACAACCACTGGAACCACACTTATTTCTAGTAAGTTGCCTTGGTTCACACAATGCAAAATCCCAGGGGACCCAGGGATGGGAAAACCCAGGGTTGAGGGATCAGGGACTGGGTATACATGAGCAGAGGCCCTGTTGTATGTCTCTGAATGACTGTGACCTTGGGCAAACAAAACCCTTTTTCTCTCTAGACCCTTTCCCTCCCTTTATGGAAAGACAGAGCTTTCTTTCCTTTGGAATTCAGGGTTCTGCTTGCTTCACTTCCTAGAGGACCAGGGCACAGGATTGGACAAGGAGAAGAGGAGGATAGGAAGAGGAGGGACACGACACAGGGAGAAAGTTGGGAAGGGCTCCTGAAGGGTTCTGGGGGAGGCAGTGAGCCTAAGAGGATAGTCTTTGGGGGAACTCCTGGAAAGGAGCTAAAAGCACCTTGCTCCCTTCCTAGGTCCCTATCCCAAGATCCCAGTCTTTCCTTCCCAGAGGAATTCCAGCTTCATTTGAATGGTTAGGCCTTTGGTATGTAGAAGATTCCATCCCAGTTGCCCTAGTCTCTCTGGGTTCCTTCCCCCAATGCCCTTCATCCCCACTGGTTCTGTTTCCCATGGCTCAGCAGTCAGAGAGCTACTTCATCTGCTGTTGCCTGACTTCCCTCCCTCTTCTGTGCAGCTGTTCACAGACAGCTGGATCTGAGTGGGACATTGCCTCCCAGTGAACTGCCAGTACCTCCTTTTCCTCTGCTTTGATAGCTCTGCTGGCCCACCCACAGCCTTGCCTTTCAGATGTCCTTGGCCTCATATCCTGGGAACCATGGCACCCACAGGCTACTACAGCTGTTGAACTGCCTGTACTCTTGCCAGGAGCAACAGCTGCCACTGCTCCCAGGCTTATCCAGGGCCAAGGTCCCCGGCTTCCTATCAGCATGAGAACGAAGTGCCAGCTCCTAACCTGCACCTCCCTCTTGTCTTCTTGGGCCTTGGTCTTCTGAATAATTTCCCCCAATAGAACAGTGGCTTGTAAAGAGGAGAGACTACAGGCCCTATCTTCTGCTGGATGCTCTGCTTTCAGCACTCTTAAATCCAGTTGGCAAGTAGCAGCAGCAGCTAGACCAAACTTCTAAACTCAGGTCTACCTGTGATCCTGCCCTGCTCAGTGTTCTTCCTTTTAGCTGCTGAAAACAAGGATCTCTCCCTTTACCCTGACCTCCCTACATGGTCTGGTTCTGCCCCTTCTACTTTCCCCCAGTTTCCCCTAACTTTCCGTCTTCCACTTCTCCCCACACCATACTTTTTTACCTCCACTTCTCTTAATACCAACCCTCACCTCCTTACCCTAGTGTCAGGGACCAAGAAGTTCTCATTCTGAGAACATTCTGACCTTTACAATAAGCAGCAGCGCCCCTCCCCACTCCTGGCTGATAATTCTGACAGTATGGCGCCTATGGTGCCGTCCCTGCTTCTCTTCCGGGACTTCACCTTCCCGCCGTTGCGAACCTCACCTTCCCGCCGGCGCGAACTTGCAGCCTATCAGGAGCCCAATAGAAGAACACAGCCAACCAGGCTGCACCTCGTCATACCCCTCATTCCCTGAGCATATAAATACCCCTGTGTGAACAATAAAAATTTGCAGCTTGATCAGAATTCCTGTCTTGCTGCCTCTCCCTGCGTCTCTTGTCCCTTCATTCCTTCTCTCTTAGGTTTGCCGTTCCACGTTGATGTCCCGCGGGTCGGGACACCCTAGTCTTTGCATATAACTCTAGCCATCCACATGAATTCCCAGAGACCCCAGCCACAGGAAACCTCTTTAGGTTCCTACAACTATGCCAGGCATTTGTAGCTGCTTCCCTCCAAGCCTTTCCACAAGCTAACCCTTCTGCCCACAGCATTCTTTTCTCACTTGAGCTACCTCATTCCTGTTCATCCTGTTTTAGCTTCTGTGCTGTCCCTGCTCTGAACCCCCACTTAGCACAGTGTATTATTTTTTTTTAATTTTAATTTTTTGTATTTGTAACTAGAGAGAATGCCTTTATTTTATTTATTTATTTTTATGTGGTGCTTAGGATCAAACCCAATGCCTCCTACCTACTAGGAAAGCACTCTGCCTCTGAGCCCCAGCCCCAGCGTGTGTGTGTGTGTGTGTGTGTGTGTGTGTACACACACACACACACACACACACACACACACACATATATATATATTTTTGTGTGTGTGTGTGTGGTGCTGGGGATTGAACCCAGGGCCTTATGCTTGCGAGGCAGACACTCTACCAACTGAGCTATCTCCCCAGCCCCCCAGTGTATTATTATATGTGATTTAAGGTTTATTCCTGGGACAAACTGGAGATCCTGTGTCTGTCTATTCCCTCCCCACATCCTGGGAACCTCTAGCACCCCAGGCACTTAGGAGATAACCCATAAAATTGGAATGGAAGTAGCTCAGTGGGAGAGTGCTTACAAAGTGTTGGCCACCTGTAGTGGTGCAGGCCTATAATCCCAGTGGACTCTAGAGGTTAAGGCAGGAGGATGGCAAATTTGAGGCCAAACTCAATAACTTAGTGAGACCTTAAGAAACTTGAGGCCCTGTTTCAAAATAAAAAATAAAAAGGGCTGGGAATGTAGCTCAATGGTAATCTCCTCTGGGTTTAATCCATAGTGCCAACAAAACAAAACAAAATAAAATATCCTAGCCTGGCACACACATGTAATCGCAACCCTTCAGGAGACTGAAGCAGAATGATCTCAGGTTTAAAGCCAATCTCAGCAACTTAGTGAGATGCTGACTCAAAATAAAAAATAAAAAGCGCTGGGGATGTAGCCCTGGATTTCATTCCCAGTCCTGCAAAGCAAAGCAAAAACAAAACAAAACAGAAAACCAATGTCCCTAAACTTTTCTGACATTTGACTCCCTGTTGTCTCTGGAGGGTAAAGAAATAACTACCATCATTGAGCTCTGTCTTGCACATAGAATCTTACCATGCGTTCCAACAAATCTTTGCTGCCATCGTTATTACAGGCCCCATGTTACAGGGAAGAAACTGAGGCCTAAAGGTTAAGCCTCTACCTGAGATCACTCGGCCAGTAAGTGACCAAGCTCAAGCTATGGGTCTGTGTTCATCTCAATGGGCCTGACCCAGAATAGGAACTCCAGTGATGCTTGCTGAATGACTAAATGAATGGACATAGTTAAATCAAAACTTCAGTTACCAAGAACCATCCATTCCTAAGGGCTAGGACACAGTCCTTGGAGTCTTATAAAGGATTCCCAAGCCAAACCAACCTAACTGGATTTCCCTGACCTTAAGCACGCTGCAGGGGCTCCTTGGCTGGAGTCCCTGCAAATAAGTATTGCAAGGCATTTAGGGACTCTTCTAAATTATGGGCAAGATAGTATGATAGAGTTCCAAACTCTACCACTGAACCACAACCCCAGCCCCTCAACCTGACTTTTGAAGCCAGAAATAACTCTGGGTCTACTTCCTTCCTTGAACACATGGCCACTAGCTACTTCAGCTTCACCTTGGTGGAATCTTCACCCTGTTGAGTTATAGGTAATAGGTATAGTCAGGGACCAGTGTGGGAAGGAAGAGGCTGCAGGGCAACCTCAGTATAAGAAGAAAAGGCACAGAGGCCTACAGGTTGGCCAACCCACTTCAAGGAGCTTAAAATGGCCCAGGGGCCAGTGGTTGAACGAAGGTATCCTCAAGACTTTCTGCAGTTCTGAGGTTTAACCTAAGTCTACTTCGGTCATTGGTAAAGAGGGTAAGGACCTACGGGGAGGACAGGGAAGTAGCCAAATCATAAAGTCCAATACTAAAGAGCTACTTCATTCCTACTCATGCAAGCAGGCCAGAGGCAGAGAAATGAAAGTCATAGCCAGGGTGTAGCTGAGAAGCATGTGTTTCTGCTCCTGGGTGGGGAAAGCTGAACCCAGGAAATGCAGAGGTGTGAGATCATCTGGAGAGGGGTCACTGCAGCTTAATCTTTAGGGAAGGTAGAAACTGGGTTTCCTGCTGGCTTGATGAATTCCCAGGAGAGATTCAGCAATAGCAAGGCATGTCCAGGCCTGGCCAGATGGACACAGGAATGGGGCAGAGGTGACTGCCCCAGCAGGCCTCAGCAAGGCATCCCAGATTCTGTTGGAACTTGCCTGACTAGAATGGTCTGGAGTAGGGACCAAGAAGGGGAAACTCAGGGAAGTCATCTGGGTCTTGTATTGTCTCACTCTAAAGTCCTCTCATTCCAGATTTCTTTCATAATGCGACAAAATATGCCAACAGTGAGGCTTAGAATGAAGTTGGTGGAGCCCTGTGACTTAGTGGCAGGACATGGGTCCCAGGAAAGTCAGGAAAGAACACACATTCCTTGGCTTTGTTCCCAGCAGCTGCAGGAAGCTGCTCTAAGCCCCCAACTCTCCCAGCATCCCCCAAGAACTGGAGAAAATCTTGTTTCATGCCCTCCCCCTGATTGTTCTGGATCGGGGCAGCTGAATACTCCATAGAATGCCCCCAGGGAGGTGGTGGGTTTGTCAACCAACATTTGGGAAGGCATCATGAGTCCTCTCTGGAAATGGAGCCTGGGAAGGAGAAACCACAATATCACAGATTTCATGCTCTGTGGCAGAGTATACACCCTTCTTTTCCTCTATAATCTTAAAAAGCTATTGATAATTTTCTCAGAAAAACATGCTCTACACATACTATCTTGCCCATAATTTAGAAGAGTCCCTAAATGCCTTGCAATACTTATTTGCAGGAACTCCAGTCAAGGAGCCCCTGCAGCATGCTTAAGGTCAGGGAAATCCAGTTTGGTTCTATCCCATTTAACTTCTATGGGCTTCATCCTAGCCACTGGACTTGCACTGCCCTCTAGAGCCTGTGGCATTGGTAAAAGGAGGCCTCAAAGGACACACTTAGCCACTTCTTTGGTGCTACTTCAAGTCATTCTATTAGAGATCAAAAAAAAAAGGGGGGGGGGGCCCTGAGTTTGACCCTCAACACTGAAAAAAAAGGAGTATTGTTTCCTTTCATTTATTTATTTATTATTATTGTTTCTTTTTTGGGTGGTACTGAGGATTGAGCCCAGGGGAGCTCTACCACTGAGCTACAATCCCTACCCCTTTTTATTTTTTATTTTTATTTTTTTTAAACTTTCACTTTATTTATTTCTTTTTTATGAGGTGCTACTGAGGATCAAACCCAGTGCTTCACACATGCTAGGCAAGTGCTCTGCTACTGAGCTACAGTCCTAGCCTCTATTTTTTATTTTGAGACAGGGTCTCACTAAATTGTCCAGACTGTCCTTAAACTTTCAATTCTCCTGCCTCAGCCTCCTGAATAGCTGGAATTATAGGCATGTTTCACCATGACTGGAAAAAAGGAAGTTCTAAACCCAGCCAAGAAAATAGGCCTGCATTTATCAGAGATTGTTGTCCCACTCACACTAGACTTGCCAAAACTCCTCTATCAGTAACTGCGGCTCCCTTACCTTCTGCTCATCCAGATGTGGGCCCCTGGAGGCTTTTGAGGCTTTAGGCTTTTACTCATAAACACACACACACACACACACACACACACACACACATCTGTTAATAAGCCTTCCATTTTTCTTTTACATTTATTAATAGTATCAGTCATTCATTACAGTTTTTCTTCTTCCCCTTTTTCAGTGCTGGTAATTGAACCAAGGGCTTTGAGTATGCTAGGCAAACAGTCTATCACTAACCTATTACCCCCAACTCATCACAATTATTGAGTCCCTATTACATAACAGACCTTGGGCTAAACTGCATGAGTCCAAATCACAAACCATATTTCTGAATCTTATGTCCTCCCAAGTCTTAACCATCCACCAAGCCTAGCCCTCCTAATTGGTTCCTCTTGAAACCAAGTCCCTCTTTTATTCACTTAGAACTTTGGGCAAACTAACAAGTGTGGCCATAGTTGGATACCTTCTAGCATCAAGAGATAAGGAAAGAACTGTTGTCTGCCCTAGGATCCAGGAAGCCTTTAACAGAAGTGGTCTGGCTGAATCCTGACAAGATTTGTAGGACGTGTTGCTTGCCAGTTTGTTTAGAGAGTTTATCATTGCTAAACATTATACATAAACTTATTTGGCTTATCTCTCTCCCTAGGATGGAAACTCTGAAAGCAGAGAATTTTGTTTACTATTGTGCCTATGAGAGAAAATGCTTGGTAAATACTTGAAAACATTCATAAAGTTGAGATCAAATACTGGCACTTAATAAATGCTAAATAAGTACCATAAATTATTGTTATTATTACTATTACTATTTGCCTTATTCTTTCACTATTGCTAGTTGTTATTGGTTTAGATGTGGTGTCCCCCAAAAGCTCATGTGTGAGACAATACAAGTTTGGGAGGAGAAATGATTGGGTTATAGTCTTAAAATAATCAGTGATTTAATCACCTGATGGGATTAATTGAGTGGTAACAGAAGGCAGGTGGGGTGTGGCTGGAGGAGGTGGGGCATTGGAAGTGTGGCTTTGTAGTATATATTTTGTATCTGGCGAGTGGAGTCTTCCTGCTTTCTGATCATTATGTGGGACACTTCCCTCTGCCAACTTCTGCCATGTTGTTCAGCCTTGCCTCAAGCCTGGGGAATAAAGCCGGCCTTCTGTGGACTAAAACCTCTGAAACCTTGAGCCCTCAAATAAACTTTTCTTTCCCTAAAATTGTTCTGGTCAGATCTTTTAGTCACAGCAGCAAAAAGGCTAAGTAAAACACTAGTTTTCTCTGCCTGAATAAAAAATTTGATCACTTGAGAACCCACTATACCATTGGGTTAAGGTGCCATTCATTCACTACAGGTTTATACATGCTTACTCTAAGGGCGGTTCTTTCCATAACAGCTTCCTTCGTGGCTTTTTGGGTTCCCAAACATTATGAGCAATGTGTGAGTGTGTATGTAAGCAGACAGTACGATATTGGAGGAGGTTGATTTTCATTAAGTTCTGCAAAGGTCCAGACCCAACAGAAGTTAAGAAGGGATAGGCAGAGGGTGGGCTTACAGTATACTCTTTCAATCAGCCATTTCCAAAATTGAAATTTGGACCATGTGAAAGAAGTCTGGCATAGTCTCATTGTTTTAATAATTGATAGGATTATTCCTGCAACCCATCCTGCACCCCCACTGTCCCCCCTGCCCTGCCTCCAACACACTCACCAGGAATTCAACCAGGGGCACTTTACCACTGAGCTATACCCCCAGTCTTTTGTACTTTTTACTTTAAGACAGGGTATTGCTAAGTTGCCAAGGCTGGCCTCAAACTTGTGATCTTCCTGAGCTGGGGATTTAGCTCCATGGTAGAGCACCTGCCTTTCATGTGTGCGAGATTCTGAATTCAGTCCCCTGCACTGCAAAAACAAAATTAAAAAGTTGCAACCTTTTTGCCTCAGCCTCTCGAGTTGCTTAACTGTGTCCAGCTAATTAATAGTTCTTGTTTTGTTTTGTTTTGTTGTTGTTGTTTTTTATGGTGCTAGAGATTGAACCCAGGGTTTACACACATGCTAGGCAAGCACTTTACCTCTGAGCTACATTCCCAGTCCCAGTTGACTGGATTCTTTTTTTTTTTTTTTTTGTCATTTTTTTTAGTTGTAAATGAGCACAATACCTTTGTTTAATTAATTAATTTATTTTTATGTGTCCAAACTAGTGATTCACATGTAGTAGGGGAACACTCTACCACTGAGCTACAACCCAGGCCCTTATTGGATTCTTGATGTGAGAGCTGCCTTGGTAATACAAGCAGCGACTAAGGACTGGGGGAGACTTTTGGAAAGTTGAGGATTTAAGGCTCAGCTAAGGAATATCATTCCAGACATCCAGTCAGGCCTATGAGAACCAGGCCCAACAACCTTGGATGGAGTCTAAGTCTTAAGGCGGGTGAGTCGCCTTTATCCAGTAGGTGGCACTAATTGCCTAACAAAGCCTGAGTATTGCCAGATTGCCTTTATTTCTTTATTTTGTTTATTTATTTATTTATTGTGGTTATAGATAAACAGCATGCCTTTGTTTTATTTTCATGTGGTGCTAAGGATTGAACCCAGTGCCTCACACATGCTAGGCAGGTGCTCTAGCCCCTTGCCATTACTTCTTAGAGACAGGAAGGGAAACCAGTCTCAAGCAATGGTGCCAAGAAATGCAAAGTCACTCTACTCATTAATTCAACAAATACTAATTGAGCACCTACATGCCAGGCCCTATTCCAGGTGCTGGAAATTTGACCATGAACAAGATGAACCAAGTCTTTTTTTTTTTTTTTTTTTTTTTTTTTTTTTTTAATTGTAACCAAATGGGGTACAACTTGTTTCTCTGTACATGAAGTAGAAGTATACCATTTGTGTAATCATACATTTACATAGGGTACCAAGTCTTGCTTCTACAGGATGGGCATTTTTGAGATGTGCATTCAAATATGGCAGTCACCAAACACACACAAGGGTATTGAATGCTTGAAATGAAGCTAGTCCCAACTGAGCTGTACTGTAAATGTAAAATACATACCAAGCTATATATATATATATATATATATATATATATATATATATATTTTGTATTGGGGATTGAACACAGAGGTGCTTTACCACTGACATACATCCCCAGACATTTTCATTTTTTAAGATAGGAGATAGGATCTAGGGAGATTGCTCACTGACTGGAGCCTATTATCCTCCATTTGCCTGCCTCTTGCCTGCTCATAGCCTGCCTTTCACCTACCCATCACCCACTGCCCGAGGTTCACCTGCTGATCCTCCGACAGCAGACTGACCGCTGACTGCCAATGGATTGCCAGTTGCCTGCTGCTGCCTGGAAGTCCACTGTCACAGTACCTGCAGGTTTGGTTACACATGGCTGCCACCATTTTGAGACAACAGGCAGGACTTGCAGGACCCCTGGCTGGACTGACGGAGCCTCATCTACAGGACCCCTCAGCCTGACCGCCTCCGGGACCTGCAGACCGACTGAAAGCTCCCCACCTCCAGGATCCCTCAACTCAACTGACTGCACCCCACCTCCGGGACCCCTGCCCGACCACGCCCACACCCCTGAGCTGCAGTTCCCCTTTGCCAACACTTTTTGGAAGCCAGAGCAGCCATCTTGGATTATCCTGGAAGTGGTAGCTCCCATCTTTAGGTGGGACAAATCGCATCCTGAGACTGGAAGACTCATTGTCAGGTACCTCTCATACATCAGGCTACTGAAGACTGGGAGGTTTGAATACTATATGACTGTTATAGTGTAGATATTTTTCTCTTTTTTTTTTTCTCCTTTTTGAAAATGTTTAAGTTTTTATTTCTTTACTTTTTTTGTTCTATTTTCCTTTTGTTTACCTGTTTCCTCAGAGTCTCTTTCTCCCTTTTCTCATGCTAACAACCAACTTCTTTTGATTACACTTTCACTCTTTCTATGATCTAGAACTTCTGTATACTCTTTTCTTATCCCATTAACAGCTACATCCTACACCCCTCCCCATCCTCCCTGACCTTCATTGGAAACTGCAGACTTTATTGCAAATCTATTTGTTATACTGTAGATAATGGTTGAACTCATTCTGTTCATTATGACAATATTATTAATGTAAGGAATCCAGCCTCCCCACCACCTGTCAATCTGCGTTCCGCCCACCTCTCCCGTTACAGGAATTTCCAGTCTCCCCATCACCTGTCAGTCTGCATTCTGCCTGCCTCTTATGTTACAGGAATTTCCGGCTTACGCCGTCGCCATCTTCCTGCCTCCCACAGTTACGTCCTAACATGCTATTGGTTCCTCTGAGCCCGCGAGATTCCAATATCTGGGAGAGGCCACGTGCCATCTTTCTCTTTTCTTCCCTTCTTTTCCCCCGAGCGGACATGAATCGTCTGCATAAAATAAAGTCCCTTGTGTGAGATCTCGTGTCTGCGGAGCGTTTTCCTGGGAGCTATCGACGAGTCACAACTAACCCTAACAGTTAATGTCTTCTTGGGGCTATTGGTTTATGGTTGCATATTGTCTTTACTGGGCACTGCTAATATTAATTTCCCCCTTAAAGAAAAGGTTTTGGAAACCTATAGGGTCACTATAAGTTTATAGGGGGGAAACTGCCCCCAGATTTGCACTGCTAGAGGGGAAGATACGTGAACAACATGAAAAGACAAGGGAAGAAAATGATCCAAACAAACATAGATTGTATATTAATAGAATCCAGTGACAGTATGGTAGAAGAAATGTCAGAAAAGGAGTTCAGAATATACAAAATTAAAATGATTTGTGAAGCAAGGGATGAGATAAGAGAGCAAATGCAGGCAATGAGTGATCACTCCAATAAGCAATTGAAAGAGCAACTGCAAGAAGCAAAAGATCATTTCAATAAAGAGATAGAGATTCTCAAAAAACCAAATGGAAATGATTGAAATAAAGGAAACAATAAACCAAATAAAAAACTCAATGGAAAGCATCACCAACAGACTAGACCACTTGGAAGACAGAACCTCAGACAATGAAAACAAAATATTTAAGCTTGAAAATATAGTTGCTGAAACAGAGAAGATGGTAGGAAATCATGAACAGAATCTCCAAGAACTATGGGACATCATGAAAAGACCAAATTTAAGAGTTATCAGGATTGAGGAAGGCACAGAGATAAAAACCAAAGGAATGAACAACCTAGTCAATGAAATAATAGCAGAAAATTTCCCAAACATGAAGAATGAAATGGAAAATCAAATATAAGAGGCATACAGAACACCAAATGCACAAAATCACAACAGACCTACACCAAGGCACATTAAAATGAAAATGCCTAACATACAAAATAAAGATAGGATTTTGAAGGTTGCAAGAGAAAAGCATCAGATTACATTAGGGGAAACCAATGCAGATATCAGCAGATTTCTCAGCCCACACTCTAAAAACTAGAAGGGCCTGGAACAACATATTTCAAGCTCTGAAAGAACATGGTTGCCAACCAAGAATCCTATACCTAGCAAAACTAACCTTCAGATTGAAGACAAAATAAAATCCTTCCATGATAAACAAAAGTGAAAAGAATTTACAAATAGAAAGCCTGTGCTACAGAATTTTCTCAGCAAAATATTCCATGAAGAGGAAATGAAAAACAACAATGTTGGTCAGCAAAGGGAAGAACTACCTTAAAGGAAAAACCAATCAAAGGAGAACAAGTTAAGTTAAAAACCAAAAATAAGCCCAAATGACTGGGAATACAAATCATATCTCAAATAATAATCCTGAATGTTAATGGCCTAAACTCATCATTCAAAAGACATAGACTGGCAGAATGGATTAAAAAGAAAGACACAACAGTATGCTTCCTTCAAGAAACTCATTTCATAGATAAGGACATCCACAGATTAAAGGTGAAAGGATGGGAAAAAAGCTACCACGCACATGAACTCAGTAAAAAAGCAGGGGTTTCCATCTTTATTTCAGATAAAGTGGACTTCAAGCCAAAGTTAGAAGGGACAAAGAAGGACATTTCATACTACTCAAGGGAACCATAAATCAGGAAGACATAACGATCGTAAATATTTATGCCCCAAACAACAGTACATCCATGTACATCAAACAAATCCTTCTCAATGCCAGAAATCAAATAGACCACAACACAGTAATTCTGGGTAACTTTAACACATCGCTGTCACCACTGGATAGATCTTCCAAACAAAAACTAAACAAAGAAACCATAAAACTCAATAACACAATCAATAACTTAGACTTAACAGACATATATAGAATATTTCATCCATCAACGAGTGAATACACTTTCTTCTCAGCAGCACATGGAATCTTCTGAAAAAAGATCATATGTTATGCCACAAAATAGCCCTTAGTAAATGCAAAAAATAGAGATACTACTTTGTGTTCTAACAGATCATAAAGGAATGAAATTAGAAATCAATGACAAAATAAAAAAGAGAAACTACTCCAACATCTGAAGACTAAATAATATGTTATTGAATGAAGCATGGATAACAGAAAACATCAGGAAGGAGATAAAAAAAATTCTTAGAGGTAAATGAGAATGATGATACAACATATCAAAATCTCTGGGACACTATGAAAGCAGCACTAAGAGGAAATTTTATTGCATGGAGCATATTCAAGAAAAGAATACAAAGTCAACAACTAAATGACCTAACATTACAGCTCAAAGTCCTAGAAAAAGAAGAACGGAATCACACTAAAACTAGTAGAAGACAGGAAGTAATTAAAATCAGAGCTGAAATCAATGAAATTGAAACAAAAGAAACAATTCAAAAAATTGACAAAACAAAAAGTTGGTTCTTTGAAAAAGTAAACAAAATAGACAAACCCTGAGCCACACTAATAAAGAGAAGGAGAGAGAAAACTCAAATTACTAAAATTTGTGATGAAAAAGGAAAAATCACAATAGACACCACTGAAATGCATAACATAATGAGAAGTTACTTTGAAAATCTATACTCCAACAAAATAGAAAATCTCGAAGAGATCGACAAATTTCTAGAGACATATGATCCTCCCAAACTGAACCAGGAGGACACACACAATTTAAACATATCAATATCAAGCAATGAAATAGAAGAAGCCATCAAAAGCCTACCAACCAAGAAAAGCCCAGGACCAGACGGATTCTCAGCCAAGTTCTACAATACCTTCAAAGAAGAACTCATTCCAATACTTCTCAAAGTATTTCAGGAAATAGAAAAGGAGGAAACCTTTCCAAACTCATTCTATGAAGCTAGTATTACCCTCATACCCAAACCAGACAAAGACACATCAAGGAGAGAAAATTTTAGACCAATATCTCTGATGAATATAGATGCAAAAATCCTTAACAAAATCCTGGAAAACCACATCCAAAAACATATTAAGAAGATAGTGCACCATGATCAAGTGGGGTTCATCCCAGGAATGCAAGGTTGGTTCAATATCTGGAAATTGATAAATGTAATTCATCACATCAATAGACCAAGTTTACTTATAAGAAATGTTATGATTTAGTTGAACCAGTGGTGCCTATAATCCCAGTGGTTCAGGAGCCTAAGGCAGGAGGATCACAAGATCAAGGGCAGCCTGGGTAATTTAGTGAGACCCTGTCTCAAAATAAAAAATAAAAAGGATGTGACTTAGTAGTAGAGTGCAAGTACCACAAAACAAAAACAAAAACAAAAACAAACAAAAAAAACTATAGACAAAAGAGCATATAAAACAATTGCATTAAGCCAGAGAACACTTTCAAATTAAATCAGAGTAAGTGCAGGCAAATAGGGTCTCCCCAGAGTGTTCTCCTCAGGAAAGCAATATCCTCAAGTAGAGGGAAAAGACACAGCCCTGGTGGTGAAAGAAGAGATTAGAATAAGAAAAGAGGGAAGGATATTTTGCAGTACAGGAACAAACTGAAAAAAAAAAAAAAAAAAAAAAAAAAACAGTAAAAGGGAGCCCAGGGACAGGGGGATCAAATAGGTTACAAGAAAATTTAGACTTAAGAACCACTACCCCCAATCTAAGACTGATAGAAAGGATTTCTGGGTATTCTACAACCAAGACTTGGAGATCAATGTCAAGGAGGATTAAAGGGCTAAGAGGAAAACCAACATTTTGGTTGTTACCCTCCAAGGTCAGCCAAGACTCAAAGGATGACAAGTTCCCTCTAAAATGTCCCTAGAGCTCCAGTAAGTCTCCAGACCTTCCAATCAGGGTGATCATGAAGACTCTAGAAATCAGGAGTCAACCAATGCACATTCTTCAAAGAGAAGGATCATGGAAAGGAGCATGTTTTCAATGATTCTGAAGGGAAGCCACATGGTCAGTAGGACCCCGACCTGTCCCATAAGATAGTACAAGTGGTAGAGGAGAAAAAAAACTCAAGGAGCTAAGAGTCTCCTCACAAGGGCCTTAAAATAATCCCCTGAAGAGCCTCAGTTGACTTAACAATAGAAAAGGAAAAGATTGATTTGGGGCCAATACTGGGGCCATCTACTCAGTCCTGAACACCAAGTGGGGAAGTAGAACCAAAGCTAAATGCTATTATGAGTAAGGTAGGAAAGTTAAAAAACAAAAAAAGTCATGCATGAACAATTAAAAGGGAAACTGGCAACACCTGTAATTCCAGCTACTCAGGAGGCTGAGGCAGGAGAATTTTAATTTCCAGGTCAACCCAGGAAACTCAGTGAGACCCTATCTTAAATTAAAATAAAATTTAAAAAGGGATGTAGCTCAGAGATGCTCCTGAGTTAAATCCTCAGTACCAGGAAAAGAAAAAAAAAAAAGAAAGAAATACAGTGATTCTTTTAAATGGAACTCAACATGTTACCAGGCATTCTGGGAACTCAAGACTCAAAAAACCCAAAAAGGAGTTGCTTGTATCAAACCTACAAAAATAACCAAAGCTAATAGGTTACCAGGGAAGAGCCATTGTGTATGATGGCTTGATATTAACTATCTGAAAAGACTATGTCAGACACAAATTTGTATACAGCCCACCATAACCCAAATATAAAGTACTTTCTTTTTTTTTTTTATTGTTTTGATACTGGGGATTAAATCCAGAGTCACTTTACCACTGAGCTATAATTCCAGTCTTTCTTATTTATTTATTTATTCATTTATTTTTGGTATGGGGATTGAATCCAGGGTGCTTAACCACTCTGAGCGACATCCCAGCCCTTTTTATTTAAAAATAAAAAAGCCTGGCTTTAAAAAAAAAATTGCGACAAGGTCTTACTAAATTGCTGAGGCTTGCCTTGAATTTCAATTCTCCTGCTTCAGCCTCCAGAGTTGTTGGGATTACAAGTATGCACCATGCTGCTTGGCTATACAGAGTACTTCTATGCAGATGTTTGCCTGGTTACTGTTCAACCTCAAACAGAGGTCACCCCTCCCCCAGACACACAGATAGATTTATATAGGAAAGTAAATAGATATACATTCAGCAGAGAATGCATGCTATCTCAAGGGAGATATTTCTTTGGGAGTAAAGTAAGAAATACACATTTAAGGATGCTAGGAATGGTGGTGGCATTTGCCTGTAATCCAGTGACTCAGGAGACTGAGGCAGGAGGATCACAAGTTCAGTCTCAGCAACTTAGACCTGTTTCAAGATTAAAAATAAACGAGGACTGGTATGTAGTTCAGTAGTGGAGCTTTCTAGTTCTTCTCTAGTACCCCCAAAAGAAACACATATTAAAGAGAGAATGCTGGCTATCTATAGATGGAAAAGCTTTTTTTCTGCAGTACTGGGGATTGAACCCAGTTCCTTGGGCTTGATAGGCAAGCACTCTACAAACTGAGCTATATCCCCAGACCAAGAAGCTCTTTGACTACAGTAAAGAATATACATTCAAGGAAGAATGTGGGTCATCTTCAAATAAGGATAGTCCTTAAGCCACTTTTGGTTATTAATCATTGTAGCCAAGGATTATTGTTATTTTTGACTTTGTTTTTGTGGTTGTTGTTTTAAATTTATATACACACACACCCACACACACACACATTAAATAATTAAATAATTAATGTGTGTGTGTGTGTGTGTGTGTGTGTGTGAGTGTGTGTGTGTGTGTGTGTGTGTGTGTTGTTCATGGACCTTTATCTTATTCATTTATTTATATGCAGTGCTGAGAATCGAACCTAGTGTCTCACACATACTAGGCAAGCATTCTACCACTCAGTCACAACCCCAGCCTATATTATTGTTATTTTAATAATCCAGCATGTACAGAAATCTTTGTCATTCATCACTATTAGAAATATTGGGATACCGCAAGAAATAAGACTCATGTTCAAAAGTTACTTGGCAAACCAAACTTAACTGCTACAGAAGGGTGTGCTACCAAAACAAATCTGGCAAGCTGCCAGGTGCAGTGGCACATGCCTGGAATCTCAGCAGTTTGGAAGGTTGAAGCAGGAGGATTGCAAGTTCAAAGCCAGCCTCAGTAACTTGGTGAGACCCTAAGCAACTCAGTGAGACCCTGTCTCTAAATAAAATTCAAAAACAGGCTGTGGATGTGACTCAGTGGTTGGCTGCCCCTGGGTTCAATCCCCAGAACCAAAACAAACAAACAAAAATCTGGCAAGCAAGACAGTGGGTGGGAAGTCTGCCCACATTTTTAGCCCTAATGCAGCACTGCCCTGATAGGAGTTCAGGTTATTGTCTACCCGATTGACTAATTTAAGATTAGAGAAGGCAAGGGGAAGGGTTATAGTTATGATTATACCACCTCCTACACTATAAGCATTATGATTGAAAGACTGAGGACAAAGAGAGATATGCTGTGGGGCTCAAAATGGCTACTTTTTTCTTTTCTTTCTGTCTTTTCCTTTTTTTTGTACCAGGGATTGAACTCAAGGGCACTTAACCACTGAGCTACATCCCTAACCTTTTAATTTTAATTAATTAATTAATTAATTTATTTATTTTTATGGTGCTGGGGATTGAACCCAGGGCCTTGTGCATGCTGGGCAAGCACTCAACCAACTGAGCTATATCCCCAGACCCCCCCCTTTTTTTTTTTCGTGCTGGGGATTGAACTCAGGGCCTTAGTGCTTACGAGGCGAGCACACTACCAACTGAGCTATCTCCCCAGCCCCCCAGACCCCTTTTTATTTTTTATTCTGAGACAGGGTCCCACTAGGTTGCATACAACCTCCCTAAATTGCTTCTGCTGGCTTTTAATTTGCAATTCCCCTGCCTCAATCTCCCAAACTGCTGGGATTACAGGCCTGGGCCATACTCAGGCAAAATGGTTACATTTTAGCCACACGATTTTGTAATTTAAAAATGACTCCACTTGCTTTTTTAAAACATTGCTCAGAAACAATGATGGACACCTTCATGGGGTGGGTTGAACCCTTCCCCACTCAAAGGGATAAGTAACTGATGTCCATCCACAAGTCCTATCAGCATTGCTGGTGGAGTTGCAAATTGGTGCAGCCACTCTGGAAAGCAGTATGGAGATTCCTCAGGAAACGTGAAATGAACCCACCTTTTGACCCAGTTATCCCACTCTTCGATTTATACCCAAAGGACTTAAAATCCACATACTACAGTAATACAGCCACATCAATGTTTGTAGCAGCTCAATTCACAATAGCTAGATTGTGGAACCAATCTAGATGGCCTTCAATTAATGAATGGCTAAAGAAACTGTAGTATATATACACAATGGAATATTAATCTGTCATAAAGGAGAATAAAATTATGGCACTTGCTGGTAAATGGATGGGATTGGACAATATCATGCAAAGTGAAATAAGCCAACCCCCAAAACTTAAAGACTAAATTTTTCTCTGGTAAGTGGATGTGGATGATGATATCTAATGGAGGTGGAGGTGGGGTGGAGGGGTAAGAGAAGAATGGAGGAACTTTGGATTACTTGGAGGGAAATGAGAGGGGGAAGGGGCTGGGGTATGAAAGATGGTAGAATGAGACAGACATCATTACCCTATGTACATGTATGATTACATGAATGATGTGAATCTACATCATGTACAACCATAGAAACGAAAAGTTGTACCCCATTTGTGTACAATGAATCAAAATGCAGTCTGTATAAATAAAACAACAACAACAACAAAAAGAAATATCAGTGACTGGGAGGCTGAGGCAGGAGGATCCCAAGTTAAAGACCAAGTTCAGCAATTTTGATACTCTGTTTCAAAAATAACAAAAAAAGGTACTATGATTGTGACTGAGTAGTAAAGTGCTTGCACTGTATTCGATTCTCAGCACCACAAATAAACAAATAAGGTTCATCAATAACTAATAAAAATATTTAAAAAAAAAAACAAAAAAAGGGTTGGGGATATAGTTCATTGGTAGAGCACTTACCTAGCATGTACAGAGGTCCTGGGTTCTATCCTCAGCAAGCACATTTTTGTTACATATTAGGAAACTCAGTATGGGTTTAACTCTGACAGAAAAGAGAACATTAATCTTACAATCACATATCACTATTCTCATTTAATGGTCTTAGTTGACAGGTAATTGATATATTTTTGGTTTCTTTCAGCCATTTCCACACAATAAGTCATTTTGAAGAAGATAATTCCCTAAAAGATGGAGTAATTGGTGGAATACAGAGAAAAAGAAAAGTGGAATTCATAGGTCCTTCAGTAAGGAAAAGGATGAAGAGAGAGTTAGACTGAATCTGAGAAGGTGCTCTGAGTGCTGTTCCAGCTGTTTTAAGACCTACTCAGGGAAAGGCACTATTGGTCACAGTGTTCAGGGAGAAAAACTGACAAGTTCTAACAGTCTCCAACTAAAACTGTGACATCTTAACCTACAGAGAATGCAACAAACCTGCCACAGAGTGACTCAGACGCCATTAGACCAGATGTTCCTGCGTATTCAGTCCACAAAGTACTTTGGGTCTAATGTAATTCCTGGAAGACAGTGGCCTTCAGTAAGAAAAAGTATTAAGTAAGCTGGGCATGGTGGCATCATGTAATGTACCTGTAATTCCGGCAACTGTGGAGGCTCAGGCAGAACAACTGCAAATCCAAGTTTAGCCTCAGCAATTTATCAAGGCTCTAAATAATTTAGTAAGACCCTGTCTCAAAGTTTAAAATAAAAAGGGCTAGAGATGTAGATCAGTAGTAAAGAACCATGGGTTCAATCCCTAGTATAAAAATAAAAGAAAAAGAAACATGATTGCTGGCTGTAGGTCTGCCTACAGGATAAAAATTTCAGTGTAAATATTCTAGTTATTGAATATTGTTATTTTAGGTGCACAAACTGGCTTTCTGTTGTCTACCTCACAGTTTGTATCTTTGGGTTATCTGGAGCCAGTCACTACGAAGGTCTTTAAGTCCAAAAAGTAAAGGTCAAATTTCAGGACCTGTACCCTGTAATAGAAATTTAACCAAAACTGGGCATGGTGGCACACACCCATAATCCCAGCTACTAGAGAAACGAAGGTAAGAGGATCACAAATTTGAGGCTAGCCTGAGAAAAGAATTGAGACATTATCTCAAAATAAAAATAAATAAACAACCAGTCACGGTGGCACATGCCTATAATCCCAGCAACTTGGGAGGATGAGGCAGGAGGATCTTGAGTTCAAAGTCAGCCTCAGCAGCTTAGCGAGGCTCTAAACAACTCAGTGAGACCCTGTCTCTAAAAATGCAACAATCAGATACAGAAGACCTCTTATGCTCAGCACCAACAGGTTTGTTTAAAACTCAGATTTTTAATAGTGACAAATAAAAAGTTCTATTTGTGGAAAAAAAATGGTTGGGGATGTAACTCGGTGGTAGAGCACTTGCCTGGCATAGTGCTCTATCCCCATGACTACAAAAAAATAAATAAAATAAAATCCTTATATACCCTGTAAGCTGCTTGAAGAACTTAAGTAGCTTTTAAAATAATTTGTATGCAGTACTGATGATTGAACAAACATAGGGCCTTGCATGTGCTAGATAAGAGCTCTACCACTGAGTAACATTCCCAGACCCTTTTTAATATTTTATTTTGAGACAGGATGTCACTAAGTTGCCCGGGATAGTCTTGAACTTGTGATCCTCTTGTCTCGGCCCAAGTTACTGGGATTTCAGGTGTTCTCCCCCACACCCAACTTGTCCTCCTTATTCTTATCGGGTCACAGGTGGAGTCTCCATCTTCTGTGACTGCTTTGTAGCAATGAGGGATTGTTGACTCTAAGGTGCCTAGAGGCATAAAGATCTCTTGATGACTCTTCTAATGAAGTATATGGGCCTATTACCACAATTTTTTGTGCTCTATGGACCCAATTCCTGTGAGCAGTTCTCCATGTCAAGTGCAAACTCTGATGGTGAGAGCAAAGAACTAATAAGATGTGTGCGGAAATCCTGGGATCACGTACAACTGAGTGCACCTGTGTGAGTCTTTCTTTTTGTCTATAAAATCTCTATTCCTCACATCCTCAGAAAAAGTCTGAGCCAGGCGTGATGATGCATTCTGAAACCCAGCAACTTGGAAGGCTGAGTCAGGAAGATTCCAAGTTTGAAGCCAGCCATAGCAATTTACTCAAAATAACAAATAAAAAGGGATGGGGATGTGGCTCAGTCTTTAAAGTTCCCCTACCTTGGGTTTATCCCTGGTTCAGAAAAAAAAAAAAAAAAAAAAAAAAAAAAAAGGCAGAAAAGAGAAGAAAGTAAGCCATTTCAGGAACCCTACTTTGTGTGACATCTTCCTTGTGTTTGAGCATAAGCCCCATTAAATTCTCATTTGTTTGGTATTTGCCTTTTGTGATTTCTTTTGGGATTGAGCAGAAGAACTCCAGGCTGAGCTGATGGTGGCTTAAACACTAATCAGTGCCTTGGAAAGCTTGTAGTAAAAGAAGTCTCTAAAGAATGTGATAATGAAGGAAATGGAGAGGGGAAACTTTCTGTATCTCCAACCTTCCTCTTCTTTTTTTTTTTAGTTCAGGGATTGAACACAGGGGACTTTATCCATTGAACCACATCCCCAGCCCGTTTTATCTTGAGACAGGGTTTCCTTAAGTTGCTTAGAGCCTCACTAAATTGCTGATGGTGGCTTTGAACTTGTGATCTTCCTGCCTCAGCCTCCCAAGCTGCTGGGATTACAACCAGTGCCATTGCACTAATCTTTTTATTTATTTATTTTTTATTTTGAGACAAGGTCTCGCTAAATTGCTTAGGGTCTTACTAAGCTTGTGAGGTTGACCTTGAACTTGGGATCCTCTGCCTCAACCTACCAAATCACTGGGTTTACTGGTGTGCACCTCCATGCCTGACTATATCTGATTTTCTTATAAGAGTTTTGTATTTTTAGATATTGCACTTATGTCTTTGAGGTATTTCATGCTTATTTTTGTACATGGTATAAGGATCCAACTTTTTTCTTTATGTGTTTATTTGATGAAACTGGGAATTGAACCTAGAGGCACTTTACCACTGAGGTATACGCCCAGCTCTTTTCTTAAATTGAGACAGGGTCTGCCTACGTTGCTGAAGCTGGTCTCAAACTTTCTATCCCCTTACCTCAGGTTCCTGTGTCACTGAGATTATAGGCATGTGTCATCAAGCCCTTCTCAACTTCATTCTTTTTTTTTTTTTTTGTACTGGGAATTGAACCTGTGGTGCTTTACCACTGAACTACATCCTTAGCCCTTTTTATTTTTTGTTTTGTTATAAATAGGTTCTCACTAAATTGCTTCAAGCCTTGTTAAAATATCGAGGCTAGCCTGGAACCTGTGATCCTCCTACCTCTTAAGTCACTGGGCTTACAGGTATGTGTCATGTACCAGGATTTTTTTTTTTTTTCTGTATCTGGGATTGAACCCAGGAACTCTCTACTACTGAGCTACATCCCCAACACTTTAAGACAGAGTCTCACGAAGTTGCCCAGGCTAGCCTTGTATTTCCTCAGCCTCCCAAGTGACTGGGATTACTGGAGTGCACCACTGGCAACTTCATTTGTTTTTTCCTATGCCTATCCAGTTGTCCAAGCAGTATTTGCAGAAAAGCTATTCTTTCCTCCATTGAATAGTCTTAGCACCCTTTTGGAAAAATCAATTAATTGTAAAATTGTCGCCTTATTTCTGTACTCTCAAGTATTTTATTTCATTGATCTTTATTCCACAGTTTCAGTTACTGTTGTTTTATAGTAAGTATTGAAATCAAGAAGGGTGGATCTTCCAATTTTGTTATTCCATATCAATTGTTTTGATTCTTTGGGGTCCTCTGCAATCCCATCTGAATTTTAGCATCAGTTTGTGAATTTCCATAATGAATCCAACTAGTATTGCAATGGGTATTGCGTTGAACTAGCACACTCAAGGAAAATTAGGCCATATCTTTTGTTTATTTATTTATTGGTACTAAGGATTTTTTTTTTTTTTTTCCAGTACGGGGGATCAAACTCTGGGCCTTGTGCTTGCAAGGCAAGCACTCTACCAGCTGAGCTATCTCCCCAGCCTGGTACTAAGGATTGAACCCAAGTGTAACCACTGAACCACATCCCCCAGTCCTCTTTTATTTTTTATTTTGACTGGGTTGTTTTTTTGTTTGTTTGTTTTTGGAACTGGGGATTTAACCTAAGGCTTTGTGTATGCAAGGCAAGTGCTTTGCCACTGAGTTACATCCCAGCCCTCATTTTTTATTTTAAGACAGGATCTCACTAAATTGCCCAGGGCCTCACTCAATTCCTAAATCTGACCTTTTTTTTTTTTTTTTTTTAGTTCAGGTATTTCTTTCTGAGGCTGGCTTTGAATTTGCGATCTTCCTGTCTCAGTTTCCTGAGTTGCTGGGATATTATTTATTTGTTTATTTATTTAATGATGCTGGGGATTGAACCCAGGGCCTCATGCATGCAAGGCAAGCATATTACCATTGAACTGCCTCCCCCGTTCCTCTTTTTTTTTAAAATGCCATATATTCTTTTCTTTTTAAAATGTGTTTTGGTTGTCATTGGACATTTATTTATTCATTTATATATGATGCTGAGAATCAAATCCAGTGCCTCACATATACTAGGCAAGTGCTCAACCCCAACCCAATGCCATATATTCTGATCCATTAAAAAAACAAAAAACAAAAAACTAATTTTTAAAAAATTTTGATGAGTCCAGTTTTTTTCTGGTGTTAAACATAGCATATTTCTACCCATCATATTGCTTCCAACCTATAGCTTTACATTTAGTGATTAGGGTTGTTTTTGTTGTTGTTATTTCAATTAATTTGCTATATTTTCTAGGCTGGTCTCAGATTCCTGCACTCAAGTAATCCTCCTTCCTCAGCTTCCCAAGTAGCAGGGACTAAAGGAATATAACACTACATACAGCATTTGTGTTTTTCTTTTCATTTGGCAGTATTGGGGATTGAACCCAGGACTGTTCTACCACAGAGCTACATCCCCAGTCCTTTTTATTTTGAGACAGGGTCTGGCTAAATTGCTGGGGTTGGTGTCAAACTTGAGATCCTCCTACCTCAGCCTCCTCAGTTTCAGGTATTCTGGTATTACAAGTATTCGCCATCATGATCAGCTAAAATTGTGCATTTCTTTCCTCTCCACCCCTGCCTTTTCTTTTTTTTCTGGTACTGGAGATTGAATCTGGTGGTGCTTTACCACTTAGCTACATCCCCAGTCCATTTTGGTGGGGGGAGAGGAGTACTCTGGATCAAACCCAGGGACTTCCACATGATAGGCAAGTGCCCTACCACTGAGCTACATCCCCAGCCCTACATCATTAGTCTTTTTTACTTTTTACTTTATATTTTGAGATAGGGTCTTGGTAAGCTCCTGAGGGGTCTTGTTAAGATGCTAAGGCTGGCTTCAAACATGTATTCCTTCTATTTTAGCCTCATTAGTCACTGGGATTGCAGGCATATTCCACTGTGCCCTACCAGTTGTGCATTTCTTATAGGCTTGTCATCAGAGGTCTGAGCTGTTCCTGGATAAGGAGACCTGGACTTAGGACAAGAAGGGTCCTTGGCATATATGACAGAAAAGAATTTTAGCATGCAACAGAGGCACAAACAAAGGTTTATTTAGGAAAACAGTGACATTTTCAAAGGAGAATATGGGCTATATCCAAAGGGAGAGACAGAAACCCACTGGTGCGGGGTATTAATATTTTACAGAGGGACAGTTGCCAGGGGTTGCTCTTTACCTTCATGTTCACATTACTTTTTTGTAGGCAAGGGCATGGGCCAAGGCATGGGCCAAGGGGGCATGCTGGAGTTGCTCAGGAGTTTCAAGGGTTCATGGCCATTTTCTACATTTTATTTTTATTTTAATTTTTTTGGTACTGGAATTGAACCCAAGGGTGATTAACCACTGAGCCACATCCCCAGTCCTTGTTTATATTTTTCATTTAGAGACGGGGTCTCACTCAGTTGCTTAGGGCCTCACTAATTTGCTGAGGCTGGCTTTGAACTTGCGATTTTCCTGCCTCAGCCTCCCGAGCTGCTGGGATTACCAGCATGTAGCACCATGCCTGGCCACTTTCTACATTTCAATGGTTCATGGGCATTTCCTACACTTCAGTGATTCACAGGTGTTTTTTGCATTCTAAGTTCTCATGAGTACTTCTTTTTTGAGACTCAGTCTATCCTTTTCTGTATCCCCAAATTCCTATCTCAGACTTATGTGTCTTGCTTTTATCTCAAGTCTGATGATCTATACCTTTTAGTTGGGGGTATTTTAGACCATTGTGAAACCAGATTTTCAGCCTCTGTGCTACGGTGTTGCAGCAGAACCAGCCACCTGCCAGTACCTTCTTTATGGGTTCTTGTCTCATGAATTTGAAGAATGAAATCCACAGATGAAGAGGAGTGAGTATAAAAGAGTAGGATTTCTTCAAGTGTGAAGAAAAGAGAACTTCTGTAGGGTGAGAGTGTAAGAGGGGACCTGATGAGGGTTGTTCTTAAATGTACTGGTCTAGGGACTTATATAGTTACAATGGGTAGGGACATTGATCAAAATCTACTCTAATCAGGCCTTGGAGAGTATCTATGTTAATCAAGTCTTGGAAAAGTACTAAGGCTATTGGTCAAAATCTATGCTAAACAGGAAATGAATAAGTACCAATGCTGTTGGTCAAAAATGTATGCTAAACAGGTATTGAGAGTGTTAAGGCTATTGGTTAGCCCTTGAGTCTGTTACTTTTACTCAGGTCTGTCCCTATTGCAGTCACTATCCTGGTTTAAGTGGAAATTCCTAAAAATCAAACAATAATTTGTTCATCTGGAATATTTGAACACCTGCCGTGTCCATCATGATGCTAAGAGATGTTGGATATAGTCATTAAGCACAGAGATTTAATTACTGCCTTCCTGCTCCATATGAGCCAGTGTGAGAGACAGGCTTTTTAGGTAAGGATCAAAATAAAACCTGGAGACCACTATGACAATATGTAGTGATCTGATTAGTCCAGGAATTAAGAAAGGATTCTGAAAAAATTCAAATTTAAAACTAGAATAGAAGCTCAGCATTGTGGCACACACCTAGAGTCCCAGCTACTTGGGAGGCTAAGGCAGGAGGATTGCAAATTAGAAGCCAGGCCGGGTAACTTAGCCAGACCGTGTCTTAAAATAAAAACCAAAAAAGTTCTGAGCATGTAGTTCAGTGTTAGAGCACTGCTGAATCCAACCCCTAGTACCACCAAAAAAACAAAACAAAAACAAAAACTACAATGAAAGGTTGGAAATGTGGGTTAGGAGCAAGGTATAGAGTGTCCTGTGTAGAGTAGAATGTGAGCAGGCTAGGAAGGAAGGAGAAGGCAGCATGTGGGAGGAACTAGAGTGAAAAGGGGGAAAGTACAGACCAACTTGTGGGTAGGGGCTATTATGCTCCAGATCCATGGACTTATAAAAAAAAATATGTACTTGGGTCTAAAATTGAGGGCTCAGTGAAGATTCATAATGAAAATGTCAGCCTTCTAGAGTATAGGCAATGGATTGGAGGGGCTGGAGTAGACATGGCTGCCTACCAGAAAGCTGTGAGGTGAGATTCATCTGCAATGAGAGTCTCTGTGACAAGTCTCTGTGACTGTTCTCTCAGTAGGAGCCTAAAAGTCAGAGTCTGTTTGTATTCTCCTGATGTCTTAGGCCTTTTGGGATTTTGGGAAGCCTCTCTTCCAGCATGGGAAACTTCTCTGAAAAGGAAAAATCTGAGGAACCTGGAAAGATCTAGGAAAGGAATCATTAGTTTAAATCAAAATAGAGATAAAAATGGCCAGTCAAGGAGATGAAAGGTTACAAATTGTTTCCCCTGACAATAGCCAATGAAGAAGCAGAGAATATTTCTTATTACTGAGGGTCTCCAGGCCTGAACTGGTAAGGCACAACTTCTTCAGGCCACTCCTTGGTCTGACCTGGTTCTAGACTATGAGAACCTCATTTGCTGTGCTAAAATTTTTGTCTCTGGGGTCCCTTATTACAGAAGAGGCACTAGAAGTTGACCACTGCCTGGAGGGTTCTGATCTGTGAAGTGGGAGCCTAAGAGATTCGAGTTTTGCTCAACACTGTTTTTCTGGTTTGGGGAATCACAGGAACTCTTCTGGTCTTAATTTTGTCATCTATAAAAAAGCCTTAACTGATGTTTGAGGCATTTTTTCCCACAAGTACCTGGGATGACAGTGACTATTATAAATATGATGGTTAATATTAATTAATTACTTTGCTCTTTTCCTTCCTAAATCATGTTTAGTGAGGTATACTTTCATCTGTGCAATAACATGTGCAAATTAAGAATTCAGTTTAATGAGTTTCAACAAATTTCTAGGCAAATATTACTGCCACAATCAAGTTACAGAAATTTTCTATCATCCCAAAATATGCCCCAGTCTATCCCTTCTCTGCACCATGGCTCTAAGGAATATTGAACATTGTTGCCATATATATTTCTATTTTTGGAGGGGGATACTGGGATTGAACTCAGGAGCACTCAACCACTGAGTCACATTCCTGGTCCTATTTTGTATATTATTTAGAGACAGGGTCTCATTGAGCTGCTTAGCAATTCGCCCTTGCTGAGGCTGGCTTTGAACTCACAATCCTCCTCCTGAGTCCCTGGGATTATAGTCATGTGCCACTGCACTGGCATTTTGCCTTTTCTAAAATTTCATATAAATGGAATTATGCCATATAATGCATTTGGGATCCATGCATTTTGTAAGAACCCAGAAACCACTCCAGATGAGGGAGCTCATGTAAGAGAGTTTATTAAGTAAACAGGCAGAGTGTCTCCCTACAAGGTAAGAGAGAAAATGAGAGGAAGAGAGAGAGAGAGAGAGTGAAAGCCAGGAAGAGAGAGCATGAAAGCTAGGAGGAGAGAGTGAAAATGGCGGGGGAGCTATTCTTAAGCAGTCCAATTCTGCAGGCTAACAGGGGACCAATAATGGAGAAGGACACTTGCAAGCTGACCGATGAACCAATAGCTAGCTAGGATGTTCACAGACTGACAAGCTAGGTTGTATATTGGGAGGCGGGGAAATGACTGCAGCATAAAGGGCGGGGGAGCAGCTTTATACATTTATTTATTTATTTTTCTTTCCTTTTTGTTTTTTAGTACCAGAATTGAACCCAAGGGCACTTAACCACTGAGACACATCCTCAGCCCTTTTATTTTTTAATTTTAATTTTTTATTTAAAAATGTTAGCTTTATTTTTACTTGCTTTGTTAATACAGGCATATGATTTTGGATAAAAATTTATTAGCCATGTGGAAAACTGTCTCTTATAATATCAGAATTAATTAAATATGACAGGTTCCAAATGTTATTGCAATACATATATTCTGGAAGTAATCTTTCAGACAATGCAAGTTATATTTAAGTATCTTTTCTGATAATCTGGAGCATCTACATCCATCCTTTACAATTTGATAGTTGCCAGATATGCTTTTTGGCCCTAGGACAGTACTATTATTTGTCAGTCTTTACATTAAAATGAAGAGGTAAACTTCTACAAAAATGTAGAAACAATGGAAATTTTGGCAAATATATTTTTTAAAAACATCCTCTAAACTCAATTTAAATTTGTAAAGTATCTTTTGGTCTGTTTGGAAATATTATTAGAGATTATTATTGTTGTTTAAATAAAATTTATTTTAGAGCAGTTTTAGAAATACTCAATATAAAAACAGACATCAGCACACTTTTTTAAAAAATTAATTATTTTTTACAGACTAAATTTGATTCATTGTACACAAATGGGGTACATCATTTGGTTTCTGTGGTTGTACACGATGTAGATTCATACTATTCGTGTAATCATACATGTACATAGATTAATGATGTCTGTCTCATTCCATGATTTTTCACACCCCCTCCCTCTCATTTCCTTCTACATAATCCAAAGTTCTTCCATTCTTTTCTCACTCCCCACTCTCATTATATATCATCCTCCACTTATCAAGGAAAACATTCGGCCTTTGGTTTTTGGGGATTGACTTATTTCACTTAGCATGATATTCTCCAATTCCACCCATTTATTTGCAAATGCCATGATATTATTCTTCTTTATGGCTGAATTAATATTCCACAGTTTCTTTATCCATTTGTCAACTGAAGGGCATCTAGGTTGGTTCCACAATCTAGCTGTTGTGAATTGAGCTGCTATAAACATTGATGTGGCTGCGTTACTGTAGTATGCTAATTTTAAGTCCTTTGGGTATAAATGAGGAGTGGGATAACTGGGTCAAAAGGTGGGTCCATTCCAAGTTTTCTAAGAATTCTCCACACTGCTTTCCAGAGTGGCTGCACCAATTTGCAACTCTATCAGCAATGTAAAAGTGTGCCTTTTTCCCCACATCCATTCCAACATATATTATTGTTTGTGTTCTTGATAATAGGCATTCTAATTGAAGCAAGATGAAATCTTACAGTTGTTTTAATTTCTCAGTCCTTTTATTTTGAGACAGGGTCTCACTAAGTTCCTTAGAGCCTTGCTAAGTTGCTGAGGCTGGCCTCAAATTTGTTATCCTCCTATCTCAGCCTCCAGAGCCCCTAACTTTACAGGTATGCGCCACCACGCCCAGCTTTGTTCATTTTTTTTTTTTTTTTTACCTATTTATTTTTTCTTACGTATTTTATTTTTTCTGGGGATGGAACCCAGAGCTTCATAGATGCAAGGTAAGCACTCTACAACTAAGATACAGCTCAAGCCCTTTTTATTTTATTTATTTTATTGTGGTACTGGGGATTGAACCCAGGGTTACCCTACCACTGAGCATCCAGCCCTCCTTTTTTTTTTTGGTACTAGGGATTAAATTCAGGGACGCTTTGCTATTGAGCTATATCCCCACCTATTTTTAAGACAGGGTCTAAGTTGCTTAGGGCCTCACTAAGTTGTCGAGGCCGGTCTCGAACTTTACGATCCTCCTGACTCACTGTTGGCCAGTCACTACACTCACTGTGTTCATGGCTTTAACACAGTTTAAGTAGCAACGGCCCTACCGAATCAAGCAGCAGATATTGAGAGAGACAAGAAGATGCCACAAGTGGCCAGAAAGGTTTGGATTCTGAAAGGCTACGCCGTTGCCCAGCGCAGGGTGTTCACTTTAATGCTCCCACAGTGATTGGCTAGAGGTAAACTTCCGCAGGCACTTCCGACTCCTGGCCTGCCTTACACGACGGTGATTGGCTAGCCTGGCCATGAGCGAGGCTTGCCGGGAGTTGTAGTTCTTGGCTTTTTAGCTGGGAAGCCAGGAAGATTGGAGGCTTCAAGCAGCGATTGAGTCTGGTCGCGGCGGCTGGCATCATGTCCCGCGTGCCGGTGCCCTGTCATGTGAAAGGCACTGTAACCCTGCAGGTGGGCGACGTACGGACTTCCCAAGGCCGGCCTGGCGTGCTGGTTATCGATGTCACCTTCCCCAGCGTTGCGCCATTCGAGGTGAGCACGCCCCATGGACGCGACCCGAGCTCCTGGGCGGGGCAATTTGGAAACTTGGGCGTTTCCCAGACGTAATCGTTTACTGAGAGCGTCTGTACTGTTGTACTGCCCATTGACCTTACGAATTAATAAACCACTCATTTATTTCTTTAGTAGCATATACAATGTTTACTATATTAGAACTTTCTGTCCTGTATTAGTCAACATCTCTTCCCCTAGTCCAGAAGAACACTGGCACAAGAGTGCCAGAGAGTAGGGTATATGATACTGGAAATGCATTTAGAGGTAAGAGGTCATTTTATTTCCTGGTCACAGCTGGGGATCGTTAAACAATGATTTACCTGCCTCCGCATTCTTGCAGGCTCTTGTCAGAGGTCAGGTGCAACTCATCTCTCATCAGAACCTCGCAGTGATTCCAGTTTTCACTCACCAGTCTCACTTACATATCATCTGTCCAGAGTGACTGGACGCTGTGTAAAGGTCAGCACAGAAGATAAAGCCTACTTCTGAAGGACTGGCATTCAGGACCATTCTTTGTCTTTTCCTCACCTGCCCAGGCACTTTGTGTAACCCTGTGTGGTTATCTCCCAAGTTGTTCCTTATTATCAAATGATAAACCTATTTAAAGGACCTGACAGTGAAAATTCTGAGTCAGTAGGTTTAAGGTGGACCCTGTACGCCTGTATTTAAAAAAAAAAAAAGTTGGGGTGACTGATGTGTGTTCAGACACATGTTGGACATGTGGTAAGATCTGCACTTGTGGTTTGTTTGCATGAACTTACTCATTTAGACTGTGAGCTCCTCTATAAGAGTAAGGTTGTCTTTGGGTCTCAGTGATGCTTGTTGAACTGTTTAGCAGATGAGCTGGAGATGTGGCTCAGTTGTCGAGCACTTGCCTAGCATGCTCAAGGCCCTGGTTCAACCCCCAGCACCATACACACACACACAAATGTTGAGCAGAAGAGTACATTTCAAACGAAAGGAGATGATACCTTTGATCCTCTCAGACTCTGGGCCTGATTTGTCATGGTGGATTGTGTGTGCTCTAGTTGCAGGAGATCACGTTTAAGAATTACTACACAGCCTTTTTAAGCATTCGTGTCCGTCAGCATGCCTCAACACACTCACCAGCAAAGTGGGTGACCTGCCTGCGGGACTACTGTCTGATGCCTGACCCACACAGTGAGGAGGGAGCCCAGGAGTATGTGTCTCTGTTCAAGCACCAGGTCAGCTGAGTCTCAGCCTATATGAGGACTACACAGATACCTAGGGTTTAGACCAGTATACTAGGAGGGAAGAGGGAGGCAAGACTTGCCTGGGCATGGTTTCCAGGCATGTGCCTTGGATCGACCTTTTTCCTTTGCAAAGACCTGGGGAAGCAGCATCCTTGCTAACTGCTATTTGGGAGGTTCCTGGGAAGTGAATTGGGTCTTCTCTGGATTCTTGTGTATGTATATGTCAGATGCTGTGTGACATGACCAGAGTACTGGAGCTGCGTCTGATTCTACGGCAGCCATCACCACTCTGGCTGTCTTTCACAGTGGAAGAGCTGCAGGTCTACCAGCAGGGACCAAAGGTAAGTGACTAGCTTAAAGCTAGTTTGCCATTTTCTCAAGAGGTTTCCAGGTGTGCCTGGGAGAGTTGGGGCAATGGGATCAGGTGGGTAGTGAGTAAGGATAGTGAGACTCAGGAGTCCTTCATGGAAGTTAGTGGCATGTGAATGTTGGAAGTTCATGAGGAAAGGTGAGACTCTGTGCCCATATCCCTTGACCTTTTCAGCTACCTGCCACTTTCAGAGTTGGAACCTTCAGAACACACTTTCTCTACCTCCCCTGCAATTGGGGATTGAACCCATGGGCACTTTATCTTTAAGCTGAATCCCCAGCTCTTTTGCTTTTTCCTTTTTTTTTTCCTTTTTTCTTTTGGTACTAGGGATTGAAGCCAAGAGCACTTTGCCTCACTGAGTACATACCTAGTCTTTTTTTTTTTAACAGCTCGTTAAGTTGCTGAATCTGGCCTCAAATTTGTAATCCTTCTATCTCAGCCTTCAGAGTTGCTGGGATTACATGCTTGTGCCATCTCCAACCAGAAGACACTTTTTTGCTGCTTATGTTCCTGGGGCCTCTTTCTGCATAGCAGGAGAGCTTAGTAGTCTGACTGTTCCCTTGAGCTTTGTGGGATTTTTCCAGTGTCTGAGGCTCAGGGAGTCCCTACCTCTGCCTTACTCAGGGCAGTATGCTTTTTTGCAGAGCCCCTCCATGACCTTCCCCAAGTGGCTCTCCCACCCAGTACCCTGTGAGCAACCTATCCCCCTCCTTGAGGTAAGCTTTCACCCTGGGTATGAACCACATGTGAATGGCTCTGGTGGCCCTTTCTATAAGAATCTGGGACTGGACCCAAAACCCTTAGTTCAATCTATGACATCTTCTTGGGAACATTTTGGGATTTGAGGTATCTCTGATGTCAGGCTGGGCTGCCTTCCAAACATTAGGCTCCAGCCTCTTGTTTCGCAAGTCATCTGGAATTGTTACTTGTTTCAGCTAGAGAGCTCCATAAGGCTAGCTTGGCCTCTTTAGAGCTCTTAAGGGTACTACTGGGGAGAGACTCATGGCCACTGACCCCTCCTTCTGGAGCAGGGTCTTCCAGACCCCAGCAGGGTATCTTCTGAGGTGCAGCAGATGTGGGCGCTGACAGAAATGATCCGGGCCAGTCACACCTCCACAAGGATCGGCCGTTTTGATGTGAGTGATGGTTTCCTTCTGTTTGGCTTGCATTCTCCTTGAACAGGTCAGACCTGATAGTTTTTTGTGTTGCAGGTGGATGGCTGTTATGACCTGAACTTGCTCTCCTACACTTGAGCAGTGGCTCCTAGCTGAGACGTTGACTGTTCAGTGCCCACCCAGGCTTGGTTTGGGCTACCAGAGTCAGAAGAGTATAACCTGTGCATTCCAAGTATTGCTTGCATGCCCGTTCTGTCTGGGCCACATTTACAGATTCAAGATTCTTGGGGCTGTGTTGCTTCAGCATGAGTTCCTGGAGAGGGTACACTGTGTCTTCCACCTGGCCGTAACACAATTCCTTCTCCTACCCTAAAAATACTGAAAATTCCTGAGCACCCTTTGCCCCTTTTGCCATCAAGCACTCCCCTGTCTTCTGCCAGTTCCCCAATCCTGACTGCTGGGCTGGGTTGAATCTGCTCCATCTAACTCTGGACGGTTACAGCTGTCTTGTCACTCATATTGGGAAGCTTGAGGAAGAGGTGCCCCATTCATTCCCGGGTGCATCCTTGTGGCCTTCTTTCCCTTTGGTGTTATTCCTACAAAAGAAATTTCCTGTTTAAAAACAGCTACTGCCTGCCTACCAGGCAAAGCTGGTATCTGGGTATCCTTAGTTCCTAGATCCCTCAGCTGTCTCCTGGTTGTGTTCCATTGGGCCCAGACACGTGTCTCCGGCAATACTGGAGCCTGAAAACGAGAACTACAACCTTGTGCCATCTGACACAGCTCAAGACATATCCATGTTTCTTTTCCCAGTTGCTTCTTTGCATTCATACTCTGCATTATGAGGGATCTGCCTTGGAGTATGGGTGGGATCAAAGTGAGTCACTGGTGCCTTTTAAGAGGCAGAGGTACTCCATCAAACTGGGCCAACTCTTGAAAGATGCAGGTGCTTCTTCCTTCATGTGAGAAAGTCCTGCTTCCCTTCAGTTCTTTCTGGCTTTGCCCCTGGGGGACTATTTTGAAGAAGTACTGCAAGTTGTTTCAGACATGGCAAACTGGACTTAGGTGGTATAACAGTTTTCTGGGGGAAGTTTAGTCACCTTGTGGTTCCCACCCTCTGTTCTCACCCATCAGCCTTCTTGCAGGTGGTGTCTACCTCCGGAGTCATTTACTTAGCCCCACTCAACTTTTTCTGAAAGGGTGATGACCACAGTCCTATGTTCAGGAAACAGTAGTCCTCAGTGTATGTATATGTGAGTAAAGAGGACCCTGGGGTGGCAGGGATCATACAGTATTCCCAGCTGTATCCCCAGTACCCAGCACAGGGCAAGATCAATAAATACTTGTGTGATGCATGATTGTGCGGCCTGCCCATATGTGCCTGTAGGAGAGTTGGAGAACAGTACATGAGGCGGGCTGCACTGGTGCTCTGTCTGCCAGATTGACTCCACCTTCTGTGACCTCCCCACTCCTCCATTTGACCTTTCACTTCTGAGGTGCTGAATGTGTGATTCAAACCTTTCAGCCCTTTTGCAGAACTTTGACCCTTTGGAGGCAGGACAGTTCTTCGGGTTGGGGGAAGGTCTAGCCCCCAGCTCTGGTTCAGGGCAGCCCAGTCTACTCTGAACTGCCTGACCTGCCTGGATTAGCAAGAGGTAAGAGCCCGAGGCTGTTGGGAGTGACTGTGCACTCAGCTCTGAATCTCAGCCTGCCCTCGGGGCTTCCCGCCCCCTTTTGTGATCCCCTGCGCTATAGAAAGACCTGTCCGAGCAGGGGCTTGGACTACATCTCCCGGCGTGCCTGGCAGAATGGTGGCCTCTGTGCGCCGTCTGCACCAGTGGCGAGTGATGATGCAGCGGGCAATGGGCATGATGGCCCCTTTGGGCTTTCGCCTGCAGGCAGTCCCCTCGGCCCCTCGGCGCACTCTCAGTTGCGCGCAGGTGGGATAAAGGGTGTTGGAGGTTTGCTGCCGATCTTGGAGGGTGGGGGAGGGAAGCGGTCAGGAACTAGGGCCCTGGTGGCACTAAGCCCGGCTGCCCACAGGACGTGCTTCGCAGGACTCCGCTCTATGACTTCCACCTGGCCCATGGTGGGAAAATGGTGGCATTTGCGGGTTGGAGTCTGCCTGTACAGTACCGGGAAAGTCACGTTGACTCGCACCTTCATACACGCCGGCACTGCTCGCTCTTTGATGTCTCGCATATGCTGCAGGTGAGCCAGGAGAGTGTGTCTGCCCTGAATCTGGCCTTACTCTACCACAGTGCCGCACTCCTTGGCTTTGTTTGCTGGGAGCCGGATTCTGAAGGCAGCTTCCCCATAAACAGCTGGAGGTCACGAGGGTTTCTTGGCAATGCCAAGGAACTTAAGGGGCTGATTAACTCAGGGTTTCCTGATCATCTGTCTTTATTCTCTCTTGCCTGTTTCCACTAAGTGTATATCTTAATGCCCTGGGTTTTCCAGAGCTGGTACTATCCACCATGCTTGGGTATTGGTTTGGAAAAGGGGGTATTTCAGTAAAGTGCTTTATCCCCCTTCAGTTGCCAATCTGCCCCAGTCACACTGTAGGCTGGGAAGTGGGAGCAAGGGATTCGTTAAGTAGGGCATCCACTACCTGTAGAACCAAAAGACTCACTAATCACTTCAGGCTGGACTGCCCTGTGAATTGCTAGAGAGGATGCCTTCTTGCTTAGTGGCTTTGTGTTTGTGTGTGCGTGTGTGTGTGTGTGTGTGTGTGTGAGAGAGAGAGTGAGACTGCAAACCAAAGGGTGCTCTATCACTGAGCTACACCCCCAGCCCTTTTTATTCTTTTGAGACAGGATCTTGCTAAGTTGTCCAGACTGGCCTTGAACATATCATCCTCCTGCCTCAAACTTTCAAGTAGCTAGTAGAGTCTAGTGGCTTTTCAGTTGCAGCTATTGCAGTGGCCTGAGGCTTTTGATCTCTTTCCCAGACCAAGATACTTGGTTGTGACCGGGTGAAGCTGATGGAGAGTTTAGTGGTTGGAGACATTGCGGAGCTAAGGCCAAATCAGGTGAGCCCTTTTATTTCTGCTCAGTGGGTGTTCTTAGTCATGAGCCAGCAAGCAGGCTAAGTCCCTGCCTCAAACTTGGGGACACAGACATAGATGAGACACAGATTCTCAGGACTTGATGTCTTAGGGGATGTGGATCTTGGGTCATTTCCAGATGCCTAACCAGCTGTGGGGAGGCATCATCACATCAGGCTAAGAAACCAGAAACCAAGGTTTATGTACAATTTCTAACCTTTCATGCTTCCTATTCCCTTGCTATTCAAAGTATGGTCCCTAAGCCAACAGCCTTACTGCCTCCTAGTATCTTGTTTGGAAATATACTCTCAGACATTGCTCCAGACCTCTGAATAATGGGAACCTTATTTTGACAAGACCCCAGGTGACTCATGAGGTCTTAAAATCTCAAGCTCTTCATTGATTTAATTATTAATGGGAACACTAAGGCCAACCTTGCAGTATTTTGGTGGTTCATCTGGGATGAAGATGGACTTTGAGGGTTTTATCCATGAGTTGAATTTGGGTGGGATGAAGCAGCAGATACTGGATATCATAAACTAAAGGTGAGGTAGAATTGTCAGTACTGAATATGCAGGGTCCCATTATACTAGGGAATCCCCCAAGGTGGGGAGGAGTGAAAACTTGGTGCATGAGAATCAACGACTGAATTTGAGTCCAGCCTTGCTCCTTGCACAACCTGAACGCTGAGTATGAGGGTTCCTGAGTTTGTGGCATCTGAGGGGGTTAACATATTTGGTGTGTCTGCTAACCCTTGGTTTTGGTCTTCTGGACCTAAAGCAAAAATGTTCCACTTTGATGCTAGGGGACACTGTCACTGTTTACCAATGAGGCTGGAGGCATCTTAGATGACTTGATTGTGACCAATACTTCTGAAGGGCATCTGTATGTGGTATCCAATGCTGGCTGCTGGGACAAGGACTTGGCCCTCATGCAGGTATAGCCCTTCTGTGTTCTAGGTACTTTTGTTTTCCTTTTTCACAAAGCAGTGTTTCTTGTTATCCAGATCACAGACTAGAGGCTCAGAAAATGGCTCTGAGTGATGAATAGCTATAAGACTTAAGAGCAAGTCCTCCCTGGAGCATGCCAGGTTTTGATGGTGGGTACTAGGGAACATGGGGAAGTAAAAGTGACTCTGACCCCTAAGTGAGCATCCTCTGGTGAGGGTAGAAGTGACAGACCTGAGCGTAGATCATCCTTACCATTTAGTAGCTGTGTGACCTTGTAAGATGGGAACCAGCCTAGTATCTCATTGCTCAACACTGCAGTGTCCAGCCTATGGTAGGTGCTCAGTAAGTGATCTCAGACACTGGTGTGGTGTTTCTGTCTTTCCTTTTAGGACAAGGTCAGGGAACTTAAGAACAGGGGCAGTGATGTGGGCCTGGAGATTGTGGATAATGCTCTGCTAGCCCTGCAAGGTGAGCGGTCTGAGCTAGGATTGCAGCCAACCTTTGTCTTCCTGGCTTCATCTGCTTGACACAGAGGCCATTCCAAAATGAAGGTGTGGATGGTGTGATATTTGTGTGCTATAATTCTAAGGTGTATTTCCTTCCCTCCACTTAATGCTGAACTAGGGGTAAAGGCATTTTCTCCCAGAGCAGGACTTGCTCAAGACTTATTCTGGTCACTGAGTAAGGGCTATAGTCCACTTTGAGGGGTGCTGGGACCAGGACACTTGGTCATTGGCTCCTTGGGGCCCAGGCCCCACTGCAGCCCAGGTTCTTCAGGCTGGTGTGGCAGATGACCTGAGAAAACTACCCTTCATGACCAGTGCTGTGATGGAGGTGTTTGGTGTGTCTGGCTGTCGTGTGACTCGCTGTGGCTACACAGGAGAAGACGGTGTAGAGGTATGTCATGTGAGTGGAGGGCAGGGCAGGGCACAAAATTTGCGGGCAACTGACCACTGCTCTCTGGTGTCCCCTGCAGATCTCAGTGCCAGCCCCTGGGGCAGTCCATCTGGCAATGGCTCTGCTGAAAAACCCAGAGGTGAAGCTAGCAGGGCTGGCTGCCCGGGACAGCCTGCGCCTGGAAGCAGGCCTCTGCCTGTATGGGAGTGACATTGATGAACATACCACACCTGTTGAGGGCAGCCTTGGTTGGACATTGGGTGAGCTGAGCTGGCACTGAAAGGGTTCTGCAGGTTGGAGTGAACTTTAATGAGGTCAGCCAGCCCATAACTGCTCTTAAGGTTATATAGGCTGGAGCAAATGACTTAGCCTTGCTAAGTCTCCATTCCCTGAAGGTACTACGGTAGCTCTGCCCGTTACAAACTGAAGACCCATGGCTTCTTGTGGGTAGGAGGTGGTGACTAACTGCAGTGCAAGCATAGGAGAGCCCAAATGATGCTTGATGGATGTCATTTGGGGTCCTTGTATCTAGGACTTCCCATTGGCCAGGGCTTTTATGGACTGACTTAGGTTGATGTGTCATGTTTCAGGAAAGCGCCGCCGAGTTGCTATGGATTTCCCAGGAGCTAAGGTTATTGTTCCCCAGCTGAAGGGTGAGGTACAGCGGAGGCGTGTGGGATTGATATGTGAGGGGGCTCCAATGCGGGCATATAATCCCATCCTGAGCACAGAAGGCACCAAGATTGGTAAGTGGTCCAGGGAAGCTGGGGATCCCTTGTTCCTTCCCCAAAAGTGTGGGGGTTGGGTTGGCAGAGTGGTATTGACACATGGCTTATGCTTGAACAGGTATTGTGACCAGTGGCTGCCCCTCACCCTGCCTGAAGAAGAATGTGGCAATGGGTTATGTGCCCTTCAAGTACAGTCAGCCAGGAACACAGCTGCTGGTAGAGGTGCGGCGGAAGCAGCAGATGGCTGTGGTCAGCAAAATGCCCTTTGTACCCACAAACTACTACACTCTCAAGTGAGAATGATCCAGGGAAGGGCCCTCCCCTCTGGGAGTCTAGCCCTAGGGGGCACTCTATAGGGCTTAGGATAATAAGGAAGAACTCACCAGGAGTGGGCAGGTAGGAATTTGGCTCTAGTCTGGTTGAGGCCACAGAGTCTACCCCTCAACCCCAACACATGCCACTGACTTAAGGATCCCTTTTCTAAGTGACAAACCAGCTGACCCAGTGTCCTATTTCAGGTCATGACCCCACTGACTCTACTCTGCTAAGTGCTGGCTGTAAAGCAAAGGCTCACCTTTGTGGGGAGAACACCTGCCAATCTACCTCACCAGTTTCTCACATTTCAGAGGGTTATTACTATGGGCAATGTGGGCTTAAGCCACCTCCTCCACTTTGCTTTCCATGAATACAAACTGTTGCCTCTCCCTGTACAGGAGTGATTCCTGAGTCATAGAACATAGGTTCAGTTTTTTCCTATGTGTAAACCTGGGGATGGTTGAGCAGACATGGACTCACTCTTCCACATTCCCCAGTTGACTTGGCCTGCTGCCCAGTTGCAAACCATGGCAAATTTACCACCTGAGCTGACCTTCACCCCTGAGGCCTGTAACTAGACTTTACTGACTCCTGAAAAAAATTAAATGAGTTTCTTTCCTTTTAACTTGCCATGGTCTCCAGCTTCATTTTTCTTTATTCACAGGGTTCCTGGGGTGTCAACCCAATGCCTGCCTTCCTGGCCTCCAAGGTGGGCTTGGAGTAGGTTCCCCTTGAGCCAGGTCTATAAGAACTAATGGGAACACTGTCCTTGTTGGGTACCCCACTACCATTCTTCCAGCTGGCATCACCTCTCCATCTCTCCAAATTACTGCACTGTGGGTCCTGAAATCTTCAGCATATTTTCCAGTTGCCCCTGTGCATGCACACTTGCCTTGTTTGAATAACCACACAACTGATGCACTTCTTTGTTTAATAAGCCACATCTTCACTTGGGCTTGGGGTGAAATGTGAGACCCTGAATGTGTATGTGCTGGTGTCAGTGGGTAAGCTTGGGGCTATCCTGCAAGCCAGAGGACAGCTCCGGAGTGGGTACATATGCGTGTGTGCAGTGCAGTCTCACTTAGGGTGTACCTCTGCAACAAAATCTGCCTAAGCAAAGACTGTCAGATGGATATGTGACATTTAACAGAAGCAGCAGGGAGTGCAACACTGAGGTAGGTGGTGGCCCAGTAGAGGCAGGCAGAAGTACAGCCATTAGAGGAGGAGGCAAGTTCAGTGCCATGATGCTTTCTAGAGGCAGTGTTTGTATAGGGACTTTTGTAGTCTACCCCTTTGGAACCTTTCCTGGCCCTCTGTGAAGATGGCAGGTTTGCCTGGCTTATGACTCTTTCCTGTGGAGGGCTTCTAGGGGCTGAGATGGTGCTAATGGCTCAGAGGAGGAGGCCCCTGATTGTTCCACCTTCAGATGGAAAATCCTGAGTTTGCAGGGTATGAGCAAGTCACTCTACACCATAAGTGCTTAGTACTTCTTATGAGGGGGGGAGGGTATAGACCCAAGATCCCATGGACATTTAAGCAATTGTGTGTGGGAGGCCAACCCAGGGGCTCAGCTAGTGGACTCTCTCTTTCAGGCACCCAAGTTTCTCCTAAGAAGGGTAAAGATATGAGAACAAATGAGAAATGATAATTTCCTTTGCCCGGTTCATACCTGCAGAGCTCTGGTTGGGCCAAGGAGATGGGTGTTTGGTACCTAAGTCTGGATGGTGCCAGCAGGGATACTCTGCCTTCTACTTAAATGGCCAGCTATGTAACCATAGAGTAGAAGGCCAGGATTACCTGGTGCTCTGCCAATAAAGCAAAACCAAAGAAATTCAGGAAATTGAGGGCTTAGGGGAGAACAGATTTTCCTTACAAATTCCAGAATGGGTCAACTTCTGGCTTCCTCTCAGAGTGGTATATCACTATGGGGTCACATCCCAGGGGGATGAGAAGAGGGACAGGAAAAGCCAAGATAAAAGGGACTGCTGGCCTCCCCAAACCAAAGACTCTCCTGAGTTCTGACCTCTGAGAGAGAAGCAACATGTCTTCTCTCTTAAGGCACCCAGATCAGGGTAGAGGCAAACTCTTTACTATCCCAGGACCTGGGGCTGTTGGAAGCAAGTCTGAATGAAAATGGAGGCCCAGTCCTGCAAGCACTGGGGTGTTCTTTGCCCAAAACTCCAAGCCCCCTGCAGTTGTCCCTGGGGTCTGGGCAGCAGCAGGACCCACTGCAAAAGCCAGCAGACCTAGTGATGCCTCTGGAGATTCTTTTGCTGCCTTCTCTTATTCTCTGTGGGTTTTGAGAGGTTCATTTGCTGCCATTTCCCTGAAAGAGATGGAGAGAGAAGAGACGGGTTATTTCATGGGCAGCAGAAAAATTCCTGAGATTGGCTCTCCCCAGCCCCTTTACTGAGCTGGGCTTAGTAAAGCTGTACTATAATCCAGACCCTTAGGCTGATCTTTCACAGCCCACACTGGGCCTACCATTTCCCCCCTACAAACTTGTTTCTCTTGGCTCTTCACCTTTAGGAGCGCCCATGCTTCCTTGGTTGCCCAAGACAGAAAGTTGGTCAGTGGCAATCTTGCCTTCACTCTTGGACCCCTTTATCTATTTGTCATTAACCAGGCAATTATAAAGGCAAAATTGATCAGGCCACAGCCTTGTTGAGTCAGTCCTTCAGTGGCTCCCTGGGCCCTCCATGCCTTCATGTTCAAACTCCACCATGACAGCCTTATCTATTCTTTTTTTTTTTTTTTTTTGTTCTATATACATGACAGCATAATGCATTTTGATTTATTATACACAAATGGAGTACAACTTTTCATTTTTTGGTTGTACACAATGTGGAGTCGCACCATTTGTGTAATTATACATGTATATAGGGTAATGATGTTTGTCTCATTCCACCATCTTTCTTTTTCCCTGCCCTTCCCTTCCCATTTCCCTCTACACAATCCAGTGTTCCTCCATTCTTTCCTTACTTCGCACCTTATCTATTCTTATATCACCTGTTTAACGCGTTCTCAAAGCCCAGTACACTACACCATCCCTTGGCCTTTGATCTCAGCTTAGGTGTTTTGGGGAGAAGCTTTCCCTTACCACCTGTGCCTCTGCACAGCTGCCCTCCCCACGTAAATCTCTTGTTCCCCTCTGAGCAGGACCTGGGTTCTCATTCTCTGGGCCTAGTGCGGCACCTGCCAGTTGTAAAAGTTCAAAGATAAGGTGACTCAATCATCAGTTAGCTCTTGTTTTACAGATGAAGGGGCTGATTCCAATGAGATTGGTGTGATAAAAATAGAGGTTGGGGTAGAGCACTTGCCTAGAACAGAGGCAACTGAGGTACTTCCCAAATGAAGGGTGTTCTCCCGCATACCTGCCATTCATCTCCCTGAAAATTATGACAATACCACCACCCACCCCACAGGTTGTTGAATGGCATGTGGTGGTGATTCTTCAGACACTGGTGTCATGCCAACTTGAAGCTTATCTCTACGTAGAGACTTGGAAGAGTGCTGCAAAGGACAATAAGCTGGTGGACTCACCCTGAGAATTCCCCTTCTTGTTAATAACACAGGGGTGACCTCTATGTGCCAAGCATGGGGTTGGGGTAGGGACAGATTTACTCACCACGAAGGAAAATGCGTGGAGCCATCGGGTGTGGATCCATTCTGGCCGCCCAGACCTGGAGAAATACATCCAGAGCTGCAGCAAGCTGGGGATGGGGATCTGAGCCGACATCAGCTCAGGTCAGGGAACAGTTATTTTTGGCGGAGAGTGTGGTGGGGGTTCTAAGGGATTAGTATTATCTGGTGAGGGTTCTGAGGAACAGTTACCATGTGATGGATGGACCGGTGAGACTTCTGGCATAAAACGGTATGGTGGAATAGGTCAGTGAACAATATCAAATTTTGATGAGCCTCTTTGGGGGATCTATAGTAATCTAAGGGGATTCTAGGGAACCCAATCGTACAGCCTGGTAGTGGTGGTGTTGCGTCGGCCAGCCCACGGAGGTTCGTAGGGAGCCTCACCTGGGCGGTGATATAACCCGGTCACTGTGTTCCCGTAGAAACCCCAGGCCAGCTGGATGCCCAAGAGACTTAACACCAACCAGAGCAGCAGCAGCTTGAAGAGGGTCACGCGCATGTCTTGCGCCTCCCATTCCCGCAGAAACTCACTGCCCAGGGCGCCCAGCGCGCCCAGCACTGTGGCCGGCAAAGCATGCAAAGACTGCCCAAACCAAGGCTCCGCCATGACTGGCCCGCGCCCCACCCGGGTACTGTCACCGTAGTCCCCACCACGCAGGCGTATGGTCTTCCGGGTCAGGTCCACTAGTGCGCACGCGTAATACAGAGCGGAGGGGGCCTAACTCTGCGCGAAGAGTTGGCAGTTCGGGGCGGAGTATTAAAATCGCGCAAGCGCACCCAACCCCACCCTGCTTACTTAAAGGATGAGTGACTCCGAAAGTATAAAATAGCAACCAGGTCTTTTATAGCCCCGGAGTTCCCGTGATGCTCCACGCGGCTGCAATGATTGGTTAGGCATCTTGCTTTTTGGGCGTGGACGCACTACCGAGCAATCGTGGCTGAGCTGTGGGTGCACGCGCGTACGCGGAGCCGCGGCTAGCTCCGGCTCGAGCCCGCTGGGCGCCCGGGGGCGCGCACGTCGCTCCCCGCCCTCCCGCCGCCGCCCGCCCTCGCTCGCTCGAGCTCCCCGCCCGCCGCCCGCCACCTTCCGTCGGTTCTCTCGTTAGTCCGCGGTCGCCTCTGGAGCTACCCGCCCTTGTCTCCAAGCTTGCGACTCACGGACCGGTGTTCTCTGCTCAAAAAGGCCAGACTCGGGAGTCGTCGTCTGAGGTGAGCTGGAGGGTTCCCTCCAAGCGCCGCGGTTCCTGGGGCCCGCCCGGCACTTTTCCGGCCACCCGCCCAACGCCCAGCTGCGGCCGCGCCCCACCTGCTGCTCCGCGCTTGCCGCCCCAAGCCCTGGCCCCAGACCCTAACTCCCAGCCGGACCCCTTTCCCGGAGGCGATGGCCCCGCCCGCGCGGTCCCCGGAAGCGCGCCCCGCCGCCTCCAGTGCCCCTTCCCCCCGCCCGGCCGGGCCTGGTGGAGCACTAGCCGCCCGCCCTCCCCGGCGCTTCCTCTCTCACGGCCGCGCGGGGCTGGGCGGGGGCTCCGGGCGGGCTGGTGTTCCGGGCGGTCTGGGGTCCGCACGGTGTAACCAGCCGCCGCGAAGCGCTCGTGGCTGTCGGAGTTGAAATGAGAAAGAAACTCTTTACAACTCCATTTTGCTTTTTACATTCGATATGGAACGTGAACCACTGTTTTATACAGGTGAAGATGGTTATGCCTTGGGTAGATTTACTTTTTTTTTTTTAGTATCCTTGGACAATGTGTAAGTAAAAGGTTGTGTTGAAATTTTAGGGCTAGGACTGTATTATATGGAAAAGGCACTTTACAGTTAAAATTTTTTTAATAATTTAAGCGATGTTCCATTAAAATAGTTACAATTATACACAGCTTTAAGTTACTACCTTAATTAGGAATAATTTAAACATACCGATTCTTAGTTACTGCTTGGATCATTACAGGTCGTCTTCATGAAATTGCAGTATTTATACCTAAATCAATTTGGTAAAAAAAAAAACAAAAAAAAAAACAAAAAAACCCCCATGATTAGTAGTTTATAGTGGAAGTTTGACCTCCTTTTTCCTTCAGTGTTGGTTCCACGTGTTTTTTAATAGTTCTTATTTAAAAATTTCACCTCTGTTCTTTTGACAGTCTATTGAAAAAAACATTTCTTGACAGTGTGTAATCAGAATATTTTCCTCTTTGCCAGATCTAAAGGGAAAAAACATAAAAAGGAAACTATATTTTAAAGTATTGTTATGGGGTGAGAATTTTTCAACTACTTAATGTCATACTCCCAAAAGTGTAGGGTGTATCCTGCAGATAGATGATTGTCACCTTCAACATGGCTATATTGGTGAAGGTACTCTTTTTGTACATTTGACACAAGTGACATTGGGCTGAAAATACAAGACTGGTTCTTAATTGTAAAGGATGACTTATTGAAGGATGTTTTTTGTGGAGGAGGGTACTGGGGTTTAAATCCAGAGGCACTTTATCACTGTGCTACATCCCCAGCATTGTTTGTTTGGTTTTGTGTGTGTGTGTTTTGCTGGGGTTTAACCCAGGGCTTCCAGCTCTAGCACTCTACCAACTGAGCTGCATTTCCAGGTGCCTCCCCGTATTTTATTTTGAGACAGGATCTTGCTAAATTATGGAGGCTGGCCTCAAACTTGTGATCTTCCTGCTTCAACCTCCTGAGTAGCTGGGATTACAGGTGAGTGCCACCATACCCAGCAGGAGGATCTTGTTTGATAAGTTATTTTGTGGTTCTGTCTACTTATGTAGGGTAGTGATAGCTCTTGGGGGACGTGAAATAGATTAGATGTAATTTATTTATTTATTTATTTAAAGCTGGTGAGAGTTGAACCTAGGGCTTGATGATGTATGCTGAGCAGGTGCTTTACCACTGTGCTACCTCCCCAGCCTTGCTTTGAGTCAAATTCTAGTGCTTCACATATAAACTCTATTCAAATAAAATTCTGTACTGAGAGAAAGAGAATAGGAATATAGCTGTCAACCAGTTTCTTTGTAGACCCAGAATTTTAGATCCAAAAGGAATCTTCAGAATTTGTAGACCAATCCCATATGCAGGTGTGGAAACTGAGGCCCACAAACTTGAGAACATTTCTCAAGATTATATGTCTAGTCAGTTATTCTCCATGTACTCTCAAATAGCTGGCCCAGAGTCAGCTGAAATTCAGGGATTCCAGTTTACTCTAGTGTTTCTCCTTTTATAACTTGCAGATTGTGTATAGTTGGAGAGAATCTAAAAACTTCTTTCTGTAACTGGAATATCCTGAAGACATTCTAGTTGAGAGAGGGAGAAAAACGTACAGGGTCCCTTGCTGACCTAATCCTGGCTTTAAGTGTTTGGATCTTTATGAGGGACCAGCCCAGAGGGAGGCTCAAGACTTCCAAAGCCATGTTCTGAGGTTAAGTTAGAGTGTTTTCAAGCCACTGCAGACTCTTGACTTGATTTAGGGTGGGATGGGTGAGAAACTACATGTATCAAAGTAAACAGTTACTGTGCACAAGCATGTAGTAGTGGGTTACTGGAGTGCCCTACCCTTTTAAAAGTTTATTCTGGTCTTGTGGGGGTATAAATTATTAGGAAAGTTAAAAACAGGTAGACCTTCAAGGTGTTTCTTATCAGTGAGGTAGAGTCCAAGTGGTGACAGGAGGAAGAAGTTAGTTGTCCTAGGAGCCCTCCTGAGTAGAATTATAGATTATAGGTGCACCATTCCTGACTAGTAAGGACCTTTTAAAACTACAGATTAACTGGCACATGCCTGTAATGCCAGCTGTTTGGGAAGACTGAGGCAGGAGGATTGCAAGTTCAGTGCCAGCCTGGGCAACTTATCAAGATCTTGTCTCAAAATAAAAAAATAAAGACTGGGGGAATGTAGGTCAGTGTAGAGCACCCTGGGTTCAATCCTTGTGTCTTAGGGGGGAAAAAGTCCCCAAGTGTTCCCACCTTTATGTGCCAATTAAGTGGAACTCAGTTTACCTGCCTCTACATATTATAACCATATTTTTTATAATTTTTGTGGTGCTGTGGATTGAACCCAGGGCCTCATGCATACTAAGCAAATGCTCTATCACTAAGTTACATCCCAAGCCACTATATTTTGTCTTTTGTGGTGCTGGAAACTGAACATAGGGCCTCATGCATGCGAAGCAAGTACTCTACCACTGAGCTCCATTCCCCAGCCCTATAATTATATTTTAAACTTGTTAGTGGTAAACATGTGTGTTAATGTAATCTGTTCTTTGGGGACATGCTCACTGTTAAGTATTTGTGACATGAATAAATCAAATTTCCAAAACAGATTGAAATTACTGATTACTGTGAAATCCCTATTTCAAATGTTTCTATTTCAAGTGACTTGTTTTTAATCTGTGGTACTGTAGTATTAAGTGAAGGCTTTGTGTACTCATAATCATGGTAGTCATATGACTGAAAATCAGGCACTGAAGCTCTTCACTTTGAGTGTTTATTTCAGCTTTTGGTGCTTGCTGTAAATGATTCTGAATGTATTTTGATTATTTGCTAATAAGTAATGAGATAGTGTTAAATTGTAACTAAGAAGCAGTTTATAACAAACTGGACTGGAGTTTTTGTTGTTGCTGTTTTTTGTTTTAGTTGTCAATGAACCTTTATTTTATTTATTTATATGTGGTGTGGAGTTTTTTTAAATGAGAATGGGTAGAGTGTTTAATCACATTTATGATAGTATCTTAAATTCACTTGAAGGGAAAGAGGGAAAACAGTGAAGTAAGTTTGGAGTGAAGTTGAAAGGAAAAGTGGCAAGTAAAATGAGTTTAGAGGTGGTCAGGGACAGATCATGTAGTGCTTTTAGGACATGGAAAGTTCTTTGGGTTCTGAGAAAAGATGTTATTTGATTTAAAAAAAATTTTTTTTAAGTGGGGAAATAACATGATCTGATTTATTTATTTATTTTTTGTTTTGGTACCTAGGATTGAACTTGGGCACTTAACCACTGAGCCACATCTCCAGCCCACTTTACTTTTTGAGACAGGGTCTCACTAAGTTGCTGAGGCTGGCTTTGAACTTGAGATCCTCCTGCTTTAGCTTCCTGAGGCTTTGGGGATTACGGGTGTGTACCACCATGCTAAGCTCTGCTGATTTTATACACACACACACAAAATATATGTATGTACTTAAAAACCAGGAAACTGTCCCGTATTGTGGTGCACACCTGTAATCCCAGTGACTTTGGAGGCTGAGGCAGGAGGATTCCAAGTTTGAGAAGAGCCTCTGCATTTAGCAAGACCCTAAGCAACTAGGAGACCCTGTCTCAAACTAAAAAACTAAAAAGGACTGGGGACATAGCTTAGTGGTTTAACACTCCTGGGTTCTACCTCTGGTACCAAACAGTAAAAACCAAGAAACTAGGAATCACTCTCTGAGTAGGAGTAAATTTGAATCCATTCTGACTTTATTTTTTTTGTGCTAGGGATTGAACCCAGAGCTTCATGCATGCTAGCCAAGCTCTACCACTGAGCTCCATATCCAGCTGCAGGGTTTTTTTTTTGTTTTTTTTTTTTTGTTTTTTTTTTTTTTTGGATTTGGTTGTTCATTTGAAACGGGGTCTCATTTTGTTGCCAAGACTGATTTTGAAATGGGAACACGAATGATCCTCCTGCTTTAGCCCTCTGAATAACTAGAATTACAATACCATCATGCCTGGTTCCATTGCGATTTGATTTTTTTCAATAAAATAATCTCTAGTACAGAAAACAAAAAAATTTCACTGTAATCTAGATAGTGGGGATATACATAACTATAAAATTCCTCTAACTTTGCAATGTGTTTAAAAGGTTTTTGTTTTTTGTGTGTGTGGTGCTGGGATGAAAGCCCAGGGGCACTCTTCCACTGAGCCACATTCTGAACCCTGATTATTTATTTATTTTTTGGTACTAGGGATTGAACCCAGGGGTACTTTGCCACTAAGATACAGCCTCAGCCTTTTTATTTTTTATTTTGAGACAGGATCTCATAAAGTTTCTGAGGGCCTCACTAAGTTGCTGAAGCTGGCCTTAAACTTGAGATCCTCTTTGTTTCAGCCTCCCAAGTTGCTGGTATTTTAGGTGAGCACCAGTGGTCCTGGCCCCAGCCTTTTTTACTTTTTGAGACAGGGTCTTGCTGAATTGCCAAGACTGACCTCTAATTTGTGATCCTCCTTTCTCAGCCTTCTGAATGACTTGAATTATAGCTGTGCACCACTGCACCCAGTTGAAAAAATTATAATTTTATTATAATAAAATGTTGGGGGAAATTACATTAATTTATTTGCTTTAAAAATTTTTTTGCTTTAAAAGGGGCAACATTATTTTATAATATTTGCAAAATAAGGTTAAATGAAGGAGGTCAAGGATTATGTGAAATATGATAAATTTTATGATATATCAAGTAAGTTAAATAATGCACTTTTTCTCCTCTCTGGACTTTGGGTGAGCCCATTTATATCGTGTCCTTTGTTGGTTTTTCTTGTAAAATGAATAGATATAATCCTTGATATTTCTTATATTTTTATAGCTTTTCACCTGGGAAGTTCAAGTTACTTTGTAGAACTTCTGTCACACAGGCCGTGCATTTTGCAGCACATTTGTAAGGTATGTAAATAGAAGTCTCTTCCATTTCCCTTTCCTTATGGAAAAGAGATTATTAGCAATGTAAATTCTGGGGAAATATGGGTGCATCATCACTATTAATGGTCCTCTTGCTGCCAGCAGTCTTGAGGGGTTTTTTTTGTTTTGTTCTGCTGCTGGACTTGAACTCTTGGCCTTTGGAACCCTAAGCACATGTTCTACCACTGAGTCACACCCCCAGTACAATCTCTAGTTCTTTATCTTACTCCAGCTCGTTTTCTGTTTTTATTTTTCAACCTCTCCATAAAACAGATACTCCTCTTTCTCTTTTATTCCAAGGGACATTTTCTTCTTAGATGTAGATATATTTTTGAAATCAGGCAAGATGGGGTGAATTCAGGGTGACATGAACATAGGTAAATGAAGATATTTTTGAACCTCTCCCTTACTTAATTTTTAAAGAGATGGACTTACTATTTTACAGAAGTACTTCTCATACTTTAGGACCATTTCCATCTTATTCCTTTTGTTCTTTATCTTTGAATTTTCAGTTTTTTCAAATGAGTAGTTTGGTCATCTTAACCTGTGAGGTGGATATAATTAATTGTCAACAGAATGAGAATTGAAGATAATCCTTTCTTTTACTGGAGGGGTTAGCAATGATACTGGTTTGGGAGGGAGCAGTATTAAAAGAGTATGTACAATAGCCTGTGCAGCAGCTCTTAGATGTTTTAATTTATTTTTGCAGTGCTGGAGACTAAACCCAGGGCTTTGCACATGCTTGGCAGGCCATTGAGTTATACCCACAACTCTCTTCAGATATTTGAAACTAGTTACAAATAAAAGAAATAGTAGTTTCTTCATTTAATTGATGACATGCTAAGTATTCTGGTCTGGTATCATTTGGTCACCTTTCTTGTTTTGCTTGGGTCTGAGTGCACTCTGTATATGGAGAAGTGAGCTGTTAAGGGGATAAGTATTCTCATTTGGTGAGATGGGCTCCCTGGCATTGAGGACATCTTGCTGGTAATAGTTTCATTTGGCTTTGAACTCTGGCATAGTTGGAGAAATAGTGAAGCTAGTTTGTGGTTTTGTCATTGTTCATTTAGTAACACACATTTACTGAATAGCTACTATATGTTAGGTGCAGTTCTGGGATCTTCTACCCATGTGGAGTTTTTAATTCCAGTAGGGGAGACTGGTGATAGACAAGTAAGAAATAGAAATAGAGTTGCCTTTTTTTTTTTTTTTTTTTTTTTTTTTTTTTTTTTTAAAGACTAGCAAAAAATACTTGAATGGTAGAGTCTAGAGACAAACAGGGCAAGTGGAAGGAATGAGATTATAGAGGTAGGCAAGAGCCAAGATCTACTTATGTATAGCCAGAAGTTGTGAGTTTGAAGTTTGTTTATTGGGAAGCCATTGAAGAATTTTTATGACCTGGGAGTGATTAATCTGATTTATATTTTTTGATTGTTGTATGTAGACTTTTTGTGTGTGAGTATATGTGTGTGTGTGTGGTGCTGAGAATTGAACCCAGGACCTCATTTGTACAGGGAAAACACTTTACCACTTAGCCACATCCCAGCAGCTACTTTATGTAGAATAGCCTATAGGGAGGCAAAAATGGAAACAGGGAGATCTATTGGAGGCTTTTCAAATCCACTGATAGATGGTATTGACTTGGACAAGAGAATGGAGGTTGTGGATTGATGATAATAATGAAAGGTATAATAGCCTTTTTGGATAAATTGGAAGGTATGGCTTCTTAAAACCCTAATCTGTGGCCAAAAATAAGCCCCAAGCAACTGTTGGGCTTTGGAGGCTACTAATCACTCACCACTGAGTATGGTACTTTTGCTGTTTCATAAGACTTAAAGTGGATTCTCCAAGCAGCTGCCGGTAACACATTTGTGGTTTGATTAAAGTTCTTCCTTGTAACATGGCAGATTGTTTCAGAGTTGTTTTTTCAGTTCATGTTTATATTGGTGCATTAAAAAACAATAAAGGCAAGGTAAGTTTATACTTTAGCTCTGTAGATTTGCTAAAACTAGAATTTTTAACAGAAATGCTGGAGGCCTTGTAATTATAAAAGACAGTTCTAGCCAAGTGCAGTGGTGCACATCTGTAATCCTAGTGACTTGAGAAGCTGAGGCAGGAGGATCACAAGTTCCATGCTAGTTCTGGCAACTTAGTGAAACCCTGTCTTTTAAAAAAAAAAAAAAAAAAAAAAAAAAGTCATGGTGGTGCATACCCATAATCCCAGCCACTTAGGAGGCTGAGGCAGGAGGATCACATGCCCAAGGCCAGACTTGGCAATTTAGTGAGACCCAGTCTCAAAATAAAAAAATTAAAAAAAAAAAAAAAAAAGCAATGAGCATATAGGTCAGTGGTAAAGTGCCCTTGGGTTCAATTTCCGGTGTGGGGGGGAGGGGACAGTTCTACCATTAGAGTTGTGTAGCTTTAAGTAGGTTATTTATTGCTGAGTCTCAGGACCTTTATCTGTAAAAATGAAGGTAATATCTATTTCATTGGAGTTTTAGATGAGTTAATATATATGAATATCATTGCACCCAATGAATATTTGTTTTCTCCCTTGGTAGAAGCACTTGTTCAAAATCTGCTATAGGAGAGATTATTCATAAAAATTTTTCTTTCAGGATATTAGTACATTTATTATGTTTGTTTATATAGTGATTGTTTCTCTTAAGAGTAATGTGAATTTTATTGGTAACAAACTGAAAATTGATTTTTTTACTTTGATCTAATAAAAGATATATATATACATACATATATATTTAAATTTTTTTAGTTGTTGATGGACCTTTATTTTATTCATTTATATGTGGTGTTGAGAATCGAACCAGTGCCTCATACATACTAGGCAAGTGCTCTACTACTGATCCCCAGCCCCAGAGAAAAATATTGATAGACATGGTGGCCTACCCTATAATCTGAGGGGTTCAGGAGCCTGAGGCAGGAGGATTGAAAGTTCAAAACCAGCCTCAGTAATTATGGAGGCCCTAAGCTACTTAGACCCTATCTCAAAATAAAAAATAGTAAAGGGCTGGTGATGTAGTTCAGTGTTTAAGCACCCCTTAGGTTTAATCCCCAGTACAAAAAGAAAAGAAAAATGTTACATTTAGTGTTTTCATTTTCTTGTCCATTTGTTTAACTGTATTCGGGGAAGAGAATTCTTAGGTCCAAGGATTTTGCCAGTACGTTTTTGAGGGGAGAGGTACCACTGAGAATTGAACCCAGGGGTACTTTGCCACTGAACTATATCCCCAGTCTTTTTTATGTATTTATTTATTTTTTTAGACAGGGTCTTGCTAAGTCACTGAAAAAGTCTTACTGGTTGCCAGCACTGACCTGGAATTTGTGAACCTCCTGCTTCCTGAATCTCTGGGATTACAGCTGTGCACTATTGTGCCCGAATTGTCAGAAGTTTTATAAATTTTATTTGATGTACATAACTTAACAATGTAAGACATTCGAATCACAGATTGTCTAGATTGTCTTGGTTTGTGACTCTGCCTTTATTTGGTTCTGGGATCATTTAGTTTCCCTCTTTTGTGTTGAGACATCATATATGTTGTCCAGGCTGGTCTGGAACTGCTGGGCTCAAGCAATTCTTCAGAGTAACTGCCACTTAAGTGTATTCCATCTTACCTGGCTAGTTTTCACTCTAAAGTATCAGTAAATAATAGCAGCAGAGATGGGATTTTCCAAGTGGGTGGAAAATGCAGAAAAGTTGATGGGTGTGGTGGCACATGCTTGAAAACCATTAATTTAGGAGGCTGAGGCAGGAGTATGGCAAGTTTGAGACCAGCCTCAGCATCTTAAGGAGACCTTGCTCCCCGCCCCACATAAAAAATGATCGGGGATGTAGCTCAGTGGTAAAGTACCCCTGGATTCAAACCCCAGTACCCCCAGCACCTCAAAAAGAAAGAGAATGCAGAAGAGTAGATGGTAGGGTGAAGATTTTCCTCCACTAGCCTGCTACTACCACCTTTTTTTCCCCAGTACTCAGGATTTAACCCAGGGTTTTGTGAATGTTAGGCAAGCACACTACCACTGATCTACATGCCCAGCTCTGCCATCACCTTTTATAACTGAAGAGTTCTTGAACAACCTTTAATCCTTGCCAACTCTATCTTTTGCACATATAGTGAACTCTGACTAAAGATTTAGTGATGAATCAGAAGCATTTATTTAATAATACACCAGTTATGTACATTTTGTTTCCAGGCTTTTTTTTTTTTTTTTTAGAAATTATGTTCTCCATTATGTTTTCCCAATTTTGCTAATTTTACATCCTGACCATAGTTCCTTAAACTTACAGAAAAATGTTCTGCTTTATAAGTAATCCCCACATAAAAACTGGTGAATATTTATAGGAAATAGGGACAAAAGTATAGATTTTTATCTTCTGAAACTTTTAATTGCTCTAAAGCACAGGAACCTAGTTTCATTATGTTTTGAAAAATGTTTTGACTGTAAGCATATGGTTGAAAATTCTGATGAGTACATTGTTACTTACATTTTCATGGCAGTTGTATCCAAGGCCATATGGTACCAGTGAATTGTGGTTCTCCGCCTCTTCCGTGGACCCATGTACAAATGCTCTCCCACTTTTCTGTGTTATTTTCACATAGGCCTGTTTGTAGTGTAGGCTTTGGGAACCTCAGAAAGTAAATCTAAGTTGGATAGTAAATGTTGTAACACTTCACTAATCTACTTTTTTTTTGCCACAAGATAATTTTGTTACGTGATTTGGAAACTTTGTTGGAAGCACTGTGTTCTGAGTTTTTATGGAAGAGTTATTTTCTGGGTGTCATCTCTTGTTTAACTTTTCTAGTTATTCAGAAGGACACTTTGTCCATCTTTTGAAGATCTTAAGAAAAGGAAAATAAAAGTATCTTAGTATCTTAGAGAACATGGGTTAATGGAGTGAATCTGACAAATACCTAGCTCTGACACTTTATAATTGTGGGTTTTTTTTTTTTTTTTTTTTTTAGTTGTTGATGGACCTTTATTTTTATTTATATGTGTTACTGAGTATCAGATCCTGTGCCTCATGCGTGTTAGGCAAGTGCTCTACCACTGAGACAGGACACCAGCCCCCTAATAGTGGTTTCTTTGTGACTCAGTTTTCTCTTCTGTAAAAAGGTAATAATGATAATGGAGTCCTATGAGGGTTCAGTGAAAGAGAAGTATTTAGTCCTTCACCTTTCACCCAGTTTGTAGTTAGTTTGTAGTACCTTAAAATCATATTTATTTTGTTCGTTTGTGATGGGGTTTGCTATGTTGCCTGACTTATCTTGAATTTGTGGGCTTAAGCAGTCATCCTGACTGAGTTTCTTAAGTAGCTGGGACCATAGACATGCAATATTGTGCTTGACTGTAAGAGAATTTTTTGGATTGGGGGAGTGGTACCCTAAAAACTGTTGAAGGAATAGGACAGGGCTTATTACTAAGTTGCTTATGCTTAATTTGAGCACAGTGGATCCTAAACTTGACTGTTCCAAAATTGTGATCCAGTTCCTGTGATGAAACCACCTTGGGTGTGTTTTTAAAAATTCACCTTCATGGAAGTCATGTGCAATGATTAGTCCCAGTTGCTGAGGAAGCTGAGGCAGGAGATTTGCTTGAGCCCAGGAATTTGAGGCTAACCTGAGCAACATGATGAGGCCCTGTGTCAAAAAAATCAACTTTCCTGGAAGTATAATTTGTATATTACAAAATGGACCTTATATAAATGTTCAGTGCTTTGATAAATGTATACACATGTATAATCACTACTTAATCAAAATAAAGGATATTTCCTTGAGAGGCTATGAAGTGTTGTTTTTGTTTGTGTTTTGTGGTGCTAGAGATTGGACCCAGGATCTCATGCTTGCCACTGAGCTATATTCTCAGCCTAAAAGTTGTGTGTGTGTGTGTTTTCCTGGTAATGGGAAATCGAACCCACGCAGCTACATCCCCAACCCATTTTATTTTAACAAATTTTCTTTTTTTAAATATTTAGTTGTCAATGGACCTTTATTTATATGCAGTGCTTAGAACCTAACTCAGTACCTCACACATGCTAGGCAAGCAGTCTACCACTGAACTATGACCCCAACCCTTAACTAATTTTTAAAATTATTATTTTAAGAAGATATACTTAGTAAAAATAAAATCCTGCAATAAAACTTACAGTTGAGGGAGCGGGAGACAATGTGTGTGTGATTTTTGTATATATACATACACATATTCTGATTTTTTTCCCTTATCCCAGAGCTGCAGATATCCTTCTCTCATAGTATTATTTCTGTCGGGACTTTAAATTTTTATTTATAACAAAGTAGTAGGTAAAGCTCATATATGGAACACAGTGTAAAAGTGTGGAGTGTGAAAAGTAAGTCTCCCATCTTAGATTCTTGGTTACCTAGGTCTTTGTTTCAGAGAAAACCAATTATTTGAGCTAGGTGTGGTGATGTGTACCTGTAATCACAGACTGAGGAGGCAGAGGCAGGAGGATCACAAGTTCAAGGTCAGCCTGGGCAATTTAGCTAGACTTTGTCTCCAAAATGAAGAGTGCTGAGAATGTTGATCTGTGTTAGAGTGCCCCTGGGTTCAGTCCTTAATACCAAAGATGTGAGGGAGCTAGTTGTTAAGCTTGAGAGGAATAGCATCTGGACCCAGCCTGAAATGTTTGTTCCATATGCAAGGTGCCTACCTGCTCATTTCCATTGCCAAAACATCCTAGGACTTTAGATAGCTCATTGGGGCTATTTCATGGTTCATTCTTCTGTTAGTCCTGCAGATAAGCATTGTCTTGTAGACAGTACCCAATCCTGATTCTGTACGTCCATTTAAGGTTAACCTTGGAATATTTACATTTTGTGGTAGGTAATTTGGTGCTCTTATTTAGGAAACCTGAAGTATGTTGCCTTAGGAGGTGTTTCTTGCCTCCCTTCTCACAGAAAGACTGAAGTTTAGAATGATTCTTACTCTGCAGTAAACTGGAGGTTTTCTACATTCTTCTCTGCTTACCTCCCAGTGCCATAAACCTGTGGCTCTTAATCTCCAAAGAACCTTACTTCTGTAGAAAGAAAAGCCCTGAAGTGCATTCAGCCTGTGGCAACTGCTTGATCAAGATAACCAAATAATGCCAACAGAGTGGCACATGCCTATAATCTCAGCCACTCCTGAGGCCGAGGTGGGAGATTACAAATTCAAGACTAGCATTAGCAATTTAGTGAGGTCTTCAGTAACTTAGTGAGACCTGTCTCAAAAAAATAAATAAAAAGGGCTGGGAATGTAGCTCAGTGGCAAAGTGCACCTGGGTTCAATCCCCAGTACCAAAATATGTTTGTGTGTGTGTGTGTGTGTGTGTGTGTTTGTGTGTGTAACCAAATAATGACAATACCAGTGTCAAGCTCATTGTGGACAGGTGGTTTAGGCCCTTTTGCCAAAGGTTTCCTATAATGACTTTATACTTTGAGCTTAATTTTCCAGATGGTTAATGGTGTTTCCCCTTCTGTGCTAGTCACAGTTCTAGGTGTGGGTGAATTTAGCGTTGGTAGTTTTCTAACACTTGCTCTGAAACAGTTTCAGTTTAGGGATCCTCCTCCTCTAATTTAATACAATTCTAAGTATTCTGTTCATTTTAATTGTATTTTTCAACAAAGAAGGAAAACATTGGAATCAGAGGATATTGAAGAGAGGGGAAACTTATGAAAAGTTCTTTTCCATCAGGTTTTTTGTTTCTATTTTGGTTCCTTTTCGTACTGTCTAGGAAAAGTACCATATTTTTTAACCTTTATTTTAGTTTTATAACCCTCTTGATAACTTTGCCTCAAAAAGATGCATTGTAGAGTATCTTTTGAGTTTTCATGGGATTCATAAGTATTTAGGTTGGGGGAAGAAGAGTGGCTCTTATGGAACACTTGCACAACAAACCAATGAAATAATATCACTCGGTTCTAGATGATTGATAATTTTCAGGCCTTAAAATTTGTTTCATAGTGGATGTCTTGTTTTCCTGTTTTTATAATGTCTGGGCCTTGAGCTTCCCTGAGCTCAAAGATTTTTGAGTTTTACCTTTGGGGTTTGTTGCCTGTTTTAGGATTCTGTCCTGGCTTGCATAGAGCCTCTTTATGCCCCTATTTTTACATTTAGGAGCACAACTTTTACAAATTTTTCTATCTTTGTCATGAGGCTATACCTCTTTCTTACTTAAGCATGCATTTTTCTCTTTTTTCTTCTTTTTTTTTAGTACTGAGGATTAAACTCAGGGCCACGAGACTACTGAGCCACACCCCCAGCCCTGTTTTGTATTTTATTTAGAGACAGAGTCTCACTGAGTTGCTTAGCACCTCGTCATTGCTGAGGCTAGCTTTGAACTCGCAATCCTCCTGTCTCAGCCTCCCAAACTACTGGAATTACCATGGTTCCCGGCTAAGCAAGCCTTTTTCTAAACTGTTGTGAAGTGAGCTACTGGCTGGTTAGACTTATAGAATTGTCTAAAATAAGCATGTGAGTTCAAAAGAAGGATCTGAATTTGAGCACCTCCTGTTACAGATAATTGAAGTTTCTGATTACATGTGGATTTCTGGGAGTTTGTTGTTCGTTTTGAGAGAAATCTTACGTTGCTTAGGCTGGTCTGGAATTCCTGGGTTCAAGTGATCCTCCTGCCTCAGCCTCTAGAAAACAGGACTGTGCTACCACTGCCCCCACTTGGAGGATGAATTCTCCAAATACTGAAAAAAAGTGTCTTAATGTAGCCTCAGCACTGCTGTGTGTTGCTGATCTTGTAATCATTTTCTTTTTAAAATCTATTGTGTACAAATTGGTTAGTTTCTTTGTTCCCAGATTGTTCCATGATTTGTTACTTGAGCACCTGTTTTGTGCCTGTGCCTAACCTGTAGTGGTGAATAAAAACATGTTCTTACATTAATGGACTTTGGCAGGAAGATACCTTGGAGAAGGACATGATGAGTGAGGCAGAGAGACATGTGAGAGCACCTGCCTCTTCAGGGCCTGAACAAAGTTGGGAGCTCGGGGAAATCCCTGAGGATAGTGACTTAGCCATAAGCTTGAGGTTACCAAAGTGGAGGATGGTGGGTGGAAAAAGAAATACAGTTTAATAGCTTGAGTTTTTGGATATTTCATTGTTTCAGCTGAGGGTTATATGCTTTGGGTTTTAGAATTTTATAAATTAGTGTCTTGATTTATATTTATTTCCCTTTATCATTAGTTTGACACTAGTTCAATAGAGATGATTTTGTACTACTTACATTGACACTACTGACTCTTTCAGAAGCCAGCATTGTCAAAACCCAGGATTGGGAGAAGGTTTTTAACCAAGTACACCAAGCTCTTCATTCTTTTTAATGAAATTCACAGGATTTTTAATGTATCTTAAAATGTCCTGTAAAATTTTCAGGTTTAGTTTCTATAAGACTAGACAGCTTTTGCTTTTGTAATAATCATATATACAATACTGCTTTAAAACAGTTAGAAGGGAAAAAATGGAAATAGGCCAATGGGAAACTGTAAAGCTGAGCGTGGAGCCTGTAGAGACAATGCATGGCAGGTGGAGCCTCATAGTCCCATACCTCCCTCAGCTCTTAAGAGATCTCAGATCTTAAGAGATCTCTGAATTTATCTTTTCCCAAGAAGAACAAGAGATGACTGAGGCTCAGGGTCTCACTAAATTACCCATGCTGGCTTTGAACTTGTGATCCTCCTGCCTTATGCTCCTGAATAGCTGGGATTACAGATTTCAGAAGTTGGTGATAAAAACTGGGCATAGTGGCACATGCCTATAATCCCAGCAATTTGGGAGACTGAGGCAGGAGGATGGCATGTTCAAGGCTAGCCTCAGCAATGTAACGAGGCACTACGCAACTTAGTGAGACCCTGTCTCTCAACCACCTTTTGACCCAGTTATCCCACTCCTCCATTTATACCCAAAAACTTAAAATCAGCATACTACAGTGATGCAGTCACATCAATGTTTATAGCAGCTCAATACACAATAGCTAAGCTATGAAACCAACCTACGTGCTCTTCAACAGATGAATGGATAAAGAAAATGTGGTATAGGGGCTGGGGAGATAGCTCAGTCGGTAGAGTGTTTGCCTTGCAAGCACAAGGCCCTGGGTTCGTATCCCTAGCACCCAAAAAAAAGAAAGAAAGAAAGAAAGAAAATGTGGTATATATTCACAATGAAATATTACTCAGCCATAAAGAAGAATGAAATTCTGGCATTTGCCAGTAAATGGATGGAACTGGAAAATATCATGCTAAGCAAAATAAGCCAATCACCAAAAACCAAAGGCCAGATATTTTCTTGGATGTGCAAGCTAACTCACAACAAGGGTGGGATAGGGAAGAATAGAAGTACTAGGTTAGACAAAGGGGAATTAAGGGAAGGGAGGGGGAATGGGAATAGGAAAGATAGTAGAATGAATCAGAAATTACTATCTTATGTTCATATATGATTTCATGACCAATGTAATTCTACATCATGAGAAGAATGAGAAATTATACTCCATGTGTGTATAATATATCAAAATACATTCTATTGTCATGTATAAGAACAAATAAAAAATATAAAAATGTAACTGGGGATTGGTAAAGTGTCCCTGGGTTCAATCCCCAGTACCAGTAAATAAATCAATAAGTAAATAGGGCTAGGGTTGTTTCTCAGTGATCGAGCACTTACCTAGCATGTGTAAGGCACTGGGTTCAATCTTTGGCACCACATAAAAATAAATAAATAAAATGAAGTTAAGGGTCTGGGGTTGTGGCTCAATGGTAGAGCACTCATGTAGCATGTGTGAGGCACTGGGTTTGATCTTCAGCACCACATAAAAATAAATAAATACATAAATAAAATAAAGGCATTGTGTCCATCTACAACTAATAAAATTTTTAAAAATGAAATTTAAAAAGCTAATTCGTAAAAAATAAGTAAATAAAATGAAATTTAAAAAAAAGAAGGGAAAAAATGAAAGATGCAGCTGAATTATATAATTGAGATACATACATGGATGTCCCAAAGGTAAGTCTCCTCCACTTCCTCCTTCTCTTCCTACTAGGTGCTGGATTTTAAACCCAGGTCCTTGCATATGCTAGGCAAGCCCTCTACCACTGAGCTATACCCCAGCCCATTTTCTTTTTAAATATCCTGTTTTGTCATTCTGATTTATTATCAAACCCCTGGAAAGTGAAGTTGTCTTGCATTTTTCTGTTTCATGTGCAGATATCTAGTGTTATCTTTAAAGTACTGAACTTAGTAAAAAAGTGAAAATTAAGTCATGTTCAAAAGTATGGTATATAGATTTTACTTTTTGAATGGTTGAGAAATGGTATAAAACTTAATGTAATCATCAGTGCTTTCGCATAATTAGCCCTTTGAAGAATTATGAGTTAAAATTATAATTAAGTATACTAAATTAGTCATTTTAAAGCCATGCTAATTTTATCTGCATGGAAATTTATTCATTATCTTTCTAAAATATTGCAAAGATCTTGATCTGACAGAAGCAGCATAGTTATCCAGTTCATTTATTTCCACTTGTGTTTCTTGGTTGGAGGATTGTTTTGTGCCTGCTTATAATGAGTGTTTGGCTAATAAATGTCTTTATACTGCATTCAACATAACCTGATAGCATTGCCTCATACATTTTTGGCTTTTTAAATTCCAAAGAAACTGAAAATTGCTAAAAAGCTAAAAGTTAGGCACAAAGGCAAATTTGCTGTGAATATGAGAAGGTATAGAAAATGTATAGTCTCCAAAACAAGTTATCAAAATTAGTTAGAGGCTGGGACTGTAGCTTAGTGGTAGAACCCTTGCCTAGCATGTGTGAGGCACTGGGTTCAATTCTCAGCATTACATATAAATAAATAAAATAGAAAAGGTCCATCAGCAACTTAAAAAAAAGCTAACTCAGGTTGTAGAATTCAAATTATTATCAACCCCGCACTTAATCATACCACACCCAAACCCCAACATACCTCTCTGATTTTAAAGCCTGTTTTAATTCCCCATGAGAAATACCAGAAGGGGCTCAGTCCACTAACCTAAAAACATTACTAATCATGGAAAAAATCATACTTGAGGACACTGGCAAAGGTATTTTAAAATGTATTGAAAGGCTGGGGATGTGGGTTGGTAGTAGAGCACTTCCCTGGCATGCATGAGGCCTTGAGTTCATTCCTCAGCATTACAAAAAAGTGAAGTACTAAGAAAGGTGTGTTTGTGTTTTAAAACATTGCCATTTGCATTAAGGGTTTTCGTAATTGCAATTCAGAATTCTGAAAACCACATAACTCATTTGATGGCAAAACCTGATATGAACTAATGTGAGCTTGTTTAGTCTTTATCCTTTTTAGTGTGAATATTCATTTATTTTACTGAAGAACTATTAATCCACTGAGTATGTTATATAATGTTTGGCATTTGTTGACTATTACCTTTCTAGAATCTGAAAAAGACAATTTAGAAACATCTGGTTCCAAAGACTTTTGTGTGGGGGTGGGGATACTGGGGATTGTACCCAAGGACACTTTACCACTGAGCTCCATCTCCAGACCCTTTTTTAGTTTTTGAGACAGGGTCTCACTAAATTGTGGAGGCTGGCCTTGAACCTTATGATCCTCCTGCCTCAGCCTCTTTAGTCATAGAAAACATAGACTGGGAAAAGAATAATTTTAGGAAAACACCACTATATTCAAGTAGCCTTGATTCTGTTCTGATTTATGGGAAAAAGTATTTGTATATTCAGTAAATAACTGTCAATAAGTTTTTTTTGTTTTGTTTTGTTTTGTTTTGTTTTGTTTTTGTGGTGCTGAAGATTGAACCCAGGGCCTTGTGCTTGCAAGGCAAGCACTCTACTGACTGAGCTATCTCCCCAGCCCCTAATATTTTTAATAAAAAGAATTTTTGTCATATCTGGAGTGCTAAGATGTGCATCCCTGCCCCTGCCTTATTTTTTTTTTTTCTTTCATGTATGAATGTAGGAACTACAAGCTTTGTAGACAGTGGGTTGTACTTGCAGATTTTGTTCAGAAAGAAGTAACTTCCTGTTTGAATTATGAGATGTAAGCCCTATTCAGAAAAGAAAGAATGTAGCCATGTGCCTACCTGTAATCCCTGGGGCTCAGGAGACTGAAGCAGGAGGATTGCAAGTTCAAGGCCAGCCTTAGCAATTTTGATCCTATTTTAAAATTAGAAAGACCAGTGGGTGTGGTGGTGCATGCCTGTAACCCCAGTGGTTCAAGAGGCTGAGGCAGGAGGATCACAAATTCAAAGCCAGCCTAAGCAATTTAGCAAGGCCCTAAGCAACTCAGTGAGACCCTGTCTCTAAATACAAAAAAATGGTTGGGATTGTGGCTCCACGGTAGAGTGCTTGCCTAGCATGTGTGAGACACTGGGTTCGATCCTCGGCACCACATTAAAAAGAAATAAAGTTATAAAGTGTGTGTGTGTGTGTGTGTGTAACTCATACACCCTGGGGTTCAAAGCCTAGTGTGGGGAGGGGAGAGAAGAAGAAAAGGAAGAAGAAAGAAAAGAAGTAACTTGAAGTAAATTGGAAGGCTAATGTCTCATCTTAGTAATTTGAATAAGGTTTCCTTTCAAAAATGTTTCCTTTCAAAAAGTTGACTCTCTTATGTAACAACATATTTATCCATTAATTTAGGAAGTCTAGGAAATTTAGGCTAATTCCAGTGATTGCATACTTCTTGAGTGCTGTTTTTGGCTGTGCTAGGAATTGTAAAGAATATAAAAATGAGCTGGACATGACTACGCAGGCCTTTAATTCCAGAGACTGGGGTGGCTGAGGCAGGAGTGTCAGGAATTCAAAGCCAGCCTCAGCAACAGCAAGGTGCTAAGCAACTCAGTGTCTGTAAATAAAATACAAAATAGGATTGGAGATGTGACTCAGTGGTCGAGTTCCTGGTACCATCCCCCCAACCCCACTGCAAAAAATATATATATAAAAATGAAGAGTGGCACTTCTTTTTTTTTTTTTTTTTTTTGGTAGAGTAAAGGTCTCAGTGAGTTGCTTAGGGCCTTGCTAAGTTGCTGGGGCTGGCTTTGAACTTAGGATCCTCCTGTCTCAGCCTCCCTCGTGTTGGGATTACAGGCATGTGCCACTTTGCTCAACAAGATTGGCTTTTTATACTAGAATTTACAGATAATAGTATCCAACAGTTAAGCATTTATTGTTATATGCTAAGAATATTAATTCTAGATGCTTTCCTATATTAGCTCATTTAATAATTACCATTGTCCTGTGTGGGTAGGAACCATTATTTTCCCCATTGGTACAGATGAGGAAGTAGAGGTACAGAAGAATTAAGTAACTTCCCTAAAGTTTCACAGTTGCTTTGAATGCAAGCACCAGGCTCCAGAGTCTTTTCTCTACCAGAACAGAGAGCAGTAGGTGATTCAAGCTTACATAGTAATATGAGAAATAGCACTGAGTAGACCAAGTACCATAGTAATTCAAGGATGAAGAATTTTTATCTCATTGTAAGGGAAGAGGGGGTAGCCCAGTGTTGGTTAGACTGGCTGGAAGGATGTACGGTAGAAAAGGGCAGTATTATGCTTCTGTATAGTCTTGGGAGGTCACACCCCAAGATGGATCTTCACATATATACTGCTTTGCTTCCTTCCTCTTTCATCTAACCTGCTATATTCATCTTTCCAAGTCAATACATTTTAAAATTTATTTATTTGGGGGTGAGGGTAGAGGGAGTACTGGGAATCAGGTAAACCCCCGGCAGTTTACCACTGAACTACATAATCGGCCCTTTTTATTGTTTATTCGGAGGCAGGGTCTTGCTAAGTTGTAACTGGCCTGGAACTTGGAATCCTCTGTCTCAGTTTCCAGAGCTGCTGGGGTTTCAGGCTTGTGCTGCTGTGCCTGGCAAATATAGTAATTTTTGAAAATAGTTTAATTTGGTAAATTCAAATAGCGCAGGAGGATATGTGGTCCCTAGAGGCACCCATTAAGAGTTTATCGTATATTCTTCTAGAGATCGTCTGTGCATTTACCATCTTTCTTCCAGGGAATATCTGTTTTGTACCTCTGCCAGGGACTATTCTATATATCTGTACATCCTATCATTATATAGTAGTATGACAGTATATTTTAGTACCTCATTCTTTTCACTTAATTTGTCTCAGAAATCATTCATTAACACAAATCTTTGATTTCATAAACAACCATTGTATGGATAAACTGTTAAGATACTTAACTAGTCCTCAAAGCATTGTTTCCAGTCTTCTGCTGTTACAAATATTACTAAAGTGAGCATTCATGTACATAAATGTTTGCATCTATGTGTGACTGTTTCTGTAGGATAAATTTTTTTTATACCCCACCCCCACCCCATCCAACCATCAAATGCTGCAGATAAGACCCAGCCTTGCATATGCTGCATAAGCACTTTTCACTGAGTTATATCTCTAGCCCTATAGGATAAATTCTTCAGAGTGGAATTGCTGGTTAAAATGGTATATGGAATATTAATTCTGATATATGCTGCCAATAGACAAAGAAATTGCTCCTTGCAATTATTAAAGTGTGCTCTTTTTCTGACTTATTCCGAAACACAGAAATTCTTTATCCCCACTGGGGTTTCACTTCCATTGATCCTGCTGTCTTTTCATTGTTTCTCATCTTTAGTTCATCCCTGTAATCATCTCCTGGTGTTGAATCTCAACTCCTTTTCCCTTTCTCATTTCATTTTATCATAAAAACTTTGGCCCTGGGTAAATCTAGCTCTTGACCTGTTCTGCACCTGTTACTAAATGGGGCTAGAGAAGAAAAACAAAAATACATTGACTTTTTTTTTTTTTGGTGGATGGACACAGTACCTTTATTTTATTTATTTATATGTAGTGCTAAGGATCAAACCCAGTACTTCACATGTGCTAGGCAAGTGCTCTACCACTGAGCTACTACAACCCCAGTCCACTGGATTTTTCTTTTTGTTTGTTTCTAGTGTTGGGGATTGAACCCAGAGATGCTCTACCTCTGAGCTACATCACTAATTCCCTTTTTTTTTTTTTTTTTTTTTTTTGCGGTGCTGTGGATTGAACCCAGGGCCTTGTGCTTGCAAGGCAAGCACTGTACCAACTGAACTATATCCCCAGCCCACTAATTCCCATTTTTAAAAAAACTTCAGACAGTCTCATTAAATTGCCCTGACTGAGCTGGGTACAGTGGCATAGCCAGTAATCTCAGAGCCTTGTGGGGCAGGACGATCTCAAGTTTGAGGCCAGCCTCAGCTATTTATTGAAACCTGTCTCAAAATAATAAAAAGGACTTGGGGATATAGCTCCGTAGTAGTGTTCCTGGTACCAAAAACAAATAAACTGTATTATGTTGCTTTTACTGAATTGAGCCTGTTACATCAGGTTATCTGGAGTTATTGAGATGACTTAATTTCAGAGGAGTTAGAAAACATTGTTTCTGCAGTGCAGTTCTTGAAACCTAGAAATTATTTGCTTTTGAATAGCTTTGTGGTTCCAGCTTAAATTTCAGAAAATTGCTTCTTGAATGGATTTTTCCAACCCACCATCATTTTTACCCCACCACCCTTTTTACCTAACTGATTTTCTTTTTGTTACATTAGCTTGATTGCTTCATAAAACCAACTTTGCAGGCAGTTGGGAAGTTATAAATAGTTGATGTATATAAAAATATGGTAGGTACTTGATAAAAATTTTGTCATTGAAATGTCTCATTCTGCAAGTGCCTAAATTCAAGCAGCTTTCTGCTTGTCTTTGTTGAACTACTAGGTGACTTTTGCTGTTCTTCATTAAATAAACTTTTTCACTTTGACTCCTCATTTTTGCCTTTGATTAAATCTTTCATATTAATGAATGATGGTTCCTTTTAACATTTTCTGAAAAAGCCCCCCCCAATTGAATCCAGCACTACTTTACACATGCTAAACCACACAGTCTTCTGCTAAACTATATTCCCAACCCCTAAAGGTTTTCTGTAGTTTCTCTAGAGTCACTGCTAATATTTTATATAAGTTTTTCCTGATAATTCTGAGCACAAGATTAAGTGGTTTTCCAGTTCAACTTTCCTTGTATCTGTATTTTCTTGCTCATTGAGTCATACTGACTACATATCTCAGGTAAAGTCTAGACTAAATCCCTATGTGGACTATCAAGTTGATTACTATTCAGAGTTTGTGGACACTGTAGATGGACAGGCACTTACCAGCAAAGGAGAGGAAGCCTACTTTTTTATGAAACTGATTTGCCTGTCTTCTAAATTGGTTTGCAGACTTGGGCCTGTAAATCAGTTTTAGTAGCTTCTGGTCTTACTTCATTTTCTGTAAGCTTTATTCATTCTAAAGTATTAACTGTTGGAATTCTGAGACAGAACAGAGCTCCTGAGGGAGCAATAGTAGGTATTATGACCCTTTTCAGTAGAGGAAGAAGTTTATTAAGGGCATGCTGCTGGAAATTATTCCTGTCACTCAAAATCTTTTTTAAGTTCAGCATGGGCTGAGGGCATCTGAGGACCAGGATAGAGTAAAACTAGCAGGTTTCTCTCAAAAGTGGTGTTGAATCCCTAATTAAACTTAGAGTCTTATTGCACCTGGAGAGCCCCTACTACTTTAAACCCTAGACAACTACCAAGCTACTTTGTATTTCTATGTCCTATTTTAGATATTTCTTATAAATGGAATCATAAAATATGCAGTCATTTGCAACTGACTTCTTTTACTTGTTATAGTGTTTCCAAGATTAATCCAAGTTGTAGCATTTATCACTACTTCATTCCTTTTATTGCTGATAATATTTCATTACATGGCTGTTCCACATGGCTAATGAAATGTTTGCTTAAATAGGTTTGGTTTGTTAATTGAAAACTAGTAATTAGAGGGCTAAAAATATGACAGATTAATTATTAGTACCTTAAAATATCTACTTTTGGTCCAGTGAACAGTTATTTTTAATTTCTAGTCTTAATCTAGGAAGACTGAAGAAGATAGTATAACAAACTAAATGAATAGCTAAATGAATAACTTCAGTGACTAGCTCCAGAAGACCTTCAGGAAGCTGTGCAGACAGATGTGAGTCAACATCATAGTCATACAAACATGAGGAAATCACCAAAGTCTGCTTTGGAAATGAAGAGAACTGCCTATTAATGTGTGGTTGTGGTTTAGCCACTCTAACATCTGAGGAACATCTGATGGACAGACCACTCCCCATCACTGTGCAGCCAGATAAGCAAAACAGGCAGAAGTGCAAATGGGCTGTAGTCACCACTGTAAAAAGAAGTGTGTAAAGGGCTGCTCACCATTTAGCAATATTTTTATAGCAGAGCTTCCTGAAGATCAGAAAGCCGCAGCCCTTGATATCCATCATTGGTTCCCCAGTAGGAGAAAACAGACTTAAGACATAGTAGCACGAAGAGTCCATGACTTCATAGCAACTCACATATTTGACATTTTCTCTTCTCTGGTATGTAAATGAAATTCTAAAGGAATGCATGCAAAAACATAATAGGGTTAAAAACAAATACAGCTTTTTGTTTTGTTTTTTTGTGGTACTGGAGATTTTAACCCAAGATGCACTCTGCCACTAAGCTACATCCCCAACCCCCTTTTTATTTTGAGACAAGCAGCTTGCTAAGTTTCTGAGGCTGGCCTGGAACTTGTGATCTTCCCGCTTCAGCCTCCTGAGTAGCTAGGATTATAGGTGTGTGCCACCACCCCAGAAAATATAGTTTTTAAAACCCATATTATGGGCCTGGGGATATAGCTCAGTTGGTAGAGTGCTTGCCTCACAAGCACAAGGCCCTGGGTTCAATCCCAAAAATATGTAAAAATACATATACATATATATATGTGTGTGTGTGTGTATATGTATACACACACACACACATATATATAGTTTGATCTAGGGCTATAGCTGAATGGTAGAACGCTTTGAGTAGCATGCATGAGGTACTGGATTGAATCAGCAAAACAAAAACCATATTGTTGCATTGAGTATAGACAAGGATGAGATTAGAAGTTTCTTAACATAAGATTTTTGACTAAATGCATCAAAAACTCAATTCATGAACCTTGGGAGAAATATTCAGAGTAATCACTCACCCTGAGTCATTAATTAGGTGAATTTTTTTTACAGGATCACCAGTTTGCTAGGTAGGGTAGACAAAGGAGAAAAGCATACTACAGCAGCAGGATTATTTCTCTTGGCATGAGGGGGAAAGCAGACAATGGAATGTTGAAGAATGGGGACTTAGGTTTGATCTTGAGCCCTGTAAAAAACAAAACAATATGGTCTCTAGATTATTTAGTTCACGACTCATTTCTACCTCTTTCTGGGTAACTCTGTGACCTTGGGCCTTATCTGTAAACATGTATTAATGCCTATCTCGTAGGACTGTTAGAAGAATTAAGTATGTTAACATAAAGTAGAAAGTTTGTAACAGCTTGAAATGTGAGCTCTTTTCTGCCATTTTCCTTTTTACCTTCTACAAAGTAGTGGGAGAAAGGGCTTCTCCACCTTGAATTAAATACTTTAGTACTAAGTATAAGTAAGGATAAAAAGGAAGGGGGAGGGGTTGGTAAGTTACAAAAATTAATGATGACTTAAATAAATGGAAAGACATCCATGTTCATGAGTCAGAATACTTAATATTGTGAAGACAGTGTATTTCACTAATTTCATCTTTGGATTCATTGTAATCGCTATCAAAATCCCAGCTGCTTTCTTGGTAGAACTTGATAAGCAGCTCCCAGAATGCATACAGAAATCCAGGGTACCCAGAATAGGCAAAACAGTATTGAAAAAGAACAAAATTAGACAGCTTACATCTCCTGATTTCAAAACTTACTATAAAGCAGTAGTAATCTAGAACAAACATGTAGACCAGTGGAATAGAATTAAGAATCCAAAAATAAACCCCTCACATTGACAGTCAGTTAATTTTCAACAAGGGTGCCAAGACTATTCAATGGGAAAGAGACTATAATCTTTTCAACAAACACTGCTGGAATAACTAGATTTTTACATGCAGAAGAATGAAGTTGGATCCCTACTTCGTGTTTTGTTTGTTTGTTTTAATATTTTTAATTGTAGATGGACACAATGCCTTTATTTTGTTTAGTTTTATGTGGTGCTGAGAATTGAACCCACTTCACACGTGCTAGGCAAGCACTCTAGCACTGAGTCACAGCCCCCCTACTTCATGTTCTGTATAAAAATTAATTCAAAATGGAACAAAGATCTAAATGTAAGACTTAAAACTATACAACTCTGAAAAAAGCATAGGTTTCTCGTCACCTTAGATTTGTCCATGTTTTTTAGGACATCAAAACCATCAATAACCAAAGAAAAATAGATAAATTGGACTTTCATCAAAATAAAAACTTATGCTTCAAAGGACACTATCAAGAAAGTGAAAGAAAACAAAAAATAAATGGGCAATAGATTTGAATAGACATAGGAGTACACAAATAACCAGTGGCACATGAAAAGACGCCAAACATCTCTAGTCATTAGGAAAATGCAGATCAGAAGCATGCAAGATACAACTTCACACCCATTTGTATGGATTTTAAAAGAATAGAAAATAAGTATTAGTGAGGATGAGTAATTGGAACCTCTGTACATTGCTGATGGAAATGTACTATGGTGCAACTGCTATAGGAAACCTTTTGGGAGTTCCTCAAAGGAATTAAAAGCAGAGACTCAAACAGGTACTTATACCCCCAGCATTTTATTGCAGAATTATTATAATAAGTAGGTGAGAGGAAAGGTAGAAACACCCAAATGTCCATTGGCAGATGAGTCGATAAACAAAATATGGTTTATCCACTCAATGGAATATTGTTTGACCATAAAAAGTAATACAACTCTTGTATCACACTACAACAGAAACAAAAAGACATTTTGCTGAGTGAAATAAACCAAAAAAAAAAAACCAATATTGTGTGATTTCAGCTATGTGCTATTCAGGGACAGAAAGTAGATTAAGTATTATTAATTGAAAGGAGAGGAGAATGAGGAGTTACTCTTTAATGGTCTCAATTTCCCTTTGGAGTAATGGAAAGGTTTTAGAAATAGTGGTGATAGTTGTACTACATGAATATAATTAATATAATTGAATTGTACATTCTGATTATGGATTTTTGTCTTCTAAATTGGTTTCTTTTGTTTGTTTGGAATTTCCGCAATCTACCGGTGGTGGGGACTCGAACCCAGGTCTCAAGTTTGAGAGGTAGGCACTCTACGTGTTGGGCTATATGGCCAGCACTGGATTTTTGTCTTGTATGGTATTTTTGTTTTTGTGAATTTTTTGCAGTGCAAGGAGATCAAACCCAAAATCTTGCACATATTAGACAGGTGTGCTACCACTGAACTATTTCTCCAGCCTGTTTGTTTTTGGTACCTGGAATTGAACCCGGGGATACTTTACCACTGAGGTACAATCCCAGTCTTTTTAAAATTTTTTTCTTCTGAGACAGGGTCTTGCTAAGTTGCTTAGGGCCTCAGCCTCCTGAGTCATTGGGGTTACAGGTATGTACCACCACATCCATCTGTTTCTTTGTTCAGTGGTAGGAATTGAACCCTGGGCCTTGCACAAATTGGGCAAGCACATTAGCACTAAACTATAGCCCCAGCCCTATGTAGTGTTTTTTTTCTGAAGAACTTAAAATGTTAAGTAATAAGGTGGGGCAGAAGTGGAGTCCAGAGCTACTAATAGAAGATGGGTTGAAAACCACTAATGATGTTAGTAGGCATCATTATGAGACTCACTAAAAGGTATCATGTGGCTGCTGTGTTTACACTGTAAAAACCCATGCTTCTCATCTGGGGATGTAGCTCAGTGGTAGAGTACTACCAACATATTTCTGATGGAGTCTGTAAGAAATATGTTTTGGAAAGTGCCTCATTATCAATAACAGCAGAGGGACCACCCTGAAATGTAGTGTTACTCCGAATAATTGTGACCAAATCAATCAGGGTTTGGGCATCACACAAAAGGCATTCTTGGGCTGGGGCTGTAGCTCAGTGGTAGAACACTTACTTGTCTTGCATGTGTGAGACACTGAGTTTGATCCTCAGCACCACATTAAAAAAAAAAAATACATAAAAAGATATTGTGCCTGTTTACAACTAAAAAAAAAAATATGTATTTTTTTTTTTGGACTGGGGTTACAATTCTGGTATCGCACTTGCCTCACATGTATGAGGCGCTGGTTTCAATTCTCAGCACCACATATAAATAAAAGAAAAATAAAGGTCTGTCAATATCTAAAAAAAATTTTTTTAAATTTTAAAAAGTTGTGTGTGTGTGTGTGTGTGTATATATATATATATATATATATATATATATATATATACATACACTTTTTTTTTGGGTGCTGGGGATTGAACTCAGGGCCTTGTGCTTACAAGGCAAGCACTCTACCGACTGAGCTATCTCCCCAGCCCCTATATATATTTTTTTAAGGCATTCTTTTAGGGGGTAGGTACCAGGGGTTGAACTCAGGGGCCTTTGACCACTGAACCACATCCCCAGCTCTTTTTTGTATTTTATTTAAGAGACAGGTCTCACGGAGTTGCTTAGGGCCTGGCTTTTGCTGAGGCTGGATCCTCCTGCCTCAGCAGCCTCCTGAGCCGCTGGGAATATAGGTGTTGCACTACTGCACCTGGCAAGGCATTCTTACCTAACTCCTCCTCTGCTATTGTTTGGCATTATGTTCAAATCCCCTTTTTCTTCGTGTGGAAAGTAGATGATTTCTAGAAGAGTGACCTTTTGCCATTTGTGTCCAGCTCTGTGGTCTTCAGCAATAGCTGTAGTCCCATTCCCCTGAATTACTTCCACTAAGAGTACATCTTAAGAGCCAGTGTGTAGCACATTTTCAATTCTTAGACAAACAAAACAAAGTTTTATTTTTTAATAGACACTGTTAAGAGGCTTTAGGTTTTCTTTTTTTTTTTCTTTTTTTTTTTTTTAATACTTCAAGTAGATCGTTGAATATCAGCCACTCTATTGCTGTAGCTTAAAACATCAAGTATTCTGGACATAGTTGCAAGGCCTTACTGACTTCTATTCTGTGTGTGTGTGTGTATGTGTGGTCATCAGTAATTTTGGGAGTGTAAGTATACCAGCACTGTGGGATTTCCATGTTGATTGTAGAATACTACCTGTATCTGTGTGTTGGGGGTGTGGGGAGGAGTGACCGGAATAGATAGAACCCAGTGGTACTCTAGTACTGAGCTACATTCCCATCTATTATTATTATCATCATCATCATCATCATCATCATCATCATCATCATCATTATTTTGGAACAGGGTCTTGCTAGGTTGCCAAGGCCGGCCTTGAACTTGTGATCTTCCTGCCTCAGCCTTGTAAGTAGCAGGGATAACAGAGTGCACCACGACACCAGATTTCTTTTATTAAAGCACGGCGTGAGAGCCAAAGCAGGCTCCACATCCAAGTCAGGGTCATGTTATCCACACCCGCACCTCAGCCCACATTCCTGCTAGGATCCAAACCCAGGGCCTCAAGTACACTAGGTAAGCACTTTACTACTGAGCTACACCCCCAGCTCCACCTTACTCATTTTTCATTGTTGTGTTTGGCTGTGAGGTGTTGTAGCAGCTTCTGATACTGCGTGTCTTACTTTCCAGGGAACTTTCTTAACCTTAGAGATCAGAGGGGCAGGATAACTCTGACATACTTGGTATATACTGCCCTCCCCCCAACCACAAACAGTAAGAGCCAGCATTATTGCTCTGATACTACCTGGCTTTCTGGCAACATTTTACACAATGTTTTCATGTTATGAATCAGCTACACCATAGTAATGGTAGAAAGTATATACAGAAGATCCCTGACTTAATGGTGGTTTCAGTTTAGTTTTGACTTTAGGAGGTTACAAAAGTGATATGCTTCAAGTAATAATTGTACTTAGAATTTTGATCTTTTCCAAAGTTCTATGATACTAGGCATAAAGTGCCTCTCCTACTTAGCCATGTGATCACCAGCATAAAAAACCAAATACTCTACAGTGTATTGTGTTGCTCTGAACTATGATGTTCAGTAGGTCAGATATATTAAACACTTTTTTGGCTTATAGTATTTTCAACTTACGGGTTTATTGGGATGTAACCCTATCATGAGTTAAATGATAGAGTACTTGCCTAGAAAGTGTGAGTCCCTGGGTTCAATCCCCAGTACCTTTAAAATTTTGGAGGCGGGGGGGCTGGGGTTGTGGCTCAGTGGTAGAGCACTTGCCTAGTATGTGTGAGGCACTGAGTTCGATTCTCAGCACCACATATAAATAAATGAATAAATGTCAACATCTAAAAAAAAATTTTTATTTATTATTATTTTTTTTTTTTTTGGAGGTTTTGGGGACTGGAGTGTGTGGCTTAGGGGTTGTGTGTTTACCATAGGTGAGACCCTGTGTTCCATCCCTAGCACAATGTCAGGTTGACATACTTGGTAGTCTGTTTTTTAGAAGGAACATCATTGGGATGTTCCTACTGAGTATATATTATATATTTCAAGTCAAAGTAGTATTCCACACTGATGCCTTTTTCCGTATTTCTTTACTTGACATGAATATTTGACAGAAAATTCAGTTTTCTAGTTCTTCATTGAGCCATAATTTTTCACCCTTTTGGCAAGTTTCCTGAATATGTGGAATCCTATGAGAAACAGTCATTGTCTCAAGAAAAAGACTGATCAGAGTGTATCAAGGAGACAGATATCTTATCTGTGTTCTTGGGAAACATGCTTCTTCCTTGGGTTTTTTCTTCTTCTAAGTGTGGATATTATTCAGCATGTTCTTACCACATTAAGTGCAGCCAGAAAATATAGTTTGGGTTTGAATAGACTGAGCCAAAAGTGGTCCCTGCCCTTAGAGAACTTACATTTCAGGAATGGGAATGGGTATGAGTCGGGCACAAAGAAGTATATAACTCCTACCTTTTTCATATAGGGTAGGATTCCTGATAAAAAGTATAGTTGTATAGTTGGGCATGGTAGTGCATGCCCTTTTTTTTTTAAAGTGAGGATAACCTCAACATTTTATTATTTCCATAACAAAACAATGAGGCTTAGAACTGGATCACTTGGCCCTTTCTTTTATCTCCTCCCAGTTCAAAATGCTTGCATCTCTTAATAGCCAGCATTCTCTTAGATCTGCAATTAGGCTCAAACCTCAGCACAATCTTCTTTGTAGTTTTAACCTTTTTCCTGAAAATTGGCTTAGTCTGCCCATCATAGCCATTCTGTTCCCTGTCATAACTGCTGCTCTTCCTGTGTATACAGAGAATCCTTGCCCTTCTTGTACTGTGTCACTTTATGCGGTTGGTGTTTGCCACACTTCTTGCAGAATGTCTGACAGGTTTTAGAATGTTCACCATGTTTGCCGGAGTATTATTGGCAAGGAAAGAAAGCAGTAGTGCATGCTTGTAAGCCCAACTACTGAGGAGACTGAGGCAAGAAGATCAAAGTTTGAGGCCAGCCTGGACAATAATGAGACCCTGTCTCAAAAATTAAAAATAAGTAAATAAAAAGGGCTGGGGCTGTAGCTCAGTTTCTCAGTGCCCCTGGGTTCAATCCTCAGTATGCCCACACGCAGAAATAGGGTGAGGGAGAGTACTTGTGTAATATAAGCACCAATAGAGATCCAAGGTTCCATTTGGAGGCAACACCTGATTTGAGGGGTGGATGACTTAGGGCAGAAATGGGCTTTAGAACAAAAGGTAACACCTGAGATGGACAGTTGGGATTCCCCTCTCCCACCCTACCCACCTCCCACCACTGGGGAAAAGGGAAAAGATTTTCCAAGAAGGCATTGCTTTGAGCCAAGGTAGAAGATACATACAACTCCAGTTAATGGAACTAGGTGTGTGATAAAGGAGTAGAGAGAAGGTGGGAAAACATTGCTACTAGAGTTTTAGAAGACACTAAAGGCCAGGTTGGAGTGTTAGGACCTAATTTTGGCATTGTGATGGGCTGGAGCTCAGCCATGGGAATCAGGAATTTATCTGCAGCAGACAGGAGAAAAGAGAAGAGAGCAGTTGGATTTTTGGTTTTGTCCAGATAGGCAGTGCTGAGAACTTGAACTGGACTGATGATGGGAATGAAAAGAGCTACCATTAGTGACAAAGACCCATGAAGTTATAGAATTCCCCAGAACCTGAAATGGAGAACAGGAGTGAGAAAATCATTTAACACCTGGGTTTCTACATGAGTGAGTTGAGTAGGTTGGAATGGTAACCTGTTTTCATCGCCAATATTGGAGGCATTGAAAAGAAATTTGACTAGAGTTGGAGTGATGTCTTGGAGATGTTGATGTTTGAGTTACAAATGGAGCACAGCATTGAGGTAAGGTAGGTGTTTGGGAATAAGGCCACAGTGAGAGATGGAGGTTTGGGAGTCACAGAAATGATATGTGAGAAACTGAAATCCCCAGAGACAGAGTATTAGAAGAGTAAAGCAAACAATCATGGGAGGAATGATTAGATGTGGAGGCTATAGATAAGGAAACAGAAGATTTAGAGCAGCACTTTAGTGTATTTTGTCTGGGAGGTACAAGGATAGGGAGTTAAATTGCAACAATCAGGCTGGGTGTGGTGGCTCACGTTTATAATCCCAGGGACTCAAGAGGCTGAGGCAGGAGGATCGTGAGCACAAACCCAGCCTCGGAAACTTAGCAAGGCCCTGAGCAACTCAGAGAGACCCTGTATGTAATAAAATATAAAAAAGGGCTGGGGATGTAGCTCAATAGTTAAGTGCCCCTGGGTTCAATCCCTGGAAACAAACAACAATAACAGAAAATCAAGATTAAGTTTACATTAGATTTTAATGGTAGCTATGCACACTTGCACATACCTGTAATCCCAGTGACTCTGAGACTGAGGCAGAAGAATCTCAAGTTCAAGACCAGCATCAGCAACTTAGTGAAACCCTATCTCAAAAAAAAAAAAATAAAAAATAAAAAGACTGGGGATGTAGCTCAGTGGTAGTGGTAAATTGCCCCTCAGTTAAATCCCCAGTACGTAGGGGGAAAGTTTTTTGTTGTTGTTTTTTTTTTTTTTGTTTGTTTGTTTGTTTTTTATTGATAGGTCATTTGTAATTTCTAAGAGTTTCAGTAGAAGTTTAGACAGAAGGTACATTGGAAGAATTTAAGGGAAGTGAGTGGGTTATGAAACAGCGTGAATCTTTTCTTTGAAACAAGCCATAAAGAGCAAGGTAACTAAAGAAATACATGGGTTTAGGAAGTTTTTTTTTTTTTAATTTTTTTTTTTTTTTTTTTTCCTGGTGGTGCTGGGGATTGAACCCAAGTCCTTGTGCTTGCGAGGCAGGCAATCTACCAACTGAACTATATCCCCATCCCTAGATTTGTTGTTTTAAACGAGGAACAGAAGCTAAGGAGAATAACTCAGTATGCATGTGCAAGAATGCCCTGCACGTTATTTAAGTACAGTACTGAGTACAGGGAAACAGAGAGGAAGAGATTGGGTGACCATAAGTAGGAAAACTGTAAATTATTGGAGGATCCGAGGTTGGGTAGGCCTAGGTAGGAGAGGAGAGAGTGTAGTTAGTAGTAACTGTTATTGGTTGATTGCCTTCTGTGATGCCAGACCCCAGGAGAAATGCTTGCTTTCATCTTCATAGCACTTTAATGAGAAGGCTATGTAAGGAAGTGTAGGATATGGGCTCATGAGAGTCAGTGAGCTGGTTGCTCCTGTTTATTAGGATTTATGGGGATTACTTGGGCCACTGCACATAGCCCTTCACTTTTCTTAAACTCAGATACTTATTTTGAAATTACTTGCACTTAAGTGGGAAATGTACTGCAATTTTTTGTTTTGTTTTTGCAATCTGACACATACTTAGTGTTGTACCACTGAGCTATGTTCCCAGCTCGTTTTAAATTCTATGTTCAGACAGGGTCTTAATAAGTTGCCCTGACTGACTTTGCACTCACAATCTTCCTGCCTCAGCCTCTGGTGTGTGCCATTGTGCCCAGGTGCACCTAAGTGGTCTTATTTCCTTTGTTAATAGGAACCACTTAATATAATCTGCTCAGGTGCCAGAACACATTTGGCAGTCCTCCTTCTGTAGCCTCCTGAGTTGTTGTGAATACAGGTGTACACCATTGCACTTGGCTACTGAAAGGTGTTTTTTTTTTTTTTTTTTTGATACTGGAGATTGAACCCAGAGGTGCTTTACCACCGAGCTACATCTCCAGCCACGACCACCCCCTTTCAAAATGTGTTTGTATTTTAAGACAGGATCTTACCAAGTTGCTTAGGGCCTTGCTAAATACTAAATTGCTGAGGCTGTCCTTGAACTTGAGATCTTCTTGCCTTAACCTTCCAACCCACTGGGATCACAGGAGTACACCACTGCTCCCAGCTATTTAAAGGGTTTTTGTTTTTGGAGGGTTTTTTTTGTACCAGAGATCAAACTCAGGGGCACTCAACCACTGAGCCACATCCCCAGCCCTATTTTGTATTTATTTAGAGAAAGAATCTCACCAAGTTGCTTAGTGCCTCACTGTTACTGAGGTTGGCTTTGAACTTGCTATCCTCCTGCCTCAGTCTCCTGAGCTGCTGGGATTACAGGCATGCACTACAAGTCCGGCTACTTAAAGATTTTGAACATCAAGTAATTAAGAACTTTTGCAGCATATATAGTTATTTGCATACTTTTTTTAAACCCTAGCTAGAAATTTAATGTCTCCGTTTTTTTCTCCTAATTTTTCATGTTGCATACTTTATAGATGACTTAAATAGATAAGTTATAACTGACTTCCTAGGGAAATAAATCTGTTGTCAGAGCACTGAAGAATTATGTCTGACACATCTATCAGAGTGCCCAATGTAGTTTCCTTTCTTAATCTGGCATACCTACTGTGCTCAAATTATAGAAAAGTGGAAAGTAAAGATACTTCTGTGAAAATTCTTTTCCTGAGTTTTTTTTTTTTTTTTTTAATAGCAAACTTGGTTTTTGACATTTATATTTTTTTACTTATTGTTGACAACTCTGGTTGTAGTGCCAGACTACCAGCATCCCCGGCATCTTGAACTCTCTTTGTAACCATAGGTTTTTTTTTTTTTTTTCAGTTGTCAGTGGACCTTTATTTATTTATGTGGAGCCAAGAATTGAACCCAGTGCCTCACACATGCTAGGCAAGCGCTCTGCCACTGAGCCACAACCCCATCCTACCATAGGCTTTTATTTTGTCCCATAATCACTTGTAATTTCTGTCTTTCACCAGTGATGGTTGAATGGTTTTGCATTGTTCCTGGGCCAAATGTTCCCCATAGCATATTTGGTTGCTAGATTAGTTGTTCCCTGGCATGTTCATTTATTGTGTCTTTACATTAGATTGAGAGATTGAGATAGATTATTTCTTGAATTGAGTGCCTTCTAGGAAGGATGCTATTTAAAGATGATTGTGTTTTCTTTTTCTTTTTTTTTTTTTTTTTGGTACTGGGATTGAACCCAAGGATGCTTAACCACTGAACCACATCGCCAGACCTTTTTTATGTTTTGAGACAGGGTCCTGCTGAGTTGCTTAGGGTCTCACTAAATTGCTGAGGCTAGTTTGAGCTTGTGATCCTCCTACCTCAGCGTCCTGAGCTACTAGGATTACAGGTTTGGGCCACCATGCCCAACTGGTGGCTTTTTCTTGAATCAGGAAATTCCTGATGAATTTCGTTTGTATCCCATAATGTCCTGGTTGATTTGGGGGAGGGACATACTGGTTACCACTGAGCTGCCTTTCCAACTGCCATCATCCCCTTTAAAATTTTTATATTTTGATATGGTTTTGCTTAGTTGCCCAGACTGACCTCAAACTTGTGATCATGCTGCCTCAGCCTCTCAAGTAGCTGAAATTACAGGCCTGCACCATTGTACCCAGATAGTTGTTCCTGATCTTATGGGGGAAGACTATTAGTCTTTTACCATTAATTATAGTTCAGGTAGAAGTTTTGGTGTTTAGCCTTTTGGTACCAAAGTGGAACAGTGTATTTGAACTTAGAATTTGTGTGTGCTGAGGCTTGTGCCCCATGGCCACAAATATAAGTGCCATAGCCTGAGGCTCTTTATGGCTTCATATGCATTCCAAATAACACTTTTGTTTTGTGTTTAAGCTATGGCTGCCATCAGGAAGAAATTGGTGATTGTTGGTGATGGAGCATGTGGCAAGACATGCTTGCTCATAGTTTTCAGCAAGGACCAGTTCCCAGAAGTATATGTGCCCACAGTGTTTGAGAACTATGTGGCAGATATTGAGGTGGATGGAAAGCAGGTGAGTACACTTCGCATAATATCTGATGTCATTCTGCATATTAGGCTATTCATTGAGCCTGTGGAAAATTAGGCCTTTTTGCCTCTTTAAATATAAGATATAACAGAAATGTTGGAAACAGTCATCCATTCTCATCATGTCTTCTTAGTCCAACTTTGTTCTTGTTTTGCCAAACACCTAGGGTGTTTTACCACTAAGTGATAGCCTGATCTCTCTTTATTTTGTGACAGGGTCTCACTATGTTGCCAGAGCTGGCCTCAAACTTGCAGTTCTCCTGCCTCAGGGATTACAAGTGTGCTTAATCACATGCTACCAATTTTATTCATTTTTAACTGTTCTTGTCCAGACTTTATACATTCATGTGTATTTTACATTGGGGCATCCTTAGTGTATGGTTTTTTTTCAAGTTTATTTATATTTGAAATTTAGTTTATTATGAAATAGATAATGATCAAATGAACATTTTTGCATGGATAGACTGTTTTTTATAAGTTCTGTCTGTATTTCATCAAATCTCCAAGTAGGGGATTACTTTCAAGAGGTCCATAATGATTGTGCTTCTCAAAAAGTTGTAACATTTTTAAAAATCCACATTTATTTATTTAACAGTACTAAGCATTGAACCCAACACCTCTCACCTACTAGGTAAGCACTCTGCCAGTGAGCCAAGTCCCCAACTCTTTTTGAAATTTTTTTTTGTATTTTGAGACAGTCTTGCTAAATTGCCCAAGCCAGACTTGTGATACTCCTGCCTCAGCCTCCCAAGTAGCTAGATTACAAGTGTATGACACAGCACCTAGCATTTTTTTTTCCCTTGACTTTAACCTAAAACAGTCTGCCACAGTTGTTTTGATTTCCTGTTGTTCATGACAGAGCCAGGGTTTCCTCATATCTGTCCTGGAAACCCTATAACAAGAATAGGACACAGGTCTTATGGTATTCATCTTCTACTCCCTTTTGTTGTCAAAATAATTTCTTACTTGATCTCCTGTACATATTCTAGAAAGGCATGCCATTCCCAGCAAATGGGTCAGCTGCATAAAAAGAAAACTAGAACAACATGCTTAGTCCTCTTGGCATGTGCTATTAACCCTTAATACATTAGCTTCCATAATTCTATTTCCTTTCTTATTTGCCTCCTTTACCTACCATCCCTTTCTGTCCCAGAATCACCTGTCCCTTTGTGGCATCATGTGTGAAAAGTGGATTAAGCTATCTGCTCACAATTCCAGTGTGTTATCATTATAGGGCTTCCTATTAGTTCTGTGACCCTTCTTCATTTGTAAAATGGCTTAGACCATTTTATAGGTGACATTAGAGTTCTGTGAAGTAATTGAGGACTTGGGGTTGTGACTCAGTGGTAGAGTGCTTAGCACCTAGCATGCGTGAAAATAAAATAAAGGTAATTGAAAATGTTTGGAAGCATCAAAGTAAGGGAGATACAGAAGTGCATAGGCAGCAAGACAAGATGGCAAGTGAGGAAGTCAGGGGCAGGACCAAAAGCAAACACTCCTACCTCAGCCTCCTGAACCACAGGGATGTAGACATGTGCCACCGCGCCTGACGGCAAACACATTTCTATCTGATGGTTATGAACATACAGCAGAGAGAGACCCCTGGGGCCTCAAAGAGCCAGTAAGCAGAGGGTATTAAATATCCATTCTAGGATTCAGATTGTGACTCAGTGGGGAAGCACTTGCCTAGCATACATGAGGCACCAAGTTTGATCCTCAGTACCATGTACAAAACTAAATAAAAATGAAGTTATTTTTTAAAAATCCACTTTAAAAATATATCCAATCTACTTCTGAGAAGAAGTGACAGAACTTGCTGCATTACTGAACAGTGTAAAGGGGTCCTGTATCCAGAGCCTAGGCATCGCTCTACTATGGGAGGGTGAGCATATTCTGAGGTGTGAAAGGAGTACTCCCCTATCTTATGTGATATACTCAATAAAGGCAGAACCATAGGCCTTTCCTGTAATTTCAGGCCTTGCCTAACACTTAGCATGTTGTTGGTGGTGTCATATTGTTTTTTGTTTGTTTTTGTGTGGGTTTTTGTTTTGTTTTGTTTTGTTTTTGTACTGAAGTGTTCTACCACTGAGCTACATCCCCACCCCTTTTTAATTTATTTATTTTGAGACAGGGTTTTGCTAAGTTGCCAAGGCTGGCCTTGAACTTAGGATCCTCCTGCCTCAGCTTCCCAATTCACTGAGATTACAGACATGTCCTACCACACATGGCTTGGTATCTTTTCTTACCCACAGACTCAAATACAGACTTGTTTCAATGTTTCCACATTGGGGGAGAGTGAGGAGGTGACATGAAGTAAGAAAATGGTTGAATGAAAATGTATTTAATAAAAGTTACTCATTCTGGTTGTTTTCCCGTCTGCTTTGTAAGCCTGGTGAAATATTATTTACATTTTGATTTCCTTTCTTGTCTTCCCACTTTGTTTGCTACCATGATGTCATTTGTAATAAAATACATACAAGCTACAAAGGTATTTTGATCAGACATTTTGAATTGTGCCACTTTATTTAAATATGTCCTTTACATTTGGGTTTGATTCTCATAAAGTAAACACTTCTGTATTTTACTATTTGGAATGATGATCTCTTTAAATGTACTGTGATAATTTATTTTTTATTTTTTATTTTTATAAGTGGGTAGTGGGATTAACTTTGCACTTCCATGGTTGTTTTTCCCATCACAGGTAGAGTTGGCTTTGTGGGACACAGCTGGGCAGGAAGATTATGATCGCCTGAGGCCCCTCTCCTACCCAGACACTGATGTTATACTGATGTGTTTCTCCATCGACAGCCCTGATAGTTTAGGTGAGTGACCCTGCAGCCTAATGTTTGTCACTGCCTGTTTATGTGGCAGGCATCTCTTTTCTCAGGTTTTTTCTGGGCATCAAGTTGCTGAAAAGCAGATATGAGCAGCAAAGGAGTGGAGTCATCAGTGGCCAGAAATCTGGAGCCTTGGCACTATAGAGGGTGGTGCTATGGGTCCCTTTTCAGCCTAGGTGTCCAATTGCTACTGTGCTTGATTTTTTTCTCCCTTAACAATTCTGGATGGAACCCAGAGTCTCAGGCAAGTGCTCTACCACTGAGCACCACCCCTAGCCCAACTACTGTTTAAAATGTATTCATCTTGGGGCTGGGGATATAGCTCAGTTGTTAGAGTGCTTGCCTCTCAAGCACAAGGCCCTGGGTTCAATTCCCAGCACTGAAAGAAAAAAAAAAAATGTATCCATCTTGTAAAGTAGGTGGATTTCAGATACAATGCCATCTCTAATCTTTTTTTTTTTTTTTTTTTTTTTTTAGTTGTTGATGGACCTTTATTTATTTATTTTTTTATGTGGTGCTGAGGACCGAACCCAGGGCCTCACACATGCTAGGCAAGTGCTCTGCCACTGAGCCACAACCCCAGCCCCACAATGCCATCTCTTTAAGACTAAGATTTGGGCAAGACTTTGCCTCTGTCATTTTATCAGTACTTCCTGTTTAGTCTTTTGCCTCCCAACATCTCGGGTAATTTTTTCTTTTCTTTTCTTTTGGTACTGGGGCTTGAACCCAGGTGTATTCTACCACTGAGTTACATCTCCAGTCCTTTTTAATTTTGAGACAGGGTTTCGCTAAGTTGCTTAGGACCTCACTAAGTTACTGAGGCTGGCCTTGAACTTGCCATCCTCAAGCCTCAGCCTCTGAAGTCACTGGGATTACAGGCATGTGCCCAACTTGCTCTTTCTTTTTTAAAGCCCTGTTTCTTTTCTAAAGCCCTGTTTCTTTTCTAAAAGCCCTATCTTTGCCCTTAAGTGTCTTAGTTTGTTATTAGAGACTTCTGCCTAACCATTTCACTAGCCCAGGTAGCCACATGCTTCAGAAGCCTCTGTACTACAGAAAAAGACTAAATAATGCTGACCTCACACTGTAAAACAAAACCTGAAGTAAAATTTGCTTTCAGTTTGTACTAAAGATTCTGTGATCTTTCACTTGGTGCTGTAGCACTGTCATGACCGTGCAGCAGGTGGATCCAGGGACATTATCAGTCTTTTAGGGCCTACTGGTGACTTGAATACTTACGGTTAGAATGATTGTGTTTTTATCATGCTTGTCCCCGCTTTAATGATAATACTAGGGTCACTCAAGACATTGAGCCACTTTTCAAGGTCACAAACTGAGCCCCATGTGCATGTGTCTGCCACAACTGAGAAAGAGCAGGTAATCCCTGCCATTGGTCCATTTAGGTCATTTACATCAGTTGTGATTTAGTTTTGTGGTTGTTTTGTTTTTGGTGGTACTAGGTATTAAAGACAGGGTCTCCCTGAGTTGCTTAGGGCCTTGCTAAGTTATTGAGGCTGGTTTTGAACTCACAATCCCCTTGCCTCAATATTCTAAGCCACTGGGATTACAGGTGTGTACCACTGCACCTGGCCATTTTTTATTTTGAGATAGGGTTTCACTAAAACCCAGACTGGCCTCAAACTTGCAGTCCTCCTGTCTCAGCATCCCAAGTTGCTGGGCTTACAGATGTACACCACACCCGGCCGAATTTTGGTTTTCAGACCAACCTGGCTTCCTGTCAGGGACTGCAAAAAGACTACGGAGGCTGGAGGCAGAGCTTTAGACCACAGAGAAAATGGAGCTATTTGGCATCTCAGACACATACATAAATGTCTTAATCTAAACCCTAAACCCTATGGGAATGAGGAGGATTTTGAGTTCTCATCATCCAGGATATAATCCTATAAGGACAAACTACCTTCAGAACAAAATATTGTTCCTCTTCTGTCTCACTTTTTTCATTTAAAAACCATCTGCTGCTGGGTGTAGTAGCACATGCCTGTAATCCTAGCAACTCCAGAGAAGTATCCCAGCCTCAACTACTTATCAAGATTGTCTCAAAATAAAAAGGCTGGGGATGTAGCTCAGTGGTAGAGCACCCCTGGGGTTTAATCCCCAGTACTGGGAGGCTGGCAGGGGTGGGATGGGGGGTGAGTGAACAGTGTCTCCTAGTCTCAAAGGACATCTTTGACTTTTGACCTCTGCTTGTTCACTGTCCATGGCTTGGTTGTTTTTGTTCTGTTTTTTGAAGTGCTAGGGACTAAACCCAGTGGTCCTATACTACTGAGCTATATCCCCAACCCTTTTTGTTTATTTTGAGACAGGGTCTTACTAATTTGTTAAGACCGGTTTCAGACTTGTAATGCTCCTGTCTCAGCCTCCCAAGTTGGTGGCATTACAGGTGTGTGCAATCACATTCAGAACCTTGATTCGTTTATGCTAGCCCATTCCACAGAGGGCAGGCCCTAGGGAACAGAGGAAAAACAGAAAATATATAGGTAAAGAGATTGCTCTCCCACTCACATAGAAACACATCTGGGTGCAGGAGAATTTCATACATTGGGTACCTTTGTAAGGGTAGAATCCCACCAGTAATTTTCCTCAGTTAAAAATGTGTCACAAAAGAGCTGGGTTGTAGCCCCATGGTAGAGTACATGTTCAAGGTCCTGTGTTCAGTTCCTAGCGCTCAAATAGTGTCAAAATTAATGGGAAGTTTTAAAGTCCATATGATTAGACATGGTGATATACACCTATAATCCCAGCTATTTGGGAGGTTAAAGCAGGAGGTTTGCAAGTTCAAGGCCAGCCTTAGGAACTCAGTGAGACCCTGTCTCAAAATAAAAAATTAAAAAAGGTCGGTAATGTTGCTCAGTGGTTAAGCACCTCTGGGTTCAATCCCTGGTTCTCCCCAACCCTCCCCCCCACACACAAAAAAATAAAAAAGATGGGAGCTTTTAAAAGTTGGAATTAAGGGAGTGATATCAGCTCACCTTTTGAAGGTATCACTGTGGCATCTGAACTGACCATAGGTGCAGGAATGAAAATGGGGTTCATCCAAAGCTGTTTGGCTTCACTGTTAGATTAATGGCCCTTTTCTTGTTATTGCTCTGAAAGCTGAGACATTGTTCTTCTTTGGGAACCTCCTTGTTCAACAATAAGGCTTTGAGTTTCAAATTATCACATTCATAATATAATTGACTCAGTAGCTGCTGTAGCAAAGGAAGCAGGTGAATATCTATCCTGAATGCTGAAATAGAGCATTGGATTATGAGAGATTTTTCTGGCCTTGCTTGAGTAACTTCTCTGTCTGATACAGTCTTTCATCCAGAAATCCAGAAGACAGAGCATCTTTCCATTTTCTAAGTAGCCCTTTTCTTTTGGTAATTTTGTCTTAAAGTCAGAGAGTAAATAGTTTATTTTTAAAGTAGTCTCTGATAATAGTAGGTACATTTTGAATGGTCATCATACTAAGCACTTTATATATATTGACTCAAAGCAACCTTATTATATGGTAAGTATTAAACTCAATTTTTAAATTATTCCTGACACTGAGATAGTTGACCACAGGAGGTTAAACTTAGGCCCTCCATCCATCATAAAGTATGTACAACCTTTCCTAATTAGAATGATACAATATTGGAAAGAAACTACAGCTAGTTTTTTGTTTCTTGGGTTTTGTTGTTGTTACTTTCAGTGATTCTTCATACTGGGCATGGTAGCACATGCCAGTAATCCCAGGTGCCTGGGAGGCTGAAGCAAAAGGATCACAGTTTGAGTCCAGCCTGGACAACAAACATAGTAAGAACCCTCTCTCAAAGAAATATAAAAAATAAAAAGGCTGGGGATGTAGCTTATCAAGTTTAAGGCCCTGAGTTTAATTCCCAGTACTGCCAACAAACGTCATTCTTGAGTCATTTGAAATACCAGTAACCTTTGTGAGGGAGATTGTGCTTTGGACCTGTGAGCAAGGTAGAACTGGACCAGCTACAACCCCACATGAGGAACCCTTCTGTAAGGGTCTGAATTCATCTGCTAGCAGTGATAAGCATGACCGTAAGAATCCCTCTCTCTGGGACAGGTTGTACCATGTGACACCAACCTATGTTTTGGATCTTTTGCTCCTCCAGTATCTGTACTTGGGCCCCAGTCTGCAGAGGAACTCAGCAACACTTTTTATGAAAATGAAAAGAGCTCATGGGTCAATGTTTATGGGAAAGGAGTGAAATTTTCCCATTTTCTGTGGTTTAGAAACTAGTGGGTGTCCATTTAATGTTCAATATACTTCTCTCAAAGAAGTGCCTTTACAATTTAAATAGGGCTCCTGGAGATTCTTCAAGATGCAATTTGTGTCCCCAAATTCTGTGCATTTTTCTTCTTTCAGAAAACATCCCAGAAAAATGGACCCCAGAAGTCAAGCATTTCTGTCCCAACGTACCCATCATCCTGGTTGGGAATAAGAAGGATCTTCGTAATGATGAGCACACAAGGCGGGAGTTAGCCAAGATGAAGCAGGCATGTTCTGGGGCAGGGCTTTGTCTTCCTGTAGCATTCTTGAACTTGGGCACCTGTTGTTTACAGAGGGCTAGAAATCCTTCTTTGTTCATTTGGCCCTCACTGACTGGTGAGCCCAGGGACTCCTTAAGTCTTGTGACATGGAATGCGTCTCTCTCCCTTTCTCTCTCAGTACTCAGCAAGCATTCTGCTGCAGAGCTACATTTTCCAGCCCTCGAATGTTTGTTTGTTTTTTTTTTTTTTTTTTTTTTTTTTGTCGTCGTTTTTTGGGTACCAGGGGTGCTTAACCACTGAGCCACATCCCCAACTCTGTTTTTTATTTATTTTGAGACAGGGTCTCACTAAGTTGCTGCTTAGATTCTTGCTAAGTTGCTGAGGCTGGCCTTGAACTTGAAATCCTACTGTTTCAGCCTCCCGAGTTGCTAGGATTACAGGTGTGAACCACCATGTCCAGCATGGAGTATCTCTTTTGAGATAGCTGTGCTCCCAAGTATTGATGGCCTGGGAAGAAAACATCCCAGCAGTACTCAATGCTTCAAATACAAGAGCTTTGTCAGGCTCTTTATTTCCCTCCATTTATTACCTGGGTTCATATGAGACCAAAGATAAATTAGTGGCAACTGAAGGATAAGGAAATCTGAAGTCAGGAAGTCCAGACAGAAAGCCTAATGTCTTTATAATGAAGTAATGGTGGTGGCGGTGGTAACATATTGACCTCTCAGAAGCCAGATGGCCAAGGGCTTCCACACTATAGGAATAGTGTCAATCTCTTTAACCCAAGAAAGCCACTGAGGTTTTGCTACCTGAAAGTCAAGGGTAGGCCCTATTTCCATCCGTGGGCATTGGTCCTCTATAAAGCTAATTACAGAAGACCCAAGGGCCTGTGCTGGATTCCTTCCTTAATCTTGCAGGACTCCATTGATCTCTTCCCTCATTTTCTCTACTTTCTGGAGAAGAATAGGTTTAATAACGATTGGGGGGAGGAAGTAATTATTGCATATCAGTTCCAGAATTTTCATAAAACAAGTTTAAATCTAGGAGTTTGGCAGTTTTAACAACAAAAGGGCTTTTAATGCAGGTGCCTCTAGACTCAGCCTCTAGAGGATCGTTTGAGGCCAGCCTTGGCAACATAGCAAAACCCTATCTCAAAAAAAAAAAAAGAAAAAGAAAAAAGAAAAACTTTTAGCTAAATTTAAATACTCTGAATTGTGTGTATGTAACAGTAATTAAGCACTTTTCTTTCCAGGAGCCAGTAAAACCTGAAGAAGGCAGAGATATGGCAAACAGGATTGGTGCCTTTGGGTACATGGAGTGTTCAGCAAAGACCAAAGATGGAGTGAGGGAGGTTTTTGAAATGGCCACAAGAGCTGCTCTTCAAGCCAGACGTGGGAAGAAAAAATCTGGGTGCCTTGTGTTGTGAAAACTTGCTGCAAGCACAGCCCTCATGCGGTTAATTTTGAAGTGCTGTTTATTAATCTTAGTGTATGATTACTGGCCTTTTTCATTTATCTATAATTTACCTAAGATTACAAATCAGAAGTCATCTTGCTACCAGTATTTAGAAGCCAACCATGATTATTAATAATGTCCAACCCGTCTGATCTGCCAGGGTCCTTCTGACACTGCTCTAACAGCCCTCTCTGCACTCCACCTGACACACCAGGCGCTAATTCAAGGAATTTCTTAACTTCTTGCTTCTTTCTAGAAAGAGAAATGGTAACTTTTGTGAATTAGGCTGTAACTACTTTATAACTAACATGTCCTGCCTATTATCTGTCAGCTGCAAGGAACTCTGGTGAGTCATCACTTTGGAGCTTTACTCCTCAGCAGATTTCATTTCCATAGCTCTGGAGTGGGCATCCAGTTTTTTGAAATGTACTCAGCCAGAAAGGCCCAAGTCCATGCAGCTGTGGCAGAGTTACAGTTCTGTGGTTTCATGTTAGTTACCTTATAGTTACTGTGTAATTAGTGCCACTTAATGTATGTTACCAAAAAATAAATATATCTATTCCAGACTAGATGTAGTATTTTTTGTATAATTGGATTTCCTAATACTGATATTTGTCATCCCACAGAAAAGTGTATTGGTTTTTTAAAAAAGAAAGTGTATTTGGAAATAAAGTCAGATGGAAAATTCATTTTTAAAATTCCCGTTTTGTCACTTTCTCTGATTAAAAAAAAAAAAAAGGCCATATCACCCTTTTGACCCCTCATATCCCAGTACCCTTCTCCAGAGCTGGGCTAAGTAAATAGGGATTTGGTTTCATGACTGAGGCAATTAGACACTTAAAGGTGGCATAGCCTTTCTCACCTAGACTGCAGGGACTGGCTCTTATTCACAATGCTTCTTTCTTCTCACTGTATCTAGGTTCCCTCCCAAAAGAGCCACTTGTTCTCATGGGTGGCACTTGGTTTTTCTCTTCTCTCCAGCTGACTAAACTTTTTTTCTGTACCAGTTAATTTTTCCAACTAATAGAATAAAGGCAGTTTTCTAAACTTCCTGTATCCTGGTGTGTATTTTGCTCTTTCCAGGGCTGGGAAAGGAGGGTGGACTCAGCCCTCCTGGCCTGGCTTACCCTGGAGAGGTTTGTTCCTTCAGGGAATGTATGTGAAATATCAGCTTGTTTGCAAAGGGGTGCTGCCTCCCCACACACACACACTCTGTCTCTCACCCACACACACACACATTAAACATTAACTTTTCTTCTCCCAAGAACCTGGAGATGATTATCCTGTGCCACATGGAGTTTCAGAGCAGGGATGACTGGAATGGGATTGAACCTAATGAAGGGGCCATTCTAGTCTGAATTTTCTTGACCATAGGGAGCTGTTGAGCAGAACTCCACTACAGGAGGCTGGGGCAGGCTCTCTTTGGCACTACCTGTTAATAGAAAAACTAAGGGTGGTACTGTACTGGGTGCTGAAAGGTAGAAGGAAGACCAGAGTCCTGGATGTGAATATCCCCCAGAAAGCCTTTATAATGTTGGGAAGTGAAAACTATCTTACAAATGGAGCCCTGCATGCCTTCAACGTTGCCCACCCTTCCTCCAGTATGCCCTTTCTAAAATTAAGGAGCCTCATCGGAGAACTTGCCTTGGTAACCCTTATCGACAGGACCATCACTGCAAGTCATCCTAGCGACAGTAGGGCACATACTGCAAGGGCACAAGATGGAGGGCTGTTTATGCACAAGGCTGCTTCCACGGCCTGCGGCCGGTCTGCTTGGCTGGACTCCACACCCTAATTAAGGAACGTCTGAGAATGAATTCCGAGACCTTGAGTACTTTCAGCGGGAACCCGGGCAGCCGCCTCCAGCCCAGCACTGGGTAGCTTGTGCCAAGAACAGACATGCCCGTGCCTCCGCCGGCTTTAGCAGAAGGCTGCGGTCCGCCGGGCCCCACCCTCCGGTTGTCACCAGTTGGGGGAGGGGCGGGGCCTTTGGGGAAGGCGGAGGCCGGATGAGGCGGGACCCTCGAACCCGGAGGGGGCTGGAGGGCCGGAAAAGTGCAGGTGTCATGTGACCTCGCCGCCAGCCCCTTAAAAGGCACCGCCTGGGTTCTGAACTACGCTGATTGACTTTGTTTAGTTGCTTTACCCTACGGCATGTGTGCTGCTAGGCTGGCGACAGCGGCGGCCCAGTCCACCGTGTATAGCTTCTCAGCGCGCCCGTTGACCGGCGGGGAGCCTTTGAGTCTGGGCTCCCTGCGGGGCAAGGTGCTGCTCATCGAGAATGTGGCTTCTCTCTGAGGCACCACGGTCCGGGACTACACCCAAATGAACGAGCTGCAGGAGCGCCTCGGGCCCCGGGGCCTGGTCGTGCTCGGCTTCCCGTGCAACCAGTTTGGACATCAGGTGCGCCGGGTGGGGTGGGTTAAGAGTGGGCGTGCAGTCTGCATTGGGGGCGCCGGCCTGGTAGCCTCCGGCCCAGTACCTGAAGAGGTGGGCCACTGGCTTTTTTTTCCCTTCTGGTGCTCGTGGCGGCCGAAATTGAGACCTGCCCTGGGGTTGCGCAAGGAGGGCAACATCCTGTTGACTCATCGAAAAACTCCCCATTTGTGGTTAGAAGGTCTCCCTCCTCGCGGCCCCGAGTCCCAGCTTCCCTTGTTTCCCATAGGAGAACGCAAAGAACGAAGAGATTCTGAATTCCCTCAAGTATGTCCGACCCGGTGGCGGGTTCGAGCCCAATTTCCCTCTCTTCGAGAAGTGTGAGGTAAATGGCTCCAAGGCCCATCCACTCTTCGAATTCCTGCGGGAGACCCTGCCCGCGCCGAGCGATGACCCCACCGCGCTCATGACCGACCCCAAATTCATCATCTGGTCACCGGTGTGCCGCAATGATGTTGCCTGGAACTTTGAGAAGTTCCTAGTGGGCCCTGACGGTGTGCCAGTGCGAAGGTATAGCCGCCGCTTTCCGACCATCGACATTGAACCTGACATTGAAGCCCTGCTATCTCAGATGCCCAGCTGTGCCTAAGGACACTCCTCTTATCCTGCCAGCTGCTTTCTGTGGGTATTTCATCCATGATGGTGTTTCCTCTAAACCTGCTTTGGGGAACACCTGATTTCCGGGAAAATCCCCATAAGAGGGCGCTGGGCTTGTCCATCCCTGACTCCTGTCTGTCTAGACCAAGGCATATTTTTTTTACCACTAATAAAAGTGCTGGGTGATACAGAATTGTGTGTTTGTTCAATGTCAGAGTCAGCTGAGGGCAATTTTCCTACAACCTCATTATCATAAAGGTTAATCCCCAACTCTGAACTTCCTTGTCCTTTGTTTTACATCCTGTGTAATCCAATTTTTCCTATGTGGGAATCCAGGCTTCTGTCCCTATGCTTTTCCCTCTGCCAGGACATGCAACAGGGCCTTTCTGGGGCCTTGTTATAGCAAAAGTCCTTACTCTAAAAAGAGGAAGACTCGAGACTAGGCTAACTGCCTAACCCCAGTTTTAGGCCTCCTTTCTGAGAATTTGTTGAACATGACCTTCACAAACATGGGCCCCCCGACTCACGTTCAGACCCTGGGTTCTAGCCAAGTGCTAGGCCCACATAACCTCTTTTTACACAGTTAGCAGCTTGTGCAATATTTCTTTCTATTTTTTGGTACTGGGGATTGAACTCAGGGGCACTCAACCACTAAGCCACATCCCCAACCCTTTTTGTATTTTATGTAGAGACAGGACCTCACTGAGTTGTTTAGGGTCTTGCTAAGTTACCGAGACTGGCTTTGACTCTCAATCCTCGCATCTCAACATCCCGAGCTGCTGGCATTACAGGCATGCACCACCACACCCAGCAAAGCTTGTGCAATATTATTAAGTTTCCCATTACTTTGCTAGATTCTTCCAAAGTGCTGCTTAGTACTTTTTATTTGCTGTGATGATGCCTTTACCAGTTGCTGCCATTCATATATTCAGAGTAATACTGTATAGTGTAACTGGCCTGACTAGTACCCTGCACTTAGGTGCAATTGCACCTTCGGACGTAGGATAGGATCATATCTTACACCAGGTACTGCTGTTGCTCAGGCTTGCTTAGGTCCCACCCCTCCATTTGTTAACTCTGCTACCAATAATCTTAATCTTTATATATATATATATACATACATACATATATATATGTATATATATGTAAAATACATATATATATATATATATATATATTTTTTTTTTTTAAGTTGTAGTGGACACTACCTTTATTTTATTTTTATTTTTTATCTGGTGCTGAGGATCAAACCCAGGGCCTCACACATGCTAGGTGAGCATACTATCACTGAGCCACAACCCCAGCCCTACCAATAATCTTTGAATACAGACATGGAGCTATTAGTGCAGGGGCCTCTGTAATGCCTGAGTACAGTATCTGCTTGAGCAGACACAAGATATGGAGCAGTATTACTCAGTCTAGAGTATGGGCCAAATGCTCAGGGATCCCAACATGTGTGCCCAAATTGGTGGCCTGTAGCCCTTCCTCTGTCTGAACCAACTCAAGAACTTTTTCCCCTTACTCTAAGCAGGGATCTTGCTGGGCACAGTGGCATACATATTATTCTGGGAACTCAGGCTGAAGCAGGAGAATAGGGAGTTCAAAGCCAACCTCAGCAATTTAGTGAGGCCCTGAGCAACTTATCGAGTCCCTGACTCAAAATAAAAAGAACTGGGGATATGGCTCAATGGTTAAACATCCCTGGGTTCAGTCCAGGTACAAAAATGAAAAATACCTAAGCAGGGATCTTTGCTGTGACCCTCAGCCCTGTATTCCTTTAGGTTACAAAAGGCTGAAGGGTCCCTCTGCACGTGCTCTAGCTCCCTCATCAAAACTCCTGTACAAGTCCCCTGGCTACAAGTTCTTTCCCCTATGCTTTTGAATCCCCTTTGAGTTGACTGAGTCAGAACAAGAACAGGTTGCTCCCGGCTCAGCCCCATCCCATGTTCCTGTCAGAAATCCAGGGAGTATTTATTTATTTATTCTGGTACTAGGGATTGAACCCAGAAGTGTATTACCACTGAGCTACATCCCCAGTCCTTTTTTGTTTTCTATTTTGAGACAGCATCTTGCTAAGTTGCTTAGGGCCTCACTAAATTGTTGAGTCTGTCCTCAAACTTAGCAATCCTTCTGCCTCAGCCTCCTGAGTCCTTAGGATTACAAGTGAGCTCCACCATACCAAGTCCCAGGTAGTCTTGACTGCATCTGTGGAGGGTCTACTTTGTTTTCCTATTGGTTAAGAGTCTAGAAGTTGGGCTGGGTGCCATGGCACATTCCTGTAATCTCAGCTATATAGGAGGCTGAGGCAGGAAGATGGCAGGCTGGAAGCCAGCCTGGGCAATAAATTACCAAAGCATAACCCTGTCTCAAAAAGGACTGGAATAAGGCTGGGGCTGTAGCTCAATGGCAGAGCACTTGCTAGCGTGTGTGAGGCACTGGGTTCAATCCTCAGCACCACATAAAAATATTGTGTCCATCTACAACAATTTTTTTTTTTTTTTCAGTGCTGGAGATTTGAACCCAGGGCCTTGTGCTTGTGAGGCAAGCACTCTACCAACTAAGCTATCTCCCCAGCCCCATCTACAACAAAAAATATTAAAAAAAAAAAAAAAAAGATAAAGGCTGGGATGGAGCTCAGTGTTGAATCACCCCTGGATCCAACACCAGTATCATTTTAAAAAGAAAGAAAAATGAAGTATTTCATCTGTTGGCCCAAAATGCTTTAAAAAAAATAATAAATAAGTCTATTAGGTGGACTAAGGCAAGCTATCTCGGGCTTACACAGCCCAATATATGCTATACATTAGCAAATGTTTGCCAATATAAAAACTCCACTCAAATGGGGCCAGGGCTTTTTGAGGATCATTGTTAGACTTCAAATCAGAGTCCTCCAATGGAGAATAGCAACCTGTATATCTAGGTAAAGTTGGGTATACTTAGGCCACTTATAACCCCTATGTCCCACATATCTTCCCTAAAAGCAGTCTGCCCCCTCACTACAGCACTCATCATTCAGTCAGTCCTGTCATGTGCTCTGCTGGGTGCCTCAGGAAGGCAGAAGGAAAATATATAATTACTAAAAAAAAAAAAAAAAAAAAAAAAAAGCATCTTTATTTCTATGAAGTAACCCAGTAGAAACGATCATGCTTTGTGAAGGGTTGACACATTTGACTCCATGGAAATGTTACAGGCCAGGCTATATGGGCAATGACTAAACAATAACTCCATTCTACACTGAGACTCGTTGTTATAAGAAATGCTTCTCCCATGGGAACTCCCCGCCTCTGTACCCATCAACAGTTGCTTAGCATGACTTGTTTGGCAATACAAAATGACGAAATGGCAATTCTTGTATAATGAAAAATTGTTCTTTTTGATTCCTAGTTTCCTAAACAATGTACCATGTTAACAGTGATGTCAATAGTGATTGTTTAGAGGTTAGTAACCATTATTTAGTTTGTACCTAAGTAAGGTCCTTTTGACCCACTTCCCCCTCTGCTAATGATTTCAGATCCCATGATTTTAGTTTGTAATGTTAAATCACAGCAACAGACACTTACGACTAATGTACTGATTTATGGTATAAAATCCCCTGCAACTCTATGGTCGGAGCTGTTCTCCCAATGGCCATTTTTGGGGGCATTGTGTGAAACAGTCAGCAGGCCAGCTTAATAAAGACTCTCAAATTTGGACTTTTCAATGGTGATCGGCCTGTTCTTAAGTTGTGCCCCATAACAGCTTGCCTCCTGGAGGAAGTGACAGTGAAATTGAAAAGAAGAACTGAAGGGGAGGGAGGTGGACAGGCAGGAAATAGTGGGTGAGGGCCTAAGATACACAGGTGGCATTTTCAGAGAGAGATTTGTTTAGGAAAACAGATATACATTCAAAGGAGAATTTGGGCTATATTAGGAGAGACATCCTTTGGGGCAAATAAAAAAATAACATTCAAGGGAAAATGAAGGCCATGTTGAGTGAAATACTTTTGGAGTAAAGCAAGGAATATATATATGCAAGTGAGAATGTGTCATCTCCAGAGAGAAAGAGTCTATTATTTGGTGCTGGAGATTTAACCAAGGCTTTCTGCTTCTAAACACATGCTGTACCACTGAGATACACCTCCAGCCCTGGAAGATACATTAGACAAAGATGGTTACACAATGAGGAATAGGTTTGTTTTTGTGTTGTTAATTTTTTTTCTTTTTTGTTGGTATTGGGGACTAAACCCAATGGTTCTCTACCACTGAGCTACATCCCAGCCCTTTTTAGTTTTTATTTTTATTTATTTATTTATTTTGCAGTGCTGGGGATTGAACCCAGGGCCTTGTGCTTGCAAGGCAAGCACTCTACCAACTGAGCTATATCCCCAGCCCTTTAGTTTTTATTTTGAGACAGGATCTCCCTAAGTTACCCAGATTGGTCTTGAATTTGGGATCCTTGCACCTCAGGTCCCCTGAGGAGTAGATTTTGGGGGAAGATGAATGTGGTCAGATTCAGATGTGTTTCATGAGGCATCCAGATGGAGCTCCCTGGGGCAGTTGGTAATGAAGATACTCAAAAGAGAAGTATGTGGCATTCAATTACCAATAATGGGGGCAAAAAAACTAATTGAAAAATTACTGATTCTTTTTTACCTTATTAAACATCTTTCTATATAGCACACTGCACATAACATACATAACACATCATTCTGATCTATAGTCAAGAGAGCAGTAGCCAGTGGAGAAGATGAGGTCATCTAGAGAGGGTGGTGAGAAAAAGATCAGGGGGCCTAACCTGAGGCTTATGAATTCACAAACCTGGGTTGTCAGGTGGTAGACAGAGTTAGCTGGAGAGTTACAATGTAGTGAAGAATCTCAGGGAATTTTCACTCTGGTTAGACTACAAAATGGGAATACAGGACTTTCTAAACTAACTTCTAATCCCTCCCCCGCTAGCTGCCTGATGACTCACCCTTCCTTGCTCACTTTGTTTCTGCCTCTTAGTTTATGCCCTGGGCTGCCAGGGAAAGGCAACATTTCTCATTAGACTTCAAGTGCCCCGCCTCCCTTAATTAATTTTCTCCCTGCCCTCTCTGCTTCAGGAACACTCAAGCCTGTTAAGACTTAAATATTTTCCCAAGAAACTGGACATCTCCCCCCAACATATACACACACACTCTCTCGCACATAATATTCTTTAAACAAACAAACAAAATAACATAGTCTTATCATTCAACCACTTGAATGCCTGGCTCTGACCTGTGCCTAATCCCTACCCCTATTGTGAATGAGTAGCTCAAATGAACAAGTAAAAGATTAGGAATCATATTCAGCCTGCGTGAGGGCCTAGTCTTTGGTAGAAATGGGTTCAGGGCATAGTTTCCTCTGGGAACTTATATATATATATATATATTTAACTTATATTTATATATATATATTAAAAAAATATATATATATATATTTTTTTTTTTTGAGATAGAGTCTCTCTAAGCTATGTAGGGTCCTGCTAAATTGCTGAGGCTGGCCTTGAACTTGCCTCAGCCTCTAGAGTCAATGGGCTTACAGGTGTGTACCACCATGTCTGGACCTACTGTTATTTAAATAGTTTCAAAAACGTCCATTTTATCAGTTCTAGCAGAAATGCTATCTAAGTTTATTTTTTAAAAAGCATTCAGAGGCACACGCCTGTAATCCCAGCAGCTCAGGAGGCTGAGGAAGGAGGATAACAAGTTCAAAGCCTTAGCAATTTAGCAAGGCCCTAAGACCCTGTCTCAAAATAAAAAATAAAAAGGGTTGGAAATGTGGTTCAGTGCTAAAGCACCCCTAGGTTCAATCCCTGGTACAAAAACAGAAAAAGAAAAGAAAAGAAACAAATAGCAGGATGGGATATCACAAAGCAAGTCCATTTGATCTAAATACCTAGAACTGGAGCAGTGTCAAGGAACACAAGCAATCTACCCTGGATGGTAATCTACAGTTCTAAAGATCATTTGACTCCAGAAAGAGGCAAGTGGAAGGGATCCAAATCTCCCTACTGAAGTACCTGTTATCCCAATTACCTTGGTCTCCAGGATGTGACTGTATTTGTGTGTGTGTTTGTGTGTGTGTGTGTGTGTGTGTATGTGTGTGTGTGTATGCCTACGCATGATTGTGTGCATGTGTGAATCCCAAGGCCAGGTCTCCTGAGCAACCTTTGCAGACCTTCCCAAAGCCCAAGGAGAATGTGTTTTTTGTTTATTTGTTTTTGTTTTTGTGCACTGGGAATTTAACTTATGGGCATTCAACCATTGAGCCACATCCCCAGTCCTTTTTTTTTTTAATTTTTTTTTATTTTGCGACAGGTCTTGTCAAATTGCTCAGAGCCTTGCTAAATTGCTCAGTCTGGCTTTAAATTTGCAATCCTCTTAACTCAGTCTCCTAAATCTCTAGGATTATAATTGTGCACCACCGTGCCAAACTTGGGTACTTTATCCACTCATGTAGGCATGAAATGTCTACTAATCTGGGGTGTGGTGCATGCCTGTAATCCTAGCAACTCTGGAGGCTGAGGCAGGAGGACTGCAAGTTTGAGGCCAGGGTGGGTAACTAAGCAAGAGCCTGCCTCAAAATTAAAAAAAGATGGGCTGGGGATATAGCTCAGTGGCAAGCATGCATGAGGTCTTGGATTCAATCCCTAGCACCACAAAAAGTTAAAACATATGCACAAGTTAACATCTAAAACTCAGTCATAGTTAAGACTATGATGGTAATAAAATCAGAGGAGGAAGAAAAGACACTAGCTACACGTGGCTCAGGGTACCACACCATCTCTGCCCAAACAGGTCTGGCTAACAAGAGTGGTAAAACCAGAATGAGATCTGTATATCAGCATGGTACTTTTTATCATTCTGCCTCAGTCTCCCAAGTAGCTGGGGTTACTGGTATGTGCCATCACCATACCATCAGTACAACTTCCTAATATAGGAAAAGTGATCCCACTTCCATTCTTAGAGGCTTGTCACTGTCTTCAGTGTCTAATTATTATATAACAGAGGTTAGAAATCAGAGAGGAGGGTTGGGGGGATAGCTCAGCTGGTAGAGTGTTTGCCTCGTAAGCACAAGGCCCTGAGTTTGATCCCCAATACCTCAAAAGAAAAAAAAAAGAAATCAGAGAAGATATTTAATTTTTCTAAAGTGTACTTCCAGAGCCTTTTACTTTTTCACATCCCCTGGGCAGGTTAAAGAAACACAGGCAAAAAGGAACCAAAAAGTATTAACCCCCTGTTCCCACCTCCACCACTTGTGAATACTGTCACGTGTGCTCTGTGATTTCTGGTCAACTCTATACTAAGGGTAAAATAGAAAGGCCAAGTTCAGACAGGTATAAAGCCAAGGCAAAATCTGTATGATGTGGACCTAAATAAAGATTAAAGTTTACATACCAGACGATATGAATCCTCATGACCATCACAGCATATGACTAATCAGCCAGGTCAGGTTCCCTTTGGCTCCCTTCCTGCTTTGTCTTGTTTTATTTTATTAATTTATTTTTTCAGTACTGCGGATAGGATTGAGCAAAGGGGTGTTCTACCTCTGAGTACATCCCTCATCGTTTTATTTTATTTTATTTTATTTACTTTAGGTACTAGAGATTAAACTGAGGGGCACTTAACATCAGATTACATCCCTGTCCTTTTTACTCTTTATTTTGAGACAGGGTCTCACTGAGTTGCCCAGGCTGACTTCAAACTTGGGATCCTTCTGCCTCAGCCTTCAGAGTTGCTGGGATTATAAGCATGAGCCATCACACGGGACTCTTATTACTTATTTATTTTTGTGGTACTGGGGATTGAACCCATGGGTGCTCTACCACTGAGTAGATTCTATTTTTTGTAGTTTTGGGGATTAAGCCCAGGGGTGAAATTTATTATATTTTGAGGCAGAGTCTCACTAAATTGTTCAGGTGAGCCTCATCCTCCCAACTAGCTAGCGTTACTGGTGTGTACAGAGCCACTCTAGCTCTTCTATTCTTGTGACCCAAACTCCTCTGGCAATAGGTGGATTGCCCTGCTTTGGGACCTGGGCACCCTGCTAGGTCTATACTTCCTCTTAGAGTAAAGTGGCTTAACAGAGAATGCAAGACTGAATCAGGATGTCTCCTGAGTTGAATCCATCATATTTGTCATTTCCTCCATAGTCCCCAGGTCACTCTCACAATGGGAGAAACACATTGGCAAATACTTATTAATTTCTCAAAAACATTTTTTAATTAAATGGGGTCTCTTGATCTCTTGTCCAAACTGTTTTCAAATTCCTAGGCTCATCAGGTGTAGTGGGGCATGCCTGTAATTCCAACAATTTGGGAGACTGAGGATCGAAAGTTCAAAGCCAACGTCCACAATTTAGTGAGGCTCTAAGCAACTTAGAGAGACCCTGTCTCAAAAAATAAAATAAAATAAAAAAGGACTGGGGATGTAGTTCAGTGGTTAAATGACCCAAATGACCCTGGGTTCAATCTCCTTGTACCAAACAAACAATCAAACAAACAAACTCCTAGGTTCAAGTGGTCCTCCTGCCTCAGCCTCCCAAATTCCAAGTAGCTAGGACTACAGGTGTAGAACACCACTTAATATTCAATTTTTTTCCCTGCTTTTGTGATACTGGAGATCAAACCCAGCTCTCTGGCACATTTCAGGCAAGCACTTTACCACTTAGCTCCCTCTCTAGCCATAGTTCTCAATTTTTAGAATTTGCTTTTCAAACAAAAAAAGTGTATTGCACTCTACCACTGAGCCACATCTCCTGCCAAAAGAAAGTTTAAAGACTTTGAAAATGATTGCCTTCTGACTATGGAGTTCATTTTATTCTTTTTTTTTTTTTTGTATTGTTTTTGTTTTTGGTACTGGGGATTGAACTCAGGGGCACTCAACCACTGAGCCACATCCCCAGTCCTATTTTGTATTTTATTTAGATGGTGCTGAGGACTTGTCCTACTTCCTCAAGACTGCCATAAAAGGCATATAAGAAATTACTAAAAAAAAAAGAGGGAAACAGACTTTCTCTAACGTAGCTTTAGAACTAATGTTGGCAACTTTTTTTTCAATAAATAACAGGCCTAAGGGTAGTGTTTATCATTTGATAACATTTTTAACAGTTTCAAAGAATTTCACAGAAAAGGACTTGCCAGGGTTGGATCCCTGGATGTCGATTCATCACACAGTAAATGGATTCAGTCTTTCTCATGCTGGGTAAACACTCTATTTCCGGATTATACCTGGAACCCCTATATCTACATGGGGTGGTAACACTTATCTGCAGGGGAGTAATTGCCATGTGGTTATTCAAAGCAGTTTTAATTTCCTCTAATATCTACCTAACTGCCAAGAGGTTTCTGTTATCAGTGGGAGTCACATGTCCCATGCCAGACCCAGTGGCACATGCCTAGAATCCCAGAACTTGGGGGTTTGAGTTCAGGAGGATAGCAATTTAATGAGACCCTCTGCAATTTATTGAGATCTTGTCTCAAAAAATCAGGTCACAACAGTGAAAAAGGTGACTAAACCATTTACATTTCCCTAATGATTAATTTGTTGAACATCTTTTCATGTGATTACCATGTATATATCTTCAAATAAAAGTCCTTTTTAAAATGTCTTTTTTTAGTTGTAGATCGACACAATACCTTTATTTTATTTATTTATTTTTATGTGGTGCTGAGAATCAAACCCAGTGCATCACACATGCTAGGTGAGCACTCTACCACTGAGCCACAAGTCCAGCCCAAAAGTCTTCACATATTTCACACACTTTAAAAAAATACAAAAATATGGGCTGGGATTGTGGCTCAGTGGTGAAGCACTTGCCTAGCATGTGTGAGGCACTGGGTTCAATTCTCAGCACAGCATGCAAGTGAATGAATAAAGTAAAGGTCTATCAACATTTTAAAAATATTTTTATTTTTCTTTCTTTTTTTGTCGGTGCTGGGGATCGAACCCAGGGCCTTTGTGCTTGCAAGGCAAACACTCTACCGACCGAGCTATCTCCCCAGCCCCTCTTCTTTTTATTAAAATATTTTTTATTTTTACAGACTGCATTTTGATTCATTGTACACAAATGGGGTACAACTTTGCAGTTCTATGGTTGTACACAATATAGATTCACACCATTCATGTACTCATGCATTTATGTAGGGTAATACTGTCTGTTTCATTCTACTGTTTTTCCATCCCCACCCTCTCCTACCCCATTTTCCTCTACACCATCCAAAGTTACTGCATTCTTCTCTACCCCCGCCACCTCCAATTGTTATATATTGTCATGCACTTATCAGAGAAAACATTCGGCCTTTGGTTTTTTGGGGCTTGGCCTATTTCACTTGGCATGATATTTTCCAACTTCATCCATTTACCAACAAATGCCATGATTTTATTCTTCTTTATGGCTGGGTAATATTCCATTGTATATATATACCACAGTTTCTTTATCCATTCATCAGTTGAAGGGCATCTAGGTTGGTTCCACAATCTAGCTATTGTGAATTGAGCTGCTATGAACATTGATGTGGCCGCATCACTCACTATAGTATGCTAATTTTAAGTCCTTTGGGTATAAACTGAGGAGTGGGATAGCTGGGTCAAATGATGGGTCCATTCCAAGCTTTCTGACGAATCTCCATACTGCTTTCCAGAGTGGCTGTACCAATTTGCAACTCCACCAACAATGTATGAGTGTGCCTTTTTCCCCACATCCATGCCAACAGTTATTATTGCTTGTGTTCTTGATAATAGCCATTCTAATTGGAGTTAGATGAAATCTTAGGGTGGTTTTAATTTGCATTTCTCTAATTACTAGGGATGATGAGCACTTTTTCATATATTTGTTGATCATCTGTATATCTTCTTTTGTGAAGTGTCTACCCATTTCCTTAGCCCATTTTTTTAAAATTTATTTTTATTGTAAACAAATGGGATACATGTTGTTTCTGTTTGTACATGGAGTAGCAGCATACCATTTGTGTAATCATACATTTACATAGGGTAATGATGTTTGATTCATTCTGTTATTTTTTCCCTTCCCCCAACCCCTCCCACCCCTCTTTTCCCTCTATACAGTCCCTCCTTCCTCCATTCTTGCCCCCCTCCCACCCCCCATTATGTGTCATCATCTGCTTATCAGTGAGATCATTCGCCCTTTGGATTTTTGAGACTGGCTTATCTCACTTAGCATGATATTCTCCAATTTCATCCATTTGCCTGCAAATGCCATAATTTTATTATTCTTTATAGCTGAGTAATATTCCATTATACATATATATACCACAGTTTCTTTAGCCATTCATCAATTGAAGGGCATCTAGGTTGGCTCCACAGTCTGGCTATTGTGAATTGAGCAGCTATGAACATTGATGTGGCTGTATCTCTGTAGTGTGCTGATTTTAAGTCCTTTGGGTATAGGCCGAGGAGTGGGATAGCTGGGTCAAATGGTGGGTCCATTCCAAGTTTTCTAAGGAATCTCCAGACTGCTTTCCAGAGTGACTGCTCTAATTTGCAACCCCACCAGCAATGTATGAGTGTACCTTTTTCCCCACATCCTCTCCAACACCTGTTGTTGCTTGTATTCTTGATAATCGCCATTCTAATTGGGGTGAGATGGAATCTTAGTGTAGTTTTGATTTGCATTTCTCTTATTACTAAAGATGGTGAACATGTTTCATATTTTTGTTGATCGCTTGTAGATCTTCTGTGAAGCATCTGTTCATATTCTTAGCCCATTTGTTGATTGGGTTATTTGTATTCTTCATGTAGAGTTTTTTGAGTTCTTTATATATTCTGGAAATTAGTGCTCTATCTGAAGTATGAGTGGCAAAGATATTCTCCCACTCTGTAGGCTCTCTCTTCGCATTGCTAATAATTTGCTGAGAGAAAGCCTATTTAGTTTGGATCTATCCCAGTTATTGATTCTTGCTTTTATTTCTTGTGCTATGGGAATCCTGTTAAGGAAGTCTGATCCTAAGGCAACAAGTTGAAGATGTGGACCTACTTTTTCTTGCCAGCACCATTTGTTGAAGAGGCTATCTTTTCTCCATTGCATATTTTTGGCACCTTTGTCTAGTATTAGAAAATTGTATTTATTTGGGTTTGTGTCCATGTCCTCTATTCTGTACCATTGATCTACCTGTCTATTTTGGTGCCAATACCATGCCATTTTTGTTACTATTGCTTTGTAGGATAGTTGAAGTTCTGGTATTGTGATACCCCCTGTTTCTTTCTTCCTGCTAAGGATTGCTTTAGCTATTCTGGGTTTCTTAGTCTTCCAGATGAATTTCATGATTGCTTGCTCTATTTCTGTAAGGTACATCATTGGGATTTTAATTGGAATTGCATTGAATCTGTATAGCACTTTTGGTAGTATGGCCATTTTGACAATATTAATTCTGCCTATCCAAGAACATGGGAGATCTTTCTCTCTTCTAAGATCTTCCTCAATTTCTTTCTTCAATGTTTTGTAGTTTTCATTGAGATCTTTTACCTCTTTGGTTAGATTGATTCCCAAGTATTTTTTTTTTTTAGGCTATTGTAAATGGAGTTGTTTTCTTCATTTCCCTTTCAGCTGTTTCATCGCTTGCATATAAAAATGCTTTAGATTTATGCATGTTGATTTTATAGCCTGCTATTTTGCTGAATTCATTGATGAGGTCTAGAAGTTTTCTGTAGGAGTTTTTTGGGTCCTCTAAATACAGAATCATGTCATCAGCAAATAGTGACAGCTTAAGTTCCTCTTTTCCTATTCATATCCCTTTAATTTCTTTGGTCTGCCTAATTGCTCTGGCTAGAGTTTCTAGGACAATGTTGAATAGAAGTGGTGAAAGAGGACATCCCTGTCTTGTTCCCGTTTTTAAAGGGAATGGTTTCAGTTTTTCTCCATTAAGAATGATGTTGGCCATGGGCTTAGCATAAATAGCCTTTACAATGTTCAGGTATGTTCCTACTATCCCTATTTTTTCTAGTGTTTTGAGCATGAAGTGGTGTTGTATTTTGTCGAATGCTTTTTCTGTGTCAATTGAAATAACCATATGATTCTTATCCTTAAGTCTATTGACATGATGGATTATGTTTATTGATTTACAGATGTTAAACCATCCTTGCATTCCAGGGATGAACCCCACTTGATTGTGGTGCACAATTTTCTTAATATGTTTTTGGATATGATTTGCCAATATTTTGTTAAGGATCTTTGCATCTATATTCATCAAGGATATTGGTCTAAAATTTTCTGTCCTTGATGTGTCTTTTCCTGGTTTGGGTATGAGGGTGATATTAGCTTCACAGAATGAGTTTGGTAGGGTACCCTCCTTTTCTATTTCCTGGAATACTTTGAGAAGTATTGGAATGAGTTCTTCTTTGAAGGTCTTGTAGAACTCTGCTGAGAATCTGTCTGGTTCTGGGTTTTTCTTGGATGGTAGATTTTTAATGGCTTCTTCCATTTCATTGCTTGATATTGATCTGTTTAAATTGTGTATGTCCTCCTGGTTCAGTTTGTCCTTAGCGCATTTATTGATTGGGTTCTTAGTATTTTGGGTGTAAAGTTTTTTAAGTTCTTTATAAACTTTGGAGATGAGTGCTCTGTCTGAAGTGTGTGTGGAAAAGATTTTCTCCCACTCTGTAGGCTCTCTTTTCACGTTATTGATTGCTTCCTGTGCTGAGAAAAAACTTTTTAGTTTGAATCTATCCCATTTATTGATTCTAGCTCTTTATTTCTTGTGCTATGGGGGCCTTGTTAAGGAAGTCTAGTCCTAAGCCAACATGATGGAGATTCGGGCCTACTTTTTCTTGTATTTGGTGAAGGGTCTCAGGTCTAATTCCCAGATCCTTGATCCATTTTGAGTTGAGTTTTGTACACGGTGAGAGATAGGGGTTTAGTTTCATTTTACTGCATATGGATTTCCAGTTTTGCCAGCATCATTTGTTGAAGAGGCTATCTTTTCGCCATTGTAAGTTTTTGGCACCCTTGTCTAGTATGAGGCTACTGTACATATATGGGTATGTCTCCGTGTCTTCTATCCTGTACCATTGATCTACCTGTCTATTTTGGTGCCAGTACCATGCTGTTTTTGTTACTATTGCCCTATAGTAGAGTTTAAGGTCTGGTATAGAGATACCTCCTGCATCACTCTTCCTACCCAGGATTGCTTTGGCTATTCTGGGTCTTTTGTTCTTCCAGATGAATTTCATGATTGCTTTTTTCTGTCTCTATGAGAAATGTCATAGGGATTTTAATTGGAATTGCATTAAATCTGTATAGTGCCTTTGGAAGTATGGCCATTTTGATAATATTAATCCTGCCTATCCAAGAACATGGGAGATCTTTCCATCTTCTAAGGTCCTCCTCAATTTCTTTCTTCAGTGTTTTGTAGTTTTGTTGTAGGGTCCTGGTGGCGGGGAGCAGTCAGTCAGTCTGTGGGTCCCAGAGGCAGGGAGTGGTCAGTCAGGCTGAGGGGTCCTGGAGACGGGGCTCCCTCAGTCCGGCCAGGGGTCCTACAGGTCTTTCCTGTTGTCTCAAAATGGCGGCAGCCACGTATAACCAAACCTGTGGGTACTGTGACAGTGGACTTCCAGGCAACAGCAGGCAGCTAGTGATCCACTGGTGGTCTGCGGTCAGTCTGCTGACTACTGTCAGATGATTGGCAGGTGAACCTCGGGTGGTGGGTGATGGGTAGGTGAAAGGCAGGAGATGGACAGGCAAGAGGCAGGCAAATGGTGGATGATAGGTGACAGTGAGCAATCTGCACTCAAAAAATAGTTGATATGCTGGCAGACTGCAGGTGATTGCAGTAGACAAATGTGGTAAACAGCAGGGGATTGATAAGCAGCAAAATCTGCCTCACTGAGAAACAGATATCCTCTGCTTGAAACCCAAGTTATAGAGCAACAAGGAATGCAGCCTCCCTCTACTCCTCCATCTTGGATCTTGAGTCTACATTTTTTTTTTTTTTTTTTTTTTTTTTGTGGTGCTGGGGATTGAATCCAGGGCCTTGTGCTTGCGAGGCAAGCACTGTACCTACTGAGCTATATCCCCAGCCCACTTTTTTCTAGTGTTTTGAGCATGAAGGGGTGTTATACTTTGTCAAATGCTTTTTCTGAATCAATTGAAATAACCATATGATTCTTATCCTTATCCTTAATTCTATTGACATGATGGATTATGTTTATTGATTTATGGATGTTAAACCATCCTTGCATTCCAGGGATGAACCCCACTTGATTGTGATGCACAATTTTCTTAATATGTTTTTGGATACAGTTTGCCAGTGTTTTGTTAAGAATCTTTGCATTGGGACTGGGGAGATAGCTCAGTTGGTAGAGTGTTTGCCTTGTAAGCACAAGGCCCTGGGTTCGATCCCCAGCACCCAAGGAAAAAAAAAAAAAATCTTTGCATCTATATTCAGCACCACATGCAAATAAATGAAATAAGGAAAGGTCTATCAACTTTTAAAAAATATTTTAAAAAATACAAAAATAAAAAGGATGGGGAATCCTTGGTACAAAAAAAAAATTAATAATAAAGACATATGACCTAGGGGGGAGCAAATTAATTTCAATTAGCTAAAACTGAAACTAAAAATTGAGTAAATTTACTCAGATGATCTACCAGACCTTCACTGGGCCAGTTCCCCTTCCACTGTCAGTCCCCAACACTGAACATAGTTCATGTTTGTCCTCCCTCATAGCCAGAGGGAGAGGTTCCTAATGGATCTGTGAAGGCTACACCACTATAGGAGCTCAGTGCCCTCAGGCATTTTGCCTCTGCCTCCCAAACTCCGATGACTGCATGCATTTAAGGCAGGTCTTGAGGTTTCTCAGGTCTCCTTTCTTGCTTCAGGCTCTTTTAGTAGGCTGTACTCAGGTAACTGACCTAATCCTCACCCTCTGAGCCTACATTGCCTGTTTCAGAAACTCCCTTCTGCTCCCTCCAGTCTCCCCTCCTGTAACATATGCTTCCAACACTTTCTTTCAAGACCATACCCCAATGCTAATCAAGTCAAGGATTTCCTTTAACAGCTGGGGTTATGCCTGGCATTCCTATAGCCTTTGGTTCACACCCTTTAATGGCACTTACCATACATTGCTTGGCACTGTAGTGACTTAGGAAAGATTTAGATTAGATTGTAGGAGGTGGTAACTGGGTATGTTTTTTTCTTTCTGCTTAAATTTTTATTTTATTTATTTATTTATTTATTTATTTTTGATACTAGGGATTGAACCTAGGGGTGCTTTACCACTGAGTTACAACCCCAGCCAGGAATTGGGTCTTCTTTGTCTTTTCTTTGATGGCAGGAACTGCTAGACAAGTGAATGGAGACCCACTTGTGCCACCTATGCATAGCCTTTCTTTTCTCTCTAAGGAGAGGACTGTACATTTATGTGTGTAGTATTGAGTGGAAAACATAGTGATTAGGACATTGTATCTTGTTACAGGAATAAATTAAGATGGCTATGTGATGAACTCACACATGCGTGTAGTATGCTACATGAGGGGCACTAACACTCCACTCTGACCTAATGAATAGAGTTTTATAGAAATCTTTGCTAAAAGTAGAAAGTTAATACATAAGAGCTTTGAGAAAGATGAGAACATTTGAAAAGTGGCCTGTTTTTTCTGCCTTTCTTCATATTGATGTATTTGGGTTGCTCTGGCATTTCTTGGTCTTTCTGTTTTCAGACTAACCTGATGAGTCTTACTGTAATTCTAAATAGGGAACTCACTCTGTTGTTCTGATGTGGTGGATGCTGGCCCAAGAATTTATGCACATGCTTGGCAATATTTCCTGTGAACACTCATGTGAGTTCATGCCTGATCTCTACTTCTACAGAGATCCCAAAGTGACTGAAAAGGAACAGGCTGCTGCTGCTGCTGAAAAAGTGACCACGGAGGAATTTCAGGGCGAATGGATTGCTCCAGTTTCTGAGTTCACTGCTACTCAACCTGAGGTGGCAGACTGGTCTGAAAGCATGCAAGTACCCTTTGTGCTTATCTCGCAGTTCCCTGCTGAAGACTGAAGCGCCCAGTCAGTCATTGAAGACTGCTCTGCAGTTACCACTACTCAGGACACTGAGTGGGTATGAACAACTCGAACGATCTGGAGCTGTTTTTTCTAGACACTTATGCAAAACGAAAATTAAACACCAGTTTCTTAAAAAAGAAGATGCCTGGGCACCTCAGGTAGAGAACACATCTGGATTGCCCCTTTGTGGCGACTTGTCTCCCTGACCAGGCAAGTATCTGCGTGTAGAGTACTGAATTCTGCCCCGGGCTCGAGGATTCTGGCGTCCAGACTGAGAGTATTATTAATGACTATAGCCCACATCGTGGAGTCTCAATGCAGCTGGGACTTGCGATCTCACGTTTGGTATGCTAAAGAGTTGCCTACGGGTCTCCAGCTGAAAAAGGAATGGCATGAAGTGAAAATCCGAACACCTAGTTCCAGTGCTTCTTCAGCGTTTATTTAGGACCGGGATAACTCCGCAGTCCGGGATGGAGTGCCTGAGAGGTCGAGGGTCATGCTCTAAGACTCTTTGAGATCGCCAGGCTGGACAGGGCCCCGGAGACCTTAGCGGGCGCCCTTCTGAGGAAAGGGTGCTTGATTGCTACACAGCGGTCGGGCACAGGTTTCGCCTGCAGGGCGGAGGAAGTGGCAGCCACTTCTTATCGCACGCCTTTTTCAGTCTTCTTCTGGGCTCCGCCGCGCGCGGGTGGGAGAGAGGCGGCGCGTGGGGGCGGGGAGAAATGGCCAAAATTAATCGCGCTCGAGGCCGCGACCTGAAGTGGGGCGGGCACGCGCACGGGCATGCGTGCGTGCGTGGGATCGGCCCATAGCACGCCGTGCGCGGGGCGGATGTCCGGGCCGGCTGGGCCGGGGTGGCGGGCGAGATGGCGGAAGGCCGAGGCTGCTGTGAGCGACCGGATGTAGAGACCCAGAAGTCTGAGCTCGGGGCTTTGTTGAGGACCACGCTCCAACGGGGGGCGCAATGGTGAGCATCCGGCCCACCGTTCTGTCGCGCAGATCCTGGGGCCTCATCTCTGGCTCTCACGCCAGACCCCTTTTTCTTCACTTGGGTAGGGGCCGGACAGGGGGCGGTGTCTGGTGACCCTGAGTGGCCCAATACAGGGTCTTAAGGAGAAGAACTCTGCGGTCAGCTGAGGTCAGCACGGGAGGTGCTCGGTGTTGTCCTGACCCATTCGTAGCTCCAGGAACCTGGCTAACCGGGGCAAGGGATGTAGGGTGTGGAAAAAGGGGAGTGCTCGCGGGAACCCTGAGTGTGGGAAAGCCCTTTACCATGGAAGAGTAACTGTGTGACCTTGGGCGAGGGTGTCCATACCTCACACATTTCTGTACCTTACAACTAAAACAAGGGTAGCAATTTGTGACTGTCTCAGTGGGTCGAGACTGAAATCAGAAGTAGAAACTTTGTAACTTGTAGATTGCCGAACACATGTCAAGGTCAGAAACTGAACAAATATCTGAAGGGCCCAGATTATTTTGGAAGCAAACGTCAAAAATGATTTAAGGAGTGGGAGAGGAGGGTATCATGGATTCTGGAGCAAGATAGGTCAAAAGTCAAAGATGTAGAAGAACACGGACGCTTTTTAAAAAAAAAATTACTGGGGATTGAACCAAGGCACTCATTATTGAGCTACATCTCCAGTCTTTTTTTTTTTTTTTTTTTTGATACCTGGGATTGAACCCAGGGCCCTTAACTACTGAGTCACATCACTAGTCCGCCCCTCCCCCCCCTTTTTAAAAAATTTTTTAATTTTGGGACAGGGTCTTGCTAAATTACTGAGGCTGGCTTTGAATTTGTGATCCTCTGCCACAGCCTTCCAGGCCACAGGATTATAGATGTGTGCCACCATGCTGGGCTTCTGCAATCCTTTTAAATTTTTATTTTGAGACAGGTCTTGGTAAGTTGCCCAGGCTATCCTAGAATTTGGGACCCTCCTGTCTATGCTTCCAGATTTGCTGGAATTACAGGCCTGTGCCATGGGGCCTGGCTGATGAGACTTACTAATAGATGTTTAGTAGAAGACACAGTACTTTTCAGTAGTGGAGGGATTCCCAGGTGATGTTACTAAGTGGAAGTAGAAAACTAGGGCTAGGCTTTACATTGAATATGATTGAAAATCATTCTTTTTTGGCACTTGCGATCGAATCCAAGGGCACTTTGTCACTGAGCTACCTTTCCCAGCTCTTTTTATTTATTATTTTGAGACAAGGTCTTGCTAAGTTACTGAGGCTGACTTAGAACTTGTGATCCTCCTGCCTCAGCTTCCCATGTAACTGGGATTACAGGCAGGGGCCACTGGGCCTAACTCATTCTAAGAAACCATTGTGGTGTTGATCTGTTGAGCAAGAGTTGAAGCAGGGAAGAGAACCATTGTGGTGAGGAGGTGTTCAGGTATAGCTTTATGATGTTTATCTTGAACTTCCCAAATTGTGAAAGGCAAGGCATGCACAGGTACCTTTGAAGTTGTTCTGCAAAGTATGACACAAATAATATTCAGAAGGAGCACTTGTGCAGGCATTTGTCCATGCTAGGCAAACGTTCTACCATTGAACTGTATCTCCAGCCCAAAAGATGTCTACGATAGATTAAAATCAGTGGGTGTGATGGTGCAAACCTGTACTCCTAGCAACTTGGGAGTCTGAGGCAGGAGAATCCCAAGTTCAAGGACAACCTCCACAATTTTAGTGAGAACTTTTCTCAAAAAATAAAAAGACGAGATGTGGCTCACTGGTAGAGTGCTCCTGGATTCAGTCCCCAGTACAGCAAAACAAAAAACAAAGATGCATTAAAATCATACAGTAGGAGTGTATTGCTTAAGGAATTTGAAGGAAAACAGCATTTTAGAGATTTGGATGTATTTAAGGATCCTTGTTTCTTCTGGGAAGCTGTCTAATCTCCTCTGACATATGTTCATAAAATTTGAAGGACTCACTAATATAACTGCTTTGTTTCCCCAGAGATGTTTCCCCCTCCTTCTGTCTTAATTATAAAATAGCATAGTGATACTTGTTTTTTTCTTTCTTTTTTTTTTTTTTTTGGCAGTGCTGGGGATTGAACCCAGGGCCTTGTGCTTGCGAGGCAGGCACTCTACCAACTGAGCTATATCCCCAGCCCAATACTTGTAAAATATAATCAGATTTACTTATATTTAAGTATAGAAAACAACGTAAAGTACAACTTACGCTTTTTTTTTTTTTTTTTTTTTTTTTGGTGGTACTGGGATTGAACCCAGGGTTGCTTAACCACTGAGCCACATCCGCACCCTTTTTGTTTTTATTTTTTTAATTTATTTATTTATTTTTTTGGTACTGGGGATTGAACTCAGGGCACTTGAACACTTGAGCCACATCCCTAGCCCTATTTTGTATTTTATTTGGAGACAGAATCTCACTTTTTTGCCAGTGCTGGCTTTGAATTCGTGATCCTCCTGGCTCAACCTCCCAAGCTGCTGGGATTATAGGTGTGAGCCACTGTGCCCAGCTTATTTTTTAAAAAATTTTGACAGAGGGTCTCACTGAGTTGCTTAGGGCCTCACTATATTGCTGAGGCTGGCTTTGAACTCATGAGCTTCCTGCCTTAGGCTCCTGAGCTGATGGGATTCTAGGTGTGTGTCATTGCGCCCAGCCACAAGTGTGATTTTTAGTGGTGATTATGTATTCCCCAATGTGGAAAGACCATATAAAAGATTAAGGGGGTGTTGGGGTTGTGGCTCAGTGGCAGAGCACTCGCCTAGCATGTGTGAGGCACTGGGTTCAATTCTCAGCATCAAATATAAATAAATAAAAATAAAGGTTCATCAACAACTTAAAAAAACAAAAAAGATTAAGGGGACCAGGTGCAGTGGTGTACACCTACAATCACAGCCTCTCAGGAGCTTAAGGCTGGAGTATTGCAAGTTCGAGGTCAATCTTAGCAACTCAGCGAACTTCTAAGCAACTTAATGAGCCCCTGTCTCAAAATAAAACATAAAGGTCTGGATATATAGCCCAGTGGTAAAGTACTTCTATGTTTAATCCCTGGTTCCAAAAAAAAAAAAAAACAATAGATTAAGGATGATTGGGGCTCGGTAGTAGAATGCTTACCTAGCGTGTGAGGGGGCCCACACCCTGTACCCCCCACACACACACACATTAAGGGAACAGTTGCAGAAACTTGTAACCTTAGTTTTTTTGCTATAGTAAGTTTTTCTTTTTTTCTAGGTATCTTATTGACAGCAGGTGGTTCAAGCAATGGAAGAAGTACGTGGGCTTCGATAGCTGGGATATGTACAATGTGGGTGAACATAACCTGTTTCCTGGACCTATAGATAACTCAGGACTCTTTTCAGGTGCAGTATCCTTTTGCCTTCTAGCTAAATGTACACCTGGGCAGTTGCCTGTGATCATGTGTATCTGTAACATAGGCATTGTGAATCTGACTTTCCTAATGTGAGGAGATAGAAACAAGCGTCCTCAGTTGTGTCTATAGCAGGAGCTTTTGCAGATCCTTAGGAGAAGTAAAACTGTTCTCTTCTAATTTAAACCAGGTTAAACTAGGTGCTTTACCACTGATCTGCATCCCCAGCCCCCCCCCTTTTAAAAATTTGTTTTAGTTGTAGTGGACACAATACCATTATTATAATTATTATTTTTTATGTGGTGCTGAGGATGGAAACCATGGCTTCAATGCTTTACCACTGAGCTATAACCCCAGCCCTTTTTGTTTTTCCTTTTTAGACAGGGTCTCACTAAGTTGCTTAGGTCCTCACTAAGTTGCTGAGGCTGACCTTGAACTCATGATCCTCTAGTCTCAGCCTCTTGAACTGCTGTGATTATAGGCTTGCATCATGATGCCTGGCTAAATTAACTATTTCTAACAAGAGCATGCTTTTAACATTTTAATTTTTTTCTCTCTTTGTAAATTCTACTGAAGGTTTCAGATTTTAGATTAGTATATGCAAAACAAAGAAATAGTCTATCATTTTGAAATTGCATCTGAAATTTGAAATTTGGGAACCAAAATTTTTGTTTTTGGTGCTGGGGATAGAACTTAGGCTCCTGCACACATGCTAACTTAGTGTTCTAATTCTGATTTACATATCCAGCCTGAGGAACCACAATTTTTTGTGTTATCTTTGAAGTGGAACAAAGTATAGACCTATTGAAGATTGTCAAACATTCCTGTGATGGCTTTGTCATAGAATTAGCGCGAGGAGACGGGGAAAGTCAGTAGACAGTTATATAGCCACAGTCAGCTCCCACTGGGAACTGTGGCAAAGGTGATGTGTGTCATATTAGAACTTGGCTTACATCTGTAGATGCATGGGGATAACAGTTATTTTTTCTCAGGTTTTGTTTTGCTGACTTTAAACTTCTTTGTGGGCAGGTGATCTGTCACCTCTGTCCAAAATCAGGGCAGAAAGAAGGCAGTCTCACACTCAAAAGAGTGAGACCCAATCTATATATACTTAACGTGGATGTTGGTTAAAATGAACAGTGCTTGAGCTCATATTTTCTTTTAGGCAAGATCTAAATTACATTAACAGTGTTATTTGCTTTGTTTTTTTTTTCCCCCCAGATGGCTGTTAAATTTATTTGCTTGATCAATAATGGTACTGGCAAAGATTAGTTAACCAATGCTGAGACAGTTGTAATGAAACACTAATTTTAAAAATCCATGACACCTTTATAGAAATTAGAGTTCATACAAATGAAAGCCTTCAGTATTGCCAGCAAATACAAAATGAATGTAATGTGTCAGACAAAACAGCAAGAAGCCTTTTATACAATAATATTTGACACCTGACACGACCATATTTTCAGTCACCATAATATCTTTTCTCTCCAGATTTAAGAATACAACTTTTTTTTCATACAAAAATCAGTAATAGCTAAGAAGTCACAACAGTGCAATAGGTAGAGAATAAAACACCACATCAAACAGGTGCTGGAAATAAATACCAACCAGGAAGAAGACAGGGCCTCCAGTGGGTGGTATGGGGTTTGTTTGCAGAGCCATGAGGCTGGCCTCTCAGGGTGCTGTGCATCTGCCTTAGGAACCTGGCCTCCCAGAAGCCTCAGAGCAGCTATCTGATCTGATGGACTAGAAGCAGCTTTTTTTCTTGATGTAGGTCAGATGGTGGCACTATACCATGAACTTGCCCTAAGGAATTATTGCATTCATTATGTTAATACTGTTTCATTTCCCTTTTTTTTTTTGGTATTGGGGATTGAACCCAGTGGTGCTCTACCATTGAGCTACATCCCTAGATTTTAATTGTTCTTTTACTTTGAGACAGGGTCTTGCTAAGTTATCAAGGCTGACCTGTGATCCTTCTGCCTCAACTTCCTGAGTTACTGGGATTACAGGCATGTGCCACTGCTCCTGGCCCTCGTTTTATTTAGAAAAAGAGAAATCTTTGTTTTTATTTTTGATAATGTTTTTCTAGGTTTGTTTATTTATTTATTTGGTACTGGGGGTTCAACTCAGGGGTGCTTTACCTCTGAGTTAAGTCCCTAGCCCTTTTAAAAAAAATATTTCTTAGTTGTTGATGGATCTTTATTTTATTCATTTAATTATACGTGGTACTGAGAATCAAACCCAGTGCCTCACACTTGTGAGGCAAGCGCTCTACCACTGAACCACAACCCCAACCCAAACCTTTTTATTTTTTTGAGACAGGGTCTCACTAAGTTGCTTAGGGCCTTGCTAAGTTGCTGAGACTGGCCTTGAATGTGTAATCCTCTTTCTCAACTTCCTGAGTCACTGGGTTTACAGGTGTGTGCCACCACACCTCACTACTTATTTTTAATTTATTTTTTTATTGGTGCGATGTAATTATACGTAATAGGGGGATTCATTATACCATATTCATATGTGCATATAAACATAATTTGCTCAGTCTCCTCCAGCACCCTTTCCCTCCCTCCCTCTCCTTAAAAAGGATAATCCTTTTTGTTGTTGTTGTTGTTGTTGTACTGGGAACTGAGCTCAGGGCCTTGAGCATGCCAGACTACTTAGCACTGTATTACTGAGCTACATCCTCAGCTCTAAAAAGAATTCTTAAGGGCAGGCATTCCTTTTATGGTTCCGAATTTTATATCACTAAACCTTGATTTGAAATGTTAATCTTTATGGCTGGGAAATGAAAAGCACATTCTGTTAGGCTGTGGACGTTGACAATGCAGAAATTACTGATTTCTGTTGAATGAAATTCAACCCCTTAGTTCCTAAGCTCTCAGTTAGTCATCTGCCTGGCTGCCTTTTACCTGTGGTCATAGAAGTGGCCTGGAAGAGACTCTTAAAAGCGTGGGAAGCAGGGAGAACATATTCTTGCTGGTGTTGTCTGCATAGTTCTCCTTTCATTTCCACCTTTGTCCCTACTTTATATCAAATGGAATTCCTGTGCTATACTAATCTGTGCTCTTATTTTCCTCTATTTGCCTGTTAACAGAAATCTGTAGAGGGTAAATCCTCATTTTACAATCTCTGTGTTTCTGGGTGCAGTGGTGCATGCTATGATCTCAGTTGCTAAGGAGGCTGAGGCAAGAGGATTGCAAGTTCAAAGCCAGCTCAGCAATTTATAAAGGCCTTAAGCAACTTAGCAAGACCCTGTCTCAAATTAAAAAATAAAAAAAGAGCTGGGGATGTGGCTCAGTAGTTAAGTGTTCCTGGGTTCAATCCCTGGTACCAAAAAAAGAAAAGAAAAGAAAAGAAAAAAACCCTCTGTGTTGCCTGGCAATGGTATGCATCTGTAATCCCAGGCTGAGGTAGGAAAGTTCAGGGTTCCAAACATTTTTTTCTTTTGGTACTGGGAACTAAAACCAGGGGTGCTTTACCACTAGCTATATCCCCAGACCTTTTAATTCTTTTCTTTTGAGACAGGGTTTTGCTGAGTTTCTGATGCTGCCTTGAATCAGTGATCCTCCTGCCTCAGCCTCCTTAGTTGCTGGGATTACAGACATGAGCTACCACAACCAGTGAGACTGTATCTTTAGATAAAAAATTCAGAAAAAGGACTGGAGATGTGAAGTGCCCCTGGGTTTAGTTTCCAGTACCTCAAAAACAAAACAAAAAGATCTTGGTGTGTTTTTTAACATTATGTCCTCATACTGATCCAGTTTTGAGTAAAAATAGTGACCTACATTGAAAATGCCAGGTAAATTTCTCTGCTTGCCAAATATTGTCATAAGAATGACATGTTTGGGGGATGGAGCTATATAGTTCAGTCGCAGAGTGTGTGCTTGAGGTTCTGGGCTCAGTCTCTACCACCACATACATGCTCTCTCACAAAATAATGACATATTTGGGAAAGTTGTCACTGAGTTAGAGGGGAAAGCCTTATAGAACTGATGTACTTGGAGTTGAGGAGACTGAAAGCTGTTGGTTTCTTCCCTGTTTTTAAGGTTTCTACTGACTATTTGGCACAGTATGTGTGGCCAGATCTGCGTGGTGCTTAGTATTAGAGACTAGTCATATCCCTTTAAGTAACCTTTTTTGAGTTTAAATTTTAGTAATTAGAGAAAAGTTTGTTTAGTGTCAATTTTTGTGAGTGTGTGTGTGTGTGTGTGTACTGGGTATTGAATCCAGGGGTACTCTATCACTAAGCTACATACCCAGCTTTTTTTTTTTTAGCTGGCCTTGAATTTGCAATCCTCCTGCCTTAGCCTCTCACATGAAATGATATCTTGCAGTGTTGCTCAGAATTGTATTTGATTCCTGGACTCAACCAGTGCTCCTGCCTCAGCTTCCTAAGAGCTGAGATTTCAAGTGTGCATCACCTCACACCACTGGTTTTGTTTCGTTTTAGGTACTGGGATAGAACCCAGATTTGTTCTACCATGGAGCTCCATCCCCAACCCCTTTTATTTTTTTTTTTTAATTTTTTTTTGTTGTGGGAGGTGCTCACACAGGAACCCAGAGATACTTAACCACTGAACCCCATTCCCTGCCCTTTTTAATTTTATTTAGAGACAAGGTCTTGCTTAGTTGCTTAGGGTCTGACTAAGTTGCTGAGGCTGAATTTGAACTCATGGCCCTCCTGCCTCTGCCTTCTGAGACACTGGGATTACAGGTATGCACCATTGTGCCTGGCCCCTTTTATTTTTTATTTTGGGACATAGTCTTGCTAAAATACCTAGGCTGTTCTTAAACTTGGACTCCTGCCTTAGCCTTTTTTTTTTTCTTTTCTTTTTTTCTGGTACTGGGGATTGAATTTAGGGGTGCTTAACCACTGAGCCATATCCCCAGCCCTTTTTATATTGTATTTTCAGACAGGGTCTTGCTAAGTTATTTAGGTCCTCACTAAGTTGCTGAGGCTGGCTTTGAACTCATGGTCCTCCTACTTCAGCCTCCCAAGTCACTGGGATTACTGAGTGCCACTGCACGTGACCTGCCTTGGCTTTTTGAGTAGCTAAGATTGTAGGCATTACAGGCACGTCCCATTGCAACTTCTGTTGTTTGTAGAGTGGGTGTTGATGGGCACAGACTTGACAGGGAGCATCCTTGGAAGGTGATCCATCTTCCCTATGTCCTTTCTTGAGAGAGTGTTTCAGACTATGGATGTCCAGCCTTGAAGCCCAGGAATGTTGCCTTTCTGTTACAGGTGTAAAATGTTTGTCTAATATGTTAAATACATTCTCTTTCCATTCCACAGACCATCCATCTAAGCTATGACTTGGAGTGTTTAAAACCAAGAATGTAGCCAATGTGGTGGTGCATGCCTAGAGACCTGTTACGCTAAGGCAAGAGGATCTCAAGTTCAAAGTCAGCCTCAACAACTTAGCAGTGCTGTCTCAAAATAAAAAGGGCAAGGCAATCCTGGTACCAAAAATAAATAAATAAAAGGGTCTGGGGATATGGTTTAAAGTTCCCCTGATTTCAATACCCAGTACCAAAAACAAAAAAAAGAAAAAACACCCTGACAATGCCTAGGGGCTGTGGAGGTATAGTGTAGGTCAGTGGTAGGGTGCTTGCCTAATATGCACAAAGCCCTGGATTCGATACCCAGCACCACAGAAAAAGAAAATAGGTCTGCGGATATGGATCAGTGGTAGTGAGTGCTTACCTAGCATGTGTGAGATCTGGGTTCACTCTACAGCACTGGTAGAGTGGGGAAGCAAAAGTACTAATTGAGTCTTGGTGAAATAAATGTAACTTCAGTTTCTTTTTTTTGGGGGGTGAGGTGGGGATGGTACTCGGGATTGAATCAGGGCTTCACACATGCTAAGCAAGTATTTACCACTGAGCCACATCTCCATCCTTTCAGGGAAGATGATATCTGACTTTAATATGGTATCACTGAGACTTATGATAAATAAATACTTATAATTAATCATTTTAGTTTTGGAATCCTAATACATTTTGGAAATTTTCTTTTATCCTTTTTTTTTTTTCTTTTCTTTCTTTTTCCTTGAGATGGAGCCCTCCTGTGTTGCCCAGGGTAGCTTTGAATTCCTTAGCTTAAGTGATCCTCCTGGCTTCAGCCTCCCATGCATCTGGTTCTACAGATGTACACCACTGCATCCAACTTTCTTTTCCCTCTAATTATAGAAAAAAATAAAATCATTCATAAAATATTCAGAAAACTTGATTAAAGACAAAAAGGAGGCAGGTCTCTGTGGCCTGTGATAGAATTTTAGAATTTTGTAGTTGGTAATACTTTTCCTTTTATTTTTTTCAATAATTATTTACTTATTTTTATATGGTGCTAAGAATTGAACCCAGTACCTCACATATACTAGGCAAATGCTCCACCACTGAGCTACAGTCCCAGCCCAATACTTTTCCTTGTTTCTTGAAAAATACAGAAGAGTTGTATAAAACAAGTTGGATGTGGTGTCATATGCCTGTAATCCTAGTGGCTCAGGAGCCTGAGGCAGGAAGATTGGAAGTTCAAGGTCATCCTGGGACATTAGGTACACTCTGTCTCAAAATTAATAAAGGTGCAGGGTGTGGTGACAGAAGCCTGTAATTTCAGCAACTCAGGAGGCTGTGACAGGAGGATTGCAATTTCTAGGCCAGCCTCAGTAACTTAGCCAGACCTTGTCTCAAAACAAAAAATAAAAGGCTATGGATGTGGCTCAGTGGTAACTGCCCCGGGGTTCAATCCCTGGAATGCAAAAAATAAATAAATAAATGCTAGCGATGTTGTTCAGTGGCTGCATAACATGTGCGAAGCCCTGGATTTAATCTCTAGTACTGACTTAAAAAAAAAAAAAATTAGTCTAACTGGGGAGAACAATGAGTTATATGTGTTTTTCTTTTTCAGATCCTGAGAGTCAGACCTTGAAAGAACACTTAATTGATGAACTGGACTATGTCTTGGTCCCAACTGAGGCCTGGAATAAATTAATAAATTGGTATGGCTGTGTGGAGGGCCAACAACCTATTGTCAGAAAAGTGAGTATATGAATTGTCGTACTTGCTAATCAGTATCTGCAGGTGCTCCCTGAGGGATACCAAATATTGTGTTGATTTCTTAGGAAAATGAACATACCTAAGAGGTTGAATGGAGGTTTCTGGTTCTTCTTACAGAATTATGGTTGTGAGTGGTAGTGAATGAGAGTGTTCACCTTGTATGTTACAGTGAGTGGCCTCTAAACATCAGAGCTGTCTAGTGGGATGTGTCCAATGGTGCTATGAGAACACTTTCTGGAAGACTATGAAAGTTCACTTCAGCAATATGAACTTAGAGTAATATACTGCTTCCTGTTTATCTTAAAATCTTTCTGATGTATCTCAGTGGTAGAACACTTGGTACCCCAGTGCCCCAGTACCACAGAAAACCAACCCAGCAAAAGCAAAACAAAAACCTACCTTCCTTTTTTATTTCCTTTGTTTTGTTTGTGGTACTAGGGATTGAACCAGGGCCTTGTGCATGCTAGGCAAGTGCTCTACCACTGAACCACATCCCCAGCTTGCTTGCTTGTTTTTTTGTTTTTTTTTTTTTCCCCCTCTCTCTCCATACTGGGGGATTGAACCCAGGGGCTCTATACAACTAAATTATATGCCTAGCTCTTTTTTAATTTTATTTTTGTATTTATTTATTTTTTTGGTACTGGCCTTGAGCCTGGGGCTTTCAACCACTGAGCTACATCCTCAGCCCTTTTTATTTTTTATTTTGAGACAGGGTCTCACTGAGTTTCTTAGGGCCTGGCTAAGTTGCTGAGGCTGGTCTCAAATTTGTGATCCTCCTGATTACAGTCAGGTGCCACCACAACTTATTAATCACCGTCTTACTTATTTGTTCAGAATGGCCTCTAATTTATGATCCTCCTACCTTACTTAGCCTCCTTAGTCACTGGGATTATAGGTGTAAAACACCACCTTTCTTTCTTCCTTTTTTGATTTTGTTCCAGGGACTGAAGCTAGGGGGCTTTGACCACTGATCTTCATCCCCAGCCCTTTGTTATGTTTTTTAGAGACTGTGTCTCGCTGAGTTGCTTAGGGCCTTGCCAGATTACTGAGGATGATTTTGAACTATTGATCCTCCTGTCTCAGCCTCCCGAGCTCCTGGGATTTCAGGCGTGGGCCACCATGCCTGGTAAAATACCACCTTTCAAATATCACATGCTTCAGTCTTTGGCCACACAGTTGAGTAATTTAAAAATCAGGCATTTATACCCAGAGAATTTTAACCTCTTGAGGGAAGGTAAACCCTGGGGCAGAAACCCAGATCGTTAGCACCTCTGGTAGATAAATCTTATGAGAAGAACACCACCCTGTCTCCCATAGTTGTTTTCTTGTCCTGTCTGTGGGGAAATCACGAGAGCTTACATGTCTGCTGATATTTAGGGACTAGGTAAAATTCTTACTCTTTTGGGTAGTATGCTTAGCTAAGTAGTAAAGAGTTGCTGTCCTGGTACAGTATTTCTTTTTTTCCTGATATAGTGTATCTAAAAGTCATTTAGGGCAATAACTATTTTTTTTCTCTAACTTGAACTCTTGCAAGGGTTAGGGATCAAAAAGTTAGGGGCATGCTAACCTACTATAGATGTTCCCAAATGCCAGTAGTATTGCAGTGTGAGGACTCTGCCAAGAGCTTTACCTATATATTCTCTAGTCACTAATTTGACAGACCCTCCAAGAAAGAAAACAGCATTATGATCCCACCTAAAGGTGAAAATGACTTCCCTTATGTGCAATGTCTGGCTTTAATGCACAAGTGTGGCTCTGAATTGACGAGTTAATTAGCTCTGTTCTTTTTTTCTTCTATTATGTTACTGGGATTAGACCCATAAACCTCACGCATAGTAGGAAAGTGTTCTACCACTGATCTACATCTCCAGCCCTTTAGCCCTTTTTATTTTTGTTTTGTTTTTTTGGTACTGGAGATTTAACCCAGGGGCGCTTTACAAAACACAGCTATGTCTCCAGCCCTTTTTGTTTCTTATTCTGAGATAGGGTCTCAACTGTTGCTTAGGGCCTTGCCTGCGCTAGGCAAGTGTCCTGCCATTGAACTAAATCCCCAACCCCAGCCCTTTTTACTTTTAAAAATTTGTTATTTTGCAGAACTGGGGATTGAGCCTAGAGCCTTTTACTTAGTAGGCAAAGGAAAGCACTGAGGAAGTTCCCAGCCCCTTTTGTTTATCTAAAATCTTGACACAGGGTCTTAGTAAGTTGCCCAGGCTAGCCTTGAATTTGTAATGCTCCTGCCTCAGTTTCCCAAGTTGCTGGGGTTATAGGTTGCATCACTAAACCCAGCCCTCCCCCAACCCCAGCCACTTTTTTTTTTTTCCCCTGAGACAGGGTCTTGCTAAATTGTCCAGGCTGGCTTTATATTTTTAAAAATTTTTTAGTCCATGGTGCTGGAAATTGAACCCAGGGTCTCAAACATGTTAGGCATTTGCTCTATAACTGAGCTATAACCCTAGCTCAGAATTACACATCAGGCACGTATTTTAAGGAGAATGAGTTTGCAATGATTTTTTTCTGTGCAAAGTTGCCCTCCTGAGACCTGCCTGGAAGTCTTGATGTGGCATTAAATCCAGTTAGTCCTAATGAGTGGAAAAAATTTAAATTCCTGAGACAGATGCTGATGGCTTTAAAAATTTGTACCTATAGAAGAAAAAGTCTGGGCTGGGGAGATAGTTCAGCTGGTAGAGTGCTTGCCTTGTAAGCACAAGGCCCTGAGTTGATCCCCAGTACCTCAAAAAAAAAAAAAAGAAGAAGAAGAAGAAAAAGTCTGTACTTTTGATCTCTGATCTTTGATATTTGATTACTGAAGGAAATTGATTGATGACTTTTCAGTGTCTGCCTTATGCTCTTATGGAGACATGTTCCTTCCAGTACTGCTCAGTTTTAGAATCGTTGCTCCTTCACCCCTGCCTCTTGTTTACAGGTTGTGGAGCATGGCCTGTTTGTCAAGCACTGCAAAGTGGAGGTGTATTTGTTGGAACTGAAGCTCTGTGAGAACAGCGACCCCACAAATGTGCTGAGTTGCCATTTCAGCAAAGCAGACACCATTGGTGAGCAGTTGGGCTGGGGTCCTAGGAATCTGGGAATAGAGTGCAGGTTATTGTGGCTAATAGAAGGGGAAATGAGGTGCTTCTTCAGATCTGTGTCCAGATTATCTCAGGCCAGTCCTGACCTGGGAGCCTATTGCCCAGGAGATTCTTTTTTCCTTTTCCTTTTTTCTTCTTCTTTTTTTGATACTAGGGATTGAACTCAGGGTGTTTAACCACTGAACCATATCCCCCAACACTTTTTATTTTTTGTCACAGGGTCTTGCTAAGTTGCTTAGGGCCTGGCTAAGTTGCTGAGACTGGCTTTGAACTTGTGATCCTCCTGCCTCAACCTCCCAAATTGCTGGGATTACAGGCTTGTGCCACCACGGCTGGCTCAGGAGATTCATTTTTTTTGTACTGGGGAGTGAATCCAGGGGCACTTAACCACTGAGCCACATCCCCAGCCATTTTTTATATTTTATTTAGACACAGGTTCTCACTAAGTTGCTTAGGCCTTGCTAAATTGTTGAGACTGGCTTTGAACTCATGATCCTCCTGCCTCAGCCTCCCAAACTGCTGGATTATAGATGTGGGCTGCCATGCCTGGCTCTCGGAGATTCTTGTAAAGCCAAGCCTGGGACTCATGTTTTATAGAATACTGAGCTCATTTGTCATATGGGAATAAAGATGAAGAAATACAAAGTCAGAGAAGTTAAACATAACTTATTAAAAAAAATCTCAGCAAGGGGCTGGAGGTGTAACTGAGTGGTAGTAATGTGTTCAAGGCTCTAGATTTAATCCGTAGCACCAAAAAATGTGTGTTTATGTGCATTATATATGTACACACATACACACCCCCATCCATCATAGCAGTCTCAGCAAGAAAGTGGCAGAGCTAGCTTTGGAACCATATTTGTTTTAACTCCAAAGAGAAGTCTTGTTAATTTTTTAATTTAAAAAAAAAAACGATATTGGGACTGGAGTTGTGGCTCAGTGGTAGAGCACTCGCCTAGCAGGCGTGAGGCCCTGGGTTTGATCCTCAGCACCACATAAAAGTAAAATAAAGGTATTGTGTCCACCTACAACTAATACATATATAAAACTTTTTTAAAAAGTTATTATTACTTTTTTTTTTGGTACAACTGAATCATATCTCTGAACCTTTTTATTTTGAGATATTTTGAGACAGTGTCTTGCTCATTTGCCAAGACTGGTCCCTAACTTGCAGTCCTCTGCTTACTGCTTCCCATGTAGCTGGGATTGTAGGTGTGCTTACTGTGCCTGGCTTCACTTTTTTTTTCCCCTTGGTTCTGGGGAATGATCCCAGTGTCTCATGCATGCTAAGCTAGTGCTCTATCACTCAGCCACACTACCACAGCACTGCTTTTTTACCTTTTATTTTTGCCATACCGGAGATTGAACCTAGGGGCACTTTACCACTGAGCTATATCCCCAGCCCTTTTTATTTTGAGACAGGGTCTAGTGCAGTTGCCTGGTCTGGGCTTGAACTTGTGATCCTCCTGCCTCAACCTCCTGCATGCTGGCATTACAGGCATGTGCCACCATGCCCAACTCTTTCTCACTTTCTTTTATTTTTTAATTCAATTTATTTTATTTATTTTTTTGATACTGGAGATTGAACTCAGGGGCACTCAACCACTAAGCCACATCCTCACACCTATTTTGTATTTTATTTAGAGACAGGGTCTCACTGAGTTGCTTACTGTTGCTGAGGCTGGCTTTGAACTATTGATCCTCATGCCTCAGCCTCCTCAGCTGTTGGGATCATAGGCATGTGCCACTGTGCTTGGCCTGTTTCCCACTTTCTCTGTTGTCTGTATTAGAAATAAGACCTAAATTATCAGAGAAATCTATGGAAAGTTTCTAGTATGAGTGCAAGAGGAGTTCCTCAGGAGTCACCAGAGGGCTGATGTCTGTCAGAACTTTTGAAACTACATGGGAGTATCTGAAAAGGAAAGAGGATGAGCATTTGTTTGCCTTGGCTGTCTTTAGCCTTGTATCAGTAGAAAGCTCTGAGTAATGTTTCTACACCCTAGCAACCATCGAGAAGGAGATGCGGAAGCTGTTCAACATCCCTGCGGAGCGTGAAACACGGCTCTGGAACAAATACATGAGCAACACCTACGAGCAGTTGAGCAAACTAGACAACACTATCCAAGATGCTGGGCTCTACCAGGGTCAGGTAGGAGGGCCCAGGCCATGCTCAAACAGGCAGCTCTGTTTAGGGTATTTGGCCAGAAAGCTTCTGGCTATAAGCTTGTCAGAAGTGGGGTGCATTACACTCTCCTCATTTGGTTTCCCCTTTCACTCAGGTGCTAGTAATTGAGCCCCAAAATGAAGATGGCACATGGCCCAGGCAGACCCTGCAGTCGAAGTAAGTGAATATTTTCTCCCATGTGGCTGGGCTCACAGGTGTAATAGAGACATTCTTTTCTAAGGCAATTACTTGTACTAAGAAAAATGATTCTGAATCAGATGGAAAAATCATTTAGTTTCATATCCAGATTGCCTAGTTTTGACTGAAGCTCCAAGCTCCTGGTAGGCAGCATTCTGGGCATTCATGTAGGAGAAACCTGTCAGTGTGTCTCAGCAAGGCCATAAGCTTTGCTTATTGAGAATGAAAGAAGGAGAAAGAGAAAGGGCCAGGATCTGACACTGGCTGCTCTGCCAAGAGATGGCTTTGATTTTGTCAAACTCCTTTATTTTTTCCACCTATGGTTAGAGACTTTGAGGGAAAAGAATAGGGATTATGCCTGGGGTCTTATATGATTTACAGGTGATAATTTGATCCCACCCCACTCTGCTGAGTATCCTGTTCTTCATTGTTGACCTTGGAGCTTACAGGGGGTATTGTTCAGCTAGTAAACTGGAACTCTATCCAGGCATGGTGGCACATGCCTATAATATCAGCAACTGAGGAGGCTAAGGCAGGAGGATCACAAACCTCAAAATAATAAAGGATTGGGGATATAGCTTGGTGGGAGGGTGCCCTTGGGTTCCAACCCCAGTTCCACATAAATTAAACAAACTGGACTCCAGGCACAGTTATTTTAGATATTCATGAGACTTGTGGAATTGTGCATGTCCTTAGAAGAGAAACATGTGATGAACTTGCCTTATGGTATAAGATGAGGAAATTATGTCTGCTCCAATAGTTATAGGGACAGTGTTGGGCTCTGCTCTCTTCCTTTTGTTAGGACTTGAACTTTGTTACATAGTGATAGGTTCATAGCTCATTTGAATGGCATGAAAACCACAAGCCATCTTGAGAAATGCACAAAGATTCAGAACATTTGGGGTTTTTACAGATTGCAGACATTTTCAAGGATTTTACAGATCTCTTGAAGTCCAGCCATGATGGACTCTAGTTCTAGGAAACCCAGTTACTGTTTCCTGATAAGTTGGCGAAAATAGCCGAGGTAGGGAGAATAATGCCCCGTTTCCACAAAGATGTCCACATCCTAATCCCCAGAATTTACAAATATGTTAGGTTGCAAAGGGATTTTGCACATGTAATTAAGATAATGACCAGGCCTGGTGGTGCACGCCTGTAATCCCAGCAACGCAGGAGGCCGAAGCAGGACAATCAGAAGTTCGAGGCCAACTCAGCAACTTAGTAAGGTCCAAAACAACTTAGCACAACACTGTCTCAAAATAAAAAATAAAAAGTGCTGGAGATCTGGGGCTGGGGTTGTGGCTCAGTGATAGAGTGCTTGCCTAGCATGTATGAGGCACTGGGTTGGATTCTCAGCACCACATATAAATAAATTAATAAAAAAAAAAACAGTAAAGGTCTATCATCATCTGAAAAAAAATACTGGAAATAAAAAGTGCTAGAGATCATGGTTGAGTGTTAAAATGCCTCTGGATTCAGTTCCTGGTACCCCCAAAAGAAAAAGATAATGATATTGACATGGGGAGATCATCTAGATGAACCCAATATAATTGTAAGGGTCCTAGAGTGAAAGGGAGGCTGGAGAGTCAGAGGAAGAGTATGAGGCCAGAAGCACAGTCAGGGTAGTGAAATGTGAGAAGAATTTGACTGACCATGAACCAAGTATATGGGCAGCCTTGAGGAGTGCCTAAAGCCTCCACAAAATCATGCAGCCTGGCCAACGACTTGATTTTAGTTCAGAGAGAACCATTTTGGACTTTTGGCTTCCAGAACTGCAAGATAATAAATCTGTGTTGTTTGAAGCTACTGAGTTTATGGCAATTTGTGACAGCAGCAACAGGAAACTAATACACAGACAGGCTGTCCATCCCTTTTTGAAACTGAAAATGTCAAGGAATTGAAACAAAACTGAATTTGAAAGAAACAGAATTGAAAGAAAACCTCCTGGGGAGAGAAATTACAGCCTGTGAGGTAGAATTGGTAGCTCAGAGCAAAAGAAGGCTGGATATACTGGCCGGGGGGGGGGCACTTCTAGCTGCACCTTTTTCTCTTCTCAGCCTTGTTTTTCGCTATCCCTCTCATACCCTGAGACCTAAGAGATTCCTTTTAAAAACCAGATAGTTTTTGGAAAAGAGCAGTGTCTCATTGAGACTCCTGAAGTTTAGGATCCTGGTAAGGTGTGGCCAATAGGCAGTGAGTGCAGAGTGGAATTCCTGAGGCACATTCTCTCTGCTCCCTGTCATGGTGCTAGATACTCTTGAAATACTAAGGATATAGCAGTAAAGAACAGACCAAGTCTTTATCCTCAAGGAGCAGAATAAAAGATAAATAAGAAAAACGTGTTTCCAGTGAGTTATGAACATGTCAATAAAAATCTGGGAAGAGAATTAGTCAGCCATAAGTTTTGGGATAGGACAGATTTAACCAGGATGGTGGGGAGGCCCCATAGATTGATTTGAACATAGCCCTGTAGGAAGTAAGGGAGTCAACCTGGACGGTGGTACTTAATGGGAACAGATAACATCATTAATCCGAAGGGACAGCAGCTGCAGATGTCCTGAGGCTGAAGCAGACCTGGTTGAAGACCAGCAGGACTTTGTTGTAGCTGGAGTTGGGGGAATGATAGGAAGGCAGAAGTTGAAGCCCAGGATGTAAGGAGGTAGTAGACCTCAGTGTCTTGTGAGAGCTTGGTTCTAGTTTTACCTCTAGGCTAGGTAGAAGCTTGTTGGAGGGGTATGGTGAGGATCAGTGCAATCTCACATGGTGTACAGGTCACAGGGAACCAGAAGAGAGGTTAACAGAAATAGCATAAAAGGGAAATGACAATTGACAGTCTATAGTATTTGGAGTAGAATTCATGTTCCTGACATGGTTGTTAAGAGGAAGCATAGCGAATATTCTTAAAAAAAAAAAAAAAAAAAAAAAAAAAAGCAGGGAATGGGTGCATGAAACAGAAATAAATACATACACTTGGAAATAAAGAATCCAGGGGTTGGGTTGAGTAGCAGAATGGATGTAGGTCAAGATTGATATGGGTAAGTTGCAAAGTCAGGTTAAATAGTTCTAGAAGACATTATGGAGGGATAGAAAGGCATGATGGTACACACCTCTAATCCCAGCTACTCTGGAGGCTAAGGCAGGAGAATTACAAGTTTGAAGCCAGCATGGGCAACCTAGTGAGACTGTCTCAAAATAAAAAGGGTTAGAGATGTAGCTCAGTGATAGAGCACTTGCCTAGTATGTGCTGAGCCCTGGGTTCAAGCCTCATTGTGAGCAAAAAACAACCTATATATCAATAGCTATCACTGTTTTTTATGTGGAAATGTCAGTATCCATATAATAGGGATCTCAGAAGCAGAGTGAAAATGACAGGGACAAGGGAATGAAAGTGTTAGAAGAACTACTGAGCATGGGGTGCAGTAGTACATGAGTCTGTAATTGCAGTGACTCAGGAGGCTGTCTCAAAATAAAAAATAGAGTGTGGGGAATGTATCTCAGTGGTAATACATCCCTGGGTTCAGTCCCTGAACTGCCAAAAAAAAAAAAAAGAACTTCTGACTGAGGATGTAACTTAGTGACAGAGCGTGTACAAGGCCCTGGTTTCAGTCTATATGATCAACGTAATTCAGGCGCATACCTGTAATCCCAGCAACTAGGGAGGCTGAGGTAGGAAGATCGTGAGTTCAAAGCCAGCCTTAGAATCTTTGCAAGGCCCTAAGCAATTCAGTGAGACCCTGTCTCTAGATAAAAATACAAAAAGGGGGCTGGAGATATAACTCAGTTGGTAGAGTGCATACCTCACATACACAAGGCCCTGGTTTCAATCCCCAGCACTACCAAAATAAATAAATAGATAAAATAAAAAGGAATTGGGATGTGACTCAGTGGTTAAGTGCCCCTGGGTTTGATCCTTAGTACCAAAAAAAAAAAAAAAAAAAAGGAACTTATGTTCATTAAAGAGTAAAAAGGAAAGCCACAGAGTGAAAGAAGGTATTAGCAATACATCTATCTTACAAATTACTTATATCTAGAATTTCAGAATAAGAAAAGGACAACCCCAGCAAAAAACATAAACAAAGCTAGGCACAGTGGTACATGCCTTTAATCAGGATCACAAGTTCAAAGCCAGCCTGGGCAACTTAGCAAGACACTGTCTCAAATTAAAAGGGGCTAGAGATGTAACTCAGTGGTAGAGCACTTTTGGATTCAATCCCCAATACAAAAAAAAAAATTTTTTTTTAGAACTTTATACATATTCTACAACTTGACTTTCCTACTCCTAGGCGTACAACCAACAAAAACACATCCCATATTCACTTAAGGACATGTTCAAGGTTGTTCATGACATGTTTAAGGTTGTTAAGGACATGTTCAAGGTTGTTTGTTTGTCATAGTCACAAACTTTGGAGCTAATACAATGTCCTCCAACAGCCACATAAGTTGCTGTGAACACACACAGTGGAATTCTATACATTAGTGCACAACAGTATGGAAAAGTTTCATAAATAATGTTGAAAGAGTGGACATAAAGCAGGGTATACTATATAATTGTATTGATACTAAGCTTAATAGCAGGCAAAAATAATCTCTGGGGAGATCAGAATAGTGGTTAACTTTGGGAAGAACTTTGTCTGCAAGGAGCCTGGGAAGGATGCCTGGGGGGTTGTTTTTGGTCTGGTTACTGGTTATAGAGCTGTATTCACTTGTTACAATTTCTTCGATTTTTGTACATTCATGACGTACATACCTTTTTATGTAATACTCCAATAAAAAGTTTTATGATAGCTGGGTACAGTGGTATATACCTATAATCCCAGCTGTTTGGGAAGGTGAGGCAGGAGATTGCTTGAGCCTAGGAGTTTGAGACCAGCCTGGGCAACATAGACCACTGTCTTAGAAAAGAAAAGAAAAAGGAAAAAATTTAAATTTATTTATTTAAATTTTGAGATGGGGTCTCACTAAGTTGCTGAGGCTAGCCTAGCACTTGACAATCCTTCTACCTCAGATTCCCAAGTTGCTGGGATTACAGGTGTGCACACCCAGCTTACATATTTCTTTGCAGGAGAGCATCATAATAAAATTGTTCCCATGGATATAATAGGAGCAAAAATAACCCAGTATTGTAGAAGGAAAATCACGGTTGTACATATTTGAAACAAAGCAGAAATATTTGTTTTCTTGTGTTTTATGCAGTCTAGTATAAGAATGGTGGTCTAGGTAGCAGTTTAAGATTTGGGGCAGTTAACCTTTAGATTAATGAATCTGAAAGTGGAAATCTGAAATAAGAGTCTGTGAAAAATATTGAAATGTGAATTTGAAACATAGAGGTCACTCACGTTTGGCAAATGTGAAAAACCAAAGACAGTTTCCCTCAAATGGCTTCCAGAGGCTGAGGCAGGATTGCAATTTTGAGGCCGGCTTGGGCAGTTTAGCAAAACCCTATCTCAAAATGAAAAATAAAAAAGGATTGGGGGTGTAGCTCTGGTAAAGTGCCCCTGGGTTAGATTCCCAGTTCCCGCCCCCAATAATAATTACCATTTACCAAGTATTTATTTCCTCCCTCCCTCCTTCTACTGGGTATTAAACCCAGGACCTTGTGCATGCTAGGCAAGCACTGTACCACTTAACCACCCCAGTCCTTTTTATCTCTTTTATTTTCCCTATACTAGAGATTGAATCCAGGGGCACTCTACCACTGAGCTACATCCCTAGCTCTTATTTTTTTAATAAGTAATTATATTTTTTATATCTTAATTTAATTTAATTTATTTATATGTGGTACTGAGTATTGAACCCAGTGCCTCACCCATAGCACTCTACCACTGAGCTACAACCCCAGCCCTCAAACTCTTTTATTTTGAGATGGGTTCTCACTAAGTTTCCCAGACTGGCTTCAAACTTGGAATCCTCCTGCCTTAGCCTCCCAAGTTTCTGGAATTATAAGTGTGTACTACCACTGGCTTTTATTTAATATATGAGATAGAATCTCACTAATTTGTTGAGGCTGAACTCCAAATTGTAGTCCTCCAGTCCTAGCCTCCTGAATAACTGGAATTACAGGTGTGAACTGACTTGTGTCAAGTATTTTAATTTTTAATTTTATTTTTAAAATACCTTTATTTTTATTTATTTATTTATTTATTTATTTATTTATTTATTTTTTTGGTGCTGGGGATCGAACCCAGGGCCTTGTGCTTACAAGGCAAGCACTCTACTGACTGAGCTATCTCCCTAGCCCCCCTTTATTTTTAAATACCTTTATTATTTATTTTTTATGTGGTGCTGAGGATTGAACCCAGTGCCTCACATGTGCTAGGCAAGCTCTCTGCCACTGAGCTACAACCCTAGTCCTTGTGTCAGGTTTTTGAAAGAAGTCTTATTGCCATTTTTCTGTGTCTTTCACTGGCAAGACTTAATATTTCAGAAAAACTCATATTTTATAAATGAAACCAGAATCCCCTTAAGTTCAACCTTGGGGTTTATCATACTGGAAGATTCAGTACATGATGTGGGCTAATGAGACCTGAAGACCAGTTTCTGAACTTTGACTTAAATAAAATTTATCTTGAAGAATTATAAAAATATGACTTTTACAGTTTATTTTAACTGAGTATGGAGAACATTTATTTCTTGAAAAAAGACCTAAGGCATTAAATAGGGCTTGCACTTTGCAAAAAATCAGTAGCATTGTTTCTGCTTCTCTCTCCCAGATCAAGCACTGTGCCTAGCAGAAATTTTACTACCTCTCCAAAATCATCAGCAAGTCCCTATTCCTCTGTGTCTGCCTCTCCCATTGCAAATGGTGATAGCACTAACACCTCTGGGATGCACAGTTCCGGTGTCAGCAGGGGGTAAGAGCAGGCCCTTTCACTTTGCTTCCCTTCCTTCTGAGTCCATTTGCAAACTATCTGGAGTTCTCATCTGTTGTTATGCTAAGCATCATGGGATCAGAGCTCCCCCTAGGAAGGGGTTACATGTGGTCTCTCACTACATTTCATACCCACAGTCAAGTGCGCCTCCTACTTCTTCTGACTTATATTGCTTATTGTCCAGTGAGCCGCTGTTTTCCCCATAGCCTAAGTCACTGGTGATTATGGGTGAACAGTGCATTTATTTTTGAAGGGATGGGCTGGCCATATGCCTGAATAGCAATAAGGGGATGAATTTCAGTTGTGGAAGAGCACTATCTATTTACCCTGTGGGATCCTTTCTCCAAGTCTTTCAGGACCACCTTCCAAATAGCTTAGACAAGGTGGAAGAGACCAGTGAGGAGGGAGTGTGCATGGGTTCAGGCCTAGTCAAGGTTGGGTGTGGCTTGGTGAGCTGTGGCAGGTGCATGCTCTTGATTTTGGTAACCAAAATGTTTTTCCCTGAAGTAATCTGACAGTCAGTCTTCTCAAATGATATAAAATTAGCATTTTAGGCCAAAGCCTAAAAGAGGAAAATTCAAATAGTTTTTCTCTCCTTAAGGATATGCTTATAATCTAACATGTCAAGTCATGGGCAGGTACAGGTCTGGAGGTCTGAAGAGGTGGGTAGAGAGAACTTGTATCATGGGGTTAATACCAGGCACAAGTTCTAGAGGCCCCAGTGGAGCCCCCAAAGGCATCCTGAGGTCATGTGTGCAACACTTGCTTTTATTGCTGATGTGGGTTGTGTTTTTCAGTGCATCTGGCTTCTCTGCTTCATATAATTGTCAAGAGCCCCCATCGTCTCATATACAGCCTGGGCTCTGCGGACTCGGAAACCTGGGAAATACCTGCTTCATGAACTCTGCTTTGCAGGTAGAGGGGAGAGCTGCTATCTGAACATCAGTGTGTCCTGAGGCTTGGGTGGGAGTGATCTGCTAGGTGCTAAGCAGATCTTTTCTCAGTGTCCTCAACCTGTTTACTTTTGATCTTCAGCGTTCTTCCAGGACAGTTTTCACTGGTTGGTTCAGAATGGCCTCCACAATGTTAGTGGCCTCATGCTTATCATACTCATGCCACTTACTGGAGAAAATCGTAAACTCTTCCCTTTGAACTCTCACTTATTCATCAAGTATTCATTGGGCATATACAGTATGATAATACTGTGAAAAACACGATCTGCAGTGAGTTAGGGTTCAACTACAAAGTTAGAAGGGCATTGTCCCCAAGACTGCTCTCAATTCTGAAACCAACTGCAAATTCGGGGATTCCCAAGACTACCCTTAGTTTTGATAATTTGCTAGAAGTATTTACAGAATTCATGTGAAGCTGTTAAATTCATGATAATGCTTTGTTATAGGGAAAGTGTGCATAATAAAATCAGCCAAGGGAAGGAAGAAGTAAATCGAGCAGAGTCCAGGTGGAGCTTCTGTCCTCTCCCTATGGACTCAGGACTCATTACTTTACTGGCACTAATATATAATGATAATGCAGAGTACTACCAACTGTGGAAGCTCACCAAGCTTCAACATCCATAAGTTTTAGGGATGTCTTTATATAGATATGATAGATTGATTGCCTAGTGGAATGATTTCATGCAACCCACAGTGCCCACCTTAAATCATTTGTTGGTCTTTCTGCAGTGGATTAATCTAGGATTAATCTAGGATTATACAGGTGTAGAAAGTTCCCTGCACCCAGAAATCGTATGTTAGTGTGTCCAGTATGATCCAAGACCACACAGACATTCCTATCAGGCATAGTCTTCTGGGGCAAATATAATTATTTCCCAGAAGCCAAGTGCAAAAGTCAAACCTCTGTCGATAAGGGAACATTTCATTTTTGGCTTTTTTGAAGATTTTTTAAAAGATTAGGTAACCCTTGGGTTTAGAAATAACTTTTCACCATGGTGGTAAAGATGAAATAGACTAGTATTGAAGAAAAGACACTTGAGGTTTTACTCCCCCTGCCCCTTCATGGTACTGTGGACTGAACCCAGTGGCGCTCTACCACTGAGCTGTGTGTCCAGCCCATTTATATTTTTTGAGATAGGGTCTAGCTAACGTGCTTGCACTGTCCTCAAACTTGAGTTCCTCCTGCCTCAATTTCCCAAGTAGCTTGGATTATAGGAATGCACCACCAAACCTGGCTGAGATTTGACCTTTCACTAAGTTTTCTCAGCTCTTTGTACCTTCTACTTTATTTAGCTGTTGGGTTAGGATAATAATAATGAGAAATTTCATAACTGTAGATGTAAGTACAAATTGAGCAGTCCAAAATGCTCCAAAATTTTGGGGGAATTTCTTTATTTATTCATGAGAGTCTCACTTTGTTACCCAGGTTGGCCTCAAACTCTCTGTCGCAAGGGATCCTCCTTCATCAACATTCTGAATAGCTGGGCTGATAAACACACACCATACATCTGGCTCTGAAATTTCCTGAGTGCTCACAAAGTTTTAGATATCAGAGCATTATGGATTTAAAATTTTTGGACTAGGCATGATCAGTATTCCAAAATCCAAAAAACTGAGATCTGAAACACTTCTAGTTCAACATTTTATTAGTTTGTTTCAGTTTTTGTTTTTTGGTACTAAAGATTGAACCCAGGGGCACTTTACCACTTATCTATATCTCTAGCCCTTAAAAAAAAATTTTTTTTTTTTTTTTGAGACAGGATCTTGCTAAGTTGCTTAGGGCCTCACTAAGTTGCTGAGGCTAGCCTTGAACTTGTAATACTCGTGCCTCAGCCTCCTTAGTCACTGGGGTGTTAACCACCACACCTACCTGCAGGGCCCATTTTAAATTTGAAGTTAAAATTAATATACATATGTAGAATGGTATTATTTATGTCTTTTATACTAATTATCCTCATTTTTTCCCCTTATAATATTTGGGCTTTAGTAAGGCATTTTGCCTTTTTCTTAATTATATTTTGTCTTCTCATGAAAAACTGGAATTTTCCCAGTCACTTCCATTGAAAAATTATTATCCTAAATATTATTATCTTCCATTGGATAAAACATTGAGCTTTTATCCCCAGGTAACTTGTTTGAGAGATGAAGTCTTAGATATTGCCTATGAGCTCCTCTAGGACCATGTTTCTAAGTTGTTTGCTATGAGATGATCCCTCAGACTAGTCTCTTTGAGGCTGTGCTTTATGGGTGTGAGCCTCAGAGATGCTAAGTGTTTCATTTTCTTGGGGCTGACCCTCAGTGGACCTTCAGAACCTAGTTTATCTTTTCTCTGTATGTTCTCCTGAGGGGGTGTAAGCTCTAATCATATTCTGTTTCAGTGCCTGAGCAACACTGCTCCACTGACTGACTACTTTCTCAAAGATGAGTATGAAGCTGAAATCAACAGAGACAACCCTCTAGGCATGAAAGGGGAGATTGCAGAGGCTTATGCAGAGCTCATTAAGCAGATGTGGTCTGGAAGGGATGCTCACGTGGCACCTCGAATGTTCAAAGTAAGTCATCTTATGTATTTCTGTATTCCTCTTTTGAGAAGAGTGGTTTAGTATTATAATGAGGCATCCCTTTATTTTCATTTTGGATTAAGATGGGATCTAATACCGAAAGCACCACAACATTGAACCCTTCTGTGTTGTCATTCAGCAAACACTTATGTGCCCTTAATGCCTACATCTGGCCTGGGATACCCCAGGAGTCACTTGATTGCTCAGAATACTCTTTTCTGGCGACACTGTTTTAATTCAGTGTCCAAAGCCAGACCATAAAAATTCAGTTTAACTTCCAGGATTATGTGAAGGCTACTCCTAGCATCCCTGAGCCTGGACCCTACATCCCTGTGGTTTGAGTTATGCTTTCCCACCCCACCCCTAAGTTAGGAATTGTGTTGACATTCTCAGAAGGTGATGTGAAGAACAGTTCTCATTCAGGTCCCTCAACCAGGAAGAATTGGGGAGGAGATGGTGAACTGCACTGGGCCTTGGAGCAGCTTGAACTTTCCATTGCCCTAAATGTTTTTTTTTTTTTTCCCCCCCTCTGCTAAGGGAAAGCGCCTTGTTCCCATAAGTTGAAATCTGAGGAACCCTACTTAACCTGCACTGGTGGGGTTCAAGGAGTTTTCAGGAAGTACATAGTAAAAAGATTTGCATGTTTTCAATTCAGAAAAGGGAAAAGAAAATAGCATCCTAGTTCAATGAAAAAGTGAAAATCTCAGGCTGGGGGTTTAGGTCACTGGTAGAGCGCTTATCTAATATGTTAGGTCCTGGGTCTCCAGCACCACAAAAGAAAAAGAAAAGAAGAGAGAAAGAAAAAGAAAAGAAGAAAGAAAGAAAAAACTCACAAGTAGCTGGTTGAAATTTAAAATCAATTATCTTTTGTTCCCGTGGTCACTTTAATCCCTGGGAAATAGAAGTAAATTACTATTCATATAATAAGTCATAAAGAAACTAGAATTTTGTCAACACACTGGGCTTAAGCTAATATAAATAAATAATTGGCAGGTGATATTTAGGGGTGTTTGGATAGCATAAAACTTCCTCATGTTTTGTATCTGCACTGTCTGTTAATAGGCACTAGTTCAAGTGCCACTGGGCATCTTGAGTTCATTAGCATAACCAAGAAACTGAAATTTAAAATGTATTTATTTATTTTTCTCTTTTGGTGCAGGTGATTGAACCCAGGGTCGCGCACCTGGTGGACACATGTTCTACCGTTGAGCTATGCTTAAGTCCCTACATTTAATTTTAATTCATTTAAATTTAAATAGCCATATGTGATTAGTGGCTATGGTATCAGACATTATAGGTGTAGAACAATGATTTTAGTATCATCAAAATCTCTGGAAAGGTTTTTTATAATACAAACTGATGGGCCCATACCTGGAGTTTCTGATTAAATGGGTCTGTGGTGGGGCCTGAGAATGTACATTTTTTATTAAGACCCCAGGTAATGCTGTTGCTGCTGATTGAGGTCCATACTCCAAGGATTGCTTGTGCAGAGCAATATTGAGTAGTCAGTTATCTAGACACATGAGGAATATTATGTGCAAGAGAATTCATCTACCTGATGCAGGTATCATTTCTAAAGTTATTCTGGAGTTTAAGGCTGAACTAAAGAAAAAGATGTGAGGGATTTGTCTTAGTCCTTAGGTGTGGCTACTCAGAGTACCAAATCCTCACCCCCATTATAGGGTAGTGGCCCAGGTTCCAGGTCCTTTGTTGTCTTGGTTCTCTGATCTGAGCCTTCTCTCTGATGGGCACCATTGACCTCTGTTAGGCTCTTTAGAAGTTCATTGGGCTACTCAAGTAAGCGGTGATCTCCCTCATGTCCCAGCTGACTCTTTAAAGCTGTTGTTGATGATCACTGTCTCTGACTTCACTGGTTCTTTACATATTATGCCTTCTAATGTAGTTGCTTTTGTTGTAGACCCAAGTGGGACGTTTTGCCCCTCAGTTTTCTGGCTACCAGCAACAAGACTCTCAGGAGCTGTTAGCCTTTATTCTAGATGGATTGCATGAAGACCTAAACCGAGTAAAGAAGAAACCCTACCTGGAGCCAAAGGATGCCAATGGGCGACCAGATGCGGTATGATGTTGAAACTGTCTGCATAATAATATCCCAACATTGCCTCCTATTGACTTCTGGTCTTGGGGTGTTAGTGCCAGGGCCCAGGTTGCTTCTCACTGTTGTTGCTGGTGATAAGAGTGTGGACTCTGGTAGGGAAATGCCTTCCAGATCAAAAGGGGCTAACTGTACTCCCTTTTTGGTTTTCTGTAGTGCTGGAGGTGGCCCTGTGGCCATAAATGAGTCAGTTTATTTAGTATTTCATTGAAAAACTAGAGAGTAGGGCACTCTGAAAAGTGTAGTTATCTGTAGAGTGGACCCTTAAGGTTGTTACTGCTTTCATTAAAATCAGTCTGTGGTTGGTACAGTGGCATATACCTGTAATCCCAGATACTTAGGATGCTGAGGCAGAAAGATCGCAAGTTTGAGGCCAGACCAGACAACTTACGCTGTCTTTTTTTATTTTTATTTTATTTTGTTTATTTATTTATTTTGGTACTGGGGATTAAACCCAAGGGTGCTTAACCACTGTGCACATCCCTAGCCCTTTTTTGTATTATTTTTTGATACTGGACATTGAACCTGGGGCACTTAATCACTGAGCCATATTCCTAGCCCCTTTTTGTATTTTATTAGAGACAGGGTTTTGCCAGTTTGCTTAGGGCACTGCTGAATTGCAGGGGCTGGCTTTTAACTCATGATCTCCTGCCTCAGCCTCCTGAACCACTGGGATTACAGGTGTGTGCCACCACGCCTGGTCCTAGACTCTGTCTTAAAAAATAAGGTCTAGGGGCTGGGGAGATAGCTCAGCTGGTAGAGTGCTTGCCTTGCAAGCACAAAGCCCTGAGTTCGATCCCCAGTACCGCAAAAAAAAAAAAAATAAGGTCTAGGAATATAGCTCAGTGGCAGAGTATTTGTCTAGCACACATGAGGCCAGGAGTTTGATCCCAAGTACCATAAATAGATAGTAGGTAGGTAGGTAGCCTGGGATGTGGCTAAGTGGTGGAGTACCCCTGGGCTCAATCCTCAGTATTGCAAAAATAAATGAATGAATAAAAGGAAGGAATGAAGGAAAGAAAAGAAAGAAAGAGAGAGATAGGACAGGACCACAGGAAGTAGTCCTTGCTCTGGTCAGCCCTTTGCACCACAGTACTCTGAGGGCCCTTGTGTCCTATAGATTTTCTGTCAACACCTTATTAAACATGTCACTGGATATAGAGCTTGTATGTGTGGTGTGTGTGTGGTATAGCCAAGAGCAGTCCTGGCCCTGCCTGGCCTGATATGCTCTTGGCTACATACCTTCTCAGTATATCTTACAGTGTTTGCTGTGACTCATTCTAGATGCAGGGAAAAAGAACTGAGAGGTTGAGAATGTCCTACTGATCTCTTCTTTTTTCATCCAGGTGGTGGCAAAGGAAGCCTGGGAGAATCACAGGTTGAGGAATGATTCTGTGATTGTGGACACTTTTCATGGCCTTTTCAAATCTACTTTGGTTTGCCCAGAATGTGCTAAGGTTTCTGTCACCTTTGACCCATTTTGCTATCTTACTCTTCCACTACCCATGAAGAAGGATCGAGTTATGGAGGTCTTTCTAGTTCCTGCAGACCCTTGCTGCAGACCAACTCAGGTAACATAATCTGCATCCTCATGACACCCCTTACTGTGAGTGGTCTCCAGGCCCTGGTGGAATTTTTTCCATCTGCTGCATGGGAAACTTGGGTTTGTCTCTGTTTGGGCCTTTGGCCTCTATCAGACCTTGGTGTAATCCCCTGTCATTCAAGACCTGTTGTGAAGGTCTTAAGGGCTTCTCTATCACATTTTTGCCTATGTTCTATTCATGTAACTATAATAACCTGGTTAATCTTAATCTGTTAAGTGGTCTTCAAATGTAGATGTTGGGAAACCCAAAGCAGGGTACTTTCCTTTGTCAATTCTGTTCTTAGATCAACTTGAGGAATTTGGCCAAAGCAAGAGATCAGATGAGAGGTGTGACCAGTGTTTAAGTGTCCAATTTTACTGATAGCTCACATCCTGATTTATTGCTTAGTCTTCTCTCTTTAGTTTCTCTTTTCCTCTCCCCTCTTCTTTTGCAGTAGAGGATTGAACCTAGGGGTATTCTATCACTGAGTTATATCCTTAGTCTACCACTGAGTTAGATACTTGCCACCCCGCTTTTTTTTTTTTTTTTTTTTTTGGTATAGGGGATTGAACCTGGGGGCACTTACCACTGAGCTACTTCCCCAGCCTCTTCTTAAAAATATGTGTATATATTTTTTAGTTGTAGATGGACATATTACTTCATTTTATTTCTTTTTATGTGGTACTGAGGATTGAATCCAGGGCCTCGCACATGCTAGGTGGGCACTCTGTCACTAAACCACCACCTCAGCCCTCCAGCCCTTTTTATATTTTATTTTGAAACAGGGTCTCACTGAGTTGCTGAGGTTGAGCTTTGAACTCATGATCCTTTGACCTCAGCCTCCTGAGCCACTGAGATTACAGGCATGTGCCACCGCGTCCTGCTTTCTTTGGTCCTTTTTAAAAAATATTTTTTAAAATTTTGAGGCAGGGTCCTGCTAAGTTGCCCAGGCTAACTGTGAACTGGAAATCCTTCTGCCTAGCCTCTTGAGTCATTGGGATTATAGATGTGTGCCACCACATCTGACTTTTAGTTTCTATCTCTAAAAAAAGGTGATAGGTAGAACCAGATGGTAATTTGTATAATTTTAATAATTCTTTAAAGGGAGGAGTGAACTACTCCAGAAGTGAAGAATAAAGTAAAGCAGTGTGGGCTGAGATTGTAGCTCAATTGTAGAGTGCTTGCCTAGCATGGATGAGGCCCCTGGGTTCAGTCCCCAGCACCTCAAAAATGAAGAGAGATGGGGAAAGAAGGGAAATGTTTAGCAGCCTTTAGGAGGGAAAGAGATGACCCAGCTCCCATGCTGTGTTGCCTGAGTGAGTGGTGCTGATCCTGATGATTTGCCTCTTTCTTAGGGTGTTCTGCTACTGATTCATCTGTGCTTCAACCTCTCCATCCACTGCCTCTGGAAGGGCCTCTGTCCCAGTGACACTTCCTACTCCCAAGTCAATTCCCTCCCCCTGTAGAGTACCCCGTCACCCTGATCAATTTTCCTTTACAGTACCGTGTGACTGTGCCACTGATGGGGGCCGTCTCTGACCTGTGTGAGGCTCTGTCCAGGCTGTCTGGCATTGCTGCTGAAAATGTAAGGCGGGGTGATGATTAGCATTTAGACTGTTAGGTTTACTTCATTGTCCTTGGTAGTTTTCTCAATGTTATAGTTTCTTTTTTGGGGGGTAGTTGTTCTTGGCCAGCATAAATTTGATTATTAGTGTATATCTGGATGCCTTATGCCCTTCTGATTCTTGCTCACTATGCATGCTTTAACTGAGACTGCGTCTTCTAGCCCTGGGAAATACAATCTGTTCTTCACTGGGGATCATGCTACCCATGGTTAGGGAGCCAGGAGTAGGAGACTGTGCTGCAGGTGGCCTGGAGACTTCAGGCCCTATGGAATGCATTAGAGGCTTCTAGATGACAGCCAGTCTCTGATCAGCACTTATTCATCACCATTCCTGTTACTTGAGGGCACTTGTTACCAGCATGGTTAGTGTTGGCAGTAGCCATGCTGCTCCCCTTTGAACCTTTGCCCCAAGTAGTGGGACTGGATCCATGGTAGTTTCTCTAGAGACAACATTCCAATAGGACATTTTTTTTCCCTGTTTCTTTTCTGGGTTGTAAGCAGTTTGTGGGTTTCCTGAGTCATGCTATAATCTTTTTATTACTGTTGATTCTTAGATGGTGGTCACAGATGTGTATAATCACCGGTTCCACAAAATTTTCCAAATGGATGAAGGTTTAAGCCACATCATGCCTCGGGATGACATTTTTGTGTGAGTACTTAGAAGTTTCTCGTGCAGGATCAGAGGTAACGTTTTAGAGGCTTTGCCTTGTTTGTCTCCAGAGCAGAAGTTCTGGCAGTCTGTTCATGTGCATTTTCCCCAAGCCCTGGGTATTAAGGGAATTGTGGGCAGCCATCAATGCTAAGCACCTACTGGCCCTACAGAGCTACATTGCCAACATGGACATAACCTTTGGTCAATTGTTGCTGTTTGTTAAGAGGGCTGATTCAGTGGTCCTACAGATGATCCTGTTGTCAGAGATGCCTCAGTCAAGAAGAGTCATAACTGTAGTGGTGAGAAGGGCCATGGGGAGATATGAGAAGGGCTATTGTACAGGTGGATGTTGGCCTTTCTCTGCTGCAGGCTACGCTTCTCAGGCAGGTGCCAGAATACTACTATCCCCATCTCAGAAATAAACAGCAGTTGGCAGCTCAGACATTCTGCAAGCTCTGAGATTCCATTTTCTTATCACTGTGGGGACAGTACACTGGTCTCCTCACCCATCCAAAATGCTGCTTCATGATTATTCTAGGTAATTGTGTTTGTATCCCAGGTACAGTAGCATGGGACATGAAATTGCCCTGTGGCTCCCAGGGAGGCTTGACTGGACCACACCCCCCATGCTGGTCTTTCCTCTTTACCTTTCATTCAGAAATTTAACTCCACTGCAGAATTTTTTTAGGATTTTTTTTTTTTTTTTTTTTTTTTTTTTTGGTATGGGGATTGAACCCAGGGATACTTAACCACTGGGACAGCCCTTTTTTATATTTTATTTAAATACTGACTTGGCTTTTGTTTTTTGACATAGGAATGCAGAGAGTTCTTCCCGTTACATATTTGGGCCTATGATATCGATATCACTCTAAAAAGAATAGTTCTTGGGCTGGGTGTGGTGACACATGCTTAGGGTCTCAGGAAGCTGAGGCAGAAGGATTGTGAGTTCAAAGCCAACCTCAACAAGTTAGTGAGACCCTGTCTCAAAAAACTGGGGATATGACTCAGTGGTTGAGCGCCCCTGGGTTCAATCCCTGGTGCAAAAAAAAAAAAAAAAAAAAAATAGTTCTTGACCACATATACGTATAGGATCCTAGTTTCGTTTGCTGCCTTCTCACTCACACATATTATAAATGAGGGTGTCAAGGCTCATGCTGTATCACAGGGCTAGGACATAGGAAAGTTAGGTTCGTATCTGTTGCTGACTCCAAATCTTTAACATGGTTTCACTCAGTTCTTAAAACTAGTGTTTTAGTGTTTGCACATAACTGAGCCAAGAGGAACTGTTGCATCTCCCAGTAGGGAGCTTGGCAGACTCACCAACAAAGGAATTTTCATAGGGCTTAAGGGCCAACCATCAGGAAAACAAATTCTTTTAAAGGTGACTCATCTTGTAGGCATGGTGCCAGATACCTATTGTGGCAGTGACTCAGGAGGCCAAGGCAGGAGAAAGGAAGTTCGAGGCCAGCCTCAGCAATTTAAGGAGACTCTGTCTTAAAAAGAACTGGGGATGTAGTTCAGGATTCAGACCCTTGTATGGGACTGGGATGGGATGAATTGTCTAAGAAAAACAATAGTAACATCTAAAGTGTTTTGAGCATCTCATGTATCCTGCTACTTAATTCTTTCCACAGCCCTGTAAAACAAATAATCCTGTCGTCCAGTGAGTAAACAGACTCAGAAGTTAGATTGCTTTACTGGGTCACTGCAGCCAGAAAATGGCAACAGTGAACTGGGGCCAGCCTAACTCAAGGTCCAGCTCTTAACCATTATGAACTACAGATCCTTACTTAGAATATACCTTGGACACTTTTGTGAGTTGTTCTTAGATGTTCCTCCTGTATAAACTCTAGTCAGGACTGTTTGCCAGGCATTTGGGAAGGGAAGTGTGTATATAGTTATAGTTTTCAAAAATTGAATCAGTAAGTTTGTGTCTCCCCCATAGGAAGAGGGAAGACTACAGTCCGTTGTCAGCAATTTTGGTAACATCTGTTTCAGGATAATACATCTCTAAATCGCCTCAGTCCCATGTATCCACTAACTAAGACACAATTTTGAAAGTAATTGATTTGATTTAGTAGTTTGTTTGGTTACCTTTCATTTTTTAAACATTAAATATGATTTTTTTCAGTGTTTTTAAAGATGGCAAATAATTGATTTTTTAAATTTCCCCATTTGAAAAGAAGTTTTTGTCTAGTATTTTATGTGTACATCCTTGTATTATATCTGGTTTTATTAAAGGGTAGGGCACCAAGAATGCAGTTTAAAAAGTTGAGCTCTTTGGTGACAAAAGATGAACTTGACCTTCTCTAACCAATGGTCCTGATGATGGCCGTCTTCTGTATGTTGAGTCTCTGTTGAAGGTGCACAGAGTTTGAGGCTATGGTTGGAGAAGGAATGTGAACCTTAAGTTCAGTTGTATAGATGTTGATGATGATCCTTTGTGGGATTCCTGACCCAGCCTCTGGAATTGCTTCTGAAAATGTCTTATCTGCCTTTTCTGCTGAAGAATGCTCTTTCCTAGAAACCATTGTCTGGACCAGCACACAGCTACAGCTCAGATATTTGTACTCACAGGGACTTGTTTGCTAAAAGTGCTCTCTTGTATGATTGATGCAGGTATGAGGTCTGCAATACCTGCGTGGATGGCTCAGAATGTGTCACGCTTCCAGTCTACTTCAGGGAGAGGAAATCTAGACCATCAAGTACTTCCTCTGGAGCAGTGCTATATGGGAGGCCACTGTTGGTTTCTGTCCCCAAGCACAAGCTGACTTTTGAATCTTTATACCAGGCCGTTTGTGATCGGATCAGGTCGGTAGCAGGAATATGATTTGGTTGTTATTTGAAATCAAGATAAACCTACTAATAGTGGTGACAGTTCCTGTAGAGTGTTTGTGTTGATTTTATATATTCACTTCTTTAAGAGCAGTAGTTAAGTGTGGTGGTGCACACCTGTAATCCCGGCTAGTTAGGAGGATAGCAAGTTTGAGGCCAGCCTGGGCAATTTAGCAAGACCCTGTCTCAAAATAAAGAAGAAGAAGGAAAGAAATTCAGCTTTGCCAGCTCCTGGGAGACCAGGGTAGGTGTCATTGGGGATGGGGCATCTAGCACATATTAGGTGCCACAACCCTGGGCACTTAAGGCTCTAGTCTTTGGAATCATGTCAGTTATCTGTGTTAGGAACGCTAATGCTCTGATGGCATTTGGTATTTGAATACTGTTTCTGAAGTGATCCCTATTATTCCAAACCTGGTTATTAGCATTACTGGGAAATAGTTGAAAAAATGAGTCCCACATAGAAGAAGCAGACTATTTTTGGTGGTGGTTGGTACTGGGGATTGAACCCAGGGTGCTTAAACACTGAGCCATATCTGCAGCCCTTTTTTTTATTTTTTATTTTGAGAGTGGGTCTTGCTAAGTTGCTTAGGGCCTCAGTAAGTTACTGAGGTTGGCTTTGAACTTGTGATCCTCCTGCCTCAGCTTCCTAAGCTGCTGGGACTACAGGTTTGCGCCATTGCACTTGACTAAGAAGCAGACCATCTTAAGGTCTTCATAGAATGGTTGTAGATTAAGCATCTAATCTCTTGGGTTCTTCTTAAATTATTGTGCCATGACATGGTTTTAAAGCATTTTTATTTCTGTAAGTTGTTTCACAAATAGCAGAATATTCTATCAGTTATGAACTACTGGCTGGGTGTGGTGATACTGGCTTATAATCTCAGCTATGTGGGAGGCTGAGGCAGGAGGATTACAAATTTGAGGTCAGTTTGAGCATCTTAATTAAAAAAAGGGCTGGGGGTTATATCTCAATGATAGAGCATCCCTGGGTTAAATCCCCAGTACCAAAAAATAACTAACAATAATAATAAAAATGAAAATAAATTATGAACTACTACTTAGGTACATATAGGAAAAAAATAGTTAAATGTTAAAACTAACAATCTTTTCTTTCTTCCTTTTATTTTTTAAAGCCGCTATATAAAACAACCTTTGCCTGATGAGTTTAGCAACTCGCCCTTGGAGCCTGGGGCTTGTAATGGCTCCAGGGGCAGCTGTGAAGGTAAGTGCTCCCTACACTGTGGAACTGAGACTAACCAGATCCCTCCTTGTTTCCCTTTTTCTTTTTGATATAGAGAATTGAATCCAGGACCACTTTAAAACTTAGCTACATCTCTAGTCCTTTTTATTTTTTAATTTAATTTGAGGCAGGACCTTTTTTGTTTTGTTTTGTTTTTGATTAAAAGGGAAAAAAGAAGTTTTATTGCTTTGCTAGCAAAGGAGAAACACAGGAATAGGGGACTTTTAAAGAGGACTAACATTCCATGTGTTCCATGTGTTCTCTGTTGGAGTTGTAATTCATTTGTGAATTTGGTAGTCATTCCTGAGATCTTCTGGTACTATCCCCAAATCTGGATTACTTCAATTCTATGGTGGATGTATACTTAAGGACAGATCAACCTGCCTAAAATGGGGAAAGGTAATCCTGTTTCCCCTGAGATTAGGGAGGAGCAGGGAGAGAAGGAGGGAAACATGTCCATTTTAAATATAAATTGCAGCGTGGGGTTGTGGCTCAGTGGTAGACAGCTGGCCTAGCATGCGTAAGGCACTAGGTTCAATCCTCAGCAGCACATATAAGTAAATAAAATAAAGGTCCTTCAGCAACTAAAAATAAAATAAATAAATAAATAAATAAATAAATAAATAAATAAATTGCAGTGGTAGAACAGCAAGGGCTATATTCAAAACGTAAAGTGGACCACTTGGACCACTGTTACATTTCCCCACTGTTAATTTCAACATTCCGTTTCTATGAAAAAATGGGTGATGACATCTCCAAGCCACTTTCTATTTTCTATCAGGTGAGGTGTGGACAATTAAGTGTATTCAGCATCAGAGTAGTCCAGAGGTCCACAGTGGCAGATGGCAGGTGACTGGACAAGGCATATATAGGGCAGAGATCATACTAAGACAACAGTAAACAAGACAGCAAAGCATTACTTTTTTGTAAATAATTAACACAAAAGCAATTAGTGTTTCAACCAGTCTCTGAAAACCATTAAGACAGTAACTCATATTTGTGGGAAAAAAAAAAAAAAAAAACAGATTGAGTTTATCAATGTAGGAAGTTAGGAACATTTGTAGGTCTGTGAGATCAGGCTCAAATTAACTCAGGACAAACTTGTGACTCCAGAGTCCTTTGTGATCATTATTATTGGGCATTCCCACACAAGAACTCTTCCTTTATAGCCTACAGCTTTACTTACTTCTGGTAGGGCTGACAAAAGTATATGTCTAAAGTTACATTAAAAAAAAAATTCTTTTTCCTTTTAAATGTACATGTAGGACTGTGCTTAGGCTATACTCTCCTGCCAGGTGTTTAAAACCAAGTTGGTCAAAATTGATCTTTTTCTTATCTACTCTTAAGAGTCAGCTGAGGGACTGGGGTTGAGGCTCAGTGGTAGAGCACTTGCCTAGCATGAGTGAGGTACTGGGTTCGATTCTTAGCACCACATATAAGTTAATGAATAAAATAAAGGTCTATAAACATCTAAAAAAATTAAGGAAAAAAAAAGTCAACTGAGGGCTGGAATTGTAGCTCAGTAGTAGAGTGCCTAGCATGTGTGAGGCTCTGGTTTCAATTCTCAGCACTGCATATAAATAAAATAAAATAAAGGTTCATACAAATAAAAAAAAATTGTAAAAAAAAAAAAGAGAGTCAGTTGAGATTCCTCAGAGATCACTCTTGGGGACTTGTGCAAAGTCTCTTGGCTCCTTTAGCTTTTGAGGCAGGGTCTTAACTAAATTGCTCAAATCTGACCTTAAACTTGGGATTCTCATGCTTCAGCCTCCAGAGTGAATAGCCAGCTCTTCCCTCTTTTTCAAAGATGTCATATTCATAGTAAAGAGAGGTTCTTGAGGCTGATCTGAGGGCTCTGTCTATAGCAGCACCTCTCCTTTCCTCAAGTCCTCATTGTTTACCTTACTTAGTATTCTGTGGAATTTTCTTAGATACCTGCTGATTTTAGGTTGGGTTTCATCTCAGGTGCACTGAACCTAAAGAATTGAGTGACTTGCGTAAGGTCATGAAGCAGAGTCAGGGTTTGAATTCTCTTCTGTTGGAATTACAGTGTGGTGTTTACCCAGCACTCTTAACTGTTTCTGTGACCTGACTTTTATTGGCAGAGCTGTTGCATGTAACCTGGCTAATGAGCCTTTGATCCCTAGGGAAGATGCATATCTTGGCCAGCTAATCAGAAGGCAGAGACAGGCTCTCTTGGGCATTTCTTTCTCCCTACCCAGGGAGCCACAGATGATGGCTGACTCTAGGAAGCTCTTGCTCTTGGAAGGAAAGAAATCAGTCAGAAAAGCAGTATGATGGGCTTATTGGAGGAAACCCAGAGGCCTGACTCTTTCCCCTATGGCCAAGGGCTGGAAAGTAGTCCATTTCTAACTAAGTAGCCATGTCTGATCTGTATTGTACTCGTCACTCTTTTTGTGGGAAATTAGATGACTCAGTGACTTTATTTCTGTAAAACCATAAATGATCACCAACTTAGTGGTATAAATTCTCAATAGTGGATCCAAATGCCCAGATTTCTCTAAGAGTCCTAGGAAGTGAGAATTGATGTTAAAAATGACCACAAGGCTCCATTGTTAACATTCAGCATGCTTTTTTCTGGAGGAACTGAATACTTTTGCTTAATATTTGTGTTCATTATAGTATTTGAACATTGACTTTTGATTTACATTTCTTACTGTATATTCTATGCATTAAGTGTGAATCTCATTTTAATTCTGTTCTCTCTGTGGACCTAATGATGAAATTGAAAGAGTGAGACTATGTGGTGTGAAGTCCAATAGACTACCAAGTGGTGTAGGGCTCTGTTTAGAATGTCAGGACTGCTGAATCATTTTGTTACTCTTGGACACTCATTTAAATTCTCTGGGCTTCTGCTTCCTTATCATGGAAGAAGTGTCTACTCTGGCTGTCTTGTCTTCCTCAGGGAGGATCACACTTGAACTCAAGTGCCTGGTAAGTGCGAAGCAGTAGATGTAGTTTCACATACACAGAGCAAAATCTATAAGGAAACATCATCACAAGTATAAAATAAAAATTTGACATTGAAATGGTGGCATGAAATACATGTTGTTTTTCATTTGTATTGCAGGAGATGATGAAGAAGAAATGGAGCATCAGGAAGAAGGCAAAGAGCAGCTTTCAGAAACAGAAGGCAGTGGGGACGATGAGCTGGGTGGTGACTCCAGTGAGACTACTCAAAAGGTCAAGGGCCAGCCCTGCCCCAAAAGACTTTTTACCTTTAGTCTTGTGAACTCCTATGGAACAGCTGACATAAATTCACTTGCAACTGATGGAAAACTACTCAAACTCAACTGTAAGCACTCTCTCTGACTTTTCAAGCTGGGTTTTGGGGACTTAGGATCTATTTGAAAATCTTTGCACTTGACATCCATAGCTTCGGGCTTCAGTTTTTGTTTGGTTCTGGGAGCAGACACCTGTGTGATCTTTGCTCCATAAGGACAGTTTTAGCAACCATCTCTTCCCCCTTCACGCCTTTATCCTTGGTCCTTAATGACCTCAGAAGGAAATGAGTCTTCCTTACTCCACTGTGCTACAGGACCTTTGCTGTGGATCAGTGGCACTTCTGTGCCCACTCTTGGTAGCAGCATTCTCCCAAACTAAAACAATGTAGAATGAATGATTAAATAAATATTCATGGGATGTAATCCAGGAGCATGAAACTACTAAGTTACAACCCCAGACCTTTTATTTTTATTTTTTGATTTTTTTTGTGGTATTGGGGATTGAACCTGAAAGCACCCAGAAACCACTCCAGACGTGGGAACTCACACAAGAGATTTTATTAAGTGGACAGGCAGAGTGTCTGCCCGCAGGGCGAGAGTGAAAGAGTGAGACTTAGAGTGAGTGAGAAAGAGATAGAGAAGAATGGTGGTGGAGCCATTTTTAAGTAGTGGAATATCGCTGGCTAATAACAGTGGACCAGTGACTGGTGAGGAAGTTCATGGGCTAACAATCTGAACCAATAACTAACTAGGAAGTTCTCGGACTAACAATCTAGGTGGTAAAATGGTGTGTGGGGGGAAGAATAATGGCGGCAGCAAAATAACAGATCTGATGCCAATAGAACCCAGGTGTGTTCTGCCACTGAACTACATTCTGAGCACTTTTAATTCAATTTTATTTTGAGACACTGTCCTGCTAAGTTACCCAGGCTTGTCTTGAATTTGCAATCCACCTTCCTCAGCCTCCTCAGTTGCTGGGATTATAGTTGTGTGCTTCCATGCCTGATTGCATATTTCTTTCTCTTTTTTCTTTTTTATTAAAATCTTTTTTATTTTTACAGACTGCATTGTAATTCATTGTGCACAAATGGGGTACAACTTTGCATGTCTATGGTTGTACACAATATAGATTCACACCATTCATGACTCATACATATACATAGGGTAATACCGTCTGTTTTATTTTACTATCTTTCTGTCCCCCACCTGGTCCCATCCCATTTTCCTCTACGCCATCCAAAGTTCCTGCATTCTTCTCTTCCCTGCCCCCACCACCCCCAATCGTTATATATTGTCATGCACTTATCAGAGAAAACATTCGGCCTTTGGTTTTTTGGGCTTGGCCTATTTCACTTGGCATGATATTTTCCAACTTCATCCATTTACCAACAAATGCCATGATTTTATTCTTCTTTATGGCTGGGTAATATTCCATTGTATATATATATACCACAGTTTCTTTATCCATTCATCAGTTGAAGGGCATCTAGGTTGGTTCCACAATCTAGCTATTGTGAATTGAGCTGCTATGAACATTGATGTGGCCGCATCACTATAGTATGCTGATTTTAAGTCCTTTGGGTATAAACTGAGGAGTGGGATAGCTGGGTCAAATGATGGGTCCATTCCAAGCTTTCTGACGAATCTCCATACTGCTTTCCAGAGTGGCTGTACCAATTTGCAACTCCACCAGCAATGTATGAGTGTGCCTTTTTCCCCACATCCATGCCAACGTTTATTATTGCTTGTGTTCTTGATAATAGCCGTTCTAATTGGAGTTAGATGAAATCTTAGGGTGGTTTTAATTTGCATTTCTCTAATTACTAGGGATGATGAGCACTTTTTCATATATTTGTTGATCATCTGTATATCTTCTTTTGTGAAGTGTCTGCCCATTTCCTTAGCCCATTTATTGATTGGGTTCTTTGTATTTTGGGTGTAAAGTTTTTTAAGTTCTTTATAAACTTCGGAGATGAGTGCTCTGTCTGAAGTGTATGTAGAAAAGATTTTCTCCCACTCTGTAGGCTCTCTTTTCACGTTATTGATTGCTTCCTGTGCTGAGAAAAAACTTTTTAGTTTGAATCTATCCCATTTATTGATTCTAGCTCTTTATTTCTTGTGCTATGGGGGCCTTGTTAAGGAAGTCTAGTCCTAAGCCAACATGATGGAGATTCGGGCCTACTTTTTCTTGTATTTGGTGAAGGGTCTCAGGTCTAATTCCCAGATCCTTGATCCATTTTGAGTTGAGTTTTGTACACGGTGAGAGATAGGGGTTTAGTTTCATTTTACTGCATATGGATTTCCAGTTTTGCCAGCATCATTTGTTGAAGAGGCTATCTTTTCGCCATTGTAAGTTTTTGGCACCCTTGTCTAGTATGAGGTTACTGTACATATGTGAGTATGTCTCCGTGTCTTCTATCCTGTACCATTGATCTACCTGTCTATTTTGGTGCCAGTACCATGCTGTTTTTGTTACTATTGCCCTATAGTAGAGTTTAAGATCTGGTATAGTGATACCTCCTGCATCACTCTTCCTACCCAGGATTGCTTTGGCTATTCTGGGTCTTTTGTTCTTCCAGATGAATTTCATGATTGCTTTTTTCTGTCTCTATGAGAAATGTCATAGGGATTTTAATTGGAATTGCATTAAATCTGTATAGTGCCTTTGGAAGTATGGCCATTTTGATAATATTAATCCTGCCTATCCAAGAACATGGGAGATCTTTCCATCTTCTAAGGTCCTCCTCAATTTCTTTCTTCAGTGTTTTGTAGTTTTGTTGTAGGGTCCTGGTGGCAGGGAGCAGTCAGTCAGTCTGTGGGTCCCAGAGGCAGGGAGTGGTCAGTCAGGCTGAGGGGTCCTGGAGACGGGGCTCCCTCAGTCCGGCCAGGGGTCCTACAGGTCTTTCCTGTTGTCTCAAAATGGCGGCAGCCACGTATAACCAAACCTGTGGGTACTGTGACAGTGGACTTCCAGGCAACAGCAGGCAGCTAGTGATCCACTGGTGGTCTGCGGTCAGTCTGCTGGCTACTGTCAGATGATTGGCAGGTGAACCTTGGGTGGTGGGTGATGGGTAGGTGAAAGGCAGGAGATGGACAGGCAAGAGGCAGGCAAATGGTGGATGATAGGTGACAGTGAGCAATCTGCACTCAAAAAATAGTTGATATGCTGGCAGACTGCAGGTGATTGCAGTAGACAAATGTGGTAAACAGCAGGGGATTGATAAGCAGCAAAATCTGCCTCACTGAGAAACAGATATCCTCTGCTTGAAACTCAAGTTATGGAGCAACAAGGAATGCAGCCTCCCTCTACTCCTCCATCTTGGATCTTGGGTTTCCTTTTTTTTTTTTTTTTTTTTTTTTTTTGTGGTGCTGGGGATTAAACCCAGGGCCTTGTGCATGTGAGGCAAGCACTCTACTAACTAAGGTATATCCCCAGCCCTGCATATTTCCTTTTGACCCAGAAAATACTCACAAAATATGATCCTTCTATATAGGATGGTTATGGATCTCATAGCTCTTCATTGTTCGGAGCCCGTAATGGGACTGCTATACAAATGAGAAGAGGTGTCTGCAGTGGATGGGTGGGGAAGTAAGCTGCCAAGGTATCGCCTTTTAGCTTCCTTCATTGGGGAAGAAATTGGTTAACTAGATGTCCTTGAGCTAGCTGAATAGCTTCCTTCTTTTCTTTCATTCTTTTTTATTATATCTCATTTTTTATTTTAATTGTTTTGCAAACTGGGGATTGAACCCAGGAACTCACACATGCTAGGCAACTACTCTACTACTGCACTACATACTCACCCCATCCTTTTTATTAAAAAAAAAAAAAAAATAGCATCATCAAAATATTTTTGGATCTATCTCTAGCTGTCTATGCCTCTGTCATCTCTGCAGCTTTGTCCTCTTTAGTATAATGCCTTTCAGATTCTAGCCATCTCCTCAAGCCTCAGTCTTTGTTTCCTCAACTCAGTTTCCCCTACTTCCCCATGTAGTGACCTGGAAACTGCCTATAGGCAGGAAGCTGGGGACAATATAGGGGTGACTTTATATTCTGTCTCTCAGGTTTGCTCTCCTCCCCTACCTAGTATCTTTCCACTGTTGCAAATAGTTGTTTCATAAGTTTTGTCAGATTTTTCTTGTTATTTAAGATGCAGTGATGAATCTGGTCCCTGCAACTCCATTTTGTGCGCTGTCAGAATTCTGCATACTGTCTTTGGAACTTACCTGTAATGCTGATGTGCCAGAGGCTTTGAGGGGTTGGGTTTGGAAGGGCTGACCCAAGTCCAACCCTTATTCTTGAGAGTGGATAATGGTGAATGATCAGTGTTGGTGCTGCCTGAGTGAGCCTCTTCTGTTGCTGGCCATTCTGTAATGAGTAACACTTTGGTCCCCTTTGTAGCTCGATCCACACTGGCCATTGACTGGGACAGTGAAACTCGGAGCCTTTATTATGATGAACAAGAATCTGAGGTAGGTGTCTGGGGGTTAATGGTATGTGCTAGTTTATGCCCTGAAAGTGTATTAGCTGTATTCTTACCAGTTGGATAGCAATTTCACAAATTATGTATTTTTTTCTTTTTGGGTGGTACTGGGGATTGAATTTAGGGGTGCTCTACTACTGATCTACTTCCCTAGCCCTTTTTGTTTTGTTTTATTTTTATTTTGAGACAAGGGCTTGCTGAGTTGCCCATGCTGGCCTGTAACTTGTGATCCTCCTTTCTCAGCCTTCTGAGTTGCTAGGATTGCAGGCATTTACCACTGCACCCAGCCAACAAATTATCTTTAAGACTGTGGATGAAGGTGGGCTTAGTGGCCATGCTATAATCCCAGTGATTTGGGAGGTTGAGGCAGGAGGATCACAAGTTCAAGGTTAGCCTGGGCAACTTAACAACACCCTGTCACAAAATAAAAATAAGGGCTGGGGAGGTAACTTAGTGGTAGAATGCCCCTGGATTTAATTCCCCATACTGCAGGACAAGAAAGGGGTGGGGCAGGGGCAGGGAGTGACAAGCACCCAACATTTTATCATTTTATGTTCAGAGGCTCCAGAAAGTTTAATATATTCCAGGTAAGCCTCCCATAGGCCTTTGTATCTTGATCCTGTTTCCTCAACGGAACTTAGCACTTTTTTCTTGCAGGCCTATGACAAGCACATGAGTATGTTGCAGCCTCAGAAGAAGAAGAAGACTGCAGTGGCCCTAAGAGACTGCATCGAACTCTTTACCACCATGGAGACCCTTGGGGAGCATGACCCCTGGTATGCACATCTCACTCTCAGGGCAGGGCCATCTCTGTCCTCCAGAATCTGAGATCTACTAGTATCTGTACACAAAATCCTCTTTACCTGGACATGCCATATTTTCACATGGCCAGTCCTACAACATAGCCCTTCTGTGTGGGTTGAGTCTTCCAGACTAAGAAAGACATTGACCTGTTTTGGAAGGTAAATTCCCACTATCTTAAGGATAGCGGTCCTTGTGACATTACAGCTGTGTCCCCAGCATGAGTACCCAGGTAGCAATGGCTCCCCTCATCCCCTGCTAAGCAGAGAGTTCTATTTTCTCTTCAGGTACTGTCCCAACTGTAAGAAGCACCAACAGGCCACAAAGAAATTTGACCTGTGGTCCTTGCCCAAGATCCTGGTGGTCCATCTCAAACGTTTCTCCTACAACAGATACTGGAGGGATAAGCTTGACACCATTGTGGAATTCCCAGTCAGGTGGGTCCCTATGACTGAAGTGTTAGGAAAAATTTAGGAACAGGCAGGAAATATGGACATTTATTTGTTGAGAAGTTTGTCACCAATGACTATCCTGAATTAGGATGCATGTTATTGGCCTTTGGGAGTTAGACTTTGGCTGTTTTAAGTGCTCTCCTCTTCAGCCTCCCATGGGCAGGGAAAAGTCTCCAGTAGAATCCCTTCTGTAGACTCAGGGTGCTGATTTCCTCTGCCACTCTTGGTCCCCCTCTTGAATCCTTGATGTCACCTAACTGGCCTTTCCCAGTCCATCATTGGTCCCAAGGAGGCTGACCTTAGCAAGGGGCAACACAGCACAGTGGTGGGGGCAAGGTGGCCAGAGGACAGTCTGCAGAGAGAATTGGATGGTTATTGGGGCTGCAGATAGGCTGCAGACCTGCCACAGTCCTGTTTCTGATGTCACAACTCGGACTAACTATTTTCTCAGGCCCCAGGGTATTGACTGTAACTGAGACAGGAAAGCAAGCCAGCCAGATAGTTTAAAATGCTTTCTGAAGGGAACAGGTAGATCCTTGAGATACAATGTCCATGTGAGAATCTAGTGGTGGGTAATGAGTATTTGTTGTAAAATTCTTATCTTTGAAAATTTCAGAATGAAATGTTTTAATTCCAGGCGAGGTAGCATGTGCCTGTAGTTCCAGCTTCTCAGGAGGCTGAAGTGGGAGAATTATTTGAGCCTAAGAGTTAGACCATCGTGGGCAACATAGCAAGACCCTGTCTGAAAAATAGAATGAGATGTTATACAAAAAAAGCTTTCTGAGGATTGTTTTGGGTATTTGGTTTAATTGACTATGGCATCAATTGTAATTCTGTTATGAATAGCCACTTCTACCTAGTTGCTGAAGTCCTCTGTCTCTAGGCCCTTGCCTTCCATTAGTCCGGTGTCAGTTACCTAGGAGTCTTCTCCCAGTTTCTGGCCTAAATATGTCAGTGGTTGGAGCACAGAGTCCAGAGCCCCTCTGCCATGGTCTGTTCATTTGTTTCTTCTCAAGTAGCTTTTTGAGTGCCTCCCTGTGTTCTGACCACTAGATGAAAGGGGTTGCTGGGCTACTCTAACTTCTTTCTGTGAGTTTAACATATTTAAGAACTATTCTTGTATTTGTGCTCAGAGCTCTGAACATGTCTGAGTTTGTCTGTGACTTGTCAGCAAGGCCTTACGTGTATGATCTCATCGCTGTGTCTAATCACTATGGAGCCATGGGGGTTGGCCACTGTAAGTATTGGTATCTGCTTCCTCTGAGGTATTGACTTGTGCAGTTCCACAAGCTTCAGACTACATTCTTTTTCAATACAACTGACCCACCTTGCTTTAGTTTTTTGTTTTAAAAGTCATTGTTAGATTTTCACATTCTTTAATTCAGTAACTCTACTTCTAGGAATCTGTCCCAAGGAACTGATTTGACATTGGAGAAAAACTTTATGCTGAAAGATATTCATCTGTTTATAACAGTAAAAAGTTAATAGCAGCCTTGTTTGGCACTGTTGTCCATCTACTTGATCAAGGAGCTCATAGCCATTTCAAAATAAAATTAATAACATGGGGAAGTGGCCCATGTAAATGAAAACTGCTACATAAAATTGTATCATTACAGAAAGTGGAATCACAACTGTGAAATTAAAAAGCAAAGACAGTGTGACTTGGGGCAGAGACTGGAAGAAGAGACACTGAAATGTTATTTTTTCCACCTTTTTCTCTTTGCTTTACTGTTTTCAAAATTTCTATAATGGGCTGGACTTGTGGCTCAGTGGTAGTGTGCTAGCCTAGCATGCATGAGGCCCTGGGTTCGATACTCAGCACCACATAAAAATAAAATAAAGGTATTGTGTCCACCTATAACTAAAAAATATTTTTAAAAATTACTATAACATAAAAAATTACTATAACAGATTTATTTATAATGAAATTTATTATGTTTTGTTACTTATTTATGGAAGTCAAAGTGAAGAGTTGGGTTTCCTTTATGTTTCTACCTACTACATGTGCATTGAGCCTGCTGCCACCACACCCAATAGTAGGTCCCCAAGACATGACAAGAATCAGTTCCATTTATACTTATAATAGATTACAGAACTGCCCTGATCTCTAATTTTGTCCCTGCACTAATAAGGAGTAGAAATTGGCCTGCTCTCTTAGTAGTAGTAGTAGTAGTAGTACTGGAGATTGAACTGAGGAACACTTTACCCACTGAGTTTTTTTGTTTGTTTTTTTGTTTTCTTTGCGGTGCTGGGGATTGAACTCAGGGCCTTGTGCTTGCAAGGCAAGCACCCTACCAACTGAGCTATATCCCCAGCCCAGCCCACTGAGTTATATCCCCTGTCCTTTTTGTTCTCTTTTGAGTTAGGGTCTTGCTAAGTTGCTGAGGCTGGCCTGAAACTTGGAATCTTCCTGCCTTAGCCTCCTCAATAGCTGGGGTTATAGGCATGTGCCACTGCTCCTAGCCTGGCCCTCCATTCTTAACCGTGTCACCTTCTAGCTTCAAGTGGCTGCTCAGTCTCCAGCCCTCATGTTTGCATTCTATGCCATCAGAAGCGGGAGTGGGAGGCAGACATCCCAGAGCCCCTATCAACTCCTCTACGTATATTTCATTGAGTATAATGGTCATACAGCTACACATAGTATAGGAGAGACTGGGAATTTTTTTTTTTTTTTTTTTTTTGTGGTGCTGGGGATTGAACCTAGGGCCTTGTGCTTGGAAGGCAAGCACTCTACCAACTGAGCTATATCCCTAGTGGAAAATTAAAGTTTGCATGTTTGAAAATCAGACCCTATTAGTAATTTTTGATTACATCATATCTTGCTGTTCTACAGCTTGCTGTTTTCCCCCCAAATTAATTTTGGTATCTACTTATGTTTTAACTGCTATTAAAACACACACACACACACACACACACACAAACTGTAAACTATTTTTAATTTCAAGGCTATTTATTTATCTTTATTTAGTGCAAACCCAGTAAACTAGCCAGGTGACTCTTTAGTATTTTGTTTATTACTTGACAGACACTGCATATGCAAAAAACAAACTAAACAGGAAATGGTATTACTTTGATGATAGCAACGTTTCCCTGGCCTCTGAGGATCAGATAGTGGTAAGTATGCTGCCCTGATTGCATCTCTCTCTCTCCTTAATGGATTAAAGCTGAAGAGGGTAGCTCTCAGGCTTGTTGTCACCTAGTCATCCTGATGTGACAGGGGGAGCTGGGTGTTGTAGAGTTGATCTGCCCTTTCTTAAGGATCCTTCCTAAAGGAGAAGCTCAGCTTTTACTCAAGCTCTATGCCACAGGTTCCCCACTTTCCCCACTGCCCTGGCAGGAGCCAGCCTCAGGTGATAGGCCCTTCTTAGTCACTCACCTCTGTGTAAATACAGAGCAAGATGGTAGATTCCTGAGTGTTAAATAGTGAGAAAAAAGCCAGGACAATGGGTGATTTTACCAACCAGGGATGGATTCTCCCCTCTTGTGTTTCAGACAAAAGCCGCTTATGTGCTGTTCTACCAGCGTCGGGATGATGAGTGTTATAAGGCACCTTCACTCACCAGTTTTCCTGGTTCCTCTGATGGAGGGACCAGGCCAAGCAGCTCACAGCAAGGTTTGGGGGATGATGAGGCTTGCAGCATGGATACCAACTGATGCTGACTCGGCGACCCTGCCTCCCCACAGCACCCCTGTCATCCCCCAGGAACGTCTTTGGCACTTAGAAAACTGCTTGTGTTCATTTAAAAAAAAAAAAAACAAAAAACAGATGAAGATATTCCCTTCTTTTTTGGACAGAAGACAAAAACAAAAAAACAAAAAAACAAACAAACAAAAAAACCCTGTTTGCTCAGAAGGGTTGTCAAGAGGCTGAATTATTTTTCTTTTTAAATAGGTGGTGAGATAAAGCCTGTGGAGCTAAAAAGTGGGTGGGTGGGTGGGGGTGCACAATGGAGTATGTCTGATGGATTCCAAAGAATGGAGAGGAACACACTGTAATTGAGTATGGTGCAGCCATGAAGACCCACTTACAGGACTGTTTGAGCTCCTGGATTTCTGGTTCTGGTACCCATACTGGTCATCCCAGTAGTCTGGCCACAGTAAATCAAGCCTCAAGTAAACTTGTTGTCCCCTTTTCCTTTGCTGTTCCCTGAGATGGGTTTATAATGTTCTAAAAATTAACACTGAAGCCTATTTGTTTCTCCTTTGAGTCATCTTGGAATTTCCAGCTTTCCTTCTGATAAGCAAATCAAAATACTTAGTATTGAGGTTTCTCAACCTCCTGTGGGACCTAGTAGTTATGTCCCCCACCATCCTTGATGAATTGAGAGATCCTGTGTGGAACTTTTATCAGATACCCCTTAAAAGAAGTCCATTCACAAAACTGCAGAGTACAGTATCCAGTTGTTTGTCCATGTAAACTTGAGAACAGAACCTTTGTGGGAGTTTAAGTCTAGAAAAGGGCTCTCCATGCAGTTTTGAGTAACGTTTATTGGTAATAGGCTTTTCCAGACCTGTTTTCTCCCTGACCCTGCCGGAAACCCCACAACCGGCCCCTTGCTACCCATTCTGGTGCCCCAAATATCTCGCCTCCCTCTGTGTACCAGGCCTTTGCTGCCCCTCCCGGCCACTTGGGTTTAAAGAACACGGTGGTCCGGGCTTTTTTGTCTGACCTTTAACCTAATCCGTGGGGGTTGGGACTGCTGGCCTCGGGCACGCGCGGCCTGCGCGCGCAGTGACCGTTGAGGGCTGTGGTATCACGCTGCTAGGTGAGGTGGGTGAGGATAGGGCTGGGCCTCTCAGTCCCACGGCTGGTTGGAGCAGGGGCAGGCAGCCGGGTGGGCTGTGGTGGGACAGGGTGATGAGACTGGGCAGAGGTGTGGGAGACTGGGGAAGGTGGGGCGGGGAATGGGGGTGGGGGTGCCGGAGGGCCCCTCACAAGAACCATGGCAGGAGGGAGGTGGAGCTTGTGCGGGTCTTCCCGCTGGGTCCTGTAGCATGGGCTAACTACTAGGAAGATGTGGCAAGTGCCTCTCTCTGGTTGGCAGCCTCATCTGTACCCTCATTCTCATGTTACTCTGTGCATTTCCAATGTATTACATAATAAAGACATGGTCCCTTTTAGGGGAAATGTCCGAAAAACTAAGAAGATGCAGAAAGGAGCTGACTGCAGCCATTGACCGGGCCTTTGAAGGAGTCAGTTATTCCCAGGAATGCACAGGCCAGCAGAGGCTAGAGCCAGGTGCCACATCGCTTCCCTTCTCCCTACCCATGCACAGGGTTCTCTGTAGAAGACACCCTCTGGCAGCCTGCTCCTCTACTGCCCTGTTTGCTGCTGCCCCTTGTGCTTCTGATAATGAGAACCCTGCCTTTGTACCATACCATGTCCCCGTTAATGCAAAACCGCACGCTTTATGCCCCAAAAGAAAACCTCTGACCAGCAAGGAAAATGTATTGATGCACTCCTCCATTTTGGCACCTGAAAGACAGTTTTGGAGACCTGCAGGAGATGGGGAAAACTGGAGAAAAGAAAGTTTAAGGTGATTCTAATTTGACAGTTTAATAACTACAATTAAGAAGATTCTTGTTTCTGAAAAAATTGTTGAAAATCCCATAGTTCATGTCAGTGTTCTTGCCTCCTCTTCAGATCTCTAGGACCATTTGGGAAGTTAACAAATATTCTCTAAAATTTGCTCAGAAAACAAGTTACATGTGTATGTATTTGGGTTGAGAGCCTGGTTGTCAATCCTAGATGTCAAACTAGCCATGGAAACCACTTTCTAGTTCTCAAAGGAGTAATGAATACTAAATAACAATTTTTAAAAATAACCTCATTTTTTTATGCTGCAGAAACAAAAATCTTAAATCCATCTTAACTTGTATTTGAATTTGATATGCTAGAAACTTTGATACCTTCCTTTGCCCACATTGGGGAAAGGCTGAATCAAAGGCTGGACCCTACTAAGTCCTACTTTCTGTTATTGTCCTCGTTCCCCTCCCCTGCCTGCCCTGAAGTCTTTTGAACACCAGGTTAAGTCTGGCCTAGATCTCTCAAGTGGCTTCAAACTGCCTGGTCCTGAGCACCTTGACTTTGAGTACAGTTAACCATATATGGGATGCAACTTCAGAGTCCTTCCATCTTGTTGGGGGCAGTAGCACAAACTTGTAATCCCAGCAAGTTGAGAGGCTGAGGCAGGAAGATTGTAAAAGTTCAAGGCCAACCTGGTCAATTTAGCAAGAAACTCTCAAAAAATACAAAAGACTGGCAATGTTGCTTAGTGGTAGCGCCCCCCTGGGTTCAGTCCTCAGTACTGAAGTGGGGAATAAAAAAGTCCAGGCATTTGGGTTGCCCAATGGAATAAAGGCTAAACTCCACAGGTATTGATATTCATAAGCATTAATGCAGCATGTGATGTTTGTGAATCATTCAGATAATGCTGTTAATTTCTTCACTGATTAACAGTCTGATTATTCTGTAATCACAGCATAAATGACAATTTAAAATCACCAGTAATCTTTTCGATTTATCAAACACTTTCCCCTCCAATATTTTCTTGAAAGAGAATCTAATTCCCCACCTTTTTTCCCCTCCTTCTGGGGTTGCAGGAAAGATATGGAGAGAGATTTGAAAGTTGACTCAAACATGCCGCTCAACAATTCTGGTCAAGAAGTCACAAAGGATCTGCTGGATATGATTGGTAAGTATAGGTCCTTTATGCAGGCCCAGAGTCTCCATATGTCTTAGGTGGGGACGGGTAGGAAAAACTCTTATTATTCATATTTTGGTGGATTTGTTTTGTTCACAACAGACACTGCATAGAGCAACAAATTAGTCAATTCCTGTCCCTGCCTTCACAGAACTGATAACCTAATGAGGTCACATATCAATCAGGTCATTTCATAAATGTCTTAATTATAGTGGATCCCTGAAGGCAAAGAAGGTCCTTGAGTTTACATCTGAAGTAAACAGGACATAGGCAAAGAGGAGGAAAGAGTAGTCTAGCTGAATAAAAGTAGAATAAAGTATTAGAAGCCAATAGCTCTTCTGTACTTCCCCTCACCCAGAGATAGCCACTGTTAACATAGTAGTATACAGTTTGTCAGACATGCTTTCTAACATGTGCATGTACAGCATGTGCATGAACTATGTGTCTTTTTGGAGGGGTGGGGGACTGGGGATTGAACCTAGGAGTGCTTTACCACTGGACTGTCCCCAGTCCTTTATTTTTTTATTTTGCGACAGAGTCTCTCTACGTTGCCAAGGGTCTCACTAAATTTCTGAGACTGATCTTGACCTTGCCATTCTCCTGCCTCAACCTCCTGAGTTGCTGGGATTATAGTTAAGGGATGCATAGTTTTGAGTGCTACTTGAAACTGTTGGCTTTATAGGGTCTCCAGGTTACGAAGAATGGGAGGGAAGCCTGGTGAAGGGTGGTACTCTCCTTAGGCCACAAAACCTCTGCGAGTCTCCTCCAGTAGCACCAGGAGATAAAATGAAGTCATCACTGCCTCTACCCACCATCTCCTTGACCCTCACCAGCAGCAGACAGCATTTTGATTCCCCCGAAGACCCTTTTTCACACCATGTCTTGTTATCCCTTCGTATTAGGGAGTTCCCTGAGATCCAAGATGAGTATGTGCATTTTTGTGTCTTCCCACTTATAACTTACTTAGGAACGGGCAGATAGTTGGGGATGGATAAACATGTGTGCCTCAAAGGAACACACCGAGCCCACTTTACTTTTGCATTCACTCTGGCAACCTGTCTGCCCTGGGGTGAGAATGCCCAGCTCTACCCAATCTCTCACAGTCATGGTTTTTAACTAGTGTGTGAAATGTCTTTAGAAACCTCTCTTTAGATTTGGTAAAGTTAAATGTTCTTATCTTTAAGACCATACAAGCATCCGAACTATTGAAGAATTGGCTGGAAAACTAGAATTTGAAAATGAATTGAACCGTGTGTGTGGTCGCTGCCAAGATTCACCCTTCAAGGAGGAAGCCTGGGCCCTACTTGTGGACGAGAGCCCTCAGAAGTCCTCAGATGCAGACCCTAGCAGCCTCAAGCAGGCTTTTGATGATCAGAATATTGTTGAGACGGTTCTGGATTTGGAAGAGGACTACAACTTGATGACCTCTTTTAAATACCAAATTGAGTAAGGAGAGTTGCTTTTAGCTTGGATTCTTTACAGTAGAGGCTGCCATCAGGTAGCCTATGCAGAAGCAGCCACAACAGTCATCAGGAGCTGCATTTTCAGAGGGCTGGCAGAAGCTGAATTCTTTAGTTGTGTCCCTGAGAACCCAGTTTTTGTATCCTGTTGCTTTGGGATATTTCATACTGTTGATTTTTTTTAACTTGTTTTGGAAGTGTTTAATTAATGTTCACTATACCCAGTGCTGAAGGTAGGTATGGGTTATGTCTATGCTCTCTTGGTATTCTTTTCCTTGGGCCCTTGAAAAAGTGTGGGAGCTACAACCAGGATGGGCTTTGTGCACCCCCTGGGATCAGCCCACCCCTAGGCCAGCTTAGCCTATGCAGAAAAATCAGCATCAAGCTAGACCTTAGCCTGGGCCCTCTGATCCCCTTATATACTTTGCTCCTCTTGCACACACAGCTTCCTGTTTCCTGCATGTGCCCCATGCCCTTTTCATGTCCCAAACTACCTGCCCAGTTCAGAGAGTAGTCTTTGTAGAGGTTTCCTTTTTTGAATCAGAGTTGCTGGCAGATCTTCTAAAAGGATATTCCCAATTCCCATTAGGCCTCCTTACCATGCACCCCCACACAGATACCTTGGCCCCAGCTGAGTAGAGAAGATACAGGCTCTGTACCTACATCTCATCCGTCCCACAGCAGGTCTGGCTACCATGGTTGGTTCCCATGGCAGTGACCCTGCTGGGCTAAGACAGGGCAGTGAATGAAGGAGGGGCCAGGCTCCTAGACTCCTGAGATCAGCCTAACAGCAAAAGCATAGCAGGGCTGACTCCAACCCTACCCCTAGAAAAAAAGGACATCACCAGCAACTATTTGCACAAATATTTCAAAACCATGATGTCTTCTCAGGAAAACAAACTATTGGGCAAGTTTTTATATTTCCCAAAAACTTGAGTCTCAGGGAATTGCCTACCTTCTGAGATAATAAGGGAAGATAGAACTGGAGGCTGGCACTGGGTGGTTATTAGAACCAAAACCTGAACAAATCAGAACTGGGGGAAAGGCCAGTGGCTGAGTAACTGTCCAGTAGGCCAGCAGCCCTGGAAATAGGTCCAGTTTGAGATTACAGTCACATACTTTCACCGCAACTCTGGTGATTCCTCTGGGCTTGAAGGCAGAGATCACAGACCCACCCACTCCTAAGCAAAGCTCAGCCTAGCACCTGACTGCGCCCCCAAAACGTGCAGCTGGTCCCTGGCTACTTTTTTTGTTTTGGCCTTCTTGGTGGGTGTTCATTTGTTCCCACCCAGTATGGCCATTGGCACTGCCCTACTTAGGGCAGGAGGAGAGGACAAGGCTAACCAGAGGCTCTTCCTAGGATACCTGCCATTCAGTGCCTACAGAAGGCAGCACCCTCAATAAGCATGCACAGCCTATGGAGTTGGAGGTCAGGTTCTTAGTGCTCACAGCGTCCTTGGCTGCCCTTGTTCAGGTGAAGAATGAATGATTTGAATCAAAGGTGTTAGGTCATTTGATGTCATATCTCAAACTAGCACATTTCTAATACTATGTGTAGATATGAACACTCTCAGAGGAGGTGACGCTCAATTCCCACTCTCACATTCTAACTCCACCATTACCCCTTGTGGTTGAGCTGGGCTTAGTAACTTTTCCCCAATAACTAAAGGAAAGAAAAATCATAAACTTATAGTGGGAAAACTGCAGGCACTACCTTAACCAAGTGATTTAAGTTAACATCAGGGCTGGGGTTGTGGCTCTGTGGTAGAGTGCTTGCCTAGTATGTATAAGGCACTGGGTTCGGTTCTCAGCACCACATACAAATTAAAAAGTTCACCAATGGCTAATAAAAAAAAAAAAAAGTTAACATCAGTGGTGTTATGTGGATGTCACACATAACCCAACAGGATGCAGAGAGTGCTTCACCTCATGGTATTCTTATCAAAATCCATATCCCCCCTACCCAGTGTGTAACCATGAGACAAATGTCAGATAAAACAAAATTGAAGGACATGCTAAGGGATCCCTGGCCAGAACCCAAGACTGTCAAGGTCATGGAAAACAGGGACTCAAAAACTCACAGATCAGTAGGGATTAAAGAGATACAATGACTAAACAAAATGTACAATTCAGGACTGCATCTAGAACAGAAAGAGAACTTTAATAGAAAACAAAGGCTAGGGTTAATGTATCAATTTCCTAATTTTCACAGATATACCACAGTTATATGTTAGCCCTGGTGAAGGGTCTCTATGAGCTTGTATCTTTGTCAATTTTTCTATAAATTTAAAATTTTATTCCAAAATTGCAATTGATTCCAAGTTTTCGAGGATGTGTATGAGCAAAAAACTGTTTTATGAGGGGCAATAAGGAATATGGTCTTTTTTTTCCTTGTATTTTCTGATTTATCTGTAACCTGTTATCACTAATGTAAAAAATTAAAACTTTTTGGTTTTGCTTTTTTGTGGTCTAGGGATAAAAACCTAGGGCCTCACACATGCTAAGCAAGTGGTCTACCACTGAGCTCCATCCCTTGCCCTAAAGTTGTTTTATTAAAATTAACTAGCCATGAATGTCCCTCACCAGTACCTGCCCGGACCAAATCAGCACTGTTTCTAGGAACAGGGTGGAAAGTCTGGGGGTCACAACAGGAGGGCTAGGCAAGACTGACAAGGGGGCTCCTTTAGGCTGGGCACTCTAGGATTCACAAAGCAATTACTATTACACTTTTTTTTTGGGGGGGGAGGGGGGAGGGGTGAGTACTGGGGATTGAATGTGGGGGCACTCAACCACTGAGCCACATCCCCTGCCCTATTTTGTATTTTGAGAATGAGTCTTACTGAATTACTTAGCCCCTCACCATTGCGGCTTTGAACTCGAGATCCTTCTGCCTCAGCCTCCCTAGCCACCACACCTGGCTCACAAAGCAATTTCTTAGGAGCTCAATTAACTGATTGGGGTCTGGTCCATCCTCAGGCAGGGCATTGCAGAGGAGGAAGTGGCTCTTGTTCATGGTGATCAAGCTCTAGTTTTAGAAGACTGCAATGAGAAGATTTAAAATTTCTTTCTGCCTAGGGTGGAGATTGTGGCCCTTGGAAATGAGGATTCAACCCAAGGAGGGGAGGGAAGGAGGGTTCAGGTTCTCCTTGGCTAGAAGACAGGTATACTTCTATTTTAGCAAAGGCTTTATGTGATATTTTCAGATTACCAAACAGGTCATCCTAGGATCCCAGAACAAGGGACTTTTTCTCACTGTAGGAGTAGTTGTTGGGCATAGCAGGTGAGACATGAGCCTCTAACATGCCAGTCCCCAGATTAGCATGTGGGCCTCATCTCCTCTTGACATCCACTCCTGCCTCTATATCCCTGGTTCTCTGAAGTACTCCAAGGAGAACTTCCTGCATTTGTCATCCACATCAATACTATGGGCAAATGTGAGCTCATCTGCTCAGAATAGAATGTGGTGAGTTGTTCTTTAGGAATTTAGCTGGAGCAGAGACATGCCTAGAACATATAATTTAATAAAACTTCCTCAGGTTTTCAGGGAGCTGGGACCAAAGCATTCTCAGGCAAACATGATAGTTGACCTTGGTCATGTCTTTATAAATGTTTTACGTCATTGCCCCTGCCCCCCGCAGTTCATCTTGGCAAGCTAAACAATAACTGAATTGTATCCGTGGAAACACCAAACTGTAATTTGGATTACCAGTATCAAAATAGAAGCAAGGCAGATTGAAGAATAAATAGGAACTTTGGAACCTGCAAACTGCATATTTAAATTATAGCACAAAGCATATGAGAAGCTGGGCACATCCAAGTGTATGAAGATCCCATGGCCACATTCCACCAGTAGGCCAAAATCACTATAAACCAACTTTATAAACAGATTGATAAACTTTGTGACAAATACTTAAAGCAGGAGTTGGTCTTTAGAAGCTCCTAGAAGGAAAAGCTGGAGGACTGGAGGGGAAGGTTGAGGAGGAAATGACAGAACAAGAAAAGAGGACAAGGAACAAGGACAGGGATGAAAGAGCAGCAGTTCTTTCAAAGGGACAATTAAAGAGACATAGTTGAGAGGTGGGAACTGGAACCTTGACCTTAGCCTATCCAAATGGCACATGGATCTGTTCTAGAATCAGAACTCTTGCCGGGTGAGCATCAGGGCACTTTTAGCATGCCTTTTACTCTACTAGTGCAGCACCACTGGGCACTGGAACCTATCTTCTCATCTCTGAGTCTCAGGATTCCCCTTGCTTTGCCTCCTGCTCCCCTCTGTTGGAGAATAAGGGAGCTACCTCCTGGTCTACCTGCCCTGGCTTGATGGCATTCTCCTGGACCCTTTCAATCCTAGAGAAGATTCCAAAGGGGTCAGGAGAGCAGGAAGAAGACAAACAACCTGGGGGACTGTCCCTCATCTTCGTACCCAGGAATAAACCAATAGGATAGCAACAACATTCTGCTGCCAGGGGAGTTGTGAGATGCTAACGTCAGAAAGACTGATAAAGAGGATTTGCAAAAGGGGCCTAATTCAGGTCAATCTCTCCTGAAATGGCAACTCAGGTCAATATCTGTCCTGAAATGGCTAGGTACTTGTCTGGTGCCAAAACAGTACCACCCTGACAGAGTTACAAGATGCTTAATATGGCAGCACAATCCAGTGAAAGAATCATGCAAACAAGGGAGGCTTGGGAAGCCAGTGTATGTGATCATAGACAATTATTGAAAAGGTTCTGTCATCCTGAGACCATTTCAGGTTCTGGAAGTTTGCTTTCTCCTTGGAATGGGTGGGAATACCTTAATATTTAGGTTTTAGTTAAATATTTACAGAGGGAACAAAATTTTACTCAGGAAATTTATTTGACAATGGATCCCAGTCCTAGTTTGGAAGGACTGTCTGGAAAATGCCTGATTTGATTAAGAATTTTGGCCTAAATCCTGGTATAAAGAAATTTCAGAACTATCCCACCTTTGTAGGACTCAACTAATTTTTTTGAGGACAGGGAGGCTGTTGTGTTCTGGACATTTTGGGTGAGAAAGGAGTTACTGGGACAGAGAAGTGGACATCTTGCCAAAGACCCCTCATCAGGAGTCCTTTGGAAACTTCCTGAGGCAAAAAACAAGGGAGGGAAACAAAACAAAAACAAAAAACATCACACACACAACAAAAACAAAATGAAACAAACAATAAAAACGGAAACTGCAAACAGATGCTATAGAAAGGCCCCACTTTTCAAGGAGCTGTTTGCATGAGAATGCAATCCCTGCCTTTAATAAGTACTTACCCAACTGTGTACTAGTGTCAGGCACTCTCCTGCATACTGGGGACACAGCAGGGACAGGGAAGATGCTGCTCTTGCTTCTCGAGTTAATATTCTTGGGCAAGGCAAATGAAACACAAGTACACAAATTAAGACATTTCAGATGGAGCAGTGTGCAATAGGTGGGGAGTAGGGTGAGTAGGGAGTCATGAAAGGCTTTTCTGTAGGTGACATTTAAATTGATCCTGGAATGTCAGATAATCAGATGCTGCAGTCAGTTCATTTTCATTCTCAGTTGTACATGGAGTTGTAACAGAAGGAGGAGCCCTTGGGAGGCTCTCTGGGCCCTGGCCCATAGACCGCCTACCCACTACCTCTGCCTGTGTAGCTACGGACATCGCCAGAAGCATACAAAGAGCCAAAAATAATGCATGCTCCAGGGACATGCCTGGGCTGTGTCACGCTCACCAAGTCTGGCAGGAACCACAGTAGTTAATTAAGAGAGAAGAAGGAGAAGAAAAGCCTTAGGAATAAAATAAGAAACAGAATATCCTTTCCTGATGATCAGCAAAGACAGAGTATAATTTTAATTAACCTAGCTTTGTTAGAAGATAAGTTTATTGCTCATCCTACAAAAACATCCAATTCGTGGAATACTGAATCACTCTGAACTTCGACTTCATTACACAAAATAAAATACTTCTGAAGAAATACAGGATATCATAACTCATAGCAGAGTCAAAGAATAGAGGGTCATTCTTTGGCATTTTCCAGTTAAACCCTTCAAGAAGGTCATTGTTGGTGGGTGTGGTGACGCAGGCCTGTAATCACAGCTATTGCAGTGGTTGAGGCAGGATTGCAAATTCGAGGCCAGCCTTGGCCATTTAGCGAGACATTGTCTCATAATAAAAAATACAGACCAGGAGCTGTGGCGCAAGCCTGTAATCCCAGCAACTCAGGAGGCTGAGCCTGGATCTTCAGTTCAAAGTCAACCTCAGCAAAAAACGAGGTGCTAATCAACTCAGTGAGACCCTGTCTCTAAATAAAATACAAATTAGGGCTGGGGATGTGGTTCAGTGGTTGAGTGCCCCTGAGTTCAATCCCTGGCACCCTCCCCCAAAAAAAATTAAAAAATAAAAATAAAAAAGTACAAAAGAGTAGGGATGTGGCTCAGTAGTACCCCTGGGTTCAATTTTCAGTACTGGGTGAGGGCAGAAGGACCGCAGTTAAAAAATACTGATGGTGTTCTCCCATTAGGATCTAAACTTTGAATTAAAATGACTAAGTATTAATCTGTTCAATTTAGAGTAATAAAAAATTTACAGATATAGGGCCCTATAAACTTCATGCTAACATTTACTAGGCACCTGTAGTCAGTCTGGGAAGGGCTGAAAGGATGGGCTTCTTCCTCCCATAACTCTTTGAACTAGCAATGAAAATCATCAAGGGAAGGTAGTGGAGGCTGCAGAGGACCAGTGAGCAGACAGCCAATGCTGCCTACAGGGAGAAGAGGCCAGGGCAGCCTGAGGCAGAACCCATACCTGAACTTCTTTTTTTTGTTTTTTGTTTTTTTGTGGTGCTGGGGATTGAACCCAGGGCCTTGTGCATGCTACTAACTGAGCTATAGCCCCAGCCCCCTATAGCCCCAGCCCCCTTGAACTTCTTGACCTCAGACAAAGTTGCTGTGATTGACCATGGGTCCCAGCTACAGACCACAGGAGGCCCTTGGTCTGAAAAGGAGAGTGAGAACAGCTTACACTGGTGTCTGGCACCCATACCAAGGGTGTCACAGGCAAATTTAACTCCTTCAGACTTTTATGGGACATATATCCCTGAAAATAAAGAATAAAAAAAAATCAAGAAGCATTGCTTTCTGAAACAGTCTTTTGGCAACTGAGTGCAATTCGGTAGCCCCAATGTCATTTACTGTATCAATTTGGAAATGGACATATTTTGGAAATATTTCATCCCATGAGGATTTTCACTTTTATACAAAACAGGATAAAAAAAAAAAAAAAAAAAAAAAAACAGTTTGAATGCGGTATTCATTCAAATCATCTATGAGAGCCTTAGAAAATAAAAAGATGGTATGCATCTATCTTGTCAATTTGTTTTCTTAAATAAACTTAAAAAATTGAACTGAGGGGTCAGTTCAATAAACTTAATGAAACAATACATACTTTTAAAAGACTTTATTTTTTATTACAAAAGAAACAGATATGTGCTGCAAAAATTAAAAAACTTCAAGATACAAGTGAAAAACCAAAGTCTTATGTAAGCCTACTGCTCTCCAGTGCCTACAGGCACTATTATTAGGCATAAAAGAGTAGTTGAAAAACAAAAGGGAAAAAAGTCAGGAAGAAAAAGGGACTCATGTGGCTTAAAACTATGGTGCTCTGGACAGTTGTTTTGAGCATGTTGCCTCTTTCATTGGCAGCTTTGATACTGTTCAGAAGAAGACTTACTTAGTGTGTTCTGTAATATGCCCACTGATCAATGAAAACTCTTTGACAACGTAACTGGATAAAGATTAAAAAAAAAAAAAAAAAAAAAAATCCAGAGGCCTGGAAAGGTATTGATCATACACAGGCAATGTTTTGAAGACAAAAAATATAGTGTTTGGGAGTCATGTTGTCACAGCAAGAGTTTCATGAGAGCCCTTCTAATACACAATATTCTATAAGGAAGCTATCCCCCTTTCAATAAGTACCCCACTCTCCCAATGCCCCCACCACCAGGCTGTTGTTTCATATCTTATCACCACCAAAGACCACTGTCTCTACATTTCATTCCAATTATTAAGGATGCATTTGTCCTTTATGTCCTTGTCATGAACAACAACTGATACCCAGAGAGCTGATCCTACCCCCACCACCCACTGACCCCATACTAGCAGGGGCTCTCACCCTGAGGTTCCCAAACAGATTTCAGGGATTTTCTACTATTGACCAGTTCGAGAATTCTGCAATTTGTCTTTCTACCTGAGATCAATAAACCATCAGCTAAAGTCACTGTTGGCTGATCAGAAGTCATCATCACTGCTATCAAAACCCAGATCATAAAGCAAATTATTCCCTGTCTCCTTGCATGGAGGAGACTCTGAATTTCCAAGGTTGAGGTCACTGAACCAGCGCATTTGGTGGTCCCCCTGGGAGCTGCTAGAATGCAGCTCTTTGTCTTGGGAAGAACATCCAAGGAACTTTGAGAGGCTCCCTTGAACTGCTGTTGTTATTTTACTGGGCTTGACAATTCCTCCCAGAATATGGCAGACTGATTTTGTGGAGCTTCTAGGACCCCGCAGATGCAGAGGCTGAGCAAGGGGTTCCTGCTGCCCTATGGGGGGCCTTTGTTGTTCAGAAAGTGGAGACTGGGGACTTTGATACATAGGATTGAAAATACAAATCTTACTTGGGGTTTGTTCTCTCTTCCTTGCAAGCCTGCCTCTGTGAATTTTCCTGGTCTGCTGCCTCTTGCCTTTCCTCCCTCTTTCTATAGTGTTGCCTTTTTGTTCAGTTTCCAACTGTTCACTAGGGGCACAGGAGAACATACTTTTAGCTTGATACTCTGGGCACAGATTCTTAATGCTCGTTGTAAAGTTGTGTAAGTCTAGGGATATGAGCTGTGAAGTTCCTTGGTAAAGCTGGTCACTGTCACCAAGAACCTTACAGCCTGGGATGCTGGAACCATGGTTCTTGGGATCTGTTTTAGTAATTGCCCAATTTTTGCAGTCAGTCTGTACTGACTTGTCCTTTACATGTCCATGTCCTTTATGAGGCCAAAGGACTGGCAATGCAGCCTCTTTCTGGAGTGCATCACTCTTTACTCCCTCATCCTTGATACCAAACTCCCTAGTGACCAGGGAGCCTGTACTTGGATTTCCTGCAGCAGTGGGAGCCTGCATCTGCCATATAACCAGCTCCTCAGAGGCATATTTTTCCTGTCTGGTGAAACCGAGGCTCTGGGCCAGATGCGGTGAGGTCTGAGAAGTATTGTCTTTCACATGCCCAGGTACCTGAGGCACCAAGATCAATCTCTTCAGTTCTGCTAGGACACTGGGCACATTCAGCTGGTCTAGCTGTTCACATAGCTGTTGGAAGTCCTTACTCTGCTGAACAACTAAAATTTCCAGGTGCTTCAGGTTGGATTTCATTTCTATAATCTCTGCTTGTCTCTGGGGGAAAGCAGTGAAAAAGAGAGTGATGGACAGTGCAAGTCAGAATGCACAGTAAAATATGAGAACAAACCACTGGACAAAGTCTTATCCCTTTCAGGGTACCTCACAGGGTAAGGATAGCTACACTCTAGAGCAGGGCCCTGGGGTGTACATTCTACCAGGAAAACTTGGGGAAGGAAGCTAGCTTATACCCTGGTTCTTTTCTAACAGGCTGTGCTGGCCTATATTCTTGGCTGAAATTTTGCAACTTTAAAGGTATCTCTGGATCTTAGTGACAAAACCAAGAACACAGTTGAGAAAAGAAGTTGGGGTTTTTACTTACAGCTTCAAATTTCTTCTGCATCTCAAGAATGGCCTGTTCCACATTGCCCTTCTCTTGCACTGCCTCAAATATCAGGTCACTCTGGGCCTGTGCAGTCTCTTGCACTAAATTTAAAAAAATTACAATTCACCATATGAAGACTGTGGTATACACCTCCTGCCCACACTAACATGGACTACTGAACCTTCTCTGATAGCACCCAGGACTCTATGTTCTCTGACCAGAGTGCTTTCTCACAGCCTATTTTTCTCTCCTTCCCTGAGATGATCCTGGTCTGGACTGGCACCTACAGAGGTCCCAGAGAATCTGCTGCCCTTGGCCCTGTCATGAGAGTGTTTTTTTGTTTGTTTGTTGTTTGGTGGTGCTGGGGATGAAACTCAGGTAATCACACATGCTAGGTAAGTGCTCTGTCACTGAACCCCAGCCTAAGAGTGATCTTTATAGAATGCAGATATCATCTTGCACACTCTGAAAACTTCATTGGTTCAATTGCATTCCTCTGGCCACTGAACAAAATCCAAATTTTTCTTTATTTTTCTGTGGTACTAAGGATTGAACCCAGGGATGCTCTATGACATAACTGCCCTTTTTATTTTGAGACAGGTCTGAGTTGCTGAGGCTGGCCTAAAACTTGTGATCCTCCTGCCTCAGCTTCCCAAGTCCCTGGGATTATAGACATGTGCCACAGTGCTTGGCAGTCCAAATCTTTAAATTGGCTAACAAGCCTCAGGCTTACTTCTCCTTCCCCATTTCTTATCTCTGGACTTAGTACATGTTGTTCCCTCAGCTTAGAGTATTCCTACTTTCATTTCTGTCATTTCCCTCCTTGCGACATCCACCACCTTAGTGCAACTAATTCCTTTTCTTTATGCTCTCAGCACTCACCTTGTTGGAAAACACCAATTCCTGCCTGGCTTGGGTCTTCTTTTCTTTGTTGATAGCACTGTGTTCTACCATCACTTGACACCCTCCACTTATTTATTTCCTATTTACACTTGAACCCTGAAAAGTTTGGTGACTTTGGTGCTAACCACATCAGAACTGATACTGACTTCCCTCTTTTGAATGCGGAGATTCTACACACACACACACACACACACACACACACACACAATAACACATTGTGTTGCAATTAATTATTGCCATCCTCTTACTAGAATACAGGTCATGTAAAGATGCTGTTACATTTATTCCACAAATATTTGATGAGCATCTTCTATGTGGCAGGCACTACAGAGACAACAGTGATCAAGAAAGATAAAGCCCTCTTGAAATTACAATCTTATCAGGAAAAACAGGTAGTTAATGGGTAATTACACAAATAACTATTTGTAGATGTAATAAGTACTCTAAAAGAAAAGTATTCCAAGCCTGAGACCATGTAATAGGGAGACTAGTCAATTTTAGGGGTGAGATAAGATTTCCCTAAGATATTTATATTTGTCTAAAGTATTAAATCATAGTGGGAAGAATGATACCAACAGAAAAAAAGAGCATGTTCCAAAAAGAGCAACAATGAGTTCAGCATGACTAAAGCATGATGAGCAGGGGACCATGTAGCCTGAGTGGAGGCAGGTCACAGCTGGAAAGAGGGGTATTTGGGCCATGTCAAGATTTGTGGACTTGATTCTAAGACTGATACACTGATAAACTGATACAGTTAAGCAAAAAGTTGGCATGACTGCATTTTCTTTTTAAAAGGAGAACTATTTCTGATTTGAATGATAAACTACAGAGTGAAAGTACAGAACAAAGATCAGAAATGACTTAAATAAAACCACAATCATGTTAAGAATAGTAAAGAGTAGAGCTTTATATTTTTATCATAGAAATATGGTTTAGTTTAGAAACAATCAGAAGTTCTCCACCCCACTTAACTGAGACACACCCCCTTTTTATTTTTAAAATTTTTTTGGTACCAGGGATTGAACCCAGGGGTGCTTAACCACTTAGCCATGTCCCCTGCCCTTTTTAATATTTTATTTAGAGACAGGGTCTCACTGAGTTGTTAAGTGCCTTGCTAATCTGCTGAGGCTGGCTTTGAATTCCTGATCCTCCTGCCTCAGCATCCTGAGTTGCTGGGATTACAAGCATGCACCTCTGTGCCCAGCTTTATTTTTTTATTTTGAGACAGGGTCTTCCTAAATTGCTTAGGACCTTGCTAAATTGCTGGGGCTGGTGTTGAACTTGCAATACTCCTGCTTAAGCCTCCTAAATCACTGGGATTATAGGTATGAGACACTGAGCCTGGCCAGATGTTCTTTTACATCTTATTCAGGAATATTTCAAACTCTTACAGAAGAGAATAAAGAATTGTAATGGCTATCTCAAAACCTTTGTTTTAGCTTTTTCTACTTTGGCAAACACATTGAAAATATTTTCAGTTCACATACATCTTAAATGCATACCAACTAAAATTTATAAATAACCAGGAATAGTACATAATATATTCTTTTTGTCTGCTCATAACTATCTAAAGCATGTTTCAAGATTCTTAACAAAATTTTTTCATTTTAGATGACTAAAAAATAATTTGGCAATATGATAGTTCTTTAACTCTTCCCAATAAATGGAAGAAAAACCAAGTACTTGGAAGTACAGGATAACAAATTCAAACAGAGCTCAATTTGATTAATCAATAGGTATTTGGTTAGACCCTGGTTGTTGTTTTTTTTTTTTTTTTAATTTTGGTTTTGTTTTGTTTTTTGTTTTTTGTATTTTCAGTACTGGGGATAGAACCAAGGGCCTAGTGCATGTGTAGGGAAATTCTCTAGCATTAAGTTACACTCCCAGTTCTAGGCTTTGGGTTTTAACTACAGTTTTTATTTTTGTTTGTATGTATGTACAGGGGAAGAATGGGGATTTTTCTACCACTGAGCTACATCCCCAGCCCTTATTTTTTATTTCGAGACAGGGTCTCACTAAGTTGCTGAGGCTGGCCTCAAACTTGTGATCTTCCTGTCTCAGCCTCCCAAGCCACAGGGTTACAGGCATGTGCCACCATGCCCAGTTCTAACTACAGAATTCTTCTGTCTCTTGTCTCTTTATATCACTTATCAACAAAGGGTATGGATTTACTAAATAGTACCTAAATAAAGATTTGTTTGTTTGTGTGATACTGGGGATTGAACCCATATTTAGCACTGAATTATGTCACCAGTCCTTTTATTTTTTATTTTGAGACAGGGTCTTATTAAATTGCTAAGGCTGGCTTCAAACTGAAAATCCTCCTGCCTCAGCCTCCAAAATAGCTGCAATTACAGGTGTGAGCTGGCTAACTATTAAATAATATATGATTTTTATCTTGCCATGCTGAGGATTGAATCTAAGTCCTTGTGCATGCTATACAACTGCTCCACCCACCCCCAACACACTGAGCTCTACCCCGAGTCACTAAATAAAAAGTCTTTTAAGTTCAAGTGACTTACTTCAGAGTTTCTCATCAAAATAAAACATAATTCCCATCAAAAATGAAAAGTATTACATTTCAGTTGTCTCATATTAACATAAATTTTAGTTAGATTAATAATTTTAGCATAATTAAGTAAACTATAAACTATAAAAGTACCAAAAGAAAACATGCAGGAAATTGTGTATAACCCTGTAGTAGGAAAGGCCTTTCTAATAAAGACATAAAACCCAAAGCCAGAAAAAAAAAAAAAGGTGAGTTTGGTGTCCTTGTTAAGTTTATTCCTGGATAGTTTATCTTCCATGTTGGTTTTATAATGGAATTTCCCCCATTATACTTTCCCTAATTTCTCCTACTTTACTGAATTACCATATGGTATGTGGCACTATTTTGGTTAATTCTCAGAATAGCAAGGAAAGATTAGAAAAAGAATCAGACATTTCAACAACAAACTAGAATTTGAAGACAATGGAGCAATGTCTTAGAAATTCTGAGGTTGAGGCAAGAGGACTGCAAGTTTGAGGCTAGCCTAGGCAATTTAGAATTACCCAGTCTCAAAATAAAATTTAAGAAGTGCTAGAGTTGTAGCTCAGTGCTAGAGTGTATGAGGTCTTGGATTCAATTCCCGTACCAGAGTGAAATAAAAATAATAAAATATAATATTAAAAAGTAAAATAAAATAAAATGGGCTAGCCAGGCATGGTGATATATACTTGTAATCCCAGTGATTTGGGAGGCTGAGGCAGAAGGATTGCAAGTTCAAGACCAGCCTCAGCAATTTAGAGAGGCCTTAAGCAACTTATGGCGACCCTATCTCAAAATAAAAAGTGTAAAAAGGACTGTGGATATGGCTCAGTGTCTGAGCACCCCTGGGTTCAATCCCTAGTACAAAAAACAAACCAACCAACCATAGAAAATCCTCAAATCCTTAACAGTATAAATAAGCATAAGATGATTCAGTCTCTTCCATGCGGAACCTGACCCAACTTCCTGGATTTAACCACAGCAGTTTTTGGAATTTTATGAACTTATCCATGTGTATATTATGAATCTTCTGTGTGTGTGTGTGTGTGTGTGTGTGTGTGTATGCAAGCATGTGTGTGTGTGTTCTCTAAAAGTGTCATGTCATTTCTGCTTTGACTATAAACTAGGTATTTTTACCTTTTGTGTAAAAATCCTATTTAAAATCCATTTCCATATTCTGGACCATATCTGTTTTCCTGTTAAACATTTTAAAAAATTTATTCCTATTTTAGCAACTTAAGTGCTCAATTGAGAAATCAGATTCTGATGCAACTCAGAAAAAATTTTATTTGCACTGATGACAGCAATTTTCCTTTCACTCTGTAGTTCTGTTCTCCCTGCTGTGCTGCTGAGAGAAAAAGGAAATATCAGGAACCACCCTGTATAACAGTAGACCCCTTAATCCTCTTCCCTTTTTGGGGAACATCTTTCCTGATTTTCATTGGCTGGATGTACTCCCCGGACACAAAAATGTGTCGTGGAGCAAACTATGCACGTGAACAGCACCTTTCCATTTTAATTTAACAATGAACAGATATTGCTGTTTTATCATGTTCATATAAGTGGATCTTCTTAACAATTTTTTATGATTTGCTTGGAAAGGCTTTTATCATACTGTAAAATTATAAAAATGTTGCCCATGTTTTCTTCTAGATTTTTACTATTTAATTACCACACTTAATATATTGATTTATATATTAATTTAAAAATTTTTGATATCATTTATTCCTTTTTACTTTCTTAGTGATCATATAGATAATTGATTTTCAACAGAAGTAATACCTATCAGGTGAAATACTGTGCTCCACTTAACTGGCCCACCTAAACGCAAAGTAATGTAAGGCAAGTCATTTTATTACTTTGGTCCTTGGTATCCTCTGCTGAAGAATTGAAGTTAGATTAGTTGGCTACAGTGAAGTTTCTGGCTGGGCAGGCAGACTGTGACTGAAAAAAGATTTCATGACCTTACTCTATGAAGGCACTTGGCACATACACCAGATAGCACTTCCCCATAGTAACTTTACTTCTCCTTTTCCTAATATGAGTTCAGTGAGTGAGGACCTGGCCATATGATAGGGGATTTATCCGATTCCTTTACTTTTCTTTATTTTTTTTTTTAAACAGATAACTTACTTTTGGAAAGTGGAAAATTGTTTATTTGTTTTATTTCCATAAAGCCCAGTACTGTGATTCTATATAACTGGATGATAAAAATAATAAATGCATGACAACATGAATATAAACACAATAAATGTCATGCTTTCACATGGCAAATTGTCAGTATCTATTGACATCTTTTTTTTTTTAACCTTTAAAAATAAATTTTTTTAAAGAATTTTTGGTTGTTGCTTTATTTTATATATTTATATGTGGTGCAGAGAAACGAACCCAGTGCCTCACACATGCCAGGCAAGTGCTCCACCACTGAGCCACAACCCCAACCCCTTTAAAAATTTTTTTAAAAAATATGAAATGCTTCACAAATTTGCCTGTCATCCATGCATAGGGGTCATGCTAATCTTCTCTATATTGTTCCAATTTTAGTATATGTGCTGCTGAAGTGAGCACCTGATTCTTTTTCTATTGCTAATTTTCTATTTCTGATCATTACTTACAAAAAAAAAAAAAAAAAAAAAAAGGAATGATTCTGAACAGGCTACTTGTGCCCATTTTCAGGAATGACCTAGCTTTGGACTGGGGTTGTGGCTCAGTGGTAGAGTGCTTGCCCAGCATGTGTGTGGCACTGGGTTCGATCCTCAGCACCATACATAAATAAATAAATAAAATAAAGGTTCATCAATAACTAAAAAAAAAAAAAAAACGACAACTAATCTTGGGCTGGGGATATAGCTCAGTTGGTAGAGTGCTTGCCTTGCATGCACAAGGGTTCAGTCCCCAGCACCACACACACACACACAAGGATGACCTGGCTCTATATTTTTCCCCTTCTGATATTTTTGTTTGTTCTTTGTGTGTGTGTGTGTATGTGTGGTGGTGGGGATTGAACCCAGAGCCTTATACATGCTAGGAAAGCATTTTACCACTGAGCTATACCCTCAGTCCCATGGCCTTCTAAAAATATGATGCCAGTATATTTGTTATTGTTTACCCTTTTAGTGTAACTCCTTCTGAGTCTCAAGCTCTGAAAGTTAAGGAAGGAACCATTAAGGATCAAAAATCAGAATTCAGTTCTAGTGTTTTCTGGTTCTTAATCTCATATTGGGATCTTTGGCACTTCCATTCCTTCTTCTGGGACTAAAATACCACAGTTTGTTGCAACCCTCCTTTTCATACTTCATATAATTTGTGTTTGTTTTGTTTTGAAGATAGGTCTTGCTAAATTGCTTAGGGCCTTGCTAAGTTGCTGAGGCTGGTCTCAAACTTACAATTCTTCTGCCTGAGCCTCCTGAGTCACTGGGACATACAGTTTTAAATGTAGAACAAAAACAGAATGCACTATGGTTTGCAAGTGTCCCTCAAAAGCCCATGTGTTAAAAGCTTGGTTGCCAGTTTATGGCACTATTGGGAAATGGTGGAACTTTTATGAGATGGGGCCTAGAAGGAAGTTGTTATCAGAAACATGCCCTTGAAGGAGGCATGAGGAACTGGCCCTTCCCTGTCTCTTTCTTTGCTTCCCAACCAACATGAGGTAAAAAGGCCTCCTCAATTACATGATTCTATCACGGAACTATGCCACCACAAGTCCAAAGCAACAGGGCCAAAGAGGATATAAACCTCTGAAGTCATGAGCCAAAATAAACCCTTTCTCCTTATAAGTTGATTACTTCAAGTATTTTATCCTAGCAACAGAAAGCTGACTAATAGTGCTTTTTTAGAAAGTTACTAATGAGTTATTCTATCACCTCATAGAAGGAAACACCCTTGATTTGCTTCTGTTGTCTGCCTTGCTACTTCTTAATGGGATAACAGTCCTAGGGTTCCAGAACCAGTTTTCAAACACATGCACAGTTGCCCTGTATGTGGGATACCCAGGTTGGAAACCAGAAGACAGAGTAGTGTTTCTTTGCCGACAGATGGGGATTAATTTCTAAACTATACAAAGGCATTATTTTTTGTAAAGCATGAGCAATTCATCTTATGGCATTTGAATAAGTTGACTTCAACTTGTTTCAAATAAAAAATAGAACTGGGGTTGTGGCTCAGTGGTAGAGCACTTGCCTAGCATGTATGAGGCTCTGGGTTCAATCCTCAGCACCACATTAAAAATAAATAAATAAATGTATTGTGTCCACGTACAACTAAAACAAAAAAATAATAAATAAATAAACAGACAAATGCAAACAAGTGCAGACATACAGTCATTTTACTTTCTATTTGGTTCAGAAATTAGTAGTTCCAGGGAAGTTTCTACCTATGGAGAATTATGTATTTATCTTCTGTGTTTATGAGGTCCAGGGCAAGGTTTCAGTTACTTTAAGTCACTAATTAGGGGAGCAGGGTTTTTTATAAACTGCAGCTGAAATTGAAAATGATGCTGTGATTCACAAAGCAGCAAGAACAGCAGGTGACTAGAATATTTCTAATTCCTAAGTGGGTAGCATCTCTATCGGTAGCACAGCCAGCAATTCATTTGGGACTCAGGGAGGCTTCAATTCACTTCAGGCAGTGAAATGAGAAACCTCCTTAGGATACCTGCTCTGAGACAGCAGGGTTACTGGGTGGAGGATTAGTACTTCACCAAAGGCCTTGTAGGACCAAAGTGTTGTCACAAACAGGTAGGTTCCACTGCCCAGTTTAGTGTGCTTCATATCTCTTCATGCACCCACCGTCTCATGTTAAACACTATGTGAACCCACACTGGCTAGGGTGAGAAAGTTCATGTTCACCGTTTGCCAAGACCTTCTGCCAATAACTTCAAACATAAGAGACTCACATGTCTTAGCCACGTTCTCCAAAGAATCCAAAATAGATTGGTTTCTTGAACTGAGATGTTCCTCAGACTTTTCCACAGATGTCTGCAACTAAGAAACCCAAAATTAAGAACGCATTCACAGACCATTGCCTTATTTTACTAACTTGGAGAACTGTCATTTAATGATCAATAAGGGTAATTAAACATTGTGAATCTACAAGAACTAAAGCCAAGACAGTAGAATTATTAAACTTCTTAAGATGTAAGATACTCCTTAAAATGTAGCTATACTTACCCTATCAATGCTGTCTCTGACCTGGGAAACAAAGTTGTACAGAGTCTCACTAGAAGAAAAAAAATCTTTGTGAAATATTGAAACAACATGCAACAGAATCGATTCCATGAATATGGCCGGTGTCCATCTAGTATAGCATCAAAACACTGATCAGAGTTGGAGACTCAACCCAAGAAACCTCAGTGCCAGTTGGAAAAAAAAAAAAAAAAAAGGAGAATATTAGCTGTTTGTGACCATTTCCAAGGCAAATCACATTTTTATTTTTAAAATTAACAGTAACAGTTTTTAAATTAACAGTATATGTATCTTAAATAAGAGTGAATTTTAGCAACCAACGTAATTACCAGAGTAGGAAAGACCATCTTTCCTTTTTACAACACTGACTTTGGAAGGTAATGGTTTCTTTTTAGTAGTCCAAAATTCCTAAATACTTTTTGCCTTACCATTATGTTGGCCAAAATAATAAAATTAATATACTGACAATTCTAGGGAAAACATTAATTTCCAATAAAAAAGAGATTATCATAATTATTTCTCAAATAAACATTCCATTTCTTTTTTTTTTCAGTACTAAGGATTGAATCCAGGGTCTCACACATGCTAAGCAAGTGCTCTACCACTGAGCTACATCCCCAACCCTTTATATCCATCTATCTATCTATTCATTTATTTATTTCATTTTGACCCAGGGTCTCATTAAGTTGCCCAGGGTGACCTCAAGCTTACAATCTTCCTGCCTCAGCCTCCTGAGTAGCTGGGATTACAAGGCATGTACCACCATTCCCTGCTAAATATCCCATATTTAAAAAGATGCAGACATGGACAATCATTAATGAAATTCTACAGATTTTGCTATCAAACACAAGTGCAAAATCAAATTTTGATATACAAATATGACAACTCTTCATACTGTCTGTTGGATACTCCCTAAGACCGACTTTATAAAAGGTGAAAATTCAGGATGGGGGATGTAACTCAGTGGTACAGCACTTGCCTAGCATGTGCAGGACACTGAGTTCAATTCCCAATACTGCAAAAAAAAAAAAAAACTAGAGTCATATTCTCCACGTGAGAAAATTTGGGATATTACTTGAAATCAATAAAAGATTTAAAATGAAAAAAAAAATTAAGAATGTTGAGAATTGAAAGTTGTTATGTTATAAAAGCAGAGTACAAAATAGAGTACCTAGAAATTTGGTCTGGGGATGTAGATCAATGGTAAATTGCTTGCCTAGAATATGCAAAGCTCTGGGTTTGATACCCAACACTGAAAAAAAAAAAAAGCAGAAATTTAAAAATTAATCACAATATTTAGAAGATATAAAGATGACAGAAAATGGAACAAAAAAACAGAGATGGAAAATAGTTGAAAGGTTTTTTAACCTAAAAAAAGCAGAGAATCAATCCAGGAAATCCAATATATTCTCCAAATTGGAGATCCAAAAGAGAGAGAATGAAAATAGAAGTAGATTTGCAAAAATATAATGCAGTTGTTCCTCAATACCCATAGGGGATTGCTTCCAGGACCCCTGCAGAAAATAAACTCTGAGGATGCTCAAATCCCTTATATATAATGACATAATATTGGTATCTAATCTATATATATTCTGTAGTATATTTTAAATCATTTCTACAGTACATATTTGTTTGTTTGGCACTGGGGATTGAACAACTGAGTCCATCCCCAGCCCTTTTTTACATTTTATTTAGAGACAAGGTCTCACTGAGTTGCTTAGGCCTTTACTAAGTTGCTGAGGCTGGCTTTGAACTATTGATCCTCATGCCTCAGCCTCCCTAGCCACTGGGATTACAGGCATGTGCCACTGCACACAGTTTCTACATTATTTGTTATAACACAATGTAATTCTTATGTAAATAGTTGTTATACTACATCGTTTTAGGAATAAGGACAAGGAAAAAAGTCTGTACATGTTCAATTACAGACATAATTTTTTAAAATATTTTTTTTCTTTTTTCAGTAGTGGGGATTAAACCCAGAACTTTACACATGTGAGGCAATTGCTCTACTATTGAGTTACACTTCCAACATTTTAAAAATATTTTCAATCCATGGATGGTTGAATCCATGAATGTAGAAACCCATGGATATGGACAACTGACTGTACAAGAAGAAATTCATAGAACTGAAGAATGAAAGATTGAAAGGAACTACCCAATGCTCAGGCATTATGATATGCCACATGCACATTACTTTCAAATTTCAAAACTCTATAAATTATTAGAAGATTCTACAAACTTCCAGAAAGAAAGCAAATGAATACTAAAGATCAGGAATTTGAATCACATCGAATCTCTTATAAAAGCCACACAAGAAATGATAACCCAATGAACAATGCCTTAGAAATTTTGAGGAAAAATTGTTTCCAATCTAGAATTCTACAACCAACCTAATTTGCAATAAAGCACAAGCATGTCAAGATCTCAAAAAATAGTTTAGGCCCCATATTATGGTTTGGATAGGAAGTGTTCCCCAAAGACTCATGTGTTACAGGTTTGGTCCCCAATGCAGCCATGGTTCAGAGGTGGGGCTTTTGGGAAGTGACTGGATCATGAGTTGCTCTAACCAAATCAGTGATTTAATCCACTGATATCTGAATTAACTACTAGGAAATGGTGGAAACTGTAGGCAGGTTGGTCATGGTTTGAGGAAGCAGGCCACTGGGGATATGTCCTTAGAGACTCTATCTTATCCCTGGCCCTTTTCCCCTCCTTAGGACACCATCACCACCACCATCTCCACCTGCCTGTGTTACCATGCTGCCATGAGCTGAGAAGCTTTCCTCTGCCACACCCTTTTGTCATGATGTTCTGCCTCATCTCAGGTCTAAATTAAGGAGCCAGCCTGACATGAACTGAAATCTCTGAAACCATGAGCCAAAGTAAACTTTTCCTCCTTTAAGTTGTTTATGTCAGGTATTTTGGTTAAGCAACAAAAAACTAACAAACTCCATGCACCTGTCCTCCTGAAATCTCTGGATTATATGCTCCACTAAATCAAGAAGTAAACATAGGATTGTAGTAACAGAAGATCCAATATGGAAAAGAGGAAGTAGGAATATCTCATGATGGTGAAGATAGGATTCAGGATGACAGCTATGCTGCAGACCTAGAGGTACCAATGCTTCTACAAAGAAAATGCTAAAGCTCCAGTGGACTGGTAGCAGTGTCCTGGATTACACTGGGTACAGTGGAGGGGGAGGTCTGGTATACTCTGCATGGCAATGGAGAATGAAGAGTACAACAGAATTTGCACTATACTAATTCTGAGACTTAGTTTGGGGAATCATCCATGGCGGTGGCGCTTGGCAATTGTGTGAGCCTGGCAGAGACTTCCAGTGGCTTAATTTTTTTCCTTGGAAATCAGAATTCTTTTTTTTTTTTTTTTCTTTCTTTCTTCTTTTTTTTTTCTTTCTTTCTGAATGCATTGTCACCAAGATAGATGACATTCCCAGACTCCTTTGGAGGTGGATATGTTCATGTGAGTAAATTTTAGCCAGGATAAAAGATAAGTAGCAGTGTTGCATTCAACTTTCAGGAAGGGTCCTAAAGAGAAGGAAAGATACCCTTTTTCCTTCTTTCATCCATTTACCATCTGGAAGTACGATGTTAACAATTGGAGCTCCAAGGCTGGGGTTGTGGCTCAGTGGTAGAGTGCTTGCCTGGCATGTGTGAAGCACTGGGTTGAATTCTCAGCACCACATAAAAATAAATAAATATAATAAAGGTATTGTGTCCATGTATAACTAAAAAAAAAAATATATATATATATATATATATATATATAAAACAATTGGAGCTCCAGCAGCCATAAAGTAATCTGAGGACAGGAGCCACAGGGATGACAGAAAAGAGTGCTGGGAGGACCCAGGTCCTTGAGGACCATGGAGCCACCATTCCAAACATTTCAAGATGATTCTTGAAATCACCACATGTCTTTTAAACAACTATCTTTTAAAATCCTCTGTTATTATGAATATGAGTGTGTATCTGTTATGTATAGTTGAATGTAAGTCTAACTAATAAAATACATCACTCAATATCCTTTTAAAACATGTAACTTTGTTTTTAAAGTAAGGTATGAAATTAATGTATATGTGTATGGTTCTGAGTTTTGTAACATATATTTAGGATTTGTGTAACTCTATCACCCCACCCCTGCAAATTCTTCAGGAGATTGCTTCGTAGTAAGCCTAGCCCACACACCTAATCCTTGGTAACCAAGGATCTACTCCTCGTTCCTATAGTTTTTGTCTTTATCAGAATGTCATACAGGTACAAGCTGAGTTGGCACATACTTGTAATCCCAGCAACTCTGAATGTTGAGGCAAAAGAATTGCAAGTTTGGAGACAACTTCAACAATTTAGTGAGACCCTTAGCCACTTAGTGAGACCCTGTCTCAAAATAAAAAATAAAAAGGTCTAGGGATATAGCCTAGTGGGTCCCTGGGTTCAATTCTCAGTACCAACCAAAACAAAACAAAAAGAATGTCATTTAGGCAGAATCATAAAGTAAGTAACCTTTGGAACTGATTTCTATCACTCAGCATAATGCCTTTGAGATTAATCCATATTGTTGTGTCTCTACAATTGTTCATTCATTTTTATGGCTGAACAATACTCTATTGTGTGGATGTATTATAGTTTTTTGTTTTTGTTTTGTGGTGCTAGGGATTAAACCCAGGTCTTCATGCATGCTAGGCAAACACTCTAACACTGAGCTATACCTCCAGCTGAGGATATACTATATAGTTAGTTTATCCATTCATGCACTAAATGGAATTTAGGTTTTGCCCAGTTTTGGTAATTACAAACAAAACTGCTATAAACATTAAGTATAGATGTTGTTTTCATTTTTCTTGGGTAAATAACTAAAAATAGAATTGCTAAAACATAGGAAGTTATATTTTTAAAAGTTTTTTAGATGTTGATAAACCTTTATTTTTATTCATTTATTTATATGCAGTGCTGAGAATAGAATGCCAGGCAAGTGTTCTACCACTGATCCACAACTCCAGCCCTGGGAAGTTATATTTAAATTTTTTTTTTTTTTTTTTTTGCGGTGCTGGGGATTTGAACCCAGGGCCTTGTGCTTGTGAGGCAAGCACTTTACCAACCAAGCTACATCCCCAGCCCTTATATTTAAATTTTTTTAAAAAATTTGGTACTGATGATTGAACCAGGGGTGTTTTATCATTGAACTACATTTCTAGTCCTTTTTTACTTTTTATTTTGGAACAGGATTTCACTGCCCAGGTTGGCCTCATACTTGGTAATTCTTCTGCCTCAGCCCCCTGAATTGCTGAGACTACAGGCATGAACCACCATGTTCAGCATTAGGTTCAGTTTTATATAAAATGTCAGACTTTTCCAGTGGCTGGTATTGATTGAGAATTTTCAGTGTCAGGAATTGAACCCAGAGCCTCACATGTGTCAGGCAAGTGCTTTACCACTGAACTATAAATGGGTATGGTAGTACACACCTGTAATCCCAGCAATTCTTCTGCTGAGGCAGGAGAATTACAAGTTTGGGACCAGTCTGGGCAATTTAGGGAGACACTGTTCAGACTTTTTTTTTGTACTGGGGATTGAACCCAGGGGCACTTAACCATTGAGCCACATCCCCAGCCCTTTTCTGTATTTTATTCAGAGATAGGGTCTCCCTGAATTACTTAGGGCCTCACTAATTTGCTTAGGCTGGCTTTGAATTCCTGATCCTCCTGACTCAGCATCCTGACACACTGGGATTATAGGTTTGCACCCACTTCAAAGTAAAATTTTTAAAGGGGTGGAGAATGTGGTTCAGTGGTACAGAAGTTGTGTAGCATGTGTGAGACTCTGGGTTCAATCTCTGTGTGTGTGGGGTTCATATATTATTCTGGGTTGGGACTGTACCTCAGTGGTGAAGTACTTGACTAACATGACCAAGGGTATCCCCAGGACTGCAAAGCAAAAAAAACAAACAAAAAACCCAGAAAGAAAAAGAATACATGCATTATATTCTTTTTGTTGTTGTTGTTGTGCTGGGGATTGAACTCAGGGCCTTGTGCTTACAACTGAGCTATATCCCCAGCCCCATTATATTCTTTTATTTAAAAAATTGTATTTTTAAGGCCTTTATTTATTTATTTATTTAATATGGTGCTGAGGATTGAACCTAGTGCCTCACACATGCTAGCCAAGTGCTCTATCACTGAGCCACAACCACAGTCCATCCATATGTTATATTCTTTTTTTTTTTAATTTTTATTTTTATAGATGGCATTTTGATTAATTATATACAAATGGGGTACAACTTTTCATTTCTATGGTTGTACACAATGTACATAGGATAATAATGTCTATCTCAGTCCACTATCTTTCCTTTCCCCACCCCCTCCTGCCCCATTTTCCTCTACACCATCCAAAGTTCCTCCATTCTTCTCTTGCCAACTCCCTGTCATGCCCCCGTGTATTATATTCTTGATCCTAAAATAAATGTTATTTCACATCCTAAACCTGATGATGTGAAAAGGCAATAAATTACAGGGCAAAATTTTGGACAGAATCAATATAACATTACTTATAAGAGCAATTCTCTTTAAGAAATCCTCTAGATTTTACTTTTCAGAAAAGCAAAGTTGTGGCAGCCATCTACAAACCTACCACAAATCACACTGAAAGCAAATAAAGAGCCAGGCATGATGGTGGTGCAGGTCTGTAATCCCAGTTACTTGGGAGACCGAGGCAGTTACTTGTAAGTTTGATGCTAGCCTAGGCAATTTAGGGAGACTGTCTCAAAATAAAAAAAGTACTGGGGATGTAGCTCAGTGGTAGAATGCCCCTGGGTTCAATTCTCAGTACCATCAAAGAAAGAAAAAGAAAAAAGAAAGCAAATAAAGAGTAATTATTAGAAAAAGGTAAAAGTAGCCAGGCACGGTGGCTCACACCTATAATCCTAGCAGCTCTGGAGGCTGAGGCAGGAGAATTGTGAGTTAAAAGCCAGCCTCCGCAATTTAGTGAGGCCCCAAGCAACTTAGCAAGACCCTGTCTCTAAATAAAATTGTAAAAAGGATATGATCAAGTGTCCCTGGATTCAATCTCTGGTACCAAAAAAAAAAAAAAAAAAAAAGACAACAACAAACAAAAAAAAAAAAAGAAAGAAAGAAAAAGAAAAAGGCAGGAGTTATATTGTTTTATTTCATTTATTTATTTATTTAGGTACTGGGGATTGAACTCTGGGGCACTTAACCACTGAGTAATAATATCCCTAGCCTTTTTTTTTTTTTGCAGTGCTGGGGATCGAACCCAGGGCCTTGTGCTTGCAAGGCAAGCACTCTACCAACTGAGCTATCTCCCCAGCCCCCCAGTCTTTTTTATTTTATTTTATTTTTTAGAGGTTGAAAGACATTAATTTTTATATGTGGTACTGAGAATTGAACCCAGTGTCTCACACATACTAGGCAAGCACTCTACCACTGAGCCACACCCCAGCCACCAGCCCTTTTTTTGAGTTATTATTTTGAGACAGGGTCTCTCTGAGTTGCTTAGGGCCTCACTGAATTGCTGAGGTTGACTTCGAACTCACAACACTCTTGCTGCAGCCTCCCAGGTCTCCAGGATTACAGGCGTGGGTCACCATGCCTATGCAAGAGTTATTTTATATATCAAGCTAAATAGGCTGAGTGATGTCCAGATAGCTGATGAAACATTACTTATGGGTGTGTATGTGAAGGTGTTTCCCTAACAGATTACATTTGAATTGGTAGGCTGAGTAAAGAAGATAACCCTTATCAGTGTGCAAGGATATCATCTAATCTGTTGAAGACCCAAATAGAATAAAAAGACAAAAGAAGGGCAAATTCACTCTCTCTTCTTGAGTTGGAATATCTATCTTCTTAGACATTGGAGCCCTTGGTTGTCAGGCTTTAAAACTCCAGGACTTACACCAGTAGCCACCACTCACCTTCCCCCTCAGGTTTTCTGATTCAGACTGAATTACACCAGTGGCTTTCTCCTGGTTCTCTAACTTGCAGATGACAGATTATGGCACTTCTTGGTCTAGACAATCTCATGAGCCAATTCATCTAATAAGTAACTTTTTTTCTTTGTTTCACATTCTCTGTAGACATATAAATCTTACTGATTCTGTTTCTCTGGAGAACATTGACTAATACATGCTATCATACTGAAATTTAATTATTTGATTACTGATACACCCTTTTGTTTCCCTCAGAAAAACAGTAGCTGCCTCATCCACTTGAAAAGTTTGCATACCTGTCACATTGATCTTTTGTCCTTTTGTTTTTCTCCTCAAATTGTGTCAAAAGACCTTTTGATTTTCCAACTGGCAAAGGAAGAGAAAATAGGCCTACATCTTTTGTATCTCCTCCAAAGAGCTGGGGTTTTGTCTGGTACTTTGTGAAAATACTAGGTTCACTCTATTAAATAAACAAAAAAATCAATAAATCATTTCACACATAAAAGTTCATGACATTCACTATTTTTTGTATAGTGCAGAATCACATTTAAGTGCAAACCATATTACTAAAAACAATATAGCATGTAGCATTTTTAAATTTTTATATGTAACAGAAAATTATATTTACAATAAAGCAACTTTTTATTAATAGTTTCCTCCTTACCAGCAAAGATATTTAAAATATCAATTAAAATTGTTTTAAAGGTAATTGCATAAATTTACAGGCAACAACAGAAAATTATTTATGCTATCTCTGAGATGATGTATTAAAGTTTTCATATGAATAAATTTAACTCAATTTGCTATTTTTGTCTGCTAGTAAATTAAAACACCTATTGATAAGTTTGACATGGATTGTATAATGGTCATGCTGGAATATGGTGAGCCATTTTCTGTATTCAAGGATTCAAAAGACTCTTCCTCCTTTTGGCCCTTAATTCATTAAAGGCCTCAGTTTCAAAAAAATCCTGTTTCAAAAAAAATCCTTATTTTTTCCTTCTTCAAGAATATAATGTAGCTGGGTACAGTGGTGCACACATGTGCACACATCCCAGCAGCTCAGGAGACTAAGGCAGGAAGATCTGAAGTTCAAACCCAGCGTCAGCAACTTAGTAAGACCCTGTCTCTAGATAAAATATAAAAAGGTTGGAAATGTGGCTCAGTAGTTAAGGACCCCTGGGTTCAATCCCTAGTACCAATAATAATAATAATAATAATAATAATAATAATAATGTAGTATAGTTGACTGAAATCTACTATGTGAAGTTAGGAAAAAAGTTCATTTAATATAAAATTTGTTACTTTATTCCTATTATATGTAAATTATTTTTTCTTACAAAATTTTCACAAAAAATAGTAAGCCTTGGGCTGGGGAGATAGCTCAGTTGGTAGAGTGCTTGCCTTGCAAGCATAAGGCCCTGGGTTCAATCCCCAGCATCGCAAAAAAAAAAAAAAAAAAAAAAAAAAAAAATAGGTAAGCCTTTCCTTAGAAGCAGTCAAGGGACTAATAGTATTCTACTCTGAGTAGGAGAATTGCAAGTGTAATATTTTTTTTTTTCATTTCAGACCACCAAGTCAAATCTAGTAGCTTTAGAGATGTATGATTCTACTATATATTGTTGTGAAATACATGAAGAGAAATTCTGGAAATAGACTCACATCTAGAGAATTCTGTTGTGACTGTTTTGGATGTCTCAAGTGGGCACTGAAATCCAAGGGTGCTGACAGAGTCTCTGAATTTTCTGGACAAAACTGAGATCCAAAGAGGAATTGGGAATCACTGAGAGAAGTATAATCAGTCTGATTATTATTCCAGTTAGAAGACTTAGTGGTCCTAAAATAAAGCAAGATAAGTGTATTAAGGGAACACATAGCCTAAACAATGAAATCATAATTTACAACTGTTGATTTCAGAATATTCTGGGCAGAGTGCTAACTTATTCTAACTTTCAAGTCCCCTGTACATGGCCAGTACTATCTACAAAAAGCACAAAAAAGGAGCTGGAGCCGGTCGTGATGGCCCTGGCCTGTAATCCCAGCAAATCAGAAGGCTAGGGCAGGAGGATTGCAAGTTGGAGGCCAGCTTCTGCAACTGAGCTAGACCTGGTACCAAAAAGAAGGGAAGGGAAGGAGGAAGGGAGGGACAGAAGGGAGGGAAGGAAGGAAGGAAGAGGGAGGAAGGGAGGAAGGAAGCAAGCAAGCAAGCTTGGGATATAGCTCAGTAGAAGAACAATTGCCTAGCATGCTCTAGGCCCTGGGTTTGATCCCTAGTACCACAAACACACACACCACAGAAGGAAATTTTGAATACTACACATTTTATTATAACCAGTATAAGAAATACCCAGGTGCTTGGGCTGGGGTTGTGCTCAGTGTAGAGTGCTTGCCTGGCATGTGTGAGGTACTGGTGTTCAATTCTCAGTCACCGCATATAAATGAAATAAAAGGTCTATCAACAACTAAAAAATATATATATTTAAAAATTTTTTTTTAAAATACCCAGGTGCTGCAAGAAATGAAACGTGTTTGAATGCATGTGGGCAAGTCAAACTTTACTTCTGCCACAAGGCATTCTAGGGAACTTGGATAGCAAGTACACCTGGGTGGGCAATTTTATATCCCTAACACTACTCAGCCCTTTGCCCTGATTAGAGGACATGATTGACTAATTTTAAAATTAGGACCAGCAAAGACAATAATTAAAATGGCTACAGTTGGATCCAATTAGGGCTAAATACTATATTCTCTCTCTTGATTGAACCCAGGGATCCTTAACCACCAAGCCACAGACCTAGCCCTTTTTATTTTTTATTTTGAGACAGTGTCTCACTGAACTGCTTAGGGCCTTGCTAAATTGCTGAGGCTTTGAACTTGTGATCCTCCTGCCTCAGACTCCTGAGTCACTCACTGGGATTATAGGCATGTACCACCACACCCAGCAGCTAGGGTGACTCTGATCTCCACAGTACCTAAAAATTACACTACGCAAACAAACATATATGAACACTGACTTGATTTTGCTCCTTGGTATTTTCAATAGAGTTGTCCCAACTAAGGTCCATTTCCAGATGTTGGACTGTGTCTGATTCTCATAGGTCCAGCCCACAGGAAACAAAGTCATTGCTCAGTTAACACATGAATTAACATCACTTTTGTAATCCGAAAATGGGCAGGAGGAAAAGATACAGGAAGGAGCAGTGGTGACAGGATTAGAAGAGACAATACACCACGGCTGGGCGTGGTGGTGCATGCCTGTAATCCCAGCAGCTCAGGAGGCTGAGGCAGAAGGATTGAAAGGTCAAAGCCAGCCTCAGCAATTTAACGAGGCACTAGGCAACTCAGTGAAGACCCTGCCTCTAAATAAAATACAAAATAGGGTGGGGATGTTGTGGCTCAGTGATCGAGTGTACTGAGTTCAATCCCTAGTACCCCCACCTCCAAAAAAAAAAAAAAAAAAAAGAGAAGAGACAGTACAGGGCATTTCTATCACTATAACCTAATAGGAAGGGGACCTTCTTTCTAGAAATCAATTAAGATCCTCTTTTTTTAAATTGTAGATGGACACAATACCTTTTATTATTTATTTTAATGTGGTGCTGAGGATAGAACCCAGTGCCTCACATGCTAGGCAAGCACTGTACCACTGAGCTATAACCACAGCCTTTTAAGTATCAGAGAGTATAACCAGAAAACTTACCCAGGGTCTGAGGGAATACTGAGCATCTCTTTGATATTCCAGACATTAAAATTCATTTCTTATGATTATCTCTATAGAAAGAACAGAGGAATATTAATTAAGAAGGTTAACATGATATATTTTCCAAAGATTATTTTACTAGTAATCTTACTATATGTAAATGAGGACATTTCAACAGTTACAGTCCCATCCAGTTGATGAAAATTTGTATTATCTATGTGCCAGATATAGGTCATTTTCTGTCGTTAAATTGCACACAACTGGGTGCAATGATGCATGCCTATAATTCCAGAGACTAGAGACTGAGGCAGGAGATTGCAAATTCAATGGCAGCCTCAGCAACTTAGTGAGACCCTGTCTCAAAATTTAAAAAATAAAATAAAAAGTTCTTGGTGTATAGATCAGTGGTATAGGGTGCTCCTGGGTTTAGTTTCTAGTATTAAAAAAAGTTAAAAAAAAAAAAAGGAAAGAAAAAAATTTATACAAATTCCCACTTAACACCAAGGAATGCCCAAAATCACCTGTAAAACTGTAAATTCGCCTTGCTCTGCTCCTTGCCCTTTTCTCTTGTTCTCCTATGAATAATCCACTTTTAGGAAAGAACCAATAAACCTCATCTTTCATTACTCGATGCAATAAATGACTTAACCCATTACCTCTGCCAAGAAGACTAGTTTTCCTGAGAGCATAGGATATTGGAATGCCAAGAGAGTTGTAGAATTTGGGCAATAAAGAAGCTAGATGAAGAGGGAGTGCTTTGGGCAGAAGTGTCTTCCCATACCTCTTAAAAGCAGTGCCTTCTCTGCCTACTTTGCCTACTCTATTCAATAAGGACCTATCATACTACATACCACAGGTCATTATGATGACCATAAAGCCTGGTATGGAAACTGATAGTTATTAGCTGTTTCTTAATTACTTTCCTTTCTCAAATGACTTCTGGGACTGACCACATCCACCTGCTTTCAGTTCATAGAACTCCATATAACAGATCATAAACTCTCACATTCATCCCAGCTGTGAAAAACGTTCCTGCAGGGTTGAAGCTAAGTATTACAGTTAATTTTTTTTTATCTCAACTCTCCTAATCACAGTTTAGATAATTTCTTCTTTGTAGAATAATGCAATATTGCTTTCCCACAAAGCAAATAAGTGTGTATTTTTGTTGATCTTTTTTTATGGTACTGGGGATTAAGCCCAGGGGTACTCTACCTTTAAGCCACATCCCCAACTCCTTTAAGCATTTTATTTTTTCTTAAATTTTGAGACAGTGTCTTGCTAAGTTTCCTAGGCTAGCCTCAAGCTTGTGATCCTCTTGCCTCAGACTCTTAATCACTGGGATTACTCGTGTGCACCATTGCTCCTAGCAAGCAAATAATTGATACCTCAGAGTGAGATGAGAACTGGAAAAAAAATGCATTTTAAAAAACAGCCAAGCCAGGCTGGGGCTGTAGCTCAGTGGTAGCGCGCTTGCCTAGCATGTGTGAGGCACTGGGTTCTATCTTAGCACCACATAAAAATAAATAAATAAAATAAAGGTATTGTGTCCATCTAATAGATATGGAGAAAAACAAAACAAAACAAAACAAAAAAAGCCCAAGATAATGTGGCCTGGGAAAAGAGAGTGAAAAAAGAAGACCATGCACTGACAGCCTTCATCTCCCAAGACAAATGTTTTCCAGGTGCTGGCTTCAGCTGGAAGGAGGTGTTTTATTACCCTTAAAGTAACAGTCTCTAGGAGGTCTTAATCTCCTTCAAAGTAAATCCTCTCCAGACAGTGCCCACAGAACCCCAACCCAAACAGCTCAAATTCCTGAGTGCCCAAGGTAACTGATATGTTCATTAGACCACGTCTCAAAATTACTTACATAAACCCAGTCCCTTTCTTTGTCCAGTGGCTCATTTTCCACTAGGGAAGTGGGTCCACTGATGCCATTTCATCCCTGCATCCCCTGTTCCTGGGTGAAACTTTGTTCCTGAATAAACAGCTGAGCTGATTCATGAAATTTGTGTCCCTCCTGATCTTTTTGTGCTAACCATTTGCAATTGATAATATTAAAAAAAAAAAAAAAAAAAAAAAAAAAGGGCTGGGGTTGTGGCTCAGTGGTAGAGCACTTGCCTAGCATGTGTGAGGCACTGCATTGGGTTTGATTCTCAGCACCGCATATAAATAAATGAATAAAATAAAGGTTCATTAAAAACCAGTTGGAGGAATATGAATAATTACTTAAAAACAAACAAACAAAAACCAAGCCAAGAACAGTGGCATGTAATCCCAGCAGTTTGGGAGGCTGAGGCAGGAGGATTGAAAGTTTGAAGTCAGTCTCAGCAATTTAGAGAGTGTCTAAGCAATTTAGTGATACCCTGTCTCAAAACAAAAAATAAAAGGGACTAGGGATGCGGTTTAGTGGTTAAGTGCCCCTGGGTTCAATTCCTGGTACCAAAAACAAACAAAAACCCAGCTACATTACAAGATGGGTTCACTAGTGAATTCTTTGAAACATCTGAGGAAATAATTATACCAATTTTCTACAATCTCCTTCGAAGATAGAAATTCTGGGAATACATTCTAACTTATTCTATAAGACCAGTATTACCCCAAACTACAAAGACATTACAAGAAAACTATAGACCACCATCTCTCATGAGCATACATGCAAAGTCCTCAATAAAATATGAGCAAGCAGAATTCAACAATTTATAAAAAAGAATTATAAACCATAACCAAGTGGGATTTATTCCAGACATCTGAGACTGTTTCAACATACAAAAATCAACTGGTGTAATCCACCACATCAACAGGTTAAAGAGGAAAAATTACATGATCCAATCAATAGATGCAGAAAAAGCATTTGCCAAAATCCAACACTGATTTATGATTTAAAAAAACTCTCGGGCTAGGGAGATAGCTCAGTTGGTAAAGTGCTTGCATTGCAAGCACAAGTCCCTGGGTTCGATCCCCAGCACCGCAAAAAAAAAAATAAATAAATAAATAAAAAATAAAAACAAAAACAAAAACTCTCAGCAGCTGAGTGTAGCGTGGCACAGCTGTTATCTTAACAACTCAAGAGACTGAGACAGGAGGTTGAATATCCTAGGCCTGCCTTGGCAATTCAGTGATACTTTGTCTAAAAATATTAAAAAAAAAAGAAAAGAAAAAAAGGCTGGAGATGTAACTCAGTGGTAGAGTGCTTATTTAGCATATGCAAGGCTCTGGGTGGAATCCCTAGTACCAAAGTGAGGGAGGGCCTCTCAAACCAGGAATAGAGGTGAAGTCCTTAACTTGATGAAGAACAGTTTCAACAAATCTAGAACTAACATCATATTTAATGGTGAAAAACTAAACTCGCCTGCTAAGGTCAGGAATAAGGTAAGGCTTTCCCTTCTTATCACTCCTTTTCAACATTGTACTAGAAGTCCTAGATAGTCAAATAAGATGGAAAAAAAAAAAAAAATAGAAAGTACACAGAATGGGAAGGAAGAAATAAAACTGTCTTTGTTCACATATTATATGATTGCCTTTTTAAAAATTTTTTTATTTTTATTTTTGGTACCCAGGAATTAACTCAGGGGCACTCAGCCACAGAGTTTCATCCCCAAGCCCTATTTTGTATTTTATTTAGAGACAGGGTCTCACCGAATTGCTTAGTACCTCACTAGCAATCCTCCTGCCTAAGCCTCTGGAGCTGCTGGGACTGCAGGTGTTTGCCACCGTACCCAGCTATGATTGCCTATTTTGAAAATCTAAAAGAATTGACAAAAATATTCCTAGAACTGATAAGTGATTATACTGAGGTCATAGGATACAAAATTAATATACAAAGTCAATCACTTTTCTATATACCAATAATGAACAAATAGAATTTAAAATTAAAAAACAATAACATTTATATTAGCACTAAAAAAAATCAATACTTAGGAATGACTCTGACAAAGTATATACCAAATATATTTAAGAAAAGCTATAAAATCCTAATGATTAAAATAAGCAAAGATAATACAATTAAAAAAATAGTCTTTCAACAAATGATGCTAGATCATGCAAAAAGAAAATGAATTTAGACACATCTTGTACCTTTCACAAAAATTAGCTCAAAACAGATTTTAGACTTAAATAAAATGCAAAACTATAAAACTCCTAGAAGATAACGTAAAGGAAAATCTAGATGACTTTGGGATAGGGATTAGTGGTAACATTTTAGATACAATGTCAAACATACTATCCATGAAAGAAACAACTGATAAACTGGATTTCCATTCAAATTTAAAACTTCTATCTGGGCACAATTACACAAGTCTTTGATCCCAATGTCCGCGGAGACTGAGGCAAGAGGATCATTCAAGGCCAGTCTCAGGAACCTAGTGAGATCCTCAACAACTTAGTAAGGATGAACAACTGTCTCAAAATAAAAAATAAGGGCTGGGGATATAGCTCAGTTGGCAGAGTGTTTGCCTTGCAAGCACGAGGCACTGGGTTCAATCCTCAGCACCGCAAATAAATAAATAAAAAATAAAAAAGGACCTGGGATATAGCTCAGTGGTAAAGTGCCCCTGGGGTTCAATCCCCAGGACAAAAAAATTAGAAAATTAAAAACTTCTTTGTGAAACACATTTTCAAGAAAGTGAGGGCTAGAGTTCATTGTAAAGTATTTGCATTGTATGTACAAGGCATGGAGTTCCAGGTTTCACCCCCAGCACAAGAAAAGCAAGAAAGGAAGGATGGATATGTCAGGAGAGGAAGTAAGGGAATCTGAAATGAGAAGACAAGCTACAGACTAGGAGAAAATCTTTTCAAACTTTTGTTTTTGCAGTACTGGAATTGGATCCAGGGACCCTCTACCACTGAACTACAGATATCCCTACACCTTTTTGTTTTATTTTACTTTCACATAGGGTCTCACTAAATTATGGAGGCTGGTCTTGAACTTGAGATCCTGCTGCCTCAGCCTCCCAAGTTGCTGGAATTATATCGTGCATTGCCATAGCCCAGAAAAAGTCATATCTAATGAAGGACTAGTATCCAAAATATACAATGAATTCCATTTTTGGTGCTAGAAATCAAAATCCAGGGTCTCACACATATTAGGCAAACACTCTACAACTAAGCTACATCACTAGATCTGAAAAAAATCTCTTAAAACTTAATAACAAACTGGGTGTGGTGGTACTCAGGAGGCTGAGACCAGAGGATTGCAAGTTTGAGGCCAGGCTAGACAACTTAGGGAGACTCTGACTCTAAATTAAAAATAAGAATGTGAGGACAATCTGACTGAGATTTCTGTCACCCCATTGATCACTAGGATTGATTTGACTGATCTGGCTGGCTAGGTGGGTGTCTGCTTCCTCCCTCACTGCTCCATGTACTAGATCAAACAGTATGACCTTCCCTGTCAGAAGAGGATAGTTCTTTGGTCAATGATATTTGAATAGCTGAGCTCACCTGCTAGAACCTCCAAATAAGCTCTAAAGTTAAAGGGCTGGGGATGTAGCTTAGTGGTAGAACACCCTCGGGTTCAATGCCCAGTACCTCAAGAAAAAAAAAAAAAAATGTAATTAAATAAATAAAAGAGGTGTAAGCCAGGCATTGTGGCAAGTACCTGTAGAGCCAGCTATTCAGGGGGCTGAGGCAGGAGGATCATTTCAGGCCAGCCTGGGCAGCATACCAAGACACCAACTCATAAATTAATTAATTAATTAATTAAAAAACAGAAGAGGTATATTTATGTAAATACAAGCCTTACATTTTTTTCTTTCCTACATACTATCAGAAATTCCTCCTTTTAGGATTTAGATGTAGAATTTAAACAATATTACATCACTACATCAAGGCCATTATTTAATGTACCTCCATACCTAAATTCATAAAACCTCTATCATCTTTCATCTCTCAGTTGACAGAAGACTAATTTATATAGCTCATGTCTTGGGGTTTAGAATATAGTAGTTTCCTTCTTATCCTAGTGGGATATGTTCCAAGACCCCCAGTGGATGCCTGAAGCCACATATAATACAGAATCCTAGAATTTAATGCCTTTTCCTTTTTTTTTTTTTTTTTTTTTGTACTAGGGATTTAGGGATTGAACTCAGGGGGCTTTACCACTGAGCTATATTTTCAGTTCTTTTTATTTTATTGATTTATTGATTGATTTAGTTGTAGTTGGACACAATACCTTTATTTTATTTTTATGTGGTGCTGAGGATCAAACCCAGGGCCTCATGTGGGCTAGGTGAGCACTCTCCCATTGAGCCACAACCCCAGTCATACTTTTTATTTTGAGACAGAGTCTCGCTAAGTTGCAGAGCCAGGTCTAGAATTTGTAATCCTCCTGCCTCAGTCTCCTGAGTTGCTGGGATTAGGGATTACAATTTTTTCCATCTTAATCAACCATTTACCATCCATTGTAGCCATAACTTTTGCAGTCTGAAGAGTGACAACAAAAATTAGCATGGATTTTTCTTTCTTTCTTCACAATTTTATGGATAGAAAATTCATTCTTACTGCGTATCTTAGCAACCTCAGAAATACGTGTTTTTTTTTTTTTTTTTTCCTTTCCTTAAGTTGGAAACTCTCACGTTTCCACTTTGAGAGCACTTTACACCCTTTGTTTGCATTTCTGAATTAAAGCATTGCTACTCTTGCACTTTGCAGCCACTGTCGGGTAAAATAAGGGTTACTTGAACACAGCACTGAGATACTGTGAGAGTTGATCTGATAACCAAGAGGACTACTAAGTGAATAATAGGTAGCATATACAGTGTGGATACACCAAACAGATGATTTACCTCCTAAACAGAAGGAAGAGGGACAGCAAGAGATTTCATCATGCTACTAAGAATGAAGGAAGACCACGTGCGCTGGCACATGCTTGTAATCCTGGCAGCTAGGGAAGCTGAGACAGGAGAATTGAGTTCAAAGTCAGCCTCAGCAGTTTAGCAAGGCACTGAGCAACTCAGGGAAAATATAAAATATAAAAAATATAAAATATTTTAAAAAGGGGCTGTGGATGGTTGAGCACCCCTGGGTCCTGGGTTCAATCCCCCATACCATAAAAATTTTAAAAAGAATGAAGGAGAGCCCAATAACAGACCTTATCAACCTCTCCCCCCCCCCCCCCCCGAATTTGCCTTTTAATTTTTTTTTCTTCTGAGTCACTTTCTTCTGCATTTACCCTGGATTCCAGGAACAACAGGCTTATTCATAAGCATCTTTATAACAAAGGACTGAAACTAGCCTCAAGCAATGGTGAAACTCAAAGTACAGAATGCCCTATGAGATTACCTTCCTAAGAACAATTACCCCATGAGGGAACTAAGGCTGCCCACTTAAACAGGAGCAATCATTTCAGGATGGGCACCAAATTGTCCCCTGAAGTGACGATGACCTTCCAGAACTGGTCCTGAGATAATGATCAAACTGACCATGGCCTGACCAGAATGATATACTCTACCAGTTATGCTAACTGCCCACCTATGGAAGCCCCAATCCTTGCCTTTGTTTCCCTTTTCTATAAAACTTCAAAGTCTCTGTCAATCCCTTAAAGACAGATTTTTGGTCACTATACCCCTATATCTGTTCTTCCCAGTGTGGTCACAGTAATTAAAACCTTTCCTACAGAAGGAAGACCAGTAGAGTACAGGAGATAGGGGTAGGAAGAAGGAGAAGGAAACGGGAAGTAGTTGAAGGATTATGGAAAATAATATTCCTACAAAACAGTTCCCCCAAGAAAAATGGAGGGACAGTGTGACTCGGGAGTGGGGAGTTCAGCTTAATCTCCCTGCTTGATACAACCCACTTCAAAACTGCCTGCTGCCTAGACCCTTGCTTAGAACAATTTCAGTACCCTGAACAGTTCTGCACTCTGAACAAATTCTTTGGCAGGGCCAGGCACAGTGGTGCATGGCTATAATCCCAGCAACTCAGGAGGTTGAGGCAGGAAGATTGAGTTCAAAGATAACCTCAGTAACTGCTGCATTTATATTTGCTCTCTGCCTTCATACTCAGTTCTGTGCCTTTAAACCCTTTGGTCACCATTAACCCTTTCTTAGCCTTCCGTAACCCATATATCATTATGTAAAGTTTGTTGTGTGACATTATAGATTAGTAATTAAGATTGGCATGGAATAAAATAATTTATTATTGCCTTGGTCATGACACCAAGTGAACCAAGAGTATTTTGGTCAATTAAAGCTGATGAAAGTGATGTAGCTTGTGAATTTATTCAGCAAATTCTCACATTGAATAACAACACAAATATGTCCTATGTTGATGCCATAGTTTGCCCATGACACTGCAGTTGACCATGAATAACTAAAATTACAGAAAATGAAATTGTGGCTAGGGGGACTACTGAACACCCAGGGAGTCAGAATCTAAACTACTCCTAATCTTTAATGTGTTAGAGTACTTTGGGTTCAATACTCAGCACCACCAAAATAATAATCTTGATAAATACACTCTTGTTCTCCCAACTAAATCTAAGGACCACCTGGGTTTATCTGTTGTGCATTTACCTGTCTCCATGCTACCTGTAAAGGCCTTTAAATTCCCAGTGAGTAGGAGGTCCCATCTGCCAAAAGCTGTCCTTGAAGATGCTAGTAGACACCAGTAATGAAGAGATAGTCATTCTAAGGTAAATGAGAACTTAAATGTATATTTAAAATTTTCAAGGGCAGAGTTCCCTCCTCACCTCTCAGCCCTAGCCCTATTTAAAAAGCCCGAGAAATGCAACTATTTCTACAAAAAGGTGTCTGGCAGGGTGTAAGCAAGAAGGGGAAACCACCTTTAACAGAGAGGATGGCCCTGAGGGGCACAGACTTCTCCATTTGACTTTTTTTTTTTAAAAGACAGGGTCTCGCTAAGTAGCTGAAGCTGACCTCAAACTTGCATCCTCCTGCCTCAGCCTTCTGAGTCACTGGGATTACAGGCATGTGCCACTGGGCCTGGCCTAACTCTGGGAATCTTAGTGTGAGAACCTCCAAATGCCCCGTTCGCTCCTCCAGTGTAGAAAAAAGGAAGTCTCAGCTAGGGGGAGCCGTCCTCTCTCATCTTCAGTCTCTTTTCAAACTGGAGACACACTCCGAGCTCCTAGACGACAACATTATGACGTGTTTTCCAGAGGCCTCCAAAGAATTTCCCGTAATAATAATCAAAGACAAATCCCAGTAAGCTTCCCTGGGTCCCTATTCACTTTGATTTCCCAGGCTGACTCTTCCTCTCCCAGGGGAAGCCGCAGCCTCTGATGGAAACTGCTCTTCAAAGATGAGTACACAAGTCATCTCCTTCAAGTACCAGAGCGGACCTCAGCCACAGAGAGATAAAAAGCGACGAGGAACTTTAAAGCTAGTCTCAAGTGCAGAAGCTAAAGTCTCAGGAAATCCCTCGAGGTTCCCCGGAATTCCAAGCCCGTCCCCAAGGGCCTGGTGGGCCCCCTAACCCCACCCCCTACCTCCTCCCACTCCGTTTCCACCCCTCCCAGCCCTTTTTTCCCCACCTCTGGCGGCTGTCACGCGCCGAACTAGGGCTGTGGGGTCCGGGCTACAAAGATGCCTAGTTCAGACAGAAGCTGCCAAAGCATGCGCGGCCCCGCCCCCAGGACACGCTCTGACCAATGGGGATTCCACTCCATCCCTCAGGGCTCCGCCCACTGCGGTTTCTGGCTAACGGTTTTAACGGTCCTAACGGTCTTAACCTGCAAGAACCACCACCCAGCCGGGCGGCCTACCTCTCACCACACATAGCCGCAAGGTACACCCAACCTACATGTAACCCAGTGAGAATTATCTCACACCCCCACACTCTCATCCCCGCTGCCTGCTTGCCACCTGACCTTCACCCCATTGTGTATGCAGAAATCAAAGAGGCCCTGAATCCCAAGAATGGGGAGGTGCCTCTTCTAAAGGCAGCATGTGAGGTGGACCAGGTGGCCGAAAACTAGGACGTGGCTGGGGTTTGGATGGTGGAAGCAAGGGCAGAGATGGGGAGTGTCTGTAACAAGAGGACTGTAGTCTGATGGGGACACCGAACTGGAACTCTGGAAAAGAAAGAAAGGAGGCAAGACACTGAGGTTCCTGGCCTGCTGAATGCTGGAGTGGCATCAGGGCAGTGACAGCAGGTGTAGGGCAGAAAGGCTTTAACTCTGCTTCTGATGGTTACAGATGACATTGGAAGCAATGAGACAGGATGAGTTCATCAATGAAAGAGTATAGATGAAAGAGATTGAATTGAACCCTAGAAGGTGAACAACTATAGTTTTGACACCTCAGAGATGACAGAAAAGCACGCAAAAGATGGGAGCAACCATGATCCCCTGCAGGAAAAACAGTGTCTAAGAGGCAAGTGTTGGAGAGACAGAAAGATGTTATTTAGTGACCAAAGAATGGAGAAGAGGGAACTTAACTTAAAAATCAGCTTCTCAACCTCAGGGGTTTGATGGGTTACAGATATAGGATAAGAATAATGGTGGAGATAGAGGGAGAGAGTGGGAGAGAAGGGAAGGAGGGAGGGAGCCGGGGAGTGATGTGTGTTAATAAGGGGGAAAAATATTCATGTAGTTTTTTGGGAATAGGCAGAGATCTTTTAGAAACTCAGGTGCCAGCTTTTTTTAATCCTTACACAATCTGGTGTTTTCTGCCCATGGCAGCTGGTAGGTGTCATTTGACTTGAAAAATGGGGGAGAGGGGTGGTTAGCAAGTCCAAGTCAATTTAACCTTGTACTACACTTCCAGACAAAACATTTCTCAAATATTCAACATGTCTACATGCAGAGCTGAGTAGAAATCTGACCCACAGGTAAGCAGCAAAATAGACACAATACAAAGGCAATACCATGTCAAGTCTGACATATCTGTGGGCCCAAGTGAAGAGTTCATATTTTCAACAAAAGCAATCTTCAAATTTGTGGAAAGTAACCTAGACAACTGTTATCATAAAACACAACTGAAGTGACATCTACAGCAAAACTAGTGAGAGACTAATAATGTATCACACAGCTGTGTAACCTCCAAAATTAGTGCTTTTAAAGTCAACTAAGAGCAAGCAAAGGTATAGGGTTTACTTAGGGTTTTCTTCAGCAACAGAGAGACACCAAAAGAGTGAGCTTCTCCGGGCTGGGGTTGTAGCTCAGGTGGAGTATTTGTCTAGCATGCGTGAGGCACTGGGTTTCATTCTCAGTACTGAATACAAATAAATAAAGGTCCATTGACAACTAAAAAATATTTTTTAAAAAAGAGTGAGCTTCTCTGGAAGTCATCTGAAACATACTTCAAAAGAGGAAGAAATCAGGGCTGGGGTTGTATCTCTGTGGTAAAGTGCTTGCCTAGCATAAGTGAGGCCCTGGGTTCGATTCTCAGCACCACATTAAAAACAAAACAAAGGTTAATTTTTTTTTTAAGCCTTTTGACTTTTTATTATTCAAAGAAGCTTCATTTTTTATTTGACTTTCTGACTCTGTTCTTGTGCCTTCAACACTTTCACAATGATAGGGTTAAATTCTTTAAAAAAAAAAAAAAAAAGAAATCAATGTAACAAGTTGCTGATGTTTCAAGAAAGATGAATGAGAATTGCTGGCGATCTTGGCAGGAACATTTTCAGTGATGTAGTGGAAACAAAAATCTGATTGGTGTGAGAATTCGAAAGACCAGGAAGAGAGATTTGGTATCTCCATATAATAAATAAAACAATAAGGACTGAACAACTCCATGCAGCAATATGAATAAATATCAATTATACTGAGTGAAAACCAGACACAAAAGAATGCATACTGTGTGATTCTATTTACACAAAATTCTAGAAAATGTAAATGATCTATAGTGACCAAAAGAACAGTGGGACTGGAGGTATAGTTCAGTGGTAGAATCTATGCTTAGCATGTGTGAAATTCCAGGCACCACATGCAAAAAAAACCAAAAACAACAACCAAAACCCAGCACAGTGGTTGCTTGAGACAAATGAGTGCCATAGGGAAGGATTACAAATGCACATAAGGAAACTTGGGGTGATAATGTTTACTACCTTCATTGAGGTGATGTTTCATGGATGATTACATATATGAAAAGTTATCAAATTGTTACTTTCATTATATGCCATTTATTGGGTTAAATCTAAATAAAATTTTGAAAAATACCCAGACCCAGTGACACACACCTATAATCCCAGAGACTCAGGAAACTGAGGCAAGAGGACCACAAATTTGAGACCAGTCTGGGCCACTTAATGAGACCCCGTCTCAAAAAATAAAAAGGTCGGGGGACTGGAGTTGTGGCTCAGTGGTACAGCACATGCCTAGCATGTGTGATGCACTGGGTTCAATTCCCAGCACTGCATATGAATAAAATAAAGGTCCATCGACAACTAAAAAAAATATATTTTAAAAAAAAAAAAAGGTTGGGCTGCGGCTGGGACTGTGGCTCAGTGGTAGAGCGCTTGCCTCATATGTGTAAGTCACTGGGTTTGATCCTCAGCACCACATAAAATGAATAAAGGTATTGTGTCTGTCTAGAACTAAAAAAATATTTTAAAAAAAGGGTTGGACTGGGGTTGTGGCTCAGTGGTAGAGCACTTGGATAGCATATGTGAGGCACTGGGTTCAATTCTCAACATCTCATATAAATAAATGAATAAAAGATAAAGGTCCATCAACAACTAAAAATATATATGAAATTTTTTTAAAAAAGATAGCCCTTTTAATTTATTCAGTGGTAAAGAACCCCTGGGTTCAATCGCTAATATTGCAAACTGTTAGCTAATACTGCAAAGTACTAGGGGATAGATCAGTGCTAGAGCACTCGCCTATCTTGCACAGGGTCCTGGGTTCAATCCCAATACTACAAAAAAATTACAGATTTGAAGCTCCATTCCTCCCTCCCCAATACCATTCTTATGGCTCAGTGGTACAGCACATGCCTAGCATGTGTGATACACTGGGTTCAATTCCCAGCACTGCATATGAATAAAATAAAGGTCCATCAGCAACTAAAAAAAATATATTGTTGATTATCATTCTTATGCATGATTTATACTTTTATTCCACAAAAAATACATTGCATTTGCATGTCTATCATTTTATAAGTGATATAATTTGTGTATCTTTATACAACTTTTTCATTCATCTTTGGAGTTGAGCTCTGTGGATTCAGATATGTGCAGCCCATTCATAACTCCAGTAATTCATTGTGTGACTAAAATCCAGTTTCCTCATTGTCCCATTGTCAAGCTGCTTCATTTTTCTCCTATACAACTTGAGCATCCCTCATCCAAAAATCCAAAATCCAGCAGGATGACATAAGTGGAAAATTCCACACAAATCATGTGATAGCTCACAGTTAAAATACTAAAATTACAGAACCAGGAGTAATGGTGCATGCCTGTAATTCCTCCTAAGAGCTACCAGCCTCTTAAACATTTCTTCTGAATCCACGAAATACTTTCTAAATTTATTTTCTTAGCAGTATGGTTGCATAGTTAAAATGCAAGATTTGCCTCTAATTGTTAAATATTTCATTGGCTGTGTGCCCACTGAACTCCACTGTGGAGTCCTATATGTTTAAATAAGGGTCTCTCCCAGACTGATAATTCCAAGGGACAGATTGCTCTATAGAAACAGCAGCAAGGACAAAGGGGCAGCAGGTCAAGCGCTTCCTCAACAAACAGCATTGTGGAGTCACAACCTCCTCTTGTCACTAAGCAACACCAGTGGACCCCTTGAGATTCTCTTCCCTCAGATGTAGCCTCAAAAGACAAGAGAAAAGTTTGTCTTTTCTACTCCTTTCCTGGAAAGATGCAAAGTGCTTTAGTAGGCTCCTGGGTAAGAGTGCACTTTATAGCTAATCCTGGCCCCTGACCCTGAGGTTGTACATGGAATCTGAGTGAGTCATGAGGGTGAAGTTAGAAGGTTTCATCTAACAAGCTGGTAGAGGACCCTGAGCTGCCCTCTTCCCCTCTTCAATTCTGAGGTCATCCCTGGAGGTTACCTAGTCTTCCTGACACTTTGGCCCCTTCCATACATCCTGATCTAGCCAGCTGAGCCTCCTAACTCTCTTGTCACCCCATTTATTCCCAGTTCAGCAGTTCATTGTTTGATTCCCACCCTTACCCTTACATCTGGAGTTTAACTGCTTTACCAGCTGGGAACATATAAGAGCAGTGATTGTGTTTTTGTCTATTTGTATTTCCTGGGTCTAGCTCCATGCCCATAAAGGTCCAGTAAATACTGTTGAACTAAATTGAATAGAGAGCAAGATATTCTCAACAGTAGAGAGGCAAAAAGATAAGAAAGGTGACTTACATCATCAGTTCTATAAAAACATTTGGGGCTTCCCAGTCCTGTTGAGAAGTCTGCCATGGTGGACAGAGGCCAGGTTCAGAACAGGTTCCTCTACTCAGGGTTATAATTGTAGAGGATCAGATAAATCCATTCTCAGGAGAACTCAGGACAAAGAAGTTGAACCATAGAAGTTCCCAGACATGATCATCCACAGGGTGTCCATCTAGTGACATTAGCACAGTACAGTCCCTTCTTGGACCCATGATAGGTGCTCATTTCTATCTTCTCCCAGTGCCTCTGAAATTCTCTCCAGAAGATATATTCTGTATTGGTTAAATACTTTTGGATAGTTTATCCCTTGCTTGGGTGCTCCAAATTCAGAGAGTTCCCCTCCTGCCCCAGAATAGCAGTGTGTGTGGCAAATGGGTGTTCACAGTTTTGTCAATACATGCAGAAGGATACATTGGACCCTTGCTTTACAGGGACCCTTGATCCACTTTTAACATTGTAGGTAGGACAACAAAGGGGACTTCTTCTCAGGCTCCTTAAGAAAGAACCACACCAATGAATAGTGGACATGCCCATAGAACTCTGCTCTGAATAAATGGTACCCCTTTCCCCCACACACATAGCTCTCCCAGGTGGTCAGCAGAGCTGAGGCCAACTCTCCCAGTGATGAATAGGGACACATCTCTCTTTCCAGGATTGTTCCTCTTTATATTCTTTCTATTCTGCCAGGAGCCCCAATGAAGGGCTTTTTTCCTCAGGTGGGAGCCGGAAGTCTGGGACCTGGGGTAGGGAGGGTATGAGTGGGCTTTACCCTCATGCATGCCTTGTTATAGCACAACAGTGGCTTTTATGGGCACTACAGAGGCCAATTCAAGAGTGAAACTGCTGGAGAATATCGTCTTGCAGCCAAGCCCCAACCTCCAGCAATGTTCCTGCAGCGAAGTCAGGTACAAGGCAGTGGGGGGCAGGAGGAGATGGGCCATTTTTTGCCTCTCCCAGGCCCCAAGGTCATCATACCAACCCTTCCAAAGTCAGACTGACACCTGGGATCAGCCTAACCCTTGGACAGACAGGAGGCTTGTTCCTCTTTCCTGGAATATCAGATCTTCCCTCTAGTTAGAGAATAGGTCCCAAACTGGACAATGTTGCTCACATTCCTTCTAGATAGAGGAGGGTTCCAAGTCTAGGTGGGATGTTCAGTTAGGGGTGAGAATCTTCAGAACCCAGGAAGGAAGGCTTCAGTTTTGCTGAACAGTCCTCCAGTTCAGATACTTCAATGCCACAAAAGCCCAGTTAGCCCACAGCCAGCCTCACAGTCCAGGACCTTGGGAATGAGTAGAAGGCTTGGTCAGGCAGGGAAATAGCACAGGAGGTGACTGGGTACTAGTCTACATATCTGGCTAGGGAAGACTGGATAGGAGAGATGACAGACATAGCCTGGAGTAGCTAGAACAGGTTTCTATACAATAAAAGGGTGCAGGGTCCCAGGCCTTCCATCACTTATAGGCCTAGAAACAAGGAGAGGGCACTGTGTATTACCAGTTTTGAGCAGACTCAAAACAATAGAACTCAAGAGGGTGTAGTTAGAGTGGGTGTGGAGGCCTCAGGAAAAGGCAGTTTCACAGTTTGGTAACAATCAAGGAGTCAGTATTACTACTGGGCCCAAAGGGACAAAGAGATGCATGGCTCCTAGAACCCAGAAGGAGAGAGGTGTGGAGAAAGCCACCCTGAGAGGAGCAGTGATCCTGAGTGGAGAGACATAGCCAGGTGGGAGTTAACCTGGGAGGGGTTAGGAAAAAATATTTGCCTCTTTTTAATTCATCTCCTCCCAGGGCTCTGTAGTGACCAGAGTGAAGGGACCCTGGTGACACATCTACTCAGGTCCACCTCCTGAGCAAGAGCTGGGTGGAGGAAAGTCCATAGGAACTAGTATCAATGCCCAGAATAAACTCTGCCCACTGCAGCTAATTGTTTTCCTGCCTTTTGTCAGGTCCAACTGTAACTGCAATTTGGATTCTTCAAGAATTTCTTTCTCAGGCTGAAAGGAGGGTCCTGGAGGCTGCCATGTTGTGCAACCTGAATTTCCTTAGAATTTCCAATTGGAAGGTCTGCCTGGCACTGCCTACCAAACCAGACTCAAGTGCAATTCTAGACTGCCCACCAAGGCCACATCCTATTTATTCATTTATTTATTTATACTAAATATTGAACCCAAGGACATGTAACCACTGAGCCACATCCCCAGCCCTTTTCATCTTTTTTTTCTTCCTTCCTTGAGAAAGGGTCTCACTAAATTGTTCAGGGCCTTGCTAAATTACTGAAGCTGGCCTTGAACTTGTGATCTTCCTGCCTCAGCTTCCTGAGCCCCTGGGATTACAGACACGCACCACCACACCTGGTTGGTCACCTACACTTTTTTAATTATTATTTCAAAAAAAGTCACCTACCTTTTCGAGAGTGATAGAGTGAATTTTTACAGGAACAGAAGCAACCCAGAGCCTTCTTACTGGATGTTTGTAATAGCCCTCAGTGATAGCTCTCATCCCAGAGACGAACATCCTCTCAATCTATTAAACCCACCCCAGTAACAGACATATAGAGTACATGTTTTGACTGATGATCAAACTGAAGACTAAGAGAATTTACTAGTATTATCAGCAGCTCCAGGTAGCATATCTGTGTGTTTTGTACTCAAGTTGTATAAATGGCTCTTTCTAGATCTAAAGCTATCTTAATTAATAGGACTGCCCAGGGATGGTGCTCATCTTATTTTTGACTTGGCTGAAGGTATCAGGTTTCAGCTGATTGTGGATTTTGTTTAAAGGCCTTCTGAGATGTGACATCCACTTTTCTTTGGTTGGGGACAGGTAAAAACTTTTTTTTTTTCTTTTTCTTTTGTTTGTTTCTTTTTTCTTTTCTTTCTTTTTTTTTTTTTTTCATTTGTACTGGGAATTGAACCCAGGGGTGCTCTACCACATGCTACATCCCCAAACCTTTTATTTTGAGACAGTGTCTTGCTAAATTGCTGAGGTTGGCCTTGAACTTACAATCTGCCTCAGCCTTCCAAGTTGCCAGGACTATGGGCATATGCCAACACACCCAGTGACAGATAAAATTTTGTCTGACATTCAGGTACAAAAAAATTCTCTTTTCTTCTTTTCCATTTTTCTTGTAAACCAAATTGATCTGATCTATTCTAGCCTTTACCTGCCTGACTCTTAGGAAATGTAACCCTAGTCCTCTTTGTTCCAAAAGTCAGACAGAGTTCCAGACTCAAGGATGGTGTCAGGTCCTTCATCTGTGGTGCCATAATTGCTGTGCCTCCACTATACTCCACACCTCAGTTTGACATGGAAGGTCCTCTCAGTACCCCACTGACTACAGACTTTCCAACCTCTACAAGGCCCTCAACTTGTAAATACTACCTCCTCCCAGGAAACCTACCTTCAAAAACCTCTTAAAAAGGAAATTGTAGCTCTAGCCCTTCATATTTATGGGTTTTACCACTTCAGTAGAAAAGGAGTTCTGGACAGTTTACAAAAAAATATATAGATGATAATTCTCCTCAGGAACAAGAATACCTAGAACTGACTGGGGAGAAAGGACATGATTACTCTTCTCAACAGGCTCCCACAATTATGAGAGAGCAAAACTCCAATCAGGTTCATATATTATCCTGCCATTGTAGGAATAGTGAGTTTCCAGAATCAGAGCTATCTCCAACAACAGAGGCATTGATTGTAAGGCTGTGTATAATTCTGTAGCTGAGGACATAGGGGAGAAAATTGGAGGTCAATAGGAACTTGTCGATTCTTAAGCAGTTGTAAGAAATAACAGAGATTGCCTCTACACTTTTCCCAGTTTCCTTAATGTTCACGTTTTGCAAAGCTATAGTCCACAACCAGGACATTGAGTTGATGCAATTTCATTCAGATTTCCCAGTTTCATTTGTACTTGTGTATGTGTGCATGTGTGTGAGTGTGTGTGTGTGTGTGTGTGTGTGTGTGAGAGAGAGAGAGAGAGAGAGAGAGAGAGAGAGAGAGAGAAAGAGAGATCTACAAAATTTTATCATCTGTGTAGGTTCATGTATCCACCATTTAAGATTCTAATATCACAAGAATCCCTGGTGCTGATCTTTTATTACCACATTGAATCGCCTCCCACTCTTCCATACTTTCTCTCATCTTAATTACCAATCTCTCTTCCATTTCTAAAATTTTGTCACTTAAAAATGCTATATAGCAGACATGGTGGCACATGCCTGTAATTCCAGCTATTCCAGAGGCTGAGGCAAGAGGATAACAAGTTTGAGACCTGCCTGGGCATCTTAATGAGATCCTGTCTCAAAATAAAAAAATACAGCCAGGTGCAGTGGCGCAGTCCTATAATGCTGGCAACCTGGGAGGCTAAGGCAGAAATATTGTAAGTTCAAGGCCAGTCTCAACAACTTGTGAGAAATCCTCAGCAACTTAGTGAGATCCTGTCTCACACACACACACACACACACACACACACACACACACACACACACATGATCTGAGTGTGGCAATGCCAGCAACTTGGGAGGTTGGAGGCAGGATTACTGTAAATTCAAAGCCAGCCTCAGCAATTTAGTGAGGCCCTAAGTAATTAAAAAAAAAAAAAATCTGTGCACCTTTGTTTAAATAAGTTTTATTCGAGACCCTGTTTCAAAATAAAAAATAAAAAAGGGCTGGGTATGTGGCTCAGTGGTTAAGTGTCCCTGAATTCAATCCCTGGTACCAAAAAGAAAAGGAAAAAAAGGACTGGGGATATATCTCAATATAGCTCAGTAGTAGAGTGCCCCTGGGCTCAATCCCCAGTACCAAAACCAACAATCAAAAGAAAAAATAAAAAGGTCTGGGGATGTAGATCAGTGGTAAACTGCCCCCCTGGATTCAATCCCCAATACTTGAAAAAAATTGCTATATAAATGGAATAATATAGTATTCAACCTTTGGATATAGGCTTTTCTTGCTCAGTATAATTTCCTAGTCATCCAAGATCTAAGAGTGTATCAAGAATTCATTTTATTACTGAACAGTAGTCCATGGCACATATGTATTGATTTATTTAGCCATTCAGTTATTGGATATCTGAGCTGATTCTAATTTTGAGCTTTTATAAATAAAGCTGCCATGAACATTTGTGCAAATTTTTTTTTGATGAACAGGAGTTTCCATTTCTCTGGGATAAATGCCCAGAAGTACAATTGCTTGGTCAGATGGTAGTTACATGCTTAGTTTTTTAAAGAAACTGTCAAACTGTTTTCCAGAATGGTAGTACCATTTTACATTTCCACCAGAAATGCATGAATGATCTAGTTTCTCTGCATTCTCACTAACACTTGGTATTGTCTCTATTTTTAATTTTAGTCATTCTGATAGATATACAGTGATATTTCATTGTAGTTTTGATTTACATTTCCCTATTGTTTAGTGATGCTGAACATCCTTTAATATGTAATTTGCCATCTGCACATTGTGTTTGATGAAAAATCTTCATGTTGTTTGCCCATTTTCTTATTATTTTTACTGTTGAGATGTTAGAGTTCTTTATAAATTCTATATACTAATTCTTTGTTGGGTATGTGGTTTGTAAATATTTGTCTTTCAGTCTTCATCCTTATCATGTAGATTTTCTTGTTTCTTTTTTTCTTTTTCTTTCTTTCTTTCTTTTTTTTTTTTTTTTTTTTTGGTGTGGAAGGGCACTGGATATTTAATCCAGCAGTACTTTACCACTGAGCTGCACCCCCATTCTCCTTTTTAAATTTTCTTTTATTTATTTATTTATTTATTTATTTATTTATTTATTTATTGTTGTTGTTTTGGAGGTTTTTGTTTTGTTTTGTTTTGTTTTGAGACAGGTTCTTACTAAATTGCTTAGGGTCTTGATAAACTGCTGTGGCTGGTTTTGAACTTAAGATCCTCCTGCCTCAGCCTCCAGAGGTACATGCTGCCACACCTCACTAAATTTTATTTTGAGACAGGATCATGCCAAGTTGCTGAGAGTCTGAGTTAGTTACAGGCATGAACCACTGTGCCTGGCTAGACTTCCTTTCTTTTCTTCTTCCTCTTGCTTCTCCTCCTCCTCCTCTTTTTTTTTTTTTTTTTTTTTAATATTTTATTTTAGTCGTAGGTGGACACAATACCTTTATTTTATTTTTATGTGATGCTGAGACTCAAATCCAGGGCCTCATGCATGCTAGGCAAGTGTTCTACCACTGAGCCACAGTCACAGCCTTCTTGTCTGTTTGTTTACTTTTATTTCTTTAACTTGAGCTACTGGGAATTGAATCCAGGGCCTCCACACACTGGGCAAGTGCTCTACAACTAAGCTACATTCCTGACTTTTTGTATTTGTGTGTGTGTGTGTGTGTGAGAGAGAGAGAGAGAGAGAGAGAGAGAGAGAGAGGAGAGAGAGAGAGAGAGAGAGAGAGAATGTGTGTTTATGCGATTTACATTTTTCTTTTCTTCTTTTTTTTTAAGATCCCACACCTACAAACTCAAGAAAAAGAAAAAAAACCCAAGAATCACCTCTTATATCTGTACCTATCCCTTCAGCATAATCTCTCTCAAAAGAAGATGGATTTTATACTTTAGTTACTATTTGGTTTTTTTTTTTTTTAATCAGGATTGAACTCAGGGGCACTTAACCACCGAGACACATCCCCCAAACCTTTTTTGTATTTTTATGTAAAGACAGAGTCTCACTGAGTTGCTTAGCATCTCGATAACTTGCTGAGGCTGGCTTTGAACTTGTGATCCTCCTACCTAAGCTTCCCAAGTTGCTAAGATTACAGGGGTGCCCAAAGCACCCAGCTGCTACTATTGTAATGACTGAAAAAGTACTCTTTCTCAATTCACTCTGCTCTCTCACTTATCATTTTTTAGATGTGGTAAAGCTCACAGTTTACCTTTGGTTTTCAGACTTTTTGGTGATTTCTCATTTGTACTTCATCAGTTGTTGCCAAGGTTTGAGATAAAGAATTAAGCAATTACGAAGCATGATGGAGAGGCAGAAGGAGATGTAAGCCAGTATAATGTGTGTTTGAGTCCCACATCTGATATGCGGTTCAAGGCAAATTACTTTACCTTTCTAGATATTATGGTCCCCCCACTTTTAATTAATTAATTAATTAATTAATTAATTTTGGTATTGGGTATTTAACCCAGGGGCACTTCACCACTGAGGCATATCCCCAGACCTTTTTTGTTTTTTATTTTGAGACAGATCTCACTAAGTTGCTGAGGGTCTAAGTCTCATGCTTGTGATCCTCCTGTCTCAGGCTCATAAGCTGCTAGGATTAGAGGCTTGCACCATCATGCCTGGCTCCCACCCCCTTTTATTTATTTATTTATTTATTTATTTATTTATTTATTTATTTGGTACTGGGGGTTCAACTCAGGGGCACTAGACCACTGAGTCACATCCCAGCCCTATTTTGTATTTTATTTAGAGACAGGGTCTAACTGAATTGCTTAGCACCTCGCTTTTGCTGAGGTTGGCTTTGAACTCTTGCCTCCTGCCTCAGCCTCCCAAGCCACTGGAATTAGAGGCCTGTGCCACCATGCCTAGCTTCCCATCCCCTTTTAAATAAGAACATATATTGTATGATATAATGATGTGTTCAGTTTTTTTTTTTTTTTTCTTTTTTTTTGAGGTGCTGGGGATCAAACCCAGGGCCTTGTGCTTGCAAGGCAAGCACTCTACCAACTGAGATATCTCCCCAGCCCTTCAAAATTTTAAAGTCCTGTATTTTTTTAGATGATCTCTACTTGGTCTGGAAAATGGAGAAACTTACATTTAAGTTTACTTTTGAAAAACATACTTGAGGAGGACAGCTATTTAAAAACAACATGAAAAACTCCAAATTTTTTGGTTATTAGGTGAAAATGAGTACGATTTTATGTGGTTCAAATAAATAAGGAGGGATAAAAATGAAAAATTGCATGAAACTATATTTATGATTAGTGCATTCATAATTCTGACTTTTCTAGAAATTTACTGTCTTTTAATTTTTTTTAGATGTTGATAGACCTTTATTTTATTCATTTATTCATATGTGGTGCTGAGAATCAAACCCAGTGCCTCACAAATGCCAGGCAAGTGCTCTACCGCCGAGCCACAACCCCAGCCCAGAAATTTACTTTTATATTCAAAAGTATTTATTGGTTTCTTCCATGCATGAATAACATGTAAGGTGCTATGGAAAATACCAATAAAATAAAAGGCAAAATCTTGGGCATAGAGAGTTTGTATTTTGGTATGAGAATTGAAGACAACTTACATCAATTCAAATGTACAAAGAAAATATAACTAGTTTATTTTCTGTAATTTTAAATCTCATTTCCATAAAAGTCTCTTGCTTATATTTCAAGAACTTTCCTTATTCAATTTATTTTTATATAAATCGTTCAGATTTTATTTCCCCTTTCCTTCTTATTCCAAAATATATATATAGGAATAGAGGGTTGTTGTATAAGTTATAGAGGGTGTCTTTTGTATATCCTAGATTTCTAAATCTATTACAGCAATTCCCTGGCCTATGGCAGTAACATGCCTTGTTCTAACATGGCATTTCTTGTTCTATTATGATAATTTTCTGAAGATGAAAGTAAAATGTCTTGGGAAAGGGAACATCTTTCTCTAATTCACACAGTAACTAGTAGACTGGGAGCAGTCTGGAGGTTTACATGGCAGCAGGGAAGGGAATCTAAGCCACAAATACCAGTCCTTGTATTGTCCTAGGATATGGAACCTGAAATGATATGATAGCAGGAATGCAAGCCTCAGTAAAAAGGCTGGATGTGGTGGTTCACACCTATAATCCCAATGACTTAGAAGGTTAAGGCAGAAGTGCAAATTCAAGGGTAGCATGGGCAACTTAGCAAGACCCTGTCTCAAAATAAAAAAATAAATAAATAAAAAGGGCTGGCGATGCAGCTCAGTTGTAGAGGCCTTGCCTAGCATGTATGAAGCCCTGGGTTTAATCCACAGTACCTCTTCTCTGTCCCCTTTTCTTCCTTCCATCATCCTCTAGGACTATCAAACATTGATTTTTTTCCCTTCTTACATATCAGGAACTTTCCTTATGTACTTTATCCTCTTCATTCTTGCTCTGTTCCCTTTCTTGGAGCCATGAAGGAGTGTTAGAAGTTCAGTCAATGGTCAGCTGACTCCATTGCTCTGGGCCACGAGGTGAGGCAGAACATCATTGTGGAAGGTCATTTGGCTGGAGGAAAACTGCTCAACTCCTGACAGCCAGGAACAGAGAGCACCTGGCCCTTTTTAAAATTTTCAGGCAGGTTCTCACTAGTTGCCTAGGCAAGCCTTAAGGTTTTTCTTTGTTTTGTTTTTGTACCAGGGATTGAAACAGGGTGCTAAACACTGAGCCACATACTCAGCCTTTTTCAATTTTTATTTTGAGATAGGGTCTTGCTCAATTGCTTAGGGCCTCACTGAATTGCTGAGGCTGGCCTTGAACTTGTGATCCTCCTGATTCAGCCTCCCAAGCTGCTAGGATTACAGGTGTAAGCCACCACACCCGGCCTAGCCTTGAACTTTTGATCCTTCTGCCTTAGTCTCCTGAGTGGCTGGAATTACAGGCATGCATCGCTGTGCCCAATGCACAGTTTCATAGTTTAAGAGGTTTAAAAATTTAATGAGTTTAAATTATTTTTGTTTTCATTTTGGTTCTTGCTTTTGGTGTTAAGTCTAAGAACACTGCCTTGATCAAGGTGATCTTACCAAATCAGGCCTTTTCAGGTCTCTGGCAGAAGAAACTGAGTGGCTAGGATGGTGTGGCTCTGGGGTGGCATGAAGTTAAGATGGTCTGGGGAGATACTCCTGCCAAAGTCTGGAGGCCTGAGGTGCAGTCTTTCTCTGCCTGGGAATAGGGTAAGGTTCTATAGCCCCAACTGAGCCCAGCAAATGCTCATGGGCCAGAATCTTCTGTCTCTATTCATTGATTTAACAGCAAACATTTGGGCTGGGGAGATAGCTCAGCTGGTAAAAGTGCTTGCCTCACAAGCACAAGGCCCTGAGTTCGACCGCAAAAAAAAAAAAAAAAAAAAAAACAGCAAACATTTATTGAGCAGAATGGAAGGTTTGTTCTGTTGGAGTTACAGATGTGAGCAACACAGACACCTTTACCCACAAAGAACTTATGTTCTAATGGGAGGGATCAGAGGACAGGCAATATTATATATAGAGTGTTAGAAGGCAGAAAATGTGGAGTTGAGGAAATGGGATTACTTGCACAGAGCTGAAGGAATGCATCTCAAGAGGGAGGTAAGAAGGAACTGCATGGCTAGCAGAAGAAAGGTGGAGCAAAGGCCGAGGAGGAAGTGTCTGGCATGTTTGGGGAGCAGGGAGAAAGCTGGTGTGACTGGAGGTAGGATCAAGAGGGAAGAATCAGTATCATGTGGGTCTCATGAACCACTATTGTGACTTTGGCTGTTACAAACAAAAGCAACTGCGGCTGAGGCTGTAGCTTAGAGGCAGAGCACTTGCCTAGCACTTGTGTGGTACTGGGTTCAATCCTTAGCACCACATAAAAAAATAAACAAAGTAAAGGGATGCTGTCCATCTACAACTAAAAAATAATAATAATAAAAAACATGAGGAACTGTTGTGGCAAACAAGATGTGGTCTGATTCATGTACTAAAGGAATTTCTGGCTGCTAAGAGGACCATAGACTGGAGTGGTGAGCTTAAAAGGGACACCAGGCAAGAAGTTCTTACAATAATTCAGGCAAAAAAGGTGGTTTGAACCAGGGAAAAGTCTGGTCATGCTGAGGGGTGGTCTTATCATGGATACTTCTTTTTTTTTTGCGGTGCTGGGGATTGAACCCAGGGCCTTGTGCTTGCAAGGCAAGCACTCTACCAACTGAGCTATCTCCCCAGCGCATCATGGATACATTTTGAAGTAAATATCAATAGGATTTCCTGGTACATTGAATGTGGAATGTGAGAGAAAAGAACCAAGGGGACTCTGGGGTGTTTGGCACGATGGAGTTGCCATTGCTTGAGCTGGGAGAGGCTGTGGGTAGAGGTGGGTTTAGAGGATGATCCAAAGTTAAGTCATGTGTTTGGATATACTATCAGGAGTTGACATGGAAATGTGGAATATCAGTTGGCTCTTGAGCCAGAAGTTCAGGAGAAAACTTGAGCTAAAGACAGAAATTGTAGTTCCAGATAGAATGTAGAACCCAGAGCATGGTTATGCTATAAAGGGAGTAAATGTGGACAGAGAGAAAACTGAAGCTCAGTCCATGGCAATCTAGTGTTAAAGGGCCCCATTGAAGGCAAGACGTCCTGGTAGATGCCTCAGCCTACTCCTCAACCAGTTGCCTCAGAAACTTCTACTTCAGGGACAGTCCCAGAATAAGATATCCTGGGAGTAAGGTATTGCTTTAATTTGTCTCTGCCCTTTCAAAGTGTTGCAAGTTTAGCAGTTTAGTGCTGGTGGCTTCTGCAGTTTCCCTCCATTATGGACACTGAAACAATATCTGGGGGAACAGGTAAGCATCATTTTCCCCATTCACCTTACTTTTTCATTGTTTTTCAAGGAACCAGCACAGCAACACTTTTTCTCCAAGCATGACAACCGCACTTCCTATGACAAAGTAAGTGGGCAGGAAAGGGGACAGTCTCCCAGCCCAGGTGGAAGTTGAGGACACAGTAGTTAGTAGGGTGGAGCAAATAAGACCCTGAAGGAAGGGTTCTTTAAAAAGGCAGAGGAGTGCCTATTTCGCCCACAATATTTCTCCTCTGAGAAATATCTCATTCTCTTAATAGTGGTGCCTCTGTTTTGGTTTCCTCTGCCAACTTGCCCCAATATTATGTGCAAGTATGCTGGGGGTCACTGGCTTTTCAGGGCCACTTGGAACAAGAATGGTTCCATCACTGAGGAGGTAAGCCAGTGAGGCCAGGGTACAGGTCATGGTGGCCAGGTAAGGTCCAGGCATCACCAAACAGACTTGGGATTAGGTGGGACCCAAAGAAATGCTTGGTGCCAAGACTGTGGGCCAAGGGCCCGTACCGTTGAGGAGGGCCCCTACTGTCTGCTGCAGGGAATTGGAAGACGGAAAGACCTGGAGCGCCTCTGGCAGCGGCACACCTTCCTTCGCTGGGCACCTTGTGAGCTGGAGTTGAGCCAGCAGCGGCCCCTGGAATCTTCCTACCAATCTGATTTCAGGCCAGGCCCAGGACTCAGTAGCCTCCCACAGCGCCTCGTCCACTTTGTGCAGGTTCAGCCTCCCCATGTGAGCACCACCTACCAGCAAAACTTCTGCCAGCCATCCCGGGGTGGCCACTGTGGTAGTGACAAGGTAGGACCCCAAACACCAGCCACCAACATTCTGCCTGACCTTCCGGGGATCCCAAGACCCAAGATGCTACAGCACTACCTTCACAGTGGGGTCTCTGAGTGTCTAAACTGGTATGGAGCATTAAACAAGGACAGCTGACACAGCCATCTGTCTGTACACAACAGTTTCATGGGTCGGTGAGTGATTGGCACTGTTGTCCATGGTGTCTTTGTTGGGCTGGGGCAGTGCTGCCCTGGGAGCCCTGCCACCAAGCGAGAAAGGATAAGGCCTGAAGGAGGCTCAAGAGTTCAGGACAGTTACCCTGACCATGATAAGTTGGTTCCAGGGACCCAAATATTTCTTTGTAATTGCAATAAACCCAGTTGTGAGCCCCCTATACTCAGTATAACTTTAAGGAAAGCAGAGTCAGAGACTCCTACCTATAGACAATAAAGGTTAGGGAAAGAGGGAAAGACTGGCAGCTTTCTCCAGGATACTGCTGCCCTTGAGGGGTTTTGTGAGTGCCCACAGTCCTACTCAAGAGATGGCTACCCCACATCTGGCACAGAGGGAGACTGCCCTGGCCACCAATCCACCAGACCACCCCTCCCTTTGAGATGAGCTGAAGCCTTGAGGAGACAATGTGACCTGGACTGGAGTATATCCTAACCCTGTAAAATCTTGTTTTCTGAGCTCTTCTCTGCTCATCCTACCTGTGTCCTGAACATCCCAGACAGTAGAGGAGGGCTGTCATCCAGTGTCACCTAAGGCAAAGCTAAAGCTTATGTGGGGCAGAGATGCCAGATCACTTTGAGGCTAGATCCAAGAGGCTTCCTGTGGACCTCCCTCATCCCTGGGAGTTGAAGCACTGAAAGGACAGGGGCCATGAGGGCAACATGGGTGTCCACACCAGGATCCCCACATCAGATTTTAGTAGTACTTTTACTTCCATACGCAAAATCCCTGGGTCCTCACAACATCCCTGTGAGGTAGGTAGGGTAGGAAGGTTTCAGAGATCCCCATTCACAGATGAGGATGCTGAGGCACAGAGAGGTGAAATGACTTTTCCAAGGTCATACAACCAGCAATGTAGAGGGCCCGAAGCCAGCATTTCCCTTGCCCTCTGGCAGTTTTTACATCCTTTCCTCCATTCCCTCTGTGTCCCTCACCCTCTCTGAATACACCTAAGTCTGCAGGAACCCTCAAGATAGACTGGCAGCTGGGATTTTTTAGGAATGACCATTAAGGTGGTTCTGGTCAACTCTAGGTAGTCAATGCCTAACCTGCAGGGTGCAAGACCAGCTCTCCCCGCTCCCCACTTTCCACTTAGACAGAGGGCCTAGGGGGTTCCTGGGTAAGGGTGGAGTTAGATATGGTCATGAATGTATTGTGGTAAAATTAGATGTGAGCATATGAGAGGACTATGCTAAAGACAAAGGCTCCCCAATCCAAGCCACCAAGGGAGTGCCTCAAGTGCCTGCCCCTGTGTCTCCCTCATCCCACAGTCATGCAGAGCTCTCTCAGCAGCAAATGGAACCACAGACACCTGCTTCTGCACAGAGCTGCCCCAATGAACAGGTCCCACCAGGCCTTTAGACTCCATCACACAGACACAGTGCCTCTACAGCTTGACTGGGGCCCTGGGCCACACCCCCAATGACAAAGAGCCGAGGCCCTGCCTGTAGGCTAGAACAGGAGCAGCGAGCTGTGGGCATGGCGGGCAGTGCCTCCCAGCGCCGTCGTGTAAGACTGAAGCTCTCCACAGAGCCAAGAGGGCATGGCTGGTTTCCTGTAGGAGAGACAGACAGTTATAAGGGGGGGTCCGGACCTTTTTGCTCCCTGAGCCCAGTGGGTATCACTCCAGGACAGGCTATAAGTGCCTTGCTCCTCATTGTCCCTGTTCAGTATTTGTTCATTCACTGATTTATGTTTTGATTTGTCCACTTGGCCATGCATTCAGTAGTCACTTGTCTTGTTTCTGTTTCCTAGGCCCCTGATTGTACACAGACCCCCAGTCAGGCACTGGATGAGGCAGATCACAACCTGCCTATGTCACAGACAAGGAAAGGGAGCTCACATAATCCTGACCTCTGGAGGGACTGGAGAAGGGGGTATTCCTGCTGGGGGCTACTCTTTCCTATCTTAGGCTCCCTTCTTTTCCCTAGCCCCACAAGGACTTACCAAGGCCCCCGATGGCCACGATGTGGCCCCCAAGGGAGCCAACCACAAAGTCTGCCCTCTTATCCCTCATACGCAGACTACGAGGCAACTTGGTCCAGGACCCTGCAGGAGAGGGGAGGTCACATCTAACCATACAAACACATACTATGCCCCTCCATCCCACAGAGAGAATAGCCCAGGACAGCCACTGCTCACCATGCTCCAGATCAAACATCTCCACAGTGTTGACAAAGTGTGGACGAGAGTAGAAGTTGTGGGGCCCAGGCTGCTGCAGGCCACCCAGGCTAAAGACACTGCCTTCGGCCATTGCACAGCCAGCAAAGGCCCTGCGGCTAGGCAGGCTTGGATGCCGGGTCCAGGTACGGGCCTCCAAATCAAAAGCTTCAAAAGCAGTCACTGGGAGCTTGCCCTGACGGCCCCCTGTCAGTGGAATTGGGACACTTGGGGAGGGAGTCTAGGGGACTTGGTTGGCTCCTCACTCACTAAGTTGCAGATCTGTCTGCCCCAGCCTCCCATGCACAGCTGTGTACACATCTGCATGTGGATCATCCACCACACAGATGCTCAGACAATGGGGTTTGGTTTTCCAACTTCAGCAGACTACCAGCAGTCAGAGTCTCAGAGTAGGACTGGATCCCCCCAAGTTTCTCAAATTCTGCCATCTCAGATTGAGCTAGATCTCTATCCCACCAACCTATGCTGTTGGACTCTAAATCCCTTTCTCACATCTCCCAGACCCTTACCCAAAACATAGATCTTGTTCCCATGCAGGAAGGTGGAAGCCCCATAGCAGGGTGTGGGCATGGAGGGTAGCGAAAGCCAGCAGTCACGGCGGGGCTCATATACCCGTACCTGGGCCTGGGGGGCCGTGTCAGGGCCCATTCCTCCCAGGGCATACACCATACCATCTGCATAAAAAAGAGTAATTCAGACTGCACTCTAGCCTAGCTAGGGCATTCCATCCTGAGGGCTGCCCTAGTCAGGCCTAGAGTGGCTGGAGACCCATGGTGTTTGTCGAAAACTCTGCTACACATCTGGGGTAGGAGCTGTGAGAGGTGGGATTATCACTCTGGCCAGGGCCCCTCTGAGTGAAGAGCAGGAGGCAGCTGATCTAATTATAATCCAGCTCTGTCTCCCTGGAGACGCTATGGCAACCAAGTCTGGCATCTAAGCAGGGCTGGTCTGGGCCAGTGGTCAGACCTGGTGGACACAGGTGGGGGATCCCTTGTGGGGGGAAGGATCATTTAAACCAGGGGTGGGGGGGCATATGGATATCTGCTTAGCATGAAGCTCAGTCTGAGGAGAAGACTGGGGATCAATTGGGGACTGAAGATCAGTTGAGGGTGGGGGTAGGGCTGAGAGAGGGGCTTAGGCCTGTAAGATAGAGGTGTTGTCCACAAGCTTTGAGTACCAGTCTCCCTGCCAGCACCTTTACACCACACCCTTACACTAGTTTAGGTTTGCCTTCTGTTAGGCCCTTAGGATGAGCTACGTGCATGTCTGGGGCCTTGGGGTGATGTGCCTGTCTACTGGGCTTCCATGGCAACCATCTCCAGGTCAGCCTGGCCTTTTTCATATGAGGATCCCTGGTGCGGAAGTGTATATAATGGGGGAGTCTAAGCACTTAAGCATTTGCTGGGCTCTGAGCCAAGGTCCCCGCTTCCCTCCCCCAACCCCAGACTATTTATAACCATGAGAGTCATTAGGCCACCCCCCACTACTGTCTCTTAGAAATGAGGAATAAGGCAGGGTGGTAGCTGAGGCCTCCTATCATTCTGGGGACCAGCCTGGGCTCTACCCCCATCTCACAGCCCAGTTCAGAGGTAGGTAGGAGAGGACACAGGAAGCAAGGCAATGTCTGGGCAGCTCTGAGAGTAAGGGACTAAGTCAGAAGAGAATGGAGGGTATTGGGGCACACCTTAGGGACCTTTCTTGGAAGGCCACTCACCTCTCTCCACAGTTGCAACCCCCATGGCTGCTTGAGGGAGGGTGGCCCGACGCTCCCAGCGGCCCTCATCGGCTAGGAAGGCCTCCACAGCAGCTACTGGACTCTGGACCTCATCCACACCACCCACAACTAGCACCTGCTTGCCCAGAACCACAGCAGCTGCACCAGCTCGGGCAGTGGGCAGAGGCGCCAGTGCCAGCCATGTGTGAGAAGCCATGTCCAGTGTCTCGGCAGTATCCAAGGGTAATCCAGCCCGGCCACAGCCCCCCAACACCAGCACCTGCCCATCCTGGTGCGCCACTGTGCCATATACCCGGCAAGTGGGCATGGGAGGGAACACCTGCCAAGCAAAGGTGCAGCCACTTCCTGCAGCCATGTCATTCACTGCCCGTGGCAGGCCATGCTATCTGCTCAGGCTGAAGGCCTCACTGGGGAGACATGATAGAGCCTCATCTTGATTCTGCCAAGGCTGCAAGGAGTGTCTGAGCAGTCCAGGGATTTCCTCCACCTGGAGGAAAGAGGGAAAACAGGGTCAGGGCCACTGACCAGCCAGCCTCTCAGGAAACAGATGAATCGCTTGTTGCTGAGGGCAGGGCAGGCCCAAAATCACTGGTGGGAAAAATAAGGGAGAGACCTCTCTGACTAGGTCTGTAGTGAGAAGGAGGATACAGAGTGTGCTCTACTCTCTATGGGGGCATGAAGGATGCTCCTCCCCCGCCCCTGTGCTAACAACTAGGAACAACTCAGTCAATCTGGGTCTAGGTGGAAGTAAGGTTACTAGAACAGGACTGTCCAGCCTAGTGCCCTTCCTTCCCTCTCAATAAGCCTCATCCTGGTTCTGCATGAGGGAGGTCCTGCTAAATCCTCCCCATACTGGCTTAGGACGTGCCCTGGGCTGCCTGGGATCCATCCATCCTGGTCCCCCACCTGTCAACAGTCTGACTCCTGGGTATCCTTACACATCATTTCACAGGGTTCAACCATTCTCGCCAGCAGAAGGTCAGGGTCTGGGGTATTTGGGACTCAAGGGGCCGGGTGCCAGGGATCCACACTCCCCTGGAGGTCCACCATCAAGAATTTCCCCACGCTAGCAGATCCCCTGGTGTCTACAAGGAGCGGGGACTGGTTTGGGGAATCTCATGAACACAGGATTCTGGGGTCCTAGAACCCAGGACATTTCTTGCAGGAATGAGCAACTGGATTTTCTGAGTCCCTTACGAGTGGGACTCAAGTTCTTCAGCTTTCCCTTTACTAAGAGGGTCTCCATTCTTAGACCCTGGTTCCGGCAGGATGGCCTCTTGGCCCCAAACTTCCAGCTTGCTGAGGTGGGGGCGGGTCTGGGCGAGTGCGCTTGGGGGCTCTACGCTCCACTCCCCAAACTTCCCCCGAGCGCGGCTCCCGCGGGACTCACCGGCCGGGGCTCCGGTGCCGCCGGGGTACGGGGTCCGCCGTTCCGCCTCCGCTGACGCCGGCTCTGGCTAAGGCTGAAGCCGGGCTCCGGCGGGGCTCCGGCACCGCTCCGGCGTGGGGCGGGGCTGGACCGGGTCCGCCCCTCGCTCCCCCTTCCCCAGACTCTGGAAAACCTCCTCCCGCCTTAACTCTGCACATGCCGCGGCCGGAGAAGGGCTCGCAGACCCACGAACACACACAAATGAACAAACAAATGGACATATGGACCGTGGGCCTGCCAGCATTTAGGGTCCGACCTCAGACGGGGATAGAAATGAGGCAGCGGCGAGCGACGCATCACGGGTACGATGAGGGCTTGTTCTGAGCCGGACCCAGCCTGGGTGAGCAGGGCCTGGTACCTGTGGGCTTGAGGGGCCGGCGCCGTCCCCTAGCAGTTGAGCTTGGAGGAGCCCAACTACGGGTTTTGCGGCTGCGCCCTCTGGAGGCCACTTTGGGCGTGGCCTGGGCCTTGAGTGGGGGGCTGCGGGCTGATTGCCCTTACCTGGTCACAAAACAGGGAACAGAATAGATCCTATAGTACATATTAATATCAGTAGGAGATGGAGGAGCAGACAGTGGCCTCAGGGTCTCACAGGCCTGGGTGGAAGGAATTCTTGGGTAGCTCTGAGCATTGGATGAGCTAGAAGAGCCCTCCCAGGTGGGTCACTGGTCTCATTCTGTGAGGTCTGAGACGGCTACTCTGGGGCTACTTTGTGACTGCATCTTCAGGGTTCAGGGCCAAATCAGGAGTTAGGTAAGAACTAATTGGTGTGGTGAAGACCCAACTAGCTCACACTCAGAACTTAGTCCAATCTATCTTTGGAACATTGGAGCATTCAGAATATTAGCTGAGTCTTTGAGCCGAGGGCTCACTTGTACGAGTCAGAGGTAACCTGTGGGAAGAGGTCCTTGCAGTTGTCTGTCAGCTCACTGCCTTGTCTTTTTTTTTTTTTTTTCCCCTTTCTTTTTCTCAAGGTACTGGTGATTAAACCTAGGGACACATTACCACTGAGCTACATCCCTAACTCTATTCTTTATTTTGAGTCCAGGGTCTTGATAAGTTGCTGAGGCTGGCCTCAAACTTGTGATCCTCCTGCCTTAGCCTCTTTAGTTGCTGGGATTACTAGTATGTGACACTGCATAAGGCTCCCTGTCCCGCTTTCACAGACAGTGTTTGTCTTAGTTTCCCCACAGCAGATTGGAGACAAAGATACAAGTGCATATCACCATATGAGTGGTGAAGTCAGAAAGCATCAGCAGAGGAGTAGTCACTAAATGAGGTATAAAGCTTACCACTGTGGGCAACTGGGCCCAGATGATCCTTCTAGGGATTTTGGAAGCCAGTGTAGAACATGGGCCTATAGAGCAATGAGAACTGAGGTCCTCATTCTCAAATTCCATTAGTTATGGGTGGAGAACTGTTTGGGGACCTGCCTGAATTCTGGCCTTCCAAATTGTGAGTAAACTCTTTCCTATGGCCATAGAGCCTTCAACCCTTTCAGCGTCTGACAGTTGGAGTCAGGAGCCTGCACAGAAATGGTGATGTCATGGCTACTTACAGACTGCATAGACCCTGACTAGAAGGCCTCTGTCTTCCCACCCCACTTCACCCTGTCTTGCTCCACATTTGGAGCACTGGTGCTTCCCCCCATGGGATGCTCACACTGCTGTGAAGACCCCTCACACTTAACACTATTTCCTCTCCATGCTCCTACACCCTCCTTTCCAGTTACTTACAAGCTGCCTGCCTGCCCTTAGACACCTCCCAGAACCAAGTCTCTCCACTCAAGTTCTTGAAGACATTTACCCTCATAGGCTCTCCTGCCTTGTTTTTACCACCGCAATCTGTTGCCACTTCTTCTCCAAAAGTGTTCTTTAAAAGTCATTATAGAGCTAAAACTAGAGGGTCTCTGTTGTGCTTGTCTCAGCTGAAGTTTTACTAGCATATTCAGAGTTTCATCTTTTGTGACCTCAACTTCCTCCTGCTGCTTGCCTTGTGTCTTAAAATCTTTTGCTGGCTCTTCTTCCTTTCTCTCCCCAGAGAGTAGCTCAAGCTCTGGCCCCAGCTCTCCTCCTGGCACACATTCTGGCTCTTGGGGCAATCTTTCCCAGGCTGCTACCTTCACTCATATCTAAATCTCCACCAAATCTCTCTTCTCAGGTGGATATGGGTCCAGAGTCTACTTAGGACCATATAAGGTACCAAATGGAGAACAGGGGATGGATCCTGGAATCATCTTCCCAGGATGAGGTAGACTCTTCCTGCCTCATCCTGTCTGATTCCACTTATGTCTTAAGGTCAGCATCCACCAAAGTCCAGTCAAGTCAGATTGTGCTCTGAGAGAGTTCCATGTGTGACTTTCTGGGCACCAGGATGCAGAAAGTTCAGCACCCACTCGGGGGGCTAGATACTCTATGGTATATACCCCTAACCCCCACCATCTCTTCTGTTCCCATGACTAGCAGGGACAGACAGGGATGGACCTACCCTTCTTGACCCTCCATTTTGCCCTGAGCTCTCGGCTGGATATCACCAAAGAGAGATCTCTTTCCAAGACATACCCGGGCTGGTGCCATCCCTGGAGGTCAAGCTCTGCCTATTCACAGAAATGGTTTGGGTTTGCATAACCATGGCTCATGCACACAGGGGAACAAAACTTCTGCTGGTTTTGGAAGACAACAACAGTAGAAGGTAAGATTGAATTGGCCTGAAAATGAAAAACCAGCCCCTGACTCTCAATCATGGACAGGCCAGAGATAAGGCTAGTTCACAGCTGGAAATGCCAAGTTGGGACTTCCTTTTGGTAGCCTATTAGACCCTGGCCCAAGAGTCCCATACTTCCTTTCCAGGAGCTATAAGGTACTGATCCCAGAGAAGCAGGAGATTTTGCAGTTCTTGCTGGACATCTGGACTATGCTTGAAGGCACTTCTCAGTGTGGAGACCCTAGAAGCTAGTGGCACCAGGTGAGGCTTAGGGCACTGCTGAGTGGAGTGTGTGCTTGTATTTAGGGGTGTCTGGATCCCTCTTTATAGATAGCAACCTGAGGATTCTGAGGTCATATTGCAAAGGAAGAGGACAAGTACACGGACCCTAAAAGAAGCTTCCAGCCATCCTCCTATAACGGCTAATAGACCTCTACCTGCCCCCAAATACCAAATATGACACCATTGCAAAGATTAGGGTACAAGAGTTGTGGCGATATTTCTGCCTTCTGTCTCAGGCTCTAAGTTCATGCCCCTACTATCACACCCATGAAAGCAGAACTCCCATGATGGTTCCCAATCCAGATTCAGGAGATCCTGACAAATGGAACTTTTGGTCAGACTTGTGGAGATCATTCTGACCCCTCATCTGAAGGCACAGGACCCTAAGGCTAATTTCGTCCTGTGTTCTCTAATTTGGTGCTGTGGGGCAGTGGGCTCTATAACCACCATCCCTCTGCTGGCTACAGGGCAAGGTGGAAAGATTGATGTCCCAGTCTCCTAGAGAAAAGGACAGGGAATCTGGGCAGTATTAAGATTGGAGGTGAGAATTTTGCACCATTGAGGAGCTGAAGCTGGACCAGGGTCTCTCCACTACATTAGTGTACAAATGCTTGGGTAAGTGTACTCAGGCCCAAACTGGTATACTATGGTTTAAAAACTGAACATGAATGCCTTTGGGCTTCTGTATAGCACTTGTGATCACATGGGTATACCTGTCTTTCTTGTGATGTGCAGTGGGCTCCATTTTTAGTTAGAGAGGAGGGCCTTTTATCCTCAGAGGAGATACCCTTTTTGCACAACAGGGGATACCCTGAGACACTTCCTGTTAGGGAACACTCCTTTCACCCTCTGGTTAGGTGCCTGGAACAGAAGTAGGCCTTGTCAGTCTCTACAGGAGGACCAGAGTGTGGAAAATGTCCTGGCCCTTGCCAGGAACCACTCCCAGATGTCAATGCATTACGAAGGCCTCTTAGAAAGGATGTCAGATGGCCACTAATCCTGTCCTAGCTAGACTCCAGTGAGTCTTACCAGGGGCTGCGCTAGAGGGCACCTTTGCTACTGAAACCCCTGCATTGTACCAGATGGGTTTGTGGCAGTCTTCGTGGCCACCACCTCCAGGCAGCCCTCCCGGGTACCCAATCTACCTCGCCCACAAGACTTTGTGGAGAAATGGGGTCTCGGGGTCAAGGGTCATTAGGGCGGACCGGTACCGGAAGCGGAAGCACGGCACACTTCCGGCGCGCAGCGGGCGGCCATGTTGGAGCATCGGAGGCGGCGCAGAGGCGCGTCCTGGGTCCCCGCGGCGGCGCCGGTAGGTTGGAGCCGCAGGCCTAGCCGCGACGCGGAGTGGCGGCCTGTGAGGCGGCAGGGCGGAGGGGCCGGGCGGCTGACTTTCCGAACCCGCGTTCTCCGCCGGTTTGGCCCAGACCCCCGCCCCTCCCCCATTCAGCGACCCCACCCTGGGGCTGCACGGTAGGGGTCGAGCTAGGACGGCCCACCCCACACATTTTGCTGCCGCTGTGACCCCCGCCTCCCCTCTGCCGTTCGGGCCCCAGGGACGCGGACTCCCAGCCAGAGGGCCCCGATATGCCCCCTGACCCCATTTCACTTGGCTGGCGCCTCGCCCGACCCCATCTTCGGTCAACTTCCCCTGCTGGCCCCAGAGGTACATGTGAAGGCAAGTCTGGGGCCCGGCTGCATCCTGTTTCCGAAGCCTCTTGAAAGCTGAGAAGACCCTTACCCTGGGTTCCCACTGACCTGGGCAAAGAGCCCCTGGGTCACCCCCAGTATCTGCACCGGGGATTGCTGGTGGGAAATAGGCCCCTCCCTATTCTTCACTGCCCTGGGAATTACATCCCCTCAAAAAATAATAATAATAATAAATAAATAAAAGAACCAAAGTCATGTGCAAGGATTGTGCTTGTAGAGCGACCTCTGGGGAGGGGAAGTGCCTCAGACACCTGAGGATCCAAGAATGTTTCCAAACAAAGAGCCCTAGGGCACTTCCTCCAGGGGATTCTGAAGACTTCATCTGCTCTTTTAGGGCAGTGGGAACAAGCTGTACAGACGGTCCTCAAGGCCCCAGGGACCTGCCTGATCCCAGCTGATCTTTGAATGCTCCAGTGCAGCTGGGGAGCTGCCACTTGCCTATGGGAACCGGAAGCTGGGTTGGGTGATAGATACTAGTCATGATTGACAGCCACAGCTTCAGAGAAGCCTGGGACAACCTGAGGGTTCCCAGACAACTCTAACTGGGATGTTCTGCTGTCTGCTGACCTCTGAGCTTTTGTCCCTGACTTCAAAGCTTGGGCTTTTGGTCTGGCTGCCTGGCCCCCAGGCTACCTGGTTGCCTAGAGATTTCATATGCACCTGCTACTCATCAGCTTTTTAATGAGTCCCTGTCTTTTCCTGGGGTTGGTCTCCATGACTAAAGCAAGGAATTGGACTGCCAAGTAGCTTCTGAAAGCAGAACTTCCAATGGGCAGGGAGACCATCCTCCCATTCTTCCAGCACTAAGCACCAGCAGCTGGAGGCACAGAGATGAGCATGGACATTTGAGTGTAAGTCTGGGCCCTTTGGCAAAACTTCAGAACTGAGAAACAGTCATATCCTTAAACAGTTTTCCCAGCTAGACTCAGCCAGGCCCCAGACTACATATCAGATGTACCTTGCTCTTTCACAATTCAGAGCTAGTACATAACCTTCATTTCCACTTGGTATTTTTTTATTCATTATTCATCCTAGCTAGATGTTGCCTCTTGCAGGAGTTCTTTCTTGACCTGTTGACAAGCGAAGCTCCATTACACCATACACTCCTAAGAGCATTAATGGTGGCTGTGGCTTGCTTTCTGGACCAGGCTTCTTGAAGACAGGGATATTGGCTTGCGTTCCCAGGGCTATCTAATTAAGTTTTTGGCATCAGAAAATATAGATTTAATAAGGACTGGGGATGTAGTGTTAGAACACTAGCCCAGTGGTAGAGCACTTGCCTAGTTGGGCAGGGCCCTGAATTTGATCCCCAGAACCACAAAAAAAGAAAATAAAAATTTAAGTCTAGGATGGCTACACACCAGCTACTAGGGAGTCTGAGGTAAGAGGATCACTTAAGGCTGCAAGTTTAAGACCAGCCAGAGCAACATAGCAAGATCCTGTCTCAAAACAAAAAAGAAAAAGAAAGGAAAAGAAAACGTAGACATGAATTAAAATTAACTAGATTTAAATATTTCCAGGAACCCAGCAGCAGATTGGGTGTCTAAGGTTCTTCTGAGCATGTATACTGAAAAATGGCTAATCAATACCCACTCCAAAATGGTAGAGGGTCATGAGACCAGGGTTGCACCCCAGGGAGTGACTTACTCTGACTAGTTTCCTAACTGACATGGAGAATGGGCGTCCTGATAGACCTGTCTACCTGCTTTGGCTCCATATCTTGGTGCCATTCTTATTGACTCTTTTCTTCTTGCCTTGGAGGTGCCAAGTGCTGATTTGCGGATACCTAGGCAGATCTGCAGTGCCTAATGCCATGAGTGTGGTGGTGCAGCATGTGGAGGAAAAAGCTGTGCACTCCTGGTCTCGCATCTCCACAGCAGGGAAGAAGGCCCTGGAAGAGGCGTTGCTTGTCTTTAACCCTATGAGCCAGGATCTCAGTGCCACAGAGGCCCAGCTTGTGGCCTTCCTACAGGGCCTGCGAGATGATGGCTTCCAACCTACCATTCTGCGCAGTGGTGATGTCTATGGGTATAGTTCATGTACAGCCAACCCTCCAAGCCAGACGAAACTACAAGCTCGTGCCCCCATCCCAGCTACCACGTCACCTCCAGCCAGTGCTCCCCGAACTGCCATGCAGCTGCCCTCAGGCAGGGCCACACTGCTCCCCATGCCACTGTCTGGCAGGCTGGCCAAAGGGTCCACACCAGCCCTCGCCAAACACGCTACCACCAACCTGCTGCTGAGTTCCCTGAAGCAGTCAAGTGCCAGCCGTGCCAAAGGTGCAACAGTGGGCTTCCCTGCTCACCTGTATCCAGGTGTCTACCCTGCCATGCGGCTTTCTGTTGTCCTTGAGGCTCTGGTTCCATTCAAGACTCCCGTGCCTTGCTTAGGTGCCAAGGCACAGTCACTAAAACTTTCACTTGGGGACTCTCCCCTGAAACTACGAAAAGGTTCAGGGAAGGGTCCAGGGAACCCCCGGCCCAAAGCTCCCAGAAAAACCACAAACAAGGGCCCTAAGTGTATGACTCCCAAAGGCCCTGGGTCTGGATCCCAACAAGGAACTGGGCTCCAGAGCAAGACCTGTAGAACCACTGGTTCCCTCAGTGGCCTGCAAATGAAAGGGCAGTCTGCCCTGAGCACCAAATCAGCCCAGGCCAAGGCAGCTCGAACACTAACCAAAGCTGCCTGTGCCCATGCCAGTGTGGTTCGAACGCAGGCCAAGGCAACCAAAGCCAAGGCAGCACAGGTCAAGGCTAAGGCCAAGGCAGTGCGGGCCAGGGCCAAGGCCAAGGTGGCTCGGACACAGCCCAAGGGCAGGGGCAGGCCAAAGGGATCTGCTCAATCCAGGACTGCAAGGAAGGGCCAGAAAAGCCACTCTGAGACTGTGGGGCAGAAGAGGAAAAGGGCTGAGGAAGCAAAGGACCTTCCTCCCAAGAAGAGAACACGGCGTGGGCCCCAATCTCCTAAGGCATGGCTGGGACCAGGAACAGCAAAACTACTAAAGTTCCAGGCCATAAAGGTAGACAGGCAGTCCTCAGATGATGAGGTTCGACAGCGAGCCCAGCAGATACTCCGTGTGAACCTGTCTCCTATAATATGGCTCCAGCCATTGCTGCCATACTCAACAGCCTGATTCCTTCATACAGCAATGTTTGAGAAAACAGCCCAACTTTGTGTGTGGCCAGTGGCACAGTGTGCCATGCCTGTGGACTCTGCAACCTTGAGGATTCTGGGTACCTCATCAGGGCCCCAGCGACTGCCAGTCTCCTTTCAGAAACTGGAGGATTTGTGGTGGGGTGGGTGGTGGGAGGGGTGTTCTTATGGTGCAATGCACTGTACTTGTTCTTCAAGTTGTATGTCCACTGTTCCATCTATCACGTTTTATACCTTTCCACCTTCTAGTCTTCCTGCCCACCCTCCATGGTATTTTTTTGTGTGTGTGGCTGCTGGCAAACCAGCTTGAGCATATAGGGAACGTAGTCTCAGGACTGTCAGAGAGGGTCCTAAAAGTAGCCTGAACCAGGTCATCAATTTGAGTGATAAGGTGGGATGGCAGAAGGGGAAGCTCCTAGGCCCCTCTGGAAAGATGAGTGAGAACTTGGGTACTGACTTCTGTGGGTATGTGGGAGACATCCCATGGGTGCAAGGGTAAAGCCACCGTGAGGTAGGACACCTCACCTTGAGGCTGCCCCAGATTTTATCCAGTCAGACCCCATATAGTGGGACTGGGCAACTCAGTGGGGAACCTTGCAGCTAGCAGTATTTTAGGCCAGGGAAGGGAGACTGGTGGCCAAGCAGACAGCCTGGCTTTGTCTGGGATAGAGTCAGACTTAAAGGGGTTGAGGTGCCTCTCCTGAGAATATACTAACCTCTGTTTCTCCAGTTGGTGGCAAAGGACTGGGCATTGAATTAGGATCATAGAGCCTGCCTTCACTGACCAAAGAATTTTTGTAGTGTATCTGTGTTAGTGTTGTGAGGAGAGTTTCCACCTCTGCCTCATCGGCAGTGCTTTCCAAATGCTCTGTTTACTCCCAGGTGCAGTTTCGCCTCCTAACACAGACCTGTATGTTTCAGGCATTATTGGCATATCCTGCTTTAGAGAAAGGACTGGGCCTTGAATGGAACCAGGTGCCCTGCCCATCTCTGTGGTCCATCACTGTTTGATGAGGCTGAATGGCAGTGCCTGGGGCCATAGAGAGGGAGACACATTTGCCCAGAGGTTCCTGGGGACAGCCTTTTAGGGCTTGCGGGGAGAGGAGAGTATTGTTTGAACGAGAGTCAGATCATTTCTATCTGTGGTTTGTCTGGGCCTCACTATTGCCAATTGCCCTGAATGATGGACCTGTGGAGAAGCTCTGGGTGCTCCCCTCCCCCTTTCTTCTGCTTCTGGATACTGCTATGTAATTAACGATTAACATCCTTCCCCTGGGTGTATTGTCCTCTCTTGGTTCCCCAAGCTCTGAGGACATATTTAAACAACTGTGCTATAATCCTACAATCCTGCATGCTACTTAACCCCGATGGGTTCTGCTTTCAGTGTGAGTATGCAGTGTGAGTATGGGCTACACACTACTTCTTCAAGTGTAGCCCAGTTTGGGACCCACTGTATTCTCCCTTAGGCCTGATTCCAGCTCCCACCAGGCAGGACTCCCAGTAGGGTTGGGCCCCTTCTTCCAGTTCTGCTGCTGCCACCAGTGGGTGAGGGATTGGTTGTTTGCAAGAGAGCCAACCAGAAGGGGAGGAGGCATCTGACCTCCTGATGGGGTAGGGTGAGGTAGGGGTATCTCAGATCTCTACTTAAGACTACCCCTCCCCGTCCCAGTTCCTAGATCAGTTGCCCAGAAGATACCAGATGTGCTTTCTTCACTTGACTGCTCAAGTGACAGTTATTACCTGCCCCCTGGCAACTTGGTTGTTGGTCATAAACCAGAACCTCAAACCTCATCCACCTGTGGCTTCCATGGCCTCAAACTCTATTGTATTGTCTGTCACCTGTGGGTGGGTAAGAGGGGGAAAGCTCTGGAGACTACTGTCTTTGAGTTGTGGGGATAGTGTCTTTGGTGTATCCTGGGTAGGTTAGTTCCTGTGGAGGTCTGGGTCATTGCTGGGGGCTGGAGGGAGCACCCTGTGCTATACAATTTTGGAGTGAGAAGCTGACCATGCATCTCCTGCCTAGTCAATCTCCTTGGGTCCTCCGTGACAATTCAGAATTGCTGCTTCCATGACAGGGAGGTCATGACATTGAGAGTGTGATCTTCCAGAATGACTGTGGAAACAAGAAGACCTGGTGGCAGGCAGAGAATGGTAAGGGTGCTGGCATGACCCTATGTGGGAGCCTCAGGTCATGGCCCGATTATGGATTAGAACTTAAAGTTGTCACCATTCATCTGAACCTAAAGGATGTCTCTACCCATTTCATTATGGTGAAAAGTACCCCAGAGCCAAAGCCTTAAGGCTTGCCCAGAAAATGCTGAACCTGTGCCTCCATACTTGATGATCATCAGTGATGCTTATCCCTGGTGACCCAAGGCCTCCTTCCTGTGTGCAGACATTCTACCCAGTAGCTCTGCTCTTTGAGCACTCAGTGGACCATGGCCACTCCTAGCACATGTACCAAGGCTTTGCCAATAATTGTTCATGCTTCTTTCCTGGGATTCTATCCTGTCCCTGTCCACAAAGTCATGACCAGTATTACTTGGACATTGAGCCTTCCACTGAGGGCAGGGTCAGCCCCAAAATGGAAGTGGGGGCTGGGTGAAACCAGAGGCCGAAGACTGCTTCCTCCTCTTAAATAATTTTCAAAGTTCTAGACCCTGCCATTCTAGTGGAAGACCCAAATAATCCTGTGCCATTGGAATATCAGGGCAAAGCCAGATACTGTGGGGAAATAAGGTCCTACCTGGGGATCTGCACTGACAGGGCTGGGCAGGCAGGCTAACCAGCTCAGTTTCCCAGGGTCATTTTCTAGCTCTGCCCCATCAGGGTCCTTTATTGTGGTCCCTGGGTTGACTTCCCATTATTGTTTCCCATGCCTGTGCCCAGAGCATAGGGATTGCAATGGGGAACCATCTCCATCTATCTCCTATCTCTACCCCATCACTGAACCCCTTTATGGAGCTCCATTGTAGTCCTTTGTTACTGTCCCCATTGTTGTCCTCATTTCTGCTTCTATCACTGTCCCTCATAACTGTCCCCCATTGTGGTCCTCCTGTCATTGCCCCCCCCCCAGATTTATGATCCCTTCCTGTTAGTCCCTCTTGTCCCTGCAGTTGCCTCTAGGTGGCACCAAGGCATCTCTGGTATGAACCCTTCCTTGTAAATAAGTGTTTTGTTAAAGGACTAGAGAGCTATATAATCATAACCAGCAGAGTCAGTCCAGGAGGATACCACAGAAGGACAGAATCTAAACAAGACTACTCTACATGCACTAGGTACTCCCTCCCTGCTTTAATTTCAGCCATTACTAACTGCTTATCCTGGGCCCTCACATTTGGTCTGCAAGCTGCAAAGGAAAGAGGGGAGGCCTGTAGAGGAAAGAGACATGAGATAGCCTCATCTTGGTGTTTAAAGTGCAGAGCAAAAAGAGGAATCAGGGGCCCATCCCTTCATCAATTTGTCCATTTAATAAGGTTTCTTTGAACCCCACCCTCTGTCAGGTATTTTCTAGGTAGTTTGATGGGTATCTCTCTTGTTGGAGCTAACATGAAAGCAAGAAAGACAGTTGATAAATAATGAAACCAACTGATAACTTATGTGGTTAAACTGGATAATATGCAGGTTTATAGTTTGGATGAAGACCTCAGGAGTGAATTTTTTTTTGGGGGGTACTGGGGATTGAACCAAGAGGTGCTTAATACTGAGCCATATCCCCAGCCCTTTTAATTTAATTTAATTAACATTTTTTATTTTTATTTATTTATTTTTTTGGTACCAGTGTTGAACCCAGGGGTGTTTAACCATTAAGGCACATTCCCAGCCCTTTTTAAATTTTGAGACAATGTCTTACTAAGTTGCTTGGGGCATTGCTAAGTTGCTGAAACTGCTTTGAACTTGTGATCCTTCTGCCTCAGCCTCCTGAGCTGCTAGGATTACAGGTGTGTGCCACCATGTCTGACTAGGAGTGGAATCCTTTACTGCATTTGGGGAAACAGTTTTCAGATACCTAGAGATGCCAGAATGAAGTGTCTAGGAAGTAGTGAGGATGTACAGGAGCAATATCAGAGCAGGAAAAAGGGAACTCTCAATACAGTGGTGGAATTATCACCATTAGGGAGGCTGTAGTTATCCTAGTATAGTACACTCAGGAGATCAGGGATGGGGGAGTCCCACAGCATGGGTGCTTGAGGAGGTCCTTGCTTTCTGCAAGGATGCAGAAAGACAAGAGACTACCTGCTATTCCTTCCCCTCCATCCCAGCCATAGAGGGGTGAGGCACCTGACATCTGACCTCTGTGTCTCCAGCACTCCTGCATGTGACTAGTTCCATGTGAACTTCCCCAAAACAGCATATACTAGGTGACAGGCCCCTGGGAGTCCCAAGGGACACCCCTTCTATTACCATGTCCTCTATGAGTTCAAGGTTGGAAGCAGTTGCCATGCCATGATTATAACTCTAAGTGCAGGCCTGCACCTGGGGCTCCAGCCAATGTGGAAGGCATGGTAAGAACTATGGGAGGGGCATCTTGTGGTGGACCAAGGCAGACCCTTTTTACCATCCTCCCTGCTAGGTCTGACAGCACCATACAGTTTTGCATTTATCATCACCATATAGCTGGTGTTTACTGAGTACTGTCAGAACCTGAAAGAGGACCCTCATGTCATGCAACAGAATCTGGGCACCCTCATTCCTTCCCCAGGTAGTTGCCATGTCCTACTCTGCCTGCCATACTTGCCATGGGTCAGCCCACCCTATATCTACCTTTTTAGTTCTGCCCCAGAATATGAATGGCATGAACATACCTGTAGTTGTCACTTTGACATGGCTGTGTATCTATCATCTGGCAATGTGAATGGAGGGGTGTGTGATTTGTGTCAGCATAGGCCAGGGCTTCTCCCACTGTGAGTCTAGGGAGGATCCCTGTTCCCCTTGATCCTACAAATATGAGTCCTCCAACCTCCAATCCCAACTCTGATCCTGATTCTTCAGCTCCATGGTGACTTTTCATCCTACAAATATGAGTCCTCCAACCTCCAATCCCAACTCTGATCCTGATTCTTCAGCTCCATGGTGACTTCTGACCTAATTGCATCCTTAACTTCTGACCACTGATCCAGCCTGTAACTCTGACCCTGTGGGTGACCTGGAAGGGATTTGTGAATCCATGTTGGGTCAGTGCTGTGACTCCTGAAAGCCTGGTCCCTATGTCATGAGTTCCACTAAAACTAACAGCTGCCAATGTGAGCAACCCTCAGGTGATTCCCCACGTCATTTTAGATCTTTCCCCAAACACTGACCTGATAATACATGTACCACCTACCCCGTGGCAGTCCTATCAGAAATCTGAGTACCCTATGCCTTAACCTGCAGGTGCAAACCTCAGGGCCAGGCCCCTGGCACTCATGCCTGTGATCCTTATAACAATACAAGGCACTGCAAACACTGTCTCTGGATGGCAGACTGAAGGAGTTGTCTGGCAAACCTTGACCCAACCTTTGATTTGACCTTGACCTTGGGTGCCAAGCTTCTAGGAGTTTAACAAGTATAAGGCTAGATAAATAATGACTGTAACTGAGAGTGGTGGTGCATACCTGTAATCTCAGCGACTCAGGAACCTGAGGCAGGAGGATCACAAATTTGAGGTCAGCCTTGTCAGTTTAATGAGACCCTGTCTCAAAAATAATATGGACTGAGAATGTACTCAGCAGTAAAGCTGAGTACATGATTCAATCCCCAGTACAAAAAAGAGAGTGAGAGAAAGAGAAAGCAAAAAAATAAGGAAAAGATATAGTAACTGTAGATTGTTATCTGAGCCTTACACATGGTGGATACCATTTACTGACCGGGTCAGTCGTACCATAGCTACCCTCAACTAGTATATGCCCTCAGGTGGGAGTTTTAGGAATGAAAGAAAGAAAGTGATTAAATATGTTAAAGCATGTTATAACAGTACTGTATACTGAATTTAAAGATGTTTCATTGCAAATTTGGAAGAAGACAGCCCAAAAGAATAACTCCATCCGCTTTTCCCCAAGTCCATGATACTAAAGATTAAACCCAGGGATGCTCTACCTCTGAGCTACATCCCTACCCATTTTTATTTTTTATTTTGAAACAGGGTCTTGCTAAGTTTCCTAGGCTGGCCTTGAATTTGCAATCCTTCTGCCTCAGTGTCCCAAGTAACTGGGATTACAGGCATGCACCACCACACCCAGCACTTCTTGCCTTGAATGTTAGAACATTATACACCATTTGTATAATTTTTTATTTAACTCTGGCTGTGTCCTATATTCATTACCCCACCCCACCCCCTCTTTCTTTCTCTCTTTCTCTTATCTCCTTCTTATCTACTTCCGTTAAGCCTAACAGGATTGTACCAGGGCGCCCCCCTTTCCCTCTCAGCCACAGACAAAGGAGCATTCAAGCTTCCTGTCCCTTCACAGACAGTCCCAGTATATAACTTCAGAGGTCCCTAACCCTCCTATTCCTGTGAGGATTTCCTGCCATTGCCCCACCCAACTGTTCTCTCCTGGCGCCTGAGTTCTGATGTCTGAGCACTACCCTCAGGTTGCCAGACCTGTGACTGTGACTTTGGGGACTTCTACAACAATGGGTATAAGAAAGCACCTGAGAGTCAGAGTAAAGTGGCAAAAATCCAGAGTTCTTGCCCACTTTCTACCCCTGTGCTTGCTTAGGTGTTCTTCAGGGAAGGGTGTCTGCTTATGCCACCTCTATGTCCTTGGCCACCACTACCATGAGCTCCATTCTGGGTACTTCTGTGTTACCCTTGACCAGGCCACAGCTGAGGTGCATCTTGAACAGGCAGGGCCTTTAGCCAGCTAACCCCTGGCTGCTTGTGAGTATCTAAGAGCATCAGAGACTGGAAGAAATCAAGTTTCAGACATTGGAACTGAGGAGAGATTTAGTGTCCAGAGAGAAGTATTTGGCAGAAGAGGTTGAAGGTTAGGAAAGTTAGGAAGATTAGGAAATCCAGGTGGGGTTTGTCAGCATGGTTGAAGGTTCAGTGTCTTAGAGTCTGTATAGTTCCTAGGACAGTGTGGGAGAGGATGGAGCAGAAAGGTTGAGGATACTGACACCCATTTGTTTCAGTGTGTCCTCTGGCCTACCTCAACCCACTTACACAAGATCAAGGGACTGCTCCTGACTGTCCAAGGACTGGGCTCACTGCCCCCTGCTGTTGCCTTCTACCCTCCTACTAGGTTGGGCACCTGCCATGTGTAAATGAGTTGCCTGGATTGAGGTCTGTGGACCCTGGGGCTGGAGTTCTACCAGGCCAGCTACATAGCAGGGGTTGAGAAGCATCATGAGGTTCATCTGATCTTGCCCTTCTTGCAGCATATGAGTATAATCTGAACACCGAGCATTCCTTGCTGGGTGGGCATTGTTCCTGCTGTCTCCACATCATTTATTATATCTTTGACCACTGCAAACCTGGAATGGATGAACTTTGGGCCTATTGGCTATAGTGATAAGCTTTTGGGCCCGTGAATATCGAATCAAGAGCCAACCATTACTTCCCCCAAATGAGTTTATTGCCCTCTCACTACCTACAGATTACCACTACCATGCTGAGAGTGCCACCAGTGCCATCTACAACCCTGTAAGTGGACATGCATATGGTATGCCACTAGGACTTGCTGGTCACGTTGAGACCACTGTCTCCCCCATTGATGGGGCTTCCCACACTGCCATCTCTATGCCTGCAATGAGCATGCTGAGTTGTGCCACCCATTTATAGCCTGCCATGGGGCTACCAGTGCTCAACACTGTGAAAGGTGAGCACTCCCATTGGATATGTTGGGAAGAAATTCTGATGAGTGGATTATTATGTGTGCTACTGTCTTCAGGTGTTTGGATGACTACTGTGGAAACACTACTCTGGCTTGGGCCCTGCCTCTTGCCTTGGGTACCCTGACTCCGGCCTCTATTAAGGAGTTCTTGGACTGTCATGCTCCCAACACAAACAATTATCTTGGAAGATCAAAATGAAAATTCAACATGCTGCCCCAGCCGAAGCTCCACAACCCCAAATTCCTATTCCTCATCATAGTTTCCTTTAACTTCCAAAAATTAAAAATCTCTTTTTATTTCTGCGTTAAGAAAAAAGGAGTTCCTGACATGTGGACAGCACAAGTGGGTATGTCCTGTGCCTCTGTGCACCTGGCTATGCAGATGAGGCACAGTTGGTAGTGGCAAACCCACAGACCTAGTCACTTGTTTACAATCTGACCAGGTCCACACAACAAATCTTTGTCCATTCTACCTATTAGTTTTTCATCACTGTGATCAAAATACCTGATAAGAACAACTTAGAGTGTAGTTAGGTTTCAGAGGTTCTGTCCATGTTCAGCGGACTCCATTGCTCCGAGCCTGAGGTATGGCAGAACATTATAGCAGAAGGTGATGATAGAATAAAGTACTCAGTTTTTGGCAGCCAGGACACAGAAAGAACACCATGATCCAGGGACAAGATATAGAATGCTCAAGTGTATGCCACCAGTGACCTACTTTTTCCACAATTACCACCTAGTAATCTATTCATATTTTTAACCCATCAAATGGATCTCTCATGATCTGTCCATTTCACTTCTGAACATTCCTTCATTATCTAACATGAATTTTTTGGGGGGACACCCCACATTCAAACCTTAACACCACCTATATGCTAAACTGTAGGTTGGACACCTATCTTTACTGTTCCTTTTTTGTGAAAGGAGGGCAGTGTAAGCCAGTGTTATGGTTTGGATCTGGAATGTCCCCTAAAGGCTCATGTGTTGAAGGCTTGGTCCCCAGTGCAACAATGTTCAGAGGTGGAGCTTTGGGATTGGATCATAAAGGTTTTAAGTTTATAAATTGATTAATTAATTGATGTATTCATAGCTGAATGGATTGTTGGGAGGTGTTGGAAACTGTAAAAGGTAGAACCTAGTTGAAGGTTGAATGTTCTTGGGAGTGTGCCCTTTGGAATTATATCTTATTTCCTGCTCTTTTGCGCTCGCTCGCTCTCTCTCTCTCTCTCTCTCTCTCTCTCTCTCTCTCTCTCTCTCTCATTCCCGGTGACCATGAAATGAGAAGGTTTTCTATGCCATGTCCTTCCACCGTAATGTTCTGCCTCAGCCCAAAGCAGTGGAGTCAGCCAATTTTGGACTGAAACCTCTGAAACCATGTACCAAAATAAATATTTCCTCCATAAGTTGTTTTTCTCAGGTATTTTGTTACAGCAACAAAATGCTGACCAATCCAATCCAGCCAGGAAGATGGGCTATAATGTAACTATTATAGGTATGTGTGACCCACAGGCCCAAAGAAAACCCACATACACACCAATTCTAGCCTCCACTGTGACCACTACTCCTCCAGCTACTTTGGGTTTCCTTAGCCATGAGAAAACCCCTCATTCTGGCCCTTCTAGTACAATAATGTTGATTCCCGTGATCCTGCTGCCTATGATCTTCTCAGTGGGCACTACCAGTGCTTGTTTGTATCATAGTGATAACCTGTATGTGACCACTGTAGAACAGCCTGTGTCCAGGCAACTGCTAACTTCAATGTGTGGGTGGTGTGGATGAGGACATTCCCAAAAGACTGAGAGTGGTTTTTCCTCTGCAGCTCCTGCCAAAACCTTTTCTCTCTCAGGCTTAACCTTTGACCCCAGGGCACTGATCCCATATGTTTCCTATCTCACCTGAAGCCTGCTTCTGCAGTCATATTAGTGGACAGTGCCCCTGTAACTGTAGCACTTGGGTAGACTACAGACACTGCAACTCCTCTGTTTTGGAACCTTGGGAAATTCTGGGACCATGAGCTTTGTGGCTGTCATGCCCAACACATTTTGCAACCAATGTGTCACCCAGTTTGTAAGCCTATGTTCTACTGTGGTATTAGGCAGGTGTGAGCAAACATGTGCCTTCCTATGACTGCATGTGACTTGTCAGTGTCTATGTGACCATCAACACTGGTGTATATGACTGAAAACAGTGTATGTGTGAGTCTGTGCTCTTGCATGACATTAACTATGAGCTAATAGCAGAGCCTGGGAAGTGTGGATATGGACTGCATTAACCTGACCCCATGTGCACCCATGTACAGTGTGTGAACAAACCACTGAAAGTGGGTCATGGCAAGCAGTGAGTATGATGGGTGAGGGATTGTCGGAGCTAGGAAGGAGCCAAGAAGGCACAGGCAGAGAGTTAGGATTGAGATCTGGCACAGGCAGTGCAGGATGGCCTTGGGAAATAAGTGTTTCCAAGAAAAGAGTAGTGAGTGAATGGGGTGAGTCCTTGTATTAGTCAGCTTTTCATTGCTGTGACCAAAATACCTGACCAAAACAACTTAGAGGAGGAAAAGTTTATTTTGACTTATAGTTTCAGACATTCAGTCCGTGATGGGTCAACTTCATCATTCTGGGTCCAAAGTGAGTCAGAATATCATGGCAGAAAGTTGTGATAGAGGTGTGTGTTGCTCCATTTGTGGAAGCTAGGAAGCAGAGAGAACAGAAAGGGGCTACAGGGAAGATGAACCCTTCCTGAATTATGTTCTTGCAGTCTTGGTGAGGTAGAAGTTAGACTCAGGAGGTGTGGGAGGTATGGGAGTGAGGGCGTAGAGACTCAGAGAGCATGCAGCTCAGGACATAGAGGATCAAAGCATAGCAGGTTAGGAGATGAAAACTCAGTGGGCCAATGTGAAGCATGGACTGAAAATGTGGGGATGGTGGAGATTGGTCAAGAGTGGTCAAGAGGTCAATACCAGAGAAGGCAGGAGGGAGAGACCCTCAGCCAAATGCAATAGTGAGTGATGCCTGGGGCAAGAGCAGAACTAAGAGAAGACTTGGGTGTGCACCTGTGTATGCTGTGGCTGAGGCACTCATATTTTTTTCTCTTCTGAAGAAGCTCTTATCTCTTTTGATTTGTCTGTACTCTCTTTTCCTCAAGTATTAAGTCAATACTTCTGAAGAGCAGGATTTGTGGGTCACATGTACTCCTAGTGTCAGGATGGATATTGGGTTGACCCAGGAGTGCAGAGGCAAGAAGGGTATTCCACAGACCATCAAGAGGGATAAGACTACAGAGTGGGAGAAAATCTTTGTCACATGCACTTCAGATAGAGCACTAATCTTCAGAATTTATAAAGAACCTCAAAAAACTTAACACCAAAAATAAAAATAACCTGGGCTGGGACATAGTTTAGTTGACAGAGTGCCTGCTTGCATGCACAAGGCCCTGGGTTCAATCCCCAGCACAACACACACAAAAAAAATACAAATAACCCAATCAATAAATGAGCTAAGGAACTGAGCAGATACTTCACAGAAGAAGATACACAATCGATAAAAAAAAAAATGAAAAAATGTTCAACATCTCTAGTAATTAGAGAATGTAAATCAAAGCTACCCTAATATTTCATCTCACCCCAATTAGAATAGTTATTATGCAAATTACAAGCAACAATAGGTGTCGGCAAGGATGGAGGGAAAAGGCACACTCATCCATTGCTGTTGGGATTGCAAATTGGTGCAGTATGGAAAGCAGTATGGAGATTCCTTAGAAAACTTGGAATGCAACACCATTTGACCCAGATATCCCACTCCTTGGCCTATACCCAAAGGACTTAAAATCAGCAAATTACAGTGACACAGCCACATCAATGTTTATAGCAGCTCAATTCACAATAGCTAGATTGTGGAACCAATCTGATGCCCTTCAATAGATGAATGAATAAAGAAACTATGGTATATATCTATAAAGAAGAATAAAATTATGGCATTTGCAGGTAAATGAATGAGTTGAGAATATCATGCTAAGTGAGATAAGCCAATACCAAAAAATCAAAGACCAAATGTTTTCTCTGATAAGTGGATGCTGATATGTAATGGGGGGGCGCAGGTGTAAAGGAAGAATTTAGGAGCTTCAGATTGTGTAGAGGGAAATGAGGGGAGGGGAGAGGGCAGGGGGAATGAAACATGGTGGAATGAGACAAACATCATTACCTTATGTACACGTATGATTACACAAATGATGTGACTACCTTGTACAACCAGAGAAATGAAAAGTTGTACTCCATTTGTGTACAATTAATCAAAATGCATTCTGCTGTCATGTATAACTAAGTAGAACAAACAATAAAAAAAAGAAGAGAGAGGTATGAGGCTACCCTGAAGGGCCACAGAGTGTGGAGTGATAAGGGAGAAGGTGACGTTTCCCTGAGGGAGAACATAGCACATTTCTTGCTGTTCCCCCTCAAAAATCTTAAAGAAATACTTGTGAAAATATTTGTTTAAAAAAAAAATAAGAAAATAGTTGGCAAGCCTAGCTAGAGGATTCCCACAGAGAAGACCCCTTGGGTAGCTCTTTCCTAATCCTGGTTATCCCTGACTGGGTTTTAGAGCCCCTACAGTTCTGTGTTGTTTTCTTGTTCAAAGCCTGCTGTGCATGCTCGCAATATAGCTCAGTGACAGAGCACTTTTCTAGCATGTGCAAGACCCTGGGTTCCATCCCCAGCACAGCCAAACAAGTAACAAAGTCTGCTATGCAATATGGTCTCTCTGGTCAGATGGAAGCCAGTGCCCATGGCAATTCTCAGCAAGTGAGGACTGGTGTGCACTCTCACACTTACAAGTCGTTCTTGAAGGTGAGGCTAGAGCTAGCGCCATCAGGATCTTGAAAGTGAGGCAGGGCTAGTGCCCTGTGCTCTCAGCCCTGACCTTCTCTCTCTCCTGCAGGCTGTGCCTATGACCTACAGGGTTCCATCTCACACACATGGGTGCCTGCCTCTGCAGAGACGGTATCTCAGGGTTGAAGTGCCAGATATGTGCCTGTGGCTCCAGATGTTCCTTCTCATCTCCAGATGTTCCTTTCTGTAGGTTCTGTTCTATCTGCTTCACTTCCTGGGATTAAACACTTGGCTCTACTTCAGTTGTAGGTGGCAGTTGTGGCCTAGGAGGTGGCTGTCCTATGCCAGGGGATTCCTGACTGTGGTGATAGGGGCCAAGATGGGGTACTGCAGCAGGTACAAGTATTCCTGGAGTCTCCTTCACTCCCTGTGAGGATTCCACAGCAACTTAAAGAGTAGACAGTTGGACACAGGCAAGGAGTCCTGGGATTAGGAGGCAGGGAAGTCTCCAGTCAGAGTCAGGGATACAGAAGGTCACAGTTGGTCTGTTTAGTCGTGGTTCTGGGAGTCAGATGGTTTTCTCTAAGTGAGGAATCATGGAGCAAAGGGCACCTCTGGTCAAACTAATGCTCCATTCCCTCACAGGAGGAAAATGACTATATTGACATAGACACTGTGGGCCACAGAATAGCTTGTAGCCAAAAGAGAGTTGTATGTAGATCAGGAGATAGCAGGAATGCATGGAAGTATTTATCCTGGGAACTAGATCATGTCAAGGGCTTGACCTGGCCCCAGAGGGCCATAGGAACCCAAGGTGAGTATAAGTGGGCAGCTGGTGAAGGGGACTAGGCAGGAGGAAGGAACCAGTGTACTGTGTATGTGGGGTACACAGGAAGTGGATTACTCCTGTCTCATGGAATTTAACCTTGAGAACTCTTCTATCCACCCTTCCCATCCCCTACACATGCTGAAGCCCAGACCTCTTCCCAGGAGATAATGCTCACAGTCCAGGCTATTGCTGCACTTAGAAGATCAGATAGCCTCCTGAGGCAGGTCTACATGCCCAGCAGTAGACAGAGAAATTTCTCTGGAGGATAGGGGGGCCCACAAGAGGAGTTAGTTATATGGTGGTTTGAAAATGAAGGAGTTAGCTGATAGGGTCCAGATGCCACACTCACGGATCACAGTCAGAAGTGGAATGATGGGTAGAGATATAGATTACTATGAAGGTGTTGCCTAGTGAGAACTTTCTCCAGAGTATGCTGGGTATAAGGCAACAGGAAATCTGGGACATGCACTGTCATTTTGTTTGCAGGAATATAAGCATCAGGACTTAAGCTGACCTGTGTTCTTGAGAACCCCTTGCCTTGGGACCTTGCCCACTGCCCAGTGGGCTCTGATTGCCTTTTACAACTTTTCCTGTAGCCTGTATTTAACAGTCACAGCCTTGGAGCAGCAACAGCAATGGGTACAGAGCCATGGGGACTATGGATGGGAGTCACAGGGGGAGCCACAGGAGACTGTGGTTCAGACATGGAATTGTAGGAGACACAATTTACATCTTACTCCCACTCCTATCAGCTACAACAAATCCAGGAAACAGCAAGAAATCCAGGCACAGGAAACATGGCATTGTTCAAAGGGCCTGTGAAGCGTGGCTGCCATGGCTCCTATGCAAACAACAATTCAGATCATCCAGTGCTTCCTTATGGGTACATGTCTACTTGTTACATGTCTGTTCACAACTGGTGGGGGCAAGTGGCCATCCAGGATATTGTCATGAAACTCCTTCCAGAATGAGTATTCATAGGGCTGACCAGGGATCAGTGGTGGTGGTGGGGCCCTAGTATGCTGGTAAATGTTTGACAACTGGCTGGGAATCAGGGGTACTGATTTGTAGACTTTATTAATTTTCATGGTGTAAGTAATCCTACTATGACTGATTTCAGTCTATGTACCATTTAACAACTAATTTGCAAAATTCTGAAATTTCACATTTTTTTTGGTAAGTTTTTTTTTTTGTTGTTGTTTGTTTTTGTTTTTGTTTTTGCATGCCATTGGGTAGTTGTGAGGTAGAGTCAATGAGAAGTTAGAGTCAGGACTCATTTGGTGAGGTATCAGGATTCAGGGTTCAACATTTCTACTCCCTTCCCAATAGATGAAGGTGCAGCTGTTACAAATGTGGAGCTGGTGTCATAATATGGCTAGCTGTGTTCCTCCTGCAAGGTGAGGCAGCAGGCATCACCTTATTGCTGGATCAGATCCAGGGTGCTTCCCTTGCACTAGATGCTGTGGGCCTGGATCTGCTCAGAGCTGGAGACATCCTCCCTCATGCCCAGCAGACCAGGTGAAGGGTTAGGAGGTTGGAGGTAGAGCTCAAAGGGTGGGTATAAAAGGGAGCCCAAAGGAGAATCTTGTGCCCTTCAGGTGAGGGTCCAGTCAGGACCAATGGCTGGATGTTCAGAGGGTTCTGACTGAGGTGGGGGTGCAGAGCAAGGGCTGTGGGTAGCCATTTAAAGCCTGGAGGCCAGTGTATAGGATGTAATAACCCATTTGTCCCCCTCATCTCCCTTGCATCCATGTTCAATGATGGCTGTGATCCGCATTCTCTCCTGATAATGTGAGTATTCAACCTAGTTGCTAGCTTAATGTGACCTTTCTATAACTCCCAATATTTGCACCCCACCGCGCCCCCGCCCCATGTGGCAGGGTGCCTGGCGGTTGATATCATCTTAGTCCTGGAGTATCTGTCTTGGGCAGCTGAGGCCCTCAGGACATGTTTTGCTCTGAGTCAGTAACAGGCCCCAGAGAGAAGAACAGGCACCATAGGCCATAGGCATGACTGGGGTCCTAGCCAAGGAGAGATTCAGAACAGTGGGAATTGGGTCTTGGGGACCCCTCTGGAACAGTGGGAAGTGGAGATGAGGCTAAGGCTTGGCTAGAGACTGCTGGAGCAAGGTCTCAGTTCTTAAGTCCCTGTCCCTCAAGACCTTAGGCAATGATAAATGGGTCATTAGGATCTGAGTAGAGTGGGGTTTCACGTCCGGATCTGCTCTAGGAATCATTGATGGTCCAGGTGGCTGTGACAGAGCTGCAGGAGGGTACAGGGATCAAAGTCTGGCTCAAATGAACTGATTCTCAGGGTTGGAGTGCCTTCTGGCACAGAATGAGCAGGCACTGGGCAAGAAGGTAGCCACCCTGAAAGAAGGCAGGCCCTGGAGCAGCAGGCAGCAGAGCTGCTTGAGTACATGTGGCTGGGTACCAATGCATATGTCACCCTGCTGACTGCCATCTATGAATGCCAGCCAGGACTCTAGGAACACCTGGGTAGCTCAGTGAGACCCCATAATGACCCAGAAATTCCTTGATCTTGAGAAAACAGAGACCCGACTTAGTGCTCGCTGACCTTGAGTGAGCCCTATGTGACCCCATCATGTCCGCTATTTGTCCTCTGACCTTGAGAGAACAGAGAGATTCTGTAACTCCTTAAGGCATCTAGTGCCCCTAAGCCTATTAGACCTTTATCTCTGAGTGATCTAAACTACTACTTCTTTTTCCCCTTGTGTTGGGGATTGAAACCAGAAACACTCTACCACTAGGCTATATGCCAGCCCTTTTTATTTTTTATTTGTGACAGAATCTCAATAAATTGCTGAAGCTGGTCTAGAACTTGCAATCCTCCTGCATCAGCCCCCGTGGGTCACTGCAGAAATTTAGAGTGATCTAAACTTCTGAGTTCGACTGTACATCTGAAATCCATAGGTTAACCACATGACAGTCACCTGGTGGACTGGAGACTACTCTGGTGATACCAAAAGTCCAGTAGATTGACTGCCCCGCCCCCATGCTCCTTTGTGAAGTAAAGTGGATCCCTGAGGAACTCCCAGTTTTACCCCTGCCTGGGGCTGGCAGTTTCGGGTAGTCCTTGCCTTGCCCCAGACAGTACGATACATCTGTAGCGGCTCAAAGCAAGCCTGACCCACCCTGAAGACCCTCAGTCTCCTTAGACAGCACCCCCCAACCCCCGCCCCAGCCCCGCCTCCGCCACGGTCCCCAGGGCCTGGGTGGGGCACGCGCCTGCCGGTCGCGCGCATTCCAACTCCGAGGCCCGGAGGGCTGGAAGGTCCGGAGCGGATTAATAGCCCAAAGAAGATCCGGATTTATTAGTTGCTTCTCAGTCTAGTGTCCGCCACCTAGTGCCCATTTTCATACTTGGAAACCGAGGCAGCACTTCTGCCTATATGTTACAATGACTAGGGACAGCAGAGCTACCCGGTCCTGTGTTTTAGGCAGGGTGTGGCTTTCCCCATGTCTTCCCCAGCCTCTGTCCTGTTCAGTTGGGGCTGTCCTAAAGCTCCCCACAACCCCGAATAGGGGAATTGGTGCCTCTTTTGCACCCTTCTGCCTCATCACTGATACTGGAACCCTGGGATCAAACAACTGAGGTGACAGTGATTTCCATGTTGATGCCAGTGACAACAGCTACAGGCTGCTTGACCCTTTATTGCAGATCAGAAACCTTTCATTTGCTTCTGTCACGCCCTCAACATCATGCACACTCTTCCTGAGGTGGCCTAAAGCACCAAACCCCCAACCTTCCCTTGACCCTTGCATAGATTTGGCCTTAGGGGCACAGTAAAGATTTTTGGAATCTGGTCAAAGTCTGGTTCCCTGGGGAGTGGTTGGGGGTGGAGTGGCTGGGGATCTGGGTTTCTGTCCTGTGCTGTTTGCCTGCCTGGGATCCACACCATGCTTTCCTTCCTGCCGTGCTTCCCAACTTTGCTCAAAGTCGCCAGAATCGGAGCTGAGGGATCGCTGGACAGACACTGGGACCAACAGAGGGCCCAGAGGGAAAAGCGCCAAAGACCCACACAAGCAGGGTCAGCATGGAATCCTGAAGGGAGAAGTGGGGCTAGGGCACTGGATCCTTCATCTTCCCTCTCCCTTGTTTTCCTCCTCCTCAGGATGGAGTGGGCCTCAGGGGACAAAGGGAGGGGCCGGCAGGGACAGGCTGTGCCCTGGGAACTTCGACTGGGTCTGCTTCTAAGTGGTGAGGGGGCTGGGTGAGGGCCAAGGGTTGTGGGATGTGATGGTGGGTCCTGGGGTGGCTGTCTCTTGGGCACATGGGATGGGGCTACAGAATAGAAGTACAGCAGAACTGGCTGACCCACTGTCTTCAGTGCTGGCAGCCACACTGGCCCAGGCCCTAGCTCTAGATGTGCCTGGCTGTTCAAGAGGAAGCTGCTACCCAGCCACAGGTGACCTGTTGGTGGGCCGTGCTGACAGACTGACTGCCTCATCCACCTGTGGCCTGCATGGTCCCCAACCCTACTGCATTGTCAGTCACCTGCAGGTGCTGCTGGGATCTGGGTGGGCGGCTGGGTTAGGGTGGGGCTCATACTGGCTGAGGAACTGATCCTAACCCTCACTCAAACCAGGATGAGAAGAAATGTTTCTTATGTGATTCCCGGCGACCCTACTCTGCTCGAGACAACCCACATAGCCATCGCATCCAGAATGTAGTCACCAGCTTTGCACCACAGCGCCGGGCAGCCTGGTGGCAATCAGAGAATGGTGAGGCTATGGGTGGGGTATGGAGTGAGCAAGGATGCCCACCAGTTGCCTCAAGTCCTTGACCTCCAACTCCTGCCCCAGGTATTCCCATGGTCACCATCCAGCTGGACCTGGAGGCTGAGTTTCATTTCACGCACCTCATTATGACCTTCAAGGTGCCCAAATCACCCTGCTTGACTCTCCATTACCCCTGGACAGAGCCCCTGATCCTCAATCTAGTTCTGAGCTCATGTGTTATGCACTGACTGCATGGGAGGCTCCGCCTTTATTTCCCCACACTGTACATGTCTGCACTTCCAGGCCTTTGCACATGCTGTTCTGCTGCCCTCATCAAAGGCTGGGACAGGTGCTGTTTTCCTGGGCCCCATGATCCCTGGGGCCTCCCCATTAGAGATGGCTACCCCCCTTAGTTTATTGCCTGTCTTTGCATGGTCATCCCCACCTGTCTGTGAGGACAATCCCAGGCTGAGGATGACTCTCCATAGCCTGGGCTGGGCTTGGGTCTGGTGTCTGCTGATCAGCTATGCCCCCTACCTAGACATTTCGCCCTGCTGCCATGCTTGTGGAGCGCTCAGCAGACTTTGGCCGCACCTGGCATGTGTACCGATATTTCTCCTATGACTGTGGGGCTGACTTTCCAGGAGTCCCACTAGCCCCTCCACGGCATTGGGATGATATAGTCTGTGAGTCCCGCTACTCAGAAATTGAGCCATCCACTGAAGGCGAGGTAAGGTTTAAGATCTGGATTGGGGTGGAAAGAGGGCACAATGGGCCTCAGCAAGGTCCTGTATCTCTATGAACCTCCTGCCTCTCCAGGTCATCTATCGTGTGTTGATCCTGCCATCCCTATCCGAGACCCCTACAGCTCACGGATCCAGAGTGAGTGCCTCAACCTTGAGCTGGCACAATTCCAGTAACTTGCTAAGGATTATGTGAGGTCTCAGTAACTATTTTGGGTGCTTTCTAGGGCAGGTGCCAAGCCCAGTTTAGCTCAGGAAGCAGTTGACCGGAGGTCTCCCAAGGTGACCTTGGCAGCTGCAGCCCCTGGGTAAATACAGGGCAGCAAGGTCCAGTCTGGCTAGTTGACCCCAACCCTTTTCCTGACTCAGATCTATTGAAGATCACCAATCTACGAGTGAACTTGACTCGGCTTCACACGCTGGGAGACAACCTGCTCGATCCAAGGGCGGGAGATCCGAGAGAAGTACTATTATGCCCTATATGAGTTGGTTGTGCGTGGCAACTGCTTCTGCTATGGACATGCCTCACAGTGTGCACCAGCCCCAGGGGCACCAGCCCATGCTGAGGGCATGGTAAGGAGCTTCAGATAGCTGGGATATGGTTAGGGAAGAGGCAGGGCATGACCAGACAGTTTTGACAACCTATCTGCCCATAGGTACATGGGGCCTGTATCTGCAAACACAATACCCGTGGCCTCAACTGTGAGCAGTGTCAGGATTTCTATCATGACCTGCCCTGGCATCCGGCTGAGGATGGCCACAGTCATGCCTGTAAGAGTAAGTGAGACCCTGGCTCCATAGCTCCAGAACTCTGCAGCCTGGCTGTGCTCTGGGTGATCCAAGAACTGGTTGGTCTAATCCCTAACACCCACCTTATATCTAAGGAGATCCAGGTTTAATATCCCTGATGACCTCCTCAAACCTCCCACATCATCTACTCGGGCTAGGGGTCCAGGATGATGAGAACTTGCAGTCCTTAGGTCACAACCCTCAAATTCTGGCCTGTGACAGGGATCTAAGGTGGCATTAGGGTTCCCTCCTCTGTCCCTTACTCTCAGGAGCTGGTCCCTCAAGTGGCCTTTCCCTCCCCACAGAGTGTGAGTGTCATGGGCACACTCACAGCTGCCACTTTGACATGGCTGTATACCTAGCATCTGGCAATGTGAGTGGAGGTGTGTGTGATAGGTGTCAGCACAACACAGCTGGGAACCACTGTGAGCTCTGCCGACCCTTCTTCTATCGTGACCCAACCAAGGATCTGCGGGACCCAGCTGTGTGCCGTGGTAAGGCTGAAATTGGACATGAGCAAGAGAAAGCTAAGCCTGGGGCAGAAACTGGGAAGCCAGATTGTTGTCCAGGTTATGGGGAATTGCAGTGGGGAGGACTTAGGGTAGAACCAGACCAGGGACCCAGGGTGGGGACTTAGAAGAGGACTGATAACTGGGTTAGGATGACTTTGTACCTCTTTTTGTTCTCAGCTTGTGATTGTGATCCTATGGGTTCCCAAGATGGTGGTCGCTGTGATTCTCATGATGATCCTGCACTAGGGCTGGTCTCAGGCCAGTGTCGCTGCAAAGAATATGTGGTGGGCACTCGATGCCAGCAATGCCGTAATGGCTTCTTTGGGCTAAGTGCCAGTGACCCTCTAGGCTGCCAGCGTAAGTGCCTCCTGCCCTGATGCCCATGCTGACCTTTAATCCCAGCCTCTTACTCCTACTCAGCTGAACCTGAGTACTGCTTCAGTTCCCCAAGGTGCTGATATACTTCTTTGCCTGCAGGTTGTCAGTGTAATACACGGGGCACGGTGCCTGGGGGCACCCCCTGTGACTCCAGTAGTGGAACCTGTTTCTGCAAGCGTCTGGTGACTGGACGTGGGTGTGATCACTGCCTGGTATGACTGGAGGGAGCTGTGGTTCTGGGGTCCTGGGTACAAGACTGAGGTTCTGGGGTGCCCTCAGCCACCAGTGTCCATGTCCCGGTGGATGAGTACTTAAAGCTAAAGGTTCAGTCCTGGATGAGAAGCCTCAGGTTTGGGAGGGCAGGGGTGTGTCCCAGTAGACTGAAGGCCATGTGTTCACCAAGGGGTGGTAAAGGCTGAGGGGTATGGTTGGATTCCCCACTGGGTGGCGGGCGAGGTCTATTTCTGGCCCCCAGCAACCCTTTTCTCCCAGCCTGGCCACTGGGGCCTGAGCCACGACCTGCTTGGCTGCCGCCCCTGTGACTGCGATGTGGGTGGTGCCTTGGATCCTCAGTGAGTGCTATAAAGGGGACCCGGAAGGGGCAGGGGGAAAAGAGGGTATTCTTGAGTAACCATAGCACCCCTCAGGTGTGATGAGGCCACGGGCCAGTGCCGCTGCCGCCAACATATGGTTGGGCGGCGCTGTGAGCAAGTTCAACCTGGTTACTTCCGGCCCTTCCTGGATCACCTAACTTGGGAGGCTGAGGATGCCCGAGGGCAGGTGGGTGAGCCCATAGGATATGGGTGGAATGGCTAAAGAGGCTGCATTGAGGATGATGCCTTGTGGAGGATAGGGGTGCTATGCAACCTTGGGTGAGACCTTGGCAGGAAAAGTAGGGTTGGGGCTAGATATGGCAGAAAAGGCAGTGCCTCACCTGAGCCTCCATGTCTGACTGCATTACCTCTCAGGTGTTGGATGTGGTGGAACGCGTGGCAACCACCGGGGAGACTCCATCTTGGACTGGCCCAGGCTTCGTGCAACTGCGGGAGGGTCAGGTGCTGGAGTTCCTGGTGACTTCTTTGCCAAGGGCCATGGACTATGACCTGCTGCTGCGTTTGGAGCCCCAGGTCAGACCCTGTGACAACTGACCTGGAGCTGAACCTCTGGGTATGGGAGCATCTCCTCCATCATTCCCTTTCCCCAGGTTCCTGAACAATGGGCAGAGATAGAACTGACTGTGGAACGTCCAGGGCCTGTGTCTGCCCACAGCCTGTGTGGGCATGTGTTGCCCAAGGATGACCGTATCCAAGGGACTTTGCAACCAAACACCAGGTGAGGGTACTGATGGTAGCATTCATAATGATGGGGGTTTGTAGGGCCAGCCCTAAGATCTTTGAAGGACACCTGGAAGATCCTACTGCTCATTCACCTGTTTCTTCCTTCAAATGTCTCCTCCTGACTGCTGTTTGTCAGGCTCTATTGGACATGGCTGTGGTCACAGGAAGAGTGAAGACAAAATAGCCAGGCGCAGTGGCACATGCCTGTAATCCCAGCAGCCTGGGAGGCTGAGACAGAAGGATCACAAGTTCAATGCCAGCCTCAATAACTTAACAAGGCTTTGAACTATTTAGTGAGACCCTGTCTCAAACAAATGAAACAAAAAAGGGCTGGGGATGTAGCTCAGGGTAAAGTTAAGCCCCCATGGGTTTAATCCCTAGTACAAAAAAAAAAAAAAAGTAGATAAAACAAGGACTGCTCTCTGAGGTCTAAGGTTCAGAGGACAAGGCAAGAATTAATGAGAATTATTCAGTGTTACTATAGGAAGAGTCCATGGTGGTCATGTTGGTTGTGGGGCAGTGGCATCAGAGCACTCTGAACACTAGTCTGGTTAATTTTTTTTTTTTTTTTAATATTTTTAGTTGTAGATGAACACAATACCTTTATTTTATTTGTTTATTTATTTATATGTAGTGCTGAGTATTGAACCCAGTGCCTCACACGTGCTAGGCAAGCGCTCTACCACTGAGCTACAACCCCAGCCCTGGTTAATGTTTTATTATATTTTGGGCAGTATTTATTTCATGTATCTTTTTCATCATTTTACCTTTTTATTGGTGCTTGGAATTGAACCCTCGTGCACGTCAAGCATGTGCTCTGTCACTAAACTTCATGTCTAGCCCCAAAACTTAGCAATTTTTTTCCTTTGCAGTGCTGGGAATTGAACTCATAGTCTCATGCATTTTAGGCAAGCATTGTACCATAGAGCCACATCCCTCTTTTTGTACTTTTTTTTTTTTTTAAAATTTTGGGGATTGAATTTAGGGTGCTTTACCAGTGAGCTACCTCCCCAGTCCTTTCTATTTGTTTTTATTTGAGATGGAGACTTGTTAAATCACTTGGACTAGTCTTGAACTCACAATCCTCCTGCCTCAGCCTCTCAAGTTGCTAAGATTATAGGCGTATGCCACCATGTGCTGCTCTTTTTACATTTTTTATCATGTAAACATTTATACATACACAGAAGTAGAGAGAATAGTATAATGAATGTGGTTGCACCCTTTATAAACATTTCCCAACTGTGGCTTGTGTTTAACAAAGATTCACCTATTTGGGCGTAGTGGTGCATACCTGTAATCCCAATGACTTGGGAGACTGAGGCAGGAGTATTGTGAATTCCAGACCAGCCTGGGCAACTTAGTGAGACCATGTCTCAGATAAAATAAAAATGACTGGGATGTGACTCAGTTGTAGAGTGCCCTGGGTTCAGTCTCCAATACTACAGGAAAAACAAAACAAGCAAAACAAAACCTCAAAGGTTCTCCTAGTTATTGAGTGGAGAACAGACTTAAAGGGTTAAGGTAAAAAGCTGGAAGATATGCTAAAGACTACTGAGTTGGATAAGTGACAGCCAATGGGTCAAAGGTATAATAGGGATGGTGAGAAAAGGGAAGGCTCTAGAGGATGTAGTAGTAGCGCTGATGTCTTAAACGTGTAGGGAAGTGAGAGAAAGTGGAAAGGTGACTTGGGTTTTTGGCCTGGGCATCTGAATGGGGGTAGGGCTCTTTACTGAGATGGAGACATAGGGAGGAGCAGTTCTGAGATGCTTAGCCATGGAAGTGTGTGACTGGATTTCTGTGCCTGGAATTACTAGGAGGAGCCAAGTTGGAGATAAAAAATTGGGATTTATACTAATAAAGGGGTGGGTCTAGATGAAATGACCAGAGAAAGGGACAGAGGACTAAAACCAAGCTTCCGGGTACTCTAGTGTTAGAGGCTAGTAAAGAAGGAGAAACTAGAGGGCTGGGGGGAAACCAGGAGTGTAGGTGGGGACCAAGAAGGTAAGAGAAAAATGTGTCTAGAGAAGGAAGGCACAGTGAGTTCATGACATGCTGCTGAATGCTGGGTCAGATAAGAACAGAAGTAGCTGCTGGGTTTAGTTACATGGAGGTCATTGATGACCTTGGCACAGGATGGGACAGAAGTCTGCTTAAGTGGAGGGCTAGAGAGAAGAGACATTGACTATAGTGGTCTCTATTTAGGAATTTTTTTTTTTTTTTTTTTTTTTGGGTACTGGGGATCGAACCCAGGGTCTTGTGCTTACAAGGCAAGCACTCTACCGTCTGAGCTATCTACCCAGTCCAGGAATTTATTTTTTAAGAGAGCAAAAGTGAGGTGGAAAGCCAGGTGTACATGCCTGTAATCCCAGAGGCTTGGGAGGCTGAGTCAGGAGAATCTGAGTTCAAAGCCAGTCTCAGAAACTTAACAAGGCCCTAAGCAACTCAGCAAGACCTGGTCTCTGTATAAGATATAAAGAAGGGCTGGGGATGTGGCTGGGTTTAATCCCAGTACCAAACCAAACCAAACAAAACAAAACAAAAGTGAGGTGGAAACTAGGAGAAGACTCAAGGGATTAAAGGAGGATTTTGGTGAGATCAAATAACCAAAGTATGGGTTGGTAGGGTGATGGGAATGACCTAGGACACTGAGAGAGAAAGTGATGTACTCTTAGTGAAAATGAGCAGAGATTGTAGGTTGTAAGTCAGGGTCAGAGACAACCTGAAGTGCGAGGGAAATGCTGTGGATTTGTCAGGATGTATGAGTGTTTCCAATGAGCTTTGTCTGCCCAGGTGTATGATCCAGAGAGCCCTGTTTACGAGAATCCTTTGTACAGATCTCTGTGAGGTCCTCAGCAGCTGTCTGTTGGCCTGGACTAGCCTGGCTCAGCCCAGGCCCAGACCATCCTAACCACCCATAGTCTCTGCCTTGGCCAAGTGCTGGTTGCTGCAAGTGGGGTGTGAGAAGCCCAGCATGATGGGTACAGGGACCAAGGATGACCCCTGTCTTATACCTGCTTCCCTCTAGATACATGATGCTTCCTAGAGCTATTTGCCTTGAGCCTGGCATCTCTTACAAATTGCATCTGAAGCTGTTGCAAACAGGAGGAAGTACCCAGCCTGAAACCTCCTACTCTGGACCTGACCTACTCATTGACTCGGTGAACTATTGCCCATACCAACCAAGATGACAGGGTCTATGGGATGGGGCTTGTGGTGGTAGTAGAAAAGAGAGGTCTGTGACAGAAGAGGCAGGTTCATGGTGGTGCAGGGATGGGCAAACCCATAGCAGTGCTCTGGAAGTTCCAATGTGGTCCCTCATAAGACTTACACTCTTCTTTGCTCATCTCTTTAGCTGGTGTTGCTGCCCCATGTCCTGGTGCTAGAAATGTTCAGTGGGGGTGATGCTGCTGCCCTGGAGCGCCGTGCCACCTTTGAACACTACCGATGCCATGAAGAAGGTCTGGTGCCTGGCAAGATCCCTCCTTCTGAGGCCTGTGCCCCTCTTCTCATCAGCCTGTCCACCCTGATCTACAATGGTGCCCTGCGTGAGTACCCATGATGTGGGTTGGTTGGGCAGAAGTGGAGCCCAACCTGATTTGCACCCCCGTTCCACAGCCTGTCAGTGTGACCCTCAAGGTTCACTGAGTTCTGAGTGCAACCCTCATGGTGGCCAGTGCCAATGCAAACCTGGAGTGGTTGGACGCCGTTGTGACCTCTGTGCCACTGGCTACTATGGCTTTGGCCCCACAGGCTGTCAAGGTATTTGCCTCCCCCTTGTTCCCTTCTGTTCTCTCTCCTTCCCACTACTGTTCTCCCTCCTTCATCTGGCTCTGCTTCCTTCCTATAACTCTGCCTTGGACCCCATACTAACTCTTAGCCCTGGTTCACTTGCAGTTTCTTCCATTCCCTGACCTTCCCACCCTGACTCCACACAGACTCCCCTTAGGCTCTTTCCCTCAGCTCAGACTTTGCACTGCCCACAGCCTGCCAGTGCAGCCCTGAAGGGGCACTCAGCAGCCTATGTGAAGGGATTAGTGGGCAATGTCCCTGCCGCACTGGTGCCTTTGGGCTTCGTTGTGACCGCTGCCGACGTGGCCAGTGGGGATTTCCTAGCTGCCGGCCATGTGTCTGCAATGGGCATGCTGATGAATGCAACACCCACACAGGCACTTGCCTGGGCTGCCGTGATCACACAGGGGGTGAGCACTGTGAAAGGTGAGCCTAGAGGGGATATGAGTAGGTTGGTGGGTAGGTAGGCTGCCTGGGGATCACCCATATCTTCCTTTATATCCCTGCAGGTGCATTGCTGGCTTCCATGGGGATCCACGGCTGCCATATGGGGGCCAGTGCCGGCCCTGTCCCTGCCCTGAAGGCCCTGGAAGCCAAAGGCACTTTGCTACTTCTTGCCACCGGGATGGCTACTCTCAGCAGATTGTGTGCCACTGCCAGTCAGGCTACACAGGTAAGTAGGTAGGTGGCGGGTATGGGATCAGGGTGAAATGGCTGGGCTGAGCACTCATGGTTTCTCCTTGACTGTGAGCAGGGCCACGGTGTGAAGCTTGTGCCCCTGGGCATTTCGGGGACCCATCAAGGCCAGGTGGCAGGTGCCAGCCATGTGAGTGCAGTGGGAACATTGACCCTATGGACCCTGATGCCTGTGACCCCCACACGGGGCAATGTCTGCGCTGTTTACACTACACGGAGGGACCACACTGTGCCCACTGCAAGCCTGGCTTCCATGGTCAGGCTGCCAGGCAGAGTTGTCACCGTGAGTGTGGATATGGGAAGGAATGGTGGGGGTGGGGTTCCATGGTTTGAGCTCCCCTTGACTGTTGTGCTCATCTTGACTGGCACAGGCTGCACCTGCAATATGGTGGGCACAGATCCCCAGCATTGCCCATCCACTGACCAATGCCACTGTGATCCAAGCAGTGGGCAGTGTCCATGCCTCCCCAATGTCCAAGGCCTTAGCTGTGACCACTGTGCCCCCAACTTCTGGAACCTCACCAGTAGCCATGGCTGCCAGCCTTGTGCCTGCCACCTAAGCCAGGCCAGAGGCCCCACCTGCAATCAGGTATGGAACTCTCCTGCAGATCCCTGGGTAGATGGGCCCAGCAGTCTGCCTCATCTCAAGGGCTCAGCCTCTAGTGAGGCTCTGACTCCTGCTCTGTTTCCACCCTAGTTCACAGGGCAGTGCCAATGTCATGCTGGCTTTGGTGGGCGGACTTGTTCAGAGTGCCAAGAATTCCACTGGGAGACCTGGGTTGCAGTGTCGTGGTGAGGCAGTTGGGGAGCCAGGGTGGATGGAGGACTTCCTAGGATGCCCCATAGGGGCCCTAACTCTGTGGTCTGCCTTTTCTTGCAGCCTGTGATTGTGACCCTCGTGGAATAGACACACCTCAGTGTCACCGCTCCACAGGTCACTGTAGCTGCCGCCCAGGCATGTCTGGTGTGCGCTGTGATCAGTGTGCCCGTGGCTTTTCGGGTGTCTTCCTTTCTGCCACCCCTGCCATGCATGCTTCGGGGATTGGGACCGTGTGGTGCAGGACTTGGCTGCCCGTACACGGCGCCTGGAGCAGTGGGCACAGGAACTTCAGCAGACGGGTTGTGCTGGGTGCCTTTGAGAGCAGCTTTTGGCACATGCAGGAGCAACTGGGCATGGTGCAGGCCATTGTGGGTGCCCACAACACCTCAGCTACCTCCACACACAGCTTGTGGAGGCCACAGAGGAGCTTCGGTGCGAATGGACCAGAGGATACATGGTGGGATGGGGTAGAGGCTCAGTGTACGAGGGCTGAAGCCTCTCTAAACAGGCACTCATTGATGCAGGCATGAAATTGGAGAGGCCACTGAGCATCTGACTCAGTTGGAGGCCAAGTTGACAGATGTGCAGGATGAGAAACTTTAATGCCAACAATGCACTCAGTGGTCTAGACGAGATGGACTTGCACTTAATCTTACACTACGGCAGCTTAACCAGCATCTGGACTTGCTCAAGCATTCAAACTTCCTGGGTGAGTAGTTGGTCAACTAGGCAAGTGGACCAGGGTTGATCTTCAGCTGACTGCCTGCCTCTGCCCAACTTAGGTGCCTATGATAGCATCCGCCATGCCCATAGCCAGTCTGTAGAGGCAGAACGTCGTGCTAACACCTCAGCCCTGCTAGTGCATAGCCCTGTGAGAAACTCAGCAGATACCCGGCATCAGACAGAAGTGCTAATGGATGGCCAGAGGGAAGACTTCAACCGAAAACACCTAGCCAACCAGCGAGCGTTGGACAAACTCTCTGACCATGCTCGTACCCTGAGCTTGACAGGCATAAATGAACTGGTGAGGTGCAAGTCTGGGGTGAGACAGGTAGGTATGGATATTCTCATGGAGTCCTGAATTCTTCTGTGTCTGGCAGGTGTGTGGGGCCCCAGGGGATGCACCTTGTGCTACCAGCCCTTGTGGAGGAGCCGGCTGTCGAGATGAAGATGGGCAACTCCGCTGTGGGGGCCTTGGCTGCAGTGGGGCAGCAGCCACAGCAGACCTAGCACTAGGCCGGGCCCGGCACACAGAGGCAGAGCTACAGCGGGCACTGGTAGAAAGGTGGTGGCATCCTCAGCCGAGTGACTGAGACTCGACGGCAGGCAGGCGAGGCACAGCAGCGAGCCCAGGCAGCCCTGGACAAAGCTAATGCTTCCAGGGGACAAGTGGAGCAAGCCAACCAGGAGCTTCGAGAACTTATCCAAAGTGTGAAGGACTTCCTTAGCCGTGAGCCTCTCCTGTGTCTATGCTCTTCTTAGATTTATACTTGGGTCTCAGGGCTTGTACTGGTTTTGTTCATCTGACCCCAGGTCTGGTCCCTAAGTCACTGCCCATATGTGATCCTTTGGTCCATGTCCCTGGGTCTGTGCCCTTTGTATAGTCCCCATCCCTGTGGTCACATCTTTATACCTATTTACAAACTCCTATTTCATGTGTGATCCAGAGTCCACACCAAGATTATGTCTCCATACTCATGCTGGAGTATCTGTCCTTAAACTCTTGTCTGTGTCCCGGTAGAGGAGGGTGCTGATCCTGACAGCATTGAGATGGTGGCTACACAGGTATTGGAGCTCTCCATCCCAGCTTCACCAGACCAGATCCAGCACCTGGCAGTTGCAATTGCAGAACGGGTTCGAAGCCTGGCAGATGTGGACACAATCCTGGCACGTACTGTGGGGGATGTGCACCGAGCTGAGCAGCTACTGCAGGATGCACAGCGGGCAAGGTCTGATCCCGATCCTGACCCCTATCCCTGATACGGGATTCTGATACCTGCAAGCCCTGATTCCCCTTTGTCCCAAGGAGCCGGGCTGATGGTGAGAAACAGAAGGCGGAAACAGTACAGGCAGCACTGGAAGAGGCCCAGCGGGCACAGGGTGCTGCCCAGGGTGCCATCCAGGGAGCAGTGGTTGACACACAGGATACAGAGCAGACATTGCACCAGGTGTAGTCTCCCTAGGACATCAGTGGGGCAAGATTATGGGCATGTACCATAGATCTGTTTTTTTTTTTTTTTTTTTGGGGGGGGGGTGCTGGGGATCGAACCCAGGGCCTTGTGCTTACAAGGCAAGCACTCTACCAACTGAGCTATCTTCCCAGCTCCCCCATAGATCTGTTTAACCCTGGGCCTACTCATGGCAGGTACAGGAGAGAATGGCAGGTGCAGAGCAGGCACTGAGCTCTGCAGGTGAGCGAGCTCAGCAACTGGATGTTCTCCTGGAGGATCTGAAACTGAAACGGGCAGGAAATAGTCTGGCAGCCTCTACAGCTGAAGAAACAGCAGGCAGTGCCCAGAGCCGAGCCTGGGAGGCTGAGCAGGTGGGCTGAGACAGAGCCTGCTGGAGGAGGTAGGGGTGATGGCTGAGCCTCCACTGGGCTACCATGCCAATGCTGCCGTCTGTATCTACAGCTGCTGCAGGGCCCAGTGGGTGATCAATACCAAACTGTGAAGGCCCTGGCTGAACGCAAGTCCCAGGGTGTGCTAGCTGCACAGGCCAGGGCAGAACAACTGCGGGATGAGGCTCGGGGCCTGTTGCAGGCTGCTCAAGACAAGCTGCAGCGGTTACAGGGTGAGGACTGTGGTGGGGAGGAACCAAAGAGGTGGGACTGTGGGAAAAGGACCCCTAAGTTGATACATGTCCCTCTTAGAACTGGAGGGCACCTATGAAGAGAACGAACGTGCACTGGAGGGTAAGGCTGCCCAGCTGGACGGGCTAGAGGCCAGGATGCGCAGCGTGCTTCAAGCCATCAATCTGCAGGTCCAGATCTACAACACTTGCCAGTGACCCCTGTCTAGGGCCTGTTCCAATCCCCAGCCCCGCTCCGCATGCCTGTCTGCCTGTACATTAAAGAGCTCTCAGCCTGGCAGGGCTCTCAATAAACCAGTGTGAACCCCTACAGTGATGTCTGGGCTGTTTTGGGATGGGCGGGGTTTGCGCGGAATCTCCACACTGCCACCAGCTGGGTTCCCGCAGGGCCTAAGCGGAGCCCCTCCTCCTCCACTCGGATCCGCCCCGGAACTGCCTGTCGCCGCGAGCTGTCTCCCGCCGGAAGTGCGTCGCCAGTTCGGCGCTCTGCCTCTTGCGGCCGTAACTAGAAGTCGAAACAAAACAAGCCGCTAAGGCGGCGGCGGCGGCGGCGGCGCCGGGACGGGGGAGGGGCGCGCCGGAACCGGAACCGACCTGACGCCGGAACCGGAATCGAGGGCGGGTTGCCAGGGCCCGAAGAGGGCTGGTGGCGGCGGTGTAGCTCGGTGAGTGGGGCGGGCCGCAACTCGCCGGTTTGACCGCAGCCGAGAGGCCGCTGTGCGGGCCCTGGGCGGCCTGTTCAAGGTCACGGGCTGTGACAGCCGGGACATCTCGAGCCCTGCGGAGTGCCGGGCCTACCGATGCCTGCGAAGCCGTTACGCTTCGTCGGTGACCGGCCTCCCTCCACAAAGAAGATTAGAAGCGAGCTAGGGTTGCTTCCTGGAGGAGGTGGTTGCGGTCGGGGGTTGGGAGATTGAAGCTGGGTCTTAGCCCAGCTGGGGCGCTGGTCTGTGGTCAGTAGCTCTGTGCAGCCTTGTGAGGCCAGTTCCAGTCTCTAGACAGCTCTTTTCCCGCCGGACAGCCCCGGAGCATAGCGGGAGGGACGCTACCTTCTACTGGGGCCTAGGTATGAGGAGGCGGCAGGGGGTGTCCGTCCCTCAACTCAGGACCTGCCTCATACCATTGCCACATCTAACCCATTGAGGAGTATCTTACCACCTTCAGCCCCCAGACCCTCCCCCATGGTAACAAACTGGTCACTCTCATGTTACCTGCTCAGGCTAGTCATGACCCTACCAGGGATCTAAGATTCATGGTTCTTCCCCACCTTGTTTCTGTATCTGGTTTTGAGAACTTCATTTTGAATGGAGCTATAGCCCAGAGTCCACTGGGAAGTCCATTAGAAACTGGGTAGAATGTCTCTGTGACTTAGAGCTGATGAATGAAGGGACTTGGGAAGGAACATGATGATGTTCTGGTTTCAAGTTGGATGCCCATCATGCCTTAGCACTGGAGTTAGCCCTTCTCTGCAGCTGGGGAGAGGAATCCCTTTGGGAGGGAGAAAGACCAAGTAATAAAATCACCTTCACAATAAAGGTGGAAGCTGACAGGAGGCAGGTGGGGCACCTTAGCACTAGGACCTTTTCTGAGCAGTTGGCAGCACCTGGGCTGGGCCTGCTTTCAGCCATAGAGCCTGGCCCGCCTGCTGTTTGATGGTTTCCGCCTTTCCTGCCTTCCTCCTCCACCTTCTACTTCTCCAGTGGTGACTAAGCAGCCAGTGAGAGTGAAGAAAAGGGAGCACCCTGCTTAGAGGGCCAGCCAGCCCTGTGGGCTGGAGCCATGGCTCCTGTCCAGAGAAGGATCCTGGTCCCAGGCCATGACTGCCTTGACCTGGCACCTCCTTAATGAGACTTTCAACTTCGAAGGTCTTTTGTGGCAGTTATATAGGAGGCTTGGTCAGAAGTGATTGCTGCTACTTGCATTATTCCCTCTTCAGAATAGCTTGAGGGTATCCAGGGCTACTTTAAGTGGTGAGGAGATATCGCTCTCTAGGGTTAGGAGTTGCTAAGCTAGGTTGCTAAGCTCTGGCTATAGCCAAAGAGCAAGTTATTGGACCTTGACAGAGATCATTGATCTTTTTTCATTAGGCTGTTGGTTCCTTGCTGGAGAATTTGGCCACAAAGAGTTGCCAAAATAGCTGGGCCAGGAAGAAAGCGCCGCAGCCCTGACCCAGACGCTGTTGCCGACCCCGGGACACTCTGGCTGTCAACCAAGCGGCTCAGAATGTCTGGTGGGGCCAGTGCCACGGGTCCAAGGAGAGGGCCCCCAGGACTGGAGGAGGCCACTAGTAAGAAGAAGCAGAAGGATAGAGTGAATCAGGAGAGCAAGGATGGAGATCCTAGGAGAGGTGGGAATGACATTCTCAGAGTGCTCATGGTTTCCTCTTTCTTCCCTCTCATTGGCCACACAGATTGGGTGTTGGGAGAGCTCTTTAGCTGCTTTCTTGGTCTGATGCTCATAGAAGGCTCCATACCAGCATGAGTAAAGCTCCTGCTTTGAGCCTGGGATACTTGACCTAAATCCATAAAATGGTGTTTTGATGTGGTAGGGTCTTTGGGACTGGCTCTCATCATTTCCTCTCTGTTCCTTATTTTGTTGTCAGGGTCAGTGTCCACTCTTCAAGAGGAGCAGACCAAAGAGGGTAAGTAATGAACTTTTGCGTGCTAAGGGAGGAGATGACTCGGAATTTAGCTCCCATCTACAGAAGTCCCATTTGGGCTGGGTATCTTGCCTCCTTACCCCTATCTGCAACTTGGGAATTCCTTGTGATCTCTTTATTACTTCCCTACAGAGTTGTTGCTTGATTGGAGACAGAATGCAGATGAAGTAATTGTCAAGCTGCGCGTGGGAGCAGGTCCCTTGCGACTAGAGGAGGTGGATGCTGCTTTCACAGACACCAACTGTGTGGTGCGACTTCCAGGTGTGTCCATCTGCCCTGACTACAACAGTGTATTTGAATTCTTTGATATCCTCCACCCCACATTACTGCTACCCCTTTGTCTCTAGGTGGTCGGCAGTGGGGTGGTGTCCTTTATGCTGAAATAGAAAGTTCATGCGCCAAAGTGCAGGCCCGCAAGGGTGGACTCCTACAACTGGCATTGCCCAAGAAGGTGCCTCTGCTTACATGGCCCTCTCTCCTGGTGAGTTCCAGTAAAGGACAGGGTGGCGATACACAATGTAGTCTTCAGCACCTAACTACTGTATTTTGGCAGAAGAAACCTCTAGGGACCCAGGAGCTCGCGCCTGGACTGCGGTGCCAGGAAAATGGGCAAGAACTGTCTCCCATTGCCCTGGAGCCAGGCCCTGAGCCCCGCCGGGCTAAGCAGGAGGCCCGGAACCAGAAGCGGGCCCAGGGCCGTGGTGAGGTAGGCTCAGGGGCTGGACCCGGGACCCAGGCAGGACCCAGCGCCAAGAGGGCTGTACATCTCCGCAGAGGACCAGAGGGGGAAGGGTCCAGGGATGGCCCTGGACCGCAGGGTGATGCTCCACCCTTCCTGGCTGATCCAGTCCCCCAGGTGAGAACTTGGTGCCTTTTTGGGTGATAGGAGATTGGGGGGAAGGAGTATGGACTAGAGTGGGGCTACCTGTTGGACCCATGGCTGATCCTGCCCACAATCTTGCCACAAATAGGTTGAAGCTGATGAACAGCTCTGTGTACCAGCACTGAACCCACAAACCTGCCTCCTGGGCTCAGAGAAGAATTTAGCCCTTTTGGCAGGAGAGAAGGCAATGTCCCCGAGGAATGATCCAGTCTCCCCAGCTGTGACCCAAAGCAGAGACCATGGGAAAGATGACCTTGTCAAAGAGGAGATGACAGTAGCAACAGATGCTGCAACCTTGGTGGATGGTAAAGGTGGGGCTGGGGATGGGCAGGCAGAGCCCCAGGTTGAGTTGCAGGATTGTTGGGCTGCTGGGAGTAGTGTAGCCATAGACTAAAACCTGTCTTGGGTGGTGAGCCATAGACTAGAACATGTCCTGAGCCATGATCTCAACATAGAGCCTGAGTCCATGGTGAACCTGGCATTTGTCAAGAATGACTCATATGAGAAGGGCCCAGATTCAGTGGTGGTTCATGTGTATGTGAAGGAGATCTGCAGGGATACCTCTCGAGTACTTTTCCGTGAACAGGACTTCACACTCATCTTCCAAACCAGGTAAGGGGTGGGAAGGAGCGGGGCAGCTGGTATGCCTCAAATGGGACCATATATCTCATGCTTTTTCCTTTTTATCCTTCCTTTTGCCCTGCATTTGCAGGGATGGAAACTTCCTGAGGCTGCATCCGGGCTGTGGGCCTCATACCATCTTCCGTTGGCAGGTGAAGCTCAGGTGGGTGGTGCTCGGCCCCACCACTGTCCCTGTCCCACCAGGGCTCCTTCTTCCTGGGCTGTCTAACCCTGATACCTTCTCCATCTAAGTCCCTGAGCTCAGCCTTTTTTTGCAGGAACCTGATTGAGCCAGAACATTGTACCTTCTGTTTCACGACCTCTCGAATCGACATCTGCCTCCGTAAGCGGCAGAGTCAGCGCTGGGGGGGCCTGGAGGCCCCAGCTGCACGAGGTCTGCACACGAGCTCCCTTCATTGCCCAGCCCTGCATGACTAGGACCTCCATCCCTGCCACGTGCTGCTAACCACCAGCCCCCTCATTCCCCCTTTTTAAGGTGCAGTGGGTGGTGCAAAGGTTGCCGTGCCGACAGGTCCAACCCCTCTGGATTCAACACCTCCGGGAGGTACCCCTCACCCCCTGACAGGCCAGGAGGAAGCCAGGGCCATGGAGAAGGATAAATCCAAGGCTCGATCTGAGGACACAGGGCTGGATGGTGTGGTGGCTCGCACAACCTTGGATCATGTTGTCCCAAAGCCAGATCCACACCTGGCCTCGGTGAGAATCCTGGATTGGGAAGGACCAAGAATGGAGGCTGGAGGGCCTCAGGGATAGTCTCTCATGGCCCCTTTGTTCCTATAGCCCAAGCCCACATGTATGGTGCCTCCAATGCCCCACAGCCCTGTTAGCGGAGATAGTGTGGAAGAGGAGGAGGAGGAAGAGAAGAAGGTGTGTCTGCCAGGTTTCACCGGCCTTGTCAATTTAGGCAACACTTGCTTCATGAACAGTGTCATTCAGTCTCTTTCCAACACTCGGGAACTTCGGGACTTCTTCCATGGTGAGAACAGGGCCAGGACCCTGAGGTGTGGGCAGAAGGGGTTGCCTGTGTTCCTCACACCTCTGTTTGTATGCTGTTCCTAGACCGCTCCTTTGAGGCAGAGATCAACTACAACAACCCACTGGGGACTGGTGGGCGACTGGCCATTGGCTTTGCTGTGTTGCTTCGGGCCCTGTGGAAGGGCACTCACCATGCCTTTCAGCCTTCCAAGTTGAAGGTGATCTGTGGCCACTCTTACCCTTGGCTGGAGAGGGTGGGGAAGATCAGCAAACTGGATGTGCATTGGATGCTAAAGTTTTACACTCATACTTTGGCCCCTGCATCCAGGCCATTGTGGCAAGCAAGGCCAGCCAGTTCACAGGGTATGCCCAGCACGATGCCCAAGAGTTCATGGCTTTCCTGCTGGATGGGCTACATGAGGACCTGAATCGAATCCAGAACAAGCCCTACACAGAAACTGTGGACTCCGATGGACGGCCCGATGAGGTGGGGGTGGGGGAGGTCAGAGGGTGGGTATGCCTCATGTGCATCCTAGCTCCTAGGTATCCCTCAGCTCTTATCATTCTCTTCCTCAGGTGGTGGCTGAGGAAGCATGGCAGCGGCACAAGATGAGGAACGATTCTTTCATTGTGGATCTATTTCAGGGCCAGTACAAGTCGAAACTGGTGTGCCCTGTATGTGCCAAGGTGTGATGGGCTTCCCTGGGAAGAGGCCCTCTAGTTAAGCTCAGCTTGCCTAGTCAGATTAGGTTCAGAAACACTTGCCTTTTTCAGGTGTTACAGGGTAAAATTGGGGCAAAGAAGCCACAGGGAGGCCTTAGGCTCCTCTGTGAATTGAAGAAGTCAGGAAGGATAGGCTTCCTAACTGAGGCAAAAGTGATGTTTGGGCTCAGGTGTAGTGGTGTGACAGAGGTAAGGTATGTCAGGGTTGTGGGTAACATCAGAAAGGCACATGATTCTGGGTGTGGTGATGCATATGTGTAATCCCAGCAATTTGGGAGACAGGAGAATTTCAAGTTTAAGACCAGCCTTAGCAATTTAGCAAGACTGTCTCAAGTAAAAAGGACTAGAGATGTAGCTAAGTGGTAAAACACTGTTCATTCCCCAGTAACCCCCCATTGCCACACACACACAGAGAAAAGGCGTGTGGGATTCAGGTAAAGGGAAAATGGCTAAACTGCCAGAAAAGGGGAATTTTGTTGTAAAGGGGGATTTTTCTTTCTAGTGGACCTTCCAGCTTCATCTAGTGTTAAGTCTGAGAATTTGCTGATTGGTAGTGAGGGCTCTGAGAGCTATCAGAGGGCCTGGATTAGGCTCTGGGCACCAACATCTTGTCCCTGTACAGCCACTCATGTACCACTTCTGTATCCACAGGTCTCCATCACATTTGACCCATTCCTTTATCTACCGGTGCCCTTGCCACAAAAACAAAAGGTTCTCCCTGTCTTTTATTTTGCCCGAGAGCCACATAGCAAGCCCATCAAGGTGAGGAGTAAGCCCCTATTCTGTGCTATCCCAGAGAACTGGTTCACCTCCTCCACTGACTCTCCCCTTGTTTCCATAGTTCCTAGTGAGTGTTAGCAAGGAAAACTCCAGTGTGAGTGAAGTTTTGGATTCCCTCTCTCAGAGTGTCCATGTGAAGCCTGAGAACCTGCGTCTGGCTGAGGTAAATTTGTTTTTCCCCAGGCTCATACATATGCAGACATGCATGCACACTTACAGCATAGACAGTAGTCAAGTCATGCATCTGCGCAGATACCTGAATGTGCACGTGACTGCATGTAGATGATATGCTCTGGTTTGAGGCACTGTTGAAACCAGACATTGGGCAGAGGTGCTCTCAGTTCTCAGTCATCATCCAGCTTTACTACCCTTTTCTGTGGTGGATCTTAAGTGCCTTTCCTGCTTTAGATAAAAAGCTTAAGCTGCAGGACTATCCTACCATTTGCTGTAGTTCTCCATCCAGCTGCTCTCTCATTTTATCCCAGATCTGCTGGCCCTTCCCAAAAGTTCCTCTCCTTTAAGCTAGTAGTGCCATTTGTCTCAGAGGGATAAGGGTATGGAAGAGGATCCTCAAATGTGACCTCTCTATGATAATGTGTTGTAGTCTTAGCAGGACCTCACTAGTTATAGCAGGGTAGAGGCCCTCAGTGTGGAGAGTTGGTATGGTTGATCCTCACCCAGGCCTTTGTCTTTCAGCATCTTATGCTCTTGGGCCCTGAGACTGATGCCAATACAAGTGTGTAACTCTTTTGGCTCACAAACCATGTCCCTGTCTGGTAGACTCAAGTCTTGGCCAAGTCTTTCTGTTCTAGGTCATGGCCAGGGAAAGAGCTTATCCTCTCATGGGACCTGTGTCCTTTATCCCCAGGTCATTAAGAATCGCTTCCATCGCATATTCCTGCCCTCTCACTCATTGGACACCGTGTCCCCATCTGATGTGCTTCTCTGTTTTGAGCTACTATCCCCAGAGTTGGCTAAGGAGCGGGTAGTGGTGCTAGAGGTACAACAGGTGAGTGGGGGTCAACCTGATGGCACAGGGCCCTGTAGTAGGGATGCTCCTTTCTGACTTTGCTGAGCCAGACAACCCACCTTAGCGCCCCCAGGTACCCAGCATCCCTATCTCCAAGTGTGCAGCTTGCCAGCGGAAGCAGCAGTCAGAGGATGAAAAACTGAAGCGCTGTACCCGGTGTTACCGTGTGGGCTACTGCAACCAGTGAGGACCCCAGTGGTTTCCCCCCACTCTTCCTCTCCATCTTCCATTTTGCCAACCTGACTCTTCCTTCCATACAAAGTTACCACATATTTTTAAGCCCTCTGCCCGCTACCCTACTTCACCAGACCCTGGGGGTGGCAGACTGGTATACCTAATTTCCAGGGCCTCAGACTAGCTCCAATATGGAGTTGTAGAGATGGGAGTAGGCCCTATAATTATCTTCCCATCCCTTCTAGGCTCTGCCAGAAAACCCACTGGCCTGACCACAAGGGTCTCTGTCGCCCTGAGAACATTGGTTATCCCTTCCTGGTCAGTGTACCCGCCTCACGCCTCACTTATGCCCGTCTTGCTCAGCTGCTAGAGGGTTATGCTCGGTAAGTGCCCAGAGGTTAAACTAGGATGGGATGGATGAGGAAAAATGGTGCTCAGAGCCACCAGATGGGTTGGTCAGGACTCTTCCTTGCTTTGCTGTCTATTGCCAGGTACTCTGTGAGTGTATTCCAGCCACCCTTCCAGCCTGGTCGCATGGCCTTGGAGTCTCAGAGCCCTGGCTGCACCACACTGCTCTCCAGTAGCTCCCTGGAGGCTGGGGACAGCGAGAGGGACTCCACTCAGCCTCCTGAGCTCCAGCTGGTGACCTCTGTGGCTGAAGGAGATACAGGGTTTCCCCGGGTGTGGGCATCTCCTGATCGGTGCCCTGTACCTAGCACCAGTGGAATTTCTTCTGAAATGCTGACTAGTGGGCCTATTGAGGGTAGTTCCTTGCCTGCTGGTGAGAGGGTGTCCCGGCCTGAAGGTAAAATCAGTGAAGAGTTCCAAGGACTGTGATGGGAGATTGGGGGAAGATTGTTCAGAGCCTGGTGGGCAGGGGAGCTCTGACTGTCATGTTCTCTCATAGCTGCTGTGCCCGGATACCAACATCCAAGTGAAGCCATAAATGCCCACACACCCCAGTTCTTCATCTATAAAATTGATGCATCTAACCGAGAGCAGCGGCTAGAGGATAAAGGTGTCTGAGGCTATGGGTAGAAGCCATGGGGAGAGGGATTGAAGCAGCCGCTCTCCATAGCTACATGACTTTTGTTCCTGTTCATATCCAGGAGAGACCCCATTGGAGCTGGGTGATGACTGTAGCCTGGCTCTGGTTTGGCGGAACAATGAGCGCCTGCAGGAGTTTGTGTTGGTAGATTCCAAGGATCTGGAATGTGCTGAGGACCCAGGCTCTGCTGGTGAGGCTGCCCGCGCTGGCCACTTCACCCTGGACCAGTGCCTCAACCTCTTCACACGGCCTGAGGTGCTGGCACCTGAGGAGGCTTGGTGAGAATAGGGCAGCAGACAGGTAGTGGGGCACGGTGGGAGGGAAACTGACTGGTCCTGATCCCTCTTCTCTGTCCTATCAGGTACTGTCCACAGTGCAAACAGCATCGTGAGGCCTCTAAACAGCTGTTGCTGTGGCGCCTGCCAAATGTGCTCATTGTACAGCTCAAGCGCTTCTCCTTTCGTAGTTTTATCTGGCGTGACAAGATCAATGACTTGGTGGAGTTCCCTGTTCGGTGAGTGATGGACCCTGGTGCCTGTGGGCAGAGCAAGGAGGGTCAGGGGCATTCCTGGGCACCTGCTGATCATTTGTCTCATGATTCCCTTTATTGGGTATGCAGGAACCTAGATCTGAGCAAGTTCTGTATTGGTCAGAAAGAGGAGCAGTTGCCCAGCTACGACCTGTATGCTGTCATCAACCACTATGGAGGCATGATTGGTGGCCACTACACTGCCTGTGCACGCCTGCCCAATGATCGCACCAGCCAGCGCAGTGACGTGGGTGAGGGCACACACAGCCAGCAGGATAGGTGGTAGAGGTGGTGGTACATGCTGTGTTCACACTCTTCCCACCCTGCTGTAGGCTGGCGCTTATTTGATGACAGCACTGTGACGACAGTAGATGAGAGCCAGGTCGTGACACGTTATGCCTATGTACTCTTCTACCGCCGGCGGAACTCTCCTGTGGAGAGGCCCCCCAGGGCAGGTCACTCTGAGCACCACCCAGACCTAGGCCCTGCAGCTGAGGCTGCTGCTAGCCAGGTGAGGCATGGGGGAGGCTTTACAGGTAGTGGGGGCCAACTCAAGTTGTGGGGAAGGGTTGGGGCATGCAGCTTTCTCTCTTCCAACCGTAGCCCCTTTGAGCCTTGGAACTCATAGAGGTTGCAGACAGGGTTCCCTAACATTAAAGCTTTATCCAGAGACATCCTGGTGCCCTACAGACACTCATGTGGTCCATAAGGTGCACACATGTACACCAACACACTGTCACTGTGTGTACAAAGGTACAGGTCAAGCTCCTGCTCTGAACCTCACCAGGCACTTTGCTTTGAACAGATTAGATACCTGATCTCTCCCAGCTTTCCTCTGCTTACCATCATCATGCTCATGGCTGAAGTGAACAGCTATTTCCATTGAACCTTTAGAGTCTTCTGTCTCTTACTGACAGCATGTGCCTTAGGCCCATTTGGTGGGCATAGTCACATCATTTTTCTGGACTGGCTGTCCCCTTTTCTCCCTTTCCCCACTCTTGTCAGACTCGGAGAAATACCCCAGAAGACAGTGAGTGGTCTGGATATGTACAGTCCCCAGGAGATTGCCCTGGTGTTGGCAGGCCTATCTTTCTTGAGCTAGTTCATTCTGTGGGAGGCCTGACCTAAAAAATTACCAGGTAGCCCACTGCCTATCCCCATGAGATGCTATATGTGGGTTGGGAAGCTGTGGAGATCAGAAGGCTGACAGAATTTGCACACAGCCCTGAAATTAGCCACCTGCTTATTTCCTGCTGCTTGATCTGGAAGGCAGGGGCTTTAGCCCCAGTCATCCCAAGCAGGACTGTCATGACCAGGGGTCTCAGGGACACTGGGTCCTCCCCACCCCTGGGTGCTGATAGCCGTTTCCACATACCATAGGCTTCCCGGATTTGGCAGGAGCTCGAGGCCGAGGAGGAGCTGGTGCCTGAGGGGCCGGGGCCACTGGGTCCATGGGGGCCCCAAGACTGGGTGGGCCCCCCGCAACGTGGCTCTACCACACCAGACGAGGGCTGTCTCCGGTACTTTGTCCTGGGCACCGTGGCAGCTTTGGTGGCCCTTGTGCTCAACGTGTTCTATCCTCTGGTATCCCAGAGTCACTGGAGATGAGCTCACCTGCAGGCAGCTACTAATGAGCTGTCCTTCCTCTCTACCTTTCAGGCCATGCCTGCCTTTGGTGGGGAACAGCTCTGGGCTTTGGGCCTCAGTGTGCATCTGATGGGAAAGGGTGGTGACTATTGCCCCTGCATGGGCAGAGCATCCTAGGGTGGGTATCCGTCTAGCTGTCTGTCCATTCCTCCTACTGCTCTGACCCTTGGCCTGGGGCTTGGCCCTGCTCAAGCAACTTCCTGTATTTAAAGTGTTAATAAAATGAGACTATTCAGGCCCAATCTCGTCTCTCTGTCTCAACGTCGCTGCTGTCTGCGCCTGCCTTGGGGCCCTCCCTTGGGTGCCAGGGCTCTGAGCCAGCACCCCCGGGATGCCAGGCAGCATGCTGGGCAGCCCCCAACCCCTGTCCTCATATTCTGTTGCAGGGACTAGGCCCTGGCCAGGCCCCCGAGGTGGCCCCCACGCGGACAGCCCCTGAACGCTTCGCCCCCCCTGTGGACCGCCCAGCCCCTACCTACAGCAACATGGAGGAGGTCGATTAGCAGGTCCCTGGCTGATGGGGGGACTGGGTTTGGGGGAATCCCCTGCAGAGGCCATCTCTTTGCCGCTTCTCCTTTTCTAACCCAGAGGACACTGGCTCCATCAGTGGGGAGTTGGGGGGTATGATTTGAGGGTGGGGGCCTCACAGGTTGTGACCTCTTGTCAGCTTGGTCCCCAGTGGGCCTTAACTTCTCCAGCTGCCTCCAGTGCTGTGTGATATGATTCTCAGTTGTACCTTCAATTCTTCCTGACCCGCATTATAAACGTTATAATTTTATTCTAAAAACTGTAATTTTTTTTGCATTTTCGAAGTGATTGCTGCTGTTTAAATATATTTTAAAAATAAATAATAAATAAGCAGACTTAGTGATTGTGATCCACCACATACTGTGGGATGGTATCCCCTCCCTCTCCATCATTTGGTATGTTAATGTGTGTCTGTATATTGAAGACCCTGAAAGTGCTCTCATCAGGGGAGATGGTAGAACCACAGCTCCTTCCCTGTGTCATGAAAGCCCCAGTGTCATCAGCTCTCTGAAGCTGCCTGCTGCCTTGTCATCACACTGGTTCAGAGTGCCACATGGAGGTGACTGGCATTATTATCAAGATCTCAACACATCTGAGGGGTAGAGAAGTGCTCTGTGAAGCTCTGGAGTTAATAGTATGGTGTGAAAGTTGGACACTGAGGACTTGGTGTGAGGCAGGGAGGTCGTGGCGGGTATCTTTCCTGTTTTCAAGTCTTTGCTGTAGTTTGAATACCATCTGCTGCATTCCTCTGGGGGAGAACAGCAGGAAGAAAACTGTGAGGAAGATCCTGTCCTAAAAAGAGGACAGAGCCAGGCATCATGTCACATGCCTATAATACAACTTGGGAGGCTGGGAAGAGGATTCCAAGTTCTAGGCCAACCTGAGCAACTTAGCAAGACTGTATCTCAAAATAAGCCAGGTGTGGTGGTGCACGCCTGTAATCCCAGTGGCTCAGGAGGCTGAGGCAGGAGGATCACAAGTTCAAAGCCAGCCTCAGCAAAAGCAAGGTGCTAAGCAACTCAGTGAGACCCTGTCTCTAAATAAAATACAAAATAGGACTGGGGATGTGGCTCAGTGGTTGAGTGCCCCTGAGTTCAATCCCCGGTACCAAAAAAATAGATAAATAAAAATGGTTGGGGATGTGGCTCAGTGGTTAAGCACCTCTTCTGTACTGAAAAAAGGACAGGACCAGAACTAATTTTGCCTGACTTCCTATTAGAGGGAGAGTGCTGGACCCTTCCAAGCTATTTCTTCCCTTAAGAGGCGCTGAGACCTTGCAACTATCCCAAGCTGTTCCACAGTAGGTCAGCAGGTCTGTTCAGCTTCAGAGCCTATGCAGCCTTGTACACACATCTTGTAAGAAGCTTTCTTATAGCCAGGCATGTTGGCACACACCTGTAATCGCAGAGTTGGAGGCTGGATGAGTGCAAGTTTTAAGTCAGCCTGAGTAATTTTTTTAAAATATTTTTTTGTTGTAGATGGACACAGTACCTTTATATTATTTATTTTTTTAACGTGGTGCAGTGGAGCAAACCCAGGACCTCACACATGCTAGGCAAGCACTCTACCACTGAACCACAACCTGAACCCATGAGTAATTTTTTTTTAATTTTTTTAAGCACTGGGGATTGAACCCAGGGGTGTTTTACCACTGAGCCACATCTCCAGCCCCTTTTATCTTGAGGGAGGGTCTCAATAAGTTGCCGAGTTTGACCTCAAACTTGTGATTCTCCTGCCTCAGCCTCCTGAGTTGCTAGGATCACAGGTGTGTACCACTGTGCCCTGCCAGCCTGAGCAACTTAATGAGGCCTTATCTCAAAAAATAGGTTGAGGGGGGCTGGGGTTGTGACTCAGTGGTAGAGTGCTTGCCTAGCATGTGTGAGGCATTGGGTTCGATCTTCAACACTACATAAAAATAAAGGCATTATGTCCATCTACAATCTACAACTAAAAAATTTTAAAAAATGGGTTGGGGATATAACTCTGGTGGAGAGTGCTTGCCTAGCATGCCTAAGGCCCTGGATTCAATCTCCAGTGCCACAAAACAACTACTTTCCTCCTGAATAATGCTGCCTCTTTTATTCACCAATTGAGGAGCAAAAGTACTTATGAGGCAGGTATTTAGAGAAGCTGGAGAAGCAATAAGAGGTCAGGCAGGGTCCTGGCAGTCCTGTAGGTTGATCCCCATGCCCATCTAAATGTAGCTTAGCATTCAGGCCTTGCTAAGTGGTTCTTGGCCTCAGATGGAGTTGGGGTGGCATTGAGCAGATGGAGCTTCTGGGGAAATCTAATCCCATGATCAATGTTGGTTTTTCTTTTTCAGTGGGGACAACCTAGGGCAATGTGGGGTTACTGACTGTGGAGATGGCCTTGAGCCTGGGGTCTTGCAGAAATAATGGAATTGTTAACTTGTGCTGGTGCTGGTAGCTGTGATGCTGCTAGAGGGCCTGCTAAGTGGGCATGGGCTACAACATTGTGCTTTAGTGTTAGCAACTGTTGTTGCTGAACCCACAATGCTGTACCCTCTTCTGTGGAATCTGCATGAGGCTGCTGTGACCAGGACTGTGGCCTGTACTGCCTCTATGCTAACAGCCAGTGCCACAGGGACCTGTTCATTGGCTTGGCTGCTGAGCCCTACCCCATGCCCGAGTGGGCCTTGCTGGCTGCTGCCTGGTTTTTCTCTTTGGTCATCTTTCTCTGGACTTTTCCTGGAAGCAATGCCTGGCATGTGGACAGAACCTGGCATGTGGCTCCTGCAGGCAGGCTAACCTCCAGACTAGGGCCATAGAACTTTTGCATTTCTGCTTTGGGCAAATCATGATTCCAGAGGACTGGCTAGATATCCTCTGTTCCCTGTCACTTCCACTTATGACATGCTTGGTGGCACTAATGGGGCTACTATGTCATCCTGTTACATGGAGCCATAAGGCCCACACGGTACTAGGTGTAGGACTGGGGTTGTGGCCCTGTAGTAGAGTGCTTGCTTGGCACATGTGAGGGATTGGATTTGATCCCCAGCACTGCACAAAAATAAGTAAAATAAAGGTATTGTATCCTTCTACAACTTAAAAAAAAGAGGCCTGCAGAAGCATTTTTGAAAAATATTTTTAGCTGTAGATGGACACGATATCTTTATTTTTTTAATGTATTGCTGAGAATCAAACCCAGTGCCTCACCCGTGCTAGGCAAATGCTCTACCACTGAGCCACAACCTCCGCCCCACAGAAGCATTGTAAAGTCATAATTTACTTGTGAGTTTCCTTACATTTGGATGTTCTGGCAACAGTGTAACACGAAAATTTAAACTAAATCATCACAGAACTTCTCTGAGGTACCTCCAGGCCCAAACCCTTCCTTTTCCTCTCCTGGCCAAGTGTGTCCCAGTAGTCCCTCCATAGGCTGTACGCACATTCTCTTCCTTGGAGTCTATATCGGGATTTCCTGGGATTCATTTTGCTCAACTGTTTCCATGACAACCTCAAAGCCGTGACGTCAAAAACGCGACAGGAACTCATTTGCTCCCTGAGAACAATGTTGGGATGCATTCCCAGGGCTGGAAGAGAAAAATCAAAGAGCAAAAGGTCCTTCTTTTGCCCACATCTTCCTCCTTGCTCGATACTTAACACTTTCCTGCGGGCCGAGGAAAATCTAAAAGTTCGGCTGCACCACTCCTTCAGTAGGACTGGACCATGAATATCGAAGCCAAGCGGACGGAAAAGCAGGTTAGTCTGCTCTCTGTCCCTTAAATGGCGTCGACAATCTGGAGAGTTCCGCCCCCTCCCACCAAGAAAGAACACTATTGGCTCTCCTCATAGGTTTCATTCTCTTATTGGTCAATGGGAGAATGCCAACGTGCAGATTCGGCCCAAAGTTTCTTTTAGTTTCCGGTGTTCCTGCGATGGCGACTCCAGACTCTTTGGCGCTTTTCACGGGCCTGGGCCTGAGCGAACACAAGGCCCGCGAGACGCTCAAGAACGCGGCTCTGAGCACGCAGCTGCGAGAGGCGGCGACCCAGGTGCGTGCCCCTCTGCGCCTAAGGGGGTGGTACTCCAAAGCAGTGTGGGGCCCGGTACAAATCCCCCAACCTGTGCCCCTTGCCCTGCTGTTTCCTATCTCACTGGGTGTGGGGCTTTCCCTCTGATCCCTCTGACCCTAGGCTCAGCAGACTCTGGGCTCCACCATTGACAAGGCTACCGGGACCCTTCTATATGGCTTAGCTTCCCGACTCAGGGATACCAGGCGTCTCTCTTTCCTCGTGAGCTATATAGCCAGTAAGAAGATCCACACTGAGCCTCAGCTGAGCGGTGAGACCCCCCTACTTGTAATACCAGGTCCACCCCCAGTCCCTTTAGCTAAGACCCCCATCTGCCCTTTTGGCCAGGTTCCTCATTTTATTTCTGGTTTCGTTGTTTGTTTTTGGATACTGGGGATTGAACCCACTGAGCTACATCCCCAACCCTTTTTATTTTGAGATGGGGTCTGGCCAAGTGCTCAGGCTGGCCTCAAACTTGTGATCCTCCTGCCTTAGCCTCCTAAATTTCTTTCTGCACAGGCTTTGGGCATGGAGGGGATGGCCTCTGGTGACACTCCTAGGGGAACTGTCATGATGAAAAAGCCTTGGTTAGAACATGTGTTTCTTCCTTTGTGACCTTAGGACTTTTGGGGTGGTGCTAGGGCTTAACCTCTCAGGAGGCCAGACTCTTCTAGGTTTCTTGGGGCTAGAGCTCTGTCTACTCGCTTCTTGGTGCTGAGTTGATAAAAACTCACTGCCTTTCCTTTCTCAGCTGCCCTTGAATATGTGCGGAGTCACCCCCTGGACCCTATTGACACCATGGACTTTGAGCAGGAATGTGGTGTGGGTGTCATGGTGACCCCAGAGCAGATTGAAGAGGCTGTAAGTCTTTACCTGGGCCAGTCCTAGCCCTGGAAAGGAGTGACGTAGCTTCTCTAACTAGGAAGACCCAGGGTGAGGGTGTTGGTTCTTAAAATGTCTCTGAAGGGGCTTTCCTGAACCATATGGTTTTGTTTTTTTCAGGTGGAGGCCACTATAAATAGGCATCGGGCCCAGATCCTGGTGGAGCGTTACCGGTTCAACATGGGGCTGCTGATGGGTAAGCAGAGCCTGGGGAGAAGAGTTATGTTGTTCTCTCTGATCATGCCTTTTCTGGGCACGAATGGGGGTGGGGAGAGTTGGAGCACCTTACATGTGCTCTGGCTGGGCCCAGACTTTGGTTCCTATTGTCAGATATGACCTGTTCTTGGGGAAGAGGGGAGGGGTATCCTCTTTTACCTTCCTGCAGCTTCTTGTGCCCATGCTCCTAGGAGAGGCTCGGGCTGCGCTTAAGTGGGCAGATGGCAAAATGATCAAGCACGAAGTGGACATGCAGGTGGGCACCTCCCTGAACTGAAGTTGGCAAAGACCCTGGCATAGACATGGCCTGAAATCCACTGAGGGATAAAATTGGGGAGGACACCCCTGTCTCTATTCTGATAGTGGATCCCAGTGTGCAGGACTTGACTTGAGCCTCTGGGTGTGTCTAATTTTGGTGAATCATTTTACTCTGAACCTCAATTTCCCATAAACAGGGGTGATGTGGTCTTCATGTCAGGATGCTGGCATAGAATCACAGAGGATAGTGGCTAAGAAAGATTGCTTGTCCTGATGCTCGGCCCACAGTTCTCTGTAAATGGAAGCCCTTGTTATCTGGGCTCTCTGTGGACCCTCAGGCAGGAGAAAGCATTTGAGGCCAGTAAAACTACATGAGGAGATGAGAGGGGATGTGCTAGGTAGCCACATTCTTCCAGGCATTGCTGGTAGAAAGACCAGGAAGCCCTTGGGTGGGTGGTAGAGGCATTCAGGAAATCCTTGAGAAAGAGGATACTCTTGACCTGCCTGACTGTGGTCTTTGCTCAGGTCCTCCACCTCCTGGGTCCCAAGATGGAAGCTGACCTGGAGAAGAAACCCAAGGTGAGTCTGGGCATGACCCAGAATTCTTGGGGGTAAAGTGGGATAGGGTGAGACTTCAGGCTGGAGAAGGGAGTGTCTGATCACTAGATCCTGCTCAGGAGAGATTCTGACCCAACTTTGGCCCTTCTCTCAGGTGGCAAAGGCTCGTTTGGAAGAAACAGATCAGGGGACAGCAAAAGATGTGGTAGAGAATGGTGAGAGACTTCAGACTCCTGTCTCATTCAGTTCCCTTTCTTCTGGGCATTCCCTCTGAAGGGTCCTTATAGCCCAGGATCATCAGGTCTTTGACTTATTCAACACCATGCCTTCTGCCTCAAAACTGGAATTTTTTATTTTTGGGGTGCTGAGGATCGAACCCAGGGCCTTGTGCTTACAAGGCAAGCACTCTACTGACTAAGCTATCTCCTCAGCCCCAAAACTGGAATTCTTATTGTTCCCATTGTTCCTTTTCCCCAGAGACTGCTGTATTAGGCCTCAGAAGTCTGGCTCTATATCTCTTTCTCTGGAATTGAGTAAGAAGGACCTACTCAGATCTGTTCTAGTTGCAGGATATGGGCAGTAGTGATACGAATCTCTCTGAGCTGAAAATGGTAGCTAATTTGTGAACAAATTTTCCTTGGTTTCTTCCTTGCAGGTGAGGCTTCTGGCCAGACCTTGTCTCTGATGGAGCAGCTCCGGGGGGAGGCCCTTAAGTTCCATAAGCCTGGTGAGTGGGCATGTTGAAACCTTGGAGTTGGGGAAGGGGGACTGTTTCTTGGCAATGACTCCTGCAGCCAGGCCCCTGGGGTCAGGATCAATTGGTCACAGCTTGATCCTCAAGTTTGTTCCTGTCTTGGCAGGTGAAAACTACAAGACCCCAGGCTATGTGACCACTCCACACACCATGGATCTACTGAAGCAGCACCTGGAGATCACTGGTGGGCAGGTATATGGGAGTATGTCCAGGAGAGCGAGCTAGTGCCATCAAGTACCTCCTTGAGTGAACTTCCATACTGCCTCATTTCATCCATTTCCATAGGAAAGGGCATCCATTTCCATAGGAAGGGCACTTAACCACTGAGCCACATCCCCAGCCCTTTTGTACATTATATTTAGAAACAGGGTATCACCAAGTTGCTTAAAGCCTGCTAAATTGCTAAGACTGGCTTTGAACTTGTGATTTTCCTGCATTAGCCTCCAGAGCCACTAGGATTACAGGTGTGAGTGCCATATGTTTCTTTAGGGTGGTGTGAGCTCTGGCCTTATTCCTCTGCTCCTATCCCCATCAGGTACGTACCCGGTTCCCACCAGAACCCAATGGAATCCTGCATATTGGACATGCTAAAGCCATCAATTTCAACTTTGGCTATGCCAAGGTGAGCATGTGTCTAGGGCCCTGGCATGCAAGATAACCTCTGGCTCCTTCCATGACTGGATACCAGAAAGGTGATCCTGTCTTACTTTCCGTTCTCATTAATGTGCCTGGGTGGGCAGAGGCCATGCAGGGAACCACATGTATGTCAGATACATAGGAACCCATTGGGCATATTGGAGAAAAAACTCTGAAAAGACTATGTAGTTGTCCCAACTTGGTATAGAGATTTATGTATGTATGTATGTATGTATGTATGTATGTATGTTTGGTACTAGGGAATGAACTCAGGGGCACTTAACCACTGAGCTATATCCCCAGTCCTTTTTGAGACAGGGTTTTGCTAAATTGTTTGGGGCCTTGCTGAGTTGCTGGGGCTGGCTTTGAACTCATGATCCTCCCGCCTCAACCTCCTAAGCTACTGGGATTATAAGTGGGCGCCTCTGGGGCATTTAGGTACAGGAAGATGAGAGAAGTTATTGAAGGTATTTTTAATTCTGACATGAGAGAGCTCAGAATCTCCTAGTTTTATGAGCCCTCAGGACTTTTATGAGTTTTATGTGGGGTTGATAGATATGTGGGTAGTCACAGATATTCTGAATCTCCTAGGCCAACAATGGTATCTGTTTTCTGCGCTTTGATGACACCAATCCTGAGAAAGAGGAAGAAAAGTTCTTCACTGCTATCTATGACATGGTGACCTGGTTAGGTATGGACTGGGTGAGGCCCGGGCAGGACTGGTTGTCAGTGGACCTCTTTTTCAGCCATGGCCTGCTATTGGGTGTTTCTTGCTGGTTGCTCATACTTTGTCTCATATTGCCTCAGGTTATACACCTTACAAGGTGACATACGCTTCTGACTATTTCGACCAGCTCTATGCCTGGGCTGTGGAGCTCATCCATAGGTGAGGCCAAGGCCATAATGTAGACCCAGGTAGGCTGACCAGATCATGACTCTCCTGGGTACTCATACCCTTCTCCACAGGGGTCAGGCTTACGTATGCCATCAGCGAGGGGAGGAGCTCAAAGGACACAACCCTCTGCCCTCACCCTGGAGGGACCGTCCCTTGGAGGAGTCACTGCTGCTCTTTGAGGTGGGCTCCTGAAAAGACAGCTTGGTTTGGGTGGGCCAAAATGCTGAGAATGAGATGCCCCTGGGCTTAGAGACAGCCTGAACCCTTGCTTCCCTTAGGCAATGCGCAAGGGCAAATTTTCAGAAGGTGAGGCCACACTTCGAATGAAGCTGGTGATGGAGGATGGCAAGATGGACCCTGTGGCCTATCGAGTCAAGTATACACCACACCACCGTACAGGGGACAAATGGTGGGTGTGGGCATGGGATGGTGTAATGGGGCTGTGGAGCAAGACTGTGGGCCATGGGGTAGGGACCCACTGCCTATGTCCTACAGGTGCATCTATCCTACCTATGACTACACACATTGCCTCTGTGACTCCATCGAGCATATCACCCACTCACTGTGCACCAAGGAATTCCAGGCCCGGTGAGGGAGCTAAGGGCATGGGGTGGGGAGGACCAGTGGGATTCTAGCAGCCCTTATGGTTTCTCCATGGTCCCCAAAGTGGCCAGTTCTAACCCTATTCTTCCATCCTAGACGTTCTTCTTACTTCTGGCTGTGTAATGCACTGGATGTATATTGCCCTGTGCAGTGGGAGTATGGCCGTCTCAATCTGCACTATGCTGTTGTCTCCAAGAGGAAAATCCTCCAGCTTGTAGCAGCTGGTGCGGTGCGGTAAGTTTGGCTCTTTGGATTGGTACTAGTGGTATGTGTTTCCAAAGGCCTTCTTACCACCTCCTTATCCACAGAGACTGGGATGACCCCCGACTCTTTACATTGACTGCTCTGAAACGGCGGGGCTTTCCACCTGAGGCCATCAACAACTTCTGTGCTCGGGTATATGCCAGTGGGCTAGGTGCGCAGATAAAGGCTGAGTGTGGTAATTTGAGGTTGTGGTTGTAACTGATGAACTCTCCTGCTAGGTGGGGGTGACAGTGGCACAGACCACAATGGAGCCACATCTTCTTGAAGCCTGTGTACGTGATGTGCTGAATGATACAGCTCCACGGGCTATGGCTGTGCTGGAGTCACTACAAGTTGTCATTACCAACTTCCCTGCTGCTAAGGTGGACCTGCCTCTTATGTTCTATGTGTGTAGATATGGGTGGGTAGGTATGTGCCTAGCTGTGGGGATCCTGCTGCCTGGTGTGATTCAGATACCTGTCTTCTGCTATAGCCCTTGGACATTCAGGTGCCCAACTTCCCAGCTGATGAGACCAAGGGCTTCCACCAGGTTCCTTTTGCACCCATTGTCTTCATTGAGAGGACTGACTTCAAGGAGGTGAATTGGGGATAGATGGGCCTAAATGGGGGAGAGAGGGTCCTCTTGCTGCTGTCTTGCCCTGGGGTTCTTTTATCTCCTTATCCCTTTTGTCAGTCCCCCCATTTCCTACTTCAGATAAACCAATCGCTGCTAGACATGTAAGGAAGAGCACCTCATTCTTGTCTGATTCTTGCGACCTCTTGTGTTTACCTCACTTCCTACCTCTAGGAGCCAGAGCCAGGCTATAAGCGTCTGGCTTGGGGTCAGCCTGTGGGCCTGAGACATACAGGCTATGTCATTGAGCTGCAGCATGTTGTCAAGGTGAGAGGCAGCTGTACTTTCCTACCACAGGGCCTGCTGGGTTCAGGATTTGTGTTTAGCCAAGAATCCTGGGGTGATTCCCTGGTCTGATTGCAAACTTCCCCACTTCCAGGACCCTAGTGGCTGTGTAAAGAGACTGGAGGTGACCTGTAGACGGGCTGATGCTGGAGAGAAGCCCAAGGCTTTTATTCACTGGGTGTCACAGCCTCTGATGTGTGAAATTCGCCTTTATGAGCGACTGTGAGTGAACAGAACTGGGATGGATGTGGTTACAAGAAGGGCATTACCTGCTGGGGCTGGCCAGCTAGGGGTGTGACCTTCACTCTGACTATAGATTCCATCACAAGAACCCTGAAGATCCTGCTGAGGTGCCAGGTGGATTCTTAAGTGACCTGAACCCGGTAGGCTCATGGATTGTGGAGTGAGGGTGGTGGGCCTCTGTGGCTGGATATCTGCTTGACTTCCCTGCCTGCAGGCATCACTACAAGTGGTGGAAGAAGCGTTAGTGGATTGTTCTGTAGCCCTGGCAAAACCCTTTGATAAGTTCCAGTTTGAGCGCCTCGGGTACTTCTCCGTGGATCCAGATAGCCGCCAAGGACAGGTACTTTACTTTACCCATCTGTCTCTGCAATAGTAATGTTCCCTGCCATTTGTTGTGCTAAGCATTCTGCCCATGATGCCTTAGTTAACTGTCAACTCCTGAGAAAACTCAGAGGTTAAGTTCATGCACAGACTTAAGTGGACCCCACTTTTTTTTTTTTTTTTTAACTTTTTAGTTGTAGATGAACACCATGCCTTTCTTTTGTTTATTTAATTTTATGTGGTACTGAGGATCAAACCCAGTGCCTCACATGTGCTAGGCAAGTGTTCTTCCACTGAGCCACAGCCCCAGTTCCAGACCCTACATTTTTTACTCCTCAAAATAGTGGGCAGGCATAGGGGAAGTTATTGAGAACTGGGTCTCCTGACCCCCTGGTCCCTCAGCTCCTCTGGGATGAAGAAGGAGTTTTTGGGGATTTTGTCTGGTGAAACCTACCTAGGCCTCCTGGCCTGGTTCTGGGTTGGTGGTTATTCTTCTCCCTGTGTCCTCTAGCTTGTCTTCAACCGAACGGTCACACTAAAGGAGGACCCAGGAAAGGTGTGAACTGGAAGTACTGTGGACCTACCTCATCCTCCTGGAGACAGGGGAGGCTCTCACCACCCCACACTCCATGTCAATAAAGAATAGCTGAATTCCCCTGGAGTCTGTGTTGTCTGCCCTTTTAGCATCTGAGGGCTGTGGAGACATGCTGTGTGGGTGCTGGGATTGTGCTTGTGACAGCTTTGAAATCATTGTTGCACTTCTTGGTGCTGGAGGACAGGGCTTGGGTGGAATTAATATTCTCTGCACCTGGTCTGAGGGACTGGCAGGTTCTGGAAATGCTGCTTCATAGTTAGGAGTTAAGAGCCTTGTGCCAGAAGGATGTCTCTCTGCCTGCCAGGCAGATGGAGAGAGGCCTGACTCCCATCATTCAGCAAATAATTATTGAGCGTCCAGTATGTACCAGGCACAGTGTAATGATGCATAAATGCTGTGGTAGCCTTTCAAATTCATCTAGGAAAAGGGAAACATGGGTGACCAAACAGGGTGGGTGAGCCATCTCCTTAGGCCTGTGCAAAGCTGGGAAGGTATTCCTGATCCAGACTGGGTCTACTCTCAGGCAGTGACTTATGAGGAACCCAGAGGGGCCAAAGTAAGTTGCCGGGACAAGAGGAACAAGTGCAAAGCCCTGGAGCCAGTATGGCACTACAATGGGCTGGATGCCCTCTACGGTAATGGGGGCTGCTGATAATACCTGTGTCTGCAGCTTTAACTGCCTTCCACATTTTCCCTGTATACAAACACCAGGATACCGGAGGTCCGCTTAAGGTGGACCTGACTGCGGACGGCAGAGCTCAAATGGCAGCGCATTGCAAGGGTCCCAGATGCTGGCCCTTCCCCCCGAGGATGTAGATGATCCAGTAATATCTCGAGCAGGGTACGGCTGGGGACGCTGGGCCCAGGTCAGGGGTTTGTGGGGACCACCTTAAGTGAGAGGCCAGGCCGGGTTGGGCTCCGCCCCGCGTGGGGCTGCTCCACCAAAGGAGGTTCCAGCATGCGGCAGAAGGCTGGTTCAATTAACAAGCTTTGAGTCCCAGCCCGCCTAGCCTCTGCTGCTAGGCTGAACCCCAACTCTGGCTCCGCCCCGCATGGAGGAGCGTCCATAGGTGGGACGCCCCGCCTCTCACCTCGGGCTCCAGCAGTCCAAGGCGCTGCCCCCTCCTAGTCTGAAGCGTTCACTTTAAGTCTGGCCGGGAGGCAGAGCCAGTTCTCGCGGGATTCGACGCTCTGATTCTCGCGAGAGGGGCATTGGGCACCCATTGGCTGTAAGGGTTGAATGTAAGATGGCGCCCAGGGAGCTGTGAGGAGAAAATCCTGTCGGTCTTGGAGCAGCGACGGCAGAACCGGGGCCCCGGGCGGTGCGGCGGGGCCGGCGGGTAGAGCGGAGGCAGCGGCGGCGGTGACGTCGCCGGGTGAGGGCTCTGATGGAGGCAGGGATGAGGCGAAGCTGCGGGCCTCAACTAGGGGGCCCACACCACACAACGGCGGGCGGGGGCGGCTGGGCCTCTGCCGCTGGGCCCAGGAGATTTCGGGGCGGCTCCGGAGCGGAGAACGTCCCTGGGCTCGCGTGCCCCCGCCCTGTGGGTGGGGGAGGGGCGGGCTGGGGATTCGGGTGGGCGCGGTGCGCGGGCGCGCGCTGGTGCGGGCGCGCACCCTAATCTGTTTTTACGTGCGGGGGCGCGCGCTGTGCGGGGGGGCCCCCGTGCGCGTCCCCGGCGACGTGCGCGTCCCCGTCCGGATCTTTCTGCTCCAAAGCTGTGGCCCGTGGGCAAGAGTTGCTTCCGGGGCGCGCGCCGCGACCCTCAGTTTGGGGGCGCGCGCCCCGCTGTTGGGTGTTGGTGCCGCTTCGAGTGCGCGCAGGACTCCTTTTCTGAGCTGGGGACGGGTGGCTGGCAGACGACTGGCTCCGTGGGGAAGGTTGAGGGTTGGGCTTTTCTTGCTCTAGTGACGTCCCAGGACAACTGTGACCTATGTCTGCGGAGAAATCTAGCGGCTTTTCTGTCTGTCTTGCGGCTTCGCTTCTCCGCGAAGCGATCGAGATTGCTGGTTGTCCTCAAAGAATGCGGTTACCCGAGGCCCCTGTGCAGGGTGGGTGCCTGCGGAGGGTGCTGCTCTGCTTCGGAAACCGAGTCTTGGCTCGAGAGGGCAGTGAGCCCCCTCGGGTTTCCTCAGCTTATACTGGTGCTTTATGCCGGGGAGGGAAGGTTAACATTTCAAGGCCCTTCAGTACTACCTGTTTCCTTTCATTACAAACCATTTCTTCCATAAGCGCAATTCATACACGTCACCTCTGTGCGCTCCGGAAGGGAATGTTCTCATGTGGACGATATGAAAACTCTGAGCTCTAAAATGCCACTTGAAATCTTTAAATGCAGCCTTTTTTTTCTTCTTCTTCTTCCGCGTGGTGGGAGGGGCTTGCTTTTACTCAGCCGTTACTTCAGCCTAGAAGTTGCCTAGAACAAATTTGATCAACCTAAGAAACAGTGCTTTGCCTTTCCCCTCACCACCCAAATTCCCTAACAGAAATCTGTCCAAGTATCACTGAAGAAGCCGAAAGACAGATCCTTTTAATCCCCCCCCCCCCCCACACACTCCAGCACTGTTTTCTGGTGCAAGGGAATTCTAGTTTTGTCTGAAAGAAAGACAGATAAAATAGCTGCCAATTTGTGTTTTACAGACTTGTATTAAATTACAGTCTTGTATAAAATTGAAGAAAAGGAAGCTAAGGATTGCTAAATTAGCAATCAAATTTGATAATGGTAGTTTTTTCTAATACACTGTATTTTTTTAAGAACAAAGTTAAAACTTAAAAAGAGGCTGAGGATGGAAGGAACTTTTTTGTTCTGTCTTCTTCAGAATGTTAGAAGTCTTAAGAACTCAGGACAAGCAGCAGAAATACATGCAACATGGTGACTGGTGAGTTAAAATTGTTCATATGCTGGAAGTATGTGTGCATAGTTTTTTTTTCTGCTATTATTGAAACATTACAATTCTGTCAGTCATTCTGGGTACTGTCTGCCAGAATCTGCTAAGTGCTGGAAAACCTAAGATGTGGGAGACTACTACATCTTTGAATCCAGCCATAGTTTGTTGCTTGAACATTGTTCTCTTATAAGTGTTACTACAACCTGCAGGTTTTAGCATAACAAAGCATTAACTAAGGACCTAAATGCAAAACAAAACAGTCTTATCTAGGACATACTTACACAATTTATTACACTTCTTAGGCTTGTTTTGGATCATGTTTGTTTTGAACTAGGTAGAGATCTTTTAAATTGTCGTTTGTAAATAATGTTTTCATAAGCTCATCAACTAAGATTTACTTATAGATATCTTCTAGTCCTCTGTGAATTATTTGTGTACCTTTCCATGAACTTCTACAGTTCCCCATCTCCTTTCCAGTTTATGTTGCCGTTTCAAACTAAAGAGTTGAATTTTTTTAAAGTTCAAATTATTCCAATAAAATAATCATATTGAGAGGTTATAAAGGGCAACCTTCTATATGGCAGCTTCAAAATTTAGGGATGTCTTCCCTTAAGCTTGCATGCTTTCTTTGAATTTGATCAGTTGTAGTTTATTCTTGATGTGCCATGCTTCTTGCTTGTCTGCTTTTTAAATGACAACCTTTTATCTTTGAGGGTCTTTTATTTCCGAATTGGTCTCAGAATGGGGTATTACATGAACTCCATGAACTCCTGTTCTTTTCTGTTACTTTGTTGCCCTGCATTTTGTTCCAGATGTTCTGAGTCCTCTTCATGCTTCCTGTGGCTTTTTTTCCCTGTCATATTGGATTGGGATTTTGGTTTTGTTTTTTTGTTTGTTTTTGCTGGGATAGAACCCAGGACCTAGTGCATGCCTACATATACTCTATCATTGAGCACCCCCCCCCATTGTTATTTCTATTATTAAACTGAAGTGACTGCATGTAAAATTGACACATTAATTTTTTACTGTGCTAAAATGGAAAATAGGATTTGGTCTCAGTGTTCAGACCAGGGCAAAAATGTAGGCAGGGCTGATGCTTTCCTTTTGAAAACAATTATGAAATATTTATAAAATATTTTTCTGTTTATATGCATTGTATACAGATATGATCTGTGTACAACTTAATGAGAGAGAAATAATGAAGTGAACCCCAATATAACTACTACTTTTTCCCCGGGGTTGGGGGGTAGCGGGTGTTGAAATTAACTACTTCTTTAAGAAATAGAACAATTCCACAATCTTCGAACTTGTTATGGTATCCCTTCCTGATCACAGTTTCTCAGTACCTAGAGACAGCTATAATTCTGAGTTGTGTGATAATCCCATTCTTTCTTTCTCATTTTACATTTACCACCTTTGTATCCCTAAACATAATTTTGGTTTTTGAAATTTGTATAAGTGGAATCATACTTTATTATTGTCACCTCCTTGTACCATTATGCTTTTTAAATTTGTCCATGTCCTTTGCAGTTGTAGTTGATACCCTTTTCCATATTTTGTTATGTGAATATATATAATTTTATTCATTCTGCTTTTTGTTTTTTTGGTACCAGAGACTCAGGAACACTTAACTACCAAGCCACACCCCCAACCCTATTTTGTATTTTATTTAGAGACAGGGTCTCTGAGTTGCTTAGAGCCTCACTAAATTGCTGAGGCTGGCTTTGAACTCTGGTTCCTCCTGCCTCAGCCTCCCAAGGCGCTGGGATTACAGATGTGTGCAACTGCACCTGGCTCATTTCACTGTTGATAAACATCTGAATTGCCTCCAGTTTTTGTGTAACAAAGCTTCCACGAACATTTCTTGTATAAGTATCTTTTACACAAATGAATGTCTTATATACTTAGGGGCAGGATTGCTTAGTTTTATAAAATGAGTATTTTTAACTTCACTAGCTAATGCAGTGGTGGTGCCACTTTACAGCCTATCAATATTTGGTAGGAATGTGAATTTTAAGTTCCTGGTTGAAAGTATGTGTTGTCCCAAAATAGAAACATGATGAAAATGCCCCCAAATTAGGAACTCCTCTATAAAGGCATGGGTCAGATGAATGGCAAAGTGGGATAATTTCTGTCACAAACCTTGTTAGTAGGTTAGTATCTTTAAGAAGAAATATGGGGACTGGGGTTATGACTCAGCAGCAGAACGCTCGCCTAGTGCATGTTAGGCACTGGGCTTGATCCTCAGCACCACATAAAAATAAATAAATAAAAATAAAGATGTCTACCTACAATTAAAAAAAATATTAAAAAAGAAGAAATATGTAGGGAGAGGCTGGGAATGTGACTCAGTGGTAAAGCATTTGCCTGGCATGTGTGAGGGCCTGGGTTCCATCCTCAGCACTGCAAATAAACAAATAAAAATAATTTTTTAAACACAAAGAAAGAAATATGTCTTCTGCTTTGCTGCTTTGAAATAATGCCTTATGTTAATTAGGACAAATATGACTGTAACTCCTTAAAATGGAAATTAGTTTTTTTCTTGTGAACGTATTCTTCAAATCAGACTTAAGTAAACTATGAGGAGCCATTGCTAGATGGGATCCTTGAGAGGGGTTTGAGGCCCTAGGAATGAATAGGCAGGACTTTTTGAGGCAGCTCAGACTATGTTAGTCCATCACAAATTCAAGACCTGTTCAGCAGAGCCATATGGAGAATCTGGAAGTAACCCAAGAGGGGGTGATTCTGCTGAACACTTTGATCTTCCCTTAGTACCTAAATAAAAAAAAGGAATTAGCAAAAACAAACAAACAGAAAACTACAGAAATGATTATTGTTTTAGAGTAATGTTTTTCCATGGTACCATCTTTTTTCTAGTTATAAAATAATAGCATATGTGTTGAGGGACAGCTCTGCACACTGTACCAAGCTCATATAGGAGCAAGTACAGGGCTTATACCAATGATCTATTTGTTCTTAAGAGTGAAAATCTGGATCTATTGATGAGGGACTAATTTGTCTTTGTTGTTCTGCAAAGCATTTCTACTTCCAAGTATTTAGAAGCAAATATTTGTTGATAGACTCGATACCCATGAACCTAGTGTATTTTCTTGTCTTTTTTTGATTATTAATCTCATCTAACTCCCAGAAATTGGGAGTGCTCAAAGATCCTCATAGATTCTTGGGTTTGTAGAAGTATTTTAATTAATTTCTTTCTGCTCCTCACCAAGTCTTTGAGTTGGAGCTAATTAAGAATCTTTTGTCTCTTTGGGGTTATGGAGGGTCATATTCTCAAGTTTCTCTTTATTACCAAGGCTCAGCCTTTGTGTTTTGTGAGCAGCATCTTGAAGAAATTAACAATCTTATTATGTAAGTTTTTGGTACTTGATGGTTTTGTTTTTAAGATTTTTCAGATATTGAGGGAAAATTATACTGCCGTCTACAAGAATTATTTGTATATCTGTTCCTGTTAATAGAGTAGAAAAGGATGACTTTTTAGTTACTTTTTTGATTTAATAAAACTTGTGGGGGCTGGGGAGATAGCTCAGACGGTAGAGTGCTTGCCTTGTAAGCACAAGGCCCTGGGTTCGATCCCCAGCACCCAAAACAAAAACAAAAACAAAAACAAAAACAAAATAAAACTTGTGGAAAGAAGGAGTATTAAACAGGAAGTAACTTAAATCCTGTTATTCTATTAGCTGGGCATTAACTATGGTTAGCATTCTGTTACATTTTGACATTTTTTTTTTTCCTAGTGTATAATTAAACAATACTGGGATATAGTAATAAAATTGTGTTGACTGCTGTCATGTGTTTCAGTGTCAAGCAGTCCTTATTCCTGTGAATTAGGTATACAGTAACAGTGATGTTTCAGTTTGGTGGGTAAAGGACTTCCAGTAATTCAGTAAGTGGTAGAGGGAAAAGTGGAAATACTGGGAAATGATATCGGCCAAATTATATTGTTAGATTGTGGGCATGTAAGAATATGTAATAACAAATCCCACCATTATATACAACTACAGTGCACCAATCTGAAAAAAAAAATATGTGATATTGAGACAAGTTATTAGGTCACACCATGCAAATTAAATTCTAAATGGATCAAAGTATTTTAATAAAAACATACTGATGGACTGGAGATGCAACTCAGAGGTAGAACACATGTTCAGTGTGTACAAGGCCCTGGTTTGATTCCCCAGCACTACCAAAGCAAAAAGTACTTGTTTTGGCCGCACATATATTAAAATTGGAACAATACAGAGAAGATTTGCATGGCCCCTGTGCAAGGAAGACACACAAATTCATTAAGTATTACATATTTTAAAAAGTATGGTGAAAACTAAAATAGATAAATTATAATCTGATCTATGGCTAAAGAGGATTTTTTTTTTTTTTTGAGAGAACTTTTAAATATATTTCTGAAGCTTTAATTCTTCTAAGCAGTACTTATGTAACAGCAGGTGTCAGGTTATTATTGGGATGGGTCTGTCTGGTAGATACTTCAAGAGTGCAAATCGAAAGGACAAGAAAGGAAACCAGAAATAAGATTAAGTCTATAAAAATGGACAGATTTGTAAGGTTCCTTCAAATTAGTTTTTTCCATTAAGAATTTTTAAGTTTTCATTGAACCCATTATTTGTTAAAATTTCTTACTGTCCTCTGATTCAGTGATTCTCAGATGATTCTGTGGATTTGCATAGAAAACAGCATTTGAGAAGCAGTGACTTCTGCTTGAAGGCCCCCCCTCATGTTTGGCTGTAAGCATGGAGCAGTGCAGAGTTTTGTACTTTATGGTCTAAAACACTTTAAATACATGGCTAGAGATTTATGAAACATGAAGTATTATAGAATATTTCAAACATTTCTAAGAATAGAGAAGAATATGATAAATACCTGCGTATTTGCGTTTTCTAACAGTTTTATAGATTTTTTTTTTTTCCTACTTAAACCTTGTTGGGAGCTGGGGTTTTGGCTCAGTAGTGGAGTGAGGCACTGGGTTTGATCCTCAGCACCATACAAAAGTAAATAGGTAAAGGTATTGTATCCATCTACAACTAAAAAATATTTTTTAAAAAAACTACAAAACACCTTGTTGGTCATTTTTATTTTGTGATGAAAAAAATTATTTAGTATATATATTTTTTAGTTGTAGATGGACAAAATACCTTTATTTTTATTTATTTATTTTTATGTGGTGCTGAGGATGGAACCCAATGCCTCACACATGCTATGAAAACCCCTTTTGATGAAAATTTAAGGAATTACTTTTGTTTTATTTTTGTTTTGGGAATCCAGCCCAGGGCTGCTGATGTGCTAGGCAAATGCTTTACCACTGAGCTATACACCCAGCCCTAAAGAATGCATTTTGATGCTTTATAGTACCTGCTATTTTTTTTTCACGGCAGGGGTTGGGGGTTACCTGGGATTGAACTAAAGGGCATTTGGCCACTGAGTCACATCCCCAGCCCTATTTTATACTTTATTTACAGACAGGGTCTCACTGAGTTGCTTAGCACCTTGTCATTGCTGAGACTGGCTTTGAACTCACTGTCCTCCTGCCTCAGCTTCCTGAGCCTGTGGGATTACAGGTGTGCGCCAGCATGCCTGGCTATTGCAGCCACTTTTTGAAGCTTTTGCTCTATTCTCTTTGAGAACTTAATATATAGCGCATTTGCTCTTTTGCTCAGGGAATATATTTATATTGGACTAGAGTTTCTTGTAACTCTTTTGAAGGTACTATTCTAGATATACTGATAGAAAGCATTTGGAGATGACATGGGCAGAATATCCTTCATCATCTTTGGAACGTTGTTTAAAAAAAAAAAAATGTTTCCAGAGTTTGATGTGGTATGAAGTGCTCTATTTTAAAACTAAAACACTTAATATTAAATAGAAACTGTACTAAGCTAATTGCTTGACAGAGGGGAAAGGGGTCTAGGGTATGACTCAATGGTAGAGCATGTGCTTAGCATGTACAAGGCCTGAGTTTGATCTTCTGCATCACATTTAAAAAATAAATAGGGACTGGGATTGTAGCTCAGTGGTGGAGTGCTTGCCTAGCATGTATGAGGCACTGGGTTAGAATCTCAGCACCACATATAAATAAATAAAGGTCCACTGACAACTAAAAAAAAAAAAATTAAAAAAAATATAAGACTGGGTGGTGGTTCATGACTGTAATCCCAACAACCCTGGAGGTTGAGGCAGGAGGATTGAAAGTTTCAGGCCAACATGCAAGACTCTCTCAAAAAAAAAAAAAAAAAAAAAAAAAATTTGGTGGGTATATAGCTCAATGGTGGAGTGCCTCTGGGGTTCGATCCTTAGTATTACAAAAAGAAAAAAAAGAAAGTAATGTTATTGGCAGAGGTTAATCATGAGAGAGGGGGAGAGGAGGGTGATTTAAATGCTCTAAACTCTCCTAGACAATTGATAAAATTATTTCTTGGTAGATCAAGAACCAGAGGTCAAAGCATGTTTAGTTTTTATTTTCCATTTTATACTTCACATCCCTGCCCCCTCCAAAAAAAAAAAATCTAAAAAATTAAGAAACAAAATAATAACAAAAAACTAGGTGGAATTCTAAATTGAATGTTTGAAGGAAACTTGTATCTAGGAAGACATGTTGGGGAAATACTCCTTCATAATTAATATCAGACCTGAAATTAAACTTGATCTGCCCTATCTGAACTTCTGAAATTTAAGTGAGGGGAAATAAAACCTTTTATCCTAGGGACTGGCTTTACTGGGCAGTTCTTATCTGAAGGTTTTCCAACTCTGTAACTTTGCAGTATTTCTTTGAATGGGTGTTTACTCATATTTATTAGCTCCCAGATTGCTGACAAAAAAATTTTGCTTCATGACTCCCTGTGCTTTTTTTTTTCTTGTAGAGAGTCTCTCTTTTTTTTTTCTCCCTATGCTTTTTTAAAAAATTGTGACAGCTGAGCCTGATGGTACACACCTGTAATTCTAGCATTGTTGGAGGCTGAGGCAGGAAGATCACAAGTTCAAGATCAGCCTTTGCAATTTAGGGAGACCTATTTCAAAATAAAGGAATGGGGATGTAGCTTAGTGGCCTTGTGCCTTAGGTTCAAAAGCAAACATACAAAAAAAAAAAAAAAACAAAAACAAAACAAAACCCAATGAGAGACTGCTTGAATTTTCAAAATTGCCTGTGCTAGAGTTATAGTGACTGTGAGAAAGCAATTTTTATTTTTCGGCAGTACTGGGATTGAACCCAGGGCCTTACTCCTGCCAGGCTAGTGCTCTATCACTGAACTATATCCCTAGCTCAACTACATGTTGAAGAAAATAAATTTTAGGAAATTTCGGTTCCAATTGACCTTTGCTGGTTTGTTTTGTTTTATTTGTTAGTTTTGGTACTAGGGATTGAACCCTGAACCTTGAGGTAGTTTACCACTAGCCACATCTCCAGCCCTTTTTTATTTTTTATTTTGAGACAGGGTCTCACTAAGTTGTTCAGGCTGGGCTTGAACTTGTGATCCTCCTGCCTTAGCCTCCTGAGTAACTGAGCTTACAGTCAAGCACTTCTGTGCCTGGTAGCTGTTCTGTTCTTTTCTTTCTTTTTTGCAGTTCTGGGGATTCAAGTGCTCCACCACTGAGCAATATCACTAGCCCTGCTGTTCTTTTTCTTTTTTCCCCTCAGTACTGGGGATTACTGAGCTATATCCCCAGCCGTTTTTATTTTGAGATGGGGTCTCACTGAATTGCCAGGCTGGCCTGGAACTCCTCATTCTTCCTCCTGCCTCAGCCTCCAGGGTAGCTGGGTTTACAGAGGTGCACCCTATCCGGCTCTTCTTTTATAATGGAGTTGAAAAACAGAAATGTGCTTGCATGGTAGAGGACCCAGTAGAAGCTTCTCACCTAATCTTTCCCTTGACCATTTTGAGCAAGGGGGGGGTATATGTGATTAAAAGAGGTCCACTTGTGAATTTGGTCTTTATTGTGAGAGAGACTTTAAAGAAATTCCAGCCTTTAGGCTATTAAACAAAGGGAAACTTTAACACATTCTTTACCACTCTTCACCCATGCTGAGTAAACTTCTCTGAATCTATTGGAAGAACAGAATGCTTGGCCTTGATACTCTCTCTATATGTACTGTGGACATCATTGATAATGTTGTTTTGAAGTCTCATAGTAGACCTCATTTTCTATTTTGAGACAAGATAACTGAAAGCCCCTGCAGTAGGGAGAAAGGGAAAACAGGACAAAGTGGTCAAGAAAACATGGAAAAGTGGCAAATGAGTGCTGTTTCCGCAGAGAAGAGGCTATGAGCAAGGGTTTCACCTTATACCTCCATAACCTGTACTAGTTGTTCTCTGCACTCAATTGTGCTTGGAGTTTCCTGAGAAATAGGGACTCTCCTAAGGGTAGTGGCTTGGAAATTCTGATTTCAGACAGGATAAGATATGTATGTTCTTTATTTATGGAGACATATATTCATAATACATAGTATACATTGCTAAGATTCATTGCTGGATCTGTTCTGTTTGAAAGTACCCAAGTATATTTTATAGTGTCCCACAGAAATAATGCCAGTGTCAGTAATTTAATAGCAGTAAGGACATACTTTTTCTTTGAATTCCCTCTTAAATCTGGATGTATAGTTTTCTCCCCAACGTACATACTAACAATTTACTAGGGAAAAGTAGTGTGTGCCTTTTCCCTAGTGTATATATAACTAGATTGTATGATTTATGGTTGTAAGTTATAGATGTTACAGGAAAAAGGAATTACAGTTCTTCCTGTTCCATATTAAATTCCAAATGCAACCAGTTTATGAGAAGCACCTTCTATGTTTGAGCTATTTAAGAGGACCAGGACAGTCTCATCTGCCAGTTTAAAGCCAGGTTTAAGAAGAGAGATGGTTATCCACATACCTGAACATAATGCAGAGCACCTGGGTAGTAAAAAAGAGACTAGTATTTCTAGCTTGATTGCTTAAGGAAACAAATCAGTTTTCTAGACATTTGAGATTGATTCCTTTTTGGCAAGAAGCTTCTCTTGGTTTGTGTTACTCTTTTGTCCATTTCTGCTTTTGATCTGGAGGTGATGTTGGTCAAAGGAGGGTGGTGCAAAGGTGGTAGCTGCAGGTCACTCGGTATCCTTCGATTGCACGATTGTTCCAAGGTAATTAGTTATTGTCAATCTCTGCAGATCAGTTCTTAAATAAACAAATACCTGATGAAAAATCTGCAGAATTGACTTCTGAATTTTAGTAGAGACCTTGTTATTTAAAGTATTATTTAATTCACTAGCTTCAATTATTTTAATAAAATTAGTTAATACTTACATAGTGTTGCCTGTTTGTCTCAGGTACTTTTCTAAGTGCTTTAGTCCTCACATGAACTCAGAGGTAAGTACTATTTTATTCCCACATTATAAACAAACTAAATTTTATTTTGTCTAGAGTTACACAGTTGAGATCAAGTTGGGATTTGAACCCAAGCAGTCAGACTTCAGAGGCCATCCTCTTAAGCCATTCTACAAAAGAATGTAAGCAGTCTATGGCAAAATGAGTTTTTTTGTGTTTTCGGTGGGAGTTGAAGAACATGTCCCCCCTCTCTTGGTTCTTTCCACAGCTAGGTGGCATACCTGTCTCTCTAGTATAGGACATTCTTGGGAGCAGAAATAAAACATGTCAGATGGAATCTCTGCTCTTACCTCCTTCCTCTTTGCCTGTTTGTCCTCTCTGTGGTGGTCAGAGAATAGTTTTGCATGTGACATTTACTGTCCAGTGCTTGGCTCTGCAGAGAAGATGGGATTGGCTAGTGCTGGTTGGGAGTGTGTTTTCAGCCTGTTTCATTCAGTACTGTGAAGCATGCTTTTGTTTTTTGTTTTCAGTGTGACAGAGTTGGTTTAAGAAATGTTGAGAAATATTTTGAAACATCATCCACTGTGAAAGTAAGGTGATATAATAAAACTTTACTTTGGATTCCAGACATACACATCTGTCCTGAATTTTCTACTCTGATACCAGGCTGTTTGCTTCTTCGCACTTTAAGATGTAGAAACAAAAGCATAATTTTTATTTCTGTTCATTTATTTTATTTTTAGGAACCCTAAGGACTCTGCAATATGAATAATTCTCTGGAGAACACCATCTCCTTTGAAGAGTATATTCGAGTGAAGGCACGGTCTGTCCCACAACACAGGATGAAGGAATTTCTGGACTCATTGGCCTCTAAGGGTCCAGAAGCCCTTCAGGAGTTCCAGCAGACAGCTACCACTACCATGGTGTACCAACAGGGTGGGAACTGCATTTACACAGACAGCACTGAAGTGGCTGGGTCTTTGCTTGAACTTGCTTGTCCAGTCACCACCAGTGTTCAGCCACAAACACAGCAAGAACAGCAGATTCAGGTTCAGCAGCCACAGCAGGTTCAGGTAAAAGGGAAATGTATAGCCTGTTAAATATACTATTTGCTATTAAGGTTTTAATTAATCTGTACAGAGATCAAGAGATTATTTTAGGGAATCTCTGAAGCTTTTTTTTAACACTGAGACTGTTACAGTTGATGTGGACTAAAAATAACCACACATTCTTGCTGTTTGCTTTGGAGAGTTGAACAGTATGGAAATTAGAGATCTGGAACTAGATTTGGATGTGATAGCTGTATTTGAGTGAGGCATCCCCTCTCTCTGTGCCAGAAGATTGGGAATTGATCAAGGATTTTATTTTTATTTTTTATTTTTTGGTACAGAGAATTTAACCTGGGGCACTTTACCTCTGAACTACATCCCAGCTGTTTTTTATTTTGAGACCATATCTTGCTCAGTTGCTGAGGCTGGCCTTGAACTTGTATTCCTCCTGCCTTAACCTCCCAAGTTGCTGGGATTGCATGCATGTACCATTGTGACCAACGTTGACCAAAGATTTAAAAAAAAATTTTGTTTAGTTGTAAATGGACACAATACCTTTATTTTATTTGTTTATTTTTATGTGGTGCTGAGGATTTAACCCAGTGCCTTGCTCATGCTAGGCAAGTGCTGTACACTGAGCCACAACCCCAGCACTTGAGCAGGAATTTTAAAGAACACATGTACATGTGTATACAGTCATTCCTCAGTATCCATGGGAGGTTATTCCTTGCAGATACCAAAATCTGTGGATTTTTAAGTCCCTTATCTAAAATAGTTAAGATTATCTAGGATCAGTAGTGTTTGCTTATAATCCCAGCTGTTTGGGAAGCCAAGGTAAGAGGATGGCAAGTTTGAGGCCAGTCTGGGAAATTTAATGATTTTCTGTCTCAAAATGTTAAAAAAAAAAAAAAAAAAAAAAAAAAATGCTGGGCATGGTGGCACATGCCTGTAATCTCAGTGGTTCTGGAGTCTGAGGCAGAAGAATCATGAGTTCAAAGTGAGCTTCTGCAACTTGGCAAGGCCCTAATTAACTTAATGAGACCCTGACTCTTAAGTAAAATAGAAAAAAGGGCTGGGGATGTGACTCAGTGGTAGAGTGCTAAATGATGTTTTGACTGGGAGTTTGAGGCAAGAGGATCACAAGTTCAAGGCTCGCCTCTGAAATTTAGTGAGACGCTCAACAATTTAGCAAGACCCTGTCTCAAAATAAAAAACAAAAAGATCTTGGGCTATCGATCAGGGGTAAAGTGCCCCAGGTTCAATCCCCAATACCATAAAAATAAGACTTTTTAGCCAAGCTTTCTTGGACAAATGGATAGTTAAGCCTAGTTTTTAAGTTTGTTTTCCATTTTCATAAAATTCAAAATGTAAGCCGGACATGATGGTGCACACCTATAATCCCAGTGACTCGGGAAGCTGAGGCAGGAGTATCACAAGTTCAAGACTAGCATCAGCAATTTAGCAAGGCCCCAAGCAACTTAGTGAGACCCTTTCTCAAAATAAAAAATAAAAAAACAAGGACTAGTGATGTGTCTCAGTGGTTAAGTGCCCCTGCCTGAATGCCTACCCCCTGAAGAAAAACCAGTGAGGCAAATAAGTGTATTTCAATTAATAACTGCCTTAAGCCAAATGGGATTTAATTTGTCTAATGGTAGGCTTTGCATATTTAATTTAAATGAATACTGTAAATTGAGTTTTCTAATATTGCTTATTTGAAAAGTTATTGAAAGTGTTAATAAATCCAAAGCTGGGGCTGGGTTTGTAGCTCAGTGGTAGAGTGCTTGCCTAGCTTGTAAATAAATGAGTAAAATAAAGGTCCATCAACAACCAAAAAAATTTAAAAATCAAAAAGAAATAAAACTACCAAAATAGTAAACCAGACAATATGAAGAAGAATATGACTAAACTCAGTCATGGAAAAAAGAAAAAATAGCTGGGCACAGTGGTGCAATGTCTATAATCCTAGCAACTCAGGAGGCTGAGGCAGGAGGATTGCAAGTTTAGCTTCAGCAGCTGAGTAAGACCCTGCCTCAGAATAAAATAAAATAAGGGCTAGGGATGTTCCTTGGTGATAGCATGCCCACTACCCCCCAAAAAATCCTTCTGAATGATTTCAGACTCAAATATAGGCATAGTGGGTGTTGGTTCATTAAGCCAAATGAAGCAAAAGGAAATTTTAAAAAGTATAATTTTTTAAACTAAAGCAAATGAAGCATAGAGATTAAGTTATATTCTGAAAGCTCACATTTGTACCCAAGTTTTTCTGACTTAACTGCTCTATTTTGTGGGCAAGGTGGGATTGGGGTGGGGGGTGATGGGGGGAGGCTGTGCTAGGAATCAAACCCAAGGCCTTGTTAGGCAAGCACTCCATCACTGAACCTCACCTCCAGCCCTCAAACCTGTGCTAGTATTTCCAAAATACAGAAAACGTATACAAACAAGAAAAAGGTAATCTAGTAGAGAAATGGGACAAAGGTTATAAGTAGACAGTTCATGGAAGAATATAAATGGTGCTAATAAACATATCAAAAACTCCATACTACCAGTGATTATGGAATGTAAAAATTTTAAATGAGTTATTTGAATCAGGGTGGGCACAATGGTATGACAGAATAAATTAGAAAAAAATTGTATAATTTTACTGCAAATGAATTTGACAGTACTGTCAAGTGTGAAGTATGTGTATACCTTTGGCCTTGAACTTATCTTCACAGATTTATATGTATATTCACTGTTGTATTGCTTACAGTAGCAATATTGGAAACAAATCTCTTCCAGAAAGAGAAATGGCACAAATTTAGTGTATTGACCTTTGTGGCCAGAAGAATGAGATGCATATTGATAGGGGAGGATGTTTAACAGATTGTTGTTTCAAAATCAGTCTGGGGGCTGGGGATATGGCTCAGAGGTGGAGCACTTGCCTAGCGTGCATGAGACCCTGGGTTCAATTCCAAGCACCTAAAAATCAGTTTGATTTCACCTTATTTTTTATTTTTTTTTATGGCATTGGGGATTGAACCTAGGGGTGCTGTACCACTGAGCTACATCCCCAGCCTTTTTTTATTTTGAGGTATAGTCTCACTGAATGGCCCAGGCTGGCTTTGAACTTGGGGTCATCTGACCTTAGCTTCCTTAATTGCTGAGATTACAGATGTGAATCACCATGGTTTTCAGAATGTAGAATGTAGCGGTCCTTGAACAGTAATAGTAAAACCCAATGGTAATTGAGCTGGAGAGTGGAATACTAATATCCCCTGCATTGCTGGGGATCTAACCCAGGACCTCATGTGTGGTAGGTAAGTGCTCTACCACTGAGCAGCACTCCCAGCCAAGAACTCTCATTTAAATGTGTACAGTACTGGGGAAGTGCCAACTTCTTTGTTACTGCTAGGTCTTTGTGAGCTAGGTGGAGGTTCAATTGGAACTTGGCTTTCCATAAGAAGTAAATGTGCCATTCCCCTGATGGTGAATGCCAGGGTTTGGTTTCCCTTAGCACCCATAAATTGCTTGTTTCTCCTCTGCCCTTCCACAGGGTAGGAACTGACCTTTCATATAAGGCTGATTGGTCAGTCTAGCCTTGCTGGGGTTTACTAAATGAAGAATATTTTGGAAGAAAGGGACTTCTCAGTACTTGTTCCTTTTGTTGCTAGAAGCAGAGATATGAAGACTTTAGTGTTTCTTTCACTCCTTGTCATTTGTCATCCCCGCTTTTATCTCTCTTTTTTTTTTTAAGACATACAGTGTCACAGATGCATTTGGAATCTGTAGTACCCTCTGTGAATACTCCCCTTCCCCTGGGTAAATATTATTTTGAAGTTTTGAACTTAGTGTGATCCTTTCTTTATCCATTCAATTTTTAGTTATAAATATAAGATGATCTCAAAGACCACTATACCTCTCCCAAGTTTACTACTCAAAAACCATTGACTAAAGAACAGAAAGAAGCTAATTCAAAGGATTTATGAGAAAGCCAGAGAATAAACATTGAAGGCTATCAAGCCAGGAACTGGATTCGGGCCACATCACTAGCCTGCTCTGGTAGAGACCTTCAGCCTCACCTTTGGGCACAGGTCTTCACACTACCAGTCTTTACTGGGACTTAGGTCATCCTGCTGCATTTTGCCACATTCTTTCACTTTCACCAGCAAATACAGGCTTTGGTTCCTGCTGCCTCATGTTGCTCCCTTCTGAGTCTACGTTTCATGCTGTGTTTCTAATTTCGGAAGTCTTGGTCACATGCCTACATTCCAGCTGTGGGAGAGGTTGGGAAGGTGATTTTGGCCCCTGCCTTGAGGAGGCAATTCTCATAATATATGGTGTGTTGTGCAAACATAAGGTTTGTAGCCAAAAGTAGGACTTAAATCAGCTACTTTCTTATTGGCACTTTGGGAGTTCATTGGACTCCTGATCATCATCACTTAGGATTGCTGGACCATTTATTGTTGTCTTTTCTGACCCTTTATGTCCTTTTACTCTCATTTAAATCTCTTCCCTAACCACTGTTTTATGTTCATTTGGTAAATAATGGGAAGTTTGATAAATGTTTAATATTTTGGTAAAGACCACCTTTAGAAGAGCATTATGTGAACAGTAAAATTCTACCAAGATCCCTAAGATTTTGCTGAGCAATCGTTAAAAGTTACACATGGGTGTGGAGCACAGGTGCTGTGATTCTGCACTTTGTGGGGCTCTCTTCTGGTACACTGAGCACTATTCATAGTGGTCCTTCCTCAGTGGATCTTAAGACATGAAATGTGAGCTCTGTTTCATTCCAAATTTTTTGGTAGTCCCCTACCTTTTTTTTTCTTTCTTGGCTTGAACCTAGGTCCTTAATCAGGCTAATAAGCACTTGTTCTACTAATGAGCTATATTTCAACCTAGTGGCCTTTTGTTTGTGGTACAGGGGTTGACATTAATTCTAAAAATTAGCATTAATATTTTATTACAAATCATTTCAATTTGTAATTAATACAATACTATTAGTGAGTTCTTTTAGTTTGTTGTACAAATCTTTCAAATCTGGTATGTGTCTTTGCAATTGTAATTTGACTAATCACATTTTGAGTGATTGCTGACTACATGTAATTAATGGACACTGGACCAGTGTAGCTTTAGAGAGATATGAACTATGAATGTAATTTATTGTCTTTCTTTTCTTTTTCTTCATGGACGTCTCACCAAGTTGCTTAAGCTGCTGGGATTACAGGTGTGCACCATTGTGCAAGACCAGTAATTTGTTCAATTACTCTTTAGGAGATGGAATTTAGAAATCCAACATACTGATCTGGCTTATTTTCCTTTAAATAAAATCTCAATTTTATACTTAAAATAGCCAGGACAAAACAAAATGTTATTGGGACTGGGAGTTATAGCTAACTAGTAGAGGGTGTACTTATTCTTAAGACCTTAAGACCCTGCACAAAAAATCAACTCAAAATAACTCAAAGACCTAGGAATGAGACCAAAAACTATGCAGCTCCTAGAAGAAAACTCAGGGTCAACACTCCAGCATGTAGTCATAAACAGTGGCTTTCTCAGTAGGACCCCTGGAGCTCAGGAGCTTCTGCACAGCAAAGGAAACAAGAATGTGAGGGCTGAGGATGTAGATCAGTGGTAGACAACTTGCCTACCAAGTATGCAGGATCCAGTGTTCAATCCCCAGTACCCCAAAAAAAGAAAAAAAAAGAAAAAAAAAAAAAAAAGAATGTAAAGAGAGAACATATAGAATGGGATAAAAAATTTTCAAAGGATTAATATCTAGAATATGTAAAGAACTCAAAAAACTTTAAATAAAAAAAAAAAAACCCAGTTAATAAATGGGCAGATGAATTAAACAGACACTTCTCAAAAGAAGACATACATGTGACCAATGTATTTCTGATAAATGCCTGGGTGATGCTGATGATGTTGGCCTGCGTAATATTTTGAGAAATGTAAAGAAATGTTACTTTACTCGTGGAGAGAAATAAGGAAGAAAATCTATTTTTTTAGCATCTAACTAAATATCATTAAATATTATTCTCACAACAACTCTGTAGGAAAATGGATGTCTCACCAAGTTGCTTAAGCTGCTGGAATTACAGGTGTGCACCATTGTGCAAGGCCAGTAATTTGTTCAATTACTCTTTAGGAGATAGAAACTTCCCTTTCTATATACATGAAAGAGAGAAGCTTAAAGTTAGGCAAGTTACTAATGGATTTGAAGCCAAGAAAGTTAAATATCAGTTCAAGTCTGTGATCTCGGTACTTGAACTCCTTACACAACTTGATTACTTATCTTTTTTTTTTTTTTTTTAAATTGAGAAACATTATCACTGAAATATAATTCACCCATTTAAAGTATACAGTTTAGGCGCTGGTAGTGATAGCTCAGTGGAACAGTGCATACTAGCATGTGTAAGGCCCTGGGTTTGATCCCTGGCACCAAATAAATGAATAAGTAAATAAAGTGTACAGGACTGGGTTATAGCTCAGTGGTAGAGCACTCGCCTAGTAAGTGCTAGGCCCTGGGTTCAATTCCAGGTACTGCAAAAAAAATAAAAAGCAGTATATAGTTCAGTGGGTTTTTGTATGTTCAATGATTTTTTTATAACTCTCAGTTTTATAATATTTTCATCACCCCATTAAAAAAAAAATCTCATTTCCATTAGTCATACTCCATGTTTTCCCCAACCCGTACTCTCCTTTGCCCCTATGTGTAACAGATTTTGCTTTCTGTTTCTATAGAAAGTAGACCTATTTTGATCATTTCATACAAATAGAATCATACGACATGTGGTCTTCTGTGACAAACTTCATTAGCTTAATATTTTGGATTTCTACCTTTTGTCTTATAAATAATGCTGCAGTGAACATTTATGTACATATTTTTATGGATATATGTTTTCATTACCCTTGGATAGATACCTGGGAGTGTGTTTGCTGGGTCATATGATTTGTTTATCATGTTTGTTATATAGAAAACATAGGAAAATCAGACCATGTTACAGAGTGGCTGTGTCAATTTTATATATACTATGTAAGCATTCGATTTCTCCGCATCTTCAGCAACACTTATAGATTTTTTTTTTTTTTTTTTTTGAGAGACTGTGTCTGGATATTTTACCCAGGCTGGCTGGATATTCTGCCTCAGCCTCTTGAGTGGCTTGGACTACAGGCATGTATGGCACTGTTCCCAGCTTATCTTTTTGTGTGTGTGGTGCTGGGGATTGAACCCAGGGCCTTGTTCATGTGAGGCAAGCACTCTACCAATTGAGCTATATCCCCCAAGCCCTTACCTTTTTTATTGTAGCCATCCGAATGGGTATCATTGTGGTTTTGATTTGCATTTCCTTGATAACTAGTTCTGTTGAACAAAAAATTTTATGTACTTGTTGGCCATTTGTATATGGGTTTTGTTTTTGGTTCTGGATATTTAACCCAGAGGCACTTTACCACCCTTTTACCTTTTTGTTTTTTATTTTGAGACAGGGGCTCACTAAGTTGTTTAGGACCTCACTAAGTTGCTGAGGCTGGCCTTGAACTTGCAATCCTCCTGTCTCAGCTTCCTGAGCTGCTAAGTTTACAGGTGTGCCACCACACCTGGCTGAATATTTTTTGGAAGAAACATCTGTTCATATTCTTTTCCATGTTTTTGTTCGTGATATGAGGAAGAGGTCCATTCTTTTGCACATGGATATCCAGTTTTCCCAGCATCAGCCTTGCTTATCTTGTGTCATGTATATCTTTCTGTTAATAGATTGATTTATACCCTCATCTGCTTCCTTAATATTTGCCTTTTTTTTCCCCCTTGTTTTCTGTCTTCCTAATTAGTTAGTGAAAAAGGTTTTCTTTTTATTGCATAGTATGTATAACTAGCATCTTTTCCTGCTACTTTTTATGCTTAAGTAACAGTAAAAAGATTCAGGCTACATTGTTACCAGAAATGTTTTTCCAGCATGTAGTAATCTTGTTCAGACTAAATTATCTAGATTCTGTGGTACTTTTTTTTAGTGACTTCTTCATTAGCAAAAGTATCTTAAGTAGTCTAAAGACTCATGTAACAGTACTTGAATATTTTCTTTAATATTTTGTTTTAGTTGTAGGTGGACACAATACCTGTATTTTATTTTTTATGTGGTGCTGAGGATCGAAGTCAGGGCCTCACGCATGCTAGGCGAGCGCTATACCCCTGAGCCACAACCCCAGCCCAGTGTTTGAATATTAAGCAGCAAATTTGGAAATTATTCCAGAGAAGACTGCAAGAACTTTGTCCTGCTATATTTTCTACTTGTTCATAGTGGAAAATATATTTGACCCTGAGTTGAGCAATTGGGAATTGAATGCCTCTGGGTTGTGTTTGTTTTTCTGGCCTCATAGAAAAAGAGACCCCAATCTTTTTGTCACTCACTCCATAGATAAAATATTTCTTGAACATACATCTAAGTATATATTTATAAATTATTTGCTCATACCACTGTATTGATATACAAAAAGCAAAGGGGTTGCATTTTTAAAGAAGATTAAAAAAATGAGCAAAAATTCTGATTTTTTTTTTTTTTTTTTAATATCCCAATTAACTGTCTTGCTTGCTCTCTGAGGTGGATATCGATCACTGAATGCAATGTGATGCTGAAGAATGTTTTTGGGGATTGTGGCCTTCTTAGAAGCTTTTGTCTATCCACCCCCAACCCACTGGCTTTCTTCACATTACACAGGGCCCTTGCCTGAGATTTCGTTTCCCTGGGGGCTGGATTCTCAATACTGCCTGGCTTACTCACTGGTGAATCTTGTCGCTGCAGGTACAGGTGCAGGTACAGCAGTCTCCGCAGCAGGTCTCGGCTCAGCAGCTCTCTCCGCAGCTCACCGTTCACCAGCCTGCCGAGCAACCCATCCAGGTCCAGGTGCAGATCCAGGGCCAGGCACCACAGTCAGCAGCCCCCTCCATCCAGACCCCGTCTCTGCAAAGCCCCAGCCCCTCGCAGCTGCAAGCAGCCCAGATCCAGGTGCAGCACGTGCAGGCGGCCCAGCAGATCCAGGCTGCAGAAATCCCGGAGGAGCACATCCCACATCAGCAAATCCAGGCTCAGCTGGTGGCTGGCCAGTCTCTTGCTGGGGGTCAGCAGATCCAAATCCAGACCGTGGGTGCCCTTTCCCCACCACCATCCCAGCAGGGCTCACCCCGGGAAGGGGAGCGGCGGGTTGGCACGGCCAGTGTCCTCCAGCCAGTGAAGAAACGCAAAGTGGACATGCCCATCACTGTGTCCTACGCCATCTCAGGGCAGCCGGTGGCCACCGTGCTGGCCATTCCACAGGGCCAGCAGCAGAGTTATGTGTCTTTGAGGCCAGACTTACTGACAGTAGACAGTGCCCACCTGTACAGTGCCACTGGGACCATTACTAGCCCTACAGGAGAAACTTGGACCATCCCTGTTTATTCTGCCCAGCCCCGGGGGGACCCTCAGCAGCAGAGCATTACCCACATTGCCATTCCCCAGGAAGCCTACAACGCAGTTCACGTCAGTGGCTCACCCACAGCCCTGGCAGCTGTAAAGCTGGAGGATGACAAGGAGAAGATGGTGGGCACCACGTCTGTAGTGAAAAACTCCCATGAAGAGGTAGTGCAGACCCTTGCAAACTCTCTCTTTCCAGCACAGTTCATGAATGGCAACATCCACATTCCAGTGGCTGTGCAGGCTGTGGCAGGCACATACCAGAATACGGCTCAGACTGTCCATATATGGGACCCCCAGCAGCAGCCGCAGCAACAAACTCCCCAAGAACAGACGCCACCACCACCACAGCAACAGCAGCAGCAGCTCCAGGTTACTTGTTCAGTAAGTGAGACTTATCGTTAGAGCATATGCTTCCTCAGAGATCTGTAAAACACAGAACTTGCCTCCAGTGTTAGGCTTGTTTTCTGCCAAGATGTTAGTCTTATAGTGATAAGAGTACCCAGCATTTTGAAGAAGGATGGGAAGCAGCTAATGAGACTATACTACAGATTGTACCTAGTATCTACCTGGAGGTTCAAAATGACCAGTAACTACTTTGTAGACTTAAAGGTTTGAGGGTTGAATGCCTGGAACACTTCTTTTGTATTCTCTTAAGAAGAGTAAACTTAAAGGTAGGGATAAATAGGACACCACAAAAGTTGTTTGCCTCCCATACGCTACTTCTTTGGATTACAAGTGAACGACTCAGGTGGAAACCTTATAGTTTAGCATATAACTTGTAAACTCATCATGATGGAAAGGCTATGAGCTTTCTCTAATTGTCTTTAGACACAGTGTAGGTAAGTTAGAAGACCAAAATTACCTCCTAATGACCCTGTCAAAAGTTAGCTCTTTGGGCTGGAGTTGTGGCACAGTGGTAGAGCATTTGCCTGGTATGTGTGAGGCCCTGGGTTCAGTCCTCAGCACTGCTTATAAATAAATAAATAAAAATCGATTGACAACTAAAAATTATTAATTTTTTTAAAAAAAGCACCTTTGGGAGCCTTGAATAAGTTGCCTGTAGAGTGGCACCTCACAAGCATGTTTTTGTCTTCCTTGAAAATAGTCAAGATAAGCCTTGATTAATTGGATTTTCTGACATGGCAACTATGTTGAAAACTAACCACCCCCACCCAATTCCCCCAGTTCTGGTGTTTGAACTTGGAGTGCTTTACCACTGAGCTACATCTCCAGACTTTTTATTTCTATATTTTATTTCTTTATTTTATTTGTTTATTTTTATAGTACTGAGGCTTAAACCTTTGAATCTAGGGGTTCTCTACCACTGAGCTGCAACCTCAGTCCTTTTTATTTTTATTTTTTTAAAGACAGGGTCTTGCTAAGTTGCCCAGGCTGGCCTCAAATTTGCAATCCTCTTGCTTCAGCTTCTTGAGTTGCTGGGATTACAGCTGTACACCCCCATGTCCAGCTTTTATTTCAGAATTTTTGATTTCCAGGAAATTTCTCAAAATAGTACTGTTGAAATTTCAACTTTAAAATTACGGGTTCTTTTATTTTTTCTAATTATTAATCTTAAGGATAACTCAGTGATGTGAATAGATTAATCTGTTTAGGCTATTAGTAAGCTTTCTAGACCCTTGTTTAGCAGACCTGTAGAATATCATACAGAACCCTCTGGTCTTATGGGACTGCTGAAAGTAGTGTGCCTACTTTCAGAAGCTTCTGGGAATGCATGTGAAGGAGCTAGCCCAAACAAGTTAGATGAAGGACTGCACTCAGAAACTCAGGCCACAAATAACTAAGCAAACTAAGCAACTAATTAAGTGAAGGTTGACTGGTTTGTTTCATGGAGAAAACAGTGTATCATCTTAGGTGACTTATTAAACTTCTGGCTCTCAGGCCTAGAAGCGAATGAGATGGTCCTTTTTTTTTTTTTTTTTTTTTTAAGTTGTAGATGGACATAACACCTTTATTTTATTTATTTATTTATTTTATGTGGTGCTGAAGATCAAACCCAGTGCTTCACACATGCTAGGCAAGCACTCTACCACTGAACAACAACCCCAACCCGAGATGATCCTTGTTTAAAATAGCTTACAGTCCACTTGCGAGAATAAGAAGTTCGTTTGCAAGCTGGGAGCACTGGTGCATGCTTTTAATTCCAGCTACTCAGAGACTAAGGCAGAATGATCAAAAGTTAAGGGTCAGACAGGCAATTTATTGAGATCTTGTCTCAAAGTAAAATTTGAGGAAAAAAAGGGATGTTGATGTAGCTTAGTGGGAGAGTGCTTGAGTGTGCTTGCCTAGTATGCATGAGGCCCTGGGTTTGATCCCTAGTACTGTTAAAAAAAGGGGGGGGTGGGGCACGGATTTATGATTTCTGTTATTTTGATTTTGTTTTCTTTTTTTTTTTTTTGGGTGCTGGGGATCGAACCCATGGCCTTGTGCTTACAAGGCAAGCACTCTACCGACTGAGCTATCTCCCCAGCCCCTTGTTTTCTTTTTTTTGGAGGGGCAGGGGTGCCAGGGATTGAACTCACGGGCACTCGACCACTAAGCCACATCCCCGTTGCTTAGTGCCTTGCTTTTGCTGAGGCTGGCTTTGTTCTTTTGAGCTTCCTGCCTCGGCCATGGAGCCACTAAGATTACAGGCATGCATTTAGCCTTTTGATTTATTTTTAAGGCAGCATAATTAAGAATGACATAACATGATACGTACACACTGGGAATTCAGAAATTCTAGGTTGAAAACAGAGCTACTCAGGAGGCTTAAACAGGATGATCACAAGTTTAAAAGCCAGACTCAGGAATTTAGGGAGACCTTGTTTGAAAATAAAAAGGCTAGAGGTGTAGCTTAGCAGTAGAAACTGCTCCCCCACCCAATTCAATACCCAGTACCACCACCACCACCAACAAAAAAGTAAACAGTGGTATCTGGAAAATAATTTACAGCTTAGATGAATAGAAAAATGGAACATAATAAATACAGAGATGAACCAAAAGGACATTGCTTAAGGCAACATGAGAGGGAAACAGTGGGAGAGGAGTTAGTATAGAGAATGGGGAGTGATGTCTTTCCAAAGTGAAGAGTTGAACTAGATCTGATCTGATCTGTGGTAGGAAATATGAAGTTTCTCGATAGTGACGAGAACAATCAAGCAGAGGTATGTACAGTTAATTGCATGTAGGAGAGACCATCCAGGAGATTTGTAATGGGGCTCTGCTCAGTTTGTGTTCACAAAGGTAGAGCACATTAGGCCTTCCCTCAGCTCTCTTTGGTTCGATGGTTCAATTGCAGGTGAGGCTTTCTTTGTAGGTTATTCTCTGTAATTTATCTGCCTAGGCCCTCCTGTATGAGAAGCTCTTTTCTGGAGCTTAGTGTACCCATGTTCTTCAGAGTCTTTCTCTTTTGGCAGAGTCTTTTAGGGAATTATGTGAAGTTTTATTATCAAAAAAAAAAAAAAAAGAAAAGAAAAATTGAGAATACCCATCACAAATGAAAGGTGAGTTTGTTTGTGTATATCACAAATAAACCTCTGCTTTCCTCACCAGGATTTGGGCTGTGTTGGGGAATAAAGATGAACAACACAGGCTCTTTTACCCTAGGATCATTTAGAATCCAAGGAGACAGTTGTGCTGGAATAAGAGTTAAACCTTAAGGAGAACTGGTAAAACAAGTGTCCTTTCTCTGCTGCCATGGATTGAGGAGGGCAATACCTTTTATGAAATCTTTCATATTTTCTGTCCTTAAAACCAGATTTATGGTAAAACTTCCTTTTGCTTCCTTTTGATCTCATATCCACTTCTATCTGTTGCCCCATTTCTCTGCTTTACCTTTTTTCTCAAGAATTCTCAAAAGTATTATGTGCACAAAAGAGCTCTACTTGCTTTCCAGCACTTTTTTTTTTTTTTTTTCTTTTTTCAAAATGGAGCATCACTAATGCCCAGACTGGCCTTACATCTTGGATGTAAATAGACCTTCTGCCTCAGCTTCTCCATTGTTAAGCCACTGTGCTCAGCTTTAGTTTTCTTTTTGACTCCTGTCTGAAACTGTTCTTGTCTGGGTGAGCAGTGACCTCCCTGTGGCCAGATCTAATGGGCCCATTTGTCTTTTTCTCTTTCTCTGCCCACCCCACTATCTTGCTTTGATCTTGGGTGTTGAACCCAGGGGCATTTTACCAGCCTTACCCCTTTTTATTCATTTACTTTTATTTTGACAGGGCGTTTCTAAGCTTCTGAGGCTGGTCTTGAACTTGTGATCCTCCTGCGTCAGCCTCCCAAGTTGCTGGGATTGCAGGTGTGCACCACTGTACCTGACTTCCTGTTTGTTTTCATTTCACACTACTCAACAGACCATATTTGCCTTGTTGATTCTGTGTTATTTCAAATTCCTAGTTTTCTTCTGCCAAGCTGATTCTTCTTCCTTCACAGCAGTCTTGCTTATTTTGTCTTTTCTGTCTGAATTGTACATGTTGATGTTTCTTAGGGCCCCATTTCTCCCTAAGGGATTTCTGTCTTGCCATGGTTTTTAACCTCTAGATGATTCTCACTGCTGCTGAAAATGGTAATCTCTGGTAATTGCTTTTTGTCAGGCACTGTTCTCCATGTTCTAGATATATTAATTCATTTAATTTTCATGTACCTTTTAATGTTTTAATTCCTTCATTTTTACAGATTAGGAAACTAAGGCACTTAGAACTCATTAGTAAGTAGCAGAATTGGGATTTAGCCCTGGACCAAGCTGTCTCTGGAGCCTGTGTCTTAACCTCTATGTTGCATTGACAAACAGATCTAAATCTCTAGACCATGTCTTCCCCCTTAGGATCCTTTCCAAACATTGAACTACCTGCATACCATTTACTTAACAGCAAGAATAATCTTTTCTTTTCTTCCCTCCCCTCCCCTTTTGTCCCCTCTCCTCTCCCTTTGCTGGATATCATACCCAGGGCCTCATGCTTCAGTTCTACCACTGAGCTTTAGCCCCAGCCCTAAGAATAATCTTAAAATGTAAAATTATGTCACTTCCCACATTAAAATGCCCCAAGACTTCCATTATGTGTAAGAAAATCTATGTGCCACAGTGTAAAAGACCCTAGTTTTCCTTTTTCTTTCTTCCTGTGTGTGTGTGTGTGTGTGTGTGTGTGTGTTATAGGTATTTAACCCCCAAGAGGTTCTGCCAGAGTTACACCTCCAGCTCTATTTTATTTTGAGACAGAGTCTCACCAAGTTGCCAGGCTGACCTTGAACTTATGAACCTTCTGCCCTATACTCCCAAGTTACTGGGATTATAGATGTGCACACCTGGTTCTGTATTCATACTTATCAACCTGGGTTGTATTAGTGCTGTCCCCAGCCTTCAAGTAGATATTTGGACACATTTGAAAGAACTTTGGATTGTCAAGATGCTTGGAAGCCAGGCACATGCTACATGTCTGTCATCCAAGCTAATTGGGAGATTGAGGAAGTAGGATTGCAAGTTTGAAGACAACTTAAAGAGACCCTGTCTCAAAATTAAAACTAAAAAGTTCAGGGATGTAGTACAGTAGGAGAGCACCCCTGGGTTTAATCCTTGGTGCAGGGATTTGGGGGGGTGGGGCGGATGGTAAAAATGATTTTTGGGAATGTTACTGACTTTTTTTTTTTTTTTTTTTTTTTTTTTGATGGAACTGGGGATTGAACCCAGGACCTTGTGCTTGCAAGGCAAACACTCTACCAACTGAGCTATCTCCCCAGCCGCCTGTTACTGACATTTTAGTGGTAGAAACATATAGTAAATAGGTCTTCTATAAAGCCAGTGGAGAAGCACTGCCCCACATGCTCTTGTACCTGTTTACTTATCCAAATGCCTAGATTTCCAGCATAGTTAGATGGTGTTACCATTGAACAGGATAGGGAGGGAACTCTGGGGTGGGCAGGATAAATCTGGGCAGGAAGGATGATGAGTTCTTCCTGTACATGTTAGTTTGAAGTAGTTATAAGATGTTTAGTTGGAGATGTACAGTAACACCTGAGCATACTAAGGGGAGATCTGACTTGGAGTTATAGTCATTTCCACAAACAAGGAAATCCAGTCTGGGAAAGTATGTGAGATACACCAGGGAGAATGGATAGTTGAAGTAAAAAGTCTAGAATGGAGCTAAAGCAGAGAAAGAACTGCCTGATGTCTTGGGAAGCCCCAGGAGAATGTCATGTCAGGAAGCTGGACAGAGTACAAAAGAGAATGTTGCAAGTGGCATCGTGGGATGTGCTAGAAAGGCCTAGTAGGTTAGGTACAAAGCATCCACAGTATGTGACCCTTTTATTTCAGGAATTCTGGACAGGATGGTATAGGGTATGGTAGTGGTGGTGGCAGCAGTAGTGGCAGCTACCAACAGGATAAAGAAGAGATAGCTCATTTCTGTGGTAGCTAGAATAGGGACTAGAGCTCTGAATGCAGCATTGGAATCAAAGATTTGCAGAACTCAAAAATCAGAATAAGTCTGCAGTAAATAAAAGAAAGGGCAAGAATACTGAGACCTGCCTATGGTACAGGCCTATAGACTTGACTTGAGCAGGATAGTAATTGGTGACAGACATTATGAAAATGGAGTAGGGGGGAAGTGTGTTGCTGGATAAGCTGAGAAAGTACTTACTGATTGGCGATGGGGAACTTGGGGTTGTGTGCAGGGGAAGGAGGGGACTTCTTCATGACTCCCCCTGAGACGCTTTGGGTGCTCTTTGGTTCACTGACCCTGAGCTCAACTGCCTTCCTGGTCTATACTAGGTATCTGAGGTCCAATGGGATTGAACCCCAGGTTGCTCTACTACAGAATTTCATCCTTAGCCCTTTTTATTCATTTACTTATCTGCGGTGCTCAGAACTGAACCCAGTGCCTCCACACGTGCCAGGCAAGTGCTCTACCACTGAGCTACAACCTCAGCTTGGAGTAATGGTTTTCTTTAGTGACTGGAGTCAAGAAAAATGCATTCCGGGGTTTTTCTTCAGATCATTACAAATTCAATCATCTCTTTGCCCCAGACTGTGGTTTAATGCATTTCTGTACTCTTGAGCCTAAGACAAAACTTTGCTTACATGTTTGTTGAATCAATGCATTAGAGAAACTGGGGTATTTGCATATTTGAACTGATTTTTGTTTTTATTTTTATTTTTCCTGATTTTCTGCACCTTTGAGAGTAGTCTAATCACATTCTTTCAAAATATGCAGTAACTCAGTTTCCTTTAAAATCATATTCTCTACTATAGAAACTGAAATTCTCCACCCCCTAGTGCTGGGGATCAAAACCCAGAGCCTCATGCATATTGGACCAGCACTCTACTGCTGAGCTGCATCTCTAGCCCTGGAAATTGAAAATCTTAACGTTGGAGTTCTAATATTTGAGGGTCTAGAAATCTCTTTAGAATCATTAAGATTAGATTAAATGTCAAGTAAACATGAAGTCTTGGGTGGAGGGGTTTTATAAGGATGGAGGGTTTGGGTTTTTTTGGGGGTGGGGGGGGACCAAGGATTGAACCCAAGGGTGCTTAATCAATCACTGAGCCATATCCCAAAGCCTTTTTTTATATTCTATCTTAGGGACAGGGTCTCTCCAAGTTACTGAGGTGGACTTTGAACTCAGTGATTCTCCTGCCTCAGCCTCCCAAGCCTCTGGGATTACAGGTGTGCACTACTGTGCCCAGCAAAATCTGTTTTCTTAAGTATTAGATGTGTACCTTGATTAGAAGCCCATGTAGGCATTAATAGTTGTGGACCTAACTTTATGTAAAGGTGATTATTTCTACCTTTTTTTTTTTTTTTTTTTTTTTCTTTTTAAATTGAGACAAAGTCTTGTTATACTATCCAGGCTGATCCTGAACGCCTGGCTTAGATGATCCTTCTGCCTCAGCCTCCTGAATAACCGGAACTGCAGGCACATACCACCACACCTAGCTGCCTATTTAGATTTTAGACACTTTCCTCTCTGTTTATTTAGATGCTTTCCTTTCTTGTCTATTTATATAAAACTCAAGTTCTTGTGGACAGGAACATTTGTGAATTATTTTCCCATTATAGAAATACTGGAAAATAGAAAGGTAGAAAGTTTTGTTGTCATTGTTCATACATTCCTCACTCTTTTATAGTTTAAGTAGAAGGGATAATCAGGCCATTTCCATGGTTGTTTGTATACTCATTCTACATTTTTGGGTCTTGTTTCTTTTTTCTTAATTATATAAGTAAAATATACATAAGTTATTTATGGTCTTAGTTAACATGTTTAATGTCTGCTTTCTAGTCCTATTTAGATGGATATAATATAATTTGCCTAATTGGTCCCTTTTGTTGGACCCTCACATTATTTTAGGTTTTTCTTTAATGCAAACAACTCTTTTGCATCAGGTATACATTTTGATTAGAAGCCAGTGCATCTTTCCTTTCTTTTTTATTCTGGATACTGGGGATTGAACCCAGGGCACTTTACCACTGAGCCACATCCCCATCCCTCTTTATTTTTTATTTTGAGACAAGGTCTTGCAAAGTTTTTGAGGCTGGCTTTGAACTTGTAATCATCCTGCTTCAGCCTCCCAAGTCACTGGGTTACAACTGTGTGCCACCACACCCAGCCATTTTATGCATCTTGATACATAAAGTATTGGTGATTTCCTATCTGGGCGCAGTGGCACACTCCTGTAATCCCAGCAACTTGGGAAGCTAAGGCAGGGGAATCGCAGACTCAAAGCCATCCTCAGCAGATTAGCAAGGCACTTAGCAACTCAGTGAGGCCGTCTCTAAATAAAATACGAAAAAGGTCTGAAGATGGTTAAGCACCTCTGGATTCAAGCCCCAGTACAGAATATATATATATATATATATTATATATATATATATATATATATTTTTTTTTTTTTTTTTTTTTTTTGGTGATTTCCTTAGGATAGAGTTCCAGGTCAAAACATATGTTTTCTTGAGGCTTAATACATAACAGTAAAGACTATGTATTGCTCTATTTCCCCATTTAAAAGTATCTTATCGAAGCTAACAGAATTGTTTTTATTTGTGGTGAGCAAATTTGTGTGATGTAGAAACTATTTTGCCTTCAGTTGGAGTGATTTTTCGTATTCCTCAGCCCTTTGGGTAAGGGAGGTGTTGATTGTGTCCTAAGAGGTTCTGAACGCAAGGGGATTTGTTCAGAAAAATGTAGATATGTGGTGTGTATGAGACTCAAGAAACTGTACTTGGCATCTTTGTGATTGTCTAACGTTTTGGGGATTGTTGTTTTTTTGTTTTTTTGTTGTTGTTGTTGTTGTTTTGGTACTGGGGATTGAACCCAGGGGCACTTAACCACTGAGCCACATCCCCAGCCCTACATCTTGAGGATTGTGATTGAGATTCACCTCTGTCCCTTTTCTGCGCGTGTTGGCAGTCAGACCACTGATGATAGGGCCACGCTTCCTTTGAAAGGAAGAATGGTGCCTCCTGTCTTTAGAAATTGAATTATGCTCTTATGAGTGTGAGAATCTAATTTCAGAAGAAGCCTGGAAAAATTAGAACCTTAGCTGGGATTGTGGTGCAGTGGTAGAGCGCTTGCCTGGCATGTATGAGGCACTGGGTTCGATTCTCAACTCTGCATATAAATAAATAAAATACAATGGACCCACTGACAACTGAAAAAAAATTTTTAAAAAATTAGAACCTTATAGCTAGAAAAACTATAACAATTCTCACATCTTACTTTTTGCAGTGGCAGAGGAGACAACACCACTAATTTGTTACCTTTTTCTTTCTTAAACAGTGCATAGTAGTGCATGCCTGTAATCACAGCAACTGAGGAGGCTGAAGCAGGAGTATTGAAAGTTCAAGGCCAGCCTTAGCAGCTTAGTGAGATCCCGTCCAAAAAAAAAAAAAAAAAAAAGACTGGGGTGTAACTTGGTGGTAAAGCAATTCAAACCACAGTACCATTAAAAAAATAAAAAAGAGGAGCAACTGATGCCAGAGGCCCAGTGTGGTAGTGCATGCCTGTAATCCCATCTGAGGCAGGAGGATCACAAGTTCAAGGTCAGTCTGAGCAAATTAGTGAGACTACCTCAGAATTAAAAAATAAAAGTGGGGCACTGGGGATATAGTTCAGGAGTAGAGCCCTTGCATAGCTAGTGCAAGGCTCTGGGTTCAAACCCCAGCATCACAAAAAGAAAGACCAAAAAAAAAAAAATGCTAATGTCAGGCCTTCACCTTAGAACAACTAACCCTCAATTTCTGGGAAGAAGACCCAGTCATGGATATTCTTAAAATCCAGTCCAGAGGATTTTAAGGTGCTACTAATTTTAAGCCTCACTGCTCTGCACATTTTCTACTGAAAGTATTATCTTCAGACTAGCCACCTTGGTTCTAATTGGAAACTTGATAGAAAGACAAAATCTTGTTTCACACCACAGACCTTTTCAATCAGAATGTGCTCCCTCCATTCCCATGTCCATATTGGGATTGAACCCAGGGGTATTCTGTACCCCTAGCCCTTCAATTTTTTTTTTTTTTTTTTTAAATTTTGAGACAGGTCTTAATTTCCAGGGCTGACCTTGAACTTAAAAATTCTCCTACCTCAGTCCCTGGGTAGGGAATTAACTTTTTACTTGTATAGTTTTAAAAGTATTGATACCCAGGTTCCATTCCAGAGACACATTCTAGGGCATGCCAGGGTGGTGTTGATTTTAAATAACATACTCAAAAGTGCAGCCAAGACTGAAAAGCCTATCTCAGTTGTAGTGCTGTATTTGCTATCCTTAGAGGAAGTAGAACTCCAGAGTTTCTTCAAAGTAGGACAGCAAGAAGAGAGGGTTTTTGTTTGTTTGTTTTGTTTGTATTTGTTTTATTCTTTTGGTACTAAGAATTGAACCCAGGAATGCTTTATTCTTGAGCTACATTACCAGTCCTTTTTTTTTTTTATTTTGAGACAGGGTCTTGCTAAATTGCTGAGGCTGTCCTTGAACTTGCAATCCTTCTACTTCAGTTTCTTGAGTCTCTGGGATTACAGGGATGTGCCACTGTGCCTGGCAAGAACAGATTTTTATTTTTTTAAGTTGAATGAATTTAATATTTTCCTGGCAATTTTGCTGAATGTACAACAGTATTAACACATCCTGATGATTTTCCTCTCATAGGCTCAAACTGTCCAGGTTGCTGAAGTTGAACCACAGACACAGCCACAACCTTCCCCAGAACTTCTGCTTCCAAATTCTTTGAAACCAGAAGAAGGGCTTGAAGTATGGAAAAACTGGGCCCAGACCAAGAATGCTGAACTAGAGAAGGATGCTCAGAATAGATTGGCACCCATTGGGAGTGAGTGTTTGGGGAAGATGGGATATGTTTACAATCTAAATATCAGGACAACAGGAAACTAGTATCCTCTGGCTCTGTAGAGAGCACCCTCTTGAAATAGTATGCTGCATTGTGACTATCAGTAAGCAATCCTGACCTGTACAGATGATCAGGATTTATAGGATTTGCCTAAGTCCAAGCATTTTTGTACACGTGGCTTTCTGGTGTCAATCTAGCAGACTAGAGCAAAGTGACTTTTAAGAAGAAACATGAACCCAGTGAGTGTGTTCAATGCCCTTCTTTGCCATTAGACCTATGTTACAGAGTAGATTCTGTTTTTTTAAGCTTTACTTCTTGACCCTAGTAATAATTTGGGGAATATATGTGAGATGTGGAGAGTTATAAGAAAGAACCCCTTGGTGTAATATTATATGTGATCACAGTCTTAGTAGACCAGTTCTGATCATAGATAGAAATGATCATTCCTATACCAGCAACCTGATGCTCTGAGCCCTCCTTTCAGGAAAATGAGTAACCAATAAAGAAACACCTATTCCCAGTCTCCCATTCACCTTTGGAACTTGTGTCACAGGGCGCCAGTTACTGCGATTCCAGGAAGATCTCATCTCCTCTGCTGTGGCTGAGTTGAATTATGGGCTCTGTCTGATGACACGGGAAGCTCGAAATGGAGATGGTGAACCCTATGATCCAGATGTGCTCTACTATATTTTCTTGTGTATTCAAAAGGTAGGAAACAGATCTACACAGAAGTATGTTTAAGTTCTCTTCCCACTGGGTATTTGCTGATTAGTCAAGTTTAATAAAATGACAAGAAGTGAAAATAAGGAAATTCTCTTTGAGCTACACAATGAGTTTTAAAATAAACTTCACTTTAATTGCAAAGACCTAAATGTTAGTGGTCTAGTGCATTTGCATAGCATGCACAAGGCCCTGAATTTCCTCCTCAGCGTGGCATCTCAAAAGAAAACAAAATAAATCAAGACCTAAATGTTCACTTTAGACAATAAAATAAGCACACAAACATCCATAATCCTACCATCTAGCAAAATTTTTGTTAACATATTTGGTTATTAAGTGCCTTTTTTAAATCACAAAGCATTTATTTCACACTTTTTTAAAAAAATGAACATGATTTTTATCAGAAAGTAACTTATTCAGAACAAAGTCTGGTGCTAACAAAGCTTCTCACATTAGTACTACATTAACACAAAGCAATTATCTGAAGAAGTCTGATTAGAATTATATATGAATATAGAGCTGGGTGTGGTAGTGCACACCTATAATTTCATCTGCTTGGGAGGCTGAGGCAGGAGGATCTCAAGTTCAAAGCCAACCTCAGCAAAAGTGAGGCGCTAAGCAACTCCGTGAGACCCTGTCTCTAAATAAAATACACAAAAGGACTGGAGATGTGGCTCGGGTTGAGTGCCCCTGAGTTCAATCCTTGATACCTCTCCCTGAAAAATTATATATGAATATAGTTAGATTTTTAGGACATATAACATGAAACATAAAAGAGGAACTCAGACTGGGAGTTTCAGGAGTACCGGAGCATTTTTTAGTATTTGAAGTCTTTTGAAGAGAATCTATAATATAATGGAATAGGGCTTACTTGTCGGGAGTTTGTTGCCTGGTCCTGAGAAAAAACTGCCTCCCACTTTGTTCCAGTTTCTTTCTGCTCCTAACCCAGACACCATGTGAATTACTTTACTTGATCTCTTTGCTTATGCTTTCCCCAGTCCTAGAAGAAAGGCATAGTTATCTCCATTTCCAGACAAGAAAACTAACTTTCAGTATAAATGCTATGTATGTATTATTTATCTTAAATAATATACTAGTAAGAGATTGACCTCAGAGCTTATTCATCATTTTACTACCACAGGACAGTGCCTTGCTTAGGTGAAATAACATCAGAAAATCTTCATTGACCCAACTCTAGGATGTTGTGGGAATCAGTTATACCATAGGCAGACTGGATGGTTTTGATGTGATACCTTGCTTATTGAGGTGATAATGTATAGGGAGAAGTAGTGGTGCGGTGAAAAACATGTTTCTTTCTCCTGAAAGCTTATTCAAGAAACAACCAATAACTTTCATTTATTGTTTTACTTTTAGTATCTTTTTGAAAATGGAAGGGTAGATGACATTTTCTCCGATCTTTATTATGTTCGATTCACTGAGTGGCTACATGAAGTTCTGAAGGATGTTCAGCCTCGGGTCACTCCACTTGGTAAGTCTTTGGAGTCTTTGGATTTTTTTCCCATTTGAGTTTCTAAAACATGGGTATTTTGGGCTGGGTGTGGTGGCACACATCTATAATCCCAGCAACTCCAGAGGCTGACGCAGGAAGATTGCAGGTTCGAGACCATCCTCAGCAATTTAATGAGACCTTGTCTCAAAATAAGAAGTAAAAAGGGCTGGGGATGTGGCTCAGTGGTTAAGTGTCCCTGGGTTCAATCCCCAGCACTGGGGGGGTGGGGGGGAGGAAGATGGGCAGTTTCTGTGACTGGCAATGATTACAGTAAGCAGGTAAGGGTCTTATAAATCCCAGCAACAGTATTGGCCTTTGTGCTGCTTCACCTGATACAGAAGGGACATTGCTCTTCAGAGAATCCTGCTAGTCCCAGTGTGGCAAGGACCCAGGGCATGCAAAACTAGTGGGGTGGTTACTATGGTTTTTTTTTTTTTCCCTATCAAAACTTACTGATTGGCCAGGTGTGGTGGCACATACCTAAAATTCCAGCTACTCAGGAGGCAAGTACAAGAAGATGGCAAGTGTGAGACCTATGTGGCAACTTAGTGAAACCTGTCTCAAAATAAAAAATAAGAAAGTCTGGCGATCTAGTTCAGTGGTAAAATGTCCCTGAGTTAATCTCCAGAACCAGGGGTCAGGAGGTGGGGTGGGGGGTTATTATTAAAGTCAGAATCATAGCTGGAGAATATTACTTGAGCCTAGGAGTTCAGGTCAGCCTGGGCAACATAGTGATACCCTATCTCAAGGCCTAGATGGGCATGGTGGCACATTCCTGTAATCCTAGCAACTCAGGAGTCTGACAGGAGGACTGCAAGTTTGAGGTCAACCTGGGCAACTTAACAAGGCCTTGTCTCAGAATAAAGTAAAAAGGGCTGGGCTGGGGATGTAGCTCAGAGGTAAGTGCCCCTGGGTTCAGTCATCAGTACCAAAAAAAAAAAAGAGAGAGAAAGAGAATTGAAAGGGGCTGGAATACAGTTCACTATCAGAGCACTTGCCTATCATGCCAAGCCTGGTTTTGATTCCCAGCACAACCACGCCCCTCACTCAAAAAAAGAACCATTTCAGCTGTAGAACATAAATATTTATTTGTTTGTTTGTTTTTGAGCAAAAGGAAAAAGAAGTTCTATTGCTTTGCTAGCAAAAGTGAAACATGGGGACTTCTGTCCCAGAGGCTATGATTTTGGCAATTTGGGGGAACAGAAGGTTTTTAAAGCAGTGAATTAAAGGCTACATTCCACATGTTCTACCTAGGGAGTTGTGTGATTCACTTGTTAATTTCTTATATATTCTGGTACCATCCCTGAAATCTGGACAGATAACTGCCTAGGATGGGTAGTAAAGGTAATCTGCTCCCCGCCCCCCTCAGTTAACTTAGGGAGGTCGGGAGAGAGAGGATAAAAAAGAAACATGTCTACTTTTAAAAAGTTGCATCAGCAGAGCAGCAAGAGCTATTTTCAAAGCATAGAGTAGACCATTTCCCCACTGTCAATTTCTACATTCCATTTCTATGGAAAAATGGGTGAGAAATCACCAAGCTGCTTCCTGCTGAGAGAGGGCAAAGTTGTGGGGAAGTGACCTAAAGTCCTTGTTTCTCAGGTGGGGCATGGACAGTATTTAGTATCAGGGCAACCTAAAGGTCCATGCTGGCCTTCAGTGGGTGACTGGGCAAGGCATACATAGGGCAGGGATCATACTAGGGCAACAGTAAACAAGACAGCAACACATTACTTGTTTTGTAAACAATTAGCAGAAAAGCAATTAGTATTTTAGCCAGTCTCTGAAAACCATGAAGATAGTAACTCATTAAAGCTTAAGGTGGGCTCCAACATGGCATTGATTTGTGAGGAAGCCATTTAAGATTTTAGAAACTTGAATAGAGTTGTTAGAAATATATTCAGTATTTAGTTTTTATAATGGCACAGGTGTACCCTTGAGCTGTAGTTAAAATATCCAGTATCACATGATTTCTATAAAATAGCTTTCTCATTAGCATTACCTCTATGTTTAGTAGAGGCATCCCTTTAATTGTATCATTTAGGTTCCCCTGATAAATTAGTTAGGTCTTTTGTGTGCTACATTGCATCTTTTAGGCCAATCTGAGGAATAAATATCGGGGTTACATAATCATATCAGTGATAAACTGATCCAGGTTTTCAATGTAGGAGGAAGGAAGATTTGTAGGTCTGTGAGATGAGGCTCAAATTGACTCAGAACAAACTTGTAACTCTAGAGTCCTTTGTGATTGTTATTATCAGGCACTCCCACCCTCCCTGCATAGCCTCCAACTTCACTTTTGGTTACATTAAAAAAAAAAAAAGAAGAAGAAGAAGAAGAAAGTAAAAGAAAAGAAAACGCTGTCTTTCCTTTTAAATGTCCTTGTATGCTGCACCAGGTGGCACCAGGTGCCTATAATAGTGGCTCAGGAGGCTGAGGCAGGAGGAATGTGCGTTCACAACACCTTTATTTATTTTTATGTGGTGCTGAGGATCGAACCCAGTGCCTCACAAGTGCTAAGCAAGCGCTCTACCACTGAGCCACAAACCCCAGCCCCTGGCAGGAGTAAAACCAAAGCACATTGATACGTGGACATTTTTTTCTTTTTTTCTTTTGGTTCTAGTATCCTCAGCACCACATAAAAATAAATAATAAAGAAATAAATAAGTCATTGTGTCCATCTACATCTAAATACACACACACACACACACACACACACACAAATACCAACTTGGTCAAAATTGACCTTCTTTTATATTCTTTAAAAGTCAGCTGTGATTTCCTCAGGGATCGCTCTTGGGAAATTTCAAAAAGCCTCTTGGTCCTTTAGCTTTCCTCTACCAGTTGTGCCATCTGCCAGGATGGGTAAAGGTCTTGTTGACCACATGTGTCTTGCCTTGGAAGCAAGGCAAGCCTTAACTGATGACCATCCTCTTTGCAGAATGTACATGGTTGGCTTCCTGTTCTTTAGGGTCCTCTAAATCTGGAGTTGCAGAGCCCTTAGAGGGGTCCTGTTATTCCCTGGGTCCATAATTTTTTAGAGTTGTTTTAGGTGTCCAGAAGATTTGCAGAAAAAGCACAGAAATTTCTGTGTGCTGGCTCACCCTCACACAATTTCCCCTACATTAACAGTGTTACATTAGTATGGTACATTTGTTAAAATTTGAACCAATATTGCTACATTTTTGTCTAAAGTTTGTAGTTTGCATTAGGGCTCAACTCATTTTGTCTATAGTGCTGTGGATTTTGATAAATGTCTGAAAGCATGTATCCACTATTATAGTATTAATACAGAATGTTTCCCAGTCTTATTAAATCCCTGTTGTGGTGGCACATGCCTATCCAGGCAGTTCAGGAGGCTGAGGCAGAAGGATCACAAATTCAAAGCCAGCTTCAGCAACTTACCAAGGCCCTAAGCAACCAATGAGACTCTGTTTCTAAATAAAATATAAAAAAGACCTGGGAATGTGGCTCAGTGATTAAATACCTCTGGGTTCACTCTGTGGCATTTAAAACAAACAAACAAAAAATCTGGTCTCTACCTCTTCCTCCCATTCTGCCTTCCTTCCCTTCCTTGCCCTGAGCCCTTGACAACCACTGACCTTTTTCCTATCATCAGTTTTGCCTTTTCAAGAATGACATATATTTGGAATAATTTACTATGTAACCTTTTCAGATTTATTTCTTTCAATATGCATTTTTAAAGTTTTATCAAGCGGCTGAGGGTGGCTCAGTGGCAGAGTGCTCACTCACCTAGCATGTGTGAAGCACTGGGTTCAATTTCCAGTTTAAAAAAAAAAAAAAATCAGAACCCAACATGGTGACATGCTGCTGTAGTCCCAGCTACTGGGGAGGCCAAGGCAGGACAATCACTTGAGCACCAACCCCATCTCAAGTATAATTTTTAAGTTATGTTCTGCAAACGATGGTCTTAAAGAGAATAAAAGACAAGCCACAGACTGGGAAAAAAAATATTTGCAGAACACACATTTGACAAAGAACTGGTGTCTAAAATATACAAAGAATCTTTCTTTGTGGGGACACTGGGGATTGAACTCAGGCCTCCTGCATACTAAGTATGCACTCTTATCACTGACATAGAACTCCAGCCCCTAGAAAGAATTCCTAATACTCAGCTGGGTATGGTGGCACATGCCTGTAATCCCAGCAACTTGGGAGGTTGAGACAGGAAAATGGCAAGTTCAAAGTCAGCCTCAGCAACTTAGTGAGGCCCTAGGCAATTTAGAACCTACCTTAAAATAAAAAGGGATGAGGATGTGACTCACTAGTTAGCATCCCTGGGTTTAATCCCCAGTACAAAAAAAAAAAAAAAAGCTTAATACTCAACAATATGAAATCAAAGAGCCTGATTTAAAAAATGGACAAAAGATGAGCTGGGGTTATGACTCAGTGGTAGAGCTCTTGCCTAGTACGTGTGAGGCATTGGGTTTGGTCCTTAGCACCACATAAAAAAATAAAATTATTTTTAAAAAATAGACAAAAGATCTGCCCAAGTACCTAACTAAAGAAGACATCCAGATGACAAAATATATGCAAAGTGTTCATTATTATATGCCATCTAGGAATTTTCAATTAAAACAATATGATAACCATTATACAGTTATTAAAATGGCTAAAATCCGAAATGCTAATAGCACCAAATGGTTGCATGGATAGGGAATAACAGGATGAATAATGCTATTGGGAAAACTGGCATAAACACTTTGGAGGACAATCTGGCTCTTTTTTTGAAAAGTAAATGTATTATGGTACAGCAGTCATACTTAGTATTTACCCAAACAAGTTGAAAATATGTCCACATCAATTACCTGAATTTTATTCATTTCTTTATTCATTTATTTATTTTTGTGGGTTGGTATTTGGCTAAGTTGCTGAGGCTGGCTTTGAACTTGTAATCCTCCTGCCTCAGCCTCTGGAGTCAGCAAGATTATAGGTGTGTGCCACCTGAATTTTAATTCTCATGTCACCACTTGTTAACATGTGTGCTGCTTAACCGTTTCTTAAAAACAACAACAACAAAATAGTGGTTAAACAAACATTTGAGTGCCTACAATGTCCTTCTCGGTATTTTAGACATTGAGTATTTTATTGTGGAAATTTAAAGCATATATAAAACTAAACGATAGATTAATGAACCGTCATATACTAATAGTCAGTGGCAAATCTTGTTTCAAGTATACTACCATGTGTTTCCCTTTTCATATTTTTTTCTTTTCACATTGTCTATTGGTGCATATTTATAGTATACATAATAGTGGAATTTGTTGTTACATATTTGTACATGCACACAACAGAACAATATAATTTGGCCAGTATCCCTCCCCAGCACTTTGCCTCTCTTTCCTCTCTACTGATCTCTTCGATTTCATGAGATCCTCCCACCCGTTTCTTTTCTTTTATCCTCTCTAGCTTCTACATACGAGAGAAAACATATGACACTTGACCTTCTGAGTTTGACTTATTTCACTTAAGATAATGGTACCTCGTTCCATCTATTTTCCTGCAAATGATATAATTTCATTCTTCTTTATGACTGAAATAAAAAAATACCATTGTGAACTGTGTTTGTAGCTCAGTGGTAGAGTGCTTGCCTAGCATGTGTAAGGCACTAGGTTTGATCCTCCACACCCCATATAAGTAAATAAGTAAAATAAAGGTATAAAAAATACAAAAACATTATTTCTAAAAATTCCATTGAGTATGTATACCACATTTTCTTTATCCATTCGTCTATTGATGGACACCTAGGCTGGTTCCCTAATTTGGATATTGTGAATTGCACTGCTGTAAACATGGCTATGCATGTATCACTATATTATGATATCTTTAATTCTTGATAAATACCAAGGAGTGCTATAATTGGGTCATATGGTGATTCCATGCCTAGTCTTTTGAGGATCTTCCATATGAGTTCCACAATGGTTGTGGTAATTTACAGTCCCACCAACAGTGTTATTAATGTGTTTCTTTTTTCTCCACATCCTCTCCAGTATTTATTATTTGTATTCTTGATGCCTGCCATTCTGACTGGTCATGAAATGAAATCAACAATGCAGTTTTTTTTTTATTATTTCTATTTTATTTATTTATTTTTATGTGCTGCTAAGGATCGAACCCAGTGCCTCAAATGTGCTAGGCAAATGCTTTTGCCACTGAGCTATAGCCTCAGCTCCATAGTGTAGTTTTGATTTGCATTTCCCTAATTGCTGAAGATGTTGAACATTTTCATCTATTTCTTGGCCATTTGTGTTTCTTTTGAGAAGTATGTTTAATTCATCTGACCATTTATTAATTGGGTTATTTTGTGTGTGTGTGTGTGTATCTATTCTAGATATTAATTCTTTCAGAAGAGTACCTAGCAAAGATTTATTTTCCCATTGTGTAGGTTCTCTCTTCATATTCCTAATTGTTTCCTTTCCTGTGCAGAAGTTTTTAAATTTGATGCCATTTCATTTATTAACTTTTTTTTTGAACTGGGGATTAAACCCAGGGGTACTTAACCACTGAACCACATTCCCAGCCCATTTATTTTTATTTTATTTAGAGACAGGGTCTTACTAAGTTGCCTAGGGTTTCACTAAGTTACTGAACCTGGCTTTTCAATCCTCCTGCCTCAGCCTCCTGAGCCACTGGGATTACAGCTGTGCACCACTGTTCCTGGCCCATTTCTTAACTCTTGACATTATTTCCTGAGCTTTTCTTCCTTTGTTATCTTGAAGGAAATTCCGGACATTTTATCCATAAATATTCTTTTCAGATTTTTTTTTGTGTGTCTGTGTGTCTGTCTGTGTGTGTGTGTGTGTGTGTGTGTGTGTGTGTGTGTGTTGGGGTGGGGTTGGTTCTGGGCTATTGAACTCAGGGCCTCATGCATACTAGGAAAGAGCTCTATCATTGAACTATACTCACAGCCCTATCTGTGAATGTTTTAAATATGTTGAAAAGTGTTATTGACATACCACAGGGACACTATCATAATTTAAAAAACACCCAGCAAGCCAAAGATGGTGGCTCACACCTGAAACACCAGTTACTCAGGAGACAAAGGCAGGAGGATTACAAGTGAAGGCTAGCCTGCCTTAACTTGCTAAGTTGCCCTCTCAAAATTTAAAAATAACCTGGGCATGGTGACACACACCTGTAATCTGAGTGGCTCTGAAGGCTGAGGCAGGAGGATTGTAAGGTCCAGACCAGTCTCAGCAAATGAGCAAGACTCTGGCTCAAGGTAAAGTGCCTCTGGGTTCAATCCCCAGTGCAAAATAAATAAATAAATGCCAAATCATGAAAAAAAAATTAAAAATAAGACTAGGAATGTAGTTCAGTGGTAGTCTTCCTGGGTTCAATCCTCAGTACTGTGCCAAACAAACAAAAAACCATGACTTTCCAACCTCAATTTTCTGAGTTGCTAACAGTACAGATTGTGTAGAAGAGGCAGGATAAAGGATTTAAAATTTTTTTTTAATTTGCTTATCAATTTTCACAGTAATAAGTTAGTTCACCAGCATTCCAAGTAATGTAAAATTGAGGTGTTTTTAAATTTGTTTTTTAAGAATCATTAAAATATTTGGTAATTTGTTATGATTCAGTTCATTACAGTGGTCTATTGATGTACAGACTATTTGTTCTCTTTGGCCAACTGGAATTTTTTTTTTTTTTTTTTTTTTTTTTGGTGGTGCTAGGGATTGAACCCAGGGCCTTGTGCATGCTAGGCAAGCACTCTACCAACTAAGCTATATCCCCAGCCCCTGGAATATCTTTAAATTGGTCCCTATGTACTTTGACCCTGTTCGTTGTTGATAACTTTCCTTTTTTCTCTTTCTCTCTTGCTCTCCATGTTTGTATGTGTATGTGTGTTATTGGGTATTGAACCCAGGAATGCTCAGCCATTGAGGTGCATCCCCAGCCCTTTCCTTTTTATTATTTTGAGATAGGGTCTCACCAGGTTGCCCAGACTAACCTTGAACTTCCAATTCTCCTGCCTTGACCTCACAGCTGTGATTACAGGTGTACACTGCCACAGCCAGCAACTTTCTTATTTCTGATTTGACCGAACATTACATTTTTAAACATTTGTTGTCCTACTGTGAAATCCATCAGTTCTCTATGAAACTGATTCCTTTTAGTGGGAAATGGAATTTCAATACAGTAGTTTAGATGCTAGGGATGATCATTACTCCTGGATTGGTCATTGTGTGTATGCCCTTCAGTGGACAAGAAGTATAAAAGTTTTTTAAAGATAAAATACATCCTTTTCATGCTTGCTGTTGAGAATCAAATCTATAAGGCTTATATAATTTTTTAAAAATCTGTCTCCTTAGACAAGGAATCTTGGTGCTTATCCATTAAAGTAAATAATCATTCATTCATTTATTCATTCTGGGGATTGAACCTAAGGGCCCTGTATTCTGAGCTACATTCCCAGCCCTTTTTAATTTTTTATTAGGTAAAACGTTCTTAATTGCTGAGGCTGGACTTGAACTTCAGATTGTCCTGCCTCAGTATCCTGAGTATAAAGTTAATTTTAAAGTGTGTTGCTGGGAATAAAATACTGTTAGGGAAACACCATCAGAGGAGGTATGTTGCTGAGTGAAGGCAGAGAAAGAGCATCCCAAGCTGTGGCAGGAGTTACTCTTAGGAAGATAGTTTTTCCTGACTGAGAGAAGTTGTTTTGCTTATCCTGCATCTCGGGTGCTTCAAATATGTTCACGAGCAAGAAAGTATTTCCCATTGTTGCTGCACCACTGAATAGCCAAAGGGTGGACAAAAGTACCACCAGAGCTGCCTTAAAGAGTACACTACATGGTCAAAGGTCTACCTGTGGGAAGAATAGACAAGTGGACTGTAGTGTGCAGAATTTTCCTTTTTGTGCTTCCAGGAAGTGTAACTTTCACTGTCTGTCTGGAGAATCCCGAGACCCTGTAGGAGAATGCTGTGTCTGCTGCACCCTACCATGTCCTCTGTACACAAACACTTGGAATTGTTGAATTGAGCAAATAAGCTTGGTGGTCAAACCCATTGTCATCTTTCTTTAGTGCAGTCCTGGCTGCCCAGAGCTCTTGTTCAAACTATTAGTGTTTTAGTCAGCTTTTTGTAGCTGTGACCGAAAGACCTGACAAAAAAAAATTAGAGGAAGTTTTTGGGGGCTCGCAGTTTCAGAGTTCTCAGTCCAGAGATGACTGACTCCATTCCTCTGTGCCTGAGATGAGTCAGAACATCATGGCAGAAGTATGTGGTGAAAGAAAACAACTGGGGATATGGCATCAGGAAGCAGAGAGAATTCTCACCACCACAACAAAATATAAAGCCCAAAGCTACCTGCAATGACTCACCTCCTGCAACCATACCCTACCTGCCTATAGTTACCACTCAGTTATTCCCTATCAGGGGATTAATGCACTGCTTACATTCTCATAACCCAATCATTTTCCTCTAAATTTTTGTCATTGTTTAATTTTTTATTGCTGTTCTTGTTCGTTACACATGACAGTAGAATGTATTTTGATATATACACACATGGAGTAAAATTTCCCATTTTTGTGATTGTGCATGATGTGGAGTTACACTGGTCATGTATTCATATATGAACATAGGAAAGTTATGTTCAGTTAATTCCGTCTTTCCTATTCCCATTTCCCCTCCCTCCCCTTCATTCTAAACTTCTTTGCATTGTCTCACACATGAGCTTTTGGGGGATGCCACATATCTAAACCATAACAATTGGCCCTTAGCCTCTCCAAGCTCTAGGTTTGTCTATGAACACCTGTTCTTTTAGAGAAAAGTCCAAATATCAGTGTTTGTTGTGTCCAGGGAAGTGATGAAAATGGGCTTGCTTCCTAGAAATGATAGCTAATAAGAGGTTTGATAAGGGCAAAGAGGGATATACATTGTAGGTCTTTGGACCTTAGACACCTTGAAAATTTAATGAAAGTTGTCATGGAGGAGAGAGCGAGCGAGAGCATATATGCATGTTTGATTTATAGTTTTATGTATTTCATGAACCTGAGGGCAATCCTTTTGTCTTGTATTAGCCTTGGATTACGGAGGAAGAATTGTCAGGTAAAAGTAATCATGTGAGGTAGTGTATGTTTCCCAGAGCAGGAGCAGTATCACCTTGGAACTTGTTAGAAATATATGCTTATTGTCACAACCCACCTCAGAAACTTAGGTTGTGACCCAGGCATCTATGTTTTTAACAAGCTTTCCAGATTATTTTGCTACACCCCAGAAGACTTCTTTTGATAAGACTTATGCCCCTATGGTCCATATGCTGTGCCTTTGTGGTATCTCCTTCCATCCATCTGTTTTAGCATTACTCTGTTGCTCCTAGGCTATGTCCTGCCCAGCCACGTGACTGAGGAGATGCTATGGGAATGCAAGCAGCTTGGGGCACACTCACCTTCCACCCTGTTGACCACCCTCATGTTCTTTAACACCAAGTAAGTATTCTAGAAATTCAGACTTGGCCTCTGCTGGCTTTTTCCTGGTGAAGAGGGTAGAAACTCTAGGAGGACTTCTGAATTCCTCTGAAACTTATTTGAGAACCTTGAGCTACTGAAAGCCCCCAGCCCCACTTGACTGCATTTTTTTGTGATAACCAGTGAGGCCAATAGCTTTGCCAGACCTCTGCTGTCTATCTCGATATGGCTCCACTGGATACAGTGCTTGGGTATAGACCTACCCAGATCTGGGAGTGTGGGCGCCACTGAAATACACATGGGTGGAGGGTAAATCATGGTATCCTCCCGGCACCCCTCCTTCTGCCTTGCTTTCACTTGTGGTCCAGGTACTTCCTGTTGAAGACAGTTGACCAGCATATGAAGCTGGCCTTCTCCAAAGTCTTACGACAGACAAAGAAAAACCCCTCTAATCCCAAGGATAAAAGCACTAGTATCCGGTACCTGAAGGCCCTTGGGATACATCAGACTGGCCAGAAAGGTAGGGGAAGAAGACACCTTGCCCTGTATCTATGGGGCTAGTGATGAATGTGAAGGTTGGGTTTTACTGGGTAGGAATTTTCCAGTCCCTTTTCCCCAGCCAAAAACTTTTCTCCTAGAAGCAGGGAACTCTGGACAAGATATCCTCTTCCCTTCCTAGTTATTTCCTGCCTCATCCTTCCCTCCTCCTACCTAATATTTCCTAGATAGGATGACTGAATGCCTGTGGTTCTTAATCTAGGCCTGAGCTAAGACAGTTCTTATGCCAGGTCTGTGATGGTGGTGGTGGTGGGGGGGCTGTTTTATAGTTACAGATGACATGTATGCAGAACAGACAGAAAATCCAGAGAATCCACTGAGATGTCCCATCAAGCTCTATGATTTCTACCTCTTCAAATGGTGAGGAGGCTTTCTTTATACATTGGCTAATGTGTGTATGTATGTGTTTATCCATGTGCTTACTTGTGTGCATATCTTATCTAAGGAGAAAGGCATTCTGTAGCTCCAAACAGAGTAAAATCATTTCTAAAAATATAAATATAGAAACAACTATGTGGCTTTTCCAAAGTAGTGTGCTTGGCATTGACATTAAAAGGGTCCCTGAACCCTAACAGTCACCTTTTTTTTTTTTTGGATACTGAGATTGAACCCAGGGTGCTTAACCACTGAGCCACATCTGCAGCCCTTTTTTGTATTTTATTTAGAGACAGGGTCTCACTGAGTTGCTAAGTGCCTCACTAAGTTGCTGAGGCTGACTTTGAACTCCCAATCCTCCCATCTCAGACTCCTAACAGTTGTCTTATGGAGAAGATATGTTACAGGGAGGCCACTTTCATCACAAACTGAATATGGCCCTGTATCATCCTGGCCCTGTCCTTTTGTCATTGCCACTGTCAACCTTGGGGAGACCCCTTCCTTCAGATTTTGGGTTTTTTTTCTTCTTCCCCCTGCAATTTGGCATGTCATTTTCATAGCAATGCCACAGGATTTTTTTTTTTTTTTTTTTTTTTTTTTTTTGATGGGGGGAGTTGTGGGTCTTGGTATGTCACTTAGATTAAAACTTTCAAGGTTTGTCATTACTCTGCAGAATAATCCTTACATGATGAACATGATCTCTAGTGTACTTCCCTTTGTTAGCCTTATGTTGGTGCTGCTCTGGGCCCTCAATCTACACTAGCTCTTTTACACTCAAGGGCATTATGCTTCTTTGTGTGTGTGGTTTTTTTTTTTTTTTAAGTTGTAGATGGACACAATACCTTTGTTTGTTTATTTTTATGTGGTGCTGAGGATTGAATCCAGTGCCTCAAATGTGCTAGGCTAGTTAGGCTAGTGCTCTACCACTGAGGTACCCAGCCCTTTTTTCTGTTCTCCCCACCGTGCCCTTTTTTTTTGTGTGTGTGTATGTGTGTGTGTGTGTGTGTGTGTGTGTTGCTAGGGATTGAACCCAGGGCCTTGTGCTTAATAGGCAAGCACTCTTAAGGACTGAGCTGTATCCCCAGTCCCGCCCCTTTTCTGTTCTTAAACATAGCTTTTTCAAGAAACTATCAGATTCCCTACCTGTTCCATCTGTTTCCTCTGTAGCACTTAAATCCTGTTACCATTTTTTGTGTATTTGTGTAATATTTTTGTGTATTTGTGTAATATCTTAATTGCTGTCTCCATGAGGTAGGAATTACTTATTATTTCTGCTCGTTTCTTTAATATTGCATCTTGTGCATTCCTGGCATATAGTAACCATTTAATAAACCTTGAATGGATGAATAAATGTTAAGAGGATGGTATGTGCTGAGTATGAAGGAGTACAGCACCACAGTGTGTGTGTGTGTGTGGCAGGGGCAAGGTAAGGGCTCTAGTATCATAACCATTGTTTCTGGGTAGAGAACAATATGAGCCATGGTGGTACACATCTATAATCCCAGCAGCTTGGGAGGCTGAGGCCAGCTTCAGCAACTTAGTGAGATCCTATCTCAAAAAACAAACTTTTTAGGGCTGGGGATGTAGTTTAGTTGTAAGGTGCCTCTGAGTTCAATTCCCAGTATCACCATTCTCTTCTGGCTCGCCCCCCCCCCCGCCCCCCCCCCCAAAAAAAAGTGTGGGGGGAGATAACACTTGGAGATAGATCTTCTGAGCAGTGAGGTTGACTCCAAGTGGGATATAAATGAACTCAAATAGTCAAGCCCAGGGTACCCTAGGAAAGTACAGTCTGATTGATCATGGCTGTCTTTTGTAAAGGAGGGCCAGAAAGGAATGCCTGACACTGGCATTCACAGTAGCCCTCACTAGACATCCTGGAAGTAATATACAATAGCTATATGGCATTCAGATTTCCCCTGTCTGGGAGGTTCAGGCTGGGAGGGTTGAAGTTGTAATGGTGTTTACCTAGCTTTTACTGACATGTTCTTCAGCCCCCAGAGTGTGAAAGGCCGGAATGACACCTTTTACCTAACACCTGAGCCAGTGGTGGCCCCCAACAGCCCAATCTGGTATTCAGTCCAGCCTATCAGCAGAGAGCAGATGGGACAAATGCTGACCCGGATCCTGGTGATACGAGAAATTCAGGAGGCCATTGCAGTGGCCAACGCAAGCACCATGCACTGAGATGCCTCAGTCATAGTACAAGAAAACCCAGCCAGGAAAAACTGGACACACTTTCACACTAAAGAAGAGGCCTCCATTATTTTATTTTCTTTTTTTCTTTTTTTCTTGGTGTAGTTATGAAGCCTTCCGGGCTACTTCTGTTTAAAATGTAAAAGAAAACTTTGCCCTCTTTACATCTTCACAGACCTGCGGCAAACTTCTTGGTCCATGGGGGCTCTAGGTTTCCTGAGAGCCAGGTGTCCTACAAAGTTGCTGGCTGACTTTTGTTTTTTTGGTTTTTTGGTTTTTTTTGGTCTGGGCCCTGGAGAAAGGGTTTGGACTGTTGAGAGAAATGTGGCCCCTTCCCTTCCTCAAGAAAGATGGAATTAATAATGATGGATCGACCCTCCAGGGAATCTCCCCAGCTGGCTTTCCCTCTGGACTGGCAGACTTCACTAGAGGAGCCACCTCTTCATGCTCAGACATAAACTTAGCATCTTAATGGAAGAAAAATGAGGGGGAACTTCAATTATGATTTATTAAAGACAGTTTCTATTGACACCCTCCTTTATGACAAGTGACATTTTAGATGTTAAAGTAAAAACTTTACCATGCCTTTTTTTTTTTTTTTTTTTTTTTTTTTTTTTTTTTTTTTTTTGGCCTAACATTGAGGCCTTAAACCTGAGGCTCCTGTGCCTGATGGAATTCTTGTAACATACACTTGTGTATCATATAAAGATACCACTCTGTTTCTCTTATGTATTCTTACTCTAGTTGTTTATTAAGAATGACGAGCACGTCTTTTCAATATGTTAGTGAATGATGCGTCTTTATTTGGGGACGTACCTGGCGGGACAACAGAAGCTTAGCCTTTCTGGTTCTTCGAACTACCCAAGGTCCTGTGGGAGGGGGTGGAACAGGAAATAGCCCAATTCTCCGGGACGCGGGGCGGGGGGAGTGGCTGGTGTGCCCTTTGCGCAAGCGCCCGTTCCTCCCAGTCAGCTCCACCTCTAACCGCAGGGACGCTGCAGTTCCTCCCGTGCGTACTGCGCCGTGACGTTAACCGTGCGCGCGGCGCAATGACGGAATCGGCCAGCGCATATTGGCGCCGCCCAGACGACCCAGGCCTTTGCAGCGCGGTCCTCGGAGACACGCGGTAGTGTTCCGCGCCGGCAATGGCCGACTACCTGATTAGCGGGGGCACGTCCTACGTGCCAGATGACGGACTCACAGCACAGCAGCTCTTCAACTGCGGGGATGGCCTCACCTACAAGTGCGGGCCTTGGGGTTTCACCTGGGCCAGTAGAGGGGAGGCACTCTGGTCTAAGAGGCCGGATGAGGGCTTAAGTGGAGCCCTCTTCGGTGCGGGGATGGGGGACAGGATCCGGAAATTACCCACCTGTCTCAGGGATTCATTTTGACAGATTCGAAGCGGGGTTGGGTTAGGGGGAGCCATCTCGATGGTACTTAAATTTTCAGACTTGAGACTCCATTTTCTGAACACGTGGAATTGTCAGGGTTCCGGGAGCACTGGTGACAGCTCGGTGGCAGAAAAGGTCACCTGTTACCGTCCCCACGCTGTGCTGTCTTGCCTGTGACACCTGGGTTCAGTTAGTGCCACTCTTTGCTCTTATGCCTTATGGGATGATGTGTGGAGTTGGAGTCTCATGGTACCATAACTCTGAGAGCCCTACTCCCAATTCACTCCCCTCCTCTGCAGCGATTTTCTCATTCTCCCTGGGTACATCGACTTCACTGCAGACCAGGTGGTGAGTATGACCAGGGAAAGGTGGGCTAAAGGTGCTGCTGTTGCCTGGTCTCTGGGCTACCTCACTTGATTGGGTTTTGGGGGTGGATTCTATGGAATCGTCAGCATGCAGGTCAGACAGATCCATTTTTGGGGGTGTCTGATACCACTCTGTGGTATAAGAGGTACTTCACCACACCAGTGGTCCTTTGTCTTCTTAGGACCTAACCTCTGCTCTGACCAAGAAAATCACACTGAAGACCCCACTGGTTTCCTCACCCATGGACACAGTTACAGAGGCTGGGATGGCAATTGCAATGGCGGTGAGCCCTATGGAGTAATGGGAGAAGGCAGGGATACCGTCTTCCCCAGAGACATGCAGTGGTGTCTCTCTGTTTATCCTGTAGCTTACTGGCGGTATTGGTTTCATCCACCACAACTGTACACCTGAATTCCAGGCAAATGAAGTTCGGAAAGTGAAGGTCAGAAGGGCAAGGATCGTGGCCAAGAACTCCTGGGAATTGCACTGAGGTGCAGTGGGGTGGGAGTAGGAGGTTTGTTCTAATTTAGGATACTTTCTTCTCATTGTGGGGTTCAGTTACTTAGGAGAAAGGCCTGAAACCGTTTCTTATGCCATCAGAAGAGCACCAGGTGCACAGTGTTTCCAGCCCACCTGTCACTTATTAGCAGGATTGATTTGATTTGATCCTATAGCACTACCAAAAGGGTAATTTAGGCTTAGACCCCATGCCTAAACCAAGACCCTAATAAAAGTGTTTCAGAGATACAATGCTTTTTCTTACCATCCCCTCCAGAAATATGAGCAGGGATTCATCACAGACCCTGTGGTCCTCAGCCCCAAGGATCGTGTGCGGGATGTTTTTGAGGCCAAGGCTCGGCATGGCTTTTGTGGTATCCCCATCACGGATACAGGCCGGATGGGGAGCCGCTTGGTGGGTATCATCTCCTCAAGAGACATCGATTTTCTCAAAGAGGAGGAGCATGACCGATTTTTGGAAGAGGTAAGTCACTGACAGCATAGCTGAGTTCTGGTAGCCCACACTGAAGAAAGGAGGCCTGTTGCCCATATGACATTTCTCTTCTGCCTAGGAAAACTGAATACCCAGCCACATTTCTGACTGCTTCATGGGGTCCCTGCATTCTCCTTCCCCTCACCAGGGTCTCAAACTTCCAAAATGCCTTTTAGCATTCATGCTTTGCTCTTTGATATCCTGAAGGGGGTGCAGTTCTCAAGGACCATCAGCCCTTCTCTTCTGGTCCTCGTTGTTCCTGTGCAATTTTCTAGTGTAAAAGGCTACTCTGTATACAGTGTAGTCCTTCCTATTCAGTATTACTGTACTATGCTGGTGTGGGAACTATCAAGTTCTCTTGAGGCAGAATGGTTTGGGGTCAGGTATGGGAATGTGGTGGTTTTTGGATCCTGCCCCTTATAGGGCAAGGTCTGTGGAGAGGTCTGGCCTTTATCACTTCCTTCCCTCTTAGATCATGACAAAGCGAGAAGACTTGGTGGTAGCTCCCGCAGGCATCACATTGAAGGAAGCAAATGAAATTCTACAGCGCAGCAAGAAGGGTGAGTCCCAGAGGTGGGAAGGGGCATAGAACTAATGCTCAAGTACCTGATTTATGTCTTACCCTGACTTCAGGAAAATTACCCATTGTGAATGAAGACGATGAGCTGGTAGCCATCATTGCCCGGACAGACCTGAAGAAGAACCGGGATTACCCACTGGCCTCCAAAGATGCCAAGAAGCAGCTACTGTGTGGGGCAGCCATTGGCACGCATGAGGATGACAAATATAGACTGGACTTGTTAGCCCAGGCTGGTGTGGACGTAGTGGTTTTGGTAAGCTACTGCATAAGTGGGGTGGGACAGTAGAGCTACTGTCACATCAGTAATTGGGACTTCTTTCTTGTCCCAGGACTCTTCCCAGGGAAACTCTATCTTCCAGATCAATATGATCAAGTACATCAAAGAGAAATATCCCATTCTCCAAGTCATTGGAGGCAATGGTAAGGCGAGACTGGGCACTGACAATGTGGAGTGGGATGGAGAGCTGGGCTCCCATCTGGACCCTCACATGAACCTTTCCTTCTCCTTTACTGTAGTTGTCACTGCTGCTCAGGCCAAGAACCTCATTGATGCAGGTGTGGATGCCCTGCGGGTGGGCATGGGAAGTGGCTCTATCTGCATCACCCAGGAAGGTAAGGATATTCTTTGGCACAGCCCAGAGACCTTGGCATTGGGTCTCACATGCCCTGGGGTCACTCACTCTTAATGTGAACTACAAGGAGTCCTCTAATAGAGGCAACTCTAGGGCCAAACAGGCCTCTTGAATGGGTGATATGACTTGAAGCAAGACAAGTTCTTGTCATCCCTTACCTGCCACTTTCCTGCCTAGCCTGGCCTCCTTGCTCCTGCTCTGCGCCCTCTCTAAACTCTGGTCTGTTTGTTTTATTTAGCGGCTCCCAAGATCCCTCCAGACATAAAGTCCCACAGCCCCAAATGCCCTTCTACTGTCACGGGCTGCTATAGTAAGTCCGGCCTGGCCCACTGGCCGGCCCAGCTGCCCGCTGCCCACTGCCCAGCTGCTTGGTTGATTGTAGCTGTAGCTCCCGGAGTTTGTGGTGCTAATGGGTGGGCAGGGCAAATAGATATACAGACCATGGTTTGGGGGCTACTTGAGATCACAGCTCCCTTTTCATCCTGAGGTGCTTATATGAGGTGCTTATATAGCAGGCCCTGCTTTGCCCAAATCTTCTGCAGTAGTGGTTCAAGGACCAGCTTTGTAGCCTGCTCTCACATTACCACTGCCCTGATCTTGCCTCAGGTGCCCACTATTCAGAAAGTCTGGGCTTGACATGGTGCCTCTGGGTACTAACTGCACAGTGACTCCTGCCCCATCTGATACCAGCTGGGCGGGGCTTTCCCGGCTGCTAAGACTGCATGTGCCTGAGGCTGCCCTGGACCCTGCACCCATGCACGCGCACATGCAGGGGTAAGGCCGGCAGAGTTTTTTTTTTTTTTTTTTTTTTTAAACTGTTAAAAGGCAGTTGGGGCAGCAGCCATCCCAGACATCTCGTCAGCCCATTTGCAGTCCTGGTGTAGATGTAGCTAAGCTCCTGAGTGCTAATTTTGGCCCTTTGCTCGTTCCCACTAACCCCACCCACCCATCTGTTCCTCCATCTCAACAGTGTTGGCCTGTGGGCGGCCCCAAGCAACAGCTGTGTACAAGGTTTCTGAGTATGCACGGCGCTTTGGTGTTCCTGTCATTGCTGATGGAGGAATCCAGAATGTGGGCCATATTGCCAAAGCCTTGGCCCTTGGGGCGTCCACAGGTGAGGCCCAGTACCCTTAGAACTGGTAGAACCCCCCCCCCCGCCCCCCACCATGCTGTTGAGGTTTTGCCCTGACCGCTCCACATATGTCCACAGTCATGATGGGTTCCCTCCTGGCTGCCACCACTGAGGCCCCTGGTGAGTACTTCTTCTCTGATGGGATCCGGCTAAAGAAATATCGTGGTATGGGCTCTCTTGATGCCATGGACAAGCATCTCAGCAGCCAGAACCGATATTTCAGGTGGGACAGTCAAACCAATTACCCTGTCCCAACTTTTCACTGACACTTTCATCCCTGTTGTAACTTTGTCCATTTCTCTGCCTCTTCCTATAGTGAAGCTGACAAAATCAAAGTGGCCCAAGGGGTGTCAGGGGCTGTACAGGACAAAGGGTCCATCCACAAATTTGTCCCCTACTTGATTGCTGGCATCCAGCACTCCTGCCAGGACATTGGTGCCAAGAGTTTGACTCAAGTCCGGTGAGCTTGGGTAACTGGGACAAGGGACAAGGACTATATTCTAGGGTCAGCTATTACCTACATCTGATCCCTGCCCCTCTTTAGAGCCATGATGTACTCTGGGGAACTAAAGTTTGAGAAGAGAACATCCTCGGCTCAGGTGGAAGGTGGTGTCCACAGCCTCCATTCGTAAGTGATCCTATCCTTGGGTGGGAGCTTCTTCCATGTTTCATCTCTTTCCTCCTGGCCTAAATTCACAGGTGGTCTCTACCTACAGGTACGAAAAACGGCTTTTCTGAAAAGGAATCCAGCATGCCCCCTCAGTTTTTCAATAAAAGTTTGAAAAAAAAGTGATGCCTGATCTTTGAGGTTATCAGGCACATGGTGGGGGGGTCCTGTAGATACAAACAGCACCCTCATTTTGTTCCATGGATAAAAGTGTTCCATGGACCTGCAAAAGAGGTAGTTCCAGTTTAAAAACTTCCTTCTGGGGACTGGGGTTGTACCCAGTGGTAGAGCACTTGCCTCACACCATGAGGCAATGGGTTTGATTCTCAGCATCACTTGAAAATAAAAAAGTATTGTGTACATCTACAACTAAAAAAAATATTTAAAAAAAAAAATTCCTCTGGGGCTGTTCTCAAATCAGTTCTGGCTCCTAAGGATTTTGTCTCACACTGAGAAACTCTGGCTCCTGAGAGAGTTGGGGGATGTTACATTATAATCTGTAATGGGCATCCACAAGGCCTCCTGCTAGCCCAAAGCTCGGCTGCATGGGACCAATTCAAGATTTGGACATGTACTCCCTAACTTGAATCTTTAAAAGGATCTTGGGGAAACTCACAGGGATCCCCTCAAATCTGCATGTTGAGCAAGAAGATCTGAAACAAAATATACTGCCTCCTGGCCTCTCTGAAGAACCAGGGAATCAGCAATAGTTTAGATAAAATAGTGAACCTTGATTTCTCTCACCCCTCACCAAAGGCCCACTGACCCAGCAGCCCCTGGCCAGCAACACACCTGATACAGAGTGGGAGAAGCACATAAATTATTTTCCTGTCAAGCATTAAAGTGTTAAAGTGCCAAAGGAGAGGATAGTGAACACAATGGGAACATCAGCACTTTATAAAATGTGAATGCCCTCCTGGTCAGCTGATCACTTCCTGGTGGTTCATTCTTTGTCTTGGCCCATATATGTGAGTGAAGTCTCTCCAGGTGGGGGGATGAGAACAGCTCCTGCCACTCGGCCTTCATGACACAGGAAGTTGAATGTGGCACAGGCACCCGGCTGCAAAGATAAGTCATTAGTTTCCTTGGGGTTAGGTCTGAGCTCCCACAGCACTTCCCCGTCTTGGACTTACCGTGTCTTGCACTTCGACAGCAATGCCCCTCCGCCTTATGGCTTGCAGAACCTTAGAGTGTAGCCGTTCAGTCCTGTTTCCAGTGCCCACCACAACAATCTCTAGGGAAGTGAGAGATAGCTAGTCTACAACCAGGTCTGTTGAGAGGGTCAGGTAGCCTTTCGGGGCTCAGCGCCTCAAGTCTTTCCTTCCCCCATACCTATTCTGGGCTCCAGCATCCAGAAGAGGGAGAAGCTTTCTTCCGTGATGTCCTGGTAGGATCCCACCTGTACCGGTGGGAGCCAATTTAATATGACAATAAAATATACCCAAGCTACCTTATAGCCGCCCCCGCTCCAAGTTCTAACTACGGGGTAACTAGAAAAGTCAGATCTGCCAGAAGCAGGGAGGAGGACTGTGATTTGGCCTGTTTGCCCACTGCGGGGAAGGGCTCACGTTCCATTGTACCACCGAGTGCGGGAGCAGCGCGCAAGGACCAAGCACTCGATTTCCGTTGATAGTGAAGCCTCGGCTGTTGTAGCTGTCGATGTACATGGCGTGTGGGAACTCGCGCTGCAGCAGAGAAATGTGAGTCCGCTGATACAATTCATCATCCGCTGGCGACAATCGGTACCCACGCCGTGGACCCCTGTGGAGGGGGTAAGGTCAGGGACGCGTGCCGATCTTGGGGTGGGGAGCAGAAGTTGGGGCCAAAGAGGGCAGGATGGTCAGGGGCGCAGGATCCGGGCTTACCACTGCCGCACAGTTTGTAGGAAGCGCGGCACCGGTCGCGTTCTGCAGAGGAAGCGAAGCGGTAAAGCCATGGCCATGGCTTCTCTGAGCGTAGCCGAGTCCCCCGCAGGTATAGTAAGAAGGTAGCGGAATCTGGCCCAGCGTAGCTGCAGCGCCCCTTGCGTCCCGGAGGGGACTGTGCAGCTGAGTCGGGCCAGCGGGCAGTGTTAGCTGTCTGAGGAACGCGCGTCCGCTGGCGCCTCTAGGGTGACAGCACCTGCCGCCCGCCCCTCCCTGATCTCCACCCACCGTCCCAAGGGAGTGGGGACACCTGATACCGTCGCCGCCTTCAGGACGCCTCCTGGGCTGCAGCCTAGGCCTAGCCCCGGGCTCTCAGCCATTATGCAGGGCTCCGGGGACCAGGGGCGGAGCGACCACGCACCTGGTCCTATCCTGCACACCTGGCCGGGGTGTGGATCCGGCCTCCAAGCACCTAATCCCAGGCTCTTGGGAGTCGGGCTTCGTGGGCGGGACGGCAGGCTAAGGTTTCCCTACCAAGTCTCGGAATCACGGCCCTCCCCAACCGTCATTCGCGCGACCGTTGGCTGCACTGCCGCGCGCAGCAGAAGGCGTGGCCGCGCGTGGATTGGCTTCTCGGGAGCGCGAGGGGGCGTGGCCAGGTGATTTCGCCTTAAAATGGCTTCAGGCTTGAGGACAGCCCGAGCCAGCGGAAGGGCACGCCACGGTATGGCTGGTGTAGCTGTTCAGGTGGGACTAACCGGGCCGAACCGGATCAGACGTGAACTACACAGCACCTGGAGCATCATCCCGTCCTCGTTCACTCTGCTCGCGCGTCCCGGGTCTCCCCGCCCCCTGTCCTCAGCCAAGTAAAGGGCCTACTGGCGCAAGACTCGCGGGCGCCCGCGCGGGGTTCGGACATCTCTGCGCTTTGGCTCTGTTCTGGCCTCAGCGGCACATTGTTGCGTTTGCTACCCGCGGGATCGGGTGGGCAGGAGGCTAGGCCCAGTCGGGTCTGGAGTTGGGTTTGCCAGGGTCGATCTCAACGGCCTTCCAGTGGTCCTATGGCTACTGTGTGGGCCCATTCGGCTCCTGGCTGTCTGGGCGCTGGCAGCGACACAGGACAAAGCCCCTACCCCCCACCCCCCACCCCCGAGCGAGGAGATGTCCCCGAAGTGGGCGCGCGCGCGTTGATTTCCTCTCCGGCCCCACGGGTGCGCGTTCCTCTTGGCAGATTCCGAAGCCCGCCCCACCACCATCACCGCACCAGTGGCTCCAGCTGCGTGGGACCGACAGGGCTAATCCTGTCTTGCGGATCTAATCCGGATCGGGACCCGGTCCCAGGGGAGGCTCCTATCTTCCCTCCTATTGTTCTAGGGTCCAGGTGAGCGCCTCGTTCTCACTAGACTCTATTGCACCACTACTCCTGGGACTGGGGATGGGCGGGTTCTGATCTGATCCCAGGGCGAGTGACCTGGGGACAGGAGCCCCCCTCCAACGGCTGGACAGCGGGCAACGGAATCCCAAAAGCAGCTGTTGTCTCCAGAGCATTCCAGCTGCGCTTGGATTTCGTTCCCTGCTCTTCTGCCTGAGCAGCGGCCCTAGCCCAGATGGGGTGGCCCCTAACGCCCAGGCACACTGTACTGGGCCACTCTGGTCTCTGTCCCTCTCTCAGGTGCGCCCTCAGGCTGCAGATGGCAAGCGTAGACATCGAAGAGTTGGGGCTGATAGCCATCTCTGGAACTCCATGGGAGCTTTGGCGAGGGAGGCCCTGGGTAGGTCCGACGGGTAGGGCTGCAATGGCGGTGAGTCCCACAGGGCCACCCCAGCCCACAACTTGCTAAAGATAGCCCTTCACTTCCTGGGGAAAAACCACCCCAACCGTCTTCTTGGACTGAAAGTAGCTGAAGTCCCCAACATGTCGGTGGGCCCCTAACCCTGCTAGCAGCAGCTGTCTCCAGGTCTTGCGCCTATGGCCATGAAAGTGCTTTGGAATGACACGATCACTCCCGTTGAGTGGGCACCCAAGAAGCCATCGGGAATGTCGTGTCCGCCCAGTGCTCTTTCGGAGCCTTCAACAGGGCCTCACAGCTCCCACCCAGAAAGGGACCTTGCTAAGCTTTCCCTGTCCTTAGATTTCCCTCTTTGCCCAAGTTCTGGGCATTCCTACTGCTCCAGAACAGAGATCATGAGTTGGGTTCAATCTCTATTAGAAAGGTAGCAGGGGCTTAAGTTACATTAAAATGAAAACATTTAGAACCCTCTAGGTATACAGAAAAAAAAGAGTTTTCCTGCTGGTAGAAGAGCAGGATGCTCCTATGTTTAGCTGAGTCTTCTCATGGTCGCATTGTTTATTTGGCCCATACTTCTTGAAGTATTAAAGGTTCCCTAGTAAATTACACCAGGTTAAAGGAGAAACATTAAAAACTGGTAATTCTGGAACCATGATGGTTCTAATTCTTCAGGTGACAAGAGAAGGAAACGGGCAATTCTATCGGGTTGGGCATTTATTGGGAATAAAGACTACTTGAATCTCAAGAGAAGGCTTGCCAATAACCTGAAACCACAGCACACAGTTCTTTTAAAAATAAGGTTTTTTAAAAGTAGGTCATGAAAGCGTTTAATGTTACAGCCATATTCCAATGACAACTCGTTCTGACGTTTTCATCACGCTTTAAATGGGGGAAATGAAACATCACACGAACACAAACACGTGAGACTGATGACAAGGTGTCTTCTCTGTGCCCCCACCCCCTCGCAAGAATTTTTTCCTGATTGCTAATGCGGGGCGACGATAAAAGAACCCTTGGCGCGGAGGGGACCCGGGTCCAGAAGTGCAGGAGGGCCACACTGAGGGAATGCCGGGCAGGTCAAACGTGTCTGACTAGGCTCACTCGCGCCCACCTGTCCATTTAAGCGGACCAGCTAGAACCTCCCATTACCGTTCGGCCCTACCGGAAGTTCCACCTCCGAATATTTCACTTCCGGTTTCGGTCGCTCCTTCCGGTCGCAATGGCGACTGGGCGTCTTGGGGTTAGGGATATGCTGGGGGCCCTTAATGCCGCCTTAGGACCTGGAGGTCCTGTGTGGTTCAAGGAGACCCATGCCCGGCACCTGCGTATCCGAGATTTCTTGGCACCGCGACGCGCCCTACGGGCGCGCTTCGGGGACGAGCAGGTATGCGTGAGTCCGGCGGGAATGTGAGTCACAAGGGTTTCAGGGAAGTTGCGATCCGCTCACACGCCTGTCTGCCTGCAGGTGCCGGAGCATGTGTTGCATGCGGTCGCTTGCCTGCAGGGTCCTGGTGTGGCTCCAGTGCTGTGCTGCGCGCCGACACCCGCGGGTTTGTCGCTGCAGTTGCAGCGACCTGTAGTCTTCGAGCGTGTCCTTGGCTCAGTGGCCTCCTATGCCACGCCTACCAGACCTGCCTCGCCAGGACCGCGAATCGTCCTGCACTGCCCAGCACTGCGCTGCAGCCCTGGCACACTCAGCCTGAGCCAGCTGCGTGCAGTACTTGTGGCGGATCACCTGGCGCGAGCTCTGCGCGCTCAAGGGTGAGCGCGGACTTGAAGCCAGAATGGAGAAAGGCGGGAATCTTTGGGTACAGCCTCAGGGTGGTAAGCCTTGGCGATCTGGGACTCGGTGCCCAGGCTAAGGTGGCCACCCTCGCTTTGCAGGATGTGTGTGCACCTAGTGCCTGCCGTGCAGGACCCACACATGTCAACCTTCCTGCAGAAACTGAGGGTGGACTGGCCTACTGCCTCGGAAAGAGCGTCGATTGAAACCCTGAAGAGCCGCGTGCATGCAGGGTTTACCTCTGTGCATGATGGGGAGAAGTTGCCCCCTGGCGTCCTGGGAAGACTGTGCCTGAAGGATCTGGTGGAAGAACAGAGCCACAGGGCTGGTTATGACCCCACTGTGGACAACTGTCTTGGTAGGACCTGGAGCCTAGCAGAACCTGAAAGGAGGAAATACCTCTCAGTCTCATCACTTGTCTGTTGTTTTCTTTGCAGTGACTGAGGACCTGCTCTCTCTGCTGGCTGAGCTGCAGAAAGCTGTGCAGCATTGGCCTGAGGACAGCAACCCAAGCCTGGTTAGTAACTTCCAGTTCCATAAGCCTCCGGCAAACCAAATAACCTACATTTCTGCAGTATCTGTCCTTTTCCTTTATAAGACAGTGGCCCCAGATGCTGGTGAAGACAGCTGCATGGTTGTACATGTGGTGAGCTGTGAGGAGGAGTTCCAACAACAAAAGTTGGACCTGCTTTGGTGGAAGTTGGATGACCAGGCTCCACCCAGACAGGTAGGTTAATGATAATAGGCTCCCTCAAACTGAGAGAGGCTCATTAACTGGTGGGTCCAGAAATTGAGACTTGAGCTTGGGAGAGATTAAATGAGAAGGCATGTGCAACAGTTGCAGAAACCCTGGAGAAAGTGGAGTCTGAAGACACATCCCAAGAATACTGAATAATAAGATAAAGAAACTGTACCATGCCCTGAGGGGCTGGGCTTAAAAGGGAGGCACTGTGCCTGGTGAATACAGGAGGGAGGGTAGAGGGACCAGATTTGGGTTTCTTTATGGACTTTTGGCTGGAGTGCAGTGCCAGTTGGGCTGAGCCCCTGCTGTCTTCCACAGAAGCACTTGGTCTGTGGCCCAGTAAAAGTAGCTGGTGTACCTAGCACTCTGATGACTGCCTCTGAATACTATGAGTAAGTGAGGCCAACCTGAGGCAGGGTGGTTGAGATCGGGAGGTAGAGATTTTTACTGGGACCCTACCTACTGGTTCTCTTCTTTTCAATATGCAGGTCCCGGCATACACAGGTGTGCAAGGCCTCAGCTCTGAAACATGGTGGCAATCTGGCACAAGGTGCTCCTGGGAAACACTGGCTGTGCCATAGAGTAAGGCCAGGTTATTTGTATCCCTGTCCCTTGTTTGCAGAGACTGAAATACTAACTTATACTCCCCAGACCCAGACTGGACAGAGATCTTTGGGGTTCTTTCCGTGGCCACCATCAAGTTTGAGATGCTAAGCACAGCTCCACAGAGTCAGGTGAGTCTGGATACCTCACAGGACTAAGGCGGGAGACAGGGTATTATGTCTGCTCTGTCTCTCAAACTGTGTCCTCATTCCCCAGCTCCTCCTGGCCCTGGCTGACAGCAGCATCTCCACAAAGGGCACAAGGAGTGGCATCTTTGTCATGTATAATTGTGCCCGTCTTGCCACGCTCTTCGAGGGTTATAAATGCAGTATGGAACAAGGTCTGTACCCCACTTTCCCACCTGTGAGCAGTCTGGACTTCTCGCTGCTACAAGATGAGGTGAGTGCCCTTCTTGGGTATCTTACACAAGTAGGAACATTGGACTTTCCCTTCTAGCACCCTTGTGCCCCACAGGGGGAGTGGTTGCTGCTCTTCAACAGTGTCCTTCCCTTCCCGGATGTGTTGAGTCAGACTGCGGTCCTGACCTGTATAGCCCCAGGGCTCCATGTCACTGCTCGCACAGAGATGGTGAGGCACAGAAAACCAGAACAGACATGTCATACTCTATTCTTTATTCTGGGATGGGACACAAAAGACACGGGCCAGTAACTATCTCTGTCTCTAGGTATGCAAGTTCCTGGTACAGCTCAGTATGGATTTCAGCTCATACTATAACCGGGTACATGTCCTAGGGGTGAGTACACAGCAAAAGTGGGTACAAGGGAAGTGTAGAGGGGTTCAGGTTAAAGACAAGGGAAGCAAAAAATGAGACCAGCAGGTTCCTTCTTTTCCAGGAACCTCGGCCACACCTCTTTGGTCAGATGTTTGCCCGCCTGCAGCTTCTGAAAGCTGTGCGTGAGGTGCTCCACGCTGGCCTGGCTATGCTGGGCATCCCTCCGTTGAGCCACATCTAAAGCCACAGAGGGCCAAGTATCTGGGAATGTTTGTAAAATTATCAACTGGAAGAAACTTAAAACCCCACAGACTTTAGGAGCTTGAAGCCAAAATAAATTGCTTGTTACAAAGTTATGTCTGCTATGGGGAGTGGGGCATATTCTTGGTCTACCTAGGCAGTACTCTACTCACCTCCAGCTTCTGCTCTGGAGTCAGGAACCTACAGCCTCCATCTCCACCCCTCATCCCCTCCACAAGGCACACTGGGCATGGGCACAGACAGTTGATTCCTGCTCTACTATCTGTGAACAGAACCCTTACCCAGCACACCAGCCATCATGGGACACCTCAGTCATACCAGTTGTAAACCTCAAGCCCCTGACCCCCAAGAGCACAGCGATGGCCAAACTCAGGGCTCACGGGCCAGCAATCCATGTCAGCCACATCTGGCACGTGGTACACAGTGCTGTTCATGAAAGTGGGCTCACCATGCCCCAGACGCCAGAAAGTTAGCCGTTGGTCAATAGAGGCTGAGACCATGAGGCTTGTGCTTAGGATCTTGAGGCCTGTCACATGGGCAGCATGTGCACAAGGAACAGAGTATTCTTCAAGCACATGCAACTGGGGCACCAGCTCAGCCTCCCCCACAGCATCTTCCAGCTCTGGCATCTCCACAGCAAGCTTGAAGAGGTGCAGGGAGCCATCCTCACTGCCACTGGCCACAAGATGGTGGCCCTCATGTGTTGGTAAGGTGTGCAGACTGTTGACACCACAGCTATGGGCCTGGAGGGTTAGGCAGGGAGTGCCCAGCTCTGAAAGAAGAGGTTGGTTTTTAGGGCCCTGCCTGCCTCATGTGTGAGGGCAAAGTGAGAGCTGGGAAGGACAGTCATGGCTATACACTAACTACTCACGGTAGGGAAACCCAGGGTGCACTGGAGGCTCCAAGATGGTGGAACCACGGTCCAGCACGGTGGTGAGATCCCAGAAGGCTATGCTGCCATCAGTAGCTGCACTGCAGAGAAGCAGCCTCCTGGGAATCAGGAAAGGGCAGCCAGGTCAGTGAGGAATGGAGAGAAGCAGGAACCACCCCCCCGCCCCAACACACCTAACCCATGCAGGACTGTCATTCAGCCCCTTACCGCCGCTGGTTGGGTGCCTCATGGGTAAAGGAGTGGACTTTGAGGACACACCGCTTATGGTGAAAAGTTTCAGCAAGGAGCTGTAAAATTCGCCCAGAGTCCTGCAAGAGAAAGAGCCTGGGGGCCAGGAGGTGCCCAGCTCAGAAGCCATGCCAGACAACCTTACACCCTATCTCCCCACCTACTGGCCTCATGCTCTCACCTAACTGCCCCATCGCTACAGGCTGCAGCCACAATGGGGCCAAGGCCAGCCCGGTCAAGTTCACAAACAGCAAGGGACATGTACCTACAGTAGAGAAAATACAGTGTCAGGTGGAGTCTGAAAGCCTGGGAACACTACCCAGGGCTTGCCCTGCATGTTTCCACCCCATTCCCCTGTGCATATTACCGGGTCTCAGGATCCACCTTGACCATCCGATGCCGATTGCGCTGCCGATCCCAGTATTCATCCAACCGGTGAGATGAAAGGTGCATAACGTGGCAGGCAAGGCGGCTTGGGGTGCTGGGGTCAGGAGTGACCATGATGCTGAAGCAGTGCATCTCGGCTCGGCCCCCTGCTGACACTACATGAGCTGTCAGACCTGGCCGAGGATCCTGAGGGCCACCTGGGGTGCCAATGCCCCACACAGCAACCGCACGCACAGAGGAGATATGGTTACATATAGCTGTGAGTGCATGGGCTGAACCTGTGGCTGTGGGGAGTGCCAGGACACAGACAGTAGTGTCCTCACTGCACGTAATCACAATATCTGTCAGGCCAGGGCCCTCATTACCAGGCTCTAGGTAGTCAGGCTGCTCAAAGCTAGGCACCTCATATTCAGGCCCCAGAGTGATGGTGCCCACACGCTTCACACAAGTGATCTCACGGCCATGCAGACCTTCCCGAAGAATCACATGTGGGCGGGTGCAGCCACCCAGAGCCCGGTATAGCATGACATCTCCGTCCTTGAGGTAGGCAAAGGCCATGGCTGCTTCAGTATCTGAGAAGGCCCAGGAGCGGTGCCCTCCACCACAGTTGATGATATGCAGCTTCTCGTGTGACCGGGGACTCCACACCACAAATTCATTGGCATGGAAACCCAGGATGACCATACTCCCATCAGGCACCATGCGAAGCCCAGCCACCCAGTTCATGCCTCGACAGGACTTCTGGCGCAAGACTGGCTGAAGCTGGCCACCTTGCACAAAGAGCTGGTAGTAGGTGCCATCGCGCCCTGTGGTGTACACATAGCCACCATGGCAGGTGACCGAGGTCACACCCTGCTTCCCATGCAGAGAATGGAGGGTAGACACAGGGCCCCACCCAGCCACAGCATTCCCACTACCACTCCCTCCCATGGGTGCCTCAGCAATAGCCTTTCCTCCAACCCCAGAGTCCTTAAGCAGACCTGGTCTGGACGGGAATAGTAGTACAGAGCCGCGGCGGTCACCACATACCAAGAAGTCACCTGGGGGCAGGAAGGCACTGCATGTGTGCCATCTCTGCTTGCTTGGGGGCAGCAGATACTGGCAACGCTCCTTGACAAAAATGGCCTTGCCAGAGGGTGCGGCTGAAATTTCCAAGCAAGTCACAACTCCGCCAGGGCCTGATGCCAGCAATAGGAGTTCCTCATAGCCACGCAGGGCCCAGCTCAGGCTGTGCACCTTCCCATGGAACAGGACTTGATCCACAGCAGCAGTTGGAGTGTTGATGGGGACAACCTTGACACAACCCTCACCATTGGCCATGGCACACAGTCCGAAGCCCTCAGGACCAGGAGCTGCCTCCAGCAGGCAGTAAGACTGGAAGTGCTTGTCTTCTAGAAGCTGCTCCCAGCACTTAACCTCAAGGTCATAGAGGTAGAGGGCCCCTGTATCAGTCACTGCCAGTAGTCGCCAAGATCCAGCCAGTGTCACGGCCTTGAGGGTACCAGGCCGGCTAGGGGACTTGAAGCAGAGAGCTGAGACCCCCAAGCCTGGGTAGCCACGCCCTACCAGATGCCATAGCCGAATGCCTGAGTCATCACCCCCAGTGATCACCCATGCCTGCCTTTCATGAGCAGCGATGGCCCGGATTCCACGGCCCTGGTGGCCTCTAAAGGCTTGGAGGATCTCACCTTCGTGGCTCCACACCAAGCAGACACAGTCCTCTCCTGCACTGATAAGGTAATTCTCTAAGAGTTTGACCTGCCACACACGGGCACTGTGCCCAAAGCAGTGACCAATATTCTGCACCCGACCCCCAGGCACCCGAAGGTCACCCACCTTCCAGATACGGACACTTCGGTCTTCTGAAGCTGTTGCCAGCAAGCCCTTGCTTTCCAGGTATGACATGCTGAAGATAACACCTACATGGCCGCTGACCCGTCGGTCAGGTGCCACCGGCTTGTTGTCTACTAAAGCAGCTGCTGGGTACCAGACTAGGAGCTGATTGGAAACAGCACCTGCCACAATGGTCAGCTCCTTCCAGGTGTCTCCAATTAAGCAGGCTGAGGAAAGGGTACACCTATCTGTGCAGGGTACGTCCTGCAGCATGCATCCTATCACAGGGTCATACAGCACCACTGAGTTGTGGCCCAGTGCCAAGGCGACGTTGCCCTCAAGCCAGCGTACATCCCAGATCCAGTCAGACATATTCCATAGGCCAGAGCGCCAGAGCTCCCGGAAGCGGCTCTGGCCCCAGCTAATTTTCACGATTCGGAGACCCTTGCTCCCAAACACAGCTACCATGGCCTCCGAGTCATCTCCATTGGGCTCTGGCCGCACTCGGAAACCATGGATAAGATAGTGGCCAAGTAGGTTCTGCACTCGCTTCATCATTCGCAGATGCCCGCCCAAGTCCAAGCTGTACACCAGGACATCAGGTCCCTCACCTAGACAGAGGTAAAGAGTCATATCAGAATCACTCACCAAACTCTGATGACTCATGGAGAGGAGATGGGGATAGGGAAACTTTTCAGCATACAGCCTATGAATGAATTAAGTCACAAAATCCTCCAGCTTGAACCTTGGAAAACCCTTCATCTCATCTTTAGCTGGTCTTCCACTGCAACTTTCTGCTCTTCTTATTAATCACCACTGACATTCAGTTCATCATGAACTCCTAAAACTCACAGTTCCCCTCCCTCTCACATTCAGATGGGAACTCCCTCCCTCACCTTTAGTTCCTGACTTCTCAGTTTCTCTACTTCTACATTTATTCTTCCTGATCCTCCCTTCACCAGGAGCAAGGCTGTGCCCAGTAAGGCAACCTTTCTCACCTTGAGGCCACAGCAACTTCCCTCCTGATTTCCAAGAACCTATTCCCTGGGTCATAGAATATATGAGTGTATTCAATATCAATGAAGGGAAGTAGCAGAGGCAGCCCACACAATTTGTATGTGTGTATGTATGTGTGTGTGTGATACTGGAGATTGAAACCAGAGCCTTACACATGTTAGGCAAATATTCTACGGAGCTACATCCCCAGTCCTATTTTTATTTATTCATTTATTTATTTTGAGACAGGGTCTTGCTAAGTTACCCAGGCTAGCCTCAAACTTGCAATCCTCCTGCCTCAGCCTCCCAAGTTACTGGGATTACAAGTGTGTGCTACCACACCAGGCGGCAGCAGCTCATACTCTGGTGACAAAAGTGTGGGCTTGAGTCCTAGCCCTACCACTGCTCAGTAGTGAAAGACCCCTCTGTGTATGGAGGCCTACACTTAGAGAGTTCTGGCACAGAAGCAACATAAAGAGCCCTTAGAAGGCACAGATGTATAGTCATCAGAGCCTACATGGGATTTGGGACATATCAGAAACAAAAGAGAAAGTAATTTCTTCTAGCTTCTGTGCAATGTGTTCAATTTGTTTCCCTTCTCCTTCCCTTTTTTTGTGATACTGGGGATTATTGAACCCAGGGGTGCTTTCTCTTCTTATAAGAGCAATAATACCCTGTCTCAAAATTTTGGAAAAAGGGTTATGAATTTTTCTCAGTGGTATGGCAGTTGTCTAGTGTGTGGGAGGCCCAGGGTTCAATCCCTAGTACTGCAAAAATAAATAATCCCTAGTATTGCATAAATAAATAAATAAATAAATAAGGAACTAGGGGTGTAGCTCAGTGGTAGAGCATGTGCTTAGACATGCAAAAGGCCCTGGGTTCAACCCCTGCATTTTATATATTTGAGATATACACACATAAATATACACACATATGTACACATACACATATATGGGTGTATGTACACGTTCATACACAGACACACACACACACACACACATCTTAATCCAGTGATTCTCAGCAAGAGGCAATTTCCTCCCAGGAGACATTTGGCAATGTCTAAAGACATTTTTGGTTGCCATAATTAGGGGGTCGTGCTACTGGCAACTAGGACCAGGGATGCTGCTAAACATGCTACAATACACAGACAGTCCCTCACTTAAAGAATGATCTGATCTCAAATATCAATAGTGGCAAGACTAAGAAACCTTGTTCAATCTTATAGGACTAGATGAAAGTCATGGGAGGCCAACATGAAGGCACAACATTTAGGGTGAGGATTCAAAAATAAAGAACTGTCAGCTACAGGAAGCAGGGAAAATGGGGTTGCAGCTTTCTTGGCAGAGGAAACAACAGGTTGATGGCTCTGAATTGCACAAGAGCTTTAGGTAATGTGGCAGGAAATGAAGGGCTCAAGAAAGGGCTAGAAAGAATGCAACTGAGGGGTCATGAAACATGAGGATAGAATCCAGGGATTTGTGCATACTAGGCAAACACTCTGTCACTGAGCTACACTCCAAGACCTACTCCTGGTCTTTAAAATGAAAGAACCAATCAATTACATTTTCCCTTTAAAACTTTTGGGCTGGAGATGTGGCTCAGTGGTAAAGTCCTTGCCTAGCATGCACGAGGCCCTGGAGGTAATTCCCAGTACCAAAAGCCAAAAAAACCTATGCTATCCATCCCACCACATGCACATTCATATACTTGACTCTTTTAGGGCTGGTAGTAGTGTACTTAAGGCCTGATGGCCAGTGCCTTGCCTAGGAACCCTTATAAAGCTCACAGTACCATCATCAGTCACTAATGGCTTCACGTCAAGCCTAGGACTGAGATCTCAGGTCTTAAGCCTTTGTAAATACATACTGAAGCATGTGCACCAGTCCTCAGATACCCCAACCATCTCGATAGGGGCCTCAGCTCTGGTCTCTCTGGGCAATGCCCTACTCAAAGGTCTCACGCGCAATATTTCGCGACACCACCCTCTTCAGAGGACCTTCATCGCCCACCTATCTTTTGGGGAAGAGCCTCACCGCCCATGAGAGGCCATATCCCTGCCACGCCCCCCACCCCCCACGCCAAATTCTTCACCTCTGGGCTTACCCGGGCGTCCTCAGGAGAGGCCAAATATCCGCCCAGCTCTTCGGGACACGCACCCCACTCCCCCAGCTTCGAACGACTGCGTTCTCCACTCCTTCCCGCGTCTCTTCCCACCCTTTCCACGTTGGGTCCAACGTGGGGCTGTAACAGCCGCATCAACTTTCTGTCTCTCCGGCCCAGCTCTCCTTGGTTGTCCCTAGTTACGCCATCTCCTGGTCTCAGTTCCCATCTTCCAGCCCGCCTCATCCGGCCACCAGTCCTCCTCGAGGCATCCCTTTGTCCCTACGGCCCCGCCCAAGTGGGCGCTCAGTTTTTTAGCCTACTAGCGCGCCTCAAACCAAGCCTCACCCGCCAATAGCCGGTCCCCAACACACTCCAATCCGGTGACCGGGAGGAGTATGAGCTCGGAGGTTGCCCGCGGCCAAACGTAGTCACCGAGGGCGTCCATGTCCGCCTTCTGGCAGCCTCCGCTGTCACCGCCAAGAAGGGAGCTGCACTCTCGCGAGAACGAGCCCTCCCTGCGCGCCTCGTTGCGGATCAACTGAGCCCTTAGCTACAGGTAGCAGAGGCCAGGGCCGCCCAGCTGCGGACATCCAATGAAGACCCTTTGCCGCACACAATCCAGCTGATGATTGGTGAGTCCCGCAGAGGACCCTCGCCCCGCCCCCTCACATGACGTTTGCCGGGTAGCTGGTGGCGTCTCCCCCAACCCCCCACGCCAACTTGGAGCTTGTTGGCCAGGCAACTTGAAGCCCTGCGGTTTTATTTGACGGAGCAGCATGGGAGCTGTACACAATAAATAACATGAATATAGTTTTTGCGCCGTAATCGCAGCTGGAGGCAGGAATGGGACAAGACATCAGCCAGAACTGTAGTCTGCCGCAGGACATGGGGACCAGCGGGGCACCGGAGACCTTTGGGCCGCGTGCGACTCGCGCCTGAGAGCTGGGACTGACCCTCCCGTCAGAGTTCCACGCGTGCACCGTCAGAGTTCCACGCGTGCATCACTATAGGCCCGGTCCAGGGCCCATTCGGGCTGCGAGTCGGCGCCACCTTCACGGGCCAGGCGCGCCATCTCCTGCTGGAACAGGGCTTGCCGCGCCCGGCTGGGGTCCACGTTGATCCAGTTGTTGGCTATCCATTTGGTGCCGCGTGTGACCAAGCAGCCTCCGTGCAGGGAGTAATCGTCCACGTCGCCCACCCAACCTAGGACAGGAGCGTGGAATGAGAAAGGACAAACTGGGAGGGACCCTAGGCTGAGCTGACCTGAGCTAAAGACTAGTAGCATGGCAAAGGTAGGGCCAGTTGTGCATACCTTGGCCCTTACCCCACTAATATACGGTCAACTGGTCAAACTGGCCAACTGGTCAACAGGTCAACTGGTCAAACTGGCCCTCTGAAACCAGTTTTCTTGCTGCTGAGCCTTGTTCACAGCTCTTCCCAGCCTGGTTTGGTAAGAGACATATATCTCCAGCTCCAGAGTGAAGGCATCAGGGAATGACAGGGGTTGAGATAACCCAAGAGGTTGCAGAGATGCTGGAGAGGCCTACTGAAACTAGAGGATGGTCTTTGGAAGAAATCAGACAAAGCCAAAGGTGGCAGACAGGAGCAGGGTAAGGGGAATCTTCCCTCAAAGAATCCCCTGACCTGGTCACAGGCCCTCACCTTGCCCATCAGGCAGGTAGTTGTACCAGAAGACTGCTGTACCCTGCCGGGGTTTGACACGCAGGTTCCCCTTGTCACAGTGCCTCCGAGTATCACGGAGGTCAACGTCATCCTGAATCAGACTCTGTGGGCAGTAAGGTGATGGAGTTTTCAGGTTGCCCCCCATTGTATGGCCAGGCAGCCAAAGGTGGTTAGAGGAAAAACAACCAGATGTGCCCAGGAGACCACTTGGGCCTTCATCCCAGGCCTGGTGGGGTGTGTACTACACTTGCCCAAGGCCCTGCCAGCCCACAAGAATAGCCCAGTTGACCCTTACCATTTCATCGTAGGTTCTGTTGTCTGCTACAGGGAAGACAGTCTCGCCCCCACCGGTGACGTTGTTCAAATAAAACAGCACTGTCATGTAGCTGTAAGGCAGGGGGGCTTCTGAGCGGGTCCCTAACTGCAGACATTCCCAAAGGTTTACTTGTGGGCAGAAGCTGCCCAAGTTACGAGGGGTCAGAGGGACAGGCTAGGATGGATGACAACAGGGTAGTCCAGTGGCAAAATATCTGTAGCCCCTCCTTCTTCCCACAAACCCAGTCTCTTATTGTGTGTGCCAATGCTTTATTGGCCAAGATCACACATAGCTAAGTTACATGGCCACGACCAAGGGCCTGGCTGGAAAAGTTAGCTACTAGAAGCAGGAAGATCATGTAGAAGGTCTCTTTGGGGACTGGAAGGGGCTGAGCCAGAAAGCCAAATGAAAATGAGAGACTTAACTTTGTGCCTTGGCAGGGGCGGGGACACAGCAGTGGATCAAGATTGATAACTGGAGGAGTAGACTGTCCCTTGCTTCAAAGTTTTGGGAGCAAATTTTGGTGTCTCTGGATACTTTGGTCTATATTGACTCAAGTTGACAAAATGACCAGTAGCCAGCCTTTCCTGCCACTTGGTAAATAACTTAGGGAACAGATAAAGCCATCGTTGACCAGGATGGCCAAGTGCATTCCTGACCCTATGCCAAGGGGCAGGTCCATAGGGATGGGCTGTCAGTGTCATGAGGGTGCTTGGTTTTGGAACTGAAGCCAGCCCCTAGTGGGAGGTACTTGCCGACAGGAGGTCTCGAAGGGTACCGACTCGTTGGCTACCAGCTTGGTGTGGGAGCAGATGGTCTCTGGGTACACAGGCCCACTGTCCACATGGGCATGGTAGTGGCCTCCCTCACCATATCTGACAACTTGCAGTGGCTCGCTGAGTTCCACGATCTCAGGTGACAGGCGAGTGAGGCGTAGCACCCTGGTGGGCAGGAGTTATTTGGCAGGGCAGTGCCTAGGTGGTAGCCTAAAGGAGCTGGCCAAGATGAACCCAAGACCTGCCACAAGCTCTACTCCTGCCCACCACCCATGGAAGCCCCTAGAGCCATCTTTTTTCTTTTCTTTTCTTTTCTTTCTTTTTTTTTTTTTTTTGTATGGGAAATTGAACCTAGGGCATTTTACCACTGAGCTACATCCCCAGTCCTTTTTATTTTTTGAGGCAGGGTCTTGCTAAGTGGCTGAGGATCTCCCTAAGAGACTGAGGCAGGCTTTATACTTGTGATCCTCCTGCCTTGGTCTCCTGAATCACTGGGATTAGAGGTGTGTGCTACCATGCTCAGCCCCAAGAGCCATTCAAGATTGGCTCTGTAAGAGCAGGAAGGGGTTACTCTTGATGAGCATTTTCCCCTGACTGTACCCACTATTTGAGAAAGATGAGATTTTCACAAAATTGGGAGGATGGGAAAAATTAAAGCCCTCCTCTCAGGATGTTTATCTAAAACTCCTGCTGGTTCAGGGGCAGGGGTCCTATGAGCAGAGATAAGGAGTCATTTTTCTAATTAGCAGAAAACAAACACTTCTAATCCCAATTGTACACTATTTGCCCACAACTGGGGAAAATTTGCCTTCATTAATTGCCTTTCAGTGGGTCCCAGTCTTGGTCTAACAAGTGGCCAACTTAATCCCAAATTGGCTAATCAATTCCATCCTATCAGCCCCCTCCAAAGACTTAATGTGCAGGCCCTGCCCCAGGGAGCATGGCCTCTGGTGCTCACCTCTGGCGGATGGCACGCATGACATGGTGGGCACCCTCACCCTGGTAGAGCCATGTGTGGTGGCTGTTCCGCACCAGCTCACTGGACTCTGCCTTGTGGCTCCTCATGTACTTGTGGAAGTCCCGAAGGTCCATGTTAGAAAACTCCTGCAGACTCAGCACTCCTGTGTGGAGCAGGGCACCTGCCATTAGTGCCTGCCAGGTCCATGTGGGGAGACCACAGTAGCAGGCAGCACCTCCCTACCTACCCCAAAGGCAGCAGCAGCCCCTGGCCTCAAGCACTGGGGGGCCATGTGCACTTGTCCCCACCTGGACTCTTGGGTCAGATGAACCTGGTTTCTGTCACATCGGGCCCTAAGGGAAGACCCAGAGAAGTTCATTTTCTCAGTTTAAGCCTTGATTTGGCTCCCAAAAGGAAGAAGCTCAACACCTATTAGAGTGCCAGAGTGGGAAAGGAAGCTTGAGCCATATGGCTAGGACCCCAGCCAATGGGCCACCCTATGCCTTCCAGCCTGGCCACATAGAGTGTGGTGACCATGCTCCAACCTGTAGAAGGTGAAGAAAGAGAGAGTAGCAAGGTGTTGGGTCTCACCCAGGGCCTTCCACACAGTAGGGTGCAAGCAGGGCAAGTCCCCAGGAATTCCCTTATGAACTCAGGTCCCATCCTGGGTGGAACACACCTAGCCAGTCTTGCCTGCTGGGTTACCAGCCCACTTTGGCAAAGAAAGCCATGCCAATGAGAACACGCTCTGTGTTCTTGCCCAAATCAGAACACGGAGGCCCCACCTTCTTGGGGTTCTGTCTTTGCTCCATGTTATTCTGGCTGACCCAAGGGAGATAACTTCTACCCTTTGGCTTAGATTCCCATGAGGGTGGGGAACATTCAAACACTGTGAGTCTGATACCATTTCTATACAAGGGACAGTATGACAGCCCTCCAGCTACAGGCCATTCTTCCAAGATCTTCACTTTTGTTCACCAGTCACAAAGGCATTCTTCCAGGACCTATTTGACTGCTCTGTCTTCCTCAGCTGGTCCAGAACTTGGGTACAAGGTTAAGACTACACCTCAGAAACCTCTTGATTTCTGCCCCATGCTCCTGGCAGTTATCAGAATTAGTAACATTACCACTTTAGTGCTCCATTAAAACTCCAGGTGGGCAAAAGGAAGGCAGGGAGGCCTCACTGAGACCAGGGAGGCCTGAAGAGGTGGATGGAGCGGGGTGAATGGCCAAACTCAAGCTGCTCTCATTGTCTTCTTGCTCTCATTTTACTTACTCTGCCATCTACCAAGTAGGAGTCCTATTTCTTACGTCCCAGATTCTAAACTCTGCCTGATAAAGTCAAAATGATCTCCAGGAACTGCCCTTTAGACTATCATAGTCTAGGGAAAGGAGGTGGCTCACAGGGACAGAACTGTGGAGGGGTGTGAGCTCACCATCACCATCGGGATCTGCTTTGATCGCGGAGTACATCTCCTGAATATTCTCTGGAGTCATCCACCGTCCATTTCCCAGGCGAGTCTGGGCCAGTACCTAAGGTACAAGAGGGTCCCTCAGTGGGGTGACCCCAGGGGTAAAGAGCCATCAAAGCACAAAAGGACCAGTTCTTGTTGTAGAGTTAAGGGTTGTAGTAACAGGGCATGGGTGAAGACTCAGGACAGAGCCCAGGGTCCCTAGGCTGAGTGAGGGTCAGCAGAAAGGTCCAGAGATATTTGAGGAAGCCAGGGAAAGGGTCAAGAGGCCTGAGGACCATTGGCATTCCCATCCCTGCTGGAACTGTGGCCTTCAGCGGAGCACTGTTGACTGACTGGAGACAGAGTAAAGTACAGACCTTGTATCACACTCAGATACCTCAGGTAATGTAGGGGAAGGGAGAGCCCAAGACCTGGTTATAAAGAGGGAAGAAGCAACAGGAGGAGACATAACCAGTTCAGGACCACCAAGCTGAGTGGAGTGCTCTGTGTTAGCAAAAGACCTCTACCCCAACCCCGCAACACACACCCTGCCAAATTTCTCTCAGAAACCCAGGTATGAGGGGTATTTGAAGAGAGAGGCAGGCTGCTGGCCACCTCAGAGCTGCCACCTCATCTACCATGAATTCTGTGGGTTTCCAGCCATGGCAGCAAGGAATCCAGACCACAAAAGAAATACCATTCCTATAACATGGTGATAAATCCCATCACCCCCACATGGATCCTCCTGCCATCTCTGGGGTTTCCAGGGTAGCAGAGACTCTACAGAGAGGAAAGAGTGACCCTGGGCCTCGGCATGCCCAAGAAGTTCTGAGCTGGCATCTAACTATGGGACCAGGATTGAGCCAGACAAATGGCCTGGCCACCAGAAAAGTAATTCTAGGCACTCCCTCCCTGTGCCTACTCCGGCCCCAGGATCCCAACCTCTCGGAGCTGCAGGCGACCATCGTGGTTCTGGTCCAGCAGCCGGAAGAGGTCCAGCTGGCTGACCTGCATAGTACTCATTGCTTCTTCATATTCTTCAGTGGGCAGGATCTGGCTGCGCTGTAATCCCTTCATCTGTGCCAGGTGGATGATGAGCCGACACTCCTCGTCACTCAGGAAGCCAGGAATTTCTGCCATAAGAGGAGGTGGGTGAGGCCAAGGACTGAGCTGGAGCACTGTGCGCTGAGTTACCTTCCTCCCTGCAGGGTTCAGGGGGTTTTCTGTCCTCTGGTGGTCGCCGTGTTTGGATGAATTCACACACCCCTTTATATGCTCTGTATTCATGTCAAGGTGGAGCTGTCCTGCAAAGGTTGGCCAGTGTTTGGAATGTGGGGCCTCTCGTGTTAATGATGACTGTACATATTTTCTGGGGGGAGTCCTGGAAGCAGGCTATGCTAAGTTAAATATGAGCTGACACACCCTGGGGTGGAACTAAAGGCCAGAGAGTGGACCTGAAGGGCAGAGGGTTAACCTCTTCTTACTGGGAATATTTATTTATTTATTTAACCCAGGGGTGCTTTACCACCGAGCTACATCCCAGATCCTTTCATTTTTAAAAATTTTGAGACAGCATCTTGCTAAGTTGCCTAGGCTGGTCTTGAACTTGTGATCCTCCTTCCTCAGCCTCCAGAGTTGCTGGGATTACAGGTGTGAGCCACCATGCCTAATTTAAACCAGGTATATATTTTTAGCATGGAGAGATACTGGCTGGCTATTGCTTTCAAGCATTATTCAAATAAAAACAAATGAAGCCTGGACATCCAATGCTGTAGTTCAGTCCAACAGCCTTGTCCTCTGTTCACCTGTACAAGTAGGTGCTGGTCATCTGAGCAGGGCTGAGCTGCCTACTGCTGGGAAGTCAGTGGAGGGTCACTCAGCACCTACTCTGTGCATCTAAGCCCCTGAGTAAAGATCAGTCATGCCCGGGACCTGCACCTAGTGGCTGGCTGCCCACACACTTGACCACAGCTGGTCGGTGGCTTGGTGGAATTGGAATATGAGCTTTATACCTGGGAAGTCCACAACCTAGTGGTCCCAGGTACTTCCAGGTCAGAAGCCTGGGTCCTGCTTCCTTCTCCTTTTCCTAGGAGGAGAACATCCTTGGGGAACAAAAGGTTCACAAAGGAACATATTAGAGGAAGGGCCACAATGCCATCTGTAGAGTAGTCTGTCACTTCTCTCAGTCATACTCCCAGCATGAAGTTCCAGCCATCGTTCAGGGGAAGGCAAACGGTCTCTCAGACCCAGGATGGTAGTGATTTTTAATAGCAATCATAGCAGATCACATTCAGGTAGCACACACTCTGCCCAAGGAAATGTCTTAAAACACTTTGTACACATCAACTCCTTAATCCCTACAGTCGTCCTAGAAAGCCAGGCTCCATTAACTGACCTTTTCAATCCATGAGAAATCACAACACAGAAAGATCAGTGACTTGCCCAGGGCCACCCAGGCTGTTCTACCCAGAATCTATGTTTAATACCAGATCAACTTCCAGAGGAAGGTGATATGATCCCAGATGTAATAACATTAAGGACAGGACAAAGGACCCCTACCCCCAGCATGTATAACTGTCAAACCCATGAAACCCAGAAAACATGTGAGTCAGCTACTGGGAGAGAGTACTGCTGGACAATGGGTCAGACCAAATTGCTAATTATCACCTCTTGATTGCTTAACACATAACATTTAAAAAGAAAGAAAAGCAAGCCAGAAAGGAAAAGAAAACACAGGCTGAGGTTTCTTCAGTTTATTAGGTGCCAGTAATCCATAGGCCTACTGGAAATGTTGTCAGTCTCTATGTACCCCACTATGTGCTAATCAAAAGCAAACAGCCCAGTCAGCATGTTGGGGCCTAATCAGGGGGGTGCAGGTACCTGGGAGCTCTGCAAATACCTGCAGGACCTTCTCCTCTGTTGGTTCCTGGAGTACAACCCTATAAAGCCCAGGACCTCAGCTCAGTGAGGCCAGAACAGAGAAGGCAGGTAATGGAGAGAGGACTGTGGCTGCTGGTGGTGCTGTGGAATGATGGCACAGCAGGGATTCCCTGCAGCTCCATGTGATGCATGCCCATTCCCCAAGCAATGAAACTGTGCTACAACATTGTCTACACAGATGTGGCTGCCCAACTAGCTGACCACTAGCTGAACACAGCAGCTGAGGCCATCCAGCAGTCAGTCAGCTGGTTGCCCCTGCTTACCCAGGAGTACCACCCTGACACCCGCCCTTCCTTTGCTCCCTTGACAGGTAGGGTAGGGACAGGAAGAGGGGAGGATGTCCTTAGCCAGGGCCTGCTCTGGCAATTCAGCTCTTCACTAATCCTCTGAGCACCTATCACTGCTGGTCACTCACATGGGCAGGGAGGAAAATGAAGAATTATTTTTTTTTTTATAAGTGGTCTCAGCAGAAGAAAACAGGTACCCATGAGATAAAGGTGACCATCATGGGGCAGGGTACCATCAATAATGGTATGTGGGGCTGGACCCTCAGTCTGTACCTACAGCCTAAAAAAAGTTCTTCAATGTTAAGACAGGGGCAAGTGGCTAGCCACTTCAGGCTGGGGTCTGTGAGCCTCTCTGCAGTGAAGTGTGGAAGTTCCATGTGCCCACGGGATGCTGGCAAGAGACTGAGCTGAGACCCATCTGGTGACTTTTTCTCCTAAAGCCTAGAGGTCATAAGGCTAATTCCTCTTCCCCAGCCTAATCTTCCTGTGAACATTACCTCAGCTCCCCTTTGGCAGAGGGAGTCCTTCCCAGAGCCCCTAGTGACTGTCAGTAGCAGCAAGAAGGAGTCCTTTCAGAACTGGAGGATAGGGCCTCTGCATTCTGTGCCAGCACCAACCCTGGCCGGAGACTGCAGTGCCCTGGAGGTCTTTCAAGACAAAAGGGAGGGCCCTGCTTTCTCCCTTTGACATGAGAGGTGAAGGTCCAGAGAGCAGGGCCTTCCCATATCTCTCACCAGACACTAGATGGCCTAGGATCTGGAGGGGGAGGTGCAAACCTGGAAAGAAGCCTGGGTTACAGGGAGATAAGAGGGGAGGCAGAGCTGAAGGCTGAAATGTGGCACAAGTAGGAATGCAAAGCTGCAGGGCTGTTGCTAGGTGATTAGTGTCACTGCCCAGCAACCATGGAGAGTTTCAGGCTGATCTTGGGTGCCCAGTTACCAGCATAGCCACACCAATTGTTTTCCCCCACCCTGCAGGGTCATCTACCAGTGCTGCAGCCTGTGTGAGGTAATGCAAGCCAGCTGCTCACCCATCATGGCCTGCTATGGCTACTCCTGGCCAGCCATCTTGAACTGTGGACGATTCCCCGTGCGCCATGGTCTCTGCATCTCAGCTATGTCCAATGGCTCCCGCCTAAACTACCCATGTGAGTCTCTGTGTGACTTCCCTACATGTCTCCACCCCCATGTCTTTTGTGTCTAGGAGGGGATCAGGTAAACTGGACTTGGGGGAGGGGAAGAGCACCCCACACAGCAGGGAGTTTGTCTCAAAAAGAGTAAAACTGAGATGGGGAGGGGTGGACAGGAGGAATTCATGTTGATCACCCCCCTCTCCTGCCTGCCTCCTCACTCGAGTCCCTCCTCCCAGTGCCACGTGCCAGCTGCAGGGACTGTGAATTGCAGGATGCAGGCTCACCCCAGGAGGTCCTGGACACACTCTGCACCAGTGACTTTGGTAAGCCCTGAGTGGACAGCATCCTTTATACAGTGTTTACAAATGGCTTCATACTAGCACCTGGCTCAGTGCTAAGGCAAATGTTAGAGGAAATATCCAAATATGCTTGGCTAAAGCTGATAACTAAATTCCTTTACAAGCATGTGATATTGCTAAAAACAAAACGAGACAAAAATTCTGCTACAGAAGGTGGCATCCCTAGGAGACTGATTCCAAAGCCAGAGCACCAGACATGAGTTCAGTAGCCATGGGATGGGTGGGGGCATTCCTAGAAGTCCAGCTTATCACCTGGCCCCTTCGATCCCATTCAGCAGTGAAGGTCAGGCTCTTCCAATATAACAGGACATCCTCTGGTCCCTAGGACTGTGACCTGGACTCAAGACTAGAGGTGTTGAAGATGGGGACATTGCTTCCCACAGTTAGTGCCTACCCTGTGACACTGGCTGCAGTTGGATATCATATGCGTTTATAACCTCCTGCGAGGAAGGCATGCAGGGACCTATATACTAAGTGAGAGCATTCAGGGCAATCGTCTGTTGGTAATGACAGCCTATGCCTGGAGCCAGAGCCACCAAAATCTACAGTTGGCTGTGCACTGATGGCACTATTACCAGTGCCAAGAACAGAGACTAAACACACCAGAGAAAGCCTTCGACTTTTAGCCGTGGCCTTTGCACTGGTCACACTAATTGTATATGATCTCCTGGACATGAATTGAACCCTCTTTCTGCTGCCCCCGCTAAGGAGATTTGCAGACCAGAGGACAGAGAGGCCCCAGTCTCAAGCATGGTGGGTCTGCTTCCTGAGCTCTCTCCAGTCAATAAAACATGCAGGCTAGCTAGGTTCCTTGGCATGTGCTGAGCAGGCCTGGGATGACAGCCTAGATACTGCCCTGCTATTGCCCACAAGCCCTACCACCCAAAGCTGCACCTCAGAGCAGGCACACAGCCTTGGGCTATGCCTATGTTGGGCAAGATGGTGCTTGTCCAGTCTCAGACACACTCAACTGTATCCACATGAGCTCTGTTGAGTCTGCTCTGCTGAGCAGCCAGACAGTGAAACACTAGGGGTGTGCATGTGGCTCAGGGAAAGAGGCAGTCCACAGATAAAACCATATTAATATGCTTAAACACTTGAAATAATATGCACATTACAATTCTTTCCCTATTTCTGGGCCTCCAGTGTTTGTTATGGGCATAGTGATCTGACACAGCTGCCTAATTATTTTAAGCCAAAAAAGAAAATATATTTGGAAATCCTATGATAAAGCAGTCATGATTTTTGAATAAACTGTTTTGTGTACTAGTGACAATTACTCATTTACCTTAAATAGTTAAGAAAAATGAATTAAAACTCTCACTGGCTAACTGGAGGTGCTAACTGCTGCCCTTGATGAGGATGCCAAGTCAGGAGAGTGGTGGCAGAGGACACTCTGAGCAAGCGGACAGGTGCTGGCCTGGCCTGAGCATCCAGTCAACCCTTCCAAGCTACCCAATAGTTATCAGCAGGAGACACAACTCTGGCTACTGAACCCATAGAACAAATCAAGCTTCTCATATATGCAGCTTTTCTTTGTGGGTAGAGGGACAAATGACAGAGATAACAGAAATTAGTTTCTAGCAGGGCTAAACATTAAGAAGAAAATCAAATAGGTCGATGCAACATGCTGCCTGGGAACCTCTCAAGACTGGTTTAAGGACAAGAGAAGTCTCTGAGGAAGGAACATCTAAGACGCCTGATGGAGATAAAGCCACCATCTGTGGGAAGAGCCAAGTCTGAGCCTTCTAGTGAGATAATCACACATACAAAGGCCCTAAGGCAGCTTGGTGTCTCTGAGAATCTGTAAGGAATGAGGGGGAGTGGCAGGAGATGAGGTCTAAGTGGTAAGAGGGCTTTGGGGCCAAGTAAGACCCATAAAATGGGATTGCTCAGTGGTAGAGCACTTGCCTAGCATGTTCAAGGAATTGGGTTCAATTCCCAGCACTGCAAGGGAAGAAGAGAGAAATGAAAGGGGGTGATCTTGGAGACTTTTAAGAAAGGAAGAGAAAAGATCTAATCTGTTACTTAGAGATAGAACAAGGGTGAAGTAGCTATGGTGGGGAGAGAAGTAAGCCACATTTAAGAAGGCAATGTCCCCAAAGAGGTCACAATGACTCAGAAATGGATTCCCAGTGTCCCATATCTTTGAAAAATGCCTACCATCCTTGCCCAGGTATTCATTAGGAGCTCAGAGTAAAGACTTTTGTGCTCCAGATCCCACTTGCCAAGTGTCTCCAGGAACAAGGTTGGGAAACAGTAAATGTTCCCCAAGGGAGAGATGAGAGGCTGTATGGGGTATTTCCTACAGTGCTGGCTTCTTTTCTACAGAAAAATAGGCATCTTGGGATGGAACCCCAGTCCCCTTGAACCAACTCACATCTTTTTTTAATGTTTACATTTTTATTTTTTATTATTTTTGCAATATTAGGCATTGAATTCAGAGGGGCTTTACCATTGAGCTACATCTCAAGTCCTTTTCCTTTTTATTCTGAGACAGGGTCTCCAGGCTGGCCTTGAACTTGCAATCCTCCTGCCTCAGCCTCCCTGAGTAGCTAGGATTACAGGTGTGTGCCACAATCCCTGGCTCTCAACTCACATCTTAAACCACCCCCGCTCCAGACCCTGGCATCTTGAGCTTCTGAGGCTGGCATGTCACAGGTTTGGAGTCAGGAACAGCAGGGCAGAAGGGGCAGAGCCTATACTCTCTCTCACCAACCAAACTTCTCGTAATCCTTGATCTCTTTTTCATTCACCCCACCTCACTTCACCAAGAAGCATGTTCCAGGGCTTTCAGGGTGAAAACTGGGACAGCTTCCACCAACTGACTAGCAGGCAATGTGAATGTTTCAGGGAAATGAGGATTACAAACAGGAAGCCCAAGCCACAGCTGCCCAAATCTCTTAGCTATGCCCTTTGTAATTGCAAAAACAGGAGACCATCTGGTGGCCTAACTAGAACCAGTTTACCTGTTGTCAAATCTCTTCTGCTTCTTGTAATTTATTTTTGGGAACTTCAGAACTGGGTTTTTCATTCTGTGCTTTATAGGACAAGCTGCATGTTAGGAGAACTTTGGCTTCATGGCTCACTTAACTTAACATGGATTTGAATTAGATATATACAGATCCCAGGAAGGCTGATGAAAGAAAACAAAATCGCTCAGTGTGTGTCTGTTCACAGGAGTGTAGTAGTAACTTAAAAAAACAAAAAAACAAAAAACTGGGGATTGAACACCAGGTCCTCATGCATGCCAGCAAGTACTCTACCACCAAGCTAAATATCCAGTCCACAGAAGTATGGTACTAAAAAGGCAAATGCTGTTCCCTTTGCCTGGATCACCTTTCCCTGACAGCCACCTTGCTTGATCCTGTATCTCCTACAGGTCTTTGCTCAAATATTTTTCTCAAGGAGGCCCATACTGGCTACCCTATTAAGAGTTTCAACCCCAGGTAAAATTCTGCCTTACTTGTTTGCAATCACATAGCACTATCTGATGTATAGTTATTTGTTTCTTTTTGTGTTTCCATCTGAATTTCAGCTTCAGGATTTTGTTTTGTTATGGTTCCCTCCCTTCGTTGTTCCATATTGTGTTCCCTTGCATTTAAAATAGTGCCTGGGATAGGATTCAATATCATTCAATAGTAATATTGATAACAAAAGCTGTCATGTTTTAGAGTCCTTCTCACAGCAGAACTGATAGCATAACCTAATTCCCTATGAATAGGATGCACGTGACAGTCTTACAGGTCTAGCCATAATCCCCAGTCAGGGCCCTCTGCACAGGGATAACAACATGTGTTCAGGCACTCTGCCCCAGCCCTGTTCTTAAAACTCCCTATATATAAACTTCATCCCCTTGCAGCCAGGGTCTGCGCTGGATCTGTAAATATATGTCACTAAGGCCAGGTACCCAGGACTGGGCTGTACAAATGTATCTTTGTTAAGTTCCATAGGTCTGGGGACCCCCACCTTGTTGACTCTGATAATCTTTGGAAGGCTTCTGTGTGCAGGTTCTAGAGGCAGGCTGCCTGGGTTCTAATCCTAACATCACCACTGAACTACTATGTGAGCCTAGTCAAGGGACTCTGCCTCATTTTCTCACCTTCTTGCCTAAGGATATGTCTACATCTACCTCAAAGGGGGTTTGTGAGAATTAAATGAAATAATCACATGAATTCTATAATGTAATAAGAACTCAGAAAACATGAACATACAGCTGTGAATGGGGTCACCCTGAAAGGTTCTGCCTATGATGACTAAAAAGAACACTAAGAAGAATATAGAGTGCTGGCAGCAAAAACTGAGCCTCTTACTGGTGGTGTCTTAGTGGGTATACTTGGGAGGACATCAGTTTATCCACATATGAATAGTCTGTTTCTCATAAGATCACAGGGACCACTTCCAGAATGTGATTTTCCCCACAGGCCCTGAGATCTGCTGGGACTTGGTTACCAACTCCCCACCTTCCCCCAGTCTAGAAGATGACAGAACTAGTGGTGGCATGGAATGTCCAAAGACAATTTCAATGAAATGTTTGGATGCTAGCCTCAGGGTCACATTGCCTGGCCATGTGATGAAAGAATCTGCTGCAGAGAATAATGGATCTGAGAGAGGGAGTGAAAAGGCCATTCTGTTACACTGTCATGGGGAAAGAGTAGGTACTTCATTTTGTTAATCATCTACATGGATAAAGAAAGGGCTACTTTGAAGTAGCCATTTTCAAAATAGAAAGCACGTGGTCAGAATGGGCCTCGAGGTGACCCATAGCAGCCCCTGGCCCTTCCCAGGAGTATTCGGTGGACTTACCGAAGAGCAGCGGCTTGAGGCTGAGCGTTCGGATGAAGTGATCCCTGTCGGTAACCAGCTGAACCTTACGCTCGTACCCCACCTAAAGGAAAGGCACACAGCGAATAGATGAGGTGCCGGGTCAAACTGCTCAAAAAGGGGAAAGTCGACCGGTACACCCGGGCTCAACAGCGAGCAAGCTCTTGGGACCTGCATGTGTGATTCGGGGGTCAACGTTGGGGATGGGGCTGAGTTGACCATGCAGGGTCTGGAGCGCGTCGCGGGGGCGGGTTGTCCTCACCTTGATGCCCTCGAGGCGGGTGAGGGGGCCCAAGGTTGACACAGGCCGGGGGCTTTGGGTGCGGCGCTGGGATCCTGGGTCCGTGCTCTCGTCGCCGTTGCTGTAGTGAACGAAGAGCAGTAGAGCCAGCACGTTGCCTAGGTACAGGTGCACGAACACCATCAGCACCAAGAAGTAAGCGCGTGAGCATATGCCGCGGGGCTTGCACAGCGGCCGCACCGGTGCATCTTGGTCATCGCCTGGCTGGGTTGCTGCTCCAACCAGGCTGTGCTCAGGCGGAGCCCACTGTGGATTCGCAGCCTCATCAGCTACCACGGCTTCAGGACGCAGGCCTGTAGCTGCCGCTGCCGCCGCCATGGTGCCTAGGTTGCGCACGCGCGCCCAGGGGAGGGGCCGAGGGTACCAGTGCTGCGCAGTCGCTGGGACTATAGCCTCCGAGGCCGCGCGCACTGCGGTCACTAGACCATTCCCGGGGACGCTGCGCCTGCAGCCATCGCCCGCGTAGTGCTTGGCCTCTCTGCACCTAGAATCCCAGCCCACAATGGGTTTTCTCTTCCCGAGCTGGATTATCTTCAAGCTGATCTAAATACCCTCCAGGGCAGTAGCCCACCCACCAAATGTAGATCCAGACAGGAGCAGCAGCATTAAGGCAAATCCCTCTGGTAATTACTCTGTCCTTGGTTAAGACGCCCCCTTCCCTCCTCCCACCCAGAAAAGTAGGGTCTGCAATTGTCTCGCTCCCGGGAATGGAGGTTGGGGAAGGGAGTGGCACCAGGGAGGAGGCAGAGCCAGGAGTTGACTCAATACTGCGGAGGTCGATGACTGCACTCGTGACGATGTAGCAGGTCCCATAACCTTCTTGTAGGCATTCTTGGAGGTCCATTACGCGATGGGTCTTTATCTTCTAGGGAGTTCTGCAGGAATCAGGCCGATTCAGGAAGAAGCTGCCTGAGTGTGCCGGGTGGGGGAAGTGGGTGTTTACATAGGCGGTGGGACCCAGTCTGGGGAGGTCAGGGAATTCCTGGAGAAGCCCTGGCATTAGGAAGGTCAGCTCCTGGGGGTCACCACCACCACAGTAACTTCCAGGAGTGCAAGAGGTGCTCCGTGTAGGGAACACTTCTTGCCTCAGAGCTGGCACATTGTAAGAGGGAAGAAGGAACTTTTCTGCTATTGAGACACCATTGCCTCAGATTATTGTAAAAAACGGGAATGGAAGGGACATACCGGTGGCCTAGTGCCAAGACATTTTTGAGCTTTCTGCTTTTCTAGGATACACACACACTGCAAACACACATGCATTCAAGAGCAACACCATTAACATTGCATTTTCTGGTCTTCTCAGTCAGGGCAGGCGAAGGTCTCCAAGGGCAGACCCACTTCCTTAACCTGAAGATTCTACAATGATAGGTTTCATCAGTGCCCCTAATCAAGCCACCCTCAAGGAGGACTGTTAATCTGATTCCACAAAAGGAGACGTTCTGGACTTTTTCCATGACAGCAATGGGAGCTCTTGTGTCAGAGGGAATGGGAACCCACAGCTCTGAAGGGAATGGGGCAAGTCCAGACCTCCTTGTGCACAGAGGCAGAGAAAGTAAAGAACCTACTCCTTTTCCCCTAAAATGAATTGTAAAGGAAATGTAATTACTTATCAATGTTTGTGAGTTCAATATACAAAAATTCTATTTACCAGTTCAGGATTATTCAAATTTTTCAGCAGCTTGTCTTTAATTCATCCTAGTTAGGTCAGAAATCTCTGAGTTTCTGAGTATAGTTACAATAGAAATAATTCAAAGTTTCCAAAATGGCACAATTCTCAATTATAGGCAAATATCAACAAATAGAACCACAGTTTTACCAAGGATCTCATAATTTTCTGGTATCAATGTAGAAATCGTTTCTAGCCTTTTAAAAACCACAATTAGATCACCATAAAATTGTCTTAACCTATTTCCTGCCATTCTTCTACCTTTCTATTACCTGTATCTACATAGGTTTCTCTCCTAGCTCAGCACCAGATAGCAGAAGGCAAGTAAAGGGGCTTGCCTCACCCATTTCTGACCCACTTATGAAATATCAGTAGGAATTTCACAAACATAATTCATAAACCAGAATTTTTTAACCTTTAAAACCTCTGACCCTTTTGATGCCAGGGCAGTCTCACTTCAACAGCTGATACATAAACATTGCCAAATTTGTGCAGAGCTATGTTCTAAATTGTATTACAAAAATTTAACTTCCTTTCTAAAAGTAAACATGTCATTTTGTCATTTACCAGCAGTGGCAGCCTTGGGCAAATCATTTCTCATTTTCTTTTTTGTTTTTTTTTAGATGGATTCTATATTGCCCAGGCTGACCCTAAATTCCTGTTGTACTCATCATGCTCCTGCCTCAGTCTCCCAAGCAACTTAAACTACAGGTGTGTGCCACACTTGGATTCTCATTTTAAACAGTTATATAATGTGGACCATGACAGTACCTATTGCACAGGGTTGCTATGAGGACTACATGAGTATGTGCTGTTACCATTAGCATGGTTTGTCTTGGGGGAATAGGCACTGGTCTGTTTTTTTCTGATTGATGGTCTGTGCCCAAAATAGAGCCTACTAAACATGTCATGCTCAGATTCCATACCTTCCCACTGAGCTTTGATGGGCAGTGTGAGGTCTCTGCTGGCCTCAGTTGCCCTGTGCATGCTGCCCACAGTTCTGAAGATCATCTTATCACAAAACATGACAACACAAACATGGACTTCAGTCAGAACCCAAACCCTGTTTCCTGTTCTTCACCCTTGGGATTAGGACCCAAACCCTTGTTTATGTCCTCAGTTGCCTCTTTGTAACCCTCAGGGCACCAGAGGCCACATTATCCATATCTTCCCATTTCTGCTTTGGAGGAACACAGAGGCTTAAATAAAGGGTTTGGCACATTTGTATCTACCCTGGGATGTTTGTGGTGGAGAATGATTCAGCCTACACCCAGAGAGATGACTTCCCTCCAACAACCTACTTACAGGTATCCTCTCCCCATTCAGTAGTAAGGAAAAAAAGGCAGAGCTGAATCTGGCCAGTGGGGCCTTCACAGCACTTAAGTGGGGAGGGGGAAAACAGACAGGAGTACACTCATCTGGTGTTCACTGGCCAGACTCTGGTGGTACTCAGGAGTCTACTCTGCTTTGAAGGGACCCTTTGAAAAAAGACTCTACACACATTTTTATAATCAGAAACTTAGTTTATTTTGAATAAACCACTCAACTTTGAGCAGATGACATTGTTTCAATTAACTTTTTCTTTGAAGAAAAACAAGAGATATGATAAATTCATGAAAACACTGTGCCTCTCTTCTACCCTTTGCAGGGGGAAAAAATTCTGCCTGACGTTTTCCATATTCCTAGTAATGTTAACAAAGGATAGCCACTGGGGGCACAAAAGGAAGCTCTCGCCACAGGTCAAGTGCTACAGGCTATATTCTAGACACAGAACCCCCCTGTAGCTCCAGTGGTCAGGGTCACAACTGGATGTACATAAAGAACATGGCAGCCATGAAGTCCGGAGAATACCCAGCCAGGGTATGACAAAGATGCAGGGCTACAACTCTGTCCTGTGCCCCAGCAGTGCTACAGAAAGGACTTGACAAAGAGGAAAAGGCTCCAGACACCAGGATATTTCATGTGTCAATACAGAATTCACATCCCACCCCAGGTGTCGTAGGAGGCACTCTCTGTTCACAATTAGCTCCCTGTTGTCCCATTCTGGGTTCATTCTCTACATTTCCTGACTTGTTCTCCCAAGTCCCCTTCCTTGCTGCAAACTACATGAAGAGACAAAACTTGAGGGGAAAAAGTGAACCTGCAGTCAGCCATGTACCTCAAAAGTCACAGCTGTCCTCTGTCTTCTAGAATGACTCAGTTTTACAGCTTACACGGTACCTAGAAAATTGCTGATTAGAGGTGAAAATGTATGGATATCAAAGAATTTCCATTATAATATTCACAGATTTTCCTAAAGGCTCTCCCAGGAGGTGAAGGAGGCCCTGTCAAGTATAGACAGCTCTGCCAGTCTCAGAGTGGAGGCACTGAACAAAGCCACAGAAACCCCAGAGATCACAGATCTAACTTTTCAAAGGCCCACAGGACCAGATTCAAGACAGGCAGGATACCAGGCAAACTGTTTGCTTCCTTGCACTCAAGTATGCAAAAGTTGATCCTCTGGCCAGATTTTTTTCCCAGTACAGAAACTGGGACCACAAGGATTCTCCTGGCCTTACACTCCCAGACCCTAGAGGTGGGGTCCTCTTAATGGCTGGATCCAGGCAAAGGGGACCCTTTGAAGGGTCCACCAGAGTAGCTGCTGGTCACATTCCAAGTAATATGAAAACAACTTGCACAAATTAGCCCCTGAGCCAGAAAGGCAAATGCTCTTGAGGCGGGCCATGCTGAACTCTGACCCTGATATTTATAAGAGTGCAGCAGGTCAGTTTCAGGTACAGCTGCCTGTGACCTTGGTCAGCATTATACCACTTGAATACTGGCACAAAAGCAGGGAACAAGGTACAGCAAATTTATTTTAAGGAACAACTCCCTTCAACAATGGATCTCTATCTTTAGGAGACAAAAGGAAGCACCATGCTAACTAAACCAGTGTCCCCTAGTCTGGATGGACACAAGCCCACCTGTGTTCTGCTGTGGGTTCTGGCTTCGGTTGCCAGACCCAGGTAAACCTCACTTTCAAGAATAAAGATGAAACCACAGAAGATAACCGGTTCTGTACTGTCTCCTTACTGCCCAACTAAGGCAGGAGGCATGATGTGACTCCCTGTGCTCCAGGCCCATGACACAGGCCAACTCAGTTCCCTACCATTTGTCACTTATGCTCTTTCACTGGGACTCTAGCTATGGCCAAACATGTGAAGCTGGAAAGCAGAGACCACCCTGGGGCTCCCTGCAGTATAGCTATTTTGAGGCAGGGTAGGTGGGCAGCATATGTTACATTCCAAGTAAAATAGCTACAGGGTAAAACACTCCAATGCCAATTTATTTTTTAAAAGGGCTCTGTGTTATCCTATAGTTTACCTTTTTTTTTTTTTAATAATTGTACAATCTTTGAAAATTATACAAGTTGTAATGATCTAATACTATTAATAGCCACTCAAAAACAAATAAAACAAAACAAAACAAAACAAAAAAAAAACAAAACAAAAGGTTCCCTCCCTCCCAACAACCATCGGGGGAATTAAAAAGTCCTGAAAAGAGGCCAATTCAATATGAACTCTACCCTGGTAGAAACAAAAAGCAAAAAGATGAGAAGAAAACAAATTAACTAAAAGGTGTGTTGCCAGTGTCTCTCAGGAGTGGGGCCCTGGCTGTCGCCTGGGGTCATGAAAGGCAGAGCCTGCAGCATGCAGTACGGCAGCCGGGAGTCCTTGCAGCCACATTTCCTCACCCCGGCAAGTCCTTGTTCCAACTTAGGTGTCATGGAAATCCTTCAGCAGGGTTCTTCTCCGCTGTTCTGCTATGTGCATCTGGTTCTCCAAGTCCTGCACAAAGGAAACAAGATGGGTGGTTGTATGGTCCAGTACTAGGAGCAGAGAGTGACCAAAGTCACACCCACCATGTCAGGAGCTCCAAAGCCAAAAGCACTTCCCTTTCCACCCTCTCAGAAGCAGCTTCCAGTCCACACATCAACACCCTGTCATCTATTACCCTACCCATCTTCCCTTACCTTCACTGCAAGAGGACAGCAGGCACTTACCCCTCTGTCATAGCTGTCTGCACGCTCCACTTTCCATGAAAGGTTTTCAATCTCAGCCTCTAGTTGAGCCTGCTGGTATTCAAACTGTATGGGCAGAGCAGAAGGGTCAAAAGGAGAGGGGGATGTAGTTGGGCAGGGCCTGCAGATGGAGGGTCACATGCAGTACCTCGGGCTACAGACAACACCCAACAGCCTACTCCCAGAGCCAGAAAACAACATCCAAACAAAAAGCTACCTGAAGAGTATGGCAAAATGGCAAGGCTACATTTGTCCTCTAACACCAAAGAAAGGGAAAGAATTTAAAGCCACTAAAAAGAATGCTCCCTGGGCTGGGATTGTGGTTCAGTAATAGAACACTTGCCTAGCGTGCATGAGGCACTGGGTTCAATCTCAGCACTGAATATAAATAAATAAAATAAAGGTCCATCAACGACTCAAGAAATATTTTTTAAAAAGTCATTTAAAAAATATGAATGCTTCTAACATTATAGGGAAACGGTACAAAAAGTCAAAATGGATATGCTCAGATACTGTATTCACACTGAACATTTTTCATTTTTTTTTTTTTACTTACTAACTACACATATGAAGAGAGAAAGCTTTATGCACAACAATTTTCCTTAATGTCTTAATTATAATAGTGAAAAACAGAAACAATCCCTTCAATAATGGGAACACTGATAAAGCCATTTCGGAAAAGGAATCTACCGGTCTGGTAAATAATGACAATTATAAAAATAAACTGTGGTAATAATGTTATATTTATCATTATGTACATTTATACATACATATATGTGTGAATGTGTATGTGTGTGTATAAAATTTTTTTTTTTTTTGGTGGCAGGTGCTAGGAATTGAACCCAGAGCCTCAAACATGCTAGGCAAGTGCTCTGCCACTAAACTACATCTGCAGTCCCCAGAATATTAATTTAAAAGAATGGAAAAGGATAATGATGATCATTTCTGTTTGCTGACATTAAGGCTGATATAAATGCTTCTGTATGTTTTCCAACATTTAACAACAAATACAAATTACTTTAAAATCAGCAGGAAACAACCCATATTTAAGATAAAGAATTAAATAAAGGGAAGGGGAAAAGAGCAGATTCAATGGGTAAAGAACATTTCCTCCCAAAGCATGGACACTGGCCTACCAAATGTACACAGAGCTTTCTGGCCAATTGTTTTTTTTATTTTGTTTTGTTTTTTCTTAAAGGGGAGGTACTGTGCATTGAACCCGGCGGCACTTTACCACTGAGCTACATCCCCAGCTGTTTTCTATTTTGAGACAGGGTCTTGCTAAGTTGCTGAGGCTGGCCTCTAACTTGTGATATTCCTGCCTTAGTCTCTCAAGTTGCTGGGAATACAGGCATGTGACCATGTTCAGCAGTCAGCATTGTTCAGGGGTTAGGTGCACCTGCCTTACCATTACACAAAATGACAGTACCTAAGATCAATTTTGGCGATGCCCGGAATAGAAATGGAATTTTGCAATTAGACAAGTTTTGTTTTGATTTTGTCCTTCAAATGCCTAGGCTTGAATCGATCCTTGCTCTCCTGCACAATGCTTATAGACAAGGGTGTTTCTGAAGCTATAGGACAAGCATGCAGGGATTGCTCTGCCTTACCAGCTTCTTCCTGGGACCAGACTCCATGTAGTATGCATATGGGTAGGTATATTGCAGGGTATATCGACACTGCATAGGAGAAAAGAAACAAAACCTGTATCTGTTATTCTAACCAACCTATATCTCCGGTTGCTCTTATAATTCTTACCTCACCATACAAATTAACCTGACTTTGTAGGTGTGGGCCCAAAAGAAATGAAGCTAAACTAAAGAGAGAATGGACTAGGGGAAGACACGGGAAAATTGAAACAACAATGGATGGACATAGAACATCCAAAGTTCCTTTTTCAAACTGATTTAATTACCAGTAGCTACCTCATGACTTTCCCTCTTAAATAGAGTATCAGAGTTCACCTATCTATCTTATTACTTGTCCAAAGATAATAATCTCTTTTCCTTTGAGTGATGCAGAGATGCAATAAAAGAAGAAAAGGGTTCTAATTTTTCCTGCAGGCAGAGGAAGTGAAAGATTCTTCTTCAAAGGCAAGGTCCTTGATAGGCCTAACACAAGGAAATGTGAATCCATAAACAAGCATGCATGTATATGTAGGATGCCAAATCCCTCCAACCTTCAGGGATGGGGTCTCTTACCCTTAGAGGTCTGCACGTAACAAAGCTAGGCTTGAGACTGGGGATCAACGAGTTGATAGATACCTTGGCCAAGAGCTTGGCAGCATTCTGTAGGTACTGCCAGTCAATCCAAGTGCCCAGATTGTTCATGACCCTCTCCTGAATCTTCTCATGAATCCGCTGGTATGTTTGTGCCTCCAGCTGTAAGCTTTTGTTGTGGTTTTCCCACTACAAAGCAGAGAAGGATGGAGAAAAGTACAGGAATCCCAGGAAGGTACAGAGATCCACACAGGAGTTCAGGACCAACATCTTGACGAGTAGAACCTGGCACAGACCCCTCTAACTTATGGGAAAGATTGATGACCCTTCATTGTCCTACAATCCATCATTCAACCAAGGTAAGTACCAGGTCTTCCCAGTCAGCTGTGGCTGCTCTGTATAACCAGAAAGTCACATCTAAAGAGATAGCACCCATGGCTGCTGCAAGAGCTCCCTTCACTGACTTCTGTGTGCACAGACTGGCCCTGTCCTTCAGTTACTCCAGTTATCCTACCTCAAGAGGTCAACTGAAAGAAGCCTACACTGTAAAGGCAGGTGCAGGAGATGATACTTACCCTCTCAAAGTAGAACAAGTACTTCTTGAGGGCCTCCCTGGCCTGGGCTTGCTGACTTTGGTTGACAATATCAGGATTCTCCTTGTACCGACTGCACTCATAGTACTCGCTGCCGTGAGTCTTCCAATCTCCTAGACACATCCAGCAGAAGTCTGTGCAGAACAAAGGGTGATCATTATACCCTAAGAAAACCCACACTCATCTATGGCACAGGCAAAGCAGTGAAATGAATAAGCCCTGATCCAGAGGGGCAGAACCTCTCAATAGTGCCTCTTTCTAAAAGGAATGTGCATTTCTCATCCCAGTCACATCTTACTGTCCCTATATACTGTGCTGTGTGCCTTACTGATCACATAGATGCTGAATGTACAGTCACTGGCCTGTTATGTTGATGTCACTATGAGAAGCAGAAACTTGTCCAAATGAGGTCTACCTGGTCATTGAGACTCCTACCCTCACAACCCCTGCTTATTCTAGAAAGAGTTTTTATATGTGAAGCTGGGAATAAAAGCTTTTTTTTTTTTTTTTTAAAAGAGCTCATTTCTATAAAAGCTAAATTCAGTCAACAGATCACACTCAGAATTACAATTCTACTTCCATATAATGAAGAAACCAAGAGGGAAAAATTAAAGATCCCCATGGACGCTACATATTCAGATAACTGTTGCAATCTAATGGTGAAGGATAAATGATAATTCTGCATATAGTGAAATTTTTCTTTTTTCTATTTTTGTCCTTTTCTTTCTTCTTCTTCTTTTTTTTTTGGGGGGGGGGGTGGGCGGGGAGTGTTAGGGATGAAACCCAGGGTCTTGGGCACACTAGTCACGTGCTCAACACTATGCTCTTTCCCATTCCAAAAGAGGCTCTTGTAAAGTTTTAGGAAAACAAAAGTCAAACCCAGAGACCCAGAAGTCATTCAACTTCTCTTTTCCTGGGAATCTTCATTTAACATTGGTAATACTGCCCTCTACTTAATCAGCTAGGTTGTGCTTGCTCCTGTTTTAAAGAAGAGTATAAGCAGGGTATGGTGGAGCAAGCCTGTAATCCTAGTGATTTGGAAGAGGGTTAAAAGTTCAAGGTCAGCCTTAGCAATTTAGCAAGGCCCACAACTCAAAATGAAAAATAAAAGTACATTGCATAGGGTTGCTCTAATAGATGGTATAGAGCAAAGCAAGGGATGATCATTAACTCTGGGTGTTGGGAGACCAAAAGACTGGCTAAGAGCAGGGCACGGAGGGGGCTTCACAGGCACTAGGAATATGGAAGGTACTGGAGTATCTGTCACTTTTCATTTTTATCTTTTGAGAAAGGGTCTATGTTAGTCAGGCTGCCTTTGAACGCCTGGGCTAAGTGATCCTACAGTCTCAGGCTCTGGAATAGCTGGAACTACAGGCACATACCACCACATCTGGCTGTCACTCTTCTTTAAAATGTTTGCCTAACAATGTTTATTGTTCTAAGTGTATGATATATTTCTCGAACATCTTCAGTCACTCTTTCCATCTAGGACCTTGCAATGTGTCCTCTGATTTACAAACAATCTATTACAGTCTCCTAGTCAGCATCAGTGCAGCTGTGTAGGGGACTACTTGAATATTTTTTCTACTTGGAGGAATTTTGTTTCTTGATTTGGCAGGAAGGAAAGCAGAATCAGTAGGCTCTAGTTATATAAAATGTTCCTGATAAAGGAGATCTGAAAAGTCAAATCAAAAGCCCCTCTGAAAATTCCTGTAGTAGGAAAACTATAAGCTCCTTGCTACTTACCTTCCTTAGCAAAGAGAATAAAATTAAAATACACTAAAATCTTCTTGGATGACTGAGGGTCACAGGGTCATCCCAAACTTCACGTCTGACTACATGTCAGAAAGCACAGGCACATACAATCACACCTGGCTGTCACTCTTCATTGGAATTATACAAGGGACCAATAAATGAATAAATAAAAAGCTGTTTTACGCCTTATAATGACTTATAGTGACTAAAGTTCCCCTTTATTTTATCATTTCACTACAAAAGAACTTACTAAACAAACAATGGAGACCCAAGCACAAGAAATATAGACTGTGCCACCGGGCCTTAGGCACCAGGCCTGGGACTCACCGTGTTTACATTTGGAGCATTGCTGTCAGAGGGAAACAGAAGAGAACACATTAAGGGCACGCTGACCAAAGGCTCCATGTCATACATGCAAAGTGTACAGGCTTCTGCTCACCATGTGATTGCAGCCTCCATTCTTCTCAATGCAGATGTTGCACTTGGGACACTGAGGAGACAGAATGGTGCCATTAGGCTCACGCACCATCAGGCCAGTTCTAAGACAAATTATACAAAACTCCTGGCACCCGTGCCCAGTAGCTCATCGTGAGAGCACTTCTGGGGAGGAGCATCTCACTTAAATGTGGCAGGTCGGTGAAGCTGGAACAGCAATTCAAGGAAATGAGGTCAGCATGTTTGGCTTTGAAACAATTCAAGCACCAGCTGAACCCCACTAAGTCTTCCACCATCTGTCCTGCCACGTAGTCGCTCAGATTAAGTACAGGCTGAATCAGCAGAAGGCCTATCCACGGGGGAAGATTACCAAAGAAGTCCTAGAGATGCCACACTGGATTAAGTCCTAGTTGGCTTGCCTGTTTCCAGAAGAGGGCACTGAAACCCCAAACACCAAGACAGACTAGTTTGCTGCTGTGTCTCCAGTACCATGAAAAGAGACTGTTTACTGTCATGGCCATAGCTGTGCTTGTGAGTGCACTGACTTAGCAGGTCCAGGGTATAATGGCCTCTAAAGCCTGCATGCTTTCCCATGAGAAATTTCAAAACAAGAACTGACTAGGTCTGTGTTCACATTACAGCCTTGCTTTATGGCTATCAACCAGCACCCTTTCCCAGGGCTGTTAAAGACTAGTAGGCATTCAATAAAAACTAGTTTCCTCTTAATCAGTTCTTCTTTGGGTCAAAATTTCCCAAATATTTTGGCATTTTATTAAATTATATGCACCCAATGCATCCTATGACAAATTACTACAAACTCTGCCAACCCTGGGTGAGCATCCACAACCCCTAGCAAAAACCCTGGGGTTCTGTGTGTTCTGTTCTCAGGTGACAAATCTCCAAGCCAGGGCCCTGGATAGCACTGAGGGCAGATCCGTGACAGGTAAGATATGGTCCTTACATCTTTAGTGTGAGCACTAATGTAGTTGGCTGTTTCAGAGTCGTCTGCACACTTCGTGAGCCATTTCCGGATTGTGGCGCAGTCTGTGGGGGCGTGATACATCTGACGACACTTGAAACTTAAAATTGGAAAAGAAAAACATTCAAATATTCATTAAGTCAGAGTCCAGTGTTTTTTGAATTTTCCTTTTGACCACGCCAGCAGAACCTGAATTAAAGCTTTTCGAAGAGGCAAAGTCTCCAAAGCCTTTGGAACCTTTACTTACCAAGATATTCGGTATATTATACTGAATATGACTACTTGACCTGAGCCCCTCTAAGACATATTCTTGATATGTTCAAATAAAATGTCTCCATTTAAACATTTTGCATGGTGTCAACTCTTCCTGAAAGGATGTCAAACAGCAAGCCCAGGGGCTGGGGTTGTGGCTTAGTGGTAGAGAGCTTGCCTAGCATGTGTGAGGCAGTGGGTTCAATTCTCAGCACCACATATAAATAAATAAAGGTTCACTGACATCTAAAAAGTATTAAAAAATTAATATTAATATTAAAAAAAAAAAAAACAAAAACACAGCCAGCCCAGCTTCTTCTTATTCATGTGTGAATGTTGCTGGGAATGGAAGCAAGGCTAGATAAGTTCTCTAATCCTGAGCTACAGTCCCAGCCCTGAGCCCAGTTTCTTCTTTTTTCCCCCCACCAGAGGTGCTAGGGATTAAACCCAAGATCCTTGCACATGCTAGACAAGTGCAACATCCCCACCCAGGCCCAGTTTCTTGAAGGGTATGGCAAGATGCTCTGAGAAGGACCCCTTGATTAAGAACCAAAAGACTCAGTTTTGTGAGTCTTACATCATCTTCTAGCCACATGTGCACATGAGGATGCACAAATTCTACAACTTGCAAAATCTATAGGGTCAAAATACATCTGATGGAACTTAAAACTTAAAATCAGAAAAGAAAAGACTGATACCTATTGGTCTAAGCTCTCATATTTTCAACTTCCTCTTAGTCCAAGCCAACAGTACTCTGTGGATAGCAAAGGCCTTTGGGCAGTTAGCCAAATAAATGCCTTAGAAAAACAAGTTCATAATGTGGGACAAAGGATGAAGAGCAACTACTTAGTTATTCTTAACCTTTGGTATGCCACACAGTCCCCCTTAACGCTGCCTTAAAAGGCAGAAGACATGTACGTCACATTTTCCAGATACTGTCTCTGAAGTCCCATCATGAATATTCCAGGAAGGCACAAGTAGGACAGATCTGGACTTAAATTTTGGCTCTGCCATTTACTAGCACCCAAACTTACTCTCCTATAACAAAGAACCAATCATACAGTTGTGATAATGCAGGAAAAGTAATTAGGATACTGTCATCCAGTAAGCCTTCGGTTAGCTGCAATATCTACTGAATAAAGTAAACCTACATATACATTCAAATGTAGATGTAAAATACATTTATGAATTATAGTTTTACAAAAATTAGCCAAGAAAGACCAAGACTGAAAAAAATCAAAACACTGAGTGTTGTACCTTCCAAAAACAGTAATATGTCAGTAATGTGTGCAGGTAGATCCACACAAACACAATCTCTGGGCCACGAGTAACATAAACCATTATACCTTCTCTTAAGAATCTATTCTACTTCCTTGTCTCCAGACTGAGCGTGTTAATCTAACACCTCATGGAACATGAGATGCTGGGCACAAACCTGCTCACTTGGAGCAGAGTTGCTTTTTTGGTTCCTTCAGCCCCACCCTCGCACAGAGCAACAACAGTGGTGCTTTGGAGAAGGATGTAGCTCAAGCCCAGAGCTGCTTAGCACCCATTCAATCTTACCAGAAGACCTCGTTGCACCGATTGCACTGCACTCGGCGAGCTCTAGGCTCCTGTACCCGAATAACCATGGGGCAGTCTGCACCAGGACACAGCTGGAGCTGGTAATGACTCTGTGAACACAGCAAGGGGAAACAATGAGGATATTGCCTAGTTGCTGCCTCCAAAACAGACCTGTGTTGAGTGCTAAAATGCCTTCTTTCTGTTCTTCCAGTGGTTGACATAGGTCAAGAACAAATTTAGAACAGATGCCCTGAAGACCAGACATTGGACAGATAATGAAGAACTACAAATGTTTAGCTTAAACCAGGTAACAATTCACTAGAATGACCTAAGATTATATTACAAAATAGAATATAGAAACGTATCTGTGAGTCACATGCAGTGGCAGTTGCTTATAGTTTTAGCTACTCAGGAGGTTGAGACAGGAGGATCACCAGAGTCCAGGAGTTTAAGGCCAGCCTGGGTAACATGAGAAATCATCTCAAGAAGGCCGGGGGGGAGGGGGGGGTTGGGGGGTTAAGAACACAGGCTAGAAAGGAACACAGTCCACCCAGATGTGAATATGACAGCTCTGAGGGCTCAATGATCCTCAGGAATCTACCAACGGCAGCATATATCACAAAGAACAAGGCCTTCTGTTTATCTTGCACCATGTGCACGAGACCATAAATCAATCAAATAAGTTCAGCCGTAAAAGACAAAGGTGAAAACTGTTCTGCATAGAATCATCAACACCAGACAGGTAGCTCAAAAGAGAAAAAAAGATTTCAAAACTGATGATGATGGAATCCTAGATGAGGTTTCAAAATGCTAAAAAAGAAATATCCTGCCAGGCACAGTGGTACATGCCTGTAATCCCAGCTGCTTGGGAGGCTGAGGCAGGAGGATTGTGGGTTCAAAGCCAGCCTCAGCAATTCAGTGAGATTCTAAAAATAAAAAAATGAAAAGGTGGGGGAAGCACTGGTGGTGTGGATCAGGTTAAACTACCCTGCGTTCAATTCCCAGTATTAACCCTCTGCCCCCTTCAAAAAAAAAAGAAGAAAAAAGAAATATCACTTCTGTATGCAGAATCCCATGGAACTAACTGGAATCCTGAGATTCACCTGACTTGTTTGTGTTCATTCCAGCATACAATAGCTTATTTAAGCAACTATGTATAAAGTAGGGATTTTTGTCCAGTCTATGGAACGAGAAACCAAGACTCAAGAGAGAAAAACTAATGAGTCAACTGTCACAAACAAAGAAGCAATATATCTGAGATTTGCACAGCGGTCTTCCTGACTACAGGGCCTATGATCTTCACTACCACTCTAGTGGTTTCTGAACTTTTTTAAAGCCAAGAAACTCTCTCATCAAACAACAATACCTAATGAAGCCTCATCTATAAAATAAGTAACTATGGTGACCATCAAATAAAGGTAAGCCCAATAAAAGAGAGAGCAGAAAAACAGGGGTCAGTCATACCTCCACGTAATCCCTGAAGAGGTAGCGCCTATATTTGTCTCTCAATTCTTCATTGGGAAGCAATGGAAACACAAAGTCCTCTGGTGTACGGAGTGGACAGTCCTGAGCCATACAAGAGACTCCTGTTGAACAAAGACAACCTGATAGGCAACGATATTGCAGGAGACACAATACTTGCCCATGGGGTTCAACCAACAGATATTATCCCATACTACATATATATCATCAATAGCACCACAAAATCACAAGTTTTATGTGATTCTTTATTTTTGGTTCTTGATTAACAAGATAGTTCTAATACTTAATATTATGTGCTTGTGATTAATATTAATACAATGAGATTTTACAGATACCATTTAATGTGATAATTAGTATCAATGTCATCAAGTCATAGTACAACAAATACACCTGAAACTAATCACTAAATTTGATTTACACTATGAGTTGCCTAAATAGTGGCAGATTCTCTTAGGTGTTTCTGAGTTATGGCTGCCACCTGGGGAATTAAGATAAGGGTAGGCAGCTTAAAGGGCTATTCACCTAAAAGGTGAGAGATGATAACCTTGTGCTTATACTAATATATACAATAGCTTTAATTTCCTCATTTTGCTGAGGACTGGGGGAACCTCTGCCACTATGTGGACTGATGTGTTTGGAAATCACTAGTTCTGATGATAAAAAGCTCAGTCTTAGAAGAAAATAGTCAAGTTTACTAGAGAATTGAAAGGCAAATTTGAAGATAAATACTTCATGCCAGACATTTACAAGTTCTGTGGCAGACTCACCCACACCCACGCCATCCTTGACAAGTACTGAGCAGTGCTGCTCCCAGCAGCTGCGGCAAAACTGGTGCTGGCAGGCCAGAGAGAGTAGGTTTTCCTTCCGCACAAACTGCATACACACTGCACAATGGTGAGGGGGAAGGGAGGTGGGGACCTGGAGAGAGGTAGAGCCACATGAGCCAAAGAACATCCTTCAGGTCTAAGGAGGCCACAGGAGTACCTCAAGTAGTTGGGTGCATGGAAGGTGATCCTGACTTTGCAACAAGACAAAGTCCAACTGAAACATGTGGACTCTTGAGTCCCAAAGGGGTTAAGTAGCAGAGACTAAGTAGCAAAGGGGCTAAAGCATATACCAGAAGGGCTTTCTGTGGGAGGTGATATCTCAGCTGGGCTTGCAAAACCACTAGAATTCAGAGAACAGAGAATGAAATGAAAACTTACAGTGGTTTATGATGGCTGATTATACAGGATTGTTGGGCATGTAAAGCATGCCTGTAATCACAGCAAATCAAGAGGTTGACACTGGAGGAATTACTCCTGTTCAGCACAACACAGAGTTGGCCCTCAACAAGTACAAACCCAGGCATAAAAGATTCTGAGAAGCTGAGTCTGTGAAGCTTCTCACAGCATACAGTGCAGTTTTACATGTCAAGGACAGTGGTTTTTCCCTATCAATATGCTCATCACTGGATGCATGTCCTTAATTCCACCAATCTGGGAGGCTGAAGCAGAAGGATTGTAAATTCAAGGCCAGTCTCAGCAACTGAATGAGATTCTAAGCAACTTAAGAGAGACCCTGTCCCTGCTTCAAAAACAAATAAAAATTAAAAAAAAAAAAAGGGTTGGGAGGTAGTTCAGTGGTAAAAAGTACCCCTGGGTTCAATCCTCAGTACAAAAACAAAACCAAACACTGCCCAAACCACAAATTATTACAGATATTACTAGTTATAACTCATCCTTAACATATCAAAGAGATGTCACAAATAATTAACTTGGAGGGATAAAAAGGAACTATTCCAGCTTTAACTCCAAAATTCACAGCATGATATATAAATGGGCAAAGACAATTTGGGTACCCTGGCTAAAATTACAAACCAATGGAAAATTCCACTTACAAGCTTCATTGGGTTCTTTTTGGCTCACTGGGAAAAACAAAACAAAAAAAAAGTTAAGGAAAAGGCCTACATTCTATTTGTCCAATATGCTTCTGGAAACCTTTCTCCTATAGAAGCTGCAAAAACTATATGGGGATCTATGCTCCAATTCTCCTTCCTAAGGGCTCTTTTAACACAGCCCTAACTTAAAAATTATTATACGGGGCTGGGGTTGTGGCTCAGTGGTAGAGTGCTTGCCTAGCATGTGTGAGGCACTGGGTTCGATCCTCAGCACCACATAAAAAAAATAAATTAATTTTTAAAAAGAAAAGGAAACAAATATAAGTGTAAAACCATTGTACAAATGTTTACAGAATATACGCAAGATTTTGCTATGCATTATTAAGACAGTTTTTATAGTAGGGGAGATAAGAAGATATGAATTAATCACTACATCACACATGTAAAAATTAAAAGATATAATTAAACAAGTTTTGAGGGAAATGATTCACAGGGAAGAGGTTTTGTGAATCGGTGACTTGGATTTGAATCTTTCTTTTCTTTTTTCATTCAGTTCCAGGCACTGAACTCAGAGCCATATCACCAGCCCTTTTATTTTATTTTTTTATTTTGAGATAGGATTTCACTAAGTTGCTTAGAGCCTTGTTAAGTTACTGAGGCTGGCTTTGAATTTGTGATCTTCCTGCCTCAGCCTCTCAAGTTGCTGGTATTACAGGCCTATGCCACCATGCCTGGCTGGATTTGAATCTTTACAGGTGAATTTCAGTCAGGTGTGGTGGCACATGCCTGTAATACCAGGTACTTGGAAGCTGAGGCAGTAAGATTATAAGTTTGAGGCCAGTTTTGCCAACTTAGTGAGACCCTGTCTTAAATAAAAAAGGGATAAGGTGATAGAGGATGCATGGGTTCAATCACCAATAATGAGGAGGGAAAAAGAAGGCAAATTTCTTCTTACAAGCAAACATAGGGACAAAGTCCAAACATTCTAGATCAGAAAAGGCATAAACAGACTCAAAGAGGTATGCAGTGATCTTGACAACACCAAAGCACCTGGAAGGAAGGGAGTATAAGCTGTGTAAGGGTGCAGAAAGAAAGGAAGGTAAGGTCAGGCTGGAAAGGGTCCAGGGATAGACAATGAGTTATTTTCTGTAAAGGAAACTTTTTTTTTTTTTTCTGGTAGTACAAGAGGGCTTCACATATGCTATGCAAATGTCCCACCCCTGAACTACACCTCCAGCCTGAAACTTTCCCAACTAAAAGATACTGGCATGCTCACTGATTGGACATGCTGACTACAAACAAAGCAAAAATGTTTCTCCATGACACTAAGACTCGACAAGAGTAACAGGCATCCAAAGGAGCCTCATTCAAGTAGAAGACACTCACATGTTTTGATGGATTAGGCTGAACTCGTGCCTCAACGAGCAGCTGAGAAGAATTGGACTTGTATCTACAAAACAAAAAGCAAATAAATGAAATCAGAAATTAAAGACATTTTTAATAGTAACAATAAAAAGGACAGACCACCATGTGTTGTGATCACATTACCTTTTCACAGAACCAGTCTGTTTTACAAAAAGATTTTTGTTCTCTCTCAATATTTTAGCTCTCAATCGGTATAAGAAAAATAACTGCTTCAAACTTACTGAACTGTAAAAATATCTATAATGGACCAGATCTGCTTTAAATCTAGTTATGAAAATATAGGCAAATCTCTCTCTCTCTCTTTTCTTTTTTTTTTTTTTTTTACAGTGCTGGGGATTGAACTCAGGGCCTTGTGCTTGCAAAGCAAGCACTCTACAACTGAGCTATCTCCCCAGGCCTTAGGAAAATATCTCTATCTCTTCAAGGAGGAAGAATTCCTTAAGACTCAAAAGGCAAAATATAAAAGAGTCTGACAAATTATGGGGCATTTAAATGCTTCAGTTTATCAAAAGATACCATATGGTAAAAACCCATGCCATATATTGGAAGATAATCAAATCATGTATGTGCATCTCTCTATAAACTGGCAAAGAATTAGTATGAGAATAAATTAAAACTAAAAGTCCATTTCAAAAGACAAAATAACTCTAACTCACACACACACACACACACACACACATACACATACACACACGAAAAAGAACAGGCATTTCACTCAGGGGACAGAGAAAAAAAAATTGAAATTAAAAACAATAGCTAGGGATGGTGGCACAGGTCTATAATCCACTATCCAGAAGCTGAGGCATAAGAATCCCAAGCTCAGTCTCTTGCAGCTTAGTAGGACCCTGATCCAAAAGAAAAAATATAAATAAAAAGGGTTGGCTCAGTAGTAAGAATGCCCCTAGGTTCAATCCCAAGTCCCACAAAACGAAACAAAAGAAAACAAAAAACCAGAGAAGAGGGAGAGGAAAACAAACAAACAAAACAAAACAAAAAAAAACACCACTGAAATCCCATGTATAAATACCAGATTACAAAATGAAGTCTGACAGTATCAGGATCATTCAAATACCACTGATGGGAACAAAGTTGAATAAGCACTTTAGAAAACAATTTGAGGCCAGGTGTGGTGATGAAGACCTGTGATACCAGCTACTTAGGATGCTAAGGCAGGAGGACGACAAGTTCAAGGTCAGTATGGAGAATTTAGCAAGACTTGTCTCAAAATAAAGTAAGAAGGGCTGGCAGCTGGGCATGGCAGTACATGCCTGTAATCCCAGAGGCTCAGGAGGCTGACACAGAAGGATCCAAGTTCCAAGTCAGCCTCAGCAACTCAGTAAGGCCCTAAGCAAATTAGTGAGACCCTGACTCAAAATAAAATGGGCTGGGGATGTGGCTCAGTGGTTAAGTGCACTGGGTTCCAACCCATACTTAAAAAAAAAGGAAGGGCTGGAAATGTAGCTCAGCGGTCCAATCCCCAGTACTGCAAAAATCAAAAACAAGATACAAGTAATTGCAGCAGGCACGAACTGTACCTCTTTTATGTGATTACCTTACCCTATCTAGTCAGAATGCTTCCTTCAGCTACCTTTGTTAAAGGACCTGTTTTATCCCTGGTTCTCAAACTAGTGTTCTAAACACTTTTAGTAATTCAAATATATACTCTCAAGTTATGCTTGAGAGTTTGGACAATAAGGAGAAACCCCATTACCAGAAGCTATGGTGCAGTAATAATAGAGAGAAACCCCATTACCAGAACCTACGGTGCAGTAGTAGAAATAGTAGTAATAATAAAAATATTAATTATTATTATTATTACTATTATAATAATAGAAGTTCATCTGCAAGTCTATCTAAACATATTAAGATCTAAAGTACCGAGCATGTGAAAGTTGTAGTGAATCAGGAATCATCTGACTTTTCCTGATTGTGCTGAGCTGTTCCAGTTGGTATAACTACACCAGTTGTATATAGCCTAAAGAAGCAAAGGCATAATCTTTTTTCACAGATCAATGAAATCACACCACAAGTAGAAAGGAAGACTTACTACACTGTGAATGGGTGGAGGTAATAATTGTGCTTCTCAGCTAGGGTGATTCTGTTCTCCAGGGATTATCTGATGCACAATGTCTAAAGACGTTTTTTATTATCAAGGACTTAGGGATGCCATTCCCTAACTGACCTCAAGTAGGCTGCGTCTAGAGGCACTGGCAACTATTCTACGAATTGGAGAGCAGTCCCCAACACAATAAAGAACTGGGTTGTAGCTCAGTGGTAGAGAGCTTGCCTACCATACAAGACACATTGGGTTCGATTCTCAGCACCGCATATAAATAAAGATCCACTGACAACATATTTGGTTTTTTTTGTTTTTGTTTTTGTTTTGGCAGTGCTGGGGATTTGAATCCAGGGCCTTGTGCTTGCCTTGCAAGCACTCTACCAAGTGAGCTATATCCCCAGCCCGTACATAGTTGTAACCCCAGCTACCAGTGAGGCTGAGGCAGGAGGAATGGAAGTTCAAAGTCAGCCTGGGCAATTAAGTGAAACATAAAAAACATCTAAACATAAAAAAAGGGCTGTGGACATTGTCCAGTGTTACTGGTGCTGAGGATGAGAAACACTGAGCTGGAGAGAAACATCTGCATCTGAAGGTGGGACACAAGAGATCTGTAAGAGGAGGAGGATCCCTTTTCATGACAACTTCTAAAACATCTCTGAGGTCTGTGGTTGAAGAACTCTGGTTCTGGACTGGCATTGTGGCTCAGTGGTAGAGCTCTTGCCGAGCATGTGTGAGGCACTGGGTTCAAGTCTCAGCATTACATATAAATAAATGAGAAAAACAAAGGACCCTCAATATCTAAAAAATACATATTAAAAAAAGTGTTTTTTAAAAAAAAGTACACTGGTTCTGGAGCAGGTGAGAAGGAACACTCAAATATCCTGAAGGCAGCAGTATGTGGTTAACGTGGTCAAACTTTTTTTTCTTGTTTTAGTACTGGGGATTGAACCCAGGAGTACTTGACTGCTGAATCATATACTCAGTCCTTTTTATTTTTTATTTTGAGATAGTGTCTCACTAAGTTGCTTAGGGACTCACTAAGTTGATGAAGCTGGCTTTGAATTGATCCTCCTGCCTCAGTCTCCCAAGCCACCAGGATTTACAGTGTGTGCCACCATACATGGCTTTCTTTTTCTTTTCTTTCTTTTTAAACAGTACTGGGGATTGAACCTAGGGCCAACATGCAGGAATATGCTCTACCACTGGGCTACATCTCCACTGCTATTTATTTTAAGACAGGGTCTCAACAAATTGCTAAGGGTGACCTTGAACCTGTCAACTTCCTGGCTCAGCTTCCTAAGGAGCTGAAATCATAGGGATGAACCACTGCATAGATTTCTTTCTTATTTTTTAATTATTTTTTGGTATTGGGAATGGAATCCAAGGATACTTTCCTACTGAGCTATATCCCCAGTTCTTTAATTTTTTTTTTAAAGGAATATTGGGATTTATTAAGGTTATCGGTTCTTTTCTTTCTTTCTTTTTTTTTTTTTCTTTTGTGGTGGTGCTGGGAATTGAACACAGGGCCTTGTGCATGTGAGGCGAGCACTTTACCAACTTCCCCAACCCTTATATGTTTTGTTTTAAGACGGAATTTTACTAAGTTGCTTTAGGGCCTTGCTAAGGTGCTGAGCTTGGCCTCAAACTTTCAATCCCCTGCCTCAGCCTCACCAGTAGCTGGGATCACCGGCATGTGTCTCCAGGTCTGTCAATGGCCGATTTTTCTAAAGGCAATATGCTATGTATTATGATATATCCAAAAGAAGTAGCTGGAGATGTTGGCAATATTATCTAGAAGGAAACTGATTAAAAAATCAACAATAGCACAGAATATTTAAACTAACTTCACTGTCAAACAATAGAAGCTTAGGTAAAGTATGGAACACCTATATAATGAAATACTGTGATAGAATTAACACTGAAGGAGAATAAGCTATAGATGTGGGGAAATGCTCATAATATATTGAGAGAAAGGGATGTACAGTATGATCCAGTGTTTTAAAAATTTTAAATGCACATCAGAATATATTTCAAAATATAAACAATAATCACTAGTGAGTGGGGAGGCAGAATGGGGGGCTATGGGCAACATTATCTTCTCTTCCCTAAAGACCTTACCTGTCCAATATCTCTGAGACTTGCCAGTGGAAATTAACTAATATGAGTTTGGCAACTGAATGAGATACCTGAAAAGAAAGAAAAAAAAAATCAAATAAACTGAAGTTTCTTTTAGAGTGCTACATACTTTGAGAAATGCTTACATTTACATCTATGCCAGGCTCAGGCTTGATTTCCATTTTTTTATTCTCCTGATAATGTTTTTCTCTTTGAAGTTTTAAATTTAGTGATTTTTATGAATCTCTTGATTTTCTATCTTTGTTTTGGTGAATGACCCTTCTAAAAAAATTGCAAACTCTAATTTGAAACTTAACAAAACCACTCATTCTACAGTAAATAACTTAGCAGCCAGGCACAATGGTACACACCTGTAACCCCAGCGGCTTGGGAGGCTGAGGCAGGAAGATTCCAAGTTCAAAGTACAAGTACTTTGAAGTACTAAGCAACTCAGTGAGACCCTGTCTCTAAATAAAATACAAAATAGGGTTAGGGATGTCGCTCAGTGGTCAAGTGCCCATGAGTTCAATCCCCTGTACCAAAAAAAAAAAAAAAAAAAAAAAAAAGTAAAAAATAAATAACTTAGCATCCAAAATAAACGAAAGAGCTATGGGTTCCCTAACATAATGTATATTCCTGAGGGTGTTATAGGAGGCCATACACCCAAAGCACACCTTGTACTTAAAGAAAATCTCCCAGCCTCAACTTCCTTGTATTAATTCCACAAAGAAAACAAACCAAACTCCTGTCTAAAATCCCTGAATTCCTAGAATCCAATGAGCACTAACTGTGAAGACTACTTAAAATTTTGTGGGTAGTCTTTCTGGCCCCTGCATTCTACTACTGAACATTTAAAGCACATGGTTCCTAACTATTAAAGAGCCTCAAAAGGTATTTTGAACTAGCAATTCCACTTTTGCAAATTCCTCCTTAGAAATATTAGTGGGCAAGTGAGCCACTGGGTTATTTTCAATAGTAAAAGATTAGAATAACTTAAACTGCCCAACAAAAATGAACTAGGTAAATAATATATGACAGATTCATGCAACAGACTACTATGCAGTTTTTGAAAAGAATGTTGTAGATGTTTATTGACAGAAAGAAGTTCCCATTTCAATATTAAGTTAAAGAAGCAAGTAGGAAGACAGCACACTATAGTCATAATATCAGTCATAATTGTTAAGTAAGCTAACAAAACACCTCAAATGTCAAAGTTAGGGTGGATCCACAAAAGATCAGGATATGTTTGGAGGCCTAGATCAAACTTCCCAGAGAGCAACAGAATAAAGGTACCACGGATTCAAGGAGAAATAAGGCGCAAACTTCAGGCTAGGAAAACACACAGAACATACTCTGCTCACTGGACTGAGTCCTTACATGGCAGCCACTAAGGACTTGTAAAATATGGCCTGCCTGGACCACAGAAAAGAACTTCAGGAGGCAGACAAAGTAACCAATATGTGATCCACACCCCTGGAGCCCAAGTTGCCCGTGAAAGGAGACAAAACTGAGCACAATTTAAAAAGGGCACAATCACTGTCAAAGGCTGAGCAATCAAAGAGTGTGTTCCAGTTCTACAGTCCAAGTACATCTGGAAGACTAAAGACAGCTTACTACAAAGGAGCAGGGGTCCTCACTTGCCTTCCACAAAAGGTGAAAAGCATCTGAGCCATGCACAATGTATAAGTATTCTCTTACTGAGGCCCATGGAGGCTTTAGGCCTAGGTTTCCTCACTTACAGCTGATATTTTCTGAGGGTGTTATTTCTAACTGAGGGTGGATATTTTCTAACAGTGGCCATAACAAAACTATTCATTACAACACACCATTATCACAAAATGAAAACAGAAACCAGATATTTGGTTTAAACTTAAACAACTGCTTCAATGTAGCTTTTGGTTAAAAATACTTTTTAAAAATATGGTAGTTAGCTGGGCTTGGTGGCACACACCTGTAATCCCAGTGGCTTGGGAGGCTGAGGCAGCAGGATCGCAAGTTCAAAGCCAGCCTCAGGAATTTAGTGAGGCCCCAAGCAACTCAGTGAAACCCTGTTTCTAAATAAAATATAAAAAAGGGGTTGAGGATGTGGCTCAGTGGTCAAGCACCCCTGGGTTCAATCCCCAGTACCAAAAACAAAAATATAATAGTTAATACCACCACTATACTCTTTTGGATAAACTCCTTCTTTTATCTAGTGAGGCTCAATCTGCATTATACTCACTGCTTTCTAAATGTCTCACTATGCCCCTCACAGATCCACTGAGCAGAACTACACTGGATACAGGATGGCCACTCAGTTAAGCTGATTACTAAGTAATATTATGTCCTTAACCTGTGCATTTAAAAAATAAATTCTGCTATTTCTTCAAGAAGGTCAAGAAAGTTTAAGACTGAAATAAATCTGATTCCTTGATCATAATAGTACTTATAGCTGCAATGAAGTTTCAGAATAAAACATGAGGTAGAGCCCACCTACAGATAACAACATGGCCCTCAGTTAAAATAAAAATTTACAGATCACTACAAGTCTGCTAATGACAAAACCAGACAGATTATTCAAGTAGAGCTGAGTTCTGGAGAGAACAGATAATGTGAATAGAGTACTAGTGGACTACAGATATAGCTCAGTAGTAAGGCACTTGCCTAACCTTCATGAGACCCTGGATCAATCCCTAGCACTAAAAAGTAAATAAGAGCCAAGGCACGAGACACTAGCACTTTATAAAAGTGAAGTGATATGAACAGTCAAGAATACATCAATACATCAACATACACAAGATAACAGACACATTCAAGTGTCAGCTACACAAATATCCCACCAGCCTTCTGTAGGAGGAACTACTGCAATAACCAAGTCATAGAGTAAGACACTGCCCATATAATGTCCAAAGATCCACTACAGGGCTGGATGAGGTGGCACATACCTGTAACCCCAGTTACTCAGGACACTGAGGTAGGAGGATCACAAGTTCAAGGTCAGCCTCTGCAACTTAGGGAGACAATGTCTCAAAATTAAAAGGGTGTAACCATACCTCATCCAGTAATGGACACCAGGTTCCGAAAAGCTCTCTAAGCTGGGTGCAGTGGCACACACCTGAAATTCCAGTGGCTCAGGAGGCTGAAGCAGCAGGATCACAAGTTCAAAGCCAGCCTCCACAAAAACGAGGCACTAACCAAATCAGTGAGACCTTACCTCTAAATAAAATACAAAATAGGGCTGAGGATATGGCTCAGTGGTTGAGTACACCTGAGTTCAATTTGGAAAAAAAAAAAAGGCCTTTTAAGTAGCATAGGGATGGAGGAAGACAAAAAGAAACTGGCACTCTAGAATTTATTCTACAAGGTGTCTCAGCAGGGAAGCTATCCCTTTTCTGATTCAGGTCACAAAGAAAAATTAACTGTACCTACTCACCTCCTTAGCCCAGCAGTTTTCCAGAGGAAGAAGTGGCTTCCTGATAGAAGAGCCAGGACAAGGCTTTTTGGAGGATATTAAACCAGATAAAAGGTATAAAAAAAAAAAAAAAAAAAAAAAAAAAAAAATCAGTCTATGTGCAAACAGCTGCATTATTTTCAGGAAAGAACTAATATTTGCACCATCGCTATTTAATATTCCAAGAGTTCAGCAACCTGCTGGGCTCAGGGGTGCATGCTTATAACCACAGGTACTAAGGAGACTGAGGTAGGAGGATCAAAAGTTGGAGGCCAGAATGGGAAACTTACCGAGACCCTGTCTCACAATATAAGAAAAAAGGGGAGTGGAGTGGGGTGGGGATATAGCTCAGTTGGAAAGTGTTTGTCCAAAGTCCTGTTTTCAATTCCCAGTACCTCCCCCCAAAACATACAAAATGAGTGAGCTCAGCAATCTACTCAGAACCTATTAACAGCCAACACTTCTAGTTATAGAAGGGTTCTCCACTCTTTCTGCACATTAAGAGAAATCTTTTCTGTGGAGAAAAATCTTTCAGCAAATTAGGAGGGACTCTTGCTGTGCTACTGAAACTAACAATCTGTTGGTAGTAAGGATTAAGTATTATGAAGGTGATTCATAAGGAAAAGGTCAAACCTTTTGCAAAAGGAAAATGAATTCTTTCAATGCCCCAAAACTTATTTATCTTAGGAAGGTATACAATCAATATTATTTTAAGTTATTTTAGTTGTAGATGGACACGATACCCTTTTATTTATTTATTTTTGTTATTTATTTATGTGGTGCTGGGAAGTGAATCCAGTGCCTCATGCATGTGAGGCAAGCGCTCTACCACTGAGCCACAACCCTAGCCCCTACAACTGATATTAAGTTCAGAATAAACTTGCAGTTCTATTAGATCAATAACATATTTATGAATATTTTTTCTATTTTGAAACATTAACTGAAGAAAAAGATTATAAATGAAGAACTAGAAAGTATGTTGTCCAAAAATTCACATTCTCAAGGTAATTACTTGCAGAATAATCTGCATCTGTAATCGAGAGACAGAATTGTCTTTATTGTTCTCTTTATCTCAGGAGCCAGTCTATTTCTCAATGGGAATAAGTTACCATTTCTAGTAAACCCATTCCTTATTCCACTATTCCCCAGGAGAAACCTATCTTTGATAGGCACTTTGGACATTTACAAGATCATGAGTCAAGAAGAGTCACAATGAAATGTGTGCCAGCACTATGCGTGCTGGGGATCAAACCCAAGACCTTGTACATGGTAAAACAAACACTACCACTGAGCTATATCTCCAGCCCAGTTACAATAAATTTAAACAGACTCTCAAGAGCAGAGAGAAGATGTTATCCTACCCCATCCCAAATCATGTTAAACTACATATTAAAGTCATTTTTAAGAATTCATAATATGTAATACTTCTGAAATTTTAGTTGCTTTTAAAAAATTTTTTTAGTTGTAGATGGACACAATACCATTACTTTATTTATTCATTTTTATGTAGTGCTGAGAATTGAACCCAGTGCCTCACACATGCCAGGCAAGTGCTTTACTACTGAGCCACAACCCCAGTCCAGAAAATTTAGTGGCTTTGACTACCAAATTCATTTTTAAAAAATCCTCTTGGATTATTTCTGATTTTAATTCCATTTGTCTCATAATGTGACATGATTTTGATTTCAACTATTAATTTCAATCTATTCAGAACTGCCAACAGTGGATATTCTAAGATATTCATTATACACATACACCAGGCAATAAATATAAATTCATCTTGTTGACAAATTCAACAAATATTTCTCATGCTTTTATTTTTTTAATTTTTAGCAATACTGGGGATTAAACCCAGGGCCTCATGCATATGTATGTTCAGCAAGTGCTCTACTACTGAATTACATCCCCAGCCCTCCCTTATGCCTTATCTTGTTGGTAGACTCTTACATTTAAATTTCCTCTACCTTAATACCCTCTCTTGGTCTGTGTTGAGTCTTTTGCAGCAATTCTTCCTCCTGTACTCTCATCTTGGTGGAGGGGGGAGAAGAGTGGAGGAAAGGAGTTGCAGTGGGGCACAGTGCATACATGCTCCCACACCTTTCAAAGTAGACATCTTACTCTTGGCTTTTGACTCCATGTCTCATTCTTCCTTACCACTTCACCTTCTTCATTCCACTGTCCAATCTCTAGTCCTTCATCTCCTCAGCACTCCCATCAAGACAGACTTGCTATACCTGGACAATGGAAAGATTCTTCATGCATATGCCTATCTACTCTACTGTATGGACCCCTCTACTCCATCATCCTCAGGATGAACTTCCTGAACTACTATATAACAGTAACAGTATCAGACAATTCTTACAGAGTCCTTATATGTTGCCAGTTCTTACTTGTTTATAACACACAACTGCTCTCCAATACTAACAGGACAAACTTTATAATTTAGAAGAGTCAACAGGATCTACCACTGAAACACCACCCTCTTTGAAGTATAGCAATAAACTAAATCATTCCAGCATCCCCATGTACTTCTCTAACTCTTCTCTGTCCAAAATGATCATCTTTGCAGCCAACGACTGCAATTACTTCTATAGAACCATGTGTCAAGGCAGATATCACAAGTAAAAAATGTTTTAACCTAAATAATGATGAAAAAAAAAACACATAATAAAATAAGGGGGATGCAGCTATCATAGAGTCTATAAGGAGATTTACAACTCTAAGTAAATGTTTATATTAGGAAAGTTCCAAAATCAATGACATAGAAAAAAATGGTTAAACACAAACTAAAGGGAAGGAAAATAAGAAAATGAGATCAATAAAAAACTAGTCAGGTGCAGTGGCACACACCTGCAATCCTAGTGGCTCAGGAGGTTGAGGCAGGAGGATCCTAAGTTCAAAGCCAGCCTCAGCAAAAACGAGGCACTAAGCAACTCAGTGAGACCCTGTCTCTAAATAAAATACAAAATAGGGTTGGGGATGTGGCTCAGTTGTCAAGTGCCACTGACTTCTATCCCTGGCACCCGCTCCAAAACACAAAACAATTAACAGCAAAAATTCACAAAGTCCAGCAGGGTACAGTGGCACATGCCTACAATTCCAGCAACTCAGGAGGCTAAGGTAGGAATATTGCAAGTTCCAGCCCAGCTTTCACAATTTAGCAAGGAGACACTGTCTCAAAATAAAAAATATATACGGTTCCATACCTAGTACCAAAAAAAATTTTTTAAATAGGAAGGTTGATTCTTTAAAAGGATAACAAAGTTGATAAAACCTAATGCAATTATGGGAGGGAAAAAGAGAGAGAAGATACAAGACACCAAAACAAAAGTTAAAGAGAGGTTATCCCTACAAATTTTTTTCTTCAGTGCTTGGGATTGAACCCAGGGCCTGGAGAATGACAGGCAATTGCACAACCAAAGGGTTATATCCCAAACCCCCTACAAAAATCTTAGATATTAACAGGAAAATAAGGAAACGCTATGAACAATCTACTACTAATATATTTGACACCTTAGATAAAATTATTAAGTTCCTTGAAAAATACCAAAACTGATATGAAGCAGAGAGTCCCAGATTAGATCCCCTGTCCCCCCAACAAACACAGAAAAACTGACACAAAATGAAAAAGAAAAACAAAATAGCTCTTTATTAAAGATACTGAATTCATTATCAAAAATTTTCCCACAAAATTCCAAGCCTAGGGGTTTTACTGGTGAATTCTATCAACACTAATCTTTATACAAACACTTTCAGAAACTTGAGAAGAAACATTTCTTCCAAACTCATTTTATTAGGGTAGCACAACACTGATTTAAAAACAAAACAAAACAAAAAAACTGACAAAAGCATAACCACAAAAACAACATGTAAATCTTTAATCCAAAAAAACTAAAAAAAAAAACAAAAACAAAAAAACAAAAAAGGATAATACATTATCATCATGTGTGGTTTAGCCCAGGAATACAAGGCTGATTTAACTTTTGGATTCTCCTTAATATAATTCACTGAATTAACTAAATAAGGGGGAAAACAATCCAAATGATCATTTCAAGAGATACAGAAACCCATCAAAATTTAATATTGATTCAAGATAAAAATTCTCAGCAAATTAGGAAGAAAAATAAACTGCCTGAATCCAATATAGGGATTCTGTGAAAAACATCATCAAATGATGATGAAATAGTGACTGTTAATATCAGGAAAATGGCAGAATGTACACTGTCACCATTTCATTTAATATTATACTAGAGGCCCTAGTCAATGCAATAATGCACAAAAAAGAAAAAAAGACATAAATATTGGAAAAGAAGAAACAAATATAGACAAAATAATTGTTTATGTAGGAAACATATTCCTTGATAAGATGACTGTTTATGCAGAAAATCCTAAACTTATCTAAAAAACTAGTACTAGAGATAAAAAATGAATTTAGTAAGGTAACAAAGTACAAGGTCACTATACCAAAATCAAATATTTATACAACTGCAAACAAATGGTAAATAAAACTTTAAACTAGTCAAATTTATTTTAATATTTTAACCCAATATACAAAACTACTATTTCAACATGTAATCCACAAAAAAATATTTTCATGCCTTTTTTTCATTCTGAGTCCAAGGATCTAGAATATCAAAAGCAATTTTTTTTTTTTTTTTTTTTTTTTTTGTGGTGCTGGGGATTGAACCCAAGGCCTTGTGCATACGAGGCAGGCACTCTACCAACTGAGTTGTATCCCCAGGCCTCAAAAGCAATCTTGAAAGAGAACACCAAAGTTGGAAGACACAATTTCTGACTTCAAGACTTACTGTAGTAATCAGGACAGTGGGAATACAGGTTTAGAGCAGACACAGATTAACAAAACAGAGTACAGAAGTAAACTCTTATGTGTATGGCCAATATTCAACAAAGGTGTCAATTTAACTTAATAATGGAAAGGAGCATCTTTTCAACAAATGGTTTTGGAATCAATGAATAATTATGTATACAAAACAGACAAAATGCAGAACACAGGACTTAAATGTAAAACCTACAAATAGAAAACTCTGGAAAGAAAACAAAAAAGAAAATCTTTACAACCCTGATTTAGGGATTTATTAGATATAACACTGAAAGTACAATCCTAAGAAAGAGAGAAAAAGAGAAGGGGAGGGGAGGGGGAACAAATTAGACTCCATCAAAATTAAACTTGTTCTTCAAAAGACATCATTAAAAAAAATTAAAGAGGCCACAAAGTGGGAGAAAATACTGGCAAATTTTATATCTGGCAAAGAACTTAATTCAGAATATATAAAGAACTCTTACAACCCAAGAATAGGACACAATCCTCAATTTTTAAAACCATGATACAATATGGATGAATTTCAGAAACATTATGTTTCCCCCTTTAATGCTAGGGATTGAACCCAGGACCTTGCACATGCTAGGCAAACACTCTACCACTGAGTTATATCCCCTACCCCATAATCCAATTATTAAAAATGGGCAAAAGAACAGGGTGCAGTAGCACACACCGTACTTCCAGCTACTCAGGAAGACAAGGCATGAGGATCACAAATCTGAGCCAGTCACAGCAACTTAACAAATCCTGTTTTGAAATTAATAATAAAAGCACAGGGATATAGTTCAGTGGTAGAGCACCCCTGGGTTCCATCTCTGGTACCAAAAAAAAAAAAAACAGTGAAAGATTTGAACAGACATTTCAACATTTCACCACCAGAAAAAAACAACAGAAAAAAGAAAAAACAAGGCATGAATAGCAAATAAGCACAAGGAAAGATCATTAACTACATTAATGACTAATGATATCATTAGTCATTAGGAAAATGCAAATTAAACCCAAAAGATACCACTTCACAGTCACTAGAATAATTAATAACAAAAAAAGACTGACCATCCCAAGGTTAGCAAGAATGTAGAAAAACTGGAGTCTTTACATAATGCTGATGGGAAGGTAAAATAATTGGGCTGCCTTGGAAAACAGTTCGGCAATTTCTTAAGATGTTAAACATACACTTACCATGTGACCCAGCAATCCCACTCCTAGATATCTATACAAGAGAAATGAAAACATACATCTACATTAAGCCCTGGACATGAATGGTCACAGCAGCATATTTCATAACAGCCAAAAATTGGAAACAACCCAAATATTCATCAACTGATGAATGGATGCATGAACAAAATGTGATATATCCATACAATGGAAAATCATTATTTAGCAGTAAAAAGGAGCATGCAACTGACACATGATACAATATGGATGAATCTCAGAAACATTATGTTAAATGAACCAGGCAAGTTGGGTGCAGTGGTGCATGCCTGTAATACCAGCAACTCATGAGGCTGAGGTAGGAGAATCATAAGTTCAAGGCCAGTCTCAGCAATTTAGCAAGAGGCCCAGTCTCAAAATTAAAAATGAAAAGGGCTGAGGATGTGGCTAAGTGGTTAAACTCCCCTGGGATCAATCCCTGGTACCAAAAATATAAATAAATAAATAAACAAACAAAACAAGCAACAAAAATCTATGAATAATTTCATTTATATAAAATATCTAGAAAAGACAAAGCTATAGAGACAGAAGATCAGTAGTTGCTTGGGGCTACAAGTGGCTATTAACTGCAGAGATAACTTTTTGGGTAATGGAAATGTTCTAAAATTGGTAATGTGGTAATGGCTGCATAGATGTATAAATTTATTAAACATGATGGTACACTTTAAGATGGATAAAATTAATGGTATGTAAAATTGCTTCAATAAACTATTTAAAAAAGAAAGTTGACTGACAGAAATGATGAAGCAAATGTAGCAAAATATTGGCAATTATACAATCTAGATAGTAGATTTATGGATATCCACCGTAAAACTCTTTCAAATTTTTTGATGTTTAAAAGTTTTCATAATAAAAGAGGGGGAAAGTTTGCCAAATTTAATTCAATGGCAATTGCATGCATTAACAAATATCACAATATACTTATGGGTTGAAACTTATGCTACTGCAAATTGACTTTTTCTTCAAAATTAAAAATTTCCCTTTAACCCACTTTTAATTAAAGGTTGACTATACATTATGAATTATAGTATAAAAGTCATATAATTTCCACACAGGTTTACAATGTTAATAATTTCAAAATACTCTGACTCTTTCTCAATCTTCCTGACCAAACCTTTTTAGTGTTCCACTTTCAAACTACCAGCTCCATAATTGTCACTGTTCCTCAAGATATGGCTCTCATTCTTGTCATTCTCTGCCCTCTCTTTGAGCAATCAAATTTGTGCCTGAACCTTAATTAGTATGAACATAAGCACCAAAGTCAAGACCTCTTCTTCATTTTGCTGAGAACTGGGAAAGGTAGTCTGACTGCACAAGGTAGAGGAGAGGCAAACAAGTAATGCATAAAGTTCATTAAAGAGTGAAGATGCCCACAAGTTTCTGGGAGGCCTACAGAAAGAAGGCTTTTACAGGGTCAAAATGGGGTCAGGGGCTGGGGATATAGCTCAGCTGGTAGAGTGCTTGCCTTGCAAGCCCAAGGCCCTGGGTTCAATCCCCAGCACCCCCTACACACACACACACACACAAAGATGGGGTTAGAGCAAAGGCCTAATACAGCCCATCTTCCCTGCCTTTTCCCCTGTGCCCTTAAAACCTGTACCACAATGAATCAGACAGTGATGGGGAGCTTCCCTTTCAGCTACAAGGACTGCGGGTTCACCTTTGTTATCATTTACTCTAGATACTGCTCTGCATTACCCACAGGCCTTAATCCAATATGGTTTTGTTTTGCTGTTACATTGAAACTTCAACAATTTGGTGGTTTCCAGATCGTAATTTCAGGAAGCATTTAGCTACATGCATGTTAAAAAGGACTTTGCTTCTGATCATCAGTACTTTCCAAAGGTCATGAGCCTGTGTCTTTATATCATCTTTATGTGTCTTCTGTCTTTATGACAGAAACTTGAAAGGTGTCTATCTCTGACACAGGGCCTCAAACACACTGAGTAGTTGCCACTTCGTTACACTGTGCACAGATAAAGTAGTCAGCTGCTAGAAAGTCAAGTTTTCCTTTCTGCTTTTTAATAAAGGATTAGTAAATCTATAATCCCAGTTACTTGGGAAGCTGAAGCAGAAGGATTCCAAGTTCAAGGCCAGCCTGGGCAACTTAGTGAGACCCTGTTTCAAAATAAAAAACAAAAAGGGCTGGGGATGTATTTCAGTGGTAGAGCACTTGTCTAGCATATGTGAGGGCCCTGGATTCAATTCCCAGGTACTGCAAAAATGAAAAACTAATTAATGCACCATACGATTCTATCTCTGATCCACAAGCAGGGCTGTCGAGTTGAGAGTAGAGACCACAGGGAAATCCAAGATACAGATTAATGATGCTGAGATTTTTCTCACAGAGATACAATGAAATATATATAAATGCTTTAGCTGCTGTTACCAGCAAGCAGTTACTCACATGGTCAATAGCATAGCACACAAAACCAAAACTTCAGCATTACATAAGATGTTCTGGAGGCATTTTCTTCAAGAGTCTCAAAGGGTTTTAGGGATCAGAGAAATGAAGTTCCAACTGTCAGTTTAGAATGAAACTACCCTGGTAAAAAATAAAATTTCTGAATCTCTGTGGTCTTTTACTGATTACTACAAGAGACAGTTGCAGGGTAGAAAGGAGACAATGCCAACAGCAATTCTGTTGTGGGTATACACTTTAATAGTTTTGTGACTTGCAGTTTCACTTTATTTTTCAACTTTAATCAGTATTTATTTTCTCTACTAGGTCTCTGAACAGAAAGCAGACTGTGGTGAAATCATTTTTCAAATCACAAATCCCAAGTCCACATGAAGTATGTTAGTAAATGATAGCCTCAAATTTTTCTGGTTTACACTAAGCTTCTCACAACTAAAAACTTTAACCAAGAGTCTATCAAAATTTCAAGTTAATCACTGGAACAAACATCTGGGCCCCCTAACCACAAAAAACTTAAAATACCAAGGAAGATATATCCTGCTACTGAAGGAAATTCTAAGCACAGTTGACATTCAAGACCTTTTCTAATACAAAGTCAACATCTATCTTTGGGACAAATGTTTTGAAGAGTTTCAGGAAATTTATTATTTGACATCCCAGAGCACTTGGACAGTGTGTTATATTCAAAAATAATGCATAGAACATACTAATTTTATATAAAGATCATGGCACATACTGAATTGCTTCTGTTCCTGACAATTCCAAGGAAATCCAGAACATGATCAGTTGCTTTATCTTTTTAACCTTCTCTAGCTGGTTCAAGCTGTCCAGCCCTAAAGGACAAGTTAACACAGCTTGCATTTATTCCCCCAGAAAAAAGAAATCCAGCAGCCCACCAAAACTGTCAACAGCCCTTCCCACACTTACCAGTGCCATAGGGAGGATGCAGCTGATGGCAGTGAGCATCAACGGCCTGAAAAAATACAGGTGGTAGTTTCAATTTTTATTTAGAATTCTTACTTGCCAACTGCCTGAAATCTTTTAAGGCTACATGAATGAGTCTTCATGCCTCAGCCTGTGTTAAGCCACTATGTGGTCCAATCACATTTGATAACAAACACTAGTAGTCACTCAATAAAAAGTAGAGATGAAGAAAAGGAGTGAACTGTGGGTCAGTTTCTGAACTTGGGGTAGAAAGGGACATGATACAGGAAATCTAACCTAAAGAGGTCAAGATGGATGGATTCAGGTCTTAGGAGGTGAAGGAGGGGAGGGAAATAAGAAGGTACTAAAGGGTAAGAGGAAGAAACAAGGTGAAGGCACAGAGACGAAGAAATAGGTGAACACCAGACTAGAAAAGGGAAAAATCAGCATGGGAGGTGGTAGTAGTAGAGGATGTCCCAGAGAGCTTCTGACTTAATAGGCACGGCTTATCCCTAAAGTCTAATTTAAGTGGTGAGACTTCACTTTTCCCATATTTCACACTTACATATTCTGTCTCTAAAAAGGTTAGCTCTCAGGCAATTGATCATAACTTTGCCCCCTTTCACTTTTTCTTTATAGGCCCACTGGAAGGATGACTGACTTAACTGAAGCACCCATATTATACATGCTTTCAAATCTGATTAATAAACACAAATTTGAAAATTTCTCACCAGTCTAACCTTATTACATTCCTAACTACTATGGTTGCCAATCATTAAAATCAACTGAAAAACTCAAAAGTTAATTTATGCAAAATAGAATAATACAAAAAATATCATTCTTTGACCATAAAGGGTACTTTTTTATTATTATGAAAAATCTCAAAACATCTACAAAAGTAAAGAAAATAATAAAAACCATGTACCTATCACCCAGCTCTAACATCAACTTGTGGTCAGGCCCACTCTGTCTCCATTCCAACCCTCCAGATTATTGTGAAGCAAATCCTAGCCAGCATATCTTTTTAGGGGGCATTTAATTGAAAACCCTCTGGGAAGTACTTGGTACAAAATGCTAGTTACAGTCCCTTCTAGAATTTCCAGGGGTATATCACATAGAGTAACTTCATTTCAGCAGATGATGGTCATATACAGCAAACACAATCAAAAGAAAAGTAGGGCTGGGGAGATAGCTCGGCTGGTAGAGTGCTTGCCTCGCAAGCACAAGGCCCTGAGTTCGATCCCCAGTACCACAAAAAAAAAAAAAAAAAAGAAATGTAGATGGGAGCCAGTAGCAAATGAACCACACACAATAAATAAAAGTTGAATCTCCATTCCTGAAACTACAATCCCATCTTTTCCAAATGTTATTTCAAACAGTATTTTGTCTCTTCCAGCTAGGTAAAAGAAAGGGAATACTAAATACCAGGTAGGCAGGACCATGTGTGCCCCTCCTCTTCTCCAAAGGGAAGAAAGAGGCCAGCGCAACTTAATGACGAAGCCAGATTTCAACAGCAGGTATTGAAGACAGGGTTTCCACCCTGTGGACTGCTATCCTAAGCTATCTACTCTGCTATGCTCAAAACACATAATCTAGTTTTTATAACCTTTATGTAAAACCTCATAAACAAGAAGGAACAGAATGGAAGCTCCTGAAAGGAACAGATTTTTATTTGTTTTGTTTCCTTTCCTAACATATTCAAGCATCCAGGGCAATGTCTATACCATCTGTTAATACCACCCTCTGCCTGTCTACTAGTAGTCCAGTCTCCAATCATCACACACCCACTACCTCCGAAGTGCTGGCAGACCCAAAAGCCATCCAAGCCCTCAGCAATGCTCAATCTAGTGGAGCACCCAGATATAGCTCCTTTGAGGACGGTAAAAATGGATGGAGGACTGAGGTGTCCTGAGGTTAGCAGGAAGAGCAGAGATGCTGATAGAAGTCTGAGGGGACAAAATTTCCTCAAAATTAGGGAAAAGAGCAATATGAAGTTGTTCAGGGGAGTATGAAGAAGTCACTGTTTTTCAACAGAATAAGATAATCAAAGATATCTACAGTGGTTCCATCAGAAAAATATGAAGTATAAAAGGTTATATTATTTATCAATACTTCTCTCATCATTCTAAAAAGTCAAAGGACCAAAATTAAAGGTAAAGAAATCTTTAAGTTCTTCTACGGAAGCATTCATTTACTGAGAAACAATTTTTAACCTACTGCAATTATCAATTGACAAAGAAAACCTAATGGCTCATAAAAATCACTTCGATGAGTAAGGTGGTACAAGCCACCCAGTGGCTTGGGAGGCAGAGGCAGGAGGACTGCAAATTCAAAGTCAGCTTCAATAACTTGGCAAAGCCTTAAGTAACTTAGTGAGACTCTGTCTCAATAAAAAACAAAGGGCTAGGGATGTGGTTCAGTGAATACGTACCCCTAGGTTCAATCCCTAGTACCAAAAAAAGAGAGAGAGAGAGAGAGAGAGAGAGAGAGAGAGAGAAAAGAAATACATCACATTGATAAAAAGGAATGACAGGGGCTGGGGAGATAGCTCAGTCGGTAGAGTGCTTGCCTTGCAAGCACAAGGCCCTGGGTTCGATCCCCAGCACCGCAAAAAAAAAAAAAAAAAAACCAAAAAAAAAAAAAGGAACGACGCTGTCATCTCATTCCTCTCTCCACCACTACCAGTCTTCCTATCCAGGAGAAATCTTTTCCAGTCATTTGTCTAGGTTCTTCTAGTGGTTACCAAATCCATTCCTTCTAGAAGATAAAAATGAAAGGTTTTCTTGATTTTTAACTTCTGATTTATGGAATATTTTTTAATTTAGCAAACTTATTAACCTGTCCCATAAGCTTTTTATTTTCTTTTCTTCCTGATAGAATCTGATAAGTTTTAAGGATGCCACATCTTGAATATCCTAGAAAATACTAAATAGTCCACTATTAAAGATAAGCAAAATTAGGCTGGGGTTGTGGCTCAGTGGTAGAATGCTTGCCTAGCATGTGTGAGGCACTGGGTTCAATTCTCAGCACTGCATATAAATAAATATATAAATAAAAATAAAGGCCCATCAACAACTAAAAAAATATTAAAACAAAAAAAGACAAGCAAAATTATCTGCTGATCTGTTTTGGCTGAAGTCAATTTTTCTATGTCTCTTTCATTTTGCATGTTTTCCTCAATATCTCATGATTCTTGGTTAGTCCTTCACATTGAGAAACAAACGTCACTATTAAAAAAAAATGAAGTACTGATACACGCTACAACTTGGATGAATCTCTCAAGTATTATGTTAAGTGAAAGCAGTCAGACACAAAAGGTCAAGTACTGCATGATTCCATTTATGTGACATATGTAGAATAGGTAAATTGACAAAATAATAGTGGGCTGCCAGTGCCTACAGGGAATGGGAATAATGGCTTAATGAGTACGCGGTTTCTTTTAGGGACAATGAAAACACTTTGAAACTAGATGGAGATGATGGCTGTTCAACACTGTGAAGGTACTAAATGCAACTAAATTGTACACATTATTTATTTTTGGTACTCGGGAATGAACCTAGGTTTTGTGCATGCTAAGCATATGCTCTTGTTTGGGATGGGGAGCAGTGCTAGGGATCAAACCTAGGGTTTTGCGAAAGCTACGCCAGTGTTCTACCAATGAGTCACATCTCCAGCTCAGAAATGGTTAATTTTATGTTACATGATATTAGCTTTATTTCCTTAAAAGGAGACAAGGATCAGGAAAATTAACCCTAAGCTCTGTGTATATGGATAGAACCTGTCAACTGACAGGTTTTTCCTTTAGGGTGATTGATCAGAAGCAGTCGTTATTCAAAACTCAAGGGATAAATGAAATCAGTTAAATATCATATTCTAAGGGTTCTATTTCTCCCTGGTTTATTCTATTTCTTAAAAATAAGCAGATTTTCAGCATACTTCAGAGATACAGCCACATCAATGTTCACAGCTGCTCAATTCACAATAGCCAGACTGTGGAACCAACCTAGATGTCCTTCAATTGATGAATGGATAAAGAAACTGTGGTATATATATACAATGGAATATTACTCAGCTATAAAGAATAATAAAATTATGGCATTTGCAGGTAAATGGATGAAATTGGAGAATATCATGCTAAGTGAGATAAGCCAATCTCAAAAATCCAAAGGACGGCAAGCACAAGGCCCTGGGTTCGATCCCCAGCACCCAAAAAAAAAAAAAAAAAATCCAAAGGACGAATGATCTCACTGATAAGTGGATGAAGACACATAATGGGGGGTGGAGGGGAGCAAGAATGGAGGAAGAAGGGACTGTATAGTGGGAAAAGAGAGGTAGGGGGAAGGAAAACAAACAGAATGATTCAAACATCATTACCCTATGTAAATGTATGATTACGCAAATGGTATGCTGTTACTCCATGTACAAACAGAAACAACATGTATCCCATTTGTTTACGATAAAAATAAACTAAAAAAAAAAAAGCAGATTTTTCCCTCCAGAAACTAAATGGGAGCAAGAATGACCGTTCTATAGATAGACCTTTAATTAATCCCCATATCTGCAGCACACTTATCTTTTCCAGGTTTTGTCTGTCAAATCTGATCTGCTGAACAAACTGGTTTCCATGTTTAATGATGTCCCATGACAGTCTCAAGCCATTCTTTTTGTTAATATAAACTTATGTGTGTGCCTTTATTTTCATTTTTATGGTAATTAAAAATGGAGGGGCAACCACATATTTACCTCATTCCCTTTAATAATTCTCTCTGTGCTCTCCAGTCCTCCAGATCACCATTGATTTATTTTCCTTTGCAATAGATTAGTTTGCATATTTCTACAACTTTACATGATTGACATTATAAACATTTATTCTTTTTTCCCTGATTTCCTTCAGGTGATATACTTAGTTTGAGGTTTAATCAATGTTGCTTATATGAGTAGTTCATTCTCTTTATGTTGCTGAGAAGTATGCTGTTCTAAGAGTATTCCACTACAGGTTGAATATCTTTTATGCAAAATACCTGGGGCCAAAAGTGTTTCAGATTTCCGTGTTTCAGTCAAGGGACTGGGGAGGTAGTGGTAGAAGCACTTGCCTAAAATGTGTAAGGCCCTCAACCCCCAGCACCACAAACAAACAAACAAACAAAAAAATACTTTACCAGAGAGCACCAACAGTATTCAAAAAAAGGTTCAGATTTCAGATTAGGGATGCTCAACCTGTATATGTGTGTTCATTCTTCTGTTTATGGATATTTAGGTTGTTTCCAATCTTTGGCTATTGCAAATAAAACTGCTACAGATATCTGATACCAAAACAAGCAAAAACAAATAGAGGGGATGTAAAAGAATATGAATGTAGCCAATCGTTTTGAAGCAGAAGCTGGTGTTAATAAGTTTGGAAGGAAAGATCTGGCAAGTTCTACTTCAGTTATCATAAAATTCAAAACTTTTAAAACACATTGTAATTATGATTATAGATACTATTTGTGTCTACAGCTACTCATTATTTGAAAAGGCATAAGAACTTACTTTATCTTGATAATCAATGAAATATATAATTACATTTAGATATGAAAAATATTACATAAAGTTTATTCAACTTGTGAGTATAACTGGGCAGTTTATGGCCTACTCCCACTATGGTTATGAAATCAGTACATTCCAAACACTGGACACATACTTTTCAGCAGTCAAAGAAAGCAAACACTCCTCCCTAATTCAGTAACCTGAATCATTTAACTTTTATTTTTTAATACATTCACATGAATAAAATAGAAAAGGCTTTAACCTCACCCCTGAAGACTGTTTCTTTACAACTGTATAAAGTTCAGGTTTCTATATGAGAATGGCCAAATTTAACTCTAGTATGTATCACAGGCCGGGAACTAGACAACCATCAGATTTACCCCACCTCTACTCAGAGGCCAGCTTTTTCATGAAAAAGGCCCTTTGACAAGTATGTCTTTCGTTTACAAGTGGGAGCATACAGTAGAACTTTTGGGGTTAAATTCTCAATATTTGCATTTATTGACATGGGCTCAGCCAGTTAACAACAAGGAAAACTTACCAAGAACACAACATGATCAAGCATTTTTGGTAGGTGCTGATATGCAAAGAAAAACTGTGGAACTCCATTGGAAAAAGAATTCACACCCTGGCTTACAAGCTATTAATTTGTAATCTTCGTAAAGTATACCAAGAAACATGCATAAAGCAAGAACTTGGGAGATAAGGGAAGGCTTCCTGGGAAGAGCTTACAGCTTGGTTAATGGTGGTACCAACAATTAAGACAGAAAAACTAGACAAGGCTATCTACAGACTCTGAGAAATGATGGGGAGACTAAAATAAGGGATAAAAGAAACAAGAGCTGACCATGAAAGAAACTGCCAAAGAGATCAACTTTAGCAGGCAGAGACAACATTTTGTTCACAAATATAGGAACAGCTCTGTTTTCCTGTAAAAAGTCTCTAGACAAACGTTGCACTTATCCTGTTTGTACCTCTTTACTTAGTGTTGATAACTTGTGGTTACCACTGTGAAACCATTTCTGATTACAAAGATTTGTGATTATCAAAAGAAACACCTGGGAGTGATGGTACACGCCTGCCACCCCAACTACTTGGGAGGCTGAGACAGGAGATCACAAGTTCTAGGTCAACCTCAGCAACTTAGTTTTACCCTGTCTCAAAATGAAAAATAAAAAAGGGCTGGGATGTAGATGAATGGTTAAGTGCCCCTTGGATTCGACCCTCAGTACCATTAAAAAAAGAAAAAAAAGGAACACAACAAGTCCATGTTCTGACCGTCCATGTTCTGACCGTCCATGCCCGTTTAAGTAATGAAGCCACAGGCAGACACATTTCAGGAGAAGTGAGATAAGTTTCCTGCTTTCTCAATCTGTACCTTTCTCAAATCTTTCCTACAATTCATCCCTCTTTTGGGCTGACATCTCTAATCCCTCAAATTATTCATGGAGTAACAGAGGCAAAGACAAAGTGAAAAAAAAAAAAAAAAAAAAAAGGATTAGACTGGGAATAGAACAAAAGTTACAGAAAATTAAGGGAGTTCCTCAATAACAGAGACCCCAAATCAACTAAGCACTTCATTAAGTAGTGCCTGTCAACACCAAACACTGCAGTGGACCTGAAATGTAGGAATAACACCAGGCTATATTTTCCCGTATCCTTTTTCTGGCCCTTATTTAAAATTCATTTTGTGTTTTCATTTTTCTTATCAGTGGGCCTCAACAGAAGGGCACCAACGAGTTAAGGCAAAATTATCCAATCATGACCTAATATCATATGTACATTTAGCAGCACTTGTTAGCAATATGTTGCCTAAAACCTTCCTTAATGTGACTCCTCCATTACCACCCAAGACGCAAAATTCTGAGAATGTGTTTTTAAGAAATCACAGCAAACATGACATTCCAATTGCTCCATTCTTGTCCTACCTCCATGATGTCCAAGCAATGTTTGTTTGAATATTCAAGCACATCACACACATTATTATCACATTTAAATCTGTGAAGGAGGTAAAAATCGTTATTTTATAGATCAGGAAACTGAAGTTTAGAGATTTCGAGGGACTTGCCAGAGGTCACATTACATTAAACAGCAAAAAAAGGACTGGAACCATATCACCTAACCTTTACCCCAGGCTCTAGACAAAGCCCAACAGACACAAAGGCCACATCCATGAAGATATCTGTAGCAATACAACCAGTCCCCCACAACTGTAACACAAAAGTACTCACCTAAATGCCCAAAGAATAAAGCTGGAGAAAATTATGATTCAAGAACAAGACAGTGTACTATAAAGTCATTTTAAGTATTTATGGGGACTAAGTAAATAACAGGAAAACATTGGGAAATGCACACACACACAAAAGCAGAATACATAAATATGCATGTAAAATGATTTCTAGAATATCCAGCAAAGCAGGGATTTTTGTCTGTTTTGTTCACAGTTACTTTTCCAGTGCCTGGCACATAACAGGTACTCAGTAAATATTGACTGAATAAATTAATGAATTGCAACAGCACAGTAATATGTTATGAATATGGACAAGACCTAAGGGATAATGAGCAGGGAATAAAACTTTATTTTAGGTTAATGGAATCATGAATGATATTCTTTAATCCTGTAGTAACAACTTGACAATAAAAACTTAAATAAAACTTCAAGATAAGGACACAAGCAGTGGCACAGGCCTGTAATACCAGTGACTTGGGAGTTTGAGACAGGAGGATAGCAAGTTCCAAGCCAGCCTCAGAATCTTAGCAAGGACCTAACCAACTTGATGAAACCCTGTCTCAAAAGATCAAATGAAAAGGTTGAGGATATGGCTCAGTGGTTAAGCACCCCTGCGTTCAATCACCAGCACCAAAAATAAATAAATAAACATAAATCAGGACACAAATGTGAAATCACCTCTTGATTGCGCACAGTTTTGCTTGGTTCTTTAGGTAGTATAAACACATGACAAGAAGATTACAATGAAAGGTAGCCTGGAATATGATGTAGAACTCTTCTGGAAGGTAGTGAGGCATGTTGTGTGAGACGCCAGTCACAAAGTAAAGACAATAACCTTTTTAAGTCAGTCAGAGACAACTTTGCACCAGTTGTGTTCAGGCAATTTTCAATGTCACTCTAGACATTTCTCATCCCCCTTTTAAAAATAACTTATACACCAGAAAAACACATCACACTTCCAGCATCATAATATCATCAACAGCCAACTACTTAAAACACAGGAATTTAATATAGATTCTACTCAGATACAGGCATCCAAAAATATCTGATACCAAGACACAAAAACAGAAATCAGATGGCTGCTCAGCTTAGAAACACTCAGCATTACTGGGCTCAGCTTGAAAATACTTTCCCATGAGTAGTAACAATGAAAAAAATTACTTTGTTAATTAATAAGTCTTAAAATTCAGCTATATCAGGATAAAAGAAAGTTGATTTAATAATTAAAGTTAAAATCTTCACTGATAAATACATGTATTTGGTGCTGCTTAAGAAAAAGGCTAAGTATCAATATTTGTGTTAAAAACATAATTGATCATGTTACAAGTGACAAAGGCATAGAAATCAGGTTCTCTGGAACACAAGACTATAAGATTTCTGTACTTAAGGTCAAAAGTTCTGAAAAGTCATTAAGATTCATCCACAAAGGGGAAAAATGAGCCAAAGAAGAAGAATTTTAAAGAGTTTTTTACCCACATTTTGTTGGAGCAAACACTAATTTTTAAGACAAATTCAAGCAGAGGGTGGCAGAATGAAATAGTTTAGGAAACATTTTCCCAGTTCTACTGCAGTTAATACAGCAATTCACAAAGCAAGAACTATAATAAGAACACATAATAACTGGCTTATTTCTTCAATCCTATCTTGGGAACACCAGACCTGAGAAGTGAGCAGTGTTGTTCACTGTGCCACTTAAGTGTTACAGAAGTTTTAAAAAAACCATTCCTTTCTTCTAATAACAAAGACACTTTGGACTACATTCATGATTCTTTCAATTTTAATCCCATTTACCTATACTATATCTTAGTCTCTTCCTCTAGCCCTGAAGGTAACTTTCCCACCTCCAATTCTCACTGTCTATGGGGTATGAACTTCTGCAGGTCACCTTCAAGGTCCTCCTGCCTCACCCAAAAGCTCAGATAGCTTACTATAGTTCCTCAACTAGATGTGGTACAAAGTGGCTTGTTTTCCCTCAATAAGCAACTGAGCGGGTCCTTGAACAACCTTTGCTTCCCCTGGATATACCCCTGTCTAAGAAAAGAAGCACACATGGAGAGAGAGACTTCTGGCCCATCAGCAACAAAAGCCAGTCATGACTGCCTGGGCTCCCTCTGGGGCTCTACCAACATTGAGACTCCTGAGCAGTCTGTCAGTAATTGCCTCAAGAGTTTGATGGAATAGTATTAACAAAATTCACTAAATAAGTGACAAAATTCTTCTTAGCTAACTGCTACACATTTTGCAATTAAATGTCTATCACTGAGTTTTTTGTTTGTTTATTTCCCTCTGAGGCACCAGGGATTCAAACCTCGGCCCTTGCGAATGCTAGGCGAGCGCTCTCCAAAACGAGCTATTTCTTCATCCATCTATCACTATGAAAAAGGACTTCTTTCATCTATGATAATAAAATTCACATAAAAACATAGGAAGTAAAGAAGGTAACTCTCTCTTTAAAGACTTATACATGATTGCTAAAAATACTTGTCAGAGATTTTCCACTCTTCTACTCCTACAACACAACACCTCTCTTGGCAGTAATCTCATCTCTCATGATTATTCCATTCATGTAACAAGAGAGCTGTTTGCCTCTATTTGAATACCTGCCGTTTTCCTCCAATAACAGGTATTTTCTCTGTACTTTATATTCAGCTCTTCATCTGATTTTTTATGCTTCTTCCTTCCTTCATCATCTTTTTTTAAGCCTACTAAGGACTGAAACTATGGTTGTTCTGCTGAACTGCATCCCTGCTCCAATCCTCCTTTTTTCATCCCAGTTCCTTTTATTTTTAAATAGGGTTTTGCTAAATTGCAGAAGTTAGCCTCAATCTTGCAATCCTCTTACCTTACCCTTTCCCATGGCTGAAATTACAGGTGTGTGACCACACCCAGCAACTTTCTTGATTAATAATCTTAGTTGGAGACCAGTCCCAGAACATACGTTACTGTCTAACACCAGGGTCCTCATTAAACTAAAAACCCAGTATCCCAGACAATAGGAATTTTCTAAGTTAAAAGACTTCAATTCCTAAAAGGCTTAATTTTAAGCTATAATATGGCTCATCTATAGGCAACTTCCAGGATACAACAAACAAGTAACATAGTGAAAATTTTAAGCTACTCCTTAAACAGATTTTATTCATAGACAGCTATTCACAGGCTATAATTTTAAGTTATATACACCTAACAATTTCTGTAAGCCAAAAGTACCTAAACCATACAAAAAAATTAAATATCTCAATATGTCACAGAATTGTACAAGTAGCACAACTGATGAGTACACCAGGGGTGACCTAGTTGACTGTCACTACTGATCCCATTTTCAGGAAAACATATAACAGGAGAACTAGATTATAAATACCACTGAGTAAACTCAATTCTTAAATCATTCCCTTCCATACTCAAAAAATATTATAAAAATAAAAACGCCAGTTTTTAATTTTTACAATGAATAGAGAAAAACTGTGTGTGATTGTTTTTCCTTTACTACACCCCCTCCCCTCCCCAGACAAGGTTTCACTATGTTGCTCAGAATGTCCCTAAATTCCAGAGTTCAAATGATTCTCCTGCCTCAATTTCCCAAGGGGTAGGACAACACATATCACAATCCTCACCCCTTCTTCTTCTTTTTTTAATTTTAAAAAAATTTTTAGTTGTCGATGAGAACTTTATTTATTTATATGCAGTGCTGAGAATCAAACCCAGTGCCTCACATGTGCTAGGCAAGTACTCTACCACTGAGCTACAACTCAGCTCCCCCTTCTTTATTTATTTATTCTTAATCAATTGCTTCAGTTCAGCCTCTTCAGCAAAGTTTCTGAGCACTTGAAACAGCACTGAGTTCCTTTAGGTATAGCCAAGCTATGACTCTTGATGACCAATCCCAGAAAAACAAAACGCATGTTAATATGTTCCTTCCTCAGTGAGGACTAGGGAGAGAAATAAACAAAATCTTATTCTACTACCAAACAAACTTTTGTGGATAACTACTACTTTGCCCCATTTCCTTTTTATTCTTTTCTTCTGTTTCAACTTTCTTCCATCTCTTTTTATTCCCTCATTTCTGTTCCAAGTTTTTTGCTTGCCTTTTTGGTATAATGCCCTTTCATGACAATAGAGAAGGATGTACAGCAAGGATTAGGAAATCTAGCTCACACCAACAATAGCAGCTACCGTGGTCAACAATCAACAAAATCCATGCGTACTGCCAGGTGTGTTGGCACATTCCTGTTAATTCCAGAGAATCAAGAGGCTGAGGCAGGAGGACTACAAGTTTAAAGACAAACTCAGCAATTTAGCAAAAACCTTTAGCAAGACTATGTCTCAAAATTTAAATAAATAAATAAATAAAAATAAAAAGGGTTGGGGTGCAGTTCAGTGGTAAGGCACCTCTGAATTAAATCCCACATACAAAAAAAAAAAAAAAAAAAAAATCCACAAGTATCCAAGAAATTATTCAATGTGGATAAAATGATGTGACAGGGCTAGGGATACAGCTCAGTGATAGAGTGCTTGATTAGCATGGTGGGCATACAAATCTAAGAAATATTGTGACAGGAATGGTGGTCAGGACCCAAAAATCTATTTGAATAGATCATGCAAAATATGTGAAAGGGAGTTGGTCACAGTGGCGCACATCTATAATTCCAGCGGCTAGGGAGGCGAGTTCAAAGAAAACCTCAGCAAAAGCGAGGTGCTAAGCAACTCAGTAAGATCCTGTCTCTAGATAAAATACAAAGTAGGGCTGGGATGTGGCTCAGTGGTTAATTGCCCCTGAGTTCAATCCCTCATACCAAAAAAACAAAAACAAAAATATGTGAAAGTGTAAAACAACATAAAGCATTTGGAAGATTAAAAATATAGACATACCTATACTGTTTCAGTACAGACCAAAGGAGGGTCTGACCACTGTGTCCTAAGGGTTCTCAAGTACCCTGACTCAGGGAAAAGTAGAAGCCAGACTGTGGAAAAAGTCCTGAGGGCACTAAAAGGGAGAAGATGAAGGGAAAGTTTTGGAAGGGGCTGACCATGTCACAAGAAGGAAGAACATAAAATAGTAAAGTTTATGTTATGAGTATTTTACCACAAGAGAAAATGGGGGGAGGAGGAGGGGGAGGGGGAGAAGAAGAAAGAAGAAGTAAGAAGAAAGAAGAATGAAGAAGTAGGAGTAGTAGTAGTACTGGGGCCCTCAGATGTTTCAAGTAGGCCAGAAAAGTTGACACAGAAATTTTTGTCTGTGTGGGTGGGGCCCAGTTCTGGGGACTGAACCCAGGGGCACTCAACCATTGAGTCACATTCCCAGCCCTTTTTATTTTTTATTTTGAGACAGGGTCTTGCTAAATTGCTGAGGCTGGCCTCGAACTTAGGATCGTCCTTCCTAGCCTCCTGAGTTGCTGGGATTACAGGAGTGCACCACTTCATCCAGTGCAGAGATCTTGATAAACGACAACTATGCATAAAATGAGAGACTCCTAATGGCCTTGGTCAAATGACCTTGTCCAGTGTACATCCACAAATTTTCTGATATCTTTTCCGATTTTAAATACCAATATTGTGTTTAAGCTAACAGTATGTTTAAAACAAAAGAAACTACTTGACCAGAAAGGAGAGGCATACATGATGAGTAAAGAAGAAAACTAATGCCTCTTTTCTACTAGGGAAATGCCCTCCAAAAGTGGGGTCCCTGTATCTTTGTTATAGTCATAGGTCAGAAACTCCAAACCCAGAGTGTCCAAGGGCCCTATTCATCAGTTTTCTGATAAGCACAAGACAGGACATCTTACAAATCATTCCTAGAAATGAATCACACACAAAAAAGCTTCTGTTTTTAGCTTCCAATCAGTTGCTAATAATGCCCTAGTTATATTCCTCCAAGGTATTTAGCCTTTGCTAAACACTTGAGGAAAAAAATTTCTAAAGTAGTAAATAAAGCAACATTTACAGAAATCATACATAGCACACCTTAGTTTCCACTTAAATATCAACAAGAAAATTTATTTGACTGAAAGCATGCCACTATCCCCTCTAACTTTCAAATCTGATCAGATACAAAATCCACATAATGGTTAATGAAGGAAGATCAGTGAAAACAGTTAAGTAACAGAAATGTTCCAACATTCACATGATGGCCAGTGTTAGAGAAGGAAACATGCTGGGAAACTTTTAAATAACTATAAAAAACAGTGTCAACAATAACTGGCCTGAGATGTAAGACATCCAAAGGTATACTATCTTAAGTGCCAAGAAAATATCCTTGTTGGAATAACCACTCTTCAAAATGTCCATACTAATATCCCCCAAAATCTATTTAAATATAAATCATAAGAACCTACTTTATTCCTAGAGTTACTGCTTAAATCTCTTTCAACATTAGATAGTAGTCATCAATATACAAAGTCAGTGAGTTCGTTAACCCAAAGGCACTGATTATTTAGGGCAAACCAAGGGATGTCGATGTTCTCAAGACACTTATGAGTCAAAGAGGATTACATAGAGGATGGTAGTTGGGTGCAGTGGTGCACATCTATATCCCAGCAACTTGGGAGGTGAAGGCAGGAGGACTGCAACTTTGAGGCCAGGTTAAGCCACTTAGTGAACCCTGTCTCACGGAAAAAACAAAGGGCTGGGGATGTAACTCAAGTAGTAGAACACCCCTGGTTTAATCCCCTGTACCACAAAAAATTAATAAAAGATGGTGATTCTGATGCTTATCCACTGCATAAGAATTCATAAGAATTACTTTCCGAAACACAAAGTTGTACAATTCTGCAACTACATACTTCTTATCTTTTTAGTCTTTCTACCCCTCCTTTCTAATTCTTAGTAATCTGGGAATCACAGAACATGCATATATCAGAAAACAAGTAAAGGTAACAAAATATCCAGATGGTGCAACATATACTTAAATTTAGTTTCAAGCTACAAGGTCATTCAGTCAGTCTGGAAGAGACATTATTTAACAACAGCTCATCCTTAGATTTAACAGGAGAGAGTACACTTGGAATTGACACTACTCACCTTTAGGACAGAGGCTAAGCTGGTCATGTGCTCGTTGAGGGCACCCTCAGATTCCTTATATGTCAAGCAAGTGAACTGGTACTCCTCAGGATCAAAGGCATCAGCCCCCTGCTGCTCCACGTCGCTGGCTACTCCCACATAATAATCCTCTATGTCCCCAGGGTCCTCGTCCTCTTCCTCTTCTTCCTCCTCACAATTTGGGTCATAGTCCTCTTCATTGCTGTCAGACCCCTGGCTATTCATGTCCACGGACATCTTAGCATCCAGTCAAATTGCAGATCAGGAAAGGAGTTGCTTTCTCTCCCTCCCCCCAAAACTTTACCGCTGTCTCAAATGCATTAGTGTTTTTGTCTTCTAAGAGAGGAAAAAAAGAAACATTATTTTTTTCCCCATGAGAAATTATAACAAAAACCATTAAAGAACCTAAATGGCATAGCTTTGACCTTACGCCCACAACGACATATTCCAACTTTAGTCTCACATGAGGAATCTCACCATCATGTCCCTGACTCAAGCTTATCAAAGGGAAACACTCCTCCTTGAAGCAAAAGCAGCTAGTGATGATTCCACAAGTAGGGCCTGACACAAAAGGGCAAGACTTTCTATTCCACATCAGGGAGTCAAATTCTAATGGAATTGTCTTTCTTGCCAGTCCTTAAAGATGAATCATAATTTCACAGCTGACTGCATACAGAAGAGATAATCTAAAGGTTTAGCTACCAAAGTTTAAAATTTTGCTAATCACGTCCCAGTGAATGGTGGCACAGACAGTATATAAGTAGGGACACAGTTCCTTCTCGGTGTGAGGGGAAGAAAACTATTCTTTCACAGACATCCATCTCAGATGACTGGAAATAGGTGCATAGTTAGAAAAGAAAAATAAACAGGGTGTAGAGGCACACACCTACAATCCCAGGGACTCAGGAAGCTGAGGGAGGAGAATAGGTTCAAAGTCAGTCTCAGCAACTTTACAAGGCCCTTTGCAAGGTCCTGTCTCAAGATAAAAAATAAAATGGGCTGGTGATGTGACTCAGTAGTTAAGCACCCCTAGGTTCAATCCCTGGAACAAGAAAAAAAAGAAAGGACTGGGGTTATGCTCATTGGTAGAGCGCTTGCCCAGCATGTGTGAGGCACTTGGTTTGATTCTCAGTACCGCATATAAATAAATTAATAAACTAAAGATCCATCAACAACTAAAAACTATATATTAAAAAACAGATGGTGCTGGGAATGTAGCTCAGTTGGTAGAGTGATTGCCTCAAAAGCATAAGACCCCTGGGTTCAATCTCCAGCACCGCGGGGGGGGGGGGGGGGGGGGGGGCGACCAGAAAAGAAAGAAAAAAATGAATAAGAAAAGGAAACTAGGGTTGGGGAGATAGCTCAGCTGGTAGAGTGCTTGCCTTGCAAGCACAAGGCCCTGAGTTCGATCCCCAGTACCGCAAAAAAAAAAAAAAAAAAGAAAAGAAAAGGAAACTAAAAACCACACCGCTCTTCAACATTCTTCTTGAATCTGCCAAGTTAAGTGATTTTTCAGTTTTAAAGAGTTCTGCTGAGTAGCTGGGTATGGTCACACACCTGGAGCAATTCTGGAGGCTGAAGCAGGAGGATCATAAGCAATTACAGCAATTTACAGAGGCCCTCAGCAACTTAGCAAGACCTTTAAAGAGGTACTAAGGAGGGGACTGGGGTTGTGGCTCAGTGGTAGAGCACTCGACTGGCACGTGTGAGACACTGGATTCAATCCTCAGGACCACATAAAAATAAATAAATAAAATAAATGTATTGTGTCCACCTATAACTAAAAAAAATTTAAGAAAAAACAAGGTACTAAGGAGGAAAAGCAAGTGATTCAACAGTGAAGAAAAAAATTACACATATTCTGCCCAGCAAGATCAGGTTAGGAAAAAACCATAATCTATTTTGGATGTAAAAAATAAGAGTTCAAATCCAACCAGTCACTGAAAAAATCTTCACAGATCAAAATGTTACTCAGTTATATGTAAATGAAAAAAGAACACTAGTTGAAAAAGCAGTCACAATCTTAACTTCTACTCAAGGAAATACTAACTTCTCTCAACAAATACTACTACTTTTTTTTCTTTTAATACCTTTTTTTTAAGTTGTCGATGGACCTTTGTTTGTTTATATGTGGTGCTTAGAATCGAACCCAGTGCTTCACACATGCTAGGCAAGCACCCTACCACTGAGCTACAACCCCAGCCCTACAAATACTATTTCAAGTGGTAACTTCCAAGAAAAAAAATATCAACTAGTGTTTAAATCTAAAAATGGAGAGAGAAGAGGAGGTAGTGAAAAAAAAAAAACAAATCAAGTCAGGCACAGTGGCACATGCCTATAATCCCAGCAACTTGGGAAGCTGAGGTAGAATGATTCCAAAGCAAGTCTACATAATTTAGCAAGACCTTGTCCCAAAATGAAAAATAAAAAGGGCTGGGAAAAGCTGGAAGTATAGCTCAGTGGTAGGGCATCTGCCTAGCATGCATGAAGTGCTGGGTTCAATTCCTAACACATATCACCATAATAAGTAAATAAATAAAAGGGCTAATGGTGGGGCATCAAGGACTGAAATGGAAAAAAAATCAAAATTCCATACATGCATGATTTTGTCAAAATGAACCTGGCTATTATGTGTAATTATAATACACTAATAAAAGAAAAACAATGGGGGGACCTGGGGACATAGCTAGTGGTAGAGTGCCCCTGGGTTCAATTCCCAGTACCACTTAAAAAAAAAAAAAAAAAAAAGTGTGTGTGTGTCTACACATACACACATATAGGATAGGAAAATGATGTTTGAAATTTAACTTTTAACAAATTTTGTATGATAAAACCTAATTACAAATGAACTTAAAAATGGTATCTTTTCCTCTAGAAAAAAATATTAATCTTTAAATTAAAAATACCTGTAATTTATGAAGACCTTTGAGGCAGCTGTCACCCAAATATTGTGTCATATGATTTCCATCTAAAATGAAAAGACAAAATATTTATATTTTTAAAACTGGTATCTGCTTTTACAAAATTTATATTTTCAAAAACAAAGATTTAAAAGAACAAGTATGGGCTGGGGATGTAGCTTAGTGGTAGATCATTTACTATCAAGTATGAGGCCCTAGGGCTGGAGAGATAGCTCAGCTGGTAGAGTGCTTGCCTCACAAGCACAAGGCCCTGAGTTTGATCCCCAGTACCGCAAAAAAAAAAAAAAAAGTATGAGGCCCTGAGTTCAATCCCCAGCACCACAAAAATAAATAAACAGAAAAAAACAAGGGACCAGAGCAACTACTATTTTAGGTTCCAAAAGAAATTCACATATCAGGGCTGAGGATTTAGCTCAGTTGGTAGAGTGCTTGCCTCACATGCACAACACCCTGGGTTCAATCCCCAACACCACAAAAAATAAAATAAAATAAAAATAAAAAAATTATCTTCTAAAAAGAGAAAGCACTCAAAGTTAACAGTGTTACAATTTAATCTGGGGTACTAGTGATAGAAATGGATTCCCAATTCCTTTCCCCCAGTTTGAAAGCCTACTTCCTTATTCCTATAGTCCAATCTTCACAGTCCCTGAATTAAATACCACTATTTCAATTCCAAAGGTTACACAGAGGTTGACAAAGAAATATGTAACTGACTTGAACTACTATAAAGTTACCTCTGCTATGCTAATTAACACAGAACACTTGTAATATTTCAGATCTCACTTTACTCTTGAAAAAATTAATTCTCAAAAAAATTGTGTCCAATAGGCTGCCCTCTAGGCAATATTAATATCCATCTCCCATTTCTCTTCTGACATACTTCCAGGACATCTGGCTTTCCTAGAGACATACACCCTACCATCAGACTAGTAAGTACTGTCTGTTATTCAATAAGAAATTTTATGTCGACTGCTTTATTCTTTAGGATTTCTTGAAAAGCTGGGTTTATAACTTCCAGAGAAATATTTCATATATAGAAAGGAAAATTATAAACTAAGTGAAAAATCTAAGACCAAACAATGACTGTGGAAGATTATTTACAAAATAATGGAAGCTGTAATCCCAGCAACTCAGGAGGCAGAGGCAAGAGTATGGCAAAGTTCAAGGCCAACCTCAACAGTGTGGTGAGCAAGACCCTCTCTCAAAATAAAATATAAAAAGGGCTGAAGGAGTAACTCAGTGGTAAACCACCCCTGGAGTCAATCCCCAGTATTAGGGGAAAAAAAAAAAGAAAAAGTAAAAAATAATGGAAGATTGATTTTTTAAAGCTTCTTTATCTGTATTTTTACATAAGATACTATTTATTGGGCAAACTAATGTGACTAATGCTCCCATTTAAAAGAAAAAAAAATCACTATTACCAATAGGTTTATCCAGGCATGGGGGCACATGTCTAATTCCAGCAACTAGGGAGGTGAGGCAGCAATTACAAGTTCAAGACCAGCCTAAGCAATTTAGCAAGGCCATAAGCAACCTAGCGAGATGCTGTCTCAAAATACAAATTAAAAAGGGCTGGGATGGGGGGCTGGGGAGATAGCTCAGTCGGTAGAGTGCTTGCCTTGCAAGCACAAGGCCCTGGGTTCGATTCCCCAGCACCCCCCCAAAAAAAAAAAAAAAAAAAAAAAAAGGCTGGGATGTAGCTCAGTTGTTAAGCGTCCCTGGGTTAAATCCCCAAAGTAAAAAACAAACAAACAAAAAAAAAACCCACAAAATAGGTCTCATTAGCTGGGCACAGTGGTGCATGCCTGTAATCCCAGCCGCTTGGGAAGCTGAGACAGGAGCTCCAGTTCAAAACCAGCCTCAGCAACTCAGTGAAACCCTGTCTCTACATAAAATGCAAAAAAGAGCTGGGGATGTGGCTAAGAGGTTAAGTGCCCCTGAGTTCAATCTCTAGTACCAAAACAAAACAAAATATATATATATATATAATACATATATATGTGTGTGTGTGTGTGTGTGTATATATATATATATATATATATATATATATATATATATGTAGGGCTAGGGATATAGCTCAGTTTGCCTGTCAAGCATAAGGCCCTGGGTTCAATCCCCAGCACCACAATAAAAAAAAAGAAAGAAAAAAATATATATACATTTGTATGTGTACACACACACACACACACACACACACACACACATAAAGGGCTAGGGATGTAGCTCAGTGGTAGAGCACCCCTGGGTTCAACCCCAGCATTGTCAAAAATGATAACAATAGATCTCATTTAACAACAGTATTAATCTTCATAACCCTTCAAAGTGGCTTTTTTTTTAATTACGAGATTGACCCAGGAGTGTTCAACCCCTGAGCCACATCCCCAGCCCACCCCCCCCCTTTTTTTGGCCTCACTTATTTGCTAAGGATGGCCTTGAACTTGCAATTCTCCTGCCTTAGCCTGAGTCACTGAGATTACAGGCATTTGCCACCATCCCAGTCAAAGTGGCTATTTTCCCCTTCTTACCAATAAGGACACTACAGTCTATAAAGGTTAAATAATTTACTTCCCCAGCATCATACAACTGACAAAGGACAGAACATAACATCAGCCTTCCATTACACCCATGGTCTATGAGGATTCATAACTAGCCATCACCTTCCCCAAAGAGCCTGCTAGAAAGTTGCAGGAAGAGCCTCTGGGATAACACCAAAAAAAGAATGTACTTTCAAAATTGTTTTGATTTATCCTCAATATCTGTGCTTAAGACACTGACTAGAGGCTACTCACCAATCAAATACTCAAGAACTGTGGGGAAAAGAGAACTCTAATTCTACTTCCTGGGTATTCTAGGTTCAGATTTAAATAAAAAGTTGGCCAATTAGAGTGGCACATGCCTGTGATCCCAGTGTCTTGGGAGGCTGAGGCAGGAGGATTGAAAGTTCAAGTATGGGCAGCTTAGCAGACCCTATCTTAAAATAAAAAATAAAAAGGGTTGGGAAAGTAGCTCAGTAGTAGAGTATCCCTAGGTTCAATTCCTGTACTACCAAAAAAGTAAATACCTAATTTTTTTATTTTCAAAGTTCAAAATCAGTGTTCCACTTACAGGAGTGCCAACCCTGCTCAAAGAGGTCAATATTCCACCCCAATACTGGGAAGTGAACCCATGAGTGGTCTACCACTGAGCTACATCTCCAGTTCTTTCTATTTTTCTTTTTTTTTTTCTTTTTCTTTTTTTTTTCTTTTTTTTTTTTTTTTTTTTTTTTGCGGTGCTGGGGATCGAACCCAGGGCCTTGTGCTTGCAAGACAAGCACTCTACCAACTGAGCTATCTCCCCAGCCCCCCTCTATTTTTCATTTTGAGGCAGGGTCTCACTCAATTGCAGAGGTTTGTCTCCAACTTCGATCCTTCTGCTCAACCTCCCCAATAGCTGGGATTACAGGTGTACATCACCATATCAGACTTGTTTATTCCCTTAATAACAAAACTGATGGTGAAGCTTAGATTTCATTTGGATATTAAATATGGAGTAATTTAAACCATTTTTCTTCCAGAGTCAATGTCACATGTTCATAGATCTGCCACCCACCCTAGGCTCGCACACCAGGCCTGGGCACACCCGGAAAAGGGTCCAAACTGAAGATTTCTCAAAGCTGATAAGAACAAAAAGAAGGTTTGGCAAGTCTGACGGACGTTTACTTTAGTTATGATTACCTAGCACTGGTCATTAGTAACTACAATTCCAAAGAAAACAGCCTGGCACAAAAACATGAATCAGGAACTTAGTTTCAAAACCCTTCACTGCATCTCTCCTAATAAGATAGCCAAGTTCGGTTATTCAAATTTAACTTAAAAGAAAAATGTAAAGTTTAGTTTCCCAGTCTGACTAGCCACATACCAAACATACAATGGCCACGTGTGGCTAGTGGCTACCATACTGTACAACAAATGTACAGAAAATATCCATTGTGACAAAAAGTTCTATGGGACATAGTAACAATCAGCACTGAAGCGAAATCATCTGAGAACACCGTAGCTCAGCAGCCTCGGGCGAGGTGGAGATGCAGTTCCTAGTCATATCATTCTAGAGCTGCGATCAACGGGACATTCGCGCGAACAAGAAGTCCACGCGCTGGCGGGAGACCCTTCAGAAAACAGGCGTTAACAAACCACGCGGGCACCACTGCCAGAACTCCCCAAAATGACTCAAGTGGAGAGTCCCAGAGGCGGCGCATTTCCTCGGAGCGCCGTGCGGAGAGTGCCCAGATGTGCCAGCGCCTGCCGCTCAGAGGCGCTGGCCTCCGACCTCTCTGCGAGTTGAGAAGAAAAGCCAGAGAGACTCTGGCTTATACGCCCTTGCCGGAGTTTCCTGCCGAATCTCCCAGGCGACAGAGACTCTGGAACCACGTAAGGTAGGCTGTGGGGGCCCGGGCCTCAAAGGCGGCGAAGACTGAGCTCGGCCGGGTCGGGGAGGCGCGCGAAGAGGCCCCCCCACATCGGCTAGTCAAAGTAAACAAGGCCTCGACTCACGTCGCGCACTTACCTGGAGCCTCGGCTCCGCGGCTGCAGAGCCCAAGAGGACCAGACCAGGTGAGACCGAGTCAAAACAACAAGACTGGGGAGCAGTGGCGGGAGAGGCGGCGGACCGACGCCGGTCGGGCCCGCGCTGCTTCCTCTAGCGGAGTTGTCCCAGCAGCTCCGGAAGTAGTCAGTGCACTTGCGTCACTTCCGGCCGGGGTCGCCGCGCGGTCGCCCGGGTAGCTACAATCTGCTAGTAAGGGTTCCCCTGGAGCTGCTTTCTTGGAAACTTGTTTTCCGCTAAGTCGGGTCAGGCTACCGCCACTCTGCCGGCTGCGGGAGGTTGCAGAAGTTCGGCTAATTGAAGGGATGGTCGAGATATTTTTCCTGCATTTGCTTACCAGCTCCTCCAACCGAAATACTTTTAACCGTCGCTTTTTTGACCGGCTGCTCACTCCACTTTTATACTCATACCCAGGTATCCATAGCCTGGATAAAAGATCGTGGTTTCGCACACCTCACTGACCAGAGGGGAGCTGGACTGGGGATTTCTGCTTTCTGTTCGAGGAGTTGCTAGGTGACCCGCGAGCCGCAATGCAACTCCAGGCTTTGACTTTCCCCACCACGAATTGGTTTGCCATGCAGTTTTCCGGCTTCTACAAGCTGTAGAAGATTGCGTCTTGCTGGGCGCGGTGGAGCACGACTGTAATCCCAACAGCTCCGGAGGCTGAGACTTGAGGTTCACGAGTTCAAAGCCAGCCTCAGCATCTTAGTGAGGCCCTAATCAACTCAGTGAGACCCTGTCTCTAAATAAAATACATAATAGGACTGGGAATGTGGCTCAGTGGTCGAGTGCCCCTGAGTTCAATCCGTGCTACCACCCCCACCGTCCCCGCCCCCCAAAAATCTGTGTACTATAATCCAGTGTACTTGTTTCATTTTTTTTGTGGCAAAACATATCCATGTAAATTATGATGATAATAGCAATAGACCCAAAATACATTTTCTGCAAATGAAATTTCAAATCTCTTTTGGGTTACTAGTAGTAAATTCACTCCATGGAGTAGAAGAGGACATTCGGTCTTTCTGGTGGGATTCTTTTTATTTTTTGTCTTTTCTGGAGCTGGGATAGAACCCCGGGCTTTGCATATGCGCTGTAAGTGTTTTACTGATCTACATCCCAACCCCACATTCAGTCTTTCTAAAGAATTCCAGAACTGGGCAGGGGTTGTAGCTCAGTGGTAGAGCACTTGCCTAGTATGTCTGAGGCACTGAGTTCAATCCTCAGCACCACATAAAATCAAATAAAAATAGTTTAGTTGTCCATCTACAACTAAAAAAAAAATTTTTTTTTAAAGAATTACTGAACTTCAGGCATGGTAGCACTTCTGATCCTACTGGCCCCAGGCTAAGGCAGGAGAATCTTAAGTCCAAGGCCAACTTCAGCAACTTAGCAAGACTCTGTCTCAAAACAAAAAATATAAAGGGTTGGGGAGTGTTGTGGTTTGTATGTGAGGTTTCCCCCAAAATCTCATGTGTGAGACAATGCAAGAATGTTTAGAGGGGAAATGAATTAATCACTTAATGGGATTAATCGAGTGGTAATTGAAGGTGGGGTGGGGGTGCAGCTGTAGGAGATGGGCCATTGAGGATGTGGCTTTAAGATATATATTTGTATTTGGCAATTGGAGACTTCTCTTTCTGCTTTCTGATCATCATGTGAGCCACTTCTTTCCACCATACTCTTCTGCCATGATGTTCTTCCTCACCTTAAACCCTGAGGAATAGAGCCAGCTATCTCTGGATTGGGACCTCTGAAACCATGGGTCCTCAAATAAACTTTTCCTCTTCCTCTACAATTGTTCTGGTCAGGACTTTTAGTTACAGCAGTGACAAAGTTGACTAAAACAGAAATGTAGCTCAGTGGTAAAGTACCCCTGGTTTCAATCCCCAGCACCAAAAGGAAAAAGAAAAAAAAAAAATTCCTGCATTTGCAAAATACAGAATGAAGATACTAAGTGTTAAGAGCACTTGATACTTATTGGAATATTGGAACCCTATGTACGGTCCTTCCACAGTATCTGCCTGGGGTAGAGAGTTGAAATTTCATCCAGGACACCTTACCAAAATTCAAGGATGCTCAAGTCAATTATGTAAAATGTCATCGTATTTATGTATACGCATAAATACTATACACATACTTCTGTACACTTTAAATCATTTCTAGATTGCTTAGAATACCTAATTCAATTAAAATATATATAAATAGTTTTTATACTCTTGCTTAGGAAAAACACAAGGAAAAATTAATAATTTGGGGGGGGTGGATATTTTTGGTTTGCAGTTGAATCAGATGTGGAGAAGGAACAGAGAACCAACTGTATTATCCTTTATTCACCTGTTTATATTTACCCTGCTAATGGTGAGTTTCTTAGTAGCACAGATTCAGCCTTGTTTTCAGTATCACTCTATTAAACATTTTGGGACCAGATATGGTAGCACACACCTGTAATCCCAGCTGGTCTAGAAGCTGAGGCAGGAAGATTTCAAGATCAATGCCTACCTGGGCAACTTGGTGAAACCCTGTCCCAAAAAATAAGAAGAGGCAGAGGAAAGCACAGTAGTAGGACACTTGCCTATCATGTGCAAAGCTCTGGGTTCAATCCCCAATTCTGAGGGAAAAAAAGTAAAAGCTTTGGAACACTGGTTTGTTTTTTGGTAACACACCACATTCCCAGCCATTAATTTAATATTGAGACAGAGCCTCCCTAAATTGGTGAGACTTGCTTTGAACATTCTATCCTCCTTCCTCAGCCTCCCAAACTGCTGGGATTACAGGTCTGTGCCACTATGCCTGGCTGAAAACTGGTTCTAATAGAAAAAAGTTTGCAGGATTCAAATGTCAAAAAAATAAGGACTCTATTAAACTGTGATGAAACACGGTGAGCTCCATGCAGTGGTACACGCCTGTAAACTCAGCAGCTCAGGAGGATCATGAGTTCAAACCCAGCCTCAGCAATTTAGGCCCTAAGCATCTCAGCAAGATCCTGTCTTTAAATATAGTATATTTTTTTAAAAGAACTGGGAACGTGGATTAGTCGTTAAGTGCCCCTGGGTTCAATCCCCAAAACCAAACCAAAACAAACAAACATAATGAAGCCAGGCATGGCACCACACGCCTGTAATTCCAGTAGTGCAGGAGTCTGAGGCAGGAGGATAGCAACTTTGAGGCCAGCCTGGGCAACTTAGATCCTGTTTCAAAATAAAAAATAAAAAGGTGGGATATAGCTCAGTAGTAAAGTACACCCAGTTTCAATCCCCAGTGTCATACATACACACAAAGAAATAAAGTGAAGAGGGCCTGGGGCTATTGCTCGGTGGTACAGTGCTTACCTAGCATGCTTGAGGTCCTGGATTCAATCCTCAGCCCCACATAAAAATAAAGGTATTGTGTCTACCTGCAATTAAAATGAAAATATTTATATTAATAATAAAAAAAAAGAAATACAGTGAAGAAAGCCATTAAAAATTATGTTGTTCTGACCTGAGGGTATAACTCAATGGTGTAGAGTGTGTGCTTAGCAGATGTGAGGCCCTGGGTTCAATCCTTGGCACCATCAAAACTAAGCTGTTCTGAGGCATCTATTGGCATGGAAAGATATTTGCAAAATACTCTTAATAAAATAAGATACAAAGCCATTTGTAAGAAACTCCATTTTCAAAATGCAAATGCATATGAAATAAATAAATATAAGCAGGCATGATGGCACACACCTCTAATCCCAGTGATCCAGGAGGCTGAGGCAAGAGGATTACAAGTTCAAAATCAGCCTCAAGAACCTACCGGGGCCCTACGCAACTTAGTGAGACCCTGTCAAAATTTTAAAAAGGCCTGGGATGTAGCTTAGTGGTAATGTGCCTCCAGATTCAATCCCAAGTAGAGGAAGGAAGGAGGGAGGGAGATAGAGAGGGAAGAAAGAAGGAAAGAAGGAAAGGAGGGAGGGAAAGTGTCTCATGGTTTCTTTTGAACAAGAATCTAGACAGGCCACAGTAGGTATGGCTTATCTCAGCTCTACTATGTCTGGATACTCAGCAAGAAGACTCAAAATCTGGGTAGGGAGTCATAAGGAGAGTTGTTTATTCATCCATCTGGTGGTCTGTGGTGACTGTCAGCGAGGGTTCTCACTGGGACTATCAGGCAGAACATATACGCATATGATCTCTCCATGTGGCCTTTGCTTCCTGACATCCAAGGACAGTTGTCTTGAGACAGCCAGCCAAGCCAGGTGTGGTGATGTATGCCTGTAATCCCAGTGGCTTGGGAGACTGAGAAATGAGGATTGCAAATTTAAGGTCAACCTCAGCAACTAAGGGAGGCCCTAAGCAACTTAGCAAGACCCTGTCTGAAAATAAAAATATAAAAAGGGTTGGGGATGTGGCATAGAGTGGTTAAGTGCACCTGGCTTCAATCCCTGGTATCAAAAAAAAAAAAAAAAAAAAAAAAAAAAAAAAAAAAAGGGCCAGTGATGTAGCTCAGTAGTAAATTGCTCCTGAGTTAAATTCCAAGTACTCCTCCCCCCAAGAAAACAAAAAGCCAGGTAGTAGCTATTTTGCTCTTATGATCTAGCTTTCAAAATCACAAAGCATTATTTCTACCATATTTACCATTGATAGAGTTACAAGTGTCCCTTCTGGTTCAAGGAAGAAAATGCAGCCCTGCCCTCAATGAAGTAATACCAACACTGTGTAAGAAAAGCATGTAAATGTCTTATGGTGGTGCTTAGCTGTAATCCCAGTTACTTGTGAGAACGAACAGGAGAATCACAAGTTTGAGGCCCTCCTAAGCAACTTAGGGAGAACCTATCTCTAGAGACAGAGGCTTACCTCTCTTGGGAATTTCTCAGTGCAAAGGCATATATCAAAGATTGCCCATTTGCTATGGTGATGCCCTGTTAAAAGGGGGATTCTGTGCCAGTTATCAGTCCATAACCTTGGGTTCAAATACCAGCTGCCCACAGGTAGAGAGTTATAGGTATAAGCTGATAACTATAATTAGGATGCACACATGTTTGTCCTTCACTTTGAATGCTTTGAAAAACTTGCTCACAATAAATCCTTGGGGCTGGGGAGATAGCTCAGTCGGTAAAGTGCTTGCCTTGTAAGCACAAGGCCCTGGGTTCGATCCCCAGCACCCAAAATAAAATAAAATAAAATAAATCCTTTTTAATGATAACGTATATAATAAATATGCTGAGCTGACTCACAGCCATTGCACTCCATCGGGTCTCAGCTTTTTCTATTTGTGTGTTTCAGTTTGTTTTTTTTCTAATCTCCCATATCCCTCATGCAGTTTTCTGAACTAACTGTAGTGCAGGTTGAGACATCTGAGGATGTAGCTCAGTTGTAGAGCACTTGCCTACCACAGCAATAAATAAATTATTAATAAAACAAAAAAGTGCTAGGGAAGTAGCTTAGCAATAGAGTAATCCTGGGTTCAATCCCCAGTCCCTCTCACCTTGCCAAAAAGAAAAAAGAAGAAAGATAGTTAAGCTAAGATTTCTAACACTGACCATCTGACTCCAGAGTATATACCCTCTTTCTACAGTACTGTACCCTTTTCCTACATTTCATTGTATGGGTGTATTATTATCTATTTGAAGCAGGGTGTGGTGACATATGCCTGTAATCCCAACTACTCAGAGGAGCACAAGTTTGAGGCTGGTCATAGGAATTTAGTGAGACCCTATCTCAAGATAAAAAATAAAAGGGAATAGGGCTGTAGTTCAGTTGTAAAGGAATCCTGGTTTTGATCCTCGGACCAGAAAAAAAACATGAGGTCATCTATTTGAACACACTTCTATTGCAGATCTCCTCTTTCCAATTTTTCACACTTACATTGTTTCAGTGAATATTTTGTATGTATGTAGTTTTTCAAATTGAAAAATGTTTTGATCCTAGAAATAGATTTGATAAGTCAACTGCTATGCTCATTTTACATTGAAATGAAGAGTGTCATATCAAATTTTTAAATTTCTTTTGAACTGTTTTTAGTACATTCATTTATTATTATTATTTTTTTTTACAGACTGGATTTGATTCATTCTACACAAATGGAGTACAACTTTTCATTTCTATGGTTGTACACAATGTAGATTCACACCATTCGTGTAATCATACATATATATATAGGGTAATACTGTCTGTTTGATTCTACTATCTTTCCATCCCCCACTCCCTCCTACACCATTTTCCTCTACACTATCCAAAGTTCCTTCATTCTTCTCTCCCCTCCACCACCACCACACCGCGTTATATATCATCATGCACCTATCAGAGAAAAGATTTGGCCTTTGGTGTTTTGGGCTTGGCCTATTTCATGTAGCATGATATTTTCCAACTTCATCCATTTACCAGCAAATGGCATAATTTTATTCTTTTTTATGGCTGAGTAATATTCCATCCTGAATATATACCACAGTTTCTTTATCCATTCAACAATCGAAGGGCATCTTGGTTGGTTCCACAATCTAGCTATTGTGAAGTGACCTGCTATGAACATTGATGTGACTGCATCACTGTAGTATGCTGATTTTAAGTCCTTTGGGTATAAATCGAGGAGTGGTATACCTGGGTCAACTGGTGGGTCCATTCCAAGTTTTCTGAGGAATCACCATACTGCTTTCCAGAGTGGCTGCACCAATTTGCAACTCCACCAGCAATATTATGAGTGTGCCTTTTCCCCCACATCCACGCCAATACTTACTGCTTGTGTTCTTGATAACAGCCATTCTAATTGGAGTTAAATGAAATCTTAGGGTGGTTTTAATTTGCATTTCTCTAATTACTAGGTATGATGAGCACTTTTTCATATATTTGTTGATCACCTGTATATCTTCTTCTGTAAAGTGTCTATCCATTTCCTTAGCCCACTTATTGACTGGGTTTTTTGTATTTTGGGTGCAAAGTTTTTTAAGCTCTTTATAAACTTTGTAGATGAGTGCTCTGTCTGAAGTGTGTGTGGAAAAGATTTTCTCCCACTCTGTAGGCTCTCTTTTCACATTATTGTTTCCTGTGCCAAGAAAAAACTATAGTTTGAATCTATCCCATTTATTGATTCTTGCTTTTATTTCTTGCGCTATGGGGTCTTGTTAAGGAAGTCTGGTCCTAAGTCAATGTGATGAAAATTCAGGCCTGCTTTTTCCTCTATTTGGTGAAAAGTCTCAGGTCTAATTCCTAGATTATTGATCCATTTTGAGTTGAGTTTTGTACACGGTGAGAGATAGGGATTTAATTTCATTCTACTGCATATGGATTTCCAGTTTTCCCAGCACCATGTTTTGAACAGGCTATCTTTTCTTCATTGTAAGTATTTGGCACCTTTGTCTAGTATGAGGTTACGGTACATATGTGGGTATGTCTCCATGTCTTCTATCCTGTACCATTGACCTACCTATTTTGGTGTCAGTACCATGCCGTTTTTGTTACTATTGCTCTATAGTAGAGTTTAAGGTCTGGTACAGTGATACCTCCTGCAATACTCTTCCTGCCCAGGATTGCTTTGGCTATTCTGGGTCTTTTGTTCTTCCAGATGAATTTCATGATTGATTTTTCTGTTTCTATGACAAATGTCATAGGGATTTTAATTGGAAATGCATTAAATTTGTATAGCCCCTTTGGAAGGATGGCCATTTTGAGAATATTAATTCTGCCTATCCAAGAACATGGGAGATCTTTCCATCTTCTAAGGTCTTCTTCAATTTCTTTCTTCAATGTTTTGTAGTTTTCATTAGAGAGATCTTTCATCTCTTTGGTTAGATTGATTCCCAAGTTTTTTGTTTTTTTTTTTTTTTTTTTGAGGCTATGGCGAATGGAGTTGTTTTCCTCATTTCCCTTTTAGATGTTTCATCGCTTATGTATAAAAATGCTTTAGATTTATGCGTGTTGATTTTATAACCTGCTATTTTGCCAAATTCATCGATGAAGTCTAGAAGATTTCTGGAGGAGTTTTTTGGATCCTATAAATAGAGAATCATGTCATCAGCAAATAGTGACAGCTTAAGTTCCTCTTTTCCTATTTGTATCCCTTCAATTTCTTTAGTCTGTCTAACTGCTCTGGCTACTATTTCAAGTATGATGTTGAATAGAAGTAGTGAAAGAGGGAACCCCTGTCTTGTTCCCATTTTTAAAGGGAATGCTTTCAGTTTTTCTCCATTAAAAATGATGTTGGTCGTGGACTTAGCATAAATAGCCTTTACAATATTCAGGTATGTTCCTACTATCCCTATTGTTTCTAGTGTTTTAAGCATGAAGGGGTGTTGTATTTTGTCAAATACTTTTTCTGTGTCAATTGAAATAACCATATGATTCTTATCCTTAAGTCTATTGACATGATGGATTACGATTATTGATTTACGGATGTTGAACCAACCTTGCATTCCAGGGATGAACCCCCCCACTTGATCGTGGTGCACAAGTTTCTTAATATGTTATTGGATACGATTTGCCAATATTTTGTTAAGGACCTTTGCGTCTACATTCATCAAGGACACTGGTCTAAAATTTTCTTTCCTTAATGTGTCTTTGCCTGGTTTGGGTATGAGGGTGATATTAGCTTCATAGAATGAGTTTGGTCGGGTTCTCTCCTTTTCTATTTCCTGGAATACTTTGAGAAGTATTGGAATGAGTTCTTCTTTGGAGGTCTTGTAGAACTCGGCTGAGAATCTATCTGGTTCTGGGTTTTTCTTGAATGGTAGGCTTTTGATGGCTTTCTCTATTTCATTGCTTAATATTGATCTGTTTAAATTGTGTATGTTCTCCTGGTTCAGTTTGGGAAGAGCATATGTCTCTAGAAATTTGTTGATGTCCTCGGTATTTTCTGTTTTGTTGGAATAAAGTTTTTCAAAGTAGCTTCTCATTATGTTATGTATTTTGGTGGTGTCTGTCATGATATTTCCTTTTTCATCATGAATTTTAGTAATTTGAGTTTTCCTTCTCCTTCTCTTTGTTAGTGTGGCTAAGGATTTGTCTATTTTGTTTACTTTTTCAAAGAACCAACTTTTTGTTTTGTCAATTTTTGAATTTTTTTTTTTTCAATTTCATTGATTTCAGCTCTGATTTTAATTATTTCCTGTCTTCTACTTTTGGTGTTGTTTCTGTTCTTCTTTTTCTAGGGCTTTGTCATTTAGTTGTTGACTTTTTATTCTTTTCTTGAATGCGCTCCATGCAATGAATTTTCCTCTTAGTACTGCTTTCATAGTGTCCCACAGATTTTGATATGTTGTATCATCGTTCTCATTGACCTCTAAGAATTTTTTTATCTCCTCCCTGATGTTTTCTGTTATCCATGCTTCATTTAATAGCATATTATTTAGTCTCCAGGTGTTGGAGTAATTTCTATTTTATTTGGTCATTGATTTCTAATTTCATTCCATTATGATCTGATAGAACACAAGGTAGTATCTCTATTTTTTTGCATTTACTAAGGGCTGCTTTGTGGCATAACATATGATCTATTTTCAAGAAGGATTCATGTGCTGCTGAGAAGAAAGTGAATTTGCTCGTTGATGGATGGAAAATTCTATACATGTCTGTTAAGTCCAGGTTATTGACTGCATGATTGAGTTCTATGGTTTCTTTGTTTAGTTTTTTGTTTGGAAGATTTATCCAGAGGTGACAGCAGTGTGTTAAAGTCACCCAGAATTATTGTGTTGTGGTCTATTTGATTCCTGGAATTGAGAAAAATTTGTTTGATGCACATGGATGCACCGTTGTTTGGGGTATAAATATTTATGATCGTTATGTCTTCCTGATTTATAGGTCCCTTAAGCAGTATGAAATGTCCTTCTTTATCCCTTCTGACTAACTTTGGCTTGAAGTCCACTTTATCTGACATAAGGGTGGAAACCCCCACTTTTTTACTGAGTCCATGTGCGTGGTAGGTTTTTTTTCCCATCCTTTCACCTTTAGTCTGTGGATGTCCTTATCTATGAGATGAGTCTCTTTAAGGCAGCATATTGTTGGGTCTTTCTTTTTAATCCATTCTGCCAGTCTATGTCTTTTGATTGATGAGTTTAGGCCATTAATGTTCAGGGTTATTATTGAGATATGATTTGTATTCCCAGTCATTTGGGCTTATTTTTAGTTTTTAACTTGGCTTGGTTTCTCCTTTGAATGGATTTTCCTTTAAGGTAGTTCCTCCATTTGCTGACCTACATTGTTGTTTTTCATTTCCTCCTCATGGAATATTTTGTTGAGACTATTCTATAGCACAGGCTTTCTACTTGTAAATTCTTTTTTTTTTTTTTTGGTGGTGCTGGGGATTTGAACCCAGGGCCTTGTGCTTGCAAGGCAAGCACTCTACCAACTGAGCTATATCCCCAGCCCCCTATTTGTAAATTCTTTTAACTTTTGTTTATCATGGAAGGATTTTATTTCATCTTCAAATCTGAAGGTTAGTTTTGCTGGGTATAGGATTCTTGGTTGGCAACCATGTTCTTTCAGAGCTTGAAATATGTTGTTCCAGGCCCTTCTAGCTTTTAGAGTCTGGGCTGAGAAATCTGCTGATATCCATATTGATATCCCCCTATATATAATCTGATGTTTTTCTCTCGCAGCCTTCAAAATCCTATCTTTAGGACTGGAGAGATAGCTCAGTCGGTAGAGTGCTTGCCTTGCAAGCACAAGGCCCTGGGTTCAATCCCCAGCACCACAAAAAAAAAAAAAAAAATTCTATCTTTATTTTGTATGTTAGGCATTCTCATTATAATGTGCCTTCGTGTGTATCTGTTGTGATTTTGTGCATTTGGTGTTCTGTTGTTCATTGCTTTGGTTTGTATCTCTGTGCCTTCCTCAATCCCGATAACTTTTAAATTTGGTCTTTTCATGATGTCCCATAGTTCTTGGAGATTCTGTTCATGATTTATTACCATCTTCTCTCTTTGGGCAACTTTATTTTCAAGATTAAATATTCTGTCTTCATTGTCTGAGGTTCTGTCTTCCAAGTGATCTAGTCTGTTGGTGATGCTTTCCATTGAGTTTTTTTTTTGGTGTATTGTTTCCTTCATTTCAAGGATTTCTGTTTTTTGTTTGTTTGTTTGTTTGTTTTAGAATCTCCATCTCTTTGTTGAAATGATCTTTTGCTTCCTGAGGTTGCTCTTTCAACTGCTTATTGGTGTGACCATTCATTGCCTGAATTTGCTCTCTTATCTCATCCTTTGCTTCATGAATCATCATAATCATGTATAACCTGAAGTCCTTTTCTGACATTTCTTCTATCATACTGTCACTGGATTCTATTAATATAGAATCTAGATTTGTTTGGATCATTTTCTTCCCTTGTTTTTTCATGTCGTTCATGTATCTTCCCCTCTAGCAGTACAGATCTGAGGTATTGCAGTTTCCCTCCTATAGGCTTACAGTGACCCTATAAGTTTCCAAAACCTTTTCTTTAAGGGGGAGATCAATATTAGCAGCGCCCAGTTCAGACAGTATGCAACCCTAGACCAAATAGCCCCTATGAGGACATTAATAATATTGTCATAATAAAGAGAATGAGTTCAATTATTATCTTCAGTATAACAAATAGACTTGTAATAAGGTCTACAGTTTCTAATGGAGGACAAAGAGGATGCAGAGAGGTGTAGGATGTCGCTGTTAATGGGATAAGAAAATAATATATAGAAGTTCTAGATCATAAAAAGAGTGAGAGTGTAATCAAAAGAAGTCGGTTGTTAGCATGGGAAAAGGGAGAAAGAGACTCTGAGGGAACAGATAAACAAAAGGAAAAGAGCGAGAAAAGTAAAGAAATAAAAACTTAAATTTTTTCAATAAGGAGAAAAAGGAAAATCTATACTATAACAGTCAGATAGTATTCAAACTTCCCAGTCTTCAGGAGACCGATGTATGAGAGGTACCTTACAGTGAGCTTCCAATCTCCAGCAGGCATCTCAGCATGGGATTTGCCCCACCTAAAGATGAGAGATATAGCTTCCAGGATTATCCAAGATGGCCCCTCTAGCTTCCAAATGTGTTGGCAAATGGGGAGCTGCAGCTCGGGGGTGTGGGCGTGGTCAGCTGGAGGTCCTGGAGGTGGGATGCATTGGTCGGACAGGGGTGCTGGAGGTGGGGTGTGGTCAGTCTGGTTGTGGGAACCTGGAGACAGGGTGCAATCAGTTGGTCTGGGGGTACTGGTGGTGGGCAGCAGTCAGTCAATGTGGGGGCTCCTGGAGGTAGGGAGTGATCAGTCGGGCTGAGGGATCCTGGAGAATGGGGCTCAGTCATCCGGCCAGGGGTCCTATGGGACCTGGCTGTTGTCTCAAATGGCAGCAGCCACGTGTAACCAAACCCGCAGGTACTGTGACAGTAATCTTCCAGGCAACTGCCAGGCAGCTGGTGCTCCACTGGGGGGGTCTGTCTCAGTTTGCTGACTACTGTGAGCCTTGGGTGGTGGGTGATGTGTAGGTGAAAGGCAGGCAATGGTCAGGCAGAGGCAGGCAAATGAGTGATGATAGGCGCCTGACAGTGAGCAATTTGCACTCAAAAAGACATGGATATGCTGGCAGACTGCAGGTGATCTATCACTGCCCTCCGCCGGCGGAGGCAACGATAACGCGTACGCTTCCTTTTCACACGAACAAAAAAGCCCAAAAGACAAAGACCAAAGAACGACGAACAATGAACGACGAACAATGCCCAACAAACAATGCTCTTTATTCGAGGAAGTGTCTGGGTTATATAGCAAGCATAAGCCAATCAGAGTCAGCCTGAGATCAGTCTCTAGGCAGTTACAAGAATCACCTCATATACAGCAGCCAATCAGAGTTACTGAGCATGTGGGGAGAGCATGATAACAATGTAATACAATAAGGGCAACAAGAGGGCATGCAGCGAGCATGAGTCAGCAGTGTTAGCTGTTTGTTGCAAACCAGGGGCCCCAGACTGAGGTCCTCGATGTTGCAAACTGGGCCACCCCGGCTCAGTGCCAGACTAGGGTGGGGTCCGCGGTACCCCGACAGTGATCCAGCAGACAAATGGGGTAAACAGCAGGGGATGGATAAGCAGCAAAAACTGCCCCACCAAGAAACAGATATCCTCTGCTTGAAACCCAAGTTTTGGAGCAACAAGGAATGCAGCCTCCCTCTAGTCCGCAATCTTGCATCTCCCCTCATACAATTTCTTTGCCTTAGTCCCTCCCATACACTCATGACTTCTGTTATGGGGCGCAACTTAAGAATAGACCAATCACCACTGAGAAGTCGAAATTTGAGAGTTTTTATTAAGCTGGCTGGCTGACTATCTCACACAGTGCCCCCCAAAATGACTATTGGGATAACAGCCCTGACCATAGGGTTGTAGGGGTTCTTATACCAAAAATCACATCAATCTTAAGTGTCTGTTGCTAGGATTCTAAATTACAAACTAACATCATGAGATCATCAACAGAAGGAGAAGTGGGTCAAAATGACCCTTACCTATGTACAAACTAAAGAATGGTTACTAACATCCACACAATCACGGTTCACATGGTACATTGTTTAGGATCAATAGGAATCAAAAGAGAGCAATTTTTCTTCACATAGGAATTGTCATTCTGTATTGTTAAACATGTCACACTAAGTAACTGATGATGGGTACAAAGGCAGGGTCTTCCCGTGGGAGAAGCTTATTTCTCACATAACATGGAGTCTCAGAGCAAAATGGAGTCTGGTTAGTCATTTCCATTAGAGTCTGACCTATAACATTCTCATGGAGTCAGATCTGTCAGCCTAGCACACTCCAGGTCCTAATCATTTTCCTGAATGTCTCACTCAATAGTTTCAATTGTCTATTCAATACCTGCATTTGTATGTCATATTGACACTCAAATTTAACTTGTTCCAAATAAAAGTATCAAATTTATTCCTAAACTTCCCACTCCCAGAGCATTTCCTAGCTCATTAACTGTATTGTCTCTCCTGTTTACTCAAGCTGAAAGTTCATGAAACATTTGTGAATCTTTCTTTCCCTTTCAAATTTCACATTCAATCCAAAAGTAATTCCAACATAAGTCCTAACTTTAGTATTTAATTTTTACCTGCTGCTTTAGGCCAAGCCACCCCCATGTATCCATAGATGTGAGCCTTAGTCCCTTAACTAGTTTCCCTGCTTCTATACTTATTCTACTATATTTAATCTTTACATTGTTTAGAAAGATATTTTTAAAACATAAAACATGTTATTTCCCTGTTCAGAACACTCTAACTTCTCCCACAGACTTTGCCCTTTTAGGTCTGTAGAAGGTAATGTCTGGAGCTAGTCAGGTAAGCTTCTTGGAAGCTTCCTAGCTGTGTGACCTTGCAAGGAATCCCATGTCTGTGATTTATTTGCTCATTTGTGAAATAGGAATAACAATATCTTCTATTGGTTTTGTTACTCAATTCATTATAAAGTAATTTGCTTTGCAGTAAAAGTAGTAGAAACAGTTATTTGCAGTAAAATCAGTTATCTACTACAAAGGGACTTACTTCAAATCTTAAGTTTGCAGAGTTTCATGTTCTTTTCCTTTTATTTGTTTTTGGTGACTACTGAAAGCAAAACTAACCAAAACAGGGACAGACCTCAAGGGATCAGCAATGATTTATTAATCAGCAGAGGCACATTTTCAAGAGAGAAAATGGCAACTGGTTACAGTAGGGGTCTGAGTTTTTAGTTAAACTGAATCATAGCAGAATATGTGGGTTGGGCAGTCAGGGGGAACAGTTGTGAAAGTTCAAAGCCCATTGTTGCTGGGAAATGGTTAAAGTCCAGAGCCCATTATTTTCCTTTTCACCCTGGGACCCATTGTCATCCTTTTCTCTCTGGGGGTTGTTTTCCATATCCTTCAAATAGTATTATTGTGGTTGAGCTCCTTGGGAACCAGGTACATCTGTAATCCCAGAAACTCAGGAAACTAAAGCAGGAGGATTGCAAATTCAAGGCCTGCCTTAGCAATTTAGTGAGGCCCAAAGCAATTTTGGGAGACCTTGTCTCAAAATTACATATAAAAAGGGGTGGGGATGCGACTCAATGGTAAAGCACCCCTGGGTTCAATTCCCAGTACAAAAAAAAAAAAAATGTTGAATTGGAATTTAGAGAACAAGATATTTATTCTGAACCAACCTATGTAAGGTTTTTCTGCAGGAACGGAAAGAAAAATAAGGCATGGGGAGAAATTAAACTGTGATACGGGTCTCAATGAATATTCCATCAATCCAACAGAGAACACAGAAAGAATTATCTGTCTGAATAACCCCCACCAGGCAGGACTGGGCATGCCCTTTTATGTCTACCTTGCTCAGTCACCATTTGTGGGCAAGTCTTGGGAAGGGTGTGGCTTCTAGAGAGGTCTGAAGCTGGGACAGATCTGAAGGACTGAGAGCTGGAGTCTGTCTGCAACTGCATTCCGCACAGCTGGACAGTACAAACCACGTTCGTTGAAGGAGATTCTAGGTGGCCCAACTCCATGTCTACCAGAAATATCAAATGCTTTTGTCATATGTTGAGATGGTCATAGGAATTTTATTCTTTACCATGTTAGTATTGTGATAAAAAATTATGGCACTCGCTGATTTTAAACCATGCTTGTCACAATACCTCATTCATTTGAAACCCTGATGGAATTGATTTGCTAATATTTTACTTTTAGTATTTTGGGATGTTAGGTGTTATTAATTTCCATTTCCTTTTTTTTTTTTTTTTTTTGTATTTTGGCATGAGGTTATGCTAACTTTTAAAACTTAGGAATGACTAACTGATTGCAACCACATACAGTAAGAAACCTCTTGGTTATGGTCCGGATGCTACCTCTCCTGTGAATCTTCTGGAATTTTTGTTCTATCTTCAGTAATCATAAAAACATACAAATTTCCAAAGTTTCTTTGCTTACTGTTCTTTGTTGGATTATTTGTTTGACTCTAGGATATCTTTGAGTAATTATTTCAGAGAAAGAATTTGGGCAGCAAATTTTTTTTTCTTTGTTTTGTTCCTTTCTCTCACTTGAATGTCAGTTTGACTGGGTATAGGGTTTTAGGTTCAAAACAAATTTTTTTTGCTTTAGAAGTTGCAAATTTTTTCTTGCAGTAAGCATAAAAAATGAGAAATCTGATGTGTTCTGATTCTTGTTCCTCAATTGCTTTTTTTTTTTCCTCTGAAAGCTTTCAATATTCTTTTATTAATGTTACCTTTGGGATGTCCAGTTGAAGTCCAGATCTTTGGTTTCCCAAAGAATTGAACAAGACACACAGAAGTAACCGGCAAAGTACAGATTTATTGAAGGTGAAGAGAGCACTCCATCAGATACAGCAGTGTGGGGATGGAGAGAAAGAAGGGGAGAGGTTGGGGTGAGGGGGTTAGGGAGAAGCTGAAGACCTCAATGTCTGGAAATTAGGGACTTATATTCTGAACTGTGGGACATTCTCTTCCCTATACAGGCCTGATAGAAGATCTTACCTCATTTGCTCCCATTGGTTACCTTGTGATACCTGGGTAGAATACTTCCCTCCATTGGTTACTTTAGAAAACCTAATTATAATACTGGCCACTTGGGTCTGGGGTTATAGGTCAGTGGTAAAGCACTTGCCTAGCAAATGTGAGGCACTGGGTTTGATTCTCAGCACCACATATAAATTAATAAAATAAAGGTCCATTGACAACAACAAAAAAGAATACTGGGCATTTTACCCCCATTGATCATTTTAAAATTTGAAACTGACAGGAATTTGTCATGGTGAGAAGTCCTCAGTGACAGGAGTTGTCATGGTAATGGGATTTATTGTCAACAAGGACAGGATTCCTCTCCTTGTCTTATCCTCCACTGGCTGCTTTCTTATACCTTCTCTGATGGCAGATAACTAATGTTATCTCTTTATCCTAAAAATTTGCCATATTGGTGCTACAGTGCATGTAGATGCATTTTTTTATTTGTCCTGCTTGGTACTCTGTGGTGCCTCAGTTGAAAAGACTTGATTGAGTCTCTTCTTTTCTCTTTCTTTTTGGTGATGCTAGGGATCGAACCCAGGACCTTATACATGATAGGCAAAGGAAAGTGCTCTACTACTGAGATATACCTGCAGACCAGACTCTTATCAGTCTCTTATCTTAGATATTTCCTTTTTTGGGGGGTGGTGAGGGTGTACCAGGGATAGAAGTCAGTGGCACTCAACCACTGAGCCACATCCCCAGCCCTATTTTGTATTAGAGACAGGGTCTTACTGAGTTGCCTAGCACCTCACTTCTTGCTAAGGCTGGCTTTTTGGCTTCTTGCTGTCACTGGGATTACAGACGTGTGCCATCACTCCTGGCTATTTTTTTTTTTTTTATTAAGACCTTGTCTAGTTTAGGCAAATGGTCTAACACCGAACTACATCTGTGAGAAACAGTCTCACCTGTTCAGACCCAAAGAAAGGACTAAGAGACATAAGGTATACCACAAAGCAAGGCTTTTGTTTGACAATATTTTGACATATTATACATACATGGAGTGTAACTTATTCTAATTAGGATCCTATTCTTGTGGTTGTACATGATGTGGAGTTATACTGGTCATGTATTCATATGTGAACATAGGAAAGTTAATGTCTGATTCATTCTACTATCTTTCCTATGCCCATCCCCCTCCCCTCCCCTCCATTCCCCTACATCTAATCCAATGAACTTCTATTCTTCCCTCCTTCATTTATTGTGTGTTAGCATCTGAATATCAGAGAGAACATCCAGTCTTTAGTTTTTTAGAATTGGCTATTTCAGTTAGCATGATAGTCTTCAATTCCATCCATTTACTGGCAAATGTCATAATTTCATTCTTCTTTATGGCTGAATAATATTCCATTGGATATATGTTAGTTCCATAAGCTTAGCTATATGAATTGAGCTGTTATAAACACTAATGTGACTACATCACTGTAGTATGCTGATTTTAAGTCCTTTGGAGTGGGATAACTAGGTCAAATGGTGGTTCCATTCTGAGGAATCTCCATACTGAAAAAGCAAAACTAATGACAATCTTGCAAGATTGGGCATCTGGTATAGCAGGCACAACCCACAGTGGTTACAATAAGCATTTTATCCCCTAGAACACAGGGTCCATCCCCTAGTTCCTCATTGGTTGAGTACTAAGATGTGCAAAATCTTTCCAAATGTCACCTAGGTTTTACTGTCTCCTATTGGGTTATTTAAAGAAATATACCTTTACTTGTTCCCACATCCCTTTTTTCTCTTGTGACTGGAAGGCCTTCCTGAATTGAGTGCTGTTTGGCTCAATGAAGTTTATTAGATCATGCTGGCTCCTTCCCCTCACCTCCCGTTTGTCAAGGGGCTTTGAATTTGTCACACTCATGTTTTAACTGCTGGTAGCCATTTGTTCTATTTCCTCTGTGGCTGATTTTACCAAGTAATTTTACATTTAAGGCTAAATATTGTGTTCTGAAAATAGGCCACTGGACTTTGTTTCTCACACATCCCCAACCAAAGACTGTGTGTGGGTTGCCCTGGATGGCCTCAAACTTCCAGGCTCAAGAGATCCTCCTGGGGGCTGTAGTGGTGGCTTAGTGGTGGAGTGCTTGCCTAGCAAGCACTGGGTTGGATCCTCAGTACCACATAACATACATACATACATACATACATACATACATACATACATAAATAACTGTATTGACTGTATTGTGTCCATCTGCAACTAAAAAAAAAAAAAATGAGATCCTTCTGCCTGAGCTTGGTAGGTATGTTGATCTGGGTTGAAGTGGAAGAGCTATTCCTGTAAATAAAGGGAGGGACTAAGGGACCTTCCTAGCAGCTGCCAAAGCTCTTGTTTCAGGGAACTACTTCCTTCTGTCCCTGAAGAGCAGGTTGCTCCACCTTGGTTCACTTTGAGAAAAATGAAACTGAATGCAATAAAGTCACAATATACTTGGTCATCTGGTAAGTCCCTGGCGTGCATGCTGAGTCCCTTGATTCCACACATCTTGTTCCTCTTTGTGTGAACACTTGGTCCCTCTTTGTCAGGACATCTGTAGCACCACTGGTATAGGAGTCATGGTTAAGCAGGACTTAAGAACCTAGGGATTTTTATTCTCCTGATATGTTTTAGGTTCTTATCTGTTTGTTGGTCATGGTTTTGGGAATTCCCTCTGGTTGTGTGTTTTAGTTTGTATGTGTTACTGTCCCTTTTAAGACATGAACAATACTGTGTTGATCACATAGGTAGTCTTTAGGGAAAGATCTTGGCTGAAAGGGCCACCTATAGGTATAAGCCTAAGAAAAAGATGATGTTTTACTGTAATCGGGCCTTTGAATGGCTTTCTGAATTATTATACAATCTTGCAATTGGAGTTGGTCTGTCATAGGTAAAGTAAATGGAATAAATTCTGTATGTCCTGGTCTGTTTTAAAGATTTCCATATGTCAGTCATGGTTTTCTGTCTGTCTCTGTTTCTTTTTTCTTCTTTTGTATTTGTTACTGACCCTTTAAGACATGGGCCATGCTACATTGATCTTTAAAAAATAATAACAACAACAACAACAACAACAAAAACAGTGGATTTTTTTAAAGTTATCAATGGACCTCTATTTTATTTATTTATTTATATGCAGTGCTGAGAATCAAATTCAGTGCCTCTACACATGCTAGGCAAGCACTCTACCATAGGCAGCATGCTAGGCAACCCCAGCCTATGTTAATCTTTTTTTAAAAAATTATTTTAAATGCAGAATCACACCAGTAGTGTAATTATACATGTATATAGGTTAGTAATGCCCAACTCATTCTATTATCCTTCCCATCCCCAATGCCCCACCCCTCCCCTTATTCCCCTCTGTATAATCCAAAATTCTTTCATTCTTCCCTACCCACTCCCTACTATGGATCAGCATCCGCTTATCAGAGAAAACATTTGGCCTTTGGTTTTTTGGGATTGGCTTATTTCACTTAGCATGATATTCTCTAGTTCCATCTACTTACCTGCAAATGCCATAATTTCATTCTTCTTTAAGGCTGAGCAACATTCCATTGTGTATATATACCACATTTTCTTTATCCATTCATCTATTGAAGGGCATCTAGGTTGGTTCCATAATTTAGCTATTGTGAATTGAGCTGCTATAAACATTGATATAGCTGTGTCACTGTATTATGCTGATTTTAAGTCCTTGGATATAAACTGAGGACTGGGATAGCTGGGTCAAATAGTGTTTCCATTCCAAGTTTTCTGAGGAATCTCCATACTCCTTTCAAGAGTGGTTGTGCCAATCTGCAGTCCCACCATCAATGTATGTGTACCTTTTTTCCCAAATCCTTGCCAACACTTATTATTGCTTGTATTGTTAATAATTGCCATTCTGATTGGCTTGAGATGAAATCAGAGTAGTTTTGATTTGTATTTTTCTCATTGCAAGGGATGATGAACATTTTTCATAGGTTTGTAGATCAACTGTATTTCTTCTGTGAAGTGTCTGGTCAGTTCCTTAGCCCATTTATTGATTGGGTTATTCGTTTTTTTTGGAGTTAAGTTTTTTGAGTTCCTTATATATCCTGGAGATTAGTGCTCTATCTGAGGTGCATGTGGTAAAGACTTTTCCCCATTCTATAGGTTTTCTTTTCATATTATTGATTGTTTCCTTGCTGAGAAGAAGCTTCTTAGTTTGAATCTATCACATCTATTGATTCTTAATTTTACTTCTTGCACTTTAGGAGTCTTTTTAAGGAAGTCAGGTCCTAAGCTGACATGTTGAAGATTTGGGCCTATGTTTTCTTCTCTTAGGCACAGGGTCTCTGTTCTAGTGACTAAGTCTTTGATCCACTTTGAGTTGATTTTTGTGCAAGGTGAGAGATAGTTTTAATTTCATTTTGTTACATATGGATTTCCAGTTTTCCCAGCACCATTTGTTGAATAGGCTATCTTTTCTCCAATGTATGTTTTTGGCACCTTTTTCTAGTATGAGATAACCATATTTATGTGGATTTTTCTCTGTGTCTTCTATTTTGTACCATTGGTGTATATGTCTATTTTAGTGGCAATACCATGCCATTTTGTTACTATGGCTCTGTAGTATAGTTTAAGTTCTGGTATTGTGATGCCTCTTGCTTCTCTCTTCTTGCTAAGGATTCCCTTGGCTATTGTGGGTCTCTAATTTTTCCAAATGAATTTCATGATTGCTTTTTCTAGTTCCATGAAGAATGTCATAGAGATTTTAATAGAAATTGCATTGAATCTATATAACACTTTTGGTAGTATGGCCATTTTGACAATATTAATTCTGCCTATCCAGGAACAAGAGAGATCTTTCCATTTTCTAAGGTCTTCTTTAATTTCTTTCTTTAGTGTTCTGTAGTTTTCATTATAGAGGTCTTTAACCTCTTTGGTTAGATTGATTCCCAAGTTTTTTTTTTTTTAAAGACTATTGTGGAATGGGGTAGTTTTCCTAATTTTTCTTGTAGTGGATTCATTGCTAATGTATGGAAATGCATTTGATTTATGGGTATTGATTTTATATCCTGCTATTTTGCTGAATTCATTTATGAGTTTTAGAAGTTTTCTGGTGGAATTATTTGGATCTTCTAAACATAGAATCATTCCATTGGCAAACAGTGATAGTTGGAGTTCTTCTTTTCCTATTCATCCCTTTAATTTCTTTTGTCTGATTGCTCTGGTTAGTTTCAAGGAGTATGTTGAGTAGAAGTGGTGAAAGAGGGCATCCCTGTCTTGTTCCAGTTTTTAGAGGGAATGCTTTCAATTTTTCTCCATTTAGAAAGATATTGGCCTTGGACTTAACATAGATAGTTTTTACAATGTTGAGGTATGTTTCTACTATTCTTAGCTTTTCTAGTGTTTTGAACATAAGGAGGTCCTGTATTTTGTCAAATGCTTTTTCTACATCTATTGAGATAATTGAATGATTCTTGTCTCTTGCATCCCAGGGGTGAACCCCACTTGATCGTGGTGCATTATCTTTTTAACATGCTTTTGTATGCAATTTCCAAAATTTTTTTGAGAATTTTTGTGTCTATATTTATCAGGGATATTGGTCTGAAGTTTTCTTTCCTTGATGTGTCTTTGTCTAGTTTTGGTATCAGTGTGGTACTAGTCTCATAGAATGAGTTTGGAAGGGTTCCCTCCTTTTCTTTTTCATGGAAAAATTTGAGCAATATTGATGTTAATTCTTCTTTGAAGGTCTTGTAGAAACTCAGCACAGAATCTATCTGGTCCTGGGCTTTTCTTGGTTGATAGGCTTTTGATGGTGTCTTCTATTTCATTGCTTCAAATTGTTCTTTAAATTGTATGTGTCCTCCTGATTCAGTTTGGGTAGATTGTGTGTCTCAAGAAATTTGTTGATGTCTTCAAGATTTTCTATTTTATTTGAGTATAAATTTTCAAAATAGTTTCTAATTATCTTTCGTATTTCAGTAGTGTTCGTTATGACATTTTCTTTTTCATCATGAATTTTAGTAATTTGAGTTTTCTCTCTGTTAGTGTGGCTAGGAGTTTATCGATATGATTTATTTTTTCAAAGACTCAATTTTTGTTTTGTCAATTTTTTTCAATTGTTTCTTTTGTTTAAATTTCATTGACTTCAGCTTTTATTTTAATTATTTTCTGTCTTCTGCTTTTGGTGTTGATTTGTTCTTTTTCTAGGGCTTTGAGATGTAATGTTAGGTTATTTATTTGTTGACTTTTTATTCTTTTAGTGTATGAGCTCAATGCAGTGAACTTTCCTCTAAGCACTGCCTTCATAGTGTCCCAGAGATTTTGATATCTTGTGTTGGTGTTCTCATTTGCTTCTAAGTATTTTTTATTTCCTCACTGCTTTCTTCTTTTATCCATTCATCATTGAACAGCATGCTATTTAGTCTTCAGGTGTTGGAGTAGCTTCTATTTTTTATTTTATCATTGATTTCTAGTTTTATTCTGTTATGATCTGATAAAATGAAAAGGTTTTTTTTTTTTTTTTTTTTTTTTTTTTTTTTTTGTGGTGCTGAGGATTTGAACCCAGGGCCTTGGGCTTGCAAGGCAAACACTCTACCAACTGATCTATATCCCCAGCCCAAAAGGTATTATTTCTGGTTTGTTTGGTTTTGCTTTTTATTTGCTGAGAGTTGATTTGTGGCATAACATATGGTCTATTTTCAATAAGAATCCATGTGCTGCTGAGAAGAAAGTGGATTCGCTGGATAATGGATGAAATACTACATACATGTCCTTTAAGTCTAAATCATTGATTGTATTATTTAATTCTATAGTTTCTTTGTTTAGTTTTTGTTTGCAAGAACTATCCAGAGGTGAGAGGAATGTTAAAGTAACCTAGTATTATTATGTTGTGATCTATTTGATTTTTGAAATTGAGAAGAGTTTGTTTAATGTACATAGATGCTCCATTGTTTGAGGCATAAATATTTATGATTGTTATGTCTTGTTGATGTGTGATTCCCCCTTAAGTAATATGAAATGCCCTTCTTTATCCCTTCTGACTAACCTTGGTTTGAAGTTCACTTTGTCTGATTTGAGGATGGAAATCTCTGGTTGTTTATGCAGTCTGTGTGAGTGATATGCTTTTTCCCAACCTTTCACTTTCAGTCTGTGGATGTCTTTTCCTAGGAGGTAAGTCTCTTGAAGACAGCATATTGTTGGGTCTTTTTTAAAAACATCCAATCTGCCAGTTTATGTCTTTTGATTGATGAGTTTTGGCCATTAACATTCAGGGTTATTATTGAGATATGATTTGTATTCCCAGTCATTTTGGTTTATTTTTGGTTTTTAACTTGACTTAGTTTCTCCTTTGATTGACCTTTTCTTTAGTGTAGTTCCTCCCTTTGCTGGTTTTCATTTTTTTTTTTCTCATTTCCTCCTCATGAAATATTTTGCTAAGAATGTTCTGTAGTGCAGGCTTTCTAGTTGTGAATTTCTTAACTTTCGTTTATCACAGAAAATTTTTATTTCATCTTCAAAACTGAAGCTCGTGGGGGGGAGGGGAAAAATATAATAAACATCATTACCCTATGTAAACATAAAAAAAAATAAATAAAAAAAAAAAAAACAAAAAACTGAAGCTCAATTTTGCTGGATATAAAATTCTTGATTGGCATCCATTTTCTTTCAGAGCTTGATACATGTTATTCCAGGACCTCCTGGCCTTGAGGGTCTGGGTTGAGAAATTAACTGAGATCAGAATTGGTTCCCCGGATATGCAATTTGATTTTTTTCTCTCAGTCTTTAAATCTTAAATTTGTTCTTTTCATGTTATCCCATATTTCTTGGAAATTCTGTTCATGGTTTCTTACCATCTTCTGTATGCAGTTAGTTTTATTTTCAAGAGCATATATTTTGTCTTCATTGTCTGAGGTTCTGTCTTCCAAGTGGTCTAGTCTATTGGTGATACTTTCCATTGAATTTTTTTAAAACATTTTTTTAGTTTGCAATGAACCTTTATTATTAATTTTAAATTTTATTTCCATGTGGTGCTGAGAGTCGAACCCAGTACCTTGCACGTGCTAGGCAAGTGCTTTACCACTGAGTCACCACCCCAGCCCTTGAATTTTTAATTTGGTTTATTGTTTCCTTCATTTGAGGATTTCTGCTTGATTCTTTTTTTTTTTTAATAATATCTGCCTCTTTATTGAAGTGATCTTTTACTTCCTGTATTTTCTCTCTGACACCATCCTTTATTTCAAAGATCAGTCTAACTATATGTTTTCTAAACTCCTCTGACATTTCTTGAACTATGTTGTCTATGGATTCAATTGTTGGAACATCTTGGTTTATTTGAGGTACTTTGTTCCCTTGTTTTTTCATGTTATTTGTGTGTCTTCTCATCTAGTGGTATGGATCTGAGGCAGTATAGATTCTATCCTCAAGTCTTATAGTGTCCCTGAAGGCTTCCAGTACCTCACCTCTAAGGGGGAGACCAATATTAACAGTACCCAATGCAAACAATATATCACCTTAAACCAAATGGCTCCTATTAAGGCATTTACAGTTTTGTTACAATAAACAGAAAAGAAGTATTCACTTTTTGTCTTTTTGTCTACAAACAGTAAGTTTGCTAAAAGGGTTTACTGTTTCAAATAATGGACAATGAGGGAACAGAAGTAATATAAGATGTGATGTTTATGAGGGAGGAGGAAAGAAGACAGAGGTAAAAATTTATAGAAAGTGCAAGGGAAGAGGTTGATGGTTAGTATGAGAGAAGTGAGAAAGAGAATTCAGGGAGACAGGTGAGAGAAAAATATATAGTTTTTTTTTAAAGTAAAAATATAAGAATATACAACAAAACTGTCATATACTATTCAGATATCCCATTCCTCAATAAATTGATGCATGAAAAATATTCGGATTCAAAGATGGTAGAGGTGTGAGAGAGGTCAAGAAAAAAATTTTTAAAAAGGGAATGTCTCAATGGAAAATTAAATGATTGCTTCAGTTGGCTTCCAAAATTTTTCTGTTCCCTTCTCTGCCAATAGGTGGGGTTGTCTGAAGTTTGATGTTAGCTCCAGTCCAGTACGTACTGGACCCATTGGGTGGGTGAGCCGATAGCAAGATGCCCTTATACTCACTTCCAGTCTTCCCACCCATTGTAACCAGCCCCTTTGGTCCTTGTGTACTTCAGGACTCACTGAGCTGGAGAGAGCCCAATTTTCTCATTTCTTTTTTTTTTTGGGGGGGTGGGGTGCTGGGGATTATATCAAGGGCCTTGTGCTTGCAAGGCAAGCACTCTACCGACTGAGCTGTCTCCCCAGCCCCTCATTTCTTCAACTTGTGCTTCCCCCAGGGAACTGCCCCTAGTCTCTTACTTTCCACAGGCTTGCCACAGCCTTGCCAGACCCAGACTGGTCTACACAAAACCAGATGCAATCTGAGGGATCTGGGCTTCCGGTTCCCTAGGCCCTACCTTGCTGCAGTCCCAAGATCTCAATGCCCTTTCAACTTGCAGAGAGACCACCAGGGATACGCTCACACAAAGGAGCGACCCTGCAAAGAGGGAGCCAGATGGCGGCCACTAGCACACCGAGAGGAAAGACCTCAGGTGCAAGCAAACCTGTAGGTACCCCAATACCTACAAAGCCTAAGAGAAAAATGTTTTACTGTAACACAATCTGGCCTTTGAATGGTTTATTATATAATCTTGCACTTGGAGTTGATCTGATAGAAATAAAGTATAAGGAAGAAATTCTGTATGTACAGACATTTATGCAGTTTCATGATAAGGAGTCTGAATAATCATAAACTAAGTTGAAGGTACAAAAAGACACTACCTCTAGTGTGCAAGGATGCATTGCTGAAAACTTGGTCCTTGTCTCCGATTCCAATCCAATAACGAGGACACAGTTTAAAGAAAAAGGAAAAAGAAGGTATATTGCTTTGCTAGCAAAGGAGAAACACAGGGGACTCCTGTCTCAAAGACTGTGCTTCTATCCATCAGCAGGAACTGGGGGCTTTTATAGAGGTGATTCAAATGCTACATTTCATGTGTTCTCTGTTGGATTTGTAATTCACTTGTTAATTTGGTAGATAGTCATTTCTGAAATCTTTTGGTACCATCCCCAAAGTCTGAATTACTTCATTCCTGAGGTGTATGTGTACTCAGGGACAGACAACTCTGCTTAGGATGGGAAAGAAAGGTAATCGGTTTCACCTGAGATTAGGGAAGGGTGAGATTAGGGAGGAGTAGGGAGAAAGGAAGAAAAAGAAACGTCTATTTTAAAAGTAAGTTGCAAAGCCAGCCTCAGCAACAGCGAGGTGTTAAGCAACTCAATGAGACCCTATCTCTAAATAAAATACAAAATAGGCCTGGGAATGTGGCTCAGTGGTTGAGTGCCTTTGAGTTCAATCCCTGGTTACCTACCCCCCCCAAAAAAAAAAAAATGTTGCAGTGGCAGAGCAGCAAAGATTATATTCAAAGTATAAAGTGGACCACTGTTACAACAGGACACCAGAAAAAAGGGTTAAAAAAAAACAGATTTAGATCCTTTCAACCCAGTGCTGGCAGTCCCAGCAGTATTTCTCAGACTGGTCTCAGCCAATCACAGATAATCCCTGTGGATCAAGAACATCAGCCCTTGGGCTGGGGAGATAGCTCAGTCGGTAGAGTGCTTGCCTTGCAAGCACAAGGCCATGGGTTTAATCCCCAGCACAAAAAAGTAAATAAATAAAAGAACATCAGCTCTCAATTTAGCAGGGCCCTAAGCAATTTAGCAAGACCCTGTATCTAAATAAAACTTAAAAAGGGCTGGGGATGTGGTTCAGTGATTAAGTACACCTGGGTTCAATCCCTGGTACAAACAAAACAAAATACCAGCCCTGGACCAGGGGAAAAAAAAATCCTGGGAAAGCTGCCTGGGCTGTAGAAAAATGGGCAAAGAGATCCTGGCCTCTGCCCTGCCTTCAAGTCCCTTTTGCCCATGGGTGGTATAGGCTGCTGGCTACAGAGGACATGACAGTAGGTTCCAGCAGTGTTTGTTTATGACCTGAGGACAGGAATGGTCTCCTCTTTTAAAATCTGACAGATTATCCCATTTAGCAATGGGGTATTCATCACTGGGTCAGAGCAATTCTTGTTATAACAGCATCCCACCAAACTAAGTGCATGGGAGACTGACAGCATAAACAACTGTGTCCAGCAAAGAAAAAACAGAAACTAAAGACAACCTGTGTTTTATTGGCAGCCTCTGCAAAGGGATCTTCAAAGAAGTGGAAAGAGAAGGATGGAACGGGCCTCCTCCATTGAATAGCAATATGCTAGTTTAACAAAAAGGCTCAAAAGGAGACTCTGGATACAAATGGCAATAGGGAACTCACTTAAAGTTAATGGTATTGTGATAATAAGGGAAACAGGTCAGGCTAAAAAAATATCCTGTGCTGCAACCCCTTGAATGCAACCTGGGAGAAAAAAGATTTAGATGCAATTCTTATATATGCCAAATTTTCTGACCCTCTCATGGGATGAAATTTGTTGTGTAAATTAAATGCACAGATAACATTCATAAGGATTGTTTTAGAATATGAACTTAAGAAAGGGTAAACTAGAAAACAGATATAAGTATGGAAGTATATTTTATTACAGAAAATTAGAAAGTAAAATACATGTTTCTGGATGAGAAAATATTTTGTATGGAAAGGAATATTCTTATGCTGAAGTTCAAGATGAAAAAGAGGACAAAACTAAGGATGTAAATAAGTTGTAGAATGTCTAAGTTAGTTGTAGAAGGTTTATGGAAGGTAAACTTCAAAAAGTTCATGTATTTGATTAAACTGACTATAATTAGTCATTTAAAGTTATTCAAATTCTAATGTACTGATATGAAGCAAAGTCTCAAACATTGATCTGTTCTTATGTATCAAGATAATTTTCTTGCCAGGTGCCGTTGTGCACACCTGTAATCCCAACCGTTTGGGAGGCTGAGGCAGGATTTCGAGTTCAAAGCCAGCCTCAGCTACTTGGTGAGATCCTAAGCAACTTAGCATGTCCCTGCCTCTAAAAAAAAAGTATAAAAAAAGGGTTGGGGATGTGGCTCAGTGGTTAAGCACCCCTGGGTTCAATTCCCAGTATTAAAAAAAAAATTGTCGGGCTGGGGAGATAGCTCAGTTGGCGAAGTGCTTGCCTTATAAGCACAGGGCCCTGGGTTCGATCCACAGCACCACAAAAAAAAAAAAAAAAAAAATTGTGTGTGTGTGTGTGTGTCTGTTAGGTTTTATGATATAGAGTAAGTCTTAAAGGAATTAGGGTTTGTACCTGTTTTAAAGTCTTTTAAATGATTACTTTGTAACTGGTTAAATAAACAACTATATTTTATGTTATTACAAAATAGTTGATACCCTATTATCATATTATTAATATGTGACTAGAGATATACATATATCTGAGAATCATATTTGTCTGAACTTTTTGTCTAAGTGTTAATTAAACATTTGTAAAATGAAAGTTTATGTAGGGTTTACCAGCAAGGTAACCAATAAGTGCTCTCTTTTATACATTGTATCTGACATAGAAGAACCACACTGCTATTTGAAAACTTCCTTTATATCTGTTAGTTTTGAGTAACACTATTCATGATCATTAATACTGTTTCCTAAATGTTTAAGAGATTTAAGACTACTCTTTAACTTTTGCTACTACTGTTCACCCATGCAAAACTCGTGATTATTGTTACTGTCCACTATGGATTCTAAACTTTAAACTTAGTTATTGTAAGACCATTTGTGTAATTGTGTCACTAACCATTACTGGCTTTTTTGTATTATTAGGTATATTCATGATCTTCAAGTATACAAATGTTTTAATAAATAAATACCACTATAAAAAGTTGGTATTCTTCAAGCAAAATTGTCTGTAGCAATCATTTCCTTCAGATTTATACAGAAATAACAAATTTGATTGGCATTTATGTCATTTAATATTTTGTAACTGGATAAAGGTAACCTGTTGTCAATAAGTTATATATGAACTTTTGTGTTACTCTTTACACTGGGATGGGAATTTAAATGTATTTTTGGAAGGTAATAAGGAAGGCCTGATTTGTTTACAGGTTGACAATGTGGAACATGAAAACATTCTGCCACCTTTTCCACAAAAGGGAAGTTAAGAGTTTTCTTCAGCCTTTCTGTTTGATAATGTTTCAGTTGTATTGTTGTATTAACTGATATTCAGAAAGACTCAGGAAATAATACATGAGTACTTTGTAGAATGACATTTTAGAAAAGGGCAGAGATCAGATTCAGAAATAAAAGACTTTTAAGATTTTTCAAGAGGCCAGCCTCACCCTAGTTAAGGCTCTACCTCTTGTCCTCCATGTTAGGATGGCTCCAAAGTAGGCTAGATAAGCTTACTTAAGGTTGTGTTCAAAAGATAAATATTTTTTTGTTGTAAAGATTTTTGCGATCTCTAGGTAACAGGTGATATAATATAAAACTTAAGGTTTAGGTAAATTGCAAAAAGTATTTAGTTGGTAAAAGTGTTTTTAAGGGGCTGGAGTTGTGGCTCAGTGGTAGAGTACTTGCCTAAAAAAAAAAAAAAAAAAAAAAAAATGAAACCCACCTGTTGGATATTTATTTATTTTTAATATTTTTAAAATTGTAGATGGACACAATACCTTTATTTAATTTTATGTGGTGCTGAGTATAGAACCCAGTACCTCATACATTGCAGGCAAGTGTTCTACCACTGAGCTACAACCTCAGCACGTCTGTTGGATATTTAAAACAAAAAACTTGGAGGCCAAAGTCAAGGAAATAAAAGAGCCAAGGAAAAAGCAGCCAATATCTTGGCCTTGCCCTCTAAGGTCAGCCATAATCCAAAGAATGACAAGATCCTTCTAAGGGTCCTGTAACTCCAGTAAGTCTCCCGATCTCTAGAAAAGAGGAAGCCAGGGCTGGGGTTGTGGCTCAGTGGTAGAGCACTTGCCTCACGCGTGTAAGGCACTGGGTTTGATTCTCAGCACCACCTATAAATAAATGAATTAAAAAAAAAAAAGAAAAGAGGAAGCCAAGCAGTGCTCATTTTGCAAAGAGGAGGGTCACTGGAGAGAGAAATGTCTCTGATGCTTCAAAAGGAAGCCATATGTGGTCAGCAAGATTCTGCCCCATCCTGACAGATGGCAAGACTAGTAGAGGAAGGCTAAAGGAGCCAACAGGCTTCTCATATGTTCCCCAAAGTGATTCTGAGGATTCTCAGCTGACACTAAGAGTGGATAAGAACAAGGTTAATTTTGACCAACTTGGTCTTAAACACCTGGCAGGAAGTATGAAGAAAGCACAGTCATACATGGACATTTAAAAGGAAAGATGATTTTTTTTTAATGTAACTTAAGATGTACACTTGTTTCAGCCCTATTAAGAGCAAGTAAAGCTGGAGGTTGTAAAAGAAGGGTTCTTGTATGGGAGTGCCTAATAAAAATGATCTCCAAGGACACTAGAATCAAGTTTGTCCTGAGTTGATTTGAGCCTAATCTCATAGACTACAAATTTTCCTAACCTCCCACCCAGATAAATGCAATATTTTTCACTGGTATGAGTTACTGTCTACTTGGTTTTCAGAGACTGGCTGAAATACTTTTGTACTAATTGTTTACAAAAATGTTAATACTTCACTGTTTTTATTGTTGTCCTTGCATGATCCCTGTCCTATGTATGCCTTGTCCAGTCACCCACCAACTGCCACCAAGAACCTCTGGACTGCCCTGATGCTAAATACCCTTAACTATCCATGTCCCACCTGATAGAGAACAAGGACTTCAGGTCACTTTCCCCAACTTTGCCCTCTCTCAGTAGGTAATAGCTTTAAGATGTCACCACTCATATTCCATAGAAATGAAATGTAGAAATTGACAGTGGGGAAATGGTCTACTTTATGCTTTGAATTAACCATTGCTGCTTTGCCACTGCATTTTTTTTTTAACTGAGGATGAACTCAGGGGCACTTAACACTGAGCTCTTCCTGTGTCCCCACCACCACACCTCAATTAAAGGTGATACCTCTTCTGTAGTTCTTAAGGTCAAAAACATGAGTATCACTCCCTAACCTCTCTCTCTCATATGTCATTTTCTACTCATTAACAGTTCCTTTAGATTTTCCTTTAGAACATATCCACAATCTGGCAACTTCTCACCATCTCCTCTGCCAAGTCCTGTCCAAGTCACTATCTCTGGTCATGGTTTAAGCCTCAAGTCTCTTTTGTTTCTTCCTTATTCCTTACAGTCTATATTCACCAATAGTTATAGAGTGAATCTTTTAACTCAGACTCAGACCTGCTCATAACCTTGCAATGGCACCCATCTCCTTCAGAAAGAGGCTGATGCCCTTGAAGTCAAAATTGAGTACAGGCAGTTAGTGTAGAATAGGGAATCTGGTCAAATCTAGAAATGGAGGCCATCAGAGTCTGGGAAGTTAGAGACCTCCCCTGGGAGACTGGAATGTCAGTGTTTCCAGAGCCCTTTTGGTCACCAAGGTTACCTACCTAACTATCCCTCCCAAAATGCTGCAGGCAGGGAATTGCTAATTGATGTCCCCAGGGCCCCTACCTGAATCTCCATTCCCCCCACCCCCATCTGCTGCTCACCTTTTTTTGCTATGTCACTGGCCACTCCTGGGCCTAATCATGTAGGCAGGAAGGAGAGATAAGTGTGTGTGTGTGTGTGTGTGTGTGTGTGTGTTGGGGGGGGGGGCAGAACAAAGAAGACCCTAATCTATAAGAGTTACAGAGCATGCTCACTTCTGGAGACTCTAGAACATAAGCTATGGCCCCCTTCTCCCCACTGGGAGAAGTCTGTATTATTACCTTTAAATAAAACCTGCTTAATATGCTTGCCTTGGCATGCTTCTCTAATGTGCAAACTTCAACATTTGAGGAACCAGAACTCATCACCAGTAAATGGTGGTATCATCCTCACAGTAACACATCACATCGTCTTTTTTTTAAAAAAACATTTTTCAGTTGTTGATGGACCTTTTTATTTATATGCAGTGTTGAGAATCGAACCCAGGGCCTCACTGCATACCAGGCAAGCACTCTGCCACTGAGCCACAACCCCAGTCCAACATACCAAGTCTTTTACTTCTATCCTCATTAGGGGTTCCTCTCCTCCTGTGATTTCTCAAGCATAAACCACCTCAGGGCTTTTGCATTTTCTTTTCCCTCAGCCTGTAAGGTCCCTCATCCTCTACCCCATACCTATGGATAGGACTCACTTCTCCACTTTCTCAGATCTTGAATACAGTCACCTCAATGAGATCCTCCCTTACTCAACTAGTTAAAATTGCAAATTATTTGTTTCACACAAACTCTTCCCGGCTTTTTCTCTAGAGCAGTTATTACTACCTGATACACTATGCATTTTTCTTTTACCTTTCTTACAGGTGTGTAAACTCCACAAGGGCTGGAACCTGTTTGCTGTCCTTCTGGCTATGCCTCCAGCACCTGAAAGAGTGCCCGGTGAGCAGAGTGCAAGAGACCTTCGTGTAGGGAGAAAACGAATTGGAGACCAAAAGCCCTACGAAGGAAACATTTACCCCAAAACGACTTATAGGAGGAACAAGCACAACTGCTACCACTCCCCTCACCTTCCTCACTGCATGAAGGCCCGTCGCACCCAAGCCACGCCCATTGAGGCGGGGCCGCAGCCGGAAGCAACCCCCTGACGGAAGCGCGGCGAGTCCAACTGGGCCCTCCTCCGGACCTGCCCTGGGCTCATGCCCCGCCTAACCTAAAGTAGGTGAAAGGTCGGCGGCACCCGTGCTGCAGCTAGGGCGGTGGAGCAAGACCGCCGGGAACTGACAGGCAGACTGACTGACGGACTGACCATGGCAGACGAGCCGAAGACTATCAGCCCGCTCAAGAACTTTCTGGCCGGCGGCTTTGGCGGCGTGTGCCTGGTGTTCGTGGGGCACCCTCTGGACACCGTCAAGGTGCGGGGAGGCTGGGGCGCGGGGTTGGGGAGGAGGCCTGAACAAGGCTCAGAAAGCGGAGTCCTTGCCGAAGCTCGGCTCCTGGACAGAAGAGGAACCCTATGAGCTTCCATGAAAGGTCTAGAGAATCATTTTCAGGAGTGGGCGGAAGCTGTACCTAGCGCCTCAAAGAGTTGGACTGCTCAAAGTGAGCAGTCTCAAATCGCTTTGTCAAGAGGTCTTATTTAAAGGTCTCTGTCCGGCAGTCTTCTGACCCTGGATAAAAAAGAGAAAGCGTCTCCCTAAATCCCTGATTACAGCCAACTGTAACATTTTATCATCAAGTTTGAAACAGGTCCCTTGTAAAGCCCATCTCAGGAGGACAACTAAAGACAGCGGTATGGTTATTCTGGAAATGTCATTTTACAGACGACCCTGGGAAGAGAGTGCTTCATCTCCATCTCTTTTGCACGTTTTCCTGCTCGATGAGGCACTTTGCAATTTTCATTCTGTGACCCACAGTAGCTTCCATAAATACTGTGTAGAGGCTCCCCTGTGGGAAATAATGAAATCCTTAGTGACTGAGCCCTTTCCAAGGAAAGTATGTCCAACTTTACCAAAGGCCAGGCTGATCCATAACCTGATTCTCAACCCCCTCATGAGTGAGGCCCTGGGTTCAATGCCTAGAATTGAAAAAAAAAAAGCTCCCAGTGAGGAAATCATGGTCAAAGGCTCTGGGAGAGAGGAAACTCATCATTTCCCTGGTCTTTTTCAAATCACTTCTCAACTCTTCCCCTTGCAACGCTTTAAGCAAGGCCTTGCTGGAGACCAAAGTCCATGTCCTGTGACTTTGCATTCGAAACTTCATCCTTGTTTTCTAATCTTATTTCTTGGCTGTAATCTTGAAGGAAAATGACAGGTCATGGCCAGGGTGGGCCTGTGGGTAGCAGACATAGAAGCCTATATGTGTGGATCCAGTTTCCTCCACAGGAAAACAAGGCTCTTACTTTCAGCAGGCTTGAGCAACAGATTGTTTGATGTCTTTCAAGAATGAAACTGCCCTCAGGTAGAGCTCATACTGGGGTCATTCTGTGACCAGGATTAAAGCAGCTGGGTTGGTTAGACATTGTGCAAAAAGAAATCAGATATTTATTCAGCAGATGGTAAATACTGTATGTTGGTGCTTCTAAGACAGTGGTATCTAGGACCGTTAAAAAAAAAAGACCCTATTGCCTTATGTACATGTTGCTTCTATCTCCCTATTCTCTTGTCCTTGATATTACTCCTAGGAAAGGAGCCAACGACCTCTGTACTGAATTATAAATGACTGAAAATACTACCTGGCACTTTGACATTCAGAAAGTCTCTTTTTAGGGTAAACTAAATCCACAGATTGCTGACTGTTCTTTTGGCTTCAGAAGCTAGGTTGGCCCAACTAAAGCCTAACCTTGAAGTACTTTCAGGGGTTCAAGGCAACTGAGCTGTGGCCCGTATGTCCTAATAAATCAAGAACTTCAATACTTCAGAGGTAGGGCTTGGAAAATTCTTAGTGCAGACATTGAAAGGCTGGGTGAATTCTGATTGAAAGAGTAGGGAGACCCAGAAAATTTGGCATGGTATCTTAGTCCATTTTGTGCTACCGAGCAGAATGTCTGAGACTGGGTAATATATAAAGAATAGAGATCTATTTCTTGTAGTTTCAGAGACTGGGAAGTTCAAGATTCAGGGGCCAACATCTGGCCAGGGTCTTTATACTGTGTCATCTCATGGTAGAAGGTGGAAGGACAAGAGTGCAAGTGATCAAACTCGAGCCTTGAGCCTTTTTGTAGTTGGCATTAATCCATTTATGAGGGTGAAGCCCTCATGACCTAAACACCTCCCTTAGGGCCTCACTTCCTTCACTGTTGCATTTGGATTTTCTAAGGTATGTTTTTTGGTAAGAATCAAGGCAAGTGTTGGCTTGAAGTAGGGGGTCAGAATGTGAAATAACACCAACTGAAGACTTTAAAATTCTCACTGGTTGGGATGACTGGTGTCAAGATGACAGGTATAAAGTTTATTAAAAAAAAATAATAAATTACAACTGGGTGCGGTAGTGCATGCCTGTAATCCCAGCAGCTGGGAAGACTGAGGCAGGAGAATTGTGAGTTCAAAGCCAGGCTTAGCAATTTAGCAAGACCCTAAGCAACTCAGTGAGTTAAAATATAAAAAAAGGCTGGGGATGTAGCTCAATGGTTAAGTGCCCCTGGGTTCAATCCCCAGTACCAAAAAAAAGAAAAAAAAAAAAAAAATCACACCGGATGCAGTGGGCACACCTGTAATCCCAGAGACTTGGGAGGCTGAGGCAGGAGGATCGCAAGTTCAAAGCTAGCCTCAGCAAAAGTGAGGTGCTGAGCAACTCAGTGAGACCGTGTCTCTAAATAAAATATACAAAATAGGGCTGGGGATATGGCTCAGTGGTTGAGTCACAAAAAGGTATCAGTCAGAAATCCTTTTTTTGAACTCAGAGCCTTTTGCAGATTAGGCAAGTACTATACCACTGATCTTTATCCATGGCCCAAATTAGAGGTTTTTTTTTGTTTGTGTAATTTTTTTAAGTTATAAATGTACATAATATCTTTGCTTTATTTTTATATTTATTTTTATGTGGTGCTGAGGTTCTAATTCAGTGCCTCACACATGCCAGGCAAGCGCTCTACCTGATCCATAACCCCAGCCCCAAATCAAAAGTTTTTGATCTACTTGGTTCCCCTTACTAACTAGGGGAAGTTATGTCTGACCATGTAGAAGGTGAAGGCCAATATAAGAGATTCTGGATAGAAAGCATTGGTAGCCTCTGTACATTTCTACTGTTCTGTCCCGTAAGCCCAGACTTGTATGTCACCTCTGTTGCCTAGAGAATGACTTCCTTACTGTGGTCTGTAAGGCCCTAACAAATACATCGATGAAAAATTCTAAAGAAATAAAGGAACAGGGACTGGAGTTGTGACCTAGTGGCAGAGCACTTGCCTAGCATGTGTGAGGCACTGGGTTAGATTCTCAGCAGCACATATAAATAAATAAAAGAAAGGTCCATTGACAACTAAAAAAATATTTTAAGAAATGAAATGAACAGCTGAACATGATGAACACATATGAACACATATAATCCCAGAGATTTAGGAGGCAGAGAAAGGAGGATTGCAAGTTCAAGACCAACATGTTAAAAAGGATGTTTTGGAAAGTTTAGTATGGTGGCAAACTTAAGAAGGATTTAAGCAGAAAGGGACTACAGAAATAACTGAGTGCATCATTTATTTATTGAACCATAGCAATTTAACCCCAAACTTAGTGGGTTAAAACAATAATTACCCATTAACTCTTACCATCTTTGTGAGTCAGATTTTGGGGAGAAACCTTGGGTGGATGGTCTGTCTCAGGGTCTTTTTTGAGGCTGTAGTCAAGAAGTTGACTGGCATCCAGAATATATGAAGAATACTTAAAACTCAGTGAAGAGATAAATAATTCAATTAAATATAGATGAAAGATCTAGACATTTCTCCTAAGATGATAAACAGATGACCCATTATCTCCTGAAAGGATGTTCAACATCATCATACATCGTGGATATGCAGTGAGAAGCCAGATGTGGTGGTCCAAGCCTATAATCCCAGCTACTTGGGAGGCTGAAGGCAAGGAAGATAGCAAATTTGAGGCCAACCTGGGAAACCTAGTAAGATCCTGTCTTAAAATAAAAAATAAAAAGGGCTGGGGATATAACTTGCCTAGCATGTGTGAAACCTGGGGGTTCAATCCTCAGTACTGAAACAACAACAAAAAAATCCAGCAAGGCCAGGCACTGTGGCACATGCCTACAATCCCAGTGACTTGCAAGGCTGAGGCAGGAGGATCGTGAATTCAAAGCTAGCCTCAGCAACAGCGAGGCCCTGTCTTTAAATAAAATATACAAAATAGGGCTAGGGATGTGGCTCAACGGTTGAGTGCTCCTGAGTTCAATTCCTGGAACAAAAAAAAACCAAAAAACAAAAAACCATCAATAATCACAATTAGATACCACCTCATACCCACTATGATGGCTAGAGCTATAACTTAAAAAATAAAGTGTTGATGTAGTTGTAGAGAAATTGGAATTCTTGTACACTGCTGTTGGGGATGTAAAATGATGAGGCCATTTTGGAAAACAGTCTAGTGTTCCCTCAAAAGGTTAAAAAAGAGGAACTGGATATGTAGCTCGGTGGCAGAACACATAGAAGTTAAATAGCATTAACATATGATCCAAAATTCTAATCAAGATGAATACCTGTGATGGTTAATTTTATGTGTCAAATTTACTGAATCTTATTGTACCTAGATATTTGATCAGACATAGTTCTGGGTGTGCGGGTGTTTTGGGATATTAATATTTGACTAGTAGAATGAATAAAGCAGATCCGTACTCCCTAATGTAGGTGGATCTGGTCCAATCAGGTCCTGAATAAAAAAGTCTGTTAGAGGAAGCTACTCCTGTCTGCTTGCTTGAGCTGAGACATCAGAATTTTCCTGCCTTCAGACTCATGCTGAAATATTGTATCTTCTTGGGTCTCTAGCTTGCTGATGGCAGGTCTTGGAACTTCTCAGTCTTCATACTTGATGATCCAACTCTTCATAATAAATCTTTTGAGCTATGTATCTCCTATTTGTTCAGTTTCTCTAGAAAACACTGACCAATACAGTACACAAGATAACTGAAAAAACATCCATATAAAAAAAATTCATATAGATACATGAATATCTCTAGCAGCACTACTGGCACACACTTATAATCCCAACTATTAGAAGCTGAGGTAGGGTAATCCCTTGAACCCAGGAGTTCAACCAGCCTGAGCAACATAGGAGATCCTCACTCATACAAACACACACACAAGAGGTAAAAACACAAATGTCTAGCAACTGATGAATGGATACACAAAATATGATATACAATAAGATATTATTTGGCAATAAAAAGAAATAATTAATGAAATAAAAAGTCCAAATCTACAGGTTAAGGGAATGTTGAAGACATGTACAGAGGTGCAAGCTTCCCTATTCAGTTTGACAGACAGTGGGGCTATTGCTGCTGACAGATAGTTATGATTCTGGAGAGTAATTTATTTTAACTTCTGCTTTCAGGTCCGACTGCAGACACAGCCACCAAGTTTGCCTGGGCAGCCACCGATGTACTCTGGGACCATTGACTGTTTCCGAAAGACTATTATTAGGGAGGTATGGTATCTGGTGCTGGCCATTCCTCTTATTCATAGGAACACATTCAAGGAATTGATTTGTTAACCCCTCCCCAGGTGATAGGATAACTTTGATTATGCTGGAGGTCTATTCCACAGCTGTACCTCTCTTCATGCTAGGACATAGACATCCTATTATCTGCTCTGTAGTCATTAGTGATTTCAGCTACTGTCCTATACAGATAAGTGAAATCAATAAAATGTTTCTGTTTTGTAAGGCACCATAGAGAATTAGTAATAATTGGAGATATGAAATGAATGGAAATCACATCTGAATCAATCAGTTTGACAGGGCTCCATATCAGAGGAGCATGTGAAGAGGACTGTGGTTGTGGCCCAGTGGTAGAGCACTTGCCTGGCATGTGTGAGGTACTGGGTTTAATCCTCAACACCGCATATAAATAAATGAATAAAATAGAGGTCCATCAATAAACAAAAAAAAAAAAAAGAAAGAAAGAAAGAAAGAAAAATGCATGTGAAGTACAGAGGAAAAGTCAGCCTTTCTTAGAAACACAGAGGTCAACAGAGTTTCCACACATCTAGACAGAGACATTTGATTGGTTTGGAATTATATAATTGTTTTCAATATCCAAGATTGAACCCAGAGTCTTGTGCATGCTAGGCAAGCACTCAACTACTGAATTACATCCCCATTCCCTTTTATTTTTAATTTTTGAGACAGGGTCTCAATAAGTTGCCCAGGCTGGGCTCAAAATTGCTATCCTCCTGCCTCAGCCTCCTGAGTAGCTGGGATTACAGGCATATACCACTGTGCTTGCCCTGCCCTTTCTTCATTCCTTCCTTTCTTTGTTTCTTTTTCTTTTTTTGGTATTGGATATTGAACCCAGAGTTACTTTACCACTGAGCCACATCCCTTGCCTTTTTTTTTTTTTTTTTTACTTTTGAGACAGGGTCTCACTAAGTTGCTTAGGGCCTCTGCTAAGTTGCTGAAGCTAGCCTCAAACTTGTGATCCTCCTGCCTCAGCTTTCTGAGTTGCTGGAATCACAGGCATTCACCACTGTGCCAGCTCTGCCCTTTCTATTTTAAGACCCTATTTATATTTATGGTGCCCAGTGCAGAGTCTGATCAGTGTCTGATGGAGGCTGTAGGCTTTATGTCTGCACAGAGTCCTCTGCCTTTAAGGAATAGAGGCAGGTTTACATGCCTCTTGATCAACAAATGTTATTGAGCAACTGTCTAAGACCTGGGCATGTGCTGGGGACCTAGGGAGAATGACTTGTAGAAACCCAACTCCTAAGCCAGGAGCAGTGGCATGTGCCTGTATTCCCAGCTATTGGGAAGTCTGAGGCAGCAGGTTCACTTGAGCCCAGGAGTTCAAGATCAGCCAAGGCAGCACAGTGAGATTCCCTTTCAAAAATTAAATAAAACAACAACCAGCAATCCCCCAAACTCAACTCTTTGCTGGATTAAGCTTTCTTACTCCACATTTGTACATGTCCTTGATTCTTCCTGTGCCAGACTGTGCTCTGCCTTCTGGAGCTACCAGGCAGAGGTCCAGGTTCTGTTGCACGAAGCTGGGAAGACCATTTGAGTGAAAATTAGACTAGATGAGTTGTTAGGAGGCATGCATGTAGTGCAACAGGATCTGGGCATCCTTCTCAGTCCACACAGAGAGCGGTAGAAGAGGCTTTGACAGGAATTTGTCACATACTACTTTTGTAGATACCTCTCAGATTTCCGTCTTTTTCTCTGTTTACTGCCTCTGCACTTTGTCCTTAGTCAATCCACCTATAGCCTAGTATTAGTCCTTTTCAGGATCCAGGAGGAATAGTGATATATGCAACTGCCCCTTTGGTTCTGGAAAGATGATGATGCCCAGGGTCTACAGTAAGATGTTTTTCCAGCCTGGGTCTACAGAGCCCTCCCAATGTGCAGCCTTGCTTTGTTTCTCCTGTTACTTTCTGTAAGGAACAATTCTTTTAAATTCTTTTATTGTATTTGTTTTCAGAATTCTTATTTTTTATTAAAGTGATAAAGACCCTTATTTCCTTACTGAAAGGCTTATAACAAAGAAACAAAGAGGTCTTCTTATTTTCCAGAGGCTGCTGCTTTTAGCTCTTTGAGTTATTTTTGTTGTTTCTACCTACCTATATAATACATGTTCACTACTGTATTTTATTTATCTTTATATATCTATATATATAAATTTATATATAATTTTTCTTTTTTAAATTGGGGATTGAACCTAGGGGTGCTTAACCCCAGAACCACATTGTCAGCCCTTTTTATTTTTTATTTTGAGACAGGGTCTTACTAAGTTGCTTAGGGCCTCTCTAAATTGTTAAACTGGCCTGGAAATTTATTTTTCTTTCTTTTTTTTTTTTCTGTTTGGTTTTTTTTGGGGTTTTTTTTGGTACTGGAGATTGAACACAGATGTGCTTAACCACTCAGCCACACCTCCCAGCCCTTTTTATTTTTTATTTTGAGACAGGGTCTCACTAAGTTGTCGAGGGCCTTGCTAAATTGCTGAAGTGGCCTCAAATGTACAATCCTTCTACCTCAATCTCCCCAGTTGCTGGGATTATGGGCATGTGCCACCAAGCCTGGCTGGCCTTGAACTTTCAAGTCTCCTGCTTCAGCCTCCTGAGTCACTGGGCTTACAGGTGTGTGCCACCATGCTCTACTTTTTAATACATTTTTAATGTATTTTAGCTACCTATTAGTGGTAGATTATTTTAATTCTTACACTTTCTATTCCTTCTTTCTGCCCCCTGCCCATCCATATAATTTTATCACATTTTGTCCTTTATTTCAGTTTGCTTTATTGTTCTTCTTGTTGGGGATTGAACCCAGTCCTTCATGAATACTAAGCATGCTTTCTATCACTGATTTATCACTCATCAATCACTATTTTCATGATTATAGTTTTATATATTTTTTCTTTTAATCAAGTAATGCTCTATGGTGTGTTCTTCATTCTTTGCACAACTTTCCATTTTTTTTCTAGAGTTGGATTAATAATTATTGTGTCAATTTCCTTTGTTTCTTGTTCTTTTTAATATTTTAAATTGACACAGAAAAATTGTGTCTATTTATGGGGTACCATGTGAAGTTTGTCATTTTCCTAATTTTTTTTGGTGAAGTTCTTTTTGTGTGTGTGTCTTTCCTTTTTTTTGGAACTGGGGATTGAACCCAGGGCTTTGTGTATGCAAAGCAAGCAATTTGCCACTGAGCTACATCCCAGCCCCCATGTGAAGTTTTGATACATGTATACAATGTTCAAATCAGGGTGAGTATCTCTTTCCCCTCAAATATTAATCATTTCTTTGGATTGCTTGTCTCTTGTCATTCCATACCCTAAATGCTCTGTATTCTACAGTTTGGTTTTCCATACTGCCTAAATAGTTATTTTCTGTTGTTCCAATATGTGTTGTTTTGCTCTGTTTTTCTTGAAAACATCCATCCTGGAATCTTCTGTCCTTCTACTCCTGTGTAAACTGACTGCTTCTCAGGCCCACTGTAGCCCATAACATTCTATAAATCTATTTCATCTCCCTTGGACTGGATCCCTAGTCTCCCAAGTCCAAGATGTTCTTCCTTGGTTTATTATCTTGTTAGGTTGTGATAGCTATTTGTCTGTCCAAGTGTTTATTGGCTACTACATAGTTACTTTCATTACCACACTACTCATGGAAATAGATGTGCAGTTGTGACAAAAATCATATCTTAATACTAAGTAAATACAGAGGACTGGGAGTGTAGCTCAATGTTAGAGTGTGTAAAGTTTAGTATGAATGAGGTAGTAGGTTCAATCTCTAGCACCATCAAAAATCAAAACTACCTTGGAAGCTGCGCGTGGTAGTGCATGCCTCCAGCAGCTCAGGAGGCTGATACCAGAGGATCTTGAGTTCAAAGCCAGCCTCAGCAAAATTGAGGTGTTAAGAAACTCAGTGAGACCCTGTCTCTAAATAAAATACAAAATAGGGCTGGGGATGTGACTCAGTGATCACGTGCCCCTGAGTTCAATCCCTGGTACCCAAAAAAAGAGAAAATAAAACCCTACCTTGGAAAATATTTGGCTGGGTTTGTGACTCAATGGCAGAGCACTTACTTAGCATGTGTGAGGCACTGGGTTTGATTCACAACATCCCATATAAATAAATAAGTAAATAAATAAATAAATATAAATAACTAAAATAAAGGTCCATCAACAACTTACAAAAGTATTTAAAATAAAAGAAAATACAAAAATTTCTTTTTTTTTTTTTCTTTTACCATTGGGGATTGAACCTAGGAGTACTTTACCACTAAGCTATATCCTCAGTCCTTTTTAATCATTCATACATTCATTATTTATTTATTTATTTATTTTGGTATCAGGGCTTGAACCCAGTGGCGCTTAACCATCACACCACATCCCCAGCCCTTTCTATTTTTTATTTAGAGACAGGGTCTCACTGAGTTGCTCAGGGCCTCTCTAAATTGCTGAGGCTGGCTTTGAACTCAAGATCCTCCTGCCTTAGCCTCGTGAGTCACTGGGATTACAGGCATGCACCACCATGCCTGGCTCATTTTTTATTTTGAGTCAGTTTTGTTAAGTTGATGATGGTCTTGCTAAATTGTTGAGGCTGGTCTCAGCTTCCTGAGTTGCTGAGATTACAGGTGTATGCCACCACACCTGGCACAAAAATTTCTTAATCACTTGTAATACCAGCCCCAAGTAAATCATATCATATTGTACATCCTGTTATGTTGTTCACTTTTTTCTCCCCACTTAGTAATCCCTTTTTATGTCACAATGTGATTTTGTGGCTGTGTGATAGTTCATTTATAGTATTCCCATAATTTATCTCCTATCTGGCAGCTTTTTTCCCCCCAAATTTTGGTATCTTATGAATGCCCAATGTCATTCATTTTACATCTGAGTTTTTTCCTTTGTTTCTTATTTTTGTTTTTGTTTTGCAGTTCTGGGGATTGAACTCAGGGGGATTCTACCATTGAGACACATCCCCAGCCATTTTTATTTTCAAATTTGAGATGGGTCTTGCTAAATTGCCAAGGCTGGCCTTGAACTTTTAATCATTCTACCTCAGCCTCCTGAGAATCACTGGGATTACAGGCATGTGCCTGTAGTAGTCCCTTAGAGCAAATTATAGAGGGTGGATAACTGGGTAAAAGGGTATGATAAGTTACTAATTGCCATATTGCCTTCTAGAATGGAAACTCTTTCTGGCTTATGCAGTGTTAAGAGGACAATTATTTCTTTTTTTTCTTTCTTTCTTTCTTTTTTTTTTTGCGGTGCTGGGGATTGAACTCAGGGCCTTAGTGCTTGTGAGGCAAGCACTCTACCAACTGAGCTATCTCCCCAGCCCTAGAGGACAATTATTTCTGATACATGTGAAAGTTTTCTTCCTTTTAAAAATTCTTATTCAGAGAAGAGAAGGAAGCCACAGGTTAGAGGACACAGCTTTTCTTTTGGAGAAGAGAATGAAGCCACAGGTTAGAGGACACAGTTTTTTCAGTAGTATAAAGGGTAGAGGTATCTGTAAACAATTTCTGCTTCTGATTCCTTACAGGGCATCACAGGTCTATACCGGGGCATGGCTGCCCCTATCATCGGGGTCACCCCTATGTTTGCTGTATGCTTCTTTGGGTTTGGTTTGGGGAAGAAACTACAACAGAAATCCCCAGAGGATGTGCTCAGGTGAGTACTCACAGGTCTAGTGCACTTGATGCTATTCTGCTTGGTGGTGTGACAGGGGTTAAAGGAAAGAACCTTGACAGATAGGCAGTGACTGTCCCATGGGCTCTCAGGACTGACTCCTAGAAGTTCCACAAGAAGGGAGTACCTGTGAACCAAAAGGGAAAAGGAGGAAAAAAAGCCCTTCCCTGCCAGGTTGTTATGTCTTCTATGAGGTAATGTGAATTACTGGGGATCTTAGTAAAACCAACTGCACATGCTGTTGGGAGGTCTGAATGCTAAAATATGTGTAAAATGCCATGGGAAGCACCTGATATGGTTGTAAATACAGCAGCAAACCTTCCTTTCTGTCACCTGGTTAAGGAAGGTTCCAGCTTTTGCTTTACTTCATTTTTATAATACAATTATAATATGATTATGATTATAAATATTGTTTTTCTGTTAAAGTGAAATAAGTTAGTGTATTTTTTTAATGGTACTGGGAATTGAACCTAGGGGTACTCTACCACTGACTTATATCCTCAGCCATTTTTCTTTTCTTATTTTGAGATAGGATCTTGCTAAATTGCTGAGGCTGGCCTCAAATTTGCAGTCTTCCTCCTTCTACTTCCTGAATTGCTGGGATTACAGGTATGCCCACCATGCCTGGTGTAAAGTGTATTACAAGAAAATCCACTAAACCATAGTGGTGGTACATGCCTGTAATCCCAGCAAATCAGGAGACTGAGGCAAGAGGATCACAAGCTCAAGGTTTACTGGAGCAATTTAGTGAGACCTCGTCTTGCTAAATAAAATTGAAAAGGGTTGGGGACGTAGCTCATTGGTATAGTGCTTGTCCAGTATGTGTGAGGCCCCGGGTTCAATACCCAGTATCACAAAAAACAAAAACAAACTTCAAGAAGTTGAATTGAGGCATAAAGACACAGCAGAATCAGAATAATAGCTCAAAAATTTAAAACCATCTAATGAAAACAGATGAGTTTCTCAGAATGCAAGGGAATTCTGAGTGGAAACTTGGGTTGACAATCTGCACTTAATCTGAGCCATGTGGGTGACAACCTGTGAGAGGGCTGAAACCAGCACAGGAATCACCAAGGCTGGATAGGCTTGGCATCTATGAGCCCAAGGGAGGAATCCCTATGTGCCATGTGGTTGTATTCTGTCACCATTTCAGGCCATTGCAGACAGAGTGAGGGTCTAGTATGTAGGTAGTAGCTCTTGTAACAGGAAACTATTTCTGGAGTTCATGTGACCCTCTGAATGTGCCAAGCTTCTATGATTAGCCACAACAGCTACCACATGTGAGAGGTTATTTTGAAGCTGCTTGACTATTGGTAGTCCAAGTGTCTCACGGACATATGTTCAATCTGAACACCTGGTCTTCTAGCATATATGTCTATTCACATGCTACACCAGGACAATGCGTATGGGCTGTGTTCCTGTACAATCACATCAGCTGTCAGAGAAATAACCTTTGCCTGAAGAAAGCTTGAAGACACTCAGGACACCATCTGCATAATCCTGTCAGCCCTACTGTATTCACCTTTCTCTGGTGGTGTTTGGGAATGATGCAGAAAGGAGTGTAACCAGGGCCTCAGGGTAGAAGCTTAGAATGGTCCAGAATTCACAGGTCCCTCTCTGGAATGGGGGCAGGAATTGAGTGGCAGAATAGGCCAGGTGGTCACCGTGTTCACATAGGGCCCTGAGCACATACAGAGATCCCATCCAGAGCAAAGTCAAGTCCCTAGTCCCAGGATATAAGATGTGTCCAGCCTAGGATTAGACATTCTGAAAAGAATGAAGCATTTTTTTTTAATACTTTTAGTTGTAGATGGACACCATACCTTTATTTTTATTTTATTTTATTTTAGTTGTAGGTGGACACAATACCTTTATTTTATTTTTATGTGGTGCTGAAGATTGAACCTAGGACCTCACGCATTCTAGGCAAGCACTCTACTGAGCCACAACCCCATACCTTTATTTTACTTATTGATTTTTTTTATGTGGTACTGAGGATCAAACCCAATGCCTCACACATGCTAGGGAAGCACTCTGCCACTGAGCTACAACCCTAGCCTGAGCATATTGGTCTTAAAGGGGAAATTTAGTTGCTGAGAGAATTCCTCTAGGGACAATAATATAAACTGGAACTTTTGTTGTTGTTGTTTTGGTTCAGGGATTGAACCCAGGGGTGTTTAACGCCTGCAGTTCTTTTATTTTTTATTTTGAGACAGGGTCTCATAAAGTGGTTTAGGGCCTTGCTAAGTTGCTCAGGCTGGCTTTGAGCTTGTAATCCTCCTGCCTTAGCCTCCCAAATCATTGGGATTACAGGCATGTGCTACTGCACCTGGCTAAACTGTAACTTTGAAACTGGTTATGAATGAGAGCAAGTCTCTTGACTGTTCAATAGTCAGCCTATATGCTTGCCTGGTATGTCTGAGGTAGACATGTGAGTCCTTCCTGGAATAAGTACATGGAAAAACAGGACTGTGCAAGCTGAACCTATGCTTAGAGGGAAGAGTCTATAGTGGATGTCCCCCCATTGCCATTTGATATTTGTTCCCCAGGTCTTGGGTTCCTTTTGGGTGGGACTTGCCTGAAGGCTTAGTTGTAAGAGACTTGGGGTCAGCAGGATCTTGGGTCTCAGGCCTATGTGAAGTTTTTCAGCAACACTTGCTAAGTTATGGGGACTCCGTTGAAATGCTGAATGTGACTTTGTGCCCCATTGCCTCTAGACCATGGTGGTATTGCTATTACCAAAGAGAAAAGAAAGTGTTAGAAGTGGCACAGACTGCCTTCGTAATAAACACTTGGACCTTCAGGTCCTCCTTATATTCCATGTGGTTCATTTTGTGGGAGCCAGAGTGAGAACCCATACCTCTGGCCCCTGGGGGACCATTTCTCACACAAGGCTACAGGAGCCATCATCTAACTTAGTACTATCCCTAACTTAGTCTTAATTGCACATTCCTTGTAACTGGCCTGGCCACTGCTCAGTCTGTAGAGGTGGCCACAGCCTTGCATTCTTCCTGACTTTGAAGTGGTCCTCCTTGAGTCTTGGCTTAAAGTGTTCTCAGGCTCTTGGTGGTCCAGGAGAAATGACATTGGAGGGAAACAAGTGTCTACTGAGGTCCAGATTTTAGATTAGAGCCTTTTCCCCATCAACAGCCCAGAATTTTATAGATAGGGAATCCAAATCTAACAGGTTTGGGAACTTGTCCATAGTCACTGACTACGGCAGTCCAAGCGGTGGAAACCATATCACAATATAAAGCTTTTCCCATGGATGAGGGATTCTGACTGTATACTTCAAGTAAGTGGGCCTTGTGACCAGGCTCACATTGTTCTTGCCAATGAGATCCTTGCTTTGGTCAGTTTGACATCAGAACACTCTTGGAACTGGTCTCTATTTTTGGTCCTGGGGATTGAACTCAGGGGCACTTACCCATTGAGTCACATGTCTAGCCCTTTTTATTTTTTATTTTGAGACAGGGTCTTGCTAAGTTGCTTAGGATCTTGCTAAATTGCTGAGTCTGACTTTGAACTTAGAGTTCTCCTGCCTCGGCCTCCCAAGTCACTGAGATTATAGTCATGTGCCGCTGTGCTTGGGTAGAACTTGACTTTTATATGAAATCAGATTTATTTGTGATTGTGCTTCTTTCCAGTACAAGTTCTTATCTTTCTCTTACAAACATCCTCTTTGCTGGGATTCCTGTCTTTGGTGATTAATCACAGGTGCCTGATTTTGGTTTTGTTTTCAATGCAGCTATCCTCAATTATTTGCAGCTGGGATGTTATCTGGTGTGTTCACCACAGGTATTATGACCCCTGGAGAACGGATCAAGTGCTTATTACAGGTAAAGGTGTGATATGGGGGGGCGATAGCTAACTTTCTCCATTTAGTGTACAATTTTGTTTGCATTTTATATCCTTTTATCCTTTATAAAGACTTTAGGTAGGTGTGCAAAACAATTTCAGCGTTTCCAGGAAAATGGAAACAATTTTAGTAGAATTGAGAACCAGCACACTATAACAAACTAAAAAAATATCATACCCATGACACATCACCCCAGACCTACCCACTCTTATTAGTAGCCATTTTAGGAACTGTACAAGGTGAGTCATGCTTCAACAGAGGTAGAAGGGAGGCTGCTCCTACTTGAGATGTTGTATGTCTCTGTCAATTTTCCAAAAGCCCAGTACCTTTAATGTGTACTCCATTCTATAATTTTGTAATTTCAAGCATGTTTAAATGGAATTATAAGTATGTACTTTCCCGAACCACATTTTCAACTCAGTATAATTTTCTGGAGATTTGTTCAGATTGCTGTGTATATGAATAGTTCATTCATTTTTATTGCTGAGTAATAGTTGTAGGATGGATGGACCACAATTTAGCCATTTGTCCATAGAAGGACATCTGTGTTGTTTCTAGTTTGGGACTATTTTGAAGAAAATTGGTATTACATTTATATACAGATAGTTTTGTGAAAAAATAATTATTTCTCTGAGATAAATGCCTAGGAGTACAATTTCTAGGCTGCATAATAGTTTCATTCTTAGGTTCTTTTTTCTTTCTTTTTTAAAAAATTTTTTTTTAGTTGTAGAGGGACACAATATTTTATTTATTATTTTATGTGGTGCTTAGGCTCACATGTGTCAGGCAAGTGTTTTCTACTGAGCTACAACCCCAGCTCTTTCTTTTTCTTTTTCTTTTTTTTTTTTTTTTTACAGTACTGGGGATTGAACCCAGGGGGCTCTACCACTGAGCTATACTCCCCCATCACACACACCCCAGTCCTTTTTATTTTTAATTTTGAGACAGGGTCTCATTGAGTTACCCAGGTTGGCCTCAAACTTGCAATTCTCTTGCCTCAGCCTCCCCAGTAGCTGGAATTAAAGGTGTACACTATCACACCCTGCTGTACCCTTAGTTTCATTTCTTTTCTTACTTTCTTTCTCCCCCGTGGCCTTTTTTTTTTTTTTTTCCTTTGTACTAGGGATTGAACCCAAGGCCACTTAACCTCTGAACCTCATCTCCCAGCCCATTTTTAAAAACTTCAATTAATTAATTACTTTATTTATTTGTATGTGGTACCGAAGATTGAACCCAGTGCTTCACACATGCTAGGCAAGTGCTTTAACCACTGAGCCTCAATCCCAGCTCCTCCCAGCCCATTTTTTATTTTTTATTTTGAGACAGGGTCTCACTTAAGTTGCCTAGGATCGTTAAGTTGCTGAGGCCAGCTGTGAACTTGTGATTCTCCTGCCTAAGCCTCCTAAGCTGCTGGGATTACAGGTGTGTGCCACCATGTCTGACTGTATCCTTAGTTTCTAAAGAAACTACCAAACTGTTTGTCAGACTGGGTATGCCATTTAACATTTTCAGTAGCCATGTATGAGTGCTCTTGCTTCTCTATATCCTCACCAACATTTGGTATGCTTATAGGTTTTTTTTTAACAGCTTTTTTTTTTTAAAGATGTAGATGGATCCAATACCTTTATTTTATTTTATGTGATGCTGAGGATGGAATCTAGTGCCTCGCATGTTGGAGGCAAGTGCTCTACCACTGAGCCACAACCCCAACCCTGGTTATAATTTTTGATTTTAGCTCTTCTGATACAGGTAGATTAATGTCTTATTTAAATTTGTATTTCCTTTTGGAATTTTATGTATTTCCCACATAAAGGGATCAAACATCTTTCCACGTCTTTATTTGCCATCTGTTTTTTTTTTAAAGATATTTTTAGTTGATGGACACAATAACTTTATTTATTTATTTTTGTATGTGGTGCTGAGGATCCAACCCTGTGCCTCACACATGCTAGGCAAGCACTCTACCACTGAGCCACACCCCAGCCCTGCCATCTTGTTTTTGTCTTTGATCTGTTCATGTGTTTTGTCCATTTTCTAATGGAACTCTTTTTTTTTTTAAACTATTGAATTTTGAGAGTCATTTATATATTCTAGGTACTAGTGCTTTTCCAGATATGTGGTTTGTAAATATTTTCTCCCAGTCTAAAATTTCTTTTTAACTTCTTAATAAGGTCTGTTGCAGAGCATATGTTTCTAATTTTCATGAAGTCCAGCTTAAAATGTTTATGGATCAAGCATTGTTAAGTCTAATAACTCTTTTCCTAGCTCTATATCCTGCAGATTTTTTTCCCTGTGTTTTCTATAAAACTTATGTATAATTTTATTATTTACTTTTAAATCTCTGATCCCTTTTTAAATTGATTTTTATTTTTTTTATTTATTTATTTATTTTTTTTTTGGGGTGCTGGGGATTGAACCCAGGGCCTTGTGCTTATAAGGCAAGCACTCTACCGACTGAGCTATCTCCCCACCCCCTGATTTTTATATATATAATGTGTGAGAATTAGGTCAGTGTTCTTTTTTTCTGGTACTGGGGATTGAACCCAGGGTGCTTTACCACTGAGCTACATCCCCAGTCCTTTTTATTTTTAATTTTGAGACAGGGTCTGGCTAAGTTGCTTTGGGCCTTACTAAGTTCCTGAGACTGGCCTGGAACTTGTGATCCTTCTGCTTCAGCCTCCTGAGTTGCTGGAATTATAGGCCTGTACCAATGCACCTGGAATCTTAAAAAAAAAAAAAAAAAAAAAAAAAAAAAAATTAAAGTTTATTGCCTTTCTTAGAGTATCTGTTCTTTTATTTATGTATTTTGTAGTACTGGAGAATGAACCCAGGGATGTGCACATGCTAGGCAAGTGCTCTACCATGAGGTATATCCCCAGCTTTTTTACTTTTACCTATAATGATCACCTATACCAGTATCATTTGTTGAAAAGACTTTTTTTTTTTAAATTGTGTTTGCCCCTTTCTTAATAATCAACAGTGGCTAGGCAGGGTGGCCCACATCTGTAATTTCTAGCACTCTGGAGGCTGAAGCAGGAGGACCACAAGTTTGAGGCCAGCCTGGGCAACTTAAATTCTGTCTCAAAATGAAAAATAAAAAGGGCTAAGGATATAATTCAGTGGTACAGCACCCATGGGTTCAATCTGCCATCCTACAAAAAGAAAAAAAAAAAAAAGGAAGAAGGAAAGGAAGGGAAATATTAACTGGGCCTGGACCTGGTGGTGTTTAGCTCTCTCAGAAGGCTGAATTAGGGGGATCCCAAGTTCAAGGCCAGTTTGGGCAACTTAGCCAGACCCTATCTCAAAATTAAAAATAGAAAGGGTTGGAGATATAGTTCAGTGGTAGAGTACATTTGGGTTCAATCCCTATTACTGCTTCCAAAAATTTAATTTGTTTTTTAAAAAAGGAAGGAATGTAGTTCTGTGGCAGAGTACTCCCCTAGCCTGACTCTGGGTTCAGTACCAATACTAGTTCTCTTTCTAGGTTCTTTTTTCTGTTCCATTGATCTATGTATCTATCCTCCCATCAGTATCTCACAGTCTATACTATTGTCATATAATTAGTTTTGATTTTGGATATATTGACCCCTCCTACTTCATATTCATATTCTCTCTCTCTCTCTCTCTCTCTCTCTCTCTCTCTCTTTATTTTTGGTACTGGGGATTGAACCCAGGGGTGCTTATACCCTGAGCCACATACCCAGCCCTTTTTATTTTTTATTTTGAGACTGGGTCTCACTAAGTTGCTTAGAGATAATCACTAAGTTGCTGAGGTTGGCTTTGAACCTGAGATCCCCCTGCCCCAGCCTTCCAAGTTGCTGGAATGACAGGCATATGCCACAGCACCTGACTCTTTTTATTTTTTATTTTCAGTCTTTGCTAAATTGTCCAAGCTGTTCTTAAAGTTGCAATCCTCTTGCTTCAGCCTCCAAATTGCAGAGATTGTAGTGTGTGCCACCTCCCCTGACTATGTGCTTGTTTTCTGATATCTAACTAGGCATTTCTCTCTCTCTTTCTCCACCTTATAAAATAGTAGTTCAGATAATATTATAGTATTGATGTGGTCATCAACTTGATCACTGGTACTTTATAGCAATTTATTTTTGTATATTTATTTTGTACCCTACTACCTTTAGTAACTCTCTTATTCTTGAAATTTTTTTTTTTTTTGGTTTCTTATGTACACAATCATGTAATTTGCAAATATAAAGTTTTATGTCCTCATACATGATTTTTGCCTTTTATTTCTGTATTTCAGAACTTGAACTTCTAGTACTATGTTGAAAAAGAGTGGCAAAGGTTGATGTTTTGCCTTGTTCCTAATCTTGGAGAAAACTATTCAATCTTTCATTGTTAAATATAATGTTAGATGTAAGTTTTAAAATAACAAAGGCTGGGGCCGGAGTTGTAGCTTAGTGGTAGAGCACTTGTCTAGCACCTGTGAAGCACTGGGTTCAATGCTCAAAAACCACATAAAAATAAATAAATTAAATAAAGGTATTGTGTCCATCAACAACTAAAAATGTATTTTAAAAAAATACATATTTAGGTTGTGCACCACAATCAAGTGGGGTTCATCCCTGGAATGCAAGGATGGTTTAACATCCGTAAATCAATAAATGTAATCCATCATGTCAGTAGACTTAAGGATAAGAATCATATGGTTATTTCAATTGACACAGAAAAAGCGTTCGATAAAATACAACACCCCTTCATGCTCAAAACACTAGAAAAAATAGGGATAGTAGGAACATACCTGAACATTGTAAAGGCTATTTATGCTAAGCCCATGGCCAACATCATTCTTCATGGAGAAAAACTGAAACCATTCCCTTTAAAAACAGGAACAAGACAGGGATGTCCTCTTTCACCACTTCTATTCAACATTGTCCTCGAAACTCTAGCCAGAGCAATTAGGCAGACCAAAGAAATTAAAGGGATATGAATAGGAAAAGAGGAACTTAAGCTGTCACTATTTGCTGATGACATGATTCTATATTTAGAGGATCCAAAAACCTCCTCCAGAAAACTTCTAGACCTCATCAATGAATTCAGCAAAATAGCAGGCTATAAAACAACATGCATAAATCCAAAGCATTTTTATACACAAGCGATGAAACAGCTGAAAGGGAAATGAGGAAAACAACTCCATTTGCAATAGCCTCAAAAAAAATAAAATACTTGGAAATCAATCTAACCAAAGAGGTAAAAGATCTCTATAATGAAAACTAAAAAACACTGAAGAAAGAAATTGAGGAAGACCTTAGAAGATGGAAAGATCTCCCATGTTCTTGGATAAGCAGAATTAATATTGTCAAAATGGCCATACTACCAAAAGTGCTATACAAATTCAGTGCAATTCCAATTAAAATCTCAATGACGTACCTTACAGAAATAGAGCAAGCAATCATGAAATTCATCTGGAAGAATAAGAAACCCAGAATAGCTAAAGCAATCCTTAGCAGGAAGAATGAAACAGAGTATTGCAATACAAGAACTTAAACTATACTACAAAGCAATAGTAACAAAAACGACATGGTATTGGCACCAAAATAGACAGGTAGGTCAGTGGTACAGAATAGAGGACACAGACACAAACCCAAATAAATACAATTTTCTAATACTAGACAAAGGTGCCAAAAATATGCAATGGAGAAAAGATAGCCTGTTCAACAAATGGTGCTGGGAAAACTGGAAATCCATGTGCAACAGAATGAAACTAAACCCCTATCTCTCACCCTACACAAAAATCAACTCACAATGGATCAAGGATCTTGAAATCAGACCAGAGACTCTGCGTCTTATAGAAGAAAAAGTAGGTCCAAATCTTCAACTTGTTGGCTTAGAATCAGATTTCCTTAACAGGACTCCCATAGCACAAGAAATAAAAGCAAGAATCAATAACTGGGATAGATTCAAACTAAATAGCTTTCTCTCAGCAAAGGAAACTATCAGCAATGCAAAGAGAGAGCCTACAGAGTGGGAGAATATCTTTGCCACTCATACTTCAGATAGAGCACTAATTTCCAGAATATATAAAGAACTCAAAAAACTCTACAAGAAGAATACAAATAACCCAATCAACAAATGGGCTAAGGCTATGAACAGACACTTCACAGAAGATCTAGAAGCTATCAACAAACATGAAAAAATGTTCACCATCTTTAGTAATAAGAGAAATGCAAATCAAAACTACACTAAGGTCGGGGGGGGGAGGAAAAAATAACAGAATGAATCAAACAACATTACCCTATGTAAATTTATGATTACACAAATGGTATGCCTTTACTCCATGTACAAACAGAAACGAACATGTATCCCATTTGTTTACAATAAAAATAAATTAAAAAAAAAAAGAAAAAAAATACTATTTAGGGGCTGGGGTTGTGGCTCAGCAGTAGAGCCCTTGCCTAGCATATGTGAGCCACTGGGTTCAAAGATCCATCAACAACTAAAAAAAATTTTTAAAAATAATAATGCATGCTGCTTATCAGGTTAAAGAAGTTACTCTTTATTTACATTTTTTCTGAGAGTTATTGTGAGTGTATTTAGGCTTTTGTCAAATGCTTTTTCTGCATCAATATATATTCATGCCCTTTTTCTTCTTTATTCTATTAATATGGTGAACTGTCGTGACTGATTTTCAAATATTGAGCCAGACTTGCACTGTGGAATAAGCCCCACAACTTGGTCATGTTATATAATTTATATATGTTATATAATTTATATATATTATATATAATTTATATATAATATATATGTATATATATATATATATATATATATATATATACACTGAATTCTACTTGCTCATATTTTTTAAGGATTTTTGCATCTGTATTCATGAGGGATTTTTGTCTGTGCCTCCCCACCCCTTGCTTCTGTACTGTCTTTGGTATTGGTGTGGTGGTAATATTAGCAATGTAAAATGATTTGGGAAGGTTTTCTCAGCTGTTTTCTGAGAGATATTGTGTAGAATTTATGTTGATTCTCTGTTTTTTTTTTTTGTTTTTTTTTTTTGTTTTTGGTGGTGCTGGAGATTCAATTCAGGATACTGGAGATTCATCCCCGGCCCTTTAAAAAAAATTTTTTTTTTGTTTTGAGTCAGGATCTCACTAAGTTATCAAGGCAGCCTTGAACTTGGGATCCTCGTGCCTCAGCCTCCTGAGTTGCTGGACTGGCATTACAGGTGTTTGCCATCATACCAGTCTTTAATTCTTATTTAAACATAGAATTTTCCAGTCAAATCATTCAGACTTGATAATTTTGGGAAGGAATTTTTGAATTACAAATTCAATTCTATTAATCATTTTAAGGCAATTCAAATGATTTATTTCCTATTAGGTGAATTGTAGCAGTTTACACATTTTTTTCATGTTAGTTGTCAAATTTGTGTGTTACAGTTTTTTTAAATTTTAGTTGTAAATGTATACAGTACCTTTATTTTGTTTATTTATTTTAAATGTAAATAACCTAAACATATTGCACACACACACTTTTAGTTTTCTTAATATATTTTTTTAGTTGTAGATGAACACAGTGCCTCTATTTTTTTTCTTTTTGTGTGGTGCTGAGGCTCAAACCCAGTGCCTCACAAGTGCTAGGCAAGTGCTCTACCACTGAGCCACAACCCCAGCCTTGTGTGCATACAGTTTTATATAGCATTCCCTTACACTCTTTTTGATGCCTTGCAGGGACTGTGATTATAACTTTTGTTTTATTACTGGTATTAATCATTTGCAACTTCTCTCTTTTTCATTGTTAGTCTCATTAGAGGTTTGTCAACTTATTGATCTTCTCAAAGAAAGAATTGTTTGATGTATTTTGTGTATTGCTTTTGTTTTCTGATTTATTAGTTTTGCTCTTTTCTTTCTCTTGATTGTTTGGGATTCATTTTGATTTTCTAGGTTTTTGTTTATGTTTTTGTTTTTGGCTATAATGGAGATTGAACCTAGGACCTTGAGCATGCTAAGCAAGTGCTTTACCATGAACTATATACACAATGACCCCTTTCTTTTAAAATTTTATTTTGAGCCAGGATCTTGCTAAATTGCTCGGGCCGGCCTTAAACTTGCAACTCTCCTGCCTAAGCCTTTGAGTAGCTGGGATATAGGCATGTGCCATTACACCTGTCTCCTTTTTCTAGGTTTTTGAGATAACATCTTAGATTATTGATTTGAACCTTTTCCAGTTTTCTGATGTCAGTTATATATATTTACCTCTCAGTATTGCTTTAGCTATGTCCCCCAAATCTTAATATATTGATTTATATTTTCACTTTGAGTTAGTGCTAGGCAAGTGAAATTTTTTGTTTTTTGGTAATGGGGATTGAGCCCAGGGGCACTGTACCACTGAACTATATCCCCAGCCCTTTTTATTTTTTATTTAGAAACAGCGTCTCATTTAATTGCTTAGAGCTTCACTAAGTTTCTGATGTTGGTTTGAACTCGTAGTCCTCGGGCCTCAGTCTCCTGAGGTACTGGGATCACAAGTGTGTGCCACCATGCCCAGCACAATTTTTAAAAAAATTTCCTTTGACATTTTCTTTTTGAACTGTGGATTATTTAGAAGACTGTAATTTAGCATCCAAGTGTTTAATGGTTATTCATTTCAAGCTTAAGAACACATTTATAATTTAAATTCTTTAAAATTTGTTGAGGTTTATTTTATGACCCTGGATAGTATGTTCCATGGGCTCTTGGAAAAAAATGTATATTTCGTTATCTTTTGGTAGAGTGCTTTGTAAATGATGATTAGTTCCTGTTGCTTGATAGTGTTACTGAGCTCTTCTCTCTTGCCAATTTTCTGCCTAGTTGTTCTACCAGTTGTTAATAGAGGAATTTAAAATTTCCAGCTCTAATTGTGGAGGCTTTGTTTCTTTCAGTTCGATAAGTTTTGCTTCACATAGTTTGCAGTTTTTTTTGTGTGTGTGTGGTTGTTGTTTTTTATATGCATTTTTGGATTGCTATGTGTTCTTAGTGGATTAATTTTTTATCATTGTATAATGTCCCTCTTATTATCATTATATAATGTATCATATTTTGATTACCATGTTATTTACTCCCTGATGTTTGAAGTTTACTTAATTGTTTCCTTTTGTAAATGTTCTTAGTTTTCCTTCATCTGAGTATGATTGATTTCCTATTTATTTGTGAAGGATATTTCACTGGATATAGGATTCTGGGTTGACAATTCTTTTTTTTTTTTTTAACACTTGAAAAATACTGTGCCATTTCCTACCCCCCCCCAATATTGGGGATTGAACCCAGGTATTCTTTACCACTGAACTATATTCCATTCCCTTTTTTTTTTGAGAAAGAAGCTTACTAATTTGCTGAGGCTGGCCTCAACCTTACAATCCTCCTGCCTTAGCCTTCTGAGTCATGGAGATTCTAGGCCTATGCCACCATGCTGGCCACTTCCTTCTTATCTCCCTTTCTTCTGTCATTCAGATGGCTTTTTTCCTATAGGAAAGTTGATTTTTATTCACTGAAGCCCAGCTATTTTTAAGTAACTTTGTCTTCAGTTTTTAGAAGTTGTGATGTGTCTTGACATAGATTTCTTTATGTTTGTTTGTTGTTCACTGAACTTCTTAAACTTGTAAGTTTATGTTTTGACACGTTTGGGAAGTTTTCAGCAGCTATTTCAGTTCCACCCTCTTTTTAGTCTCACCCTGTTTTGTCCTCATCTTCTGAAACTCTGAAGACAGAAATGTTAGATTTTGTATTATAACTTCAAAGTTCCTTGAGGTTTAGTTCATTTCATTTCATTCTGTTTTCTTTCTGTTGGTTTAGATTGCCTAATTTCACATTGTTCTCTCTTCTAATTCACCAATTTCCCCTGCACTTTTTTTTTCTACTCTGTTGAGTGAGCTATTCACAATGCTTTTTATTTCAGTTGTATTTTTAAGTTTTAAAAGTTCCTTTTTTTTTTTTCTTAAATCTTCTATTCCTCTTCTGAAACCTATCTATTTCTTGGTGTGACTTTCTATTTTTCATGTTTCAGTCATGTTCATAATTGAATTTTAAAGGTTCTTTTATGATGAGTGCCTTAAAATCATTGTCAGACAATTCTAATAATTTTGATATCTTAGTTATCATCTGTTGCTTGTCTTTTTTGGTTCAGTGTAAGATTTTCTGACTTTGAGTATGACAAGTGATTTTTCTTTTCTTTTTGTTTGCAGTACTGGGGATTGAACCCAGGGGTGTTCTAGCACGGAGCTACATACCCAGTCCTTTTATTTTTTATATTGAGATAGAGTCTCACTAAGTTGCCTAGGCTGGCCTTAAATTAGTGATCCTCCTGCCTCAGCCTTCCAAGTAATTGGGATTACAGGTGTATGCCACTGCACCTGGCTGAGAAGTGATTTTTCTATTAAAAGTTGAGTATTTATGTATTATGTAGAAACTCAAGGAACTTTTCTGTTTTGACTGACTTTCTCTGACAGTACTGTAGCAGAGAAGGGAAGGATGAGGCCTCATTACTGTTAGGTGGAGGCAGAAGCCTAGGCTTCCCATTTACCTTGGATTCTGTTGATACCTAAGGGTGGGGCACTTTTTTTTCTTTTTTTTATTGCTGGGTGAGTGTGGGAATTCCAACATCTCTACTGATACCATGGGGCAGGAAAGTGATGGTTATCGGCTGTCAGGGATGAAAGTCCCTGTTCTCTACTTTGCCTTTGCTGACTCCACCCAGTAGCATGTTGCATGCTTCATTACAACCTCATGAGGGTGGAAGTCTAGGCTTCCCACTTGTTTTTTGTTGATGTATGCAGAGGAGGTCGCAGGTTTTTCTATGGTGTTTGGCTGGAGTAGAGAGGTTGATGTCTAAAAAATTTCTGTCTTTTTAGACAGTTCCTTTCTTGGTCCTTTGTGGAGAAGGTCTTTGCAGCTTTGTTGTGTCTTTTTTTTTTTTTTTTTTTTCCCTCAGTCTGTGCCTGATTCTAGGTTCCCAGTTCTTTCAGCTTCAAGTCTGAGTTAGAAGAGGCAAAAAGAAATTCACCACATTATTCCTGAAGTCTCAATGTCCCTAGTAACTGGTCTTATATCTTTTCTCCAAACTTTCAGAGTCTTTAATGTTTGTTTAAAAATTAGCATCCATAGTTATCTTGTTGAATTTATAGCAGGAGGAATAGGGAAAAGTACATCTATTTCATCTTTTCAGAAGCAAAAGTCTGGATATTGATTTTGTCCTAAGGAATGTTTGTGTTTAATAGCTTTGTCCATCATCTTTTTCTCCTATGACTTTTTCCATTTCATTTATGCCCAAAGTCCTTTTCTACTTTTAGATCAGACATTGACCTATCTGTACTCTTCTTTTGCACTCCCCTGCTCTGCTGAGCTACCTCTTTGTCTCTTCCTTCTTCTCAAACCCCTGCCCTCTAGTGGATGACCTGGTATTTTAGTTGTTTATTTATTTATTTATTTATTTATTTATTTATTTATTTATTTATTTATTTTTGCTGCTGTGACCAAAAGACCTGATAAGAACAACATGGAGGAGGAAAAGTTTATTTGGGACTTCCCAATATGTGGCACAACATGGTGGAAGGGTCTGGCAGAGGAAAGCAGCTCAGGCAAAGGCACCAGGAAGCAGAGATCGTTCCATTTACCAGAGGCAAAATATAAACCCTGAAGGCACACCTCCAGTGACCTACTCTACTTCCTCAAGCCACACCTTACCTGCCTATAGTTACTACCCAGTTAATCCCTGTCAGTGGATTAATCCAATGATTAGGTTAATGTTCTCATAACCCAGTCATTTCACGTCTAAAAAATTCTTGCATTGTTTAACAAATGAACTTTTGGGGATACCTCATATCTAAACCATAACACTTCGTTTCTGCTTAACTGAGGAATCTGAAACCATCAGGAGAGGACTTCATCAGATGCTTTCTATCACCATCACCTGCCTATGTGATGGTGCATCTGTACATGACCTGCTTATTTCTACCAAGGATGATCTTTGCTTCTATTAGACCCCTGGCTCTCTGTGTGTGTACTAGATCTCATCCCTTCTTTCCCAGCCATAGACATTGCTTTAATATTTCCTCTTTCTTTCTTCTTTAGTATCAGTTTTTCACTCTCCACTGGGTTATTCTCATCAATAAGAAAAACATAAACATGCTTTTTTTTTTTTAGTACCAGGGATTGAATCCAGGGGTGCTCACTGAGCCACATCCCCAGCCCTTTTTATATTTTATTTGGAGACAGGGTCTTGCTAAGTTGCTTAGAGCTTCACTGAGTTGCTGAGGCTGACTTTGAACCTGCAGTCCTCCTGCCTTAGCCTCCTGAGCTGCTGGGATTACAGGCATGTGCTACCATACCAGGCCACGCTTATGTTTTTCTTGTTTTTTTGTGTGGTGTTGGGGATTGAACCCAGGGCCTTGTGAATGCAAGGCAAATACTCTACCAACTGAGCTATATCCCCATCCAACTTATTATTTTTTTAAAATCTTTTTCTTTTTGTGATGCTGGGGATCAAACTTAGGGCTTCATTCATGCTAAGTAAATGCTCTACCCAACCCTGTCTTAGGGTCTCACTAAGTTTCTGAGGTTCTTGCTAAATTGCTGAGGCTGGTCTTGAACTTTCAATCCTTCTGCCTCAGCTTCCTGAGTTGTTGGGATTACAGGTATGTACTACCATGCTCAGCTCAGCCCTTTTTATTTTTTTGAGACAGGGTTTCTTACTGACTTGTTATTCCTACTGTCTCAGCCTCTTGAATAGCTGGTGTTACAGGTATACTCCACCACACTCAGCCGGATCTGTTGACTTTGATGTTGCTGTTTCTGACCTGATGACCTTCTCTCCCTCCCAGATTCAGGCTTCTTCAGGGGAAACCAAATACACTGGTACCTTGGACTGTGCAAAGAAGCTATACCAGGAGTTTGGGATCCGAGGCATCTACAAAGGGACTGTGCTTACCCTCATGCGAGGTAAACTTTGAGGCCCTCATTTGAGATCACGTGAGGAGGTCACTAGAGGAGGGTATACCACAAAAGGTCCTGAGAGGATTGCCAGATTAGTGTTGGCATATGCCACAGCTCTGCCAAGACAATCAGTATTTGACCTGGTTTTAGGCAGTCTTACCTTATCTTGTATGGTCATAGATAAGAATGGAAGGACCTTCCATTCTTCCTATGTGTCTTCAGGAGTAGAAATCATAACAGTGGTAGTTGGGAGGGATGAGCTAGTAGATCAAAATCCTGGCTGAAGAGATGAGTGATAAGAGAGAGTGACTTGGCAATCTCCTGGGGTGTGTGTGTGTGTGTGTGTTTTCAGTGCTGGTGATGGAACCCAAGGCCTCATGCATGCTAGACAAGTGCTCTATTGGGCTATACCCACCAGCCTTCTCCAAACCGCCAGACTGGTTTTGAGACAGATTTTTGTGGAATTAGGAGAGACAGAGATAATCCTACTGTTATTCTGAAATGGTAGCTTGAAGGAAGGCCAGATGTATTAGCTGTGGTTATTACTTCTTAGAGTGGGCATGTCAGTGGTGACTGCTTGGATGGAACTTTATTATTACTTTTCATTCTTATTTTTAATACTTTTTTATCACATATTTTTGACAGTACCTTTATTTTATTTATTTTTATGTGGTACTGAGGATTGAACCCAGTGCCTCACACACTGGCAAGCATGCTACCACTGAGCCACAAACCCAGCCCTGAAATGTGTATTTATACTCACTTGCAGCAGTGCTTGGGCCAGAGCAACATCTGATAACTGCAAAGTGATTAACAAATAGGATGAGGAACTTCTCAGGAATTCTTCGATGGTCCAAGATCAAGCTTGCCTCTTCTAAGTCCAAGTAGTTTGTGGGGATTTTATAGATAGACTAATTCACCTCTTTTTTGCTACTAACAGATGTTCCAGCCAGTGGAATGTATTTCATGACATATGAGTGGCTGAAAAACATTTTCACTCCAGAGGGAAAGAGGTGAGAACATTAGATCTTAGAAGCCACTTTCTCCATTCATGGATGGGTTGTCCTCTCCTGTGGTTAGTCTGAAGGCAGAAATGACACTTATTTCTTCCTCCATGTACCCTTTCCTCTCATGTGTGCTGAGTTTCAGATAACACCTCTTACTCTGTGCCTCACCCAGTGGAACAAGTATTTGAAATAGGCTGCTTCCAAGAAGTAGATGCTATCATGTCTGGGGAGTCTTGCCTTTGGACCTTCTCTCTTCAGCCAGTTTCTCCCTTTCAGTAACTTCCTTGTCTGCAACAGGGGGGATGGTCTGACCACCACTTTCACAGTCTTTGTCTGACTGGGAATGTGGTGGTTGTTCTGCAGTGTCAGTGAACTCAGTGCACCTCGGATCCTGGTAGCTGGGGGCATTGCAGGGATCTTCAACTGGGCTGTGGCAATCCCCCCAGATGTGCTCAAGTCCCGCTTCCAGACTGGTGAGTGGGGTGGTTGTGGATGGTTAGCACTGGCTATCCCTGGGGTGCAAAATTCTTAAGACCCTGGGATACTTTTCCTCTCCATGGAAGCACCCATCTGTCTGACTAACTTTTTACCTCATGATCATTTATGTTCCAAGAACCTTAAATTCATTTTCACATCAGCCTAAACAAATAAAGGACATAAGAAGTCAAATCCAGGCTTAGTGTGGCAGCTACACTTGGGAGGCTAAGGCAAGATTGCAAGTTTTAGGACAGCATGGGCAATTTAGTGAGACCCTGCTTCAAAATAAAAAATAAAAAGGTTGGGGATGCGGCTCAGTGGCAGAGCCCCCTTGGATGCAATCCCCAGTACTGGAAAAACTGAAGAAATCAAATCCATTTTCCCTCCCCCTGCATGACCAGAAAGCTTGTTCTTCTCCTTTCTTTATTTTTTCTTTTCTCCTCCATTCTTTCTCTTTTTTCTTTTCTTTTTCCCTCTCTCTCTCCCTCTTTCTCTCCCTCTCTCTCTCCCTCTCTCTCTCCTTCCCTCCCTCCCTTGCCCCTCCCTACTTCCCTCTCCCTCCCTCCCTCTTTTTGGTGCTGGAGCCTTGTGCATGCTAGGCAAGTGCCTAGCATGACTAGGTACATTACTAGAACCCACTGAGTTTACCCCTATTCCTGTTTCATTCTTTACCCCTCTTTCCTACTCCCTTGGTACCAGTACTTGTATACTTGCCCTAAGGTGAACTGTGTTGTTTGTGGACTAGTTCTAGATGAACTGCATGGTATTCTTTACTTGATTCTAACCCTGACCCTACAGGAAGACTTAACTATTAGATTGTTCCCATGTGGGTTGCCAGAGTCAGGTCAGGAAGTTCCTGAAGCCTTAAAAATTGGGTTCTACCCCACAGCACCTCCAGGAAAATATCCTAATGGTTTCAGAGATGTGCTGAGAGAGCTGATCCGGGATGAAGGAATCACATCCTTGTACAAAGGATTCAATGCAGTGATGATCCGAGCCTTCCCAGCCAATGCAGTGAGTAGCTGTCAGGAGTTGTAATTTTCCTTCTAGACTCAGAGCAAGGTACAGGTAGGCTGCTTTTGCTTGCTCCTGGGATCGCACTAGATACTCAGTTTCCCCACTAATCCACCCTCAACCAGTCTCCAGTCTCCTTTATTTGCTTACTTCCTAAAGCTGTCAGAAGGATTGACTTTAAAGTTCTCTGAGGTAAAGGGACTTTTATATCATGACCTGATCATCAGAAGTGGGCAATTGTAGGACCTGTTTTCTTCTCCTTTTAGGAATTCGAGTATAGCTTGCTTCCTTGGGATGGAAGTGGGGTTAGGGGAGGGGTTCTGGTCCTAACAGGCCAACCAAGCATGGTGCTATGGGTGTATCTATGAATAGTCATACTCTTGTTTGTTTTTTTCTTTCTCCCCTTCTTAGGCTTGTTTCCTTGGCTTTGAAGTTGCCATGAAGTTTCTTAATTGGGTTGCCCCCAACTTGTGAGGCTGAAGGCTGTTCAAGATTTCTGGATGCTAGAAAGTGTCATTGAGGAGAAGCTGTGGGCAGGACTAGGCAGTCCTGAAGGGTGAGGGGAGGGGGATGGTGGGATCAGAGCTCTGCTTGGGTTGGTGAAACTGTTACCTTAATGATATCCTCTACCTTGTATAACTTGGAGTGCCATTTTGAAACTTGAATTCACCCTTGTCAATTTTAGGGGATCTCAAGAGAATATGGAGATAAGTAGCTTTTAAAACAGTTACCACCTATGGCCAGAGTGCTACATTGGGGTTGACTGCTAGCCCTACTATACCCAGAATACTCCTTGATAAAGAGGTAATCTCCATCTATCAATGGCAGCACTATGCATATTTTCAACCAGCTGATTAGCTGATTGATCTTCAGTCAGGGATACCTAATTGACATCCAGGATCCATCTAATCCTGTGCTGCACATAAGGATGTGGGCTTTACATCTGTAAAAGTGTACTGGGTGGATATACCTAGGAACAGATAGCCTGTTAACCATTGGATTTTTATTTTTATTTTTTTTAACATAAGCAAATAGACAAAAATAAAGCTAGAGTGGCCTAATTTTCCAGGAGAGAGAATTTTCCCTCCTACCCAATGAAGGCAGTCCCAAACTACTGGATAAGTGTGAAAGCAACTTTTGTCTCATGAAAGCACCCAATTTTACAGGAAACAATAAATATTGTTTCTAATTTTTGCATTGTGTGTTATTTTTTCTTGTGATTCTGTGACATTTCAGTTGGCAACCTGTGGTGATGGAGGCCATTAGGGATTCAGTATCATTCCCTGGGAGACTTAGGAGGAGAAAGAGGAAGTTTTGGTTTGCCCAGACTTTTCTGGCTGCCCTAGGTACTCAAGGGGGTGGGGAGAACAGGGTGACTTGATCAGTAACTTCTTACAGCCCTCACTGTTAGCCTGGGATGCAGGCCCCCATAGGCCTAGCCTGCAATCCATCCCTTCATTCATTCCTTTCTCAGCCCTGAGCCACATGGGTAATCTGAGATGGAAAATCAATTGTTCTAAAAGGGCAAAAAAACCCAGCAACTCAGCATGCTGAGATAGGATTGCAAGTTCAAGACCAACTGAGATCCTGTCTCAAAAATTTAAAAAAGACTGGGGATATAGCTCACTGGTAAAGAATCCCTGCGTTCAATCCCCAGTAAAAATAAAAAAACAACACACACACACCCTAAAAACAAAAAAACCTGAAAGAGCATAAGCAATCCTGGATTTTCATGTGGGCTTGGGGTTGCTGTGTGATCTAGTGTAGCCAGACTAGCTTTGCTAATCAGGTAGATGATAATATGCAAGTATGTCTAGAAAACACTAGAGGAAATTAGAGTGGAGTCAGGAGCTAGGCTGTCCTTGTCTAGTGGAGACAACTTGCTGAAGCTATTAGAGTTGGGTTTTTTGGTATTGTCTTGTCTTTTTTTTTTTTTTTTTTTTGGTCATTGGGTGCTTTACCACTGAGTTACCTCACCAGTCCTTTTAATTTTTTTTTTTTTTTTTTTTTTTTTTTTTTTTTTTTGAGGCCGGGTCTCAGTAAATTACTGAAGCTGGCCTCAAACTTGTGATCCTCCTGCCTCAGGATCTACTGGGATTTTCGGTGTGAACCACTGTTTCCAGCTTCTGGCATTTTCCTATCTGGCATTTACAGTTCCACTGGCACTTCCTGCCTCATTGCAGATGCATAGAGATCCTTGGATTTTGGTGTTAGAACTATCACTCTGTATGAATGAAAGGAGAAGAGACCCACCTCTATCTGGGAATTAGGGGTATGGCCATCCTGGTAGGAAAATAAAGATTTGGGAGCTTAAGGAAGAAGGCTTTATTTCTGGGAAGATATTTTCTAGATGACCAGATAAGAATTAAGATCAAGTAGAAAATACAATTTTTTAAACATGAAAATTGTGAACCGTCTGCTTGGGAAGGTTAATTCAGAGTAAAGCCTGTCTCCTCACATACTGGATCTTTAATATCTCATATTCTCTCCTTTATTTTTTGGTCCTGGGGATCGAACCCAGGGATACTTTACTACTTAGCTACATCCCTAGTCCTTTTAAATTTCTTTTTAGTTTTTATTCAATTAAAATTTGTTTTGTTTTGTTTTGAAACTGAGTCTTGCTAAGTTACTGAGGCAGTCTTTGACCTTGTGATCCTCCTGCCACAGTCTCTTGAGTCACTGGGATTACAGGCATGCACCACTGTGCCTAGCTCAAAAGCTCTTTGTTGTTTTCTTCTTCTTCTTTCTTTCTTTATTTTTTATTTATTTATTTTTGGTACCAGGGATTGAACTCAGGGGAACTTGGCCACTGAGCCATCCCCAGCCCTATTTTGTTTTTATTTAGAGACAGGGTCTCACTGAATCGCTTAGTGCCTTGCTTTTACTGAGGCTGGCCTTGAAATTGTGATCCTTCTGCCTTAGCCTCCCAAGCTGCTGTGTTGGGATTATAGGCATATGCCACCTATACCTGACTTTTTTTTTTTTTAAGGAAAATGCTGGTTTCCACTGTGTTTATTACTAATATAAAGAAATGAGAAATGTTAAAAAGAAAAAAAATCATTCTCAATTCTCCAGTGACTTTCATCCCTCCCTCTGCCCACACAACTCCTGACCCATTTCCCCAGGGCCAGCTCAAAACCAAAACTGTTCACTGCCGTTTTCATAGAAAACAACCAGTGCCAGGGATGTGAGGGAAGAGTGTCAAAAGAGAGCAACAGTACTGTCCAGGTTCCACTCAAAGGTAGGCCAGGTGGAATTTTACAGAATTCAAATGAAAGGACTGGTGGTTTCACAATGACATAGTCTAACTAAAATGGGCTGAAAAGGAGTTGGTAGGGAGGCCCATCTGAGACTTCACAAGACATCACTGGCCTGTGTCAGACCCAGAATAACTAACACCAGAAGAAACAGGGAGGCAGTCTTGTGGAATTTCACAATTCTCCCAAGTTGGGAGGTGGGGAAAGTCTATAGAGGGCAGCAAGAGGCTCATTCATTTTGGCAGGAAAACTTATTCTAGTGTTGGGAAATCACAAAAATGCCATGGACACTGAGAAAGGCTACAAGGGGATGCAGAGTTTAACAAAGCACAGTGATCACAGACCATAGTGGTGGGGATCATGCTACTGACAGAAAAACTACAAAATCTAAAAGCAGGGGCAGTTGCCTTTCAGGGACCAACTCTGTACCAGTCACCCAAACCTGACCCCAGGTCAGAAAACCTGGTGAGTTTCCCAAGCAGCTGAAAACATTGGGATGTCACATAAAAAGGACTTTAAAAAAGCAGCTAAAGCGGGTAGGAAACCATTCCAGGGCTCTCAGGAATTGAAGGCAATACTGGGGACAGGTGGACATATGCGCAAGAAATAGCACCAAAGAGGTTTCCTGTTTAGCAGTTATTTGGTGAAAGGGAAGAAGATCCAGAGGCAGTTGAAGGGAGCAAGAAGGGGTCCTGAAGGCAAGTCTCTGGAGGCTGGATTAGAAGACAGAGTGCACTACACACCAGTGATGAAACACAACTCTGGACCCCAAACTAGGGAGGTAATGGATGGGGGTGAATGTGTCATTGATTGAGGGTGTTGGGTGGAAGAACCTCACAGTAGCCATCATGGGGACAGAGGGAAATTAAATGGCCATGAGGTCACAGAGGGCTCCTTCCAGCCTGGATGGGAAGGCACAGTCTCACAGAGGAGGTCCACTGACACCTGGGTGGTATCTACAGTGGCCCTTTTTGGAAAAGTGTCAACAAACAGGGTGGTCGGATTTGTCTTCCATAACCTGGGGCCTTCCTTAGGTATTCTTGATAAGAGACCAGCTTTTGAGCCTTGGAGGGTTTCTCTGCTCTTTGTGAAAGCTTTCCCTGGAGGGACCCCATGGCCTGGCCCCGGAAAAGGGGGTTTAGCATTGACCACTCATCAACCACGACCATATGGGCCAGACCTGGGGCCGAGGCCTTCCTGGATTGGGCCTGCCCAATCAGCAGTGGTGGAATCATTAGTCCCCTTGATCCTGGAGGACCTCTGTGAAGAGCTGACTTGGAGTCACCAGGCTTTCCATTGGCCATGGGGCAAGGGCCCAGAAGGCTGGGTGGTCTGATGGGACTCTCATCTTCCTCATCTCCAGTCTTTTCCCGCTCAGGCAGTGGTGGCTGCTGTGGTGGCCGCAGCTGCTGCTGATTCTGCTTCTTTTGTTTCGGCATCATGGCTGCAGCAATGGGATTTGGAGGGCAGTGAGGAAGGGCCTGGCTTTTTTTCATAAATATTTTTTTTAGTTGTCGATGGACCTTTATTTTATTTATTTGTGGTGCTGAGAATCAAACCCAGTGCTTCCCACATGCTAGGCAAGCATTCTACCACTGAGTTACAACCCCAGCCCCTCCAAAGCTCTTCTTGAGATCATCTATCACCTAGTCCTTGAGACTGTCCTGAAACTGTGGTGTTTGCCTAAAAACTCCAATTAGTATATATGCATTCCAGCCAAATGTCAGTCATTCCCATGGTTTAGGATTATTTTTACAGTTTGTGCTTTGGATAATTTGCCTTCTAAAGCACCTGTTTCTTTTGTTTATTTTTGCAGTGCTGGGGATCAATCCAGGGCTTCATGCATGCTGAGCAAGTGCTCTACCACTGATCTACATCCCCAAATCCCTCCCATTTTAAAATGGAGTGTTTCTGGTTTTTGTTTGTTTGTTTGGCATCAGGGACTAATCCCAGGGGCACTTAACCACTGAGTCACATCTTCAACCTGTTTTTGTATTATTTAGAGACAGGTCTCACTGAATTGCTTAGGGCCTCACTAAGTTGCTGAGGCTAGCTATGAACTCACAACCCTCCTGCCATAGCCTCCTGAACATCTGGGATTACAGGCATGCACCACTGGTTTCTTAGTGATGACAGATTTTTTTTTTTTTTTTTTTTTTTTTTTTTTTTTTTAGTGTTCAATAGATGTTAAATCAAATGGGGAAGCCCTTGGAGGTATATTTGTGAAGGGAACAGAGCAGATAGTGAGTAACTCCCTCCTGGCTGGGGCTTCCTTTTATGATGCACTTTGAAATGCCACCTGTTCCTGATGTAGGTCTTCTCTTCTGACAGGGGTAAGTAGGGTGGGAGCAGGGTAGGGAATTGGGTCCCTCCCCAATTTCTCTGACTGTCATAGTCAGTGCTGGGGATTGAGTTCAACAAGATTGCTTTACTACTGAGCTACATCATCCCCAGTTCTTTAAAAAAAAAAAATTTTTTTTTTTTGGTACCAGGTCTTGAACTCAGGGTGCTTAACACTGAGCCACATCCCAGCCCTTTTTATTTTTTTTAAATATTTTGTTTTAGTTGTAGGTGAACACAATACCTTTATTTTATTTTTATGTGGTGCTGAGGATCAAACCCAGGGCCTCACACATGCTATGCAAGGACTCTACCATTGAGCCAAAACTCCAGTCCTTAGTTTTTATTTTGAGACAGGGTCTCTCTAAGTTGCTTAAGGTCTCAGTAAGTTGCTGAGGCTGGCCTTGAACTTGCAATTCTGCTGCCTCAGACTCCCAAGTTGCTGGAATTACAGGTGTGTACCACCAAGCTCAGCTCCCATTATTTCATTTCTTTTTCATCATGTAACTCAAAGTTTAATGAATAGAGATTTTTTACCCTCACTTTCAGATGTGGAAGCCAAAACTCAGACTGCATAAAGTGATTTGTAAAGGTCACTGACAAGTTGATAATAGAATGGAGAGAGGGTGTCTCGGTGTCCTGAAGAAAGACTTGTGATGCTATCAGAAGCTGTCTTGGGGCTCCTTGACCCAGACTCCAGGAGGCCTGTCTGTATTGCTGGGTCAAAGCCCAGGTACCTATCCTGTGAATCACATCAAGGGTAGCATACAAAGTCCTCACAGACACTGAGAAGGCCCTAAGGCTAGGTGCTGCCTGAGGGCTCCCTTTCTGCTTTTTCTGTTGTGGTAAATATGCAAGCAAGATTCCCTGTCTAGGTTTCCCCTTGTTTCCCAGCTTCTTCCCTGGTCCTGAGAAAAAGACCATGGTTTCACTATAGAGCCTGACACTTTCTTGGGACACAGTGTCCTGAGGAAGGGGTTGACTGACAGGTACAGAAACAGGAGGCCTGGGAATTAACTGCTCCCTGGAACATGAATGTTTGTTAAAACAGATCAGACCAAAGGCAGTGGCCTCATGAGGGAGGCATTTTGGAGAGTGAAAGGCAACTTGAGTGAAGGCGGAAGAAATAGCCCACTTCCCTAATCCCCTCTGCCAACTACAGGCTCATGAAGATTTCTTTTTCTTTTCATTTTTTATTTTTTTTGTACTGGGGATTGAACCCAGGATGCTTTACCCCTGAGGTAAGTTCCAGCTCTTTTTATTTTTTGAGACAGGGTCTCACTAAGTCACTTAGGGCCTTGCTAAGTTGCTGAGTTTGGCCTTGAACTTGGAATCTTCCTGCCTCAGCTGAGTCCTGTGCTACCACGCCCAGCTCATGAACACTTCAAAGGTGAAACGGGTGGTGGTGGTAGGTACTAGCGAACTGTGAGGACTGGATCAGCAAGGGGCTGCCCTGCAGAAATGGTCAGGTAACTAGCAGGTTCGAGGAAACAGGTGGGAGACTGGAGTGACTTAGAGAAGTGAGCCTTGGTCAGGTAAGGAGTTGTTCCTGCTGTGGCTGAGTTCCCCCAGTAGGCAGAGGGGATAAGGTATGCAAGCCTGGGGTGTGGGTCAAGAGCAGAGTTTTGGAGGAGTTTGAGCTTCTCTCTTCTTCCTGGACAGAGGTGCAGTAGGTGTGAGGGAGAGACTTTTTTTTTTTTTTTTTTTTTTTTTTTTTTTTTTTGTGGTGCTGGGGATTTGAACCCAGGGCCTTGTGCATGCAAGGCAAGCACTCTACCAACTGAGCTATCTCCCCAGCCTGAGGGAGAGACTTTTTAAATAATAAACCTATTAAGAGCTCATAAAGATGGGCTGGGGAGATAGCTCAGTTGGTGGAGTGCTTGCCTTGCAAGCACAAGGCCCTGGGTTTGATCCCCAGCCCCACAAAAAAGGGAAAAAAAAAAAAAAAAGTTCATAAAGAGACGGGATGTGGCTCAGTTGTAGAGTGCTTGTTGAGCATGTATGAGGCCCTGGGTTCAATCCCCAACACCACAAAGGGGAAAAAAAAAAAAAAAAAAAAAAAAACAAAAATCATGAAATTCACTGTTCCACTGGGAAATAGAAGTTGGCATTTTCATTAAGGCCCACTGCTATTGGCCTAAACAACTGTGTGTCCCACCTGTACTATTATGCATCCTTAATTGTAAAATTGTAAACATCTGTGATAATTTGCCCCATAGTGTCCAGGTCTATGCCTGGGGCTGGTGGTGTGGCAATCTATGCAAGATATTGACTGCCTGCTGGATTGTGAATAGAACTCTGTCATCCAGGGCTCTGGAGCCTCCTCCTATTTTACTTCTGAGTGTCTCTGCTCTTGGCCTTTTCTACCCCCGTCACTTGCTGTTGGCAGTTGTTTTCTAGTTACTGGAAGCTTATAGGTTTGGTTGTTATGGTAACCTCCAGTAGAGCAGCTGGGCAAGCTTGAATGCAAGCAGGATGGATTCAGGATAAAGATGGAAGATGCAGAGATCAGGTCTCTGATGTTCTCTCCTGTTATAGGGCCTTCTTCTTTGGCAAGCTTAAATGGGCAATCATGAAGCCCCTTGGGGCTCCGCTTGTTAATGAAGGATTGACCAGAAAGGGCTGAGATAGACCCCTGCTCTGGGGCCAAAGGCTGAGGGAGGGAGTCAAGTTGGACATGGAGACTGGTTGTTCATCTTGACTGAGTCTGGTCTGTGGAGGCAGGTGAGTAGCAGCTATAGGATTTCCAATTTCTGTGGCCCTCATTCCTTTTAGGATGCCTTTTTTTGTGTTTCTGTTCTTTTGTTTCTGGTGATTGGATTGAATGCAGGCGCTTATGCTAAAGCACACACTCTACTAGTGAGCTAAATCTCTGTTCATTTTTTTTCTTTTTATTTACATGGGAGTCTTAGTATGTTGCCCAGATTGATGTCAAACTTGTGATCTTCCTACCTCAGTTTCCAAAATAGCTGGGTGTATAGGTATGTGACACTGTAACCAGCGAGGATGCCATTTGAATGCTCTTTGCTGACTTGGCTGACTGGTGGAGTTTTGGGACATCTAAGAGCAAGTCCGGTAGAACTGGCTGCTTCTGGTAGAGGCCAGTGGGGTTGCTTGGACTGGGAGAACTTGCTCACATCCAGCTGTTAACAGTGCTGGGGTAGCTTTTTTTTTTTTTTTTTTTTTTAATATTTTTAGTTGTAGATGGACAAAATACCTTCTTTTACTTTTATGTGACACTGAGGATCACATGCAATGCCTCACATGTGCTACCCAAGCGCTCTACCACTGAGTTCAACCCTAGTCCCTGAAGTAGCTTTTTTCTTCTCTATTATTATTGAGGTCAGAGTCCTAACTGTACAGGTGCCTTCCCCCTTTTAAAACACATAAAACCTGACAGTATGGCCAAACTTTGGAAAGGAATTGTTTTTTTTTTGTTGTTGTTGTTGTTGCTGTGCTGGGGATCGAACCCAGGGCCTTATGCATGCAAGGCAAGCACTCTACTGACTGAGCTATCTCCTCAGCCCTGGAAAGGAATTGTGAATTTGCCTTTCCAGAAAAAAATGGCCATAGGATTGCATAAAGAGGGACAGATCCTCAGGTGTGCTGGTGCAGTGAGAGTCACACCAGGTTTTCTGGGTATGCCTGTCAAGGGCTAATCTCTGAGAAACTTGGAAGGGTCAATAAATCCAAGAGCAGGGAAGAGTTGAGGGGCCTCCTAACCCCTTCATTGCCTGTCCTTACTGAGGTCTTCATATCCTAAGATCATCACAATTTGAAGAAAAGGATCCAGTGTTGAGACTGAAGTAAGAAGAGCAGTTTCCTTGGTTCTGCTTGCTATGTTGAAATTTTCATTCATTTAGTCAGTAAACCCTCTCCAGGAGTGTGCAATATGGACCCAGCAGGCAACAAGTTGGACACTGCACTTTCTCTCACAAAGCTGATGGTTCAGTATTCCTCTTTATAATCAAGGAGCTTATTCCCAGAGATACTGCTATTTGCAATCACAGGCCTACCTAACCTAAACCCTGGACTGGTTTCTCCACCAGAGTGGGTGAGATGAGATGCTCCTTCCAGCAGCACAGTTCCCAGCAGCATTGAGTTCCTGGATGTGTGCCAAGTTTTATGGGAGGTGCTAGTGAGGATTTTAATTAATGCTGTGTAATTACCAGGCGCTGCTTAACCATCCCAAATGTCCTTCATGTTCCCAAGCCTATAGCTAATCACTGGCTGTGCATGGCAGGAAAAAGGAGGGGGAGGACCGTTCTATGTTTCTGGTCTTTGGTCAGCATCTAGACTGTGGCATAGACATCCCAGGAAGGTTTTTACCTTCTTTTATTCCATTCCAATCTAGTGGGAGGAGGGAAGTAAGTTGAGTAATAGCCTGGCCTCTCCTGTTCACCTATGTCCTCTCCTTAGAGGCAAAAGATAACAGTACTTTATGGTCTACCCAATTATATCAAGCAGTGCTGGCCCAAGGTCCACGGTGGAGTGTAGAGAGAGAAGGGGTTCACAGATCTAGACCTGTGCTCTGGTGGTAGTGCTCAAAAGGAGGAACAGGAAGTAAAAGCTGTTTCCCTGCTTTAGGCATTCTTTTTTCTCACTGTACATAGCTGACTGAGTGAACTCTTTCAAGGTTATTTCTCTGCTGGTGGCTCTCAAACTAACTCTCTCACTGAAAGTTTTACTTCCTACTAGGCCTTCATGCCAGACTCTCATCATTCCACTATTCCACCTGTCAGTCAGAGTGGCCCTAATTTGACTAGACCTTTGCTCTTGTGCTCTTTGCTAAAATCGTTTTCCTCCATATCTTCCTTTAAGCGGGTCCCCCTCATTCCTTGGGGTCAGCGTGACTGTTATCCCCTAAAGCGGGCCCTCTTGCCCTCTACCAGAGCCAGAAACACTGTGGTGGGCGTGTTTCTGCATCTGTATCCCTCTTTCCTTTAAGAGGCTCTTAGCATATTTAAAAGAACAAATGAAGGGTCTTCCTGACCAAGTGAGAGGCACTAACCAGCCTGCCTTGCAGGTAGACCATTTATTACTTAAATTTGCCCGGTTCCCAGTTGGGAGCGGCAGATTGACCACTCTCAGCACGTTGGAACAGATCGCCTGAGGGGCTGCCGCCCAGCGGCGCACGCGCACTGAAGACCGGAGCTCGGCGGGGACGCGCACGCCCGTGGCCGCGTGCGTCACAACTCGGGCACCCGCCCCCCGTGTCCAACTCGCCTGCGGGTGGGTGCCCCCGGCGGCGGCGGAGGCGGCGGCCCAGAGACAGCAGCGGCGGCACCACACTGGCCGCGGTCGCGTAGGGTTGTGTGGCTTGGAAACAGATTCGGTCAAAAAGGGGCGCGACGCGAGGAAGGCATACCCGGGCCGCTCGTGAGGAGACCTCGCGGGCGCCTCGTGAGAGGCCGGTGTGAAGGAGCGCGGAGGCTGTGGCCGCCGGCGGCCCGTACTCGCCAGACCCCGAGGCCGCCGCCGGCATGAGCCACATTCAGATCCCGCCGGGGCTCACAGAGCTGCTACAGGGGTACACAGTGGAGGTGCTGCGGCAGCAACCGCCTGACCTCGTCGACTTCGCGGTGGACTACTTCACCCGCCTGCGTGAGGCCCGCGCCCAAGCCTCATTCCCTTCCGCCGCCCCTCCTTCAGACTTACACGCGCCAGAGCCCAGCCCGGACACTGTAGCCGAAGCGGACGGCGACTCAGAGGAGGACGTGGAACTGGAAGGTATGCGGCAGACCAGTCAGGGTTCGTGGTGAGAACCGAGGGAGGGGTGCAAGCAGTCTTCAGAGCTCTCCGGAGCGGTGCGGGGGGTCGGGCATTACGGCCGGGCCAATCCGACTGCCCAGGGCCTGAACCTGGGAGCTCTCATATGGAGTTTGTTGGGTTCCTGAGCCGCCGGCAAGCGCCCAGCGTGTGTCATTTCCAAATTGAGCTGCGCGATTCTCGGAGTCCGAGAGCACACCGGGTGATTTGTCGATTCAGCCTTGAAGGAAGCGTGAGGTTTTCGGTCTTGGTGGAGGAGAGGGCCGGAAAGGCGTGGAGCCCACTTGGGCCCAGCCAGAAGATTTTTTTGCCTTTGCTTGAGACCCTTAACCTGCCTTCGTTCCGAAGATCAGAGCATTCACCTCCAGCATGTTTAATAACCAGGACGGTAGATATGAAATAATTCAGTTTGGAGGTTAGTGTGAAACTTTGGAGCATAGACAGATGAATGAACCCTTTATGCTGTTACATTCAACCCGTCAATGTGTCACAGATGTTTCGCCTATACCTTCTCCCTCCTTCGCTGAAGAATTTTAGAAGTTTCAGACAGATCATTTCATTCCTGCTTGCTTGAGTGTGCATTTCGTTTCTTTTTTCTTTCTTTGTTTCTTTTCTTTTCCTTCCTTCCTTTTTCCTTTCCTGGAGATTGAACCCAGGTTCGCTTAAACACTGAGCTACATCCCCCGCCCTTTTTATTTTGAGACAGGGTCTCACTAAATTGCTGAGACTGGCTTTCAACTTGAGATCCTCCTGCCTCAGCCTCACTAGCCACTGGGATTGCAGGCATGCCCCCACCGGGCCTGGCTTGATTGAGTATGCATTTCTTAACATATGGTCCCTGGGGGTAATATATGTATATATGATGATTAGTGCTCATATTTTTAATTTAGTTAAAGTAGTTGAATAATATTTGGTGAGCAAACATTAACTATCTTACTTAGTGTGTTGCAGGAAAGAAAACAAGTAACACTTTTTATATCTTGTTTAAACAAGGAATGTCTAGAAGTAGTTTCATTTTCTTGTTTTCTTCCACATATGCTTTGCCAATTTAACAATATAAGTATACTACTTTTATGGACCAGAATTTAACCAAACGATGAAAACACTTGAGAGATGAAGAATCTTAATGTTACTATATCACACTGTGTGGAAAACTTTTTCAAGTCACAACTGGCAAAGAGTTAATGGTCATTTCTGTGGGAGGTTGTAAGCTTCAGCAGTGTCCCTAAGTTTATTCATGCAGAAAGAGTAGATAATTGCTATTCTGTGTTTCCCTTGCATGTTAGTTACATTATGGGTTTTGGGAAAATCAGAAGTTTTCCAAATCTCTGCCACAGGTTTGCTTCATGGTCACGAACAAGTTGTCAAACCTGTTTGATTCAGTTTCTTATCTTTAAAATGAAGACAGTGACAAAAATCTGCCAGGGATAAATGTGTTTTTAAAAGCTTTATTTCTGGAATGACTCCTAGGTTTGTTTCTCTGTAATCTGTAAATTACAAAAGCTATAATCTGCTTCACACCTATTTTTATTTACACAAAAAAATTAATGTTTTAGGAATTAGTCTCAGATAAGTTTACAAATTTCTGTTTTATGTCTTCATTCTTTGTCATCTTTGTGTGTGTGTGTGTGTGTGTGTGTGTGTGTGTATGTGTATGTGGTGCTGGGGATCAAACCCAGGTCTTTGTGAAAACCCAAGACTTTGCATGCTAGGCAAATGCTCTATCCCTCAGTTACATTCTAGACACAACAACAGAATATCAAAGTATGAAATAATGTGTATTTAAATTGTGGAGAACTGAAAGAATAGAGACTTATAAATTAATCTGCATAAGAACAATGAACTGGCATTCAGACTTGATTCACTTTTTTTTTTTTTTTAGTTGTAGTTGGACACAATACCTTTATTTTTTATGTGGTGCTGAGGATTGAACCCAGTACCTCACACATACTAGGCAAGCGCTCTACCACTAAACTACAACCCCAGCCCTTGATTCACTTTTGTAAAAACCATAAAACATTTATATCTGAGAATCTGCCAGTTTTTCTTTTGGTAACAGTTTATTTTATTTTATTTTTTTGGGAGATAGAGTCTTGTTGAGTTGTTAATTGCTGAGTCTGGCCTTGAACTTTCAATCCTTCTGTCTCAGCCTCCCGAGGCAAGATTACAGGCATGTGCTACCACAACTGGCTTGGTAACAGCTTTATGAAGATATAATTTACAATCAGTTTTTTATTCTTTTTTTCAGTACTGGAGATTAAGCCCAGGGGTGCTCTATATCTAAAGCCCTTTTTATTTTTAATTTTGAGATAGGGTTTCACTAACATGGGAACTTGGAATCTTCCTGCCTTAGCCTCCTGAGGCAAAAACCACTGTGTCCAGCACGGTTTTAGAACATTTTTATTACCCCCAAAAGAAGTGTGCAGTTGTGGTAAAGTACTTGCCTAGCATGCATGAGGTCCTGGCTTGATCCCTAGGATTACATACAAAAAAAACCTCATAAATTTTGCCATCACCCACCAACATTTATTCATTCCTCTCATCTCTAAGTGACTTCTGATCTTTCTGTCTATGGATTTGCCTATCTTGGACATTTCATATAAATTGAACCACATAATTTATACCTGTCACTTAGCATAATTTTTTTTTCTTTTGCAGTGTTGGATATTGAGCTTAGGGCCTTGTGCATGCTAGGCAATTCTCTTATCACTGAGCTGCATGCCCAGCTCTTAGCATGATATTTTCAGGGTCATCCTCATTTTTAAATTTTTTTTGAGACAAGTTCTTGCCATGTTGCCAGGCTGGTTGTAGACTCAAGTGATCATCCCTAGTGTGGGGACTACAGGCATGGGCCCCCTCATCTGGCCTTTTGTTCTTTTTTATTGCCATCACATTGTTTATACTACATTTTATTATCCTTTCATCAGTGGATGAACATTTAGATTGTTTCCACTTTGTAACTATTATGAATCATATTGCTGTGAACATTCATGTGTACAAGTTTATGGTGGATTTGTTTGTTTGTTTGTTTGTTTATTCGTACTAGGGATTGAACCCAGGGGCACTTTACCACTGAGCTACATCCCTAACCCTTTTTATTTTTTATTTTGAGACAAGGTCTCGCTAAGTTGCTGAGGCAGGCCTTGAACTTGGTTATTCTGCCTCCTGCCTCAGCCTCCAGATTTCCTGGGATTACAGATGTGTGCCACCATGCTGGTGTGGTAGATATAAATCTTCATTTTTCTTAAGTATACACCTAGAATTGCAGGGCCCTATTGTAACTGAATTTAAACTTTTGAGGAATTGGTAAACTTTTTTTAAAAAAATATTTTTTTAGTTTTCAATGGACCTTTATTTTATCTATTTATTTATATGTGGTGCTGAGAGTGGAACCCAGGTCCTCACACAAGCTATGCAAATGCTCTGCTACTGAGCTACAACCCCAGCCCCAAAAGACTATTCTTTTCATTGGGAAGATTTAAGCAGGCCTGCGGTGGCACACACCTGTAGTTCTAGTGACTGGGGAGGGTGAGGCAGGAGGATAGCAGTTTCAAAACCGCCTTGGCAACTCAGTGAGGCCCAAAGCAACTTAGACCTTGTCTCAAAATAAAAAGAGTTGGGGATGTGACTCAGTGGTTAAGAGCCCCTGGAGTTAAATTCCTGGTATACCCCCCTCCCTAAAATAAAAATTAGGAGATTTAAAGCCTATTTGGAGATGGTGCCAGGTGTTCTGAGAAGCTCGGAAAACAGTGTGTCCTGTGAGTCTGTTGTGGACCCTATATAATGAAGGTGCTGTAGTAGGTTGGCAACTTTGATTGAAACTCAGCAAGGAGTGACAATGCAAGGAGTCATGAGCAATAGCAGTGAGTGGATTCCTGTTCTGCTCCCAAAACTGGAAGGGCTCAGGGATTGGTGAAATCCGCAAGACATACCCCTGCATGTTCTGGCTCCAAGGATGATTATAGGCGTTCCATATCAAAGTTGAGGTCCAGATCTGAATCTAGGTCTAGATCCAGAAGCTCTCAAAGATCTTATCCAAGGCCCCAGTCTCCATCCCACTCCATAGATATTCCTGTAGCAGATGTTACAGGTGAGATTATTATAGATGGCACAGCCACAGTTATTTTCTCATGTCTACTCAGAGGGGTCATGTTGTCAGTTGGGCAAATCCTGACCCCGAACTGTTGTCTTCGAATGTTTGGGTTGAGCTTATATATCACAGAAAGAGACCTTGAGGTGTTCTCTAAATATGACCCCTTTGTTTATGTGTCAGTTGTGTATGACCGGCAGTCTAGGCATTCAAAAGGATTTGCTTTTTTTATTTTTTATTTTTGGAGATTTAATCCAGGAGTGCCTTACCATTGAGTTACATCCCCAGCCCTTTTTATATTTTACTTTGAGACTAAGTTGCTTAGGGTCTTGCTAAATTACTGAGGCTGGCCTCAAAATTGCAGTCCTCCTTCAGCCTCTCAAGCCTCTGGGATTACAGGCATGTGCCACCACACCCGGTAAGAGGATTTGCCTTTGTCTATTTTGAAAATATAGATGATGCCAGGGAAGCTAAAGAACATGCTAACAAAATGGAGTTTGATGGACATAGAATCAGAGCTGATACAAAAAGACCACATACCCCAATACCAGGCATTTATTTATGTGGTAAGATTTACAGATGGCACCTCAAGCTGTTAGGATTACTATGACAGAGGATACAATTGAGGCTATGACGTTTGTGACTACTATAGCAGATCATACAGAGGAGGAGGTGCATAGAGATCTGGCTACTCAAGACAAGGATAAGATTTACAGAAAGTGGTCACCGTCCCTATGTTCCAAAACTTGATCCTACTTGCCTTGTTGTTGTTAAAGCATGAAGTTGAAGACTTTCTGAAACCTGCCATAGAACTGGGATATTGTTTGCGGACAATATTTTTTATTGTCTCCACTTTAGAAAGGGAACCTAATGAAGTTAGGTGACTTATACCTTTTATGATGACTACTTTTGGTTGAGTTGAAATGCCGTTTTAATTTTGCATTTGTGTAGTTTGGTGCTTTGTTCAAAGTTAAGTGTTTTTAGAAAAATATGTTTTCTATGTATTTTGACTGTTGAGAAGTTTCTATTATACAAAACTTCATTTAAAAGGTTTTTCTACTTAGCGGGCATAGTGGTGCACACCTATAATCCCAGTGACTGGTCAGGGGCTGAGGCAGTACAATTGTAAATTCAAGGCCTGCCTCAGCAACTTAGTGAGACCCTATCTTGGAAAAAAAAAAAAAAAAAAGGCAAGGACTGGTATGCTAGTTTACCTTAAAGTGTATTTGGGCTTAATCCCCAGCACCAAACAAACAAAGCTTTTCAACTGAATCCAGGGTATTCTGAAGATCAAAGCCGGTCTGGAAAATTCTACCACATGACAAAAAGCAAAAATAAAGCTTGATAAAAATCATTGATTGGGGGCTGAGGATATAGCCAAATGGTACTTAGTACATTTAGCCCCCTTGGTTCCATCCCCAACACCAAAAGAAACACATTTTTTGATTGTTAATGTTAACTAAAAATAAATTGTTAATTTATATGTCTAGTGTCATAGTCTTTATTACTGTAGCTTTTGGAATCAGGAAGTGTGAGTTCTCCAACTTCACTGATTTTTGACTATTTTAGTTTCCTTGGAATTCCCTTCCCCCATCCCCCAACCCCCCTTCTGGGGAGTGAACCCAAAGGCACTTTACCACTGAGCCACATCCCCAGTCCTTTTCATTTTTTATTTTGAGACAGTCTCACCAAGTTCCTCAGGGCCTCATTAAGTTACTGAGGCTGGCTTTGAATTTATGATCCTCCTGCCTCAATCTCTCTGGTAGCTAGGATTGCAGATGTGCACCATCACACCTAACCTAGATCTCCTCCTCTTCTTCCTCCTCCTCCTTCTCTTCCTCTTCTTCTTCCTCCTCCACTTCCTCTCCTCCTCCTCCTCCTCTTCCTCTTCCTCCTCTTCTTCTTCTTCTTCCTTTTTTTTTTTTGTGTGTGTGCATGTGCGGTGTTGGGGATCGAACCCAGGACTTTGCATGGATCTTTAATTTCTTGCAAAAATGTTTTATAGTTTTCAGATTATAAATTTTGCATTTCTTTTCTTTTTTGGCAGGTGGGTACTAGGGATTGAACCCAGGGCCTTACACATGCTAGGCAAGCACTCTACCACTGATTTACATGTCCAGTTCTATGCCATTTTGTGTAAGGGACTTGAGTATCTCTGCATTCTGCTATCTGAGTAGGTCCTGGAACCATTCCTCCCTTGAAAGCCAAGAGATAGCTATGGGTTCTGTACTATTTGTAGTTTCAGGCCTGGTGGAGTGTGTCTTGCAACATATCTCCTGTGAATTGGAGAGGATGACTGTATACCCATTCTAGTGGTTGTGAAATGATACCTTGTGTGTGTGTTTTCAATATTAGGGATTGCACTAGGGCCCGTGTGCAAGTTAAGCAAATGCTCTCCCACAGAGCACTCCTGTTCTTTTTATCTTTTGTTGAATAGCATCTTGTAAAGTCACCCAGGCTGGAATTGAATTTAGGACCCTTCCTGCCTTCCGAATAGCTGGGATTATAGGTGTGTGCCCTAATTTATTGTAGTTTTGATTTACATTTCTCCAATGACTTATAACATTGAACCTGTTTTCATGTGTTTGCTGACCATTTTGCATATTTTTTTTCCTAGAGAAAAATCTATTCAAGTCCTTTTTTGTTTTGGTTTACTTTATTGTTTTGGTACTGGGGATTGAACCCAGGGGATCTACCCCTGAGCTACATTTCCCACCCCTTTTTATTTTTAATTTTGAGGCAGAGTCTTGCTAAGTTGCTCTTGCTGACTTCAAACTTGTGATCCTCCTGCCTCAGTCTCCTGAATTGCTGGGGTTATATGTGTGTGTCACCATGCCCAACTTCTTTGTCCATTTTTAATTGGGTTGTCTTTTTGTTGTTGAGTTATAAGAGTTTTTTATGTAGTCTGGATACTAGTGCCTTATCTGATATGTGGTTTGCAAATATTTTTCTCTTATTTGAACCTAGGGACCCTTTACCACTGAGCTACATCCCTGGTCCTTTTTATTTTTATTGTATTTTATTTTATTTATTATTTTGAGGTAGGGTCTTACTAAATTGTTGAGGCTGACCTCAAACTTGTGATTCTCTTGCCTCAGCTTTGGAGTCTCTGGGATCACAGCATGCACCACCACATTTGCCTTGTCTTCTCACATTCTTGTAACACAAGAGTTTTAAATTTTGTTTGATTGAGATGGGTTTTCACTGTATTGCTGTGCTCAAGTGTTCCTCCTGCCTCAGTCTCCCTAGAAGCTGGGGCTATAAGGCACCTGCCACTGTGTCTGCAAAAGTTTTTAATTTTTATGAAGTTCAGTTTATTTTCTTTGTTTTTTTGTAGCTGTGCTTTGGGTATTTTACCTAGTCAGATTTTCCTCTGTTCATACCTTATAATAAAGCTGTTCTCCTTTTAAAAAAGTATTTTGTATGGAGGGAAAAGAGGAGTGGGAGGGGTGGGGGGAAGGAAAAAATAACAATGAATCAAACATCATTACCCTATGTAAATGTATGATTATGCAAATGGTATGCTGTTACTCCATGTACAAACAGAAACAACATGTATCCCATTTGTTTACAATAAAAATAAATTAAAATAAAAAAATATTTTTAGTTGTAGGTGGACATAATGCCTTTACTTACTTATTTATTTATATATTATTTATGGTGCTGAGAATCGAACCCAGTGTCTCACACTTGCTAGGCAAGTGCTCTACCATTGAGCCTCAACCCCAGCCCCAAAGCTGTTCTCCTTTGCTTTATAATTCACAATGAAGAAGTATGAAGAGTTGTAAGAAGTGGAATTGTGGCTCTACACAAACCTTACTTTCTCACACTTTCTTGTGTTCCTTATAAAGAAAGATTTTTTGGATAAACCATTGTCTGGATAGTTATTTTTCAGTCTGCAGTGTTTTAGGCACTTTTGTGTTTTAGGCATTTGATATTTTTAAAGTAAAATTATGAATAGAGGAGTTTGCTTCATGCTATAAAAAGGCATATTTCCTAACTTTTTTGGGTGATCTTGTGGGTTCTTTGGGAGATTATTAAGCATTTGTGTTTAATAACTCCATGATCATTAATGGGGCAGATGATTTGTCTCACCATTTCCAGACCAAATAGCCAATGCTGAACTAGTGGATTAGTTTCTCAGCTCACAAAACAGAAGCACCATCTGGTTGACAGTGCTCCAGAGTTTTTTCTTAGTGATAACCCAGTAATTCTGAGTATGATTAACTTTGTGAGTATCAAATTTTAAAAATGGTTTGCAGGAACTGGGAAGATAGCTCAGTTGGTAGAATGCTTGCCTTGCAAGCACAAGGCCCTGGGTTTGATCCCCAGCACCACAAAAAAAAAAAAAAAAAAAAAAAATGTTTTGCAGTTTAGTAGGTGAATGGCATCAGAAATGCTACTTAATGAGAAAGGAGTTTAATGCTTCTAAACTGATTGGACATCTCTGATCTTAAATATCTTTGCTTGAGGCTGACCTCAAACTTGTGATCCTCCTGTTTCAGCCTCCCTAGTCACTGGGATTACAGGTATGCTTTAGCCTCCTAAGTTTTTATAGGTGTGAACCACCTTGCCAACTTAAATTTTATTCTTAGGAAAATGGCTTAATTTTTCTACTCTGCTTTTTATTTATTTAAAAAAATTTTTTTGTAGTTGTACATGGACAGTGTGCTTTTATTTGTTTATTTTTACGGAGTACTAAGAATTGAATCCAGTGCCTCACACATGCTGGGCAAGCACTCTGCCACTGAGCTACAGCCCCAACCCCTTTGTATTTGATTATAGAGTTTAACTTTTTTTTTTTTTTGCATCAGTTACTAAGGCCATTTTTCTCTTTTCTGCTCTAATCTAAGCATGTAATATACTTGCAAACTGGTATTGCATCAATTTAAAATAGTCACACTTGTTTTGTAAATGCTGTGATGAACTGGGGACCCATGAAAAAATCTTTTAAAGGGGAGGACATTTGTATCCTAGGCAAGCAGTGTTGAGAACTAGTTCCATAGGGCCAGGGTGAATACTGGGAATACTGGGAAACCCCAGTTGAATAATACACATGTGGTGATTCAGGCCTCATATGAACTAAGTGAGAAGAGTTAGTGTCAGGGAATGTTATTAACAAGGAATATTTTCCTTAAGTTGACTCGTCACTTCTACAGTTTTTTTCAGGTCTAGAAAGTAGATGCTTTAAATAGACCCTTGATGATTGATTCATGTTAATTAATTTCACTAGAAATTGACTTAAACAGTAATTAGGTAGACCTGGGTTTATATCCTGGCTCTATCACAGTCACCAGTTGTTTCATTGTTTTTCATTGTTTTGTTTTGTTTTGTGTGTGTTGGGAATTGAACCCATGGCCCCAGGCATGCTAAGGATGTGCTCTACCACTGAACTATACCCCCAGTCAGTGTCACTCTTTTTTTCTTTTAATGGTATTGGGCTTGAACCCAGGGGTTCTCTATCTTGTTTCTTTTCCTTTGCATATACCTTCCTTTTTGCTTGAAATGCTGTCGTCCCTGTCTTCTTTTTCTTTTTTTTTTTAATGTTTGTATTAGTGCATTATAACTATATATAATAGTGGGATTCATTTTGATATAACTATACATGCATGGAATATAATTTGCTCTATTTCAGTCCCCAGTGCTTCCTCTTTCCTTCTCTTCATTCCTTCCCCTGCTCCCTTCTGCTCTACTGGTTGTCCTTCTGTTTATTCATTCATTCATTCATTTATTTAAATTGGCTTTTTATAAATATACATAAAGGTGGAATTCAGTGTGGTATATTCACTTATGTACATAGCATAATTTGATCAATTTTATTCTGTAGTTCCTTCCTTTTCCTGTACCTCCTCTCTCTCCTTTAACTTCCTATTTCTACTCTACTGATCTCCCCTCTGTTTTTGTAGGATCCACAAACTCCACACCGACCTTTTTTTTTTTTTTTTTTTTTTTTCCCTCTGCCGCCTCCTGCATACAAAAGAAAACATTCAACCCTTGACTTTATGAGTCTGGCTTATTTCACTTAGCAAGATGTTCTCCAGTTCCATCCATTTGCCAGCAAATGCCATAATTTGATTCTTTTTTATGACTAAATAAAACTATTGTGTATATATACCACATTTACTTTATCCATTCATCTGTTGAGGGCCACCTAGGCTGGTTCCCTAAGTTGGCTGTTGTGAATTGTGCTGCTATAAACACTGATGTTCCTGTATCACTATAGTATGCTGATTTTAGTTCTTTTGGATAAATACCAAGGAGTGGGATAACTGTGTCATCTGGTGGTTCTATTCCTGGTCTTTTGAGGAATATCAACATTGTGTTCCAAAGTGGTTGTACTAATCCTCCCCCTCTTTTTTGCTTGCTGAACTACTACTTGTCTTTTATTAACTAGTTCAATGGTTCCATTTCTGCCTAGCAGTGACAATATCAAGTAGGTACTATTATCATTCTGCTTTTATAGATGAGAAAAATTGAGACTCAGAGGTTAACTAACTTGTTAAAGGTCTGCTTATGAGTGAGGTGAGGTAGAGATTTAAAATAAAGCAGCATGGCTCAGACTCCATTCTCTTAAACATTTTTCTCTTAATGCTTTCTAGATACCCAGTAAGTCCTGATTGTGTGAATAAAGGATTCACAGTGGTCATCTCTGCACAAGGGATTTAAGGTCACAGGTTTTCCCTTTCATGGCAGTATTTACAGTGAGGTACATTACAAAGCCAAAATATCTCCTAATATGTTCTCTTTTCACTGTTCTTGTAGGACTATTACAATAGGCCCAATACTGGTCTTTCATTGTGATGTTCTCATTGGAATCATCTTTCTGTGATACTTCTTGTTGAAGATCTTCCATTGACTCCCTAGTGCCTTTGGTAGTTCTTAATCCAAACTAGAGAATGAGTTATTCTTCTGTGTTCATTTGGTATGTTCTAGGAAACAACTCTTAAGTGACTTGCCTTGGGTCAGTTTCCCATTCTGGAACAAGTTACCATAGTGGACCAGTGAGAACACTGTAATCTGCCCAGTTTGCATCATGCACCCTGTCCTTTGACTAAGTGGGAGCAGGTCAGAGCACCACAAAGACTTCAAGTCACTCCTAAAGTATCTAACTAGAAGGAAAAAGAAGGGTGGAGTAGTGTACTCACTGGAGAGGCTAAAACCCTGCAGTGGCCTTCAGCCTCCCTTCTGCCTTTCTGTTATAGTTCGCTCTGTTCAGCACTGAGACAGGGGAAGGTAACAGTGTTTCTGCCTGCAGGTGCTTATCATCTGGTGGGGCAGCATCATGCAAGCAGGCAGCATGATATGATGAGCCCTCCATCCATTCCCTCCATTGGAGGGAATGCTAATGTTACTTTGGGTCCATAATTAAAAGTATAAAGTGAACTTCTGTTTAATCACATTGTTACTTTTCCTCAGATGTCAAATTTATTTATTTTTAATATTTTTAGTTATAGATGGACAAAATACATTTATTTGCTTTTTTTTTTTTTTTTTTTTTTTTTAACGTGGTGCCAAGGATTGAACCAAGTGCCTCATACGTGCTAGGTAAGTGCTCTACCACTGAGCCACAACCCCAGCCCTCAGTTGTCAAATTTAGATCAGTCAAATCTCGCTTGACCACTTCCTGGCAATGTGACCTAAGGGGCAGTTCTCTGAGTCTTAATTTTCTCAGCAACAAAATGGGATGGTAATAGGACTGTTGTGAAAATTACATAAGATGATGCATTTAAAATAGTTGGCATGATACTTGCACATGATAAGACTCAAAAATTGTAACTAGCCAGGCACAGTGGAACACGCTTCTGATCTCAGCTACTTGGGATGCTAAGACAGGAGATACAAATTTGAGGCCTGTCTGGGCAATTAGCAAGACCTGGTCCCAAAATTAAAAAAATAAAAAGGACTTGGGGAGGTAGCTCTGGTAAACAATTGCCTAGCAAGTGCTGCAAAAAAAAAAAAAAGAAAGAAAAAAAGAAAAAAGTAACTAACAAAAGATGTTTGATAGGCTAAATAAATACAAAAAAATTTTAATTTAAAAAAGAAAGCAAAATGTGAAGCTATCAGGCTCAGTGATACATACCTGTAATCCCACCACATTGGGAAGCTGTGGCAGAAGGATCATGTTTCAAGCCATCCTGGACAGTTCAAGGAAAACTTGTCTGAAAATAAAATTAGTGAGGGCTGGGGATTTAGCTCAGCATGGTGCCCTGGGTACCAAAAAAAAAAAAAAAAAAAAGATAATTCTAATCTCTTAAACATATATGATTTTGAAAAATAAACAACCCTCCTCCTCCAAATTGAAATCCCTAACATTTTACAGTCTCAGCACTTTGATTCATAAGGTCATTGAGTCCACCCCTCAGGTATTTTGTGGTAAGTAGTACTATTGTCATTGAATTTGTGAGGATAGTGAGGCTCTGTTTTCTTACTTGCACTCGGTTTGATCCTCAGCACCCCATAAAAATAAATAAAATAAAGGTAATGTGTATGTCAACAACTAAAAAATAAAAAAGGAAAGAAAGAAAGATGTATTTTCAAGTTAAAGACCAGCTTTGGCAACTTAGTGAGATGCGGTGTCAAAAAAATTAAAAGCATTGGGAATGTAGCTCCATAGTAGATTGAGTCCCTGGGTTCAATCCCTACAGCAAGTTCCCTACCCTGACACATACAGTATTTAAATCTTGAACTAGGTTTGACAATTTTACTGATTTTAAACATTTTATCCATTTGGACTTCTAAAAATGTTCCCATAATTTCCCCCTCCTTGGGGGGATCCTGCAATCAATCCCCTGCAGATATTGAGGCACAATTAACTATACTTTTTCTTTTCCTATCCATTTTCCTTGTACTTGAAATTGACATGGGGACTGGGGCTATAACTCAGTGGGAAGTGGTTGCCTAGCACGCATGAAGTTCTGGGTTGGTGGATCCCCAACACTGCAAAAAAAAAAAAAAAAAAAAAAGAGTCCTGACAATCCCTGCGTTTAATCCCCAGTACAAAAAGAAAAAAAAAAGAAAAAGAAAGAAAAGAAAAGAAAAAGAAAAAAGAAACGAACATGAGAAAGCTTTTAATTTGGAAAAGATGATGAAGTTCATGAGTTTGATAGTGGATATGGTAGTTTGAAGCTCTTGAGTATACAGGAGGTGACAAGCTTGTCAGTTGGAAATTCTTGTCTGTGTATAAGAGGTGTAGAAGGATAAGGCAGTGTTAGAAATTTTGGGTGTGCTTTCACCACTTCTATTCAACATTGTCCTTGAAACTCTTGCCAGAGCAATCAGACAGACAAAAGAAATTAAAGGGATACAAATAGGAAAAGAAGAACTCAGATTATCACTATTTGCCAATGGAATGATTCTATGTTTAGAAGATCCAAATAATTCCACCAGAAAACTTCTAGAACTCATAAATGAATTCAGCAAAGTAGCAGGATATATTATCAATACCCAAAAATCAAATGCATTTCTATACATAAGTGAAGAATCTACTGCTAGAGAAATTAGGAAAACTACCCATTCACAATAGCCTCAACAAAAATAAAATACTTGGGAATCAATCTAACAAAAGAGGTGAAAGATCTCTATAATGAAAACTACAGAACACTAAAGAAAGAAATTGAAGAAGACCTTAGAAGATGGAAAGATCTCTCATGCTCTTGGGTAGGCAAAATTAATATTGTCAAAATGGCCATACTATCAAAAGGTGTTATGCAGATTCAATGCAATTCCTATTAAAATCCCAATGACACTCTTCATAAAAATAGAAAAAGCAATCATGAAATTCATTTGGAAAAATAAGAGACCCACAATAACCAAGGCAATCCTTAGCAAGAAGAGTGAAGCAGGAGGCATCACACTACCAGACCTTAAACTATACTACAGAGCAGTAGTAATAAAAACAGAATGATATTGGCACCAAAATAGATATGTAGGCCAAAGGTACAAAATAGAAGACACAGAGACAAATCCACATAAATATGGTTATCTCATACTAGAAAAAGGTGCCAAAAATATACATTGGAGAAAAGATAGCCTGTTCAACAAATGGTGCTGGGAAAACTGGAAATCCATATGTAACAAAATGAAATTAAACCTCTATCTCTCACCTTGCACAAAAATCAACTCAAAGTGGATCAAAGACTTAGGCCCTAGAATAGGGACCCTGTGCCTAAGAGACTATAATGTAGGCCCAAATCTTCATCAAGTTAGCTTAGGACCTGACTTCCTTAACAAGACTCCTGAAGTTTAAGAAGTAAAATTAAGAGTCAATAGATGGGATGGATTCAAACGAAATAGCTTCTTCTTAGCAAAGGAAACAATAAAAAATGTGAAGAGAGAGCCTACAGAATGGGAAAAAAATCTTTACATTTTTTTTTTCTTTTGAAAGCATTTTAAATTGTTTATTCAATTTCTTTGATGATAATTTTATTATTTATACTTTATTTTTTATATCAGTTTTTTTTTATTGTAAACAAATGGGATACATGTTGTTTCTCTGTTTGTATATGGCGTAAAGGCATACCATTTGTGTAATCATAAATTACATAGGGTAATGTTGTTTGATTCATTCTGTTATTTTTTCCCTTCCCCCCCACCCCTCCCACCCCTCTTTTCCCTCTATACAATCCTTCCTTCCTCCTTTCTTGCCCCCCTCCCTAACCCTAACTCTAACCCTAAAGCTAACCCTTCCCATCCCCCATCCACTTACTAGCAATATCATTCGTCCTTTGGTTTTTTGAGATTGGCTTACCTCACTTAGCATGATATTCTCCAATTTCATCCATTTGCCTGCAAATGCCATAAATTTATCATTCTTTATGACTGAGTAATATTCCATTGTATATATATACCACAGTTTCTTTATCCATTCATCAATTGAAGGACATCTAGGTTGGTTCCACAATCTGGCTATTGTGAACTGAGCAGCTATGAACATTGATGTGGCTGTATCTCTGTAATATGCTGATTTTAAGTCCTTTGGGTATAGGCCAAGGAGTGGGATAGCTGGGACAAATGGTGGTTCCATTCCAAGTTTTCTAAGGAATCTCCACACTGCTTTCCAGAGTGGCTGCACTAATTTGCAGCCCCACCAGCAATGTATGAGTGTACCTTTCTCCCCACATCCTCGCCAACACCTGTTGTTGCTTGTATTCTTGATAATCGCCATTCTAATTGGGGTGAGATGGAATCTTAGGGTGGTTTTGATTTGCATTTCTCTTATTACTAAAGATGTTGAACATTTTTCCATATGTTTGTTGATTGCTTGTAGATCTTCTTCTGTGAAGTGTCTGTATCTGTTCATTTCCTTAGCCCATTTGTCAATTGGATTATTTGCATTCTTGGTGTAGAGTTTTTTGAGTTCTTTATAGATTCTGGAGATTAGTGCTCTCTCTGAAGTCTGATTGGCAAAGATTTTCTCCCACTCTGTAGGCTCTTTCTTTGCATTGCTGATAGTTTCCTTTGCTGAGAGAAGGCTTTTTAGTTTGAATCTATCCCAGTTATTGATTCTTGTTTTTATTTCTTGTGCTATGAGAGTCCTGTTGAGGAAGTCTGGTCCTAAGCCGACATGTTGAAGCTCTGGACCTACTTTTTCTTCTATAAGATGCAAGGTCTCTGTCTGATTCTGAGGTCCTTAATCCATTTCAGTTAGTTTCGTGCATGGTGAGAGATATGGGTTTAGTTTCATTCTGTTGCATATGGATTTCCAATTCTCCCAGCACCATTTGTTGAAGAGGCTATCTTTTCTCCATTGCATATTTTTGGCCCCTTTGTCTAGTATGAGAAAATTGTATTTATTTGGGTTTGTGTCCGTGTCCTCTTTTCTGTACCATTGATCCACCTTTCTATTAAATCTTTACAATTTTAATGGATGTGGAGAGGTTTATACTCTTATCAGTACCAATATTTCCTTAGTTTATTTTTCTAGGCAATTTTCATTTCCTTTTTTTGCTATTATATATTTTAGTGATTATGTTATGTACATACACACATATACATATGTTGTAGTCAGCTTTTTCACTGCTCTGACTAAAAGACCTGACAAGAACAATTTTAGAGGAGGAAAAGTTTATTTAGGGGCTCATGGTTTCAGAGGTCTCAGTCCATGAAGGCTGTCTCCATTCCTTGGAGCTCAAGGTGAGGCAGAACATTATAGCAGAAGAGTGTGACAGAGGGAAGCAACTCACATGATGATCAGGAAGAAGAAAGAGACTCCACTTGTCAGATACAAATATATTTATTTTCAGTGCATTATAATGATATGTAATAGTAGAGTTCATTTTGACATATTCATAAATACATATAATACAGTTTTCTGTGTTTCAATTCCCAATATATACTCTTTCCCTCCCCTACTTTTTTTTTTTTTTTTTTTTTGCAGTACTGGGGATCGAACTCAGGGCCTTGTGTTTGCAAGGCAAGCACTCTACCAGCTGAGCTATCTCCCCAGCCCTTCCCTCGCCTACTGTTTGTTTGTTTTTTTTTGTTGAGTTGTGGGCTTTTTGTTTCTCTAGATATTTCAGATTTGATTTGATTTGCAAATAATTTTCTTCCATTCCATTGCTTGCCTTTTCATTTTGTTAATTATGTTCATAGATGAACAGAAGTTTTAAATTTTGATATAGTTCAATGTATCTCTTTTTTTATTGTTGCATATCCTTTTGGTGTTGTCTCTAAAAAGTCTTTGCTAAATTAGATGTCCTAAGGATTTTTCTCATTTTTTTTCTAAAAGTTTTATAATTTAGTTCTTAAGTTATATGTTTGATCCATTTTCAGGTTTTTTTTTTTTTTTTTTTTTTTTTTTCCTTTTTTTTTTCTTTTTTGGTACTGGGGCTTGTATCTAGAGGGCACTTAACCACTGAGCCACATCCCCAACCCTTTTAAAATATTTTATTTAGAGGACAGTGTCTCATTAAGTTGCACAGGGCCTCACTACATTGCCTTAGCTGACTTTGAACTCGTGATCCTCCTGCTTCAGCCTTCTGAGCCACTGGGATTACAAGGGTGCACCAGTGAACCTGGCTTGAGTTAATTTTAAAAATATTGTCTGAGGTAAGGGTCCAACCTCAGTTTTTTGCATGAAGAGATTGAGTTTTCCTAGCACTGTTTTTGTAAAGACTGTCTTCCCCATTGAATGGTCTTCGCAATTTTATCAAGTTGGCTTTTAATATATGGTCATTATTATGTTAAGGGAGTTCCTCTGTATTCTGAGTTTATTTTTTCATTCATTCATTTGTATTTGTCTGTACTGGAATTGAATCCAGGGTCTCTTTACCACTGAGCTACATCCCCACCCTTTTTTGAGACAGGGTCTCTCAAAGTTTCCAAGGCTGCCCTTGAACTTGCAATCCTCCTGGCAGCCTCCTGAGTTGCTGAGATTACAGGTGTGCACCATGCCCAGCAGTGTATATGCATTTATATATTTTTTTAATAAAAATAGGCAGAAGGATCACAAGTTTGAAGCCAGCCTGGGTAACTTAGTGAGATTCTCTCAAAAAAAAAAAAAAAAGAACTCAGGATGTAGCTGAGTGGTAGAGCATTTGCCTAGCACATACAAAGCCCTGAATTTGATCCCAGTAACACAAAAATAAAACTTAAAAATTTTTAAAAAGGCTTATGCAAATGATATAGTTTAGCAGTAAGAATTTAGGTAACTACCAAACATAATGTGATAGGTGAAAAGTAGAAAAAAAAAAAAACTGAGAAAGTTTTTTTTCCCATCATAAAGGTATATGGTATATTTTTATTTTTATGATTAATGTATTGACCATGGGCAGAAGAAAACCTATCCATATTTAGGGAAAAGTATAACTTGATGCTCAGTTTATTTTCAATTTAGTGTAATGCTGATTAATTACTTTAAAATGGAATTTGCAGTGGCTGGAGTTGTAGCTCAGTGGTAGAGTGCTTGCCTAGCACATGTAAGGCACTAGGTTCCATCCTTAGTACCACATAAAAATAAATAACTAAAGGTATTGAGTCCATGTACACCTAAAAAAGATTTTAAAAATTTAAAATGAAATTTACATTGTATCTATAAAGAACTCAAAAAACTTTACACCAAGAATACAAATAACCCAATCAACAAATGGGCTAAGGACATGAACAGACACTTCACAGAAGAAGATCTATACGCAATCAACAGATATATGAAAAAATGCTCAACATCTCTAGTAATAAGAGAAATGGAAATCAAAACTAAGGTTCCATCTCACCCCAATTAGAATAGCAAATTATCAAGAATACAAGCAACAGATTTTTGCCTGCCGCTTGCCTGTCCATTGCCTACTTTTCACCTATGCATCACCCACTGCCCGAGGTTCACCTCTCAATTGTCCGACAGCAGTCAGCAGATTGACCACAGACTGCCAGTGGAGCACCAGCTGCCTGCCGTTGCCTGGAAGTTCAAATCCACTGACTGCTCCCCGCCACTAGGACCCTAACTGATTGCACCCTGCCTCCAGGATCCCACAAAAGACCAACCACACCCCGTCTCCAGGACCTCCAGCTGACCATGCCCACACTCCAAACTGCAGCTCCCCATTTGCCAACACATTTGGAAGCTAGAGGGGCCATCTTGGATAATCCTGGAAGCTATATCTCTCATCTTTAGGTGGGGCAAATCCCATGCTGAGATGCCTGCTGGAGATTGGAAGCTCACTGTAAGGTACCTCTCATACATCGGTCTCCTGAAGACTGGGAAGTTTGAATGCTATCTGACTGTTATAGTATAGATTTTCCTTTTTCTCCTTATTGAAAAAATTTAAGTTTTTATTTCTTTACTTTTCTTGCTCTTTTCCTTTTGTTTATCTGTTCCCTCAGAGTCTCTTTCTCCCTTTTCCCATGCTAACAACCGACTTCTTTTGATTACACTCTCTTTTTATGATCTAGAACTTCTATATATTCTTTTCTTATCCCATTAACAGTGACATCCTACACCTCTCCTCATCCTTTTTGTCCTCCATTAGAAACTGTAGACCTTATTACAAGTCTATTTGTTATACTGAAGATAATAATTAAACTCATTCTCTTTATTATGATAACATTGTTAACATCCTCATTGGAGCTATTTGATCTAGGGTTGCATACTGTCTGAACTGGGCACTGCTAATATTGATCTCCCCCTTAAAGAAAAGGTTTTGGAAACTTATAGGGTCACTGTAAGCCTATAGGGGGGAAACTGCAATACCTCAGATCTGTACTGCTAGAGGGGAAGATACATGAATGACATGAAAAAACAAGGGAAGAAAATGATCCAAACAAATCTAGATTCTATATTAATAGAATCCAGTGACAGTATGATAGAAGAAATGTCAGAAAAGGACTTCAGGTTATACATGATTATGATGATTCATGAAGCAAAGGATGAGATAAGAGAGCAAATTCAGGCAATGAATGGTCACACCAATAAGCAGTTGAAAGAGCAACCTCAGGAAGCAAAAGATCATTTCAACAAAGAGATGGAGATTCTAAAACAAACAAACAAACAAACAAAAAACAGAAATCCTTGAAATGAAGGAAACAATACACCAAAAAAAAAACTCAATGGAAAGCATCACCAACAGACTAGATCACTTGGAAGACAGAACCTCAGACAATGAAGACAGAATATTTAATCTTGAAAATAAAGTTGCCCAAAGAGAGAAGATGGTAATAAATCATGAACAGAATCTCCAAGAACTATGGGACATCATGAAAAGACCAAATTTAAAAGTTATCGGGATTGAGGAAGGCACAGAGATACAAACCAAAGCAATGAACAACAGAACACCAAATGCACAAAATCACAACAGATACACACGAAGGCACATTATAATGAGAATGCCTAACATACAAAATAAAGATAGAATTTTTTTTTTTTTTTTTTGTGGTGCTGGGGATTGAACCCAGGGCCTTGTGCTTGCAAGGCAAGCACTCTACCGACTGAGCTATCTCTCCAGTCCTAAAGATAGGATTTTGAAGGCTGCGAGAGAAAAACATCAGATTATATATAGGGGGATATCAATATGGATATCAGCAGATTTCTCAGCCCAGACTCTAAAAGCTAGAAGGGCCTGGAACAACATATTTCAAGCTCTGAAAGAACATGGTTGCCAACCAAGAATCCTATACCCAGCAAAACTAACCTTCAGATTTGAAGATGAAATAAAATCCTTCCATGATAAACAAAAGTTAAAAGAATTTACAAATAGGGGGCTGGGGATATAGCTCAGTTGGTAGAGTGCTTGCCTTGCAAGCACAAGGCCCTGGGTTCAAATCCCCAGCACCACCAAAAAAAAAAAAAGAATTTACAAGTAGAAAGCCTGTGCTATAGAATAGTCTCAACAAAATATTCCATGAGGAGGAAATGAAAAACAACAATGTAGGTCAGCAAATGGAGGAACTACCTTAAAGGAAAATCCATTCAAAGGAGAAACCAAGCCAAGTTAAAAACTAAAAATAAGTCCAAATGACTGGGAATACAAATCATATCTCAATAATAACCCTGAACATTAATGGCCTAAACTCATCAATCAAAAGACATAGACTGGCAGAATGGATTAAAAAGAAAGACCCAACAATATGCTGCCTTAAAGAGACTCATCTCATAGATAAGGACATCCACAGACTAAAGGTGAAAGGATGGGAAAAAAAACCTACCACGCACATGGACTCAGTAAAAAAGTGGGGGTTTCCACCCTTATGTCAGATAAAGTGGACTTCAAGCCAAAGTTAGTCAGAAGGGATAAAGAAGGACATTTCATACTGCTTAAGGGACCTATAAATCAGGAAGACATAACGATCATAAATATTTATACCCCAAACAACGGTGCATCCATGTGCATCAAACAAATTTTTCTCAATTCCAGGAATCAAATAGACCACAACACAATAATTCTGGGTGACTTTAACACACTGCTGTCACCTCTGGATAAATCTTCCAAACAAAAAACTAAACAAAGAAACCATAGAACTCAATCATGCAGTCAATAACCTGGACTTAACAGACATGTATAGAATTTTCCATCCATCAACGAGCAAATTCACTTTCTTCTCAGCAGCACATGAATCCTTCTTGAAAATAGATCATATGTTATGCCACAAAGCAGCCCTTAGTAAATGCAAAAAAATAGAGATACTACCTTGTGTTCTATCAGATCATAATGGAATGAAATTAGAAATCAATGACCAAATAAAATAGAAATTACTCCAACACCTGGAGACTAAATAATATGCTATTAAATGAAGCATGGATAACAGAAAACATCAGGGAGGAGATAAAAAAATTCTTAGAGGTCAATGAGAACGATGATACAACATATCAAAATCTGTGGGACACTATGAAAGCAGTACTAAGAGGAAAATTCATTGCATGGAGCGCATTCAAGAAAAGAATAAAAAGTCAACAACTAAATGACAAAGCCCTAGAAAAAGAAGAACAGAAACAACACCAAAAGTAGAAGACAGGAAATAATTAAAATCAGAGCTGAAATCAATGAAATTGAAAAAAAAAAAAATTCAAAAATTGACAAAACAAAAAGTTGGTTCTTTGAAAAAGTAAACAAAATAGACAAATCCTTAGCCACACTAACAAAGAGAAGGAGAAGGAAAACTCAAATTACTAAAATTCATGATGAAAAAGGAAATATCATGACAGACACCACCAAAATACATAACATAATGAGAAGCTACTTTGAAAAACTTTATTCCAACAAAACAGAAAATACCGAGGACATCAACAAATTTCTAGAGACATATGCTCTTCCCAAACTGAACCAGGAGAACATACACAATTTAAACAGATCAATATTAAGCAATGAAATAGAGAAAGCCATCAAAAGCCTACCATTCAAGAAAAACCCAGAACCAGATAGATTCTCAGCCGAGTTCTACAAGACCTCCAAAGAAGAACTCATTCCAATACTTCTCAAAGTATTCCAGGAAATAGAAAAGGAGAGAACCCGACCAAACTCATTCTATGAAGCTAATATCACCCTCATACCCAAACCAGGCAAAGACACATTAAGGAAAGAAAATTTTAGACCAGTGTCCTTGATGAATGTAGACGCAAAGGTCCTTAACAAAATATTGGCAAATCGTATCCAATAACATATTAAGAAACTTGTGCACCACGATCAAGTGGGGGGGTTCATCCCTGGAATGCAAGGTTGGTTCAACATCCGTAAATCAATAATCGTAATCCATCATGTCAATAGACTTAAGGATAAGAATCATATGGTTATTTCAATTGACACAGAAAAAGTATTTGACAAAATACAACACCCCTTCATGCTTAAAACACTAGAAACAATAGGGATAGTAGGAACATACCTGAATATTGTAAAGGCTATTTATGCTAAGTCCACGACCAACATCATTTTTAATGGAGAAAAACTGAAAGCATTCCCTTTAAAAATGGGAACAAGACAGGGATGCCCTCTTTCACTACTTCTATTCAACATCATACTTGAAATAGTAGCCAGAGCAGTTAGACAGACTAAAGAAATTGAAGGGATACAAATAGGAAAAGAGGAACTTAAGCTGTCACTATTTGCTGATGACATGATTCTCTATTTATAGGATCCAAAAAACTCCTCCAGAAATCTTCTAGACTTCATCGATGAATTTGGCAAAATAGCAGGTTATAAAATCAACACGCATAAATCTAAAGCATTTTTATACATAAGCGATGAAACATCTAAAAGGGAAATGAGGAAAACAACTCCATTCGCCATAGCCTCAAAAAAAAAAAAAAAAAAACTTGGGAATCAATCTAACCAAAGAGATGAAAGGTCTCTCTAATGAAAACTACAAAACGTTGAAGAAAGAAATTGAAGACGACCTTAGAAGATGGAAAGATCTCCCATGTTCTTAGATAGGCAGAATTAATATTCTCAAAATGGCCATCCTTCCAAAGAGGCTATACAAATTTAATGCACTTCCAATTAAAATCCCTATGACATTTGTCATAGAAACAGAAAAATCAATCATGAAATTCATCTGGAAGAACAAAAGACCCAGAATAGCCAAAGCAATCCTGGGCAGGAAGAGTATTGCAGGAGGTATCACTGTACCAGAGTTTAAACTCTACTAAAGAGCAATAGTAACAAAAACGGCATGGTACTGACACCAAAATAGGTAGATCAATGTACAGGATAGAAGACATGGAGACATACCCACATATGTACCGTAACCTCATACTAGACAAAGGTGCCAAAAACTTACAATGGAGAAAAGATAGCCTCTTCAACAAATGGTGCTGGGAAAACTGGAAATCCATATGCAGTAGAATGAAATTAAATCCCTATCTCTCACCGTGTACAAAACTCAACTCAAAATGGATCAATGATCTAGGATAGACCTGAGACCTTTCACCAAATAGAGGAAAAAGCAGGCCTGAATCTTCATCACATTGGCTTAGGACCAGACTTCCTTAACAAGACCCCATAGCGCAAGAAATAAAAGCAAGAATCAATAAATGGGATAGATTCAAACTATAGTTTTTTCTTGGCACAGGAAACAATAATGTGAAAAGAGAGCCTACAGAGTGGGAGAAAATCTTTTCCACACACACTTCAGACAGAGCACTCATCTACAAAGTTTATAAAGAGCTTAAAAAACTTTGCACCCAAAATACAAAAAACCCAGTCAATAAGTGGGCTAAGGAAATGGATAGACACTTTACAGAAGAAGATATACAGGTGATCAACAAATATATGAAAAAGTGCTCATCATACCTAGTAATTAGAGAAATGCAAATTAAAACCACCCTAAGATTTCATTTAACTCCAATTAGAATGGCTGTTATCAAGAACACAAGCAGTAAGTATTGGCGTGGATGTGGGGGAAAAGGCACACTCATAATATTGCTGGTGGAGTTGCAAATTGGTGCAGCCACTCTGGAAAGCAGTATGGTGATTCCTCAGAAAACTTGGAATGGACCCACCAGTTGACCCAGGTATACCACTCCTCGATTTATACCCAAAGGACTTAAAATCAGCATACTACAGTGATGCAGTCACATCAATGTTCATAGCAGGTCACTTCACAATAGCTAGATTGTGGAACCAACCAAGATGCCCTTCGATTGTTGAATGGATAAAGAAACTGTGGTATATATTCAGGATGGAATATTACTCAGCCATAAAAAAGAATAAAATTATGCCATTTGCTGGTAAATGGATGAAGTTGGAAAATATCATGCTACATGAAATAGGCCAAGCCCAAAACACCAAAGGCCAAATCTTTTCTCTGATAGGTGCATGATGATATATAACGCGGTGTGGTGGTGGTGGAGGGGAGAGAAGAATGAAGGAACTTTGGATAGTGTAGAGGAAAATGGTGTAGGAGGGAGTGGGGGATGGAAAGATAGTAGAATCAACAGACAGTATTACCCTATATATATATGTATGATTACACGAATGGTGTGAATCTACATTGTGTACAACCATAGAAATGAAAAGTTGTACCCCCCCCCCAAAAAAAAAAAAAAAGAGTACAAGCAACAATAGGTGTTGGCAAGGATGTGGGGAAAAAGGTACACTCATACATTGCTGGTGGGGTTGCAAATTAGTGCAGCCCCTCCGGAAAGCAGTGTGGAGAGTCCTTAGAAAACTGAATGGTACCGCCATTTGACCCAGCTATCCCACTCCTTGGCCTGTACCCAAAGGACTTAAAATTAGCATACTGCAGTGATACAGCTACATCAATGTTCATAGCTGCTCAATTCACAATAGCCAGATTGTGGAACCAACCTAGATGCCCTTCAGTTGATGAATGGATAAAGAAACTGTGGTATATATACTCAGTCATAAAGAAGAATAAAACTATGGCATTTGCAGGCAAATGGATGAAGTTGGAGAATAGTATGCTAAATGAGATAAGCCAATCCCCAAAAAAACCAGAGGACGAATGATCTCGCTGATAAACACATGATGATACATAATGGGGGGTGGGAGGGAGGCAAGAATGGGGGAAGAATGGACTATATGGAGGGAAAAGAGGGGTGGGAGGGGTAGGGGGATGAAAAATAACAGAATGAATTAAACATGATTACCCTATGTAAATGTATGATTACACAAATGGTACGCCTCTACTTCATGTACAACCAGAGAAGCAAGTTGTACCCCATTTGTTTACAATAAAAAATAAAAAAATTTAAAAAAAGGAAAAATTTGCATTCCATGATTTAGCAGGTCTGGGAATATTAAAGAATATTAAAGAGGAAAGTTTTACTAATTGGTACCATAACCTTTCAGGAAATTTGGAAGACTTCTTATCTGGAATGATAAAAATTGGAGGAAACATGAATGTGAACAGAAGTAAAATTATCACCTTAAGTAAATTGAAGTTATAAAGAACCTTTTTTAAGGAGATATTTTATTTTTTGTATTGCCTTTTTCTATATTGTCTTAATTTCTTTGGTTAACTAATTAGTGGTTGAATATGGAAGAGTATGAACTGACTCATAAATTGATCTTTACGATACAGAGTTTTGTTTTCAAAGATTTTTGCCAAAAGGGGAGAATAAGAACGAGCATGTGACATAATGACAACTAAATGTCGCTTTTTTGTTTTGCAGTTCCAGTTCCTAGCAGATTTAATAGACGAGTATCAGGTATGTGTTCTCTTTTATTACATACTTCTAAAACGCATCTTTTAAATAAAAAGATAAGCATTATAAAATGTTAGACTGAAATTAAAATTACTTATGGTTCCTTCATTTCATTTTAAGTTCTGAACGTATATGTATAATTTTTATATTGTTATGATTATTGTGGTTTCTGTTTGAAATTTTTTTTTTTTTTTGGTACCAGGAATTGAACCCAGGGGTGCTTTACCACTGAGCCACATCCCCAGCCCTATTTTGTATTTTATTTAGACACAGGGTCTCCCCGAGTTGCTTTGCTGAGGCTGGCTTTTGAACTTACCCCATTCCTACCTCAGCCTCCCAAGCTGCTGGGATTACAGGCATGTGCCACTGTTGAATTTCGTTGGTTAACAGTTTTCCATGATTATAATTAGAACCTCTTAAAAACTAGTTTACCTATCACTATTTCTGTATTCTGGATTATCCTGCCATTGCTTCTCTTGCACCTTTTGAATTACTTGAAATTAAAATAGTATTCTCTGGTCTGAGATAAAACATCGTCTTAGCTTTTACTGTGCTTACTTTAGAGATAATCTACAAAGTAGGCTGCAGGATAAAGGTTACCTGCCTGTGGTTCTTTTCAATCACCCATCTCAATAATACGGAATTTAGATGTAAAATAGTACCTAAGATCATTTTATTTGGCATTTCTTTGGTTGTTAGCAAAAATGAATGCTTTCCAAATATGAGATGTCTTTTTTGTATTTTCTTATATGGGACTAGTTTGGTAATATTTTTGCCATTTGTCTTTTATTGTCCAGATTGTATTTTAATTAAGTTGGAATAATCTTTCCAGATATTTAACCTTTTGAAAAAAAGAAGTGTTTTGGTACTGGGGATTGAACTGAGGGGTGTTCTACCACTGAACTACATCTCTAGCCCTTTGTTTTATTTGAGACAGAGTTTTTCTTAAGTGACCAGTGCTACCTTGAACTTGCAATTCTCCTGCCTCAGCCTCCCAAGTCACTGGGATTATTGGTATGTGCCACCATGCCTGGTCCTTTTGAAGTTTTTTTTTCTTTTCTTTCTTTGCAGTACTGGGGATTGTACTCAGGTCCTCATGCATGCTAGGCAAGCACTATACCACTGAGCTACATCCCTAGTCCTTTTTTGAAAATTTTAATCCAAAATTTTCCTGGTTAGTCATGCTGTTTATTTTAATTTTAATTTTATTATTATTTATTGGTTTTGGTGCCATAAGTTGATCTCAGGACCTTGTGTATGTTAAGCACGTACTGCTTGGGAATTTGAAGCAGATTATAAATTTAGGTCAGCCTGGGCAATTTAGAGAGACCTTGTCTCAAAAATTAAAAAGGGCTAGGAATATAGTTCAGTGGTAGAACATTCCTGAGTTCAGTCCCTAGTACTGCAAACAAACAAACAAAAAACCACAAAATAGTATCTCGAGCTGGGGATATAGCTCAGTTGGTAGAATGCCTGCTTCATATGCATAAGGCCCTGGGTTCAATCCCCAGCACCACACACACACAAAAAAACAGTATCTCAAACACTGCCTGGTACATAGAATGCATTTGGTAAATAGATATCAAAAATATACATTATTAAAAAATGATTGCTTCTAAATTAAGAATGTCACCCATTTTTCATAGAGCTGATAAATATATTTTCTGAAAAGTTTCTCAAAAAGACTTTTTGTTACACGTACATCCCAAGCCCTTTTAATTTTTTTATTTTGAGACAGGGCCTTGCTCTGTTGCTTAGGGCCTCATTAAATTGCTGAGGCTGGCTTTGATTTTGTGATCCTACTGCCTCAGCCTCCCAAGTTGCTGGGATTATAGGCGTGCACCCCTGTGCCTTGCTGGAAATCCCTTTTCTATTCCTTAATCTTTTTTTTCGAGCATATCAGTTTATTTGCTTTTGGAAAGCCTTTGCTAACATTCTATACCAAAATCTGTTGAGAAGAGATTGAAGAATGTATTTTTATGTGTGGTCAGTCGCCTGAGAGGAAATAAAGTATGGCTCTTCCAGTTCTGTTTATTCTTTTTTTCCCTCCAAAATATTAGTGATATCTGTTCATACCTGTGGAACAGATCTGGTAGATGGAGAGTTCAGTGACTCTTCTAGAGGTCACTGATGGTGTTGATTCATAAATTGCTGCCTGGTCTTCAGTCCTTGAACTTTGCAGAGATCTCACACAAGTACAAAGTATTATCCCTCCTTTTTAGATTTTACTATCTTATTGAGAATTTAAAACCTTTTAGTTGGGGATGGTTTTGTAAGTTAGTGGTAGTGTACTTGCCCAGCATACATGAGGGCCTGGGTTTGATCCCTAGCACCACAAAAATAAAAATAAAATAAAACTTTTCAGCAAAGAAATGTGTGGTTGACTCTCCCTTCTTAAAATATAGAAGAAAACTTTTTTCCGACCATTCTCTCTCCAACCATCACCCTTTCTCTCCATACCTTTACAGAAAATCTAATTTCTGTGCTTCTGTTCTCTCTTGGACCCATTCTAATTGGCCTTTTTCTTCCATATCTAACCCAGACTGTCTTTGTTATTGCTCACTCAACGTTCGTCAGACCTTCATTTGAAGTATACATTCTCAATAAGCTTAGCCTAAGATTAATCCCTTTCACCAAAATGTGCACACACAAACTGATTCATTCTCTCCCGCTCCCTCTGTCCCCCATTCCTCTTTCTCTGACTCTCTCTCTCTCAGTCTTACTGTCTCTGTTTCCCTTCCTTACTTTATTTTACTGCTTTTTCTAAGGTCTGTCTGAACTTAATATTTTGTTATTTTGCTCTCTATACTAGAGTGTAAATAAAAATTCTGTTTTATGCATTGGTATGTAGTTAGCACTTTGAGCAGTATGAGTAAATATGGATGAGTGGGTAAATGAAAAGGAAAAGAAGGAAGGCATCAGAAATCAGAGTTTACTGTAGGAAGAAGAGATCTAGAAATACTTCTTAGGGTCTGGGATTGTGGCTTAGTGGTAGAGTACTTGCCTTGCACGTGTGGTGCACTGGATTCAATCCATTTATGTGGGCACCACATAAAATGAATAAATAAAGGTATTATGTCCATCCACAACTAAAAAAGAAATACTTCTTGGAGACAAAAATTATACTGAGGATTGAAGCATGTGGTTATTGTTTGGTTAGTACCAGGAAGAATGCAGTCTAGATGCATTCTTAGATTGAAGGGGGGATGAACTGTCCCTGGCTGCTTTGGCTATAGAAGAAAAATAAAGTTAGAAACAGAAGTAAGGAATGGAAATCCTAATGTGACCCAAGAACTTGAGCAAAAACTAATTGTGTGACCACGTGTTCTGTGTCAGAACTGCAGAAGAGACTTATAATAACTCATGGTGACTGAATGAAGAACAATCTAGAACTTAAAGCAGCATAGAAAAGGTAGCAGTTAGAGTCTCCTGTGAGCCCAACTCTCTATTTTAAATATTATTTACCCTTTATGTGGTTCTGGTATTGTTATCCCCTCTTAATATTGAAGAAATCAAGGATCAGGGATATCAAGGTAAGTAGATGGATGGGTCCAAGCTCAGACCTCAATCTATGTCTCTTCAAAGGCAGGCTGTCTGCTGCTCTCCCTTGCAAAGCACTGCAGTTGAAAAATTGGTGCCTTTCAAGTTCTGCATTGTAGCAGAAGAACAGTCCTCTATATCAAGTGGTAAATATATTGAATGAAGAGAGTTTATGAATTCTTTTAAGTTTGCTTTCTTGATATAGTCCTAAATTATTTTTAACTGTTTTTGAGTTTGAAATGTTAGTCTGATTCTATTAATTTCAAAACTTCATTCATCAGAAAAAGAAAATGTTCATTTATTAAATATGCATTGAACTTCAAAGCCCACTACTCAGAAATCTGTTAGCATTATGTCACATTTAAACAGTGAGTATAATGAATCTAGTGGTGACTATGACAGTCAACAGGATAGTTCACTGAGAATGTGGTACCACGTCAGTCACTGGTTTCTGAATGGTGGATATTCTTTACTAGATATTCCTGTCCTGTAAAGCTTACATGTATACAATATACTAAAGTACTGAGTATGCAATATTTTTTCTACCCATAGTTATCTTAAACTGAAATATTACTAAGTTTGCATAAAATAATTTAGAAACCTGGTGTCGTAGACTGAATTGTGTCTTACCTTTAAATTTATATATTGAAGCCATACCAGTGTGATTGTATTTGGAGATAGGGGCTTTAAAGAGGTAACTAAGGCTAAGCAACGTCATCAGGATGGGACCCTAATCTAGTAGGACAGGTATCTGTATAAAAACAGGAACAAGACACCAGAGTGGTCACACACAGAGAAAAGACCATGTGAGGAAACAATGAGAAGTCAGCTGTCTCCTAGCCAAGGAAGAGGCCTCAAGAGAAACCAAACCTACCAGTACCTTGACCTTGAACTTCCAGCCTCCAGAACCATGAGAAAATAAATTTCTGTTGTTAAAGCCGCCCAGTCTGTGGTGTTTTGTTCTGGGAGTCCCAGCTGACTAATATGCCCAGGATATATCAACTATTTGCTGGGGCAAGTGGGTAGCACAGGGCTTTGGGTATGTGACCAGGATCTGTGCTCATTTTTTTGTAGAAATGAAAGTTGTTTTTTTTTTTTTTTTTCTCACAAGTAAATATTAACAATTCTCATGTCTTCCAATTAAAATTTGGAAGAAATTGTGCTGGATAATGTGTTTTCAGTTTGTACAGTATCCAATTACTGACTAGTGATATCTGCTGGAGAACTACAGCAAAATTTCCATAAGCAAGGGGCTATGGCTATTGTTTTTATCTTCATTTTCAGTAGGTTTTGAGCATCTTATGATACATTGTATGGTTCTTAAGGCAGTATATACAGGATAGCACAGACTCTGGACCTTTTCCAAGTAACTTGTGCACTGAGACAAGCTCCCTGATACCAGAACCATTAGGGCAACAAATCAAGTTGACACTTAAAAATGGATTTGGGGCTGCCAGTATTGCTCAGTGGTAAAACATGTGCTTAGCATCTTTGGGGCTCTGCGTTCAATCAAAATAAAACTATTTTTACAAAGAAAATGAGGGAAGTAATTTGGGACCAGGAGGACGTAGAGAAGTTGGGTGACAACAGAGAAAGAAGGGAGAGGGAGGAGAGAACAGAGTTCAGACGGGGGGGCATTATATTATGTGAAATTAGCTAGTGTTAGAAGAACAAATACAAAGGACGTATATCTATTTTATATGACATATCTAAAAGTATTAAGGAGCCAGGGGTAAAGCACAGTGGTTGGATGCTTGCCTAGCATGTACAGGGCCCTGGATTTGATGTCCAGTGCTTAAAAAAAAAAAAAAAAAAAAAAAAAAAAAAAAAAAATTACTGGGCTCGGTAGCATTCACTTGTAATTCCAGTGACTCAGGAAGCTGAGACAGGAGGATCACAAGTTTGAGACTAGCCTCAGAATTTAATGAGGCTCTAACGAAACTAGCAAGATCCTATCTCACAACAAAAAGAACTGGGGATATAGCTCATTGGTAAAGCACCCCTGACTTCAATCCCTAGTACCCACCCCTGCAAAAAAAAAAAAAAAAAAAAAAAAAAAAAAAAAACCTCATATAAACAATAGAATGTTGGTTGCTAGGGACTGATGATGGGGGAAGTGCCAAATAGCTGTTCAACAGGTATACGGCTTTAGTTATGCAAGATAAACAATATTGTGTTTTTTTGTTTTTTTTTTTTGTTTTTGTTTTTAAAATAGCATTTATTTTTTAAATGTTAATGTGTGCATTACAGGAAAAATAAAAACACAAGCAAAGAACAAAGTCATTCAGTCACAAGCAGCTTAGTTGGACGTGTCCCTCCAGGTCGTGCATATACATGCACAATATCCCATTTGTGATTGAGATTGTAGTGTGTATCATGCTTTTCCACACATCATGAATACTCACCAATTCAAAATCCCAAAGCTACATGAGTATTTTTGATAACCAAGAATACACTATACCAACTCAATCTGTTATCCTTTCTTGGGGACAAAAATTTCATTGAAGACAGAAATGGCAACAGGCCTCTAGGATAGACATATTGGCAGAGTTACAACTAAAATAATGCATTCCCTTAATGCTCAATTTAAAATGAGACAAAGCAACAGGATACACCAAGCTTGTTTCATTACCAAATTTCTACTAAAGTATTAGCAAGAATGCATGTTCCCAGTGAATTAAAGTATTCCTATAGTACAGCCAGAAGGTGCACACACCAGTGGCTCACATGGAAATGTCAATCCTTGAGCACTTGCTCCTGTCTTTCCCTGTGTGCGCCCCTGTGCCCCTTTGCTGCCAGCCTAACGAGCAAGTCCTGATACACAAAGCCCAGAGACAAAGCAATTCCATGTCCCAGATGCATCTTTTCTATCAATTATAACTAAAAGTTATTTACAAATTGGCTAATTCACTAGCTCTACTTTTTATGATTCAGTTACCCTCAGGACATCTAGAAAGCTTAGATGTTGTGAAATAAAGTATGAACTTTGTGCACAATAAACACAAGTACTTTACCAAAAATGCATATAGATCTATGGTTATAATCTAAACCTGCCTTCCAGATATGGAGCTACTAGCAAAGAGCACGTCCCCTCACCCTTTCTCTTCTCCCTCAGCACCATTTCAATGACTAAATTCAGGACTACCCCTAGCTCCAAGAGGTGGATTAACAAGGGTCATTCCCAGAAGACAGTTCTTCCTAAAAACTAACAAGGATATTTATGTAGGGATTATTTTGTTACTTCTAACAAACTTTGGGCATTAGGACTTATCCTTTAATACCCAGCAATACTAACTAAAATGCACATATAACAGTGGCTAGACAATCGGAACTAATCTAAGGGCACAGAGTGCTTCTCTATGCATACTTTCTCATTCCCCCACCCACCACCCAGTGAATCTTCCACGTATTCTCCAAGACATCAAGTTCAACAATTCCATTCTCCTAAATGGCAACCATTCCTATACAGTAACAAAAAATACTTAAAAGGCATTACTTTAGTCCTTAACTTTTACCATGTGTTGTGCACCTTTAAACATCTAGAAACACTAGATGTTTCCAACAAGGACCTAAGTTTTAAACTATACATACAGTAGCACTGAATAAACTGCAACTTACTGAACAAAGGCTACACTCTGAAGCAAAACCCCCTCTTTTTAAAGGCTAGAATTTGAAAGTGTCTTCCAAACAAGAACATTCTGGCCTAGAACCCTTCCCCTTCTAGTTTCTTATCAACACAGGGGTCAGATATATGCATCTGTAATGCTGAGAGATGACTAACAATTTCACTTCCTAAGTGGTTTTAAGAATAGTCTTTCCTATGAATTTAACATGAAGCATACTCAATGTGTTAGTTTACTAACTCTACTTGTCATACACTGGCAACCTGTTTAACATCTAGATAGACTAGATGTAAATTAGGACTTGTGTCCTTTATATACACTATTTACATAGTAAAACAAAACTCAGATATAAGAGACAATGGTCAATCTTGCTTCACAGAAAATACGTTGGTATAAAGCCCTTTGCATTTTCTTTTCCTTCTTCCTCCCTGAACAGCACAAATACAACGTGTACTGCTCAGAGAACTGTTTTGATCATTCCATTTCTAAAAGACAGTTATTTCATTATGGATTTTAACAAAAAGATATCTACAAAATGTTTTATTTACTACCTCTACTTTTAACATACTTTGTGCACTTCTAAACATCTAGAAAGACTAGATGTTTCAAATAAGGACTTAAGTTTGTCCACTATGTACATAGTAGTGTTAAATAAACTACACACATGTAACAATGGTTACATCTGAAAGTGTCTTCTAAGTAGGATCACTCTGGCCTAGAATCCTTCATTTCTTCCACTTCTTTCTCCCATGTCACATGTGCCACATCTGAGTGTCACATGATGTTATAATTTTACTTCCAAAAGTCCTTTTCAGAAGACTGCCTTTCTATGAATTTTAACACAAAGTGTACAAAATGTGTTAGTTTACTAACTCTACTTTTGTCATACATTGGCAACCTCTTTAATATCTAGAGACTAGATATTATAAAATTAGGACTCCTTTGTCCAGTATATATACAATATATACAGCACAGCAAAGTTAAATGAAATGCACATCACAGGGCAATGGGTAAGCTGAAGTTTTCTAGCACACTCTTAACAAAACATCCTTGCAACTTCTTCCCTCCCACCTCCCTCAACCCAGTGAACAAGTACAGACAGTATTCTGTTCAGAGGTGGCTTAACAATCCCAAACAGTATTTCCCATCACTTTTTAAAAGCTATTTACAAAGTTTTAATTCTACCACTTCTACTTTTAAATATATCAAGCACTTCTAAATATATAGAAGGACTAGATATTCCACATAAGAACCTGTCCACTATGCACACAGCACTGGTAAATAAAATTGCACACGTAGCAATGGTTAGAATCTGAGGTATTTTCTAATATGACCATTTTGTCCTTGAACCTTTCTATCCCCGCATCCCTCTCTCTTTCAGTCCAGTGGACAATTACAGGCATATGTAACGCTTAGAGATGGCTGAACAAATTCATATTCAAAAGTCATTTACAGAGGACAAGCTTCCCCATGAATTTCAATACAAAGTGTACAAAATGTGCTAATTTTACTAACTACTTGGTCATACACTGGCAACCTCTTTAACATCTAGAGACTAGATGTTGCAAAACTGGGACTCATTTGCCCATTATATACACTATATACACAGCAAAACAAAATGCATGAAACAAAATTGATGTCTGAAAATCAATATTGTGTTATGTACTTAAAAATTTGTTATGAGGGGAGAGCTCATATTAAATCTTCTTACATTAATAAATAAAGAAATGGAGAAGAAAGTAAATTAAAATCCAGTTTTGGAAAGTTGAGGCATTAATGTCTTTCCACAAACAGAAACATTAATAATTTTAATGAAAGCTTTCAATGTTTGACTTTAGGGTTTTTTGTTCGTTCATTTTTTGGTCTGGGCCTTGTGCATACTGAGAAAGTACTTTTCTACTAAGCTACTTTTTCAGTCCCAGCTACTTTTGTTCAAATTATAGTGCTATATCTAAAGGCTTGAAGACTATAATTAATATTTGTTGCCTCAGTAATATTAATATCTAAAAATATAAAAATTAGGTAGTTGACAAAATACTGTCTCCAACATTGAAGGAAAAGCAACCCTAGAAGTAAACTTGCCCAAGATTAAGTGTCATTATCAGTAAAATTGTATCAGTCTTATTTAAAGTTTATTTTTAAATTTTTTTATTTTTAAAATTTTTACAGACTGTATTTTGATTCATTGTATACAACTTTTCATTTCTGTGGTTGTAGACAGTTTAATTTGTTTAACCATTTAAATGAAAACTTTCATACATAAATAAAAGTTGAGAGAGTATATTCATGCATCCATTTCCTAAAGTGAAGGTAGGTTTTTTTTAACGTGGATTATTGTAAGTAGATATTTTTAAGTCTTAAACAAGGAATAACTGTTTAACATGGTATCTGTTCAGATGTCCTTGATGTAGCTTTCCCAAGCTTCTACCAGAATAACCTATGAAGATGCAAAAAGTAGTAGCAGAAATAGTTGAGGAACTAAGATAAGTGTCTGCCTTAATCTTTTGGGACAGAACTGAGATAAATGCACCCTGACTTCATCTCCGGGAAACAGTAATGCTTGGAAAAAGGCAGTGAGTTGTTAACTCTATTCCATTATTATTTCCCTGACTCAGTGACCAAGACCCATGCAGCCTCCCTGCAGAACATTATTTGCTGCTATTTCTGGGACTGAAATGGTGTCTTTTCTCACACTATTTCCCCCTAACTTTCTGCATTTGTTTTAAGTTACTGGGTCCACATTGGAAGGCAGGGTATTAATGCCATTATAGCATAGGGGGCATGGTTCATACAAGTAAAGTATTAAGGCGGGGGAGGGAGAGTCCTGTGTACAGAACATGCTGGAAGCTACCATTTCTGAAGTATTTCTTGAATTCAGAGAATCAGTGAGGAAGGGAAAGCCTGGATATATATCTGAACCAGGAATGCAGTAAGTAAATGTCTTCAAGAAACTGGGATTTAAATTGGGAGTGTATATCAACTTATCCTCTAGTTGAAGATACATGGAGTCTTTTGGCCATCATACAAATTAATTGATATTAAAGTCAAGAATTTTTTTTTTCCTTGCCTGGTAACAGATGAGAAATCTTGACAAACTAATACAGGGCCTATGAATGAAGTCACAACAGATTAAGGATATGAGAGGAATGAAGACCAGAAAAATTCACTACCAAATTCTCTACCAAAGACTTAATATGAGTGCAAGAAACCATTACCTTTATGAATTCTGAATAAGTAGAATAGGCTGAGGAAACTCAATTCAATATATAAAGATAACAAAAGAGCAGTTGTTAAGGACAAAAATCTGTGATGGAGGGCAGCATTGAAGAACAGTTGTCAAAAGAGCTAAGTTAAAGAACAGAACTAAAATAACAATAACTAGTATTCCTGAAAACCAGAACAAATGAAACTGAAGTAATGACAGTAATAGTTCAAAGAATTGGTGTTTTCTGCATCCTTATTGTGAGCCAGGCACTTGAGTATTCAGAAGGAAATTGCTACTGTTAGCTCCTTTGTGGGTGAGGATTTGCAGTAAATCACCTCTGGGCACTCAACTGTTGTAGATAGAGAAGATTTATTAGAAGAAAACTTTCCCAGCCCGGCAGGGTGGTGCACACCTGTAACCCTAGTGACTTGGGAGACTGAGGGAAGAGGATCATGAGTTCAAAGCCAGTCTCAGCATCTTATTGAGACCTTCTCTCTAAATAAAATATGAAAAGAGGCTGGGGATATAGCTCAATGGTTAAGTGCCCCTGGGTTTAGCTCCTGGTACCAAAAAAAGATGAAGAAAACTTTCCCTAACTGTAATGATCTATACTGTAAAGAGGGAACAGGTTTGATTTGTTGCATTCTGAGTGACATCAGTGATCACATCTAGATCATTTTTGAGAAAGCAGTTTTGTTAGTACAAACCCCCTTTTTTTGGGTACTGGGATTGAACCCAAGAGTGCTTATCCACTGAGCCACATCCCCAGCCCTTTTTTTACTTTTTAATTTTGTTTTTAAATATTTTTTTAGTTGCAGATGGACACAGTACCTTCATTTTATCCATTTTTATGTGGTGCTGAGGATTGAACCCAGTGCCTCACACATGCTAGGCAAGCGCTCTACCACTGAGCCACAAAGCAGCCCTCCTCAACCCTTTTTTATATTTTATTTAGAGACAGGGTCTCACTGAATTGCTTAGCACCTCACTAAATGCTGAGGCTGGCTTTGAACTCATATTCCTCCTACTTCAGCTTTAAGCCATTGGGATTATAGCACCACCACACCCGGCCTCTTTTTAAAAATCACTCGTAATTCATTGTATATTTGCCAGTAATACCACAGGTAAGATTTTAAGATATGGATTTATACAGACATCAGTAGTCCTAATCCTTCTTTTCATTCCATATTTTTTAGAAAAATGAAAGCTGGTTTTTATTTTATCATCAACAGCCATTCTTTAAACATGAACATGCATACGTAATATTCTACACATACATCACAGTTAATGTTAATTAATAAAGGTTAAACACACAACATACATCCTTTAAAAAAAAAAGTCAAAATGCAAACTTAAAACTTTAAACAAAAGTCTTAACTAATTTAAAAAAATGTTTGTGTTGGGTACCATTTGTACAACACAGTTAATTTAAACATTTTCATTTTGGCTGTACATGAAAAAAGCAACAATAGAAAATAAAAGCATTGGAGGTTTTTGAATAGCAGAGTAGGCAGTTTTGCCCTGAAGGAGAAGCAATATTAGATACTAGTTTTCAAAAAAAATCCACATTTAAAAATATTTAATTCAAGTCACAGAATTTTTCTCAGTAGAGAACCCAATGCAATGCATAATTAGCTGCCTTAGATGGCCTGTTTGAAAGACAATGTCCCCTCAGAGCATAACTTTACTGATTTTGGCACAGAAAAGAAGTCTTAAGAACAAGAACATGATTAAAAAAGAGAGAAGAGGAACCAGGGAAGAAATAAAAGCAAGAATAAGTGAGATAGTAATTGCAATCACTAAAAAACTGCATTCTCAGTCACTGCAGAATACTGTCTTCTGTCTACAGCAGGTGCTTACTCCAGAATGGTTATTGCAGCTTGAATTTAATTTGCTTGGAGGTAGTCTCATCATTCAAATGTTTTGTTGTTTACCTGAGCGCATTTAGAAGATCTTCTACACTATTAGGAGGTTAGTCCTTAAGAACTTTCATACAGGGCTGGGGAGATAGCTCAGCTGGTAGAGCGCTTGCCTTGCAAGCACAAGGCCCTGAGTTCGATCCCCAGTACTGCAAAAAAAAAAAAAAAAAAAAAAAAGAACTTTGATACAGCCTATCATATCAATTTTGGAAGTTTTGGCAAATGCTCCCACTGAATGTATGGAGTGGGGTCATAGAGTATTATGATACCCACCATTACCCCCAAGCAGAAGGATACTGTCTCTTCATTTGTAAATCTGCTTCTATACTCCAGTTTCCAGCATGACTCTGCATACACTAGTCATGGTGCTTAAACAGTCTGTGGTATTTTCTATTGATAAATTTTTATTCTCTGATACAAATTTTGTTGTAGCATCACTTAAGGTTTTCAGCATGGGGGTTGCCTCAGCATAAAACAGACATTCGATTTGCCAATTCATTATTTAGTTCATTTTCTCCTTCTGCTGGAACATTATTAATCCTCATACGATTCACCGTTCTTCTATAGTAACTGAAATCATTCTGTATGACAGAATTTGCCATCTTTTGAGTTCATCAAACCGGAGTGTGAAGTGAAGAATTTCTGAAAACTGTTTAGCAAGAGCCTGCTGTCACTCTAGGTGCTGGGTAGGAGAATACAGGGTTAGGGTTAGGGTTAGGGTCAAGGCTCCCAAAAGGCCTCTTAATGCTGCTTCTTACCTCTGAAAAAATTCATAAAATTTCTTTAATTTGCTTACAAGTGGAACGACTGCACCTCACGACTTCCCTTGCAACTTCTCATCTACTGGATTTTGGATTGCCTCTTGTATTTCATGGCCAGCTCCTCTGTATGACTGCAAGTCCTCCAAGATGCCTTCTACATCTTTCAATACTACATTCACCTCATTATAAATTTCCTTCTCAGACTCTGTAGGCTGGGCATTTTTAAAAATCAAGGAAAAAATTTGGCCCCTGCTGAAGATCTGTGCGTGTCAAAACTTTAAGAAGATTCCCCATGTTAAGGTACACTCTTTGAGCCTCTAGGCTCTCAGTCCCACTCCTCCGCCCTCCTCGAGCCGCGGCGGTGGCTCCTCAACGGCGCTAGGGGGAGCCCCGGGCCCAGAGCGGCGAGCTGCGGCGGCCAGACCTGGAACCCCTCCACACCTTCCCTTGTGGCGGAGCCGCGATCAACTAGGTGGCGGCGACAGCAGCGGTTGCTCCAAGTTGACTTCATTCCATATTTGTATACTTCTCCAATAAAAAAAATCAGTGTCTTTCCTTATAATGTAGTACACAGAAGAATTTTAGAATTGCTGTCCCATTGCTATTCAGAGTTGTTTTTCGTGGTTGGAATATATCTACTGAAAGTGGTTGGCTCAATCCCCAGTACCACAAAAAGAAATTTTTAGTGAAGTATGATGGCACAGATCTGTACTCCCAGCTTACTCAGAAGGCTAAAGCTGGAGGATTGTTTGAATTTAGTTTTTAAGTTATACCTGCACATAATAAGTCTGAAGTATTTTAACTCATTTTTTGGTTAATTACCTTTGTATCTCTTGCGTTTATAGTATGTATATTTTGTACTTCATGGTTTTTTTTACCCCTGCTTCATAACACAGCAGAGACAGCACCTCTTTATTTTTACTTGCAGTACCATAAGATTTAGTAGGTGATGCTTATCGTCTCTCTCTTATTTTGCATCACCATTTTCTAGAGAGCTGGGTTTTCAGTATCTAAGGGAATACCTAACAGTAGTAGGTACTTTACTATATGTATTAATTGAAAGAAGGAATTTAAAAGGATCATTAGAACTTTAGAAAACAGTGAATAAGAATAAATTATGTTCATTTACTATTTTTCCTAAAATCACACATCTCTATTTCTTCTCTCCAATTTTAGTCTGTGCAGAGACCTATAACCCTGATGAGGAAGAGGAAGATACAGATCCAAGGGTAAGGACTAAAGCAAAAATTATGTAGAATTGCATTTCCCACTATCTCCTTTCTTCTACATACCAAAATCTAATCATGCTGATGATTAAATATAAATTAAAATCTCAACAAGATGTTATTTTTAATTTAATTTTTATCTTTTTTGGTACTGGGGATCGAACCCAGGGGAACTTTACCACTGAGCTACATTCTCAGTTCTTTTTATATTTTATTTTGAACCAGGGCCTCACTACTTCCCAAGGCTGGCCTTGAGCTTGTGATCCTCCTGCCTCAGCCTCTTGAGTATGTGGGATTACAGGCATGTGCCACACGCCTGGTACCACTTTTTATCTAGCAGATTTAAAGCAGCACTGTTTAAGCATATGATGAGGAAGAACCTAGGTGTACCTGTCAGAAACCTTAAACATGATGAAGCCAACTGATTCAACTGTTACCCAAAGGGGAATTTAGCCCTAATAAGCAGTTGGATCTCTCCTAAGAATATACAAATAGAGATCATTGTAGTGTCGTAATGGTGAAAAATGGAAATAAGCTAAATAACCCTAAATAAAGAAATACCAAGGATTAAACCATGTTATTATATTCAAGTCAACAATCTGTAGCCATTGAAAATGATTATATAGGACAGGATAATGGCATAGAATATATGTTTTATGAGGTACTTTTTAAGAATATTTTGTAAAATAAAAATTTAAATGTATTTGTTTTTATGTATATACAGATAATTATATCTGAAAGGGATATATACCCTAGATGTTGACAATGGTTGTAGTAGACTGTTGTTAATTTTGGTGTGCTTTTTAAAAAAAACTCAGTTTTTAAAACTTTTGTACAGTTAACATAAATTACTTTTATAAAAGCAATAGTTTTTGACTACCTACTATGAATGCAAGTTACTGTTTAATCCTTATGGTAGTTAAATCCTTAACTTATTTAATCCTTATGACAACTTTAATTTGCAGATACCACTACTACTGCTAATAAGTTAATACTTTAACTTTAGCTTATACAGCCATTGATTATTTACCATCTTTACTTAGATGTCAGTAGACAATTTAACACAAACTCCAGGTTTCCCTTTAAATATTCTTTTCCCAGTTTTCATTTATGGCAGCTCCTGTGTTCATTTGCTTGGACCCAAAACTTTGGGGTCACCTTCATCTTATTTTTTTTCCCCATACCCACATCCAATTTTTTGAAAATTCCTATGTCTTCAGAACATATTCTGTACTTCTCAGCACCTCCAGGTCCACCACCCTGGTTCATTTAGCAACTAGTATATACCTTTAAAAACATTAGATTTCCTCCCTAGTTATCTTCAAATCACCCATGTGTTGCTAGAGCAAATTCCAGTTTCTTTATGATTTATAGTGAACTGTTGATTTGAGCATCCTTCTCTCCCCAAACCCCACACCCAGTCACCTACTTTTTCCCTTTCACTCTGCATCAGTCACATCTATTTCCTGGTTATTTTTCAAACTTGATATTCACTCTCCCATCATGAAACATTTTTACTTGCTCTTCCCACAGAGCGTGATTCACTCCCTTAGGTTGTACTCATTTCCTTGAGATATGTCCACATTATTACTTGAATGAGGCCTAACCTGTGGCTTTCCCCATCCTCACCCCCTTCACACTTCTTGTCTCCCTTCCCTTAATACTCTCTAACATATTTCTGTACTCATTAAATGTAAGGATATGTATTTTTGCCTATGAGTTCACTGCTGTGTGACCAGAGGTAGGATGGTACCTGAGTTGCTGCTCACTATGAGGACCTTGAGGCTCCTAAGGGACAGTTGTCTTGCTGCCAGTCACACAGCCAGCAGATGGCTCCAGGGTCATGATCTTCACCCCTTATATCACATTTCCCCTTCACATTCAGGATACTGCTTGGTAGAATTAAAATTATAGAAAACATGCTTCTAATTTTTCCTACCTTTTTAAATATATTTTTAGTTGTCAATGGATCTTTTATTTTATTTATTTATATGTGGTGCTGAGTATCAAACCCGGGGCCTCACATATGGGGCAAGTGCTCTGCCACCAAGCCACAACTCCAGCCCCAATTTTTCCTACCTTTTAAAAAAATTGTTTTTGTTGTTGTATCTGTACACAATACCTTTACTTTATTTTTATGTGGTCCTGGGAATTGAACCCAGAGCCTCACATGTGCTAGGCAATCACTCTACCACTGAGCTACAACTCTAGCCCCAATTTTTTCTTAATTTTTAGGAGAAAGAGATATACCAATTTTTTTTTCTATTCATTTTTATTATAAACAAGTGGGATACATCTTGTTTCTCTGTTTGTACATGAAGGAGAGGCATACTGTTTTTGTAATCATACATTTACCTAGGATAATAGTTTTTGATTCATTCTGTTATTTCCCCTCCCACCCCTCTTATCCCTCTATACAGTCCCTCCTTCCTCCATTCTTGTTCCCCTCCCCCCCCCCGATATACCAGTTTTTAAGCAAGTAAGTTTTAAATGGAATAAACCATTTTCCCTGGCTTTATTTGGATTGATAGGTGATTCATCCTAAAACTGATGAACAGAGATGCAGACTTCAGGAAGCTTGTAAAGATATTCTTCTTTTCAAAAATCTTGATCAGGTAATAATGATTTAAAAAATATTTTTGTTATAATGATCTTTTAATTTTTTCCTATCTGTCTTTTAAAGTTTATAACATTTTAGCCATAGTTGTATGAAGCATGAAACCTTAGATTCATTTTACTTAACAAATGTTTTATTATGTTGACCACTATAATGTGGATGTGATTTTTCACATGACTTTTAATATTTTTCTGATCTGCTTTGACACTTCCTCCAAGATAATGCTGGTAATATGAGGACCATGTGATTTAGTTATGTTGCCAGAAAATGCTCTGGTCTGCATGACTCTGGCCTGGCTTGGGTTGAAGGACCTGAATTTATGCTACAAATGGATTGATTTGTCCAAACATGCTGTTGTATAATTCTCTTCACTAGGTAACAAGTTAACCCATTAGAATTGTGTGAATTTTTTTTTTTTTTTCCATACCTCAGGTATTGGGCTTCTGCTGCTTGGTGAAGACCTTAGGCATGAAGCACCTCTTGCAAGTCATGCATGTCTACATGACTTGACATCAGATCTGTGGCCTCGCTTGTTCTCCTCCTCTTGGTGGTAGAGCTAGAGAACAAGGGCTGCCTCCTAAGGGTAGGCAACACATTCAGGTTGCTATAACAAAATACCATAAACCCGGAGGCCTATAAACAACAAATAGATTTCTCACAGTTCTGGAGACAGGGATGTATAAAATAAAAGTACCAGCAGATTCTATCTCTGATAAAAGACCTACTTCATGATTTGTGGATGGCCAGTCTTCTCTCTGTATCCTCACATGATAGGAAAAAGGAGGAAACTTGCACGGGTCTTTTTTATAAGAGCATTAATCTCATTCACTAGGGCTCTACTCATGATCTAATCACTTTCCAAAGACTCTACCTCCTTAATACTATTATGTTGGGAATTAGGTTTTAACATGAATTTGGAGGAACATAAATCTTTTGCCTATAGCAATAGGGAATCTTCAGTTTCTATTTCCCTACTCTAAAGGCCACATGCTAAAGCCATATTCTTCTTCATGTTTGAATGAAACTCCATTTTATAATATATATATATATATATATATATATATATATATATATATACCAGATTTTCTTTTATTCTTCTTATGCTTAAGTGAAACTCCATTATGTATATATACCATATTTCAATGGATGAATGCATCTACTGACAGGCATCTAAGCTGGTTCCATTATTCAGCTACTGTGAATTGTGCTTCTCTAAACACACCAGGTATGCATGTATTGCTGTAGTATGATGACTTTAATTATTTGGGATAAATATGAGAAGTGATAAAACTGGGACATGTGGTAGTTCATTTCTAGTCTTTTTTTTTTTTTTTTTTTTTTGGTGCTGGGGATTTGAACCCAGGGCCTTCCTCATTTCTAGTCTTTTGAGGAACCTATACATTAATTTCCACAGTGGTCATACTAACTTATAATTCCCCCAACAGTGTAAAAGTGCTCCTTTTCCCCCACATTTTCTTCAGCATTGAATACACTAGTCTGAAGTTTGACAAATGCATACGCAGGTATTAAGATACAAAACATTACCACCATTCCATGCCTTTTTTTTTTCTTTTTTTGCGGTACTGGGGATCGAACTCAGGGCCTTGTGCTTGCGAGGCAAGCGCTCTACCAGCTGAGCTATCTCCCCAGCCCCATTCCATGCCTCTTAATGATCAATTCTTATCTCCCTCCTCCAGAGGCAACTACTATTTTCATTTATTGCATAATAGACCAGATTGCCTGTTTTAGAATTTTATATAAATGGAATTGTACGTTTGGGCATGGTGGTGCATGCCTGTAATCCCAGCCACTCAAACTGAGAGAACCACAAGATCAAGGCTAGCCTGGAAAATTTAGCGAGCCCCTGTTTCAAAATGAAAAATAAAAAGGGCAGGGGAGGGCTGGGCTTGTGGCTCAATGGTAGTGCACTCACCTAGCCCTTGTGAGTCCCTGGATTCGATCCTCAGCACCACATAAAAATAAAATAAGGGTATTGTGTTCACCTACAACTAACAAAAAAATTAAAAAAAAAAAAAAAAAAGGACAGGGGATGTAGCTTGATGGTATTTTTGCCTATGAGTTCACTGCTGTGTGATCAGTTCAACCCCAGTATAAAATTTACAGGGGGTGAGTGTATAGTATATACTCTTTTGTATGTGGTTTCTTTTTCTTTTCTTTTCTTTTTTTTTTTTTTTTCCAGTATTGGGGATCAAACCCAGGTCTTCTCATATGCTAAGCAAGTGCTCTTAACACTAAGCTACATGCCCAGTTCTGTATGAAGTTGCATACTACTTCTTTGGCTCATTCATGTTCTATATATTTTAGTAATTCATTTTTTTCTTCCTTTTGGTACCGGGATTGAATCCAGGGACACTTAACTACAGAGTCACATCCCCAGCCCTGTTTTTTTTTTTCTATTTTATTTAGAGATGATTTCGATGAGTTGCTTAGGGCCTCTCTAAATTACTGAGGCAGGTTTTGAACTCTCCATCCTACTACCTCAGCCTCCAGAGCCGCTGGGATTACAGGCAGGTGCCACTGTGCCCGTATTCTCCTCCTGTTCCTCCTCCTCCTCCTCCTTTTTTTTTTTTTTAACTTTTTATTTTGAACAAGTTTTAGATTTACAAAAAGAGTTAGAAAGATAGTAGAGAGTTTTCTTATATCCCTTATCCAGTATCTCTCAACATTACCATCTTACGTGGTCATAATATATTTATCAAAACCAAGAAATTGGAGCTGGGGTTATGGTTTAGTAGTAGAGCACTTCCCTAGCTTGTGCAAAAGAAACTTAGAAATTGGGCTGGGGATATAGCTCAGTTGGTAGCGTGCTTGCCTTGTAAGCACAAGGCCCTGGGTTCAATCCCCAGTACCACAAAAAAAAAAAAAAAAAAAAAAAAAACCTCAGAAATTAACATCATTACAATACTGTTAGTTAAATTACAAACCTTATTCCAGTTTCACCTTGTTCATATTGATTTTCTCACTAATGCTCTCTCTTGTGTGTGTGTGTGTGTGTGGTTCTGGAGATTAAACCAGAGCCTCACCCTTGCTAGGTAAGTGCTCCACTAAGCCACATCCCAGCCCTTTTTATATTTATTTTAAGATAGGGTTTTACTAGGTTTCCTAGGTTGGCCTCGAATTTATGATCCTCCCTAGCCTCCTGCATAGCTGAAGTTACTCAGCCTTACTAATGCCTTTCTTCTAGTTTAAGATCTAATCCAGAATACCACATTGCATTTAGTTGTTATTTCTTCTTAGTTTCCTCCAATCTGTGACAATTTTCATTCCTCCCCTTGCCCTTTTTTTTTTTAAATGGTATCAGGGGTGCTGTACCACTGAGCAACATCTCCAACCCTTTATTTTTTATTTTTTATTTTGAGACAGGTCTCACTGAGTTGCTGCTTAGGGCCTTGCTAAGTTGTCAAGGCTAGCCTCAAACTTTTGATCCTCTTACCTCAGCCTTCCACATCACTGGGATTACAGGCATATGCCATCATACCCAGCTATCCCCAACCCTTTTTAAAAAACTTTTTATTTTGTAACTCCACATCATGTAAAACCACAAGAAAGGAAAGTTACACTCCGTGTATGTAGAATATGTCAAAATATATTCTTCCATCATGTATAACTAGAAAGAACAAATAAAAAATTTTTTAAATAATAAAATCTTTTTATTTTGAGACAAGGTCTCACTGAGTTTTCCAGGCTGACCTTGAACTTATAGTCCTTCTACATAGCTGGGATTACAGGTATACCACCATGCCTGGCTTGTTTTGTTTTTCAGCATTGAATCACATATATGCAATTGGTTGTTGTGGTATCATTCCATGCCCCTCTAAAATGGAATGCTCTCCTGTCCCTCTGTACCCCCACATCTTATGACACTGATTTTTTGAAGAGTCTAGGTTAGGAGAAGAAAAGTTACAAGCAGCTTCTAAGAGATAGCCCACAGGTCAGGTATAAATGTGTTTGATTGGTATTATACATGAAAATTTGAATTTATGGCAGTATTTTTTTCTGCTTTTTAAATAGTTTTGTGTAATGTTTCTTTTTTTATCCCTTCATTTGTTTATTTATTTTTTATATGGTGCTGAAGATCAAACCCAGTGCCTCATACATGCTAGGCAAGCCACTGAGCCACAACCCCAGCCCTTTTTTTCTGGCTTTTTTTGCCAGTATTTAAATAGGAGAGTTCAAGCAACACTGGACCCACACTCCACAAGATTGTGGGTGGTACATGAGTATTAAGCCATCCTTTTTAGTATTTTTCATCTTGTATGGCGTTCAGCACATGAAACTATGGAACTAAGCCTTGTGGCAGTAATTATTTTAGGTAGCACAGTCACTCTGACAGAACATTAAATAACATGAAATTACTCAGCAATAAAATTATTCCTAGCTGGATGCAGTGGCAAACACCTGTAATGCCAGCCTCAGCAACAGCAAGGCACTAAGCAACTCAGGGAGACCCTGTCTCTAAATAAAATGCAAAATAGGGCTGGGATGTGGCTCAGTGTTCAAGTGCCCCTGAGTTTAGTCCCCAGTACCCACCCCCCAAAAATTAGTCCTTTGCTAGGTCCTCAATCTACATTGCCCCATAAATAGTCTCATAGTCTCTTTGAGTTGAAACTGGTATTTAGTGTCCCCTAACAATCACTGGTCTCCCTATCTGGCAGAGGAATGCTAGCTTCAAACTGAGACCACTATTTTGTTAGGTTTCTCTCTCTCTTTGTGTCTCCCTCCCTCCTTTCTTTCCTTTCTTTCTTTCTCTCTTTTCTAGTCTCTCTCCTCTGTCTCTCTCTCTCTCTCTCTCTCTCTCTCTCTCTCTCTCTCTCTCTCTGGCTCTCTGGCTCTCACTCTTTTTCTCTCTCTCTTTTTTTGTAGTGCTGGGGGTCAACTCCAGGACCTCCAAGCTTGCTAAGTAAGCATGCTACTACTGAACTATGTCCCCAGCTCTTTTTTGTTATGGTTTAATAGTATTTTTTTTTTCATTACACTTACTGGCATAGTTATCTTCTGGTCATGGCAGGTAATGTTGGTAAGTAATTACATATTTTGGATAAATGAAGCAATCATCCCATTTGTTGTATGGTAAATACTTTCCCTAGATTTTTCTCCTTTAATCGTCAAAATTGATGAGCTAGAAACTATTATTTAGAAATTTTATTATATTATGAATGAAAAACCTGAAGTTCAGAGAGGTTAATGATGTGCTACTCCACAAAATAACCTCTAGTGCTATCACAAGTCTTCAGATTTGATGATCCTGTTAATGTCAACACCTGTAGGAAGGTGGCAGTACATAACCGATTTTTTTATAAGTTGTAGAAAGCTTTTTCAAAACAGTACTATCTCAGAAGACTTGGTCATTGTGCCACCTACTGAGGTGCTGAGGTACCTGGAGTTACAAAGCTGAATAGTCCTAGAATAGCAGTTATTTCCAACAGTCCTTAGGTTTCTACATAACTATGGGGAATAGTCTCTTTTGGGAATTTCTATTGTATAGAAGATAAATTGAGATAGACATGGCCATTATGTTTTTTCAGCAAATGTAAAAGCCATTTTTTCTCCTTGTATCTACACTATAGGAACAACTTTCTGAAGTACTCGATGCCATGTTTGAAAGGATAGTCAAAGTTGATGAACATGTTATTGACCAAGGAGATGATGGAGACAACTTTTATGTCATAGAAAGGTAGGAGACAGAGCTTTTCAATTATGTGGCCATACTTGTTTGGGTTCATGACTCAGGGCAGATGCTTTATTCTGTACTGTGTCAGTGCAGAGAGGCTTAGCACCAGGGGAGCAGGCTTCCCAAAACCTTATGAAGGGTCACAGCCTGCTTCTCTCTATTGCTGTCCTGACTCCTTAGCACAACCCATATGTGGGGAGCCACCATTTACAGTAGGGAGATTGACAAAGAATGCAGGATGTGCTTTATTATATCCATATCATTAACCAGTGTTAAGGTAAATTGATTCCCCTGAAGAATAGCCAAGATGCTATATTATCATTTGAATCTTGGAATTCCAGCCTGATTTTACACATGATTACACTGCCTTGACTTCCATTCCTCTAGCCCATTTTCTCTTTGTTCTAGAGGTAAGCCATATTAGGAAAAATGAAATATTTGAATTTGACCTGCCTGCTTTACCGTGTCTTAGCCTCTTGAGTTTATAGTATTCTCTTGTGATGGGGTGGGGTTCTTTCTGACTTCCTCTCATTTCTGAAAGGAGCACCTTCACCAGAGTTTAAGGCAATAAGATGCTTTTTCACCAATATCATCTGTTAATCTTTTGAAAGAAAATTTTTGAAGTAATTTCAGAGTTATAGAAAACTTGCACAAATAGTTCAGAAAATTCTCCTAAGTACAGGTTTCCCAAGTTAATGTTCTGTGCTGGTGATATAGCCCATCACGTAGAGTGCCTGACTCGCATGCTGGAGGTCCCAGCAGTGTGGGATTGTGGAAATAACAAACAAACGAAACCAAGTTAATGTTCTGCCACATTTGCTTTACCAAGTTGTTGAGAATGAGTTACAGATATAATGAATTCCCCTTTATCTCTGAATACTTCAGTTTGCATTTCCTTAAAATACCATCTTCTTATGCACAGAACAGTCAACAATCAGAAATTAATATTTGTATACTACTACATCTAATCACCTGACATACGGTGCCTCACATGTGCTAGGCAAGTGCTGTATCACTGAGCTTTAGCCCCAGCTGATAATCTAATCATGAAAGTCTATTTTAAGCATTTTGTCTTGGAATGCATTATTATCCTATGGCCCCTGAAGATTAAGAGTAAAAAGGATGTCTACACTCAGCACTTCCAATCAGTGTTGCACCAGAGGTCCTAACCAGTGCAAAAAGTAAAATAAAGGAAGAAAGAAAAGGCATATAGATTGAAAATAAAGAAGTAAAACATGTATTTTAGTCAACTTTTTTGCTACTGCGGCTGAAAGACTTGACCAGAACAACTGTAGAGGAGGAAAGGTTTATTTAGGGGTTCACGGTTTCAGAGGTGCCAGTCCATAAGTGACTGACTCCATTCCTCAAGGCTTAAGGTGAGGCAGAACATAATGGCGGAAGAGTGTGGCAGAGGGAAGCAGTGCCCATGGCCATCAGGAAGCAGAAAGAGAGAGAGTTCTCCACTTGCCTAGATACAAATATATACCGCAAAGCCACACCTCCTCCAGCCACACCCTACCTGCCTTCAGTTACCACTCAGTTAATCCCAGTTAGGGGATTAATTTGCTGATTGGGTTAAGGCTCTTTTGGGGGGGGGGCAGTTACCAGGGATTGAACTCAGGGGTATTCAACAACTGAACCACATACCCAGCCCTATTTTTTGTATTTTATTTAGAGACAGGGTTTCGCTAAGTTGCTTAGCTCCTCACTTGCTGAGGATGACTTTGAACTTGTGATCTTCCTGCCTCAGCCTCCTGAGCTGCTGGGATTACAGGCATGTGCCACTGATCCTGGTGGGGTTAAGACTCTTACAACCCAATCATTTCTTCTCTGAACCATCTTGCATTATCTCACATGTGAGCTTTTGGGGGATACCTCACATCCAAGGCATAACAACCTGCAAGTAGCCTGATCCTGTATGTAGAAAATCCTAAGAGTGCCACCTAAAATAGGTACCAGAGTTTAGCAAGGTTACAGGATACAAAGTCAAAATGAAAGATCTATTGCAATTGTATATACCAGCAAAACTATGTTAGAAATCCCTATTGATGTTTTATATTATATGTAAATTCATGATCAGAAGTAATTAATTAAATTGTTTCTTGTCATTTTTCCAGGGGAACTTACGACATTTTAGTGACAAAAGATAATCAAACACGCTCTGTTGGTCAGTATGATAACCGTGGCAGTTTTGGAGAACTAGCTCTGATGTACAACACCCCGAGAGCTGCTACCATTGTCGCCACCTCAGAAGGCTCCCTTTGGGGATTGGTGCGTGAGAGAAATGGTTCCCATTGCATGGCACAGTATTTCTTTTGAGTCTCTTTTATAGCCAGCTATTTGAAAGACATAATGAAAGGGCTCATGAAAGTGTGTTTTTCTAAAACGATTTATCAATAAAACAGTTACTCCAGGTCACAGAGACATAACTGTGTCTTATGACCCCATAGTAGTATATAGCTCTGTTTATATTTTGTTTGTTTTTAATCAGTTAAGTAGAGAGAGAAGATAATTCTCCATACAAGAAGCAGCCTACAAGCTGGGCATGATGGTGCATACCTATAATCACAGCGGCTTGGGTGACTGAGGCAGGAGGATCGTGAGTTTAAAGCTAGCCTCAGCAACTTAGGCATGAGCAATCCAGTGAGACCCTGCCTCAAAATAAAATACAAGAAAAGGCTGGGGATGTTGCTCAGTAGTTAAATGTCCCTGGGTTCAATCTCTAGTACTAAAAGAAAAAAAAAATAAAAGCAACAGCCTAGAAAAAACAAATGCCATAGGAAGCTTTGTGGGTAGCATTTTCCATCTCTAGATATCCCAGGACCAACTTTTCTTTATGTTCAGCCATCCACTTGTTCATTGGTCCTTGCCAATATCCATAGACTTGAATCACTAGAAAGACTGATGACCATGTTCTGGAAAAGAGAGCTTTTCTAGAATGTCTTATATTTAACACTACTGTGATACCTGTCTTCTCTTATATGTGACCCATCTTATTTTCTTCAACATCAAGTTATATATCCCAAATGCTAACTCTTTAACTTTTTTTTTTTTTTTTTTTTTTTTTTTTTTTTTGTGGTACTGGGGATCGAACTCAGGGCCTTGTGCTTGCGAGGCAAGTACTCTACCAGCTGAGCTATCTCCCCAGCCCTAACTCTTAACTTTTAAGGAAATGTTGACATCTGTAGTAATTTTTTTCTGTTTACTTTATAAGTAGAATTATATGAATAGCTTGGAATAATCAACTTATTTCCTTACTGAAATCACATTTTAAAGACATGAAAGAGCATTTTACTGTGACATACTGATGTTAAATTAAGAGTATTGCTGAAGGGTCATGCTGGCACACTTTTGTAATCCCAGCAACTTGGAGGCTGAGGCAGGAGGATTGCAAGTTCAAAGGTAGCCTCAGCAACTTAGTAAAACTCTAAGCAACTTTTTGAGACCTGTTTCAAAATAAAAAGGGCTGGAGTTGTGGCTCAGTGGTAGAGTGCTTGCCTGGCACATGTGATACACTGGGTTTGATCCTCAGCACCACATAAAAATGAATAAATAAAATAAAGATATTGTGTCTGTCTACAACTAAAAAAAAAAAAAAAAAAAAAAGTGTTGCTGAGCTGGGCATGGTAGTACATGACTGTAATTCCAGTGACTCGGAAGGTTGAGGCAGGAGGATTGCAAGTTTGAGGCCAACTTCAGCAACTTAATGAGACCCTCAGCTACTGAGCAAGACTTTGCCTCAAAATAAACAAATAAAAAGGACTGGGGGATGTAACTCAGTGGTAAAGTGCCTCTGGGTTTAATCCCGTTACAAAAAAAAAAAAAAAAAAAAAAAACAGGAAAAAAGAATATCACATACTGGGGGATTTAAAAAACTGGGGTCTGGGAAGATAGCTCAGTTGGTAGAGTGCTTGCCTTGCAAGCACAAGGCCGTGGGTTCGATTCCCAGCACCACAAAAAAAAAAAAAAAAAAAAAAAAAAAGAAAGAAAAAAAAAGGCACTCTCACTAAGGATCTCGGGACTTGAGAGAAGGATATAAAAGTGAATTCCCTAGTTTTCCTATATATTTCCATGTAACCAAGGTAGGCTGCTGGAAAAGCCTGCAAAACCCAGATCTGCCAACAGGTGCATACAGAAACAACCCCATGAAAACCTTGCTCTCTCTAGCCAAAGAATCAGGAAGAGGGTGCCCATTAGAACAGAAAATTGTTTTTTTTTTATTTATTTTTATTGTAAACAAATGGGATACATGTTGTTTCTGTTTGTACATGGAGTAACAGCATACCATTTGCATAATCATACATTTACATAGGGTAATGATGTTTGATTCATTCTGTTGTTTTTTCCTTCCCCTCCACCCCTCCCACCCCTCTTTTCCCTCTATACAGTCCCTCCTTCCTCCATTCTTGCCCCCCTCATACCCCCCATTATGTGTCATCATCCACTTATCAGTGAGATCATTTGTCTTTTGGATTTTTGAGATTGGCTTATCTCACAGCATGATATTCTCCAATTTCATCCATTTGCCTGCAAATACCATAATTTTATCATTCTTTATGGCTGAGTAATATTCCATTGTGTGTGTATATATATGTGTGTGTATATATATATGTGTGTGTGTGTGTATATATATATCATAGTTTTTTTTATCCATTCATCAATTGAAGGACATCTAGGTTGGTTCCACAATCTGGCTATTGTGAACTGAGCAGCTATGAACATTGATGTGGCTGTATCTCTGTAATATGCTGATTTTAAATCCTTTGGGTATAGGCCAAGGAGTGGGATAGCTGGGTCAAATGGTAGGTCCATTCCAAGTTTTCTGAGGAATCTCCACACTGCTTTCCAGAGTGGCTGCACTAATTTGCAGCCCCACCAGCAATGTATGAGTGTACCTTTCTCCCCACATCCTCGCCAACACCTATTGTTGCTTGTATTCTTGATAATCGCCATTCTAATTGGGGTGAGATGGAATCTTAGTGTAGTTTTGATTTGCATTTCTCTTATTACTAAAGATGGTGAACATTTTTTCATATGTTTGTTGATTGCTTGTAGATCTAGAACAGAAAATTGTTTTTGATAATTGCGGCCCTACTCCTTTCAAAGGGAAAACTGATTATATTTCCCGACGATATTGCTGGGCCAAGGAGGAAGTTGGACTTTTACCCAGCAACAAAAGGCAAAATAAGGGGGTACATATTACTAGTTGGTACTGTGCTTTCTCTGTCAGGGTAGTGTCAACAGGTCCCACTGGGAAGCTTAATATGCACCCCCACCTGTACATGCATGGTATACCTAAACAGGGTGAGTGTCTACAAAAGAAATTATGTAATATCATATCCAAAATATCTAAGGAATACTTGAAAATCACTTGTCATACCAAGAACAAGGAAATTCTCAACTTCAATGAGAAAAGACAATCAACAAACTTATGTATTTTCTCCCTTTTCATTAATTTATTGTTTAAAAATATTTTTTAGTTGTAGATGGACATAATTAATGTCTTTATTTATTTTTATGTGATACTGAGAATCGAACCCAGTGCCTCGCACATTCAAGGCAAGTGCTCTACCACAGAGCCCTAGCCCTAGCCCCCCTTTTCATTAATTTAAGTCCTACCCCTCCTTCAGGTTCCAAAAATATTATATTTTTGTTATAAAATTTTTTTTATGTCATTCCTGCCTACTGAAATTTATTTAACCTGGAAATTCTTGTGGCATTTGTCTTCTGTAGTTTCACCTAGCACATTTTCATATGCTGTCTTAAACTGTAGACTTTTAAAATTCCTTCATATTTTGTATTGTCTCCTCATTAAGATTGTAAACTCCATGAGGGCAGGAACTATCTCACTGTTTTATCCTTTTTTGGAAGGATGTCTTTTGACATTGAATTACAACTGTGAACTCACAAATGTTTGATGGAAGTTTTTTGTTTTGTGTTCTATGAATGAACCCATAGGTGGCATCCATTGTGCACTAGACAGTAAGCAGCAAGTTGTAGCCTGTGGGACTCTGGCTCAGGCTCCAAGTCTTTTTCTTTAGTGATGACTCTGAGATTGAAGTGTCATTAAACACTCGGTTGACATAATAACTTCTGTAGTCCTCTAATATTATCTGTGACCTAGTTAACTAAATCATAGGTAATAACCTGTGGTGTTTTTTTTTTGTTGTTGTTGTTTTGCAGTGCTGGGGATCGAACCCAGGGCCTTGTGCTTACAAGGCAAGCACTCTACCAACTGAGCTATCTCCCCAGCCCCTAACCTGTGGTTTTAAACAAGCATATACTAGAATTTTATATTCTTTTTTGTAGGATCGGGTGACTTTTAGAAGAATCATAGTGAAAAACAATGCAAAAAAAAGGAAGATGTTTGAATCATTTATTGAATCTGTGCCGCTCCTTAAATCACTGGAGGTAAAGTCTGAATGACAAACTGTTAAAATTGTTATTAGGTTTTTCAAATCATACTATTCTAACCCAGTTCTGTGTTATATAAGTTAAGGTCTTTTCCTTATAATTTGTGAGTGTGTCTATTGTTTCAGGTGTCAGAACGAATGAAGATTGTGGATGTGATAGGAGAAAAGATCTATAAGGATGGAGAGCGCATAATCACTCAGGTGAGTGGCAGCCTTGCACAGCTCCTTTCCTGGAAGTCATCATCTGAAGGACTAGTGCATCATTTGTCTCATAAGATTTCCATGTCCTCCACTGTTAAGAGCTCATGTTGCAAGGTACTTGTTCATGCCTCCTGCCGAGTCCTCTGAAGCCCATTGATGTCCATCTCACCAATAAATGCAGATCTCTTGCTTCTATTCACTTTTGTTTTTGTTTTTGTTTTGCTATACCTAGCGATTGAGCCCCCAGGGGTGTTCTACCACCTGAGCTATATCCCCAACCCTTTTCATTTTTTTATTTTTGAGACAGGATCTCACTAAGTTGCTGGGACTGATCTTGAATTTACAGTCCTCCTGCTTCACCTTGTGGAGTAGGTGGGATGAAAGGCATGCATCACTGCATCCAGCTCCATTCACATTTTTTTGCTTCTGGGTGTTTGTTCTTTTAAATATCTTTTTATTATGACCCTGAGTAAGCTTCATTCATTGCTGTTAAAACCTAGAGAAGATTGGAGGATTTTGCTCTGACTTCTCTACGTTTGATCCAAGGTATACTCTTGACTAATGTAACACAAACCAGAGTCCTTGGTTTTGAGTGATTACCAGATCTGTAAGATGTCTTCAGTCTTTCCTTTATGCCTTTTTTTCCCCTTGTGTTATTTTTGTATACTGTAAGATTCACCACACAGTGGATTGGACCATTGTAATTAAAGAGTATTTTGTAATAATTATCTTTGCCTACTGTGTTTGCATTTTTAATTAAACATAAATAGGATTTACATCTCTGTGGTTCTGAAAACGCTGGGAAGGTTAGTCTGGGTTGGGTGACATGCCTATCCTTGAAGGAAGAGGGTTGATTCAGATTGGTTGGGCCTGAGTCCCAAGTCCATGCCTCAGTCCTATAGGTAGAGCTGGCCTCCCCATAACAGCAAGGACTAATCAGACTTATCATAAAAGGAGAGAAGGAAGCACCCACTAGAAGGGATAAAAGAACTAAAAAAATATGATATCTATTCTAAATGTCATCTCTAAATGTCTGTTTTCTAGGTACTCTTACTGTTATTTTAATTAGAAATTGGTTTGCTTCTATAAACATTTATTAAGATAAACTTGTAAAACTAGATATGATAAGCATTATAATGAAGAAACATATGAAGCAGAGTGAGAACCTAGAAATGGAAGTAATTCATGTAATTTCATGTAGGAAGTGCCATTTGAGCCAGGTTTAAAGAATAAGTACAGTTTCAGTTAGAGTCTGGGAGAAATATTTCAGGTCAAGAGAATTAAATGGGCAAAGGCCAGTGGTATCAGTGGTATGAACTGTTTCAGTGCAGGTGTCCTTGTATTATAAAAACAGATCTTAGTAGCAGAAATGGGAGATGTTGACTGGTCACATTTACTGCTGCTGTTTTTTTTTTTTTTTTTTTTTTTTGGGGGGGGGGTGGGAACATTTGTTTTGTATTGTTTTTTGTTGGTGTTTTGTTTTGGTCCTGGGGATTTAACCCAGGGTTGCTTTACCATTGACCCACTGAGCTATATCCCCAGCCCTTGTTATTTTGAGACCAGGTCTTGCTAAATTGCTTAGGGACTAAGTTTCTGAGATTGACCTCGAACTTGCAATCCTCTTGTCTCAGCCTCCCAGGTCACTGGGATTACAGGCATGTGCCACCATACCCAATTCCACATTTGCTTCTGAACCTGAAGTTCTTTAAAAGTAATTTTCAAAGGACCTCCACTTCATCCTGAAAGTCCCAGGCCTGTGTCCCTCACACTGGGTTTTCAGAAAGTATGTCAAGAGATGTGAGAAGCCACAGTACTTTCTAGGGTACCTGTGCTTTTGAAGATGGAAGCTAGGTACTAGTGTAGAATGAACATGAATGAGATAACTAACTTACTATATGCACCTTTGGGCTGTGTCTGCAGACCAAGGGTTCTCAAAGTAAAGTCTCAAGACCAGCAATACCAGCATTATCTGGGAATATTAAAAACTTAAAAAACAAATACTTGGGCCCCACACCAGACCTAATGAATCATAAAGTGTATTTTATGTTGTTAAAGTGTAGAATTAGAAAAATTTTATAATCATCCCACAATCACAGTGTACAGCATTTTCATCACCACAAACTCCTCTCATGTATTTGTTACATACATACCCTCATTTCTGGAAACCAATAATCTGCTTTCTATCACAGTAGAAATTTCTTTTCTAGAAAAAAAGGGAAAAAGAAATTTCTTTTTTAGAATCTTTTATAATGAAGTTATATAATATGTAGTTTTTTTATGTGTGCATCTTTTCTCCAGGGCCTTGGTGATTGTTAGGCAAGTACCACCGCACCATTGAGCTACATCCCCAGCTCTTTCTATTTTTAATTTTAAAGCAGGGTCTTGCTAAGTTGACCAGACTAGCTTCAAACTTGGAATCCTCCTGCCTTAGCCTCCTGAGTCACTAGGATTATAGACATGCACCTGGCTTAGTATAATGTTTTTGAGTTTTGTACATGATATTGTGTGTATCAGTATATCATTCCTTTTTATTGCTAGGTAGTATTTCATTATATGAGTGTACCATGATTTGTCATTTCCATTCACCAGTTGAACATTTGGGTTCTTTCCAGTTTAGGGCAGTTGTGAATAAGCATGCAGTGAATATTTGCATATATGACTTTGGATATATTTTTTTACTCAAGGGTAAAAACATAGGAATGGAATTGCTGAGTCATATAGTAAATGTATGTTAACTGTAGCATCCAAACTGTTTTTTTAAATGGTTTTACCAAGCTGGGTACAGTGGCTTATTACAGCTACTCAGGGAACTGAGGCAAAAGAATCATGAGTTGAAGCCCAGGCTGGGCAACATAATGATACCCTGTCTCAAAATAAGTAAATAAACAAAATGTCTGTATCATTTTGTGTTCACACAGCAATGTATGAAAATGCCAGTTGTTCTATATCCTCACCAGCTCTTGTTATTGAGTCTTCTCTCCCTCTCTCTCTCTGTGTTGTACAAGTAACCTGAACTCAGGGATGCTTTACCATTGAGGTACATCTCCAGCCCTTCTAATTTATTTTGAGACAGGTCTCACTAGGTTGCTGAGGCTGGCTTTGAACTTGTAATCCTCCTGCCTCAGCCTCCATTTTGAGTTGAATTTTGTGCAGGCTCTCTTCTATATGTGGGTAACTGGTTTTCCCAGCACCATTTGTTAAAAAGGCTGTCTTTTTACCAACATATGTTTTTGGTTCTTTTGTCAAGGATCAAAGGACTGTATCTGGGTGATTTTCTCTGTGTCTTCTATTCTGTTCTGTTGGTCTATGTGTCTGTCTTTATTCTAGTACCATGCATTTTTTGTTAGGGTAGTTCTGTAGTACAATTTGGAGACAGTTAAATGATGCCTCCCGCATTGCTTTTTTGGCTTAGAATGAATTTAAGGACAGCTTTTTCTAGTTCTGTGAAGAATATCATTGGTATTTTGAAGGGAATTGAATTAAGGTTGTGTATTGCTTTTTGGTAGTATGGCCATTTTAACAATGTTAATTCTGCCTGTTCACGAACGTGGAGGTCTTTGAATGTTCTTGTATCTTCGTCAATTTCCTTACTCAAAGTGTTTTATAGTTTCATTGTAGAAGTCATTTATTTCCTTGGTTAGATTTATTCCTAGGTATTTTCTTTTTTAAGGCTATTGTGAGTGGGTTATTTTCCTGATTTCTTTCTCAGCAGGTTCATTATTGGTGTATAGGAAGTTATTGATTTTCATGTTGATTTTGAAGCCTACTACTTTTATTAGCTCCATTAGTTGTCTGGTGGAGCTTTTTGGATCTCCTAAGTATTGGTTGATATCATTTGCAAACTGTAATAATTTGACATTCTCCTTAACTATTTGTATCCCTTTTATTCGCTTCTCTTGCCTAATTCTTCCAGCTAGAATTCCTAGTACTATATTGAACAGGAGTTGTGAGAGCAGACATTCTTGTCTTGTTCCAGATTTTAAAGGAAATTCTTTCAGTTTTTCCCAATTCACTATGACATTGGCTTTGGGTTTGTCATATATCACCTTAATGATGTTCAATCCCTTCTGAAAGAAGGAACAGAGACTTGCTGCCAGGAGCGAGGGGGGGTGGATCTTGTGTTAGAAAAGTTCGTTGCCTTATATACAGTCTCCGAAGGGAACTAACTATGCTATCTGCATATTGCCAGCAAGGCATTTGCCTATAGGTCAGATAGGGCCCAGGGTGGGGCTGTTGATACCTAATTGGGTAGCTAAACGTGTCAGCGGGAAGCAGACTTTCAGGAAGAGAAGCCTGTTGGATGCCATTATAAGAAAAGGGGGAGGGGCGGGAAAAATAGAAAGGGAAATAATGAGATAAATGGAGTCAATATTCTTCCCTTTTTGTTTTTTTAAGAGGGGGGTCGCCAGTCTCTCTGACTGCTTCCTGCTGAGTGGGGGCGACGTGGGGGATAGGAAGAGTTGACTGCATATTTCCCAGAAAAGGGCTGCGAAGCATGCGAGGGCGTCAGGCGTCAGATTAGGGAACGCCCCTTGCAGGAGTAGCATTTTTATTGCCTCGGACCAGTCTAGGTGGGAGCATACAGGAGGTATGAGCCAGGTGTTCCGCATGGAGCTCCGTCAGGAAGTACTTCCACTGATTATAGATGGAGAGGGTTGAAGCCGGAGCTGGAGACATCTTCGGAAGGGAGGGGGTGATATTCCTTTAAGAGAAGCTGGTTGAAAGTTTGATTAGTGATTTTTTTGGAGCTGGCCTTGAAGGAACCTTATGATACAGGGCAGGAAGGAGCAGAAGAGGAGAAGTCCGAGGAAGGGCCCTAAAAATGGGAGGACATAGGTGAGCAAGGGTGATGAGAAGAAATCTGATAAAGGACTAGCAGCGGGTGACTTCGTTAGTTGAGCAGAGAGATTCTGTAGTTTAACAACATTCTGCTCGAAAAGACCAGATTCATTAATGTAGTAGCAACATTCTTCCTTCAGGAAGAGGCAAGTTCCTCCCTTTTCTGTGGTGAGGAGGTCGATAGCCTGTCTGTTTTGTTAGGGTTACCTGAGCAATGGAGGTTACTTGCTGCTGGAGTGATAAGAACTCTGCTGTGGTGTCCAGAGCCAACTGTAGTTTCTCTTGGAGGTCTCTGGATGCCCAAAGGGAGTGACTCAGTGCTCCTCCTGAGAGACCCATTCCCGCTACTGAAGTTGTGAGGGTGAGACCAATAAGAACCTGCAGGAAAATAGCCCTACGGACGCGAGGGTGAGGCAAGAGCTGTTGAAGTTCAGAGGAGGAGTATAAGGAGAGCTGAGGGATTATTGTGACTAGGAAGCAAGTACCAGTAACATTGGCAGTGGAGGAGAACAGAGAGCCATTGCACCAGAGGAAGTGCCCTGGTTGAACAAATTTGGGTGTTGTTGGTATAGGGTAGGTAGTGGCGCAGAGGGAGGGGGAAGAGGTGCCGGACGGGGACAGGCAGATGAAGGGGAAGGAGGTGTCATTTGAGAGGAAAGTCTTTTGGAGAGGGAGATGAGAGATAAACACAGGTTGATCAAAGGAGGGAAAGTTGTAAGTGGAGGGAGTGGAGTTGTCCGCCATGAGCGGCACTGCTGCAAGGAGGGGACGAGCTAGGGATGCACAAAGAAAGCATTGCAAGGTGGGGATGGAGATGGTGGTTGAGTTCAAAAGATTTAGGAGGTGTAAGGTCTGATTTAGCAGGGTGAGCCAGGTAAGAGGGGCAGCTTTATTTGTACCAGCTTCATCAATGAGTTTGTTAAGTTGCGTCTCCAATTTCTGGACATACTCAATAACCTTGGTTTTGGCTTGGGGGGGGTCACCAGGGAGAGAGTGAGGGACATAAATCCCGTGGGTTTGAAAGCATAATCTTGTGCATAGACTGCAATATTGATGAGATCATTCCAAAAGGAGTCTCTGGGATTGTTAATGTGAATGGTATAAACATAGCTCTCTGCGGGGTATCTGCCCCACATATTTGTGGAAACTGCGGGCGTGCCAGGCTGGACACGTCTATGAAATTTAAGTCTAAAAGTGGGGAACTTATTTTGTCCCTGTTTCCCATTCGAGTAGTAAATGTTACAAGTCCAGTAGGGGCATCCCCCATAAATATCTTCCCAGCGATGGCAGTAGTCAGCCTTTTGGTCTTTGGGAAGGCAGATGAAAGGGTTCACAGCATTGGCAGGATTAAGAAGTTTGCACTGGGGACAGGAGATATCAAGAGAGATGGTGGAGCAGTTGTGGATAAAGCAGGAGCTCTCAGTAACCGTACGAATGCTTGAGACCCCAAAGGCTGTGATGTACTTTTCCTGAACAGTGAATTTGTACATGGTAACCAGAGAAGGGAGACCACTGCATAACCTGCATAATGTGTTCGGTCCTCCCGGAAAGAGGATCCGTCCGTAAACCTGGTGAGGTCGGCATGTGGAAGGGGGCCTTCAGAAATGGAAGAGTGACAGGGTATGAAGTTTTGGAGGGCTTCCAGGCAGTTGTGAAGTGGTGTGTTGGGGGAATACAGTATTGGGAGTAAAGTGGCGGGGTTTAAGGGTGGACAAGGGAGAAAGGAGATAGTAGAATTTTCTAGGAAAGACGATAGAAGAGCTAAGATTGTAGATGGTGGCAGGGATTGAAGGGCTTTATAGGTGAGTATATAGGTGAGTAGGTCCTTAAGGTGATGGGGTGAAAGTATGGTGAGTGGTGCCCCAAACATTAGTTTATAGGCTTCCTTCTGCAATAATTGCCCAGCCCGTACAGTGGGATCTAGCTGTTTGGATAAGTATGCTACAGGGGCGAAGGAGGGGCCGTAGGTTTGTCCTAAGACCCCTAAAGCTGTCCACCGTTTTCATGGACATAGAGAGAAAAGGGTCTGGTGAGGTCAGGGAGGTGAAGTGCTGGAGCTTGGACTAGGGTCTGTCGGAGCCTGAGGAAGGGGCGACAGGGTGAGGAGGATAGAGGCTCTCCGGGTTCCCCCCTCACCAATTCACAGAGGGGTCGAGCTAGCAAAGAAAAGTTTGGAATCCAGGCTCTAAAATATCCAGCCAGTCCCAGGAAGTTCAAGATTTCTGCCTTGGTATTTGGGACAGGAAGGGAAAGTAGGAGGTGTTTCCTGTCTAAGGTTATTGCCTTCCTCTGTGGAGATAATTGAAAGCCTAAATATGTCACGGTTGTGAAGGAGATTTGAGCTTTGGAAGGGATACGCGATACCCCCTGTCAGCCAGGAAATTGAGGAGTGAGGCAGTGTCTGGGATTGTTCCCAGGAGGGGCTGCAGAGTAAGAGGTCATCTACATATTGCAGGAGAATAGATTTGGGGTGCGATGTATGGAAGACCTTAAGGTCCAAAAATGTGGGGGCTATCACGGAACCCCTGGGGAGGACAGTCCAAGTAAGCTGCTCAGAGTGTCGCGTGTGGGGGTCAGTCCAAGTGAAAACAAAAATGTCCTGGGAAGAAGGGTCAAGAGGGATGGAAAAAAGGCATCCTTCAGATCTAAGACCGAAAAGTGCGTAGAGGAAGCCAGGACCTGGGATAACAAAGTATAGGGGTTAGGGACTAAGGGATGAATGGGAACAACAGCAGTATTGATCATGCAGAGGTCTTGAACTAGGCGATACGATACGTTCCATTTGCCTTTTTGACTGCTAGGATGGGGGTGTTGAAGGGTGAGTGCGTATAGCGGAGATATCCTTTTTGGTAAAGGTCCTCAATGATAGGTTGAAGCCCGAAGAGGGCGGTGGTACTCAGGGGGTATTGGGCCTGATGTACGAATTTAGAGGGATCCTTCAGCCTTATGGATATTGGTGGGCAATGGGCAGCAGAAGGGCTGGTGATGTCCCATACCACGTCGTTAACAGGGTGTGTTAAAATGGGAAGGGGGGTCTCTGGTATAGAATTGTGACCCCTAGAATTGTGATCCTCCGAAATAAGAGCCAGAAGGAAGGAGGTCGTTGGTGAGAGGGAGGGGGGCATGGTGATAGAAACATTCAGTAGGGAGAAGATATCCCTCCCTAATAATGGAATAGGACATTGGGGCATGACTAAAAAGGAGTGGGAGAAAGGAAGGTGGGCATCTTGGATATAACAAGTTAAAGGGGGGTCCTTTGGGGAAAGATTTGTTTTCCTCCTACCCCGACTATAGGAGAGCTGCTGGGTTTGGTGGGGCCCCGAAACTCCCTCAAGACCGAAAAAGTGGCTCCAGTGTCCAGGAGGAAGGAAATGGGGTGACCGCCCACAGTTATGGTTACCCTGGGTTCCTGTTTAGTTATAGGCATGGTTGGGAAGGACCCACGGCCCCGTCAATCCTCTTCAGCCAGTCCCACCACAGATGGTTGCTGCGTTTTGGGTGGCTGAGGGTTGTTTGACCATCCACCCCTTCGGGTGAGTGGGCAATCAGAGCCCCAATGTCCCCTCTTTTGGCATTTCGGGCACGGCGTGTTGGTTTGCCTAGGAGAGGGGCAAGACTTTGACCAATGTCCTTCCTTGCCACATTTAAAGCAGGCCCCCGGTGGAGGCTTGGGGTTAGATGAAATAGGAGAATGCCCAGGGGAGGTTTTCATGATCTGGGCCAACATTTGAAAGTTGGCTTGATCAGCCCTCTGTTTCCGGTGTTCGTTTTCCTCCTCCCAGTTATGGAAGACTTTGAAAGCCACTGATAAAATCTCAGTTTGCGGGATGGCGGGGCCTTGCTCCAGCTTCTTTAATTTGGCTTTAATGTCAGGGCAGGATTGGGCCAAAAAATACATCATAAGGACATGCCAGCCATCATCTGAAGTGGGGTCTAAATTGGTATACTGCAGGAGGGCTTGGGTCAGCCTGTTCAAAAACTCGGATGGAGTCTTCTCCTTCCTCTGAATTATTTCCTGAATCTTTTGAAAATTAACAATTTTGCAGGCAGCCTTTTTAAGGCCGACTACCAGACAAGAGGCAAAGTGGTCTCGGGCCTGGATTCCTTGAGCTGTATTGTAATCCCAATTTGGGTCTTGTTCAGGGACTGCGTGTGGGCCGGGTGGGTGGTTGGGATCTATACGGTGGGTATCATTGGCATGGGTTTGGGCAGTGTCCCAGACCCTGCGGCGTTCCTCGGGGAGAAGAGTGTTGGCTAGGAGCATGAAGATATCATGGTGTGTTAGGCTATATGCTTGGAGCACCCATTGGAATTCCTTGATGTAGGTAGTAGGATCGGTGGTGAAGGAGCCTAGTCTTTTTTCTAATTGGGTTAGATCAGCCAAGGAATAGGGCACATGAACCCTAACCACACCTTTAGCTCCAGCCACTTCACGGAGGGGGGCCACCATAAGGGGGGTAGGAGGAGGTCCCCTAGATCGAGTAATGGGGGGACTGAAAGAGTCAGAAGGAGGGGGAGTCCCTGAGGGGTGGGGCTGTGGCTGCGGGGCCGAAGGGGGAGGAGGGGAAGTGGGAGCCAAAGGGGGAAGTCTGTAGGGCAGGGGTTCAAAAGAGGCAGAAGAGTCAGAGGGGCAGGGAGCAGGGAGAGGGGCGGGACGGAGGCAGAGGGTGCTTTGCAGGCAAGGAGAACCTGAGCAGGGGGGCAGGAGAAGCAGAGTCTGGGGTATTGTCTAAGCAGGTTAAAAGCCTCAACATAGGGAATCTCCCTCCACTTTTTCAGTCGCTGGCAATAGTTGAAAAGGTCCCAAATTAAATTTGGGTCCAAGGAGCCCTCTGGGGGCCAATGGCTTCCATTATCTAAGGGATAGGTAGGCCAATCTTGAGTGGAAAATTTGATCAAAAGTTTGGGCTTAATGTCCGGTGTGAGGGAGAGTGAAGCGAGGTTCTGGAGGAGGCATTTGAGGGGTAAGGTGTCCGGAAGAGATGAAGAAGCTCCCATATTGAGAGGAGGGAGAGGGGAGAGTGAGGAGGACAGAGGAAGAGGGGGAAAATCCTGGGCCAGAAACGGTCAGGGGAAACCTAAGGAGCATCCTCCAAAGATCCCCCGCCGACCGTGTGACTCGTAGAAGGGAGTCAGGAAAAGGAAGTGGGTAGGGGTTGTCACCCGTACACCAGATCCTTTTGGCTGAGAGCCGGAGGCGAAGTGCCGGGGCCACAGGGAACCTAGTACTAGGATTTTCTGGTTAGGAGGAGAAGGGAAGGGCAGAGTGAAAGGAAAGAACGGGAGAAAATGAAAGTCTTCACTTATCATAGACTCCTCACACCCCAAAGCAGATGAGAATAGCAAGCCGTCGGAGGGTCCACCGAGACCATAAAGATCGTGGTGGGGTGTGGTCCCCACCCCAGAGGAGCATCAGGACTTTGCCTGACGATAACAGTCAAGAGTCCCACTATAGCTCGAATGGGGTTGACGCTTGCATGGGGGCTTACCTAGGTGATGGCCGGTGGTGAGTGCGGGAGCCAGCGTCTGAAAGGGCGGACGTGGGCAGGAGGTCTCCAGAAGGCGAAAGGGAACAGGGGCCTTCAATGTAGAAGGGGACCCTGTCCCGGGTTTCGGCACCAATGAAAGAATGAACAGAGACTTGCTGCCAGTAGGGGGGCGAGGGATCTTTTATTAGAAAAGTTCGTTGCCTTATATACAGTCTCGGAAGTGAACTAACTATGCTATCTGCATATTGCCAGCAAGGCATTTGCCTATAGGTCAGATAGGGCCCAGGGTGGGACTGTTGATACCTAATTGGGTGGCTAAACTCGCCAGCGGGAAGCAGACTTTCAGGAAGAGAAGCCTGTTGGACTCCATTTTAAGAAAAGAGGGAGAATCCCCAGCACCGCAAAAAAAAAAAAAAAAAGAAAAGAAAAGAAAAGGGGGAGGGGCAGGGGAAAAATAGAAAGGGAAATAATGAGGTAAATGGAGTCAATACCTTCTTTCTCCAGTCTCTTCAGTGTTTTTATCATAAATGGGTGCTGAATTTGTCAAAGACTTTTTCTGTATTGACTAAAATGACTATATATTTCTCCTTAATTCTGTCATTATGTTGTGATTTGCATTTATTGATTTGTATATATTAAATCATTCTTGCATCCCTGGAATGATACCAACTTGATCATGCTTAGGGCCTTGTTAAGTTGCTGAGGCTGGCTATGAACTTGGTATCCTCCTATCTCAGCCTCCTTCTTTAGTTTGGCAAGAGTTTTATCTAATTTATCTTTTCAAAGAACCAACTCTTTGTTTCATTGATCCTTCATATTGCTTTATTCTCTATTTCATTGATCTTGGCTCTGATTCTAATTATTTCCTTCCTTCTACTGGTTTTGGACTTGGTTGGTTCTTATTTTTCTAGGGTTTTTGAGATGCTTCATTAGGTTGTATATTTGGGATCATTCTGATTTTCTTATATAGGCTCTTACATCTATATTTCCTCTTAAACCTTACTTTCAGTAGTGTCCCAGAGGTACTGATATGTTGTATCAGTATTCTCATTTGATTCTAAGAATTTACAATTTTCTCCCCTGGTTTCTTTTGTTACCCATTCTTTTGTTTTTTTTTTTTTTTTTTTTTTTTTTTTTTTTTGGGTGCTAGGGATCGAACTCAGGGCCTTGTGCTTACAAGGCAAGCACTCTACCAACTGAGCTATCTCCCCAGCCCCTTTTGTTTTTTATTTATTTTTTGGTTCTAATTTCTAATCTTATTCCATTATGATCAGAAGAAACATAAGGACTTAACTTGTATTTGCTCAGACTTGTTTTGAGTCCTAAAGTATGGTCTGTTTTAAATGGAGAAGGTTCCACGAGAGCTGAGAAAAAAGTTGAATTCAACTTTTGTTGATTGAAATATTCTATAGATGCCTTTTTTTTTTTTTTTTTTTTTTTTTGAGACAGGGTCTGCTAAGTTGCTTTAAGCCTTGCTAAGTTGCTGAGACTGGCTTATTCCTCAGCTTCCCAAATTGCTGGGATTACAGCTGTGTGCCACCACACCTGCCTATTAATGTCTTTTGTAAGCCTATTTGATTTATAAGATTTTTAAAGTCTAAATAGTCTCTGCTGTTTGTGTCTGGATGACCAATTGGTTGATGAGAGGTATATTGAAATCACCCAGTATACTGGAGTCTATTTGAGTCTCTATGTTAAATAATTTTAGGTGCACTGACATTTGGGATATAAATATTTATTATTTTATCTTCCCATTGGATTGTTCCCTTTACCAGTATGAAGTGACCTTTTTTGCCTATGGGTTAATTTTGCATCAAAGCCTGCTTTGGATATAAGAGTAGCTACTGCTGCTTGTTTGGGGGCCCCATTTTCATGGTATATCAATTTTCATTCTTTCAGTCTCAGTCTGTGGCTGTGTTTGCCTGTAAGATGAGTATCTTACAAACAGAGTATAGTTGGTTCTTGCTTTTTAATCCATTCTCCCACCCTGTGTCTTTTAATTAGAGAGTTGATCCATTTGCTTATAACCCCTGGGACTTGGGAGCCTACGGCAGGAGGATTACAAGTTCAAGGCCAGCCTCAACAATTTAGTGAGACCCTGTCTCAAAATAAAAATTAAAAAGACTAGGTATGAAAAAAAAAAAAAAAAAAGACTAGGTATGTAGCTCAATGGGGCCCAACCCCAGTTTAAAAAAAAAGAAATAAACCCCACAAACACACTAACTCCAGAGTTCACACATGAACAAATCTCATTGGAAGAGTTACTAAACAAATGGGAAATAGGATCAAATTAAACATCAGAAATAAATTTAAATGACAGGAATTAATAAACACCTCTGTATAATAATACAGAATTGTTTTTATTTTCTATTTTGAGACAGGTTCTCACTAAATTCCTTAGTGCCTTGCTAAGTTGCTGAGGCTGGCATGATCTTCCTGCTTCAGCCTCTGAGTTGCTGGGATTACATGTTTGAGCCACTGTACCCAGCTGGCCTCAAACTTTTGAACCTCCTGCCTCAGCCTCCTGAGTCACTGGGATTACAGGCATGTGCCACCAGGCCTGCCACATTTATTCTGTTTGTGATTACTACTTTTCTTTTTCCTTTTTCAGTACCAGGGATTAAACCTAGGGGTGCTTAAACCAGTGAGCCATTTCCCCAATCCTTTATTGTATTTTTATTTAGAGATAGGGTCTCACTGAGTTGCTTAGGGCTTAGGTAAGTTGCCAAGACTGGCTTTGAACTTGCAATCCCCCTGCTTCAGCTTCCCAAGCCACTAGGATTACAGGCGTGCGCCACTGTGCCCACCTATTTTCTTTTCTTTAATGCTGTCTGAATGAATGCTCATGGTTAGCCACTTTGTCTTCCAGCTCTGAAATTTCATCTTCTCTATGGTCTGGTCTGTTAGCATTTCAACTGAATATTTTATTTGATTTATTGTGCTTTTCATTTCCAAGATTTCTATTTGGTTCTTTTTCAATATCTCTATCTCCTTATTAAATTTATCATTCATATACTGTATTTACTTCTGTAATGCATTCAGTTGTTTTTCTATGTTCTCTAGAAGTTCATTGATCATTCTTTTTAATTCTTTATCTGCTATTCCATCTACTTCACTATCTTTGAAGTCAGATACTGGTGAATTATGAACTTTTGGAGGGGGTCATGTTACCTTGTTTTTTCATAATTGTATTCCTGTGTTGTGTTTTGTTCATCTTTTGGGATGAATTTCTCTTCCCATTTGTGTATGTGTGTGGGGGGGGAGGCAGTCCTGAGGATTGAACCCAGGCGCATTCTTACCAGTGAGCTACATACATCCCGTCCCTTTTTATTTTTATTTATTTTTATTTTTAATATTTTTTTAGTTGTAGATGGACACAATACCCTTATTTTATTCATTTATTTTTATGTAGTGCTGAAGATTGAACCCAGTACTTCACACATACTAGGCAAGTGCTCTACCACTAAGCTACAACACCAGCCCCTTTTTATTTTGAGACAGGGTCTCATCAAGTTATCAAGACTGACCACAGGGGCTGGGGAGATAGCTCAGTCGGTAGCAAGGCAAGCACAAGGTCCTGGGTTCGATCCCCAGCACCAAAAAAAAAAAAAAAAAAAGACCACAAACTTGTAGTTCTCCTGTTTCAGGCTTCTAAGTTGCTAGGATTACACATCTGACTCTCTTCCTACTCTTATATGTGAGTCTCTTAAGGACATGGCCTTCTCTTAACAAAGCATTCTGGGGTGTCATGTTGTGAATTTTTCAATATATTTCCAACTGAGTTTTGTGGTATAGTTGCCCTGTTCATCTTTTGATGATGATTAGTGTATTTTGATATAATGTATATTGTGTCAGAGCTTAGGAATCCCACTTTCCTTGTAGGCCTCACAAGAGTGGGACTGTTCTTACAGATCTGGCAATTGTGTTATATACAGTAGTGTATGTGGGGTACATCTTCTGTTATTGCACATCTTCACTTAACAACTGTATATTGTAAAGGTATGAGAGTGATCTAGTTTTAGACCCTTCATATATGTGGTATCCACAGCCCTTGTGTTGATTCTCTCAGTTTTTATTGTAGGAGTAGATGTTCATGAACCTAAGTTTCCCCCTCAGCTCTTCCCTCTTGTGACCTGGTCATTGGTTTGGGATGTTTGTCCCCCCTATTCTTTGTATTAAAGTAAGATTGAGGGGGCTGGGGCTGTAGCTCAGTAGCACGTGTAAGACACTGGGTTCGATCCTTAGCACCACATAAAAATAAATAAAGGCATGCTGTCTACCTACAACTACAAAAAAAATTTTTCAATTAACAAAAAAAGTATCTTTGAAGTTTGAGCACCGTTAGTTTGTGAATCAAGACTTAGTTTTAACTGTAGCTCAGCAGCACAGTCTCTATCCTGTGAGCTCATAGTGACCCAGTAGATTTCCTAGCACTTCACAGAAAAGGGGGAAGCAAACAACAGCAGCAACAGCAGCAAATGATATACCTCATTAAAATAAATACCAGGTGCTTACTATGACTTCTACAATACTAATTACCACAAAAACAGGAGTGGCAGGTTAGCAATTGCCATGAACTGCATCTGGCATTAATGTAAATATCAGGTATCAACTGTGCCATACACAGTACTAATGACCACAACAACATGAATGGTGGGGGCAGGAATTATGTAGACCGATAGTTCTAAAAGATATCAAAAAATATACCTCATTAATGTAAGGAAAGAACTGAATGAACAAATAGGGAAGAGAGGTGGCTCAACAATAATACAGGTTAGCATAGATTTATTCAGAATAAACCTGCCAAGGGGGCCCTGGTAGAGACTGAAACTCTTCCATTTATAGCCTTGGGTAAATACAGGGGACTGATCAAGAGGGGAATTTTTGCTGTGAGGTTGACTGTTGCTAGGGGGTTGTCAGGGCAGGGTTCTTGTGGTGTCACCTTCATATGTAACTAGGTGTTTTTCAGGATGTAATCCCAGATAACAATTTCCTTTCTTTTCAAGATGATGAAGTATTGCTTGTGGTTTCTTTGTATAATGATGGAGTATTGTCTGGGGTTTAGATGAGGCTGGGTCAGAATGACCATTAGGTGACTATTGTTCTATGATGGAAGATATATTTCAAAATGGCGTTGCCTGGGTCAAGTTCTACCTAACAATTAAGAATTTTTAAAAGTGATAGACAGTAAAAGAAAGTTTAGAATAATCAAAATTGTGGACAGAGAGAAGGCAGAAAAGATGTAGCAAGTGATGGCTATAAAGGAGGACGAGAAAAAAATAAAAGAGAACAAGAGAAATTGACTCTTAGAAGGAAAAGAAACAAATACCCCAAATAAACAAAACAAACCCTAACTCTCAAAAGACAAAACAAAGAAAAATAATAAACATTAAAAAATGATAAAAATGAAAAAAAAGTATATATATGTATGTCTATCTACAGACCAATCATCACAGCATGAACTCTGGGGGAGGGAATTCTTAATAAAAAATTAAGAATATTCTTAAAGAATTATCTGTGTTGAGGTGGGCAAAACTGTTGATAAAGATGGATGTTCATTGCTTATGCCAAATACCCTTCTTTCCATTTCTTGGACTGTGTACCCCTTAGAGTAAGGGCAGAAAGTTGTTAAACCTTCTTTTCTTTATTGCTTACCAAGCTGCCAGGTGGACTGGCTTGGAATTGTAGCTGGCTGAAATATCTCTCAACTTCCCTTCCCACCACTGTAAGGTAAGATAGAAAGGGAATAGTATCAACTGGAGTTTTGCTTTGACAGACTAAATTGATGTGCTCCCAGAGTGGGGCTGCTACAGAGTTTAAATGGGAAGTTCTGGCTCCTGGAGTTTAGCTCTAATCGGGCCTTCCTTGTTATCTGTTCTGAAGAGATTAGATCAACACATCCCTAGGGCTGGGCAAATGCCGATCTCTACTGGGCCTTTGGATTTTAGAGGTCTCCTGAGAATTCTTTCAGTAGTGTGGGGGATCTTGCACACTCCTCCGCCCACTAATGTTGATTTTCCAGACTCAGTGAAATCCTTGAGTGTAATCACACCAACCTGTTCAGTTTTCCAACTATTTTGAGCTGGCCATGGGAACGAACCACCAGGCTCAAAGGGAAGGTGAGCTGCACGCCACTCCATATCTCTGACTTGAATCCCCCTGGGTTCATCTGTACCTTTTTAAATCATGTTCTGCTAGGTACACCCTCTGCTACCCTGTTGGCAGTTGCCAGGACAGGATGGCAATATGTGCTATCATCTCTTGGGCTTGAGCAACAGCAAGCTGCAGCATGGCCTCAAAGAGTCTCCTTGCCTCACCAGTTAAGAAACAGCACTTTTCAAACACCAGTTTACTGTGCAGCCTCTGGTTCATCTAAGACTACTTTTCTGTTCCACAGGTTTTTCCTTGCCAAATTTGTTTCTGTGTTTTCCGTCCTCTAGTGAACCAGTATTGCTGCCACTACCACCACCAGCTTAGCTACAGTGTTTTCTTTCTTGTCCTTTGTTCAAGGTACTCAAATTTCTGAGTCTTTAAGAATCTCTAACAAGGGCTGGGGAGATAGCTCAGTTTGTAGAGTGCTTGCCTTGCAAGCACAAAGCCCTGGGTTCAATCCCCAGCACCGCAAAAAAAAAAAAAAAAAATCTCTAACAATCCAGTACTGAATTTCAATGAATTCCGTTTTTCACCCACTTTGCTGAGAAGCACCACTCTCTGCTTGAATTCTGAGCCATGGAGTAACTAGGAATGCAGCCTTCCTCTTTTTCAGTCTTTTTGAAGAACCACCCTTTTTAGTTTGTTTTGTTTTGTTTTTTTGAGATAAGTTCTCACTATGTTACCCAGGCTGGTCTCAAACGCCTGGATTCAAGTGATCCCACTGTCCCAGCCTCCTAAATAGCTGGGATTGTAAATGTGCCATCCTATTTGGCTTGGTTGTTTGTTTTTTATTTCATTATTTTAAATTAGTGTTTCTTTCCTTCTATTTTCTTTTTATTATGTTTTTCTTATTCTCGGGAGTAGACTGCTTAGCTCTTTTAGCCATCTTCTTTTCCTTTATGGGCATTTAAAGATAAAAGATTTTGTTATATTCCTCAAGTTTTAGAATGTAATATTTTTAGTCTTATCTATAAATATTCATCTTTAGACTGTGTATGGTGGTACACATCTATAATCCCAATGACTTGGAAGACTGAGACAGGAGGATCAAAAGTTCAAAGCCAGCCTCAGCAACTTATTGAAGCCCTAAGCAACTTAGGGAGACTGTTGCAAAATAAAAAATAAAAAGGGCTGGGGTTGTAGCTCAGTAGTTAAGTGCCCCTGGGTTCAGTCTCTGGTACACACACACAAAAACAAACAAACAAAAAAAGCACATTGATCTTTAGCATTTGGAAACTTTCTTAAGTCCCCTTGAACATCTGTTTCCTTACTGTCACTGCAATACCAACTTGCCACTAACTTCTTTCTGCACCCCAACTGTTTTGTATTTGTGAGTTGTACTTGACAGTGGATGCCTTGTTTATCCCAAATGTCCAGCTGGGGCCTGGATACAGCAGGAAAATAAAAAATTACTGCCAGTTGCAGGGGAAGGTGGGATCCTAATGTGTAACTCAATCTGTCTCTGGTGTTCTCCAGACCATATTTGTGCTGTCAGGTGAGTCCCTGGCCAGGTGTCCCCTTGAGAGTTTCTCTTGTTAAGTCTGTTCCAAGTGTATCAGCACCTGTTTTTATGTTCCTTGTTGCACTATTTGCATAGTTTAACTAATTGTTGGAATATTTTGCTCATTCTCAGAATAATGTGGACATAAGCTCATTTATACTATACAAAAAACATGTTTCAGCTGGGCATGGTGGTGCACGCCTGTAATCTCATTGGCATAGGAGACTGAGGCAGGAGGATCTCAAGTTCAAAGCCAGTCTCAGCAAAAGGAAGGTGCTAAGCAACTCAGACCCTGTCTCTAAATAAAACACAAAATAGGGCTAGGAATGTGGTTCAGTGGTCAAGTGCCCCTGAGTTCAGTCCCTGGTGTACACCGCCCTGCCAAAAAAAGAAAAGCATAGTGGCACAGTGACTCTGGAGGCTGAGGTGGGAGAATCCCAAGTTCTAAGTCAGTTTCAGCAACTTCATAAGGCCCTAAGCAACTTAGTGTCTTAGTGTCCCAGCAAGCAAAAGGGATTGGGGATGTAGCTCAGTGGTTAAGAGTTTCTGTGTTAAAGCCCCAGTACCAAAAAAAAAAATTCCTTAAACCAAAAAGATTCCATGTTCTGATATTAGGTGTTTTGTTTTGTTTTGTTAATCATTCTTGTGGTAGGATCATCATTTATGAAAAAGTATGTATTTAATAAGGCCCAGTGAATTTCAGAATGTTTGTCTTAACCTAGTCAGTACCTGGCATATAGTAGACATTCAGAATCTGTTTTTGAAGGTACCTGGAGTATGTTCACAAATAAGTAAAATACAGTGCTGTTTGATTTTTTTTTAACTCCTGAATGTAGAAATGTGGCATTCAGTGGTCTTCCTATGAGATTTGTATTCAGAGCCTACTAGTATAATCAAAAACTTGAAAAGCAGAATACTCTTTATTTTATTTTTTACTTCTTTTGCACCTTATTCTTTTATGTTTTAATTTGTTCTATTTCGTTATACATAACAGCAGAATGCATTTCAATTCCTTGTACACAAATGGAGTACAGCTTTTCATTTCCCTGGTTGTACAGAATGTGGAGTCACACCATTTGTGTAGTCATACATATACATAGAGTAATGGTGTCCATCTCATTCCACTGTCTTTCCCACCTCCCTGTCCCCTCCCCTCCCCTCTTTCCTTCTGCCCAATCCACAGTTCCTCCAATATTTCCTTACTTCCACTCCTGTTATGTATCAGCATCTACTTATCACTTGGCCTTTGGTTTTGAGGGCTTGGCTTATCTCGCTTAGCATGATATTCTCCGACTCCATCCATGTACTTGCAAATGCCATAATTTTATTCTTCTTAAAGGCTGAGTAGTATTCCATTGTGTATATATACCACAGTTTCTTTATCCATTCATCTACTGAAGGACATCTTGGTTGGTTCCACAATTTAGCTATTGTGAATTGAGCTGCTATAAACATTGATGTGGCTGCATCACTATAGTATGCTGATTTTTAGTCCTTTGACTATAAACCAAGGAGTGGGATAGCTGGGTCAAATGGTGGTTTCATTCCAAGTTTTCTAAGGAATACTGCCTTCCAGAGTGGTAAAGCAGGATACTCTTATAATAAGTTTTTGGTTTTTTTCTACTAGGTAGTCATCCTATTCTGCTCTGTCTGCCCTGCAGAATCCTACAAAGTCTAAACAGCCAGCTCATGTGGAATGTCTGTCACATGGCAGCAAGGCAGACAGGAAGTGTGTGTCCTGGCCCATCTCTCTCCCATCCTAACCAGGCAGTTTCACAAGGCTGGAAATATTAAACACTGCATCCCCCAGATGTCCCAAAGTTAGATTATTTTCAGCCAATTGTGTGATCATAGATGGTATTATTTAAAGTTTTTTTTTTCTTGCGTTGTTTGTGAGGTATCCTAACCCTTTTTAAATGAGGTATTAGCAAATCAAAAAAGTTAAAGAAACCGGAGTCCTTTCTCTGCCCTTGCTGTGGTCCAGAGAAAGAGGAACTATTTTCTACTGAGGCCTATTTGTTCCTCACATGTTCTAGGTAACATTCTTCCCCATGTCCTCTCAAAAATGAATCCACTGGCTATTCTCCCTACCTCCAAGGCCAAAGAGCTGCTAAAGAAACCAGGCCATAAAAATGGGTGGTAATTGTACTCACTTTATCAGACTTCTTTGGCAGTGGAATGATCTAATACACATAAAATTCTCACCAGAGTGCCTGCTTGGAATACACGGCAACAATAACAGATTCTTTTCTATATGAGCTCCCCTGATTCCTCCTCCTTTCCGGTAGACATATCTGAGTCTCTCCTGAGCACATGCACACTCCTCTTCTCACTTTGTTTCTCCTATAGCTACTAACCTATCTAATTCCTTTTATAGCCAGGCACCTTGAAATTGCTTTCTAATATCATGGATTAGAAGAAGCCAGAAACAAAAATGATTGTACAATTCTGTTTCTATGACATTAAGGAACAGCCAAAACTAAATCATGAGGACAGAAATTAGATGTAGTTACCTCATGGATTTTTGGTGGTAGTTTTGACTAAGAACTCCAGAAGAAACCTTTGGAGGATGAAAGTTTTTTCTGTTTTGATCTAGAGTGGCCACACAGGTTTATATACATGTAAAATTTAATCAAGCTATAACTTTGAAATTTGAGCACTTTAAATTATGGATGTTATACATAGGAAGGCACCATGCTTCACCATCTGCCACTTTTGCTAATCTTCTACCACTCCCCATCCTCTCTTGATTACCAGTATGCTTCCACACATTTTGAATCTTTCTTACTCTTGATTTCCCAGCAGCACTAAACACTGATGAAACTCTGTTCTTATATCTAGAATTTCATCCTTTATGAAACTATTCTTAGACCTAGAAATAGCCTGTCCTCTTGGTGACCCTCCTTTGGCTCCTTGGTTTTCCTCATGGCTCCCCATCTTTTGTCAGCTTCCATACTGTAGTTCTTTTCGTAATGTTAGAACTCCTGGTGATTTGGCTATCCAATATGGCAGCACAGAAACCCCTTTAGGAAGCTGTGGTTTTTACTTACATGGAGCAATGATATGGGTGTGTCCTGGGATTAGATTAACTCAGGAATGTCAATGTCAGCTGTGTATGGTGCTCACTTGGGTAGTAAAAGGGTCAAAAACTGAGTTGTGCCTGAAAGCTTCTTCTCCCATGTCTGCTTGCTAAGTTTCACCTCCTTCTAGCTGTTGCTCAGATCTCACCTTCTCAACGAAACCCCTTATATATACATTAGACAGCCCCTTCCCCAGCACTCCAGAGCCCATATTCCCCATCCTCTTCTCCTGTACTACTTAACCATCTTCCAACACAGCAATACTATTTACTGATTCATTATGTTAGTTGTTTGTAATTTGTTTATCCTACCAGATTGTACATTCCACAAGTGTAGGGATATTTGTTGTATCCACTGATTATATCTTACATGCTGAGGACAATGCCTAGCACATAGAAAGTACTTAGTAAATTATTTGTTAAGTTGTCTGAATGACCGATTCAACCAGGTGGTTTGAAATCAAAGCAAGCAAATGAAAAGCCTGAGGCTTATAAGGTGGCATCAAAGTATCTTCTTCACCAAGGCAGTGCCTTTCAGATCAATGCTGTTTTCTTGTTTGATGATCAAGATTATCCCTGGATGCCCTACTCAGGTGTAACCAGGATGCTGCACTGATCTGCAGCATTCTTAGTTACTGGCCCCTTCTTAGGTTTCAGTAGCAGACCAACATAAGCTATCAGCAGCAATACTCTATGCACTGGGCATATTTATGGACATAAATGTGAGTATTTGAGAGGTATCGTAGTTGGGTTAATGTCCCTGCTCCCCAAGATCCTCTTGTTATAAATTTGTTAGCCATTGATTTATTTGCAGAATTGGAAATAAGTACAGATCAGAGCTCAGGGAATGAGAAAACAGTCTATTTGTGGTTTACTTCAGTGCCCTCTATGACTCTGACCTGACCTCTTTCTCTTTTAGGGTGAAAAGGCTGATAGCTTTTACATCATAGAATCTGGTGAAGTGAGCATCTTGATTAGAAGCAAGGTGAGTTTCTGTGAGATGGTGCAAAGATCCAGGTGCCAGGGTGTACACACGGAAAGTAACTGTTTGCTTTAAATAATGTGAAATGTGTTTAGTGTATCAAGCCATCATTGTTACTGCCAGAGACATATGTTTAAGCCTATCCATTGGTATGGATTTAGTATATTTATTTCCTCTTGTTCTACTCTCTTTACATTTGTCAGGTAATAAATGATATGAGGATGGGCTGGGGTTGTGGCTCAGTGGTAATGTGCCCACCTAGTATGTGTGAGGCACTGGGTTCAATCCTCAGCACCATATAAAAATAAATAAAGGCATTGTGTCCATCTACAACTAAAAAATATTTTTAAAAATGATATAAGAAATATTATCCTCCATATAAATATGAAAAAGATAAAAATCCTAAAAGAAAATAGGGAAATTATATAATAATAAGTACATATGGAGCTATGTATAGTGGCACATGCCTGTAATCCTAGAAGCTCAGAAGGCTGAGACAGGAGGATCACTATTTTAAAGTCAGCCTCAGCAACTTAGCAAGGCCCTAATCAATTCAGTGAGACCCTATCTCTAAATAAAATATTTAAAAGGGCTAGGGATGTGACTCAGTGGTTAAGTGCCCCTGGGGTTCAGTCCCCAGTAACCCCTCCCCCAAAAATGTACATATCTGGGCGAATATGAAGAAAACTTCCTACTGCCAAGGGAAGATCTCCAGGATATTATTATTATGACCATTTGATGAATAGGGAGAACTAGAAAACTGATTACCTATAAGTGGAGGGAGTGAGTCTTACTGATCAATCCATCATTACAAGATTGCCTTCTTTCTTTATTTTCTTAAAGAACATAGAATTTGTTAAAATAGTGAGTTATCTCTAATACTAAATCAACCTATTATTAGACCTTTGCAAAATGTATTTAGTAAAGTCTAATAAGTATGGAGAAAGAAAACTGATTATTACTGTCTATAAGGTAGCATGATTCCTAATTTAAAATAGACCTGTTGGGGCTGGGGAGATAGCTCAGTCAGTAGAGTGCTTGCCTTGTAAGCACAAGGCCCTGGGTTCGATCCCCAGCACCCAAAATAAATAAATAAATAAATAGAATAAAATAGACCTGTTGTTTCACATCAAACAGTAGTTTGAAATGTTTGGGGTTTTTTTCTTATAGTTTTCGGACTTCTAATATGTTTTTACATTTCTCAAATGTTCATTAGAACTTTCTGTTAGCATATTGTTAGGTGGGTGGGACCAATAGCAGCTTGGCAAGGGGAGTTGGAGGGCTCTCAAAAATGCAGTCTTGGACTGGGGAGATAGCTCAATTGGTAGAGTGCTTGCCTCACAAGCACAAGGCCCTGGGTTCAATCCCCAGCACCACAAAAAAAACTGCACTCTTGAACTGAGCAAGGTGGTGCATGTCTATAATCCCAGTGACTCAGAGGCTGAGGCAGGAGGATCACAAGTTCAAAGCCAGCTTCAGCAGTTTAGCAAGGCCCTAAGTAACTTAGCAAGACTTTGTCTCAAAATAAATATAAAGGGCTGGGGATATAGCTCACTTGATAGAGTGCTTGCCTTGCATGCATAAGGTCCTGGGTTCAATGCTAGGGATCTTTATGCATTAATACCACAAAAATAAATAAATAAATAAATAAAATATAAAAGGGCTGGGCATGTGGCTCTGAGTTCAGTTGCTGGTACCAAAAAGAAAGGAAGAAAAAAAAAAAAAAAGAACAGTCCAAGACAAATAGTACAAACTTGGGATTAGAGAATACATATATATATATCAAGAGAGAGAGAGGTTTTCTACAGAAAATATATAATATTCCAACAGTGTACACCTCACACACCTTACTGTTGATATTTAGCCCATGCTTGAAAGTTGTTAGGACTTGGATGAAGTCCCAGGTAAAGACCAACTCTTTTTTTTTTTTTTTTTTTTTTTAGTAGTTGTAAATGGACAACATGCCTTTTTCTTTCTTTTTTTTTTAAATTTATTTTGGTTGTAGATGGACATAATACCTTTATTTTATTTATTTATTTTTATGTGGTACAAGCTCTCTACCACTGAGCCATAACCCCAGCCCCAACAATATGCCTTTGTTTTTTTTTTTTGGTTTTTTTTGCAGTGCTGGGGATTGAACCCAAGGCCTTGTGCTCGCAAGGCAAGCACTCTACCGACTGAGATATCTCCCCAGCCCCATTTGTTTACTTTTTTATGTGGTGCTAAGGATCAAACACAGTGCCTCACATGTGCTAGACAAGTGCTCTGCCATTGAGCTACAGCCCCAGCCCCCAAAACCAACTCTTGATTAAACCAGACCACAAAATTAGTCCATGGAATTTACATGATACAGTTAGTTTCTGCAATGTAAGTTCCTTAGTGTTAAGTGTGCTGAGAAGGGAATGTGAGTGCGTACAATTGGACATAACCAGCTGTGATTCTACAGTCAGCCCAGGTCATGTTCTTTACCTGTCTGTAGACTAAAACAAACAAGGATGGTGGGAACCAGGAGGTTGAGATTGCCCGCTGCCATAAGGGGCAGTACTTTGGAGAGCTTGCACTGGTTACCAACAAACCCAGAGCTGCTTCGGCTTATGCCGTTGGAGATGTCAAATGCTTAGGTAAGAAAAATTCTTTATGCATTTATACTTTTTTTCAATGTCAGTATATTTTCCCATCAGCAATCCTTGACTTATTTTGCCAGTTGTCACTCACATCTAGGCCTGAACAGTTTGTGTGACCAGCCAGAGATGAATGAATGTATTCCTTCAGCATGCTTTTTAGGGGGGAGGGGGAGTGCTAGGCATTAAACCTAAGGCTTGCACATGCACATGCTAAGCACATGCTTCATCGCTGAACTGTACCCCCAGCACCCTAGAGAATATTTCTGAGCACTGGGCACTGTGAATAAGATAGGCATTCAGGCCCTCCAGGCATATGAAAAGAGGCACATGTCCAGGGCTATTGGGGAACAGGGCAAGCATGTGCCACTGGACTCTGCAAGTCTTGAACTTAAATGGCACGGTCTTGCTACTTTCATATAGAAACATCCCTTTATTCACATACCCAATATCCCAGAGTCTAATCTCCTATAACATGAGTGGATATATTTAGGAAATGTTCTGCTTGAGGAAAATGACTTAAATTATTAATGTAGAGAATTCATTCTCTCCCTCACCTCTTTTTAACAATGCAGTTATGGATGTTCAAGCATTTGAGAGGCTTCTGGGGCCCTGCATGGATATCATGAAGAGAAACATCTCACACTATGAGGAACAGCTGGTGAAGATGTTTGGCTCCAGCATGGATCTGATTGACCCCGGGCAGTAGATGTGCCACATCCCAGAGCCTTCTCAGTGTGACACCAAAACCTTTCGGTCAGCCACAGAACACACACAGAAAACAGACACGACAAAACTGTTCCTATTGTTGCCACTGCCGCTGCCATTGCTGTGGTTATGGGCATTTAGAAAACTTGAAAGTCAGCACTAAAAGATGGGGAGAGGTTTGATCCACACCTCCACTTTGCTTCTGAAAGCCCATTATTAGACCACTTAATGATTACTCCAACCCAGTTTTCACATCTTTGGTTCAGAATGGCATGTCTCTCCAACAATTTAAGTGCCTAATACAAAGTCCAAAGTGTAAACATTCTCCTTTCCTTTCTTGCTGCTACTGTTGCTTTTGGAATTACCATAAGGTCTGCAGAAACCTGTTGTACAACTGTAGACATCCTCCTCCAGTCTTTCTCAAGGGAGATTACAGCCTCAATCTCCTCATTTGTCTTTTGAGAAAGTCCACAGTGTGTTCACAGTTGCTGCCTTTAGTTTTACAAGTAGAAATTGGCAGATGTGATGGAGGTCTGTGGTCCAGTGGCATTGTATAGTCTTCTGACAGCTGCACACATTACAGCTATCTCCAAGCCCACAGTGATGCTTAGGGAAGGCATCTAGGGCCCAGCAGGAAAGTACTTCAAAACAGACTAAGATCAGTGAGACCCATGTTAGAGCAGAAACTGGATTCATCAAATTTTACCAGTTGTAGAGAGCTAGGAAAGGTTTTTCTGGGTTAAGGGTTTGTTTTTGTTTTTTTGTAGTAGGATTTTTTTGTTGTTGTTTTGTTTTGTTTAATCTCTGTGCAATTTGCATGAATGAATTGTCATCCATTTGTAAGAAGCCAGGCATAGCCAGGTTAGCTCAAATGGTTAGAGCATGGTGCTGATATAAGAAACCAGGATGTGGAGGTGCCATTGCTTTTTCTGACCTAAATACTTTCCTGAGCAACTTCCGCCATTTCTTGTTTCCAGTTACCACTACTGGCTAGTGACAGTATCCTGACAAGAGTTTGTTACCCCGAGGGCTCTTTTGTTCTATGCCAGAGTTTTTGTGTAGCTTGGCTATTGAACCACCAATTTTTAAACTTTATAGAAGCAGCAGCTAATTTTTTTAATGTAAGAAAAATATTTCTCTATTTAGAAAATTCCCCTTAGAGATGTTTAGCTTGTACTTAAAACTTTTAAATCAAGAGGCCATTTCTAAAATATGTATAAGACCTTTTAAAATGTGTATAACTCAGTAAATCCCTGAGAGATTATTTGCTGGCATTCAAATCATTCATTTTATGGATATTGATGGAATCCACCCAGTCACCTTTCTTTGTCCATATAAGCTAGACTCGGCTTTTTCCATGGACACTGTGGCCAGGAGATTTCCAGAATGGGTAACCCACCACAACCTTGATAATCCCTCCTTTTTTCTTTTGTTCCATGAAGTGAAAGCAGAAAAACTCTTCAGATTGCCTTAGGCAACTTACATTGCAACTCTCAGAACTGTGAAAGGCTGTAACTTATACTCCAGGCAGCTAGCACTGGGAATGCCCATGTGGTGATCCCACATTTTCCTATGGTTCTTCTTTTCTGTAGTGTTGCTTTATTAAACAATTCAGGAAGCAGGTCTTGCAGTTTTAATAGACAAGAACTACACCTGTTTCTTGCAAAAGTGACAGGTACTTTGGCTTCAGTAGTGACTTAGTAGTTCAGCCCCAGAGTTTGTGAAGACTCTGAACACTGAGCTAATGCTCCCTCCCCTACCTCTGTGCCAGCCTTGGGATAGGGATGACTGTGGTTCCTGTGTCAGAGTTAACTCCTATAAGTTCTCACATATCCCAGTCTAGTCTTTCCTTTCACAAGCCCTCTTTGACACCCCTAATTCACTGAGTTACAGAACTCATCAGGTCCAACTCCTCCTGCTCCTACTACTGACTAACATGTGGATCATCATTCTGGACCCTCATTGAATATAAGGCCCCTGTGGCAAGGGATGGGGGTGTTGCTGAGGAAGACAGAGGTCAGCATGAAAAAGGACATAGCCATTACCACAGTGCCAGGATAGTATTCCAAATCTCTCTGCAGCTTGGAGAATCAAATGTGGCAGACCAAGTTTGACTCAGGGCTGAGGTGTCCCCATTGTGCTAGGCAAGCCCTACACTGATAGCTGAGCCTCTTGGGAAAATCCTGTTAGAGCTTCCAAGGGTTACACGAGCTTCACATCCTCTTTTCTGACTTTGCTCTGTTCATTCTGAATGGTAGAGAATATTCCTGAGAGCCTTGAGGTCTAGCTTGCAATATTGTCCTTCCTTTTGATCGCCAGCTTATCCCACTCACTCTCATCTCTTGGTTTAATTCTGTGAAGGAAGGATTCATGAATTCTTGTCTTTTTAGTCCATAGTTTTCATATATAATTGTGTTTCATATAATTGCTATAGATTCTCAGAAATCAGGGTAGAACTTTTTTTTTTTTTTGAGCAGTTTAATGAGTGAATTCAGCAGCAAAGTGGCAAAAAAATAGTTCTCCAGTCACAAGACATTATTTCCATCCTCTTTTTGCCCACGTTCTCACTTACAGTGGTCGAGTGGTCAGTGAGAGGTGATGCTGGCAACCAGCAGCACCCTGGGCACACAGCATTTCATGTCGTGTCACAATGTACAGTCTTCTCTCATTTAGAAAAAGTAAAAAGTATTTTGCACAGAGAAAAAGGAAAAGGTTCCATGAATGTCATCTTTTATTCTTTGTTTTCGGTTGGCTGATGTTGGAATTTTTGTTATTGACATGCACCTGTAAACCAGTCTTGGCCAAGGTATGAGTTGTTTTGATTTTTCACTACGATTACCTCTTATTCCTCCTGTCTTGACTGCTGATGTTCCTCAGTGATTCTAATGTCTATTTTATGGGAAGCGGCCTTCCCATGGGTTTCCTTTTACACACTGTAGGGCTATCTTTATACTTTAAAAAAAAATAATAAAGGGGGTAAAACTGTCACTAACCTCATGGGGGATTTGCAGAAAACAATTTAGCCCACCTTGAACAAAGGTTAGATTCCTCATTGTTTTTTTAAGCTCATTGTAATAAAAGAAATCTAATTCAGCATTATAGTGCTACCTCAAAGGTAAAAATGTTTTAAGGTCATCTTTTGGTCCTGAGTTCTACACATAGTGTTTGAAGTGTCTTTAAATTGAAATTATTTTTAAATCATTGGGGTGAATCTCATTTTAGCCTGTTTTACATTTGTATTTTAATCTTGAAGAATAAGTGATTAGAAAGCAATCAATCCTTGCTCTGTGGTATTGAACATATAACTAAAAGTCATTCAGAATTTAATCATTGTTTGCCATAAACAAGGTTGGGTTTTTTAAAAAGAAAACTGTAGTACTCTATTTCACTCTTGGTTAATAAAGGCTGACAAATCATGTCTGATTTTTTGGTGCAGTCTTTTTTTTTTTTTTTAATTTTCTTTATTGGTTTATTTAATTTTATGTGGTGCTGGGGATCGAACCCATTGCTTCACATGTGCTAATGCTCTATCACTGAGCCACAATCCCAGGTCCCTGGTGCAGTCTTGTATCATGTGTTTGTGCTCTCTTTTTAGGGCTTCACAGACCACAGAACTCATCAGGAAGATACATTGTTGGAATTGGTGTGTGAGCCCTTGAAAATTAGGGAGGAGACCTGGATATGTGTACTACTCAGGGATTCTCCAGAGATACAGTCAATAGAATGGGTGGGTATTTGTAGAGAGATTTATTATAAGAAATTGGCTAACATAATTGTAGAGGCAAGAAAATCCCAAGATCTGCAGGGTGAGTCAGCAGGGTGGAGACCCAGGACAGCCTATGGTTTAGTTCCAGTCTGAATCCAGAGGCCCAAGAATCAGGCAATGATGTATCTTGTCTGAAGGTCAGCAGGCTCAAGCCCCAGGAAGAGCTAATGTTTCAGTTTGAGTCCTACAGTGTGCCAGTTCAAAGACAGGGAGGAAAATTCTTTTCCGTTTTGCTTGTTTTGTTTTTGTGGTACTGGGGATCGAACTCAGGGCCTTTGTGCTTGCAAGGCAAGCACTCTACCAGCTGAGCTATCTCCCCAGCCCAGGAAAATTCTTTTCTACTAGAGGGAAAGTCAGCCTTTTTGTTCTGTTTAGGTGTTCAAATGATTTTATGAGACCCACCCACCTACATTACGGAGGTCCACCAAGTTAAATGTTAATCTTGCCTGGGTATGGTATCACAGCCTGTTAACTCCAGCTACTCCAGAGGCTAAGGAAGATGGATTGCAAGTTCAAGGTCAGCCTGGACAACTTTAGAGAGACCCTGTCTCAAAATAAAAGGACTGGTGTCAGTATATATAACTATAATGCACCAGCTAAGAGGTGGGAGGGATACATTTATAATGCACCAATTAAAACATGAGGGGAGATAAATTTTAAAAAGTAAATAAAAGCCAGGCATGGTAGCACATGCCTGTAACCCCAGCAGCTTGGGAGGCTGAGGCAGAAGGATCATGAGTTCAAAGGCAGCCTTAGCAACTTGACGGGGTCCTAAGCAACTCAGGAAGACCCTGTCTCTAAATAAAATATAAAAAAGGGGGCTGGGGCTGTAGCTCAGTGGTAGAGCACTTGCCTTGCATGTGTGAGGCACTGGGTTCGATCCTTAGCACCACATAAAAATAAATATATTTAAATAAAGATGTATCTATAAAAAAAATAATAATAAAATACAAAAAAGGGTTGGGGATGTGGCCCAATAGCTAAGCACCCCTGGGTTCAGTCCCTGGTACAAAAAAAAAAAAGTTCCACAGCAATGTCACAATCATATCTACAGATCTACAGTCTCAGCCTTAAAGAGGGAACATTATATGAGAACTTTGCTTTCTGTGTTAGTATGTTGTAATAGGAAGCTAGAAATTTGTCCCTTCAAAGTTTCATGGACATAATCTCAGTGATCTTAGTAATTTAATTGTATTTATTTATTTTTTAATTTTTTTTTAGTTGTAGATGGACACAATACCTTTATCTATCTATCTATTTATTTATGATGTGGTGCTAAGGATCAAACCTAGTGCCTCACACATGCTAGGCAAGCACTCTACCACTATGCCACAAACCCACCCCCAATCATTTAATTTTATAATGAAAAAATTAAAACAGTCACTTGTAATATAGAAGGAAATTGGGGTACTTTCACAAGGCATCATCCTATACCCACCCTCTCTGAAGAAAAATGCCCCATCACAGATGATGGCCAGAGATATATACTGTTACTTGATTGGGGACATGCAGAGTGTTAACTAGAAACCTAATAACAGTTGTGAATTATGATGAGTATTAACAAGTTCTAAATTGGAATATCAGAAATTAGATCTGACTTGGCTCATTTGTTCATTGACAAATCCTGATGACCAGCTGACACTTTACACCCAAGGGAATTCTCGAACTTTCCCTTTGTTGATTGAGTTTATCCTCTAGTTTCTAGACTCCTGCAGATAGCAGCCATAGTCTCCCATTTCAAGGATGATTATGCTCCCAGTGACTGTTACCCTTTGTCATGCTGCTCTTCTCTCTGTGGGCTGCCTTTGCCTGTTCATAAAATGAGTGGTGTAGACACAGAGCGAGTGTGCAGTTCTACCTTGCATCATGTGATTCTAGTTAAAGAAGTATCTGGAGGAGCTGTGAAAGGAGAAAGGCTAGGTTTATTATTTGAAGCATTCCCCCTCCCGGGTAAGAACTCCTTAGAAGTTGTCATCTTCATGTTAGTCATTTGAAACATCATGAGAAAAGTTACTCAGAGATGACTTTCTGGCATAGGGTTGCTTTCTGTGATAACAGGTGCCAAGAATTGAAGGTGTCTTTATGTTGTGAAATATTATTCCTTCATCTTTGACCCCCACACACAGCCAGAATCCTTGATCCTATGGGTACTTCTTTTTATTCTAAAAAACTAGTTTTCTAGCTGGCATGGTGGCACACACCTGTAATGCCAGCAGCTTGGGAGGCTGAGGCAGGAGGATCTCAAGTTCAAAGCCAGCCTCAGCAAAAACAAGTTTCCTAACTTGTCTTTGCCCAGATCATTTGTATACCACAGGGCAGAATGACCTAGCTGCAGTGTGAGACCTAACTCTTCACCAGTCTCTCCTGCTAGGTAGAAGAATGGATGTTGGCCAGTCAGCTCCTGGAGAAGGCAGTTGAAACAGAAAGTAACAGCCAAAAGCCCAAATCCTTCTTGGCCATTGGCCTACTCCTCCTCCCTCTTGCAGAACTGCACATGGTCAAGCAGCAAAAGTCACTTTGTGTATTCTACTTGAAGTCCAAAACTAGCAGTCTGTCTGAGAGTCCTCCAGACCCCATGATGAGGGGACAGGGATGTTCAGTTGGTTTTCGTCTATTAAAAAGATAAAAAGGAAGAACTGAAGTCCAGACCCACTAGATAAGCAAACTAGCTATCACAGTATAACATTCAGTCATAGTCAAACTGAACATTTTCATTCTGAACCCCCTGGCATGGGCATGAGGGGCCACATCCAGTACAGTCTACCATTCCTTCCAAAAGCCCATCACATGAGCAACTGGAGGGGTGGGGTACCTGATGTTAATTCTTAGCCTGTGGACAAGCAGGAATGAGGCCTAAATACAGATGGACATCAGTTCAGGTGTATAGCAGAACCACGCTGCAGTTTGACACTTCAGCCAGCAGGGGCCAGGCTGTCCCTATGCTTTAGATTCCTGGACTCCAATCCCAGGTTGTACAGTGCCCCATGTTTGAGAAATGAAGCCTCATCCAAGTTCAAGCTCCCCTTCACCCCCCCAAGTCTCAGAGAGAATCCCAACAAGAAATAGTTCCCTCAGCAGCTGCAGTCTTGGCAGGTCTCGGGTATAGAGCTCTTTTCTGACAAGGGCATAGATAGCTGAGTGGGTGAACTCATGACCCTCAGACCGTAGAATTTAGGGGGTTCCATTTGACTGGCAAAGGAGGATTGGCACTTGTCCTGGGTCTCAAATGGCCCCTCTGTAAAAAGGCAATGGGCTATGGCAGAGCATCTACTCCCACTCCCCTGACTTTTCCCTCAATCCCTCACCTACCTGGTCTGGGCCAAAGCCCAACTATAGTAAGAGGCTAGGGTCCAATGCTATGTGATCTCTGCTCTTGTGCTTACTTAGAAACTCATATTTCTATCTGGGCACGGTGGTGCAGGCCTGTACCCAACTGCTCAGGAAGCTGGGGTAAGAGTAACATGAGTTCAAAGCCAGCCTCAACAATTTAGCACTAGGAAACTCAGCAAGAACCTGTCTCTAAACAAAATATAAAAAGTGCTGGGGATGTTGCTCAGTGGTTAACCTCCCTGGGTTCAATCCCAGAAAGAAAGAGAAAAGAAGCGAAAGAAAGAAACTCAAATTTCCGAGATTGGTTTTGCTGTCTCCACTCCCTGACACTGGGGTAGGGGTGGGGGTGCTAACCTTGCATGAAAGAACTAGTTCAAAGTCTTAGTTCACAATATGCACTCAAAGTTACATTTAAGAGAGGGGGTGGGGCCCTCCAAGACTGGGTAGCCTTCCAGCACAATGGGAATTTCTCTGCTAACCCTCTCCAGGTTCTGTGCTGGGGACAGTGTGTGCATGTCCAGGACATGCTGAGAACCGCCTCCACCCTGGCCCCGTGGGATCTTTTTCTTGGTAATTTTCCTGCCTTTTGTTCTGAGAGAATATTTTAGGAATGATTTGCAGCCAGTCCCCTCCCTGTATGGCCCATGTCCTAGGGCTGTGGGTGCTGATCATAGGAGATCGGAGTTCCACCCTGTTGCTCAGATGGGAACATTATGTTCCCAGCTTGGAGCTGCATGTCTCACCCTCAAGCACTGGGGGCCCTGGGCAGATTTAGGCCAGATGGGCTGAAGGTGATTAGAAAACAAATGCCAGTTTGAGAAACATGAAGGAAAGGGGGTTGGATTAGATGGGTAATTTTTTTCTTTGGGGGGGGGTGTTTGTTTTGTTTTGTTTGTATTAGATGTGTGATCCCAAAACAACTCACTTTGCCTCCCAGACCCAGATCCTGATAAAGAGGAGGCAAGGGAGCAGCAACCAAACACACACACACCCTGTCACCAGAATGGCCCTTCATCCTCCTCACCAGACTTGGGCCAGTTCTCTACCCAGCACCTCCCAACATCCTTCATCTCCAGGGCCTTGCAGCACTTGCCCTAAGGCTTTTTCTGATCCCTTGAGACCCCTGATATGACCCCAGCAATGACCTCATCTTTTTTATAGGGAAAAAACAGAATAGATAGGGTAGAGAACTCCAGGCTCTACCTTAGCTCCCCCAGATCTCCTACCCCATTGTTCTACTCCCTTTTTTTTTTTTTTTTTTTTTGAGATCCACTATGGTATATTCATATATGTACATAGGAAAGTTGTCAGATTCATTCCACTTTTTCCCCTCTCCATTTCCTTTCCCTTCATTTCCCTTTGTCTACTCCACTGAACTATTTATCATCCTTTTTTTTTTTTTTTGTACTAGTGATTGAACTCAGAGGTACTTTACCACTGAGCTACATCCCCTATCCTTTTTATTTATTTTTTTTTATTCTGTTCAGCTTTCTTTTTTTTTTTTTTTATTATTGTACACAAATGGGATACATGTTGTTTCTGTGTTTGTACATGGCGTAAAGGTATACCATTTGTGTAATCATAAATTTACATAGGGTAATGTTTGATTCATTCTGTTATTTTTTCCCTTCCCCCCCACCCCTCCCACCCCTTTTTTCCCTCTATACAGTCCTTCCTTCCTCCATTCTTGCCCCCCTCCCTAAACCTAACTCTAACCCTAACACTAACTCTTCCCACCCCCCATTATGTGTCCTCATCCACTTATTAGTGATATCATTCTTCCTTTGGTTTTTTGAGATTGGCTTATCTCACTTAGCATGATATTCTCCAGTTTCATCCATTTGCCTGCAAATGCCATAATTTTGTCATTCTTTATGGCAGAGTAATATTCCATTGTATATATATACCACAGTTTCTTTATCCATTCATCAATTGAAGGACATCTAGGTTGGTTCCACAATCTGGCTATTGTGAACTGAGCAGCTATGAACATTGATGTGGCTGTATCTCTGTAATATGCTGATTTTAAATCCTTTGGGTATAGGCCAAGGAGTGGGATAGCTGGGTCAAATGGTGGTTCCATTCCAAGTTTTCTAAGGAGTCTCCATACTGCTTTCCAGAGTGGCTGCACTAATTTGCAGCCCCACCAGCAATGTATGAGTGTACCTTTCTCCCCACATCCTCGCCAACACCTGTTGTTGCTTGTATTCTTGATAATCGCCATTCTAATTGGAGTGAGATGGAATCTTAGGGTGGTTTTGATTTGCATTTCTCTTATTACTAAAGATGTTGAACATTTTTCCATATGTTTGTTGATTGCTTGTAGATCTTCTTCTGTGAAGTGTCTATTCATTTCCTTAGCCCATTTGTCGATTGGATTACTTGCATTCTTGGTGTAGAGTTTTTTGAGTTCTTTATAGATTCTGGAGATTAGTGCTCTATCTGAAGTCTGATTGGCAAAGATTTTCTCCCACTCTGTAGGCTCTTTCTTCGCATTGCTGATAGTTTCCTTTGCTGAGAGAAAGCTTTTTAGTTTGAATCTATCCCAGTAATTAATTCTTGCTTTTATTTCTTGTGCTATTGGAGTCCTGTTGAGGAAGTCTGGTCCTAAGCTGACATGTTGAAGCTCTGGACCTACTTTTTCTTCTATAAGATGCAAGGTCTCTGGTCTGATTCCGAGATCCTTAATCCATTTTGAGTTTAGTTTCGTGCATGGTGAGAGATATGGGTTTAGTTTCATTCTGTTGCATATGGATTTCCAATTCTCCCAACACCATTTGTTGAAGAGGCTATCTTTTCTCCATTGCATATTTTTGGCCCCTTTGTCTAGTATGAGAAAATTGTATTTATTTGGGTTTGTGTCCGTGTCCTCTATTCTGTACCATTGATCCACCTTTCTATTTTGGTACCAATACCATGCCGTTTTTGTTACTATTGCTTTGTAGTAGAGTTGAAGATCTGGTATTGCGATACCCCCTGCTTCACTCTTTCTGCCAAGGATTGCTTTAGCTATTCTAGGTTTTTTATTCTTCCAGATGAATTTCATAATTTCTTGCTCTATTTCTGTAAGGTACATCATTGGGATTTTAATTGGAATTGCATTGAATCTGTATAGCACTTTTGGTAGTATGGCCATTTTGACAATATTAATTCTTCCTATCCAAGAACATGGGAGATCTTTCCATCTTCTAAGGTTTTCTTTAATTTCTTTTTTTAGTGTTCTGTAGTTCTCATTGTAGAGGTCTTTCACCTCTTTTGTGAGATTGATTCCCAAGTATTTTATTTTTTTCGAAGCTATTGTGAATGGGGTAGTTTTCCTAATTTCTCTTTCTGAAGATTCATCACTTATGTATAGAAATGCCTTAGATTTATGTACATTGATCTTATATCCCACTACTTTACTGAATTCACTTATGAGATCTAACAGTTTTCTGGTGGAATTTCCTGGTTCCTCTAAGTATACAATCATATCATCAGCAAATAGGGATAGTTTGAGTTCTTCTTTTTCTATTCGTATCCCTTTAATTTCTTTGGTCTGTCTAATTGCTCTGGCTAGAGTTTCAAGGACGATGATATTGAATAGAAGTGGTGAAAGAGGGCATCCCTGCCTTGTTCCAGTTTTTAGAGGGAATGTTTTCAGTTTTTCACCATTTAGAATAATATTAGCCATGGGCTTAGCGTAGATGGCCTTTACAATGTTAAGGAATGTTCCCACTATCCCTATTTTTTCTAGTGTTTTGAGCATGAAGGGATGCTGTATTTTATCAAATGCTGCTTCTGCATCTATCTAAATAATCATGTGATTCTTGACTTTAAATCTATTGATATGGTGAATTACATTTATTGATTTCCTGATGTTGAACCAACCTTGCATCCCTGGGATGAAACCCACTTGATCATGGTGCACTATCTTTTTAATATGTTTTTGTATGCGATTTGCTAAAATTTTGTTGAGAATTTTTGCGTCGATGTTCATTAAGGATATTGGTCTGAAATTTTCTTTCCTCAATGTGTCTCTGTCTGGTTTAGGTATCAGGGTAATATTGGCTTCATAGAATGTGTTTGGGAGGGTTCCCTCCTCTTCTATTTTATGGAATACTTTGAGAAGTATTGGAATGAGCTCTTCTTTAAAAGTTTTGTAGAACTCGACTGAGAACCCATCTGGTCCTGGACTTTTCTTTGTTGGTAGGCTTTTGATGACTTCTTCTATTTCATTACTTGAAATTGGTCTATTTAAATTGTGTATTTCTATTTAAATTGTGGTTTTCTCTCGTCTTCTCTTTGTTAGTGTGGCTAAAGGTTTATCAATTTTGTTTATTTTTTCGAAGAACCAACTATTTATTTTGTCAATTTTTTGTATTGTTTCTTTTGTTTCAATTTCGTTGATTTTAGCTCTGAGTTTAACTATTCCTGTCTTCTACTACTTTTGGTATTGGTCTGTTCTTCTTTTTCTAGGGCTTTGAGCTGTAGTGTTAGGTCGTTTATTTGTTGAGTTTTACTTCTTTTATTAAATGCGCTCCATGAAATAAATCTTCCTCTAAGTACTGCTTTCATAGTGTCCCAGAGATTTTGATATGATGTTTCTTTGTTCTCATTTACCTCTAAAAATTTTTTAATTTCCTTCCTAATATCTTTTGTTATCCATTCATCATATAATAGCATATTGTTTAATCTCCAGGTGTTGGAGTAGTTTCTGTTTTTTACTCTTTCATTTATTTCTAACTTCAATCCATTATGATCTGATAGAATACAAGGTAGTGTCTCTATCTTCTTGTATTTGCTGACATTAGCTTTGTGGCATAATATATGGTCTATTTTAGAGAAGGATCCATGTGTTGCTGAGAAGAAAGTGTATTCGCTCTTGGTTGGATGGTATATTCTATAAATGTCTGTTAAGTCTAAATTATTGATTGTGTTATTGAGATCTATGGTTTCTTTGTTCAATTTTTGTTTGGAAGATCTGTCCAGTGGTGAGAGAGGCGTGTTAAAATCACCTAGTATTATTGTGTTATGGTCTATTTGGTTTCTAAAATTGAGAAGGATTTGCTTAACATACATGAATGAGCCACTGTTTGGGGCATAGATGTTTATGATTGTTATATCTTGCTGATTTATGCTTCCCTTAAGCAGTATGAAATGTCCTTCCTTATCCCTTCTGACTGACTTTGGCTTGAAGTCCACATTATCTGAAATGAGGATGGATACTCCAGCTTTTTTGCTGAGTCCATGTGCATGGTATGTTTTTCCCCATCCTTTCACCTTTAGTCTATGGGTATCTCTTTCTATGAGGTGAGTCTCTTGCAGGCAACATATTGTTGGATCTTTCTTTTTAATCCAATCTGCCAGTCTATGTCTTTTGATTGATGAATTCAGGCCATTAACATTCAGGGTTATGATTGAGATATGATTTGTATTCCTGGTCATTTAGTTCATATTTAAAATTTAAAATTTTATTTATTTATTTATTTATTTATTTTTTGACACATCCTTTATTTGACAGTTCCTTTAGGATAATTCCTCCCTTTGCTGATTTGCTTCTTTGTTTTTTATTTCTTCCTCATGAAATATTTTGCCGAGAATGTTCTGTAATGCTGGCTTTCTTTTTGTAAATTCTTTTAGCTTTTGTTTATCATGGAAAGATTTTATTTCATCGTCAAATTTGAAGGTAAGTTTTGCTGGGTATAAGAGTCTTGGTTGGCATCCATTTTCTTTCAGAGCTTGAAAAATGTTGTTCCAGGCCCTTCTAGCTTTTAGGGTCTGGATTGAAAAATCTGCTGATATCCGTATTGGTTTCCCCCTGAATGTAATTTGGTTCTTTTCTCTCACAGCCTTTAAAATTCTGTCTTTATTTTGTATGTTAGGTATTTTCATTATAATGTGCCTTGGTGTGGGTCTGTTGTAATTTTGTGTATTTAGAGTCCTATAAGCCTCTTGAACTTGATTTTCCATTTCATTCTTCAGATTTGGGAAATTTTCTGATATTATTTCATTGAATAGATTGTTCATTCCTTTGGTTTGTTTCTCTAAGCCTTCCTCAATCCCAATAATTCTCAAATTTGGCCTTTTCATGATATCCCATAGTTCTTGGAGATTCTGTTCATAATTTCTTACCATCTTCTCTGTTTGTTCAACTTTGTTTTCGAGGTTAAATATTTTGTCTTCAATATCTGAAGTTCTGTCTTCCAGATGTTCTATCCTATTGGTTATGCTTTCTATGGAGTTCTTAATTTGGTTTATTGTTTCCTTCATTTCAAGGATCTCTGTTTGGTTTTTTTTCAATACCTTAACTCTTTATTGAAATGATCTTTTGCTTCCTGAATTTGCTCTGTTAACTGTCAATTGGTGCGATCATTCAATGCCTGCATTTGCTCTTTCATCTCATCATTCAATGCCTGCATTTGCTCTTTCATCTCATCGTTTACTTCCCTAATCATTTTAATTATGTACATTCTGAACTCCCTTTCTGTCATTTCTTCTGCCATGCTGTCATTGGATTCTATTGATGTAACATCTAGATTTGTTTGGGGCATTTTCTTCCCTTGTTTTTTCATATTGTTCAGGAATCAGTGGGTCATTAAGATATTGCAGATTTCCTCTATCGACTTATAATGTCCCTGAAGATTGCTAGTATATCCCCTCTTATCCTTCAGTAGCCTGAAGTCTTGGAGGAAGTTGATAATGCGGAGCTCCACGAAGAAGCTGCCTCTCTAGGGTGGTGACCCTCAGGTGGCGTATATTCCCTGCTAGTGGTCAGAGGTGTCTCCACCTGTTGACCAATGGTCATCCAACGGGGAACTAGGCCGCGGGCTGAGGCAAGGCCTATTTGTGCCTGTGTCTCTGGTTTAACCGTCCCTGTGGGAAAACCTCTCCCGGTAGGGAAGACTCACTCGGTGGGAACGTGTCGCTGGTCAGTTCCCCTCCTAGAGGTTCCCCTCAATCTACAACTACTGCCTGGGCTGGGCTGTCTTCCTCTGCAACGTTCCCAGGGGCCCGGACCTACCTCCTGGGCCTGGGAGCCTCACCCTCTGCAGGCGAGTCTCCTTAGGCTGCCTCTCCCAGATAATCTGCCCGCAGTCCTGGAAACTTCGCTCCGCCCCTAGGCGTGTCTCTGTGCGGCTCTTCCAGCAAAAAGCCACCTAGCTCCTGGGACCCTACTCTGCACCTAATCGCCTGGCTATGCGGCCCCTCCTCTGACCCGCCACCTGGAGCCCTGTACAATAGCTCCGATACCCAGAGACCCGCCACACACCTCCTCCACCGGACAGCCGCCCGGTTTCCGACGCAGTCACTAGGAGCCCAAGCAATTCACTTTGGGTCTCCTCCTCCCGCCAACCTCCCGTAGCCCTAGGCAGTCACTCCAAGTCCAAGTGACCCGCCCTGTTCCTCCTCCTCCTCCTCGGGGTAGCCCCCCCGGGTGTTCAGGGGCGGTGGCTCTGAGACCAAGTGACCCACCACACTCCTCCTCCAGGCAGGCCACCGGTGTTCAGGAGCGGTCGCTTTGAGTGCAATCAACTCACCACTCGCCTCCTCCTCTGGCAACTGCCTGTGGCTCTGATGCAGTCACTCCTAGACCAAGCGACCCACCGTGCTTCTCCTCTTCCTCCGGGCAACCCCCCCTATTTTTTATTTTTTTATATTTTTGTTTGTAGACGGACACAGTACCTTTATTTTATTTATTTATATTTATGTGGTGATGAGGATCGAACCCAGTGCCTCACACATACAAGGCAAGCGCTCTACCCTGAGCCACAACCCAGCCCTCCTTTTTATTTTAAGGCAGGGTCTCACTGAGTTGGTTAGGGCCTCTCTAAATTGCTAAGGTTGACCTCAAACTGGTGATCCTCCTGCCTCAGCCTTCCACGTAACTGGGATTACCAGGCATGTACCACTGAGCCCGTCCCCCCTCCCTCTTTTTGACAAAAGATTCAAGACTTGTTTGTAGTTACCATCTCCCTCACCTCCCACTCTTGCCATGCCTCACACTGCAGCCCCCAGAGACTTCCACCAACCAAACTAATGCACATGCTGGCTCTGGAATTAGCAGAATTTACCATGCTTGACTTTTTACTTGAAGGATAATCTTCTTAGGAGCTACCCATCCTTCCTGGTTTTCTTCTGCCTCTGGTGGTTATTCTCATCTCTTGCTAACTCTCATAGAAACTGCAATTAAATGTGGGGGTGGCCCAGAGCTGCACTCTGGGTTCTCCTCTCTCCCTCCCTGGTAATAGCATGGTTTGGGGTGTTCTCGCCATGCTGCTCAATCTGAATTTTTATCTCCAATTGGGACACTCCCCAGAGCTGATATCTTACGCCTGCTTGACACAGTCACAAGGCTGTGCAAACTGTTCCAAATATCCTTTTGTTTTGCATCCATGCTTCCTCTTTAGTTTTCCCACTCTTCCTGTACCAGGAGCCTCTCCAACTCTTCCCTCTGCCAAGCAACTCCACCAGTCCATAATGGGTCCCATCAATTCAGCCCTAGTCTCAGCCTTAATCACCCTATCAGATCAACAGGCAGAGTCTTCTCCTCCTGCTCCTTCCTTCTCCTTCCCCCTACTTCTTCTCCCACTCCCATCATTTTATTTTTGAGACAGCGGCCTCACAGTATTGCCCAGGCTGGTCTCAAATTCCTTGACTCAAGCAATCCTCTAGCTTTAGCCTCCCAAGTAGGTGGGATTGTTTTATTCAGAGGATCCAAGATGGCGGACTAGAGGGAGGCTGCATTCCTTGTCGCTCCGTAACTCGGGTTTCAAGCAGAGGATATCTGTTTCTTGGCGAGGCAGTTTTTGCTACTTATTGATCCCCTGCTGTTTACCCCAAGTAGGTGGGATTAAAGGTGTGCACCACCTTGCCCAGCCAGTCTTATTTTCAAAGTGCAAATTTTGCCACATCAGCCTCCAACTCACACCTTCAGGCAGAGTCCTAATGTAAGTGTATATCTGCCCTGCAAAGTAGTAGCGCCGGGGCCCATCTGTCATGCATTTAATCTAACCACTGTGAAGCTTCTGTAGAGTTGCCTTTTGTTTTATTTAATTTTTTTTCTGGTAGTACTTGTGATACCACCGTTTACCGGTGTATCTGCTCCCTCGAATGTCGTTCTGCTCCCTCTATGATGAGTTCTGCTCCCTCTAATGTTGAAGTTTGAACACTAGAGAAGCATGCCAAGGCAAGAATATTAAGCAGGTTTTAGGGAGGGAGAAGGGGGCCAGGGCTGATGTTCTAAAGTTCCAAGAAGTAAGGGCACCCTACATCTTCTATAGGTTAAGGTCTCTTTTGTTCTCCCGTTCTCTCCCCCTTATCTCTCCTTCCTGCCTACATGACTAGGTCTGGTTTTGCATAAAGTGAGAAGCCATGGGCAGGGGCAGGTAAGGGCCCAAGGGGCATTAATTAGCATCTCCTTGCTTGCAGTCCTTGATAAATGCAGGTAAATTTGGTAATCAATGGGCTCCGGAGATCTTTGACATTCCATTCTCCCAGGGGCAGTCTCCAACTTCCAGAGGCAGTTGTCTTTCATGGCCTTCCTTTCCTCAATTTGATCCAATCCCCTATTTCTACACTAACTTCCTGTTCTTAATTCTGGCTTTACTTGGATGGAACCCAGGGGCACTCTACTGGAAAGATCCAAGTTTGAGGCCAACCTGGGTAACTTACCAAGATCCTTTTTCAAAATAAAAAAATAAAAAGGGCCAGGTGTTAGGAAAAATAAAAAATGCAAAAATGCATCACCAGATGTTAGGGGCAGTTGTGGCTCCCCGATAGCTCCCAGAAAAACGCTCCGCAGACACGAGATCTCACACAAGGGACTTTATTTATGTGGTCTGCTCAGGGAGAAAAGAAGGGACAAAAGAGAGAAAGATGGCATGTGGCTTCTCCCAGATATTGGAATCTCCTGGGCTGGGAGGAACCAATCATGGAGGAGAATTCTTGCAGGCTGACTGATGAACCAATAGCATGTTAGGACATAACTTGGGAGGCAGGAAGATGGCGACAGTGTAAGCCGGAAATTCCTGTAACGTAAGAGGCGGGTGGAGCGCAGATTGACAAGTGGTTGGGAGGTGGGAAATTCCTGTAACGGGAGAGGCGGGCGGCTTTATACCTTACACCAGGGATGTGACTGATTGGTTAAGTGCCCCTAGTTTCAATTCTTGGTACCAAAGATAGATAGATTGATTGATTATAAAAAAGGTTTGGAGGCTGTAGCTCAAATGGTAAGGCACTTGCCTAGCATCTGTGAGGTGCTGGGTTTGATCCAAGTAATGGTAAAAAAGAAAAAAAAAAAGTTCTCGATGATTTTGTTTTTTTCAGGGTCTAGAGGTACTGAAGATTGAACACAGAGCTTCATGCATTCACACATACAAAGCACATGCTCTACCACTCAGCTACACCCCAGCCCTGATCAATGATTTATCATAGACTAAACACTCACAAAACTCAATCCAGATGATGAACATTACCCGTACCCTTCCTGTGAACCACCAATCATCTCTCCCTATCTTGTCCTGAGTTTTAAAGTAAGGTGTTCATCACCTCCTTGATTTTTTTTTTTTTTTTTTTGCGGTACTGGGGATTGAACCCAGGGCCTTGTGCTTGCGAGGCAAGCACTCTACCAACTGAGCTATCTCCCCAACCCAACCTTGATCTTTTTTATCACTTCAGGATGCCTCCCCAAAGAATCTCTTCCTTCATACATCTGCCTATAATTATTTTAGCTCGATTATTTTTCTTTTCCTCTTCTGTTTTCTATTCGTTTCCCTTCTATCACCCTCACTCTCTGCAACTGATGTTTACAAAATATAACATTCCCTATTTTTCTCCTTTCTTATATGATAAAAATATAGATGCACATTCACACAGTGATTTTTTGTACACATTTAAGTCATTTTGCATATAGTTTTCTGCATCTTTACTCAATCTTTTCAGAGACCCTCCAAATTAAGTGTTATTATTCCAATAACTTTCTTTTTAAAAATATTTTTAGTTATATATAGACACAATACCTTTATTTTATTTATTTTTATGTGGTGCTGAGTATGGAACCCAGGGCAAGCACTTTACCACTGAGCCACAACCCCAGCCCAATAGCTTCTTTTTAATGGCAACACAAAACCTATCCACTGGTTTTTTATCCTCCTTTGATAAGATTTGGACTCTAATTTCCCTCTCCTTAAATATGGGCCAACCTTAGTGACTTTGCTTCTATTGAAATGACTGTGACATCTGAATCTAAGTAGTTAAGACAATAACTAACTGAGTACAGTGGTGCATACCCGTGATCCCAGCAGCTTGGGAGGCTGAGGCAGGAGGATAGCAAGTTCAAGACCAGACTCAGCAGTTTAGTGAGGCCCTAGGCAACTTGGTAAGACTCTGCCTCCAAATAAAAAAATAAAAAGGTCTGGGGAAGTGGCTCAGTAGTTAAGTGCCTCTGGGTTCAATCCCCTGTACCAAAAAAAAAAAAGAAAAGGTAATAACAGCTTCCACTGGGCTTGTTCCCTCTTGAGATAACAATCCTTGGAACCTAGCCACTGTGTTGTGAGGAAGTCAAGGGTACATGGAGAGGTCACATGTGGGTGTTCAGGTCTCAATTAAGGTCTCCAATGTCACCTAGCCTCAAATGCCAGATTTTGAGTGAGGAACCTTCAAATGATTTCAGCCCTAGCCTTTAAGATGCTCCAGATGATGTAGCAAAGTTGTCTCCAAATCCTGATCAAATGATAGATTTGTGAGCATAATAAATACTGTTTTGAGAACTGGGGTTGTTACATAGTGGCAGAGTGCTTGCCTAGCATGCACTAGGCTCTGAATTCAATCCTCAGCATTGCAAAACAAAACAAAAAAATGAATATTGTTTTAAGCCATTACATCTGGAGTAATTTATTACACAGCATAGTAACCAGAATAATGTGGAGGTTCCAAAATGTCTGTAACCATGTCCTTGTGGATGGATGTTCAATCACTTTGCAGGTTTTTTCTCATTATACATTAGACCATTTAGCTTACTTTCAGTGCTTTTAATTCTTGATTCGTGGGCGTGTGTGTATGTGTGTGTGTGTGTTTTTTACTGGGGATTGAATTCAGGGCTTTGGGTATGATAGACAAGGGTTCTCCCACTGAGCTTTCCCATTCTTCAGTGCTTTTATTTTTATAAATGAGAATCCCAAGATTAGGATTATAGGGCCTAAAAGTACATGATTTTAATTTTACTGGAGTTTGCCAAATTGTGATAGCTGATCTCACTTCTGTCAACAATTTTTAGAAGCTATCCTTTTCTTTACATACCTGAAAGCAAGAGTTGGTATGACTCTTAACTTTTGCTAGGTTGTGAACATACCAAGGGACTTACCTCATTGTTACTTTTTTTTTTTAATTAATAGACTTTAGTTTTTAGAACAATCTTAGGGATACAGCAAAATTGAATGCAAAGTACCAAGTTTCCAGAATGCTTTTACACACACACACACACACACACACACACATACAGTGGTGCCCTTGTTAAAATCAGTAAACCAGTGTTGACAGATCCTCATGCCAAATCTAGTTCGCATAGGGATCATTCTTTGTGTTATGCATTGTCTTATTCTATTCAGGCTGTGACAGCAAAATACCATGGGCTGAGCAGCTTATAAACAACAGAAACTTATCTGTCACTGTCTGGCAGCAGTTAAGTCCAAGATCAAGATTGTATGGAAATCCCACAAAACCACGCCAGACACGGGAAATCACATAAGGGAATTATTAAGCAAACAGAGTGTCTCCCTGCAGGGTAACAGAAAATAAGAGGAAAAGAGAAAGGAAAGAGAAAGGGCGCGCGCTAGAGAGAGTGGAAAGTGAGGAGGAGGAAAAGCAAGTGAGTAGGAGAGAGAAGCAAGAGAGGAAAGATGGCGGTTGAATTCTGACGGGCTAACAGGGGACCAATATCAGAGAAGGATACTTGCAAGCTGGCTGATGAACCAATAGCTAGCTAGGATGTTCACAGATTGACAAGTGGTTGGGAGGCAGGGAAAATGGCTGCACCAGAAAGGGCAGGGAGAGCAGCTTTATACATTACATCCCCCCGTTTCTGTTTTTATAAGAAAATCTTCTGCTCTCCAGTTCTTTCCGAAGCCTTCTCTCTCCTTCCTGCATAAGTGACTGGGGCTGGTTTTGCAGGTGAGATGTAAAAAGTCCATTCTCCTTCCAGACTTCCAAAGGCAGATGGTTTTCATGGACTTCATTTTTTCTATTTGACTGATCCCCTATTTCTACACTAACTGCCTGTACCCAATTCTGACTTCATTCACCCCTCTAATTTTAGAAACTCCTTCACTGTAGGGAAAGGGGGTCGATGACCACTCTGGCTTCTTCAAGCTGGAAGGGGGCAGTGTGGGGCAAGCAGTTTGGAGTTCCCTTTTTAGAAATCAGGTCAATTGAGGGGTCCAAGGTAGAAGTCCAGTTGGGGAAGAGCAGGTTGTAAAGGCATCTGGGGATGGGTGCTTCTATGAGAGAAGAACAAAAAGACATGAGTACTGAAATGAGATTGATACAATATAAATGTTGCAGAATCTGGAACATACCAATGAATATCAAAAAGATGATGGAAGTCAATAATTCCTCACCAGGGGGTGGAAGAACTGAGAAGTTGTTCCCATAACAAGCCCTAGCAAAGGCTGGAGAGGATAAGGCCTTTATTTGGGAACTTTAACATTGTCCAGGTTATCAGGAATGTAAACACAACATTTAGTAAAGATCTCTATACTTCTGTTACTAGCAAACATAGCTTAAGCCTACCTGTGTCTGTAGGCCTTAAACTGACTAAATCTTCTGACTCTGGCAATTTCTCTTGATAGTTATCAGGCACATTTGCCTAAGAATCTCTTTTGTAGCTTTTAGTCTTTATTCTAGTGGGCTAACACAAGTGTACATCTTAAGTTACATTTAAGTATTATTTCTTTTAAATGCCCAAGAATGGCTATATTTTGGTCTTAAGTGTTTTGCTAGGTGTTTAAGATCAAGTTGGTCAAAGTGACCTGTTCCTGTCTGTTAAAGAGTCAGTTGAGTTCCCACAGGGGTCACTCATAGAGAATTTAAGAGCAGCTTCTTAGCTCCATTAGTGCCATTGGTTAGGCAGGGTCTCCTCGATGAGGTGGCTTCCCTTGAAAGCACCAGGGATGTCTCCCTTTTTCCTTGACCCTCCTCTGCAGCAGGCACACTGAGTGGCTTTTCCTCTATGGCCTCATCAATCTCCTTGATCAGGAGGTTGTGTGACCCAGAGTTGTAAACTTCCTTAGAGAAGTCCTCTTGTTCCCTGGGTTCAGGCTGACTTTGAGGGCAAGACCCAAATATGGACTTTTCTTGACCTCTGTATTTAGTCTTAATCTCTAAGTTTGATCTTAACCATCAAGCAAGTCAGTCTTACCAGTCATAAAGTAAGAGTACTGGGCTTTAGCTTCAATGTCTATAACTTTACAGTTATTTGCCCCCTTTTATCTAATTGGGGTCTACATTATCTGTCCCATAGGTGATGGCTTTTCAAGTTAATCTATGGTGTAATTCTGCAAAATATTAATCAGGCAACAGTTAGAGTTTACAAGGAAAATACAAAATGGAATCACCGACAGTAAAACATTCAGTTTCTGCAATATCTTTCTTGAACTTTGGCTGAGTTATATCTCATTTGAGATCCCAGTAACCTTTACAACAAACATCAAACTTTTGAACACAACTTTAAATGAGTTAAAGTCTGGCTTACTTTGGAGCCATTCTAATGTGTAGCAGTGTTGTGAGGCAGAGCCTTACCTCAGGTAACGTGGGGCTTTTCAGTGAGGGGCAAAGGAGTATTAGAAAATAAAGGGTTATAAACACAGATTTTGAAGATTAAGCTGAGATCAGATGGAGCTCTGTTCTCTGATGGAAATGCGGATCTAAAGAGTTATGTCAGCAATCTTTATATATGTGCAATGTTAGGTTCCAAAGTTACTGTAAGGTGGGCAGGAACCAGAGAAGGGAGCTGATGAAACACTGGTTATCTAGCAAAAGAATTCCTTCCTGCCCAAGAGCTGTGTGCCTGAGATCAATGTACTGCCACAGTAGTTAGGCATCTTGTGCCCCTGCACAGGAGCACTCCCAGGCACCAGGCATGCCACAGCCATGAGGTCATCAGAGACCCCAATCTCAGTCACTGTTGTCCCATTTTTGCTACTGCGCATTACACTCTTTCTTAAATGTCATTTTAAGAAGTTTACATATATTTACTCCTGAGTCTAAAGGAACATTAGTTAACACAATTTAACATTATATCTAAAACATGAATTAAAGAAAGGCTGAGAGAGCTTTTAAGTTTCCTTTTGTTTTACAAAGTGGTAAAATGCTTTCATGTTTAACCTTTAAACAAATCATGTTCTCAATAACATTTAGAAATACATTTAACAATTTTTACATATACCCTATTAATGACAGGTCCTAAAAAATAGAACATTAAATGATAGGTTTACCATTACAGACAAGTTTAATTTGGAGAATAGCAGCTTGATAAATTTTCTGCTTTAAAGGCTTGTATACCTGGAAAATATGAACACATTTAATATACAAAGAATAATGTTTTTAAGTATGTTACTCCATGGAATAACTTTGTAAATTAATTAGATGTCTCTAACAAACACATTTGAGTAATCCCATACATGTTGACTCTAATTCACTCATCTTATTGTAAAAAAAACCAAGATAACAGACAAGTGTACCAACAGTATTTGCTGTCTCTTTCCTGTAGAAGAAAAGTCCTAGAAAAATTGATGTTAGACATTTTATAAACATCAACATTTAATGAGTTTGACCACCTAGAGACTTGTGAGTTAATTTTAAAGACATTTTACTTCTATTAGTTTACCCAATTTAAATTGAACCTTTTTAAATCACGTGAATTAAAAATATTTGGATCCATTTTTAAAATTTTAATTTTTATGCGCGCTTATATTTAACACAAAAGTAAAGGCCTTATAATATTTATCTCTATTGCAATGTGACAGATGTTCAAAAATAACTCTAGGGCTGGGGATATAGCTCAGTTGGTAGAGTGCTTGCCTTGCAAGCACAAGGCCCTGGGTTCAATCCCCAGCACCACAAAAAAAAAAAAAAAAAAAAAAAAAAAAACTCTAGAGTTGGATAAAAAGAACTGATCAAAAATCATTAATCTAGGTATGTAGGATCAAAATTGTGAGCTCAAGGGGCTGGGGAGATAGCTCAGTTGGTAGAGTGCCTGCCTTGTAAGCATAAGGCCCTGAGTTCGATCCCCAGCACCCAAAAAAAAAAAAAAAAAAAAAAAAAAAAAAAAAAAAATTGTGAGCTCAAAAATATAGCATTTAAGAAAAACAAAAGTCCTAGAAGAAAAATGATAATGGTCATTAGTTAAAGCATGAGAAAAATGAGAAAGAGAGAAGAGGTGAAAGGGAGAAAAGTATTCTGAGTTGTAGCCCAGGAGAAATTTAAAATGGACACTTTTTTCCTTAGGTTTGAGACTGGTTTCCCACTGCACCTTTCTCCATTTACATTTCAATGTAAGCCTTAACTGAGATCTGAATCTGAAAGGGGCTAAAATGTTCTAACAGACTTGATGCTTAGGTCCTTTTAACCCTCTTTCCTGCTTAGTAATTAATTTAGGTTTGGATGCAGAAAATTGTCGAACAGTTATCTCCCGCTACTTGTGGGGAATGGGGCTGCTACTGGGGAGGCAGGGGAAGACGGAGAAGCAGGGTTTGGAGGCGTTTGAGCCTGCAGGAAGAGCAAGAAGCAAGAAAGAAGAGACTTGAAGATAAGGAATCCCTTTCCATCTGCCCGCTCGCTCACCGAAGCTGTGTGCCATTACACAAACGGATTTTGATGGCTTTAAGTCGGGGGTCGGGCGAAGGGTTCCCCTGCCAGATTGAGGGTTGAATCTGCCAGATTGGAGGACCCAGATTCCATGGTGGGGACTGATACAGCCGAGTCTGTGGCCAGGGCGTCCCGAGGCCAGAGTACTGGGCTGGAGATGAGGGGCAGTACATTGTGTTGTCAGGCAAGCACCAATGTGTGTGCCGTGCAAAAGCCAAGAATGGTTTGAGGACCTGATATCAGGGTTTTCGAGTACGAGTGCGCGAGTGCGAGATGAGCCTCAACCCTGAGAGAATATCCACCATAAAATCAGGAATCCACCCAGCAGATAAGACCGACTAAGGGGGCCTGCTGTAACTATAAAAGTTGTGGCTGGGGGTACCCCCACCCCTCAGCTGCCTTGAGGGTATAAATCGGCCTAGGGGAACCAGCCTAGAGGACTCACCAATTTGAAGTCCGGTGATGAATGCAGAGCAGAGTGTTCGGGCAGAATGGAAGGTGGGGCTGTGTCCAGGGGCCACTGGGGCTTAGATGGGGTTCCACTCACTTAAGAGACAGTGGAAGATCCCATCCCAAGTCACAGCACCAATGTAAGGAAATCCCACGAAACCACGCCAGACACGGGAAATCACATAAGGGAATTATTAAGCAAACAGAGTGTCTCCCTGCAGGGTAACAGAGAAAATAAGAGGAAAAGAGAAAGGAAAGAGAAAGGAAAGAGAAAGGGCGCGCGCTAGAGAGAGTGGAAAGCGAGGAGGAGGAAAAGCAAGTGTGTAGGAGGGAGAAGCAAGAGAGGAAAGATGGCGGTTGAATTCTGCCAGCCTAACAGGGGACCAATGTCGGAGAAGGATATTTGCAAGCTGACTGATGAACCGATAGCTAGCTAGGATGTTCACAGATTGACAAGTGGTAGGGAGGCAGGGAAAATGGCTGCACCAGAAAGGGTGGGGAGAGCAGCTTTATACATTACAAAGGTGATCTGTTGTCTAGTGAAGGCCCATTTCCTGGCTCATAGATAGCACCTTCTAGCTATGACTTAGTGCAATGGGGCCTGGTGGTATATGCTTATAATTCCAGCAATTCCAAGGACAGAGGGAGGCAGGTGAATTGCGAATTCAAGGCTAGTCTGGGCAATATAGGAAGACCCTATCTCAAAAAGTTAAAAGGCAGGGCCCCATGGTGCTCGCCTGTAATCCCAGTGGCTTGGGAGGCTGAAGCAGGAGGAGTGTAAATTCAAAGCCAGACTCAGCAACTTAGTGAGGCTCTCAGAAATTTAGCAAGATCCTATCTCAAAATAAAAATTAAAAAGGACTGGGGCTATGGCTCAGTGGATAACTTTCCCTGGGTTCAATCCCCAGTGCCATATATCTCATCTTAAATCCTTATCTCACCACCATGCCGAGTCTCATTGTTAGAGTTTTCACTCTGATTTTCGTTCCTCGTCTTCTGATGAGCTTGAACATCTTTTTGTGCTGTTAGATTCTGTCCGTTGTCTACTAATGATTTTTTTCTACCTTGTTTTTTATTAACCCAAATTTTGTCCAGGATAGCAAGCGTCTTATCACAAGTAATGGACCAATCCCAACCCATTCCTTGACTTCTCGGCTTCCTCTTATGTAGGGGCAGTCACAAGTAACCCAAAGTTTGGTCAGTGAAAAATAAATGGAAGCCTCCTGGAGATTCTAAGATGTTTGCTTACCCATAAAAGGGATAGATGTGGCCAGGTGTGATGGGATATGCCTGTAATTCCAGCTACTTAGAAGGCTGAGGCAGACGGATTATGATTTCAAGGCCAATCTCTGCAATTTAGCAAGACCCTGTCTCAAAATAAAATAAAATTAAAATGGGTTGGGGTTTTAGCTCAGTGAAGCACTCCTGAGTTCGATTCCCTGTGCCATATACGTATACACACAAACACACACAAAAGGATGGATAGATGTGGCCTGTTCCCTCCTACGTCTTGACTGAATGTTGATGTGATGTTTGGAGAAGATGCAACTACCTCCTGCTGGGGCTCACAGTGTGAAGGCAAAGCCCATCTATTAATGATTGTGGTATAAGGATCCTAAGAGCCTAGGTTATATACAATAGAAATAAGTGATATGTCTACCAAAAGATATGTAAGAGAACATCTATAGCAGCTGTATTCATGAGAACCAAAATCTAAAGTCAACCTAAGTGCCCAGTATCTAGATGGGTATCAATAGTTTATAAGATAGTCAGATAATAGAATATTAGAAATGAAAAAGAGCCAATAACATGCATGAATCTTATAGACTTGATGTCAAATTTAAAAAGTCAGACATGCCATGCTCAGTGATATGAGGTTATGGTCCTGGCTACTTGGTGGTAGAGACAGGAGTATTGCTTGAGCCCATGAATTTGAGCTCAGAGATGTGGGACCAGCCTGGGCAACATCTCATCTCAAAAAAAAAAAAGAATGAAAAAGCATATTGTATGGCTCCATTTATATAAAATGGGTGAGATTTATCTGTGGCAACAGAAGACAGAATAGTAACTACCTCTGTGGGAGGGATAGTAATTGGGAGGACATGATTTTACCTTCAGGGTATGGTTAACCTTTGGTGAGATGGCTGCCTTCTGCTGAAGACCTTTCCTGCCACAGCTGAGAGCTGATATCTGGATCACACACCACACCATGAATTTAGTATCTGTCCATTTATTCATTTTATCCTTTAATAATATCCAATTATTCATGTCATTTAGTAAGATTTTGTGGCTGGGTATGGTGGTGTATTTGGTATTTGGGAGGCTGAGGCAGGAGGACTGAAATTTCAAGCCCAACCCAGGCAACTTAGTGAGATCCTGTCTCAAAAATAAAAAGGACTTGGGCTGGGTACGGTGGTGCATGCCTATCTTGAGTTTAGCAAGGCCCTAAGCAACTCACCACCCTGTCTCTAAATATAATACAGAAAAGGGCTGGGGATGTGACTCAGTGGTTGAGTGCCCCTGAGTTCAATCCCTGGTAATAAATAAATAAATAAATAAATAAATAAATAAATATATAAATAGGACTTGGGCTAGGAATATAGCTCAGTGATATTGTGTTTGCCTAGCATGTGCAAGAACCTGGGTTCAATCCCTAATACTACAAAAGAAAAAAATAATTAAAATAATTTTACTGTAATCTTTCCCTTCTTTCCTACCTGGGAATGTGATCAGTATATCCCATCATAGACACAGGTTTTTCTTCGCATAATAAAACTTTTCCTCTGTAATTTAGCTAGTTGATGCCTCTATGGACTTGCCTTTCCGATAGCTGATCTTACACTTTTCAGCTTTGTGCATCTTTCCCTTGAATTCTGAGCAATTTCTTCCACTAGGCTCAATTGCTTCCATATTCCCTCAACATGCCAAATTTGTTCTTTCCTCATGGTCTTTGCACATGCTGTGCTTTTTACCAGGAATGACTTTTCTTGGATCTTCTTCTACTCAGCCAATACCTTTGGGTTAATCTTATCTCAGATATCCCCTTCTCAGATCTACATTTCCTGCTGCCTAGGGCATAGATGCCATATTCTGTATATTGGCTGATTTCCTTTTCTTCATTATAGTTGCACTGCCTATAATTATTTGTCTTCTTCTATTTTTCGTATCCATCTCTTGTCCCTCCTCACCCACCCCCACAGGGCCCTATAAATCAGTTTTTCTTGCCATGTCATTCTTTTTTAAATTTTTTTTTAGTTGTTAATGGACCTTTATTTTATTTATTTATATGTGGTGCTGAGAATTGAACCCAGTACCTCACACATGTTAGGCAAGTGCTCTACTACTGAGCTACAACCCCAGTCCAGTCATGTCCATTCTTGACACATCCATAGTGTCTAGTCCAGGTCAGCCCTTGGTAAACACTTATGGAAAGAACAAAAGAGTGAATTAGTTCTAGGACCACATTGTCCAGCCTCCTACCCCACATGTAGGAAGACCTTTGGAATGGAAGATTGGGTGGACAGAAGAAGGTAAAACAGTGGCCTATCTGTGAGGATCTGAATGTCTGGTGCCTTTGGGGGCTTTTTTCGGCAGTCACAGGTCCTGAAGCCACAGGTAGGGAACAAGAGCAGGAACTGGGCTAGGCTTTCCAGCAATCCTGCCCAGTGGAAGGGACCTCTAGCCTTGACTAGGGGTGTTCCCACCCTGCCTCAACCCTCACTGCCCCATTTTATTTTTCTTATTACCACATGACTTCTTTTTATCCAATCAGTCTACAGATATTTCTGGAGATTACTTGGTGTATGAAGCACTCATGGTACATCCTTGAACAAAACAGAGATTCCACCTCCCAGAAATCTGGTCCTACTTTTAAAAGTATGTGAGGCCAGGTGTGGTGGTACATGCCTGTAATCCCAGCAGTTTGGGAGGCTGAGGCAGGAGGATCACAAGTTCAAAACCAGCTCAGCAACAGTAAGGCACTAAACAACTCAGTGAGACCACATCTCTAAATAAAATACAAAATAGGGCTGGGGATGTTGCTCCGTAGTTACATGCCCCTGAGTTTAATCCCCAGCACCCCCCCCCCAAATAAATATATAAATAAATAAATAGATAAATAAAAGTATGTGAAAAGGGCTGGAATTGTAGCTCAGTGATAGAGCACTTGCCTAGCACATGTGAGGCACCACATAAACATAAATAAATAAATGAATTATCTACAACTAGAAATATTTTTAAAAGTATGGGATGGGCTGGGGTTGTGGCTCAGTGGTACAGTGCTTACTTAGAGCACTCAAGGCACCGGGTTTGTGCCCCAGCACCACATAAGAAACTAAATAAGCAAAATAAAGCTACTGTGTCCATCTACAACTAAAAATATTTTTAAAAAAAGTATGTGAGAAGGTGGTAACTGCTATAGGAAGCAGTGGAACAGGACAAGGGAATAAAAGTGATCCCAGGGGCTGGGGAGATAGCTCAGTTGGTAGAGTGCTTGCCTTGCAAGCACAAGGCCCTGGGTTCGATCCCCAGCACCCAAAAAAAAAAAAAAAAAAAGTGATCCCATATGCTGAAGGAGTAATTAACAGTCTGAAAAAAGGGCTATGAGAGTGCTGGAGTACAACCCTGTGGAAACCTGTATATTCCAGGCATGGCGAACAACTGTCGCTTAGCTTCTGAGCTGGAGAGTGCACAGGGTGTGATGTGTGAGGAACTTTGAGCAGTGGGAATAGAGACCAGTAGAGGAGATTCAGTCTGCAGTTGGGGAGGTAACAGAAATCATGAGCGTCTTGCCAACTCCTCTTTTCCTTAAGGGGGGGCTACTGCAGGGTGTGAAGCGATCTGACTTACTCATAGGCTGATATGTGGAGAATGGACTGAAGACAACAGGGGCAGTAGTAGTAGGAGACTGGGAGAGAGCTGTGAGAGTTTGGTGGCAGTTTGGACTTGTTGGAAGCCATGGTCATGGCAAGAAGTGATCTTATTCTGAGTAGATGATGCTAATGGAGGTGGTAGAATTTCCTGGCCCATTGCATTTAGGTATGAAAGAAATTAGTCAAGGTTACTCTGAGGTATTTGTCCTGAGCAATAAGGATGAATCTTGTTAGGCGTAGTGGTGCACAACTATAATTCCAGTGACTCAGGAGGCTGAAGCAGGAGGATTGGAAGTTCAAAGCCAGCCTCAGCAACTCAGCAAGACCCTGTCTCAAAATGAAAAATAAAAACAGAAATAGAAATAAAGGCCTGTGGTTGTGGCTCAGTGGTAGAGCACTTATCTAGCATGTGTGAGGCACTGGGTTTGATTCTCAGCAGTACATATAAATAAAGTCCATTGGTAACTTAAAAAAAATTAAAAAGAAGTAAAAATTAAAAATAGGGCTGGGGAGATAGCTCAGCTGGTAGAGTGCTTGCCTTGCAAGCACAAGGCCCTGAGTTCGATCCCCAGTACCGCAAAAAAAAAATAAATAAATAAAATAAAAATAAAAAGGGGATGTGGCTCAGTGGTTAAATCACCCCTGGGATCAATGCCCAGTACCAAAAACAAACAAACAAGCAATCAAACAAACAAATGAACAAAACTAAGCTGCCATTACTTCATCTGTGGGGATGGGGTGGTAGGGTAGAGAAGGTTTGGGGGATGAGCTAGGGTGGCACAAGTTGAATTTGAGATGCTGATGACTGCAACTCAGAATGAAGATGTCTAATTGACAACCAGACATCGTATCTGGTGCTCAGAAAGGGTCTGAACTGAATAAACATCTTTAGGAGTGATTGATATATTGGTGACATTTAAAGCAATAAGCCTGTATGAAATAAGTATGAAGTGAGTATCAACAGAGAAAAGAGGTAACAATGAAAAACTGGTAAATCACAAGAAATTGGCAGGCATAGAACCTGGAAGTCACACAGTGAAGGTGATCCCAAGAGGAGAGATCTGCTGGTCATATAGCAAGTCTCTCCTAATCAGGTCCATAAGGGGATGGATTTTTTTCCTGTTTTGGGACAGAAAGGGTCTTGTGCATGCTAGGCAAGTACTCTACTACTACGCTACAGCCCCAACATCAGATTTTTGTTTTATATTATCTTTTTGTCTATTATTTTACTGTTTTTGTTTACTGCCAAATTTCTAGAAGAGTATAGGTGCTTAAGAAAAATTTATTGAGTTAAAAAGTGCATGGGTGAATCCAAATCTTTGCAAATGCCCAGGATATAAGGCAGCAACATTAGTCTCCTTTACAGAAAGAGCAGAGATCAAGTAGAGAGATCTGCCCACTCTTGGTGCCATGCACCTTCTCCTTTACCTTTCCCAGCTACATCAACATTTACTCAGGAGAGAGTCTTTCTGGCCAACAAAGGCCCCGGAACAAATGAGTATTAGACAACCCCTGTGGAGCTTGGTGGACCTGGGTCAGGTGCTGGGTCATCCACCTGTCCACACAAGGCTCTACTGCCTCTCCTGTGTCTGTGTCTTCTTTTGTGCACCCATGCATGCAGTCATTTCTTCACCTGTCTACATAAAACCATTCCTTTGTCGGCTGCCAGTCACTCTTCTGTCTACTCTATAAAACCCTCTTTCATCCATCTTAGCGACTATTTGCATCCAGTCCTATCCATCCATTTGCTAGAGTGACCAAGTTCCCAGTTTTGCAGGGCAAACCAAAATGGTTGGTTGACCCATCCGTCTTCCAGGCATCCTACAGTCGATCCATTGTTCTGCAGCCATCTTTCAATCCAAACAGGTCTCGGACCCCCTGGCCACCCGCCCAGCCTAAGGGAAAAGCTCCGCCCCCTGGTTGGCTCCGCCTCATTTCCCCACTTCTTCCGGAAGCAGCAGCAACGAATCCCGGCGCCCTAGCAACAGCGCATTTCAGGCTGCCCAGTCCGCGTGCGCGGCTTCCGGTACAAGCCAATAGCGAGGGGCACTGGGAGAGAGGTGCGGGGGGTGGGGCTCTGAGTGGCCGCCGCCATTTTGGTGGAAGAGAAACAATAGGACGGAAGCGCCGCGGGACCGGTTTGTGGCCGCAGGTAACGCCCGTCTCGCGGTACCTGTAGTCCTGTCGCCCCAGGAACTTTAGGGAAGGTTTTTTTCTGGCTGTTAGGGGACAGGGTCTCTGGTCGTTGGGTGTCTACCCACATTATTTGGGGAGGTGGTTTCTCGCTGTCATTGTGCGGGAGGTCTCCACGGGTCTTCGTGGAGCCATATTTTCTCTGGCCATTTGCGAGAAGCATCGTATCTTTGGGTCACCGGGAAGAGAAGCTCCCCTCTGGATTTGGCGGGTGGACTGGGTCTTTGCTAGTCATTGGAGAGGGATCTTCTGGAATTTTGTGTGTCGGCTAGTGTCTTCCCCCGTCTTTGAGGAGATCTTCCGAGTTTTTTGGGTGGGTGAGAACTTCCCGTGGTGTTGAGATATGTCCCCAGATCATTGGTGATCATGATATCCCAAGTTATTGAGGATGTGGTCTTTAATCTTTGAGTGCAGGGGTCAGCCCAACGCCTCAGATACTGTTACCTGGGGCTGGCAAACGTGCAGCCATTTTGGGTGTTGAATGCCAGTTGGGTCCGACAGCTCGTATTTGTTGGGGGGAATCAGCACACCTAACATTATTTTTAAAATGTCTTGAAGTCTATCAGAGGAAGCCTTTATACTGACGTTTCCACCATGAGTGGAGCTTTAATTTCAAATCAAGACGCCTTTTGTCTATTCTAATGACTTATTTTAAGATATTATTGGCTCTCAAGTATTAAGAAAGTTTTACTAGCAGAAAAATGAGTGAAAAGAAAATGTGGAAACCAATAAAGTTTAGTGCTTTTTAATACCAGGAGCTAGTCACTGCTTGGAATTAAACGTTAGCAAAATGCATACAGAGCAAGAATAAACTAAAATCATATGGAAGAATAGGTTAAGAAAAATTACTGAAACTTTAGAAGAGCAACAAAAGTACTGGAGGCTAATAGTTTTATTTTTTAATAAAGGATCATGATTACAGTAATTTTGTTGATTTAAAATGTTATTTGCATTTTTTTTTTTTTTTTTTTTTTTTCTTTTGCGGTGCTGGGGATTGAACCCAGGGCCTTGTGCTTGCAAGGCAAGCAGTCTACCAACTGAGCTATATTCCCAGCCCTGTTATTTGCATTTTTAGCGGGAAGTTAATATGCTTATTTGTGTAGTTTGTTGCTGTGGGGTTTGTATAATTGTATCTTGTAACTTGGCCTTGAGTATTTAAAGAGAAATTTCAGGGTGGTGTTTTAACTTTAACCACCGTCAGAATTTGAAATGGCAAATGAATACTTTATAATATTTGACATTAGTAGGTCAGTTGATTGCCTAGCAATTTTTTCTGTTAAGAAAAAGTCTGTTGAACTGTTGTTCAGATTGGTTTACCTGCATTGTGATATTAAAGTAGAATTCAGAGGCATTATTAGAAATCAAGTGGATAAGAACTGGGATTAGAGTTGATATCATTGTAGAAACCAGTTTAGCAGATGTAATATACTTCTTTTTGCTTGGAAGCTTCATAGGAGACAGACTGATCACTGTATATCAGCCGTGCATTTTTCTGTCATTGTGTGGGAGGTCTCCCCGGGTGTTCGTGGAGTCATATGTTCTGTGGCCATTTGCGAGAAGCATCGTACCCGGTCTCGTATCGGGTCAATCGGGTCACCGGGAAGAGAAGCTCCCCTCTGGATTTGGCGGGTGATCTGGAATGTGCCTGGAAGGAGCAATCTCCCACTGATGAATGCTAGCCATTCTCCCTTGCAAAAAGGATGCCAGAGCAGTGTAAGCTCCTGAGATGTCACTTGTATCTAGGCAACAGGGATGAGCATGAGCCTCCCTGAGGCCAGTTTGCCAGGTGAAAATTTTCCATTGTTTGGCTCATAAAGAGGATGCTTTGGAGAAAAATTTTTCCTTTAAGTGAAGTTATTTGACTTAATGAGGCGATTGTCGTAAACAAATTGAACCCATTTTTGGACTGTAGAAAGTAAGCAGATGATTAGTCTCACGTGATTACATTTTAAAGCATATTTTTGTTTTTTAAATAAATTGTGGTTTTGCCTTTTCGCATGCAGTGTAATAGAGGTAGTGTTCTGCAATAGATTTTGATGGCAATAAAATGCCCTTTTCCAAAAAAATTGAGTGTAGGTTCATTCATAGTTTAAAGGACAATCTGCCAAGATGATGCATATTTTTTTTTTTTTTTTTATTTTTTTTTATTTTTTTTTATTTTTTTTTTTTATTTTTTTTTTTATTTATTTTTTTTACGTTTACATAGGGTAATGATGTTTATTATATTTTTCCCCTCCACCCCACCCCTCCCACCCTCCCACCCCTCCCACCCCTCTTTTCCCTCTACACAGTCCTTCTTTCCTTCATTCTTACTGCTCGATGATGCATATTTGCTTTGAATCTGTCACTCATCACCAGTTTCAGCAGTTAACCAGTTTCTGGCCAGTATTGTTTCGAATGTACTCTGCACTCACCTCCCTCACTGTCTCTGTGTGTGTATGTGGTGGTACTGGGAAGTAAATCTGTTGGCTTTGCCCATTCTAGGCAAGTGCTGTACTGCTGAGCTGTATCCCCAGCCCTCACTGCCTCATCTTTAAAAAAAAAAAAAATAGAAAAGAAAACTTGTGTTTTTGTCTAATCCCATTTTTCCCAGAAATGTTTTTGTCTTTCTGTTTCGCTGTGCCCAGGGTCTTGTGCAAGTCTGTGCCACTGAGCTATAACCCCTGCCCTCAGAAATGTTATTTCATCTCCGGGCACAGAGGTACATGCCTGTAATCCTGACTTAGGAATCTGAGGCAGAATTGCAAGTTCCAAAAAAAAAAGGTTGGGAGGTAGCTCAGTGGTAAAGCATCCCTGAATTCATTCCCCAGTACCAAAAAGAAGTTAACTTTATCTGTAAATATCCTGTTCCTGTGTGTATTTCTAAAAGACAAAAAGCCATGGAATCTACTATTATTCTTTCTAAAAAGTGATAATTCCTTAATTATTTTTTTCAGGTTTTGATGTTCACATGTTCTCAGTTGTCTGAGTAGTTGTGTTTTTTTGTGGTGGGGGCGTATCAGGGATTGAACTCAAGGGCCCTCCACCACTGAGCCACATCCCCAGCCCTATTTGTATTTTATTTAGAGACAGGATCTCACTGAATTGCTTGCACCTTGTTTTTGCTAAGGTGAGCCTCCTGCCTCAGCCTCCAGAGGTGCTAGGAATGCAGGCCTGGGTCAGGGCGCCCAGCCTGAATAGGTTTTAACAGTTGATTAGCCCAAATCACAATTCAGATAAGAACTGCACATGGCATTTGATTGAAATGGCTCTTGCCTTTCAAATTTATATGTACCTGGTCTATTTTTCCTTGTAATTTTATCTGTTAAAGCAACTCTGTGGTGGAATTTCCCATATGCTGTCTTTTGCTGATCACTCTCTCTGCTTGAGACCTTTTCCTGCTTCTGGAATTGCTGGGGTTACAGGCATGACCCACACACCTGGCCCAAATATGATTTCTGTTTAGATTCATGTCAACTCCAGTCCCACTGCTTCCAGCCATCTGGTGAACACTTTCTCTTGAGTGCTTAACCATTCCCTAATTGTCTGCAGCTTAATTCAGTATCTACTCAGTTATTTCTGACATCATGAACAAAACATTTTTGTTCTAATTTGTGAAGGCGGGATGGGTACTGGGGATTGAACCCACCATTGAGCTACATTCACGCCCTTTTTATTTTTTATTTTGAGACAGGTTCTTGCTAGGTTGCCCATGCTGGCCTCAAACCTGTCATCCTTCTCCCTGAGCCTCCTGAGTAGTTAGTTGGATTACAGGTGTGTGCCACCCACTTGGTTTTGACATCTTCAAATAATCAGATATTAAATTCATGAACTTGCTAGGTTGCCTAAAACATTTCTGTGATAAGGAACTAAGAAAGAAGCTTGTGATAAGAAACACAAAAGAAGCTTGAGAGTATTCATTTGTTTTGATACTAGACATTTAACCCAGGGGCGCTCTCATTGATCTGAACCTGCAGCCCCTTTCTTTTTAATTTTGAGACAGGGTTTCACCAAGTTGCTGAGACTGGCCTTGACCTTGAAATCCTCCTGCCTCAGCTTCCCAAGTCACTGGGATTACAGGTGTGTACCACTACACCTGGATGGTTTGAGAGAGTTCTCAATCACAGTTTTTCTTATAAATTTTTGTTCCCACTATTTCCATTTTTGCATGTGTTTCTAATATGTATAGGAATTACACCTCTACTTTGCTCTCTCAGTAATATAGCCAAAGAAGGCTGTTAGCGCAAAGAAGACTGAATAAATGCTTATTCCTGCTGCCAGAAATCCCTTTACCCAAACTTTCAGGACCTCTTAAAACCAGGTTTTTCCCTCCTCTTTTCTCCTGGCTAATTTTTCTAATGTAAAATGCCACCACTGTGCTTCAGAATCTGCAGTTCCACATACATTATAGGTCACAGTGAAACAAGGTACAATCTTTCTTTTTTCCTGTGGTGCTGGGGATTGAACCCAGGGCCTTGTGCTTGCAAGGCAAGCACTCTACCAATTGAGCTGTATACCCGGCCCCAATCTTTTTAATATATGTTCTTTCCTAGCATTTCACTTCTGGAATTTTTTTCCTGCAGAAATACTTGTACAAGTATGTGAAGACAAATACAAGGATGCTCATTTGCATTATTGTTGTAATTTAAAAATTGGAAATAGCAGGTGACTGACAGTAAATTATGATTATGAATGAATATAATACAACCTTTAAAAGGAATCAGAGATATGGAAAGAAGTTGAAAGTGTGAAATTTAGTAGGACAAAAATGCCAAAACAAGGGACAAATATTGAATGATTCCACTTATAAGATGCCTCCAGTGTTTTAATTTATACAGACAGAAAGTAGAATGGTGGTTGCCAGGGGCTACAGGAAGAGGGGAGTGGAGAAATACCATTTCATGGATACAGTTTCAATTTAGGAAAATAAAAAAGTTCTGAAAAGGGATAATGGTAGTGATTCCCAGCAGTGTGAAAATACTTAATGCTGCTGACCTGTGTACCCCAAAATAGTTAAAATGGTAGGTTTTACATTATGTGTACTTTACCTCAGGGAACAAAAAAAGTTCAGATGTAGCTTAGTAGTAGAGTGCTTATCTATGTGCAAAGCTTTGGGTTTAATCCACAGCACTGCAAACAGAAAGGTGGGGAGAGGAACATAAAGCTGATTTTACTGGGGTTAAAAGACAAACTCACAGCCTAATCTTATTTATGTAAGGAATAGAAAACACGTGGAAGAAAATCTGTAGGATGGGGAGATCCCAAACTAATAATGGTCATTTTCTCATACTTATAACCAGTACAACAAATAATAATGTCAGTGTTTTTAAAAGACTGGCATGTACCTTGGCACTCCATTCCTTTTCCTGTTGTGAAGCTTCCTTTCTTTATCCTCCTTCCACAAGTCCAAACTTTATATATCCTATCAAGTTCACCCTTTGACCTTCATCTTCCATTGAACTCTTTGGAAGAATTGTGTACTGGGACTTTCATATTTGGGGAATGCTTGGCATACATGATTGGTAGTAGGCTAGATATTTAATCTTTGTTCACACCATGTGCAGCTCTTATGTAATTAATTGTACTGTACGTGTTTATATATGAAAACAGATGCTGAGAGTAGATAAAGTACTATTTATGCCCAAATATAAGGCAGCCCCCAGCTTACCAGGGTAAAGATTTTAGAATTATTTGGGTATAACTCAAAAGTGTATCAACTTATAGATACGTAAGATGAAGTTGGATTTCTCATAATAAAAAACAATTATGGTTTTTACACATCTTCTGCTCCATCTCACCTGCATGCATCCTTGTCATTCCCATGGCCACCTCTGGAGACAATTGATGCTTTCCTGAACACAACTTCCTTACCTCTCAGTAATGGGAGATGTGACACTCTCTGGAACCCTCAGCCTAAATTGGTTGTTATTTCTGTAGTGTAACCATTTTGCAGCATTGATTTTAAAAATATGTATTAATTTATAATCCACAGGCTGTGTGCACATTGGTGCATGTCTGTAATTCCATCTTCGAGGGAGGTTGAGGCAAGAAGATTGCAAGTTCAAGGCCAACTGGGGCAATTTAGCAAAACCCTGTCTCAAAAAAACATTTTTTTTTAGTTCACATACCATATAATGTACTCCCCCAGAAATTCTGTAGCCCCCTCCTGGTTATGTCTCCCCTCACTAGTGGCCCATCATTCTTTCTGAAATTCCTTACGCTGGCATGTTTTAAAGGACATCACTACAGTTGTTAAGAGGTATTGAATTAGGGCCCGGCCCAGGGGCATGGAGGAGGAGAAAAGGTCTGTGCTATCTTATCTAGCTGGTTCTACTGTCCATTTCCATTGTGTCCATATTGTCCTGCAGGTGGTTTTCCTGTGACCAGGGAGGCTGCACTGCAGCACATAGCCATTTTGGTGGTTTCTTCATGGATATTTTGGGAGGTGGGTGGGGGTAGTGGTGGCAGAACATTTATTCATTCAACAGTACTATGGCCCACAGCCTGTTTGGGGATGCCTTGGATTCAGGTTTCTGCTTTTTTTTTTTTTTTTTTTTTTTTTTGTGCTGGGGATCGAACCCAGGGCCTTGTGCATGCAAGGCAAGCACTCTACCAACTGAGCTATCTCCCCAGCCCATCTGTTCTTTATTAATAGAGTTCTCTTCTAATGGAAGTTAAGGTAATTTGATCTTATAATTAAGAATTAAGCTGTGGTAAGCAAAAGAATAACACTTCTTTCATTCTCCCACCAGCATTATCAATATATGGTAGCAAAAAGTTAACATTCTAGTAACAAGAAAGTGTCTTGTTTTATTGTACCAAAATGCCTTTTAGTTCGAGCTGAAGTGGTAAGAGGATATTTTTTGACTCAGTGAAAACTATTTTTTAAAAAAGAGATGGAAGCATATCTTACTGGTAGAGTGCATCTGGGTTCAGTCTTCAGTAACAAACACACAGGCACAGAGAGACACAGACCCCATTTATATAGAGATTCAAGGTTTTTGCTAAAACTGCAACATCTTTTGTTTTGGGATTAACCTGACCCCAGACTGCCCATTTGTTTAGATATGCTTTTAATTTGGAGGCTACATAAGGTGTTGAAAAAATTCAGAGGAAATTGTCAGAGCTATCCTGGGCACAGGACCTGGTACAGCATAGGATATACTTTGGTCCTTCATCCAGTGGGTAGAGCACTTAGGGATGCTGGTCAAGGCATGTTGGGACTGCCTTGCTTCTGTGGCTCCCATGAGTCCTGAGTCTTTTTTTTTTTTTTTTTTTTTTTTTTTTTTTTTTTGCAGTGCTGGGGATTGAACCCAGGGCCTTGTGCTTGCAAGGCAAGCACTTTACCAACTGAGCTATATCTCCAGCCCCTGAATCATTTTTAATACACTTTGTCTTCCAAGAATGAATTTGTATCATTTGAATTGGCAACAGGCTAAGAGCTGTGCAGGAGGTAATGGAGCACATAATCTTTTTTTGTTGTTGTTGTTGTTGCTTTTATTTTATTTATTTTTATTGGTGCTAAGGATCGAACCCAGTGCCTCACATGTGCTCAAGGTAAGCACTACCACTGAGCTACAGCCCCAGTCCCAGGAGCATATAATCTTGTCTGAAGCTAATGGACCATCATGAGAGAACAATATCTGGAGGTAGCAAAATCCTCATAAATTACAATTTTGGCCAATCTGAGAGAGTTGCTTCTGTAAGTTCCTGTTGTATACAGTCTTACCTAGCAGGGTACTAAAGACAGAATCGCCCTTAAAGAAGGATAACTCACTTTTTGTTTTTTTTTTTGCGGTGCTGAGGATTGAACCCAGGGCAAACATTCTACCAACTGAGCTAAATCCCCAGCCCGATAACTGACTTTTTAAGGAAGACTGAAAATACTTGATGTTGTATAGAATACATTTAGCTATTTACAAGAAAATTTGATGTTTTGATAAGGGGGACATATGACACCTCAGAATGAATAATTTAGATTTACTTGGAGTGATGCTACAGTTTTAGGAGATTTTTTGGGTTGGTTTGTTAAAATAATTTGAGGGGGTTTAAAATAACAGATACATGTTTTCTCATTGCTGAATTTTTAAAAATAATTTTGAAGTTAAATTGATTTTTAGCTGATAGTGTTTAAATTGTTAAAATGCTGTTAACTCTAGCAGGCAATTTTGATAAACATATTGTGTGGTAGGCCAAAAGAGCCATCAACCTGCCTCCCTTGATCTTGAGGCCTTTTAATCTATCATTCCCATATCTAGTCTGATATTTCAGAGATGGGGTAATGTGTTTGTGCTGGTACTTAGAGATAGAGAGGAGCAGCAGCTGAGAGGCTGCTGTGCCCTTACAGAAAAGCTTGTCCAGTTTTTGGTAACTGATATTGCTGTTTTATTTTTTCCCTTTGCCTTTGGGGAAAGGATCTTCATGACTGTATAGCTTTAATGAAATAGTTCCAGTAATACAACTTGTGGTTTCTTTTATTTAAATTAGAACTAGAATAACACGCTGTTTAGGGTGAAAATGAACACCTATTGTTGGAGCCCAGGAGTCAAGTTTATATAGGGCTTTTGTGCCTTGTTTTTCTGGTCCTGCTGCTTTGGTAGGTTCACTGCCTCTTTTGGCTTGGGGGACCTTCATAGCCAGATGAGCTGCAGCTCCTTTAAGATTAGACCTGTTATTCCAGCATACTTAGCAGTAATTCTTTAATCTCAGGCACCTGTTGTTTTCCTGCAACAAGGCCTAGGTGATATGGTGCTTCATTGTACTCACAAGGACAGTAATCATAGGATCTACTCTAGATATTTGTGAGAATGGAGAAGCAACTTAAACAGTAAGTGCTTGGTAAACAGGACTTCTCATTTCTGGCACAGTCATATTCCATTATTGTTGAAGGTTGAGGAGTTTGGTCACTTCTTCCTCTGACTTTCTGGTGCCTTGTATATGCCTTGAGGACATTCCTTGTTGGGTAGTTATCCTTACTTGTTTATGTGTGATCCATCTCCCAGAATCTCCATCATGGAGTGAAACTCTTAGCATTTAGTGACTGCATGAGTGCTTGCTTGTAGATAGATTTAAAACCTTCAAGAACAGGGCAACCAGGGCCACCATCTGTTTTCTTATTTCTGTCCCATGAATCCTCCCCTGTCCTGTTTTCTCTTCCCATTGCAAAACCAGTGTATGTTCAGAGTTTAAGAATGTTTCAAGAAGTTAGAAACATTCAGAAAACTGACAAGGAGGGAATAATGATCTTATCACCTACCTATAGGGCAGGTTTTGTGACACCAAAAGTTAATAGAATATGTAGTGTACATATAAATAAATAATTACAAATACCATCTCTAAACAAAAGAATTTACAATATGAAGACGTAGATAAAAAATGAATGTTGATATTGAAAGTGATTGTTATTTATAGATTTTAGAGTAAAAAGGAAATCACAAAAATTTACATGTTTTAAAAAGTAGACATTTCTACAACTACAGTACTTTTCCCCTACACTTTTGGGCATTATTTTGACTCTAACAGCAGTGTACAACTTTCTGTAGAGAGAATAGAAGGGTTATACAGTCACTCCTCTAAGGTGGTGATCCATCTGCTTTCTATTACTGAGAACTCTGAAAAGTTTCTTTCAGGGCTCAAGAGTAGAGTGTTTGGGGATATAGCTCAGTTGGTAGAGTGCTTGCGAGGCAAGCACAAGGCCCTGGGTTCAATCCCCAGCACTGCAAAAAAAAAAAAAAAAAAAGAGTAGAGTGTCTGTCTACATGCATGAGGCCCTAGGTTCCCCACACTTAAAAAAGAAGTTTCTTTCAGCTTCATAATTCCTATGTTGTTTCAATTTTTATATTGTTGTGTTATTTGGGAGACCTATATCAGGTTTTTTTTGTTTTTTTTTTGTTTTTTTTCACTTCAAGGTATTTGAGACTTCAAGGCATTCAAGTTTGTTTTGTTGTTATTTCTGTGTGTGTGTGTCTGTGTGTGTTTTGTGGGTACTGGGTATTGAACCCAGATCCTTGCACTTGCTAAGCAAGTGCTCTACCTCTGAGCTATATCCCTAGCCCAGCCCTGTTTATTTTATTTTGAGACAGGGTCTTGCTGAGTTGCCCAGCTTGACCTCAAACTTGCCAGTCCTCCCACCTCAGCTTCCTGAGTCACTGGGATTAGAGGCATGTGCCACTGTGCCTGGCTTCTTATAAATAGGCTCTTTATGTAGTTGCTGCAGGACTTAGAGGACAGGTAGCCATGGCCCCTGTGAGTAACTGGTACTTTCTTCTAGTTATTGTCAGTGTGGAAACATACATAACACTAAATTGACCATCTTAATCTTTTTTTGGGGGGTGCTGGGGATCGAACCCAGGGCCTTGTGCTTATAAGGCAAGCACTCTACCGACTGAGCTGTCTCCCTAGCCCCTTAACCATTTTTTAAAATATATTTTTTAGTTGTAGATAAACACAATACCTTTATTTTATTTATTTTATGTGGTGTTGAGAATTGAACCCAGTGCCTCCCACATGCTAGGCAAGTGCCCTACCACTGAGCCACAACCCCAGCCCCATCTTAACCAATTTTAAGTGAATAATTCAGTGGTATAGTTGGTACTTTTCATCAGTTTTTGTCTTTATAATCCAAACTATGTAGGTTATACAATCTTGTATCTTATTCTTTTTTTTAATTTATTTTTATTGTAAACAAATGGGATACATGTTGTTTCTGTTTGTACATGGAGCAACAGCATACCATTTTCATAATCATACATTTACATAGGGTAATGATGTTTGATTCATTCTGTTATTTTTTTCCTTCCCCCCCACCCCTCCCACCTCTCTTTTCTCTCTATACAGTTCCTCCTTCCTCCATTCTTGCCCCCCTCTCACCCCCCTTTATGTGTCATCATCCACTTATCAGTGAGATCATTCATCTTTTGGATTTTTGAGATTGGCTTATCTCACTTAGCATGATATTCTCCAACTTTATCCATTTGCCTGCAAATACCATTTTATTATTCTTTATAGCTGAGTAATATTCCATTGTATATATATACCACAGTTTCTTTATCCATTCATCAATTGAAGGGCATCTAGGTTGGTTCCACAGTCTGGCTATTGTGAATTGAGCAACTATGAACATTGATGTGGCTGTATCTCTGTAGTATGCTGATTTTAAGTCCTTGGGTGGGATAAGAGTGGGATAGCTGGGTCAAATGGTAGGTCCATTCCAAGTTTTCTAAGGAATCTCTACACTGCTTTCCAGAGTGGCTGCACTAATTTGCATCCCCACCAGCAATGTATGAGGGTACCCTTTTCCCCACATCCTCTTTTATCTTATTCTTTTGGTTAAATAATATGAGCATTTTCTCAAACTGTTAAAAATCATGTGTCCGTTAAAAAATAAATCAGAGTAATAGGAAAAAAATCTTTAAAAAACCCACAAAATAAATAAGCATACTTCTTTTGTACATAATGCAGTCGAGTAAAAATAATTACTTTTGTTTCATGCCTCTTCTATTACTGAATGTGAAGGTTAGTACCTTTATGTTAGAGGATAAAAGGTGTTCTACTGAGACTTGATTTTATGGAGCAGTGAACTTGGGTTTTGTGGCATTTTCTGAAGTTCTTGGTACTTTGTTGCTGTGTACCCAGGTGGGTCAGTCTAATGCTCCCCAAGCAAATATTGATGGCTTTCTTCTTTGCTTCCTGGTTTTATTTTGCCTAAAGTTCTTTTTTAAAAATACATATTTATTTTATCACTAAGGATTGTACCCTATTTGTTGCCTTAGAAGTTCAGGCATTGAGAGAATGGTTTTCCTTTGGCATCATCTTGCTGAGACACTTTAAGCCTGGTTTGGCAGATCCATTCTGAAGAGGTGTTCTGTGTATTTTCAGGACCAACTCATGATCTTTCTTTGCTTTGCCTGCAAAAGAAAGGAATAATTACTCAGAGACAGTTTGGCAACCTGAACACCTTAGGTCTTTGGGATGTGACCTCAATATCAACACAGAATTTCTGAAGTCTAGTTAATATATTTGCTTTAAATGATGATAGGATTTATAGTATTTTTATTTTTTTTTTATTTTTATTTTTTGCGGTGCTGGGGATTGAACCCAGAGCCTTGTGCTTGCAAGGCAAGCACTCTACCAACTAAACTATCTCCCCAGCCCGATGATAGGATTTAAATGTTCTCCTAGTCACATTTTAGAAGTTTATCCTTCAGTAGAGCGCAGTGGACCACATCTGTAATCCCAGCGGCTTGGGAGACTGAGGCAGGAGCATCAGGAGTTCAAAGCCAACCTCAGCAACTTAGCAAGGCCCAAACAAGGCCCTAAGCGACTCAGGGGGACCCTGTCTCAAGAAAGTATAAGAGCTGGGCTTGTGGCCCAGTAATTTAGCATGTGTGAGGCACTGGGTTTGATCCTCAGCACCACATAAAAAGTAAATTAATAAAGTCATTGTGTCCATATACAACTAAAAAGTTTAAAAAAAAAAGAAAGAAAATATAAAAAAGGGGCTGGTGGGTATGGCTCAGTGATTAAACAGCTCTGGGTTCAATCCCTGTTACCAAAAAAAGAAAGAAAAAGAAATAGTTTATCCTTAAGTGACCAGTCTCTCACTTCATTTTTCCATAAGAAGAACTTTCCAGAAGGTTAGTTGTCATCACAGTAAGAGTTTTGGGTTTGTTTATATGAAATTTTTTCCACACTAGCAGGTCCCAAAGGAGTATTTGGATGCACTGTCCCTCATTTATACTCCCAAGTCAATGAAGAGTTGATAAGGTGGGCAGTACTAAATGCAAAATAAACACTAGTCAGTACTTGGAATGCTTTATTTTGAAGTGTGCATCATTCATTTTAGTAATTACACTTACTATATGAGTGGTGTGGATTTAGATGATAACTGCAATGGGTGCCTTTTGTATTCTCTTGATGATCTGTATGCAGCAGGTATTCAAGATGCATGAATGATTTGAGGTATATTCTGTGGACCGCCTACTCTGTGCCGATGCTCTTTTGGATTTTGAGATTCATCTGTGAATGGGAGAGTCAAAAATAAGTGGAGGCGGGATAGGAGGAGACAGGCAATAAACAAGGCCAATAAGAAACATACTATGTTGGATGATGATAAAAACTAAGGAGAAAATAAAGGAGGTGTACATCATAAGTGTGTCTGGGAAAATGACAGAGTGGCTCAGACCTTATTAAAGAGGTGGTATTTGAGCTGTTTACAGCTATTTGGGAGGCTGCAGCAGGAGGATTCATTGAGCCCCAGGAGTTTGAGGCCAGCATGGTCAATCTGGCAAGACACTATTAAAAAAAAAAAAAAAAAAAAGTAACATGTGACAGTGAAGGTAGGTTATGGTGGAAGAGGTGACATTTGCAAAAGGAGTTGAAAGATTAAGGGAGTCAGCCAAGGGGAAATACATGAGGAAGAGTGTACCAAGCAAAAGGAATAGTTATTTCAAAGGCCCTGAAATAAGTGCGTTTCAGGCACATTTGAGGAATAAGAAGAAAACTGGTGTAATTGGAACAGATTGGATGTTGATTTTTATTTTTCTCATGGGTGTGTTAAGGAAAGGCTTATGGAAACTTTTTAGTTCTGTCCCCTCCCCCTATATTAGGGATTGAACCCAGGGAAACTTCACCAGTAAGCTGCATCTCCAGCCCTTTTTTATTTTGAGACAGGGTCTCAATTGGCCAGACAGGCCTCAAATTTGCAATCCTCTTGCCTGAGCCACTTGAGTACCTGGGATTATGGGCTTGAGCCACCATACTAGGCAGTCTGTTATTTTATGTAAGAAAGATGCTTTTGCTTTGGCTCTACAAAATTGAAAAGAGGGCTGGGGAGATAGCTCAGTTGGTAGAGTGCTTGCCTTGCAAGTACAAGCTCCTGAGTTCAATCCCCAGCACCGCAAAAAAAAAAAAAAAAATTGAAAAGAAAATGACCATGCAACTGGTAGAAGTTTGTTAGTGTTGAAACCCCAATAAAAATTAGACTTTTAGCTGGTTGCACTGTCAAATACCTGTAAACCCAACAACTTGGGAGGGTGAGGCAGAAGATCGCCAATTTGAGGCCAGCCATGGAAACTTAGCAAGACCCTCAACAATTTAGGGTCTTCTTAGGAAGACCTTGCCTCAAAATAAAAAATAAGGTAACTTATTGTTCAAGCATGTAGGTTAGTGTTCAAGCACCCCTGGGTTCAATCCCCAGTACCAGAAATAAAAAAATAAATTAGACTTTCAAAGTGAGTAGTTGAATTTAGAATTTGTTGCCATCCTGAAGCAGTGAATTTAAAGGATTTATGTGGGAAAACTTGGCTATCCTTGAAAGTCTACCATCAGGGGGTGACTTTACCGCAGAGAGGGAAAAGCCCTACCATGATAGCAACCTAGGCTGACCTTTACTTGAGTGCCGGAAGATGATCAGAGTGAAGCAAATGAGTCTAGTTAAAATGGATAGTGTGTTAGTCAGCCTTTTGTCACTGTGACAAATACCTGACTAGAACAAATTATTAGAGGAAAAGTTTTATTTTAGCTCATGGTTTCAGAAGCCTCACGGTCAGTGACTCCATTACACTGCACCCGAGGTTAGGTAGAATATCGTGGCAGAAAGGTGTGGATGGAAGAATGCTGCTCAGCTAATTGCAGCAGGGAAACAGACCGGAAGGAACAGGTAACAGTCCACAAGGTCATGTCCCCAGTGACCTACTTCTTAATCCAGCTAAGTCCCACCTGCTTATAATTTTCATCAACCTTTCAGTAAGTCCACTCACATTATTACCCCATTACAAATGAATTTGACTATTTTTGAATTGTGATGCTACATCAAGTGAATTAATCCACTGATGGAGTCAGAACCCTCATGATCCCATCATTTCTGAAAAGCTCCACCTCTGGACATTGCAGCATTGCCTAACACATGATCATTTGGAGGGCATTCCAGATCCAAACTGTAACAGGAAGGGAAATTTACCCAATAAAGTTTGTGCACACATACATGCATACACATATGTCATATAAATGGGTGTTTTGTCTTGTTTTGGTACCAAGGATTGAACCCAGAGACTTCCAACCACTGAACTATATTCCCAGCCCTTTTTTTTTTTTTCTTTTATTTTTATTTTATTTACTTATATGTGGTGCTGAGAATTGAACTCAGTGCCTTACATATACTAGGCAAGCACTCTACCACTGAGCTACACCACCAGCCCCATTCCCAGCCCTTTTTAAATATTTTTTATTTTGAGACAAGGTCCCGCTAAGTTGCTGAGAATGCTTTGAACCTGCAATCCTCCTGCCTCAGCTTCCTAAAATGCTGGGATTAGAGATGTGTGCCACTGCCCAGCTTGAAGTATAATTAATATACAGTAAAATTCAACAATTTTAAGTCTATAATTTGATGAGTTTAGGCAGATTTATATAATCATACAATCACTCTTCCAGTCATGGCATAAAACTTTTTTATCACCCCTAAAAGTTCTCTTGGGCCTATTGGCAGTCAATCCCATACCTCTCTTTGGCCTTTTTGCAGTGCTTATCTGTTCTCTGCCACTATAGTTTTGCTAATTTTCTAATTTCATATAAATGGAGTTATAAAGTCTTTTGTGATGTAGCTTCTTTTCCTTAACATAATACTTTTATGATCAGTATATACTGTTCCATGTATCAGTAGGTTCTTTTTTATTGCTGAATAATATGCCATTGTATGGATATGCCAGAATTTTTTTTTTTTTCTTTTTCTTTTTTTGTGGTACTGAGGATTGAACCCAGGGCGCACCCAGCCAACCAAGCTATATCCCCAACTCTATATGCCAGAATTTATCCATTAATCTATTTTGTAGACGTCTGGGTTGTCGTTTCTACCTTTTGACTATTGTAAATAGTGCTGCTACAAACATTGTGTACGATCTTTGTGTAGGCACATTAGATGAAAACCTAGGAATGGAATTGCTATATAATAGTAAGTATATTTTTAATTTGGGGAGCGGGTACTGGGAATTAAACCCAGGAGCTTTGTATCCCTGAGCTACATCTTCAGTCTTTAAAAAAAATTTTAATTTTGAAACAGGAGCTAACTGAGTTTTTCAGGCTGGAATTGAACTTGGGATCCTCCTGTGTCACCTTCCTGAATAGTTGGGATTGCAGGCATGTGCCACCATGCCTGTCATGTTTAACTTTTTTCCCCCTTGCCTTTCCCTTTCCCTTGAGATGAGTTCCTATTGTGTTGCCTAAGCTAATATTGAATTCCTGCACATAAGCAATTTTCCCACCTTTTCCTAGAGCTGGTAGGAGTGCAAAAAGGTATAGCCACTTTGGAAAATTGTTTAGCAGTTTCTTATAAAACTAAGTATACACATAGGAATGGTAGTACACATCTGTAGTACCTAACTATATTTGAGAGTTTCAGTGACTGACCCTGGTGGTATAATCTTGGGTTGTGTAAGTATGTGTGCTGAGCAGTGATTCTAGGGCTCATTGGGGAGAAGGTTTGAGTGATGAAGGTTGTTTTTCTGCCATGACTCAAGCCATCCTTTTTGACTACCTGACCCTGGGACTTGAGGCAAAGTAAGTGGCCCCAGTGGATCCCATTTGTAGCCTCATTAACTAAATTCTGGATGAGTGAGCTAAAGAGCCCAAAGACTTTCATGAGTTATAGCTGTTTTATTTGCATATTTTAAAAAGTTAAGAATATTAAGACATTGTTTCCAGCAGATCCTCTTAACAGTTTTTTGTAGATCTTGGGAATCAGTTGTGGGAAAATTGTTACCTATCCTAGGATCATGCTCAAATGTTCCTTTTCTGTTCATAATTTCCTGAATAACTGTGAGGCAATGTGGAAAGCTAAAACAGATACTAAATCTGAAGTCAGTATTTTGCAGTTATTCCCAATCTCCCTAGGTATATAGTCCACACGTTTCTTGAACTTTAACCATAAATAATTCAGGATTACTGAGAACCTGGACCTTAGTCTTTGGATATTTAAAAACAATTAAAGAGATCTCACTGCTCAAACTGCATGTAAAAAACACACATACACAAACACATACACACAGAAACAGGTAAAAGAAAAGAGCAGGTGCTTTGGGGCTTTTGTTTCTTCTGACCTAAGACCCTTAGGGAGAAAGTTGATCCTTTATTCTTTCGCAGGGATAGGATCTGTAAGGGACCGGAGATTAGAAGCTCCACTTCTTTGCCCCTTGAAATGTGAGATGTATCTTGCACAGTGAGGCCATCTTAGGTTCATACTGAGAGGTTGAATATAATTGAAACAAGAATTGCAGGAATGTGGGGCTGTGGTTGTAGCTCAGTATTAGAGCACTTGCCTAGCACCTGTGAGGCACTGGGTTTGCTCATCAGCATCACATAAAACTAAATAAAGGTATCATGTGCATATGCAACTAAAAATATTTTAAAAAACAATTGCAGGAATGCATCTATATTTTTGTTTTTATGTATGTATTTATGGTACCTGGGATTACAGGCATGCACCACCATGCCTTTTTTTTTTTTTTTTTTTTTTTTTTTAAAGCCAGAATATTTGTTGGGTAGCTAATTGTTGAAACTTTCAAGATGAACTAGATTCTGCAACAACTGCCCTCTTGGGTTTAGGAGTTTCTTCATGGAATCCATGCCTGAATCTGTGTTCCACAATATTTAGGTGCCTTATATGACTGGTCCTGGTTGTATTTCATCTTTTAGCCTTGGCACTGCAGTTATACTTTCTCTTGCAATTGGCAGGATAGCTACATTTGCCACAAGTCAACTTCTGAAAGTGGTAGGTCTTAAAGCCACAATGGTGGCACAACATGTGTGTCTTATCATGACACTATCCAAATGATGATCTTCTCTCCGTCTTGCTTCTGCCAACATGAAAGAGACCAAAAGCTTAAAATTTTTTTTTTTTTTTTTTTTAAATTTTGAGACAAGGTTTCTCAAAGTTACACAGGCTAATCTCAAGCTTGCAATCCTCCTGCCTCAGCCTCCCTAATAGCTGGGATTACAGGTGTGTAATCCAGCTGTCCTGTTTATTTAAAACCAAAACCAAAAAGCTACTGTTGAAAGAGTAGGGCATGGTGACACATGTCTGTATTTCTAGCTATTGTTGCAGCTGAAGCAGGAAAATCACTATTCAAGCCCAACTGGACAACTTAGTGAGATGTCTCAAGATTAAAAAAAAAAGAAAAAGACTAGCTCCAGTAGTAGAGCACATGTGCAAGGCCTTAGGTTCAATTCACAGTACCACAAAAACAAAAAGTACTAGTTACCACTTAAAACCCAAAGAGTAGCAAGCCTCTCTCCTCTGTCTCACAAACCAGAAAACTGTAAATTTAGAGTGACAGAACCAGAGACTTGGGGATCTCTCTCCAAGCAGTTGAGTGGCAGAGAATCTGGCTCCACTTCACCACAGGCTAATGTCCCTCTAATTCAACCGCACATTTTGGAAATTTTTCTTTCAGCAAACTTGACTTAGGCAAGAATGAGCCCTATTTTCTGTACCCAAGATGATGAGGATTCTTCTGGGAGCAGCAAACTATGAACTGCCAGAGATCAGGGCAGGGTGGAGGGGTAACAAGGTGCCACGACATGTCTAGCAGCTAATGAACACCCTGGGGACCAGGGAGGAGGAAGAGGTGGAAATCTTGTGCTTGCAAGGCAAGTACTATACCGACTGAGCTATCTCCCCAGCCCAAGGTGGAAATCTTTGCTGGCCCTTTTGGCCTCCATTTGCACCCATGAACCACAGTCCAGAGGGAGGCCATGAAGGACCAGTTTTTGTTTGGTTTTTCAGTTGAGGTGGTAATGGGTAAGATAGATGCCTGGAAAAAGAGAATGTTCTACTTAGTTGAATAAATTTCTGGGATTCAGAGCAGAATTAAAAGGGATTTGCATCATCATTATCATTGCTCTGATAGCAAAAACTGTTTTACACTTTTATTAATAAGACTTTGGGAATGGAGGAATTTTGGATTGTGTAGAGGGAAATGAGGGGGGAGAGGGGGTGGGGGAAGGAATAATAGCGGATTGAGACAGACATCTTTACCCCTTGTACATGTATGATTACACAAATGCTGTGAATCTACACTGTGTATAACCATAGAAATGAAAAGTTATACACTGTACAATTAAATAAAATGCAGTCTGTAAAATTTTAAAAAAATTTTTTTAATTAAAAAAAAAAAAGACTTTGGATTGTGTTTCTAAAGCCTGGCATCTTGTACTTTCACATTTATATCAGGAGCATCTTGTACTTTCACATTTAGAAAAATTATGGTGCCTGACTTATGTGTTGGTACTGTCAGACTGACCATGAATCAGTAGCTTTCCTTTGGTATTACTTACTGGAGAGATCTTTTCAGTAGACTTGTATGAACTGTAATTTAGAGCAGATTTGATGTTGGGGAAGTAAAATCAGCCCTGTTTGTTTGTTGGTACTAGGGATTGAACCCAGGGACTCTGCCACTGAGCCATGTTCCAGCACCCCCCCCACCTTTTTTTTTTTTTTCTTTTTTTTTTTTGCGGTGCTGGGGATCGAACTCAGGGCCTTGTGCTTGAGAGGCAAGCACTCTACCGACTGAGCTATTTCCCCAGCCCCCCTTGTCTTTTTTTTTTGAGACAGGGTCTTACTAAGTAGGACCTCACTAAGTGGCTGAGGCTGACTTTGAACAATCCTCCTGCCTCAGCTTCCAGAGCTGCAGGGATTCACAGGCTTGCACTACTGCTCCAGTCCTTTAAAAAAAAAAAATTTTTTTTTGACACTGTTTCTTGCTAAGTTGCTAAGTAAAAGGGCTTGTGTAACTAGGCACCTCAGAGCTCCATCTCCTGGAGTGAGTCTGAAATGACAAGCGTGTATTCATTCATCCTTAAAGTCATATTGCCTGTGTGATTTGGGGACTCTTCTCAGTACCTGTCCTCCTGAGAGGGCTTCTATGGTAATGAGAAAGTAGCATCAGGTGAGAAATCAGGGTTTTGGGGTCTCTGTTCTTTGCATATAATAAAGCTTCCTAATCCTCGAGTCCAGCTGGGGTACATAGTCAGGTTTTCTGAAAAGAAAAGATTAGCACCAACTTAAACTCTTCAAAAAGGCTATTTTAGAAGATATAAAATTTGTGGTGAAAGCACTTTTTTTCACTTTTTTGGTACCTTATAGTTGTACAAAATGGTGGAATTTGTTACATAGTCATATATGCACACAACATAACAATATAATTTGGCCACTGTCACTCTGAAAGCACTTTTATGGGACAAACTAAGTGTCCCATGTACACAGCAGAAATACTATATTAAGGCAGAAGTACTAGAGACCACGGACCCTAGAAGCAGTTGTATGGGGGCATCCACCAGTCTAGGGTTTTAAGTTTCATTTGGGAACTGTGGCTGTGGGTGTGTTTCCTAACCTCCCAAATTTGACTTCGTTGCTTACAACAAGGAGAGTAGTGTCTACCTCATAAAAAGTAACCTGAGGACCAAGTAAGAAGTTCCTGTAATGAACCCAGCATACAATAGGTGCTTTTACCTGTGTTAGAGGACAGAAAGCACATCAGCATACCATCCCTCACTCCCGCCATCTCAAATGGTGCAGGAGTTCCTAGTAAGATCCCTGTACATGTGCATATGATAGTTTAAGCCCTGTAAGGAATGCTAGTAGAGTCTACATTGTCTATAAATTATAGCCAGAAAACAGACCTAGGTTGATATGCCTTGAATCAGTTAATAGGGTGTGTAAAAAGGTATGCTTTGCTGAGGTCTAATTGTGGCTCTGGATGCACAATCAGAACTAAGGTCCTGGACTTATGGTAGATAAGAGTCCTGACTGCCTCAGGAACACAACTTTGGCTTAAAGGTGTGCCCCAGCTTTTGGTGATCAGGATAGAACTGATAAAAATAGTCGGTTGACCTAGAACACTGTGTATCTTTTTAAATGAAGTTAACCAGCTTTGATCAGTTGTTTTTAGATACAGACGTTAATCATTAAAGCTGGTCCCAAGCTCCACTGCTAATAAGTTTAGTGGGGCTTGTCTTTGGCCTTGGACTGGGGCAGTATGTTGTGGACATCCTGGGCAGATAAGTCCTAGATGACACTTAAGTTGGTTTTCCGTGTAAAAATTTCATTAATGGATAGATTTGAGCACCATTCACCTTAAGTTCGTGTATCCTGTTTGACAATGGTAAGATTTAATCTAAAGATAATGTTTGAAATTGTGATCTTTACCGTGTTGTGGCTTTGTGTTTTGTCTGTTATGGTGGCGTTTCTAATGCTGTGGTGGAGGACCCTGGCTAGTTAGGGGCCATTGGAGCCCAGTTTCTGCCCTTCCATGTCCTCCCCTCTCCCCTTTCAGCTCAGGGTGTTTATCTTTCTGAGAGAAGAGGTGGGGCTGGGGTGGGCAGTGTGGGCGGCGGAACCCTACTGTTTGCCTTTCTGCTGGAGAAGGGCGAGTGGCCCTAAAGCGGTTCCCAGGTTGCTTCCAACCCACGAATCATTGTGTTTGTTTCCAGCAGAGCATTCTGGCCTGCACAAACCTAGGAGTGAAGACCAAACAGAAGGACCATCAGACAAACAAGAGGCTGAGGACGTGCTGGCCACTGGACCCCGCTGCCTCCCCCTTTTCCCTGCCGCCTGGGTCCGGAGGATGAGCCCAGCCTTCAGGGCCATGGATGTGGAGCCCCGCACCAAGGGCATCCTGCTGGAGCCCTTTGTCCACCAGGTTGGGGGGCACTCTTGTGTTCTACGCTTCAATGAGACGACCCTGTGCAAGCCCCTGGTCCCGAGGGAACATCAGTTCTACGAGACCCTCCCAGCTGAGATGCGCAAATTCACTCCCCAGTACAAAGGTGAGCCCCCAGCTGCTGGAGTGATCACCAGGCTGGTGAGGAGATGTGAGGGATAATGGCCATGGAAGGCCCCGGCAGCCATCCTGGGAACCCTCACCCCCTCTCACTCACTCTGTTTTCCCTCCTCCTGGTCCTCAGCCCAGCACCTCACACCCTCAGTTTTCAAGCCCTGGTAAGATTGCTCAATTCTGTTTTATGGATTTGTTTTGAGTTTATTTTTGGTGGGAGTTTAGTTGTGTTTTATATTCAGGTATCTCTTGAGCACAGTAACCCATAGTCCCCACGGTGGGGACAGTGGGGGAAGACTTTGGGAGGATTTTACCCAGAATTCTTGCCGCCTGCTTTTTGTCCTCCAGGAAACCAGAAGCCCTGGTGATTAGGTAGGCTGGGAGCAGGGTTGAGTCAGATGGAATGCAGGAGCGGGAGGACTGTGCTGATTAGCTGAAGCCCTTTGCTATCAGGGAAATCCCCCAGATTGCTACATGAAGGCAAATGGTTGATTCACATATTGTAGCTTTTGCTTTTATAGTACATTTTTTGGGGGGGACATAAGCAGCCACCAGCATGGAATGGTCTGGAGTGGGGTTTTTTTAAATCAAAGGAGAACACAGTTAAAGAAATTAATTTTAAGTGGGTATTAAAAGACTGGAACAACTTAGGTTCTTTTGGGACTGTTGAAACATTGTTTTTTAAAAACAGAATGTTCTGGGCACCTCTCTGTACTCTGAAATGCATGTGTGTTAGGGCGGGGGTGGGGGAATTGTGGGCCCTCACTTGGTCCTTCTCTTGTTTTTTCCAGGACAAAGCCAGAGTTCCCTTGTTAGCTGGCCACCCCTGCCCCCTTTTTTCCTCTGGTCCTTTTCCCTATGACCACAGGGAAGTGTGGTCCCCTGAAATCCCCACCCTGGCTCCTCTGCACCCAGAGCTGGGGGCCACCTCAGAAGTGTCATCTCTCTCTGAGCACGCATTCCCCTGCAGCAAGCAAGCAAGCGGGCGGGCAGCAAGGACTGAGCAGATTGAGTGATCCTGGGGCAGAGAGGCCTGGGAGGAAAGGTGTTCAGCCAGTCGGTTGTAAGGCACTCATCGGCACCTGCTGAAATGCTCCTACTGACAGCCCCCTCCTCAAAGACTGTCTAATTACACATGGCAGGTTCTAGAGACTCAAGGGTGGAGAACTGCTTTCAAGGCCACGATGTGTCTGTCCTCCTGGTCCAACCCTATCTACTTTGTATTTTTTTTTTTTTTTTTCCGACAAACTGAAGACTAATAAAAGCATAATTGAGAAGGACAAAAGGCAAAAGGCTTGGGCACCTACCTAAGTGGGGGAGCTACAGTAAGCCTTTGCTAGGGTGTCTGTTGTGCTGTGTGGTTTGTTTTGTTTGCCCCTTTATTTTGCTTTGTTTACCCAGTCTTCCTTACTTTTAGATGCTTCTTACCCTGTGACAAACTTGTGTTTCCCTGCGTTCAGGTTCTGTCTTAAAGCAAGCTTCCAGGCTGTTGGAGTTTCTGTTCAGGGCATTAAATATTCCCACAAGATATAAAGAGCAATGTTTTTGCATTTCTCTTAGTATTAGAAGAGTACGTAAAGATTAATAAACATTTTCAATGATGGAAAAATGTGTCTTGTAATTCTTTGGCTCTTGCCTTGTTGAGTGCATTAGAGAGGAAGACTCTCGGCCATGTTTGCTCCCTAATCGCTTGTCTTGTATGGTGTCATTTTTTCTAGCTGTTTTGATATTTGTTAGGTTTGCAGATGAGTTTGGGGCCTGTGGCAACATAGAGACTAAGGAACAGGGTAAGAAAAACAACAAATGTTAAAATCATGTTATTTAGAACGCATTTTTCTGTGGAATTAAAGCTCCTTCTGCTCCTCACCCCACTTCCAGGTGTGGTGTCTGTGCGCTTTGAAGAAGATGAAGACAGGAACTTGTGTTTAATAGCGTATCCATTAAAAGGGGACCATGGAACTGTGGACTTTGTAGACAATTCAGACTGTGAACCAAAAAGTAAGCTTCTAAGGTGGACAAACAAAAAACATCACATGCTAGAAATGGAAAAGGTCCCCAAGGACTGGGTGCGACAGCACCGGAAAGAGGAGAAGATGAAGAGGTGGGTATACTAAGTGGGGAATCCTTGGGCTCTGTGGGGAGATAAGTGTTGGGATTCTTGGTTACAGCTGGATTGCCTAGAGGTAAAAATTCATGGTGGACTTATAGGTGCTTTGTCTTTCAATGGTTAGTTCCCACATGGCATGCCCAACATCTCTTTAATTGACTGTGGGTTAGGTCATGCCATTTTTGGTAAACAGCCAAAGCAGCAGCTGAAAAAGAGATTTAGTCTACATTCCTTCTACTGCTACTGTGTGCCAGGCTATATCCTGGGTCCTGTGGATATGACAGGAACTGCCCCTTTACCTCAGGTTGCTTACTAATAGTGGGGGGCAGAATAGTTGGACATTTGTGAAACTCAAGGATCCATTGGGTAGGGCTTCCAAGTACCATACCTTAGTAAAGCTTTTTAAAATATAAAGTATGTCTAATGTGGCCAAGTAGAGTAATGTATTTGTATGAGATTTCACCCAAGATTTTCCCAGTCTCCAGATGGGAAGTCAGATGAACCTGTGTACCAGAGGCAGGATGGGGGTATTGCCTGGAATAGGAGTAGAAGCTACCTTAGGAGTTGGGAGGCAGAAGCTGATCTTGCTTCTTAGGTTTCCCTTGTTATAGAAAATTGTGGTGGCATGGCCCCTTAATCTACTTTCATGATATAATATACCTCATGATAATAAGGCACAATGATAAGATGCACTTGCTTGAAGTGTTTAATGAGTCTGTAACAATCATCATATCAAAATATCCAGTTTTTCATCACTCCAGAAAACTCCTTCATGCATCTTTGACACTGAATTTTATTAAGACATTATGATTTATTGGAACCTTATCTCTTCATAGCCATAAGTTAGAAGAAGAATTTGAGTGGCTAAAGAAATCTGAAGTCTTATACTACAGTGTAGAAAAAAAGGGGAATATAAGTTCCCAGCTTAAACACTATAACCCATGGAGCATGAAATGTCACCAGCAACAGTTACAAAGAATGAAGGAGAATGCAAAGCATCGGAACCAGTACAGTATCCTTTGTTTATGGGACATCCCTACCTTGTTGGGGAGGGGAAGTAAAGAATGCATGAAGAGAGAGGTTGGGTTTATTTAGTCATAATTGAATTTACTGGTGTTGTGCCAGGATACTTTTGTGATGCTCATGGATAGGTATTACTTCCCTAAGGGCTAGGGACAGGCCTCTGAGTGCAGGTGGTAGGGAATGAGGAGTAAAAGGTTTCTGGGAGTGGAGGATGTCTCAGAAAGGTGCCACCTTGCATCAGGTGAGCTTTAACCTAGATAGCCTAGGGAAGATGGTACAGACCTGGTCCCTGTTTTCAGACTCCTGCAGAAGGTTCCCAAATAGTTTTTAACTAAAAAGAGATTAAGGAGTGGGAACTAACCTTTCAGTTCTGGCTCGCCAGTCTGGCATATGAGTTATGCCAGTGTCCTTCATTTTTTTCCCCCCTTCTTAACTTTAAGCTATTTTCAATTTTTTTTAACCTTATAATCTTATGGGTTGAAATTTCTCAGAATTGATGTTGTATTTATTTTTAACTTTTAGTAAGGAAAACATCTTAGAATAATGCATTGACAGAACATATGTCCTCCAGTTTTGGCATTTAACCCACTTATGTCAGTCTCCTGTCATGGCTTTCTCTATATACTCAGTACTTCCCATACTTGAACTTTTTGCTGTGTTGGGGGTTGAATGGAACCCAGGGCCTTGTGCATGCTAAGCAAGTGCTCTTATCACTGAGCTTACAATTTTTAAACAACAGTTTTTTCCCACCTGGACTCTCTAATTTTTTTGATTGTCAGTGGACCTTTATTTTATTTATTTATATGTGGTGCTAAGAATCGAACCCAGTGCCTCACACATGCTAGGCAAGTGTTCTACCACTGAGCCACAACCCCAGCCCTCCAACTTTCTTTTTGAAGTAAATTGTAGCTACATAATTTCATCTGTGTGTACCTTAGCATGAATCTCTAAAAGATAAGACTATTTTAACACTCAAACACCATTCTCATTTCTTAAAAATTGGTATTCCTAACTATAAACTACCTAATTCATGTTCACATTTTCCTGATTGTCTCAGTGTGTTTTTATTGTTGGTTTGTTAGTATGAGGATCCACATACATTGCATGGGATTGAAATGATTAAATCTTTAAATACCACTCTTTTCTTGGAAATTAATTAATTAAATAATTCCTTCCTTTCTTTCTGTGCTGGGGATTGAACCCAGGAGCACTCTTCCACTGTGCTGTATCTCCAGACTTCTTGTTGTAGATGGACACGATACCTTTTATTTATTTTTATGTGGTGCTAAGGATTGAACCCAGTGCCTCACACATCCTAGGCAAGTATTCTCCCACTGAACTACAACCCCAGCCCCACCAGACTTTTTAAATTTGAGGTCGGGTCTCACTAATTGCACAGGTTGGCCTCTTAACTTTAACTCTGGAGTAGCTGGAATTACAGGTATGTTCCATCATGCCCAGCTGCCTTCTTTTTTTTTTTTTAATGTCAAAGAAACTGGGTCCTACAGGTTTTCTATGATCTGGATTTTACTGATTGCAGTCCGTAGGTGTCTTACATGTTTACTGTGTCTCCTCTGTTTCCACTATTTTTTTATTTTTTATTTTTATATTTTATTTATTTTAGTTATACTTGACAGTAGAATGTATCTTGTCATGTCATACACAGAGTATAACTTCCCATTTTTGTGGTTGCACATGACATGGAGAGATACCCTGGTTGTGTATTTATATATGAGCATAGGAAAGTCATGTCTGATTCATTCTACTGTCTTCAGTAAGTTGATAATTTGATCTAAAGGCTTGATCAGATTCAGGTTCAGTTCTTGGGAGTGGGAGCAATAATCCTTGAGAAATGATATTGTACATGTCCATTGGGAAACAGAGTCTAGTTGTCTTTCTTTTTTGGGTCATCATTGTCTTAGATCTATTTTTTTCATTAGGCAGTTTTCTAATTTTGTCAGTCACCAATTGGAAACCTATAAAGCACAACTTTTCCTCATCAACTATGTGCTTGAGGTACAGTTTACATAGGAGAAGAGACAGGTTAAATGTTTACTATACTTTATTTACTTGGTATTTTTAATACTGGATGGGTTCCCCAATATCCTCCAGAGGAGGCCAGTGAGATTCTTTAGAATTTAGATTGTCAATGCATGAATGTAAATATATTTGATGTGTTTTAGTCCATTGCATTTGTTACCTTTACCAAGTTTATTTAGGTGTTGTAGGCCATATAGTTTGTCACAACTCTGCCGCTATAGCATGAGAGCAGCCATAAAGAGTATTTAAATGAAGGGAGTGTGTTGTGTTCCAGTAAAATTTTATGGTCACTCTAATTGAATATCACTTGATTTTCATGGATCATAAACTTACATGTATTTTTTATTCTCTTAAAGATGGAAAAACCATTACTAGCTCATAGATTGTACAACAGTGTGCAGTGAACTATAGTTTACCATCTCTTACTCTAAGGATCACTGGTTTCTGCTAATGGGAAATAGACAATACCAGGGGTGTTTATTATTTCTGGTCATTGTTTCTATACATTTTCAATGCACACAACAGGGAAGAGGTTTTTTAAAGAGAAATATTTTCATGAATTTGTATTGGTATTTACAGTTCATATCTAAGGCTGCGGGATTTACTGAGCTTATTTGCTATTCTATATAATTGAGGACAGTATGATATTGTGTACTCTAGTCCCACACCTAGATGAATTCAGGAAATTGTGTATCCTAAGCTGTCATATATCAGGCCTGTATTGAGTCTAGACACTAGCTGCTCTCATGCCAGTTCCCTGACAAGAAGCAAAGCTCTTTAGTTAGCTGTGGGCTCTGTATGAGAGACAGCACAACTAATGGAGTCCCCTGTGGGCTTAGGCCTCTCTGGGTCACTGCATTCAGGCACATTTCTTGGGAGTGCCAAGGGATCGTGTAGTAGCACTTTCTCTTGAGGGTATAGTTCTTAACCACTTAGAATTTATCTTACTGGAGAACCTGACTTCCCGCTACGAGGTGCCTTGTGTACTGGACCTTAAGATGGGCACACGCCAGCATGGTGATGATGCTTCAGAGGAGAAAGCAGCTAACCAGATCCGAAAATGTCAGCAGAGCACATCTGCAGTCATTGGTGTGCGTGTGTGTGGCATGCAGGTGAGTAGCGTGCTGGTGCAAGATGAGAGCTAGCTAGGGAATCCAATGGCTGCCACTTTCCCACTGTGACATAGTCTTATTTGCTCTAAAGATTTCAGAGTAATGCTACATGAATGTGTTGCTTTCTGGTTAAAAAAAGAAAAGAAAGCACATATGGTATGCTGGTTGAGTCTTCTGAAACTGTTCTGGTTGGCTGAATCCAGAGCCTATAGACAGGAATAGGAAAGAAGACAAGAGAGTTAACCTGTCTCCACTGACCCAAAAGCACAATGACTTAACCCTGGTCAGATGACTGCATTACAGGTTGGTGCTGATCAGAGAAAACAGCAGCTCATGTGTGACTTGGTGTACTTACTAACAAAGGATCAGGTCCAGAGACTGGCGCAGTGGTACACACTGTGTTCTCAGCTATTCAGGAGACTGAAGCAGGAGAATTCCAAATTGGAGGCCAACCTGCTCAGCTTGGTGAGACCCTTGTCTCAAAATTTTAAAAAGAGCTGGGAATGTAATTCATGGTATAGTGCTTGCCTGGTATGCATGGGATCCTGGGTTCAATCCCCAGTACTACAAAACAGAAAATAGGATCAGATCCCAGCTATCACATCACCATCACCTTTCCCCACCCCAGTGTCCAGGCTTTGCCACTGACTTGTTGGTCTTCCCACAGGTGTACCAGGCAGGCACTGGGCAGCTTATGTTCATGAACAAGTACCATGGGCGGAAGCTGTCAGTGCAGGGCTTCAAGGAGGCGCTTTTCCAATTCTTCCACAATGGGCGATACCTGCGCCGAGAGCTCCTGGGCCCTGTGCTCAAGAAGCTGGCTGAGCTCAAGGCAGTGTTGGAACGACAGGAATCCTACCGCTTCTACTCAAGCTCCCTACTGGTTATCTATGATGGCAAAGAGTGGCCTGAAGTGGCCCTGGACTCTGATGCGGAGGACTTGGAGGACCTATCAGAGGAGTCAGCTGACGAGTCTGCTGGTGCCTATGCCTACAAGCCCATTGGCGCCAGCTCAGTGGATGTGCGCATGATCGACTTTGCTCACACCACTTGCAGGCTGTACGGCGAGGACAGTGTGGTGCATGAGGGCCAGGATGCTGGCTATATTTTTGGGCTCCAGAGCCTGATAGACATTGTCACAGAGATAAGTGAGGAGAGTGGAGAGTGAGCTGCTGGTTGTTCCAGTACTTGAGAGAGACTCTGTCCCAGGCATAGCTGTGCTGTGTCAGGGAGGAGGCCAGTATGGCCAGGTAGTGGCCCCTGTAGCCTGGAGCTGATGCGCAGTGGCCTCTGTGAGCCCCAACCCGAGCCAGCCCCAGTTGCCCTCGGAGTCTTTATTTATTTTAACTATTTCTTCAACATTCCACATTTGATGATGCAGATACCTCTTTGTTCCCTAAGTGTAAATGTTCTAATACAGATCTTTTTGTTTATTGTATCCATGTTATTGTCATTCTTTCCAAGGGCATGCAGCACCCCTCCTAATCCTCAGAAGCTTATCATGTGCCGTAACCTCTTCCCTGGCCCTGCAAGTATTCTGGCTACTTCTACATCCCATGGATTCTAAAGTCACCATTTGTATTGCCTTGGTCTTCAGTGCCCAACCTAGCACCCTGAGGTCACCCAAAAAGAAACCTACCTTAGCCAAGTCTCTCTGCTCTGTCCTGGCTCTTTCTCATCATCCCTACCTGGAAACTACTACTTCTGTGGCCCTGTGTAGCAGCTTAAAGCTGAAGTTAGGCAACAGAGTCTCCAAACTTTAGGTCTAGCTTTTGATTCCTCCTGTGCCACTGGCATCAGCTAATCAGCTCAACATTGTGATGTCAGATATATTGGAGCCAATACTGGGGTTTCAAGTAACACTAGGCTGTGGAAGCCATAGGCTGTGTGGAAAGGGGGCCTAGGTGTTGGGGGCACAATAAAAGGGATTGTTCAGGTAAGGCTGGTCTTCCTAACTACATCACCTGTCACTGCTTCTACCCACCCCTGAGCTCCACTGCAATTAACCAGTCTCATCCTACTCAAAGTTCAGCCAGTGCAGCCCCTGACAGCTACTACTGCTCTGTGTGGAGGGTTTCTGGCAAGAGGAGGAGCCAAGGAAGGTCTTGGAATTGCAGAGCCAGATCTGGTGCAGAGAAGCCAGGGTCTGATTGTCAGGTTCTAGCAGCTCTGTCCCTCACCTGAACCTCCCCGCCACCTCCTCTCCAAGACCCTTTAGGCCTACCATGCCTAGAAACAGGTCAGCTGTGCATACTAGCCTTGGGTCCACACCTGCTCCCAGGGCTTAGTTTCCAGTGGAAAGTATATCCTCAGAACACTTCAGGGCATCTTCCCTCAGCCTGAGTACTTAAGAGGAACTCACTGAGGATTTCAAAGTTTTGGAGGTCCAGCCTGAAGCTGGGTGCATGTCTTAATCCCAGTGTCTTGGGAGGCTGATGAAGGAGGACATCCTCTAGAGTTCAAAACCAGCCTCAGCAAAAGTGAGACGCTGGCTAAGCAACTCAGTGAGACCCTGTCTAAATAAAACACAAAACAGGGCCAGGGATGTGGCTCAGTGGTTGAGTGCCCCTGAGTTCAATTCCTGGTATTAAAAAAAAAAAAAAAAAAAAAAAAAAAACACCAAAACTGGAGGTTTGGGCTGACTGAAAGTTGGGTGGGTCAAACATTCTTTATAGCATGTCATTCCATTCCACTACCCACCTTCTTCCAACTCTCCTGTCTGCCCTCAGAAAGGAGCATCAGAAGTAAGATAATCCAGGGGTTTAAATCCTAAAAAAAATTAAAAAGCAAGATGATAATGACTGATAGGGGTGGAAGCTTGACGACTGGGGTGGTGTGGTGGGGCAGGGAGAGCAAAGGGGAAATTTTTGAACTGGGATATAGTCTCATACTTTCCATCATCACACGTGCTTATTTGTCCACCCACCGAAGCAGGGACTTGGTGATGAGGTGCCCTGAAGCTTATAATGAAAGCACCCAGTCCAAGTTACCGTCCTTAGTAGGTCGGTGCCCACTTCCCCGGGACTGTCAGGGCGCACAGGCCCAGTCTTCATCCGGATGTAGGAAGGGCCGTAGTGTTGGGGTTTGAGCGAAATGGGAGTGCAAGGGCCGGGTAAGGGAAGCCCTGGTCCGGGCTCTGGGTGACTGAGCTGGGGCTGGGGATCACCGGCCTTGAATCGGCCTTGAAGGGAGAAGATCACCACAGAGAGGGTGATCTCTTAAGCCCCTCCTCGCCGCGCTTCTGGGGCCGCCAGGGGGCGCTGAGCTCCACTGCGTGGGCTGACACTCCCGGGTCTGAGCTGCGGAGAACGGGCGTGCGCGCGCACGCGTACGCGTGGTGTCACGGGGCGGGGCGAGCGCGGCGCGGCACTCCCCGGCCTGGTGTCCTAGCTCGGCAGTTCGCCGCATACATTGCACCGGCGCAGCCCACCTCGGCCTCATGTACCGTGCTCTGTACGCGTTCCGTTCGGCGGAGCCCAACGCGCTAGCGTTCACCGCAGGCGAGACCTTCCTGGTCTTGGAGCGTAGCAGCACGCACTGGTGGCTGGCGGCGCGGGCGCGCAGTGGAGAGACAGGTTACGTGCCGCCTGCCTATCTGCATCGCCTTCAGGTGAGTGTGCCCCTCCCCAGATCGCTTCAGTGGCCCCTGAGACTGGGCCCTTTCATAGGCTGGCAGAACCGATCCAGGGGCCCCAGATCCTTCAGGACTCGAGGCCTGGACCTCTAGCAGACAGGGAATTTGAAACCCGGACCCTGACTCCCAAGACCCGTGAAGATTGAAACTCCGAGGGCTAGCAACCCCTGCAAGAGACCAGGCCCTTGACATCCTAGACCAGACCTACCAAAAGCTTAAGCTATCAAAAACTTAACTCTGGGACTGAGACTGCTTGGAACCCCATATTCCCCATGCATATTCCCTAGTATTGAGACCTCCATCTGAATAGAATTCTAGAGCGAGACTCAGAAACTCCAGTCACCAAATCCCTGAGACCCCCCACAACCTTATTATACCCCTTCCCTGGATCTCTAGGATTCCCGCCCCGCCCCCATCCACCACCTATTGGAATCACTGAGACTGAGCCACCTTAGAATACCACCTGTTCCCCAACCATCCTCCAGGCCCTCAACCCCCTTCCATTTGAACCCTGGAGTCATAATCATCCCCATCTCCTAGATGCCTCCAAACCCTGGGATCGCAGTGTATTTCACTTTCTTGTACTCAGTTACCCCCTAAGCTCTTTCCAAGACTCCCCCCAGCCCCAGCACCAGCCCCAGCACCAGCCCCAGCCCCACCAACACTCTCTGAACCAAGGACTACAGCTCTTTTTTTGGGGGGGGGGGTACTGGGGATCGAACCCAGGGCCTTGTGCTTACAAGGCAAACGCTCTACCGACTGAGCTATCTCCCCAGCCCCGGACTACAGCTCTTGTAAAAACTATCTGGCAATGCCCCCTCACAAGCTTCAGGCCCTGACTTAGACTTCCTCTGAAGTGTTCTAGGGACAGGGAAGAGGTGGAGGTGGCTAGTCCTGCAGCTGTTGCCCACACGCCACTTATAACATGCAGTGAGATAGACTGGCCCCTGTGTTGCTAGGCATGACAACACAGAGCCTAGAGCAGGATCCAGGTCCATTGCTAATGTTCATCCTTTACCACAAACAGAGCTGCTTCCCAGGGCAGGTATGACAAGATTACTGGGACAGCTTGGGAGGATGAGAGCTGGTAGCAGGGATGGGGAGGGGAGGTTCCTTTGGTCCATTCTCAGCTCTCAGGGCCTGTGAAGGACTCTGAAGACAAGGCTGTTGTGGGATGTGACCTTGCTTTTGTGAAGGGTCAGCAAGGTCCAGAGTGACTTATTAAGGATTTTAGACACTGGAGGTGTCCTGCTTGGCATCTCAATCTGGGGCTCTGAGCCAAACCCAGAAATAGATTCTGGATATACTCCTGGTCCCAAGTTGGGGACCCCTGGGCTATGATTTTGCTTTATATCCATGGTTTTGAGGCATCTTAGTCAAGATCCTTAGTATGTAAGCTGGCATCATGGGGCCACCTTATAATGTAGTTTGAGAACCCCATTCCATAGTCCTGTTTGGGTCTCTGCTCTTGTCTGTGATTTTAGACTCCAGCTGTAGTGGTCCTCCACCTGGGTTCTATCCTGGGCTAGGTCTGGATTGAGTTCCCCCACTTGAGCTCCAGGTTTAACTGATCACTACTACCCCCTCCCCCACTTAGGGCCTGGAACAGGATGTTCTCCAGGCCATTGACCGAGCCATAGAGGCTGTGCACAACACAGCCATGCGAGATGGTGGCAAGTACAGCTTGGAACAGCGCGGAGTCCTCCAGTGAGTATGGGGAAAGTGGGGGTGGATCCTCCCATGAACATGGAGGGGTGGGGTCCTTCAGGGAGGATCAGAGATGTGTAGAGGCAAGACTGGGGATAGTATGGAATACCACAGAGTTGGGTAGGTCATGGCAGAGATGATAAGGGACCAGGGCTCTGGGGTCCCAGCATCCCACAGGGACCAGGAAAGGACTTTGAGAATTGGGAGGTGCTTCTCCCCCATAGTCTCCCTGTCCCTCCATTAGGAAGCTGATCTACCATCGGAAAGAGACCCTGTCTCGTAGAGGCCCCTCAGCTTCCAGTGCTGCAGTTATGACCCCGTCTACCAGTGACCACCACCTGGATACTGCTGCTGCTCGGCAGCCCAATGGAATGTGCCGAATTGGGTTTGAACGGCAGCACAGCCTGCCCAGTTCTGAGCATCTTGGGACAGACGGAGGCCTCTACCAGGTACATGGTGAGGGCATCCTGGAGAAGAGGGTGGGTGGAACTGAAGGCTTCATCCAGAGGCTTCATCAAGGGGTCCACTTGGATCACTTTTGCAGCCAGAGCATAGTCTTGCCCATGTCCAGGATTCAGGGTCCCAGCCTTCAACCTGTCCCCCCAAGATCTCTCTTCTGTCCTCCCAGATCCCACCACAGCCTCGCCGAGCAGCACCCACCACACCACCCCCGCCTGTGAAGCGCCGAGATCGTGAGGCACTGGTGGTCTGCGGGAGTGGTGAGAAGGCAGGATTGGGGGAATTGGGGTGGGGGTACACCTTGCTTGAAATGGTTGTTCTGTCAGAGAAGATAGGGTTCTCTATTGGGGCAGATGGAAGTTTTGGACTTGGTGGGGAGACAGGACCTCTCAGAGGAACTGTGTCCTATATTGGGGGAATAGTCACTCTGGGCTAGGAGGGGTGGGGTCCCTCAGGAGGCTGCCCCAGCATAGCATCTACTCTCTGCTCACAGGTGGTCGTAACACCATGCCCTCTGGGGGTAGTTCCGTGTCCAGTGGTTCTTCTGTCGGCAGCACTTCCTTGGACACGCTCTATACAGGCTCCAGCCCCTCTGATCTGGGTCCCAGTTGCTCACCTACGCCTCCACCTGTGCCCCGCAGAGGCACCCACACCACTGTGTCCCAAGCCCAGCTCTCTCCCTCCAAGGCACCAGCCCCTGAACCCCCTGCAGAGGAGATGGCAGTTGGTACAACCTCAGTCCCTGATGACCTGGAGGCCCTGGGAGCTTTGAGCCTGGGGACCACAGAGGAGAAGGCTGAGGCTGAGACCATTGTGCCAAGAACCATTGGGGCAGAGCTGATGGAACTTGTGCGGAGAAACACCGGCCTGAGCCACGAATTATGCCGTGTGGCCATTGGCGTCGTAGTGGGCCACATCCAGGCCTCCGTGCCAGCCAGTTCACCTGTCATGGAGCAGGTCCTCCTCTCGCTGGTAGAGGGCAAGGTGAGGGTGGGCCAGGAGCCTCCCCACCCTCAGGCCACCCTGCTACCCCCACCCTGTCCCACCCTCACACTTTAGTCCAGCCTGTAAGTGGCGTTATTGTCAAGCTCATTATTTGGGCTTTCATTGTGTTGGGTACAGAGGTCATTTGAGCTGACGCATGAAGGAGAAAGGGAGAAAGAGCATTCGAGTGAGAGACTTAGCCTGGACAAGGGCCATGAGCAGGACTAAGCATGGCTTACAGGAGAGAGTAGAAGACCAGCATGACTGAAACACAGGCAATGAGGGAGGAGGTGAGATCTGGGGCAGGTGACAGATGAGACCAGATGTGGGTAGGCAGGAGTTTTCTCTGGCTATAGGGAAGGAATGGACACAGGGTATGAATGAAACCTTGCCTTGTTTGCCTTGGCAGTGGAGAGAAATGGGTGCTTGGGAGAGCTATGTTGGAGGCTTAAGTGCTGACTTGAACGAGAGAGAGTGAGGTGTGTGGGCATCATGGGATGGGTGTGGTCCCTTGCCAGGGTTGGGGTACTGGTCAGGCACAGGATTGAGGCAGTGAGCCCAGACTACATCATGGGGCCTAGATGAGGGAAAGGTGCCATTAAGCTCCTTTTACAGTTCTGGATGTGGAGGAGGTAGTGGGCCACTGGTAACACTGTGTTGGGCACCGCAACCAGTACCTGGTTAACAGAATTTGAGGATTATGTGAGAGGTGGATCAGTGACAGGCCTGGTGTCACTTTGTGTGGAATGGGAGCATGGAGTGTCAGAGTCACATTCAGATAATGACAGAGTCCATGACCCTTCTCATTGAGGGTATTTATCCAGGTGTAAGGTGAGAGACAAGTAAAGGAAAATCCGCAGACATGTCTCATGCAAAATTCTGTCCTAAGAGGTCACCAAGACCAAAGTTGAGCCCCCCTACCCAGTGTAGGTGATGTAGGACTTGAGCTCACAGCATGTAGACCACAGATCCAGGGTTGAGGGCTTCCTGGAGATGAAGACAAGCAGGGAGTGTACTGAGCTGCACCTTGCCCTCTCTCCCCAGGATCTGAGCTCAGCCCTGCCCTCAGGGCAGGTCTGCCATGACCAGCAGAGACTGGAGGTGATCTTTGCAGACCTTGCCCGGAGGAAAGATGATGCTCAGCAGCGCAGCTGGGCCCTGTATGAAGACGAAGATGTCATCCGCTGCTATCTGGAGGAGTTGCTGCATATATTGGTGCGGGGTGGGGGCCCACATGTGTTACCCATCATGTGGAGCAGTGACCCCCACACTGCACCATCTCTCTTTAATGCTTATGAGTCTCCCCTACACGAACATACTTAACTCACCCCCATGTGGCCACACAGCTTGGCTCAAACTGGGTGACTCTTTTACTTCCTCCTCCCTACAGACTGATGCAGACCCTGAAGTTTGCAAGAAAATGTGCAAGAGGAATGAGTTTGAGTCTATCTTGGCCTTGGTGGCCTATTACCAAATGGTGTGTGCAAAACAGAAGGGAAGGGAATGGAGGGATATAGGTAGGGTTGGGGTTCCAGGAACTGAGCATGTAAGGTCCTCTGACAGGAACACCGTGCATCACTGCGGCTGCTGCTACTGAAGTGCTTCGGTGCTATGTGCAGCCTAGATGCAGCCATCATCTCTACGCTTGTGACATCTGTGCTGCCTGTGGAGCTGGCACGGGACATGCAGACGGACACACAGGGTGAGGCAGGGGTGAGGGCTGTTTCTTGCCATCTGGAGGGTATACCTATTTTCTGCTAAGGGTTTCTGCCATCTTCGGGAATTCTGACCACCTACCTTACCCCCCCCACTAGACCACCAGAAGCTCTGTTACTCCGCTCTCATCTTGGCCATGGTCTTCTCCATGGGGGAGGCAGTGCCCTATGCACACTATGGTAAGAATGCAAATATTTGACCAACTGACCACAGGTTCCAGGGGTAGGACACATGGCCCAAAGGCCTGGGAACCTGCAGACCACAGCCTTGCAGAGATAGAGTGTCCCCAAGACTCAAAGACCAGGAAGCTGGGTGGTGTTGGAAGGGATAGACTGCAGACTTCTGTGTACCCCTCCTCCAGAACACCTAGGCACACCCTTTGCCCAGTTCCTGCTGAGCATTGTTGAGGATGGGCTGCCCTCGGACACCACAGAGCAGCTGCCGGACCTCTGCATGAACCTGCTTCTGGCTCTCAACCTGCACCTCCCAGGTGAGGTTGGGGCCCAGCTGGGGGGGCTGACCGAAGTGGAGGCTTCTAAGCTCTACACCTGTGCTCTTGTCTACACCCATGTCCTTCCTTAGCACCTGACCAGAACGTCATCATGGCTGCCCTGAGCAAACATGCCAATGTCAAGATCTTCTCTGAGAAGCTGCTGTTGCTTCTGAACAGAGGGGGTGAGGGCCCAGGAATCCATGTGTGTACCCCTTTGATACCCTGTAACGTTATGATCCCTTGCTTTGACTCCTCTAACTCCTAGGGTGGTTCTTGGACCCTGGAAGGACCACTCTGACCCCCATGACTCCTGCATCCTAGATGACCCTGTGCGCATCTTCAAACATGAACCACAACCACCACATTCTATCCTGAAGTTCCTGCAGGATGTGTTCAGCAGCTCTACCACGGCTTCCATCTTCTACCACACAGACATGATGGCGCTCATTGACATCACTGTGCGGCACATTGCAGACCTGTCGCCTGGTGACAAGGTGCCTGGTGGTTATCACAATAGGGATGGGCTCTGAGTGGATTCTGAACCAAATGAGGGGACATGACATCAAATGGAGATAAAGAGACAGGGAAAGGCCATGGTGGTGGTGAAAAGAGGTCAGATTTGGGGTATGATGGATATGGATCTGGCAGAGCTTGCTGGATTTATCTTGAGCAACCAGTTGAATGCAGTGCTGATTATCGATATGGGGAGAACTTTGGGAAAATAGAGTTATGTTTTGAATGGGTCAGGATTAAGGAGGGGCTGGGTTGTAACTTAGTGGTAGAGCACTTGCCTAGCACATGTGAGGCACTGGGTTCAATCCTCAGCACCACATAAATAAATTAAAGGTCCATACCATCTACAACTAAAAATTAAAAAAAAAAAAAAAAAAGATTAAGGATCTACCTGCCAGGCTGAAGTCATCAGGGATGCAATGAAGAGCAAGTTGGAACTAGAGGGATGTTTTGGAGTTGTCCATGCAGAGATGTGATGGGAAACCTGAAATAGTACAGTCACTTAGAAAATGAGATGGATGGGCAGGGTTAGCTGGGAGCTCAGACTTCATCAGGGATGAGTAAGGAGAAACCCAGGAACAAAACCAATCGAACAGGAACCTCAGAGTCACATTTTGGGAAGAAGAAGCTCTGCTGTCACCACACAGTCAAGAGTCTAAGGGCTGAAAACTGGACATTGAATTTGTCACCTGGAGGTCAGGAGTTGATTGACAAGCAATGTTGATGGAGTTGGGGTAAGAATCTGAATGGAAAGTTTAAGAGAATTTGAAGTTATTGGGGAGTAAAAATGAGGGAAGGTTGGAATGGAAGCAACTCTCATAAATTTTCTGTGACGGGAACAGAAAAATGGTGGGGTAGTAGGGGTGGTAGTGCTAGAGGCACATGATGTGAGTTCAGGGAGTGTTTTATAGGTAGTAAGTACTGATGCATGTCCTGAGCCAGAGGGGGTGATTTAGTAAGCATTGAAAAATGGTTGACATTTTGGGGAGAGTAGGCCTCTTCAGGAGGCAGGTAGATGAGGTAGGGAGTGAGGGGTGTCCAGGACCACATGAGCAGGAGTCACAGCAGGTGGAGACAGGTGTGATGTGAATGCTGAGAGCAAAAGACAAGGGATTTCTAAAAGATTGCTTCTGAGCTGGGTGCAGTAATCCTCACTACCTGAGTGACTGAAGCAGGAGAATCACAAGTTCAAGGCCAGCCTCAACAACTTAGACTGTCTCAAAATAAAAAGGGCTGGGATGTAGCTCAGATGTAGAGTCCCTTGGGTTCAATCCCCAGTAATGCAACAACAACAAAAAAGATTGCTTCTGTTTTCTCCATGAAGCACAAGTCCAACTGGCCAGGCAATTTAGGTTTGGAAGACAGAGAAGGTGAACAGTGATACTGTAAGGAGAGCAAACACAGCAAAGAAAAGCAGTGGGAGTCTCCAGTAGTGCCACTTGTCCTTTTGAGTTTTGTGGTAGTGAGTGAAGTTCAGGCCTGAAAACCACTGTACTTGTGTAATACTTAGACTCAGGCATTTTGATGTGCAGGCACCTTGGTCTGGCTTTCAGGATTGGGAATTAGCAGGGTGATGCTGTCTAAAGGAGGTTTTGGTATCAATTTCTCTAATCAAAGATAATGAGGGATATTGATGGGGAAAAGAAAAAGTGGGGTCAGGCCAAAGGATTTGGAGTCTCAAGACAAGGAAGAGCGTGGGTGTTAAGTTGCAAGGCTGTTGACTTGCTTAAGCCACAGGTACTGGGAGTATGGGCTATGGGGGGAGAAGTGTTGGAGACGTGTTCAGGGTATACATAGAAAGTAAGATGGCCAGGTCTTGGAGATGAATTGGATATGGGGTGTATGGAAGATAGGAATCAAAACAGATGCCTTCATTTCAGGCCTGTGCTTCTGAATTGAGAATAGTGTTGTTTTATCTTACAATAAAGAACATGAGAAATCTTTTAGCTTGGAGAGACTGGCGAAGATCTTGAGTTTGATGGTGAACGTGAGGTTTTTGGTATATACAGGAAATGACAAGCTTACAGTTGGATATTCTTATCTGGTGCTCACAGAGGCAGTCTAGGCAATAGGTAGAGGTGGGTCACTATTTTAAGCTGTGACATCTTCCAGGGAAGGAGAGGGATAGGGTGAGAATAAGAGGACCTCCCAATGACAGACATGATACCTTAAGAGCTCAGCTCTAAAGAATTTTCGGACTTCCCTGGGCAGGCCACATTCTGGGACTCTTTGTGGGTGAGATGATTCATCTGTTCACTTATGTAGCAACTGTTGAAGGCCAGGTGCATTTTGGGTGCTGGGAATGCAGCCCTGATGTTCAAATGTGTAAGCTGGTCAGTAGCCTTGGGATCCATGGGACAGTAGTGACCAGTCCCTTTCTGGTGGTGGTCATAGTACTTGGGATCCCTGAGCTGGCCTCCTCTTCCCACAGCTGCGCATGGAATACCTCTCCCTGATGCATGCTGTGATCCGCTCCACGCCCTACCTGCAGCACCGACATCGGCTGCCTGACCTGCAGGCCACACTGCGACGCATCCTGACTGAGGAGGAAGCCTCCCCCCAGTGCCAGATGGACCGCATGATTGTCCGAGAGATGTGCAAGGAATTCCCAATGTTGGGGGAGGGCCCCAGCTAGCACCTTCCCTTTCCTCCTTCCCTGCAGCCCTGGTTAGGGTGCAGGGGACTCCAGGGGCTTTGCCCAAAGAATGTTTTGCACTGATATTGTGAGGGGATAAGGGGGTAGAAGGTTTCTGAGCAGGGCCCTCCATCTGAAGTATAGCTAATGCAAGGGGCCAAGTACAGGATTGGGGACCATTGTCTGGGAGTTAAACTGGGGCAGAGGAAATATGCAAGCCCCTCTATCCCCTGGTAGGCTGCCTCTTCAGCATGCCCCCACTCCGCTCCATTCCCTCATACACACTTAAAGTCCCGCTGCTGCTCCAGGCTGGGCCAGAGCCCCCATCCCCACCCCACCTGGTCTGTGTCCTGGGCCTCAGCAAGCCATGTCCTTGGGGTGAGGGGAGGTACCTCCAACCAGCTCTGTTCTTTGCCTTAGCTTTGCAGTGAGTGCTGCTCATGTGTTCCCCTGACCCCCATAGGGGTTGTTGCCCCTTGCTTTCTGCGCCCAGAGGCCTTGACCAAGCTGCTGCTTTGAAAGCGGGTTCTTGGAGACAAGCCATTCGTTCAAGAGCCTCAAGGAATCGGATGATGGTTGAGAAAGCCAATGACAGAATCTATTTTCTCTAAAAATGTAGACTGAAAAAGCCATGTGTATTTTCCTATGTGCTGCAGCTCACCTTTGGAAATAAATCACAGGCATCTGGAATTGGGCTTCCCTCTATGATCCTAGGGTGGGAGAGGATGAGTGGGGGACTGGGTCTCAGGATCCATCAGTCTAGCTTGCACTGATATCTGCAGCCTGAAGAGGTGATAGGCCCTGATAGGCCTGGCCTCTGAGACCTGGGGGCCCTGTTTTGGCCTCCATTCCCTGAGTTCTCCTTTCCCCCAGGCTTACTCGTACCCCTGTGCTTCCAGCCTTCTCTAATATCTTCCTTTTTTCTCTGAAAGTCATTCTTTTCCCTGTTTAAGCCCTCTTGTCCTACATAGTTGTTTTCAGGTAAAGAAGGCTCTCTCTCATATCTGGTCTCCCTGAATGCATGACCTCATCCAGCCCTGTTTCCCTTGTCATGGAGTCAATACAGTGCCCTCATTTTGGTAGGGCAAAAGAGTAGGTTAATAGGGATGGGGTTTGGTTTGCACTTCTGTTTTAGAGTGATGAGACTCCAGAGTTTGGCAAAAACTGTTATTCTTCCTGGGCTAGCAGAAAGATTCTCACTCAAAGTGGGAAAGTCAATACCCTATAGGCAAACAGCAGGCAGCAGTGATGTTCTTAAGTTCCCTTCATCTTTTGCAGGAGACCTATTGCTTAGGTGGGGGCCCTTTTTTTCTCCCAATAAGGGTGTAATGCAGCAGCAGCACAAAGCAGGCTTGGGATGGAACTTTGGCAACAGGTTCTCAGGAAGCTGAGGTAGGAACATTTATTTACTGGGAAACCCAGCATTGGAGGCTGCTGAGGAGATGACCTTAAGTATTGTTAAAATGTTGAGCACATAGGTTCTGGGGTTACAACCTGGTTACTTGTCTTCATCCTGGAGACATTCTACCTTCCCTTTCACATCTAGTATCAATGACACTGACTTCCAATAATGACTCCTTTCTCACTGGAATGTTGAAGGCAGAGAACCATTCTTCTCAAGAAAGTGTAATACAGTAAAAAACACAGGACCTCGGGAAGCTGAGGCAGGAACTTCTGATGCACTTGTGACTTTTACTGCGTATCCTGTGAAGATGCACTAACCTTGTGGGAAGAGCAGGGCTATGCTGTACTATCTATCCCAGTGCCGGCTCCTAGGATGAACAAAGTGAGGCCCCATGGCCGAAGCCCTTCCCCATTTTGCAGGATCATCTAAGGGACCCTGGCATGTGTTTGTAAGGGATGCAGAAATTCTAGCTAACAAGTTATGTAAATGCTGGGTCCTGATAGCAAACATGCTGTTAGGAGTCCGTGGAGTCCAGGACCCCCTCAGCAAATACCCTGATGACAGTCTCACAACATAAAATTACACCACAAAGAAGGATTATGATCAACCAGAGAATTATTTTCAAGGAGGGAATTGTCTGAGATAACATCTCTTAGGTTACTTACTTGAAAGGTTGGTAAATGTGGAATGTGACTAGGAAAGGGAGCAATGAGGGAGAGCACTCAAAGGGGAGTGTTTAGGTGAAGTTGAGAAGATTAACTCAAGAAATTGCAGGAGTTTGTGAAGAAGTTCGGGGCTGACTTCTGGGTTAGAAATGGCACCTAGAAATGGGTGCTTAAAGGTGCTGGCACTGTATCTATTGGACATGACTGGACTACAAGCCCCATGTAGGAGGCAATTCCAGGTTAAGAGGTGGAGAGATTACCTGCCTGTTCAATCCCCAAAAGATGCAGACTGAGATTTTGTTGAAGAATAATATACTATGAAAAAATATTTGAAGAGTGACAATGAACCAAGACAGTGAAAATACTGATATAACTACCATTTGAGCAAAGAAATAGAATGTTAACAGTCCCCAAGCTCATTTAATCATTCAGTCACTGACTCCTCCCTCCTGCCTGGAGTTAATCGTAAATAGATTTTGCTATGGAATCATATAGTATACAGATTTTTTTCAGTACTGGGGATCAAACTCAGGGCCTAGTACATCAGAGGCAAGCACTCTACCACTAAACTACACCCCCAGCTTGGAATCATATGGTATAAACTCTTGTGTCTTGCTTCTGTTACCCTTAAATGTCTGAGATTCATCTGCCATAGTTATTTGGTTGCAGTTTGTTCATTCCCAAGCTCTATGAACAATATCCATATTTATCCACCCATTGTTGGTGACCTTTCAATTCTATTTTCATTTATATTATATGTTTTCAATTTCTATTATAAATAGTGCTATGAGGAGCATTGTTGTACATGTTTCCTTGTAGCTCATGTGCATTATTTGAGAGGGCATATTGCCAAGAGTAGAATTACAAGATACTGGCAGATACTGCCAAATAATTTTCTTTCTTTATGGTGCTGGGGATGGAACTCAGGATATTTAACTTGTTAGGCAAGTGTTCTACTCCTAAGCTATACCCCTAGCCCATGTTTTCCAAATATTTCTACCAATGTAGAAATCCTCCTGTCTTTCCCAGAACTTGGTATGACTGGGCATGTTCAGTGGTAGAGCACTGCCTAAGTTCAATCCATAGCACCAAAATTTCACACAAACACACACACACACACACACACACACACACACACATTTTTTCCAAAACTTGGAATTTCAGCCATTTTTATTTTAGTCATTCTAGTATAGTGGTGTATATTTTTGCAGTACTGGGGATTGAACCCCATGGTTACATATGCTAGTCAAGTGCTCTCACTGAGCTACATGCCCAGTTCTTTTTAATTTCTTATTTTGAGACAGTCTTGCTAAGTTACTGAGACTGACCTTGAACTTGTGATACAACTACTTCAGTCTCCTGAGTGGCTGGATTACAGGCGTGGATTATAGCCCACCCTGCCCCACTGATATCTTTTTCATTTGTAGTTCCCTGATGACTAATGAAGATGATCACCTTTTCATTAGGTTTTGTTATTTTCCATTTGGATATTTTCTTTTGTGATGTGCTTATTCAAATCCTCTTGACTGCTTATATATTAGTTTGTCTTCATTGATTTGTAATAGGTATTCAGGATATGAGTCCTTAGGTTTTATATTTTATAATATCTTATCTCACTCTTTTATTCATTTATATGTTGAGACAGGGTCTCCTATGTGACTCAGAATGGTCTCAAAGCCCTGAGCTAAAGTGATCTTCCTGCCTTAGCCTCCAAAGTAGCTGTAATAGAACCAGGGTGGTTCCCATTATTAATGCTTGTCATTGGATAAAAGGAAGTAGCTAATTGTAATGTAATTGAATTTATCAGTTTTTTCCTTTATAGTTAGTACTTTTTGTTGGTATGAGGATTGAATCCAGAGGCTCTTTACCATTGATCTACATCCCTAGTCATTTTTTTTGGGGGTGCTGGGGATCGAACCCAGGGCCTTGTGCTTACAAGGCAAGCACTCTACTGGCTGAGCTATCTCCCCAGCCCCTAGTCATTTTTATTTTGATTCAGGATCTCACTAAGTTGCTGAGGGTGGCCTCACACTTGAGATCCTTCTGCCTTAGTTTCCTAAATTTCTTGGATTATAAGTGTGTGCTACCTCACCAGGTTTAGTTGGTGCATTTTATGTCCTGTTAAAAAATCTTTGCTCTAAGTTATTGTTAGGATCATCTCCTGCACTCTATTCTTGGAGTTGTATGGTCTTTCCTTTCATATCTAGATGTCAGATCTACCTGGAATTGATTATGCAGTTGTTATGAAGGTAGTGTTCTCATTTAATTTTTTCTATATGGATATCCAAATGGCCTTTACTGAAAGTCCATCCTTTCCTTGTGTTAGCTTTGTAGAGCCACTGTTTTCAAAATTAAAGTTTACACAAATCTTTAGGCCTGTCCTTGGCTTTGTTCTATTAGTGCACCCATCTCTGTGCCAGCACCCTACACTCTTGATTTCTGTTGCTTTTTAAATCTTGTTATCTTGTTTTCCTTTAAAACTGTCTTGGGTATTCCTGGCCCTCTTATATTTTAGAATCTAGTTTGCCAGTTTACACATACACAATCTGTTGGGATTTCATTTGGAGTTGTATGAACTCAAATTTGTCAATTTGGGGAGAAATGTAGTACCTTTACAATATTTAATCTTCCAGTTTTAATTCCACTTATTTTCTTTCAATAAGGTTTTATAGTTTTTTATATATGTATTTGTAGAGTCTTTACAGATCTTCCATTAGATTTATTCCTTGGCATTTGCTATTACTTAATGCTATTGTAAATAGTATTTTAAAAAGTTTTTAAGTTTTATTTTCTGTTGCCAACATAACAGAAATTACAACATATTTTTCTTTCCTCTCTCTCCACTGAGCCACATTCCCAGCTCTTTTTATTTTGAGATAGGGTCTCACTATGTTGCTTAGGGCCTCACTAAGTTGCTGAAGCTAGCTTTGAACTTACAATCTTCCTCCCTCCAGCCTCTGGAGCCGCTGGGATTATAGGTATGGGCCACGGTGCCAGGCTGGTTTTTCTATATGGACTCTGTTCAACAACTTTCTAAACTCACCTTTAATGATTTATTTGTAGTTTCTTTGGATTTTTATTACATCCACAATCCTGTTGCTTGTGAATGAGTTTTCATATTTTTTCCTTTCAAATCTTCATCTCTTTTTATTATTTTTCTTGCTTTACTTCATTGCATTGGCTCTCCAATATAATACTGAGGTTTTTGATCACAAATGTAAAATTAAGCCAATAATCAGGATTGTATATTTTTCTTTAGCAGTGTTCTGCCACTCCAGAAGTGAGGAATGCATGAATAGTCTGTTTTAAGTAGGGTTAACATTTTAGCCCAGCAAAGAGCTGGCCAGTTATAGTGCTGGGTTCTAGTGTATGTGTGTGTATGTGTTTAGGGATTGAACCCAGGGCATGCACTATAGTATGGATTCTATAAGGCATTGAATTGTGTGAGGTAAAGGTGAGGAGCTGAGAAGGCTACACCTTTACCTTCTTGGTCTTTTGGTCTTATGTCCATTTCCTCTACAGCAGCCTCAAATCTTAAAGTCTCTGGGTCCTGGATGCACCTTCTAGTTTGAAGCTGATGAGAAAAGGATGAGGATGAACCATATAGGGGTCTTATTATTGCTCCTGGAATGTAGGGGCAAGGCTGAACTTTGAGGTGGAGGGAGGAATTACTTGATTTTTGACTTTACAGAGAGTGCATTGGGAGATATCACTGGGGATGGGGGCACAGAGGTGAGTGCAGATGGGATGGCAGGGCCAGCAGGTGGCCTTCATAGAACAGCAGCCACAAAAGGAGGAAAACAGTGAAGGAAGGTAGGTCAGGGAGCAACACAGAGAGTCACCTGCTGTGGATAACCTGCTCAGAGGTGTCAAGGAGCACTTTTCTGCACTAGGAGTACCCGCAGAAACCAGAACTAACCCTCTTAGGTGATAGGGCAAGGTTTGATTTCCCTCAGTCACCCACCCGTTATGGGCAAATGTCTCTGCACATTTGCCCATAGGGCCTCTGAGATCTAGGATGGATACCCCTTTCCTCAAAGATGGTCATTCAAGGCACTACTCAGGCATCTTCTGCGGGAAGCATTCCCAAACCACCAAGGTGGCTCAGGTACATCACTTCTCAGGAACTCCTCGCTTTCTTTCCCACCAGCACTCCACCTCCTTCATCCTTCCTCGGTATCAGGTTTTGTGCCCTCCACTCGCTATGCTGTGAACCCAAAGAGCAGTGGGTGCTATTAAAGCCATATCTTGGCTCTCACTCCTCTGTTCCCCGCACCTGCTGGTCCTCATTCAAAGAAGTTCTGCCTTCAGTACCTCTACTACACCTCTAGGCACACAAACCTGTAAGAACCTAGAGTGTGCAACTGGTACGGAGCTCTGATCCTGGGGAGGGTGTTAGGTGGGGGGCGGCGGTCACAGCTGAAGCCCCTCTGCCAGCAGCCAAGTGGGGCGTTTGAAAGGTTTAACCGGCGTAAGCTCCGCCTCCTGGAAACGAAGAAGTCTAAGGTCGACAGAATGCCCTGTCTGATTGGTTGGTAATGATGTCATAGGTACAGTCCTGGGAGGGCTGGAGGTCTTGGGGCCTGGAGTTCTTGGACAGTTTGAAGCAGGCAGGATCCACCCGGTTGGGAGACCCGCACCCAGGGGAGCGTTCCGGATCCTGGCCCTGACCCTCTCCTCGGTGCCAGGATGCCTGCGTGCTCTACGCCTGACAATGCAGCCTGTTATCGCTGCCATCTGTGGAGGCTGGTGGTATAGAGCCTCCTGGGTTCTCTCTCCCACCTAGCTTGGAACCTGCGAAGCCTCCTCCCCTTTACAATGAGTCCGCCGTGAGGGGTGGGGCTTTCCATTGTGCCAATAGAAACAATGACTCTCTGATTGGAATGCTCTGCATTTACCCCTGCCTCCGCTGGTTTTCTGTGATGTCTGTTGCTCCGCGTCCAGCTATTGGCCAGTCGAGACCCGCGTGTGCCAGGACTTGGACTGCGCGGAGAGTTGGATTGAACCAGGACCCTGGAGAACTAAGCTGCTGTCAGTCGCGTGAAGGGGTTAAGGGATGCGATCGTCGTAGGAGAGGGGCGGGGATCTGAGGAAGCTTGGGCTTACAGCTATGGGGCAGCACTGGGCTCCACGTGGCATCCCAGAACACTTGGGACCTGTGTCCTGAAGAGGAAATGTAGCTTCCAGGGGAGGAAACCGAGCCCGGGAGATTGCTGGAGGCGGGCGAGACAGGGAAGAGTTTCACTTCTCCTGACTCAGGAGGTTCATCCCCAGTCTCTATTACGCAGGGTTGCTCCTAATAAGCAGTCGCGATGTGTCTCAGAAGTTAAACTTGGGATCAGGTAGTTAAAGCTATTGTTCAGGCTGCAGGGGCTCCCGGCCGCGGTTCGGCCTTCTCCTCTGCCCCAGGATTCCACATGGTATCCCCGCCCATCTGTAAGAACACTTTCTCACCGCGTCATGAATTTTCAGATCAAAAACGGACATAGGGTTCAGGAAGGGGGACAAGATATCCACAAGCAGAAGAAAGGCTAGAAAAAGGAGCCGGGATAGCGCCCCAGACGGAGAGAGGCAGAAGGCGGCGGCCAAGAGCCGGGAGGGCGGACCTAACAACCGCGAACCTCTGTGTTCAGTTCAACACTGTGGGCAGCACTTGGGTCCTCAAAAAAGATGGCGGCAACAGCTTCGACAGCCGGAGCTGCCATGCGCAACGGGTTGTACCACCGGGTTTGGGGCGTCGGGGCGGAGGTGGAGCGAACCATTGGGGCGTCCGGGAGCCATGTTGGTGCAGCGGGAGGTGGCAGCAGCGTCGGGGATGCTGTGGTGGGGGCGGCAAAAGCCGGGGCCGTATGTCAAAGGGGCTCAGGCCGCGGTGTAGATGGTGCCCAGAAGGAGGCAGCGGCGCGGAGCGACAGGCCGAGGGGCAGGGGGCCGGGGCGGCGGCAGGGGCCCGGGAGGGGGCCGGAGCGGCGGGGCGAGCCCATGGCCCGGACCGGGACGGGGGGAGGTGGAGGCCGTGCAGGGAGGAGGGGGGTGATGGCGAGGTGGCCGCTGTGGCAGAGTCTCAGGGGACCGTTGGCCCCGGTACTCCTGCTCCTTCTCCTCCTCTCTTTGTTCCCCCTCAGCCAAGAGGAGCTGGGGGGCGGCGGGGACCAGGGCTGGGACCCGGGGGTAGCTCCTGCTACAGGACGAAGGGCACAGATCGGCGGCGGAGCCTTGGCTCTTTGTCCCGAGCCGCCTGGGGTCCGGGCGAATGGGGGGTCTGGCTTGGGAGTTAGAGAGCCTGTCTTCCTGGGGCTCCGAGGGGGAAAGCAAAGCGCCTGGGGCGCCCGAGGGCCCCCTGAGCAGCGAGAGACAGGTCAGGGACCAGGGCCTCTGTTATGCTGGCGCCCAGAGGTCTCCTCTTGCGGGCGGAGAGATAGTCAGCCGACAGAGGCTCTGTCCCCAGGGGGTTCGGGTCTAGGGAACAACTTGCCCCTCCCTTTGGACCTTCTGGCCCAGCCCGGTGGTCCCAAGCCAGTATCCTCCCAGCGTAACGCTAGGAGAGGCGCCCGCAAAAGAGTGGGAACCTTACGCTGCTGCGGGGGATTGTGGGCACCAGGGCGCAGGGGTCAGGGCGAGAGAGCCACAGCATCCCGAACGGAGAGGGCAGCCCCTCGGCGGGACTGTCTTCCCGGAGCTATGGGTTCTGGGCCTGGACTGGATTCAGCACCGCGTGCGGCGAGGACAGCTCCTACAGTGGGTTCAGCACCCCACAAGTCTCGGACAGCTCCCGAGCTGCCGCCCGAGCGCATGCGCTCCGGTGGAGTCTTCCGCCGCCGCTTCCTTCCGCAGCGCCCCGGGCCGCGCCCCCCGGGACTGCCGGCGGGCTCTGAAACTTGGCGAATACCTTCAGCGAACAGGTCACGCCGTCGTCGTGCGGCAAATCGCCACCCGCAGTTTCCGCAGTACAACTACCAGACCCTGGTGCCCGAGAATGAGGCAGCAGGCACCACAGTGCTACGAGTGGTGGCGCAGGACCCGGATATGGGTGAGGCCGGGCGCCTAGTGTACTCGCTGGCCGCACTCATGAATAGCCGCTCGCTGGAACTTTTCAGCATTGACCCGCAGAGTGGCCTCATCCGCACAGCTGCCGCTCTGGACCGGGAGAGTATGGAGCGCCACTACCTGCGTGTGACTGCACAGGATCACGGCTCACCACGCCTTTCGGCCACCACCATGGTAGCAGTAACAGTAGCCGACCGCAATGACCACGCGCCAGTGTTTGAGCAGGCGCAGTACCGGGAAACACTTCGTGAGAATGTGGAAGAGGGCTACCCTATCCTGCAGTTGCGTGCCACGGACGGCGATGCGCCCCCCAACGCCAACCTGCGCTACCGCTTCGTGGGGTCGCCGGCTGCTCACACTGCAGTACCAGCCGCTTTTGAGATTGATCCACGCTCTGGCCTCATCAGCACCAGCGGCCGTGTAGACCGCGAGCACATGGAAAGCTACGAACTGGTGGTGGAGGCCAGCGACCAGGGCCAGGAGCCAGGGCCACGCTCGGCCACCGTTCGTGTACATATAACTGTGCTGGATGAGAATGACAACGCGCCCCAATTCAGTGAGAAGCGCTACGTGGCGCAGGTACGGGAAGATGTGCGCCCCCATACGGTGGTGTTACGTGTCACTGCCACAGATAGGGACAAGGACGCCAATGGTTTGGTGCACTACAACATCATCAGCGGCAACAGCCGTGGCCACTTTGCCATTGACAGCCTCACTGGTGAGATTCAGGTAGTGGCACCTCTGGACTTCGAGGCAGAGAGAGAGTATGCCTTGCGCATTCGGGCGCAAGATGCAGGCCGGCCACCCTTGTCCAACAACACAGGCCTGGCCAGCATCCAGGTGGTAGACATCAATGACCATACTCCTATCTTTGTCAGCACACCCTTCCAGGTCTCTGTTCTGGAAAATGCACCCCTGGGCCATTCAGTCATCCACATTCAGGCGGTGGATGCAGACCATGGGGAAAACGCCAGATTGGAATATTCCCTAACTGGTGTGGCACCCGATACACCTTTTGTAATAAACAGCGCCACTGGCTGGGTCTCTGTGAGTGGTCCCCTGGACCGTGAGTCTGTGGAGCATTACTTTTTTGGCGTAGAGGCCCGAGACCATGGCTCACCCCCGCTGTCTGCCTCAGCCAGTGTCACAGTGACTGTGCTAGATGTTAATGACAATCGGCCTGAATTCACCATGAAAGAGTACCATCTTCGGTTAAATGAGGATGCAGCTGTGGGCACTAGTGTGGTCAGCGTGACTGCTGTAGATCGGGATGCCAACAGTGCCATCAGCTACCAGATCACAGGTGGTAACACCCGGAATCGTTTTGCTATCAGCACCCAAGGGGGTGTGGGTCTGGTGACATTGGCTCTGCCACTGGATTACAAACAGGAACGCTATTTCAAGCTGGTGCTTACTGCATCTGACCGTGCCCTTCATGACCATTGTTATGTGCACATTAATATCACAGATGCCAATACTCACAGGCCTGTCTTTCAAAGTGCTCACTACTCAGTGAGTATGAATGAGGATCGCCCAGTGGGTAGCACTGTGGTGGTCATCAGTGCCTCTGATGATGATGTGGGTGAGAATGCTCGTATCACCTATCTTCTGGAGGACAACCTGCCCCAGTTCCGTATTGATGCAGATTCAGGGGCCATTACACTACAGGCTCCGTTGGACTATGAGGACCAGGTGACCTATACACTAGCCATTACTGCTCGGGACAATGGCATCCCACAGAAAGCAGATACCACTTATGTGGAGGTGATGGTTAATGATGTGAATGATAATGCACCACAGTTTGTGGCCTCCCACTACACAGGGTTGGTCTCTGAGGATGCTCCACCTTTCACCAGTGTCCTGCAGATCTCAGCCACTGATCGGGATGCTCATGCCAATGGCCGGGTCCAATACACTTTCCAGAATGGGGAAGATGGGGATGGAGATTTTACTATTGAGCCCACCTCTGGCATTGTCCGGACTGTGAGGCGGCTGGACCGAGAGGCAGTGCCAGTGTATGAGTTGACTGCTTATGCAGTGGACCGTGGTGTGCCTCCACTGAGGACTCCAGTCAGTATCCAGGTGACCGTGCAAGATGTGAATGACAATGCACCTGTCTTTCCAGCTGAGGAATTTGAAGTGCGAGTGAAGGAGAATAGCATTGTGGGCTCGGTGGTGGCCCAGATCACTGCAGTAGACCCCGATGAAGGGCCCAATGCCCATATAATGTACCAGATTGTGGAGGGGAACATCCCTGAGCTGTTCCAAATGGACATCTTCTCTGGAGAGTTGACAGCACTCATTGACTTGGACTATGAGGCTCGTCAGGAATATGTGATTGTGGTGCAGGCCACATCTGCTCCTCTGGTCAGCAGGGCCACTGTTCATGTCTGCCTGGTTGACCAGAATGACAACAGTCCTGTGCTCAACAACTTCCAGATCCTCTTCAACAACTATGTATCAAACCACTCAGACACCTTCCCCTCAGGCATCATTGGGCGCATCCCAGCTTATGATCCTGATGTCTCTGATCACCTCTTCTACTCCTTTGAGCGTGGCAATGAGCTGCAGCTGCTGATGGTCAACCAAACAAGTGGGGAACTGCGACTCAGCCGAAAGCTAGACAACAACCGTCCACTAGTGGCCTCCATGTTGGTGACTGTCACAGGTGAGGGGCAGGGGACAGGCAAGTGACCCAGTGATCCTAACCTGTCATGACCTCAGGAACTCCAAAGTTCCTCAAATCAAATAGTGATTTCCAAGTCTTCCAAGTTCCTGTGCCCCACAGATCTGCCATAGACCTCACAAGGACTCTGCTTAGGTTCTTGGACAGTATCCTAAGAACTACTCAGATTCGGGCTGGGGATATAGCTCAGTTGGTAGAGTGCTTGCCTTGCAAGCACAAAGCCCTGGGTTCAATCCCCAGCACCACACCAAAAAAAAAAAAACCCAAATTCTAAGGCATCTAGTAGACACCATAAATGTTGTAAACAACTGTCTGCTACCCTAGGGATAGTTCTGCTATTCCTAAAGGGCAGTGGAGGTCCTCAAATAATGCTCTAGAGGTCCCAGGCAGAGCCAGAATGCCAGTTAGTCCATACCATGCCCATGTTTAGATGAATGATTACTTTGGATCCAGACTGACCCTTACCCAATTTGTTGAGGAAAAAGAGACCAGTACTTTAATAGTTGGGAATAGCAGCTTACTATGGCAGCTTCAAGCAGAGAGTGGGCCCACACTGGATTGGCTGCTTAAGGCCCTTGTCTTTGGGGAAATGTCCAGAGACCCACCTGCCTCTTTCTTGTCTACCCTGCTCCAGACTTTCATGAACCCCTCCTATTAGGAAGGGAGAACAAGTTGAAGAGGCTCTTGAAGTCCTACCTACTGGAGGCTGCAGAGATTGGAAGGCAGGCTTTAGTAATGCTCATTCCTCAATTCTGGAGGCGGGAGTCCTGGCACTGTAGAGAAAGCATAGCCTTCATTTACTCATAATTCACTCAACAACCAATCTTTATTGATCACTCAACACATGCCAGGGTCTGGGACAAAGATGCACAAGGCAGATAAGCACCTTACCTTCATCTCTGGGGGTGTGCACTTAAACCAAGTCTAGGGTGGTGGGCAGCTTGCTAACTGAAGAATGTTGGGGTGTGTTTGTGTTTGTAGGGGGAGGTGTAGATGTGTCAGGGTCCAGCTTGTTGACCCAGGATTCTGGGGAGTGGCAGTCAGTGTTCCCAGAGCCAGAGTTCCTTCAAGATTGCTGGCTTGGAACCTTGTTTCTTGGAGTGGGTATTTTGCTGGTTCTGTCATGCTGGGAAATAGGTGAGGGAGAAAGTTGGAAATGGGTAGTCATTGAAGTTTGCTTCTCTTTGTGTCCTGAGTGGAGTAGGCTACTGACCTTTACAGGAATAAGGGCGTGAGCACTTAGGGACCTGCTTTCCCTTCCCTGCCCCTCTCCAATACTGGGGATTGAACCCAGGGTGCTCTACCCCTGAGCTATATCTCCAACCCTTTTTATTTTCATTTTGAGATGGGGGTCTGACTAAGTTGCCCAGGCTGTTCTTGAATTTGGGATACTCCTGCCTTAGCCTTCTCAGTCCCTGGAATTACAGGGGTGTGCCAACCATGCCCAGCATTAGGGACCATCTTGTGTGTTGTTGGAGTGACTTGCCAACCCCTGGGCACTAGTTGATTGCTGACCCATCCCCCTCCTGTGTTGGGGCTGGGGAGGAAGGAGCAAATTGCGGACACCTTGGTGCTGGGGGAGGTAGGTAGTGGTCACTAGTCCCAGACTCACTTGTGTCCTGGTGGGGGTCAACCTGTTGACTCAGAGGTGCTGGGGACTGGGCAATCACTAGCCACAGCCCTCTTGTGTCCCAGAGAGAGGCAACTGCTGATCCCAGACTGACCACTGTCCCTGCCTTTTTCTACAGATGGCCTACACAGTGTGACAGCGCAGTGTGTGCTGCGGGTGGTCATCATCACTGAGGAATTACTGGCTAACAGCTTGACTGTACGTCTGGAGAACATGTGGCAGGAGCGCTTCCTGTCACCGCTGCTGGGCCACTTCCTAGAAGGCGTGGCCGCAGTGCTTTCCACACCCACCGAGGACGTCTTCATCTTCAACATCCAGAACGACACAGACGTCGGGGGCACAGTGCTTAATGTGAGCTTCTCCGCGCTAGCACCGCGTGGGGCGGGGGCGGGCGCTGCAGGGCCCTGGTTCAGCTCAGAGGAACTTCAGGAGCAGCTTTACGTGCGTCGTGCTGCACTTGCTGCCCGCTCTCTGCTGGATGTACTGCCCTTCGACGATAACGTGTGCCTGCGTGAACCCTGTGAGAACTACATGAAATGTGTGTCGGTGCTCCGCTTTGACTCATCCGCGCCCTTCCTGGCTTCCGCCTCTACGCTCTTCCGACCCATCCAGCCTATTGCTGGCCTGCGCTGCCGCTGCCCACCTGGCTTCACTGGTGACTTCTGCGAGACTGAGTTGGACCTCTGCTACTCAAACCCATGCCGGAATGGTGGCGCCTGTGCGCGGCGCGAGGGAGGCTACACCTGCGTCTGCCGCCCACGCTTTACTGGTAAGTTCCATACAGGGCTGAAGGTCGGACCAGAGCTGGGTGAACACTGGCAAAGCCTGGGGGTGGGACTACAGTATAAGTGTGGACGGGACATCACTTTTGAGGCAATAGGGTTGGTGTGGGCGCAGTTAGATTTGAAACCATAGAGTTCAACCTAGGGAAGGCCTAAAAACACAAGAAATAAAAGCATTAGCATGGAAGAGCTGTGAAGGATGTGTGACTGAGGGCCAGGCAACAAGGGGTGTGACCAGATATGAGCTGGAAGAGTGGGCCGAGGCTAGATGGAATGAGGGCGTGCGCTCAGGCAGCTCGATCCATCAGAGGTCTTGGAACCCGCCTTGAGGCTCACTGCCTTTGGAGGGGCTGATCCTGCTCCAGTGTGGGCAGAGCATGGCGGTAATGGCCTCTGACAGCGTCTTGCTCTGCAGGAGAAGACTGTGAGCTGGACACCGAGGCTGGACGCTGCGTGCCCGGCATCTGCCGCAATGGAGGCACCTGTACCGAAGCGCCCACTGGTGGCTTCCGCTGCCAGTGCCCTGCAGGCGGCGCCTTCGAGGGCCCTCGCTGTGAGGTGGCTGCACGCTCATTCCCGCCCAGTTCGTTCGTCATGTTCCGTGGCCTGCGGCAGCGCTTCCACCTCACGCTGTCCCTCTCGTAGGTGCCCGCCCCGTGTCTCTGTGCACCTCCATTCTGTCCCTACCTCCATGACCCTCAGATTCCTGATTACCTCATCCCAAAGTCCCCACAGGACATTGCCCCCTCCCCTGAAGCCAGCTAGGGTGTCTCAGAGAATCAGTACGCTGGCCATTAGTACATTGGCATCTCTTGTCTTCCTCTCTTGCTCCAGCTTGGGCGGTGACCAGCAAACCTCCTCTCAGGGATGGTGGGTGTGAGGTCATTTTAGTTCCTAATGCCCCCACTCCCACTCCACCCAGGTTTGCGACAGTGCAGCCCAGCGGGCTACTCTTCTATAATGGGCGCCTGAACGAGAAGCATGACTTTCTGGCCCTGGAGCTCGTGGCTGGCCAAGTGCGGCTCACATATTCCACTGGTGGGTGCTTCCCTGGAATGTATGTGACAGTGTGTGCACAGAATGACTGGAAAATGCAGTCCATGGGTCCCCTCAGGTTTACTTCATTGTGGCATTGTTCAACACACTTCAGTGCCAAACAGACAATAGTGAAGGACCCACCTCCATGACCATTCCCTGCTTGAAGGTCCATCTCTCCAAGAGGTGTGTGTTTCTCCTATCTCTTCAGGGCCACTCTGTTCCAACCAGTGTGGTCACCAGGAGATATACTGATCTGATGCATCCAGTGATGACTATGGGAATGTGCTGTATGAGCCAGCTAGGGGTAGAGCAGCTCAGCAACTCCAAACAACACTCCATGTGCATATCCCCCACAGGTGAATCCAATACAGTGGTCAGCCCCACAATTCCAGGGGGCCTGAGTGATGGGCAGTGGCATACAGTGCATCTAAAATACTACAACAAGGTAGGTGCCACCCCTGGCATGGTGTATGTGTGTGTGTGGTGGGGGGTGATTCTGAGTTTGCTTCTCAGGGGTTATCCTTGGGCATAGCTGACTGATGTGCCTGCATCTATAGCCCCGGACAGATGCCCTAGGGGGTGCTCAGGGCCCCTCCAAGGACAAGGTGGCTGTGTTAAGCGTGGATGACTGCAATGTGGCTATAGCTCTGCAGTTTGGTGCTGAGATTGGCAACTACTCATGTGCTGCTGCTGGTGTGCAAACAAGCTCCAAGAAGTGAGGCCCCCATTCCCTTGTCTTCTGACTACAAAAACCCACTCCAACCCTTCACATACCCCATTCCTCAACCCAGCCTGTCAGAGCCAAACTTTCCATCCTTTCTCCCAATCATCAGATTTCCCATTCCCTTTAAAGACCTTGGAAGCCTACTCACCCTAGCCCCCAATCTTGTATTCTATCCCTGACTCCCTGCTCCCACACGTAAGTACCCAGATACCCAGTCCTCTAAAAAGTCTCTACTCTCATCCAAGTATCTAATGCCACATATCATCTATAGCTCCTTAATCTCATATTCAGCTTTCCAGATCTCTGAACTTGCTGATCTCACCTTCCAAACCCACTTCTCCATCCCTTGCCCCAGTCACCTGGATGCCTCACTCCTTCATCATGACCCTTGACCCTATCTCTCCCAACTTTCCTCACACCATTTGTCCTCACACCATATCTCCTTTTTTGTACCCCCACAATTGAAGTAAGGTCCCTGTTCCCTCCCCAGCCTGGCCTTTTCCTCCCTGCTTTTTACCCTTTCCTCTGAGTCCTATCCCCTACTTCATGTGGCCCCCAGGAGCAATCCTACTTTGGCCCCAGTTCCACCAATGACCCAGGCCCCTGACTCCCAGGTCCCTGGACCTGACGGGCCCTCTGCTTTTGGGGGGTGTCCCCAACCTCCCCGAGAACTTCCCCGTGTCCCACAAGGACTTCATTGGCTGTATGCGAGACCTGCATATTGATGGCCGCCGAGTGGACATGGCAGCCTTCGTTGCAAACAATGGCACCATGGCAGGTAGGCTCAAAGCTCCCACTAACCCCACTTGTGGCTCTGTCCCCATCATAAGAGGGTTCTGGAGGACTGCATGAGGTGGCTCTGTATCTGACCCCAACCAGTCTCCTTTTATGGCTAGGCTCCTGGAGCCCAGTCTTTAGGGCCTTACTCCTACCAACCCCTTCTCCACCAGAAAACATGATACAGAGATCATGCTGGTTTTTGACCCCTCTGTACCTAATTATCCTTCCTAGCACTCATGCCCTCACCCCATGGTTTCATATCTTCCATATGCCTTTTTCTCCCAGGCTGCCAGGCCAAGCTGCACTTTTGTGACTCAAGCCCCTGCAAGAACAGTGGCTTCTGCTCAGAGCGCTGGGGTGGCTTCAGTTGTGACTGCCCTGTGGGCTTCGGTGGCAAAGACTGTCGGCTCAGTGAGTGGGCAGCATAGGGCAGGAGGGGTCTGCAGGGTCTCTTCCTAGAATAGGGGCTGTGACCCTACTTCTCTTATCTCCTCAGCCATGGCCCATTCCTACCATTTCCATGGCAACGGCACACTGAGTTGGGACTTTGGAAGTGACATGGCTGTGACTGTGCCATGGTACCTGGGGCTAGCATTTCGGACACGGGCGACGCAGGGGGTCCTGATGCAAGTACAGATTGGGCCACACAGCACGCTTCTCTGCCAGGTGTGTCTGTCCTTCTGATCCCTTTATACACCCTCAGCCATCAATTTCTGATGCTGCCAGCAACATTCCTATGGGTTCAGACCTGGTCATATAGCATACTTCTCTGCCAGGTGTCCTAATCACACTGGATCCTACTCTGGACCCTGACCCTTGACTCTTCCCTACCACAATATTCTCTGCAGGTGCAGGGTACAAGCATAGCTTTTTCTTATGTTAACTGCTCCAATCCATGACCCTCTGTTCCTGTCTTTTGCTCCCTGACCCATGTCAGCAACATGGTGTTGCCTGGCACAGGTGTCCCCTGTGTGGCAGGTATAGACTTGATTTTTCTCTTCTGACCTCTGATATTCTCATCTCATTTCATCTCCCAGTCTTAATTCAGTTTGGGGTTCTAACCTCAGGGCTTTTTATCTCTACCACAGCTAGATCGAGGGTTGCTCTCTGTGATGGTAACCAGGGGTTCAGGCCATGCTACTCACCTACTGCTGGACCAAGTGACTGTCAGTGATGGCCGGTGGCATGATCTGCGACTGGAATTGCAGGAGGAGCCAGGTGGCCGCCGGGGCCACCAAGTCTTCATGGTCTCGCTGGATTTCAGCCTCTTCCAGGTCTGACCTGACCACAATGTAGTCTATTCTCAGTCTTCCAATCAGATTTACCTTATTTGACCCCACCTTGAATCCAAGGCCTCTCTACTCCATCCACTGCACCAAATCTAATGTTCTTCCCCTAGTTTGTCTCCCTGCTCATATCCTTGCTCTAAGTCCACCCAACCAGCCACTGTCAAGGCTCTCCTCATGTCAGGGAGACAACCCAGATTTCTTGTCTTGGGGTACCTCTGTAGTCAGTACTTTGCCTGATTCCTAAAAGGTCCTTCTGGTCTGCACCCCAATCTTTACTTCAGGTCAAAATCATGGAACTTCAAGGTGTGCTCTGGGTCCAGGAGGAAGGGACCTGTCTGAGCCCAGTTCTTGACTGCAGCCTTTTTATTATGCATCCTCCATGCCCTAGCAGGTTCTCCATATGTGGGAGTAGCTTATTCCCACACTATTCCCCTAGTTTAGGAGGACAAAGCATGGTTATGAGTTAGAAAAAGGCAAATACTGACTCTGGGGGATGGCAGGGGTCCATTAGTCACCCCTTCCCTCCGTGCTGACTGTCCCCCTTGTCTAGGACACCATGGCAGTGGGGAGTGAGCTGCAAGGCCTGAAGGTAAAGCAACTCCACGTGGGAGGCCTGCCCCACAGCAGTAAGGAGGAGGTTCCTCAGGGTCTGGTCGGCTGTATCCAGGTGGGGGTCAGCATGAGAACATGATGTGGGGGCATTAGGGTCAGTGGTCAGATATCAGGGGCTCCTGTGGAGCTGAAAAATAGCATTCAAGTAGGGGTTGACATGGGGGGGGGGGATAAATGACCCAGAACATTCAGAGACTAGTCAAGTCTTTCTTTGGTGTTGAAGGTAAGAGTCTAGATTAGATAATCAAGGATCATTAGTGATCTCTATCAGAAATAGGACAATTTGGGGCCCAGTAGGGGGGCTAAACTGGGGTTTTTTGGGGGGCCTTGGATTTGGGGGGACCTGAGGGAAACTGTATATCAGAGGTCATCAGACTGGGTGGCTGGCTCTACAGGACTTAATGCTGAGGTGCCTTGACATGGGTCTTATCCCTTGCTGGCTGTGTCCATAGGGGGTGTGGCTCGGCTCTACACCCTTGGGGTCCCCAGCCTTGTTACCCCCAAGCCACCGAGTGAATGCAGAGCCTGGCTGTGTCGTGACCAACGCCTGTGCATCTGGGCCCTGCCCACCCCACGCTGACTGCCGAGATCTCTGGCAGACTTTTTCCTGTACCTGCTGGCCAGGTGGGCCTTGAGAGGGTCATTCGGGCAGGAGTCAGGGGCCTATGGGAAAGACTGGGAGGCTGCAGGGCCTGGAGGAGGCAGGAATTAATAGGAAGAATGCCTACTTCCTTCCAAGCTCTGTGACTAGTGATCTGGACTTCCTGACCCAATTTTCAGGTTACTATGGCCCAGGCTGTGTGGATGCCTGCCTCTTGAACCCTTGTCAGAACAAGGGTTCATGCCGGCACCTCCCAGGAGCCCCCCATGGCTATACCTGTGACTGTACAAGTGGCTATTTTGGTCACCACTGTGAACACAGGTGAGAGTCTGGGGGCTGAGATGATGGAGAGATCCGGTGGGGACAGGGAAGGTCACTGAAGTATTATGGAGGCATCTCTCACCTCATCTCATCCCTAGGATGGACCAGCAGTGCCCACGGGGCTGGTGGGGGAGCCCAACTTGTGGCCCCTGCAACTGTGATGTTCATAAGGGCTTTGACCCCAGCTGCAACAAGACAAATGGGCAGTGTCACTGCAAGGTTTGCCTGGCCCCTAACCCTGACCTTTTAACCCTTAAATATGATCTATGATTCTTGTCCAGTTGGCTGACCTCAGCCACCTGATTTGGACCCTTACCTCCTACCTGAATTCTGTGACCTATTTGTCATCTCTTATCCTTGTCCCATAATCTCTTCCTTATCTTCATTTGAGACCAGTTTTCCTATTGTCTTTACCATCTGTCCTTAATTCCACTTGTTCCCCAAGCCTTGACCTAAGATCTTAAGCCCTGAGCTCTGACTTTAGGCCCCTGACCCCTCTTCAAACAGGAGTTCCACTACCGACCACGGGGCAGTGATTCATGCTTCCCTTGTGACTGCTACCCAGTGGGCTCCACTTCGCGATCATGTGCACCCCACAGTGGGCAGTGCCCCTGCCGCCCAGGAGCCCTTGGCCGCCAGTGCAATAGCTGTGACAGTCCTTTTGCTGAGGTGACAGCCAGTGGCTGCCGGGGTAAGCAAGCTCCACCCAGCTCCACATGTAGAGGGCTGGTTCCAGCAAGTTGCCACCAAAGGATCAATGGCACACTTAGCTCTGGGGTAGGGGGGCTCTGGGAAGCTTCCCCTGGGGGAGACCAGTTGTACCCAGGGAGCCCCACATTTACCCCAAGTACTTTGCTGACCTGTCACAGAATGTGACAGGCCAGCTCTTAAGAAGTCAGCAGGGGAGTGGTGGGTCTGCAGTGGTGTGTGCTACAGGGGTAGTAGGTGTGACTGTCACTTTCCTTAGACCCTGGCTGCCTGGCTCAGAGCTTCCTCTCTCCCTAGTGCTCTATGATGCCTGCCCCAAGTCCCTGAGATCGGGTGTGTGGTGGCCCCAAACCAAGTTTGGCGTCTTGGCCACAGTGCCCTGTCCCCGGGGGGCCCTAGGTGAGTATGGGAGATAGGGGCATTGCTGATGGGGGGCTATTCTCTGACTATCAGAGCCACTTCTTTTCCTTAGTCGGGTGACCTTGTACCTGGAAAGAGGTGGGAGTGGGTTGGGAGTCCAGGTGGGCCTCTCATTACCTCCTAGGGCTCTGGGTTCCTCCCTATACCTTCATTAAGCCTTCATCTGTTTCTCTTGGCTTCTGGGCAGGATTGCGGGGTGCAGGTAAGGGGTACGTGTTTGCTCAGGTGCACTGCCTCCTCCCACTGCCTGAGCTTTTGCAGATCCTTCCTGCTGCTTAAGGTCCCTGCAGACCCCTCCCTGCTGCCTGAGGTCTCTAAAATCTATTTCCAACTGCCTAAACCCCTTTCTGCTGTCTGAGGATGCCTGAGGTCCTCAGAGACCCTTCCCTGTCACCTGAGAACCCTGAAGATCCCTTCCCACTTCCTAAGACCCTTGCCAACCCTTCCCTAATTCCGAAGGTTTGTACTGGCCTTTCCTCATTTCCTGAGGTCCCTGTAGGCCTCTCTGTACTGACTGAGATCACAAAATACCCCTCCCCTCTAACTGAGGATCCACTAGCTCTTTCCTGTTGCCTGAGAGCCCCTCAGAACCCTCTCTGCTGCTTGAGGTCTCTGCAGTGACTGGATAGAGATTGTCTGTGTACGCATGCTCATGTGTGTGTCTTACAGTGCCTGTGCACGTGTCTGTGAGTCTGTCTTGGGAGAATGGGGTACTACATTTAATTTAGGGTCCCTTTTGTTGGTGGCTATAAGCTTGCTTAAGACCCAGGTCAATTCTCATTCAACTTCATCCTAAAGGAGAGTGATGACAGTAAAGTCACCACTGGGGCAGTTAAAACTTGTGTGAGAACCCCAACTCCATCTCACTTGTGTTACATTATACTCCTGGAAGACCTTGTCTGAATCAGTATGTTTGTGTGTATATGAGAGGTCATCAAGTATTTGTACATTTGTCCTGGTCCACATGTCTCTTGTATGTGCAGCTAAGCAATAGTGTATGAGTATGAATTGTTGACCAGTATGTGTGTCCTGACCTGGCCTGTATGAGAATTGTGTGTGTGTGTGTGTGTGTGTGTGTGTGTGTGTACATGTGTGTCTACAGCCCCATCCTGTGCTCTTCTTTAAGTGCTTAGTGGTGAGAATGTTCCACAGACCCCTCAGGAATTGACCAACACACAGCTGGGGCCCACCTGGGTTTGGGCTGCCACATCCAGGCATCTAGTCATAGATGCCAGTCACTCTGACCTCTGTCTCAGGGTTTCCTCTGGGATAGAAGAGGGTGCTCTGGTTACCCTGTCAGCAAAGGTATCCAGGCCCCAGGCCTGACCAAATATTGCCTGCCCCTAGGTGCTGCTGTGAGACTATGTGATGAGGATCGGGGTTGGCTGGAGCCTGACCTCTTCAACTGTACCTCCCCTGCCTTTCGAGAGCTCAGTCTGCTGGTGAGACTGCCTAGACCTTCCCTGGCCCTGGTCCTGGACTCAACTTCCCCAGGCCTGTGGTGGGCACCAAATATCATATCTTAAGTCATTGACCTACAGGGATTTTCCTAGTTGTCCTTTAATCTGGCCAAGTCTTTCTCCCTATAAGACTTGAGAAAAGCCTACAGGATGACAGAGCAACCATTCCCATTTTGTCCTGATAGTTGGATGGCCTAGAGCTGAACAAGACAACACTGGATACTGCAGAGGCCAAGAAACTGGCTCAACGGCTACGGGAGGTGACTGGCCACACTGACCGCTACTTTAGCCAAGATGTCCGAGTCACTGCCCGCCTCTTGGCCTACCTACTGGCCTTTGAAAGCCATCAGCAGGGCTTTGGGCTGACAGCCACGCAAGATGCCCATTTCAATGAGGTAGGACTGTGTGTTATGTTTCCAGATCCCTGGCCCTATTTCCCAGCTCTATGTGCCCTGACTCCCTAGTCCTCCAGCCCTGGATCCCCAGTTCAGGTCCCTCCTGATCATTGGGGAAGTAAAGGACATTCTCTCTTCCCTTCTCCAATGCCTGCCCTCTTGCCTCTTGGGGTTCTTCTGAGCACCTGCCAAACCCCTCATGCCTGCCCTTTCCCTTCATACATTCTCACTATCTGACTGAGCTCAACTCTATCTCCATCCTCTCAGAATCTGCTGTGGGCTGGCTCTGCACTGCTTGCTCCAGAGACAGGGGACCTGTGGGCAGCGCTGGGGCAGCGAGCCCCTGGGGACTCCCCAGGCAGCGCAGGGCTGATGCAGCATCTGGAGGAATATGCAGCCACACTCGCAAGGAATATGGAACTCACATACCTGAATCCTGTGGGACTGGTGACACCCAATATCAGTGCGTGGTGGGTGGGGCAGGGTATAGCTGGGGCTGCAAAAGGCAGGGGCCTGGAGTTCTGAGGGGCTATAAATGCTAATGCCAACAGTAGCAGGAGGCTATATCAGGCTTTGTGGGGACAGTCTCTTTACTAATGGCAAGGAAAATGTGGCTTGTGGAACTTGGGTGCAGGATTGGGGTAGGTGGAAATGAGACTCTTGGTATGGGAGTTACTTAATGGGTGTAACCTTTCTTTCTCCTGAACAGTGCTCAGCATTGACCGTGTGGAGCACCCTAGTTCAACCCATGGGGCCCATCGCTACCCCCGCTACCACAGTAACCTTTTTCGGGGCCAAGATGCCTGGGATCCTCACACCCACGTGCTGCTGCCTTCCCAGACTCCACAGCCATTCCTATCTGAAGGTGAGAGCCTTTGGTTAATCCCTGACCAGGTCCTGTTTCCCTGTTCTCTCAAGACAGACACCATGTTACCCTCTTGCAGATTCTCCCCTTGTTAGACTTTCTCTGCCTCAGACCTCCTAAATATGACCCTTCCAGGTCAACCTTCTACCCTGCATGTTGCCAATCTCACTTGCCAGATCCTCTCCCTCACCACAGCTGATCCTTCACAGTCCTGAATGTTTCATTCATGGGTGTCTGCCTTCCATACTTCCCAGTTCTGGACCTGCAAGGAATAGATCCCTGTGCTTGATGCTGGGTTGGGTTCAGTGTTGGGTTTGTGGATTCTATAGGTTAGAGTCCACTCAACAGTGGTTCTTTCCTCCCCCCTGTCAGTTCTTCCCACAAGTATCAACTTGGAAAACTCTACTGCCTCAAGTGTGGTCCCTCCACCAGCCCCTCCAGAGCCTGAACCTGAGTCTGGGATCTCCATTGTCATTCTCCTCATGTACCGCACCTTGGGGGGACTGCTGCCTGCTCAGTTCCAAGCTGAGCGCCGGGGCGCCAGGTACTATGAGTAGAACTATTCTCAGGCCCCTCACTTCTGAGTTTGCTGTGAGCTTCTACCTAGCCTAGTACCCTCTTTTTTGGTGAAATGATGTGTAAGTTCACAGATATACAAAGATGTCCCTGTACACAGCTCCAAGACCTATCCAAGTTAGGTACGATGTGAATTTTCTCTGGACTTGGGCAGAGTAGAATAGGTGAAGACTGATCGGCATGGAGCCACAGATGGGTCATTTATACAAGAGGGGTATGTGAGCCAGGTGCAGACAGGGCAACTGACTGGGACATACACTGACAGATGCATTGATGGTCTGATGGAGGTGAGAGTGGGGAAGTTTGAGTCAAACAGTTGCAGACCATCAAAAGTTGCTCAGACCCCAATCTGGGCAGTGAATCTGAAGCCCCCTGGCATGCTGGCCAGGGAAGAAGGCATTCTTTGAAGGACCATCTGTTTTAGGGACATCCTAGACCCCAGGTCAACCATGGCAAGTGGTATGAAGATGGGGCAAGATAGCTATTTAGAGCTTGGAAAGATCAGCAGTCATCAGTGACCAAGCTTAAATGGGGTATCTCTTCAGGCTCCCCCAGAACCCTGTTATGAACTCCCCGGTGGTGAGCGTGGCTGTTTTCCATGGACGCAATTTCCTAAGGGGTGTTCTGGAGTCCCCCATCAGCCTTGAGTTCCGCCTATTGCAGACAGCGAATCGGAGCAAGGCGATCTGCGTGCAGTGGGACCCACCTGGCCTGTGAGGACCCCTGCTCTGGAAACCCTTGATCCCTCTATTAGCCTCTGAGAGGCCAACTGATAATCCCAGCCTGCTCCTGAGCTCCCTACCCTTGCTGCCTTGCAAGTAGGCCCATGAGGAATGCTGCTCCCCAACTTCAAGCACCCTCCGCCCCTTCCACCATCTTTTACAATTCCTAGCAGTGGGCACTCCCTGTTGGGAAAGGTAGGTCTAACTGTCCTGTGGCTGCAGGGTGGACCAGCATGGCATGTGGACAGCACGGGACTGTGAGCTGGTGCACAGGAATGGGTCCCATGCACGGTGTCGCTGCAGCCGGACGGGCACCTTTGGTGTCCTCATGGATGCCTCCCCCCGTGAGGTGGGGCTCTGTTCTGGGTTCTGAGGAAGCGGGAAGTTGAAAGGTAGGGAGGCTCTGCCTTATACCCCAGTAACCATCTCTGTCTCCACAGCGGCTAGAAGGTGACTTGGAGCTTCTGGCTGTGTTCACCCATGTGGTTGTGGCAGTGTCTGTGGCTGCGCTGGTACTGACTGCAGCTGTCTTGCTGAGCCTACGCAGTCTCAAGTCCAATGTGCGTGGGATCCATGCCAATGTAGCCGCTGCCCTGGGGGTGGCAGAACTTCTCTTCCTGCTGGGGATTCACAGGACCCATAACCAGGTGCAGAATCAGGGCTAGGGGACCTGTGTTCTGATGACCCCACCTAACCTGGGAAGTCCTGGGGCCAAAGTTCAGAAGCTGAGGTTAGGGATGCTCAGGTTGTGGGCAGTTTGGGACAATAAGCTGGGGTAAGATACTGTGGTTTAAGAGTCAGAGATGGGAAGTAGATGCCTGCAATGGGGTCAGAGGTAGGGCAAGGCAGGAAATGTGCTTATGTCTCCTTTCCTGCCTTCAGCTGGTGTGCACTGTGGTTGCCATCCTCCTGCACTACTTCTTCCTCAGCACCTTTGCATGGCTCCTGGTACAGGGCCTGCACCTCTATCGCATGCAGGTTGAGCCCCGCAATGTGGACCGTGGTGCCATGCGCTTCTACCACACCCTGGGCTGGGGTGTCCCTGCTGTGCTGCTGGGTGAGGCCCTGCCCACTTGTCTATTCAAGGATGTGACCCAAAAATCTCCATTTATCACATGTTCTAACTCTGACCATGTCCCCAATCCTGATTATGACCCCTGACCAGCCCCCCAATGCCATCTACTCAAGGAAAAACCTGTTCATCTCCACTCCCCACACACGAGGGGTTGTCAGTGGTTCTAGAAGACACCCCTTTGGTCCTTCCCCTTCTTTTTCCAAGGTCTTGCTGTTGGTCTGGATCCTGAGGGCTATGGGAATCCTGACTTCTGCTGGATCTCCATCCACGAACCCCTCATCTGGAGTTTTGCTGGCCCTGTTGTCCTGGTCATTGTGGTGAGTGCCCGACAGTTGATGCCACCATGTGCTTCCCTCCCAGGACAAAGGGAGAGGACTTTGCAGAGTGTTGAGGTGGCAGTCCACAGGCTTCCTGGGTTCTCTTTACTTCTGTTGTCTGGTCACAGAGTGACCATTCCCCACTCAGCTGGCATGGAGATGAAGGGCATGAGGTCAGAGACTTGGGTACTCTCTCTGCTTCTTTCTGTATCTCTGTCTCCATCTCTCAGTCCCTCTGGTTCCCTATTTCCAGCTTTTCCATGATTCTAAGCTCCTCTGTTTATGTTTCTGATCTCTGTATCTTTGTGTGTGTGTGTGTGTGTGAATTTCTCATAGGTTCTGCCTCTCTGTAGTCTTGGTCTCTCTCCATTCCTATCTCTCACTATCTCTGTCTCTTTCTCTCTGCCCTTCCTGGGCCCCACATGTCCGCCATGGGTTCAGATGAATGGGACTATGTTTCTCCTTGCTGCCCGCACATCCTGCTCCACAGGACAAAGGGAGGCCAAGAAGACCTCTGTGCTGTGAGTTGACTGACTTGGGGAAAAGGGTGGGTTCACAGATGGAAGACCCCTCCTGGATGAGATATGGAGCTCCCAGAGCATCCTTGGTATAGGTTGGGCTCTAAATTCTGGATGAAGTCATGCCTGCCCTGCCCTGTGGTCTGTCTTTGGTCCCACATGTGCTTCCATTATACCATCTCCTTGTTTCCTCATCCTTCCCAGAGTCTCCCATGGCTTGGGTGACTGACTTTTCCCTCTGCCCCATATATGTTCCCATGTTTTCTTCCATGGCACCTACACTCTTCCATTTTCCCCATGTCCTCTCATGGCTCCCTAAGTACTCTCCTGGTTCTTTGTGTGACCTCCCATCTCCCCTCTGTTCTTCTGAGACCTCCCATGTTCCTGTATAAGTTCCTTTTCTTCCAGTGTGACCCCTTTGTGTCCTCCTGTATCCTCCCATGTCCTCGCAGCAGGACCCTTCGCAGCTCTTTTCTGCTCCTCCTGCTGGTCAGTGCCTCCTGGCTCTTTGGCCTCCTGGCAGTCAACCACAGCATCCTGGCCTTCCACTACCTTCATGCTGGACTCTGTGGCCTTCAGGTACCTTTTGCACCCTTCCTCTATCCCAGAACTAGATGGGGCTTCAGAAGGCTGGGCCTAGCTCCAGGGAAGGCATTGCCCCCAGGCCTGGAGTTCATTCTGAGTAGGTAACATTATTGCTATGCTGGGTGCTTACTCCAGACCAGACACTGGCCCTAACTGTGAGCTCCAGACCTGGGGCAGACTCTCAACTAGACATTGATGCATCAGGCTGGGTGCTGATTCTGGATAGACCTTCACTAACATTGTGTTCCTGGTCCCTCACTGACTCTAGTTAACTCCTGTTGTTCAGATCTTGCTGACTTTTCAATTTTTTTTTTTTTTTTTTTTTTGCGGTGCTGGGGATCGAACCCAGGGCCTTGCGCTTGTAAGGCAAGCACTCTACCAATTGAGCTATCTCCCCAGCCCTATCTTGCTGACTTTTCTAAGCCCCACTTGGACTTCTCACTGGCTCACACTAACCTGCAATAACTGACTCCCTCCTTGTTGACCCACAGGGATATCTGGTGACCCTCTTCTGACCTTGTCTGACTTTTTTGATCTCTTAGTGACTTTTAATGACCCCACCCTGGTCCTTGCTCACCTCCAGGGCCTGGCAGTGCTGCTGCTCTTTTGTGTCCTGAATGCAGATGCTCGGGCTGCCTGGACACCAGCCTGTCTGGGCAGGAAGGCAGTACCTGAGGAGACAAGGCCAGCACCTGGGACGGTGAGGAGCTTCCAAGATTGGGGAGTCAGCATGGGGACTCTGGAAGGCCTGAGTTTGAGGCTCCTTCAGAGCTGGTTCAAACCCCTGTCCCACCCACCATCCTTAGGGACCTGCGGCCTACAACAACACAGCCCTCTTTGAAGAGAGTGGCCTCATCCGCATCACTCTTGGTGCTTCCACCGTCTCCTCAGTGAGTAGTGCCCGCTCTGGCCGGACCCAGGACCAGGACAGCCAGCGGGGCCGCAGCTACCTCAGGTGAGTGGCCATGTGTGGTTTAGTCCAGTCCCCCTTCACCAGGGGGTTGGCAATACCAGATCCTAAGGCGGGTGACTTCATCTCAGCCACCTGGGGTCTTGCTGTTGCCTCTGCCCAGATGTTTTCTGCTACATATCCAGGGATACCTTCAGCCATTCTACTCTCAGCTGGCCATGTCCTTGAATATATTGCAGCTCCTAAAGCACCCCATCACATCTGTCCTTGATTGGTGGGGTCTCCTGTATTTCTAGGGACAATGTTCTGGTTCGACATGGCTCAGCTGCTGACCACACTGACCACAGCCTCCAGGCTCATGCTGGCCCCACTGACCTGGATGTGGCCATGTTCCATCGAGATGCTGGTGGAGTTGGAGCCCTGGATCAGGAAGGAAGGAGGGAGGGAGAGGGTCTTTTCCTGATCCTTCTACTGCCCCAAACTGAGAGCAGTGGCTGACTGGGATGGGATGAGCTCTCCCCAGGTCACTGTCTTAGGAGGCACCTACCCAACTAGCCCTGGTTCTTCCAACCCATTCCTAACCCAGCTTATACCTGATAAGTTCTAGCCCTTCTGTTATCCCCTTTTCAAGTTCTACCTGGGTCCCCTGTCCCCAACTCCCTTGCTGTGCCCACCTCCAGACCCTTAGCTCCAGGCCTCTTCCTTACCCCCAAGTCCTTTGCCTCCCCAAGCTACGGCTACATATTCCTCCTTCTGGTCTTCCCAACTCTAGGTGCAGACACTGACTCTGACAGTGACCTGTCCTTGGAGGAGGAGAGGAGTCTGTCTATTCCATCTTCAGAAAGCGAGGACAATGGCCGGACACGAGGTCGTTTCCAGCGTCCACTCCGACGGGCAGCCCAGAGTGAGAGGCTCCTCACTCACCCCAAAGGTGATGGGAACACTCTAACTCCATGAGTGACTGAGGGATACCCTATGTTCCACTTAGATGTGATTCAGGGACCCTGTCATCTCCTCAGGATGCCTGAGTCTGACACATTGGGACCCTCTGAGGTCTTCATGGGAACCACATGCAGCATTCCCATCCAGTTTTCCAGCAGTGTCTGGATGACACAGGAACAGCCTGAGCAATAGAATGATGAAGTCAGGGATGTTATAGAATGACATGTTATTCCTTCAACCTCTCTGTCCCTGTGGGTTGGGGCCCAATCTGGTCTTCCTGACCCCTCAGCCATTAGGCTACCCTGTCTCTAGTATCTGTCCACTTTCAGTTAGGGGTGAGGCCTTATTGTAACCCCCTCCCTGTTCTTACCTCTACTCAATGAGAACAGCCAGGATTCCCAAAGGTCCCAAAGGTCCCAAAAGTCAGGAATCACTGAGTGTCACTGAGTCTGGGTCACAGAAGTCATGAGTCACTGGGGTCAAATCAGAGGGTTATGTAACCTGTCCTGGCTCCACAGACATGGATGGCAATGACCTCCTATCCTACTGGCCAGCCCTGGGGGAATGTGAGGTAGCCCCCTGTGCTCTGCAGACATGGGGCTCTGAAAGACGCCTAGGCCTGGACACCAGCAAAGATGCAGCCAACAACAACCAGCCAGATCTGGCCCTGACCAGCGGTGATGAAACATCCCTGGGCCGGTCCCAGCGCCAAAGGAAAGGTATGGTCTCTGACCTTTGGTCTTCATTGCACGAACCCTGGAGGCTACTCTTGCCCTTATGCAAGCGATTTCAGCTTCCTGATCCCAAACTGAGAACTCCTCTGATTCTGATTTGGGAGGTTTCTGTTCCTCTACCCTGCTTCATGGTCCCCAGGAACTGCACCTATCCCGACCTAGGCAATTCCTTCCTCCTGTGCCCTATCCTACTTCCAGAGGCCAGTGCTGCCCCAACCCAAGGGATTTCTCTCTTCTCTACTCCCAAGTCTAGGAGATACTAGGAGCTGTTGCCCCCCAGATCCAAGAGCCCCTTTGATCTGGAAAGTTTCTGTCTCCCTACTTTGCTTTATAGGAACCCCCAGAGGTTGTTCCTGCACAACACAAGACACTTCTACCTTCAATTTCGCATTACAGGGACCCTGGAGACTGCTTTTGCCCCAGCCCTGGGAACTTCCTCTTTGACCTAACCCTACATTTCCAGTACCTGGCTGCTGCCCCTCTTTTGACCTCAGCAAGAAAGTTTGACTGCCCTCACCTGAGCCAGAGGATTATTACCTCTCCATTCTGGCCTCTGTCTTGCTGCCTCTTTGAGATCCCCAGGGCTGCCTCTACTCCTGCCCAGGGGATTTCTATTCCCAACTCTGACAGGGGTCCCAGCAACTGCCCCATCTCTAGACCAAGGGAATACCACCCTGCCTCCCATTTTGTTTCTTCTGTAGGCATCCTGAAGAACCGGTTGCAATACCCACTGGTGCCACAGACCCGAGGTGCTCCTGAGCTGTCCTGGTGCCGTGCAGCTACCTTGGGTCACCGTGCTGTGCCAGCTGCCTCTTATGGTCGCATCTATGCTGGTGGGGGCACAGGTAGCCTTTCACAGCCAGCTAGTCGCTACTCTTCTCGAGAACAACTGGATCTGCTCCTACGGCGGCAGCTGAGCCGTGAGAGACTGGAGGAAGTCCCTGTCCCTGTTCTGCGTCCCCTGAGTAGGCCGGGTTCCCAGGAACACCTGGATGCTGCATCAAGCCGCCTAGAGGCCAGAGATCGGGGCAGTACCCTACCCCGGAGGCAGCCACCCCGAGACTACCCTGGAGCCACAGCTGGTCGCTTTGGGTCACGGGATGCACTTGACTTAGGGGCACCCCGAGAATGGCTGAGCACACTGCCCCCACCCCGACGCACCCGGGACCTTGACCCACAGCACCCTACTTTGCCCCTGTCTCCCCAGCAGCAACTCTCAAGGGACCCCCTCTTGCCATCTCGGCCTCTGGACACTCTGTCCAGGAGCTTGAACTCCCGGGAGCAGCTGGATCAGGTGCCTAGTAGGCATTCCTCACGAGAGGCCCTTGGACCACCCCTGCAGCTGCTCAGAGCTAGGGAGGAGCCAACCAGTGGCCCCAGCCATGGCCCCTCCACAGAGCAACTGGACATTCTCTCCTCTATCCTCGCCTCTTTCAACTCTTCAGCTCTTTCCTCTGTGCAGTCCTCAAGCACGCCCTCTGGCCCTCACACCACTGCAACCCAGTCTGCCACAGCCTCTGCACTTGGGCCCTCCACACCTCGCTCTGCCACATCCCACAGCATCTCAGAGTTGTCGCCAGACTCAGAGTAAGCATGACCTAGCCATCCACTCACACCCTTATTAGCTTAGGATAGCCTCCTACCCTGGGTTCCAGCATGGAATGGGGTGGGGGTTGACAGATGGGTGTGGGCTCAGTACATCCAGGAGGTCACAGGCTAGGCACAGAAGTCTGGCATGGAAATGGAATGTAACTACCAGGGACTCACCAGCTGTATGATTGCTAAGGAAAAAATAGTTGTCCTCTAAAGGGCTGGAGCTATTGGAGGGGCAAGGCAGGAGTCAAGGCCTGGAAGTAGAAGATAACCCCATATTTTCAAATGGTAGAGAGGAGTGAAGGAGGTTTTGCTTCAGAGGCTTTGCCTAAGGGGTCATATCCTAGGATACCAGACACGTCAGACTGAAGAGCTAACTTTGAGGATAAATCATTCGTTCATTGTTGTATTTAGTCAATATTAAGTTCCTCCTACCTTTGGGCACTATGGGCTGTGAGGGTTAGAGGATTGAGTTGGGATCTGGTACATCTCAGGAGCCTGCAAGTCATCTGTGGGGTAGAAGATGGCAGACATGCCCAAAAATAGCTGGATACACAAGAGCCTGAAGGGGAATGGTAGCGTGGGGAGAAACCAGGAGATGTCAGGTCTTGTAAGCCAATAGGAGAGTTGTGTTTCAAGGAGAACAGCTCAGTCAAGCTCTGGAGGAGTGGGGAGTCTATAGGCTGAGAGATGGCTTTGAGGGGTTTCTGGGGGTAGGACAGGGGGCCAACAGAACTGAGCAGGACCCAGTATTTGGGAGAAGACAAAGGAGGGAAAGGCAGTGGGGTTGGAGGACCCAGGGCTCTAGAGGGATACTAAAGGGCGAGGATGAGAAGGAGCTGACCTACACCTGGGTCCCCCTACAGTTTGGCCTTTGGCTGTCTAGGAGGAGGACTGGGGAACTGAGTAGGGACTCAGGCTTTAGAATATACAGTCTGAGTTTGAGTTCTCTTACCTCACTAGCTGTGTGACCTTGGGCAGGGTATAAGCCTCTGTGAGCCTCAGTTTCCTCATCTGTAGAAAGGTCAATAGTAACAAATTCTTTGAGATGTGGAGATTTGTGAGACATTATGTGCCAAGTGCTTAACATAGTGTCTGTACATGGTAGGTGCTTGCTAAGTGCTAAGAGAAAAGACCTAAGTGGTCAAGAAGACTTATTGACAAGTTCAGGTATTCAGAATGGGTGGAGGACTCAGGACTCCAAAGAGGCTATGAAGGGCTGAACACTGAGAGGCAAGGGTAATGGGGGAGGTGGAGAAGGTCAGGTATGGTAGAGAAGCCAGAAGACACCTGACTTAGGATCCTTTCAGCAATTAACTTTGATGTCCATGTTCAACTCTACAGGGTTCCCAGAAGTGAGGGTCACTCCTGAGGGATGACATGAGATGAGGAACAACAGGGCAACAGGAGAAAATCCAGGAGTTGGGAGCCCATCCTAAGGCAGCATCCTATATGCCCTCCCTCCAGCTCCCTCTATGGCAGTATGGAGGTTCCATGTGCGTCAGTGAGCATGAGTGTGACAAGTTCGGGGTGGGTAAGGGACTGAAGGGAAGACTTTTATACATTTTGTACCTTTGTAACAAGAGAGATATGCTTGTTATTTTTCAGCTTTTCTGTCTCCCCTGGGGGTTTGAGACTGGGCTGGGAGAGGGAAGGGAAAAGAGAGAGAGAGTTGCAGAATTTGGGTCCCATTTGGGTCCCTAGCAAACCATATGTTCTTTTCTCTCATCTTACTGAGGTGGACAGATGCCCTCCTTCCCCCACCCCACCCCACCCCCAGCTTGATCTGAGGATTGTCAGGGCCCAAAGTACAGAACTGATCTTCATTTTCTCTTAAATGCCCCACTAGCCTAACTTTTGGGGTTGGGAGTTGGTCTTGGAAACAGGGGTCCTTTCATCCCCTCATGGGGGCTTGCTTATACCACCCCTCCCCGTGGATGTGTGTGTTTATTACATGGAGTCCCTGCCACTTACTGCCTTATGACCTAGGACTGATGCTGTGGGCACTGGTGGAGCAGCAGATGTCATGTTTACAGAGCAAGGCTTCCCTTTCTCCCTTGTGGAGGGGCCCAGGCCTCTACTCAGACATTCCAGTATTGGGTAGGTTGAGGGTCACTGACCTGCCCCTGCCCAAGCAAAAGTTGTCTGTGGTGCCATTTGATTCCCCCGCACTACCCCCTGAGGGGTGGGTGGGAGAATGAACAAAGGGAGCAGAAACAAGGGAATTCAAGACCCAGAATGTAGGTGCCACTGCCTCCCATGTTTACAGGATTCTCCCTGGCCCTAGGCACCGGGCTGCAGAAGTGACTCAGTTCCACCCCTCCTTTATTCCCTTTTAAAGGGAAAAATGACTGTTAGGACTCTGTTCACAAAATTCACTTTTGTTACTTTGTCTGATGTCCAGAACTGGGGACTTTAAAATTTTGTTACTTTGTTTACAGGTGAGATTTTTTAAAAACTTTTTTTTTACACCTTAAAATTTTGAACTTTAACATTTTGTTTAAGTTGAGAATTTTTCCCCCTTTTGTTTGCAAGTGAAAGGTAGGGAAAGTGGGAGAGGGGCTTAGAGGACCCACCTGTGAAGATCCTGGGCCTGGTCATCTTGAAGGGGTTTCTAACTCCTAGCTCTCCCAGGCCAAAGGTCAATCCTGAGCCCCCAATTTGACTGCAGGCCCAGAAGGTCTGAGAGTAGGCATCCTTTTACCATTATCAACAGTGGTTGTGTTGGGTTGGGTCTATGCAGACACCTCCCCACCCCCCACGCCATGCATGCTCTTGGAGGCAGTTTATTCTCCTTAAGATTAAGAGATTCTACTTCACTGACTGGTTTCAAATCCCACCAGCCAGGACCCCAGCTCTTCTTACCCAAAATGACCCCAGCCCTCAAAGGGCTGAGTGGCCTGCTGTGGGTGAGAGGGTATCCTTGCTATGTCCTAGGTTCTGTAGATTCCCCTCTCTGGGGTCCCCCCTCTCAAGCCCAGTGGCCCTCTTTCCTGTCTGTGTAAATTGTTCCGTGAAGCCGCGCTCTGTTTTGGGAATAAACTTCTATAGAAAACAGTTGTTGCCTCTTTCTGTTGGAGGTGGTGGTGGTAGGATGGTGGCTGTGAATGATTCAGGTCAGATTGATCTTTGGAAGGACTCCTAGCCCTCCTCCCTCAAGAATATCTAGGGCGTTTTTGTTTTTGTTTTCTTTTCTTTTTTCTTTTTTGCTCATTTCATGGGAGATTTGGACCAGGTTCTCATCTTTTTCTCTTTGAAATCTGGTCCCTCACCTTGTGTTTGGGGCTGGAATTAGAGCAAAAGTGCTGGGAGTAGGGTGTCAATGGGAACCTCTTCTTGGTCAAGGCAGCAGCATGAGGACTTCCTTAGTGTTCAGGGCCTGCAGCCCTGGCTACAGTGGCAGAGCAGCAAGGGCTATATTCAAAACATAAAGTGGACCACTGTTACAGGATCCTCCCTGGCCCTAGGCACCAGGAATTGTCAACTAACCCTAGGAGCTCCTCTTGTAGTTCCAGCCTTGCTCACTGCAGCACTAATCCCTACAAGCCTTTTTGACTGGCAGAATGTTGGGTTCCTCCATGGCTCAGGAAGGTTGTGCTTCCTGCACCTTTCGGAGGGATCCTCACAGCCAGAGTTGAAGAGGAGGACTTGACATTTTGCTGGTCTCGGAATCATGCCTTCTGGTCTCCAAGGGAAAGCCTGAGGGTGACACCCTTAACTTGGACATATGAGAGGCCCCACAAAACCTGCATTCCTCAGAGTTAATGTTGAGGTCACTGGACATACCCATTAGGTCACACTACCCAGCGAACCTCTGCAAAACCAGCACCAGGATCGGCTCCATCACACTCAGGGCCCCAGAGGCGTGGCTATGGCCAGTACTGCGCTGGCAGTCCTGCTCGGTTCTTGGTTCAAGTTCTGCGGTTCCATCAGGCTCGGGGCAGGCGGTTAAGCAAGCCGCAAGGGGGAGCAAGAAAAGAGCCATGCCGCGGGTGAAGAAGGGGTTAAACTTCCCTTCTCCCGGCTCGCCCCGCCCAGAAAGCGTGACTCAGTCCCTGCCCCCAGGACGCTGATTGGCCCAAACCTTCCCCATCCTGCCCTGGATAAGCCCCGGGAGCTTGAGGCCCACCTCGCCCCTCTCTGCGTGCCACCTCGGGCCCCAAGCGGCCTTTTGCTGGAGCAGTCGGTTTAGCAGCCTGAGGGCCATGGGGCTGTCGGATGCTTCGGGGTGAGTGCAGGACATGGCTCGGGTTCCGCTTGTCCGAGAGGCGCGGGTAGACTCGTGGTCTTCTCGCGGTCTCCCGGCCTGGGCTTCCGAAGAGAGACCGCTAAGTCCCTAGTAGGCTTTTCCTTCTGCCAATCACTGGTTTACCGCTTTGACAATTTCCCACAGGTGGCTACCCATCTGCAGCGAGGGATGGGGGCGGGAGCCGGCGCGACCCCAGCCCCTGAGGGCTATGCGTAAAGCCACTGGAGTTCTGTCCGAGGGTTAACTGGGGGCCGCAGGGAGGTGGCTGCGTACAGAGGAGCCCCGGCCCTGGAGGTGTGCTGGCTGGGGTGCGTTGGGGTTGGGAGATCGCTGCAAGAGAGTTTCTGGCTGGGACCTGTGGATCAGCTGGGACCCAAATCAGCCTAACTGAATAACTGAGCAGGGAATGAGAGCTCTGGCCTAACAGGGCCCTGTGCCCTCCCAGAGGGAGGGGCCAAGGATCAAGGCTCCGCCCTCTAGGCGAGCGACACGCGTTGCGAGGGAGGGAGCCCTTTAAGAAGACCTCAGTGACTTACTGAGGAGGGGAGAGGAGTCTCTAAGATCTCCGTGAAACAGCGGAGCCCTCTGAGGATCTTACTTGCACCAGCTCTACTCCCTCCTCCTACAGGGACATCCAGGTTAGACGCTTTTCCCAGGTGAGTTCCTGCTCCTCGGGTGGGATCCTCTCCCCTGGTTGGAGCTTCTCCTAGGTCAAAACTCTCCAGACTGGTGGAAACTTTCCTAATATGCTAGAACCCCTCCCGCTCCAGAACCCCCTCTACCACCGTTACCGGGTTGAGAGCTATTCCCAAGAGACCTTTTTCCCAAGCCATGTGTGGCCTCCCCTAGGTGAGAGTATTTCCCAGATAAGACTTCCCCCTCCTACCTACCCATCTCTATCTCCTATTCTCAGATAAGGTCTTTCTTTCACTTCAGAGGGGAGCCATTAGGCAGATAAAAGATTCTTTCCAGGTCAGAACTTTACCTCAGATTAGAATTTGCCTGATGGGTGAAGGCTTTCCTGTTAGGTCAGAGTTCCCTCTAAGTGGCCCCTGAAAGTTTCTATTCCAAGGTTACTTTCCCTACTTAAGGGAAAAGCTTTGCTTTCCAGATGGGACTGTCTCCTCCCAAGTGAGACCTTCCAAATACAGGAAAGACCCCTTTCTCCTCAGAGATTCCCGCAGGTGAGAGCCATCCTTTGACTTCCCCAGAGTAGGCCCCAGCTTCCACCCTGGGACTAGAGGCCCAGGGGAAAGTAGTCCTTCCCTTCAAGGGGAGGGTCTCATCTGGAGGCCTGAAAGCTTGGACAGAATTGCTTGAAAACTTGGACCTCTAGTTTGCTCGATTCCTTCCCTAAACTTGTTCTCTGCCAGCCAGGACTGGGCTCATGTGGCAGCTGGATGAGGACACAGGAATTGACTCAGGGAGGGTAAGGGACTGGGAGGAAGGGGCTAATAAGAGCAATCAGCCTGGACCTGGACCTGGACCTGGACCTGGACCTGGACCTAGACCTGGACCAGTACTCAGGGCTGGGCAGCCACACCTAGGCTGGAAGTGTGGGTCTTGTTCATCCCTTCGTGAGGGACTTTGGCCCAGAAAGAGGTTTCCACCAGCCAAAGTTCAGGTACTGCCTCTGCCTGGGTGTGGGCATGGGGCCTGCAGGGACCAGCTGGGGGCTGGATCTATCTAGATCTTGGGGCCTGGAAAAATCAGGTATTTGACTCTGGTCCCAGGTGTAAGTGTAGGGAAGGTTGGGTAAGGGGTATCCTTACCTGTATCTCTGATCTCGCTACCGCAGACCAAAGGACACACAGGCACTCCTGTCTGCAACACAGACAATGGAGCTGCAGAAGCAAGATTATCATGTGGAACGACCACTAATGAACCAGGAGCAACTGGAAGAGCTGGGGCGCTGGGGCTCAGCACCTAGGACCCATCATTGGAGAACGTGGTTGCAGTAAGGCCGGGGAGAGAGGACTGGGGACTCTGGCAGGGCCCAGGTAGCCTCTGTCCCTCATATATACCCCTTACATCCCCAGGTGCTCCCACGCACGTACCCGTGCCCTTCTGACCCAACATCTCCCCATCTTGGGCTGGTTACCCCATTATCCTGTGCGTGACTGGCTCCTGGGTGACCTGTTATCTGGCTTGAGTGTTGCCATCATGCAGCTTCCACAGGGTGAGCCATATTCAAGGTCCTGACCTGGAATCCCTGTGATCTGTGATATACCAAACCTGGACACATGATCTCTGATCCAGCCCTAACCAGGGCTGGGATTCCCCCAACCTTTTAGATCCTCATCTTCAAACCTGCTTTGCTATCTTTTGATCCCCAGGCTTAGCCTATGCCCTCCTGGCTGGATTGCCTCCTGTGTTTGGCCTCTATAGCTCCTTCTACCCAGTCTTCATCTACTTCCTGTTTGGTACTTCCCGGCATATCTCTGTGGGTAAGTGGAGTCACACCTAGACTTCTAGGAGGATGCCCATATCCCTCATGGAGGACAGGGTGAGGGAGGGCTGAGCAGGGCAGGGAAGTAGGGGAGAGAGTAGCATGGCTGCTGGGTCACTAGGAGCCTGGCCCATGGGTCATCCCTAGGCAGGACTAGGCCATTGATTGTGGAAGCACAGATGCAGGGTACCTCAAAGCCCTGGCTCCAGGAGAATGTGAGTGGATGAGGCAGATCAAGGGGCCAGGAATGTGGGGCAGTCAATGCAGGCTGTCTCCCCTTCCCCAATTCATGGAGAGCCTGTGTCTCTCTAGGCCAATGACACAAGTGGTGCAAGGTACATAATGTAGGGCAGCATTTCTAATACCCTTAAGAACCCATGAGCCTCAGGGTCGACTCCTGACCTGCCCTCATCTACACAGCCTTATTCTAAGGACATTTGTTCAGAACTGGATGTCCCCTGGCTCTCTTAAGACCAAAGCTCCAGGGGAGGGCAGCGTTCTCTTCTCTTCAGACCTGCCCTGCTCTGCCCCTGCAGGGACCTTTGCTGTCATGTCTGTGATGGTGGGCAGTGTGACAGAATCCCTAGCCCCAGATAAAGACTTCCTGCTAGACTCAAATTCCACAGTCAATGAAACAGCCAGAGATGCCACCCGTGTGCAGTTGGCCTCCACACTCAGTGTCCTGGTTGGGCTCTTCCAAGTATGTTTCCCCAGCCCCCAGATTCCCTATCACCATCCTTCCCCCCACCCCCATTCACTTATCCCCTGTGGTTCTGATTCCATCTGTCCTAGACCACCCCTAGGACTCCTGCCTGCCCTGACTCTCCCCTGTCATCCCACAGGTGGGACTGGGCCTGGTGCACTTTGGCTTTGTGGTCACCTACCTGTCAGAGCCTCTGGTCCGCAGCTATACCACAGCTGCATCTGTGCAGGTCTTTGTCTCACAGCTCAAGTATGTGTTTGGCCTCCAGCTGGAGAGCCACTCAGGGCCGCTGTCCCTCATCTATGTGAGTAAGGGTGGGATAAGGGGTGAATAGATGTGCCCCATGAACTTGAGTGCTGGCTGTGACCCCACCTCTCCTCAGACAGTGCTGGAGGTCTGCTGGAAGCTGTCCCAGAGTGTCATCGGCACCGTGGTCACCGCAGTTGTGGCAGGGGTGGTACTTGTGGTGGTGAAGCTGTTGAATGACAAGCTGCAGCGGTATCTGCCCCTGCCGATACCTGGGGAATTGCTCACGGTTCGGGTTTCCTGGTGAACTGCTTGTGGTTTGGGTGTCAGAGGGCAGTGGGGAAGAGGGCAAGTGAGGATAGATCCCAGCTATGTGGGAAGCCTCCAGGTATTTGAGAGCTGGTTGAAGTGGTCACTGTGAGGGTTCTTGAGTATTTCAGCAAAAAAAAAAAAAAAAACCATTGACTTCTCCTTACCCCTGGTGGCATCTCCCCTTCCCAAAATGGTGATGTCTGTTTCACTCTGTCAACTCCCCATCCCTCAGAAGATTATTTTGCTCCAATGTCTTCTTTCTCCCAAGGGGGTTTATCCATTTTCCCAGACAATAATACCTGCACCTTCCTCCTCTGATTCTGTCCTCTCCCCACAGCTCATTGGGGCCACAGGCATTTCCTATGGTGTGGGCCTGAAGCAGAGATTTGGGGTGGATGTTGTGGGCAACATCCCTGCAGGGTAAGTTCTGGACTCTGTCAAGGAAGGAAAGGCTGGGTAGCCAGGGACATGACTTATCTCTGACCTCACAGATGCCTCTTTCAGACTTGTACCCCCCGTGGCTCCCAACCCCCAGCTGTTTGTAAAGCTTGTGGGAAATGCCTTCGCCATCGCTGTGGTTGGGTTTGCCATTGCCATCTCACTGGGGAAGATCTTTGCCCTGAGACATGGCTACCGTGTGGACAGCAACCAGGTCTTGGTGATGAGGGACACATAGGGGACATAGAGAGTCCCCAGAACCTGAGGGGAGGGAGGCTTGGTGGGACTTGTGTGGGACTGAGGGTGGAGGAAAAGGATGTGTGGTACAGCAGCCAAGTCTTTGGAGGCCCTTAAGTGGGGTTGGGGATTGGAGATGCATCAGCCTAAACAGAGTGGAGTAGTGACCAGGCATCTCTGGCAAGTCTCCTTAAACCCATGTTCCCCCAACAGGAGCTAGTGGCCCTTGGCCTCAGTAACCTCATTGGGGGTATCTTCCAATGCTTCCCTGTGAGTTGCTCTATGTCCCGGAGCCTTGTACAGGAAAGCACTGGGGGCAACACACAGGTGGGTTTTGGGTATGGGCTTGAGGGTATACTTATACCTATGCATGCACATTGTTTTGCCAGGGTAGTTTACACCTGCTCATCTCCACCCACTGCTCATCCCTCTCCCATAGGTTGCTGGAGCCGTCTCTTCCCTTTTCATCCTCCTCATCATTCTCAAACTTGGGGAACTCTTCCAAGATCTACCTAGGGTGAGCCCCCATCCCACCCAACCAGTTTTCAGGGCTTTGGTGAGGTCAGGGTCTCAGTTTGGTTTATACCCAAGTAAGGAGCAGGCATACAAGATCATGCCCTAGTTTTCAAGGGTGGGGTGAGATTTGGCCTCTAGGGTCAGGTGTTAGAATTTTTTAGAGTCAAATCCAAGTTGTTAGAGTCACGGTGGGTTCTGACCAGGTTCTTGTGATCAGTCTGGATCATGCCTAGGTGGTTGAGGTCAGTATCTAGGCACCTATCAGTAGCCCTGGTGATATTCCCTCTATCTCAGGCAGTCTTGGCAGCCACCATTATCGTGAACCTAAAGGGCATGTTGATGCAATTTTCTGACATATGTTCCCTCTGGAAGGCAAATCGTATGGACCTGGTAAGAGGCCTGGGAGCCAAGAGATGGGATTGGGGCCTTTAGCCCCAGTGACCTCTCTAGACCCTTTAACTCCTGCCCTTCTATTTTCAGCTCATCTGGCTGGTGACCTTTGTGGCCACCATCCTGCTGAACCTGGACCTTGGCCTGGCAGTTGCAGTAGGCTTCTCCCTGCTGCTTGTAGTGGTCCGAACACAGCTGTGAGTCAACCCTTTTGGTCCCCCGCTCATTCCAGCTGTCGAGGGAGTAAGTTGCACACTGGCTCCCCTCAGCTTTCCCCATATCTCTGGGAAAGGGGGAACCATAGGCTCCTCAGTGTGCCCTCATGTCTCCCTTTCTTCTCTTCTTATACTCACTCTCACCTCCACAGACCTCACTACTCTGTCCTGGGGCAGGTGTCAGACACGGATATTTACAGAGACGTGGCAGAGTACTCAGATGTGAGTGGCAGAGGCTGAGTAGGAGGACAGCATGATTTGGGTAGGACAGGTAGAGCAGGCCCTTGTCAATCCCTTCCACACTGGCAAGGACCCAGCAGACTGAGAGCACTGTGACTTTGGTCCTTGGAATTTCAAGTGAGGAGTTTGGGTCTGTAACCCCCACTCTGGGTGAGGGGCTGGGTAGGGACAGAAGGAGTGGAGAGAGATAGGTCTAGGGGTCTGGTGAAGGGTCAATCTTGGAGCTAGCAGTGTAAGTCTCATCCTGAGGAGAAGCCCTGGGTCAGTAGTATAGAGGGGCAGGGTCCTAGGCCACAGATGTAGGAGAGGCTATTTCCTGATCTAATCGATTGATCTGCTAAATCTCTGAGCATTCATTTGATTCCTGTGAGGACGGAAACAGCTGGTGGGGCCAGGAATAAAGTAAGCTACTTCCCCCTGACATGGAGACTTAAAGGGTGAGCATAGTGTGATAGGCAGAAATAAAGGGTGGGACCAAGGAATCCAAAGTGTGGGAGAGGACATGAGGGGATTGGCTTAGCTGGATGGAGAGGGAGCACCATATGGCACAGGCCTAGCAAAGATCTGACTGTTGTGAATGAGGTGGGAACTGAGGGTGGTCTGATTGGAGTGACAGCTTAGAGGAGTCTGCGCACAGGAAAAAACCCCACATGATGGGAGTTGGAGATCTAAGAAGAGGCCTAGGAACCACCAAAATCTGACCTGGGTAGTGGCAAAGGGCAGGAGAGGGGAGAGGGCCTGGGCAGGGGTGAAGAAGCAGGATGGGGAGTCAAGCTCTGGGCAGGGTTTGGGTCACAGTCTGGGGACAGAGGGTGGGAGGTGGTAGGCACTGAGTGCCCTTGGGGAGGAAAGATAGAAGAGGATGCAGTGGAGCAAGAGGACTCAGCTCCCCTATAACCCTGTCCCATCCTCAGGCCAGGGAGGTCCCAGGTGTGAAGGTCTTTCGCTCCTCAGCCACCATATACTTTGCCAACGCTGAGCTCTACAGTGACACACTGAAGCAAAGGGTGAGACTGGGACCCCTGGGGACTGTCTGAGGGCCCCTTGCCTTCCCAGGGTGCCCCATCTTCTTTTACATTCACCTCTAGTGTGGTGTGGATGTTGACCACCTCATCTCCCAGAAGAAGAAATTGCTCAAGAAGCAGGAGCTGAAGCTGAAGCACCTGCAGAAAGACAAGCTGCCCCAAGAACAGGCAGGGCCCCTTCCAGTGGCTGACTCCTGGCCCTGCCCTGGGCTGGCCTCTGCCCCCATCCTGCTATTGACCCCAACCAACTTATCTCACTGTTGACCTCTGTCCCTGCCCCAGTGTTCCTCCCCCAACCTTTCTCCTAGCCTCCCTGTTTCACTCCCTGGCAGGGCTCTTGGTGGTCTTTTGTTGTTCTTCCTATACATGTGACAGTGTGTACCATGATAATCCTTCCATTTCTGTGGTTGTTCTCAGGATTGGTCAGAGCCTTGCAGCCTGGCCCACTTACTTGCCCAGAACCTGCCTGACATGTTGTCATATGACAGCTGGGATAACTCTTTCCTGTTTCCACTCTTCCCTGGCGTAGGCCACTTCTTCCAGGGACAACTCACTTTCCATCAATGTCAACACCAGTCTTGGAGACATCAAGAGCAATGATGTAGAAGGCTCTAAGACCAAGGTGAGGCTAGAAGTGGGAGAGGAGAGGTCAGCCATGAACTGCAGAGATGTGGGTGCCCACACATCTGAGGAAATTCATGGACCTCCACCAATGGTGGGTTCAAGGATATGACAACGGCAGGACTAGGGTGAGGGCTCTGACACTCTGTGGAGAGACTGCTGGCAAAACAGAATTCTGCTTGTTGTTCTCTTTGTCTATAATCTCAGGCCTAGATAAAGACCTTGAATTTATAGATCCCATAGTCTGTGCTCATGGATAGAGGGAAGGGCTTGAATATATGGGGAAAATCTAGGGAACAGGGATGGTCCGCTCAATTAGAGACTCAAACAGAACGGGCTGCCAAGGTGTCTGTGTGAGTGTGTGCACATGAATGCATTTGTCTGTTCCGGTCTGTCCTTGTACCCCTACCCACTCCACCCTGCCTGGAGCTGATGGAACATAGTTTCCCAGCATCCTCCCTTCTTGTGTCCCTTTTAAGCCTGAACCCAGGAGGTAACAGCTGTATGTGAATATCTGGGCATGCCCTCCTGTATATCCCCACATATCTACATTGCCTGTCCTTGCATACATACATGACTCCCCCATGTCTATGTCCTTATGTATTTCCTGCATTTCCCTATATATGTGGGTGTTTACATGCATGCTGTCATGTCTGATCCCATGTGTCCCCAGGTGCTTTGTACGTTCCCTGCTTTCACTTTCTCATGGGCTATCCTTCCATATGTCTGGTTCCCCTGCAGGCAAGGCCAGAGAATGAGCTGGAGGAGGTTGTGGCTAGTGGTCAAGAAGATTTCAAGGCTCCAGATGTGCCTACGCTGAAGGCCCTGGGCCTGCCTCAGCCGGACTTTCATAGCCTCATCCTGGACCTGGGTGCCCTCTCTTTTGTAGACACTGTGTGCATCAAGAGCCTAAAGAATGTAAGGAGCTGCAGGCAGACCATGGCCCCCCTGGCTTCCACGCTGACTCTGTAACTTTCCCTGAGATCCCTCTGAGCTTGCTGATGGCCCCAAACCCTGAAAGCTCACCTCCCAAACCTACCGAAGTACCCCCCCTGAGTCTCTGAACCTTCCTTGAGTTCAGCCTCTTTTGTTGCTGCAGATTTTCCGTGACTTCCGGGAGATCGAAGTGGAGGTGTACATCGCATCCTGCCACAGTGCGTTGTTTGGGCTAACAGGGTGATCTAGGAAGAGGTTGGGACTCTTTGCTGAGAGGTTTGCCAGAAATCGCAAGGAAAAAGTCTGTGAAACTGGAGGTCAAAAGTGCCCTGGGTGTGGGCTTGGGAGATAGCTCAGTTGGTAGAGTGCTTGCCTTACAAGCACAGGGCCCTGGGTTCAATCCCCAGCAACAGGACTGGGGTTGTGGCTCAGTGGTAGAATGCTCGCCTAGCATGTGAGGCCCTGGGTTTGATTCTCAACACCACATAAAAATAAAATAAAGGTATTGTATCCACCTACAACTAAAACAATTGGGCTGGGAATATAGCTCAGTTGGTAGAGTGCTTGCCTTGCATGCACAAGGCCCTGAGTTCAGTTCCCAGCACCTTTATTTAAAAAAAAAAAAAAAGGGGGTCCCTGGGAGGAAAGGGTCAAGTGTAAGGAGCAACTGGGTGTCTAGCTGCAGTCTCAGGTGGGAGATAGTGTGGCAGACATCAGATTATTCTATGGGTGCCTAGGACTGGAATTCGTAGTGGTCCTGAGAGTCAGAGGAGACCTATTCCTTGCATACAGGTCCTGTGGTCACCCAGCTTGAGGCTGGGCGGTTCTTCGATGCATCTATAACAAAACAGCATCTCTTTGTATCTGTTCATGATGCTGTGACCTTTGCCCTCCAACACTCCAGGTCTGGCCCTGTCAGCCCTGTTTTGGTAAGCTTGTTTCTGGCCTACTAGGCTGATTTTGTTAATTTGTTGCTTGTCCCCAACCTGACCCCAACTCCAGGAAGTCCATCTGTTGACCAGGTTCTGCCTTCAGTGGACCATTTCCTTCCCCTGTTGCCTTTGGATTAAGCTGCTCCTGGGAGCAGGGGTTGCTGTCCTGGGGAAAGTGTTTGGTTTATGTCCCCAGGAGACTGACTAGAACTTCCCCTCCTCCATTTACGCAGGCCACCAAACTCTGACTGTATTGCCACCTTGTCCAAGACTGCTCACCGCTGGAGGTTGTGACAGAGGACTGTTAAGAAGCTCTCCTACACCTGGTCCACCCAGGAACCCCTTGGTGCACACATCCTCAGGGACGGAGGTCTTAGGAATCCAAGTTCAGGCTATAGGCCTGAGAGAGGGTACTATGGTCAGGCTAGCCTTGGCCAGGTTTGGGGAGGGAACCAATGTCTATTTTCAGTCTCAGGAATAAAGATTTGTTCAACCAGTTCCAGGCTTTGCCATGGCATGGTAGGAGCTTGACTGGGGAGTTGAATGGTTCACAGTTCTGGCTTCTGACCTTTTTATGCTCCGAGGTAGAGACTGAAGAGGACAGGGTTTGTAGGGGAAGGTCAGGCAGAGTATGCAAAGTAGGGGAGCTATGGGGCCAGACCCAATGTGGGGACATCCCAGGCTCAAGTTTCTCCCCATCCATATACAGATAGACATTTTAAAATAAGTGTGATTGATTGCCTATTTACATAATTAGATCATTGGACTTGGCAGAGTACTGTCAGCCAAGAAGCATTTGTTGATTTCTGCCAGTAAATGCCAACATCAGGGCATATGACCCAGCAGATGGGGACTTTGACACAGTAGATTGGCAGAGTGTCTATGGGGGCACTAGGATCTTTCTGGGCCTCAGTATGAGTAGAGTGGCAATAGTATTCACCTCATGAACTACTCGATATTAAATGAGCAAATGTGGGGAAATGTTTAAAGGAGTACAGGACTTGAATCACCTGCTCAAAATGTGAACTTTGCCATTCATCATTTACTGACCACAGAGACTGCTCTGCCCTCCAAATCACCCAGGCACCCTTGCCCATGCCTATTTTTATCATGGCCTATGTCAGTGCCTGGCACTATATTTACAAACCATCTGTCCTCCCCCTAGAACCTCACCTCAGTCCAGGAAATCAGAGCTTTTTGTCTGCTGTCACACTGCATTCTGGTACCAGGAACTGGTGCTCTGTAAATATTGATTGAATGAGACTTGAATGCTGGAGTGGAAGGTAGACCTCAAATATGAAATTGAAGGTAGAAGTACTTTGAAGCATTAACAATGTAGGGGGTCACATTAGAAAGGGCTGTGTTACTCAAGATGGTCATGGGAGGGAGGCTTAGGGAGCAGGTGTCAGTTGAACTGAAACTCTAGCCAGAAGAAGGTGACTAAGACAGATTGCTCCTGACATAGGGAATAACAGATGTGTGCATGAGTCAGGTGTAGCACAAATGAGTGGGAGGGAGATCTCACAGGCCAGTGTAAACCCTCAGATTTCACTGAGGGGCACCATGTTTTTGAGCCCTCATACAATATGGATGGTGGAGCTGGGCTGGGTTGGGACACGGTCAGTGAGCAGCTCTGTTATACACTGCTTGATTGACCTGGGAGTGTTGTCTCTGGTGAAGAACAAAGGGCTATAGTGGCCATGGGTATTTAGATTTTAGCAAGGGATGATAGGTGATGTGGAAGCAGGGAAGGTAGAGGATAAGAAGTGTTCCCTCTGTCCTGGGCCTGCCAGGCCCCAGACCTGCCATTCTCCCCCAGCCCTGGAACCCAGTCCCCCACCTCCATTTTCTGTCCAGGCTGGTCATGAAAGGCTATGGGCCCAGCTGGAACCTGTTACCTTAGAGCTGGGCCTGCTCTTGGGGGAGGGGTGTTTGGTGGTTGCCAAGCGCAGAGGTTCCGACTTCTGGTAGTGGCCGCAGCCATGCTGCACGCACTGTATTTTCTGTTGTCACTGCTCCTCTTGGCAATACCTGCTCCCACCCATGCCTGGTCACGGCCCCTCTGGTACCAGGTGGGTTTGGACTTGCAGCCCTGGGGCTGCCAGCCAAACAGCCTGGACTCTTGCAGGAGCAGCCTGGGCTGTCCTGGCAGTTGGGTGGGCCTGGGAGGGAACCGCATCTACCCTGTGGCTGGAGTCACAATAACCACCACTATGATGCTGGTGATCAGCCGTGCGATGCTGCAGCGGTGGCGTTCACAGGTCACTAAGGGTAAGGTGAGCACAGTACTCCTCCCCCACAGCTCCTTTGTCCACTCATGCCCAATGGGCCCATACCTTCCACCCATCCCTCCCCAATAAGTCTTCCTTATAAGGTCTCATGGGCCTCCTGCCCAACCTCACCCAACCCCATACCCTATTGTCCCTGCATCTGTCCACACATCTCCATGAAATGCATGTCTAGAACCCATCCATCCTGACTATTCCCCATGGTCAGTACGCTGCCCAATTTGTCCTCCTTTTGTATACCCATTTCTCATCCAGGCCCATAGGTCCCATGAACTGCTAGCCTATAGGAGACCCTCAGGGATTTATCACCGTAAGTCATCTCTCCCATCTCCTTTAGGCACAAGCCCATAACCCTACACCCTTCTCCTTGCTGCCACTTGCTAGGCCCCCTTCCCCTCCCTCCAATCACTCCTACCTTTTGGAATAAGACTTGGACTCCTATTCCCAGAATCCACAGGTGACCACTTGTTCCTACGGACCTTGGAAACGGCGGACTCCAATTTCAGATCGTGCCCTACTCCTTGGGGTCCTTCACATGCTGGATGCCCTCCTGATCCATATTGAGGGCCACCTGCAGCGTCTAGCTACCCAGCAACGAATTCAAATAAAGGAGACTCCCACCTAGTATGGGTGATCCAACACATTTCTCTCTGCCTGATGGCCAGCCAACGTGGGGATAATCTGAGGTCCCTGGCTGGGACTCAAGCCGGTGCAAGTGTTCTCTCTCGGCCTCTCTTTACCCTGTGGCCCCTTTCTATTCTTAGAACCAGCAGGTCTGTGGAGTCTAGGAAATGACAAAGTGCCTGAGTCCTATGGAGGAATGGGTATGAGAAAGGTTACTCCAGGTGGAGACCTCAGTCTGAACTGTGTTTGATATTCCCTGCTTCTTGAAAGGATGGGTAGTGGTTGTTAGTGGAAGACTTCATGTGCCAAGGAAGGGTCCAGGCTTCTCCAGTGCAGATGGGGTACAGAGAAAGGGCCTGGTCATCTGAGGAGGGTAGTGATGAGGCTAGAACCAGATTCCAAGGATCTCTGATGGGGACTGAGAACCCCCCAGTCTCTGGGGTATCATCCAATCCTTTACTTCCCTCCACCTTCATCATCACCTTTGGGAGGTCAGTGGGGGAGACGTCCTCATGACGTTTTAGTCTTGCCACCTGAAAGCAGCTGACTTTTTTTTCCTTCTTCCCTGGACTTGGCATGACCTTACTCCAGTGGGGTCACTGCTATTGAGTCTCCTATAGCAGCCACTCTCCAGATCCTTGGCACCTATTCAGGTCCCCCACTGTCCCCATCCCCAGCTCAGGCCCAGAAGTACCAACCTGGAGCCAGGTAGGCAGCCCTAGTTACCTTTGTTTTTGTAGCCACCTCAAACATTCTCTGATGCCCGAGGGCTCTTGCTCCAAGGTCCCTGGAAGAGGAGGAAGGGTCAAACTTCCCCAGACTTACTCCCTTCCCTCTGTCCTACTAAATAAAGGTGATCCATGTGGATTTGGGCCTGAGACACATGCATTTTGGGGGTCCCCTGTTTTAGAAAAAGAATATGCCATTGCAAGTTGAATACTAGGAACAATAAAAATAAATAAAAAATAAATTGAACACTAGAAACAAGTGAAAAAGTTTAGCTCAGTAGCAGAGCATGTGCACAAGGCCCTGGGTTCAATTCTCAGCATTGAAAAAAAAATGATGACAAATTAAAAATGGTTTTAAGTTGATAAATAATTATAATAGTGAATCTGGAAGTATATCTTTTATGGTTCATATTATGTAACACATTCCTATAATTTTCCCCTCCGTTTTCTGACTTCTTACTCTGATGGCCTCTAAACAATAAGGATTTTGTAATTTAGGGGGAGAATTTTTTTACTAGAAAAGGGAAAGATAATTCAGTCTTCCAACAGTTGATTAAAATTTGAGTTTTAATTATTTGATAGTTTAGGAAAGTTATTTTACTTTCTATCCTGTTACTGATTGACGCCGTCCAGCGGAGTCAGTTTGGCGCGGGAGACAAACAAGTAGCGAGGCTCTTGATTTCGGAATGGTTTATTTTCGATTCAGGAAACCGGGGAACCCTGGCTCTCCTCGGCTTATATCTCCTCCAGGAGGTGAAGCGTAGGGCTGACACCAATTATGCGGAGATTAGGCGAGGAGCTAGCTGTCCAACTACGGTAAAGGTTAAAATGAGCAGGCACCATCAGGAGCACTCGGAACACCTGTGCACGTTGTGTGCGGTGGACTTAATTGAATACGGCCAATGATAAATCACCTGGGTGTGCTTATGTTAATCAACCTCACCACCAATGTGATCAAAACAACCTCTGGCTGGCTGCCAGGCGCCATCTTGGCATAGTCCGCATGGCATAGCCCCCAACAACTGATGGTATAAGGATTGCTGCCAAATTTGGAAACTCATCCATTTTTCATACAGGAACTGTAAGATTTGGAAGAATTTTCCATAGGTGGACTTCTGGCTCCACATATTTCAAACCTTGTTTTTCCTTCATGTCTCATGATTTTTCCAGTACTGAGAGCTGTGGGGCACTTTCTTAGTGCATTAAGACTTTTTAAGACTTTGTACTTCTATCAGGAGTTCTCACCTGATAGGAGTTCCTACAGGCTACATTCCAGAAGAGGATTAATAAGCTAACTTTACACAGGAGTGGAACAAATCACATAAATATGTCCCTCCTAACCCAATCCAAGTGTTTCCTTGTGGTAGACAGATGTGCCACTTAAGTCCCCTTCAAAAAAGAACTGGCTACTACCAGCCACTGGGAAGGCAACCAGAAGACAGGTTTGCCTCAGCCATGGAGAGCCTACATTTCTTCCTCTACCCAACCCTATTCTTCCTCAGGTACTGATCCCAGCTGACTGCTCTGGTAAATATCTTGGACGCTAATCTCCCTCTTAGAGCTAGCTTTCCAGGGAACCCAACCTGGAATCCCCAACCCACCTTCCCCTTGGATGTACTCCAAAATGCCACAGCTTCTCTAATGTCCTACCACATGAGGCTGGAGACAAGTCTGAGCAGAAAGGACAGAGGTCCTAAATGAATGCAATTAGATTATCTTAATTTTGTATGTTTTCCAAAAATATTTGCCCCCAGACACACTACTGGGGCCCTTCTCAAGGCCTGAAAGTAAAAGACATTGAAGGCCAAACTTCATTTGCCTCTTGTGAGATCCACCACTGCACTCTACAAGGTTTAATGAACACCTCCTGTTTGCTGACTCTATTGTGGATGTGAGTATTTATACTAATGTGCATAATAGACCTGATTCCTCCCTTACCTACTGCAAATAGAGGCATAGTGCTGATGAAACAGACTTGAAAAGGCAATTATTCTGAAGTAAAGTATGCTGCCCAGCTGAGGTGGTACAGAGGTGGGCTGACAGCTGGGACCTGAAGGATGAGTAGAATGACCAGAGGAAGGGAAGAGAGTTCCACTCAGAAGGACAAACATTCAAGTGCCTAGTGGGGAGACAACTTGACCTGTTAAAGGAACTTTAAGGTGATCAGGAGATCAAGGGAAAGAAGGTGCTCTGGAAAGAAGGAAGGAGGGGTCTAAGGAGGAGCAAGAATTGGTGTCTACTAGAGAGGGTGTGATAGGTAGAATGATGATCCCTTAACGATGTCCATATCTTAATCCCTGGAACCTCTGAATATGTTACAGTACTTTGCAGATGAAGTTAGGGGAAAGGACTTTAATATTGTGAGATCATTGTGGGTTATTTTGGTGGTCCCAATATAATTACAAGAGCCTGAAAGTGGAAGAGTTGGAAAAGCAGGAGTTGGTCAGATATTCAAAGTATGAGAGGGACTTGATCCTCCACAATTGGCCAAGGATCCAAGGAATTCAGGTGGCTTCTACAAGCAGGAAAAGACCCTCAGGTGACAGCAAAGAAATAGGAACCTCACTCCTAAAGCCACTAGTAACTGAATTCTGCCAACAACCTTAGTGAGCAAATTTTCTCCAATAACCTCCAGAAAGGATTGCATCCCTGCTGATACATTGATTTTAGCCCAATGAAACCCACGGTTGAACTTCTAGCCTACAGAGACAGAGTTGTGATATAAATTTGTGTTCTAAGTCACTAAGTTTGTGTTAATTTGTATGTGTGTGTGTATGTCGATAGGGATTGAACCCAGGGCCTTGTGCATGCTAGGCAAGTGCTCTAACATTGAGCTACACCCCCAACCCAGGAGTAATATATTATTGTAGGAATAGAAAACTAATAGAGATTAGAGAATAAGATACTGCTGTAACAATTCCAAAAGCATGCTGGTGCAGTGGTGCACGCTTGTAACCCCAGCAGCTCAGGAGGCTGAGGCAGGAGGATTGTGAGTTCAAAGTTGGCCTCAGCAATTTAGCAAGGCTCTAAGCAACTCAGTGAGACCCTGTCTCTAAAATACAAAAAGTGGGGCTGGGGGTATAGCTCAGTTGGTAGAATATTTGCCTTACAAGCACAAGGCCCTGGGTTCGATCCCTAGCACTGAAAAAAAAAAAGGTGTCCTTAAAATATGAAAAGGTCTGGAATGTTGCTCAATGGTTAAGTGCCTCTGGGTTCAAACTCTGGTACACACACACACACACACACAAATTCCCAAAAAGGTGGAACTGGGCAGTTGGCAGAGGCCAGAAGAATAATGAGAAGCGTAACAGGAAAAAGCCAAGATTGCCTTCAATGAACTGTTAAAAGAAATCTGAATATTAAGGATCCTGCTGGTGAGGGCTTAGAAGTTATAGGAAAAAGAATCCTTGTTATTTAGTTGCAGAAAGTTTAGTGGAATTGAATCCCATAGTAGGGTGGAAAGTAGAATTTGTAAACTATAAACTTGGATATAAAGCAGCATAGATTTCTAAGCAAAGTGTTGAAGGTCCACTCTGGGTTTTTGCTACTTATGGTAACTGTAAGAAGAGGGATATAAATTGAAAGAAACTGTTACACCCAATGAAATTAGAACTTGATATTGGAAATTCTCGTTCAACTGTCCAGGAAAGCACTTCACCCCAAATTGTTGGAGTTGATGCAATTCTAATAATATGAGGTTTTTTTATTTTGAGTGATAAAGTTTTAAGAGTAATATGCAAGAGGGGTGTGAGGTCACAGAAGAGAGTGGATTAGAAAACTTCACAAGTTTCCCTCCATAGAAACAAGTATTGAGTTTGTAGAAACTGCCTGAACCAACTTTTTGGAACTCTGAAGTCTAGATGAACACTGGTAGCATCCAGGAGATAGTTTGATAAAGAAATTGGTAAAGTTTAGTGAATTTCCACTCTTTCAATCCCTGCAGCTGGGAAGCTGAAGTGACTTCCCAGTTGCAGGAAATCTAAAGATACAGTATTTCTCTCTTTTTGGAAGCCAGATGTTTTAGGATATCTTTATCCTAAAAGATTAGGTCTTACTGACCTAAGACAATGGAACAAATTTCAGTGACTACACACAAAAAGAACATACATTTTGCAAAAATAGTATGTAAAAGTCACAAACAGGTGGCCCCATCTTTTTAATAAGCAGAAATCGACTATCCTTGAGGAGTAAGATAATTGGATTTCCAAAGATACCACACATAATACTCATAATACCAGTTCTTTTTTTTTTTTTTTTTTTAATACCAGGGTTTCAACCCAGGGGCACTTAGCCACCAAGCCACATCCCCAGCCCTTTTTATGTTTTATTTTGAGATAGGGTCTTGCTAAATTGCTGAGGTTGGCCTCAAACTTGCAACCTTCCTGCCTCAGCTACCCAGGTAGCTGGGATTGCAGGTGTGCACCGCTGTCCTGGACTTCAGAATACCAGTTATGAGACTATTAAGAGAAATTTTAAGAAGAAATCAAACACACTCTAGAACTGAAGAATATAATGTTTGAAATGAAAAATTTACTAGAAGGTTCATGAACAAACTGGAACAGGCAGAAGAAAGGAGCACTGAACTGGAAGATAAGACAATTGTAATTATCAAGTCTGAGGATCAATAAGAATGAAGAAGAATGAACAGATCTTGAAGGACCTATGGGACACCATTAAGTAGAATATGTCCATTATGGAATTTCTAGAATGAGAATATAAAGAAAGGGGAAGAAAAATTATTTGAGATGGAAAGATAATCCTGCAATCAGAGAGAACAATGGGAGATCTATAAGGATTAATAACAAAATGTCTTTAGAAAATGCCAAAATTGGGTCCCTTACTCCCAACTTCAAAGCCACAGTATTTTTCCAGTCAGTTCAAATATATCAACCTATGTGACTCCACAGGAAAATGTGCTGTGTTTTTTTTATCCTCTTAACTTCATCTTTGTGTGTCCCACAGAGATTACACTTTCAAGTGATAGGGTAGACAAATTTAAGAAACTCAACTGACTAGTAATTGGTATTGCTGGTGATTCTCTTTTCTGTCATCTGATGTGGATCAAAATGCCCAAGAAAGAGGAGGACTGGAACCTGTGAACATTCCATTGATATTGGATCCTAAGTACTCCATTGCTTAGGATCATGGGGTCTTAGGAGTCTTAAAGGCATTTCAGTTTTCTCTCTCTCTCTCTCTCTGTTTCTCTTTTTCATACTGGGGGCTGAACCTAGGGCTTCACACACATTACCACTGAGCTACATTCTCACCCCTTTTAAATTTTTATTTTGAAGCTAAGTGTGGTGGCATATATCTGTAATCCAGAGGCTCTGGAGTCTGAGACAGAATTGTGAGTTCAAACTAGCCTCAGCAAAAGTGAGGCACTAAGCAATTCATTGAGACCCTGTCTCTAAATAAAAATACAAAATAGGGCTGGGGATGTGACTCAGTGGTCAAGTGTCCCTGAGTTCAATCCCTGGTACCAAACAACAACAAGAAAAAAAAAACCAAACACATTATTTTGAGACAGTTTCACTAAGTTGCCCAGGCTGACCTTGAATTTATGATCCTCCTGCCTTAACCTCCTGCATTGCTGGGATAACAGACATACACCATCATGTCTGGTTGTTCAGGAGCCTCTTTATCATTGATGATAAAGGCTTCCTTCACAGATCAATGTACATGACCTTTCTTTGGGCTGCTCTGTGGGTGTCTCGAAATAAAAATAAAGTTGGGCCAGGTGTGGTGGTGCATGCCTGTAAAACCAGCAGCTCTGGAGGCTGAGGCAGGAGTTCAAAGCCAGCCTCAGCAAATTAGTGAGGCCCTATGCAATTCAGTGAGACCCTGTCTTTAAATAAAATACAAAAAAAGTCTGGGGATGTGGCTCAGTGGTTAAGTGCCCCTAGGTTTAATCTCCAGTATAAACAAACAAACCTGGGTGTGGTGGTACATGCCTGTAGTTCAAAGCCAGCCTCATCCACTTAGTGAGACCCTGTCTCAAAATTAAAAAATTTAAAAGGGCTGGGGATGTGACTCAGTGGTTAAGTGCCCCTGGTTCAATCCCTGGTACCAAAAGAGAAAGAAAAAAAGCGTATAATATATATGTATATAGATAGATATATATAAGACAAGACATACAGAAGACATAGCTAAATGGTAGAAGTGAATACTTTATCAGTAATTACATTAAATTCAAGTGAACTAAACTCTCCAATTTAAAAACCAGATTGACAAATGGTTAAAAAAGTTCATCTGGGCTGGGGATGTAGCTCAGTAGTAGAGTACACACCTAGCATGCATAATCCTGGTACTGAAAATAAGAAAAAATAACTAAAACAAAAAAGGAGTTCATCTATATGCAGTCTATAAGAGTTGCAGATATAAGGGTACTGAAAGGCTAAAAGTGTGATGGCAAAACCTGACCTGGTTGTGAAATGAAATTTATAAAAATGTTATGCTAAGAAACCAATGCCAGGGGGAGGGGTCAGTTCCCTTCTCCTCTCAGCCTTTCTCCAGGAAGCCTGATTGACCATGGGCCCCTACCTTTTGGATCGTAGATAACTTCCCCTGGGATTATGACTACTCCCCCTTTGAAATGTAAACGCACCTGTGGAGACTCTGGGCTCAAGGCTAGAGATTTATCAAAAACCTTGTAAGAGGAGCCAATTATCCCCCTCATCATGTTCTGCTTCTGTAAACATGAGTCCTGCTAGAAACCCCATGCACAACTGTATATCAGGAAGACTAGAAAATTTATAGATAGCCTATAAATGTTGTGAGAAGCTGTGGATGGTTATTCAGAATTTGGAGTTTTGTTTTCCTGTGGGCCCATCTGCATAAAATTTGGAGTTCTAACTGAATTCTGCTTGCTTGCTACTTCTCTACCAGTCTGTTTCCCCGAAACAAAAGGATGGAAAAAGATACTGCGTGCAAATAGTAACCAGAAGAAAGCCAGATTGGCTATATTATTGTTATACAAATAATGTAAGAATTTGACAAAATTCAATGCTGTTTGGTAATAAAAGCAGTGAATAAACTAGAAATAGAAATTACTTCAACACAGTAAAGGCAAAATATGAAACAGCTAACTTCATATTCAGTAGTAAAAAAAAAAAGAACTGAAAGCTTTCCCCTTATTCCTATTTATATCATCTTTTGAAGCTATAGTACATGGATTTTTTTGTACATGGATTACTAAAAATTTCCTTTTCATATTTCTCATTGCAAGTGTATAGAGATACAATTAAATTGTGTTGATTTTATATCTTGCTACTTTGCTGAATGCATTTATTAAGTCTAGTGATTTTTTTTGTGGATTCTTTGTAGTTTTCTACATATAAGACTGTTACTGAAAGCTTGGTCCTTGTCCCCTATGACAATCCAATAATGAGGACAGTTTTAAGAAAAAGGGGGGCTGGGGAGATAGCTCAGTCGGTAGAGTGCTTGCCTTGCAAGCACAAGGCCCTGGATTCGATCCCCAGCACCCAAAAAAAAAAAAAAAAAAAAAAAAAAGAAAAGAAAAAGGAAGAAGTTAATTGCTTTGCTAGCAAAGGAAAAACAAACACAGGGGACTCCCATCCCAAAGGCTGTGATCCTAACCATCAGGGGGAACAGGGTTTTGCTTTTTTTTTTTTTTTCCTAAGGTCATTCGAAGGCTACATTCCCGGTGTTCTCTGTCTTGAGTTGTAATTCACTTGTTCTTAGATCTTCTGGTTCTTAGATCATTCTGGTGCCATTCCCAAATCTGAATTACTTCATTCCTGTGCTGAATGTGTGCTCAAGGACAGATAACTCTGCCAAGGATGTGGAAGAAAAATCATCTTATTTCCTCTGAGATTAGGGAGCGGGAGAGACTAGGGAGGGAGAGAGAAAGAGGAAGAGAAAGAAATGTGTCCATTTAAAATGTAAGTCACAGTGGCAGAGAAGCAAGGGCTATCTATATTCAGTGTTGCCCACCCCAGTAGGGTGCAGGGGGGGAAACCTTCTCTCTTGGGACGGCTAGGGATATGGGGATAGAGCTCAGTTGGTAGAGTGCTTGCCTCAAATGCAATCCCCAGCACCACCAAAATGGGTTCATTCCTGTGCCCAATGCCAATCCAATAACAAGGACACGGTCTTGAGAAAAAGCAAAAAGTTTTGATGTTTTGCTAGCAAAGGAGAAACACAGGGGACTCTGTCCCAGAGGCTGTGATTCTGCCCATCAGCAGGAACAGGGGGCTTTTAAAGAGGTGATTCAAAGGCTATATTCCATGTGTTCTGTGTCTGGAATTGTAATGCACTGTTATTTTGGGAGACAGTCATTTCTGAGATCTTCTGGTACTATCCTCAAAATCTGATTACTTCATTCCTACGGTGGGTGTGTACTCAGGTACAGATAATTCTGCCTAGGATGGGGAAGAAAGGTAATTCTGTTTCCCCTGAGATTAGGGAGGTGGGGAGATTAGGGAAGAGCAGGGAGAGAGGAAGAAAGAAACATGTCCATTGAAAAAAATCCAAGCTGCCATGGCAGAACAGCAAGGGTTATATTCAAAGCATAAAGTGGATCAGTGTTACAGGATTATAGGCATGTGCCAGTTTGCTTGGTTCAGTTTTCCAATTTGCTAAGACCTGTAAGAACCCAGAAACCACTCCAGACATGGGAACTCACATAAGAGAGTTTATTAAGCAAACAGGCAAAGTGTCTCCCTGCAAGGTAAGAGAGAAAATGAGAGGGAGGGAGGGAGGGAGGGAGGGAGAGAGAGAGAGAGGGAGAGAGAGAGAGAGAGAGAGAGAGAGAGAGAGAGAGAGAGAGAGAGAGAGAGAGAGAGCCAGAAGGAGAGAGCACGAAAGCGAAGAGGAGAGAGAGAGAGAATTGCGAGGGAGCTATTCTTAAGTAGTGGAATTTCGAGGGCTAACAAGGGACCAATAATGGAGAAGGATACTTGCAGGCTGACTGATGGACCAATAGCTAGCTAGGATGTTCACAGACTGACAAGCTATGTTGTAAGTTGGGAGGCGGAGAAATGGCTGCAGCATAAAGGGTGGGGGAGCAGCTTTATATTATATTATAAGACCCTGTTCAATGAGGAAGAGACAGTCTTTTCAACAAATGATGCTGGAAAAATGGATATCTATCTGCAAAAGTGTTGGGGTATTTAGTTCAGTGCTCTAGTGTTTGCCTAGCATACGCAAGACTGTGGGGAGCACTACACCAACACACACAAGAGAATAAGTGGATCTTTACCTTACATAATATACAAAATACATCAAATACTTAAATTTTAGAACTAAAACTAAAAATGTGGGTGAAAATTCACCAAATCCTTTCAGAAGATAGTAACTTTTTATTTTACCAAAAGAAAAAATACATTAATTGAATCTCATCAAAATAAAATAGCCAATAAAATGGAAGAAAATATTTGAAAATCATGTATCTGATAATGAAGCCAGAACTGGGGACAGGCAGTTAGTGTAGAAATAGGGGATTGGGTCAAATCGAGGAAATGGAGGCCATGAAAGCTATCTGCCTCTGGAAGTTGGAGACTACCCCTGGGAGAATGGAATGTCAAGGATCTCCGGAGCCCATTGATTACCAAATTTACCTGTCATTTTCAAGGACTACAGGCAAGGAGTTGCTAATTAATGCCCCCTGGGCCCTTACTTGGCTGAATCACTTTGGCCCTCTCCTTGACCATCTGCTTCTCACTTTTTGTCTCACCTGCAAAACAGGGCCTAGTCACATAGGCAGGAAGGAGAGATAAGGGGGGAGAAGTCAGTTTTATTACTTTTAAATAAAACCCTCTTAATATACTTGCCTTGGTGCGCTTCTCTGATGTTATACTTCAACACCTGAGGAAGCAGAACTCATCACTGGTAAATGGCAGTATCAGTATCAGATTAAGAAATGAATATCTAGAATATTTAAATGATTTCTACAACTCAACAATAAAAATATAAGCAACTCAATTAAGAATTGTCAAGGAGCCAAGTACAGTGGCCCACACATACAGCTCAGGAGGATCACGAGTTCAAAGCCAGCCTTAGCAATTTAGTGAGGTACTAAGGAACTTGGCAAGACCCTGTCTCTAAATGAATTATAAAAATTGACTGGGGGTGCTGGGGTTGTAGCTCAGTGGTAGAGCACTTGCCTAGCATGTGAGGCCCTGGGTTCAATCCTCAGCACCACATAAAAATAAATAAATAAAGGTATTGTGTCCATCTACAACTGAAAAATATTTTTTTAAAATTGACTGGGGGTGCTGGTGTTGTGGCTCAGTGGATGAGCACTTGACTAGCATGCGTGAGGCCCTGGATTCAATTCTCAAGCAGTGCATATAAATAAATGAAAAAAATAAAGGCCCATCAACAACTAAAAAAGTATGTTTTTAAATATTGGCTGGGTATGTGTCTCAGGGGTTAAGCACTCCTGGGTTTAATCCCGGGTACCAAAAAAAAAAAAAAAAAAAAGGGCAAGGGACTTGATACTCTAAAGAAGATAGAAAAATTGCTAATAAGGGCTGGGGTTGTGGCTCAGTGGTACTGTTAGGGCAGTCTGAGGTGGCTGGATTGGGGCAGGGCATCAGGTAACCCGTGCCAAAGAACAACCAGATATTGACAGATAAACCCTAGTGGTGTCTCACAACCGCCCATCAATCATCAGTCCCCAGCCAATCCTAGAAGGACACGAGTCCCTACAGGGTCTCCAGCCAACCTCAGGGAACACTAAACCTTCAAGCCTTCCCCCACCTATCCCGGACTGCAAAAGCACTGACCCCCTGGGGCCCAGCCGTGACTTCTCTGGTCCTCCATCCCAGCCCTCACCCTGGAGGACTGGTGAACCTCACCCAAGAGCTGTCCCAGTAAAATTCTTTTTCTAAATTACACCTGGCCTATCTGTCCTTCGGTTACCTCTACCTGATCTTACAGGTAAATCATGTGCCTAGCATGTGTGAGGCACTGGGTTTGATTCTTAGCACCACATATAAATAAATAAATAAAATAAAGATCCATCAACAACTAAAAAAAAATAAAATAAAAGTACCAGGCACGGTGGTGCTTGCCTATAATTCCAGTGGCTCAGGAGGCTGAGACAGGAGGATCACAAGTTCAAAGCCAGACTCAGCAACTGCAAGGTGCTAAGCAACTCAGTGAAACCCTGTCTCTAAATAAAATACAAAGTAGAACTGGGGATGTGGCCCAGTGGTTAAGTGCCCCTGGGTTCAATCCTTGGTGTCCAAAAAAAAAAAAAGAACAATAAGCAAATGAAAAGATGCTCAACATCACAACATCACAGGCCATTGGGGAAACACATATCCACATATCAAAACAATAAGGTTGTACAAATACACAATGGAATATTAGTCTGAAAGACCCTAAGCCCCCCTGTCCAAGGAAGAACTCACGTAATCACTGGCTGCAAAAGCAAGAGGCAGTTTATTGATTACACAGGCGCCTGCGGGTGCTCAGTAAAACCTCAGCCGGAGCTTCGGTGAACTGGCACACCGGGCTTTTTGGGGTACAGGTTTTTATAGGGTAAAGGGGCAGGTTTCGCGCGCGCGGTAAGCAACAGGTTTCCTATTGGTTATTTTGAATCCAGCACGTACACAGCACATAGGTTACTTGAAGGGTAAGGTTATTATATCCCAAAAAAAATCCACAATTATCACTTGGTATTCTTGGTATTTTTATGGTTCCTGGTTCCCGCTTATCAGTTCCTGATTGTTCAGGCACTCCCTGGGACCCGATGATCTATGCTTTCCCAACCGCCCTATTCTTTCTTAACCTAGTTATCAGTTTAACGACCTCCAGGTAGGCCGTGCAACCTTCCCAGGGGGGGGGTTTGGTAGAGTGTCCTAGGTCATGGGTTTAAGACAAAGAGCTGGGGCCTTTCAAGTCATAAAGAAGAATGAAACTTTGGCATCTGCCAGTAAATGTGATACCGCCATTTATGGGTGACGAGTTCTGCTCCCTCTAATGTTGAAGTTTGAACACTAGAGAAGCAGCCAAGACAAGCATATTAAGCAGGTTTTATTTAAAGGTAATAATACAGACTTCTACTGGGAGAGAGAAGGGGGCCATGGCTGATGTTCTAGAATCCCAAGAAGTGAGCCCACCCTACATCTTTCATAGGTTAAGGTCTCTTTTGTTCTCCAGTTCTCTCCTTCCTGCTTATGTGACTAGGCCTGGTTTTGCAGGTGAGATTTAAAAAGTGAGAAGGGGATGGGGTAGGGGGATGGCCAAAGTGATTCAGCTAGGTAAGGGCCCAGGGGGCATTAATTAGCAGCTCCTTGCCTGCAGTCCTTGATTAGGGCAGCTAAATTTGGGGTCCAGAGATCCTTGACATTCCATTCTTCCAGGGGCAGTCTCCAATTTCCAGAGGCAGATGACTTTCACGGCCTCCATTTCCTCGATTTGACTTGATCCCCTATTTCTACACTAACTGCTTGTCCCCAATTCTGGCTTCAAATGGATTCATATGGAGACGATCATAAGCCAATCCCAAAAAACTAAAGGCCGAATGTTCTCTCTGATATGTGGATGCTGACTCACAATAGGGGTGTGTGTGGAGCTAAACTGGATTGGCTGGGGATGGGGGCAGGGATGGACCATAGGGAGGAGGGATGGGAATGGAAAAACAGAATTAATTGGACATGTTTCCTATTGTCACATGAATACTCCACATTACGTACAACCACAAGAATGGGAAGTTATACCCCATTTATGTATCACATGTTAAAATACATTCAGTCATGTATAACTAAGAAGAAGAAGAACAACAAAAAACAATGATGAGGGCTGGGAATGTGGCTCAGTGGTAGAACCCAAACAAGGAACTATTATTGAAAGTTAAATGAAAGAGAAAGAAAAAAAAACCGAGACAGACCTCAAAGGATCAGCGATGCTTTAGACACGTTATAAAGAGAGAAAATGGCAACTGGTTACAGTAGGGGTCTGAGTTTTGCAGGCTTGTAATAGGGGTTCCCTTGATGCTTTGACTATATACCTTGTGGCTTTGAAACTTACATGTTTTCCTTTTTTTTTCTTTTTCCCAACCTTCTTCTCCCTGACCTTCTCCTCCCTGATCTTCTTTCACTGATCTTCTCCTTCTTTATTGCTCCTCCCTGTAATGTACAAAGCTGCTCTCCCCACCCTTCCATTGCAGTCATTTCTCCGCCTCCCAACTACTGTCAGTCTGTGAACATCCTAGCTAGCTATTGGTTCATCAGTCAGCTTGCAAGTATCCTTCTCTGTTATTGGTCCCCTGTTAGCCCGGCAGAATTCAACTGCTTAAGGGTAGCCACCCCCGCCATCTTTTCTCTCTTGCTTTTCTATCCCCCTGACTCACTTTCTTTCTCCTCCTCGCTTTCCACTCTCTCTAGTGCGCGCCCTTTCTCTTTCCCTTTCTTTTGCTCTCATTTTCTCTCTTACCCTGCAGGGAGACACTCTGTTTGCTTAATAAACTCCCTTATGTGATTTCCCATGTCCGGTGTGGTTTTCATGGGATTCCTTACATGGGATTCCTTACACTCCCTAATCTTATTTTCTCTGAATCACTTCTTTAAAAGTCCCTGTTCCTGCTGATGGGCAGAATTGCAGCCTTTGGGACAGGAGTCTTCTGTGTTTCTCCTTTGCCAACAAAGCAATAAACCTTTTTCCTTTACTCAAAACCGTGTCCTCCCTCGTTATTAGATTGGCATCAGGAATAAGGATGGAGCTTTCAGCAATAGGCTTTAGTGAGACTAAATCATAGTAGAATGTGTCATTTGGGCAGTCAGGAAAACAGCTGTAGTGTTATGGGGCGTAACTTAACAGATGGATCACCACCGAAAAGTTCAAATTTGAGAGTCTATATTAAGACAGTCAGCTGACTGTCTCACACAATGTCACAAAAATGGCTATTGGGAGAACAGCCCTGAACATAAGGCTGCACGGGTCTTTATACATCAGTACATCAATCATCAGTGTCTGTTGCTATGATTTAAAATTACAAACTAACATCACGGGATCTGAAAGCATTAGCAGAGGGGGAAGTGGGTCAAAATGACCTTACTTAGGTACAAACTAAAGAATGGTTACTAACATCTAAACAATCACTGTTGATATCACCGTTAACATGGTACATTGTTTAGGAAACTAGGAATCAAAAAGAGAACAAAACAACTGTTGATCGGTACAGAGGTGGGGCATTCCCATGGAAGAAGCACTTCCTGCATAACATGGAGTCTCAAGGTAAAATAGAGTCTGTTTAGTCATTGCCCATATAGCTTGGCCTATAACATTTCCATGGAGTCAAATATGTCAACCCATCACAGTAGAACTGGAGATTGAGAAAGTTCAGAGCCCATTGTTGCTGGGAAATGGTGAAAGCCCAGAGTCCATTGTTTTCCTTCTCTCCCTAGAACCCATTGTTCTCCTCTTCTCCCTGTGGGTTGTTTTTCCATATCCTTCAATCATGAGATATCACGTCATAATCATGTTAAAAACAGAAAGAGAACTGGGTGTGATGGTGCAGCCTCAGAAATTTAAGCAATTTAGTAAGACCCTGTCTCAAAATAAAATATAAAACAAAGGCTGAGGCTGGGTATGGTGATTCACACCTGTAGTCCCAGCAGCTTGGGAGGCTGAGGCAGGAGGATTGCAAGTTCAAAGCCAGCCTCAGGAAAAGGGAGGTGTCAGGGGCAGGCTCTGAGGGCCCCAGAGCCGCACCCTGGCCTGAGTTCTAAGATGGCACCTGGCAGCTTGCCAGACATGTCTGCACTCTTAAACAAGTTTTAGGAAGTAACTGTGATTGGCTGCTGTGTGTGAAGCGATCTTTGTAACTGCCTAGTGACTGATCCTTGATAGGCTAATATCTCAGACTGACTCTGATTGGCTTATGCTTGCTATATAATCCGGACACTTCCTCTAATAAAGTTCTTTGGTCTTTTTGTTCCTGTAAAAAAGAAGTGTACGTGTTGTCATTGTCCCCGCGGGCGGTGGGCGATGATAGGGAGGCGCTAAGCAACTCAGTAAGACCCTGTCTCTAAACAAAATACAAAATAGGGCTGGGTATGTGGCTCAGTGGTCAAGTGACCCTGTTCAATCCTTGGTACCCCTCCCCCAGAAAAGGGCTGAGGATGTGGCTCAGTGCTTAAGTGCACCTCTGAGTTCAATCCCTGGTACCAAAATATAAAATAAAATTGCTGGGTGTGGTGGTGCACATCTGTAATCCCACAGGCCCAGGAGGCTGAGAGGCAGGAGGATCACAAATTCAAAGCTGGCCTCAGCAATTTAATGAGGCACTAAGCAATTTAGTGAGACCCTGTCTCAAATAAAACATACAAAGGGCTAGATTTGTGGGTCAGTGGTTAAGCACCCCTTTGTATAATTCCTGGTATCACAAATTAATAAAAAATAAATAAATAACAACAAAGGCAAAATAGAAAATAACAAATATAGGTGAGGATGTGGAGAAACTGGAACCTTTGTGCACTGCTAGTAGGAATGCAAAATGTTACTGCCACTATGGAATACAGTTTTGTAGTTTCTCAAAAAGTGAAACCTACAATTATTATGTGATCTAGCAATTATACTTCTAAAGTTATATACCAAAGGAATTGAAATTAGGGACTAAATAGATACTTGTAACCAATATTTATTGCAGCATTATTTACAATAGCCAAGGGTGTAACCACCCCCAAGTGTCCATCAACAGATGAATAAACAAAATGTGGTATGTAATACAATAGAATATTTTATTCACCCATAAAAGTAGTGAATTTCTGATACATGATACAACATGGGTGAAACTTAAAGAGATACTAAATGAAATTAACCATACACAAAAATAATATAATTCCACTTACTTGAGATATCTAGAATAGGGAAGTTTTTAGAGACAGAAAGAAATTAGAGTTTACCAGGGACTGTGGGGAAGAGAAAATGAGGAATAATTGCTTAATGGTTTTAGAATTTCTGTTTGGGGCAATGAAAACGTTTGTAAATAGATGGGAGTGACGGTTGCACAACATTGCAAAAGCGATTAATGTGTATGGTTTGGATGTGAGGTGTCCCCTAAAGTTCACATGTGAGACAATGCATGAAAGTTCAGAGAAGAAATGATTGGGTTGTGAGAACCTTAACCCAGTAAGTGAATTAATCCCATGATGGGATTAACTGAGTAGTAACTGGAGGAGGTGAGGCATTGGGAACATGGCTTTGGTGTATATATTTGTATCTGGTGAGTGGAGTCTCTCTCTGCTTTCTGATCATCATGTGAACTACTTTCCTCTGCCACACTCTACAACCATGATGTTTAGCCTCACCTGAAGTCCCAAGGAATGGTGCTGGGACTTCTATGGACAGAGACCTTTGAAACCATGAGCCCTGAAATAAACTTTTCTTTCCTACAGTTGTTCTGGTTGGATCCTTTCACTCATAGCATCGAAAAAGTTGACTAAAACATAATGGTTAATTTGTTATATATAATTCATCACAATAAAAAAATATGAAAACCCCCAAAGGAATGAAAATCTTATACATGTTAAACTATGGAAAAACCTTGAGGCCATTATGTTAAGTGAAATAAGTCAGACATAAAGTGTGAAATATTGACCTAGTTATGGTGACGCATGTCTGTAATCCCAGACACTCTGGAGGCTGAGACAGGAGAATTGCAAGTTCAAGACCAGTCGAAGCCACTTACCCAGGTCCTAAGCAATGTATGGAGAGCCTGTCTCAAAATAAAAAATAAGGCAAGGCACAGTGGTGCACACCTGTAATCCCTGCAGCTCAGGAGACTGAGACAGGAGGATTGCAAGCTCAAAGTGAGCCTCAGCAAATTAGTAATGCCCTAAGTAATTTAGCGAGACCCTGTCTTTAAGTAAAATACAAAAAAGGGCCAGGGATGTGGTTCAGTGGTTAAGCACTCCTTGGTTCAATCCCCAGTACCAAAAATGAATGAATGAATGAGTCAATCAATCAATCAGTCAATCAATCAATAGGACTGGGGTGTAGTTCAGTGGTAAAGCACACCTGGATCAATCCCTCAATCCCAAGTACCAAGAAAAAAAAAAAAAAAAAGATAAACATTATATGATTCCACTCATATGAGGTACCGAGAATAGGCAGTTATAAAGATAAAGTGCAAAGAATGGCTGAGGGAAGGAGGAAATGGTGAGTGATTGCTTAATGGGTATTGAGTTTCTGTTTGTGATGATGAAAAATTTCTGAAAATAGATAGTGGTGATTACACGACATTATAGATGTAATTAATGCCACAGAACTATGCACTTAATAATGGTTAAAATACTACATTTTCTGTTTATTACATCTAAAAATAAAATAGAAAATAAAAGCAAAAGAAAAATCTAGGTGAATGTGTCAAATAAATATCGAGCAAGAAGAGTAAGGTGAGTGCAAGAGGCCTCCCAGACAGAGGACAGCCTGCAGTATCTGGTCATAGGTTTGAGACTTGGGGAGATAAAGGGGTTCTCAGAGATGAATGGAGAAAGGAAATCTAGTCAAGAAATGGGTTACAACATTCAGTTGGAAATGGAGCGGGGGAGGGTATTTTGACCTTACCTCACTCTATATACCAGGTAAATTCTAAAGACTTGCCAAATTGCTGCAATATTCACTTGACTTTTGGTCACTTGTACTTGATCCTTTAGTAATATTTCCTTCTTGGGCCAACCTCTTGAAACACATCTTTTCCTGGGGGCCTACAATATCACACTTCCTGGTTATCTCCCTGAGTCACTGACCTTCTTGTCTCACCCCAAGGTAGAAGTAGGGGCGAAAAGGGAGAATAGGCCACCAGATTTAGAAATTATGGGGCTGGGGATACAGCTCAGGTTGTAGAGTGCGTGCCTGTCAAGCACAAGGCCCTGGGTTCAATCCCCAGCACCGCAAAAAAAAAAAAAAGAAAAAGAAATTATTTGGGGCCTAGGTTGGTGGCCCACATGCCTGTAATCCCAGCTACTCAGGAAGGGTTACTTGAGTCTAGGAAGTGGGAACCATTGAGACCCCTATCTTTTTTTTGGTGCTGGGGATCGAACCCACAGCTTTGTGCTTACAAGGCAAGCACTCTTCCGACTGAGCTATCTCCCCAGCCCCAAGACCCCTATCTTGAGAGAGAGTGGTGGGAGGGAAGAAAGGAAAGAATTATTTGGAATCAGATTTGCTGAAGGACTAGGTATGGATTTTGAGAGTGAGGAGTCAAGGTTGAATTCTATCTTTTTTTCTTTTTTTTTTTTTTGTTACTGATCCACATTCCCAACCCTTTTTTTTTTTTTTTTTTGTATTTTATTTAGAGACAGGGTCTCACTGAATTGCTTAGGGCCTCACTAAGTTGCTGAGGCTGGCTTTGAACTTTCCATTCTCCTGTCTACACCTCCCAAGCTGCTGAGATTAGAGGTGTGTGCCACTGCACCCAGCTGAATCCTACATTATTAACCTGAACAATGGCATTAATAGAGATGTTATTGCTAAGATGAAGACAGTTTTGGGAGGTCAAACAAAGAGCTCAGCTTTAGCTATGTTCAATTTTTTCGAGATGTCTGCTATCCACTAGGAGAGTTAGCAAATAGAGTGCTGGGAAGTCAGGAGCCATCTTAGGTACAGATAGCATTGAGGCCCCACAGCTGGAAGAGGTACCAGAGGGTGAGTGGTAATAAGAAAGTGAGGAGGTATCAGGACAGAGCCCTGGCACTTGCTGTGAAAAGGCAGGGAGGTGAGACAAGAACAGAGTTTGAGAACCTGGAGACCAAGAACAGGTGATGCTTAAAGAGAAAGAACATGGCCAATCACATTAAATGTGACTAAGTTTTTCTCATAGATTTAGCAACAAAGAACTTGTTTTTTTTTTTTTTTTTTTTTTTTTTTTTTTTTTTGTGGTGCCTGGGGATTGAACCCAGGGCCTTGTACTTGCAAGGCAAGCACTCTACCAACTGAGATATATCCCCAGCCCTTGTTAGTTGTTTTGAAAGTGTGGTTTTGGAGAAGTGAAGAGGAGGCTGGACTGAATTTGGAGCTCTTTGGGAGAGTATTGCGAGAAGGTAGGTATGGAGATAGTGGTTGATGGAGGAGGTTGTGGGGTAGAAGCAGGGTGTCTTTTTGTTTTGTTTTGTTTTATGGTACTGGAGATTGAACCCAGGGGTGCTCAACCACTGAGCCACATTTCTGGCCCTTTCTATATTTTATTTAGAGACCCAGTTTTGCTGAGTTACTTAGGGCCTTGCTAAGATGCTGAGGCTGGCTTTGAATTTACAATCCTCCTATCTCAGCCTCCTGAACCACTTGGATTACAGGTGTATGCCACCACACCCAGCTGGGAGGGTGTTTTAATGATGGTATTTTCAGAGTTGGTTGCAAATTCTGCAGGAGTACAAGCTTTGAATGAATTAGTGGGTTGGACTGCATGGCTGCAGGGTCCCAGGCCCCATTTGCCCATCCTCAAATTAGACAACATCCCAGAAGGGCCTGAGAGCATGCAAATAAATGGATCTATTTATTGTCTTCCCCCTTTTCCTTACAGATAGCAATAACAGTCACATTTTTTATTATGGCTGATATGTAACAGTATCTATGCCAAGTTCTGTACTATACAAAGTCATGTGTAGTGATGGGGCATGTTCTAAGAAATGTGTCTTTAGGTGATTTCTCTTCACAGACTAAGTTGGCTACAATATCACTAGGCACTATATCTTATGGGACTACTTTTGTATGTATGGATCAGTCATTGACAGAAACTAAGCTTGCTCCCACTTCAGGGCTTTTGCACATGCTATTCCTTCTGCCTCGATTGCTTTTCCCCATATCTTGCTGTGACCCTCATCAATCAGATCTTGGTTTGTATGTCCCTCTTCATAGACAACTCCCCTTCCCCTTACCAGGCTGTTCTTTTCTCCCCTTTAGAGCACTCATAACACCTGAAATGCTGTTATATATAAAGACTTCACTTGTTCCTTCCTGTGGTCCTTATGTATCCCTGTTGCCTAAAACAGTCCCCAGAACATGCAAGGTACTCTGTTGTTTTAATGAATGAATCTGTTTTTTGTTGTTGTTGTTGTAGTGCTGGGGATTGAACCTAGGGCCTTATGCTTGCAAGGCAAGCACTCTACCAACTGAGCCCTGAATCTGTTGTTTTAATGAATGAAAAGAGCAAGAAGGAGGTGTGAAAAACTTGGGCTGGGGAGATAGCTCAGTTGGTAGAGTGCATGCCTCACAAGTGTAAGGCCCTGGGTTTAATCCCCAGGACCACAAAAAGAAAAAAAGAAAAAGATTGCTGAAAGTGTGAAAAACTTAAACTGAATTACAGAAAAGAAAATAAAAGTTGTTTTACTCTTTTGGAGAGGCAAATATTTTCTAATAAAGTGACAGAAAAATAATCTGCTCTGGATAAGATTCACCCTAAAGCCAATTTTCCCCACAGTCAAACTAAATCAAGACCAATTTGTAATATTCCATTTTCATGGCCAGGTTCATGAGATTTTACCTCCTGGAGAACCTGTTGCTCATCCTCTCTGACCTTGGGTGGTTCATATACCTTTCAGGAGTCTGGTTTTAACCATTTTATAAATTTCTCTTCCATTAGGATCTAGGTATTGACTCTATTTTCTTATTTCTGTAAATCTCCTATTATTACTGTGTTATTCTATAAACCAATCATTCAAGAAAACCATCGTGATTCTTGAATATCTTCCATTCTTCTATTTTTTTCAATGTGTGTACTTGATCAAGTTGTAAAGCAACTAAACACATTCAAATGTTTGTTCTTATATAAGTCAAAAAAATCTGTTTTATTATTATTTTTTTTTCTTTGCGGTGCTGGGGATTGAACCCAGGGCCTTGTGCTTGGGAGGCAAGCACTCTGTCAACTGAGCTATATCCCCAACCCCGTTAATTTCTTTCTTTCTTTCTTTCTTTTTTTTTTTTTTAAGCGGTGCTGGGGACTGAACACAGGGCCTTGTACTTACAAGTGAAGTGCTCTACCGATTGAGCTACCTCCCCAGCCCCCATTAATTTCTTATTTAAAATTTTTTTTGGTACCTGGATTGAGCCCAGGGGCACTTAACCAATCACTGAGCCACATCCTTAGCTCCACCTTTTTTTTTTTCCTTATTTAAGCTACCTGGTCTCACTGAGTTGCTCAGAGCCTCACTAAATTGCTGAGGCTGGCTTTGTACTTATATCCTCATGCCTCAGCCTCCGGAGCTGCTAGGATTACAGGTATGTACTACCACTCCTGGCAAAAACTGTGTTTTAGATACACACACACACACACACACAAACATACACTAGTGTCACTATGATCCATTAATTGTAGCAAATGAACTATAATAATGTAAGATGTCAATAACAGGGGAAACTGCATACACGTATGTGGAGGGTTTATAAGAGATCACTGTACTATCTACTCAATTTTTCTGTAAATATAAAACTGTTCTAAAAACTGACTTTAAACAAGAAGAAAGATGAGTGGCTTAGAAGATTCTATTTCACTTTACTTTTTATGACTAAATCATAAGTTTAGCCCACAAAAGTTTAATGCACACTAAGTATCTTATGTCTGATTTTAATAAAGATAGTTTTATTTTAATTGTAAGAGGGATTTTTGGAAATAATAGAAGCAAAATAAATCACAGAATCCTATTTCACAAATTAATTTATAAATTGTTCCTTTTTTGAGGGTTGGGGTTGTGGCTCAGCGGTAGAGTGCCTGGCATTTGTGAGGCACTGGGTTTGATTCTCAGAACCACTTATGAATAAATAAATAAAATAAAGGTCTATCAACATCTAAAAAAAATTTTTTTTAAATTGTTCCTTTTTTTCTTAACTTTTTTTTCTTATTAAACTTCTTCCTGATTAACCAATCTGAATTTACTTCATTCTTTTATTTATTTACTTTCTCCCACCCTTATGTATTGAACCCAAGACTTTTGATACACTAGGCAAGCACTCCACTACTGAGTTACATCTCCCACACTTTTTATTTTTGGTATGGGGAATTGAACCCAGGGATGCCTAACCACGGAGCAACATCCCCAGCCCATTTAAATTTTTTTTTTAAATTTAGAGACGGGGTCTACCTGAGTTTCTTAGGGCCTCGATAAATTGCTGAGGCTGACCTTGAACTCAGGATCTTCTTGCCCCAGGCTTACACCACGACAACTGGCTCTTTTGTTTTATTTTTGGTACCAGGGATTGAACTCAGGGGCACTTGATCACTGAGTCACATCCCCAGCTCTATTTTGTATTTTATTTAGAGACAGGGTCTCATTGAGTTGCCTAGTGCCTCCATGTTCCTGCCTCAGCCTCCTGAGGGCTGGAATTAAAGGCAATTACAGGGATTACACCAAGCTGGCTCTCCAGTCCTTTTATTTTTTTAACATAAGAACATCGTATTTCATGGGCTGGGGAGATAGCACAGTTGGTAGAATGCTTGCCTTTCAAGCACATAGGCCCTGGGTTCGAAAAAAAAAAAAAAATCGTATTTCATGCACATTCTTTTCCTTCCCTCCCTCCCATCCTTCCTTCCTTCCTTCCTTCCTTCCTTCCTTTTTTTGTGGTGTTGGGGATTGAACCCAGGGCCTTGTGCATGTGAGGCAAGCACTCTTCCAAGTGAGCTACATCCCCCTACCCCTTTTTAATTTTTTTTTTTTTTTTTTTTTTTTCAGTGATGGGAATTGAACCCAGGGCCTTCTTCTTGCACCTTTTTAACTTTTTTTTATTTTTTTTTCAGTACTGGGGATTGAACCCAGGGCCTTGTACCAACCAAGTTATATCCCCAGCCCCCTTTTTAATTTTTGATACAGAGTATTCTCTAAATTTCTCTGGTTGGTCGCAAAATTGTAATTTTCCTGCCTCAGCCCAGTAGCTGTGGCTACAGGCGTGTGCCACCATGTCCGACATACTTCATTCTTTTTTTTTTTTCCAGGTGCTGGAATGGTACCCAGGGTCTCAGACATGCCAGGCAAGCGCTCTACCACTGAGCCACACTTTCAGCCCTACGTCACTCTTTTAAAGAGAAAAATTGTGTTTTTTTAGCGGCCACTTCGTAATTTCAGTAATTCACGCTGGTGCTTCATGCCCTGGGCCCAGTCACAGGGCACACAATAACTGCAGCCCCGGTCCAGCAGACCTCTGCTCCTGGCCCGCAGAGGATTACAGACGCCTGCAGCTGGTAAGAAACCGTGCACTCTGCCTACCACGGGTGGAAGAAGGAGATAGACTGGATGGCCTGGATGGCCGGCGATCCTGCGCAAGGTGACTGGACAGCCAGGTGGATTAATCCCGCGCAGGCACTGTTGAACTCGCACACAGAACCATCCTAGCTGTTGTGAATAGTTACTGCTCCTCGTTAGGCGGCGGCTGAGCTTTAAGTCTTTCGTATTGCGCCGGCGCTTCAGGCCCCCATTGCGCCTGCTATGCGCATGCGCGGCGCGACTGCGCACTGACGGGGCTACAAGATGGCGGCGTCCGCAGTTTGCCGTGCAGCGGGCACCCGGGCACAAGCTCTTCTGCGCACTCGCCGCTCGGTGAGGTGGCAGCGAAAACGCTGGACTACGGGGTTCATGGCTTCGGGACGTGAAAAAGGAGCAGGCCGTTAGCGGTGACGGGTCGAGGTGGGGAGGTCACTAGGACAGGGCCACGGGAAGGTCACGGCCGAGGACGGGGATAGACGTCTTCCTGCTGCTGGCCTGGAAGTGGGAACAGGGGTGCTACAGCAGACCCCGGTGCTGGTGAGCGATTCCCTAACCCAGTCCTCCCTCGCCGCCTATCCCTTCCAGCAGCCGGCACTGCTGAGGGCGCCTGCCTTACGGAGTGCCGCAACCTTCGCCCAGGCCCTCCAGAGTGTGCCAGAGACTCAGGTCAGCCTGTTGGACAATGGGCTGCGAGTGGCCTCGGAGCAGTCCTCCCAACCTACCTGCACGGTGAGTGGGAGATTCTGTCGAGGAGCGGGGGGCCTACAGATTGGGCCTGCCTTCTTTACCTCGGTCACGGTGTGATCTTGGTCTCTAATCTTATATGGTTTAGGTTCGGACTATGGCCCACTCACTGCCAGATTGTCCCAATCACCGATTCTAGCCCAGCCTTAACTTTATGGGGTAATGTTCACTTTAGCCAGCATTCGAGTAGCACATGCTGCCTGCCAAGCAGTGGGCCAAGTTCTCTTCCATCGTTTTGCTCAACAGTTAATGTGAGAGAAGAAGCGGTGTCTGTCCTGAAAAATGAAGAAATGAAAAAAGCGTGATTCAGAGATTTTAGGTACCTTACAGGGGGTCCACAGCCAAGGTCACAATTTCCAGACTAGAACAGGAATACACTTCAAGAAATGCATTTGAGGGGATGCATTTGCTGAGTTGTAGCTCAGTGGTAGATCGCTTCCCTAGCATGCATACATGAGAACCTGGGTTTGAACCCCAGCACTATGCAAAAAAAAAAAAAAAAAAAGAAAAAAGAAAAATGCATTTGAAGGATGATAGAGAGATGGGTGATTTTCCCCCCAAATAAATAAATAAATACAATCCTCAAAATTGACCCAAGGAGGGCCTGGGGGTATAGATCAGTTGGTAGAGTGCTTGCCTTGCAAGCACAAGGCCCTGGTTCAATCCCCAGCACCGCAAAAAAAAAAAAAAAAAAAAAAAAAAAGGATACTGTGGAGTGTAAAATGCATCTTCCTTTCTAAGATATAGATTTGAAATAACATGTTCATCTCAGATAAACATAGATATGTACATCAACATCCTCCTAGGAAAGGAGATGTGAAAAACTTAAGTCATAAAGTGTTAAACTGGGCACAAAGGCATGCACTTGTGGACCCAGGTCCTTGGGAGGTACAGGCAGGAGGATCACTTGAACCCGTGAGTTTGAAGCCAGCCTGGGCAACATGGTAAGAACCCCCTGTCAAAAAAAAAAAGAAAGAGGGCTGAGGAGATAGCTCAGCTGGTAGAGTACTTGCCTCGCAAGCACAAGGCCCTGAGTTCGATCCCCAGTACCGCAAAAAAAAAAAAAAAAAGAAAGAAAGAAAAAGCCAGATATGATGGCACATTCTCATAATCCTAGCGACTTTGGAGACTGAGGCAAGCCTAGAGGCAAAGCATCCCTTGGGTTTAACTTCCAGTACCAAGAAGACAAAGTCCCTGGAAGGTTACTTCCTTAATATGATAAAATGTAAAATATATAACATCTAAACCAATAACTTTCTTCCTTAATCATGAAAGCATAAAATCATCAGAACAAAACATAACTTTCAGAATGGAGAAAATAAGTTAATGTTCTTTGCAAATAATAGACTTCAAACCTAGATAAAATAGAATCAACTGAAAAGATATTAAATTCAAGAATTTACAGGTAAATGGGTACAGTTAGAAATATCCCTAAGTACCAGGAGCTGTGGCACTTGCCTGTAATCCCAGCTACTTGAGGCTGAGGCAGAAGGATTGCAAGTTTGGGGCCAGCCTTGGCAACAGTGTGACCATTGGAAAAGGCTGGAGTTTTAACTCGGTAGAACACCCCTTGGCTCAATCCCCAGTACTGTTTACAAAAAAATAAAAAAAGGTCCCTAGAAGGACTGATGATGCAGCGTAAGTAACCATTTGGTTGGTTCCCTGTGCCATGGACTCTGCTTTAACTCCAAGTACAGGGATCCTTACTGGGGCAGCTTTCCCTTACCTTGGGACCCATAAGGCTTGTGGGGCTTGTGCTGAATTACTCAGGGTGGGTTGTGTGTGGGTGCTAGGATGATTTGTTTATTTCCTTTGCTGGGGACTTCTTGCCCAGGTGGGAGTATGGATCAATGCTGGCAGTCGTTATGAGACTGAGAAGAACAATGGGGCAGGCTACTTTGTGGAGCATCTAGCTTTCAAGGTGAGGCTCGTGAAGTCTTTGTCTTCCCTGAGTTTAGGGCTGCCTGTTTTGAGGCTGAAGGTCAGAAAAATTAACCTCTTGATTATAGATGTCATTTGGGGAGTGATCTCTGACTGGTCTTTCTGGAAGAAATCATGCGAGCTTAGCCTCTTCTGGTTGAACACTTATCTGATGACCCCCTGTATGAAGTCCCCAGAGCTGAGAAAACCCAAGGAGCTACAGTTTTCACCAGGCTGTGTGTGTGGTGTGTTCATGCCTGACTTGTGGAGCTTTTGTATATACATATATATGTACACACATATATAAATTTATGTGTAGTCTACAGAGGCGGCTATAAGCATACACACAGATTCATATGAATGGGATATGTTTAGGGGTAGGTCATATCACTTGGACACAGTCATGCTCATGGTTGTCAGGGGATGTGGTAAGGTAAAGTTAGGTTATTATGGGAGCTGTGGATATTAGGCAATACTTGCACTGGCCACGCCCTTCTATCCTAACCCTGACTGTCTCTATTTTGGCCCATGATATTGTGACTTTGGTCAGGCCTGCTTAGTGCTCGGTGCATACAGACTCTGCCCTACATCCCCACAGTCCTTTTGCTGAAGAAGGTACTTGTGGACCACTAGTCCTTTGGGACTAGCCTGTGAGGGCAGAGTTCCCAGGCTTTTGTGTGCCTCCTGATTGGTGTTTCCTTGATGTCTGGTTTCAGGGAACAAAGAATCGGCCTAGCAATGCCTTGGAGAAGGAGGTAGAGAGCATGGGGGCCCACCTTAATGCCTACAGCACTCGGGAGCACACAGCTTACTACATCAAGGCACTGTCCAAGGACCTGCCAAAAGGTAATGCCTGGGGGACAGGATTTGGAACAGAAGAATATGACTCCAGGGAAGCAGAGGACAAACCCCAAGAGTCCCTGGACTGGCTGCAGAATTGAATTACCCATGGGTTGTGACCTTGTGGCAGGATGACCAGTAGGGGTGGACAGCAGCAGGAGATGCCAGCTTTGGGGATTTTGTGTTGTCTTTGGTCTCCACTGGACACCTGAACATGTTCTTGTATCCAGCTGTGGAGCTCCTGGCTGACATTGTGCAGAACTGCAGCCTGGAAGACTCCCAGATTGAGAAGGAACGAGATGTGATCCTGCGGGAAATGCAGGAGAATGATGCCTCCTTGCGGGATGTGGTCTTTGACTACTTGCATGCAACAGCGTTCCAGGGCACACCTTTAGCCCAGGCTGTGGAAGGGCCCAGTGAGAATGTCAGGTGAGAATTAAGTTGTGGTGGAATGTGTACCCCCATTGGCCATACCCCTTCCAGGCCACATTTTTATTTATTTATTTTTTATTTATTTATTTATTTATTTTAATTTATTTTTGTTGTAAACAAATGGGATCCATGTTGTTTCTGTTTGTACATGGAGTAATAGCATACCATTTGCATAATCACACATTTACATAGGGTAATGATGTTTGATTCATTCTGTTATTTTTTCCTTCCCCCCACCCCTCCCACCCCTCTTTTCCCTCTATACAGTCCCTCCTTCCTCCATTCTTGCCCCCCTCCCATCCCCCATTATGTGTCATCATCCGCTTATCAGTGAGATCATTCGTCCTTTGGATTTTTGAGATTGGCTTATCTCACTTAGCAAGATATTCTCCAATTTCATCCATTTGCCTGCAAATGCCATAATTGTATTATTCTTTATAGCGAGTAATATTCCATTGTATATATATACCACAGTTTCTTTATCCATTCATTAATTGAAGGACATCTAGGTTGGTTCCACAGTCTGGCTATTGTGAATTGAGCAGCTATGAACATTGATGTGACTGTATCACTGTAGTATGCTGATTTTAAGTCCTTTGGGTATAGACCGAGGAGTGGGATAGCTGGGTCAAATGGTGGGTCCAGGCCACATTTTTAACAGACTGACTGCCTGTGTTGTTTATTTTCCTAATTCAAATAATTGGAGACAGTTTCTGTATTGCCATATGGTCCCTGTTAGCCTATTTAAATGGCTGTGTGGTCTTCACTTCAGTCTTGGGCTTTGTTTTAGGGTATGTTTCCATGTATTCCCTGACAATCTGAGGGAGGGGGCATGTGGTTGCAGGTGGGGGGTGGGTTTGAAAGCTCTGCCCCTGGCCCTCAAGAGCCTCACAGTGTCAACTCACACCCTCCTCAGAGAGGGTTGTGAGATTGTCTTGAGGGCAGATATGAGGCAAGGCCAGATGAGGCCTGTCCTCTGGGCCCTGAAAGGGTAGCTGGCAGAGATGAAGGCGTTTAATAGGGCCTGTTCTTCAGAGAGGCCATGCCTCTTCTCAGGCCCATTTTGTATGATCAAAGTTGCTGTAGATTGGGAGAGGATTTGATCCATTGGCTGTATGTTTTACAGGAAACTGTCTCGTGCAGACTTGACTGAGTACCTGAGCAGGCATTATAAGGCTCCTCGCATGGTGCTGGCAGCAGCTGGAGGTGAGTGATGGGTTCCTTGAAGCGAAGGTGAATCCTAGCCTTGGTAATCAGAACTGAGATCTTCCACTTCAAGAGACCTTGTTTCTGTCCTATCCTTGAGGAGAGTGACCTCTCTTCTCTGCTTTCAAAATAGGGTAGGATTCTGTCCTGCTGCCATTACTGTGTCTGGCCACACAGGGGCACTCCCATCTAGTACATGTCTCAGTTGGCATGTACTGCTGGCCCCTCCCCAAAGCTCAGGCCTCTCTTTGTCCCCCCTGGTGCTAGGATACCTAGTTTGTGACTGGTGGGGGACATAAGCTCCTCGGTAGGCCTTGCCATTCATTGCCATTGGGTGAACAAGGCATTGGGTATGTGATGATGCACACTTGATAGGTTGGGAAACACCTTGAAGGCACACAACGTTAGGGGAGCTCAGAGTTAGAGATGGTGGGGACAGGTGAAGCATGAATTGTTTGAACAGAGGTGTGAACGATGGTAGGTATTTGTTAGGTGGGGAATGAGGGGCCTTGGCAGATGGGTAGAGCAGTGTAATGTCCTGATAATGTATTTTAAGATTTGTTCTGCTGAGTGGGGTTGGAATAGAGGCAGGCTAACTAGGGAGAAAGTGTGTCAAGTACCTGGTGGGAGGTAGCAGGAGCCAAGGAAAGACTTGGGTTTTCTAGATTTAGGTTTTCTAGTTGGAAACTTCATACAGATCTGGATGTGAGTAGGGGAGCGGGTTTAAGAATGCCTCCTGCTTATGGTCTTGGCAGCTGGGTAGGTGAAAAAAGACTGATAGGAAGAGTATGACTGAGGGCTTTAGAGCCAGGAAACCTGGGACTGAGGGCAGTGTGAGCTACTAAAACGTCAGACTTTTTCAGTGATAGCAGAACTGGGGCAGGCTGTCCACTGCTACAGTGACCACTGGTTAAAACACTAGGGCATCTGAGGCCTCTTACGGAACTGAGGAGGTGAGGCCTGGCAAGGAGTCCTGAGGGTGTAAGTTTGTGACACTCCTTGTAAGTGTTCTCAGCTTTCAGAATTAATCACTGCTTTCAGGACCATCTCCCAGATCTGCTTGTAGTAGGGCTTGAGGGATAAGGCAGCCGTGCACCCTTATTCCTAGGAGCACCAGTCTTGTCCTTGATGCAGGTGAGATGCTTCTTTTAGAATGAGAATTGGCACTTAGGTCACATTGTACCCCCTCCCCCACTATTTTTTGGTAGCAGGGATTGAACCCAGAGGCACTTAACCATTGAGCCACATCCTCAGATCTTTTTTATTTATTTTGAGGCAGGGTCTTGCTGAATTGCTTAGGGTCTCATTAAGTTGCTGAGGCTGGCTTTGAACTCACGATTCTGCTTCAACTTCCTGAGCCACTGGGATTATAGGCATGTGCTGCTTTAAAAATAGTATCCCACTTTTATTTATTTATTTATTTTTGGTGGTGCTGGGGATCGAACCCAGGGCATTGTGCATGCAAGGCAAGCACTCCACCGACTGAGCTATCTCCCTAGCCCAGTATCCCACTTTTAAAGTGTGCTGTTTTTTCCAGGCATGGTGGTGCATGCCTGTAATCCCAGTGGCTCAGGAGACTGAGGCAGGAGGATCGTGAGTTCCTTAGCCAACTCAGTGAGACCCTGTCTCTAAAATAAAATATAAGAAAGGGTTGGGGATGTAATTCAGTGGTTAAGTGCCCCTGGGTTTAGTCCCCGGTACCAAAAAAAAAAAAAAAAAAAAAAAAAAGGGTTCTGCTTTTTTCTGACACCATGGGAACTGTTTGACCCTGAGGTGCCTATCTTGCCTATGAGGTGGGGTTACTTGGTAGATACTCCTCTTCCCTCCTCTTGTCTCAGTATCTTATCTTCCTTCTGCTGTCTTTACTGAGACAGGGCATGGGGTCTTGTACCTGTCTGTGATTTCCCATAGCTAGCCAGTAACTCCATTTCCCATATCCTCAGGAGTGGAGCACCGGCAACTACTAGACCTCGCCCAGAAGCACTTCAGCAGCATCTCTGCGACATACCCAGATGACACTGTGCCTACTCTAAGTCCGTGCCGCTTCACTGGAAGTGAGGTATGCTGCCTGATAGGCAGGGATGCTGCTGTCAGCTGGGGACCTCGAGAGAACCCTCATGTGCATGGTTATCCTTGTGACTCCATAGATGTTTCAGAAGTTGGGAAGGGGTCCTGTGGCTGTTACCTGAGGATGTTTTTGCACATATGTACATGTTTCACCCACACCAGCTATCCTTTCTGTTGTTCCTGAAAGTCTGGCTGTACTGTTCCTCAGCCTTAACGTGTACTCTTTCAGATTCGCCACCGTGATGATGCCCTGCCTTTGGCCCATGTTGCCATTGCAGTAGAGGGACCTGGTTGGTCCAACCCAGACAATGTGGCCCTCCAAGTGGCCAATGCCATCCTTGGCCACTATGACTGCACTTATGGTGGTCGTGTGGTAAGTGCCAGGATTGGGCATAGGACCTTGCCTTCAAAGAAGAGAGGGTGCTAAATTGTGGGTTTCAGGGTGTGTGGGCCAGAGACAAGAGGGGATACTGACCATCTTTGTCCCTGTCAGCACCTGTCTAGCCCACTGGCTTCAGTTGCTGTGGCCAACAAGCTATGCCAGAGTTTCCAGACCTTCAATATCTGCTATGCAGAGACTGGGTTGCTGGGTGCATACTTCGTCTGTGACCGCATGAGCATTGATGACATGATGTTCTTCCTGCAGGGCCAGTGGTGAGTGGCAGCTGGGTACTACTGGGTGGGATAGGAGTCTTTAAACAGAGAGGTGGGAGGCGAAGAAACAATATATTTGACTCTCTCAATGAACACTACCATACCCCTATCCTTTACTCCCTGCTGTAGGATGCGCCTGTGCACCAGTGCCACAGAGAGTGAGGTGATTCGGGGCAAAAACATCCTCAGAAATGCCCTGGTATCTCATCTGGATGGTGAGCCCTTCATTGCTATAGGAAGGGGTAGAATAGTGCATCCTAGCAGTAACAGCTCATTGTATCCACTGTTAAAATCCAAGGTTGAGGGGCTGGGGATATAGCTCAGTTGGTAGCGTGCTTGCCTCGTAAGCACAAGGCCCTGGGTTCAATCCACAGCACCGCAAAAAAAAAAAAAAAAAAAAATGGGCTGGGGGGATAGCTCAGCTGGTAGAGTGCTTACCTCGAAAGCACAAGGCCCTGAGTTTGATCCCCAGTACTGCAAAAAAAAAACCAAGGTTGGGGGCTGGGGATATAACTCAGTTGGTAGAGTGCCTGCCTCGCATGTACAAGGCCCTGGGTTCAATCCCCAGCACCACAAAAAACAAAAAAAACAAGATTGGAAAAGAAAATATTAAAGGTAATGCCATGCCCCACCACCCCATCTGTAGGGGTTTGAAACTTTAGGTAGACATGGGGGTGGCCCAGGTTAGTAGCCCCTTACTATAGAAACAGGTTGTTAGAGAAGTGATGGTTGTGGTCTGGGGTCAGAGCAAAGCCTTTGTTAACCTGATGTCAGTGGTTGTATGTGTATCTGTGGGTCCAGGATTGGACTGGGTAGACTATTGAGCTTTCCCCACCATTAAAGGTACCACTCCTGTGTGTGAGGATATTGGACGCAGCCTCCTGACCTATGGCCGCCGCATCCCCCTGGCTGAGTGGGAGAGTCGGATTGCGGTAATATGGGCCCCTGGGGAAAATTCTGGAGTCTTGGCCTAGCATACCCCTGGGGGAGGGGTGGGATGTTGATGCCTGACAACTGACCATTCCCATAGGCATCTTTATTGTCCTAGATAACTGTCACCCACAGGTGATGTAGTCAGAAGGTAAGGCAGAGGCACCGGTGACTATAGAGATGGTGGTAACCATGGAAGTCTACATTAGGGAAAACCTTGCCACCCTTTTTGGGTTGTGGGGATAGCTCCACAGTACACGAGGGAGATCTTGGTTAGCTGGAGGACGTCGACTGAGGTGGTGCCTGGTGCCTGTTAGTCAGTTTGTCTTCTGCTTCTCCCTGCAGGAGGTGGATGCCCATGTGGTGCGTGAGGTCTGCTCCAAGTATTTCTATGACCAGTGTCCAGCAGTGGCTGGAATGGGTGAGTGTTCTAGAAGGTCTGCTCTTTGTCCTTTTCCTCAGATCCTTTTCGTAGCCTCCCCTTCCACTTCTCCCCTACCTCCAGCCTACACTGAGAGAAGCAGTTTGAGGCCCCCAAGAGGCTCTCCCGTGTAGTCTGGCTGCCAGGGAGTTCTTGCTCAGAAAACCTGTCCCAGCAGCTCCCTGACTCCCTGCCAAGGTGCCTCCATCAATATCCCTTACCCACAAGGTAACGGATACCCTGCTTGTTGGGTGGGGCTCTAAGGGCTTGAGCAAGAAAGGACAGGCTCTGCACCCCTCAGGGAATGTTGTCTTCCCTCTCTTCACTGAAAGCCTGTCTTGTGCTGCTCTGGGCAGCAGCTCTGAGCTGGGTGTGGCACAGGGCCAGGTGTCCTTGTACATGCCAGGTACCCCACCCTGATGCCCCACCTTATCCCCACAGGTCCAATTGAGCAGCTCCCTGACTACAACCGGATTCGTAGTGGCATGTTCTGGCTGCGCTTCTAGGCAGGATGCCTGTGTAGGCAAGAGGGTGGGACCAGGGCTTATGGTCCCCCTCCACAAACATGTCACTCCGGCACCTCAAACCCATGCAGCAGATTACCACCAATAAAGTCCTCTGTTGAGAATTGTGTTGTACTTTTTTAGTATTGGTGTGGAGTCCATCAGTCTATGGGGGAGCAAGTACTTCCCACCAGTTCTGCTTCCCATACAGGCTGATGTGTTCTCAGCCAGGGGTAAGATGGGGGCTGCAGCATAGAGGCCGGAAGCCTTTGATGCTTGAAGGGAACTGATTCCAGATGTTTCCACTCAACATGTGGCATGTTCCTTAGCCAGCCCGTCTCAAGAGTGGGATGTGGCAGTTCATGGAAATAGCCCCAGCCTGTGCCTTAATAGGAGTCCCAGCCTGGAAACTGGGGGCTTGGGTGGCAAACCCCTCTCTGTGGACCCTATACGTAGATTCCTTCTGGCAGTCCCTGTTCTGCTGGGACAGATCAGAAGGGGCCAAGAACTGTCCCTAAAGAAGCCTTCTTTGTTTACTCTGAATCCTGGAAGAGCATAGCCTGGGGCACAGCGTTCTCTTGGTTTCTAACTGCTGCCTGTACAGGCAGGGTAAGAATCCTTTGCCTTGATTTGCCACTGACTCAGGCTCCAAGAATAACCCTGAGCTCAGTGGGGCCTGAGCCCCCTCCCTCGATACATCTGTCCCAGGCAAGTCCTGAGCTGTTAGCCTGTGGATCCCCTCCCCATTTCTTTTATTTATTTTTTATGTGGTGCTGAGGATTGAACCCAGTACCTTATACATTGCAGGCAAGCACTCTGTCACTGAGCCACAACCTCCTCCCCCCCATTTCTTGAGACAGCCAGGACCTTGTGGAGCTCTCAGCTGCCTTGTCCTTATGTTTACCCCTTTGGGTCCTGGTCCCCAAGGCAAGTGGGCAGGTATGCCTCGCTTCCTGTACTCCCACCCTGTCTTTACATAGTCAAGTTCCTGGGGAGCCCCAGGGGGAGGAAGGAAGTGAGGGGCCTGAGTCTCCTCTTAGGATATCTCTGGTTGGGAGTCATGAGTTGGGATCATGGGACAAGGTTTGTGGAGACAGGGCTATGCTAAAGTCTCCCCAGCATCCTTGCCTGAAAATAGGCAACGCAGTCTCACTCTGACCCAGTGCCTTTGCCTCACCCCTACTTGATGCCACAGGTTGTCAATTAGGAGACATCTGTCAAATGCCTTCTACAGCCTAGGTCTGGGGCATTCAACAAATTATCTTCCTACTATATAACCAACTGGAGGGAAGCTGTTGGGCTCAGAACCCTGATGGACCAAACCCCAGTAACTTGAAGAGATGTGGCACCCACATAGGGGGAATCATTGTCAAGTCTGTTGCCCTCAGTGTGAGCTCCTGGAGGCGAGGGCTTGATTTTTACACCAGTGCTTGACCTCCAAAGGCCAGGTGGGCTGGACAGAAGAGCTGGAGCTGCTGGGAATTATCTGGTCTGCATTCTATGCCAGGACATTTGATCTTTCCTTTAGAAACTTGTTGGGAAGGTATACTGGAGGTTACTGTGAAGGAAGTGACTTGGTCAGAGCTGAGATTTTATTGGCACAGGGACTTGGCTGGATTTCTGTGGCAGTCCTGTTGAGCCACACTGGCTGTGGCCATAGGAAGAGCTGGGGTGGGTTGTGGAGGTACTTGCAAGAACATATCTAGCAGTGCTGAGAGACCCAGAGAGGAGTGAGTTGGAGGGGACAACCTGCGCAGCTTTTGCCATGATGATTCTGGTGAGGATTTGGAGGCATCTAAGACACAGTGGGATCTGTATAGCTAGGACCCCAAGAAGCCCTGCTTGGACACATGGTGCTGCTATGTGGCAGAGCTGGTGATCGAGCCAAGGAAAGGAGAGTCTAGGGAAGTATAGGAGGGAGAAGTTTGAGCTCTGAGGGTCTCAGTGCCCTGGAGGAGCTGCAGGTAGATACTGGCCTCCAAGGCTATGCCTGAGGTTATAAGTACTCATCTCCATCCTTCTACCTTCCCAGTAGTCTCTCCTAACATCTGAGTGACTCCCTCACAGCAGCCCATCCTTTCTGGGTGCACTTCAGTTCTGGTGAGGTTTGCCTGTACACCTACATTCTCATCTGGGTCTCCAGTTTTTCCTAAAGGCTGATCCATATGTACATGTATGTCCATACTGTGCACTTCTCTGAGACCCTGCTCTCACCTACACTTGCTGTGCAGAGGAGATGACAGTCTTAGGGGCAGGGACTGCCTCTGATGAGAATATGTTTGGTTTTCTGCTACCCTCACCTGGAGCACACCTTCCAGGGGGTGGGAGGTCCTGGGACACAGCTGAGGAGACCCTGATCTTGGAAAGGGTTTTGGGCCCCATAAGGTCACAGCACTGTGTCCTAGGGGTGGGGGACAATGGTGGTGGAAGTAAAAATGGGCAGATCCAGCCTTTCTGGGCAACAGGAAAATAGGCAGTATTATCTGGTCCTCACTACTCTGAGGTTTGGCCATACCAGAAAGTCCAGGGGAAACATAATAGAAGTTCTGTCCCCATTTACTGACTCAACCCATGAATCCATCTCCATGGGAGGAAGGCTGTAGGGTCGGGCATATTGGAAGGGGTCTAGTAGCAGTGGTAAATGTAGATATGCAGTGGGCTTCCCAGAATTATCTAGGACTGGCAAGAAAACAAAGGGATCAGGATCCGACTGGGGGCTGGCTTTTCTTGGGAGTGTCTGTCTTGGTGTTACCCAGCTGAAGAGATATGCATATACAGAGACTCACTTCCTCTGGACTTAGGGGTAGACTGTTTATAGTCTCAGTGTTAATTGAAGGAGAGGGAAGGGGGAAATCAAGGGGAGAGGAGTGAGATGGGGGAGGGGTGTGGTTGTTATGAAGGAGGAAGTTACAGGTATCTTGAGGGTGACTTATGGGCCTGATAGGGCAGTTGGGTGGAAGGAATCTACAAGAATAGATTGAAGGAACTCCTGCAGATCAGAATAAGGACATGTAGGAGGGCTGGAGGGCTGGGGAGGCCCTGGGTTCGATCCCCAGTACCAAAAAAAAAAAAAAAAAAGGACATGTAGGAAGGGGGACCTGGCTCAGGGCATGGAAAACAGGAGGTGGATTCCTAAGGGAGGAGCTGCCACAGTGGGTGGTCTCACCCTCCACATATAGACAGCTCCCACTCCCTGAAAATACAGCTGGATGGCATCTACCTGGGACTAACTCGAGTCATGGTAGCGGTTGCAGGGGTATTGAGATGGACAAGTATTCGTAAGCATGACACAGGTTCTCCCTCCTCCTGGATTCTTCTTTCAGAGAGAAGGGGTGCATTCAGCCCAATGGGGCCTTGGTCTCCCTCAGGCCTGGAGTCCCTCCTGCTGGGGGCTGCTCTGTCAAGGAGGTTGGGTGGGGCACAGGACACCCACCAGACAGAAGGATGACTGATTCACAGGAGTGTCCTTAGTCGGGACCCATGGCCTGCAGGCTTGTCTGGGCACCCCCTGGTTGGGGGTGAGTCATCTTTCACTGCAGCCCCCACCCCCACCATCCTGTTGCTACCCTTTGGTATGCAGGAACATCACATTTCAGCCTCCAGCTGTCTTCACTGGTCACTCTGACCTACATGAACCAAGACTTGTAACCCCACATGGGGTTGAGGAGCTCCCTCAACATCTGTCGAGAAGCTGGAGGATTCCCAGAATTCACAGGATGGGGGCTTTGCATTTAAGTGCGTCATGTCATCTGTCTGGGGGAAGAGGGGTGAGGGCGGTAACCTCTCAGGGAGGTGGGTGAAGGCGGGTCGTCTTTGGTGCCCGCCCGCAGCTCCGCCCCCCCCGCCCCCCCCCCCGGGGGTGGGGGGTGGGGATCAGGGACTTTTCTCTAGTGTGCCTGCGGTACTGGGGCTGCGGTGGTGCCGGGCGGCGGCAGCGGTGGCGGCGGGGCGGCGGCTGCAGGAGCAGGCGGTTGCACAGGCAAGACCAGGACTCCGGGTGGGGGAATGCGGGGTTCGGATCACTAAAGCCACGGGGCAAGGGACAGAGGTGGGAGTCTCTCTGATCCTTTCTATCACCCAGGATGAAGCTGCGGCTTCTGTTGGCCGCGCTCTGTGCCGGGATCCTGATGGGGTTGTCCCACGTGTGGGCCCAGCCCAGGGAAAGAGGTGGGCACCGCTAGGAAGTATACCTACCTCAGTACCCTGTCACTCATGGCTCCATTTGACCTTCGTCAATAATACCGCCCCCGACACCTCCACAATCCCCACGGATTCCTTCTGTGGGGATGCCTCCTAAATCTCCCCAGACGCCCCAGATCCTCCGCAATCCGGCTCTGGGTTCTCCAAATTCCTTCCTATCCTGTTCAGACCCAAATTCTGGCTCCCCAGATGCATGCAGAGTCCTCTGCCTCATGCCGACCCTCACTGGTCCCCTGAGACTGACCTGAGTTCCAGATCCACACAATGTGGGTGACTCTCCCTCCCAGGACTTTCCAATCCTCTGCAGGAGAGTATACTCTGGGACCCATTGTAGCTCCCTCCAAAGCTCCCAGGCCCATGCAGAACCAACCGGTTTGCATAAGCAGATGAGGCCAGCTCGACACCGGTCCCCCAGTCCCAGGGGACCACAGTGCCTGGAAGAGATGGGTGGTCTCCCAGAAAAGGTCGTGGTCTTTCCTTTCGGCCCCAGTGACCTGCACACGCCTTTATGCCGCTGACATCGTGTTTCTACTTGACGGCTCCTCCTCCATTGGCCGAGGCAACTTCCGAGAAGTGCGGGGCTTCCTGGAGGGGCTGGTGCTGCCTTTCTCTGGGGCAGCCAGTGCACAGGGTGTTCGCTTTGCTGCAGTTCAGTACAGTGATGACCCACGGTGAGTTACCCTAGGGAACTGTAGACCCCACCAAGACCCCTTTTCTAGACAGAGTACAGAGCCCAGAAACCTCTAGACCAGGTCCTTCCAGACACAGGCTTTGGGGAACCCAGAGAGGCTCTATCTAGGAACTCCTCTGGAGAGACAGGAGAGAGATTCACTGAGAAGAGTGCTCATGCCAGAAACATTTCCAGGTTAGAACCCTGCCCAACACAGGAGGCTGTTTTCTGAGCTGGATAGAGATTTGGAATCTAGGAGGGGGCCCAGAAACTCTCTTCATGTTTTAGCTCCCTGATCCTTTTAAGCCTCTCCATTTACTAGAAGAGCTCTCTGACTGGCCAGTGTCCACCTTCCCACAACTTGGACCTTCTACATACAATTATTTAACCAGACATCCCATCCCCCTAGACTGTGAACCTCAAGGACTCCAGGTCTATCCAAGTGCCACAGATGGCACACAAAAGAGCACCTGGGGAGTTTGTTAATTTGGAGGCTTTAGTGGTGGGGGGCAGAAATCACAGAACCAAGGGCACCCTTAAGAGGCCTCATCTAGAGGCTTTCTGGAGGCCAGGGTTGGAAGAGGTCCTGACCCTTTGCCTGTTGCTTCCTCCCCCTAACAGAACAGAGTTTGGCCTGGATGCACTTGGTTCTGGGGGTGATGTGATCCATGCCATTCGTGAGCTCAGCTACAAGGGGGGCAACACTCGCACAGGGGCTGCACTTCTGCATGTATCTGACCATGTCTTCCTGCCCCAGCTGACCCGACCTGGCATCCCCAAGGTGATCCCTAACCCTTACCATGGCCTCCCAAGGTAACCCCAAAATAAATGTCTGAGGCAGCCCTGTTTTGGCCTCTGTACCTGCTCCAGGTCTGCATCCTCATCACAGATGGGAAGTCCCAGGACCTGGTAGACACAGCAGCTCAGAGGTTGAAGGGACAGGGGGTCAAGCTGTTTGCTGTGGGTGAGTACCAAGCTGGGGTGACAGATCAGCTGGGGTGGACATGTGGGACATACAGGCAACTGAGTCCTGATTGGGCATCACCTCAGGAATCAAGAATGCTGACCCTGAGGAACTAAAGAGAGTTGCCTCACAGCCAACCAATGATTTCTTCTTCTTCGTCAATGACTTCAGCATCTTGAGGACCCTACTGCCCCTCATTTCCCGGAGAGTGTGTACAACTACTGGGGGTGTGCCTGTGACCCTGCCTTGTGAGTTCCTGCCCACACTGTGTGCCCTGATCTGGGCCACTTACCTAACCCCAGCTTGAGAGTACTGAACCCATTCTATGTACTCCAGACCCCTGGTCCTCCTGCCCAATCACCTGATTCCCCTCATTGGCAGTTGATGACTCAATATCTGGCCCCCGGGACCTGGTGCTGTCTGAACCTAGCAGTCAATCTTTGAGAGTACAGTGGACAGCAGCTAGTGGCCCTGTGACTGGCTACAAGGTCCAGTACACTCCTCTGACAGGGCTGGGACAACCACTGCCAAGTGAACTGCGGGAGGTAAGGATGTTAGACATGAAGGAGGGTGGCTAAGGACTTAACTGGATAAGATGAGGTGACCTCTGATCCTGGGCAGGTGAATGTCCCAGCTGGTGAGACCAGCATGAGGCTGCAGGGTCTCCGACCACTGACTGAGTACCAAGTGACTGTGGTTGCCCTCTATGCCAATAGCATTGGTGAGGCTGTGAGTGGGACAGCTAGGACCAGTAAGTAATTCTACCAACTTCTGACCCCATTCACCTTAACACCCTCCATCCCCACAACCCCTGCCCACTCCTGATTCTATCTACCCCCAGCTTCCCTGGAGGGGCCAGAGCTGACTATCCAGAATACCACAGCCCACAGCCTCCTGGTGGCCTGGCGGAGTGTGCCGGGTGCTACTGGTTACCGTGTGACATGGCGGGTTCTCAGTGGTGAGAAGTATAGTCTGGGGGAGTTCCTGTACTTCAGACAAGATTATAGAGTGAAGGAGTGAGTCTTCAAGTCTTCAAGGCCCATTGACCTTTCTGTGTCTCCCATGCAGGTGGAGCAACACAGCAGCAGGAGCTGGGCCCTGGGCAGGGGTCAGTGTTGCTGCGTGACCTGGAGCCTGGCACGGACTATGAGGTGACTGTGAGCACCCTGCTTGGCCATAGTGTGGGACCTGCTACTTCCCTGACTGCCCGCACTGGTGAGAAGGTTAAGCACTTTCTTTAGGCTGGGTGGGCAGGCAGGGCAGGGTACAGAGACCATTTACATCCCGTGTGCCCTTGGCAGACTCCTCTGTTGAGCAGACCCTGCGCCCTGTCATTCTGGGACCCACATCCATCCTCCTTTCTTGGAACTTGGTGCCTGAGGCCCGTGGTTATCGGTTGGAGTGGCGTCGTGAGAGTGGTCAGTGCAGGGGGAGGGGTGGGCAGGCAGAGGTCAGTATTTGGCTTCAGCTAGCCTGACCCTTCTATTGCAGGTTCGGAACCACCCCAGAAAGTGGTGTTGCCCTCTGATGTAACCCGTTATCAGTTGGATAGGCTGCAGCCAGGCACTGAATATCGCCTCACACTCTACACTTTGTTGGAGGGCCATGAGGTGGCCACTCCTGCAACTGTGGTCCCCACTGGTGAGAACTCTCAGCTGGCTAAGTGACTGGGGAAAGTGTCAGGACCCCAGATCAATTCTCACTGTGCTCTCCAACAGGACCAGAACAGCCTGTGGGTCCTGTGATGGACCTACAAGCAACTGAACTGCCTGGACAGCGGGTACGAGTGTCCTGGAGCCCCGTCCCTAGTGCCACTGAGTACCGTATCACTCTGCGCAGCACCCAGGGTGAGGGGAGGTAGCCAGAAAATCCCTAAACACTAAAGTTCCAGCCTACAGGGTCTGATTACACCCTTGCCCCATCTCCTTCCACTCCTGGATCCCTACAACTTTCTCCATCTCCTTGGTAATTTACCTCCCAAGATGGCAGTGAGTCCAGAATGGTCACAGGGTCTGTCTGCCCCCTCTGCTGCCCCAGCCTGTCTCCTCAGCTGGCTCTGCTTTCACTCCTTGCCCCACATCCCTCTTCATGACTTTCACCCTTCACAACTCTATTACTGCCCTTCTCTTACCCTAGCAGTGACTACTGTCCACACTAACCTCTCATCTCACGTTCTCATTCAATACTGACCTCTTGTCATCCCACATCAATTTTTTTTTGTTTTTTGAGTTTGCCTTTTTTTAAAATTATGATTTGATATTAGTTTTTAACATATTCTTTCTAAAACAAAACATGTATATTACAGACTAATACCATTTGTAAATGTGGTTGGTACTGATTGCTTACCATGAGAGTCTTGTTTGTAGTGTGCGGGTGTCTGCTCGAATGGGAGCCCGTTCATTGTTTTTAGATATACATGATAGTAGGGTGTATTTTGACATATTATACATACATTGAATACAACCCATTTCAATGAGGATCCCATTCTTGTGGTTGTACCTGCATCAATTTCTATCAATGGCTTATCAACCTTGATTACTGTCCACTGATTCCTGTCATCCTATAACTTGCATTTCTATTTCCCCCTGTCATCCATTGTCCCCATTCAATACTGGCCCCTGTTAACCAGTGTTGCCATTCATCTCTGGCCCCTTTTAGCCCATGTCCTCATTTCTCACCCTTTTCATCTGTGTCCCATCTTTCACTAACCCCCACCATCCCATATACCCTTTCCCCAAGAGCCTTCTTATCATGTGTCCCTGTTGATCACTGGCTACCATCATCCACATTCTCATCTCTAGCTGACTCCTGCCCATCAACCCCGCCTTTTCTTTCAGGGGTTGAGAGAACGCTGGTGCTTCCTGGGAGTCAGACAGCCTTTGATTTGGATGACGTTCGTGCTGGGCTTAGCTATACTGTGCGGGTGTCTGCTCGAATGGGAGCCCGTGAGGGTAGTGCCAGTGTCCTCACTATTCGCAGAGGTGAGTCCTAGAGGAGGTTTATGAGGAACAGCTGATTGATTCACTCCTGTCCTCGTCTTGACCCTGACCCCTGTCTTTAATTCCTAGAACCAGAAACCCCACTTGCTGTCCCAGGACTGCGAATCGTGGTATCAGATGCAACGAGAGTGAGAGTGGCCTGGGGACCTGTTCCTGGAGCCAGTGGATTTCGGATTACCTGGAATTCAGGCAGTGGTCAGTGCAGGGTGTGTGGTAGGATGGCTGAGGGGAGTGATCAGAGTATGGGGAACTAAGGGAATAGACAGGAGCCATGCCAGCATTTCTCTTGGATCTTAGGTCCAGAGTCCAGTCAGACATTGCCCCCAGGTTCTACTGCCACAGACATCTTGGGGCTGCAGCCTGGAACCTCCTACCAGGTGACTGTGTCTGCACTTCGAGGGAGAGAGGAGGGCCCTGCTGTGGCCATCATGGCTCGTACAGGTCAGAACCTGACCCAGTTCCTTGGTTCTTTGCCTCCAGTGCCCCTTCAGACTCCCATACCTCCTTTCTCAGATCTTTGCGTCTCCCCAGAACTCCAGTCTCCTCCTTACATTCCCATGGCCTCCTCCTCCTGCTTTCCCCTTTAGTCTCCATGGTCTCCTTAGTTCTCCCCTTCTTCAGATTGTTCTACCTCTCCCCTAAATCTCCCACTGTCTTTGCCCTATATTTCTACTACTCATCCTTTAAGCCCTCATCAGTTTTTCTGCTAGACCCGACTTTCAGACTTCCACTTTCTCATTTGACAGACCCCCTGTATGCCTTCTAAAGCCTCCACCAGGTTTCCCCTTCTCTGTCAGACCTGTTATCTCTTACATTCCTGTCACCTGTCAGCTCAGATTCTCATTCCTTCCCCATCTGACCCACACATCACCTCCTTGATCAGATCCCTTCCTCCTGTTAAACTTCCATAGCTTTCCTTTATCAGATAATCCCCACTCCCTCCCCAGTTATATTCTCCATTGCCTCTCTTCCCAGACCCACTGGGCCCCGTGAGGACAGTTCACGTGACTCAAGCTGGCAGCTCATCTGTCACGATTGCCTGGACCAGGGTTCCTGGAGCCACAGGATACAGAATTTCCTGGCACTCAGGCCATGGTGGGGGCCAGGAATTTGGGAGGGTTGTGGGTAGCAGATCTGGATGGAATGGGGGCTGGAATTTCTTGGGGGTCCAGGTTTGGGATTAGGGAACAGAGTATGGTTAGCCATGGAGCTACTTCTATCCCTATTCCCAGGGCCAGAGAAATCCCAATTGATTTCTGGGGAGGCCACAGTGGCTGAACTAGATGGGCTGGAGCCAGACACTGAGTATACGATACATGTGAGGGCGCATGTGACTGGTGTGGATGGGGCCCCTGCCTCTGTTGTTGTGAGGACTGGTGAGTGGACCCTGGCTAGCTGCTAGCTATCACACCACATTGCCTACTTTGCCTTGCTGTGTATTCCTGACTGCTCCAGCTTCCCATTCCGTTGCTGCTCAGTGACTGCCCTGTCCATGCTGACCCACTCTACAATGATTAAGTGTCTACCACAGTCTGGCTGTCCCACATTGCCCACTTTGAAGCACTAAACTCCTTAGGGTCTCCTACTCTGACCAGTCCACATTGACTTCACCTAACCTTCTGATTTTCTCTGAATTAGCCATGCCTGTACTGCTACCCTGTTCTCTGCCAGATACCCAGTGGCCCCTGATCTCTTTTCTTGCCTGTGTCCCTAGCCCCTGAACCTGTGGGCAGTGTGTCCAAGTTACAAATCCTCAATGCTTCCAGTGATGTTCTTCGGGTCACCTGGGTAGGGATCACTGGAGCCACAGCTTACAGACTGACTTGGGGCCGGAGTGAAGGTATGGCTCCCTGGCTGCACCCTTGTTCTTTATGACTGGGATTGCCCCTCTGGTTATCTTCAACCCTGAATCCTGGTCTTTGCTCGCATTGCCAGGTGGCCCCACAAGACATCAGATACTCCCAGGAAATACTGACTCTGCAGAGATCCGGGGTCTTGAAGGTGGAGTCAGCTACTCTGTGAGAGTGACCGCACTTGTTGGTGACCGAGAGGGTGCACCTGTCTCCATTGTTGTCACCACACGTAGGCTGAACTTGGGCTGGAAAGAGCCTTGGATTGTCTGTGGGGAGGGGCTGCAGCTCAGGTTTGGAAATGCGACCAAGTATTGGTAGTGAGCTTGTGGGGGCAGGAACTGAGAGAAGAGGAAGAATGAAGCCTGGGACAGGCAGAGGGGCTAGTTGGGGCAGGTGTGTGTGTGGGATTGGCATTGGGGTCAGTCTGGGCCAAGCCTCCCTGAGTTCCACACTTTCTCTGTAGCACCTGAGGCTCCAACAGCCTTGGAGACACTTCGCGTAGTGCAACGTGGGGAGCACTCACTGAAGCTCCGCTGGGAGCCAGTGCCTGGGGCACACGGATTCCGTCTGCGTTGGCAACCTGAGGGTGAGAGGTGCCCTAGTAGGAGGTTAGGGACCAAGTGGGGGCGGGGCTGTGGGTGGAGCCAGTGAGATAGGCGAGGTCAGTGGGGGCAGCCTCTGAGAGATCAGAGAGATGGTGGGATTAATCAACAAGGTGGGTGGTATTAAGAAGGCCATAGAAGATCAGTTAGGGTCAGAAAAGTAGGCAGCGGCAGCAGGGAATAAGGAAGATCAATCAGGAGGTTGAACCTTGAGTTAGTCAGTGAGGTTGGTGGGGATCAGTGAGGGGTAGAATTCACCAAAGCTGGTAGGTAGCATCCTCCCACTCTCATTCCTGCCCCAGGTGGCCAGGAACATTCTAGGGTCTTGGGCCCTGAGCTCAGCAGCTACCACCTGGATGGGCTGGAGCCAGGGACACTGTACCACGTGTGGCTGAGTGTCCTTGGGTCAACTGGAGAAGGACCCCCCAGGGAGGTGACTGCACACACTGGTGAGCCCAGAGGACCCATCCTGTCTTGATGTGCTCTTCTCCTGCCCCACACTGATGACCCATACTGATTTCCTACATCCCAGACTCTGAGTGATTTCTGTAGTCCTCCCACACGCTTGACTTTGGAATGATCACAGCATGACTTCCCATGACACTTCTCTAAGATAAACCCACACCACGATCTCAGATCTCTCTCCTCTGGGTTCTCAGGACACCTTGATCTTTGATTCCTCCTTCAGAGTCACCTCGTGTCCCCAGAACTGAACTAAATGTGGTGGAAACCTCGATTGACTCAGTGACTCTGGCCTGGACACCAGTGTCTGGGGCATCCAACTATATCCTATCCTGGCGGCCACTCAGAGGCACTGGCCAGGGTGAGTGGAAGGCCAAGGTTGGGGTGGGCTGGCAGTTGGGGCTCCATGGAGGGCCTCCTCCTTAACCAAGCTTTGTCTTCTGCAGGAGTACCAGGGACCCCACAGACACTTCCAGGGATTTCAAGCTCCCAGCGGGTGACAGGGCTAGAGCCTGGCATCTCCTATATTTTCTCCCTGACACCTGTCCGGGGGGGTGTGCCAGGTCCTGAGGTCTCTGTCACACAGAAACCAGGTATGAAAGGCATAGTAGGAGAGGCTTAAGGAGGATTGCTAGATGGGCTGACCCCATGAGTTGCTTGACCCCTTCCTGCAGTGTGTTCCCATGGCCCAGTTGATGTGGTATTCCTGCTGCATGCTACTCGAGACAATGCTCACCGTGCTGAGGCAGCTAGGCGGGTCCTGGAGCAGTTGGTGTCAGCACTTGGACCTCTTGGGCCACAGACCACCCAGGTTTGACCCTAAAGGCAGTCAGACCCTATGTTCCCCCACCTCTGATCACCCCATGCTCCACACTAGTCACCATCTCTCTCCTCCACCATAGGTCCAGGCTTTCTCCCAGCTCTCTCCCAGGCTCCAGATCTTACCTGCTGGTTGGCTCCCTATCCTACCATCATTAATGACCTCCTAATAAGCAATTTAAATTTAGTCATACCCTCCATGTCTCTGTTTCTCTAGCCTCTATATGTTCCCATCACTGCTTTGTCTCTCCCTCCACCTCAGGTTGGCCTGCTGTCCTATAGTCACCGGCCCTCCCCACTGTTCCCACTGAATAGCTCCCATGACCTTGGCAACATCTTGCAAAAGATCCGTGACATCCCCTACGTTGATCCAAGTGGGAACAACCTGGGTGAGACTGCAGTGAGCATGGACTCCTTGGGATCCCCTATTGGGAGCTTAGTGTCCCACTTCCCATTTCTGCCATGTCTTTCCTCCCAGGCACAGCCGTGGTCACAGCTCACAGACATCTGTTGGCACCAGATGCTCCTGGGCGTCGACAACAAGTGCCAGGGGTAATGGTTCTCTTAGTGGATGAGCCATTGAGAGGTGACATATTCAGTCCCATCCATGAGGCCCAGGCTGCTGGTGAGGAACTGGGCTGATGGGGTTGGGGTCTGGGAACAGGATGGCCCCAGCAGGGTTGTCATGAAGGCTACTGGACCCCTCTTTAGGGCTTAAGGTGATGCTTTTGGGCTTGGCTGGAGCTGACCCAGAACAACTACGTCGCTTGGTGCCAGGCATGGACCCTGTTCATTACTTCTTTGCCGTCGATGATGGTTCAAGTCTGGATCGGGCAGCCAGTGATCTGGCAAAAGCTCTGTGTCAAGCAACCTTGGCCACTCAGGTTTGGAAGAGGCCTCTGGGGGGTGGGGGGTTAGGTGGTAGAGCAGAGGGGACCTGGGGATTCTTGATAGGACCATCTGGACTTAAAGATATCCTGTGTCTGCAGCCACAGCCAGAGCCTTGCTCCGTGCGTTGTCCAAAGGTAAGTGTCCAGGATTGAGTGAATGAGTGGAGGCCACATCTGAGGCTAGTCACACTGATTCTCACTGATGTATTTTCCCAGGGCCAGAAGGGGGAACCTGGAGTGATGGTGAGTGGCCTCATGGGGATAGAGAATAGGTTGGACATCAGTGGAGCAAGGGGAATTGGCAGCATGGGACTCACTGATCACTCTTCCTAGGGCCTGAAAGGACAAGCTGGACCTCCTGGCCCCCCTGGGCTCCCGGTGAGTGACTCCCCATACCTGTCCCTGCCCTGACTGGCTTACCACCTTCTTATCTGCTCTCCCCTCTCAGGGCAGGACTGGTGCTCCTGGTCCCCAAGGCCCCCCTGGAAGTACTGTTGGAAAGGGTGAGAGGGTGAGTGAGAAGACCATGGGGTGTCCCCAGGGTTGCTCCTCCTAGAATTCTCAGGGGGTTAAGGAGAAAGAAGGAAGAAGTAGAATTAGGACCACAGAGTATTACTAGAAGCCTAAGTGGAGATTATAAACCACATCTAAGACTTGGTGGAGACTTTGAAGTGGAGGGGCCAGAGAGGCCTTGAAATCCCCTGGAGAGGTTATGTGGCAGTTCTGGGTCCTAGAGGCAGGGAGGACTTTCTGCTTTATCATGCTGTTCAGTTCAGAGGGGCCATTTCTCTGCCTCACGGCTCCACCTCTGACAATACTTGTAGGACTATGGGGTGGGAGTCCCTGGTTGATGAGGTGGGGCTCCTCCAGCAAAGCAGAACATTGGAGGAGAGTCTTTCCTCTTCTGAACTCTTTGCCTCCTTAGGGCTTCCCTGGAGCAGATGGGCCTCCAGGCAACCCTGGTCACCCTGGGACTCCTGGAACCCCTGGAACCCCTGGCCTGAAGGTGAGCAAACTTTCAGGTCATGGTAGGACAATTGCTTGAGTGAGTGGGGTGATTCTGACTGTTTTGACTTTGGCCTCCATTTGCAGGGCTCCCCAGGGTGGCCTGGCCCTCGTGGGGAACCCGTAAGTGCCTTCCTTTCTTTGCTTTCCCATAACCTTCCCAGGAATTTTTCTACTGAGTGGGAAGGCTGGGCTGGGGTGTTGTTGGCCCATGGAGCCACCCTGAGACTCGCCTGAACCTGAAGTACCATTGTCTGTTCTGCTTTGTCCTTAGGGAGAACGAGGACCTCGAGGCCCAAAGGGGGAGCCGGTAGGTGAAGGGGGTATGGGGGTCAGGTTGTCTTAGGGAGGAAGAAGTTGCTATAGGCAATCCTGTGCAGGACCTGAGGTGTGATAAGAAACAGCTGGAGTACTTCTAGAAACTTCTTCCACTTTGAGTCTTCATTACCCTGAATCCTGCCCACTGCTCTCTGTCCCTGTAGGGGGAGCCCGGGCAAGTCATTGGAGGAGAGGGACCAGGGCTTCCTGGAAAGAAAGGGGACCCTGGACCTTCAGTAAGTCCCAGGGATATGTGGGGGCAGGTGATGTGCTGTATGGGACTAATGGGGAGAAGAGAATAAGGTCTGTGGGGTTTGCACCTTATACCTTGTCTCCTTCATTAGGGTCCTCCTGGACCTCGTGGCCCTTTGGGAGACCCAGGACCCCGTGGTCCCCCAGGGTTTCCTGGAACAGCTGTGAAGGTAACAGTATGACTCCCATATGATCTTATGACCTCCATGTGATTCAGAGACTTGGGGACCCCATTGAAACCCACACAGCACCTACTGATTATTCTGACCTATTGCCCCCCCACCCATGACATGACTTCTCAGTTCCCATGTGATTCTTATAATCCAATTTGACCCTATGACCCTCATCCATCTGGTGACTTAGGGAAGGAGGTATGGTACAGGTTCATGGGGTCATGATCTGTTTTCCAGGGTGACAAAGGTGATCGTGGAGAACGGGTAAGTTAGGTAAAAGGCATGCAGGTAGTGGCTTGGAGTCCAATTCCCTTGGCCATCCTCTGACCTACTGTTCTCTCCCAGGGTCCCCCTGGTCCAAGTATTGGTGGCACTGCATCTGGGGAGCCAGGACTGCCGGTGAGGGGTCCTTGATACTCTGCTGGGGAACCGACGGGCTGTGCTGGGGCAGTTTTGCTTTCTAGGTTCATATGTTTATTTGTTTCCTCTTAGGGTCTTCCTGGAAACCCTGGACCCCAAGGCCCAGTTGGTCCCTCTGGAGAGAAAGGAGAGAAGGTAGGAAACTTGCCTCTTTGTGATCCAGTTCAAAGACAGGAGGCTGGGTGTGGGGGATAGGGCTTCCCCTGTGTTTTCCCACCGTGTGTTTCTTTTTTTTTTTTTTTTTCTTTCGGTGCTGGGGATTGAACCCAGGGCCTTGTGCTTGAGAGGCAAGCACTCTACCAACTGAGCTATCTCCCCAGCCCCCGTGTATTTCTCTGACAGGGCGACTGTGAGGATGGAGCCCCAGGCCTCCCAGGACAACCTGGGACCCCGGGTGAGCCGGTGAGTTAGGGGTCAGGAATTCTGAATGTGGTAGATACATCTCTAACCCCCACCCTCAACCATTAACCCCTACTCTTTCCTTTTGTCCAAACTTAAAACTCTGAATTGCCGATTTCATCCTTTCCAGGGCTTGCAGGGACCTCCTGGGGTCACTGGCCCTAAAGTGAGTACCTGTTGAGGGGTTCAGGAGTGAGGGGTGATACTCTGGCCCACCATGGTGTTAGGGAAGGCTGGAAGACTAGGAGGTAGGGGTTCTGTCCAGGTTGGAGGCTGTGGTTTCAGAGCAGAGGGATAGTTGGAGTTTATAACACCTTGTTTGGGGTTCACCAGTCAAGGCCCCTCTCCTATTCTTTCTCTCCCCAGGGTGACCGGGGACTGACAGGGACTCAGGGTGAGACTGGAAAAAAAGTAAGTGTAGTCTGGGACTCTCTGGGCCAATGAGGACCTGGGGTCAGACTTAGCTCTGAGACCTCTTCTATTCCATCAGGGTGAACAGGGACTACCTGGCCCAGTGGGACCCCAGGTAAGCCCACTGACCTCAATGCCAGTGCCAACTGACCTGTAAGGTCTGTGTCCCCTCCTGATTCTGACTTCTTTCCCTTGATGCCTACTAATCCTGTCCTCCACCCATCTTTACCCGATTCTCAATCCCCATTGATGCGGGCTCTAGTCCTCAACCCCAGAAACCTGACTTTTAACCTTCTTATCTTGCTGTACCAGCCTTGACTTTTGTGACCTGGTCTCTGTCCTCCAGTCAAGTTTGACTCCTGATACCTGAATCCCAGTTCTCCATAATCCCTCCTCAGTCCTGAAGCCCCAATCTCCACCCATTGTTTACCCATAATCCCCTTGCCCTCCCCCCACCTGGAGCAGCAATTCCATTCCTCTTCCCCAGGGACTGCCTGGGGTTGCTGGTCGTCCTGGAGCTGAGGGTCCTGAAGTGAGTCTATGACTGGTGGGACCAGGGGTGGGACTTTTGTGTGTCCCTCCCCTCCTACTTCCTGCCTGGCCCTGGGCTTATATTTTTCCTACATACAGGGGCCACCAGGACCTACTGGCCGTCGTGGAGAGAAGGTGAGTTGTGGACTGGGTGTTGTACCTCCTGGCATCAAGATGTGGCAGGTGGGACACTGGGAACTTGGGTTTCTAGGTGGATCTCTGACCTGTCCCTGCCCCTATACTCTATCCACAGGGAGAGCCTGGTCGCCCTGGGGACCCTGCGGTAGTGGTGAGTGAGTGTAGGATGGGGTTCTGAGCCCGGCACAGCTCTGGAGCAGTGACCTGTAAACCACAGTATTTCAAGCTGTGACTCTGTAACCCTGGGACCCTGGGCAGGCTCAAAACTCTGTGACTCTCTTTATGCTATAACCTGCCTTCAGACGCCTGACTGTGATCCTCTGGCCCTATAACCTGGTCACAAACTGTGTTATCCCATTTTGTATAACCCCTACCCTGCTCTCAGTGGTGACCCTGTGATCTCCAGGCTAAGACTGCTCTATGATTTCCAGTTATATATAACCCCCATCTAATCAAGATTTTGGTCCTTTGAACCCCAGGTGGGGTCAAGTAGTTTCTGTACTGTTTGTTTTTAGGGACCTGCTGGTGCTGGAATCAAAGGAGACAAGGTACATCTGATGAGGGGAGGGGAAGTTATTATAGGATTGAGGTCAAGGTCAGAGGGCTCTTGGCCTACCTGAAGGTCACAAGAGTTGCAGCATGATTGGTGGGTTGTAAAGATTGTAAAGATACCTGGAATTTGGGATCAACACTGATGGTCTTTGTCACCTTCAGGGAGATGTGGGGCCTACTGGGCCCAGAGGAGCTGCTGGAGTAAAAGGGGAACAGGTGAGTAAAGGGAAAGTATTTAGGGGTGGGTCAGGTGAAGGTTGTGCCCTACTGACTGCTGATCTTTCCACCCACAGGGTCCACCAGGATTGGTTCTTCCTGGAGACCCTGGCCCCAAGGGAGAACCTGGAGACCGGGTGAATAAATGTGGGGATGGGGGTTTGTGACAGAGGGAGAATCTGTGGTGCCTGGGAACACTGACTAAGTCCCATCTCCCTTCCCACACCCTCAGGGTCCCATTGGCTTCACTGGCAGAGCAGGACCCCCAGTGAGTATCTGTGACCTTGGGTGATCCTCAAGGTTTGTGGGGTCACTTCCTTAAAGGCTGCCTGTTGCATGCATTCTGCATCACCTCACTCTTGTCTCCCTACAGGGTGACTCAGGTCCTCCGGGAGAGAAGGGAGACACTGGGCGGCCTGGCCCTCCTGGACCTATTGGCCTCCGAGGACGAGATGTAAGAGACTGGAGTTGGGGGAGTCCTGGGGGTTATGGGAAAAAGAGAGTTGCCAGCATAACTAGGGGTCTTGGATTGGGGCTGACTTTCATGTTTCACAGGGTGAAGTTGGAGAGAAAGGTGATGAAGGTCCCCCGGTAAGACTCCTCCCCACTGTGTTTTCTGATCCTTTACCCTTGAACTATGATCCCAAGGTCTGGGGACTATGTCAGGTCATCCAGCCCATCCCCTGCCTTCTGTCCAGGTGGTGCCCAGGTCCTCTCTTCCTCAATTCCCTGAGTTAGGTAGGTCCTAACTCACCTCCACAAAGTGACTTTTCTCTCTGTCACCAGGGCGAACCAGGTTTGCCTGGAAAAGCTGGTGAGCGTGGCCTTCGGGTGAGTCTTAGCAGAGAGAAGTAAGAGGGCCAAGGGGAGAACCTATGGGCATGAAGGTGATAGAGAGCACTGAGGGGGATGGGGGTGTCGGGAGACCCTGTAGGGAGGCATGTGGCAATGAAAAACTCTGACATGGATTTGGTGTGATGGAAAAACCCAGGGCAGTATAGGGACTCATGGGGGAAGCTGCAAAATGTTAGGAGACAGACCTACTGCTCTTCTCAGGGGGCACCTGGAACCCGAGGTCCTGTGGGTGAGAAGGGAGACCAAGGAGATCCTGGAGAGGATGGACGAAATGTGAGTCTCAGCTTCTGACACCTTACCCTGACCCAATCTTAACTCATCAACCATACAGTTTCCAGCACCTGATCCTGCTACCCCAACCTTGCAATGCTAACCCTCGTGATCTTTACTTTTTGTGACCCCTTATCACAATCCCCCGTGGCCACCAGAACTCCATGGTCCTCAAGGTTCCCCCAAATTAATGCCTTCCCCAAGTGACCCTGACATTCTGGCTCTCTGCAGGGCAGCCCTGGACCAGCTGGACCCAAAGGTGACCGAGGGGAGCCGGTGAGTTATGTGGGTCCTGGGCTCAGGTGGGATGAAAATTTCGCAGGCACTACTGCCAGTGTATTAATTGGAATTTGTGCCAGGAGCCTAGAGGTCACTGATGGCCTTCTGGGAGTTAGTATTGTAGTGCTTCAAGGAATTTGGGGGCAGAGTTGAACCTGAGGCAAACCTGAACCATGCCCTGGGACCTCAGGGCTCTTGTTAACTATAATAATTTCATTTTCCAGGGTCTCCCAGGACTTCCTGGACGGCCGGTAGGCATTGAGCTGGATCTTGTTCTCTGTCATCTCCTTCACCTGCCCCTGTTGACTTCATACTGTGTCCTGTCACCTCTTCTTCCTCCACGAACCACTGACACCTCCATTGACCCTCAGCCCCTACTGACCCCATCTTTCCTCTCTAGTTACTGTTCCCCTCACTGAAACATTCTTCTCATTGTGGGTCATTCCCCTACAGGTGGACATGGAGCTTGGAGCCAGAGAGAAGGTACTGGGGGTCTGTGGGTGGAGTGAAACTGTGAGTCTATAAAGGATCTCAGTACCCCACACAGCATCTTTTACCTTAGGCATACTTTGCGATTCAAGGGCTATTTCCTAAGCAAGCTTGTCTCTGCCGCAGGGGGAACCTGGGGATCGTGGACAGGAGGGTCCTCGAGGACCCAAGGGTGATCCCGGGCCACCTGGAGCTTCTGGGGAGAGGGTGAGTGTGGTTGGTCCTGGAGGGGGTGCTGGCCTGGGAAAGTCTGTTCTGATTCTTCTTCCCTCTGTCCTCAGGGTATTGATGGACTTCGGGGTCCCCAGGGCCCACAGGTGAGTGCTGAATTTTGCCCCTTCAGTCTAAACCCTCTTCTTGTCCTTACCTCTTAAATGACCTTCTTCCTTCTAGGGGGACCCAGGTGTCCGAGGCCCAGCAGGAGAAAAGGTGAGAGAATGTAGTTTGGGGGAAGTGTGCTTGACTCCAAGATCCATATCAGCCTTGGAGGCCTCTTACCACTCTCTTTACCTCAGGGTGACCGGGGCCCCCCTGGGCTGGATGGCCGGAGTGGGCTGGATGGGAAACCAGGAGCCCCAGGTCCCCCTGGGCTACATGTGAGTCATGGTAGTCATTGCTGGTCATCCCTTTCCTGTATGTTTTCACAAGAGGGCCCAAGACCCCTGTCTCATCTGGTGGTCATGGTCTTGAACTTTGAGGATGGGCATTCTTCTGACAAGCAGGCTTTGGGTTCATAGGAGCTGGTGTCCTGTCAGTGAACAAAGCCCCTGAACCCCTGAGCCTGACTTTGAGTCTTTCTCCAGGGTGCTGCAGGCAAAGCTGGGGACCCAGGGAGAGACGTAAGTGAGGGGAGATGCTGGGGTGGAGGGTGGCTCAGGGGTCCAGCATGAGCCACAGCCAGGTCTCTCATAATTACAGCATCAGTGAGAGTGAAGATAATTGATTCTTTCCTCTCTTTGGGAGGGATCTGAGTCCCTGGCCTGAGGTTTTAGTAGAATCCCCCTTCTGAACTTTTTTGCCTTGAGGATCTTAATAGGTCCTCCAGATTTGGGGGGTTATTCCTTTGGGAGTCTCAGCAGGAGTCACCTTAACCCAAAGGATTCCAAATGGACCTCCCGATCCTTCAGTTTCTACACTGGAGTAGGATTTTAGTGGGTCCTTCAGTCCATGGGGTGTGTCTCAAGGTATATCTGAGGCCCTCTCAATCCTAAACAAAGATTTTTTTCAGGGACTTCCTGGCCTCCGAGGAGAACAAGGCCCACCTGGTCCCCCAGGACCCCCTGGAGCATTGGTGAGTCTAGACCTTCATGCTGTCCTTTTGTCCACTTCCTACCCTCTCCTGAGTTCTTTTTTTTTTTTTTTTTTTTTTTGTGGTGCTGGGGATTGAACTCAGGACCTTGTACTTGCAAGGCAAGCACTCTACCAACTGAGCTATCTCCCCAGCCCCTCTCCTGAGTTCTGACATCTGACTGATGATCTATTTCCACAGGGAAAACCAGGCGAGGATGGCAAACCTGGCCTGAATGGGAAAAATGTGAGTGTGTCTAGGGCAGCCAGGGCAAAATCTGCTAAGAAACTCCAGCACATGCACATAGTCCAAATATGCAGACAACTCATGAAGCACACGTGCTAACACATGTAGACATATACCAGTCCCTGAAAACCTAGCCCAGGTGTGCAGATATATCCTGAAACATAGTTCTAAGTGTACATGTAGTAACTTCATAGACAACAGTAAGTTAGGTGGATATGTCAACTTGGGTCCAAGATAACCCACAGCCATAGGCATAGGCAAAGAACCAGACACAAATTGATAGGTACAGACATGCTGGCATGAAGCCATATTCAGTGACATAGAGAGACATGTTCACATACAGACTTCTCAAACTCAGATATGTGCTAAGAAATGAACCCAGGACTACATGTGGATTTACATTGAGACCTAGTAAGACATATATCCTTTACTCTACCATGTGACGCATTTGGGGACATGCTGATACATGCATATTCATAGTCACCCACATACAAGCCTGTCTGAAGACTTGTAGACAGATGCTAAGACACATGGTTCTCAAGGCACTGGGGACCCAGATATACATGTATAAGCCCATGCCCAGATGCAGGCATGAGCCAAGATGCGCAGACAGACTGAGACACAAAATTACCTCTGTGACCCTGAGAGGTGTCATGGATCCATCTGTTAAGACATGCGTGGAGGGCTAGGGTTGTGGCTCAGTGGTAGAGTACCTGCCTGGTATATGTGAGGCCTTGGGTTTGATCCTCAGCACCATAAACAAACAGACAAACAAACAAACAAACAAATAAAATAAAGGTCCATTGACAACTAAAAAAATTTAAGAAAAAAAAATGTTGATTCTATTCTCTCTTTTTTTTAAACAACTTTTTATTAGTTGTTGATGATCTTTATATTATTTACTTATTTGCTGAGGACTGAACCCAGTGCCTCATAGATGCTAGGCAAGCACTCTACCACTGAGCCACAATTCCAGCCCCAATTCCATTCTCTTTAAAAAAAAAAAAAGACATACATAGATACATACACCACTGTGTCACATGTATTATTACCAACCCAGATGCATAGCTATGGAATGTCTAGAGAGCCAGAGATAGGAGGCTATGTGCAGGTAGACATGAAGGTGAGTAGGCCCATGCAGGCCACCCTTAGACATGCAGCAGCTTACCAAGATGGGCCCAGACCACACTCCAAGACACACAGAGCCATGGAACTACAGGTACAGACATAGTCATCTGAAATATGCTGAGACAGTATGTTGTATCCTGATATTGGTGATTTTTTTTTTTTTTTTTTGATATTGGTGATTATTTGGGCTGATATGAGTCCTCTGTTCACAGGGAGAACCTGGAGACCCTGGAGAAGATGGAAGGAAGGTAAAACCCTTCCCCTGGGATCTGCTTTGGATTGGATTGGGCCATGTCTGAAAAACCCTTGTCTTCCTTAGGGAGAAAAGGGAGATTCAGGCTCCCCAGGGAGAGAAGTAAGTGCTAGAATTTTCTGTATGCTAGAATTTTCTGTAGCCTCTCTTTCCACATCCTGACCCTGTGAGATATGACTTACCCTCTCCTGGGACCTCAGTGTTCTGATGCTGACTGCATCTTTCACAGGGTCATGAGGGCCCCAAGGGTGAACGTGGAGCTCCTGGTATCCCTGGACTCCAGGGCCCTCCAGGTCTTCCAGGGCAGGTTGGCCCTCCTGGACAGGTGAGTATCCAGAGTAGTTCTGGAACTTGGGAGCAATAGAGGCAATTATGTTTCTTGGGATACCTCCTAGGATGCCATGATCCTGTGTGATCCTTTTTTGTTTTGTTTTGTTTTTTTTTTTTGGTACGGGGGATCGAACTCAGGGCCTTGTGCTTGCAAGGCAAGCACTCTACCAGCTGAGCTATCTCCCCAGCCCTGTGTGACCCTTTTGTATTCTGTCATATCTCAGGGTTTTCCTGGTGTTCCAGGAAGTGTGGGCCTCAAGGTGAGTGTGTGTATGTTGGGTAGTGGGTAGGGTGAAGGGCTGATTTGGTTGGAGGACTTTTTACTCACTTAATCATTCTTTGTTCTCAGGGTGACCGTGGGGAGACTGGATCCAAAGGGGAACAGGTAAGGTCCCCCACCTTTTTCACTTACCTAAGTAGCCAGAGCACCCACATATTCACATATGCCTTACAAGCTGGGTCCTAGCAACCTGTCTCTTGATCCCTCCAGGGCCTGCCTGGAGAGCGTGGCCTGAGAGGAGAACCTGGGAGCATCCAGGTGAGCTGACCTTGGGACCTGGCCCTTAACACTCATTTGCATGCCCATAAGGACCACCTCTCCATCCCCTCCCCCTTGCTATGAGGCTCCACTGTTCTGTTCTCTGTGTTTTGTTCCCTACCCCATTGGGATTCCTGTATTTTATACTCAAGGGAACCTGGGCAATGGGGACATGCCAGAGAGGGGCCCCAAGTCCTCAAGTCAGGCCTCAACAGGGCTAAAAAGTATGCTGGGCAAGAGGCCAGGACAAGAGGGCATGGAGACTCTTTCTGGGGGCAGTATGGAGCAGGAGGCAGGGGCTTCTCTTCTGTGTGCAGTCCCTCATTAGTCTTGTGTCCCCAGAATGTGGAGCGGTTGCTGGAAACTGTTGGCATCAAGGTAAGTTGTTTAGAGGCTGGGGTGGGAGCAGGTAGGGGGTGTCCCATGGTACAAGTAGTGCCTATAGGGCCCAGGGAGTGGGTTGTGGCAGTTATGAGCCCTGCTTCTCTGAACCTTCATTATTCCTTAGACATCTGCCCTCCGGGAGATTGTTGAATCTTGGGATGAGAGTTCTGGTGGTTTCCTGCCTATGACTGAACGGCGGCGTGGCCCTAAGGGGGACCCAGGCGAGCGGGGCCCCCCGGGCAAGGAGGTAAGTGGTGGCTTAGAATGTATGTCCTGTGGGGAGCACAGTTATCCACCCATCAGCATTCACTCTTCTGCTCCTCTAGGGCTCCATTGGCTTTCCTGGAGAACGTGGGCTAAAGGGAGATCGTGGAGACCCTGGCCCTCAGGGACCACCTGGCTTGGCCCTTGGCGAGAGGGGCCCCCCTGGACCTCCTGGCCTTGCTGGGGAGCCTGGAAAACCTGGAATTCCTGGGCTCCCAGGGCGGGCTGGGGGGGAGGGGGAGGCAGGAAGGCCAGGAGAGAGGGTAAGCCTGGGGACTGACTGGGAGGGCCAGGGGTGTGGGGTTGGTGGGGGTGTGGATTCCCACAGACATAGCCCTCATCCTGCTATTTGCACTTAAGGGAGAACGGGGAGAGAAAGGAGAACGTGGAGAACAGGTGAGCCAGGTGGGACCCTGTGAGGTGGAGTTGCCTGGAGCATGTGCTGGCACAACCTCCCCATTTTCTTCTTTTCTGCAGGGCAGAGATGGCCTTCCTGGCCTCCCAGGACCCCCTGGTCCTCCTGGCCCCAAGGTGATCACCTCAGCCCTACCCAAGGCCTGTGACCGCCATGACTGGTGACCAGGAAGCCACCTTTAGCTTGGGCCCCAGAAATTCCATGTGGTGTCTCTGGCCCCAAAACCTGTGATCCTGTGACTTTTCATGACACTCCTGTGTCTTTGTAACAGACTTTCTTCTCCCCCGTGACCTTGTGCTTATAGGTGACTATAGATGAGCCAAGTCCTGGACTCACCAGAGAACAAGGACCCCCTGGCATCAAGGGTGCTAAGGTCAGTGTGGATCAGCCTGGAGACCACCACTTGCAGTGTCTCTAGGGACTGACTTGACATCACATCCCTACAGGGGGAGCCAGGCAGCGATGGTGACCGAGGCCCCAAAGGAGACAGGGTGAGGTCTTCCACCCCATTGTATTTCCCCTTCCTTTATGGGGTATACTAGGGTTGATGTCGTGTATGTACATGGGCATATGACAGGGACTGGGGGTTCAGGGCATGATATTATGCTTGCAGGGTGTGCCAGGCATCAAGGGAGATCCGGGAGAGCCTGGACAGAGAGGTCATGATGGCAGCCCAGTAAGTCCTTGCCCCGTGGACCACATGTATGCAAGAATGTGGCTCTTACATGTTTTGTCTTATGTTCAGAGTTGGAGTCAAAACTGCTTGGACTGTCTGGCTCCTGCCTCTGGCTGCACAGGGAGTGATGGATTGGGGGAGAAACTGAAGTCAGGGCACAAGGACAGTGTAGCCTTACACCTGTTCTCTTCAGGGTCTACCAGGAGAGCGTGGTGTAGCTGGACCTGAAGGGAAGCTGGTGAGTGGTGGCAGCTTTCCCAGACTGTGGTACTTCTACTGTGTGTGTTTGTGTGTGCATGTGCACACAGGAACATGTGTGCTATTCAAGGGCAGTAGGTAGATACACAGTGACCTGTCTCTGGGAGAGTCAGGACATGGAAGTGGGCCCTTAGGCAAAGATCCCCAGAGGGTGGGAATGGCTCAAGTGAGGCCACATTGAGTCTCATCAGCCTCTTCTCTATGCAGGGTTTGCAGGGTCCGAGGGGGGCCCCTGGCCCAGTGGTGAGTACCCAAGTATCTTTGCTTTTCCTGCCCCACCCTGTACCCAACCCTGATGAATAGTACTGTCTAGTTCCCTGGTGGGGTGGAGCTGGATTTCTTCATCTGACTGTTCCCAATAGGGTGGCCATGGAGACCCTGGACCACCTGGTGCCCCAGTAAGTGACGGGGGAGCACTACATGGTGGGAGTATGGGAGGGATGGGACAGGAATCAGTTTGCTGATGAACCATACCTTGTTTACGTGAATCCCTGAGCCCAGGCAAACAATGTGAACCCCTATTCCCTACCTTGACACTTTTCTCTAGGGTCTTGCTGGTCCTGCAGGACCCCAGGGACCTTCTGGACTGAAGGTGAGTATAGGTATGTGGGAGTATGTGTTTGGAAGAGGAGGGGGATCCTTCAAACCTTGTCCATACCCAGAATAAGCTCTGCCAGCTTCCTGGGGTATCACTCCCAGTGATTATGCTGAGCACCAGGATATCTCCATGTGGGCTCTGTTCATATAGTTTTTGGGTGTTTTGCAGGGGGAGCCTGGAGAGACAGGACCCCCAGGACGGGTGAGTGACCCAAATCATAGAGTAGGGTCACAGGGAAATGGGAGGAATTGGCACTTCCCTGAACTTTTTTTCCCCCTAGGGCCTGCCAGGACCTACCGGAGCTGTGGGACTTCCTGGTCCCCCTGGCCCTTCAGGCCTTGTGGTGAGTAAGTCGTTGTGGCTCTTGCAGGAATACTGTGTTCCTACCCACTGAGTTCCATGTTCTCCCATGTTTTCCTTTGTCCTTCTTTTGCCCTGTGTCATCCTCACATCTGTTTCCCCTCAGGGTCCTCAGGGGTCTCCAGGTTTGCCTGGACAAATGGTAAGTCCTGGAGGTCATGGGTCTGCTTTCAGGGGTCAGGGGTCAACCATCATGCCCCTAACTACATTCCTCCCTCTTAGGGGGAGACAGGGAAGCCAGGAGCCCCAGGTCGTGATGGTGTCAGTGGAAAGGATGGAGACAGAGGAGGCCCTGGTGTGCCAGTATGTGTTCTGGGGTTGCTCATAGCAGGCTTATCATAGGGCCCTGTACCCAGCTGTGTGCTTGGATATGAGGAGTGGGGCAGCAGGGGAAGAGTGGTGGAGAGGCTCTGAGTTCCCCATACTACTCTGCCCCAGGGATTGCCAGGTCTGCCTGGCCCTGTTGGACCTAAAGGAGAACCTGGACCCATGGGGAGCCCTGGACAGGTGACCTTTGACACTGACCTCTACCTACTGCACCAACTCCTCTGCTTCACCCCAAGTCTCAGTTGCCACATCCCATACATGATGCAAAGTGGGGGTGGGGAGGAGGGGTGGCTAGCCAACTCACTGGGTGTTCCCAACAGATGGTGGTTGGACCCCCTGGAGCAAAGGGAGAGAAGGTGATTATACTGGGGACCTGGAAGGGGACACTAAGGGTTGGTGCCAAGGCATCCCACTGACCACTATTCCTCATCAGGGAGCCCCAGGAGGCCTTGCTGGAGACCTGGTGGGTGAGCCGGTGAGTGTGGCACCTCTGATAGCAAGGGATCTTTAGCCCATAGTTTATCAACCCTTATGACCCTCAATTTATATAATATGCCCCGCATTTTAAATCTGGCCTTATGCCTCCCTCCTCGAGTCTCATCTGTCTATAACTAATGCCTGTGTTGTTTCCTTACTCTTGTGTCTATAGGGGGCCAAAGGTGATCGAGGACTGCCAGGGCCAAGGGGTGAGAAGGTGAGTGGACCTTGTCTTAGGGCCTGGATGTTAGGCAGAGAGGGATAAGGCTGGGTGACCAGAGAACTTACCACCACTTCTGTGCAGGGTGAAGCTGGCCGTGCAGGAGAGCCTGGAGACCCTGGGGAAGATGTGAGTCTGGGGTTTGGCAGGTCCAAGCTTGGCTTGAGTGTGACTTAGGCCAATGCATGTATCTGAATCCCTGGATCTGGTTGCATGTTTTAGCATTCAGGAGCTTGCTCCTTGGGGCACAATGGGGTCACACACTCCTAGCTCCCACATTCTGAGAGTGTGTTGGAGAGTCCCAGCTTGACTTTAGTCAAGCTTTAGACCTATTCTCTGTCTTTTTTTCCTTACCATGTCTGAGCCTACACATGTGTGCTCCTATCTGATCTAAGTCTCAGGACACAGCTGAGTTCCTGCTAGCCTTTCCTTGGTCCTGTGTTTATAATCCTGTCTCCTACCCCCATCTATCTGAGTATACATTTGTGGTCACATCTAAGCTTCCTGGAAATAGGCACAGTGGAATTCCTGCCTGAGCTCCACATCTGTGGTCCCTTAGGTCTGCACTCATGTGTGAGCTACATGTGCCTTTGGTCATGCCTAAACTTCCAAATATCTGTGGTCACATCTGAACTTCACTCAAGAACCCATGTCCATGTCTGGCCTTCTGTGAGCCAATCCTTGTTTATAATACTGAATTTCCATGGGTTCATGATCATATCTGAGTTCCTTTGGAAATGTTTTTGGTCCATGTCTAAGTTTGGTTTGTATGTTCCTACCTTGTTTACTTTTTTTTTTTTTTAAGGGTCAAAAAGGGGCTCCAGGACTCAAAGGTCACAAGGTACATTTACCCAGAAAGGTCCCTGCTGGGGGTCATGATCCTGAGACTCCATGAACCTGATATGACTTATATTTCCCTCAAAGGGTGACCCAGGAGTTGGGGTTCAAGGCCCCCCTGGGCCAACTGGTCCTCCAGGTATGAAGGTAAGTCAGTTTCCAATTACCATGGCAGGGACAGTGGGCAAGGTGGCTCCTGAAGGTGGGAGAAAGAAGGAATTCCAGGACTAGTCCTAGGAAGGGGTACCACAGTGACCCTTTCTCCCTTTGCTATCTGTCTTTCAGGGAGACCTAGGCCCTCCTGGTAACCCTGGTGCTCCTGGTATCGTTGGGTTTCCAGGTCAGATTGGCCCTCGAGGAGAGATGGGCCAGCCAGGCCCCAGTGGAGAGCGGGTAAGTGGCTGGGAACATGTGGGGACTTGATGACATTAAAACTTCTGAATCTGGTGGTGGATGAGGAGAAGGGAAAACAGACCCTGTCTTGGGGGCTCCTAGCATTGGGAGGAAGAGAAAGAGGGTTCTTAAGTCACTTTCTGCCTTTCATGCCCCACTTTCCTATAGGGTCTGGCAGGCCCCCCAGGAAGAGAAGGTGCCCCAGGCCCCTTGGGGCCACCTGGACCACCAGGGTCAGTGGTGAGTAGAAGAGTCCATATGCCTCATGAGTCTGTCCACATGAGGACTTATGATGGGGACTAGACCACACTGGAGGGCTGGGTATGAGTGGGCTTTAAGGTCACAGGACCTTTACCTTACTCTGACCCACAGGGAGTGCCTGGAGCCTCTGGACTTAAAGGAGATAAGGTAAGTGGAATGCTGCTAAATTTTTCCTGTGCTCTAATCACCTCCAAACTCCACTAATCTTCCATGGCTCTCTGTCCCCACTGAGTCTGCTCACTTATACCTGGTGTTCTGTTGATCTCCAGGGAGACCCTGGACCAGGGCTGCCAGGGCCCCGAGGCGAGCGTGGTGAGCCAGGTATCCGGGTATGTATGTCTTCTCACAGCCAGGTCCACTGCCAGAGAGCCACACCACTACACCTTTATGACAGCTCTTGCCTTGAATTTCCAACCTCTGAGTCAATGAACCTAATGTCACCATCCAGGGTGAAGATGGCCACCCTGGTCAGGAGGGACCGCGAGGACTCATGGTAGGTTCCTTTGGGCAAAGTGCCAGGGATATGATGACTTCAGTACCCTGCCTGTCCCCTATATGCCCTTGGGATACTTTCTGTAGTCCATCCTAGCCCTCTGATTCTCCATGTCTGCTCTAGTTCTCTGTTTCATTCATTCTCCTTCTATCCCTCTCTGTCTTCACCTGTCCCTGAACTGTCTCTTCACTAGTCCCCCCAATTTCCCATAGCTCTTGGTCATCTTTTTTACATAGGGGCCCCCAGGCAGCAGGGGGGACAGAGGAGAGAAGGTAAGAATGTGGGGAAAATGTCCCTATGGTGAGTGGGGGTGGGGATAGATTTTGTAACTTGGGACTTAAGGCTCCTTAGCTTGGGTGGGATTCACATTCTTTTACCCAATAGGGTGATGCTGGAACTGCAGGGCTAAAGGGTGACAAGGTGAGTGTGGGTATGAGGGATGGGAAGAGCAAGAGACCTGGTGCTCTTGACTCCTCTAACTATTCTTTGCCTCCTCAGGGTGACTCAGTTGTGATTGTGGGGCCTCCAGGACCACGTGGTACCAAGGGGACATGGTGAGTTAGTGGGTCTTATTCATGTGCAGAGTGGGTCTTCCTTAGGTGTGAGAGGGGCTCCTGTGAGGATGAGAGCTCAGATCCCCAGAAGATAAGTAAGGGACCTCCATTCTCTGTCCCTGATTTCTTTTTTTTTTTTTTTTTTTTGCGATGCTGGGGATCGAAACCCAGGGGATCGACCCTGTGCTTATAAGGCAAACACTTTACCAACTGAGCTATCTCCCCAGCCCCTGATCCTGATTTCTAATCCTTGAACCAGGGTGAACGAGGGCCTCAGGGCCTAGAGGGTGACAGAGGACCTCGGGGAGACAATGGAAACCCTGGTGACAAGGTACAAGGAAGAGGGTGGGTACTCTATGTGGAGTCCTGAAGGCTCTGGGGATTCCATAGTGGGTCTGTGAGGATAGGAGGGGTCTTTCTGGGAATCAGAGGGGCAGGGCTTCAGTAGTCTGTAGTGACTCTAAGAGGTGGCTGAGAGAAAGGGGCTAGAGGGAGGACTCCAGGGTCTTAAGGTGAGGCAGGAGAGGAGCTGGGTAGACTGTGACTCTATGAAGGGCCTGGAAGGGGGCTCCCTGGGTATAGGGTGATCCAAATGGGGTTAAGGACCTAGCATAAGAGGGCAGAGCAAGAGTTTGGGGGGTATCAGGATAATAAAGGAGCTGCTCCATCCTGCTCCAGCCCCAGCTGCATCCTGCTATGGCAAGGGTACGAGGGATGGAGCCACTGGGGTCAAGTGGACACTGAGGAACTCTGCCACAACTTGGAGGTGCCAGTCATCCTCTAGCCTGGTATGGTCCTGACTCTATTCCTCTCCTGGTCACTCCCACAGGGCACCAAGGGGGAGCCTGGTGACAAAGGCTCAACTGGATCAACGGGAGTTCAAGGACTCACAGGACCGAAGGCAAGCTCTGCCCTAGAGTCAACCACACATCACATACACCTGTCCCTGGGTGTCTCCTGAGTGTTGTAGGGTTCCTGGTTCCCTCGCCTGTTGGCCCCATGAGTGTCCACACAAAATTTCTGGCCTTAGGGTTGCCAAGTTGCTGCAGTAGATAGGCCAATGTGAGAATGGTCACATTGAAGGGCTCCCCTGTAATGTTTCCCGTAGGGTGAGCCTGGTGTTGCAGGAATCCCTGGTGACCCGGTAAGTGCTTCCACTCTCACAGAGACCTCTTGTCCCCCAGGGACTCCCATCCCTGTGGTGATCTTACTCATGTAGCTTTTGACCTTATAGGGACCAATGACTCATGATGTCTTCCTGTTGCCCTGGGGCCCCTACCTCCATAATAATCCCCTATGATGGTGATACCTGCCCAAAGTGACTCTTCTCCCCATGCCAAACCCTGCCCCTCCCATGCCACTGGCTTTCATGGTGACTGTCACCTTATGGTGTTCCCTGCTGCAACCCTTCACTAACCTTCCTTGACCTCATGCCCACCCCTTCCTCCTACCTTAGGGAGCCCCAGGAAAGGATGGAGCCCCTGGTTTCCGAGGAGACAAAGGAGATATTGGCTTCATGGGCCCTAGGGGCCTCAAGGTGGGAAGGGGACCAGGGTTTTTTTTTTTTTTTTTTTTTTTGTTCTATTCTATTTTTCTGGTCAGGAAGGTTGGATACTAGAGGGTGAGGAAGCTGGGGTCAGATGTTAGGATATTCAGAGATGAATGTGGGGTGTTAGGTCAGGTGGTAGAATGTCTGAAGTCTATCAGGAGAGTTAGTTTTAGGGTGAAGGGCTCATAGGGTGAAGTGTCTGAAAGTTGCTTTCTCACCTGCTTTTTGCCCTAAGGGTGAACGGGGGATGAAGGGAGCCTGTGGCCTCGATGGAGAGAAGGGAGACAAGGTACAGAGGTAAAAGGGCATGTGGGGGCCATGAGGTCTGGGATCCAAGGCTGACCCCAAACCTGATGTCTGTAGGGAGAAGTTGGTCTTCCTGGCCGTCCTGGGCTGGCAGGACGAAAAGGAGAGATGGTGAGTATGAGGAACACCCAGAATGAGGAAGAATAGGTGGGCTAGATTAGAGGGATACCAACTGGGACATGGTCTAAGCTCTATTTTCTTTACTCCAGGGAGAGCCTGGTGTGCCAGGCCAGTCTGGAGCTCCTGGAAAAGAGGGCCTGATTGGTCCCAAGGTACAGGGTCTCTTGAGTGGTCATGATGGGGAGTCAAGATGGGGCAAGGAAGTCTTCAATAGGGTGATGAAGGTTTAAGGTCAAGGAAGGTTGTGGAGGGTTGGGGTGTTGGTGGGTAGTGTGGGGCTGGTTGTGAGATTTCGGGATGGGCTGGGATCACAGTGGAGAGTTAAGATGAAAGGATGAAACATGGAGCATGTGTATCAAGGTGGGGGTTGTAGAGGGATTGGTGTCATGGGGATCACAGCTGGTAGAGTCACAGATGCTCAGATCATGGAAGGCTGTGAGCATTGAGCGTGGGGACTCATGGGAGTTTGGGGACATTCAGGATCTGAGGGAGGTCAGGGCAAAGTATCACTTATGTTTCTTCTGCTCCCAGGGTGACCGAGGCTTTGATGGGCAGTCAGGACCCAAGGGTGACCAGGGTGAGAAAGGAGAGCGGGTGAGTTGAGGTCAAGGTCATTGTGAATTGAGGAGAGCATCCTCTTTGGGAGTGGGTTCATCTTTTCAAGATTTTGATTATTGACCCTATCCCATCTCTCCTCAGGGATCCCCAGGAATTGTGGGCTTCCCAGGTCCCAGGGGCAATGATGGTGCTAGTGGTCTCCCAGGGCCACCTGGTGGTGTTGGCCCCAAAGGCCCTGAAGGACTTCAGGGCCAGAAGGTAAGAGTCCCTGACTGACTTCTCTGACTTCTGAGCCCTGAACCTCCCTACCTTTTTTTTGTTGTTGTTGCGGGAGTGGTGCTAGGGATTGAACCTAGAGCCTCACATATGCTAGGCAAGTACACTACCACTGAGCTATACACTTAGCCCTCCCTACCTACTTCTCTGACTTCTGACTGTGCAACCCATTCCCCAATCTCCTTACCCTAACCTCTGAATCTATGATCCCCGTTTGCCTGTTTTCTGACCTTCACCAACTCTAGTCCTGCTCACTTGATCCTTGTGTCTGACAGGGTGAGAGAGGTCCCCCTGGAGAGAGTGTGGTGGGGGTCCCTGGGGCCCCTGGAGCCCCTGGAGAGAGAGGAGAGCAGGTAAGTGGGGATTCCTAGGCTTGGGGTCAAAGATTGGGGTGACCTCTGGTGTCTCTAAGACCTAAAGTCATAGCCTGTTCTTATCTGTTGTACATAGGGGAGGCCAGGGCCCATTGGTCCCCGTGGAGAGAAGGGAGAAGCTGCGTTGACAGTAAGTGTGGATCTACAGGGCTGGGGCTCTGCCTCCACACCCAACACCCTGAGCCCCTGGATCCTGGGTCCTGACTCTATTTGTCCCTTGCATTATGTGCCTGATGTCACTTCTGTGATTCATGGATTCTTCATGGTCCTTGTGGTCTTGTGTCCCTAGGAGGATGACATTCGGGGCTTTGTGCGTCAGGAGATGAGTCAGCATTGTGGTGAGTGGTCCTGGCTGCCAGTCTCTTGAGCCTTGTCCCACTCTGTCCCAGCATACCTATATAGGGGCTGACAGGTCTCCATAACTTACAGGAGGTAAGGGTCAAAGAGATGGTTAGAGATGGATAGGTAGTCAGGAGGACATGCATGCTGTGGACATGCATGCTGATAGAACTTTTCTCAATGATGAGAGATACACAGTAGATGTAGGTAGCCACAGAGCTGAGGATGCCAGGGTTCTCACATGTGGAGAGAGTAGAGGAGGGAGCAGAGCTGGTTCTACTGGGTCTGACCCAAGCCAGGCAGCGATGACTCTGGGGACGTCAAAGTGAAGCTCTGTCTCTGTCTCTTCCTCCCACCACCCACCTCTCTCTTTGTAATTTTTTAATTAAAATTTTTTTTTCTATTTTTTCCTGTCTTTTTTGCAACTGCATTTATTTTCCATGCCTGTTTCTCTGTCTCCCTCTATTTCTTGCCCTTTGTTCACCTTTTCCAAATTTCTCATTCCTGTTTTCTTCTCCTCTACCTTTCTTCCTTTTTCTCCCTTCTCATTTTCTCTCCACCTCCTTCTCTTTCTTGCTTCTTATATCATTGTCTATCTTGCTGTTTCTCTGTATATCTCAATCTCCCTGTGTGGTGTGTGTGTATGTGTGTATCTGTCAATCTTCTCATCTTTCTCTTTTGTCTCTTTCTCTCTCCATCATTGTCCCTTTCTGCCTTTTCCAGCCTGCCAAGGACAGTTTATTGCATCTGGATCACGTGAGGTAGTTTTCTGAGCCTAAGAACTTTTATACCCTAGGTCCTGCCCTGTCTATCACCTGGGGGTGCGACTGGGTGACTGCTCATGATGATCCCAGGTGTCATCACCTGTACTTTGTTCCAGGACCCCTCCCTAGTTATGCTGCAGACATAGCTGGCACCCAGATGCACAGGCCGGTGCCTGTGCTCCGAGTCTCTCACGTAGAAGAGGAAGGTGAGGATGACGGGACCTATGGGGCATGTATGGGTCGGACATGGACATGCATGCAGAGCACATGCCATGCACACAGGGTCCCACACACATGAATACCTTTATGTGCACAGTGGAGATTAATGCTGCTCACACTGCCCCAGGGCCAGCAGCTGCTCCCTCATGGTCCATACACCCCACTGTGCTATAGGCCAAGTACCTCCTGAAGATGATGAGTTCTCTGAATACTCTGAGTATTCTGTGGAGGAATACCAGGATCCTGAGGTTCCTTGGGATGGTGATGGTGAGAATGAGGGATATGCCCAGAGGGATTCAGGTAAGGGCAGGTCTAGTCACTCCTTGCTGGCTTCTTACTGACTCCCATTGGCTCCAGACCCCTGCTCCCTGCCTCTGGATGAGGGCTCCTGTACTGCCTATACCTGCGCTGGTACCATCGGGCTGTGCCAGGCAGCACAGAGTCCTGTCACCCCTTTGTCTATGGTGGCTGTGGAGGGAATGCCAACCGTTTTGGAACCCGTGAGGCCTGTGAGCGCCGCTGCCTACTCCATGTGATCCAGAGCCAGAGAACAGGTAGTGCCTAGCCCCATCTCAGCAGAGAATTGGGCCCTGAGGGCCAAGGTCATGATTGAGAAGTTCCTCAGACTCAAGGACCTGGGTCAGACCCCCCCCAGATCAAAGAACTGAATACAGAACCCAGCTGTAGAACCCCCAGTATGGTCCCTTTCCATGTTCCCTTCTTTAAAGACCTGAGTATGGGTTCCCTTACTGAGTCAGAGCCCACTCACTGCTGGGCTTTGGGTCCCCCCCACCACTCCACTTCATCAGTAGATGCTTTGCCGTATTTCTCTGTGGTCTACATACTGTGTAAGAAGGTCAGGAGCTGAAGACAGTTTCCAACCTGCGCACCCAGGTGCTGCCCAGAGTTGATGAGCTGCTGTGTAGTGTCCCCTGGAAGAATCGAATCTCAGCAGGATCCTGCTGTCCCTCCCCTTGGTGCTAGAGGCCTCTGTGCACGTGAGCGTGTGTGTACATGTCCGTTATTTGAGTGACTTGGTCCTGTGGGTTTAGCCTTCCCCACTGTGGACAAACCCCTATTGTGGCTCCTGCCTCCCTGCTGGATGACTCACTGTGGGGGGTGGCTATGGGCAGTGAGCAAATGTGACTAGCGTCTGACCTGCCCCTTGACCCAAGCCTGTGATGCCATGGTGCTGATTCTGGGGGGGCATTAAAGCTGCTGTTTTAAAATGTCCTTGTTGTGGCTATTTGGGGAGGTGGTGTGGGGGGCATATTTTCCCTTGGGGAAGTTAGTATTATCCTGCATGAGTACAAAGTCCCACTGCTCTGCCATGGTCATTTTCCTGTGACCCTTCGTCCTCAACTTGTCCCCAGAAAGTAGATAAGGATGTGTCCTTACTGCTCCCTAGGAGGGAATGAGTCATAGGTGGTGGCTGCCTCATGCCAGGAACACATCCCGCCTCCTACCATAGTGGGCTAGGGGAGATAAATGGGCCCAGAAGTGGAGGAGAGGGTCAGAACATAGGACAGCATCACCTGATCCCAGCCCCAGTAGCCACAGACATCTCAACTTACCCCAGAGAAAGCTGGCAGTGGTAGGAATGGTGTTGGGTTGGGAGGGGTTTTGGGGGTTGAGTGGTCCTGGGGTTGAGTTTGTGGAGATATGGGGATCTGGGAGGGCATGAGGTCTCCCACTGCTTCTCGGCTTCAGGGACCCCTGTTCCTACTTCTTCCTAATCAGCTGCAAGCTCCATTGCTCAGACCTCTCTGCCTTTTGTCCTCTGTGTTTTTCTGACTCTGAATTTATGTTTTACCATACTGGTCTGTCCCTGTGTTTTCTTCCAGTCTTTGTCTCTGTGTTTTCTTCCAGTCTCCTATTTTGCTCTGCCTCCATCTCATTGATTTCTCTCCTTCTCCTTTCCCACCTCTTTTGGACTTTTGATTTTTTTTCTCTCTCATTCCATTTTTCAGTCTTTCCGTCTAAAGGCCCCTTTCTCTGTCTGACTCTGTCTTGATTTACTCTGGCTTTCTTCTTGTCCCTTCACCTTTGCCTTTTTCTCTCTGTCCCTGACCTGGCTTCCCTGTTTCTCTCTTCATCTCTTCCTCTCTCTCTACTCTTGCATCTTATCTGTGAACCATAGTTGGACAGAGCCCCTTTCCTGAGCCTATTTTCTCCCTCACAGCCTGACCACATGATGACCCGGTGGGCTCTGCTGGTCCTGAGGTCCTGATGTTGGCAGAGTCCTGGTTGTTTCAGCGACCCCAATCCCAGCCTTCCAGCTCCTTCCTCAGAACTGTCCCCAAACCACTCCCTTCCCTGTGTCCTCGAAGAGCCCTTCAGTTACCACCACAGGCCCCCCAGCTACCTGGGGCTTCCTAAGCTCTGGAACCCCGTCTTGGACCACGCATTGCCCTCTCGCTGGATGTCCCCCATTGGCCTCCTACAGATTTTACTGGAACAGGCCCGGACCAGGGCTGCCAGGAGCAGGCTGCCACCAACGCTCGCATCCTGGCCCATGTTGGCCGCCGCTAAACCTGAGGTGGGGGTTATAAGGATGGGATCAGCCTTGATGGAAAGACGTAGAGGATGGCAACAGAGCTGGATCATACTATATCTGGGCAGAATGCACCGAACACCACCGTAATGGGGCCACTGCCAAGTGGAGTCATATCACATCTGAGTATACACAGTCAGGGGGGTCGGGACAGTTTGGACATTGTTGTGTTGATGTCTTGCTATGCCTGTGTGCTCTACAGACTTACAGTATGTCTGGAAAGTTTGGACAGTACCATACAAGGTCTTGCTATGTCTGGGTGCCCCACAATCACAGAGCATCTGGACATCATCATATGTGGTAACCATCATATTGCATTCAGAGCTTCAATACGGGAGCCCAACATTGCATCTGAGACCAGTACATCCAAGGCCCACAGGTTCATCCCCCTCCATAGGCCCCACACATGGAAGTGCTGACTGAGGGTCACATACATGTTTTTGCTTCATGAGGCAGCACCTATCCCAGTATGGATAGGGCTGTCAGGGGCATCTGAGACATAAGTGGTTGTACACAGAAAGTCCTGACCACAGTGTCTTATCTTGTGGGTGTGTATACACATGTGGCTGAGTCTCTGTGTGCTGCCATTTGCAAAACTGACATCTGAGTATGTGAGCAAGGTGACGGGGGAAGGGGCAAGGAGGAGTGGGTGCTTGTCCTCCAAACCTGCATGAAGCACACATACCACACAGCTGAGCATTGTCTTTCCATATCCAGCTTTGATTCTTGGAAACACATGAATTGGGAGAGGGGGTTTAGTCTGCCAAGTTCCAATCTAACTATCCAGTCCTCACCAAATTATCCTGAGCAAAGGTATTCTGTAAAGCAGAGTGATGCCACCAAGCTTCATGGGAGCATTGAGTGACATAGGGTACATGAAGGTTGTGGCTGCAGGAGGTGCTTAATAAATGTAAAGTGATTGAAAGATGGGATGGATGAGAATCACCAAGTCATGTGTACCACACAGTGACACTGAGAGTTGAGTCACAACTAGCTTCTCTATCCTTTCGGTCCACCCTCCTTCCCCACCTTCTTTAACTGATTTGGTCCCTTAGTTTGGAAGGAGTATGTTTTTGCCTATTTCACACCCTCCACTCCATTACTGGCCCTGGAGCTAGGACTGACTTCCTGGATGTGTGGACAGGCCTGCCTGAGAATGCGGCAGGCACTCAGGCAGGGTAGATAACTCCAGCAGGAGACAGGGCAGCTCTTGGGAAGTCAGGGCAGCTCTTGGGAAGTAGGGGCAGCTCTGACTGGGAGAGCGGCAATACGGGCCTGAGTGTGGCTGCCTGCCTGGATGGGGCCCCCAATGTTAACCTCACAGTAGTAAGCAGCCCTGGCGGGGCGGGCCCAGGGCGGCTGGAAAGGCGGGGCTGCTCTACTCTGAGCCTGTCAGAGGGCGGGGTTGCCCTACTCTTCCCAAGCCGCAGGGGGCGGTGGCCCTGGCCAGTTCGTTGGCAGGATGGACAGAGGCACGTTAGAAGGCAGATCTCTGACCGACCCGGGGCTGGGGAGCAGCGGGCAGGGTAGGCATGGGGCAGGGTGGGGAGTGTGGGGGTGATGGGGAAAAGACCTGAGCACAGTGAGGGTGGTACTGGAGGGGATAAGAGAGTGTTGGTTTTTTTCCCCTGGTTTAGGGTGCTCTGAGGGGACATCAGTCTGTCACTCGCCTGGAGGAGGGGGAACACTGTTGCCTTGCGGCGGGGTGGGGGGTTGGGGGGGTGGTGCTGAGGCAAGGGGGAGCTATAAATAGTGTCTTCCTTTAGTCCAGGGGGAGGGACAGCCAGCTGGAGCTGCCTGAGGCCCTCCCACTTTGCCTCTTGCTAGCCTTAAAGTGGTCATATTCTTCTACTTCCCTCCTAAGGGGTTATCCAGTTTGGGGAGGACCAGAGGCTCATTTGAGAAGTTTTTCATATGATGTGGCCTTAGCTCTTAAACTGGAATTTCTAGGGCACCATGTACCTGAGCTGGTCCTGAGCTTCTCTAAGCACCTACTGGATACTCTGTTTTGTTCATGCTTCTCTGAGCCCTTTTTCTGTGCCCTGACATATCTCGAATCACTTTGAGCACCTACTGTGTGCCCTGTGCCAGAGTAGAATCAGGAAGTACAGATCAGAGCTTATAAGCTGCTTCTCACATGATTCTATACCCCCAAGTCAAAACCTCACACTCTGTGAGTTCTGGGCTACTGGGGACAGTTCCTTCTGGAAATGACCAGAGGAAGCTGGGATTCCTAGGAAGTCCCCCCACCCCAGTAATGGCAGCTTAGGTGGGAGAATAAAGAAGAAGGGAGGCAGTAGAAAGCAGCCAGGCCCTGCTGCAGCAGGCCCTGCTACAGCCTGCCTGTCCCTATATACATGCCTGGGTGCAGGGGCTTGTTGGTATGTGTGCTTCTGCATGTGCAACGCTTGTGTACATTGGTGTGTGTTGTCTGTGTGGCATGCATTGAGTGCCCCCATTCCTTATGCTGTGAATGGTGGCGTATTGGTTCTACCAGGACTCAGCAACAGATAAAGGGACTGGGAAGAGTTTGAGCCTTGAGAACTAAGGGTTGAGGACTTTGGCCACTTCACAGCTTCTAACCTGTGACAGTGGGAGGGGGCTCAGTGGTCAGTGCAGAGAGCTCCCTGGGAGCCAATTGGAGTCAGGCCAACTAGTGGGGAGGAGACTGAGCCAGACATGTTCACCCATGAGTGCACAGTGATATCCCAGTACAACTTCCCATGCCTGAAACAGGAGAGCTAGCACACTTTGGGATGCCTGAGGAAGGAAAAGCCATGAGGAGCTGTCATTTTATTGGGTACCTACTGATGCTGGGGGGAATGCAGATAGCCAGGAGGGAATTTCAATCGAGTGAACACCAAGAACGTGGGTGTGGAGGTGGGAAGTGCTGCAATAGTTGTAAAGGTGTGGGAGGTGAGGTTTTGAAGGCTGGGAGTTTAAACTAAGTTCTTCCTGCATGTGGGCTGGCTCTGTAATCTTGGACAGACTTTCCAGTTTTCTTCCTAAGAAATAAGGCCATGATAGGGGAGATGGTGAATACCTTCAGAGCAGATGTAGACCCTGGCCTTGGGAAGGGTCCCAAGCCCTGACATTGACGTATGGCCTCCTAGATGAGTATATGGACATGGGAGGGTGTGTCTGGGTCAGCCCAGGGTCAGCTGGGAAGTGTGGGAGGTTACACAGCTAAGGTGTTTCCTAGGAATCAGGTTTATACTGTCTGGATGTGGAAATAGTCCTGGTTCCCTTGTCTTCCCTGGCTGTCTCAACTCCTAGCTGTTGACTAAACATTCAGGTAGGCTATGGAAGAAGACAGTAGGCAGGCCTTATGAGGTGCTAGATGTTAGAGGAGATTGTCTCTACCATGAGTGTGGACAGGGTATGGGTATGTGGCAATGATGTTTCAGAAGCCAGGATTGCCCCAAGATGGCCTTGGTGGTGGTCAGGAGAGAGACAGGAGGATTGACTGTGTCAAGAAAAGAATGAGTGGCTTTGGGGAACTAGGAAGCAGGTGGGTGATCAAAGGAGCCCCGAGGGGAATGGGAGGTGGATAATGCAGCTGGAGAATGAGGAAAGAGGAAATGATTGACCCTGCCTAAGGCAGGGCATTCCCAAAGGTAGGCAGCTAGAGCTGGTTTCAGGAAAGTTCCAGGTAGGCATCCAGCATTAGATCTTCTGAACCTTCATTTCCTGTGAAGTGGGCAAGACCTTTGTATCAGTCATCTTAAGTGCATGGAAGAGGGTGCTGTATGAAGTGACAATGAGGTCAGCCTTGTTCTCCATGCCGGGAACTTCTGGTTGGGCACACACTGGCCAGAGAACTTGAGGTTGCAGGGACCCTGCTGGGGATGTGATGGAGGACATCACTAGAGGGCAGTGTGATACAGGTTCAAGCCATATTTGTGAGGGCTGGGGCAGAAAGTGTACCAAATTCAGATAGGCAGAGTTGGCAGTCAGAGGAGGCAGGAGCCTGCAGGGGGGCCCAGTCTGTGCCAAACACATGAGAGTCAACCAGAGGAGTTCCTGAATTTCTGGATATCTCCCTTGCCGCCAGTGCTTTTGCAGACAGGAGGAAATGAGAACACTAATGCATTTTGGAACAGATTTCTCAGAATGATTGACACATTTAATCTACACCACAGTCTCTTAAGATTGATGACCGGCGCACCCATTTTCCTGATGAAGAGTAAGAAATCTATTTAAAAAATATATAAACTCATGATGAAAATTTAATTGGTAAAAGTGAAATCCTTGGCAAGATAATTAATGAGTCCTCAAATAACTCGGTCACGAGATTCTGCACATTTGCTCTAGGAGGGCAGGGGTTTAGCCTGTGCTCCCCAGTAGCCAAACCAAGAGAGAAACTCCATCGATTCTGAGATTTGTCCTGTGTCGTACATGGGACAAAGGAGCTCTTCCTGTGGGATTGAGCAGGTCGCTTTTATGGACCGGGAAGTCTTAGGGCTCGGAGCAGATGAGGTGGCCTAGCGCGGGACCAGCAGGGCGCGGCAGTTAATAGGGACACCAGGCCAGTGGTAGGAGTCACGCAGGAGCCGCCAGGCTGGTCCTAATTAACCCCGCCCTGCAGATCACGCAAGCCTCGCTCCACTGCACGCAAACACTTCCCTCCTAGGAGACTGGAGGTCAAACTTAGCAGGGAGCGGAAGCCCCGCTTGCCGTGGAGGCGGGACTTGCATTCCCTGGCGGGGACCATGGAGACCTACACAAATCAGCAAAGTCGGGTTGAGTGTAAAGGGTTCGCGCATCCGGGGCGGGGCCTGTATAATCCGGGCCTTGAGCTGTTGGGAGTTGAGCATGCGTATTCTTGATGCTGGCATAAAAGACGGGGTGTGCTTGGTCCCAAAAGGGACCGTAGGAGAATTGGGCATGCGTAGTCGGAGCTTGGTCCTGCTCTTGGGGTGGAGCCTATTTATTCAGGGGCGGGACCCGAGGGATGATGGATAAGCGTTGTCGAGACTTGAAGAGGGGCGGGGCCCGAGGGGCGGGGCCCGAGGGGCGGGACCTCTGGTGGCCCGTGGTGACCTGGCTTTTGGGTCCTTAGCGGCGCGGTCCGACTCATCTCGGCCCGGGGATGGCGTCCCCACGGGAACTGACTCAGAACCCACTGAAGAAGATCTGGATGCCATATAGCAATGGGAGACCTGCTTTGCACGCCTGTCAACGTGGTGGTGAGGGGAGGGAGGTGCACCGGGATGAGTGGATGGACGGCTTGGGTGGGAGTCTCGTGGAGGGGGAACAGGAACAGGTAGGGAACCGGGGCAGGAAAGGCTATTATAATTGGTGGGAGGAGTCCGTTCGTAGCGGAGGTGCTCGGGACCGGTGAAGCTGCGGTAACAGTGGTGGGCTAAATGTGGTGGAGCAGGGAGTGGGGACAGGTGTGTGGGGCTATCTCCGCTTGATAGGGTAGGTCTAGCCACCAGCACTTCGGGGAAGGCACTGGCTCCTTTGCTCCCTCCCTCCGTTTCCAGTGTCTGCCGCTAAGGGAGGACTCCAATGGGAATGGCCCCGCCCTTTCTTCTCTCCTGTCCAGAGTGGGCTGGGTGGTCTGGCAGAGTTCTCTGCTGTGTGGCCCTAGGCGAATCACTTGGCCTCTCTGAGCCCAAAATTTCAAATGCTTAAGCATAGACTGGTTCTCTAATAGGAGGATGGGTACTCTTTGGCCTTAAAACCAGGTTTTGAGAGGAACTTTAGGGAATTATAGATGAGGTCAAGATAGAGGCAGTGAGACCACTATGCCATACGGGCCCATCTTTGTGTCCATGGGGATGTAAGCATCCACGTGGGTTTATGAGTGAATGGTAAAAGTTGAGGGAGGAACATCTAGAAGATAATGCTGAAATTTGTGGAATTGTTAAGGGACACCTCTCCTGGAGTGCTGGGTCTGTAGCTTTTTATTACCAAGGAAAGATTTGTTTAGGAGTAACTGAAACGTTGTAACAGATTTGCAACTTGGCAAGGACCTCAAAGAACATCTAGTTCAACTGGTGGTGCAGATATGGAAATGGATAATAGGAGATTGTTGATGTGCCAGGGTCTCCCTGCACTCCTGACCTCTGCATGTGTGTGATAAGGCAGGGAGAAGGATGCTCTGTGCTGGTGCTGCCAGGTCACACTATGGCCATACTTTTGACCATAATGTGAGTCACCCAGGAGACTTCTGATCACACTGTGAGCCCTAGTAAGGGGTGGCCATGGTTCATAAGCTGACCAAGTTCTGGTGGGGCCTTGTCCATTCAGGATCCACATACTGAGTCATGAGGGGCTGTAGCCACAGCCTCAGAAGCCCTCTTTAGACTCTTCTGGAGGTGTGATGACTGAAGCTCCTCTCTCTTATTCTTCTAACCAGCCGTTAGGGCTTTGGTCCTAACTAGGGGGCAGCTACTGATATTAAATAAAGAGAAAGGAGTGAGAACCTTGATTTTGGAGGTAGGAGTACTCAGGCTATGTTCTGGTTCAACTGTGTGGCCTTGGGCATGGAGTTAACCCTCCAGACTTTGGGATCCTCATTTATGGGATGAGATAGTCAACATCTTTGATCCATGAAATGGCTGATTGACTGAGGGGTGTCCTTCGCTGCCACCACCCACACTCACAGTTAGCAATTCTTCCCCTGCTTGATAAAATTCAGAGCTACCCCTGAGGGCCCAAAGGCTCTCACATTCCCCATCATTGACTTCTCAGCTCAGACCCAGAGGAACTCCATGGTGGGGCAGGTAGGACTGGGGATAAAGAGGGGACCCAGGGAGCATGGAAGGAAGGGCACTTTTTCTGATGACTTTTCTCATTCAAAAGGTTGCAAAGTGACAAGATTCTTACTGTTTGATGATAGGACTAGTGTGTGCATAGGGCAATAGGAGGAGAGAGGACTTTTTGTCTCTCTGAATGGGACCACTGTGCCATATATATATATATAAGCTGTTTCTTCCGTAGCTTGGCCTAAAGAGGTAGGAGCAGGTACAGTTCAGAAATCTATTCTAGGCACATGTGGTTGCCCCTTCAGTGGAAGTGCCAGGAAGTAGGTAGCAGGCACTGTGCATTGCCAGTATGTCCTAGGCTTCTTGTCTCCTAGGGCTCCTAGGACCTTCAGCAGATTGTAGGAAAGGCACCAGTGAGGGAAGCTTCATATGTTCAATGTTACAGACAGTGTGGTTTGCTGTCCTGTTTGCTTGATATTGGGGTCCTTGTGGGCTCAGAACTGCAGTTCTCTCTGTATACCCCAGCTCCCTTAGTCCATGTGCTGTTTGTTTCAGGGACTGTAGTGTGTTTCCTCCTTATCATGACTGCCATTTTTCCACTGCTGGAATTTCCCCAGCATTTTGCTGTTGTAAGCAGAACTGCTGTGAATATACTTGAACTTTGGTTTCTTTGGGTCATTTCTTGGGAGCTTATCTTGAGGAGTAGAGGTGATAGCTAATTTATGGCCTTGTTTTGTACCCAGGCTTGATTTGTTGCCCTGACTGCCCACCTTGCAAATTGGTGGGAGAGGGGAAGGTGGACACTGTCACCAAGTGATGTCAGAGGAAGTTAATGCCATGGGAATAGGCCAGGGTCATCTCTGGAAGATGTGAAGGGGCAGGGGATGCAGAAACCCAATCCTGAGGTCATGGGATTTTTCCCCTGAGGAAGCAGTAAAGGGTTGACCTCATCACAGATCCTTTCTGGGTAGTGGCTGATGTTCTACCCTTGAGAACCATGGTTAGCCTGGCCAAGAATGGTGCAAACAACACAGGCCTTAGTCATCTGCTAGCCCTGAGGATGCAGGACCTTGCCTAACTTGTATTCCTCTCATCTATGCCAAAGCTGAGTTTTTTCTGCATGTTTCTTCATTCTTGCTAACTGTTGGTCTGTGGTCCATAGGGTTCCTTCCTTCTCTTCCCTAAGGTTTGCAGGTTGGGTTACATTTGCACAAAGGCCTTGAGCAGGAGTGATGGAAACCTGCTGGCAAGCAGGAACCTTTGCTTCTCTGTAGGTCCTTCCAGGGACCAGTTTGTTCCCTCCACACTCCAAATCCCAAGTGCAGTTAGTGCCGAAATACACCTGCAACCTTACCCTGGTATGCTGCTGGAATGAGGTAGGGGGCAGCTTCCTGGAAGTGGTTTGGTTTGTTACATGAGTTTAGTGCTAGACTTTGCTGAGGAATTTTCATACCATTTCATAGGTGAGGATACCAAAGCTTAGAGTTGCCAGTGTCAGAGTCAAGAAAGGAATCTGTGCCTGTCCAATTCTTGACCTCCAAGCCAAGCTAAGAGGGAGACAACTTGAGGGGAGCCTGGCAGTCTGTCCAAGGAGAATTACTTGTTGAAGGCAATTGCAGAACCAAGTGGGCAGAGGAGGGGCAGTGACAGTTCCCTGTATCTGTTCATCAGTCTATCTGCTTTGGTTTTACTGGTCCTAAGGATGATGAAAGAGAAGCTTTCTGAGGCTTCTGAGGTGAGACTGCATTTGATCTTATTAAAAGCTGAGCTGGATCACACAAGGCTGGCAGTTCTGTGGCATTGGTGTCTGTTCTAGCCAACCAAGGCTCAGGGGAGTGGCCCTTCCCAACTTCTAGCCTTGGCAACTTCTCAGGTTGGCCACTGATCTGTTGGCACATGATATGGTGGTGGACAGACCTTCAGAAGGACTGTCCTTGTGGGCATTGGTCTGGACTACCAGGGTGGCCTTTACCGGTAGACTTCTAGATACCTCCCTGCTCCTGTCCATATTTCTTAAACACCAACTCGGTGCCAGGCATCAAGACCCCGAATGGCTCACACACTGCAGGCCTGCTTCTGCTCCAAGTGATCAGTTTGGAGAGAACAGACTCATTAGTGAAGTGACCAGAGGGTGAGGGTGCACCAGGTGGGCATGGAAGTGCCTTAGAGAAAGGACTTGTGGAAGAAGCAGCTTTTAGACTAGACTCTGATGATGAAAAGAAATTCACAGGGAGGGCAAACTGTGAGACTGTGTCTGCTGGGAGCATTGAATGATTGTTGGGATGGGGAGACATGAGAATGTTAGGGTATAGATACCTGGATGAGAGAGGCAGGCACTAAGTACCCCATTGGGTCCTTCATGCAGTGTGTCTGGTTGAGCTTTATATTTGCTGGTACACATCAGGATGAGAAGGGCTGGTAAAATCCCCATTGTATCCACCAAAGCCAAGACAGCTCTGTGGTGTGGGGATCTGCCGACTTGAGACTGGGTTTGGGGTCCTCAGGGAGCTGATGCCAGGAGGCTAGGAAGGTACAGTTGATGCCAGTTCTGTGCCCTGAAGCTGAGAGACCATAGTTGGTGGGGGCGAGGGGCATACAGGAGGGGTTCTGGCTGTGTCTGACACTGTATACTGCTTGCTTTCCAGTTTGTATGACCAACTGCCCAACGCTCATTGTCATGGTGGGCCTGCCTGCCAGGGGCAAGACCTACATTTCTAAGAAACTGACCAGATACCTGAACTGGATTGGTGTACCTACTCGGGGTAAGCCTTCCAGGGAACACTGGGGAATTTGTGGGGGAAGGAGAAAGAGAAAGCTGGATGGTGGGGAAGGATCCTGGTTAGGAGTTGGTAGGGTTACTGTTCTGTGAAAGCTGAACCTTTCTTCCCCTCAGAATTCAACGTTGGCCAGTATCGCCGGGACATGGTCAAGACGTACAAATCTTTTGAGTTTTTCCTCCCAGACAATGAAGAGGGCCTGAAAATCCGGAAGTAAGTATATTGGGGGTAGGGGAGCACTGTTGTTGAGAAGGCCAGCAAGTAACTGCCTATTTGCTGAGAAGCCCCTGTAGCTTCTAGAGCCGAGTGGCTTGTGAATGCCTGAGCTGTTCCCTGAGCCCTAGCCTTGCTCTGCCTCAATGGATCAGTGTCAACGCCATTCTCTGGACCTCTGAGGATGTATGTGGTGGGTTGGGACATGATGGGTCTGGAAACGAGGAAATGGTATGTAGTATCTTGGTGACTGGCCCTTCCCTACCCTGTGTTAAGGACCTTTGGTAAGGGCATCTTATAAGATTAGAGAAGTAACTCCAGGGAGGGAAGAGACAGATAAGAAAAAACACCTGTGCTGAAGGACAATCATGTTTGTTTTACTCCAGGCCCTCCGTGTGGGTGGCTATTGGTGGCAAGGGGAACCCTTGATGATGAGGGATATAGACCTCAGGTTTAGAACAGGGTGGGGACTTTCTTTTCTTGCCCCAGAATAAGCCCCTTCTGTGTATTTGGAGCATGTTTGCTATGTGCTTGGCATGATCTTGGCATCTGTGGGTCAGGCTTGACTTTATTTTATTTTTTAATTTTTAGTTGTAGATGGATACAATACCTTTATTTAATTAATATTTATAAGTAGTGCTGAGGATTGAACCCTCACATGTGCTAGGCAAGTGCTCTACCACTGAGTTACAATCCCAGCCCTTGGCTTTGTTTTGAAGTAGCCCAGATGCTGCTGGGTATGTAGTTCCCACTCCTACTCTTAATGATATAGAAATGTGTACATGCATCCTCACCCCATTCAGACTTGAACTAAACACTTGCTCCAAGGAACTGAGCATGACTGCTGTTATGAAGAGCTATGCTGTGTTCTTGGCAGGTGTCATCAGGGTGATCAAGAAGCCCCTTTTCAAGCCAGGTGTAGTGGTACATACCTATGACCCAAAGACTCACTAGTCTGAGGCAAGAAGATAGCAAGTTTAAGGCAAGACCCTGTCTCAATAAAAAAAAAAAAAAAAGATTGGGAATCTGGGAATGTAGCACCCTAGATTCATTCCAATCCCCAGTACTACAAAAAAAAAGAAGAAGAAAAAACACCTGAAGCCCCTGTCAACCTAGGATGGCAGAGGCTTGCTCTGGGTTCTGCGCTCAGCCATCATGGTAGGGCAGTGAGCAGAGGTTGTCAGCTCTAGTGACTTGCCCAAATGAAACCTAGCCTCAAGGCATAACCCCCCAGGTGCCACAAAGGTCTGGACACTAGGCTGTGTATTCCTTCTATGGCCACCAGGGGGCAAGAGCTCCCTGCTGTGGGACTTAGACCTTCAGACCACTTTGCTTCTGCTTCTTTAGTGCTGGGTGGGCTAGGCTGATATTTGGTTTTTTGTAGCCAACTTGCAGGTAAAAGTCAAGGCAGGACCCTCTGGTGATATGGAGCCAGATAAAGGAAGAGGACTGATTTTGAATCTGAAGATCAAACAAATAGGAGCTTTTACTCTTAGGCTGAAAAAATGAAAGTATAGATTAAAAAATAAAGTAACTTGTCTATTTCTAGATCTTATAAATGGATAAAATAGGAAATATCTTTTTATATGCCGATCCATTTTGCAGCAATGAATAAAAAGGCTGAAATGTTCTGCAGATAGTGAAGTCAGTAGTCCATTATCGGGGAGGGTTACATATTCTTGAGGGTCCTATGGACATGGGCCAAGAGATAGAGATGGTGACTTCCTCCTCCACAAGGTGTGGTTTGGTGAGTTCTCTCTTCCAGAACAGGAAATTGAACATTAAGCCTGCTGTTGCACTGGGGAACATAGTATCTCTCTTCCTAAGTAAATCTTCCCCCACCATGAGCCCCTGACCTGCATGTACACAAGGAAATGTCTTGTTTTTAAAAGTACTTATTTTGATAATCAGGGGAAAATGCATGACAGTTAGAAATCATGAATACAGCAAAGTGGCAGCATGGATTTATACACAATGACACAATGAGGGGAAAAGTACAGAAAAATGGTATTTAAAAAAATTCCTACTAGCTGGGCATGATGGTACGCATCTGTAATCCCAGCAACTTGGGAGGCTGAGGCAGGAGGATTCTAAGTTTGAGGCCAGCCTCTGCAACTTAGTGAGATCCTAAGCAACTTAGTGAGACCCTGTCTCAAAATAAAAAAGAAAAAGGGCTGGGAATGTATGTTAGAGGTAAAGTGACCTTAGGCTCAATCCTTAGAACCAAAACAAACAAACAAACAAACAAACAAACAAACAAATAAATAAATATTCCTGCTTGGCTCAGTGGTGCACATGTGATCCCAGCTACTTGGGAGGCTGAGGCAGGAGGATCACAAGTTCAAGACCACTCTAGGCAACATAGTGAGACCTTTGTCTCAGAAAAAAAAAAATCTTAATCATCAGGAATGTATAGGCTTAACCTTATAGGAGCAGAGTTAGCTAAACACTGAAAATTATCCCCAGGAAAAGAAGTGAAACCTTGAAAAGTGAAGGAATCATAGAACTGTCCCCTCTCCTATCTTGGATAGTGTGAGTTTCTGCCTTCCAGCAGCTGGGTTAGGCTGCTGGGATGACTCTGTTTTTTCTCCTGAAGGCAGTGTGCCCTGGCAGCCCTCTGTGATGTCCGGAGGTTCCTCAGTGAGGAGGGGGGACATGTGGCGGTGAGTGTAACACCCTGGTGATAGCTGGGAGTGAGACGTGGGAACCCATACACATGTATATACTCCTTTTCACATCAGGCATCTAGAAGGGGAAATGGGGTGCATGTGTCCTGGATGCCCCTGAGTGACAGCTTGGGGAGGAAGTTTGGGGTGGCTATGAAGGATGAAGCCAGAGGCTGCACATGGGCCAGGAGTTTCCCTCAAGACTGTGACTGCATTTAACCCAGCAGGACTTCCCTTGGAAAGTCAAGGCTATCATCACATCTAAGTCTTTGACATATGTTATTTGTTCAGATGTGGGAAATCTTACCTAGCATTTACTACCTGTTCCAGGAACCAATTGAGTCCCAAGAAGGAAATTCTACCTATGTCATGGCCCCTGCAGTTGGATGGAAGGGTGGGACAAGGCTGAGCTGGGGTGTCAGCAGAGAAAGGTCCTAGTTCAGCCCTTTACTTTAAAACATGGGAGCTGTACTTTCCTTTCTGCTTTCTACTTGGAGTTGTTTCTCCTGGAACTCTTTGTCCTCTGACTGCACAATGGATAAAGTTGCCCGTGGCACAGCTGTTACCCCTCTCCTGGGTTGAATGCCCTGCTCTTAGATCTCATGTCTTTCTTACCTTACTGACTTGCTTTGTTGAAGCATATCTTCCATGAATTTCCTAAGAAAGGTACTCGAGGAGCTGGGTTTGGTGGAGCACGCCTGTAATTCCAGCTCCTTGGGAGGCCGAGGTAGGAGGATCGAGAGTTCAAAGCCAGCCTGAGCAACTTAGTGAGGCCCTAAGTAACTCAGGAAGATCCTGTCTCTAAAAAAAAAAAAAAAGGCCTGGGAATCTGGCTCAGAATTTTCACAACTTTGCCTTCTGGCTTTTAGAGAGACCACATAGAAGTCTGATGTTGATTTCTTGATCTTTGTATAAATTTCATCTGTTGGAGGGATCTGCGGGTTTCTCATGCTCCTTTCTCTTGGGAGAACTTTATGGTCTTCAAGGCAAAGGATCTTGTGATGGGTCTTCTGTCCTCTACCTTTTTGGCTCTTCGGGGGCCCTTAGCTTTGGGAAACTCTTGTGTTCCCTATCAGGGAAATTGTCATGCATTATTTTTTTGATAAACCACCTCTGCTACTTTCTGGCAACTCATTTCTCAATTCTTCCATTTTCTGAGTTGCTTTTTCTAGAATTCCTGGTGGCTATATGCTAGGCTGGATCCCTAATTTTGTTTCCCTACCTCATTTTCTCTTTTTTATTTTGAGGCAGACTTCCTCAATATTTATATTGATTGAATATTTTAAAATTTTCAGTGATGGTCTGGGAATGTAGCTCAGTGTTAGAGAACTGACCTAGCATATGCATGGCTCCAGATTCAGTTCCCAGCACTACCAAAAAAAAAAAAATCATGATTACACATTCCTTTTTCCTCTGAGTAGTCCAGTTTTTAGAACTTTGTTCATTGTTTCATGATTACTGTATACTTTTGTATCTCTTATGGGTGTAAGGTTTCTTTCTTTTTTTTTAAAGTGTTTTCGTTCTGGCTCTATGTACCTGTTTTCATTTTCTTCAGGTTCTTTTTTTATTTGTTAATTTTATTGATTTAGGTCTGTTTTTTCTTCCTTCTTTTTTGCATTACTGGCTGTTGACCAAGGGCATTGAACCACTGAGCTACATCCTCAGTCCTTTAAAATTTTTCTCGAGACGGGTCTCACTAAATTGCTTAGATTAGCCTCAAAACTTTCCATCTTCTTGCCCCAGCTGCCCAAAATGCTGGGATTATAGGCATGCACTTGGCTAGATCTTTGATTTTCTTTTCTTTTCTTTATTAGAGCTGTGTGTTATATGTAGTAGTTGAGTTCATCCCGACAAATCAACATGGCATGGAAATCTATTTCAGTTCATGATCCTCCTCCTTTTCCCTCCCATTTTCCCTCCCTTATCCTCCATTCTCCTTCCTCTACTCTGCTAGACTTCCTTATTATAATAATTAATTTATATTTGATTGATTCTTTATGTATTCCTATCCTTCCTTCCCTCTTGCCTTTATTTACTTAGCTTCTGCATATGAGAGAAAACATTTGATCTTTGAGTTTCTGAGTTTGACTAATTTCACTTATGATAGTCCCATTTTCATTCATTTACTGGCAATTGCTATATTCCATTCTATTTAATGACTGAGTAGAACTCCATTACTCCATTGCATATTATACCACCAACAATTTCTTAATCCATTCATGTATTAACAAACATCTTTGTTGATTCCATATGTAGCTATTGTGAATGGTATTACTATAAACATTGATATTGTATATTGATTTTAGATCTTTGGGGGAAATACCAAGAGTGGGGCTATGGTAGTTCCATCCCTAGCTTTTTTTTTTGTTTTGTTTTGTTTTTGGTACTAGGGTTTGAACTCAGGGATTAAGTGACCACAGAGCCACATCCCTAGTCCTATTTTTTGTATTTTATTTAGAGACAGGGTCTCAAGGAGTTGCCTAGCGTCTTGCGTTTGCTGAGGCTGGCTTTGAACTTGTTATCATCCTGCTTTAGCCTCCCAAGCTGCTGGGATTACAGGCGTGTGTGCCACCACGTGCGGCCCATCCATGGTTTTTTGAAGAACCTTCATACTGCTTTCCAGAGTAGTTATACTATCTGTAGTCCCACCAGCAATGTACATGTGTACCTTTTTCCCCCCACAACCTCACCAGCATTATTTGTTGTTTCATATTCTTGATAATAGCCATTCTGACTGGAATGAGATGAAATCTTAGTGTATTTTGATTGTTTCCTTGTTAGAAGTTTTGCTGGAATGTCCACTGGGCCATGGTGGGATGCCTCTTTTGAAAAATGACGGTGGCAAAAGCTGCTTGAATGTTTAGTGGTTGCACTGTACTCAGGGGTGCTTGGATAGGCTCAGGCACTTCATAAGGAGTCCAGTGGGTCACTGACTGACGGGATAGGGCAGGAGCAGGGCCTGGGGCTCCATCTACTCTTTGTTGGACCTCCCCGTTGGTCTTCCATTTCTTTTCCACCCTTGGCCCTTCTGTCCCAGAGTTCATGCACCATTCCAGGGCAAGTGGGTGTTTTCTCTGGCTTATGTTTGTTTTTTTATGCATTTCTCTGAGTCATTTACCAAGTGTCTAGATCCTATCCTCTTGCTGTCTTTACCCTATTGGAATCTTAGAATGTAGTGGAAAGAAACATAGATTCAGTTCACTTATGTTTATGTATTCATCTGTTTTTCATTATTGTAACTAAAAATGTGAGACAATTAATTTTACTTTATAAAGAGGTTTACTTAACTCACTGTTTAAAGGCTGAAAGTTTAACATCACACGAATCATTGGTTTAATCTCTGGAAGGGCCTAATAGCATCATGGTGGGAGCCTGTGTGGTAGAAGAGATCATATTGGGATACAGGAAGCCAGAGAGCTGGGTGGGCCAGACTTGCTGTTTTTCTAACAACCCTCTCTGGAGAACTTTCATAACATGAACCTTGGATGAGAACCACATTCAAACCACAGCACCACGTTTAACTAGTTTTACTGGAATTCCTGGTGGTCACATATGAACTGAGTGCCTGCTTTATGCAGAGCATTGCTGAATCATTTCTTTGTGCAAGTCTGCAGGTGACTGACCTGACCAATCTTCTAGGCAGCAACTGGTCCTGGTGAGAAATCGGTTCTCAGAAATGCCCTCACTGCAGCCCTCTGGTGGCCTCCTACTTTCCTCAGGGTCAGAGGCTGAGTTAACTCATTTGATCCTAGGTTTTTGATGCAACCAATACCACCCGAGAACGGAGAGCAACCATATTTAATTTTGGAGAACAGAATGGCTACAAGGTAAGACCTCTTCACCTCCGCTCCTTGGTTGGGTCCTCTGGGGTGCCTTTCAGAGTCTCCTGATGCACATAGAGCTTTGGGCTGCCATGGTTCCTGAGTATAATTTGGGATGAGAGATGCTATTTTTTTTCTGTCTTCATGGGGTTTTCTTTCTAGGGGGAGAGGAGGTTGTAATGGGAGAGTCTAGGATAGGGTGGTACCTCCTTTAGCTCTGTGATCCCTGAACCTGATTCCACTCCCTTGGAAGATGGTCTTCAGGCCTCACTGCTAGTTCGCAGCGAAGGTTGGGTGGAGAGCTCCATGGAGCAAGGCCCAGACCCTTAAACATGTTTTGGTTCCTTCCCTCCTTAACTACCCTGTGCTTCTTGATTTTACTACAGACATTTTTTGTTGAATCCATCTGTGTGGATCCTGAGGTCATAGCTGCCAACATTGTGGTGAGTGGTGCATTGGGGGCAATAATGAAATAGAAGGTGGCATGTGATAGTGAGGCCCCATTTCAGGTTTGGGTTGGTTCCTGGGCTGACCTTCATTTGATCTTCTTGAACCTTTTGGGGGTGGAGAAGCAGTGTAGACTTCAATGCTGGGTCAGGTGAGTCTGGACCCCTGAGGATCACTCACATGGAAAGCTGTGTGACTCATGGGCATTTATTCTTGCTACTTCCTCCTACCTTCCTTCTCTCTCCACTCCTTCCTCCATAATCCCCTAGACAGTGGGAGAGGAGCTCTGGCTAGGAGTCGGGATGGGGAGTTTGTTTAAGAAAGAACCTCCTTCCACTCACTCCTCACCCCTCCACCACCCTTGTTTTTCTAAGGAATGACCATGTGGGCTTAGGGAGATAGGACAGGTCGGGAAAGGCTTATAGGCCTTCCTGGATCACAAAGGTAAGGGACTTCAATCTCAGGGCACTTATGTATAAACTCAGAACCAGGGAGCTGCTTGTCTCTTCCTTATGGGAAAATTCCTTAGCTTCCAACCTCAGGCCCCAGCACTGGCCTGGCCTCTGGCCCAAGCTTCCCCATTCCCCTGCCCAGCAGTCTCCTTGATCTCCCTGACTGACCTTCAGTCCTGATGTGCCCTTACTCTGTGCTGGCTCCTGCAGCAAGTTAAACTGGGCAGTCCTGATTATGTCAAACCGTGACCAGCGATGAGGCCACAGAGGATTTCATGAACGCATTGAGTGCTATGAGAACTCCTAGATGGTCACTGGATGAGGAACCTGGACAGTGAGCGAGGAGAGCACTGTGTCCTCTAGGTGTGGTGGGGTGAGTGGTGGGGAGTCGCCCACTGGGCAGCCTCCTTGTGGCTCCCCGTGGTTGGTAGCTGAAGACCACACCAAAAGGCAGAGATGGTCTGACCGTCTTTTGATTTTTCCTTGAGGCAGAAATTATTGGCCAGAGGGTGACTTGCAGAATACCTGTTAAATCATCTGGATCTCTGTAAAGTCAGGATTTCCTACTATTCTTCCATAAAATCTACTTTCTGTGCAGAGGGTCTTCTCACAAGGCATTTGTAAGCATTACAAATCTTCTTTCAATGTGCAGTCTATTTTGGGGAAAGGAGGGAGACCCAGACCCTGCCTATGAACAGTGGGCAATGATTAGTGCTTGTTAGCTCCATTTGCCTTCCTCTGGAATGGAAGAGCAAGCAGGAATATTGCGTAGCAAGGGGTCTTTAGGTCTATAAGAGGTATATAACTGAGGATCTTACAGCTGGCATCAGCAAGCTTTTTCTGTAAAAGGTCAGATAAGGAATATTTTTTTTAAATTTTGGAGGGTTTCTGGTCTTTATTCCAGTTACTCAGCTCTGCCATTGTAGTGTAAAAGAAGCAGTATTGCAAATAAGCAGGTGTGGGCATGTTCCAGTAAAAGTTTTATAAAAACAGCCTATGGGCTTGCATTTGACTTGCTGACTATAGTTTTGCCAACTCCAGGTCCCTTCACATAAATGGGCAGTGGTTAAATAAAGAACAGTGTAGCCATTGGTAAAATATTCCCAAGGTCACCCATCAATCATACTTATGGAGAGGTATGGCAGAATGTATGCTGTGCAGTGTTAAGTGACAGGCTGGAATATAGATGTATGCCTAGGTCCTTTATAATTACTTAAGAATATATAGTGCATATGAACCAAGAAACACAAGCAACTCTTAGAAGGAGGGTTTCTGGAGGTGTTTACAGAACCAGTCAGTTCTGGACTGGCCCTAGTTGAGGACAACTTTTTTTGTCTGCTGTGCTCAGAGCCAGCCCAGATCAGGATAGAGCTGAACAGCACTTGGCCTCTCTGTGGCTTTCATGTTTCCTCTGTTTTCCCAGCACAACATTTCTCCTCATTGTCCTGTGATGCGGCTGCACTAGAGGGCTATTCTAGAGTAGCTTCTGTTAGATTTGTCAGAAAACATTGCTCCTGTTTTATTAGTGAAGTTAGGGTAATAACCCTAAACTGAGGGCCCCATAGACTAACAGAATTCAACTGTGAATATCCAGAGGGCTCTTAGGTGGATCAAAGCCCATCTCTACCCCTGCCGCATAAGTATGTTCCCCAAGCTTTAGGGTCACATCACTCCAAAGCAGAGAAATAACTGAGCTGGGTTTATCAGCTGCTACTACCAAGACCATTCTTCTATGTTTATTGTCATGTCCACCAACTGTCTGATGTTGAGTGTGGCAGCTACTTGGCATACATGGATGACCTGGGTTCTTGTGGGAGGGGTTTCTGGAAGAAGCAAAGCTGACCAGGAAGCATGTCGGGGAGTGGAGCATTTGCCAGCTACTCCCAGGTCAACCCTGGGGAAAATTGTCTCTTGTTCAACTTACAGATGGTGTATTGAAAGCTCAGAGGTAGGCAAAGAAGGGACCTGGGGACACAGGACCAGCAGTAAAGTTATGATGTGGTATGACTGGCCACTGCTTTGAATGTCACCCTTTGTAAGCATGATTAAGTGTTGAGCACCTCTCACTGGACTTGTCTGTATGTCACATGTGGTGGTGTTGCTCCTGCCTCACCCCCAGCACTAGTAACACCAACTAATGGTCCTGAGTGTTGTGATCTGATCTTGTTGGTTGAAGATATAAGGCCTTACAACTGGGTCCTGTGGTGGCCGATGTGCCCTCCAAGGTCCCTGGCCACACTCACAGGCCTTTCTCTGAGGAATTTTTTTTTTTTTTTTTTTGCAGTACTGGGGATCGAACCCAGGCCTTGTGCTTGCAAGGCAAACACACTACAACTGAGCTATCTCCCCAGCCCTCACAGGCCTTATCTGCCTTCTCTCTGGAAAGGGATCTGTTCCTATATTCAAGATCATGGACGTGGGGCAGAGCTACGTGGTGAAACCGTGTAGCTGACCACATCCAGAGCCGAATCGTATATTACCTCATGAACATCCATGTGGACTCCCCGCTCCATCCTACCTCTGCCGGTCATGGGGAGAGTGAGCTCAACCTCAAGGGCCGGATCGTGGGGACCCAGGACTATCCCCCCGGGGCAGGGAGGTCAGTGTGTGTGTACCTGCTCACTGTACCTCTGGGTGGCTGGATATCTACATATGCGTCGTGTACTGTGATTGGGCTTCTGTGCAATTGAGGTACATGACCTTTATTCTGTCATGAATGTTTCTACCTGTAGGGAAGGTCATCAAGTACCTAGCAAATGCTTGGAACTCTGGTGTCCATGTGAGCTGTCATTAGCTGAGCCTTTTTCTGCAGAGTTCTGCACTCCCCTTGGAGTGACCTGAGCCCAGCAGTGCTGATGGGTGAGGCTGATAACTCTGCCACAGTCTAGGGGGATATTGAGGCCTCAGACAAGGAGGTCATGTGCCTAGGGCATGGACTGGGTGTGGTAGGACCCCATAAATCATGACTGAAACTGCTTTCAGGGCTTGGGGAGAGTGCCCTAGAATATTGCTTGTGGGTCTGTGTCATTGGGAGTTAGTTCAGGTTTTTTACTAAACCTGTGTTCTCTGAGACTGAGCATGATCCCATGGACTCTATGGCTATAGGATCCTTTTAGGGCAATCCAGGACCTTTAGGTCGAATTTGCCTGTGATGTGTTTCAGTTTGCCAAGAGTCTGGCCCAATTCATCAGTGACCAGAACATCAAGGATCTGAAGGTCTGGACGAGCCAGATGAAGAGGACGATCCAGACAGCTGAGGCTCTGGGTGTGCCCTATGAACAGTGGAAGGTTCTCAATGAGATTGATGCGGTAATTACCATCCCTTCCTTGCCCTGCCTGTTCCTGAGCATGGTGCTAAGTGTCAGGGAAAACTTTCTCTTTAACTCACTTCATTGTGTTTTTGATTCCTCCTTCTCTTTTACATTTAAACTAACTAGCACCAACCAAATTTATTTTGATGTTCTGACAAAAACCTTAAATCTGTTGTTTTCCCCAGTTGATTCATTTGCCTATAGCCATTTAGTTATACTTTTCCTGTCAATTTATTTTACTTAATTTATATTAAGTTCTTATATTATATGTATCTGTTCACCAACCGGTATCACATTGTTTTAATTATGGTAGTTTCTACTGTATTTATTGGATATCTTATGTGAGATCTTTTGTTCCTTCTTTTTTTTTTTTTTTTTTTTTTCCTATTGTATCGTCTGCCTTTTCCTTTTTCTTTTCTTCTTTCTTTGTGTTCTAGGAATTGAACCTAGGTCCTTGCACATGCTAGGCCAAGTGCTCTACTGCTGAGCTATATCCCTAGCCATTTTAAAAATTTTATTTTGAGACAGGGTCTCACTAAGTTGCCTAGCAGGCCTCAAACTTTCAATCTTTCTGTTTTTAGCCTCCTGAGTAGCTGGGATTATAGTATGTACCGCCTTGTCCAACTCTTTTTCTTACTTATTTTTAGGAGTAATATACATATTTTGGATTTGATGCATACCGAACAGGTATTTTTGATTGAGTGCTGGACATTTTGAAGAAGGGTTATAGAAATAATTTGAGATTCTGGTTAATGTTATTTTGCTCCAGAAGATTTATTTTTACTTCTGGAAGGCAGTTAGTGGATCACCTTAGTCTAGTTAGGAATAGAGTTGTTTCAAAGTAGTGCTTGATCTCTGTGGAGGCTACTGAGTTTTCCAAATTACTCCTACTCTTTAAGGTTCTCACTGAAATCCTGGGGCCCCAAGCCTTTTTTTTTTTGTCTCTTTGGCCTAATACTGCTGAAAGCTCTGCTAAGCTTTTGTCCACTCAGTTCTTATTTTCTGCTTGGCTTCTTATTCTTCAGCTGCCACTTTTGGATTGGCAAAATCTAAAGGAAAAAGTGATACATTTCACATATTAAGTTCACCTCTTTAGACCTCCCTTTGCTCTGATATCCTGGCCTGTCAAGTCATCTCTGTCTTGGTAACTCTATGATGATATCAAACAGATTAAAATTTTTTTCTCTCTGGTTTTTCTAGTTGTTCTAGTGTTCCACTGCCTGAAACAGAAGTCTCTAACAGGATCAGATTTGAATCTTAAAAGATCACCCAATTCATGTTGAGAATGGTTTTGTTGGAGTAAGGTGGGGAGATGAGCTGGGGAAGATTAGTTGGAGTGCTTGCAGTGGATTGGTAAGGTTTTGACATCTGGAACTTGGGTGATGACAGTGGTAGAGGGAGGAGTGGATGGATTTAACAGATGTTTATTCATCTTTCAAACTTATGTGAACCCACCCTGTACCAGGAACTACAGCCAGGTTCTGAGGACCCTTCCTAACAGGAAAGTGGTAGAACTTATGGGGATAAAAGGGAGAAAAGCATCCAGGATGACTTTAGGTCACTGGATGAGTTCTGGAGCAAGGAAGATGATGAACTTGCACAAGGGCAGGCTGTCTTCCTCGTTCACCCACGTGGTAGATGCTCAGTAAATATGCACTGAATGAGGGAAAAGAATTCCTGGAAATATTAAAAAGCAGATACCTCAAGGACAGTTTGATCTCTGAGGAGAGTGTTGAGATTGAGACTGTGGAATGGATAAGGTGGCAGAAGGAGGAGAAGCAGGGCCCAGGACAAAGTCCTGGGAAACCCTAGCATTTAAGGGGTTATGGAGGACGCTGTAGAAGGCCATCTAATGAGGTGGAAGGGAAACCAGCCTGATGGGGATCCCTTGGAAATCAGGTAGAAAGAAGAACACAGTATTAGGGAGGGCTGATACTTCAGATGAGGTAATGAGATCAGGCTCCAAATTAACCACTGGATGTCATAACAGGGTCATTGGGCTTCTTGACATGAACCTGGTAAAGCTGGAACCCAGTAGAAGTAGGTGGGAAGTGAGTGGGAGGCATGGAGTATCAGAGGTGAACACTTGGCCAGGTATAAGCTGATAAGGCATGACTGGTTAGAAAGGGAGAGAGTGGGGATTCAAGGGGCCCTGAGAGGTTCCAGAGGCCCAGATTCCTGAGTATCAGGAGGGAGGAAGGGGAGCGCGGGCACAGGGAACTTCATCTGGTGTCTTTTTCCTTAGAACCTCACCTCGTTATTCCCAGTCCACTCAAAACCTGCAGCCAGATTTTTTTATTCTACTAATTTTCAGTTGATTTTTGTGAATTTTCTTGAGGAGCTCTCATCTGAAATAAGGATAATCCAGATTTTTCCTTCTAATTTATGTACCTTATGTTTCTGTTTCATATTATTACAGTGGCAAGAATATGTGATGAGCAATGTTGATGTTCTTGTTTGGCGTTTAATTAATTTTCTAAATTACTTTAAAAATATTTTTAGTTATAAATGGACACAATACCTTATTTTATTTATTTATTTATTTTATATGGTGCTGAGGATTGTACCACATGCCTCACACATGCAAGGCAAGCGCTCTGCAACTGAGCTACAGCCCCAGACCCTTGGTGTTTAATTTAATGGACCTGTCCCTCCGGCTTCTATCCTCTGGAATGGTGATAGAGGACTGAGCTGATTCTGTCCTGATTTGTTTTAAAATTTTATTGTAGGGAATTTCACTTATATATAAAAGTAAGAGGATATTATGATGATTACTGTACTGAATATCAAGTTCAACATGTTCAACATATGGTCAATCTTGTTTAATTATTCGTCTCCATCCCCCAAAATTCAGACAGAATGTTTCAATTCAGTGTATATCTCCAAAAATAAGTTAGGGACTCTTTTTCTCGTTACCATAACTGCATGTCATTATAAACGTCAAAAAAATAGTCGTTAAATATCTAGTTTGTTCAAATTCTTCTGATTGTCTTGTAAATTTTCTTTATAGTTGTTTTGTTTATATTAGAACTTAAACCAGAAATCTTGTCATTGTGGCAATATGAATGAACCTGGAGGACATTATGTAAAATGAAATAGGCCAGTCACAGAAAGACAAAAAGTCACATAATCTCTTCACATGAGGAATCTTAAAAAAGTGATAGAATGAGAACAGAGGACACAGGCTGGGAAGGGGGTTAGAAAGAGAGTGAATGATGGGTACTGAAACACATTAGGTAGGAATAAGTTCTGTTCCACAGCACAATAGGGTGACAGTAGTTACAACTGTATATTGCAAAATAGCTAGAGAGGATTTGAATGTTCCTAACACAAAGGAATGATAAATGTTAGAGGTGATGGATATGCTAATTAATTTGATCATTATATGTTCTATATGTGTATTGAAATATCACACTATTCTCCATAAATAAGTACATTGATTATGTGTCAGTTAAAAATTTTTTAATGTACAGGCCCTGGGCTCAATCCCCAGCACCACATGAAAAAAAAAATTTCTTTTTTAAGAACCTAACCAGTCAACACATTGCATGTACCTTGTGTCCTTGTTTGTTTGTTTGTTTGTTTATTTATTTATTTATACTGGGGATTGAACCCAGGGGTGCTTTTCCACTGATTCATATCCCTAGACTTTTTTTGTATTTTATTTAGAGACATGGTCTCACTGAGTTGCTTAGAGCCTCACTAAATTGCTGAGACTGGTCTTGAACTCATGATCCTCCTGCCTCAGCCTCCTGAATCACTGGGTTTATAGGAATATACCACCATGCCCTGCATTTTTTCAAAGAGTTTTAAAAATCATTTATTGAGGTAATATTTTTTCTCATTGGACCTATTTATAATGAAGCATTATTTTCTATATCAAATCATTGTATTCTTAGAATAAACAAACCTTAATTAGTTGTGATAAGTTTTTCTTGGACTTGATTTTATATGTGTGTGTGTGTGTTTCTTGGGATCAAATCCAGGACTTCACACATGCTAGGCAAGCACTCTTCCACTAAACTACCTCTCCATCCCTTTTTTCTAAATTGTAATTTGAGACAGGGTCTCACTAAATTGCTCAGGCTGTCCTAGAACTTGTGATCCTCCAGCCTCAGCCTGGGATTATAGGCATGTGCCATTACACCTGGCTTAGGCTAGAGCTTTGTATTCTTTGAGATAATTGTTTGATGATAATTAAAATTTACTCCTTAGTCCATTTTTAAAAAACATATTCTTGAGTCATCTTACTCCCGGAACTGTTTGAAACATATGATGGAGTTGAAAGACTTATATGGGTATACCTGTATACTCACTGTATTGGTTTTCTATTTCTACATAACAAATACTAAAAACAGTATTTTCAAACAATACACATCTATTATTTCACAGTTGTTATACCTGACAAGGTGCAGCTGAGTTCTCTGCTCAGGGTTTTACCTGGCTACAGTCAAGGCATTGGCTAGGGTGTCCATCTCATTTAAAACTCAGGATTTCATCCAGGCTCGCATGACTGTCAGAATTTGTCTCCTCATTGTTGAAGGTGTAAGGTCCTATTTTTCCTAGCTCTCAGTCAGGGGTGTTCTAAGCTCCTAGAGACCATCTACAGTTCTTGCCTTGTGAACCTCTCACAACTTGGCAGTTTATTTCTTCAAAGTCAGTAAGAAAGAATCAATCTCTTCTGCCCCCTTTCTCTGTCTCTCAATGAAATGCTAAATCTGCTAAAATGAAATCGTATAACATGACCATGGAATTGACTGCCTATCACCTTTGCAATAGTCTCTTGGTTAGATTCAATTCACATATTCTGCCAGTACTCAAGGGGAGGGGATTATACAAGAGCTTGACTTATGGAAGTCAAGAACCCCAATCCTGCCAGATCCTACTGTCAACTTTTATTGTGCCTCCTTTGTCACTTTCTATTCACCGCTCCCTCTAAGTCATGTCACCATTTTCTCCAAATTAATCCCATTGATTAGGAATGGGGAAGCAAGTGTAGGTTTAGTTGAAGTAAGATTAACTGTGTATTTTTTTTTTTTTTTAACTTTTCAAGTTTTTTTTTATTAAAATATTTTTTATTTTTACTGGCACATTTTGATTCATTATACACAAATGGGGTACTACTTTTCATTTCTATGGTCATACACAATGTATATTCACGCCATTCATGTAATCTTACATATGTATAGGATAATACTATCTGTTTCATTCTACTGTTTTTCCATCCCCACTCCTTCCCACCCCTTTTTCCTCTACACCATCCAAAGTTCCTTCATTCTTCTCCCCCCCCATTGTTATATATTGTCATGCACTTATCAGAGAAAACATTCGGCCTTTGGTTTTTTGGGCTTGGCCTATTTCACTTAGCTGATATTTTCCAACTTCATCCATTTACCAGCAAATGACGATTGGGACATGAACCTCAGGGTGGGTGATGGGTAGGTGAAAGGACAGGCAAGTGGCAGGCAAATGGAGGATGATAGGTGCCTGACAGTGAGTAATCTGCATTCAAAAAGGTGTTGCCTTGCTGGCAGACTGCAGGTGATTGAGTAGACAAATGGGGTAAACAGCAGGGGGTTGATAAGCAACAAAAACTGCCTCACCAAGAAACAGATATCCTCTGCTTGAAACCTGAGGTATGGAGCCACAAGGAATGCAGCCTCCCTCTAGTCCGCCATCTTGGATCTCCTGTGTATTGTTAATATTTGTGACTAAGAGGTGAATTATGGGTTCATTATAATAACTATTATCTCTATTTTTCTGTGTGGCTGAAAATTTCTATTAAAAAATTTCATATGTACAACTCATTAATTTCAGATTCTTTAATTATAGCATTCAAATTTTCTGTCTTTAGTTTTGTTTTTTTGGATTTTTTTGGTTGTGCTGGGGATTGAACCCGGGCCTTGTGCCTGCTAGGCAAGCACTCTACTAACTGAAATATATCCTCAGCCGCTGTCTTTAGATTTTTATTATTATTATTTTTTTAATTTAAGACCTTTATTAACAGGTGCTTGCAGTTTGTTGACTTTTCTGAAAACATCAAGTTGTAAACTTTTATTACAAATTAAAAATGAAGTTCTTAAAAATCTCAACTTGACCAGATATGAAACAATTTAAAAACCTTTAAAGGTGTATTGAGAAAAACTAGGCTTTTTTAAGAAACGTTTGTCATTACCAAAAAGAGACATCTTCAGGTAAAATTAATAAAAGCCCCATGCTGCATAGATAATGCAGATAGTTCTAGTTTTCTGGTCAACGGGCAAAAGCAAGCACTTAAGGTCTTCAGTTTGAATCTTTTGTTCATTTCTTATTGCTGGAATTTCATATTCACTTCTTCTTGTTGGATGTCTAAGCAGGACGATGGTAAGAGATGTAAGCCTGCATTTACTCAGCCCCGCCCTGCTCAGTCTCGGGAATGGATGAATTCTCAGCTGGTGGATGGGCTGCTTTTTTCTCTTTGCCATCTTGTGGTTTAGGGTTTTCTGGGCGTCTGTGTTGGCAATTGAAGTACCCACGTTGAGGTGGTTGCTGACCTTGGGTCTCATCTCCTTGAATTTCCTCATCCTCTTCATTGCCATCCTCTCTAGGCTGTCGTTGGCGAGGAGGGGCCCTGCGGAATCGTGGTCTATAGCCCAGGTACATATTCTGTCTCACGGTCTACCTTGTTTTCCTCAACGCTGGTTGTCAGCACCCTCCATCACGTCTCTCTGCACAGGAGGTTGGAATACTGTGGTCATTGCCCATAGGGTCTCTGCAGGTAGTACAGTGGGAACCTTTGCCTGCGCTGGGGCCGGCGTTGTTGGGCCTGGCCTTGGGAGCACTTTCCGATCCCTCATTCTTTTCCCCACTCTCACTGTTCTGATAATTCTGCTGGTAATTGCGTGGAGGACCCAGTGGTAGCGTGGATAATGGTTATGGTCTGCCGCTATTTACTGCCTTGAACTGGAACTCCCCCAGGGCCTGTACCATTTGCTGCCTCCACACCCTTTTCTCCTTCAACAACATCAAACTCCACAGTCTCTCCATCTCCTGCACTGCTGTACTTCCTGGGGTTATTCTTCTTTATGGCAGTCTGGTGTACAACTACATCTTCCTTGGTGTCATTCCTATTGAAACTTTATCCGTTTTTTTTTTTTACATTGAACCATTTTACTGTTCCCAAAACCTTCTTTGCAATGACCTTTTGTCCCCGCCGGCAGCGCCGCCTACGTAGGGCGCCTGGGCCTTGGCTCTCTGGTGCCCGGCTTGGTGTGGGCAGCGCTGGGGTGGGGGGCTACGGGGGTGGGGGTTGGTGGGTGGCTGCTGGGTCTCGGCCTCGCTGCTCATGGTTGCAGTGATGGTGACCGGCCCGCTGTGGCAGCTGTGGATCCTCCCCGGGTGTGATGGTAATTAGGCTGGCGATGGTGGTGAGGCTGCTCAGGGCTCTCTGGGGTCCACTCAGTTTGTGCTACCGGTCGGACTCTATCTTTATTTTTTGCCTACTTGCTCATCATAAAGTAATAGTTGAATGTTAGATAATGTATAATTATGCTGGGTGCAGTGGCACATGCCTGTAATCCCAGTGGCTTGGGAGGCTGAGGCAGGGGAATTGTAAATTTAAGGCCTGCTTCAGGTTAGACAGAGGGGAGTGAAGGGAGGGGAGGGGTTTGGGGGTAGGAAAGATAGTAGAATGAATTGGACATTATTACCCTATGGGCACATATGATTACATGACTGGTGTGATTCTACATCGTATACAACTAGAAGAGTGAGAAGTTGTACTCCATTTGTGTATGATGTGTCAAAATGCATTCTGTTATTCTGATTAGAATAACAACAACAACAACAACAAAAAAGCCAGCCTCAGCAACTTAGCAAGGCCCTAAGCAACTTAGGGAGACCCTGTCTCTAAGTAAAATATTAAAAAGGGCTGGGGATGTGGCTCAGTGGTTAAGTGCCCTAGTACCAAACCAAACCAAACAAAAAAACCCTGTAATTATAACTTTGTTTTTCTCACTTTTTTTTTTTTTTTTTTTTTTTTTTTTGTCTGAGCTCTGGGCTCTGGGCTCTGTGTTCTCTGCTCTCTTCTGTGTGCACTGGCTCTGTGCTCTGTGCTTTGTGCTCTCTGCTATGGCTCTGTGTTCTGAGATTTGTGCTCTGAGCTCTGGATTTGGTCTATCATCTGTGTCTAGTGCTCTGTGCTCTGGCTCTTTCTCTATCTCTGGGTCTGGAATCTGTGCTCTATCTCTGTACTCAGGGTCTTGGCTCGGTGCTCTATGTTCTATGCTCTGGTCTTTGTACTCTGTGCTTTGTGTTCTGTGCTCTGTGATTGGGCTCTTGCTCTGAGCTCCGGGTTCTGGGCTTTTTGCTTTCTCTATGTGCCTCTGTTCTCTGTTCTCTGTACTCTGTGTATTCTGCTCTATTCTTCTCGCTCTGGTCTCTCTTCTCTGTGATCTAGGCTCTGGCTTTGTGCTCTAGCTCTGTGCTCTGACTCTGTTCTATACTCTCTGATCTGGTTTCTGTTTTCTGTGCTCTGTGCTTTGTGCTCTGACTCTGGCTCTGTGCTCCTGCTCTGTGCTGTGTGCTCTGTGCTCTCTGCTGTGTGCTCTTTGCTCTGTACTCTGGCTATGTGATCTAGCTCTGTTCTCTCCACTGTGTGCTCTGGTCTCTGGATTAGTGTATGGCTCTCTGCTCTGGGCTCTGTTCTCTGTGCTCTGCGCTCTGTCTCTGTTTTTCTCACATTTTTATTTTTCTTTATATAGTTTTTAAACCTATTTTGATATTTTTATGAAGTAATTTAAATCTCTGACCTATGAATTTGTGGGATATAAAAGAAAACAGATGTCCAATTAGGCTAATTTGATGAGAGTTTATAAAGGGACTGTTTACAAAGATATAGGCAGGGGATGTGAAAACCACGGGCCTGTTGCATTGTGTTGAACTCCTAACTACAGGGACCCTTGCTCCCCTTGGGCAAAGGAGAGAGGAGAGAGAAAGATGATACTGGACCTGGGCCAGTGAGCATGGAGGGAAGGCAGCCTAATGGGATGGTTCTTGGTGAGGACCTGAATTGCTAAAAGCAACCCCTGTAGGAGTGAGCCTGGGAATGAACATCTGAACTTCATTCACTTCTTTCCCTGTCACCTCCTTTCAGGGTTCCTCATGGCCTTATAGATGCAGTTAATAACGTTTGGCCTCCTGGGCTGAAAGCAGTGGAAAAAGGGAAAGGGATCTGGAGGCACAAATGATACGAAACAGCACAGTATCTCTTTAAAGATGTTGTTCCATTGTCTTCTGGGTTGCATTGGTTTGAAAAGAGGTTTGTTGTCATTCTCCTCTGTTCTGTACCTAATGTAACTTCTTTTCTTTGACTGCTTTTTTTTTTTTATTTTAATTTTTTATTTGGGACAAGTTCTCACTAAGTTGCTGAAGATGGCTTCAAATTTGCAATCCTCCTATATCAGCCTCCCTAGTTGCTGGGATTACAGGTGTGCTCCACTGCACCTAGCTTGAGTGCTTTTTAATATTCTCTCTTTAGCACTGATTTTCAGTATTTGATTATAATGTGCCTTGATATGGGATTCTTCATGTTTATCCTGTTTGTGCTTCATTGAGATTTGTTATTCGTGGGTTTCTAAATAGAAAATTTGAAAAATTTCAGCTATGATTTCTTCAAATATGTTTTCTGCCACCCCTTTTCCTACCCCAGATTCCAATCATATTTACTCCAGACTGCTTGGTATTATCCCAAAGGTCACTGAACTTCTGTTTTGTTTTTTTGTTTTTGACATCTGTTCTTTTTCTTCCCCCACCCCTGAGTTTTATTCTGGGTAGTTTATTTCTGTTGCTGTGTTTTCAAGTTCACTTACTTTTACTTCTGCTTTTTTTTGTTTTTTCCTTTTGGTTGGGAAAGTCAGCTGGCTGTAATTTTGGTGGGAGGGTACTCAGGAGCTCTTGGTGGGGCTGTTTGCTCTTCATCGTACAGGCTTCTGGCTATTCAGGATGGCAAGTGACTCTGCAGATGGTGGGTGGCTCTTGTTCTTGTGGATTTTGTACCTGATTCTGCTGAAGGTGCACCATATGCCTTCTTATTGATGGTGATCCCCAAAAGGAGATAACTGGCTTTCACTGACTGTATCTCTGCTCTATGACCATTACAGCTCTTCCATTTGCTAGGCAAATGCTCAACCACTCAGATACTTCCCAAGCCCTAACAATTTTTAAATTTTTACTTTAATTTGTAATTTTTTTCCATACTAGGGATTGAACCCAGGGCACTCTACCACTGAGCTACATCCTCATCCCTATAAATTTTTATTTTGAGATAGGATCTCATTAAGTTACACAGATGGACCTTGAACTTGGAATTCTCCTGCCTCAGCCTCCTGAATAGCTGGAATTACAGGTGTGCACCACTGCACATCACCTATTTTATCCATTTTTTGAGTCTATGTTTCAGTGGGATTAAATACATTCACACTGTTGCACAAACATCAGTATCATCCATTTCCAGAACCGTTTTCATCTTGTAAAACAGAAACTCTATACCCACTGAATTATAACTCTTCATTATTCACTTCCCACCAGCCCCTGGCAACCACTTTCTGTCTTTATGACAATGATTACTTTTAAGTACCTAGTATAAGTGGGATCATATAGTAAGTGCCTTTTTACCCCTGGCTATTTTAACTTAACATACTGTCCTCAAGATTCATCCATGTTGAAGCATGTGTCAGAATTTTTTTGCTTTTTAAGACTCAATAATATTCCCTTATATGTATATACGATGCTTTACTTATCCATTCATCTATTGATGGACAGTTTGGTTGCTTCCAGCTTATAGCTCTTGTGAATAATGCTGCTGTGAATATGAGTGTACCAATATCTCTTCAAGATACTGCTCTCAATTTAATTCTTTTGGTATATAACTAGAAGTGGAATTGCTAGAACACGTGGTAATTCTATTTTTATTTTTTTGAGGAACTACTATATTTTTTTCCTCAGCAGCTGCACATTATACAATCCCATCAATGATGTGCAAAGAGTCAGTTTCCCCATACATAGCCTTGCCAAGGTGTTATCTTCTTTCTCTCTTTTTTCTTTTTTTTATACTATGGGTGTTAAACCCAGGGGTACTCAGCCACTGAGCTGCATTCCCACAACCCTTTCCTTTTTATTTTTTATTCTGAAACAGGATCTTGCTAAATTGCTGAGGCTGGCCTTAAACTTGTGATCCTCCTGCTTCAGCCTCCCAAGTTGCTAGAATTACAAACATGTGCCACCATGCCTGGCCACCAATACTTTTTTTTTTTTTTTTTTTTGCGGTGCTGGGGATTGAACCCAGGGACTTGTGCTTGCGAGGCAGGCACTCTACCAACTGAGCTATATCCCCAGCCCACTTATTATAATTTGATAGTAGCCATCCTAATAGATCTGAGGTTATTATGTACCATTTCTGCTTTTTGTTCATATTGTTTTGTTATATTTCCTCCTTTTATTTTTAATCTGTGTTATTTTCTTTGGATGGAAGGAATATATATATATATATTTTATATATATATATTTATATATATATATATATATATATTTTTTTTTTTTTTAGCCTATATTGGGGGACATCTAAAACCATTTACATTTATTATTTACTTATATAGACAGTGCTGGGGAATCAAACCCACGGCCTCACATGTGCTATTCAAGTGCTGTACTACTGAGCTATATGCCCAAATCTTATTATTATTAGTTGTAATAGTACTGGTATGTTTGAGCTTGTTCTCAATACTTGGCAATTTTCTCTCTTTCCAATTTTTCTTTGAATACAATTTTTCTTTTCTGTTTTTTAGAAGATAGGCAGTGTTCTTATTTAAGTAGTACCTTAAAGTTTTCAGAGACATTCCTAAGTAGGATGTACATAAATAGAGGAAAAAACTGGGCATAATGGCACGCACTTAGAATTCCAACTTCTTGGGAGACTAAGTCTGGAAGATCACAAGTTTGAGGTCACCCAGGGCAACTTAGCAAGACCCTGTCTCAAAATAAAAAAATAAAAATAAAAAAAGGTAGGGGATGTAACTCAGCAATAGGGCACTTGCCTAGAATGTGAGGCCCTGGATTTGATCTCCAGCACTGAAAAGATAGATAGATAGATTGAATTAAGTAAAATGCACTTATCAACATTAGTAACAGGAAAATAATTATTGATTTATTGTTAGGAAAGATGAGCATTTGTTATTTCTATTTGTTTCCTTTCATTAACATAATTGGGCAGAATATAGCACCATGGTTTTATTTTTTATTTTTTCAGAATTGGTTGTCTGTTTTAAAAGGTAAGCAATTTTTATAACCTGTTTCATAGCTCTTTTAAGTCATCTTGTGGTTGGTGAGAGTGGAGGAGGCCTGTGGCCACTGTTTTTTTTCTCATACAATAGCAGCTTTCTGAGGCGGGTTACAGGCTATTCTTGCCTCCAAGTACACAGAAATGACTCTAGCATTTGATTTTGTCTAAAAAACTGAAGCTTCCAGGGTTTTTCCTTTAAAGTTAATTTGATTGTTTTCCTAGATACTATAGATTTTCTTTTCTTTCAAGTTTTGAAACTGTTATAGTTGCTATGATCTATGAATCATTTTCCCATGTTTATCTTTGTTCTTTTCCTCTGTTCCGATAAACATTCTTTTTTTAACTTTTATTTTATTTTATTTATTTATTTATTTAGTTTTAGATGGACACTATACCTTTATTTTATTTTATTTATTTTTTATGTGATGCTGAGGATCGAGAACCCAGGGCCTCTTGCGTGCTAGGTGAGTGCTCTACCACTGAACCACAATCCTATCCTAGCCCCCTGATAAACATTCTTGAGCTGGTCTTTTATTTCAACATTGTAATATTTTTCTTAGTCATTCCACAATTATAGTCTTATATTCTTTTTTTTTTTTTTTTTTTTTTTGTGATGCTGAGACTCCAACCCAGGGTCTTATGCATGCTAATGTAAATGCTGTACCATTGAGCTACATCCTCAGCCCTATATTCCTTATGGGGGGTGTGGGGGGGAGAAAAACAGCTTTATAGAGGTATAATTCACATACCATAAAGTTTACCTATTCATCATGAACAGTTTAGTAATTGTATGTTCACCAATTGCATAACCATCACCTACAGTTTTAGAACATTTCATTACCTTGAAAAGAAATCATATGTCCATCATCAACCACTTTCCATTTTCTTCCCAATCCCTCCTTCAACCACAGTCTATGACTAATCTTTTTTATGTATCTATGGATTTGCCTATTCTGAATATTTCATATAAATGGAATCATACAATATATTGTAAAGGTTAATTAGGGTCCAGCTATAAAGGTTAAGGGGGGAGTAGATAAAGAGGCAAGCACACAGGATGGTGAACAACAAGAAGTGGCTCCCATGGGAAAGCCAGTTCAGTTTTATTGTCTATTCCAGTATCAAGTTACATTAGGTTACATAGTGCAGTTAGCTTTGAACATGTGCAGATCATATAACTAGCTTGCCTCTCAGAGTCCATTAGTAGCAAACGTTTTTATAATAAGATAACGTCTCCAGGCCTCAAAGTCAGAGTAGTTGCAGAGTGTTTCTAAGCCATTCAGTCAGAAGGCCTTATTGTCCTGAGGAGTGTGCCCAACTCGAAGGACTTATACTCCTCTGTACATTGACTAGCCTGAAACCTCTACAACTCCCTTTTTTTGTTTTGTATGGCCTTTTGAATAGACATGACTCACGTTCTGCTTAAGGAAGATGGAGGAAGAAAGCAAGGCAGACATTGGCAAAAACAAGCGCAGTATAATAAGGCAAGTGTCAATAAACATCCTCCAATAAAAAGCTGTTTGGTCCATGTAAAATTTGGTAGCCATGAGGTTAACCAATCTAATAAATCCCAACCTTCATCATCTTGTTGCATCATCTTTACAATGTCTTTAAGATGATCCAATTCCTTTCTAATGGGGTTACTGTTATCAGTTAAATTGAAACAACACATATTATTAAATTCCTGGCATCCCTTATGATGTAACAACAGCAAATAATCAATAGCAGCTCTATTATCAAGAATAGTTTGATGGCTACAATTTTTCAGAAAAATTAACAGTTTCTGCTAAGCAGACCCAAATGTCATAATGGGTGCGGGAAGTCAAAGGTGGAACAGTTTTATGTATGGGGCACCACCAACAGAGATATAACAACAGAGAAATGACATAGTAATAGCTGGCAAAGTTGTGGAATTTGGGTAAGTTTTACAAACAGAGCTGTAACCAAATTTTCCACAGTACCTTCTAAACCCATCTGGGCTATCAGTTGTTGAGCAGATGTTCTTAAACTCTTTAGATCCCCCCAAGTCACTAGATGATTCGAAGACCGGGGTCTCTTGGGCCTCTTGTTCTTGTCAGAGGTTCCTTCATTGAATTAGAGTCCTTTTATCCAGAGTCAAATGGAATTTGGGAATTGGATTTTGAAGTCCTTGATGCCAACTCATGATGATTGATGGGTCTCACACACCTGGCAGGAATCCAGACAGGACCTGTAGGAGTAAGAATAGCACCATATCTCTTCCCCCATGTAATCAAAGGTACAGGGGCCCACCATACTAGTTCTGGTGGAACTCAGTATTTTACATAAATATTTGGTAGTGGTTCCTTAGGGGTCAAGTGTCTGTCCAATGGGGAGGACCAGTAATGTGTATTATCTTCATATTGCACATCGAGAGCATTTAGTGTGAACAAGGCAATATTGAGAGCATTATTAACATGAGCAAGGCTAGGTACCCTTTTTATTTATTTATTTAGTTTTATTATAATGTTTTTTATTTTTACAGACACATTTTGATTCATTGTACACAAATGGGGTACAACTTTTCATTTCTATGGTCGTACACAATGTATATTTACGCCATTCATGTAATCATACATATATATAGGGTAATACTATCTGTTTCATTCTACTGTTTTTCCATCCCCACCCCTTCCCACCCCTTCCCACCCCTTTTTCCTCTATACCATCCAAAGTTCCTTCATTCTTCTCTTCCCTCCCCCACCCCACATTGTTATATACTGTCATGCACTTATCAGAGAAAACATTCGGCCTTTGGTTTTTTGGGCTTGGCCTATTTCACTTAGCATGATATTTTTCAACTTCTTCCATTTACCAGCAAATGCCATAATCTTATTCTTCTTTTGGCTGAGTAATATTCCATTGTGTATATATATATATACCAGTTTCTTTATCCATTCATCAAATGAAGGGCATCTAGGTTCACAATCTAGCTATTGTGAATTGAACTGCTATGAACATTGATGTAGTTACATCACTGTAGTACGCTGATTTTAAGTCCTTCAGGTATAAATCGAGGAGTGGGATAGCTGGGTCAAATGGTGGGTCCATTCCAAGCTTTCTGAGGAATCTCCATACTGCTTTCCAGAGTGGCTTTACCAATTTGCAACTCCACCAGCAATGTATGAGTGTGCCTTTTTCCCCACATCCACGCCAACACTTGTTATTGCTTGTGTTCTTGGTAATAGCCATTCTAATTGAAGTTGGATGAAATCTTAGGGTGGTTTTAATTTGTATTTCTCTAATTACTAGGGATGATGAGCATTTTTTCATATATTTGTTGATTACCTGTGTATCTTCTTCTGTGAAGTGTCTGTCCATTTCTTTAGCCCATTTATTGATTGGGTTCTTTGTATTTGGGGTGTAAAGTTTTTTAAGTTCTTTATAAACTTTGGAGATGAGTGCTCTGTCTGAAGTGTGTGTGGAAAAGATTTTCTCCCACTCTGTAGGCTCTCTTTTCAGATTATTGATTGTTTCCTGTGCTGAGAAAAAACTTTTTAGTTTGAATCTATCCCATTTATTGATTCCTGCTTTTATTTCTTGCGCTATGGGGGTCTTGTTAAGGAAGTCTGGTCCTAAGCCAACGTGATGAAGATTTGGACCTACTTTTTCTTGATCCTTTTTGAGTTGAATTTTGTACAGGGTGAGAGATTCATTTTACTGCATATGGATTTCCAGTTTTCCCAGCACCATTTGTTGAACAGGCTATCTTTTCTCCATTGTAAGTTTTTGGCACCTTTGTCTAGTATGTGGTTACTGTACTTATGTGGGTATGTCTCCGTGTCTTCTATCCTGTACCATTGATCTACCTGTCTATTTTGGTGCAAATACCATGCTGTTTTTGTTATTATTGCCCTATAGTAGAGTTTAAGATCTGGTATAGTGATACCTCCTGCATCACTCTTCCTGCCCAGGATTGCTTTGGCTATTCTGGGTCTTTTGTTCTTCCAGATGGATTTCATGATTGCTTTTTTGGTTTCTATGAGAAATGTCATAGGGATTTTAGTTGGAATCTATATAGCACCTTTGAAAGTATGGCCATTTTGAGAATATTAATTCTGCTTATCCAAGAACATGGGAGATCTTTCCATCTTCTAAGGTCTTCCTCAATTTCTTTCTTCAAGGTTTTGTAGTTGTCATTGTAGAGATCTTTTACCTCTTTGGTTAGATTGATTCCCAAGTATTTTATTTTTTTTTTGAGTCTATTGCAAATGGAGTTGTTTTCCTCATTTCCCTTTCAGATGTTTCATCGCTTATGTATACGCTTTAGATTTATGTGTGTTGATTTTATAACTTGCTATTTTGTTGAATTCATTGATGAGGTCTCAAAGTTTTCTGGAGGAGTTTTTTGGATCCTCTAAATAGAGAATCGTCATCAGCAGATAGCGACAGCTTAAGTTCCTCTTTTCCTGTTTGTATCCCTTTAATTTCTTTAGTCTGTCTAATTGCTCTGGCTAGTACAACATCGAGGACGATGTTGAATAGAAGTGGTGAAAGAGGGCATCCCTGTCTTGTTCCTGTTTTTAGAGGGATTGCTTTCAGTTTATCTTCATTAAGAATGATGTTGGCCGTGGGCTTAGCATAAATAGCCTTTACAATGTTCAGGTATGTTCCTACTATCCCTATTTTTTCTAGTGTTTTGAGCATGAAGGGGTGTTGTATTTTGTCAAACGCTTTTTCTGCTTCAATTGAAATAACCATATGATTCTTATCCTTGAGTCTATTGATATGATGGATTACGTTTATTGATTTATGGATGTTAAACCATCCTTGTATTCCAGGGATGAACCCCCCTTGATCATGGTGCACTATCTTCTTAATATGTTTTTGGATACGGTTTGCCAGTATTTTGTTAAGGATCTTTGCATCTACATTCATCAAGGATACTGGTCTAAAATGTTCTTTCCTTGATCTGTCTTTACCTGGTTTGGGTATGAGGGTGATATTAGCTTCATAGAATGAGTTTGGTAGGGTTCCCTCCTTTTCTATTTCCTGGAATACTTTGAGAAGTATTGGAATGAGTTCTTCTTTGAAGGTCTTGTAGAACTCTGCTGAGAATCCGTCCGGTCCTGGGCTTTTCTTGCATGGTAGGCATTTGATGTCTTCTTCTATTTCATTGCTTGATATTGATCTGTTTAAATTGTGTATGTCCTCCTGGTTCAGTTTGGGAGGAGCATGTGTCTCTAGAAATTTGTCGATGTCTTCAGTATTTTCTATTTTATTGGAGTATAGATTTTCAAAGTAGCTTCTCATTATGTTATGTATCTCAGTAGTGTTTGTCGTGATATTTCCTTTTTCATCACGAATTTTAGTAATTTGAGTTTTCTCTCTCTTTGTTAGTGTGGCTAAGGGTTTGTCTATTTTGTTTACTTTTTCTAAGAACCAACTTTTTGATCTGTCAATTTTTGAATTGTTTCTTTTGGTTCAATTTCATTGATTTCAGCTCTGATTTTAATTATTTCCTGTCTTCCACTACTTTTTGGTGTTGTTCTGTTCTTCTTTTTCTAGGGCTTTGAGCTGTAATGTTAGGTGATTTAGTTGTTGACCTTTTATTATTTTCTTGAATGCACTCCATGCAATGAATTTTCCTCTTAGTACTGCTTTCATAGTGTCCCAGAGATTTTGATATGTTGTATCATCGTTCTCATTGACCTCTAAGAATTTTTTTTATCTCCTCCCTAATGTTTTCTGTTATCCATGCTTCATTCAATAGCATATTATTTAGTCTCCAGGTGTTGGAGTAATTTCTGTTTTTTATTTGGTCATTGATTTCTAATTTCATTACATTATGATCTGATAGAACACAAGGCAGTATATCTATTTTTTTGCATTTCCTAAGGACTGCTTTGTGGCATAACACATGGTCTATTTTCAAGAAGTGAATCATTATGTCTTTCTGATTTATGGTTCCCTTAATCAGTATGAAATGTCCTTCTTTATCCCTTCTGACTAACTTTGGCTTGAAGTCCACTTTATCTGAAATAAGGATGGAAATCCCCGCTTTTTTACTGAGTCCATGTGCGTGGTAGGTTTTTTCCCATCCTTTCACCTTTAGTCTGTGGATATCTTTTTCTATGAGATGAACCTCTTGAAGGCAGCATATTGTTGGGTCTTTCTTTTTAATCCATTCTGCCAGTCTATGTCTTTTGATTGATGAGTTTAGGCCATTAACGTTCAGGGTTATTATTGAGATATAATTTGTATTTCCAGTCATTTGGGCTTATTTTTGGTTTTTAACTTGACTTGGTTTCTCCTTTGAATGGATTTTTCTTTAAGGTAGTTCCTCCCTTTGCTGACCTACATTGTTGTTTTTCATTTCTTTCTCATGGAATAATTTGTTGAGAATATTTTGTAGCACAGGCTTTCTATTTGTAAATTCTTTTTTTTTTTTTTTTTTTTTTTTTTTTTTTTTTTTTGTGGTGCTGGGGATTGAACCCAGGGCCTTGTGCTTGCAAGGCAAGCACTCTACCAACCGAGCTATATCCCCAGCCCTATTTGTAAATTCTTTTAACTTTTGTTTATCATGGAAGGATTTTATTTCATCTTCAAATCTGAAGGTTAGTTTTGCTGTGTATAGGATTCTTGGTTGGCAACCATGTTCTTTCAGAGCCTGAAATATGTTGTTCCAGGCCCTTCTAGCTTTTAGAATCTGGGCTGAGAAATCTGCTGATATCCATATTGTTTTCCCCCTGAATGTAATTTGATTCTTTTCTCTCCCAGCCTTCAAAATCCTGTCTTTATTTTGTATGTTAGGCATTTCATTATAATGTGCCTTGGTGTGGATCTGTTGTGATTTTGTGCATTTGGTGTTCTGTATCCCTATTGTAATTGATTTTCCATTTCATTCTTCAGACTTGGGAAATTTTCTGACATTATTTCATTGAACAGGTTGTTCATTCCTTTGGTTTGTATCTCTGTGCCTTCCTCAATCCCAGTAATCCTTAAATTTGGTCTTTTCATGATGTACCATAGTTCTTGGAGATTCTGTTCATGATTTCTTACCATATTCTCTGTTTGGGCAACTTTATTTTGAAGATTAAATATTTTGTCTTCATTGTCTGAGGTTCTGTCTTCCAAGTGATCTAGTCTGTTGGTGATACTTTCCATTGAGTTTCTTATTTGGTTTATTGTTTCCTTCATTTCAAGGATTTCTATTTGTTTTTTTTTTTTTTCTTTTTTTTTTGAGAATCTCTATCTCTTTGTTGAAATGATCTTTTGCTTCCTGCAATTGTTCTTTCAGCTGCTTATTGGTGTGATTATTCATTGCCTGCATTTGCTCTCTTATCTCATCCTTTGCTTCACAAATCATCTTAATCATATTATCTGAAGTCCTCTTCTGACATTTCTTTTACCATACTGTCACTGGATTCTATTAATATAGAATCTAGATTTGTTTGGATCATTTTCTTCCCTTGTTTTTTCATGTTGTTCATATATCTTCCCCTCTTGCAGTGCACATCTGGGGTATTGTAGTTTCCCCCCTATAGGCTTATAGTGACCCTATAGGTTTCCTAAACCTTTTGTTTAAGGGGGAGATCAATATTAGCAGTGCCCAGTTCAGACAGTATGCAACTAGACTAAATAGCCCCTATGAGGACATTAACAATATTGTCATAATAAACAGAATGAGTTCAATTATTATCTTCAGTACAACAAATAGATTTGCAATAAGGTCTGCAGTTTCTCTTTCTCTCTTTTTTTTTTTTTTGCTGTGCTGGGGATTTGAACCCAGGGCCTTGTGCTTGCAAGGCAAACACTCTACCAACGGAGCTATATCCCCAGCCCTAGGTCAGCAGTTTCTAATGGAGGACAAAGAGGATGCGGAGGGGTGTAGTATGTAGCTGTTAGTGGGATAAGAAAAGAATATATAGAAGTTCTAGGTCATACAAAGAGTGAGAGTCTAATCAAAAGAAGTTGTTTGTTAGCATGCAAAAAGGGAGAAAGAGACTCTGAGGGAACAGGTAAACAAAAGGAAAAGAGAGCGAGAAAAGTAAAGAAATAAATACTTAAAATTTTTTAATAAGGAGAAAAAAGAAAATCTACACTATAGCAGTCATATAGTATTCAAACCTCCCAGTCTTCAGTAACCTGATGCATGAGAGGTACCTGACAATGAGCTTCAGGTCTCCAGCAGGTGTCTCAGGGTGGGATTTTCCCACCTAAAGATCAGAGCTATGATTCCAGGATTATCCAAGATGGCTGCTCTGGGTTCCAAATATGTTGGCAAATGAGGAGCTGCAACTTGGGGTGTGGATGTGGTCAGCTGGAGGTCCTGGAGGTGGGGTGTGTTTGGTCTGGTTTTGGGATCCTGGAGGCGGGGTGCAATCAGTTGGTCTGGGGTTCCTGGTGATAGGACACAATCAGTTAGTCTGGGGGTCCTGGTGGCGGGGAGCAGTCAGTCAATGTGAGGGCCCTGGAGGCAGGGAGTGATTGTTCAGGCTGAGGGATCCTGGAGATGGGTCCTACAGGGCCTGGCTGTTTTCTCAAAATGGTGGCAGCCACATGTAACCAAACCTGCTGGTACTTAACAGTGCACTTCCAGGCAACAGCAGGCAGCTGGTGCTCCATTGGCGGTCGGTGGTCAGTTTGCTGACTGCTGTCGGACAATCAGGAGGTGAACCTCCGGTGGTGGATGATGGATAGGTGAAATGGAGGCGATGGACAGGCAAGAGACAGGCAAATGGTGGATGATAGGTGCGTGACAGTGAGCAATCTGCACTCAAAAAGGCGTCGAGGGCTGGGGATGTGGCCAGTTGGTAGAGTGCCTGCCTCCCAAGCACAAGGCCCTGGGTTCAATCCCCAGCACTGCAAAAAAAAAAAAAAAAAGGCGTCGATATACTGGCTCTTTTTTTTTTTTTTTTAATTTATTTTTATTGTAAACAAATGGGATACATGTTGTTTCTGTTTGTACATGGAGTAACAGCATACCATTTGTGTAATCATACATTCACATAGGGTAATGAAGTTTGATTCATTCTGTTATTTTTTCCTTCCCCCCACCCCTCCCACCCCTCTTTTCCCACTATACAGTCCCTCCTTCCTCCATTCTTGCCCCCCTCCAACCCCCCATTATGTGTCATCATCTACTTATCAGTGAGATCATTTGTCTTTTGGATTTTTGAGATTGGCTTATCTCACTTAGCATGATATTCTCCAATTTCATCCATTTACCTGCAAATGCCATAATTTTATTATTCTTTATAGCTGAGTAATATTCCATTGTATATATATAGCACAGTTTCTTTATCCATTCATCAATTGAAGGGCATCTAGGTTGGTTCCACAGTCTGGCTATTGTGAATTGAGCAGCTAGGAACATTGATGTAGCTGTATCTCTGAAGTATGCTGATTTTAAGTCCTTTGGGTATAGGCCGAGTAGTGGGATAGCTGGGTCAAATGGTGGGTCCATTCCAAGTTTTCTAAGGAATCTCCACACTGCTTTCCAGAGTAGCTGCACTAATTTGCAGCCCCACCAGCAATGTATGAGTGTACCTTTTTCCCCACATCCTCTCCAACACCTATTGTTGCTTGTATTCTTTTGTATTCTTTTTTTTTTTTTTTGTGGTACTGGGGATTGAACCCAGGGTCTCGTGCTTGCAAGGCAAGCACTCTACCGACTGAGCTATCTCCCCATGCCTGTTGCTTGTATTCTTGATAATCGCCATTCTAATTGGGGTGAGATGGAATCTTAGTGTAGTTTTGATTTACATTTCTCTTATTACTAACGATGGTGAACCTTTTTTCATATGTTTGTTGATTGCTTGCAGATCTTCTTCTATGAAACATCTGTTCATATCCTTAGCCCATTTGTTGGGCTAAGTCACATTTTAAGCATGTGATGTGCATGTTTAATTAAGGCCTGTCCTGTAGGATTATGGGGAATTCCTTGGGTTAGAATTATATTCCATTGATTACAAAACTGAGCAAAGGCACTAGAAATATAAGCAGGGACATTTTCAGTTTTTAATTGGTGAGGTTTACCCGTGGCAGCAATTCAAAGGAGCAAATGAGAGATACAGGCTAAGACCTTCTCTGAACAATGTGCACTGGCCCATATAAGGCCTGAGGATTTATCCATGGTAACATGTGAAAAAGAATAGGGGTAGAAGGGAGGAAAATGAGTTACATCCATCTGCCAGAGGGCATTAGAATGTAAACCTTGAGGGTTCACAGTTTCCCAAGTCAGGGAACGAAAGGGTGTGCAATGAGAGCAATTATTAATGATGAAATGGACCCGTGGAAAGGAAACAGAAAAGGTGTCATTGAAGAGTGAGCATTTTTTTTTAATTTTAAAATTTTATTTGTTCTAATTAGTTGTACATGACAGTAGAATGCATTTGTACATTTTGATAAATCATACATAAATGGAGTGTAATAAGAGTCAGCATTTTGATGAAAAAAATTATGTGTTTCCATGGCATCTGAAAAGAAGTATAAAGTGATTTTATAGCAGCATCAGCATGAACATTTCCTTCAGTGAGTGAAGGAATTTTAATGTGGCTACATATGTGAGCAAGAAATATTGGAGCCATACGATCCTTTGAAAGAGATTGAAGAGTGATAAACAGGAATAACAAATTAGAGTCCAAATGAGTTGACAAAATTGCAGAGGAAATATGAGGCATCAGTTTGGCTATATACTGTGAATTTGTAATGATGTTTAAGGTGAAGAGACAAAATAATTGCAACTAATTCTGCTCACTGAGTTGAAGCTTGAGGCAATGTATAATAATCAGTCCATTTTTTATCAGTGAATATAGATACTACACTCCATTGTTTTCCACCATCAGTATAGACAGTAATCTGGTTGGAAAGTGGAAGGGAGGAGATTATAGAAAAAGGAACATGAGAGACTTGACACAATAAGGAAAGGCATTCATATGGAGGTACATGGAAAGCAATACAAGCTAAAAAAATCAGTTAAGGCAGCATGATAATATGAAGGAAATTATAAATATTGTAAATGTAAGGTCTTTCCATAAGTAAGATAAAGTACATGAATATATGTTCCTGTAAGGGATAAAATATGATTGTGACCATCTGAGATCAATTGAGCATACATATCAGCATAAGGGAGAATATTTCTTCCTGAAAAGTGAGGAGAATATAAGCCTTATTATAAATAGCAACAACTGCAGCAAAGGCATAAGACTTTCCAGTAAAGATTATTAGAGATAAAAGATCATTGAGTGTTGGGAGTCTGTCTGTAAGAACTGTACATAATTTCTCATTAACATGCTGAAGAACTGTAGTCAGTGCAGGAGTTAATTGGAAAGAACTGGTGGGATTATGTTGCTTTTTTAACAACTGGAAAAAGGGCAATAGCATATCAGTAGTTAAAGAAATATATGGTCTGGCCCAATTTAAATGTCCTAAAATTGTTGCAAAATGAACTAAGGAAAATTTGGAAGGAAGAGTCAATTTTGGAATATGAGGAATGGAGTAACGTTGGAGTATTTTATGTCCTAAATATTTAATAGGGAGTTGTCATTGAATTTTTTCTGTGGCCACGTGGAGGTCAGATTGTAATAGAAGTGTTGCAATTTAGTTGTATCTTCTGTAAGTATTGGCCCAGAGATCAAAATATCATCCATATAACGAAAAACAATAATATGTGGGAATAATTGTCTGAAAGGCTGAAGAGCCTTATCTACAAAATGTTGACATAATGTGGGGCTATTTAACATACCTTGAGGAAGAACTTTCCATTGATATCTATCAGCAGGCTAATGATTGATAACAGGAACTGTGAAGGCAAATTTTTCTTGATCATCAGGAAAGAGAAATAATTAAAAAATCACAGTCGTTTAGTAAGCCTCTTACATATAAGGAAAAGTCCTGAGGAATTAGGTTATGGTTAGGCCATCCACAATGAAGTGGATCCATAGGCTGTATACTTTTATTAATTTCTCTTAAATCTTGTAATAATCTCCATTTCCATGATTTCTTCTTTATGGTAAAAATGGGCATATTCCATGGACTGGTAGAAGGTTCAATATGTCCCAATTGTAACTCTTCTGGAACGAGGGTCTCTGTGGCTGCCACCTTCTCCTTGGACAATGGCCATTGTTCTACCCAGACAGGAGTGATGACGTTCCATATTAATGGTAAGGCAGTCAAATCTGCAGAGGCCCCTCTAAAAAAGGTGATTCCATAGACATTTGTAACTTGAGTAAGATGTCTCTGCCCCACATGTGAAAGGGAATTGCCATAATGTATGGTTGAATATGAGTAATAACTTACTGTGGGTTGGAAGGGGTGGAGTATTACAACCATAGAGAGCTTGTAGACACCTGTTCATTATTGCCTCCTATGCCCCAAACTGGGTTGGCCCTTTGTAAGGGCCATGCACAAGGCCATACTGAGAGGGGTATAACTGTAACATTGGCACTGGTGTTCAATAACCCTGTGATTGACTGCTCATTTAAACAAAGGGTTAATTTTGGTCTATTTTCAATAATAGGTAAAAATGCTCCAATGATGAACCAAACTTTTTATTTATTTTTTATTTTTCACTCTTACAGATTGCATTTTTTAAAAATATTTTTTAGTTGTAGATGGACACGATATTTTTATTTATTCTTTTAATTTTTTGTGGTGCTGAGGATCAAACCCAGTGCCTCCCATGTGCAAGGCAAGCGCTCTACCACTGAGCCACAGCCCCAGTCCCCTACAGATTGCATTTTGATTCATTGTAAAATGGAGTACATCATTTTGCATGCTAGGCAAGTACTCTACGAGATGGGCTATATCGTCAGAACAGGAGTACATCATTTTGTTTCTATGGTTATACACGATGTAGATTCATACCATTTGTGTAATCATACATGTACATAGGGTAATGATGTCTGTCTAATTCCACCATTTTTCATACCCCCACTCCCTCTCATTTTCCTCTACACAATCTAAAGTTCCTCCATTCTTCTCTCCCCCCAACCCCTCTCCCCCATAATATATCATCATCCACTTATCAGGGAAAACATTTGGCCTTTGATTTTTTGGGATTGACTTATTTCACTTAGCATGATATTCTCCAATTCCATCCATTTATCTGCAAATGCCATAATATTATTCCTCTTTATGGCTGAATGATATTCTATTGTGTATATATACCACAGTTTCTTTATCATTCATCTTTTGATGGGGATCTAGGTTGGTTCCACAATCTAGCTATTGTGAATTGAGCTGTTATAAACATTGATGTGGCTATGTTACTATAGAATGCTAATTTTAAGTCCTTTGGGTGTAAACCGAGGAATGGTATAACTGGGTCAAAAGGTGGGTCTATTCCAAGTTTTCTGAGGAGTCGGCATACCTCTTTCCAGAGTTGCTACACCAATTTGCAGTCCCACCAGCAATGTACAAGTGTGCCTTTTTCCCCACATCCATGCCAACACCTATTATTGCTTGTGTCCTTAATAATAGCCATTGTAATTGGAGTAAGAAGAAACCTTAGAGTTGTTTTAATTTGTATTTCTCTAATTGCTAGATATGTTGAACACTTTTTAATATATTTGTTAATCGCCTGTATACCTTCTTCTGTAAAGTGTGTGTACTGGAATCAAATTTTGCATTCTCACTTTCTTTTAGGGGTTGTTGGGCAGTAATATAAGGAATCACAATTAATTGAGCTATAGGGGATCCCTTGGGGAGTTTTAATGGCATATGATACCAAACTTGAATATATATCACACCAGTATAATCAGAATCAATTACTCCAGGAATTATAAATTTTCCTTCTTTAGCATTTAATTTTAATGTTTTAATTTGCATTTCTCTGATTACTAGAGATGTTGAACACTGTGGGAGCGGGGCAAAATTAAACCAAAGGTATCTTTGAGTAGAGGTCCTTGAATTTGGGTAGCAATTTTACAAACTTCCAGGGAGATGTATTTGAGCATCCTCAGTAGTAATCAAATCTATCCCTGCACTCCCTCTAGTGGCATGAAAGAATTTGTGGAAGGAGTTACTGTTTGCATGGGAAACGTTTGTGATGGAGACAGCAGTGTTAGCAGGTGAAAAGGGTCTCTCCTCTTTTGGCCCTGGGTCAGGAGGTGACCCATAATTGGGTTTCCCGACATGTCTGTTTTAGATTTGCATTGATTAACCCAATGAAATCCTTTATGACAGATTGGATGTTTCTGATTGGGCAGTTCTTGTGACCCTTTTTTTTTTTTTTTTAAATCTTACAATCCTTTTGAAGATGGCCTGGTTTTTTACAATAGTAACAAAGTTTATCGGGGAGCTTTAAAGCAGCGGCTAGTAAAGCCACTTTATGAATTTCAGTTCCAACATTCTGACATGCCTTTATTAAATCAGAATGTATAGTATCCACTTTATGGTAAATAGATTTCATTTTTTCCTTACAATCTTGGTTGGCATTTTTATAAGTTAGTTATTTGGTCAGAATATTGGCAGCCTCCAAATTGTCTCCTTGTCTTTCAATAACTTTAGTCAGTCGGTTAACAAAATTAATGAAAGACTCCCCTAAGGCTTGTTGAATTACAGCAAAGAACTCTGAAGGATCCCACGTGTCTGGGATCCTTCTCCATGCTTTACAAACTAAGGTTCTAATCTGGGCAACGGTGGATACAGGCAACTGAGCTTCTTGTTGTAATGTCCCTCTTTGCCCCATGCTAAACAAATCATCATAATTAATATTAACATTTCCCTGAGCATTATCCTCAGCTTTAACATAGGCTAAATCAGAGTATTGTTGTAAAAACATTGTATTTTGGGCAGGAGAAGTAACCATTTTCACTGATGCTTTCCAATCATTGGGAACCAAGGCACAACCTGTTCCCAGCCCCTCTATCATATCAAGCATGAAATTACTATTAATTCCACTCTTCAACACTGTCCTTCTTAATTCTTTAAACACAGCAAAAGGTAATTTTTCATATTCTGACTGATTAGCATTATTTAATCTAATGGGGCAGATAGCCAAGGTATGAGTTTCTCCCTCTGCAGCTGCCTGCCTGAGACATTCAGATATACTGGACTGGGGGAGGAGAGGGAAGAGTAGGAATGCAAGCAGAAGCTGAGGAAAAACTCCAGTTGTAGAGACTACTGGAGAACCTTGCAGCGCTGTCAAGGCTATTTTTGAGACAGCATCTCCACACAAATACCAAGCATGTAACACAGGAATAGGAGCCTGGGGCTCCTCATGTAGTTTTTTACCTATATCTTCCCAATCTTTGGGTCTTAAGGACCCACTCTAGGGATATCACGGACAGCAAGAATCTATTTCAGATAGCAAAACAACAAGACCAGCTATGTTTAGCCTTATGAATCAAAGAAGAAAGTTCAGCCCGATGATGACGTTGAGCTTCAGACAGGGAATTTCCCATAGCTTACCAGTGGGATTGGTACCAGCCGATGAGAGATGCACATCAAAGCCTGTACCAGGCAGTAAGCTGTCCCCTTCTCCTGTAGACATGTCCAGAAGGGTCCCTGCTCAGGGTGTCAGTTGTGAAGAGTAATTAGGGTCTAGCTGTAAACGTTAAGGGGAGAGCAGATAAACAGGCAAGCACACAGGATGGCGAACAGCAAGAAGTGGCTCCCATGGGAAAGCCAGTTAGGTTTTATTATCTATTCCAGAGATATATCAAGTTACATTCGGTTACATAGTGCAGTTAACTTTGTGCATGTGCAGATCATATACCTAGTTTGCCTCTCAGAGTCCATTAGTACCAAATGTTTTTATAATAAGATAACAGTCTCCAGGCCTCAAGGACAGAGTAGTTGCAGAGTGTTTCTAAGCCATTCAGTCAGATGGCCTTATTGTCCTGAGGAGTTCATTCAACTTGAAGGACTTTTACTCCTCTGTACATTGACTGGTCTGAAACCTCTACAATATATGGTCTTGGTAATCCTTGAATTGTAGCTTCTTTCACTTAGTATATCGTCAGCACCTTCACTTAGTATAATGTTTTGAAGTTCATCCATGTTGTAGCATGTATCAGTACTTAATTCTTTTTTGTGACTGAATAATTTCCATTTTGGGACTATTATAAATAATGCTAATATGAGCATTCATACATGTTTTTGTTTTGACATGTTTTCATTCTCTTCATCACATACCTTGGAATAGGTTTGCGGGGTCATATGGTAACTCTTGTGTTTAACCTTTTGAGAAATAACCAAATTGTTTTCCAATGTAGCTACACGATTCTGCATTCTCTTATTTCTCTCTATCTTTGCCAACCCTTGTTTTTTTGTTTTTGGTACTGGGGATTGACCACTGAGCCACATCCCCAGCCCTATTTTGTATTTTATTTACAGACACAGGGTCTCACTGAGTTGCTTAGTGCCTCACTGTTGCTGAGGCTGACTTTGAACTCTCGATCTTCCTGCCTCAGCCTCCTGAGCCACTGGGATTTTAGGCGTGCACCACCACTCCTGGCAACACTTGTTATATCTGACTTTTTATGACAGCCACTGAACACTAGAATCTAGTTCAGCCAAGTCCTCTGCCACTTTATAACAAAAGATTATCTTTTCTCTAATGTCTAATAACATAAACCTCATTTCCTTCTGAAACCTCATGGAAGAACCTTTAATATACACATTGCTATCAACCTGTTCATGATGATACAACTATTTTTTTAGGCAACAGAAACTTTCTCTGCTGCCATCTTCACTTCTGTCTAAGCTTCCCAGAGTCTTCTTTAATGTCCACATTTTTACCATAGTTTCTTCAAGCCATCTAGCTTTTTGTTATCATGCACTTCAGAATTCTTCCAGCCTCTACCCACTACCCAGTTCTAAAACCACTTCCACATTTTTACATTTTTAGTTATTTATTACAGCATTTCACTTCCTGGTACCAAAACATGTTAGTTTCCTGGGGCTGCAGTAACAAAGTACCACAAAATGGGTAGCTTCAGACAACAGAAATTTATTTTCTTGCCATTCTGGAGCCTAGAAGTGTGATATCAAGGTGTCAACAAGACCCTCCTCCCTCACTGAGTTGCTCAGTGCCTCACCGTTGCTGAGGCTGGCTTTGAACTCTCGATCTTCCTGCCTCAGCCTCCTGAGTCAGAATTATAGGTGTGCCCACTGTGGCCGGCTCTGCGTTGTATTCTTAAGGAAAAAAGTCTGTATATATTCATACATATACTTTTTTCCAAATATTTTTGACCCTCAGTTAAATCCATGGATTTAAAACCCATATATAATGTTGTTCATAACATTCTTTTATTTTATATTTCCATATATAATGTTGTTCATAACATTCTTTTATTTTATATTTCCATAAGTAATGTCTTCTCTTTCATTCCCAACTTTGATAACTACTCAAGTCCTATTTTTTCTTTGTCAGTCTAGTTAAACTAAGTTCATAAACTTTGAATTTTGTTGATCCTTTCCAAGAATTAATTTTGATTTTGATGCTTTATTGTTTTTCTGTTCTCTGTTTTAGTACTTTCTGTTCTGATTTTTTTTTTTTTTTTTTTTTTTTTTTTTGATACCAGGGATTGAACTCACTTAATCACTGAACCACATCCCCAGCCCTTTTTATTTTTGATTTCTACTAAGTTGCCCAGGCTGGCCTCTAACTTGTGATTATCCTCCCTTAGCCTTCTGAGTCACTGGGATTACAGATGTACACCATGCTCAGCACTATCTTTTCTTAATAGACAACTTTGCCCCAGTCTTTGTAGAAAAAAAATGAACAAAATCAGAGACTCGCAGCTTTTTGTTAGGGTATTTTATTGTTTCTCCTTCTCTCTAGGTGCCTTTTTTTGTTATGGTATTTTATTGTTTCTCTCTCTTCTCTGGTGGCTCTTGACTTGGACCTTGGGACAAACACTGATCAGTTCAAACATTCCTGGACTCCTGGGTAAAGGAATGGATTGGGGAGAGTTTATCACTCTTCACAGGGTCCTGGGGAAGTGGTCCACAATGCTGCTGGTAATGTAGACTCAGATAGGGGTGGACCAGGCTAAGGAAGAGATGACTTAATTCACTCTGAGCCTGTGGCCTTACATTACACTTCACTGTTTTCAGTCAGCTTTCTGCAGGTTGGATACTTTTTGTTTTGTTTATTTTTGTTTATTTGCTTGCTTGTTTTATTTGTATAAGGTAATATACATTCTCCTAAGTATTTTTAATCAGCTATCTTCTCTGCTGGTTGGGTACTTTTTATTTATTTGTTATTTTTTAAAATTTATTTTAACTTTATACATACATATTTTTTAGTTGTTGAATGGACCTTAATTTTTTTTTATTTATATATGTGGTGCTGAGTGCTCTACCACTGAGCCACAACTCCAACCCTGTTTTGTTTTTTAATGTATTTGTATAAGGTAATCTATGTTGTATGTGTGTGTTCTGAATGACACAAGTGAAATTTTGCTTTATAATTTGTACAACACTCTATTATAAGATTTAGTATTTTCACAGCACTGAAAAAAGATGCAGTTACTATTTGCGTTTATTTTTATGACATAAACTGGATGGATGGACAAGGATTGTTCTGGTAGCTTCATATAAACAGGAGGCTGCCACCAAGCTATGTTCTGAGGGGTCCTGCTTTTCCCAGACAGCCTAAGATCTAGGCTGGGAGAGTTCCCTTTGCCTAGGAAATGCCCTGTAAACAGGTCTCCTCTGCCTGTAGTCCCCCAACCACCTCAAGGCTGGTTTTCTAGGCCTAGATTGGGAGATGTGATGACTGTGGTGTTTTCCTAGGGTGTTTGTGAGGAGATGACCTATGAGGAAATCCAGGATCATTATCCATTGGAATTTGCCCTGCGGGACCAGGACAAGTACCGGTACCGGTACCCCAAGGGTGAGGTAGGTGGGATTTGGGTCTTAATCCAAGTACCTGATGCCTACTTGGGAATACTGCCTGTGGCCATTCTGAGTATGTATTTCATCTGTACCACTTCCCAACTCTGTGGCCCAGGCCTCTGCCCCCTCCTTGGTTGGTGGGTGGACAGTGCTACATAGAACAGGCATCCAACCCCCTGGGAGTTGTTGAATCCCTGCTCCTCATCCTTTTTTTCCTCCTTTCCAGGGGTGGAGGTTTGAGAATGACAAAGCCTGGCTCTGTGGGGTTTAGCTTAGCTTTTGTTCTCCTTACATTTCCAGGCCAGCTTTTTTGCCAGGGAGTTGTCAGCCCTTCCCAGGGTGTGCAAGTAACTGTGGAGTCAGGGACATATGCCTGGCCTGAGGCCTAGGTCTTAACCCACGCATCTCTACCTTGGACCTTTGCTTTTCCTCTGGATGTGTCCCCTCATTACCGGGTGATCTTGTTCTCTCTCCAGCTCTAGGCACCACTCCAGCCTTGATTCCAGGCCCAGAGGCACCTTCCCCAGATAGATTGTGACCACTATACTATAAGTAATCTGCACTTGTCATCTCCCCTCTGACAGAATCCCTGGTCAGTCCAAGCTCCAGGTCAGAAACTGGGCGGGTCACTTTTCACTCAGGCATCTCTTCTCCCTTCAGGAAGTGGCCTGAGGCAGAACTCAAATCAAAATACCCCCCACAGACACATAGTTCATGCTTGTACACACAAAGACACACCTTCACCTAGTCGCCAGGCTCACAGACCATTAATTGATCCTGGCTGGTTGTGGTAGTGCACACCTATAATCCCAGCAGCTCGGGAGACTGAGACAGGAGGATTGCGAGTTCAAATCCAGCCTCAGCAAAAGCAAGGTGCTAGGCAACTCAGTGAGACCCAGTCTCTAAATAAAAATACAAAATAGGACTGGGGATGTGGTTTTGTGGTCGAGCATCTCTGAGTTTAATCCCCAGTACTAAAAAAATAAAAAAATAAAGACTTGATCCTAGATTTCTCTAGAACTACTTGGGGCCAGCGCAAATTAGTTCATTGGTATTGCTTCTTAGTCAAAGGATGGGGCAAATTCAAACATGGAGACTTTATTTTAAAGGGTTACTCATTGTATACAGAGAAATAAAACTCCCTCAGGGCTTAAGCCCATTTCTCTAAACCAGTCCGGCTGAGAGCTTGGTCAAGGGAGAGTCCAAGGTACACATTACCACAGAGTTAGGTCAGGGCACAGGGCAGGTAGACTGTGAGGGTTGTTCCTGGAAACCTCATGTGTTTTTGAGTTACTCTCTAGGAAGTTCTGGGACCTTTGTTCCCCTTCCCTACTACCTTTGTCTTCTGTGGACTGGAAGCAGGTAGCATCTTTTCCACCAGCCACAATTGATAGAATGTGAGTTTCATAAGGAAGGTTCAGTGTAAGGCCCCATGAGTGGATGTGAGGTGGCCCTTTGAAATGGAAGCTTGAGGCCTAGCCCCCTCAGATCTGTCTGGTCCTGGCCCTGGGAGGAGGAGATGGCTCCTTTCCTACATTGCCCACTCCTACTTGCTTCCTTCTCAAGCTAGACATCTCACTGGCAGTCTTCTAGGGGCATCTGCCCACCCCATCCCCTCAGGAGCCAGGCTAGAAGAGGGTTAGCCACAACCTCCTGAATGGTGAGCAGCTCCAGGAGTGTTTTTTGGAAGGTGGCCTATTGCCCAGGATTCTTTTCTTCCTACCCTGGGAGCCAGGCCTGAGAGACATCCTTCCTGTTTGTCCTTGTAGTCCTATGAGGACCTGGTCCAGCGTCTAGAACCAGTCATCATGGAATTGGAGAGGCAAGAGAATGTGCTAGTTATCTGCCACCAGGCTGTGATGCGGTGTCTTCTGGCCTACTTCCTTGACAAGGCAGCAGGTTAAAGATCTTGCTTCTGGGGAGATGGGATGTCTGTATGGTGTGTATGTGTGTGTGTGTGAGTATGTGTGAAAAAGAGGGACTGTTACCTGGGCATCCCTGGTATGTCATCCATCCCATTCTTTGTCCACAGAACAGCTGCCCTACCTCAAGTGTCCACTGCACACAGTCCTGAAGCTGACCCCCGTGGCTTATGGTAAGGGAGTGTCCCATAGGTTGATCTTAGATTGCTATGACCTTAGCTGTCTATAGCATTCTGTGATTTTTCACAAATCACTTGAAAATTCCATTAGGGGCCCATTTCTCTAGTCCCTATACCACTACCATTCCCAATTTGCTTTTTAAGTTTGTTATTATTGAAGTGGGACTCTCACACATACCTGTAATTCCAGCAACTTGGGAGGCTAAGGTAGGAGGATCCCAAGTTTGAGCCCCACTCCACCAAAAAAAGGAAAAAATAAAGGGCTGAGAATGTAGCTAAGTGTAAGAATCCTTGCTGAGCATGTGGAAGGCCCTGAGTTCAATCTCCAGTACTGAGAAAAAAAAAAAAAAAAAAAAGTTTATGTGACCTCAAGAAGCCTCCCCAGTGATTCTTCCTTAACCATTACCCACCTGCATGTGGGCCTTTTCTACTGGTGTTTCCAAAAGCACCACAACACCCATGGCCCCCAGGGCCTGGATCTTAAAATATTCTGGGTGCAGGGCAGTTTATATTCACCCCTGCTTCTTATTACACCATCAGAGAGCTCAGGCAGCTTCCTGATTTGGGTCTCAGCTCCTCTGATACAGGTTTGCATTTAAGGGTGATGCTGCATGGGCAGCTGATTTCATTCCAATGTGATAATCTCTGCCTTGCACTAAGCACCCAGCACAAGTTGCTTTGACCTTGTGTGGCAGGGTTGGGGTTATCAGTGTTTTGGGAAACCCCCAAATAAGTGACTCTGTGTTGAGCATAGGCCTGTTACTGCTCTGCCGTTGGTCCCTGTGTAGGCAGCTTGGGTCCTCTGGGTGGTGCTCTCTGGGCAGTCATACATGGATAAGCACAAGACTGACAAGATGCCAGGTCCCTGGAGCTACCTGAGGTAGAAGGACTAGAGTGAAGCTGAGATAACTGCTCTATCCAATTCACAACCTCCTCCTGAGATAAGATTTTTGTCCTCTGTCTTCAGCTGTCTTTCTAGGGAGGGGGAACTAAAACTTCCTCTTCTACTTTGACAGGTTGTAAAGTGGAATCCATATTCCTAAATGTGGCAGCTGTGAACACGCACCGGGACAGGCCTCAGGTAATATTGGGGTCACTGCTGGAGTGGCAGGCATGTTGCCCAGGGGTGTTGAGACTCCACATCTTTAAGGCCCCCAGCTTGGGTACCTACCAGAAGGAGTTCAAATCTTTTGCCAAGGCTGTTCTCTGCCTAGATTGTTCTCCTGTCCTTGGGTGGAGTTGTGGTTTGGTTAGATGCTTCCCAAGACAAGCTGCTCTAGGGGTGGGGAAATCCCTGGGGCTGGGCCACCATGTCAGTAAGCACCTAAGCTTGGGTATGGTTGGCTGCCGGTTCTTGAGGAGTCACACAGCTCCCAGTAGCCCCACCATAGAGGTCTGAGCCAAAGAGGGGCAAGTGGGGATTTTTCTATCTTCTCCTACCAACCCAGGCCTCATATGAGGCCTGACTAAAGTGCCTTTGAACATAAAAACAGTATCATGTTTTGTTAGGGAAGATACTGAGGGGCCCAGCTGTAGGCAGAGAACTTCCTCTAGAAGGGCAGGCAACTCACCACCTCTATTCCCTGAGGGCCTTGTTTATGGTGGTAGAACTCCCCTAAGTGCTGTCCAGAACCACTTTCAGTGCCCATGTGGGGGTCCCTTCATAGCAGCCAAGGACAGGACCTCCCTCCCCTTCTGGGATTCCAGTCCCAGTTCCTGGAATCCACTGCACCAGGAAGACTTCTGTGGCCTCAGTCATGCCTGTTGCCATTCATGGTAGGACATACATGGACCATGGGTCCTTGCTGGGGTGCCCCTGCTCACCTACATTCCCTTGGCCTTGAACCCTGCAAAGATGTATGCATGTGTCCTATTCCTTCCCAAGGTTGCTGTCCACAGCCAGGACTGTTCATCATGCAAGCCTCTTTCCCCTTTGCTCTGGGAATCTTTGTGTGCATTGGCCAAGTTTGAACCAGGCTATCTGGCACCCACAGGTCACAAGGGAAGGCATATTCTACCAGGCATCCTTTGCACTGAGGAAAGCTCAGGTGGTGTTGGGCCCCCAGAACTGACAGGGGGGCCCAACAGATGAATGAGGTCCCTGGGTCTGGCAGCCAACCCTGCCAGCCCGTGGGCATGCTTCAGCTGATAGTCACTTTCCCTGTCTCAGGATGTGTACTTCTGAGAGGATAACTTCTGAAAAAGAAGTTAACCTTTTCTTGGCCACAGGTTTCCAGACAGTTCCCTTTCAGGGAGGTAGGATCCTATAGTTTCTTGGTCCATCTTTGGAGTTGGGATATGGAAAGGGACCCCTCAGGAAACCTACCTCAAGGTGAGAAATGTACTTATCCCTACAATTCCAATGACTGATCTGTGAGCCCAGGGTGTGGGTCAGGGGAGCTGTGTCTCCCTCCCTGTGGACCTGAGCATCACATTGTACAAGGCTGCAGCTCAAGTCATTGGTGACCTGCTCCTGCAGGTGATAGTTCCCACAGCCCACAGATAGGAAGAGGGGTCACAGGAATCAGGGCTTATGTAGGACAGCCTCATAGAACTGAGAAGAGTCTCAGGTCCCATGTTCTCAGGCCTGAGATATCCTGAACTCAGCAGGCCAAAGATGGAACTTGGCTCTGCAGTTATGTAGGGGCCATCTGTAGTTGAAAGGTTCAGGGGACTGTGCCTCAGACTGGAAGAGACAGATCAGGCTGTAGATTAGCAGATGTCCACAGGCTTCTGGGACTATGTCTGATACCTGTGAACCGACAGAGCCAGGAAGGAGGCACCCCCCTGGAGCTGAACTCCCTCCCTTCCCCGACTAATGAGGACGCAGGCTCCAAGCCAGGGGTTCCTCCCTAGGTGTCCCAACCCTGAAACAGGAATTAGCCTTGCTTTGGGTAACACCTCACCTGCCTGCAGTGGAGCAATGAGCTGAGTGGCATTTCCCACCCCATCTTTGTTCTATTGTCTGAGCATCCATTATGTGTCAGGAAGCTCATGACTGTGCTCTTAAGGAAGGTAAGGGTCTAGAGTCCTGTGGCTGGGGCTCCTGTGGTGAGAATGGGCACCCATCCCATCTGACCATAGCGATAAGGAAAGCAGGCAGCAGGTTTTCCATCTTTCCTGCTGCAGGATAAATGTTCTGTGTTTTTATTGTGCAGAATGTAGACATCTCTCGGCCTCCAGAGGAAGCCCTTGTCACAGTCCCGGCTCACCAGTGACCGTTTCTCATCCACTGCAACCCCTGGGCAGGCATTGATCTCTGCAGACAAGATCTGTGTGTGTGATAGTCACCATGCAGGAATACTCTCAAAGCAATGTACGGCTGGCAGCACCCAGAGTCCCTGCCCAGCTCACCTGCCTCCTTGTTGACAATTAGTAACAGGGTTGGGCATGGCTGCTATCCTGCTGCTAAGAATCACTGGGCTAGACTGTGCCGTGTAGGTGGGCTAAGGCTGCCCAGCAGCTGGCCCCTTTGTTGCAGTTTTCAGGTGGCCACTCTCACCAGGCCAGTTGGCTTTGTGAAGTGTATATCCCTAAATGTGAAGCAGAAAGTCTCATTGGGATGTTGTCACTGTGGCCCAACTGTCTGGGGTGGGTGAAGTGACCTCCTGCAGGAACTTTACTATCTTCTCTGTGGCCTCTTGCTGAGCCAGTGGCCAGGTCTTCATGGATCCCTGAGCATCTGCTGCCTCAGGTGAGAGGGAGAACCTTCCCCATCCTTCCCTGGCAAGAATTGAAGAGCAGAAGACACTCACCAGGTCCTTAGGTACATATTACTCATATTTCTGGACTTTCATGAAAGCAACACACTGCTTTGGCATCTTGTGATGCTATAAAAACATGTAGGAAGAACAGCATTTGTGGTCGCCCCTTCCCAACTCTGTATACACTGGAATATGGGGGAGCTGGTGGCCAAGGCTACCCCTTCCCAACTGGTCACAGTGCAACCACGTAAAGACTGGGCAGTTGTACAAGTTACCTTTCTGGTGCACACACCGAAGTGCTCAAGGGGAAGCCTGGGTCTCCCCTTCCCCAGCTGTGTCCACTGGCAGCCAGGGAGAAGGTTGCCTCTTGCCTGTTGCAGCCTCTGTTCACACAAGAATGTATATTGGTGGCAGAAACATGCATTTACCATAAATGGTTCAGAAAAACTTGTGGTCCTGTAAAATCTGTCCTAATGTTTATTGACTTCTACCTGTGAGACTGAGGAAGGAGAAGACAGAGGTAGTCCCTGGCGAAGGGAGAATTTCTCCAACTGCATCACAACTTTGATTCATGTGTGTAAGAGCCTTGTGAAAATAGCCTTGCGAAGTCTGGCATCTGTCATGCCCTGCTGAGTTCTTTCGGGTCCAGGCAGTGGGTTCTGGATCCAGTCAGTCAGGTTATGGGTCAGGGCTGGAAAATGTCTGGGTGGACTAGCAGTCAGATGCCCTTCTGTCAGATGCCACAGGTGGGCATTGGTGAAACCGTGCCCATGGATGCCCAAGCCAACTTTTTATCCAGAATCTTTCCATACCTGTGCCTGGCTAGAGCAGCCTACCTTTCTAGCCTCCCCTGGGCTTCGCAGCCTACAGGTACTACCTGTCCCTGAGAGAAGCCACTGTCCCTGTCCCTGGCCAGTGGTCTCTCATCCTTGTGTGCTGTAGTATCTGTGGACAAATACAGGTAGAGAGATGTCTAGGATAGGGCTAGGACAGGATCCTCCTCCTGGAATTACCTCCTTTGGAGTACTGAGCCCCAAACTGAGGTCAGAGGACCAAAACCACTGCCTTTGGGACATGGAGACTATAGCCTTTGCTTCTGTGTCCTTTGAAGTTTTGGTGACTTTTGTCACCTCCTGAATACACTCACTTATTAGCCATAGCAGGTTCCTTTGGTCAGTGGCTGTGCATTTATATCTTGATGTCACCTGAAGCAAGACCACTGAATCCCTGGTTCTCCATGTACAGAGGGGAGGCAGGAGCTGCTGGACATGGATGTATTACAAAGACTAGGGATAGGGCGGAGGGAAGTCTGGAGTTGGGGCACGTGCAAGGATCAGCCCTTTCCCTCAGCATTGGCCTGGAGAAGCCTCTGTATGGGCAGCCACATGCCTGGTTGGCTGCCAGGCAGCTGGAATGATTGATGTGCCCAAGTTGTAGATGTTTTCCTGCTTTCCTGGGAATGGATGATACAAATTTCAGCTACAAATCACACTGTGTCCAGAATTCTTTGCAATAAATACTTTTTAAAAACATGATAATTTAAGCTTGAATTTTGTAGCCAGTTCTCCACTTGGGAAGTATTCTCTTTGCCAGTTCTGTACATGCCCCATATAGAGGTCTTTCTTGTTAGTCTGTGTGGGGACCCTTGGTTCAACTCCCACCCTCAGGGGACCTCTGGTCACTGAAGAGGAGTTATGTTGCCCTGAACTGAGCCCTGAGCTATACAGGAGGCCTTCCTTGAAGGGTGCCCCACCTGGCTCCCTTCAGGGGCCCCTGGGTTCATGAACTGATTTTGTTGGAAAATTACAGTCAGGATTTTGTTAGCTGAGCTACAGGTTCTGTTGTATAAGTAGAACTCTGCTGGCTTCCCATCTATTTTTGTTCTGGGGGCCTGGTGCTTAATTCCCTACTGTGAAAGATCCCCACAGGTCTGACTGTTCAGATTATCTACAAGCCCTACATGCCCTACATGTCATGGTCTCTGTACCTCTTTCCTCTGGCAGCTCAACACTGCTTCTTAACTGTTGTTACCTAGGATCCTGTTATCTAAATTGAAATCTAAGAGCCCCCCCCCTTTCTCTTTTGTGTGTGTGTGGTACTAGAGATTGAACCCAGGCATATTCTTACCACTGAGCTACATCTCTAGCCCCTTTTATTTCTTATTTTGACACAGGGTCTCACTGAATTGCCCAGGCTTCTTAAACTTTATGTTGTTTTAGTCATTCAGTTTGTTGCACTTAGTTACAGTAGTCTTAACAAGTTTTTCAAAGATGCTCCCCTCAGCAGTGAAATTCCCAAGACCTCAGTGAAGAGAGTATTTTCTGGGCATTTTCTGGGCCTTTTCTAGGAATTCAGGGAAAGGGTGAGTTGTCCATGATAACATTTCAGTCCCAACATTTATTTTGCGTGAATGACTAGATCTTGAGGTTTTGAATTCTTTCCCCTACATTGTACTAGGGAGATTTGGGCATCTGCTATGGTTTGGATATGGCTTGGGTGTGTTCCCAAGCTTTCATATGATGAAAGCTTGGTCCTCAGTATGTCGTTGCTGAGACGTGGAGGATCTTTAACAGGTAGAGTCCAAACATAGGCCTGTAATTCAAGAGATGGGGGAGGCCGAGGCAGGAGGATTGTAAATTTGGGCAAGCCTTGGCAATTTTGTGAGACACTGTTTTAAAATTTAAAAAAGGGCACTGGGCATGGTGATGCATGCCTATAATCCCAGTAACTCATGAAGGTCAGGCAGGAGGATTGCAAATTCGAAGCCAGTATTAACAATTTAGTAAGGCCCTAAGCAACGTGGCAAGACTGTCTCAAAAAATCAAAGAGGGCTGGAATGTGGCTCAGTGGCTAAGTACCTCTAGGTTCAATCCCCAGTACCCAAAAAAAAAAAAAAGCTTCTGAGCTAAATAAACCTCTTTTATAGCTGAGTGAATGGTAGAGTGCTTGATTAGTATGTGTCAGGCCCTGGGTTCAATTCACAGCATCAAAAAATAAAAAATTAACTGCTTTTCTTTCTGTTTTTAAGCCTCAGGTATTTTGTTAGAGCAATGGAAGATGGACTAATACTGCATCTCACTGCATTTAGTGAGATCCATCTTTCATTCAGCTAACCAAATAGGTATGTAGAATAATTTCCAGCAACTTGAGCTAGCACAGTGAACCCCAAGTTTCTGCTAAGTGCATCCATATTGGTAAATATAGCTCACTTTAAATTTGTTCTTATCTCTTTGGTCTAGGACTTCAATCTCACACATTTCTTCATATTTTGGCCAATATAAAATAATAATGTTTTGTAATTCTTTTGAAATATAAGCCATCCCTCTGGGTTTGGCTCTTATAATAGAATCTCCCAGACATGCTGGGATCCATCTCCAGTTTAGGGTGTAAGGGACATGCTGGGAGGAAGGACCTTGAGAATCACTGACTCCCTCTTGCAAAGCTGTTCCCTCATGATATCTTTCTAGGACACCTTCAGTGGGCAAGGAAGGTACCAAAGAAACTCAGGGTTAGTGGTGAACTGAGTCCTTTGAATTTTTTTTTTTAATATGTCTTCATTCCACTTAATTTATTAATTCAACACATTTATTAAATGCCTACCATGTGCTAAATAGTGGGGATACAGGAATAAGCACAACGAGCAAATTCCCTGCTGTCAAATAGATGACATTCTAGTGGTGAGAGACACAGTAAACAAATAAGCAAATGATGTAGCATATTAGAGGGTGCCAAGGCCCTGGATTAGGTTATGGAGCATTGCACCAGTGAGTTCAAGGACATAGAAGAGGCTGGGGCGACCAAAGAAGAAGGAGGAAAAGGAGGAAAACCAAGTCTGAGAAGTCATGAGAACAGGTTATGTGGGGCCCTGGATAAAGGAGGACCAGTGAAAGGGCTTGACTTAAACTTAAACTTTAAACATTTAAAAAGGATCCTTCCTCTGGCTGCTACTGAGTTGAGAGTATACTTTAATGGGGCAGACTAGAAGCCAGGACATGTGTGTGGAACCTGCTGCAATAATCAAGGTAAAAGACAATGATGCTTGTGGTGGAACTGCTGAGAAGTGGTATCTATTCTGTATTTATTTTGTTTATTTAAGATTATTTTATTTCATTTAATTTTATTATTTTATTCTTTTATTTTATATTTTTTGGTGCTGGGACTGAACCCAGGGCCTTATGCATACTGAGCACACTGAGCAGGGCCTTATGCATACTGAGCATACTGAGCTATACCTCTAGCATCACCCACCCCATATATATATATATGTGCACTTTTTTTTGGTACTTGTGATTGAACCCAGGGGCATTTAACCACTGAGCTACATCCCCAGTCCTTTTTATTTTTTATTTTTAAATTTGAGACAGTGTCTTGCCAAGTTGATGAGGGTTTTGCCAAATTGCTGAGACTGGCCTCAAACTTGTGATCCTCCTGTCTCAGCCTCTGGAGTTGCTGGAATTATAGGTGTGTGCTACCATGCCCAGCTTTTATATATATACTTCAATGTATATGTGCTGGAATTGAACCCAGGGCATCAGTATGATAGGTAAGCACTCTACCACTAAGCCACTGAGCTATACTCACAGTCCTTTTGCATGTATTTTGAAGGTAGAACCAAGATTGACTGACTATTGGAGGAAGGCATGTGAGAAAGAGATGATGCCAAGGGGTGGAATTACTACCTGTGTACATGGAAGCTTGTGGGAGATATGGGTCAGTAGTTCAGTCAAAGGTGGTTTAAATGAAATGCCAGATGGATATCCAAGTGATGTTGACAAGATGGTTCAAATCTGGTATTAAAAGGCCTGGGCTGCAGGTAAGAAATGGCCTCATGTATGTAGATCATATTTACAGTTATAACACTGGGCCAGCTCTCCAAAGAGACTGTAAAGAAGAAATGAGGCCTGAGGACTAAACCCTAAGTACCCCACATTACAATGAGGAAGAGCTCACAGAGCAGCCTGTGAAGTAGCTGTGTGAGGCCTGTGTAAAGGAAAAGGGGGTGACCTCCATGTCACATAGACTAGTAGGTCAAGGGCAATAGACAGAGCTGCCCACTGGATGTAGACATGTGGAGTCCAATTTCCCAGGGTTCTCTGTCCTGATCAGTGCCTAACTTTCACATAATAGACCCAGTGAGGGGATAGGGGTATAACTCAGTTAGACTGCTTGCCTAGCAAGTGAGAGGTCCTGGGTTCAATCCTCAACACCAAAAAAAGGAAAGGAAAAGAAAACAAAAAAAGAAAGAAAACTTAGGCTATGAATTCAAACAATATTTAAATCTGGAAACCATAGAATCAGTCCTTAGATTTGATAATAATGTTTAGTGCCTTGACACAGCAGCTAAGAATTTGACCTTTTTCGCTTTCTTTAAACTGGTGCTATTAGAAGCAACTACCTGACACCACAATCCTGGATTCCTTAGCTCTTCACGCTATTCTTTTTTTTTTTTAATCTTTAATATCCTTATTTATGTACATGTGGTGCTGAGGGTTGAACCCAATGCCTCACACATACTAGTCAAGCACTCTATGACTGAGCTATAACCCCAGCCCCTCTTCATGCTATTCAAAGACCTTGTTATGGTTTAGATGTCTCCCCAAAGCTCATGTGTGAGATAATGCATGAAAGTTGAGAGGTGAAGTGATTGAGTTATGATAATCTTAACCCAATCAATGCGTTAATCCTCTGGTAGGGATTAACTGGGTGGTAAATATAGGCAGGTTGGGTGTGAATGAAGGAGGTAGGTCAATGGGGGCGTGCCCTTGGATTTATATTTTGTCCATGGGAAGGGGAGTTCTCTCTCTCCTCTTCCTGGCCCCATGTCTCCAGCTGCTTTCCTTTGCCACAAACTTCCACCATGATGTTCTGCCTCACCTCAAGCCCCAAGCAATGGAGCCAGCCTTCTATGGACTGAGACCTCTGAAACTGTGAGACCCCAAATAAACTTTTCCTCCTCTAATTGTTCTTGTCAGGTCTTTTGGTGACAGCAGCAAAAAAGCTGACTAAAACACTTGTCTTCAATATGTTCATCCTCTGACAGGCCTATGATATCCTTTTTTCAACCAAATTGTGCAAGGAGGTGGCTCACCAATAGCCAATTCTCTGTTTCTGATACCACCTAGGTGTCTAATAATTCAGTTTAAATCTTACATTAACTCCTGGAATTAGCACAAATCCCACAGATTAAGGGCTTAGTTCCCCAAGACTGCCCACCCACTTAAGGTGCCAACCAGAAGTCCCCAAGGGTGGGATGCATTCTTCTCAGTGACTGGCTATAAATCCAGAGTTCCAACAACCCCCTCCACAGTGTTAGAAATACCAGGGTGCTGCAAGGAATCAAACTCATGCTTGGAAGTAGCTTGGCAAGGCACACTTCACTTCCACAGAATGGCTTGCAGTCAGCCTGTTTTTTTTTTATTTTTTATTTTAAAATTCTTTTTAGTTATATATGATAGCAGAATGTATTTTGACATGTCACATATTCATTTTTTTTTTTTTTTTTGTAACAGGGTTTGAACCCAGGAGTGCTTAACCACTAAGCCATATCCCCAGACCTTCTTTTATATTTTATTTAGTGACAGGGTATCACTGAGTTGATTAGGGTCTTCCTAAATTGATGAGGCTGGCTTTGAACTTATGATCCTTCTGCCTCAGCCTCCCAAGCTTCTGGATTACAGGCCTGCCCCATCTTGCCTGACTAAGTCTACCTGTTTTTATTCCTAAACCTGCACTGCCCCTTTTTCTGATAGGAGGAACTCAGGGTTACAATCTACACAGTTGGCTAATTTATTTAAAATTGGAAAGAGCAGAGGGAAGGGCTATAGTTAAAATGGCTATGATTGGATATAGGTTGGGAAGCTTAAAATGGTTGTGATTGGATCTTACATCCCAATTAAGGCAAAATACTATATTCTGAAAATGGACTATTGGACTTTCTATTTCTCACAACAGATTTTATGATTCATTAGAATGATTCACAGAACTCAGAAAAACACTTTACTTCTATTTTTGGTTTATTATAAAGGATATAAAGAACGCAACTCAGGAATAGCCTGAGTTTTTTGGTTTTTGTTATTCTTTTGTTTTCTCTTTTTTTCTGGGGATTGAACACAGGACTTTGGGCAAAGCACTGAGCTATACCCCCAGCCCAGGAACAGCCAGTTAAATAAAAAATATGAGAGGCTATCATTTTGAACTGAGCTTCTTGCTCTAAGTCCCAGTAGACCAGACCAAAATGGAGTCACTCATGTAAAATGCCATGTAATTAAACTGATGTGTTTGTTTGTTTTTGAAGTGCTGAGGATCAAACCCAAGGTCTCGTGAATGCTAGCCAAGTTTCTACCACTGAACAAAACTTCCAGCCCCAAGCTGAAACTCTTAAGGAAGTGAACAGATCATTCTTTTCTTGAAAACAGGGGATTCCAGTCTACCTGAGTTAGCATATTAAAGAAGTTTGCCCAAGGACTAGGGGTATAACTGTTGTAGAGCACTTGCCTAGCATGTCTGAGACCCTAGGTTGATTCCCCACACTGCAAAGAAAAAAAAGATTTTAACCCTTACAAAAATAAACTGATCTTTCATCTTTTATTTTTTGTTCTGTTTCTTTGTTCCCATCTTAGAAATCCCACCATCTGCCATTGCCCAATGGGGGCTCTTATTCTGTTTTATTAGGATGGAAAGTTAATTAGATCTATAACTAAGCTGACCATAATTTTGTCTTTTGACAAGCATAATGGAAGACATGCATAAGGGGAGAGGGCACAGAGCTTCCATGTCCTCTCCAAGCACACTACCTTCCTAGAACATAAGTGTGTCTGCCACTCCACAAACCCCACTGTTAGAGGAGTTTTTGGAGGTGGCATTACAAAGGCATGGTTGATTAATTCATTGGCTATGGCAAATTGAAGTCAAGTTCTACCTTCTTCTTTTCCTGGAGTTTGGAACTGAAATTCCAGTCCTCTGGAACCCATGCTGATTTGGTTTTTCTGGTCACTAACCTGCAATCTGAAGCTCTCATCCCCCTGCCATTCCCCTTTATTCATTAGCAAAGGAAAAACAGTAAATGCCAAGGGTTGTAGGAGCTGGAAGTTGGGAACTTATGTTAGGTAGGAGTTCAGGGGCACCAACATGGCGGAGGAAGACAAGATAGGGAAATGAGTCATCATGTCCTTGTTCACCGAGACTACTCCTGCCCATGATAACTCCTGCCACAGGATTGGTATTCTAAAATAACCAATGGGGGTAAAGAAGACTATATTCTAATTAGGTTTTCTAAAGTAAACAATGGGGGAAAATTGGACAGTATTCCAGTCAGATATTATAAGGTAACCAGTGGGAACAACTGGAATAAATTCTTCAATCCGGTCCATATAGTGAAGAGAATGCCTCACAGTCCATCATATAAAACACACATTTCCGGACATCGGGCCTTGACCTTCTCTCTCTCTCTTGCTTGGCTCACTCCACTCTACTTATGGAGTGCCACTTCTACTTTTATTTTCAATAAATCTGTACTTTGCCTGTTAACTTCTGTGTGTCTTGCTCAATTCTTTGTTCAGGACATGAAAGACATGGACCCCAACTGGACATCCCAATGATAAAACTAAGATCAAATACTTTTCATTATACACACAGTAGTGGTGACTTTGCTAGCCCCATCTTTGCTTGCATGAGTTGCCAGAGCCCTGCCCTCCAACCTGGCTGCATTTCCACTATCTTTAGCTCCAACCTGGCAGATTATCAGTCGGGACACCCCTATTTCCCTGTTACCTGCGACCATTCCTGGTAAGAACTTTTTTTTTTTTTTAATTTATTTTTATTATAAACAAATGGGATACATGTTCTTTCTGTTTGTACATGGAGTAACAGCATACCATTTGCGTAATCATACATTTACATAGGGTATTGATGTTTGAATCATTCTGTTATTTTTTTCCTTCCCCCCACCCCTCCCACCCCTCTTTTCCCACTATACAGTCCCTTCTTCCTCCATTCTTGCACCCCTCTCACCCCCCATTATGTGTCATCATCCGCTTATCAGTGAGATCATTCGTCCTTTGGATTTTTGAGATTGGCTTATCTCACTTAGCATGATGTTCTCCAATTTCATGCATTTACCTGCAAATGCCATAATTTTATTATTCTTTATAGCTGAGTAATATTCCATTGTATATATATACCACAGTTTCTTTATCCATTCATCAATTGAAGGGCATCTAGGTTGGTTCCACAGTCTGGCTATTGTGAATTGAGCAGCTATGAACATTGATGTGGCTGTATCTCTGGAGTATGCTGATTTTAAGCCTTTGGGTATAGGCTGAGTAGTGGGATAATTGGGTCAAATGGTGGGTCCATTCCAAGTTTTCTAAGGAATCTCCACACTGCTTTCTAGAGTGGCTGTCCTGGTAAGAACTTTTTATCAGCTGGAAGAAACTGACTGTACTCAGTGGAATTTGTATGGCTTTTAAAGTCACCAAAGGGATCAGAGAGCAAGGTTCTGAGGCCGTATAACATCATCTCCAGCCTAAATCACAGTTCTGGTTTAGCCTGTAAGCATGCTATTGCTACCACCACCAGAGGCATGCAGGGGGTCTTTGTGACTAAGCCTTCACCATAGGCCTAGAACTGTGTACTGCTGCCATGACTGCTGTGTTCCTCCCTGTAGCAGGGGCTTTAATTGGAGACTTAAAGGAGAACCCAGTCACTGTCCTGACTGACTCCATTTTGCTCCTCTAACTTCTTCTTTCTCTGAGTCATTTCTCCTTAGTATGCCTCAGGTTCTAAGAACAATAAGCTTTGCAGGCAGATCACCTCATGATGGAAACTGAATTGCCCCCTCATGGGTGCTATCAGGACCTTGCAAAACTGGATCTGCTTGAGAATCAACCAGAACACAATTTGACCAAGACTCCTTGACTACTCTTGCCCCCTGCCCTCATTTTTCCCCTATATAATCCTGGAGCTAGTGTCAGTACCTTGAAGATTGGGCTTAGGATGCTAGTCTTTCTGTTCCTTCCAAGATGGCCATACTAAATAAATTCCTGCTTCAATCATCATTTTCTCTCTGATCAGACTCTCAAGGCAGCAAATGGTTGAATCTGGTCTGTTGGGGTCCCAGAGTCAGGCCTCTTGACATGGACTCTGGTAACACCACCAAAGTAGAATCTTTGCTGTTCTGCTGTTGGTCACCAGCATCCCCTAAGACTTCAGGGAGAATATGTCTGATCGACTGGGCTGAGGGCAAAAGCTCTTGCCTTGGGCAAAGGAAGCTGGGAGAGTGAGTAAGTGGCACATCCACTGTCTGAAATGGGGGAAAGGGACCCATTTCAAGGACCCTTGCTAAAGTAGTGCTCTGCTTTAGCAGGCATTATTCCTCGCCCAGAGGACCAGTCTTGAGCTAATGGATTGCATCCATACCTGGTTACTTCCACCTTATCAGACACTATGCTTTCTGAGCATAATTGGGAGTTGCTTTGACCTGCTAGCCTGCAAGAGAGGGCTAACAAACTGTAACGAAGGTCCCAGCATGAAACAGTTGTTCTTATCAAGTTGGGTATTTGAGGAGAGTTTACTAAAACTGCTGTTTCCAGAGTTGCAGATAGGTTGGGAAGCCACCTATGCCTGGTGAAACACCTAGATAGGGCATCAGGGAGGGCCCTTTCCATTCTTAGAGACTGCAGGGACAATGCAGGAAGGGTTACTGAAACATGGTGGGACCCCCTCCCCATGTCCAACCTTCAATGTCTACCTTGTACCTCTAGTTTCTACTTCTATAATTTGTTGAGGGTGGAGGTCAGGGTCTGGGAATAAGGATTAGTGGGGGGGTGTGACAACCTACAAGAGATGGAGCAAGGAACACAGCCCCATAAATGTACTGTTGTCCCAGCCTCTGACCTCTTGCTGCAACCTTGGATACTTTCTACTTTTACTACCTTCTATCAACTAAGCCCAATAAGAACCAGTGGCAGGTCAAGGCATGGTGGTTCATGCCTGTAATCCAAGCAAAGTCTGGAGGCTGAGGCAGGAGGATAACAAGTCCAAAGTCAGCTTCAGAAAATTAATAAGGTCCTAAGAGACTGAGCAAGACCCTGTCTCAAAATAAAAAGGGTTGAAATAGCTAAGGTTTAGCTCAGTGGTAGAGTGCTTGCCTAGCATGTGTGAGGCACTGGGTTCGATCCTCAGCACCACATAAAAATAAAGGTATTGTGTCCATCTATAATTAAAAATATTATTTTAAAAAATGACTGGGGATGTGGTTCAGTGGTTAAGCACACCTGGGATCAATCTCCAGTACCTAAACAAACAACAAACAAACCAGGGGCTAGACACCTGCTGGGATGAAAGGAGTACTGGGGAGAGGCCTCACAAGACTGTGGGGTGCAGACCTGCACTGCACTTGTTCCCAGCTGCCCTCAATCCATCTACCTTGTTCCTATGGCCTGGCATTTTATACTTAGCTGGTCTGGGTTCTCACATTATGTGAGATTTGTGTCTTTGCAACCTTTTGGGAACCCACATTTGGCACAATGTGTTTGATTTCTGCCTTGGAGGGGTCACTTTCCCCAGCCCACAAGTGGATATGACTGATTCCAGGTTTTGCAGGCCTAACCTACCTAATGCTTGCACATGTGGAAGCATGCCTGTCAAGGGTATGGTTGCAATTTCTAAGCTTTTGTGGTGTTCTTGGTCTCCACCTTTTCCTATCCAAGCACAACCCTGGTTGGGTCCTAGAGCCATGGGCAACCATGAAGGCCTCACATGGACTGTTTATGAGCTGTAAGCAGGTGAGGGAGTATGGGGGATCCTAATACTGACAAGGTCAGGAGGGTAAGGTCAGGTGAGAGGCCCCTGGAAGATCTGGGGGTGGGGCAGTAGCTCAAAGACACCAAAGGTAGGTGATGGGAAGTGAGAATGAACTTAGGAGCTTGGCTGGAGACCAAGTTTGTGGACAAGGCAGAATGGAACAAACAATCTCTGGAAAGGTAGAAACAATCTCTAGGGAGGCACCCAGAACATGGAACAGGGATCAAGGGGATGGTGCGGAAAGGTGAATGTGGAGGTAAATAGGTCGTGGCCATACTTCAGGGGAAGGGGAACCTGGGCTTCATTCAGCTTTGAAGAGTAGAACTCAGAAGGCAGATGTAGGATGAAGCTGTGCCAGAAAGGATGTGGTTCAGATTTCTCATTAAGCCCCTTAGAGACAGATCTTGTCTGGAGACAGTCATATCCCTGCCCCCAACATGTGTGCTGAGCATGGTAAGTCTTAAGCCTTCAGGTGGTATTAGGGGTTTATTGGAGACCCAGGCTTTCCTCTCCCTATTTTAACCCCCAAGCCTGGGAAACTGGGCTGGGGTCATCTCAAGTTGTCATCATATCTCCATCTTTGTCCACAGCAATGCCCCTACCTCCAGATAAGATGAGGTGGCACACAGAGAGTACACACTGACTCGGGTTCCTGTTAGTGGACATTTCATGCTTTCTACCTTGAATATAATGACTGGCTGTGACAGATACAGGATGGGGGCAGGTCAGAAATTCTGGGCATAAAAAGAAGGATGCTCCAACTCCCTTTCCTGGCTTTGCCACATTGAGGGAGCAGAAGCAGCCCTCAACCCTGTGCCAAGAGGTGACCCTGGGAGTTGCCAGTTCCTTCCCTGAGTGGAGGCTCCTGGGCCAGGGAGAGCATGCCTGGGCTGAGAGCCTGGATCACCAGGGGGATGGATGGAAGTGTCTTCCAGGGTGTGGGGTACAGATTTCCCTCAGATCCAGGGTCCTATGCAAAGTCTGTGAGAAGGGAACTGGCGTTTGTTTGGTGTCTACTGTGCTAAGGTTTGCACTGGACACTTTTCCTATCCCCTCACCTGGTCCTTAAGCAGCTCTCAAAAGATCCTTAAAGCAAAAGAGGAAACCGTGGCTCAAGGAGGGAAGGAGGAGTTGGACACGAACTCCAAGAGGCAAACAGTAGGCGCTCAAGTGTTAGGTTGCAGATTTCCACAGGGACCCCCTCCAAGCCTCGAGGACTGGGGGCTGGAGGTCTCCCCTACAAAGTATTCGGTGAGCAGAAGACAACTCGGATGCGGCGCCCGGCACGCATCCCGGAAACGCGTCCTAAGTTTTCGCTCAGACACCGGCTTGTAGCTGGCCGGGAGGCTGGGAGGGGCGTCCACTTGCCCTCCCTCGGTACCCCTCCTCCTCTCCCGGGCGGGGGTTCCGGGAACCCGCTGGGGCGGGGCGAGAAAGCAGGCGGCCGCACTGGTCGCTGAGACTCTGGCAGCCCCACGAATCTGTGCTTCCGTCGGTCCATTCGTCCTTCTGTCCGCCCAGCCATGGCTCCGCGGGTCCCGGCACGAACGACCCTGTTGCTGCTGCTGCTGCTGCTGTTACCGCCGCCTCCGGGTGGTGAGCCGGGGGGAGGGGTGGTGTGTCCTGCCCAGGGACAGGGTCACTCACTTCCCCCGCACAGTGCCTAGGACGAGCCAGACAGCTCCAGCCCCACAGTGCTCCCGCCTACTCCTCATAGCCCCGAGGCAGTCAGCCAACTTCACGAAGTACCTCTTCTCCACTCCAGCACTCCTCCCCGCTTGAACTGACACTGCTTAGACCCCAGGCAACTGCCACCTTTGTTCTGTCCTGGCATGGTGGCGAGGGGTCAGCCTTCCTCTGATGTTCCAGGGTATTGGGTCTCCAGAGGCTGGAGTAGGATTCCCTTGCCTGGGGTTGACCAGGCATAGCAGCAAGAGGCTGCTTCAGCCTCTGTTTCCTGACTGGGAACTCCCACTGCCTCCATGGCTCTTGTGTTCCTGCAGACGCTGGACGCTGAGCCTGGCTCGGTGTGGAGGGGACACCACCTTGTGTGTAATCGGAGACTGATGACTCACAGACTGGGGAGGGCAGTCTAGGGGCCTTTTAGGGATGGGAATTTAAAACAGTCTCCTGCCCATCCTTGAAGAGCCAAAGACACCTTTGGGCTGGTGATTTCCTGGAGGAGAAAGGCTTTGTTTCCTGAGGGCTGGGACAAACTTGGAGGACCTAAGTGAGGAAATGAGAAGGGGGAGTCTGGTACTCAGATTGAGCAACCCCTAGAGTGAGCCTGTGGGAGGGTTCCTGGGTCCCATCATGCCTGGAGAGCCTTGAGCAGAGTGTGATGGTCAGAAGAACATTTGTGTTGTGAGCTGGGCCTGAAAGACTCACCAATATGTCCTCAGCTTGACCAGGCCTCTAGCTCTTGCTGTAAAGGCCCAGGTATAGGTGGGTTCACTTTAGCTGCCCCAGCTGGGCCATGCTAAGAATATCTGCAAGTGGCCACCTAGCTGAACTTGACCTGTCAATGATCCTAACCTCTGTTCCATAGCTTTGCCCAGAGAAGGGTTCTGCCTGGAATTGGCAAAGACAAAGTGCAGCCCCACTCCTTTTTCTCAAGGAGGTCACTCAGTGCTCTGTCTTTAGGTCTCCTTCTTCTAATAGCCCCAGAGTGCATGATACACTGGCCCCTCTGGGTTTCTAGATACTGCACACTGCCTGGGGTCCTGGCCAGTTTAGGGCTGCGAAATCTGAGGCCCACATGTTGTGCCAAGATTGTTTCCAGGCTGACCTCAGGGATTATCACCAGACTTGCCCTCAGTCTACTATAGTCATGTAGGCCTTTCTGAACTGGGTATTCCATTAGGGATTTGCCTTGGCAGAATCTAGTACTGCCCCTCTGTCTTATGGAGTCTAAGTCTCTGTTAACAGTTAACCTAAGGATACATGAGAACATTTGAAGGTTTGCAAACCTTGTGATCACTAAGAGCCCTGGGTTATTAGTTCTCTCAGCATGATCTTCTATATTGAAGTTTGCAAGATTGTCACTAGATTCCACCTCTGTGTCTGACAGCCTCATGATAGCTCCAGGGATTCTTATAGTGTCACTGAGAACACAGACATTTCCTGGGCACCTGTTGAGGACCCAGCCCAGGAATAAGTGCTTTTATGGATATTTGTGATGGGTGTGACTGACTGACTGAATTGGTTAGGAGTCAACTTGTAGGCAGGGGGTGGCCTGTGAAGGTCAGGCCCTTGCAGTTGTGGAATCAAGTAAATGAATAATGCTGTGGCTGAGTAATCTGGAGAGAAAATGAGGATTATAAACTGAATAGTCCAGTGCCTGGTCTCTGCAGGTGGTCAGGAGTGTTACCATTAAGCTGTGTGTCTACTGGGCTTGGCGGCTTCTGGAGGAGGTGGCTTGAAGTAAGGCCCTGGAGGATGAGTAGAGTTGAAGGGAGGGATGGGAAATAGGCAGTGAGGCTAACCTGGAAAGCTGGAGTGATTTTTCAAGGCCCTTTGCAGTCTACATCCTGCTTTGAGGACTCAACTTGATCCTGAAGCACTGGAAACCAGGGGAGGTCTGACAGTGGGGAGTGGCCCAGTCAGACTCACACTTGAAAATGTCACTCCTTATCAGAAGTTCAGCAGACTGGCAAGGTAGAAAGTCAGATCAGTTAGGGTACCTCTGCTGTAGCCCAGGATAGAGGGCAAGGCTGGACGATGGCCAGTGATAAATATGGTCCAGAGCATGCTTGTGCCTGGTGGCTATGCTGGGGAAGACTCTGCTGTCTGGGTTCTGGCCTGTGGGTCAGAGCAAATAGGTATGCTTCTCTCTTCCAGCCCATGGCGAGGTGTGCATGACTGCTCCAGGAGACAACCTATTTCCTGAGTCCTGTCCTGATTTCTGCTGTGGTTCCTGTTTCGACCAATACTGTTGTTCTGATGTGCTAAAGAAATTCAAGTGGAATGAGGAAATGTGTGCTGTACCTGAGACCAGGTTGGTACACTGGTGGGTTATCTGAGCCTCAGTGACACAGTAGAGTGCTATCCCTCAGGCCTGTCAACCCTTTTTGTTTGTTTAATTTTTAGTTGTAGATGGACACAACATCTTTGTTTTATTTATTTATGTGGTGCTGAGGATTGAACTCAGTGCCTCACACATGTGAAGCAAGCGCTCTACCACTGAGTTATAACCCCAGCCCCTCTGTCAAACTTCTTAAAGATGATGACTGGGCATTGGACCCCCTCTTCTGGGCTGATTCACAAGATCTACACAGTTAGTCCTCTGCTCTGCTCCCCCACCCTCAAGGGCACTGGTTCATCCAGCCTTGGGCTGAGCAGGTTTCTCAGGTATTGGTCAGTGACCTCAGCTGCCCCTGTCCCTGTGGCTCGATACTGAGTGTGTATCTGTATCAACATGTCCTTAGGGTAGGCATCTTGGTGTAAGTGTACCCACAATGTGTGCATGCACCTGGTTGTGTGTGTGCTTTGTGCAGGGCCCAGAGCATGAGTGTTATGTCCTCCCAACATGACCCATGCATTTATCCTGTATTTGGGGTGTAGACTTTGTCATGGGCTCATAAGAGGATGTATCTCCCTTTGGCACATTCTGTATTTTCTTCATATTTGACCATAGATATAGAGGGTTGAGCTAGTCATACTTCTCAGCTTGATCAAGTGATCATGACTGGTCTGGGCAAGACCAGCCCCTTCCTGCCCCGCATCTTTTATATTTACTTTAGTCTTCCATGACCATTCTATTCCTCTCCTATTCCATAGGAAGCCAGTTTACTGAGCTTAAGGTATATCCTCTTGATTGTGTTCTTGCAAAATCTATACTGTTGTTTTGGCACATGTGTAGGATTACAATGAACTCCATTACTTTTTGCAGTCTTTATAGTGTTTGTAAGCCCCATCCACGTGCTGTGTGCACTTCTGGCCTGTGTCCATCAACTATGTGGTTCTCCATGGTATGAATCCAAAAATGTTGCCATCATAGATGGCTGTGGTAGGCATCCTCGTATATTTCCTCCTTTCTTTCCTCTTTTTATGGAGCCTATAAAAATTACCTGAAAATATACACTGCAATTGCTGGATCAGAGAGATGTCACCAAGTTACTAAGGACTTCCCAATGCTCTTGTGAGTGGCTGCACACCTCTCAGCCAAGATTGAGGGTTCCTGATAGATCATATTCTACCCTTTTACTTTCAATCTTTGGATATCCTTGTATTTTACAAATGTCTTAAGTTTTAAAATCCATTATGTAATTTTTTTTTTGACTCCTTCCCTTTCTTCCCTCACCCTGTCCCCCATCTCTTTCCTTCTTTCCTTCTGTCTGTCTCTATGTTGCCCAGGTTGGCTTCAAACTCCTGGACTCAAGTGACTCTCCTATCTAAACCTCCTGAGTAACTGGGACTACAAGTGTGGGCCAATGCACCTGGCTTATGATAAAAAAAAAAAAAAAAAAGCAGGAACATTTATTTCACTTAAGTATGATATATTGGCTGGTGTTGTAGCTCAAGTGATAGAGTGCTTGCTTAGCATATGTGAGGCCCTGGGTTCAATATCTGACACTATAAAAAGAAAAAGATATTAAATGTAGTAAACTTATTGATATTATGGAATTCTATTTGCCATTTTATTATAACTTTCTATTTGTCTCTCTTATTCTGTACTTTTGTACTTTCTTTTTTTCTGTACTGTTTTGATTTATTTTTATGCCATTTTTCTTTCACAGTTTACTTCTTTTCTAACTTGTATGCCTTTAATCCCCTTTTCTTGCCTTTTTGCACTGGCTAGACACCGATGTCTATGTCTTATTTCCAGTTTTAAAGGGAGAGCATTCAGCCTTTCACTTATGATGTTAGATGTAGCTTTTTAATAGGTACCCTTTGTTGAGTTGAAGAAGTTCTCTGCTATTCCTGATTTAGTTGAAGGACTGTTGTTTTTTTTTTTTTAATACTAGATATTGAACCCAGGGGTGCTGAGCAACATCCCCACCCCTTTTTTTATATTTTATTTGGTGACATGGTCTCGCCAAGTTGCTTAGGGCCTTGTTAAGTTGCTGAGGCTGACTTTGAACTTTTGATTCTCCTGCCTCCGCCTCCTGGGCTGCTGGGATTATAAGCATTTGCCACCATGCCCAGTGGAATGTTGAGTTTTGTCTACTGCTTTTTCTGTGTCTGTTCAGATTTTATGCTTTTTTCTATTCTATTCTCTTAATATAATAACTTATGTTAATCTCATTTTAAAATAATATTTTATCTGAGCATGGAATTTAGGTTGGTGGCTATTTTCTCTTGATATAATGAAAGTTCCATTCTACATTGTCTTCTAGCATCCAATATTTCTGTTCAGATATGAGTAAAACAGTCAGTGTGTCCTTCATTTAAAATAAATCTGGCTAGGCAAGTACTCTGGCACTTATTTTCCCTTTCCTGAGTGCTTTTAAAGATTTTCTTCTTGTCTTTTGTATTGTTCAGTTACTTTATGTTATATCTAGGTATGGGTTTCTTTTTTGGTGTTATGTATTTGTGAGCTTCTTAAATCTGTGGTTTGGGCTGGGGAGATAGCTCAGTCGGTAGAGTGCTTGCCTTGTAAGCACAAGGCCCTGGGTTTGATCCCCAGCACTGCAAAAAAAAAAAAAATCAGGTGAATTCCTTAAATCTGTGGTTTAGTATCTCTCTGGAAATTTTTCTATCATTCCTCCTTTTTTTTGGCTATACTAGCTTGAACCCAGGGGTCCTCTATTACTGAGCTATATTCTTAGTCCTTTTTATTTTTTTATTTTGAGGCATATTCTTGCTAAGTTGCCCAGACTGGCCTCCTGACTAGCTAGGATTTCAAGCATGTGCCACTGCACTTGGCTGCCATTACTTCTTTAAATGTTACTCCTTACCCCTTCTTCTCCTTTCCTTCTGAAATTCTGATTAGACGCCTGCTACTCTTCTCCTTCCCTATGTTTTCTAGCTTCTCTTCCATATTTTGTCTCCTTACTGCTTCCTGGGTTCAATATCTGACACTATAAAAAGAAAAAGATGTTAAATGTAGTAAACTTATTGATATTATGGAATCCTATAACTACTCAGTTTACATAATTCTCAACCCATCCACTGAGATTGTTTTATATACTGTTGTGTTATATACAGTGTACTCTGATATTATATACAAGAAGGTACACAGGGCTGGGGAGATAGCTCAGCTGGTAGAGTGCTTGCCTCGCAAGCACAAGACCCTGAGTTCAATCTCCAGTACCGCAAAAAAAAAAAAAAAAAAAAAAAAAAAAAAAAAGAAGGTACACAAAGTAAGTGTACAATCCATTGATTTGTCACAAAGCTACTACCAGCATAACCACCACCCAGAATAGAATATATATCATTATAGCAATTCAGAAGTCTACTTGAGATCATTCCCAATCAGTATCTCTTTCACCTCCTAAAAAGGTAACTATTATTCTAAATTTTATTTAACTCTTTTCTTTTCTTTTCATTTCATTTCATTCCTGGAAATTGAACCCAGGGCCTTACACATTCTAGGCAAATGGTATACCTTTGAGTTATACTATTAGTCCATTTTTTAAAAAAATATATTTTTTAGTTGTTTGGACCTTTATTTTATTCATTTATTTATATGTGGTGCTGAGAATTGAACCCAGAACCTCACACATGTGAAGCAAGTGCTCTACCACCAAGCCATAACCCCAGCCCCCAACTAGTTCATTTTTTAAAGTTTTAAAAAATCATTCTTACTGGCATGGTGGTGCATGCCTATAATCCCAGTGGCTGGGGAGGCTGAGGCAGGAGAATTGTGAGTTCAAAGCCAGCCTCAGCAACTTAGTGAAGCCCTAAGCAATTTAGCAAGACCCTGTCCTAAATAAAAAATAAAAAAGGACTGGGGATGTGACTCAGTAGATAAGTGCCCCTGGGTTTAATCCCTGGTACCCAACCCCCCAAAAATCCTCTCTCTTCTTTCTTTCTTTCCTCCCTTTTCTGTCTCTCTCTCTCACTTTCTGTACTGGGGATACTTTCCCACTGAGCTACATCCCCAGCCCTTTTATTTTGACACAGGTCTTGCTAAGTTGGTGAGGCTAAACTCAAACCTGTAATCCTCCTGCCTTAGCCCCACAAAGTAGCAGGGATTATAGCAACTGATCCTGGTAAACTTTTCTTTAGAGTTATAATGCCCAAGTATGCATCTCTAAATTCCATGGTTCAGTTTTATCTTCCTTCTTGGGGAGAGAGTAGCTACTTTGGTACCTTGAAGAAACTTTTTTTTTTTCATATGTTGGGGATTGAACCCAGGGCCTGTTCATGCTAAGCACATTTTCTACTACTGAGCTACACTGCCAGCCACCAAAACTTTCTTCAGGTGATAGATAACATACACATAAAATTAGACAAATCTGAAGTATATAAGTTTAGTGAATTATCACAAAACAAAGACTCACATTCAGGGGGAAGGGAAGAATAGAAGTTCATTGGATTAGACAAAGGGGAATGAAGGGAAGGAAGGTGGATGGGAATAAAGAAGACTGTAGATTGAATGGTATTAACTTTCCTATGTTCACATATGAATACACGACCAGTGTAACTCCACATCATGTTCGACCACAAGAATGGGATTCTAATTAGAGTAAGTTATATTTCGTGTATGTATAATATGTCAAAATACATTCTACTGTCATGTATATCTAAAAAGAATAAAAAAAAAAAAAAAGACTTACATTCATATAACCATCACCTGTCCAGGCTAAGAATAGAGCATCATAGTATTCAGAAGCCCCTCACATTCCCTCTCATTTTACATCTCCTCTGTTATCCAAAAGCAACTGTTTGCCAGATTTCTCTTTCTCTCTGTCTCACATATACATACATGCATGCCTACATACAAAATCATACATATCATATATAGATTGCCTGTGGTTTTGTTTGTTTTCTTTCTGTTAACATTGTGAGTTTAATCCACATTGTGTTTTCCTTTGGTGTATGGTATTATGATATTCACCATAACTTATGTATTCATCCTAATGTTGATGGATATCTGGATTATTTTCATTTTTTGTCTATTACAAATAATGCTATGACCTATGGCCCTTCTTCTTTTGGGGAGGGGCGGAGGGCACTGGGTATTAAAACCATGGGTGCTCTACCACTGAACTACATCCTTTGCCCTTTTTAAACTTTTTAAATTTTGAGATAGGGTCTTCCTAAATTTCTCAGTCTGATCTCAAACTTGCCTCATTCTCCTGAGTTGCACCACTGTGCCCAGCCTTGCTTTGAGCATTCTTGTACATGTCTTTTGGTACACATGTAGATGCTTTTCTTTTCTTTCTTTCTTTTTTTTTTTTTTTTTTTTTTGGTATTGTGACTGCGGATTGAACTCAGGAGCACTTAACACTGAACTACATCCTCAGCCCTTTTTTATGTTTTATTTTGAAACAGGGTCTTGCTATGTTGCTGAGGCTGGCCTTGAACTTGCAATCCTCTTGCCTCAGCCTCCTGAGTTGCTGGGATTACAGGCGTGCACCACTCTGTTCAGTTTCTTTTCTTTTTTCTTTTTTTTTTGTACTGGGGATTGAACCTCGGGCACCACTGAGCTACATCTTTGGCCCTTTTTAAAAAATTTTACTTTGAGACACGGTCTCACTAAATTTCCCAGCCTGGCCTCAAACTTGTGATTATCCTGTCTCAGCCTCCTGAATCATTGGTTTTACAGGTGTGCACCACCCTGTCCTGTTTGTGTTTCTTTTAAATATATGCCTAAGAGTAGGCTAATAAAGAATCAAGTTTCATTTTTAGAAAATATTTTTAGTTATAGATGGACACAAAACCTTTTATTTATTTATATGTGGTGCTGAGGATGGAATGCCCAGTACCTCACATATGCTAGGCAAGTGCTCTACCGCTGAGCTACAACTGCAGCCCCAAAGTTTCATTTTTAAATATAGATATCTAGTCGAACCAATACCATTTACCTAGAAAAAAGGGTTTTTGTTTGTTTGTTTTTGTCATTCTGCAGTTATTATCAACTGTGTGTCCATACAGGCATGGATATGTTTCTAGGTTCTGTTCTGTTACACGGATCTATTTGTCTATCTTTGAACTAATAGAAGACTCACAATTACTGTAGTTTTATAGTAAGGCTTGATATTTTTCAATAGAATCTTGGTTATTTTTGACTTGTGTATTTCCTTACAAATTTTAGAATTAAACTGATGCAGTGGTGCAGGCCCGTAATCCCAGTGACTCGGAAGCCTGGAGACAGGAGGATTGCAAGTTCGAGGTCAGCTGGGCAATTTAGTGAGACCCTGTCTCAAAAAACAAAAAACAAAAAGGGGTTGGCATATAGCTTGGTGGTAGAGCACCCCTGGGATCAATTCCTTGTACTGTATATTTTATAATTAGCTTGTCCATAAAAACATCTTGGATTGTATTTATTCTATAAGATTACTGTATTGACTCTGTTGACTATATTTGATAGGCTGAGAATTTTCCAAAGCTTTTCTTTTCTTCTTTCCTTTCCTTTTTTATTTCTTTTTCTTGCAGTGCTGGGGATTGAACCCAGGGCCTTGTGCATGTTGGATAAGGGCTCTACCACTGAACTTACCCCTAGGCCCAAATTTTCCTAATCTTTAAGTTCTGATTAGTTTTTGCTTAATAATTCCATCTCTTTTTTGTGTTTTGGGGGGTACTGGATTGAACTCAGGGGCACTCGAGCACTGAACCACATCCCCAAACCTATTTTGTATTTCATTTAGAGACAGGGTCTCACTGAGTTGCTTAGTACCTCACTTTTGCTGAGGCTGGCTTTGAACTCATGATCCTCGTGCCTCAGCCTCCTTAGCTGCTAGAATAATTCCATCTTTGATTCATTTCTTTTCCCATTTTACTACAAGCAGTAAAGAAAAACTAAGCTGCTCCTTCAATACTTGCTTAGAAATTTCTTTAGTCAGATACCTATTATATTTCAAGTTCTCAGAATCACTCACTTTTTTCTTTAGTCTCAGTAAGCTCTTCTTTTCTTTAGTCTCACTGTGTTCTTTAAACAGTATACATATTGTTCTAATGTCAGTGTCTGATAACTTTAATAGTTAAAAATCCCTGTGGACGTTTTTATTGTCAGTTATTGCTGTTGTTTTTCTCTTCCTATTGTTTAGTCTCTTAGTGTTCCTGAAAATTTTTGATTGTGTGCTTGATGGTACATTTGCAAAATTGATTATAGAAATTTGGAGCTCAGGACCCTCCAGAAGCAAATTATATTACTTCTTCCAGGGACATTAGCACTCAAGATCATTTTGACCTGATTGCAGGGACTGAGATGATCAGAAACTGAGTCTATTCAGTTTCTCTCTTCTCAAGAAACAGCTTTTTAGGTCCCAGTGCAAGTGAATGGTGGTCATGAGGGTCTCCCACCTTTATAAGGCTCCCTGTCACCTTGACCACTTGAAGTTCCAGATGTGCTGGCTCTCTGAAATAGACTAACTCCCCTAGGAGAAGAAAACCTTGGGTGCCAGATGCATTATCTATGATCTTTGTTCCCAGCCTTACCACCACTGTGTCCCAGCTGTGTATTCTCCATGCCATTGCCCTCCAAAGCTTTCAAACTGATTTTTTAGCTTTTTATTTTATTTTTAATTTTTTTGCAGTGCTGAAGGTCAAACCAGGGCCTAGCCCATGTTAGGCAAATGTTCTACCTTGGAGCTATATTCCCAGATCCACACCGATTTTTTTTTTTTTAAATATGAAAGTCACACTTTCAATATTGGGTGTCACCCCATTGTACCTTGAATGTGTCTTCTTGAAAAGAATATACAGTTGTCAAATAATCTTTTAAGAACTGCACAAAATATCGACTGCTTCACAATTTGCATGTCATCCTTGTGTAGGGACCATACTAATCTCCGTATTGTTCCAATTTTAGCATGTGTGCTAAGGGAACTCCTCACAGTGATTTTTTTTGACGGGGTGGTACTAGGGATTGCATTTAGAGACACTTCACCACTGAGCCACATCCCCAGCGCTTTTATTTTTTATTTTGAGACAGGATCTTGCTAAGTTGCTTAGGGCCTAAGTTGCTGAGGCAGGTCTAGAACTTGTGATCTTCCTGCCTCAGCCTCCTGAGTCTCTGAGATTACAGGCATGTGCCACTGCACTTGGCCCTCACACTGATTTTTTTCAAAAATTACTTTCTCCTTTGTTTTACTAACTATCCTTTAAATTTACTAGGATGTAGTTCTTCCTCATGTGTTTATATTTTATTTAATTTTACATTTAATTTTGGAAAGTTTCAAATAAGTATAAAAGCAGTGAGAATAATATAATAACTATGTATCTCTCACTCATGTCCATAGTTACCAGCACTCTGACATTATTGTTTCATATACCTCCTACTACTTTTTTTTTTTAACCTGGATTAGAATTATGTTTCAGCAGTACTAGAGATCAAACTCAGGGCCTTGTGCATGCTAGGCATATACTGTACTGCTCAGCCATAACTCCAGTCCCCTTTTCTGGATTATTTTAAAGCCAATTCCAGACATCACAAGCATTTCTCCTTAACTGTTAACTTTCTTTGTTAAAAATGAGGCCTTTATATTTTTATGTTTATTTATTTATTTAATTTTAGGGGCACCTAACCACTGAACACAGCCCCAGTCCTTTTTATCTTTTATGTTGAGACAGGGTCCTACTAAGTTGGTTAGGGCCTCAGTAAGTTGCTGAGGCTGGCTTTGAATTTGGGATCCTCCTGCTTCCACCTCTCAAGTTGCTGGGATTATAGACATGCTCCACCATGCCAGGCTAAAATGAGATCTTTAAAAAGAAATATAGCCATCATATCAGTAATACATTTGGCATACTTAACAGTAGCTGCTTAGCTTTCAATATTAGTCTGTGTTCATTTGCTTCCTCTATCTTCCAGAATGCCTTTTTACAGTGGTTTGTTAAAATCAGAATCTAAGTCAGAATCCAGACAAAATTATTTTATTAATTTATTTATTTTTGCAGTTCTGGGAATTGCATCCAGAGTCTTATATATACATGCTACCTGTGAGTTCTACCACTAAGTTATACCCTAAGCCTTAGGTTCCCATTTTTAAAGTATCTATTATACCTATAATTATTTTCCATTTTTATTCTGTTTTTTATTTTTTCCCTTTTTATATCTTTTCCTTTTCTTAGTCTTGCTAGAGTTCTCTCAGCTTTGGATTTATCTTCTCTATTATTTTCTGTGGCTATTATTTACTGTTCTATTTCTTGTTTTTGGTTTTCTGTATTACTTAGATTTTTTTTTAGAAAATGGTACTGGGAATTAAACCCAGGAGTGCTCTCCTTTGAGTTACACCCCGAGTCCTTTAAATTTTATATTTGTAGGCAGGTTCTTGCTAAGTTGCACGTGATTGGAGTCTAATTTGTGATTGTTCTGCCTCAGCCTCTCGAGAAGCTGGGATTACAGGCATGGACCACTGTGCCATGTTGTATTGCTTTCACATCTATCTTCTCGAGTTTAATACAATCTTTATTTATTTATTTTTGGTACTAGAGATTGAACCCAGGGTTACTTTACCAGTAAGCTACACCCCCCAGCCTTTTTTATTTTTTAATTTTTTTGCACTGGGGTTTGAACTTAAGGGCACTTGACCATATCCCCAGCCCTATTTTATTTAGAGACATGGTCTCATTGATTGCTTAGTGCCTCGCTGTTGCTGAAGCTGACTTTGAACTCATGATTCTCCTGCCTCAGCTTCCCAGCTACTGGGATTACAGTTGTGCACCACTGTGCCTAGATCTGTATTTTTAATTTTTGAGACAGAGTCTCACTAAGTTGCTTAGGGCCTTGCTAAATTGTTGCTGCTGGCCTTGAAATTGTGATCCTTCTGCTTTGGCCTCCCAGATCACTGGGATTTATAGGCATGTAACACCATGTCCAGCCAATCTTGTTTATTTTTAACCTTTCTTTTTTCCTAATAAGTTCTACTAAAGATATAAATTTCCCTTCAAGAACTATTAAGTTGTATTTCATGAATTTTGATCTGTACTATTGTTTATCATTGTTAAGATCTACATATTTGTTAATTTTCTTCATGATTTCTTATTTAACACACTATATAGTTCACAATTTTTAAAAAAAATTTTGTCTTTTTGAATCATGTTAATTAGTTTCCTAAGGTATGAGTTGTGTGTGTGTGTGTGTGTATGTGTGTGTGTGTGTGTGTGTGTGTGTGTGTGTGGTTTAGTTTTGCATTTTAAGCACTTCTTTTAGTTTTTATTTTATTTTATTTTTTTGGGTACCGAGGATTGAACTCAGGGGCACTCACCTACTGAAGTCACATCCCTAGCCCTATTTTGTATTTTATTTAGAGACAGTGCCTTGCTGTTGCTGAGGCTGACTTTGAACTTGAGATTCTCTTGTCTCAGCCTCTTGAGCAGCTGGGAATACGGGAGTGTGCCACCATGCCTGGCCATTTCTTTTATTTTTAACTTTGTGACCACATAGTCTTCTGTTATTGGTTTATAACCTTACCCTATGTAGTTAGAAAAAATATGTCATAGAGCTGTCTTTTGAGAACTACTGAGACTTGTTTTGTGACCTCATATGTGGTGTGTCCTTGATACCATCCCTGGTGCAGCTGAGAAGAATGTGTGATGTTGCAGTGTGAGATCTGGTGTGTGTGATAGTTCTGGAGGCCTTGAAAACTACCAGTACATGATAGCTTTTGTGCATGTTATGTTTGTGCCCTAAGGTAGTGTGTTTGTTCCTGGTATGTAGGTGGATTCAAGTGTGTTTCTCATGAACTTCCTTCTTTGCAGTGTACCCATCTACACAGAGCCACTGGAACAGCTGGGCTCGGCGCTGAGGTTTCGATCTGGCTTTGACAGCGACCCCATGTCAGGGTAAATAAAGCTGTGGTGCAGCTTCCTGGTAGAGGTGACAGGTGGGCTTGGTGAGACCTATGGGATAGTGCAGAGTCAATGCAGTGGGGCCCCAAGGAAGTTGTCATCACATTTGACCACCAGAACCTTTATTTTTTGTACCAGGGATTGAACCCAGGGGTGCTTAACCACTGTGTCACATCCCCAACCTTTTTAAATTTTCTTATTTAGAGACAGAGTCTTGCTAAGTTGCTTAGGGCCTCACTAAGTTGCTGAAGCTGGCTTTGAAATTGTGATCCTCCTGCCTCAGCCTCCTGAGCCGTTGGGCTTACAGATGTGCACCATCATGCCTGGCCACCAGGACCTTTAACCCTCATGTTGGAGAGTTGTGTCTTCCTTAATATGCTGGGGTGGGAGGCAGCTGTGATGGGGTGGGGCAGTGGTGACTGATGGGACTTAGGTGATAGGGGAGGATGTGACAGGTGGTGAGGATAACAGTGATAAATGTGAGATGATGGTGATTGTCATGGGGCATTGGTGATCAGATGAAGCGATGGTCAATGGTGGCAGTCATGGTGATGGAGTAATGATGGCTATGATGACAATGATGGAGGCAGTGAGTGTGGTGATAGGGTGATAATGGTGTGGGGCAAAGGTGCTGGGAGAGCAGATGGTATGGTTGCTGTGTCAGAGTTTATGGATCATAGTTACTAGTCACTGTGTTGGAATCCTCATCTCCAGGGACCTAGAAGCAACCTTGTTCCCTAAACTCCAGTCTCCTTAGCCAGGTTCCTAACCTGTCTTGTCACCACCGTGACAGGTGTTGAGATGCACATTTGTGTGGGTAGAGTGGGCATGCAGTCACATGTGCGTGTGTCTTCCTGAATGGAGTGTTTTGTGAGCTGTCTCCTACCCTGATGTATATCTCTAAGTTCCTTTCAGCAGAAGGAACCCACTCAGGCCTGGTTGCCCCTTTGTTTTTGTTCTTTCCTTTCTTTTTTTCTTTCCTCTTTTTGTAGTGCTGGGAACTGGTTGTTCTTTTGGAGGGAAAAACCTGGGGGCTGGACAGGAACTGAGACCTCAATGAGCCCCTCCACATCTAGGTAGGGCTCCCATGCAGGAGAATGGACTTTCAGGTGACCCCATAGGATATTCTGATACCCAACTAGTGTAGATCTGAGGGCAGCCAAGACTGAGCCTCAACCTGAGGATAGTGGGTACTACAGAAGGTTGTGTGCAGTGCTGGGGTCTGTGTGGTTTTTTCAGGAAGAAGACCACTCTGACTTCTCTACAGAAGATGAAGAGAGCAGATGGGGTGGGTAAGCAGTGAGGAAGTAGCTGTGGCCTCCTGGCCAGAGGTGTTGGAGGTCAGAGGGAGACAGGACTTGAGGTGGAGGGGGAGTGGAAGGAGGAGGATGGAGTCTGGCATTTAGCAGCTGCCAGCCAGCAAGACGCAAGAGGGTGCGCAGACATAGGGGCTGCCCTGATCTCTGCTCTGGAGACAGGGTTGGGCATCCATCCCTGTGTGGGATCCAGGACATATGCAGGATGAGGCCCACTCATAGGTTTGGGGTGAAGGGTATGTTTGGGGTGGAAGACTCATCCCAGACCCTTTGGGTGAGAAGAGTGAGAAAAGTGTTGAGGATCAAATTTGAGGGTCAATAGTGTTTGAGGAATGGCAGCAGGAGGAGTTGCTCCCCTTCATAGAGGGGAGAGGACATTAGGAAGGCAGCATTGTAAATTGCACTGTGAGTTGGGGACATTACCCTGCAGAGGTATAGTGCCCTCGGCAAGTTCAATGGAGTGGATTGAAAATTGAGTTGGAAGTGTGTACAGTGAGATAGGTCCCTGGAGAGACCTGGCAGTGAACAGAGGAGTGAGACAGGAATTGGAGGAGGAATCAGCATGTGGAAGGACTTTACTGGCAGTGGTGGAGACTTGAGCTGTGAGAGTAGAGAGACAAGGTCCCAAGGAGTCTTTGAAGAGCAGCTTTCTGGGACTTGTGGCAGCAAGAGGTGCCTGGGATTGGCTTAGGAGCATCTCTCCCTCCCTGAAGTGTGTATGTGGGACTGGATCTGTCAGCCGTGCAGCATGCTGTGGAGTGTGTAGCACTGGGCTTCGTGTTTTCTCTGTCATGGTGAACCCTGCAGCCTCCCACCCAGGCTGTTGTCACCCACAGGCAGTGCAGATAACGAGATCCATGTACCCTCTCCCACACTATGCCCCTCTCCCTTATCTTCCTCTGCTTTGTTCTTCTGAGCCCCTGTGTTATACACAGGACCTGCTTTGTAAAGCTTTAGGGACATGGCAGGTACTGGGAGGTGAGTAGAGGGACAAGGTCATCAATGACACTTCTTTTTGGTACAGAGGATTGAACCCAGGGGTACTTAACCACTAAACTATATCCCCAACCCTTTTTACTTTTTATTTTGAGACAGGGTCTTGCTAGGTTCCTTAGGACTTTGCTAAATTCCTGAGACTGGTCTCAAACTTGTGATGTTCCTGCCTTAGTCTCCTGAGTCATTGGGACTATAGGCATATCCCACCATGCCCGCTATCAGTGATACTTTTGTGAACACCCTCAGGTGGTTGGCTGTCTGGACCCTGTGGAGGCCCCCTTTCTGCTGGATATTTCTGTGTTACTTCCTTGACTGAGGATACTGTTTGTCTACCAGAGGGTTAGTTCCTTGGTGGAGTTCCAGGCCCTGCTGCCCAGGCTGTGGCCAGCATCTTGGGAGAAGCCTAGAAGAAGAAAGGCCCTGTGGGCCAGGGATCTGCCCCAGCTCTGTCCCCATTTTCTACTACTAACTCTCCTCTTTTCCTCATCTTGAGCCCTCACCTTTGGCTCTCACCTTCTGGGCTACTCCTTGAGACATCACACCCTGTATGGGTGGTGTCCTCCCTCAACATGGGCCTTGGACTTCCCACAGTACAACCATGTGGCCTCTTGGCTTTGTATCAGCCCAGGTCTTCTCTCCCTGCTTTAGCAAGTGACTCTTGCCCTGCCCTGTTGAATGGTTGATGGCCTGTGTCCACCTGGTTTGTTTCCTCTTCAGAGCTTCATTGGTCCCCCTGTCACTGTTATTTTGGATCCTGATTTCAGCTTCTTTTCACTCATAGGACTATTAGACATGACTGGCTTGTTTTCAAGCACCAAGTGGTAGAACCTCTGGTCTCAGGCCCTAGACCAGTCACTACTGACCCTTCGCCCTGACTCTACTGTGCCAATACACAGGAAAGACAGGTCCATGAGGTGAGGTGTGAGCATCATGAACCTGGGCTGCCTCCCTGTCCTCAAAGTGTTCTTTTTGTGGTCCTTAGGCCCACTCACTATCTTACAGCTTACCCAGTGTCTTGCTAGTATCTTGGGTTGTCCTAGTCCAGAGACAGCCCTTTCACAGTCTAAACACTGGGCATATTCTATCTCCTGGAGGCCTTCAAGCCCCAATCCTGCCTGGGCTCTTGTGCCATTGGCCTCCTGCTTAGTCTGACTCTGCCTTCTGAACTTGATCTTCGGACTCCTTGATCTTGGCTTGACCCCATTTTTGGGAGACCCCTTCCTTCCCATTGGAGGTGTGGTTCCATTAATACTGAAACCTGATGTGGCCATGGTCCTCTGCCACACTCTGCAACCACCCTTGAGTGTTGCTTGGTTTTCTTAGAGCATTGTGCCTGACAGTCATGCCAGGAGTCCCTGAGTGAATTCAGGGTCCCTGAATGAATTTATTAATTCATTTATTAGGAACCTGCTATGTGCCAGACCCTGGAAATACAGTGATTGCCTAAAGCAGTTTATCAAGTACTCACAAAGGATTTCTTGTTTGCAAATTGAGGTAGAAAAGAATTTAATTCTGTAAGAGCATTTGTCAAGAAGCCTGACCTCATCTGTAGGGAATGGGTACTTTGAACTGAGGTCTGAAGAGCAGGAAGGAATTAATTAGGTAGGAGTGAGGGTGGGGGAAGAAAAGAGCCCACTAGGCAGAAGGACCTGCTTGTGCAAGGGCCCTGAGCTAGGACACCAGCATGGTGCTTTAAAAAGCTGAAAGGATCATGTGAGGAGCACAGAGAAGGAGGGAATGTGAGAGTTCCAGATCATGACAGACTTTGTAGGTCTAATAAGGTGTTTCATTTAAATTTTTAGTTAAAAATTGAAACTTGCTTTATTGTAAGTTTATGTCTAGTTAGACAAATTCAAGACTTGTTTCTTCTTTGTCAACTATAATATACATACAGAAAAGTACATATATACCCACAGTTTAGCAAGTACTTTACTTATAAAGAAAATTACTGTTTCCAATAGCTAGAAGAGCCAAGCAGGCATTTGAGCAGGGGGTGACATGATCAGACCTGGTAGGGTGGAGCAGTGGGGTGGCAGCTGCCTCTTAGTAAGGCCAGATGGAGGCTTGGAGAGTATGTTGATAAAAGAGGAGAAGCAAAAGGGACCTGCTGAAAGTATCTTGTTTATCATCCAGGACCCTAGGGTTGTGCTTGAGGGTATAGGTGGAGTGTGGTTCAGGCATGCTGAGGCTGGGGCATCTCTCAAATCCCCCAGTGGAGCTATTCTGGGCAGCAAACAGCTGAGGCAAATCAGGATCAGAGGCAGCTCTGGAAAGTCTCCCAGTGCCTTGACTTCTTTTCCTTCCCTCTGGCCCCCTTCTGGTTGCTGGCACAGCTGGGCTCTGCTGCCGGCACCTGGGCCATGACTGTGTCTTTAAGAGGGTGGCTCCAGAGCCTCATGTGTCTGTCCTTCCTGTCGATGACGTCAGGGATGGGAAGGACTGAGGGAAGCGATTTGCTTTTCTTTTCCTTGAAAGGGGAGGAGATCGAAACTGAGTGGCCCCTCTTGGAAAGGGGAAATTCCAGGCATGCAGGAGGCCCCAGGGTGAAGGCGGAGGCTAACATGGGGTGAGCTTGGGCACCATTCTTTAGAGGCTTAGACAGGAAATAGAGTTACTCCAGAACTGACACTGGCTCTGCCTGGGCATGTCATTGATTGTGTGTGAATGTGTGTTCCTGCATTCCTGACTCTAGCTGGGCAGAGAGACACCTATGGTCTGATGGTCCTGTCTTCAGGGCTTGTCCTGGCCGCATGGTGGCAATAACTCCCAACTTGGGAGCTTGGCTGGGTGCTTTTCAGCCTGGAATGTGCAGAGCCTGTCCTTTGGCCTGTTCTTTGGCCAAGGGGCCCGGCCTAGCTGAAATTGTGTTCCTCTCTGGGCTGTGAGCTGGAAACCCATGATGGGGTGGGTGGGACCCACACCCTCCTGGCCTCCAAGGGGTGCATGCCCTGTAGCTAACAAGCTATTTCTAACTTTGAATGTACTTGGTGCATTTACCAATCATTTACCTTTTATAAGAATACAGTGTGGCCCCTGGGAACATGGGAGGATAGTAAGGGGCCCTGTCTATCTTTGGAAGTCTGTTTTGGTGAACTTCCTGCCCTACTTTCTCTAAGGGCAAGCCCTCATTCTGTGGGCACTTGGGTTGGGCAGAGAGGTCTCCTTTTCCAGAGAGCTCTGTTGCTACCTCCATCCTGCTCCTCCAAATCACCCTGTATGCTTTTAGCTTTCTTGCCTGGGAAGCAACCATGCCATAGTGCCTGGCTCGTGGCATGTTCCTGATAGCCATCTGGTTCATGTTTGGTGGGGGGATGGACAAGGTGTATGTGCAGGGGGGCTTGAACTCCCTCCCATGCTCCTGAGGGGAGCAGGGGACAGATCCTGGGCTAGGAGCTTACAGAGCCCTCAGCTCAAAAACAACCCCATTTTACATGTGAGGAAACTGACATTGAGACAGGTTCAAGCTACACAACTAGGAAGTTCTATATCTATAATGCTTAGAGTCTTTTGGTAAGAGGGATGTTTCTGGGAGCAGGTGAGGTGTGGACTCCTGGTCTTGGGGAGGGTGAGGGGCCTTGGGTCATGACCGGCTCTTTGGCAGGTTTGGAGCAACTGTAGCCATTGGCCTCACCATCTTTGTGCTCTCTGTTGTCACCATCATCATCTGCTTCACCTGCTCCTGCTGCTGTTTGTACAAGATGTGCCGCCGACCACGTCGTAAGCATGCCCCCACACCTCACCCTTGACCCTCCTGGGACCCCTCTTGTGTGCAGGTCCAGACCCCTGGATAGGCAAGGGCAACTGAATAGAGCCCTACTTTGACCAAGCTGGAGGGATGAGGGTGTAAACCAGCCTCAAGACCTGGGGAACTAGAGCGCCTTGACTGGAATTCTCTTTGCAGCGGTCGTGACCACCACCACTACTGCCACCACTGTGGTGCACGCCCCTTACCCTCAGCCTCCCAGTATGCCCCCCAGCTATCCTGGACCGACGTACCAGGGCTACCATCCCATGCCTCCCCAGCCAGGGATGCCAGCAGCACCCTACCCGACCCAATACCCACCACCCTATCCGGCCCAGCCCATGGGCCCACCGGCCTACCATGAGACCTTGGCTGGTAAGTACCATTGGGAATTCTGTGACCTTGCCTGATCCCCCAGCTCATGCCTCTGCCCCTTTGGTATTTATCCCAGGGTATGGCATTGACTGTTTCTGTCCCTTTCTGCCAGCCTGCCCGCTTGCATTACAGCCCACTGTACCACAGCCAACCATTGTCTGCTTTACTCTCAGCAGGTGCAGCTGTGCCATACCCTACCAACCAGCCGCCTTATAACCCGGCCTACATGGATCCCCCAAAGGCAGCCCCCTGAGTGTGCCTCTGGCTGACACTTGATTATGTTGTGTGAGTGGTATGCAGGCACAGTTCTTTACTGCCCTGTGTGTGGTGTGTGTGTCCTGTCTAGACACGTGACTTCCTCTGATACTGACCAGGTAGGAAACAATCCTTGCCAGAGTGGACTGGGACCAAACTTTTGCTTCCCCACTTGAAATCATGCTTCCTGAAATCTCAAGCACATTTGAAAAATGGGGTGGGAGGTCTTTTCGACTCACCCCAGGGTTACCAGGTACAGTCTGTCACATTATGATTGCCATGGGCACCATGGCCATGTGTCCTGGTTTTAGGAGTGGCCAATTGCTGCTCAAAATCATGGCTTGTTCCCAGGGTTTGGGGTGCCCTTTGCTGAGCCTGTGCCATGAAACAGGCAAGTAGACAAAGTAGGGATCTGGCTGAGGCTTAGTGCTTGGGGTAGATGTCCTGTTGCTCCCTGGAATGGGTGCCATAGTCAGTGGAGGTGGTCAGCTCCTGATGTCAACACAACTTAGTCACAGCCCCACCTACCTGACAACTGACTGTCCTTGCATCCTTCCTGGAGGACCACATCCACTCATGATCCCCACCACACATGGGGAATCTTTCCTGCCCTTGCCGCTTGGCCCTTCCCACAGGTGGACAAGGGGGCCTGTCCACCAACACACTCAGGTCTCCTCCCTGCGGTGTTTTTTACTTTTAGCCAAACCTTTTGCTTGTTTTCTGTTTTAAAATGTGTGAAGCTGAATGTATGGAGAGAAATTGACCCACTGAAGAGAGGGACAACCTGACCTCTGAAACTCTGTTTTCCCCTGATACCAGCCTCATAAGACTATCAACTTGTGTGTCCCAGTCCACAGTTGTGCTGGCAGCAGGGACACCTGGGCCAAGGGGCCATCTGGACCAAAGGTGGGGGTGGGGGCCCGGGTGGCAGCTGTGGCCCAGACACAAATACCTCGGTGTTCCCTGCCCTGTTAATGTTCGACCAGCTCTGTTTTAGCTTTGAATCTGTTGATATGTTTCTGAGAGTCTAGGGTCTGCACACTTGTTTATAATAAAAGGAAATATTCAGAGCTGCTGCCCCTTTTCTTCAGAGCCTTGGTTACTGGGATTGAACTTAGGCTGAGTATTGTTTCCATTCACTGTTTAGATATATGTGTTTTCCCTACTTTTATTGGGCCTCAAAGGTTTGCTTTTTCTGTGAGGAGAGTGAGGGACAAAGACTATGCCCCACTCCCAAGGTCCCTAGTACAGGTAGAGGCCCCAGCTTCCAAAGAGGCTAGGAGGCAAGTGACTACTCAGTGTGTATGGGTCTTTATTAGATTTTTCTTCTTGATCTACTGCCCAGGTGTGGCCAGGGATAGTCCATACAGTGTGGCTATTGCCAAGTGAGGAAGGCCAGCACACCCAGTGGGGCCAGCAGTCCCTCACGGGGTGGGACTCCAGGGACCTTTGTTGAAATAACAGCTTTGGGTCTTCTGCTTCCACCAATGCTGGGACTAGCATTCCTGGTAGTAGCTGGGGTGCAGTGGCTGTGACTGCAGATGGCTTTGGGTTGGTCTCAGAAGAGGCTGTGACCCCATACATGGGCCTGATGGTGCTGAAGGGCCTGGCGTGAGTGTCCACCCACTGCAGCAGGGCCTTGGTCTCCACTGACATATGCTAAGCAGAGCTAAAACATCACCCTCAGCTGTGTGCGAGTCCACTGGGGCCTGCCCATACAAGCGGGCGTAGATACTGCCCAGACTGTAGCTCTTCCTTGGGCCATGCTCTGAGGGGCCGCTAGCTCGTTCCAAGGCCTTCAGGGCAGCAATGCTGTCTACACAGAAAGCACCATCCATAATATAGGCAAGACCCAGCATAGCCAGCTCTGCCTGGAGCAGGGGGAAGTCGTAGCGGTCACCGTTGTGTGCCACCAGGCACCAAGGCTGTGGCTGGCGCTGCAGGAAGGCAAGGAGCAGGTTGGCCAGGTTGTTATCGAAGCATTGACGCTCATGAGCTGCCAGCACAGCTGTGCTCAGACCTGTGATCTCGCTGGCAGCAGGACTGCAGGCTTTCCCAGGAGCCACGCACAATGAGAGCTTGTCTGCTACACGGGGTGGCAGGGGCACTGTGGGTGATGGCCCCTGAGAGGTGAGGGTGCTCTCCAGGGCACATCTGTGGACAGCCAGCAGGCACAGCTCCGTGACCTTGGGTTGGGAGAACGGCAGGCCAGTGGCCTCCAGGTCCAAGAAGATGAGGGTCTGCATGGGACCAGGAGGTGGGGCCTGTGAGCCCATGCTGGGGTAGGTACCTGCTGCTGAGCCTGGGAAGGAGCATGAGGTTGGGGTAGGTCATGTGAGTACAGGGGAAAGACCTAAAGTAAGCAGGGTCTGGGGGCAAGGGTGGGGAAGGGTAGTGGGCAGAAGTATATTGCAGGCTTTGCCTGCAGTCAGGGCACTGTCTGGGAACTCTAGAGCCCATTTTCAGGGCAGGAAGTTGAAGAGGGTGGGGGTGACTTCCTAGAGGGATGACTATACTTTTGGGGAGGGTTACCTCTTCCTCACGTGGGTTTGGTCCTGTTTCCTATTGCCCACCTAGTAAGGCTGGGGGAAACCCATGAAATTCATGCCCTGCCCCATCCCCTTGGGGGTCCACACTTACCGGAATAGGCAGGCAGCAGTGACTAGGGAGGGCCAGGCACACACACTCCTTGCTGGTCCTGCTGTTGGCAGCAGTGGCGGGAAGTGAAGCTGGGTCTGGGCCCGCCCATGAGCCTGCCTCGTGAGCAAGGCCGCCCCTGCTTCATCAGCTTGCCTAGTCTGTCCCTCATTTGCCAATACTCCTCCCTCCCCAGGCATCCCGAAAGGTCTGCTCTGATCCACAGCTGTGGGCCTGCTGGCTGCTACAGTGCACTGGGGCCCTCACGCTGTTGAGAGCCCACCCGGAAGACAGTTGCCCCAGCTGTCTCCAGGTGCCAGGCTAGTTCCAGGTCTCGAGCAGTGCTGTGAGCCCCTGCCATGGCCCTTTTATGTCTAGTCCTTGGCCCACTTTCCCTGGTTTAGTTCTGGCCTAGGGCAGCCTCCTTCTGCCTCACAATGGTTTCTCCCCATGGCCCAGTCCAAAGCAGTGACTCAGGACAATTCCACAGGCAGGCCAGGGCTTTCCTTAAGGCAGATTAGTTACCATGGGGACCATCTCAGTTCCAGCCAGGGAGATGGGGTGGGGAAGGGGGGCTGGGGAGTTGGGGAAGGCGCCTAGTTTCCCTGGGTCCTTGGCCTGTTCCTTCCCTCCCACTCAGCCAACACAGATCAGACTGGGGAAACAACGCATTCTCAGCAGGAACTGCTGGTCATGCTTTTAATCAGAGGATGATGGGACGATAGCAGCAGTGCTGGGCCCCCTTGCGGAGGATGCTCAGGGGAAGGGCCTCAGCACAGTCCATTTCAGGGTCCTCCATGTCTGTCTCCGCGGCACAGAGGTCATCCGGGCTGCCTCCTGAGCCAAAGGAAGAGGGAGGGTTCAATGTTGAGGCCTGAAGGACTAGGGCCTGGGGAGGTCCCACCTATCTTCCCCCCAGCACCAGCAGGAACTAACCAGTCCCTTCCATGCCCAGGCCTTGCTCCTCAGCTACTATGATCAAAGTGATAACAAAGCAATTCAGACAGGATATTCGTGGAAAAACCATGACTGTTAGGCCAACTCAACAGATATAAGCAAAGGGCAGCCCAATATATTCAGAGAAGAACCAGTGCATGAAAATAATGTACCTAGTGCGAAAGGGCTGTGTGGCAGGTCTACTGAATAGGAGTCTGACTTGCTCACCAAACAGCAGGGGTGTGAACCAACATGTGAGTTGGGGCAGGGAGGGTGTCTTAGGGGCTCACCTTCACAGTCGGTCACATCAGGAAGCCCTCGAATAAGCATGCTGACCCCTGGCATCACCTGGTCATACTGATGCAGGACCTCCACACAGTGCACAGTAAAGAGCTTGTCCTTCTGGGACAGACTGTGCAGGAGCAACACTGTGTCCCGTAGACACCGTATGGTGCGCTTCTGCTGGTCAGTCTTTGGGAGCCCCCCTGCCCTTCGCACGGTCAGCCACTGTCTGTGCAGCATCACTGTGAGAACTCTAACCACCTGGAGTGAGAGAGTGTGCAAACTGATGTCTCCCACCTTTCTGTGCCCTAACACCCATTCAGCCTAGCTGTCCAGGGGAGCAGGGTTCTGAGTGGGACCCAGGGACCTTGCACAAGATCCCCTTAACCACAAACAGAGCTTGTCATGTTGTTGTATTGCATACTCACCTCTATACTGCATTGACAGTCAGAGCCAGTGACTGGAGGGGAAGGGCTATACCGCCCAGTTTGGCCAGGAGCCATACTGCCTGGAATAAAAAAAGATTCTATTTCATCCTGCCAGAATAAGACCCCTGTCACTGCAAAGGCTTTTTTAGGCATCTCCTATAAGAGCTCTAGCTACTTTGGCGACTGCTCATTTGTACAAATGGGGTCCCCAGAAGCAGTAGTGTGGTTTTCCAGGTCAGACTCAGGACTAGCACCTGAATTTCACCAATAACCCACCTGCCTCCAGACTCACCTCCAGCTACCAGGCCCCCAAACCAGGACAGAATCAATTATCAGGCAACTTGGTTGAGTCCCAGGACAACCTGGGCCCACCTGTACTGTATTTGTATGGGCAGTGCCTAACTGAGTTGCTTGGTAAGTTATAAGCTGCTTGATAAGCTATAAGCTGCTTGATAAGCTATAAGCTGCTTGATAATATTGTTACCAAAAAGAATACAGTCCCCTTTCTCTCCAGAAAGGAGGGAGGAGACTTGTGGGCTCTTATAAGGCGATGAGCAGTCTTCATAAGGGTCCCAGTTTTACCTCTTGTTCCAGCTGAAGCCATTGTGTCTCTGAGGCCACTTTGTCAGGCCTTGATGTGATGTACATGTACAGCAGCAGGAGGAGGCAGCCTTCTGAAAAGGATACCCCTATCTCACTCAGGGTCCCCCTTCTGCAGAAGCCCTCAGGAGGCCCCTGTCCCTGCCCCAACCCCTCCCTCCCTCTGTAGGAGTGCAGGCCCACCTTTACCAGAGTGGGAACAGAGCTGAGGTGCAAGGCTATCATGGTCCACTAGGAGGGAGAGCAGCTCAACAGCCAGTAGCACACAAGGCAGGGGTGTCTCTGGGCTGAGGCACTGTGGCAGCACTGGCAACACACACTGGAACCTGAAAGATGGGCCCAAAGAAATTTGACACTCCCCAAAAGGAGACCTGGCTCATCCAGACCTGGGCTCAAATGCTGCTCCCTCTCGTACTGCCTACTTGCTATGAAGCTGTCTTGTGTGAATGAGTGGACACTAACTTTATTGTAGGACCGCTGTGGCTCAGAGATGACAGATCCTCACCCTTGCACAGCAACATCCAGTAAATGGGAGGACTCCCTGGATCTGGGATGCCTGGCCTCTACAAGCTCCTGGTCTCTTCTTTGCCTTTGTTCCCAAATAGGGATGCAGGTCATAACTGGGGTATGAGTCTTGCCCACCACACAGGGTTGGCCAGGACTCGAAGTGACAAATCACGGACCTGACTAGGGCTGGATATTATGAGGCCACTCACAGAGCAAGGAAGACCATTTCTTGTCAGTAAACCCTGGTCACCTCTGCTGTCAGTGTGAGGTGCCAATTGTGGGGCTCTGGGTACACTTTCCCCCAGTCTCAGGGGCAAAGGGATAGCTATGACCAAGGGACCATATACCAAGTCTCAAGGCGACTGCTGCTGCTGCTCAATCTGCACAGCCTGCAAGAGCATGAGAGGGAACTGGCCTGGTGGTTGGGGAACACCATCTAAACACTCTGTGGGCTAGACTATACAGTATCTTAGCATTGAAGGTCAAGACCATCCGTCAGTATGTCACTATTTTGGGTGAACTCATTTTATAGCATATCTTGTAAGCATGCAAGAAGTTGCATTTCTTTAGTCGCCAGCGACCCTGGAACTTTGTGGGAAACTGGAACTTAACATGGTTACCTGCTCTCACTGTTCAACTGCCAGCGGCCCTTAACTAGTAACTATAGTAGGCTCCTGAGAGTAATCTGCAAGAAAAATTCACCTTGTATACAATGGAGTAGTTTCCAAGTTATTTCTAGTTGAATTGGGAATTTCTTTTTAGTGAAATTTCATGCACAGCCTTTGTATACAAGAGAGAACATCATGCCGTTCTAGTTAAAACTGGGAATGAGCTCACTGCAGTGGATCACAACTGTAATCCCAGTGCTTAGGAGGTTGAGGCAGCAGGATTGCAATATTCAATTTAGTGAGACCTTTTCAAAGTAAAAAAAGGAACCGAGCTAAGTGCAGTGGTGCCCGCCTGTAATTCCAGTGTTTCAGGAGGTCGAGGCCCCAAATTCAAGGTCAGTCTTAACAACTTAGTGAGGCCCTATCTCAAAATATAAAATCAAAAAATTCTGGGGTTACAGCTCAGTGGTTAAAGTGCTCCTGGGTTAATCCCCAGCAGCGCAAAACAAACAAAACTAATCCCATCCCCCAACAACAAAACAAACAAAAAAACACCCAAACAATAAACCCTGCTCTGAACCCCAAACTAAATAGTGAAAAGATAAGGATGATTTGCTTTCAAGACTGGGTGGGCAAAGATGGGGAGCAGGAGAGACACAAGCTTCCTGGCTATTTGTATTGTATCACATACTGTGCTCAACTCCTGATAGCACCCTCTGCTCTAGTTTTTCACTATAAGGCAAGAGGAAGTTGAGTGTTAGTAGGGTTCAACTTGGAGCATGTAAATATGATGATTTTTTTTTTTTTTTTTTGGGTGCCAGGGACTGAACCAAGGGGGTGTTTTATCACTGATGCTATATACCTGGTCCCTTTATTTTTTGAGACAGGGTCTCACTAAGTTCACTAAGTGCTGAGGCTGGCCTTACACTTGGTGATCTTGCCTCAGTCTCCTGAGTCACTGGGATTAGAGGCATGCCCCACCAGGCCTGGTTAAGCATGAGGAATTCTGAAGAGAAGGCACTGATTGGAAAGATGTGTCAGAGAGTTATGGCAATTGGCTCAGAATACTTATTGGTTTAGAATCAACTCCAGCACACTCCCTAAGGGATTTTTCAGACAAGTTTTCCTGCCTCAGGATAGGGTTTACTCAAAAAATACTGACTGACTGCTAGAGTGAGACAGGCTCTGTGTGAGGCAAACGGATGCAGGGCCATGTATGTCACATGAACCAGTGAATGGAGGGCATCTGTGTCTGGCCTATACTGACCCACCCATTAAATCGCTATCTTGAATACCCCTGTGGACATGTTCAATAGAACCAAGAGAAATGGTAAGAAACTTGATTTCTGGAATTCATTTCACTTAATATATAGGAAAAAGCAACTAGTCACTATGAGCTGGCTCTTAGGTAATGGTTCTGTGCCCCACATACTGCACTGCAGTCCAACTCTGAGAACCACCCTTTGGAATGGATCAGAACAACCAGAAAATATTTACTGGGAAACTAGGATCCAGAAGTAGTTTTAGGGACAGGCATGCTGAGCTCAGAATGATGAAAAATTTTAAGGTATGTCCAGCCAGTGGAATCATTCCAACATAGGCACTGGCCTCTTGGAACAGTGCTATGAGGGAAACTGGATGACAGTGGGTAGCGTGGTTATATTTCCTCCGATGCCATCTCACAGTTCTGAACTCCCAAGTCAGGAAATTTTTTTGGTACCAGGGATTGAACCCAGGGGCGCTTAACCACTGAGCCATATCCCCAGACCTCTTTTATATTTTATTTAGAGAAAGGGTCTCGTTGAGTTACTTAGGTCCTTGCCTAAGTTGCTAAAGCTGGCTTTGAACTCACGATCCTCCTGCCTCAGTCTCCCAAGCTGCTGGGGATACAGGTGTGTGCCACCATGCCAGTTCCAATTAGGAATTTATTGATAACAGTGTGAGCTAGGTTCATTATACTTCCACTTCCAACAGATCCTATGAGAGCAAAGCAACCAATAACTCATGCTAAAAGTAGGCACAATGATGACAGGCAGAGACTCAGCAAGGTCAGCTTGCAGCTGCAGACCTTCCCATACCCTCTGCTTCCTTAGGGAACTCCACCAAACTTAATGTGTTGTGCCACATGGGCTTCACCTGTTCCACATCTCAGGTTCAAAGGCCTCTTGGTTTAGCCTTTGTCCTGGGACAGGATATTCTTCCACAGTGGCTACAGCTTCTTTTATCACATGTGCCTTTTGCTTACCTGCAGTCCAGAATTAAATCAAACAAACCACTTATTTGGTTATCTGATACCTGGCCCTACTTCTCATGACCTCAGAACTATCTGAACCAAGCCTTAGAGCTGAGTAGTAGGATAAGCAAAGATGTGAGCAATGTACAAGGGCCACACATTAGACCTCAAGAAGTCAGGAAGACACATAAAATCATGCCTCCCATGCTGCTTATACCTGGGCAACAAATCAGAGGAAGCGTTTTCAGCTAATTTCACCAAAACCTTGAGGCACTGGCTCAGCACACTGACGTGAAAGTGACCTGTTGCTGCAGAAGAGAAAGCCAATAGCTGAAGCAGCTTCTTCAATAGTGGATGCAGTCCTTGGTCATCGGCAGCCCTCCTTGTGGGACTGAGATTGTATCTCCACAACTCTGTCTGTGAACCAGGCTCTCATTTCCTTCCCCAGCAGCAGAATCTATCCCCACTCCTGATAGTAAGAGGCAGACAACTGCTCTGCTGTGGCACACCAGGTGCTGAAGAATGCTAAGTGAAGCTGCAGAGAAACCTTCCAAGTTGCTAACTGAGTCATCAGTGCTGGCCTCTACCCCAGAGCTCAAGCAGGAGGTATGTGTCGGAGAGTCCCCAGGTGCTCCACTCCTCTTAGCAGCTGCCAAATCCTGCAGAGCCTGGCAGTGCAAGTCAATGAAGAACTGTACAAGGGGGAGAAGGTGCACCGCTCCAGAAGCTGGCAGAGTGGGAAGGCCCTTTTATCTCCCTCTGTGTCTCCATCACATAAGCCTTCATTCCTGGCAACCAGATTCAGTCCTGTGAATGCCAGGTTCTGTGCTTCTCTCAGGGCCAAAGGGCAAAACAATCCACTGCGAGAACTTGTACCCCTGAGGCCTGAAATCCCAGTCAAGGTACTGGCAACAAACAAAAGAAAATAGATAAGGTCAAGGGCCTCAAACAGCCTGCCTGCCAAATTCTTTAGTCTCCCTGCACATCCCACAGATCCCCCATGCTGGCCAGGGCCAGAAAGGGACTGACTTCCCAGAGACAATTTTTTCAGGAGTATTAATGCTTACCTGCCAAACCCTGATGGCTGTGAGAGGGTGCCAGTAGGAGTCTCAGAACAACTGCTTAGAAGGTGACAAAGACCTAGGGATGATCCTGGGATCAAAGGCTGCCTCAGGAGCAGATTTATCAAAATGGAGCCTGTAGAAGAAAACAAGGTAATCCTAGAAGGTTCTGACATGGGAGACCTTTTCTATGGCTTCAGAAGGAAAAGGTGAAGACTCTGATGCAAGTGCCCTCTAAGCTGACACTAAGCTCTGTTAAGATGCCTGTGGGTGCAGAAGGCTCTGAGACATACCTGGGATATATGTGCTCTTTGCCCTTTTCTTTTCAGATGAGGTCTTGCTGGGCTCGAGTAATTATCCTGCCTCTGTTCACAAGTAGCTAGGACAACAGGAATGTACCACCACACTCAGCTTGCCCTTTCTCTCTCTCTTTTTTTAATTAATTCATTTTATGGTACTAGGGAGTGAACCCAGTGGTGCTCTGTCACCGGACTACACCCTCAGTCCTTTTGGAGTTGCAGAGGTAAAAGATGTGTACCACTGTGTCTAGTTGCCCTTCATTTTATAAAGTCATAGTCTTCTACTTGTCTGAACTCTCTGAAGGTCTACCTGGGGCATGGATTCTCAGAGACTCAGATAGTTCCCACACAATTCTACTGTGTGTGGTAGAGGATGATGAGAGTCATGTAGGTCCCTGCAGGAAAAGCAGTCATTTTGATACCTTGAGTCTTGACCTCTGCATCCAGCTTGTGAGCAAGGCTTTTCTGTACCTCTTCTTGCATTAATGGGATTACCTCTCAGGCTGTGGGTCTTCTTATCTGAAACTAGATAAAATGTGAATCAAAAGTTGAGCACAAAAGCACAGGCATTATCTGCAACTCTCACATGCAATGAATATGAAACACAATCAGTTGTTATACTTCTTTAATGTTGGATAAGAAAGACCCAAAGCAGTTCAAGATCCCTCACATCGTTGCCTTTCTCAGGTAAAACAGGAATTTATGTAAGGAAAGAAGAAAATTAAACTGTTTTCCTTACTTCAAAATGAATATAAGTGAAAACAGTAATCACTAACAGGATTAAGTGGTTACTACTTACAGGGCTAAGTATGGGTCAGACACTGCTAAGAGTTTACACATATCAGCTCCTTTGTTCCTCACAGCAACCCTACCAGGAGGTATTATCATTAGCTGTTTACATATAGGAAAGTTAAGGCACAGAGGTTAAGGCACTTGCCCACATTAGCTAAGCCAATAAATAACGAGGATGGGATCTATATCCAGGCTATCAGGTTCTACTGTCTGCTTGTAACACTATCCTGCAATGCCCTATTAGTTGCCAGGCACCAAAAATGTGAATGGACTATATATAGTTTCTCAGGAGTGATGTGATGGTCAATGATTTAAAAAGGCTGATGGTAGAAAGAGTCGATGTATTTGAATTATATGATGAACTGGTATGGCACCAGTGTATCTACTAATGCTAGATGATCTTTCTCTAGACAGTGGCAGTACTCCCTATCTGAAGTGGCTGTAAAACTCACGGCTGAACTACAAAAGGAACACAGGTCCTTGCAATCTAGCTACGTTTCTGGCATGGTCTGTGTAAAATGACTGTGATGGTTTCAAATTATGGTCACAGAGGCTGAGGATGTAACTCAGCTTAATGGTAGAGTGCACAGCAGATAAGAAAGAGACAAAAACAAACAAGAGCCAGGTGCAGTGGCACATGCCAGTAATCTCAGCTATTTGGGAGGCTGAGACAAGGATCCAAGTTTGAGACCAGTCTGGGTGACCTAGTGAGACCGTTTTGAAATAAAAAATAAAAAAGGGCTGGGAATGTAACTCAGTGTAGAGTGCCCTTGGGTTCAATTACCAGTATGCTGAGTGGGTGATGATGACAAACAAACAAACAACGTGCCTGCAAATTCTTTGACACACCTCCCTTCAAATGGTACAGCCTCATTTCCTCCCCACTGAATATACCAGACTCAGTAACTTGCTTCTGAGAATGTGGCAGAAGTGATAGTATGTGACTTCTGAGACTAGGCCATAAAAAACTTCTGACTGGTTCTCTCTGAGTTTGCTTGCTCTAGAGGAAGCCATCTACCATGTTATGAGGACACACAGTAACCCTGTGGAGAGGGATTATGTTGTTAGCCATGTGAGTCACCTTGAAATAGATCCTCTAGCCCCAACAAGGTTTCAGTGATAGTTCCTATAGAGCTAAGCCATCCCATCTTAATTGTGTACCATCTGAATTGCTAACCCACAGAAATCAGGAGAAACAAATAATTGTTTAAACCACAAGTTTGGGTAGTCAATTCTACCATAATAGATGACTAATAGACTGACTTACCCTCTCTGCCCACAAGAGACTGTATCCTGGCTCTGTCTGGCAGGGGTGGGGAAGGGACATGTTAGCATTAAAAGACTCCTTTGTAGGGAAAGATGTTTTTCCAAAATGTGGAGAACATGCTTCTGGCTTTATAACCACAGAAGGGCTTTTCCTAGGACTGGAAAAAATTAACTATGAAAGCAAAGTAATGATCTACTAAAATCACTTAAAATACCTGGTTATAAAACTTCCAACAAATTTTAAACTTTTCATGTCTAGGTATTTTGACCACAGGCTTCATCTGTTATTTATGTGTCATCTTTGTCCAGGAGCATAGTGTAAAATGTTCATTTGGCATTTTGATCCAAATTACTGAAAAAGTATTTCATTTATTTTCATATTTTCCTAATCACCCAAAAATATTGGCCATAATTCCTTTACCATTTCCAATTCCACTAAAACTTTTCAATATGAAACAACCTAATTTTTTTTTTTTTTTGGTACCAGGGATTGGACCCAAGTGTGCTCAACCACTGAGCCACATCCAAAACCTTTTTTTATTTTGAGACAGGGTCTCACCAGGTTGCTTACAGTCTTGCTAAGTTGCTGAGGCTGGCTTCAAACCTACGATCCTCCTGCCTTAGCCTTCCAAGCTGCTGGGATTACAGGCCTGCACCACCACACCTGGCGAATAACCTGATTTTTAATAGGGGCTATTAGAAAATGTGTTGAAAACTAAGCAAGTTGTTCAGAGCCAACATCTTCATGTCAGAGAAGCAGTCTTAGCTCTCTGATCTGATTATACAACATCAGGTTTTCCTGTTATCAATGTGTGAAGAGTGAAGATGGCCTTCTTTTTTTTTTGGGTGCTGGGGATCGAACCAGGGCCTTGTGCTTACAAAGCAAGCACTCTACTGACTGAGCTATCTCCCCAGCCCCGAAGATGGCCTTCTTTTGCTCTCCTGTCTCACTTGAAGTTATATAAGGCAAGGATTTCAATTACAAACCCTGCCTGTTATGAGCAAAGGCAGCAGAATATTTAATACCAGAAAAAGATGTTGTGACTGACACTGTTAAAATTGCAAGACTGATATTGATAGTTTTAGACTGTTTTGCCAGGCAAAGGGTAGGATACAATTAAGCTGAGCACCTCTGGCAGCAAAGGAGGGGCTATTAGACACAGGTTCCAAGGCAGCAAATCAGCAGAAATATTCCAAAGAACCAGGACTGAAATATACTCATGCTTGGGCAAAACCTGTCATGTTAAATAAATTATACTGAAATGAAGACAGACCCATCTCACAATTTGCTGATCACTTTTCCAGCTTTTTCTAGTCTCAGGTATTGTGCTTATAATGCCTGATTCAGAGAAAGTACATCCAGATTGCAGGCCTTTATGCTGTGATACCTCAAACCTTATCCAGACCACCTTTAAATTCTTCACAAAAAAGAACCTCTGACCAGGTGGCAGGATCTCAATGGCCTTTTTTCAGGACCAGTTTGAGAGAGTTCTGTAGACTTTTTACTAAATAATGCAAAACTTAATCATTCCTTCAGCACTATCCTTACCTGCCATGGGAAACAGAAGGAGCAGACAGTTTATTTGCTCTTTCACTGCTCTGAAGCTTTGTCCTTAATTCATTCATTTCTGCATCTTTAAACTGGAGTTCAGACTGCAATGATTGGAGCTGGAAGACAAAAGAAATATACTTGCAGTGGCACCATCACAATCACAAAAATATCTCTGGGTTTCAAAATCCCAAGCGAGAAAAAGAAAAGCAATGAAAAATACATATGAAAGTTTGCTATGATATAATGTCCTGAAGTATCAAACATTAGCCTTCTTTCTAAAAGACAGCATAGTACTTAACTATTGTGAAGAAAATTTGTGAGTGTTCAAATACCAATCCCACCTTTTACTTAGCCTTGCTGAATCTATAACATAAATACTGACTTCATCATATTTGGGGGGATTAGGAACAATGAATATAAAATACCCAGCACAGTACTTCATACAATCATTTCCCTATCTTGGACCATGTGATTTGAATGGGAGCTATCATCTCTTTGGTTATGGCAATTGATCCAGGGATGGACACCCAACTCAAGTTACACAAATCAGAGTCTTTCTCAGAATTTTAAAACTTGAGATGAGGGAGTTCAAGTTTGAACTGTGCTCTAGAGTTATGAAATATGAGTAGGATCTCAGGAGTTTCTGGAGAACACATCCTCTATTATAAGGATGTAGCCTGTCTACAGCATAGAGAATAAAAGCAGGAGTGAGACGAAATCTTAGTGTACTTTTTTTTTTAAAGCTACTTTACAATTCCAATGGCATCCTTTTTTGCGGTGCTGGGGATCGAACTCAGGGCCTTGTGCTTGCAAGGCGAGCACTCTACCGACTGAGCTATCTCCTCAGCCCCTCTTAGTGTACTTTTTGATTTGCATTTCCCTGACTGTCCTGGTAAGGTTTAAGTCATCTGAGGCCCCTGTACATGCCTATCTTGGTACTTGGAATCTGAGTTCAGTACATTTCCTTTTGGTCTAAGCTAGGTTAACTGAGTTTCTGATCTACCAAGAGCCCTTATTTAAGACTGTAGAAATTTTAAGCTAGTGATTTATTCCTGGCTATCACAGCAAACTCAAGATTCATCTAAGTTCTTTTCCAATCCATATGAAGACCCTAGAAGAAAAGTGTATGGCAATTTGCTAAAAGCAGAAAGTATTTAAGAAAAACAGCCAGGTGGAGTGGCACATGCCTATAATCCCAGTGGCTGCGGAGGCTGAGGCAGGAGGATTGAGAGATCAAAGCCAGCCTCCGCAAGAGTTAGGGGTTAAGCAACTCAGTGAGACCCTGTCTCTAAAAAACATACAAAATAGGGCTGGGGATGTGGCTTAGTGGTCAAGTGCCCCTGAGTTTAATCCCCAGTACAAAAAAAAAAAAAAAAAAAGAAAAGAAAAGAACACATACTTCCTGAAAGAAGAAGTACAAGTGGCCAACAGTTATACGAAAAAATGTTCAGCTGGGTGTGGTGGCACATGCCTATAATCCCAGCAACTCAGGAGGCTGAGACAGGAGGATCACAAAGTCAGCTTCAGCAACTTAGTGAGGCCCTAAGCAGCTCAGTGAGATCCTGTCTCTAAATTAAAAAATGAAAAGGGCTGGGCATGTGGTTCAGTGGTCAAGTGCCCCTGTGTTCAATCCCCAGTACCAGAAAAAAAAAAAGTTCAACCATCTTTAGCAATCAAGGAAATGCAAATTAAAGTTACAGTGAGATTTTATCTCACTCCTGTTTAGAATGGCAATCACTAAGAACAGAATAATAAATGCTGGTGAGGATATGGGGAAAAAGCACACTTACATACTATTGATGGAATTGTAAATTAGTAGAACCATTATGGAAAGCCATATGGAGGTTCCTCAAAAGACCAGGAATGGAACTACCATATGACCCAGCCATACCTTGGTATTTACCCCCAAAAATTGAAGTCATCATACAGTGATACATGAAACGCAGGTTTATAGCAGCACAATTCACAACAGCCAAATTATGGAACCAGCTTAGATGTTAGTCAACCAATAAATGGAAAGAGAAAATGTGGTACGTATACACAATGGAGTTTTATTTGGCCATAAAGAACAACAAAATTATGTCATTTGCAGGAAAATGAATGGAGCTTGAGAGAATTATGTTAAGTGGAATAAAGCAGACTCAGAAAGTCAAGGGTTGCCATGTTTTCTCTCATATGTAAAAGTTAGAGAGAAAAAAGAAAAATGGAAAAAAAAAACAGGTGGTGGTAGGGAATCTCATGATAATAAAAAGGAGATCAGGAGGGGATCAGGGGAAGAAGAGGGAAAGAGGAGGTACTAGGGAATGAAACTGACCAAATTATGTCATGAGCATGTATGAATATGTAACAATGAATCTCACCATTATATGTAATTATAATGGACTAATAAAAACAAAGCAAAAAAAAAAAAAAAAAAAGAAAGAAAAATACAAGCATAACAGACAACTGTTGAAACCTCCCTGGAAGATTTACAGGCAACACTGATCATTGCTTCTAAAGGAACTCATGAGCAGCAGCACATGAGCTATGTCCATAACATGCAAAACAAATGCTCTAGGTCACCTTTTGGAGAACTCCTTTTCTTTGTCACTGAGTGCTTGGATTTTCTCTTGCTCAAGAAGGAAATGTGATCTTCTCTGTTCTTCTAGAACAGATTCTGTTTGATGCAGTGAGTCGCGCAAAATTTTAATTTCCCCGTTTTTAACGAGGACTTCTTCTTCCATTACCTTCAGCTGTAAATATCAGATTAACAACAGATATTTAGCAAGAATAGCTTAAAGACATACTTGTCACTAATATGTGCAGAATCTTTGGGCTCTAACAGGCATTAAAAAAAACCTTTGTTACATGTCACAGAACCAAAATGCCATATTATGTTTCTGGTTCTCTTAGGGACATACAGATGGTCATATGAAAGAAGTCTTTGTTTTCTCGAAAAACTGCTAACAAAATAGCAAACTTCACGATGATGTGTTCTTCATGTAAAAATATATGCTATAAATTCATCTCAGTGTTCTTCCAGTATATATCTCTTTTGGATCTGGTGTACAGTTTTTTTCCCTTTCCCTTGACTTGCTGTTAGAAATCTATTTAGTGTCTTTCAGTCTAAATTGTCTGGCTTTCTTTCCCCAACCATCTTTCATTTCATGGGGACAAATCTAGATACCTGTTTTAAAACATTTTTTTGTAGTTGTTAAAATGGAGATTGAACCTAGGACTTTGCACATGCCAGGCAAGTACTCTACAAAGCTGCATTTCCAGCCTTTAATTTTATTTTGAGACAGGGCCATCCCAAGTTGCCTACAGTGGCCTGGAAATTTTGATCCTCCTGCCTCTGTCTCTCAAGTAGCTGGGCTTATAGGTATGTGCTATCATATCTGGGTTGTTTTAAAACTTTCTTTTAGCTGGGTGCGGTGGCACATGCCTGTAATACCAATGGCTCAGGAGGCTGAGGCAGGAGGATTGAAAGTTTAAAGCCAGCCTCAGCAACTTAGTGAGGCCTTAAGCAACTCAGTGAGACCCTGTCTCTAAATAAAATACAAAAAAGGGCTGGGGATGTGGCTCAGTGGTTAAGTGCCCCTGTGTTCAATCCCCAGCAACTAACTAACTAACTAAATAAATAAATAAAATATAAAAAAAGGGCTAAGGATGTGGCTCAGTGGTTAAGCAGCCCTAGATTTAAACCCCTGTACCAAAAAACAAACAAACAAATAAACAAAAAACCTCATCTTATTTTTTTTGTAGTACTAGGTTATTTTTTTTGTAGTACTAGGGATTGAACCCAGGGGTGCTCTACCACTGAGCTACATCTCCAGCCCTTTTTATTTCTGAAACAGGATCTAGCTAGGTTTCCCAGGCTGGTCTTGAACCTGTGATACTTTTGTCATCCTCCTGAGCTGAGAGTTACAGGCAGGTGCTACTGTATGGAGAGCTCAGTAGTAGAGCATCCTTGGGTTCAATTCCCTATATGTAAGCAAGCAAGGAAACAACTAAAGAAATATCACAAGTTGTCACCTACCTTTTCTTTAAGTTCTTTGTATTGTGTCTGAAGAACTTCTAATTCAAAATTATCTTTAACTGGAGCACTTTCTCTGTTTTTCCCTGAGGGATTTTTTGACATTCCATCTAATCTACGGACCTTATGAACACCTGTAAGAAACAATTCCCATATACATTTTAGAACCCAATATTTTCCCGCTTTTGCCGGAAAATGCAGAATGAAATTGCTCTTGAAAGCAAAGTAGAAAAAGATCTAGCAAGCAATATACATCAGTATTTTCCAACCTAAGAAAATGATGTAAAGATATAAATGATCCTTAGAAGTAACAGACCCTAGTACCTACCCTCTTCCCAAAGCTCACCCAATTTCAAGGGTCTCATCTAAATGCTGAAAGGTACCATGGAGATCTCACAGGCCAGAACTGTGATCTATTATTCAACAATATTTACTGAGCACCTATAATATGGCAGGCACAATATGAATCTCTAAGGATACAATGGTGAACAAAACGATCCTTACCATTACAGGACATTCAACAAATAATCACAGGAATAAATGTAAAATTACAACTATAAGAACTGCAGAGGACAAATATAGGAAAGCCTATAATAGTGGAATCTGACCCAAGTGGAATAATTGGAATGCTTCCCTAAGGAAGATCTTCCTGAGCTGAGAGCTGAAGGACAAGCAGGAATTAACCAGATGAATGGAGATGAGGAATGGGTGGAAAGGACAGTTAAGTATGAGAAAAAGCATGTGCAGTTCCTGTATTTTAAGGAAGCAGGGAAAATTCAAGAAAGTAAGAAAGGTTGGTGTGGTTAGAACCCAGAGAGAAGAGAGGAAAGGGTCAGATCATATTGACTGGACCTTACAGACTGTTAAAAATTTATCTCTATACTAGAAGTAGTGAGAAGTTATTAAAGGGTTTTCTTTCTTTTTAAGCTGCTGAATAAGGTTTACTTCAAAACAATGCAAATCTGTATTAATTAAAGGGTTTTCAATATGGATACTCATATGTGTCTGTGAGAAACATGGTCAGAACTGAGTTCTGAAACATCACTCTGACTTAATGGGAGTCAAGACTAGAAATGATGAGTCAATTTAGCAGAATGCTCTCTTTAAGTATCATGGTGGCATAGATCAGGGAATCGTTAGAAATGTGAATAGGATGAATTCCAGACATGGATTAAGAAGATAAAGTTGATTCTAAGATTTAGGAAGGAATTAGATGTAGGGTTAAGGACAGGGGAGGAATTGCCTTGTGCCACTGGATGGAGTGGTACTGTCACATGAACAGCTGGTCATCAAGGAGTGCTTTCTGAATTTCTGTTTTGAATACGCTGCAGACGGTGAGGGCTGGGTTTCCAGGAAATGACCGTGTGGTTTTTATGATGCCTTAACTGTGAAGTACAGATGTCGGTTGACCTTAAGACCATTCTTTCTGGCAGCCTCACAATATTTCACTCATTCCTCAAGGAGAGTATGATCTCCATGGAGAAAGGAATTTTTAAATTTTGTTCATTGCTAGGTCTGCTGTAGTTCCTAACCGTTGGGTACCTACACAGAATACTAGTTGTATAAAAGAATAAATCTCTTTCACTTCTTGCCTCTGCCAGGCCCCTCTTCTACTCATACTGCCAGAAGGGAACAGTGGCTTAATAAAATTCAAACCCTTTCACGTGGGTAGTGATGGTTCTGATAGTGGCGGTAGTTGTATTCTAAGGATCTCTGCTTAGAACCAAGAACTGCGTGGACTAAACTTTAGAAAATAAATGTTAACCTCGCCGCCCACACTTTAAATCGGCTGCTCGACATCCGATTTCCCCCAAAATCAAAGGGCTTCTGGAACACAACCGCTGCTTAAATCAGGGTTTAAAAAGAAGAAAAGGCAGCGTCAGACACTGGCAGCACTTGCTTCAGGATTCCGAAGTCACAGCCCTCAAGAGGTGGGGGGAGGTCTGCGCCACCCGCCGGGGAGAAGACCCTCAGGAGCACTCACTGGATACTTCCAGAACGGCGGCCGGGCATTGGCTCAGGGCCTGTGACGCGAGGATGTCGAGCTCCTCCAGGTCATCGGCGGTGAATTCCCCCTGCGCGCCGAATGGGTCTTCGGGGTCCGGGGAGGCGGCCACCGGGAAGCCCCGGGCTCGTTTGCTGGGGGGGTGCCCTGTGCCGGGCGGCGGGCCAGGGCGAGGCGCCAGGGGCCCGCTCCGCCTCTTGCTGCCCGGCCCGGGTGTCCCAGCCATGTCTCCCGTGGGCCCCAAGCGTCCGAGGACACTGATCCCAACACGGTGGGAATGAAGACTTAGCAGGACCAACCGCCCGCGCGCCGCCGCTCTCCTCAGCTAGTGCCCCGCCCCCGAGGTTAAGGGCCAATTAGCTCCCAGCCCGCAGGCGCGAAAAAATGACATACACAGGAGCGCGCCGCCGCGTTCAGCCTGGTCTCTGACTGTCTCGGCCCCGCCCTGTCCCGCGCTTAGCGCTAGGAGCTGGATTCACTAGTCTGAGATGGGACTCGGTGTGGCGCTCTCAGTTACCCCGAGTGCGGGTCTGAGACGTATCTGTCCCATTTCTGCGCCCCCTCCCTGCACTGTGTGGAGAACCGGGCAGGAGCTTTTGGCTTCACTTTCGCCCGTGTGCGCTTGAATCGAGGCAGGCATCATTCAGGGGGTGTGGTCTTTTACCTCAAGGTTCTCCCTGCCAGATACAACTTTCACTTACTGGGAGACTCCCTAAGGGAGGAGGCTGGAAGAGCGGGGTTGGGGGCGGAGTATGAGTGGAGCTGTTGTGAACAGGCATCTTCTATAATAGTAAATGTTTCAAATGTGAGCATTTGAAGTTGGTCTGGCTGGGGAGGAAAGATCTGAGGTGAAAAAGGATCCTGAGGAGTATTGTGCTGGTGTTAGAGGGGATGAGAATTGCTCAGACTGTTATTCATTCATTCCTCTGAGAGTGCAAGAGTGTTTTTGTGCCAAGCGTTGGTTGTATAGATTTGAATAAGGCTCAGGAGGTCAAGACATCCCCTTTCCCCGAAATGTCCCGTTTTTTTCCTACAGGTTGGAGTTAGCAAGAAAAATATGGTAGGACTCAGACAAGAATTCAACATGAAAAGCCAGGTGAGAGTTATGTGAAAAAAGTTGCTGTTCACTGGTACATGTCCCAGTGTCTGCACATAGCAGACTATATGAACAGATGAACTACTCAGTAAAAACATGATAACTGCGGCTGGGGACATAGCTCAGTTTGTAGAGTGCCTGCCTTGCAAGTCCAAGGCCCTGGGTTCAATCCCCAGCACCGCAAAAACAAAACAAAACATGGTAACTTGGACATCATAATAAAGACAGGTTGTTTCCTTTCCAAAGTAAATTCTCCCACTAACCACAAATAAGGCATTCCACTGAATATATGTTACACAATGACAGCTTTTCAAATGAGCTTGTTTAATTCCAAGTGATACAGAATTCAGAGTAGAACAAAGAGCAAACTCTGGCAAGATTCTAGGATGGGTCTACTTTAAATTCACTGCTGAGGTAGGAAAGGCTGAATGAAACTAAAGAGATAATAAGCCTTTTTTTTTTTTTTTTTTTTTTTACAAAAGTTTATTCTTAAATTTACAACAGACTTCAACGCAACACTTCATTCTAGCTATAGGTGGCAAAAGATGTCACAGCGGGGGTCCTGATGTTTAAATAGGAATGGAATCAACAGTCACCATCATTTCAGGCACAAGAAACAGCTTACTTTTTGCCAGATTTCTTAATTCCACCTGTGGCTGCAAAAGGAAAAGTCACAGTTAGGGAAAAACAGTTCTTATGGCCCACTGAATTTGATGTGGATCCTGGTAAGGATTACCTCTTACCCTGGGAATTCATTCTGACATAAGCATGTACAGTGGCTTTACTGATACCATCTATTCTGGGCAAAGGCAGAATGAGGTTAAGGCAGAGGTCCCAGCAAGAGCTGTGTACTCTTCCACAATGTTGTGTGTGTACTTCACAGATTAGCTCAATAATTCTCTTGCCACGCACCCACTTTATAGATTAAAGTCTTCATATTTGGTGTTGTTCAAGGTTATAACTGGTAAGTGACAAGCCAGAATTCCAACCGCAGTAGTCTGATTTCTAAATCTATATTGCCACATTATACCACAGTCCTTTCATATGATGTTCCTGGTTAGGCTAGAAAAGCATATGGAACAACAGCACTCTAAGGAACCTGGACTTGAGGAATCATTTATTACAAAAAATATTAATAGTAAGTAAAAGTTATTAGTTGAGTAGCATTATAAAGAATAAATAAAGTTAGGCATGGGGGCTCATGTCTGATAGCAGTTACTTGAGGGATTGAGGCAGAAGGATCACAAGTTTTGAGGTCAGAATGAGCAACCTAGGGAGACCCTGCCTCAAAATGAAAAGCAAAAAGGGCTGGGGATGTAGCTCAGTGATAGAGCAACACTGTGTTCAATCCTCAGTACCAAGAAACACAAAATAACACAACCAGTAGCATGAGTTACAAATTTGGGGCAAGAAAGTGTGAGAGATATTCATAAACCTAACTGTATGAATCTGTGTCTGGGGTAAATTTCTGCAGATTTCTTAGGGACTGAAAGTCCAAGACTGCCTGGAAGATAAGATTTCTTTTCAGATAAGGGGTGCTAAATCTGTACAAGATTTTGCTAAGGACTTCTATTCTGGCTCGCGTTCCTTCCTACTGCTGCAAATCTAAGATTGGCTAGAACAGTAGAGGAGACCAGGAACTGAGACCTCGCAGTTCACCAATGAGACAGGGAACAGATATGCCCGGGTATGTGTCCCATTTAAGCGTCCCTCGGCCCTCACTTACCCAGGGGGCCCTTTCCCGCGGCCTTCGCTTTTAGCTCCTCAAGTTTCTTCTGCTCCTCTTTTTGTTTCTGTTTGAAAGCCTTATCTTCCTAGAGAGGCAAAACAGTTTTACTCCAGGCGGGTTTCCCTGTCTCTCCGTGCCCGCCCCGTCCGCGCCTCGGAATACGTCCTCACCTCATCCATCTCCTTGGCCTGCTTCTTAGGCTGTTTCAGGGGCTTCTTCTTGCCACCTGTAGACGACATGAGCACGTTCAGCCTGTCCCCGCCGTCCGGTCCCTCCCCGCCATCCCCGCTGTCCGGACACACTTACCTTCGCGGCCGGACATGGCGCCTACCGCCCCTACCCCAGACTTTGCTCTTAAACCGGAAACGGAGTTCCGGGTCCCACCTCCTGTTCCTATACCGCGGTGAGGGCCCGATGATTGGGTCCTAGTCAGGAAGTTGCCCTCCTGCTACAGGATGCGGCTCTCCAGGGGCAGGCGCTAACGGGTCAGAGGTCAACTGAGTGGCAGACGCTCGGTCTGGGTTACAGCTCCGGTGCAGTCGACTAGGTGCGCCAGGTACAAGGGGGAAGGGTCTTTTCCCCGGGGGGTGGAGGGGTCCCCGGAAAGGGTACCTGACCAGAATGCTCCAGGCCTGCAATTGTGCACAGGAAGAAAGAGCACTGCAGGTAGAGGGGAGTGCACGTGCAAGGCGCTTTTCTGGAACCGAAGAAAATAGTTACTGGAGGGAGATAGGGAGGTGGCAGAAGTGTGTGTGTGTGTGGGGTCCAAGTCACCAGATCCTACAGCTTTGGAAGTCATTGCAAGGAGTTTGGGTTTTATAAGATAATCAGGCATGCACTTGTTTGTGAATTCTGTTTATTCATCCATTGCACTTTTATTGAGTATGTTTTTAGGCCCTGGAGATTCAGCAGTGAACAATACTTCTTGTGCTGGCATAACTGACATTCTAGTGAGACAGACTATAAGCAAAGATTATAAGTGAAATACATATCATAGTTCATGAGATATTCTAGGAGAAAAAGAAAACAGGAAAAGTAGGCACTGAGTGTTGGGGTAAGAGTGGGATGGCCATTTCTGATAGGGTGGCCACAAAGAGACCTCCCCAGGAGTTCATATTTGAGCAGAACTTGAAGAAGTCCAAGGAGCAAGCAGTGCTGACCATGATCAGCTGGTCACCTAAGGGTTGGGACAATCCTTAGTCTCATGTTTTCTAGGATCAAGAAGGTCCATGTGACTGGAGCAGAGTGAGGAAAGGGAGAATAGTAGGAAACGAGGTCAGAAAGAAGTGAGAGCCCGGGATGGATCCTCTGTAGGCTATGGAAAGGACTTTGATTTTTACCTTGAGAGAAATGGGGAACTGTTGCAGGGTTTGTGCAGAGACATGGTCTCACCTGTGTTTTGAAAGGACCACTGGCTGCTCTGTTGTCAGTTTATAAGGTTTAGAGTAGAAGTAGGGAGACCTGTCAAGGGACTCTTGGGATAATCCAGGCAAGGGATGTTGGTTATTGGGACCACTTGGTAGTACTAGCAGAGATAAGAGGAGTAGTGATCCCAGAATGGGACTTTACTGATAGATTAGATGTCAGGGTAGAAGAGAAAGTGAGGAGTTTTGGAGGATGTGAGGTTTTCAACCTGAGCATTTGGACTTGGGATTGTCATCAACTAAGATGGAGAAGGTTATGGGAAAAATCAGTTTGGGAGACTTTATGGTTTGGATCTGGAATGTCCCCACAGAACTCATGTGTTGAAGGCAGCACAGCAATGTCCACAGGTGGGACTTTTGGAAAATGATTGTATCATGGAGGCTTTACCCTCATCAGTGGATGCATCCATCTGATGGATTAATAATTTGAAGGGACTATTGGGAGGAGGTGGAAACTATAGGCAGGTCGGGCATGATCAGAGGAAGTAGATCTTTAAGGGCATTCTCTTGGAGACTGTATCTTGTCCCAGTTCCCTTCCTGCTTCTCTGTTTCCTGACTGTCATGAGCTGAACAGCTTTCCTCCACCATGTCCTTCTGCCATGATGTTCTGTTTCATTCCAGGCCCAAAGCAATGAAACCAGCCAACTATGGACTGAAACTTCTGGAACTATGAGCCAAAATAAATATTCCTTCCTCTAAGTTGTTCTCATCAGGTATTTTGGTCATAGCCAAAACAAGAGGGGAAGATGAGATTACCAATAGATTTCATTTTTTTGTGGTTCTTGGATCAAACCCAGGGTCTTGGAGCACACTGAGCCTATGCTTTATCACTGAGCTACATTCCGCCTTCCACCCTGTTAGTTTTTAAGCAGAGATAAGGGTTGGGCAGTTTGATTAAAAAAGCCTACATCCTGAGGAGAGGTCTGGACTAGAGAAGTCAGTATAGTTTTATTTTTGTGTTTGAGGTGCTGGAGATTGAACCCAGCATTCTAGGCACTTGCATTCTAGGCAGATGTTCTGCCAATGACCTATACCCCAATTCAAGCTCTTTTTTTTTTTTTTTATACTGGCTTTATTGATATATAATTTATATCAATTAACAATTCAATTAGCCTATTTAATATGTACAGACCATAGATTATAGTATAATCAAAGCTGTGCTGACATTACCACAATCATTTTTAAAAGCATTTCCATGTGCGTATATAAAATATGCGTGGACATGTGTACATGTATATATATGTATATATGTATTTTTTTTTTTAAACAGTGCTGGTTATTGAACACAAGGCCTTGAACATGCTAGGTAAGCACTCTTACTACTTCACTTCAGCTCCATAGTATTTTTTTTTAAACTCACTTGACAGTTTTATTGGAAGAACATAGTTCCTGTAAACATCAAGTGCTTATTTGTTCTGATTATAATCAATAATAACAATTGCTACCACTTATCACTTTGTTCTGCCAGGTACAGATCTAACAGATTTAATTTAATCATTCAAAACACCTTGTGGCATGTGTTATTTTGTTATCTAAATAGGGCTACTAATGATCTATCAACCCAGTGCATCAAGACTTAACTTTATTTATTCCATAGGCATAATTTTCATTAGTATTCTTTTTTGAAATTAGAGTTTTATAGTTATACATAGTAGAAAAGTATGGAATGCTTCATGAATTTGTGTGTCATCCTTGCACAGGGGCCATACTAATCTTCATTGCAATTTTATACTGCTGAAGTGAGCACCCAGCACCGTAACGTTTTTATTTTTGGACCAGGGATTGAACCCAGAGGCACTTAATCACTGAGCCACATCCCCAGCCCTTTTTATTTTTTATTTATTTATTTTATTATTTTTTTTGGGGGGGGTACTGGAGGTTGAACTCAGGGTCACTCGACCACTGAGCCACATCCCCAGCCATATGTTTTAATTTTATTTAGAGAAAGGGTCTCACTGAGTTGCTTAGCACATCACTTTTGCCGATGCTGGCTTTGAACTTGTGCTCCTCCTGCCTCAGCCTCCTGAGCCACTGGGTTTACAGGTGTACGCCACTATACCTGGCACCATAGCCTTTTTTTTTTTTAAATTTTTTTTAAAATTTATTTTATTGTAAACAAATGGGATATATGTTGTTTCTGATTGTACATGGAGTAACAGCATACCATTTGCGTAATCATACATTTACATAGGGTAGTGATGTTTGATTCATTCTGTTATTTTTTCCTTCCCCCCCACCCCTCCCACCCCTCTTTTCCCTCTATACAGTCCCTCCTTCCTCCATTCTTGCCCCGCTCCCAACCATAGCCTTTTAAAAGGCTGTATTAGAAGTGTGAGCACTGAGGGCTGGGGAGATAGCTCAGTTGGTAGAGTGCTTGCCTTGCAAGTACAAGGCCCTGGGAAAGAAGAAGTGTGAACACTGATCCCTGAGACAGATGTTTAGAGGTTAGGGAGATGAGTGGGTGACTAGGAGCCAAGTGAAAATAGTGATTGAAGGAAGCGGGGTGCTACTACGAGGCACAGACTGCTGACAGGGCAAATGAGATGAGCACTAGAAAACTTGTCATTGAATTTAGTAGTGTGGTGACCCAGACAAGTGCAGTTTCAGTGGCTTGGTGGGAATGAGGGTCAGAGCAGAGAGGGTTTGTGAGAGAACAGGAGGCAAACAAGTGGAGATGGTGAGTTCAGGCAGTCTGTCAAAGAGTATGGTGTAAAGAGCAGAGAAATGGGATAGTTGCTGAAGTGAGTGCCACATCAATTGTTGAGCAATGTCTGAGGAGGGAGAGAGAATGGGACCTGGGCCTGTGTTGGTCTTCCCTAGAAGAATAGAGTCTTTGTCCTGAGAATCAAGAGAGATGGGAGTCCATTCTATAAATTATCTTTTCACTTTTTTTTTTTGGCGATGCTGGGAGATCAAACCTTGGACTTCAAGCATGCTAGGCAAGTGCTCTACCACTGAGCTACACTCCTAGACCCTATCTTTTTCCTTTCTTGATAGTGTCTTTTTTTTTTTTGGTAGTGGGCATTGAACCCAGAGGTGCTTAACCTCAGACACACCCCCAGCCCTTTTTTTAAAAAAACACTTTTTTAGTTGTAGATGGACACAATACCTTTATTTTATTTATTTTTATGTGGTGTTGACGATCAAACCCAGCGTCACACACGTGCTGGGCAAGCGCTTTACCACTGAACCATAACCCAGCTCCTCTCCAGCCCTTTTCATATTTTATTTTGTGATAGGGTCTCACTAAGTTGCTGAGGCTGGTTTTGAATTAATAATCCTTCTGTCCCAGGCTCCTGAGCTGCGGGAATTACAGGCGTGTGACACCATGCCTGGCTTTTATAATGTCTTTTGAAGCACAAAAGTTTTCATTTGGTGAAGTCCAATTCTTTTTCTTTTTTTTTAACTTTGATTATTGTGGTTTTGGTATCACATCTAAGAAGTCAGTGCTTATTTTCTTCTGAGATTTTTGTAGTTTGATCTCCTATAATTAGGTCTTTGATATATTTCAAGTTAATTTTTTTTATATATTGTGACATACAGGTTCAAATTAATTCTTTTGTTGCATTTGTTCCAACACCATTTTTGTTGGGGAATACTGGGGGTTGAATCCAGGGGTACTTTATCACTGAGCTTCATACCCAGGCCTGTTTATTTTTGTTTTGAGACAAGGTCTCATTAAGTTGCTGAGGCTGACCTTGAACTTATGATCCTCCTGCTTCAGTCTTCTCAGTTGCTGGGATTATAGGTGTGGGCTACTGTTCCAGCCCAAAACCATTTTTGAAATGACTATTTTTTCTCCATTGAATTATTATAGTACCCTCATCAAAAAGCAATTGCCGGGTCTGGGGAGACAGCTCAGTCAGTAGAGTGCTTGCCTTGCGTGCACAAGGCCCTGAGTTCGATCCCCAGCACTGAAAAAAAAAAAAAAAAAAAAAAAAAAAAAAGGCAATTGCCCAAGCTGGGCACAGTAGCACACACCTGTAATCCCAGTGACTCCGGAGGCTGAGGCAGGGGGATCACAAGTTCAAAGCCAGCATCAGCAAAAGTGATGTGCTAAGCAACTCAGTGAGACCATGTCTCTAAGTAAAATACAAAATAGGGCTGGGGATGCGGTTCAGTGGTTGAGTGCCACTGAGTTCAATCCCTGGTACCCAAAAAATATCCCATAGAAAAAAAACAAAGCAATTTCCTGAGATGTGGTGGTATATGCCTGTGATCACAGCTGCTTTGGCAGCTGAGACAGGAAGATCATCAAGTTCAAGGCCAGCCTGGACAACTTAGTGAGACCCTGTCTCAAAATAAATAACAGTGACTGGGGATGTGGTTCAGTGGTAGAGTGCCCCTGGGTTCAATTCCTTATACTACCACCAAAAAAACCCCCCAAAAAACGAAAACAAAAAACAGAACAAAAACAAACAAACAAAAAAACAAAAATGGAAGAGAGAAAGAGAAATGGAGCAGAAACTGGCAATTTGGAAGGTGTGATGGGAGTTTGTTGGAAGTTCCAAATTCATATTTTCTTGGTGAGAAATGAAGTAGACCTTCAATTGTGAATGAGGATAAGGTACAGATGACAGAGCTGTTGAGGAAAGGGCAGTTGGCAGGAGACAGTAATCTAGATGGAGTGTGAGAATGAATTTGGAGGGGCAAGATTCCAAGCTTGGCCCATAGGAATGCTAGGTAAGCTGGGAGCTGAGGGATGTGATTTGTCCTCACCTGTTTAATTGAGCCTCTGCCCATCTGTCCAGGCTGTCTTCCATCTACCCTTGTCTGCTTCTACTTCTGGGATGCACAGACTGCTTTTCAAGTTTTAGACAACCTCAGGTGCTTTCCATCTTTTACCTCTGCCAGCAATTCTTCCCTTTACTGGTTGAAGGGTCTGGAAGACACCTAAGTGGTGAGGACTGAGAGACAAGCCAGGGGTTTGGATGGGCTAGAGAGGCTGGGAGAAGAGACTGGAGTGGAGAAGAAATTCCACATGTTATTGACATATTTCTTCATGAAGTCCCTGTGTCACCAAACTTATGTTCTAGTTAGGAAATGGATGTCTAATGGAGAAAAATGAAGCAGGAAAGATGACCGTGGAAGGAGTGACCACTGAGAGGTGAGCTATGAGCATACCGTCAGGGTATGCCACGGAGATTTATTGAGGAAGAGAGGCCTAGGTTGGGGGAGTGGCAGGGCATAGAACCTGCAACAGAATCTGCTTAGAATGTCAAGGTGGCTGGAGCAGAGTACAGTGATGGAGAGAAGAAAGAAGGTAAGGGCTGAGAGGCTTGTTAGCTGCTTCTAGGCCTGGGGTTCATGCTAGGTAAGCTGGGAGCTGAGGGATGTGATTTGTCCTCACATGTTAATAGACCTTTGGGCTGCTGTATGGAGAACAGTCCGTGGAAGGCAGGGGAGGAAACTGAGATTGCATTGGAGGCTGTAGCTATCATCTCTCCCAGGGATGGATGGCTGTCTTGGGGTCCGACAGTGGGCCTCTGCCAGAGGTTGAGCACATTGGAGGAAGCTGAGAGGGCAGTGATTTCAGAATGAGAGGGTGTTGAAAGTTGCAGAGGCTGGAGAAGAAATTTGAGAAGCAGAAATAGGAACCTAACAAGTTGGTTAGGGATCTACAGGGAACAGCCTTGATTATGGAGTAGGATCAAGAAAAGGGGAGGGGACAGAGTAGTGATAGTCTAGGTAATGACCCCTTTTTGCCAAGTGTTGCTGGGAAAGAGAGTGGGTGGGGTGCAGTGCTGTTGCTTGCTTTGATGAAGGCTACACTAGCAGGACTGTGGTGGGGGCATGGTGTGTGTGCTGAGGGCACTGGCATTGAGGCTTGTGAGGCTCACCCATCCACTGTGCATGGATGTGCTCTTCCTTGGGCATGATCTCCAGCCTTATGAATGAAGTTAGGGGTTCCTGTGCAGCACAGCTTGGAACCACTGTTACGGGGATGTCCCCTTTTGTGACTCTCAGCTTGGATCCACTCTGACCAGAAGACATGTCCTGCCCATGAGGCTAATTTTCAGGAGGGCCTGAACTTCTTCACAGATGATAAGGTGGAGGCTGGGATGCTGTGGGCAGGTCTTTGTTTCATATCACCCTATATCAGGAAGCCATTTTCTGTTCTGCACTTGATGTATCTCCCTCAGTCTTTCTGTGCTTAACTCCTGCTTTTCTCTGTCTGACTTGGTTATTTGGCCACCAGATGTCACTCTGACAGCTAGGATCAGTGCTTAGGGGTTTTGAAATGGTTTGGCCAGAAGAAGGTGCCAGGTTTTCCTGAGAATATGGGTAACCTACCCACTCTTTGGTGCCCTCAGTATCACTGCTGTTCTTGGACTGGGGCAAGTCCTGCCTCTGGATACTGGAAGACTCGTTGTAGGGGAAGTAGGCATTGCTAGGACCCAAATATTGAAGCAAGGCTAAAAAGGAAACTAGAGAAGCCTAACCTGTTGAGCAGTAGCTGAGGTTGGAGAGGAAGGAAAAAGCTCATGGAAAGCAAGAAATGTGAGACTGGGACTTGGTAGCCTGGTTGAATTAGATGGTAGGAGAAGTCTTGGTGTGAACCTAAGAAAAGCTCTTCTCTTTGGATAAAGCAGATTTTTTTCTTCCCCTGGAATTATCTTCTCAAAAGAGAGCTGAGTGTTTTCTTTGTTGGGACATGAATAACCTGTGTCCTTGTGTCCTTGCATGTAATTGAAACTTTGCTTACCCAATGTGAAGATGGCTTCAGAAGTCTAGGAAGTTGAATGTGAGAGTCTTTTCCAGAAATGACTCTGGGTCTTAATCTTTTCTGAATTGCCTTCAGTTCCATCACTTCCCAGGGAGTCTCCATGAGTCTTTGTGGGGCTTTTGTTTAATGGACACAACTCAGGTTTGGGATCTTTCTTTGACATTATCAGAAAACTGGCTTCTAAAATTCTTATCCAGGTCACATCAAAGATACCTGAGGGATGCAAGGAGGTGGGAGGGTCTGTTTTGGGTAGTGTCATGGAGGAACATGGAAGACATGATGTCTTACATGAGCTTTACCCCAAATGTGTTCCATTGTTCAGGAGACACAGGGGGAAACCTGACCATTCTCTTGCCACAGGGCTGTAGTCTCTGAACCCAACAGAGTAGTACTTGGTTTAGATAATTTTAGTGGAAGTGAGTCTGTTCAAAACTGTCCCTAGGCCTTGAGACCTAACTAATGTCCACCCTTTCTTAGCTGTGAGCTCATCTGTCTGATGTCCTCCTTGTAGATCACCTGATGATGGGGTGTAGCCCTGTGTTTGCCATGCAGCACATCATGGATGTACCCCACATATTGGTGCGAAGGGGTCTCCTTGGAAGGGACCTCTTTGTGACCAGGACTCTCTGCAGCCCAGGCCCTAGCCAGCCTGGGGAGAAGCGACAAGAGGAGGCGGCCCTTGGGCTGTATCACCGCCTCCCAGCCCTGGGAAGAGCCCTAGGGCACAACATTCAGCAACGGGCAACCTCTACAGCCAAGACTTGGTGGGACAGATATGAAGAGTTTGTTGGACTTAATGAGGTTCAAGAGGCCCAGGGAAATGTGACTGAGGTGAGTAGGGGACTTGGGGTCGTTGGCCTGGCCCTTCAATTTGGGAAATGGGGCATTTTGGCTATTACCAAGTAAGTTATCAGCCACATGCTGGTATTGGGAAAACACTCCAGATTTGCCCTTCTGTCGCGCTCCCCGCCCGCAGAGAGACATGACACCTGGTTCTTTTCAGCCCTTTTATTGCACGCACCCCCATCCTCTCAGTTCTTTCTTTGTTCTTCTTCTTTTTTTTTTTTTTTTTTTTTTTTTTTTTGGTGGCAAACTTCTTTATTAACAGCAGATTCTTCTTCCTTTTTTTTAGGGAAGTTATTGTCACTTATATAGGTTATATCAACTAATTAGAATATTCATGATATGTGGGGAGAAGATAGACGTATATGGGTATAACTTGAAGCACCTAAGAATCACGCAAGAATCATGCAGAGGCCCTGACCAATTACTGAGACTTCCTCAAGGTGAAGTTAGTTGTTTGCGTGCAGAATAGCAGTTTTTCAACTGCACTGGCAGCTTGCCAGGCGCCATCTTGGCCAGGCTCCACCTAGGGCCAGGGGTCCGGCCGAAACCCCGACACCCTTCTTTCTTTCTTTTTTTGGTACTGTGGATTGAACCCAGGGCTGCTTTACAACTGAGCTATATCCCCAGTACTTTTTATTTATTATTATTTATTTACTTTTTTGGTGCTGAGGATTTAACCCAGGGGTGCTCTACCACTGAACTATACCCCCAGCCCTTTTTTATTTTTATTTTGAGACAGGGTCTTACTAAGTTGCCCAGGCTGGTCTCAAACTTGTGTTCCTCTTGCCTTAGCTTCATAAGTTGCTGAGGTTATAGGTGTGTGCCACTACACCTGGCCAGACTTGCCTTTTCTTAAACACCTCTGGTGGAAGGATTTGACTTATTTTTGCATGGAAACCTGGGTCTGACACTTCTGGGATGAAGGTCTCTATGTAACTGTGCTTCCTAATCTCCCTGAAAATATTTGCTGTGTGCCAGTAAGTCCGTGATCATTAATATACATTCTGTATATAGGCCAATAAACATTCCTTCACAGACTGGGAGGGTTAGTGGTGAGACTTCCTGGCAAGGGGGCTGTGATTTGCTGCCTTTTGTGTGAAGGTAGAGGGCACTGAGAACTGCCTGTGGTTGAAGTCCTTTGTAGCAGCAGAAATTCATTGTCACCTCTGATTCCACTCCTGCTTAGGCCCAAAGCACTGTAGCAAGGCAGGAAGGACCTGAGGATTTGAGGCATATTGCTTTCTCTCTTTGGACATTGTGATCTTGGCCAAGCTGGACTTTCCTGGTCTATAAACTGGAGACTTGTAGCAATGCCTTTGATGGCCTTGTCCTGAGGCATACATAAGGTAACACATGGGAAACAATGTAAGAACATGTGTTCTACTGTGGTTTGTATCAGACAAGAGTTGGCTGGATTTAGTGGACACAGCATGTATTGCATTGTTAGTTACTTTCAATTTTCTTAAGGCACATTATTTCTGCTTGAACGGATAAATCTGGGGCTTTGGAGGGGTGTGGCCCAGGGCTATACCACTGGGTGAGCCAGGAGGAACACCAAAAGGACCGTTTCTGCCCTTTGCTGTTGACACCCCATTGACCTCTTAGCCACTGTCTTTTTGACAAAGGAGCTGAGACAGTGTGGGTGTTGAGAGAGGGGACTGATGACCTCTGCTATTCTCTCTGCAGGCTGAGAAAGTATTCATGGTGGCTCGTGGGCTTGTCCGAGAGGCTCGGGAAGACTTGGAAGTTCAGCAAGCTAAGCTGAAGGAGGTGAGGGACCGCTTGGACCGTGTCTCTAGGGAAGATAACCAGTACCTGGAACTGGCTACTCTGGAGCACAGGATGCTGCAGGTAGGCCTCTTATGAAGTAGCCTTTTCTCACCTGCACAGGACCCCTAACCTGGAAATTATAGAGAAACTAAGAGGTGAACCAGAAGCTCTTGTGGAGGGACAGGGCCCCATGCTTCCAGAGCCTGTCCATGTCTTTCCTCTTGGGTACTGGGGTTGATTGACATTCTAGGACCCAGATGACTGGAGGGACCAGCCCAGGCAGCTCCAGACACATCATTTCCTATACACACCTTTGGGAAACATCAGTGCACTTCTGGCCAGACCCAAGACTATCCAGATGGGAAGATCATGACACTACTTCTACACTCCCTGTTCTTTTACTCCTACACCTGGCCAGATTTATGTGGCCTTCATCATTCAGTACATGCTTTGTTTCCACAGGAGGAGAAGAGGCTCCGCATGGCCTACATGCGTGCAGAAGACTCTGAACGTGAGAAGTTCTCCCTTTTTTCTGCAGCTGTGCGTGAGAGTCATGAGAAGGAGCGTGCAAGAGCCGAGAGGACCAAGAACTGGTCCCTCATTGGGTCAGTCCTGGGAGCTCTGATTGGTGTGGCTGGCTCCACATATGTCAACCGTGTTCGGCTACAGGAGCTAAAGGCTTTACTCCTGGAGGCACAGAAAGGGCCTGTGAGTCTCCAGGAGGCTATCCGTGAACAGGCGTCTAGCTACTCCCTCCAGCAGAGGGACCTCCAAGACCTCATGGTAGACCTGAGGAGCCTGGTGCATGCTGGGCAGGGCCAAGGCTCTGGGTCACTGGCAGGTACTTCCCCCACCCGAAACAAAGACACAGATGTTCTTTCAGCTGCCTTGAAAGAGCAGCTCAGTCATTCCCGGCAGGTCCATTCCTGTCTAGAGGGTTTACGAGAGCAACTTGATGGCCTGGAAAAGACTTGCAACCAAATGGCTGGGGTGGTTCAGCTTGCAAAAGCCACAGCACACCCACGCTTGGTGGAGCCAGCAGATGGGGCTCTGCTCAACTCCTTGCTGGAACAGCAGAGTGTGGTGTTGGCCCTGTCTGACATGGAGCAGAGGCTAAAAGTTCAAGGTAACAGGAACACCGTCTACAGCACACTGGTCACTTGTGTGACATTTATAGCCACACTACCTGTGCTCTACATGCTGTTCAAGGCCAGCTAGCTCCTGGATCTGCCTCTTGAAGGTCTAAGTGGGTAGGTGTGATGTGGCTTTCATTAGTGAATCCCAGTGATCAAGTGAGTATTGGGACATACACAGCCTCAGCCAAAGTCTGAGCATCATCTGCACAACTCACCAGCAGATGTACTTTGCTTTGTAGGCAATGCTCATTTACATTAATTATTACAACTGTGTGAATGTCCAATTAAAATGTTTTAGAATTTGTATTATTTAATATAATTTATATAAGACTGAATTTTTTCCATTGAAAACAGATCCTGTACTCAGCCCCCTTTAATTCCTTTTTTATCCCATCTTGGTCTGATCCTCTCTTCAGGTCTGTTTTGGATGTACTCATTCCAGAGGCCTGGATTTTCATTTTGAATTTCCTGATCTTCCCTCTGCTTGCTATATCTGCTTGTCACATGGCCTGGGGGTTTCAGTGAGTGTAACCTAGCCTGTTGCTCTCTTTCTCTGTCATGGTATGGGGGTGTGTTGGGGAACCTCCTGATTCTAATGCTATTGGAGGAGAGATCAGAGGAAAGAGACTTGGGAAATGGTTAGTATTTTCAGGGACATCATTACAGAGATGGGTGGCCAATCTGGGTCTCTGGTGCAGAGTGCTTTGGGCAGCACCAGTGTGCCACTGGGCTGGGTGTGCTTCTACTATTTGGGGATCCTCAATAGGCACAGTCAGAGCTTAGGTTACCAGCAGTGTAAATGGAGAAATAGTTAAGGGGATGGACTCCCACAGTAGGTGGGAAGTGCAATGAGGCGTGCATATGGACTGCCCTGAGAACCTCTGACCTCTCCCTTTTCAGAGGGGAACAGTGACCCTTGACCTCCTTGACCAAATGGCATGGATAGCCTTATGTAAACAGGAGCTGTAGGGTGGTACTCTATACTTGTTTTGTAGTACTGGAGATCTGGTACATAGTAGAAAGCCCACCTACCCTTTCAGAGTACACTGAAGCTGTACCTAAGGTCTGTGGATGGTAGCTCATTCATCTGTGCCTTTGTAAAACTGTTCCGCAGAAGCTAGTGAAGTCAGAAGTGTTTCCCATTAGGTATCCTCCCTTCTTGGAGCCTGTGCTCAGCCCAAATGGCCCCACTGGTTCTCTGAACCTTTGACTACCTGGTGTGTGGTGTTTCCCCAGAATGGCATGGGATGGAATGACTTCGGTACTAATTGTTCCTCTTAATGCACAGGACTCATCTGTGTACAGATGAGGACTGTAGGGTAAGTCCAAGTTTACCTATGGGGCAAGGTAGGTCCTGACCAGTGTGCACTTGTGTGAATGGATTTGGGGAGGGGAGGATTCCAGGCATGTAAACGGGGATCCCACAGGTTGGGGTTGTGGCTCAGTGGTAGAGCACTTACCTGTTATGTGTGAGGCACCAAGTTCCATTCTGAGCACCGCAGAGAATCAACAAATAGCCAAAAAAAAAAAAAAAAAAAAAAAAAAAGGGATTCCACAAGCTGTAGAGATAGGAAAGCCAAGGTGGGTGAGTGAGTTGGAGCAAACTGTCCTGGCTGAGGTGGGGATGGGCGTGGGGGAGCTGGAGATTGTAAAGTTAGAGAATGGGGAAGAGAGTTGGCAATCTCTGAGGCTGGAGGCCAGGAATAAAGGAACTGGAGAGGGGTTGCCATGCTGGTGACAGTAAGGTGCTGGGTGCCTGGATTTAGGGACTCTTAGTGGGGATGGAGGAGAGGGGTGACCTGAGAAGTAAGGGGAGGGAGAATTTAGAAGGCAGATGAATGAGAGTGAAGGGAGACCCTGAGGGGGTAGGAAGTGAAGAGTAGCCAGTGTAGAAGACCTGAGCCCCTGGTTGAGGCTTTTTCTAGCCTGTGGCGGTGAAGGCTTCTGGGTGAGATTTTTTGCCTTGCCAGTGGCCTTGAGCCAAAGTCCTCAGGATGGGCCTGGTCCTCTGCTTCCAGTCTGCCAGGGTGTGAAGGGCCCTGCACAGGGCACAAATAGGCCTCAGGAGAAAACCCTTCTACCCGCTGTTTCCTCCTCAGGAAGGCTCAGGTGTTTGATAGTGAGGGAGCCCAGAACTTGCCCAAGGCTTTTCATCTTGGGGTGGGTTCAGGTATGGGCCTGGGAGGAAAGGAAGTGTGACCTTGCTTGTGCTCCTCCGCAGCCCGTGTACCCTGCTTAATAGCCTGGCTAGGGGGTGCTGTCACACCCCCCACTCCCCATTTGTAAGTTAGCAAATAGGTGGTGGTGTTGGGTGTCAGGTTACATGGCTTTGTGATGGTGCAAACTCAGGTCCAAAGCCCGAGCTCTTCTCAAACAGCCCGGGGTGGGGGCCGGAAGGAGAGCTTGGTTGTTGGGGAGATCTGGAAGGAGCGGTGGGCAGAGCTAGGTGTGAAGAGGGAAACAAGGAGCCTAGGAGTTCAGATAAAGGAAGTTGGGGGCGAATGACCACACGATCCCGGTACCAGAAGGGAAAAGAGCTCCGGGCACTGGGCGAGGCGGGGTGGTGGTGGTGGTGTTCACTAGCCAACAGCCCAGGCAGGTAAGAGGCGCGGGTTCCACCCCGTTCTGGCGACACAGAAAGAGGCTCAGGCGCTGTACTATGAGCACAAGGGGTGCAAACCACAGCTACTGTCCAGGCTGCTTGGGTGGGGGTGGGGCGGCCTATTCCGTTCCTACAATGCGCGCAGGTGAGGCGCGGCGGGGGCGGGGCGTGGGATCGCCCTTGCTCCAGGTTTCACACCCCAACACCCGCCACCACCCCCGCGGTCCGCGTTGCCATGGTTACCGCCACCGGGCAGCATTACCCAGTTGCTGGAAACTGTCCCCCCCACCTCGTATCCGTGGGCAAACGCGGAGCCCGGGGGACCAGAATGCGGGGTCCCGGGCGGTTCAGGGCCACGCGTCCCGCTTTCCCGGCTGCTTCCGGCCTGGCCCTGGCGGCGGGCGGGGGGAGGGCGGCTCGGCGGGCAAGAGGGGGAAGGAGCGGAGCCCGGCCGGGCCGACGCGGCTTTGTCTCCTTTGTTCCCAGCGGTGGCAGCGCCGCGGCGGGAGGGGCGGGCAGCGGACGCAGTTTTCCGCCCCTCGGTCTCCGGGTAACAGCTGCGGCTCCGCCAGACCCACCTCCCCGGGGGAGGCCGCCGAGCGCAGATCCTAAGCGAGTCCGGAGCGGCCAGCACCCGTCTCAGCGCGCTCATCCCGCGGGCTGGCGGGGTGGTGAGTGCGGGGCTCGGGCGGGGGCAGTGGGACTGGGACGAGACCGTGTCCCTCGAGGTGGCATGGCCTCAGGCCTCGATCCCGTAGAACAGGGGCTGCCCTAGTGAGTGGTGGGCGACTTCGATCCTGAGAGTTGAAACTACACTTCTGAGCGCGAAAGCAAACTCTGGCGGCTCCGCCTGTTACGCGATTGGGAGACAGAGGAGGTGGAGCTGCTCCTCCGCGCCCCCTCCTCGCCCCGCCACCACCGCCACCACCGCCGCGGTACTGACCAGCCAGCCCCTTCCCCGCCCTTCCAGGACTACTGGTGGGGTCCTTTCCTTGCCGCAGAGTGAGGGAGGAGGGTTGGTGAAGAGTCGAATGGGAAGGTCGAGGCTTTCCCACAGGAGTAGCAGCCCTTTGAGGTTGCGACTGACAAAGGCGGACCACGAGTCTCCCGACACCCAGAGGGGAACCCCCTCTCCACACTCCACACTCAAATTCAACGGATGATTGATGAGCGCCTTGGGTCATCGCGGGTGGCTGGTAAATGGTGGATCCCTTCACCCCACTCAGCACCCAGAATAGAGTGAGCAGTGTGCACCAGTGTCAATGAGTCTTACCCCTTTGGTGGACCATGGGAGTGGGGCAGGAGGGTGGAAAGGGAATGCCAGTTTTCCACTAACTCTCAGACAAGGTAAATGTACAGGTGTGGAAGGGCCATTTTGTGACCCCTTTGATTGGTGAGGACTGCTGCAGGAGCGTCCGGTGGTGCTTGCTCTTTGTAAACTTTGCAGGCAGTCTTGGGCCCTGCTGAAGAGAGTCAGAGAGAGATGGGCCCAGAAGAGGCCTGCCAGACAGGCCTGGGCACAGGCAGTTAGGGTTTGGCTGTGAGCCTGGACAGGGCCTGAGATGTGGGGAGTAGGCAGGAGATCGTGGCCTGTGCAAGTTGGGGACACGAGGTTTGGCTCAAATCAACCTTCTCAGTCTGCTCTTGCCTGGTTGTTAATGAAAGTGGGACCAATGCCTTGCCCTGTAAAAGGCCAACTTGGCTTTGAGAGGGGTGTGTAAGGCTCCCATTTCTCCCAGGGCTAGGGTCTCCTTGGCTGAGAAATGGGGGTTCATTCTCCATGCAATGAACCCCTGCTCTGTGCTATGTCTGTGCTAGTTGCTGGGGACTCCAAATCAGAAGCCATATTCCCTGCCTTTAAGGAGCTTCAGGTCCAATGTAGAATGATATAATGGAGAGAAGTGGTCTTCTTGGGTGGTGCAACTAATGCCAGGCACACACTACCATTTTTACTGATCAGAGGACTGCTCTCATTCTGTCATTTGGAAATCAGAGGCTCAGAGCCCATCAGGCAGAGCACTGTACACTAGGCTGGTGACTGGGTGTGTCCATTCTATCTGCCACACAGGCCTCAACCTCCTCAGGAGCCTGGGAGAACTGGGAAGGCTCCCCAGGGAGGTGATGGCTGGGTGTGGGAGTTAATGAGGTAGAAAGCGAGTGGGAATTCCAGGCAGTGGGAACAGCCCTTGTGACAACAGGGAGAAGCGGAATAGCCTGCAGTTCAGACTGGAACGAAGAGCATGTGTGGGGGAGGATGTGGACTCAAGGGGTTTGACCTTTATCCCTCTCTCTCTAGGGTGCCCCAAAAGCTCTAGAGAGAGATGTGCTCCATTTCTGCTCAAAGAAAATCCTGTGAGGTTGGGGGTAGATTAGAGGGGCTGCTCTGTGCTCTGTGGCAGAGGTTAAGTAATATGTGTGCCTCACATGGAGGAGAAAATGTCACTGCCCTTTGTCTTCCTCCTGCCCATGGTACATGGGGAAGGAGTGCAAGGCCTTGTTTCATGGGAAAACTGTGATTGATTAAGCCTGACATAGTTCCCTGTAGTGAGTGGGTCAGCCTTTGACTCTCTGTGTTCCCTGGCCAGAATCTCTTCTGTTCCCATGCATTTCTTCCTGTGTGCCCCTCAGCTCAGTTGTGATTTCACATTTGGGGAGTGTTTTTTTTTTTTTTTTTTTTTTTTTTAACTTCCCCTTGAGGCCTGGAGAACTTTGGCATGCAGTAGTCTCTAAGCAAATATTTGCCAGCAAATGAAACAGTGAATGTCAGTCTAACTATAGGACCCTATGCCCAGGGCACATCCCTGGCATGAGGTGGTAGGAGGAATGGGTAGTAGCCAAGTGCAGGAGGTGGCCTCTGACTATCCTTAGGTGGATTTTCCTCCCAGAAGAAGAAACTTTGTCTCCCCATCCTGAGGAAACAAGGTGGGGGGGTTCCTGGGCAGCCTGGCCTTGCCACAATCTTGAGCTTCTGGCTGGGTTCGAGACTTTCCCTGCCGCCTCCTTCCCCCCACCCCATGGGTGGCAAACAGAGGCAGCCTTGTTCCCGCTCCCATAGAGCTGCCCTGTTCTCTGCACACTAAAAATGGAAACCCCCAAGCTATTTTGGGAGCAGTGCCCAGCCAGGCTGTGGCCACAGTGTCCCTGCTCCCACCAGGCTGCTAGACCCTCCTCTAAGCCTTGTGCCCAGCCCTTCTTACACAGGGGCAGCCACAGAGCACCCTGCTGAGGTCACTGATGGGATGAGTTGACCTGGGCCAAGGGATGTGAGAACCCTTGGGACATTCTGCACAGAAAGCTTGGCAGCTGGGTGGTGGGAGGGGCTGGGCAACATGGCCTGAGCAAAGACAAGTGAGAGGTGTCTCCCAGTTTGAGATGCATGCTTGATGTTCTTAACTGGGGACCACTGGGGTCTGGGAAAGCTGATGTTGCTATGGTTTCTTGGTTCTGGGACTCAGGAGCCCCAGCTGGAGGGTAAGAAGAGCAGGTACCCATAGTTTGGGGAGGCCCAGGGATGGACCTTCGGATGGACTAGGGGTCGGGGGACATGGACATGATGACTTCCTCAGGGTACCCCCACTCATCCACACCCTGGGTCCTGGCTCTGCTCTGACCTTGTATGTGTGATTGTCTAAATGTGGGTAGTGTTATGTATGTCTCTGGTGGGTGGGTATGACGCGTGCCTGTACAGAATATGCAGTGTGTTTGTATGTGTAGGTATTGTCTCTGTATGGATGTGTCTATGTGGTGATGAACATGGGGTGTGCCTGTGTTTTTGTGTGTGTCTGTGTGTGTACACATATCAGCATGTGTGTGTACTTATGTGCAAGCACCCATATGTTTGGGTGTATGCACATAGGCTGGATGGTGTGCATGCATCAATATGTACAAATGTGTATCGGCCAATGTATTGGTGCTTGTTGGGGTTCGGGCTTTTGGCCGGTGTGGAGGTGTATAGTGGGGTGCCTCTACAGGGAAGAGTTTGGGTAGAGGATAGGATAGTAGACAGTGCTGAGAGGAAGAGAACTGAGAGGCAGAGGGCCATGTTGGGGGCCTGATTGGGCCCTGCCAGCCATGGGGCTCCTTACTAACTGACCTTTCCCAGGCCCCTCGGTGCCTGGCTTTGCTGCCCTCCCCCTCCTCATGTGGGCTCTGAGGAGGCGTCCTCTATGGAATGTGTTTGGTGGCTGAGGGCCAGGCTGGGCCTGGCTGCACAGGCAGGCTGGGCAATGGGGAGGAGGTAGTTTTGTGCTTCCTCCACAGTGGGGAGCCCAGGGTTCCCAAATACCTGCAGCCTCGCCCCCAAATTCATATTTTGCTTTTTCCCTGGCTAGGTGACTCCTGCTCAGGTCATGCTGTTGTCTCCTGATCCAGCTGGCCCTACCAGGTGAGCCTAACCTCCCTCTTAGGCATCTGGGAGCAGTGTTATTCCCACCTCTGCTCAGGGCTCTCGGAGGTGGGGCCTAGCCTTTCACCTTCCACCCCTCTCAGCCTGGACCTTCTCCCTCCCTCTGGCCTGTTAGTTCTATGATTATCACCCTTCTGGTTTCCTGACCAGAAAGGCCCTTCACCCAGTTCTTGCATTACTCAGACATGCTAGTGGCCCCTGATCTTCCCTCCTCCCTCTGCCCAGGAAACCAACATCCATGCAGAGGGGGCCTCTGAAGGTCCTTGGCCTTCTTCCTTTTCCTCACTTGCTTTCCTATTTTTCTAGGCCCTGCTGTCTTTGATTCATGTGGTGGCACAGCACAGCAGGGAGTGAGGGTAGAGTTGGGTGGATGTAGGACTCTAGAGAGCATAGTGCCTACAGAGAAGGGAGGGTGTTGAAGTTCCCAGGGATAAATGTTATCTGTTTCTTCCCCAGATAGTATATGGTCCTGTGGTCGTCCTTGACCACAGTGCTTATCTAAGCCTAGTCCTCCTCTGCTTACCCTCAGGTTAGGAGGCAATGCCTATCCCTTATCAATGACTTTAGGGTGCTCTGCTGGCCACATGAATCCCACTCAGCCTTTCTTCCTGACAGGTGACCATGCCTACCCTTGGCCCAGCTCTTCTCCAGACACTCTGGGCTGGGTGGGTCCTCACCCTCCAGCCCTCTCCACCAGCTGTTTTCACTGCCAATGGCACACATCTGCAACACCTGGTGAGGGATCCCACATCAGGCACCCTCTATCTAGGGGCCACCAACTTCCTGTTTCAACTGAGCCCTGAGCTACAGCTGGAGGCCACAGTGTCTACAGGTCCTGTGCTAGATAGCAGGGATTGCCTGCCGCCTGTGATGTCTGATGAGTGCCCCCAGGCCCAACCTACCAACAACTCCAACCAGTTGCTCCTGGTGAGCCCAGGAGCCCTGGTGGTGTGCGGGAGTGTGCACCAGGGCGTCTGTGAGCAGCGGAGCCTGGGACAGCTTGGGCAATTGCTGCTGCGGCCAGAGCGGCCTGGGGACACCCAATATGTGGCCGCCAACGACCCCGCAGTCAGCACAGTGGGGCTGGTGGCCCAGGGGTTAGCAGGGGAGCCCCTCTTGTTTGTAGGGCGGGGATACACTAGCAGGGGTGTGGGGGGTGGTATCCCCCCTATCACAACCCGGGCCTTGCGACCACCAGACCTCCAAGCTGCCTTCTCCTATGAAGAGACAGCCAAGCTGGCAGTGGGCCGCCTCTCTGAGTATAGCCACCACTTTGTGAGTGCCTTTGCCCATGGAGCCAATGCCTACTTTCTATTCCTGCGACGGGACCTGCAGGCTCAGTCTAGAGCTTTCCGAGCCTATGTGTCTCGAGTGTGCCTCTGGGACCAGCACTATTACTCCTATGTAGAGTTGCCTCTGGCTTGCCAGGGTGGCCACTATGGGCTGATCCAGGCTGCGGCTGTGGCTGTATCCCAGGAGGTGGCTCGTGGGGAGGTGCTCTTTGCAGCCTTCTCCTCAGCAGCTCCCCCCACTGTGGGCCGTCCTCCATCTGCGGCTACTGGGGCATCTGGAGCCTCTGCACTCTGTGCCTTCCCTCTGGATGAGGTGGACCGGCTTGCTAATCATACACGAGATGCTTGCTATACTCGGAAGGGCCGTGCTGAGGATGGGACTGAGGTGGCCTACATTGAGTATGATGTCAATTCCTGCTGTGACCAACTGCCAGTGGTGAGTTCCAGCATGGCCTGGTCTTTGCCTTTCTCCAAGGCCACTGGTCAGGCATTTGCAGCCAAGAAGCTACCCAAGGAACCTGAAAGGAAACTAGTAGTAGTAAGGTGGGGAATGATCAGGTCAGCAAGTACTAGGTACTTCCTTTGGGCCTAGGTGATGAAGGGGCATCTCAACACAGCAGTGCATTCAGGGTGGCAGAGAGTAGATTAGGGATGTCTTGGACCAGAGTGTTGAAGAAGTAGCATTGTGAAGGTGGACTGAGGTTCTAGGATAAGAGCAGAAATGTTGAAATGTGACATATTGTTTTAGGTTCTGTAGCAAGTGAGGGAGGGGAGGTTGGGACTTGTGTGGTTATAGCCTCAGAATGGATACAGAAGGGAAGAAACTACTTACAATGAGATTGAGTCAGTGAGAAATGCAGAGGGCTAAAGCCAGTGGTCTGGGAGGTGAGGAGGCTAGCTATGAGAGCTTTAGGAAGTGGCTCAAGAGAAGGCAGAGCACAGAGATCAGAGGAAGTGGCTCCCAGGTCATGGATGGGAGAAGATGGTGCTGCAGGCATGGGTGGGGAACAAAAGAGGGGAAGGAGCCACTGGTAACTGTCTATGGCAATCATAGATTAAGTGTGTGCAGTTTGGGCTAAGGATGTGGTTGTGGCAGGTGCTGCCCAGGCTAGGGTTATCAGGGAGGTCTGGCAGAGAGACTAGGGGCTGGGAAGAGGTTGTCCAGGAAGGATGGGACGGGAATTTTATCTAGTGAGGGACTTAACCAATGCTTCTTGTTGCCTGCAGGACACCCCAGATGCTTATCCCTGTGGCTCAGATCACACACCCAGCCCTATGGCCAGCCATGTCCCTTTGGAATCCACACCAATTCTAGAGTTGCCGGGGGTTCAGTTAACAGCTGTGGCAGTAACTGTAGAGGATGGACACACCATTGCCTTCTTGGGTGACAGTCAAGGACAGCTGCACAGGGTGAGTGCACAGGAAGTACCAGGTCCTGTTCCGGGATCTAGAGAGTACAGGCTTCTAGGGACTCAGCCTAGGTGGAGGTATCCCTATGTCCTCTGAGGCCTGAGATGTGTGATCTGTGATATGCCCAACCAGATTTGTGCTGCTCTTCCTAGGACTGGATGGGTTTATCTATAACTCTCTTCTACCTTCTCTGGGACTGCTTGCAATGACCTGGGACTGCCCAGAGGGAAGTTTTATCTGTAAATTGCTTAAATTGTGAATGGGAGAAGGCCTTGGGTCTGAGGCCATGGAATTGGTGCCAGACTCTGTGGTCTCTGATCTCAGGTCTACTTGGGCCCGGAGAGTGATGGACACCGATACTCCATACAGAGCATTCAGCAGGGGTCTGCAGTGAGCAGAGACCTCACCTTTGATGGGACTTTTGAGCACCTGTATGTTATGACCCAGACTACAGTGAGTTCCAGGCATGAGCCAGGGCATGATTGCTGGGAGAGTCTTCTGGTTGGAGTTGGGGATCCACATGTGGGTGAGCCAGTGGTGTTTGGATTGCTGGCCTCAGGTCCTCTTTGCTGTCACAGCTTGTGAAGGTTCCTGTGGCTTCCTGTGCTCAGCACCTGGACTGTGCATCTTGCCTTGCTCACAGGGACCCATACTGTGGGTGGTGTGTGCTCCTTGGCAGGTTAGTGTTCTACCAGTTCCTGATGCCTCCTGACCCAGCCTCATGCCTGAAGTGCTACTGTGTAATTGTCTCATTCAGGATTCTTGACCCTTGACCCTTGACTCTCACCTCTGATTCTGGACATCCCAATCATCCACCCTGTCTGTGCATCTCAGGTTCCTGGTGTTATCTGCCACTCAGAGGGTCCGTCCAGGGGCTCAGGATTGCAGTTGTCCCTGCCCTATGAACTCCCAGCAGCCCTTAAGAGTCACATATTAGGGACTGGTCATTCTCTCTCAGGTGTAGTCGCCATTCAGAGTGCTCAAGGGGCCAGGGGCCAGAGCAGTGGCTATGGAGCTTCCAGCCTAAGCTGGGCTGTTTGCGAGTGGCAGCCATGAGTCCTGCCAACATCAGCCGAGAGGAGAGGAGGGAGGTGAGTGAGCAGAGTAGGTAGGCCCCAGAAGGGAGGGCTCTGGGGATGGGTCCAGACTTCCAATTTTGAAGTCATATGTACCAAATACCACATGGCCTTACACAGTCACTCCTTTTGGGGTCCTCAATTTCTCCATCTGTTATCGACCCAATCCAGAAGGTGTTTGTGAGATCTTGGGGTAGAGGCTACTGGTGCCTGCCCACACTGGGTACCCTATAAATGAGCCCTGATCTACTGCCTAAGCCATAGTGGGGTGCTGAAAGTGTATGCTGGACTTTCTTGGCAGGTTTTCCTGTCGGTGCCAAACCTGCCACCCCTGTGGCCCGGGGAGTCATATTCTTGCCACTTTGGGGAGCATCAGAGTCCTGCTCTGCTGACTGGTTCTGGTGTGATGTGCCCTTCCCCAGACCCTAGTGAAGCCCCAGTGCTGCAGAGAGGAGCCGGTGGGTGAGAGAAGCTGTTAACCCCAGAACTGGGGAACCCTACCTTACTCCTTTTTGTTCCAAGGGATGTGGTCAGGGTAAGGTGTGAATCCAGGCATAAGAATCTTGAATTGTTGCTTTTCTCTGAGTTCCTCACCAAAACCCTAGAATGTCTATTTTGTGCCCTGTAGACTGTCTTCCCTGATCTGGTTTCCTCTACCCATCCAGGGTGGTAGCACCACCTCTGTGTGGTCTCAGCATGTCAGCGCTAGGTCTGAGTGCTACTCCCCACTCCTTAGTCCTGGGCCTCTCTCCCACTTTGCAGACCACGTCTCCGTGAGTGTAGAGCTCAGATTTGGCGCCGTGGTAATCACCAAAGCTTCCCTCTCCTTCTATGACTGTATGGCAGTCACTGAGCTCCACCCATCTGCACAGTGAGTTCCTCACCCTGTCCCCCAGATCTGAACTCCCCTGTGGCGATCTCTGCCCCATGGTTGTGCTCTGTGCAGGTGCCAGGCTTGTGTGAGCAGCCACTGGGGGTGTAACTGGTGTGTCTGGCAGCACCTGTGCACACACAAGGCCTCGTGTGATGCTGGGCCTATGGTGATGAGCAAACAGGTGAGTGGGACCCCAGGATGGACCACATAGGGGTTTTGGGTCCCAGTGTGAGGGTTTTCTGATGGCCCGGGGTCTGTGTGTCTGCCTGCCCATGTGAGGCTGTGTCCTGAACGCCCAACCTGCTGTGTGTGATGGACTCACTAGAGAATGGCTGCTGATCCGTCCAGCCTGTTTCAGGAGAGGACGTTTGTAGCTGAGAGGCGAGAGGTGTGGCCTTTGTGCCCCACCTCAGCACAGACACCCCTGGAGCCTGCCCTCTGTGTTTCTCCTTTGGAGAATTAATGGGCTGTTTTTGTTTCTCTTTTCCTTGGTCTCCTTTCCTCTTAACATACCCTTTGCCTGCCTGCCTCCTGCTCCTGCACCTGCCTGCTGAGCGGCCCTTCCTGTCTTTCTCTGCCTCCCCCTTCAGAGCCCACTTCTCTCCCTAGCCCCTCCTGTAAGAGATGTACCCACCCCCGTCCCACCCACAGCCCCTATATCCATAGTCACTCCTGTTCCTGACACTTTTCCTGTGGACCCAGGAGCCACAAACTCAGATGTCCTGATTGGGGCCAGACCCTTGGGGCCATGGGCAGGTCCTGGTCCCTTACCTTCCACCTCCTCTATAGAATCACCTCTCCATGAGAAACCCTTCCTTCCCAACCTCCCCACCATACCTGGAACCACTGTTCCTGCCCTCACTAACTTGGGACCTGCGGCCACACCTGAGGACCTCTCAGCCTCCCACCCATCACCCTCAGATGCAGCAGCAGTGCCCCCTGCAGAGCCTGGCCCTGAGACCCTTCCCTCCACGGTGGTCCTGGATCAGCCACCTGGCACTGTGCCTGCCACCACTTTCCCAGGGGCCACTGGCTCCACGAAGCCCGCTCTGGACTGGCTCATGAGAGAAGGTGGCGAGCTGCCCGAGGCCGACGAGTGGACAGGGGGTGACGTGCCCGCCTTCTCCACTTCCACCCTCCTCTCAGGTGATGGAGACTCAGCAGAGCACGAGGGCCCTCCTGCCCCCCTCATCCTCCTGTCCAGCCTCGACTACCAGTACGACACCCCCGGGCTCTGGGAGCTGGTGAGGTCCAGCCCAGGAAGGAGGCCTCGGGAGGGGATCGGGGAAATGCAGCCCCTCACTTGCCTTGTGATTCTCTCAGTGGAAGGGCAGGGGCAGGGTCTTGCTCTTGAAGTCCAGCAAGACAGAGGCCTGAGGTGGGCAGTATAGGGTCCATAGATTGCCTTACTCTTGGTGCCTGCAGGGAGAGATGAATTGGGGGGCAAGCTCCTGCCCGTGTGTAGAGAGCGTTCAGGGCTCCACATTGATGCCTGTCCACGTGGAACGAGAAATTCAACTGCGAGGCAGGAATCTGCGCCTTTTCCAGGTGTGTGTGTCCTGCTTGCAGCTGTCCTTGCAGCCTCCTTGACTGTTGACAAACTATACAAGCTCTGGGGAGCAGAAAGTGGGCATGGCCCTGTGTCCCAATCACAACCCAGAAGCTGTCCTGGGGATCTATGTGACTCACAGGACCTGCTCCCCAAACTGCCCCAACAACTGTGTTCTCTGCCCCCAGGACAGCCCAGGAGACAATGAATGTGTGTTGGAGCTGGAGGGCCTTGAAGTGGTGGTTGAGGCCCGGATTGAGTGTGCGCCGCCTCCAGATACCTGGTGCCATGTCACATGCCAACATCACCAGGTGCAAATCACAGGAACCTGGATGGGCAAGGGTGCACTAGCCATAAGCTGGCTGCATCATGCTTGTCCCAGTTCAAGTTTTGACCCTGGAAAACAGATGGGTACCCCATCTCTGACCTCTGACTCAGTGTCACATGGGGTCTTTGCATCCAGCCTGACCTCTAAATAGAGATCCCAGGAAGTCTTTCCATTCCAGTTCTGCCTCTAATCTCCAACCATTTCACTCTGTGGGGCCTCTACACCCCAATTCTGATCTCTGACCCTGTTTTACCATAACTAGTATTTTAGTCCTTTCTCTGAGCACCCCTTCCCCAGGCCTGGTGCCTTCCCAACCCCAGGCCTGACCACACTCTCGCTTTTTCAGTTTAGCTATGAGGCTCTGCAGCCAGAGCTCCAGGTGGGGCTGTTTCTGCGCCGGGCTGGCCGCCTACGTGTAGACAGTGCTGATGGGCTGCATGGTGAGCTACCCAGTGGTCATGGGGGTGGGCTGGTAGTAGTAGGGCTTTTCCAGGCCTGCCTCTCACATTTGTCTCTGCTACTTCCAGTGATACTATATAACTGTTCCGTGGGCCACGGGGACTGCAGCCGCTGCCAAACTGCCATGCCCCAATATGGTTGTGTGTGGTGTGAGGGGGAGTATCCACGTTGTGTGACCCAGGAGGCCTGTGGAAAGGCTGAGGCTGTGGCCACCCAGTGCCCTGCACCTCTCATCCACTCTGTATGTTGAAATGCTGGCACTTCCCTTCCTCAGTGCTGTCTTTGGTGGGAGGGTAGTACCTGTGCCATGGATTCAGGCAACCCAAAGGTGGGAGGCTGGGGCTGCCACTCCAGACTGCCAGAATCTACACAGGTGGGTAGAGGTGAGCAGTCCTTGTCTTGGAACAGGTGGAGCCACTGACTGGACCTATAGACGGAGGCACCCGTGTCACCATCAGGGGATCCAACCTGGGCCAACATGTACAGGATGTATTGGGCATGGTCACGGTAGCTGGAGTGCTCTGTGCTGTGGATGCCCAGGAGTATGAGGTCTCTAGTAGGTGAGTTTGACTGGACTCAACATGGGAGGGGCTCCATGGCTGACTTTTTTACTCAGGGTTTACCACCTGCTACTCATCTGCTTTCCTTCTCCCTGTTCCCTTGATTCTGGTTCTAATGCCTTGGTGCTAAGGTTGCCACTGAGGCACTGAAGTACCCATCTTGGCTTTCTGCACATACCTACAGGTCAGGGTTCTTTCAGGTCCTGTCTGGGGCAGAGCTGACTGGTGACTGCATCTTGGCTCTGCTTAGGTCTTCTTATCTGACTTCCTGAGTTGTAGTGGATATAGTTGTGGTAGCAGGGTTCCCATATCCCAATCGCTGGGCTCAGGGGCTAGCCTTCTCATCAGCTGTCCTTACCCAAGTACTGGCCTTGCTGGGCTCTCAGGGGGTGCACTTGTGGCACACCTGTAGAATGCCAGGCTTCTCTGTCCAGCCTCTGGAAACCCCTGCCACATCCCCAGGGCTCATGGCTTTCTGAGGTTCTAGTCATGGTAACCTGGTCAGTGGTTGCAGTGTTCCAAGGTGCATATGTGGGACATCAAGGCAGTGGCCACAATTAGTGGGACCCAAACCTGATTGAATATCAGGGTGACCTAGAGAGAGAATAGTTTCCTAATTCTACTCTCAGAGATGAGGATTCAGAAGGCCTTTGGTGAGGCCCCACAATCTGTATTTTATTATTGATTGACTAATTGTGGTGCTTAGGATTGAATCTAGGGTCTTGTGCATGCTAGGCAAATGACACAATCTGTATTTTAAACAAGGAACTACTTCAAAAGAGCATGGAGTTTTCTCTAAAATGTGTTATGACTGAGAACCTAAGGAGACTTTCCAGACTGTTAATGATTCCAGAACTGTAAGACTTACATAGTTTACAAAGTAATTTATAAGGTGTTTAAAATATATTCTGACTGGTGCCTCCCCTGGGCAGTTCACACTTTACTGGTTCTGTTTTCGCCAAGTGTTTGCAGTGACTGTGACAATGGTATGGAATAGAGCCACTGAGACTTAACATTCTGGAAATTAATTTTCCTCAACTTCTGTTTTCTGACTGACAGCCAGCATTTTCTTAGGCTGTTCACTTTTACCCTCAGATTTGACTAGAGACTCTCAGATTTTTTCAAGAAGAGATCAAGTTTTTACCATTCTGTGGGTGGGTGCTGTGCATGTGGGGTTGGTGGAAGACAGGGTGGCTGGCTAGGCCCACTCTTTAGCTCAGCCACCCTCTACCACCAGCCTTACAGAGCTCCTTTGTAAATGTATGCCATAACAGAGGGATAAATTCCTCCTTGTTGGGGGCCTCTGGGGTTGCACTTGAAAGGTTAAACCACAAATATTAATTCTTAGATGCCAAGGCCTGCTTATGTGCCTTAAGGAGTTCCCTCCAAAACAAGAGAGGATCCTGATCTGTTTTATGGAGGATGGGGAAGGGAAAGACATTTGACAGAGGTGGGGAGAGGGACTACTGGGTTTCTCTGAGGTGGGTCTTAGATATAATTTCACACTTCTTGCCTGCTCTGTACCCACAGTCTTGTGTGCATCACTGGGGCCAGTGGAGAGGAGGTGGCTGGTGCTGCTACAGTGGAAGTGCCAGGAAGAGGGCGTAGCATCTCTGAGCTCAACTTTGCCTACCAGGTGCCAGACTGCTGAGCTCCCCGCAAGCTGCCAATTGACTAGTCCCGTTGACAGCCCCTCTGGTTTTGCCTTCATATGGCTCCCCACCCCAGGGCTGTCTTGTGCGACTCAGGCTCCCTTTGTTTTCTATCTCTCCCTGTCCTCCTTTGTATAGGACCCAAAGGTGCATTCCATCTTCCCAGCCCGTGGCCCCAGAGCTGGGGGCACCCGCCTCACCCTGCATGGTTCCAAGCTACTGACTGGGAGGCTAGAGGATATCCGAGTGATGGTCGGAGACCAGCTTTGTCACTTGTGAGGGCTGTTTCCTCATCCTACAAAATTCCATGTGCTCCAGGGAGAGGATGGAAGGGGGTGGGATGCTGGGGAACACAGAAATGGGGAGAGGGCCAAATCCACCCCATGAGAAAGTTATCAGGCCCTCCCAAAGCTGGGGCTGTGGTGGGAGTGCAGTCTTCAGGGCCACCTGGTGGAGATGGCAGTAAGCAAGAGAGAAAAGGGAGCCAAGGCCTGAGTGGGTCCCAAGTTCCTCTCTCCCAACTGACCTGCCCTCTGCTTTCATTCTCCTCCCCAGGCTGGAGCAGCAGTCAGAGCAGCTGCAGTGTGAGACCAGCCCACACGCCATACCTGCTATGCTTCCTGTAACTGTGTGGTTTGGGACCACTGAGCGGAGTCTTCAGCATGGCCAGTTCAAATACACATCAGATCCCAATATCACCTCTGCTGGCCCCACCAAGAGTTTTCTCAGGTGTGGGACCAAGGGCATGATTGCATGACCAGTGAGCTTTTGTCCCTCCCTACTTGGGTATAGGGCTTTGTGTGGGGGCCCTTGAATCCCATGCATAGGGAATCCCATGTGGCTTGGGCTGGGCTGAGCTAGCTGGGACTGACTTTCATTTAAATCCTCATCCACAGCCAGTCGGTGGTACACACCTGTAATCCCAGCAGCTAGGGAGGCTAAGGCAGGAGGAACTTGTGTTCAAAGCCAGCCTCAGCAACTTAGTGAGGCCCTAAGCAACTTAGAGAGACCTTGTCTCAAAATAAAAAATAAAAAGGGCTGGGGATGTAGCCCAGTGGTAAAGTGCCCCTGGGTTCAATCCCCAGTACCAAAAAAATAAGAAAAGATCCTGATTCATATGTCATGAGTGACTCATGATCTCTATTTCAGTGGAGGACGTGAGATATGGGTCCGTGGCCAGAATCTGGATGTGGTGCAGACACCAAGAATCCGAGTAACTGTGGCTCCAGGAGTGCTGCAGCCCAGTCAGGGGCATGGACGGAGGCGCCGTGTGGTCCTGGAGACAGCGTGTTCCTCTGGAACCTCCTGTGGCAGTCATCGTGTAGGATACCCTTGGCCTTCCTTGCCTGCCCTGGGCTGGCTACCACTCTCCCCTTTCCCCACATCACACCCTGTGGGCAGCCATGGGTGGCTAGTACCAGCTCAGCCCCCTTCCCATGTGGCCCCTCAGTTGACCCTCCCTTGTCTTTTTCTACCAGTTTGAAGAGCCATGTTATGTGAACTCCTCCCAGCTCATCTTGTGCCGCACACCTGCCCTCCCAGGCCTGCCTGAGGACCCCTGGGTCCGGGTAGAATTTGTCCTCGACAACCTGGTCTTTGACTTTGCAACACTGAGCCACACACCCTTCTCCTATGAGGCTGATCCCACTCTGCAGCCCCTCAACCCTGAGGACCCCACCGTGCCATTCCGGCACAAACCTGGAAGTGTGTTCTCTGTGGAGGTACAGCTCCTTCTTGAGCTTGGCAGGACCCAAAAAATTCACCCTCTGCAGCGGAGAAGCCAGGACAGTGGAGCAAGGGCTAGGGGACTTATGGGGTGGGGGAACCCTAACTGTTGGTAGGGGTTTAACTAGTGGCCTGGGTCCTAACATTTCATGGTGGGTGTCTTCATGACCATCAGTAAATGACTTGGCACACACAGTAGCTGGGCAGTGTGCTACATAGCAGGTAACTGGGCTAATCCCTACATGGCAGCCTGGATTACATAGATAACACTAGGTACATGTTCTGAGATGCATGGTGGGCAGTAGATAGGCACTGAGGCCACAGGTAGACAATACATCACCCACCTAGGGAACCTTCAGACAGTGGGGGCTCTGGATTTGTTAGTTAATTGGACAGGATTCTGTAGGCAGTTTTAGGTTCTCCAAATTTTTAGCTTTGTAGAAAAAGTAGGGAGGGGAAGAAAAGGGTCATGAAGAGCAGCCTGAATGACATCTCCATGACCATCAGCTCTATCTATGGGAGAGTAGTGCTAAAGGATTGTTAGCCCTGCACCTTGGCTGGGTCTCAGAACCATCCTTCCCATATATGGGGGGATAGGATCTAAATGGCCACCAGCTTTCTTGGGGAAGTGTTCTAAGTGACAGATCAGTCACCCTATGTTCCAGGGGGAGAATCTGGACCTTGCAATATCCAAGGAGGAGGTGGTGGCCATGATAGGAGATGGCCCCTGTGTGGTGAAGACACTGACCCGGCACCATCTGTACTGTGAGCCCCCTGTGGAGCAGCCTCTGCCACGGCACCATGCCCTACGGGAGGCACCTGATGTTTTGCCTGAGTTCACGGTCAGTGGGCAGGTTCCAGACAGGACTGGGCATCAGGGATGTGCTAAACCTTCCCTCACAGGTGACTCCCCACATAGGTGCAGATGGGGAACTTGCACTTCTCCCTGGGTCATGTACAGTATGACGGCGAGAGCCCTGTGGCTTTTCCTGTGGCAGCCCAGGTGGGCTTGGGGGTGGGTGCTACTCTTCTGGCTCTGGGTGTCATCATCATTGTCCTCATGTACAGGTGGGTGTAACCAGGTATGGCTGGGCTGGTCTGGGGCAGGAAGTGGGATGTGGCAGGATGGGGAAGGGGCAGATCACATCAGGGTTCAGCAAAGGACCAGAGTAAATATTTTGGACTTTGTAGGATGGTTATCTCTTGCAACCAACCACCCAACTCTAATCAGGCACAAGAATAGCCATGGGCAGTATGTAAACACATAAATGTGACTGTATTCTAACAAACCTCTATTTGTAAAAATAGGTCACAGGCCAAATTTGGTGGTGGTGTTGTTTGCTGATCCCTAGGCTCAACTACACTGAGCTAGATGGGGCATGGATGGGTGTGGCTTGCTGGGACAGGGCAGGCTGAATTGTTTTGGCCAGGCCTTGTCATCCTTGGGTTAGACTGTGCTGGACAAGGTCAGGGTGTGCTTAGGGCTGGATCAGGCAGGCCCAGGCTAAGTGGGACCCAGCAAGGGCTTTGGCCTCCTGGCTGTCCCTTCCTGATCTTGGTGCTAAGCAGGAGGAAGAGCAAGCAGGCCCTGAGGGACTATAAGAAGGTTCAGATCCAGTTGGAGAATCTGGAGAGCAGTGTGCGGGACCGCTGCAAGAAGGAGTTCACAGGTGAGGTCCAAGAAATGGCTCTGGCCTCCAGAGTTCTTCCCAAGTCCATTCCTGTCACACAGGATTGGCACCCAACCTGGCTTCTGCTCAACAGACCTCATGACAGAGATGACCGATCTCACCAGTGACCTTCTTGGAAGTGGCATCCCCTTCCTTGACTATAAGGTGTATGCTGAGAGGGTCTTCTTCCCTGGGCACCGGGAGTCGCCTTTGCATCGGGACCTTGGTGTGCCTGAGAGCAGGCGACCCACTGTGGAACAGGGCCTGGGTCAGCTCTCCAACTTGCTCAACAGCAAGCTTTTCCTTACTAAGGTGCTTTCCCACCTCCAGCTGAACCCTTCCTACCCCATCTTACCCCTAACTGGACTCTCATGGCCTGGTCCTTCTCCATTCTAGCATTTCTGATTCTCTCCCCCATCTATCCTTTCCCTGGCCCAGTTCATTCATACACTGGAGAGTCAGCGTACCTTCTCTGCTCGGGACCGTGCCTATGTGGCATCTCTGCTCACTGTGGCCCTGCATGGGAAGCTTGAGTACTTTACTGACATCCTTCGCACCTTGCTTAGTGACCTCGTAGCCCAGTATGTGGCCAAGAACCCCAAGCTGATGCTGCGCAGGTCTGTGAGGTCGTTGCAAGTGGGTGGTGGGTAGTGGACAGGTGGAGGCAGGAGCTGAGGCAGAGCCTTGGGTCCTGCTTGGGACCTACAGAATAGAGAACCCTGCATCCCACCTGCTGACCCTGGCCTTCCCATTTCCTGTCATCCCAGGACAGAAACTGTGGTGGAGAAGCTGCTCACCAACTGGATGTCCATCTGTCTCTACACCTTTGTGAGGGTGAGGGAGACAGAGGCTGCTAGAACATCTATTCAGAGGGGGTTGAGCCCTTTTAATCACTAACCCTACAACCCCCATGCAACTTAGCCTGCATACTTGTGTCAAAGCAGAGACCCTGCCTAGCATGTCCTCAGTCACCTTCAGCTTGCATCCTTTCCCCTTTCCCAGTGTATACCCTATAGCATATACCTCTGCTACCTGCCTGGGTCCCTAACTGCCAACACTCTCCCAGGATTCAGTTGGGGAACCTCTGTACATGCTCTTTCGAGGGATTAAGCATCAAGTGGACAAGGGGCCAGTGGACAGCGTGACTGGCAAAGCTAAATACACTCTGAATGACAACCGCCTACTCAGAGAGGATGTGGAGTACCGTCCCCTGGTGAGGGTGTGCTTGTGTGTGGTCTGCAGTATCAATCCTCAGTTAAGGTACTAGCTTCTAGTGTCCATACCTAAATGGAGAGCCAGGCTGATCTCTGGCTGCATGCTGGAGAGAGGCCTTTGCTTATTTATTTTTGATGTTGAGGATCAAACCCAGAGTCTCATATATGCTAGGTAAGCGTTCTGTCACTCAGATGAACCTCCAGCCTAAGTGAGGCCTTTAGACAATCTTAACAGGTTAGAGGGTTGAGGGCCATACCTTGAGAGTACCTCAGAGGGTCCCCAGACTTGGGATTGGTACCAGAGTGGATATAACCAGGGTCTGAAAGGAGTCTGCTCTGCCCTGGACTGTGGACCTGTATTGTGACAGGACCTGAGTATCTTTCTGACCACCCTACCAGGGATGTGGCCTTGTCTACCAACCAGGAGCCTGACCTACATGTCTTTGCTCTGGGTTTGCTTTCCTTTAGTTCCACATGAGGGTTTCCTTTGAGGAGGTCCCATCCAGGCTCCATTAAACCTGCTCCTCTGTCAGGTTGGGCAGGGAATCCTGGCTTATGCAGGCTTTCCTCAGATACCTCAGCCTGACCAGCTCAGCCAGGCACCTGGGAACCTGAGTGAAGAGGGGTTTGTGCTCACTCAGGTGTTCTGCCATTTATCTCATAGATGTTTATAAGCATACTGTCCTGTGTGCAGGGTCAATGAATGTAGGAAGCTCCTGTTCCTGGGGGAGGCAGACAGGTGATGAGACAAGAATTTGGGACTGCTTGGGGGTTAGAGACTGTGGCTTTCTCATGGTTTGTCTCTGACCTTGGCTTTGAATCTTGGTCATCCTAAATGTCACACAAATCTTGATGGTTCCCATATGCCCGGCTTAGACCTTGAATGCACTGTTGGCTGTGGGACCTGGGGCAGGAGAGGCCCAGGGTGTGCCTGTGAAGGTCCTGGATTGTGACACCATCTCCCAAGCCAAGGAGAAGATGCTGGACCAGCTTTATAAAGGCGTGCCTCTTGCCCAACGACCAGACCCTCGCACCCTGGATGTTGGTGAGTGTGGGGAGGGTATCTAAGACAGTGCTGGGCCTGGGATGGTCCAGGACTAGCCTTTCAGGGATATCTTATCACCCAGAGTGGGTAATATTGGACAACCTCTCATGTGGTGAGGCCCTTGTTGGTTTTTGGAGAGTTTGTGAGGGGGGTTGCCCCTGATGAAGGGGTATTGTTCTTCTGTTAGGATAAGATGGGTTCCATTGTGACAAGGGGATCCTAGAAGTCCTGGCCCAAGTCCCATTTTATACTTACAGAATGGCGATCTGGGGTGGCTGGACACCTCATCCTTTCTGATGAGGATGTCACTTCTGAGGTCCAGGGTCTGTGGAGACGCCTGAACACCCTGCAGCATTATAAGGTAGGAGGGTGGGAGCTGGAGAAGGGGTACAATGGGGTGGAGATGGTAGAGGGTTCACCAACTGTGGTCAGCAGGTTCCAGATGGAGCAACTGTGGCCCTTGTTCCCTGCCTCACCAAACATATACTCAGGGAAAACCAGGATTATGTCCCTGGAGAACGTGAGTACCTGATCCCCAGTCATCTACACTAACTTACACTTTGCCCAGACCTGAGTAATGGGGAACAGTTCTTTGGACCTCAGGGTGGGCTTGTGCCTACTTTCCTTCTACCCAAGAAGCCTCAACCAGGTGCCTCCACTCCTGGAAAGGACTCTGGAGGACCCTGGAGACCCAGGAGGTGGCACCTGGTGTAGAGTGACAAGCTATGAGGTCTTGGCACAGGGACTCCAATGCTGGAGGATGTAGATGAGGGGGGCATCCGGCCCTGGCACCTGGTGAAGCCGAGTGAGGAACCAGAGCCGCCCAGGCCTCGGAGGGGCAGCCTTCGGGGCGGAGAGCGTGAGCGAGCCAAGGCCATCCCTGAGATCTACCTGACTCGCCTGTTATCCATGAAGGTGGGACAGGATGGACTGTTCAGGGCTGGGACCAGGGACAAGACAAGCAGTGGTGTCTGGACTGTGGGAGAAAGTGGCTACTTATGGGATTGGGCTGGTGCTGAAGTCCCACTGCTGACCACACCTGTCTGCTTTCCCCTCTTACTGCAGGGCACCCTGCAGAAGTTTGTGGATGACCTGTTCCAGGTGATTCTCAGTACCAGCCGCCCTGTGCCTCTTGCTGTGAAGTACTTCTTTGACCTGCTGGATGAGCAGGCCCAGCAGCACGGCATCTCTGACCAAGATACCATCCATATCTGGAAGACCAACAGGTGGGCAGGGGCAGGGCTTAGGGCATGTGTGGGCTCTTCCCTCCTGCCTCCTCCAAATGCTCATCAGCCATGTCTGCCCCACTCACAGCCTGCCACTGAGGTTCTGGATCAATATAATCAAAAACCCACAGTTTGTGTTCGATGTGCAGACGTCTGATAACATGGATGCAGTGCTCCTTGTCATTGCACAGACCTTCATGGATGCCTGCACCCTGGCTGACCACAAACTGGGCCGGGTGAGCAGGCTGGGCTGGATACAACAGGAAGCAGGTGGGGGCAGGGGTGGCATGGGCTGGGGGTGAGTAGTGCTGGGTGTGTACACATTTTCCAGGTTCTCCTGAAAGTTTCAAGGAAGAGAGTTAGGGAAGGCCACTGACCTAAGGCATTCCCTGGCCAGGCTTTGTTTCAAGAGCTTCCTGGAAGGTGGCAATTGGTTAATCTTAAGGGATGAGCAAGAGTAGGGGGCACTGTGTGCCAATTCACAATATTAAGATGTAAACAGAAGGTGCAACCTGGAAGGCTGTGGGAGCAGGCCAGGGCCACTTGATTCAGGCTCACCTTGAGGGCACTGGGAAGATACAGAAAGCCTGGGAATGGGGGCATGGTATGATCAGACCTGATGAGAATTTGGTGGAGCATCCTGGCAGCTGAGCAGTGGGAAGACTAGAACCTGGGGGTCCAGAGGAAGCTGTGCTGTTCTTTGAACAAGCAGTGGTCAGATTCAAGCGAGCAAAAGGGTATAGGACAGACAGAAACTGTGGATCAGATGTGGGGGATATGGAAGGACAGATACACATGGTCCCTGGGCCTCTGGCTATGGTGAGCTCAAAGTTGGAGGCAGTAAGCCTGTGGTGTTTGTGGGGCCACCAGGTGGTTTTCAGTGGAGACATGGATTCTCTGATCTCAGTGCAACTCTGGGCTGCCTGGTGGATTTGGTTCCTTAGGGTGGTAGAGGTGTCTGTCTGCTAGTGGTGTAGAAGGGAGGATGGTCCAGGAAAGACAGATTTGAGGATTGGGTTCATAAGGACATCTGGGAAGCATAGAGAAGTGGTCTCTGGTAGCACCAAGTTTGGGAGTATGTAGTCAAAGCCCGAGTTCCGTCATATATGGGGTTCCCAGTGTGTCGCTCAGGCACCCATTAGGCAGGGTCTTTATGGCTTTGCAGGTTCATGAATGGAGCTTTGCCTAACTCATACCTCTGGGCTATGGTTGGCCTCTGGTCTCTTAAGAGACATACTTCTAAATATTGGTGAAGAAGCAATATTGATGAAGTTCCACTTTGTAGTGCTGTCTTTTGGAAGCTATTTTGTTCCACATGTTTTCATCATTCTGCCTATGATGAACTGAAAATCACAAGACCACACCAGGACTCATGGGTCACCTCCAGGGGTGGATTCTGTGTGGTGATTTTTTTGTTTGTTTTTTGGTGTTTTTGTTTTTTTGTTTTGTTTTTTTGTTTTGTTTTTTTCTGTTTTTTGCTAGGTCTTTCTACTGCCTCCTCTTCCCTGCACAATAGCAAATGGTTCCTGGGTAGCTTAGAAATAGTCCACGCCAGGAATACCAAGCTGTGGAGAGTTGAGGAGAAAGCATACATCCTGACTCAGACTGAGGCAGGACCTGGACCTGTTCTCATGGGGGCAGTACCCCGCAAAGATCTTTCTCTCCTTCCTGGAAGTTTTAGCATGAAGCAGAAGTCCTGAGAGCAGAAGTCTGCGGTCCAGAGGTCATGGCTGCCAGGACTTGAACCCAGTTTGGTGGTACAGGCTCTGTCTGATTGTGAGAGAATTGTGGTCTTTGACTTAAGAGACCTGCTTCATATCCTAGCTGAGTGAGGTGGTCTGGGGCAATTTATATGATTTTCTGGGTCACAGTTCGCTGATTTTTAAAATGATTACGTGAGGAGTGAACACCATACATCCACTCTGCATTCTGACTCCAGATGGAGGCTTTGTCTCAGAATAACAAGGGAGAAGCCTGAGCCAAGGACCTCAGCAACTGAATGTTGAGGCAGGGAGGGAGCAGAGGAGGATCCTGCAGAAGAAAGTGGGCTAGGGTCACCAATCATGCTGGTTTGCTGGTGATTGACAGATTCCTGGGATATGGGACTTTTAGTTTTAAAATTGAAGCACTGCTTGAAAACCCCAGAGAGTTGATCACCCTAATAGAAGCTATCATCCTTCTTTCCATCTTCAATACTCTCCTGCTGGTGATACTAGGACTCCCCCATCAACAAACTTCTGTATGCTCGTGATATTCCCCGTTACAAAGGCATGGTGGAAAGGTACCAGGGATGGGAGTGAGTCTGGAAAGGGTGTTGGTGGGTGGGCGTACACACAGCTGAGGTCTTGGGGTGGGACCTGGTGGGGACTGTGGGGAGTGGGCTTGTTTACCAAGCAGCGGCTGTACCCGGTTTTCTGGCAGGTACTATGCAGACATCAGACAGAACGTCCCAGCCAGTGATCAAGAGATGAACTCTGTCCTGGCTGAGCTGTCCCGGGTAAGGTCTGCCTCTGTTTTTTGGGTCAGGTACAAGCCTCCTGCCATGATGATCCTGCCGTCCTCATACTGCTCCTTGGCAGGGAAGCCCTTGGGACCTTAGCAGCCCTGTGAGTTGGTTGAGGCATGATATACACCATCAGCATAAATGTATAATGTTCCAGTTGCTAATGCAAGATGTCAGAGCTCCCGGTACCTCATCACAGAGCAAGCAGGGGTCTTGTCCTGGCAGCTTTCACCTAATCTGACTCAACCAGGTGTTTGGATGCCTGTAGCCCTTGTTGGGCTCTATGGAATGCTTGGGATCAACTTTCGGCCTGTTAGTGTTGACTTGCCTGCATCTTCCCACTGTTCTCCTAGCCTTTGTGATATAGATGTGCCCCTTCCTACTCCTCAGACAGTTTCAGGGAATGTGAACTTCAGGAATTTATGAACAGTTTCTGAAATGATGATGTTGATGACAACCACAATACTAACATCATCTGTACTTTGGGGTATTGCCTTATTTTATTTGATCCCCATTAGAGACCCATAGGTCAGATGATATCAACACCAGTGTTCTAGTTAAGAGGTTGAGGCTCAGAGGTGTCTTTATGAAAAAACTTCAGTAAATCCTTGAGTGAGATCAGAGCAGAATTACACTGGGCTTATAGCTTGCATGTGGCATTGGTTCTGCCTAGCCCTGTAGTGCCCTGGGAAGGTGGGAGTCCAAGTTACAGCCTTGACAGGGAGAAAGGCAGAGTCTCTGAAGAAACTGCAGAATGGGGACTCTTTCTACTAAGAAGGCTCCTGTCCTCAGTTAGGCATGCCTAGCCTGGAGTCCCTGATCTGTGATGGGACTCTACTTCCCACTATAGGGCCTGTCTTTTGCTCTACCTCTTAGGCTCCCTTTTCTCTTCTCACCCTCCCCTGGAGTTCTGAGCCTGCTGCCATGGCTGACCAGACCCCTCATCTCTCTTACTTCTCATCTGCCTTCTTTCTAGAACTACTCTGGTGACCTCGGGGCACGAGTAGCCCTTCATGAACTCTACAAGTATATCAACAAATACTATGACCAGGTGGGCAGACCCTGGGCCCTGACTGGGAGGCTGACCTCAAGGTAACCCCTGGGGAGACTAAGGGGACAGATGTGAGGAGGTCTGGCTCTGTGATTCAGGGTGGTGATTGGGGCGGTCTGGGCTTCCTCAAGCACAGAATAGGGAAGGAACTGGGTCTTTTATTGGTTTGGAAATTGTCCTTTAGGCCTGCTTCTTGGTGTTGGCTCTGCTCTTCCCAACTTCCCATCCCAGCTCCTTAACAGGCCTCCCAGGCATGGTGGTAGAGATTGGGGGTGGCTGGGGAATCTAGGACCATTCAACTGGGCCACGCTTTCACTCAATCCTTACCAGATTCTGAGGTAGGCAGCATGTTGGGCATGGTGTCACCTTTGTGGGTTCAGACCTGGCTGGACTTCATAAACCATGAGAGAGAAGGGTCCAGGCACAGGATGAGGATAGTAAGGGTACAACAGTCAGTAAGGGGGTTTTCTGGAGGACCCCTTGGCTGGGCCTGTTACACTGAGTGCTCACCCGTCAACCTGTGAGTGCCTGATGAAATAATCTACTCACATGTCTGTGTGGCACTAGTGATGTGGCTGTTGCTATTCAGTGTTGAACCTACCTTGTAGCCCACAGCCTGGTGGACAGCAGTCATTTAACAATGATTGGATCCACAAATGCGAAGTCCAGGCAGCCTTGCTTAGCATGGTGTGGGCAAGGCATCTGGCATGTGGGGGTATGATTTAGTAGTTCCCCCATATGGAGACACTGCTGCCCTCCTGTTCCCTTTTTTTCTTTTTCTTTTCTTTTTTTTTTGTACCAGAGGTTGAACCCAAGGGCATTTATCAACTGAGCCACATCCCCAGACCTTTTTATTTTTTATTTTGAGACAGGGTCTCACTAGGTTGCTTACATTTTCACTAAATTGTTGAGGCTGACTTGGAACTTGAGATCCTCCTGCCTCAGCCTCCTGAGTGGCTGGTATTATAGGCATGTGCCACGATGCCGGCTCCCTTTGAGGCAGCCCCCTTTTTGTGGTTCTGTAGTTGTTCATGTTTCTCCTTATCTGTCTCCCATACCACATCTGTCTGGCCATAATTGGGTCCCTGGTCCCTAATCTCTGCTTGGCATCTGACATACAGGGACTTGAAATGCTGTTGGCTAGAGGGCAAGTGAGCTGGGATGGCTGCAGCAGGGCTTCTGAGGTACTCATGGTGAAACCAGTTGGGGGCTGGGCTCCACTCAACAATTTCACTGGGTGAGGTCTATGTTTTTTAACCATAAATGCTAGGTAACTGAGTAAAGTGTATCATTCCCTATCTCATTAATCCTTAAAACTCCATGGTGACTTTACTCTATTATCCCTCTCTCCAGTGAGATTCTGAGGTCACACAGGAAGTCAGACAGTTCACTGGATTTCTCAGGCTCTTACCCTCATCGGTGTTTCTTTGGAGACCTGTTGATATCTACAGTGAATGTGTGGGCCACAGGTCTCCCCTAATGGCGTTGGTTGTCTGCATTTCAGATCATCACTGCCCTGGAGGAGGATGGCACGGCCCAGAAAATGCAACTAGGCTATCGGCTCCAGCAGATTGCAGCTGCTGTGGAAAACAAGGTCACGGATCTCTAGGAACCAAGGGAGCCCTGGCCTGCTGTTGCCTCAACCCTGCCTGGACAGTCCTGGAACCTTAAGGAGAGATCACCTTCTTAGATGCCTATAGTGACTGACAAGCAGGTTTAGTGGAAGGTGGCTCCTAGTCTTCTGGTGGCTCTGGCCTTGGCCCTGCTAGACCCACTTGTAGACCTGGGACCTCGAAGCTCATGAGGTGATGCCTGGCTTGCTCCCTGAGCTCAGTAGCCCTGTGTGCTACTTCTGTGTGACACCAGCCTGCTTGGATTTGTGACTAAGGGTTTCCTGAGTGGAAGGGCCTCCAGACCCCTGGGGAGACAGACTGTACTATTCCCGAGCACTGGCCTTTGTCCCAACAGGATTCAGAGACTTTCTGTTCTCTATCATCCCTGACCTCGGTTTAGCTTCCTCTGTCCTTGTTGCTGCTGTCACATCCAAGGTCTCTGAGATAAATGCCTTTCCTAGGCCACTGCAAACTGACCCCTCAGCATGGCTGGCTGCCTTAAGGCCATCCTATCTTCCAGGCAGCCAGTAGTGTGGGGTATCTACTGAGGGGGTCTTGGGGAGAAGGGTGGCCCACTGACTCAGCACTTCATTAAAGGATAACACTGAGTATACTCTGATGTGTGGGCTTACCCAGCCCCTCCCATAGTATGAGGGTGGCAGCTGTGCCTGGCAGGCACAGAGGTATGTATGTTAGCAGGTGGACTCTACCCTGGAAGGGTCTTGGGGTCCCTACTAATGACCCCTCATTGCATATCTGGCTGGCTGTCCTTGGCTCCTGGGACCAAAACTTCTGGGAAGGGAGAACTCTATCTGTCTAGGACCAGGTTGGGTGAGGCCTGTGACCTGAGGTGGAAGGGTCCACCATCTCTTCAACTTAAGTTTTATAACTTCTGTACTCATGTTCCATTTATTTTGAAAGGAATTGGGAAAGGATGGTATTATTACAGGTGACTCCAGGCAGCATGGGTCTTGAGGGCCCTTTTCTGTGGCCCCATTTCTGGACCTTTGGTTTCCAAGTCAAGGCATCTTAGGGCAAGAGCTCAACCCAATTGCCTACCTCCATGAAGGCCAGCTTGGGTGGTTTTACCTGATATATAGCTGGAGATGATCTTTGAGACTGTCCTAGTGGGGTCTTACATTGCTAGCTGGGTCAGTAGTACTGGTGTTGATGGTCCTGTGACTGAGACTTCCCTCAGCAGACCAGTCCCTCACTGAACAAAGGTGGAATTAGGGCTCTTCATCTCTGAGGTCCTTTTTGCTTACTCCTTATAACCCTAGAACCCTCAGCCTCCCCTTGGGGTCTTCCTTAAGGGTTTGAAGAGGCAGGCTGATATAATTCCAGGAGTCCTTTTGCTGCCTCTCTTTGGTGCCCAAAGCCATCTGTAAAGTTCTTGTCTTTAAGGCAACAGGACCCACATTGGTCTTGTCCATGCCAGGGATAGTCATAGTTGCTGTTCTGTTAGCTCTAATGTCTCTCCTGCATTTCTGCCAGATGTGGGTCAGACCACAGTCAGACACATTAGCAGTCAGGGGTCATCATTTGGGAGCATGTGAACTTTAGTTCTTCAAGTGGGTACCACAGCCAGGTTTTTATAGTCACCCAGAATGGTTCTTATGCTCCCCCAGTAATTGCAATGGTAACTATGGAGCTGACAGTTTCAGAGAGCAGAGTGGATGGAGAATGCAGTTTGGGGTGGACTTAAGGCAGGCACAGGGAAGGAGGCAGCCTTGGTCAACACCACAAAGACCACAAAGTCAAGCCTTCATTCCATACTCAGGCCTATGCAAATTTTAGAGGCCTTTAACTGGAGATGAGGGCTTCCAGGAGAGGAAGGCCAAGTATCTGCATACCTGGCACATGTACATGGGAGGGGTGAATATTGAACATGCTCTGAGTCACTCAGTTTTGTGTCTCGCCTTTACAAAACGTTTGTTTTGTGGTGCCGGGGATCAAATACAGGGCCTCCTGTGTGCTAGGTAAGCACTCTAACACTGAGCTACATCCCCAGCCGAGAACATTGTTGTAATAAAAGATGTATAAAGAAAAAAAATTCCTACCACAATAAGATAGAAAACTCTTCCAGTCTTCACTCAAACACCATGGCTCACAATGGAGTTGCCATCACTGACAGGACTTCATGATTGTTCACTTGGGTCCAGTCCACAATTTCAATGTAGAATGTTTGTAATTTGGTTTTTCTTACCAAGATTGCCAAGGTGTGCTCTCATTACTGTTTTCTACAAGCCTGTTAGCATAAAAAGCACCTTTTTTCTCAATATCACCTAGGACTTCTTAGGGAATTTATGGAGCAACTTGCTTTATTAAAATAGCTTTCACTAATTAAAATATTGGCATAATTGTCCAAATGGTTAGAAGATCCAGGAGGTCTGTTTTTTATTTTTTGATATTGAAAGAACCATGTGCTAGTCAATGTAATAACTGAATTTGTGCTGATACATTTTGGAATCTCTTTTTTAAAATTGTTCTGTTTAGTTATACATGACAGCAGAATGCATTTTGATCCATTGTACACAAATGGAGTGCAGTTTTCATTTCTCTGGTTGTACACGATGTAGAGTCACACCATTTCTGTAATCATACATGTACACAGGGTACATTTTGGAATCTCTTGAAAGACACTTAGAGCCTTGGGAATAGGCAGAATGGGCAGAAGTACCCTGACTTCTACTAGCCAAAGCCAATAGGTGGTTTTCACTGTGCTGGGGGCCACAGGGTAAACCTGGCTGTCCAGGTTTTTCTGCGGGACACCAACGCCTACTGATGTTTTTGCTTCACCTGCTAGGCTCTTGTAGGATAAAACATGGAAGAAAAAACACATCTTCAACACCACTGAGATCAGCTGACTGGCAATGGTTCATGAATCTCTTTCAAAGTATTCTGTCCTAATAAAGGATGATGGTTTATCCAATTCAAAGTTTATCAAAAGTAGAAGAAAAGAATATTACCATGATGTTTGAAAGGCACTTTCTTCTTTGACTACAAGTTTGGATCTTCTACATAAGTACTTGGATTATCTTACTAATATGTGCACCTTAAACAGGTGAGCTGTGGACTGAAGAACCTTCAGGAATGTGTTCATTGCCGAGTTCCAGCTGGTATTTGGGCCCCAAGTGAAGTAGAAAAGTGGGCATGGTGATATACTGCCATCTTCTGGCCATAGAGTAGAATATGAAGCAGATAAGGGAAGTTGTGTATCTGGAGCTCTTAAAATTACAATGGCATTCTTTAGAGCTGGGACTGGACTTTAACGTGAATTCTGGTTTTAGAGTGAACTACATCTAAGGACAGAATTGAGAGAACAGTGAGTGGCTATTCAGGAAAACAAACCACTAAATGGGACAAACAGGAAGCTAAATGATAGGAGGCTTAGGTTCTAGTTTCTTCTTCCCTGACCATGACCTGGTGAGAAGGATAGAGACATTCTGGCATGTGGTAGGAGCCACCCTGTGTCCTGGGGTTGCATCCTAGATGCACCTGGCAGGATTTAATGAAATATCTTAAGTGCTGGATCTGTCTAGCTCCTGGCTGGAAGCTGATGGCATGTACCAGAAAAGATGTAACCAGAAGAGAGTTTAACTGGGGGACTATTTACAGAGCTTCAGGTATAAGGGAAGCCAATGATGGGCAGTAAAGTACAGCTGTCATGAGCCCTGGGCACCAACAGGCAGGGATAGAATAGTTATGACAATAGGGGCTGTAACTGAAGGAAGGGTTACCCCCCAGTAGCTTCAGCCTTCAGAGGAAGAAGGCAGCTGTTGCCAACCTGCAGGAGGATGCTGGGAATAATTACCTTGGCCTTATGCTCCTTGCACTGCCCAGACATCTGTGAGCTAACTTGGGTATCCAAGGCCCTGAAAAGCAAAGGAGAGGGGAACCTTGCTGGTGCAGATAGTGGGGCTCAGCTTCTGGAGTGCAGAGCAGGGTGAAAGTTGTAAGAAGGGCCACTGGTGCAGCCTACCTGAGTGCCTACTGCCCTGTGAGACACCTAGTAGGCTCTCTGTCATGAAAGGCCACAGTACTTTCTGTTATAGCAGGGCTTGTTTTTTCAGTCTCCCAGCTCCCAAAATTTCCTCCACATGCCATGCCCTAGTGCACCTTGGGAGGGGGTTACCTGAAGGACCTTGGAAACTTCAACTTTTCAGGGTTGATGGGGCCTCTGTGCCTTCTCTCTAGGTTGAGTGGGATGCTGAGTATAACCCAGGAAGTAACCCAAGGAAGACACCAAGTTGCAGGCTGTGGAAGGCATCTTTTCTGTTCTCTGTCTACAGCTTTGTCTCTAGGCAGATGAATTCAACCATGGAAAGACACAGGTCCACCCCAGAGATGCAGAGGCTGGTGCCCCTGAATTCCTCATACCCATTGAGGTGTGTGTAGGCATTCCTAATCCCTTGCAGAGAACCCCACTCACCAGGTTGCTCATTGTACTTGTGTGTTTGTATTTGTGCATACATGTATGTATGATGTATGTGGCATTAGGGGTAGGCAGAAACTCTGGAAGAAAGGTGCTGTGGTGGAAAGCCCTATGGAGACAGAGTATGAAAGCCAGGGTTTGGACTGGGCTTGATCACCTTGAGACAATGACCTCTTTTTCTGAGTCTTGGGTTCTTCTGTAAGATTGGGTCTATAACCACCTTTCCAGAGGAGGCATCCTTTGAAAACTGTCATTGGAGGGGGAAGGGCCCTGGTGACCCTCAGGGCTTCTAGAACCTGTGTGCTAGAGCTGACCCTCCACACCCCAGGGCCTGGGCTTAACCCTGCTGTAGGGTGAACTGGGTGACTCCCTGTCCCACTTGAGACTCTTGGAGGAAGAAAAGGAGAGGGGCAGCCAGAAGTGTACCTTACACTAGCCTCTTCTGGGATGGAGGGAAGTGTGATGTGCGAGGAGCACAGGCTGGGAGCCAGAAGTCCTGGGTGTCTGCTGGGCCTCAGTGCCACCCCTGTGTACTGCATAGGGAAGCCCTCTATCTTGAAGGCTTCTTCACCTTGAACTGGGTTCGTGATCTGAAACTGAGCATGCATGGCTCCATGTTTAATTTCACCTGACCCTTGTCTTTTAACAATAATCAGTTGGAATATATTTTCTTTTATAACCATGAATTTGGTGATCAGCAGCAGGCCCTCTGGGCAGCTGTCCCCTCTAGCCTGTTCATTGTGTAATGTGTCAGGAACTGCACATAGGCAAACTAGTTAATAATAAGAATAGTCTGAGGAAATTATGGTTCTTTTCTGTTTTTGTACCAGGAATTGAACCCACGGGTGCTTAACCACTGAGCTTTTTTACATTTTATTTTGAGACAGGGTCTTGCTAAATTGCTTAAGGCCTCACTAAATTGCTTAGGATGGCTTTGAATTTGTGATCCTCCTGTCTCAGCCTACTGAGCTGCTGGGATTACAGGTGTGTGCCACTGCACCTGGCTAGGAAATAATATTTTTGACAAAAATAATCACTTTTATTTATATTGGTATTGGGGATTGAACCCAGGGGCACTTAAGCACTGAATTATACCCTCGGCCCTTTTTATTTTGAGACAGGGCTTTGCTAAATTGCTGAGGCTGGCTTTGAACTTTCTGTCTCAGCCTGCTGGGCTGCTGAGACTTTTATTTTTTAGATTTGCAGAACTAAACATTTTGTAACTAGGGAATTAAAATCAAATGTATGTTTAAGGGCTGGGGCTGTAGCTCAGTGGCAGAGCACTTGCCTAGCATGTGTGAGGTGCTGGGTTCGATCTCTAGCACTGCATAAAAATAAAAGCAAATAAAAGACATGCTGTTCATCTACAACTACCAAATAAACAAACAAATGCGTGTTAATCTGGCCACAAACCGTCACCTGTGAGAAGGCCACAATCACCTATTTCCTGTATAAACTACTCCTAATTCAACTTTCTGGCAAGATGGTACTTATGTACCAGCCATGCAGTGATCGACTAGCTTCATCACTTAATGAACTTCTTTTTCTTACCTCTGCCTTATCTCTCAACTGGTTGGCTTCCATTTTGTGGTGAGCAGAAAGACTTTGTATAATAACAAATTGAAGGGCACAGCAACTGCTAGGATCAGAGACCCTGCAATCAATCCCTCCTGAGAGGTTTCTTACCTCTTCCTCCCATGCTTAGGGTAACTTTCTGAGTTGTAGAGTGAGATCCAGGATCCAAGAGATAGAGGAAGGCCCTTTGCCTCTGACTGGTCAGCATCTCCACATATGTGAAAGGTGCCACTCTGGGGAAGTATCTAGGCTGGGAAGATGGAGAAGGTATGCCTTCACTGGGGAGGTTGAGTCAAGGGAGAGGAGTGACTTGCTCAAGAACACAGTAAATGGGACTACAACCCAGGACTCACAGATGGAACTTGGGTTCCAGCTGGTCCAATGCTGCCCAAGTTCAATCTCTCAGCATACTCCTTTCCCCATATGCACCCAAGTCACCTTTTGGGACCTTCTGTGCCTTCATCGCCATACTGGACCAGGAGTCCATTTCCTTTTCTGCTTCTTGTTCTCTGCCTCCTTGTGCTTTAGTCTTTTGGTTTCCCATCAGCTCCCTTCTCATGCCTCTCACGGTCCATTTCTCATTTTAATTCTATCAGTCTTAGTTCTTATATTACATGCATGAATAGATGTTTAGGACTTTCATATCTTTAATGTTTTAATCCTTTTTTCATTGTTAAAACTTCCTTTTATTTCTATAATACTTATTTTTATTGATGCATAATAATTATACATAATGGTGGGATTCATTATGCCATATTCATATATGCACATAAACATCTGCTCACTCTTGTTCTCCAGTACTGTCCTTTTCCCTCCTGTCTTCCCTTTCCCTGATCCACTTGCTCTACTGATCTCCCATCTATTATTTTAGTTAGTGCACTATAATTATATACATAAGTGGAAATCATTGTGGTATATTCACACACATCTGGTAATACTTTTGGAATCTGCACTTCCTGTTTGAATGCTGTTCAATATCCAGAGTGTAATTTAAAAAAAACTTAAAAATATTTACCTTTAAGGAACTGAACAGACACTTTACAGAATACAATTGATCAAATATATGAAAAATGTTCAACATCTCTAGCAATTAGAGAAAAGCAAAGCAAAACTACTCTAAGATTTCATCTCATTCCAGTCAGAATGGCATTTATCAAGAAATACAAGCAACAATAGGTGTTGGTGAGGATGTGGGGAAAAAAGTACACTCATACATTGCTGGTGGGACTGCAAATTGGGCAACCACTCTGGAAAGCAGTATGGAGATTCCTCAGAAAACTTGGAATGGAACCACCATTTGACCCAGCTATCCCACTCCTCGGTTTATACACAAAGGACTTAAAATCAGCATATTACAGAGATACAGCCACATCAATGTTCATAGCTGCTCAGTTCACAACAGCTGAACTATGGAACCAACCTTTCAACAGATGAATGGATAAAGGAAATGTGGTACATATACACAATGGAATATTACTCAGCCTTAAAGAAGAATGAAATTATGCCATTTTTAGGTAAATGAATGGAACTAGAGAATGCATGCTAAGTGAAATAAGCCAATCTCCAAAAACGAAAGGCCAAATATTTTCTCTGATAAGTCAATGCTGATCCATAGTGGGGGGAGATAGGGAAGAATGAAGGAACTTTGTATTGTGCAGAGGGGAGTGAGGGGAGGGGATGGGAAGGATGGTAGACTGAGACAGACATCATTACCCTATATACATGTATGATTACACCACTGGTGTGACTCAGCACCATTTACAGTCAGAGGAATGAGAAGTTATACTCCATTTGTGTACAATGTATCAAAATGCATTCTACTGTCATGTATAACCAATTAGAACAAATAAAAAATAATAAAAAAGTATATAATGAAAAAAATATTTGTGGTGCTGATGTCAGGTGTGTGCCCCTGTCCAGCAGCCGAGGAGAACAGGCGCAGTGCTGCCAAAGTCCCAGGGGAGAAGCTGAGGTCAACATTAAATTTGAAATATTTAACGTGGATACAAAACTATTTCTGCAATGCAGACAATTAGTGTGTTGTTGTGGGTGATGGTGCTGTTGGTAAAACATGCCTCCTGATATCCTACACGACAAACAAATTTCCATTCAAATATGTACTAACTGTTTTTGACAACTATGCAGTCACAGTTATGATTGGTGGAGAGCCATATACTCTTGGACTTTTTGATACTGCAGGGCAAGAGGATTATGATAGATTACGACCGCTGAGTTATCCACAAACAGATGTATTTATAGTCTGTTTTTCAGTGGTCTCTCTGTCCTCATTTGAAAATGTGAAAGAAAAGTGGGTGCCTGAGATAACTCACCACTGTCCAAAGACTCCTTTCTTGCTTGTGGGGACCCAAACTGAACTCAGAGATGACCCATCTACTATTGAGAAACTTGCCAACAAACAGAAGCCTATCACTCCAGAGACTGCTGAAAAGCTGGGCCGTGACCTGAAGGCTGTCAAGTGTGTGGAGTGTTGTGCACTCACACAGAAAGGCCTAAAGAATGTGTTTGATGAAGCAATATTGGCTGCCCTGGAACCTCCAGAACCGAAGAACAGCTGCAGGTGTGTGCTGCTATGAACACCTCTCCAGAGTCCTTTCTGCACAGCTGGTGTCAGGCATCCTACTAGAGGCAATGTTTAAATCAAACTAAAGATTAAAAATTAAAATTCATTTCTGCAATAATGACAAATGCCCTGCACCTACCCACATGTGAGACAAGGCCCATAGGTATGCCCCTCTCCATACTAGTTAATTTTGGGTAATTGTGTATTGTCAGAAAGTGATCAGTACTAGTTTTTGTTTTGTTGTTTCAAAAAACCACTTTTTTGTTGTCGTTGTTTAAAAGCAAGGCATGCTTGTGATGACTTTGTAACAGACTAATTTGTTGAAGCTGTTTCCTGGTTCCAACCTGGAGAGTAATCTGGAACACCTTTGTTTTTGCCCCCCCCCCCCCCCGCTGCCTTTTTTGGTGGGGGGGAGGAGTGTGTGGGGTTTGTTTTTTCAGTCTTTTTTTTTTTAATTCATTTTTAAAAATTTTTTAAAATTGTAAACAAATGGGATACATGTTGTTTCTCTGTACATGGCGTAAAGGTATACCATTTGTGTAATCATAAATTTACATAGGGTAATGTTGAGTCATTCTGTTATTTTTTCCCTTTCCCCCACCCCTCCCACCCCTCTTTTCCCTCTATACAGTCCTTCCTTCCTCCATTCTTGCCCCCCTCCCTAACCCGAACTCTAACCCTAACACTAACTCCTCTCACCCCCCATTATGTGTCATAATCCACTTATTAGCGATATCATTCGTCCTTTGGTTTTTTGAGATTGGCTTATCTCACTTAGCATGATATTCTCCAATTTCATCCATTTGCATGCAAATACCATAATTTTATCATTCTTTATGGCTGAGTAATATTCCATTGTATATATATACCACAGTTTCTTTATCCATTCATCAATTGAAGGACATCTAGGTTGGTTCCACAATCTGGTTATTGTGAATTGAGCAGCTATGAACATTGATGTGGCTGTATCTCTGTAGTTTGCTGATTTTAAGTCCTCTGGGTATAGGCCAAGGAGTGGGATAACTGGGTCAAATGGTGGTTCCATTCCAAGTTTCCTAAGGAATCTCCATACTGCTTTCCAGAGTGGCTGCACTAATTTGCAGCCCCACCAGCAATGTATGAGTGTACCTTTCTCCCCACATCCTCGCCAACATCTGTTGTTGCTTGTATTCTTGATAATCGCCATTCTAATTGGGGTGAGATGGAATCTTAGGGTGGTTTTGATTTGCATTTCTCTTATTACTAGAGATGTGGAACATTTTTCCATATGTTTGTTGATTGCTTGTAGATCTTCTTCTGTGAAGTGTCTATTCATTTCCTTAGCCCATTTGTCGATTGGATTATTTGCATTCTTGGTGTAGAGTTTTTTGAGTTCTTTATAGAGTCTGGAGATTAGTGCTCTATCTGAAGTATGATTGGCAAAGATTTTCTCCCACTCTGTAGGCTCTTTCTTCGCATTGCTGATAGTTTCCTTTGCTGAGAGAAAGCTTTTTAGTTTGAATCTATCCCAGTTGTTGATTCTTGCTTTTATTTCTTGTGCTATGGGAATCCTGTTGAGGAAGTCTGGTCCTAAGTTGACATGTTGAAGCTCTGGACCTACTTTTTCTTCTATAAGATGCACTGTCTCTGGTCTGATTCCGAGGTCCTTAATCCATTTTGAGTTTAATTTCGTGCATGGTGAGAGATATGGGTTTAGTTTCATTCTGTTGCATATGGATTTCCAATTCTCCCAGCACCGTTTGTTGAAGAGGCTATCTTTTCTCCATTGCATATTTTTGGCCCCTTTGTCTAGTATGAGAAAATTGTATTTATTTGGGTTTGTGTCCGTGTCCTCCATTCTGTACCATTGATCTACCTTTCTATTTTGGTACCAATACCATGCCGTTTTTGTTACTATTGTTTTGTAGTAGAGTTGAAGATCTGGTATTGTGATACCCCCTGCTTCACTCTTTCTGCTAAGGATTGCTTTAGCTATTCTGGGTTTCTTATTCTTCCAGATGAATTTAATGATTGCTTGCTCTATTTCTGTAAGGTACGTCATTGGAATTTTAATTGGAATTGCATTGAATCTGTATTGCACTTTTGGTAGTATGGCCATTTTGACAATATTAATTCTTCCTATCCAAGAACATGGGAGATCTTTCCATCTTCTAAGGTTTTCTTTAATTTCTTTCTTTAGTGTTCTGTAGTTCTTATTGTAGAGGTCTTTCACCTCTTTTGTGAGATTGATTCCCAAGGATTTTATTTTTTTCGAGGCTATTGTGAATGGGGTAGTTTTGCTAATTATTCTTTCCAAAGATTCATCACTTATGTATAAACATGCATTGGATTTATGTGCATTGATCTTATATCCCGTTACTTTACTGAATTCACTTATGAGTTCTAAAAGTTTTCTGGTGGAATTTCCTGGTTCCTCTAAGTATATAAATATATCATCAGCAAATAGGGATAGTTTGAGTTCTTCTTTTCCTATTCATATCCCTTTGATTTCTTTGGTCTGTCTAATTGCTCTGGCTAGAGTTTGAAGGACGATATTGAATAGAAGTGGTGAAAGAGGGCATCCATGTCTTGTTCCAGTTTTTAGGGGGAATGCTTTCAGTTTTCACCATTTAGAATGATATTGGCCATGGGCTTAGCGTAGATGGCCTTTATAATGTTAAGGAATGTTCCCACTATCCCTATTTTTTCTAGTGTTTTGAACATGAAGGGATGCTGTATTTTATCAAATGCTTTTTCTGCATCTATTGAAATAATCATGTGATTCTTAACTTTAAGTCTGTTGATATGGTGAATGACATTTATTGATTTCCGAATGTTGAACCAACCTTGCATCCCTGGGATGAAACCCACTTGATTGTGGTGCACTATCTTTTTAATATATATTTGTATGCGATTTGCTTAAATTTTGTTTAGAATTTTTGCGTCGATGTTCATTAAGGATATTGGTCTGAAATTTTCTTTCCTCGATGTGTCTCTGTCTGGTTTAGGTATCAGGGTAATATTGGTTTCATAGAATGAGTTTGGGAGGGTTCCCTCCTCTTCTATTTTATGGAATACTTTGAGAAGTATTAGAATGAGCTCTTCTTTAAAGGTTTTGTAGAACTCAGCTGAGAACCCATCTGGTCCCAGACTTCTTTGTTGGTAGGCTTTTGATGACTTCTTCTATTTCATTACTTGAAATTGGTCTATTTAAATTGTGTATGTCCTCCTCGTTTAGTTTAAGCAATTCATATGTCTCTAGAAATCTGTTGATGTCTTCGAAATTTTCTATTTTGTTGGAGTATAGATTTTCAAAATAGCTTCTAATTATGTTTTGTATTTCAGTCGTGACTGTTGTGATATTTCCTTGTTCATTCCAAATTTTAGTGATTTGGGTTTTCTCTGGTCTTCCCTTTGTTAGTGTGGCTAAAGGTTTATCAGTTTTGTTTATTTTTTCGAAGAACCAACTATTTATTTTGTCAATTTTTTGTATTGTTTCTTTTGTTTCAATTTCGTTGATTTTAGCTCTGAGTTTAACTATTTCCTGTCTTCTACTACTTTTGGTGTTGGTCTGTTCTTCTTTCTCTAGCGCTTTGAGCTGTAGTGTTAGGTTGTTCATTTGTTGAGTTTTACTTCTTTTATTAAATGCGCTCCATGAAGTAAATTTTCCTCTAAGTACTGCTTTCATAGTGTCCCAGAGATTTTGATATGATGTTTCTTTGTTCTCATTTACCTCTAAGAATTTTAAAATTTCCTTCCTAATATCTTCTGTTATCCATTCATCATATAATAGCATATTGTTTAATCTCCAGGTGTTGGAGTAGTTTTTTACTCTTTCATTTATTTCTAACTTTAATCCATTATGATTTGATAGAATACAAGGTAGTGTCTCTATCTTCTTGTATTTGCTAACATTAGCTTTGTGGCATAATATATGGTCTATTTTAGAGAAGGATCCATGTGCTGCTGAGAAGAAAGTGCATTCGCTCTTGGTTGGATGGTATATTCTATAAATGTCTGTTAAGTCTAAATTATTGATTGTGTTATTGAGATCTATGGTTTCTTTGTTCAATTTTTGTTTGGAAGATCTGTCCAGTGGTGAGAGAGGCATGTTAAAATCACCTAGTATTATTGTGTTATGGTCTATTTGGTTTCTGAAATTGAGAAGGATTTGTTTGACATCCATGGATGAGCCATTGTTTGGGGCATAGATGTTTATGATTGTTATATCTTGCTGATTTATGCTTCCCTTAAGCAGTATGAAATGTCCTTCTTTATCCCTTCTGACTAACTTTGGCTTGAAGTCCACATTATCTGAAATGAGGATGGATACTCCAGCTTTTTTGCTGAGTCCATGTGCATGGTATGTTTTTTCCCCATCCTTTCACCTTTAGTCTATGGGTATCTTTTTCTATGAGGTGAGTCTCTTGCAGGCAGCATATTGTTGGATCTTTCTTTTTAATCCAATCTGCCAGTCTATGTCTTTTGATTGATGAATTCAGGCCATTAACATTCAGGATTATTATTGAGATATGATTTGTATTCCCGGTCATTTGGTTCATTTTTAAAATTTTATTTATTTATTTATTTATTTATTTTTTTGACACAACTTGGTTCCTCCTTTATTTGACAATTCCTTTAGGATAATTCCTCCCTTTGCTGATTTGCTTCTTTGTTTTTCATCTCTTCCTCATGGAATATGTTGCTGAGAATGTTCTGTAATGCTGGCTTTCTTTTTGTAAATTCTTTTAGCTTTTGTTTATCATGGAATGATTTTATTTCATCGTCAAATTTGAAGGTAAGTTTTGCTGGGTATAAGATTCTTGGTTGGCATCCATTTTCTTTCAGAGCTTGAAAAATGTTGTTCCAGGCCCTTCTAGCTTTTAGGGTCTGGATTGAAAATCTGCTGATATCTGTATTGGTTTCCCCCTGAATGTAATTTGGTTCTTTTCTCTCACAGCCTTTAAAATTCTGTCTTTATTTTGTATGTTAGGTATTTTCATTATAATGTGCCTTGGTGTGGGTCTGTTGTAATTTTGTGTATTTGGAGTCCTATAAGCCTTTTGAACTTGATTTTCCATTTCATTCTTCAGATTTGGGAAATTTTCTGATATTATTTCATTGAATAGATTGTTCATTCCTTTGGTTTGTTTCTCTAAGCCTTCCTCAATCCCAATAATTCTTAAATTTGACCTTTTCATGATATCCCATAGTTCTTGGAGATTCTGTTCATGATTTCTTACCATCTTTTCTGTTTGTTCAACTTTGTTTTCAAGGTTAAATATTTTGTCTTCAATATCTGAGGTTCTGTCTTCCTGGTGTTCCATCCTATTGGTTATGCTTTCTATGGAGTTCTTAATTTGGTTTATTGTTTCCTTCATTTCAAGAATTTCTGTTTGGTTTTTTTTCAATATCTCTAACTCTTTATTGAAATGATCTTTTGCTTCCTGTATTTGCTCTTTTAACTGTTGATTGGTGCGATCATTCAATGCCTGCATTTGCTCTTTCATCTCCTCCTTCAATGCCTGCATTTGCTCTTTCATCTAATCGTTTGCATCCCGGATCATTTTAATTATGTACATTCTGAACTCCCTTTCTGTCATTTCTTCTGCCATGCTGTAACTGGATTTTATTGATGTAACATCTAGATTTGTTTGGGGCATTTTTTTCCCTTGTTTTCTCATATTGTTCAGGTATCAGTGGACCACTAAGATATTGCAGATTTCCTCTATTGACTTATAATGTCCCTGAAGATTGCTAGTATATCCCCTCTTAGCCTTCAGTAGCCTGAAGTCTTGGAGGAAGTTGATAATGCAGTGCTCCACAAGGAAGCTGCCTCTCTACCGGTGGTGGCCTTCAGGTGGGGTATATTCCCTGCTAGTGGGCAGAGGTGCCTCCACTTGTTGACCAATGGTCATCCAAAGGGGAACTAGGCTGCGGGCTGAGGCAAGGCCTGTTTGGGCCTGTGTCTCTGGTTTTCCCGTCCTTGTGGGAAAACCTCACCCGGCAGGGAAGACTCACCCGGTGGGGAGGTCTCGCTTGTCACTTCCCCTCCTAGAGGTTCCCCTCAATCCACAACTACTGCCTGGACTGGGCTGCCTTCCTCTGCAACGTTCCCAGGGGCCCGGACCTACCTCCTGGGCCTGGGAGCCTCACCCTTCGCAGACGAGTCTCCTTAGGCTGCCTCTCCTCAGAGAAGCTGCCCGCAGTCCTGGAACCTTTGCTCTGCCCCTCAGCTTGTCTATGTGCGGTTCTTCCACCAAGAAGCCTCCTAGGTCCTGGGACCCTGCTCTGCACCTAATCGCCTGGCTATGCGGCCCCTCCTCTGAGCAGCCACATGGAGCCCCATACAGTCGCTCCGAGTCCCAGCGACCTGCCGCACGCCTCTTCCTCCGGAAGCCACCAGGTGTTCCGGTGTGGTCACTAGGAGTCCAAGCAACTCACTGCGCGCCTCCTCCTCCCGCCAACCACCCGTAGCCCTGGGCAGTCACTCTGAGTCCAAGTGACCCGCCCCATTCCTCCTCCTCCTCCAGGCAGCCTCCCGGGTGTTCAGGAGCGGTCGCTCTGAGTGCAAGTGACCTGCTGCATGCCTCCTCCGGGCCGCCGCCCGGAGCTCTGATGCAGTCACTCCGAGTCCAAGCGATCTGCCATGCTCCTCCTCCTCCTCCGCGCCCCCCCCCAATGTTCAGAAGCAGTCGCTCTGAGTCCAAGTGACCCTCTGCGCTCCTGCTCCTCCTCCTCCTCCTCCAGGCAGGCCCCGGTGTTCAGGGGCGGTTGCTCTGAGTCCAAACAGCTCGCCATGCAGCTCCTCCTCTGGCAACCACCTGTAGCTCTGGTGCAGTCGCTCCGAGTCCAAGTGACCCTCCGCGCTTCTCCTTCTCCTCCGGGCAGCCCCCCCGGTGTTCAGGAGTGGTTGCTCTGGGTCCAAACTGCTCACCACACAGCCCCTCCTCTGGGCAGCCGCCCAGAGCCCCAGTGGTTGCTCCGAGTCCAAGCCCTGTGCTGAGCAGCCTCCTCTACGATGCTCCCAGTTGTCCGAGTTCACTGCTCCAGCGGGGGGTGGGGGGGTCTCGTTGGGCAACTCTACTTCACAAAGTTCCCTGCGTTCCGGGACTACTGCCCCATCTGGGATGCCTCCCCAACAGGAGAGACTCACCCGGCGGCTTTGAGTTGGTCCCAAGTCTCTCAATATCTCCTCTTTTGAATCCTGAGTCCTGGAGCAACATGAAATGCAGCCACCCTCTAGTCCGCCATCTTGAAACCCCTTTTTTAATTCATTAACTGATGGACAGCCCTTAGTGGAGGAGGAGAAATTGATTCCACGTTCCACTTCCTAGATCTTGTTCAGAAAATGTGTTCACCACCTGGTGCTCTTAGGAAGGAGTATAGTAAATGCCTTGTTTAATAATATACTCCTTTTTGAAAGTTGCCTTTTCTCTCCACCCTTGAGTAGATCCGGTATTTGATGAAAATGGGTGGCAGCTGTCTTGCCCCTCCTCTTTTTCTAGGATGCACTCTATATGTGACTGTGACTTTCAAGGAAATTTGTTTGCCATTTGCTGGTGTTTTTTTGGGGTGGGGGGTGGGGTTCATCTCTAACTTCTTTCACTGATAAATGAAGAAAAGTATTGCACCTTTTGAAATACACCAAATGAATTTGGTTTGTAATTAAAAGACAAATTTTTTTCCCTGTCAGTCATTGTCTTATATACTTAGCATAGATTTGCACCTCAGCGTGTGGTGTTCCTAGAGCCCAGCTGAAGACCTGGCACATGTAAGGACATGAGGGGTGGTGCTCATAGAAGACAGATGTCTGTAGGATGACTGGCATTATTTCAGGTTTGAGGATGTAGGCCTGCTTCATTAAGAAGCTGGGGATGGACGGGGTGGGAGAACATTTACCAATAAGGGGACTGACCAGTTGGGAATCTCCTTATTTCTGTTTTGCCTATGAGGTCTCCCTGGCCCCCCATATTCTCCAATGAAAATCATGGCAAGAGTCTTGGAGACTCTTCATAAGTGCTAATAGGGATTTTTTTTCCAGCTTATTTGGTTGCAGTTTCTAGTTTTTAAAAATGTTTAGGTAATCTTTCCACCTTACCCAAATCCTAAATCTTGTAGATTCATTAGTGTTGAATCAATGCTTTTTCCTGTCTCAATTCTTTGTGTATGCATTCTTTTCAGATGTATTAAACAAATGAAAACCTTAAAAAATATTTGCTTGTAATTGACATAATATTTGTACTTACTTATGGGGGATAGTATAGTTTTATACATGTATACAATGTGTAATGATCAAATCTGTGTAATTAGCATTTCAATTTCTCAATTATCATTTCTATATGTTGAAATTTCCCTTCAAACTCTGTGTTTGAAGGTTTCCTTCAAACTTTTCTCCAGTTATTTTGAAAGATGTAATTAGTTGTTGTAGACTACAGTTCTCCTATGTGCTATAGAACATCAGAACTATTTTCTCCCTTCTAACAGTATTTTGATTCTCATTATCCACCCTCTCTCTTCTTCATTGTTCCCCTTCTTAGATTCTAGTAACCTCTATTCTACTCTCTACTCCTATGTGATCAACTATTTTAGCTTCTGTAAATGAGTGAAAAATGTACTTGTTTTTTGGTTCCTGACTTGATTTAACAATGTCCTCCAGTTTTATCTTTGTTGTTGAATTTAATTTGCTGTTACTGGATTTAATTTTTAATGGAGGAAAAGTATTCCACAATTCTATAGATGCACCACAGTTTGTTTTGTTTTTTTTTTTTTTTTTTTTTTTTTTTTGTGAACCCAGGGCCTGAGCATGCTAGGCAAGCACCTTACCACTGAGCTCCATCCCCAGCCCTGTATATCACATTAAAAAAATTCATTCTTCAATTAGTAAACATCTTATTGAATTCCATAATTCCATATCTTGGCTATTGTGAATAGTGCTACAATAAACATGGATTTTCAGATATCCCTTTGGTATATTGATATCTTATATATCTATCCATCATCTATCATGTATATATCATATTCTTTGGATATATGCTCAGTAGTAGAATAGCTGGTTCATATGGTAGTTCTGTTTTTAGTGTTTAGAGGAAACTATACTGTTGTCCATAATGGCTGCACTAATTTACATCTCCACCAATGATGTATAAGAATCCCCTTTTTCCCATGTACTTGCCATAATTTTATTTTTGCCTTTTTGATAATAGCCCTTCTAATTAGTGTGAGATGATATCTCATTGTTGTTTTGATTTGCATTTCCCTGATAATTATGTTGAGCAGTTTTCAGGTACTCCTTGGCTATGCTTTTGAGAGATGTCTATTCAGATCACTCATACTCTCCTTTTCCTGCAGTACTGTGAATTGAACACAGGGTCTCACACATGCTGGGCAACCACTCTTTTAGTGAGCTACATCCCCAGCCACCATGACCTTTAAAATTTTTTGAGACGGGGTTTTGCTAAGTTGCCCAGGCTGGCCTTGAACTTGCGATTCTTCTGCCTCAGACTCTCAAGTAACTGGGATCACAGTCACATATCATCATACCCAGCTTATCTGACCATTTAAAAATTGATTTATTTGGCTTTTTTTTTTTTTTTTTTTTTGCTATTGAGTCTCTTGTACATTTGGGATATTAATCTCTTGTTCCATTAACAGTTTGCAGTATTTTCTCCCCCTTTGCAGTTTTTCTCTTCACTCTGTTGTTTCCTTTGCTGATCAGAAGCTTGTCTATTTTTGTTTTTTGTTGCCTGTGCTTCTGGGGTCTTATCTGAAAAATCATTGCCTATATCAATGTCTTGAAGTGTTCTCCTGTGTTTTCTTCTGGTAGTCTTAGGTCTCATATTTAGTTCTTTGATCCATTTGGAATTGATTTTTGTACATGGTAAGAGATAGGAGTCTAGTTTTATTCTTCTATATATGGGCATTGTTTCCCTAGCACCATTTATTGAAGAAATTGTCTTTTCTCCAATGTATGTTTGGTACCTTTACCACAGATCAGTAGGCTGTAAATGTATTTTTCTCTATTTTGCTCCATTGGTCAATGTGTCTCTTTTTATACCAGTACCAAGGTCTTTTGGTCATTATGATTTTGTTGCATGCTTTAAGGTCAGTTATTGTGAGGTCTCCAGCTTTGCTCTTTTTTAAATTTTTATTTATTTATTTTTTTAAATAATTTAACCTTTAGTTTTTATTTATTTATTTTTTCTTGTGGTGCTGAGGATCAAACCCAGTGACTTACCCATGCTAGGTAAGCACTCTACCAATAAGCTACAATCCCAGCCTCAGCTTTGCTCTTTTTAAAATCAAGATTGCTTTGCTAATTGGGGGTCTTTCTTCCACATCAACTTTAGGATTAGGATTGTGTTTTTCTAGTTCTGTGAAGAATGTTGTTGGTACTTTGATGGGGGGAGTGCATTGGATCTGTAAATTGCTTTGGATATATGGACATTTTAACAACATTACTTCTTCCAATCAATGACTATGTCTTTCCATTTTAAAATGTCCTCTTCAATTTCTTTCATCAGTGTTTTGCAATTTTCTTTGTAGAAATTTTCACTTTTTTGGTTAGATTCATAAGTATTTGTTTTTGGTAGCTATTGTGAATGGGATTGCTTTCTCAACTTTTTTCTCAGCAATTTTGTATTGCTATATAGAATTTTTTACTTTCTCCTTAATTTGGATTATTATTTGTGTTTTATACTTTGTGATTTCTTTAGGATTACTTTGCTTTTTTTCCCTAAAATTTTGACTAAAAAGCTTAACTGATTTTCTTTTTTCCAAATACAATCATTTGGTTTTTTTTGCATATTTCCCCACAGAAAGTATTGGTTTAACTATGTCTGATTTTTTTTTTTTAAACTAGGGATTGAACTCAAGGACACTTAACCACTGAGCCACATTCCCAGCAAGTTTTACTTTTTATTTTGAGACAGTGTCTTGCTAAGTTGCTTAGGGCCTCACTTTGAACTTGCCATCCTCCTGCCTCAGTCTCCTGAGCCACTGGGAACACAGGTATGCACCATTGTGCTTGGCTATATCTGTCAATTTAAAAGTAATGTTTTTATTATTATTCAATTTGAAGTACAATCCAAATGTCATTATAAGTATAAAGTACTATTTGACCCATGGTTATTTAGAAGTTTATTTTCTTTTCCTTCCTTCGTTTCGTCCTTTCCTTCTTTTTCTTCCTTTCCTTCCTTCCTCTCTTCCCTCCCTCCCTTTCTTCTTTCTTTCTTAACAGAGAAAGCTTGTTTTTATTTCAGAACTGATCTAGTTAATCACTGAGACCACTATGTGCAGACACAAGAGGGTTTCTTGGTCTCTTCCTTTGTTGGGGGCTATGCCATGCGGACTATGCCAAGATGGCGCCTGGCAGCCAACCAGAAGTTGTTGATTACATCGGTGGTGAGGAAGTCTGTTAACATAAACACACTCAGGTGCTTTATCATTGGCCTTATTCAAGTGAGTCCACGCACACAACGCGTGCACATGTGTTCCCGAAGGCCCCTGCTCGTGCCTGATTGTTTTGACCTGTGTCGTGATTGGGCAGTTGGCTCCTCGCCTGATCTTCACTTAACTGGCGTGGCCCTACCCTCCGCCTCTTGGAGGGAATATAAGCGGGCAGTAGGCAGAAGGCAAAAAGCAGTAAGCAGTAAGCAGTAGGCAGAAGGCAGAAGGCAGAAGGCAGATCACAGAGCGGAGGACTAGAACACACCTCTAGGTCCAGAACACAGATCGCAGTACGCAAGACGCACCACTAAGAAGCACCTCTGATAGACAGCACCTTTAGTATGGACCTCTAGCCCGCACCTTTAGTTCGCAGGAAGCAGGACGCACCTCTAAGAAGCAGCAGCAGAACTCTAAGAAGGAATAGCCAAAAAAAGCGTAGCAAGCCTCTCTTCCTCTAAAATCAAGCAAGCCACTCTTCCTCTATAAGCTAGAGAATAAGCAAGCAAGCAAGGAAGCATCTCAGGAATAGAAGTAGTTTATTTCCAGTCCACCTCCGATAAATACCCGCGCGATTGTTGCTGCAGGCGGTAACAAATATCCACGGGATTGTTGCTGCAGGCGGTGACATTCCTTCTTGGCCTGGAGGTACTCCTCACCGCACTTGCATGTCTCCTTGGTCTTAGACCTGCGGGCCTCAGCCTGGTCAGCCAGGAGCTTCTAGTGGGTCTTATCTGCCTTCAGCTTATGGATGTGTTCCATGAGGACCCACTTGTTTTTGAACACATTCCCCTTTACCTTCAGATAGAGGCTGTGATACATGTGGTGGTCAGTCTTTTAGCTTCACAGTATCTCCTGATCAGCTTATGCAGTATCCGTATCCTCCTTATCCAGGTTATCTTCTCTTGCTTTCAAGCATTAGCTGTACCCTTTCACTTATCTATGCCCATATGCCTGCACTTCTGGTGAGCCAATGTATTTTTCTGGCATTGAGCTCAGGAATGGACAGAATCACTGGTTTTCAGATGATCAACCCGTCTTTGGTCAGCTTCTGGATCTGCTGACAAGAGTAGGCGTTGGTGATTTCATTGGTCTCATTGGGGTCCAACCAGACCTTCTTTTTCGAACAGTGGAGGCCACTGGAGGTAAGCCTCTTCTGAAGCCTGAGCATACTTATGGATGTGGCCTTGGCAGCAAAAGGAAAGAACTCCTAGAAGTTTATATTTTTAAAGATGTATTTTTCCTTTCCATTTTTGGTTTCAGGCTAATTTTGTTGTGATTACAGATTATGAGATATGTGACTCTGACTTATGATGGTTGTGATGTGAGTTGAATATTATCAGCATTTAGAAATATTCTATTTGGAGCTGGTGCACACCTGGAGGTGGTGCACACCTGTAATCCTAGTGGCTTGCTTGGGAGACTGAGGCAAGAGGATTGCAAGTTCAAAGCCAGCCTCAGAAAGTTAAGAGATTCCCTAAGCAACTTAGCAAAACCCTGTTTCAACAAACATAAACAACAAACACAAACAAACAAACATAAAAAGGACTGGGGATGTAGCTCAAGTGGTTAAGTGCCCCTGGTTCCAAAAAGAAAAAGAATTGTATTCATACTTAAGTAATATGTATATTCTAACTTTGGAATGCAGGGTTTAATATCTGTCCATTGTATTATGCTTGGTAGGAGTATAGGTCTAGTTACCCAGACTCAGATCTTTTGTTATAGCAATGAAAAATAAGACAGCAGCAAAAGCTAATTTGTAAAGTCACCCAATGACTGAGGACAGTTCTTGGCTATAAGTTTTAAAAATTGAAATGAAAATTTATTATTGATAAGCCAAGAAACTGATGTGTGGTTATTCAAGTCAGGATATCAACCTGTATTTCTCACAGAAATTCAGGGGACTGAGCATGGTTAAGTTCATCACAGTAAATTAAGTTTACCATTGACATTACTGGTTCAATAATGAGTGATAGTTAAATATTTTCCTCAAAGTACATGCAGATAACACAATGAATAACTATTCATTTACGTTTTCACAAGTTTTGTAAATTTGTCTAACAGTCTTTTTCTTGGACTGTTACTGTTCGACCCATCTGTTACTCAGAAGTTTAGAATCTTAAAAATATACCTTTTTTTTTGGTTTCAGTCTAATTATTTTGTGGTTATAGAACATGGAATATGTGTCTCTGACTTGTGATTTGAATTGACTATTGTCAGCATTTAGAAATATTCTATTTATAGGATATTTCTTTATCACTACCAGTTATAGCAGGTTGTACTTCAGGCTTTTTCCAGTTTGTCTGAAAATATTCTCACATATAGTTGTTCCATGCAGACTACACAGTCACTTTGAATTCAGCAAATACCATTCAAATAAACAACTAAGGAATATTGGTAACTTCTGTAGACTCAGAGTCAAGGAAGACCACTTGAAATCACGTGCCTCGTTTTAACCTTTGAGACAAGATTTCCCTAAATTCCCTAATATACGATCTTCCTGTTTTCACCTCCTGAGTTGCTGGGATTACACTGTATCCAGCACAGTTCCTTTTTTTTTAAAATGGTACTGCTGGGGATTGAACCCAGAGGTGCTTTACCACTGAGCTACATCCCCAGGCCCCAGCCCCCAGCCTGTTTTTATTTTGGGACACGGTCTTAAGTTGCTCAGGCTGGCTTTGAATTTGTGTACCCCACCATGTCTGACATGTCTTTTTTTAAAAAGCCAAACCATCTTCCTTTATAATAAATGGCATTCTTAGTGGGGTCACATCTGTTTTTTTTTTTTTTCCAAATGTATTTTAGTTGTAGATGGATACCTTTATTTTTATTTATTTTTATGTGGTGCTGAGAATCAAACCCAGTGCTAGGCAAGTGCTTTACCACTGAGCCACAACCCCAGTCTATCACATCTGTTTTGAACAGTTGTCAGGTAGCTCAGTAAAGCCTTAGGCCTTATTCACTTATCAGTGCAATTAGCTGCTCTTTGTCCCAGAAAGACCCTCAATCCTGGCCCAGCCAAAAGAGCTGCAAGCCGGCCCATGTGGGCTCACAAACTTTCCAGTTTAAACAGCCAGTCAGAATGGGTCTAGACTAGGAAGGACGGTGACTTGCAGGAAACTATCGTCTGTGTCTTCTGTCTTCCTGCTGAGGAGGAAAAGCCTTTGCTGGATGCTGGCAAATGAGAATGAAAAAAGGACCTCTGCCCTCAGAAAGTGCCTTTCCAAGTCCACAGAAAAGTCCCTGTTGAGGCAGCTGCTAAGCTGGCCAGCTGCTATGTCAGTAGCTAACTGCAGACACCTCTTCTTGGTTACTCAAATCCAGCAGAGCTTTCACATGACTGGCATTGCCTCGTTTTAAAATCAAATGTTATTTATAATGTCCTCAACTCTTTGAGAAACTGATCTTACCCAAGGCTAATAGTATTAGTCTCTCTAAGCCCATTGTTTGCTGCAATCAAATAATTTCAAATTAATAGTGTATAGCTATTGTGTAAAACAAAAGGAGTACAAAAGATTTTAATATCCTTTTAAAGCAGTGGGATGTGGATTATTTTATTATCAAGCGGCAAGGACTTGTTCATTATACTATTCTGAAACAACCCAGTCCCAGGGTATGACTCAGGTGCCATGAGACCCAGGAGAGAGACAGATGGATCCAGGATTTCACACTGCGATTTACCAGGGGTCTTGTGTACAGAAGTGTGTCTTGGAGGGCAGCAAGATCAGTGGATCCCTGAAATTTGGTTCAGAGGAAAGGGGCTTATGAAGTGGTCCAGACAAAAGTAACTTCATCCAAGCTAATATTTGTTTTTCCTTAAGCTAATATCAAGATGTCAGGCATATTCCTGGCATTGAGGGTGCCAGGGTCCAGTTGTGAAGCTTCACATTATCACTCTAATTGTTTTATTAAGAGTATACTGGGAAACTAAGGGGGTGGGCGCAGCAACCAGGGGTACTCAGGGGCAGTTGTGGCAGTAATGACTCAAGATGGCTGCAGTGAGGTCAAACTGAATGTGATGTGATGGTGATACAGTTTTGTTTAAAAGAATAAATACACATCAATATTACTAGATGAAGCACTTATTATGCTATTCCTAAATTGTAGGAAACCAATAGAAAAAATAGAAAATTTAAAATGATTACAGAATATTATCATAAAAAATAGAATGCAGAATAAGTTTGAGTGGTTTATTGAACCAAGTAAGGGAAACCATTTACCAATGGCACTGTGATACCCATACCGTTACAGTTGATTTTGAAAGCACCCAGAAACCACTCTGGATGTGGGAACTCACACAAGAGATTTTATTAGCAGATGAACAGAATATCTGCCCTGAAGAGCGAAAGAGAAAGAACGAGAGAGTGAGAGAGAAGGTGAGAGAGTTAAAGTGAGAGAGAGAAAAGAGAGAGCAAGTAGCAGGGAATCGCCCTTAAATAGTGAAAGCCTGCAAGCTAATTGGACCAATGACTGACAAGAAAGTTAACAATCTAGATTATAAAATGTGTGTGGGGAGCGGGGCAGAATCAGGGGAGAAATAGCTGCAACCTTGTTCCTTACAGATTTTCTAATGAAGATAGATACTAAGAGACTACCGAATGGGTAGCATATACATACAGTATGCATATACTGGCTGGAATGGAACAGGATTTTATCACAATTTTCAGAATGGTGTGTGCAATTTAAGACATGAATTGTTTATTAAATTTTCCACTTAATATCTCTGGACTGCAGGCTGTGCTTGACAAATCTTGGAAAGCGAAACTGATTTAAGGAAGGACTGCTATAGTTTTATCTCCTGCATGTGGAAAGTGGGTTGGTCCCATGGTGACTTTAGTGTAGCAGGTATGTTGTGGTAGATGAGGATGACTCTCCTGTGAAATCTTTACTCAGTAGAACATTTTAGTGAAATCTATAACTTTAAACTGTTACCCACTTTTTTTTTTTTTTTTTCTTTCAGTCCTGGGGATTGAACCTAGGGGAGCTCTATCTCTAAGCTACATCCCCAGCCCTTTTATTTTTTATTTTGAGACAGGGACTTGCTAAGTTCTGAGGCTGGCCTCAAACTTGTGATCCTGCCTCAGTCTCCAGAGTTGCTGGGATCATAGGCATATGCCAATGTGCCTGGCACCCATTTATTTTAAATATCATCCATTAAAACATTGATGTCTGACCAAGATGCTCTAATAAAGGAAATGTCCTTGATTAGTTCTCTAGATTCTATAGTTAGTTCCTACTCATGGGTGGTGGCTTGAAGCACAGGTCATCCAGGGAAATTGAAGAGGTGAGAAAACTCAGTAACTCTATTTTTAAATTTAATTAGTTAATTAATTTGGCACTGGGGATTGAACCTAGGTGCACTTAACCATTGAGCTACATCCCCAGCACTTTTTTTTATTTTGAGATAGGGTCTTACTAAGTTACCCATGCCCTCACTAAATTGCTGAGGCTGGCTTTGAACTTGTGATCCTCCTGCCTCAGCCTTCTGAGTCACTGGGATTGCAGGCATGTACCCCTTTTTAGTCAACTATGATAGGTTACTGTACTTCAGTGCTTCACCTTAGTAATATATTTACTACCCTTATTGGTGGGGGAAGGTTAACTACCTCCCACTGGATGGTGCCTAGCAATAGTGCTTCCTATGACTGAGGAAGAAACCAGATCAGGTCTGGATTAGTGAGGACAAGTCAGTCTTGTAGACATGTTGAACTATAGGGCTGTTCATATAAGGAGGTGCTAAAAATAACATTAGATTTAATATTCCTTTAGCTTCTCTAATTCTTTTTATCATAAATCATCTAATCTTTTAAAAAACCCTGCCCCAAATTATGAATCTTTATCAAACCTTCCTCAAATTAATTTGTAAGTGATACTTCTATTGTCTTGGAACCTCCACTGATACACAGCCCAACTCCAAGTGTAGGTCATTTATAGTTAGGAATCTCTGGAGAATTGTTTTTGAAGCACATAAAGGCAGTTGTTTCCATCATCCTCTAATGGACAGATTTTCCCTCACTTTATCAACAGGAGTATTGCTTTTCCAAGAGTCTTGGATCTTGCAGATCTCTGATCTGACCTTCAGCTTGGCAGAGGCCCTGTATTCCATCATGTTGTTAGCACAGAAAGGCTGGGCAGGACACAAACCTCAATAAATGATCTCAGCTGTTTGTTCAGGAATGAAGTTTCACAGAGGAAAAGGGCATGCAGGGATGAAATAGCATTGGTGGACCCACTTTCCTGGTGGAAAATAAGCCACTAAACAAAGAAAGGGGACTGGGTTTATATAAGTTATTTTGAGGGTGGTCTAGTGAGCATATCAGTTTTCTTGGGCACTCAGGAATTTGAACTGCTTGGGTTGGGGGTCTGTGGGCACGGTCTGGAAAGGATTTACTTTGAAGGAGATTAATGCCTCCTAGAGACTGTTACTTTAGGGGAGATAAAACACCTCCTCCCTGTTTATATTCAGCACCTGGAAAACATTTATCTTGGGAGATGAAGGCTGTTAGTGCATGGCCTTCTTTTTCACTCACTTTTCCCAGGCCACATTATCCTGGGAATTTTTTTCATTTTCTCTATCTATTACACGTAGTCTTTAAAAGTCTATCAAGTAAGACATCATCTTCAGTATTTGTTGAATATTCTGGATTTATATTGTGTGTATTCTCCAATTTAGACAGTTTCTTTTCTAGTCAACTTAACCATAGATTTTTAAAATTTGTTTTGCATTTGCAATTTTAAATGTTTAGGAAGTTTTCTCTGCATGTCTAAGCCACTTACGTTTCTGGAAGGTGACAGCCAACAGCAATTCATTTTAACCTAAGTTGTTCGGGAATCACAGATCCTTGTAGAAGCCTATTTATTATTTCCCTTTCCTTTGGCAAATTATGTATGTACATGATTACATATTTCTTCCTCGGTCTCTACTATTCACATTTTATTGCCCATATACTACTTTTAGAATCTCTTATAATCAAGAAAATAGCTCTTCTGGCACTCCTTAGTCACTATGGACACTTTAAAATTAATTTTTAAAATGGCAGTGATGAGGGTGTTTCCAAAACATAGATCTAAAATGTTTTTTCTCTTTTCCTAAAAAGTACAAAACAAAATCCCCCAAATGCCAAAATCTTACCATTGCACCTAGTATGTAATAAATATTTAGATTAGATCCTGCAAATATCTGTATAATTTAACTTTCTACCCTTGTCTTATTACACACTCAACACTAACTTAGCCACATGGACATTGCTATCTGAAATAAACCAATCATATTACTGATATCACCAGTTATCAGTGATGAGTTCTGCTTCCTCAAATGTTGAAGTTTGACATTAGAGAAGTACACAGAGGCAAGCATATAAAGCAGGTTTTATTTAAATTTAGTAATACAGACATCTCCTGGGAGGGAGAAGGGGGCCATGGCTGGTATTCTGGTATCCCAAGAAGTGAGAGTGCCCTGCCCCTCTTATAAAGTTTCCTTTGTTCTGCTCCAACCCCCTTCTCTCTCTCATTCCTGCCTACGTGACTAGGCCCAGGAGATGCCAGTGGAATGGCCAAAAGGTGGGAAGTAGATGGGAAGGCGGAAGGGTTAAATGGAGTGATTCAGGCAGGTAGCAGCCCAGGGGGTATTTATTAGCAATTCCCTGTCTAAAGCCTTTTGGGAACGATAGTATAGGCAGGAAATCTTGGTGATCAAAAGGCTCTGAACCTACAGAGTGGGAGAAAATCTTTGCCAATCATACTTCAGATAGAGCACTAATCTCCAGAATCTATAAAGAACTCAAAAACTCTACACCAAGAATACAAATAACCCAATCAACAAATGGGCTAAGGAAATGAACAGACACTTCACAGAAGATCTACAAGCAATCAACAAACATATGAAAAAATGTTCAACATCTCTAGTAATAAGAGAAATGCAAATCAAAACCACCCTAAGATTCCATTTCACCCCAATTAGAATGGCGATTATCAAGAATACAAGCAACAACAGGTGTTGGCGAGGATGTGGGGAGAAAGGTACACTCATACATTGCTGGTGGGGCTGCAAATTAGTGCAGCCACTCTGGAAAGCAGTGTGGAGATTCCTTACAAAACTCGGAATGGATCAACCATTTGACCCAGCTATCCCACTCCTTGGCCTATACCCAAAGGACTTAAAATCAGCATACTACAGAGATACAGCCACATCAATGTTCATAGCTGCTCAATTCACAATAGCCAGATTGTGGAACCAACCTAGATGTCCTTCAATTGATGAATGGATAAAGAAACTGTGGTGTATATATATACAATGGAATATTACTCAGCCATAAAGAATAAAATTATGGTATTTGCAGGCAAATGGATGAAATTGGAGAATATCATGTTAAGTGAGATAAGCCAATCTCAAAAAACCAAAGGATGAATGATCTCGCTGATAAGTAGATGATGACACATAATAGGGGTGGGAGGGGTTTGTGTTAGGTTTAGAGTTAGGGTTAGGGAGAGGGGCAATAATGGAGGAAGGAAGGACTGTATAGAGGAAAAAGAGGGGTGGGAGGGGTGGGGGGAAGGGAAAAATAACAGAATGAATCAAACATCATTACCCTATGTAAATTTATGATTACACAAATGGTACACCTTTGTTCCATGTACAAACAGAGAAACAACATGTATCCCATTTGTTTACAATTAAAAAAAAAAAAAAAGACTCTGGAGACACTGTCATTCCAATTTCCCAGGGGCAGTCTCCAACTTCCAGGATCCATTTTCTCCATTCTACCAGATCATCTATCTACTAACTGCCTGTCTTAATTCTGATTTCATTATGTTGCAGACTTTTCCAAGATGCCATTTATAATACCTGATGTGATACCTTCTTTACCCAACTGTTCCTTTATATAGACTCTTCATTGGGCTTCCCTTCCTTTATCCTGCTGGTAACAGCTTCAAGTTTGTTCTTACAGAGAGGGGATGGTGGACACTACGGTCTAGAAGCCCACTCTGCCTTTTGGGGTAATCTCCCATTGAGATTACATTCCCACAGAGTACAATATACCCCCTCAGATTGTCTTGCTTTTAACCTCCTCAAAGCCAAGAGGGCTCCTGGCAGCAGTTGGTGGTGGAAGCCTCGCAGGCACGGGGTGTGCTGATGGGAGCTTGTAAGAGCTGAGTGACTATCAGGGCAAGTCCCTTTGTTCCTGAAAAGCTAGAGACTACTAATAGAACCACAGAAGACAAGTAATAAGGAGCTGGCTTCCTCAGGCAGCACAGCAGAGTGGGAAAAGAAGGGCATCTGTGGACAAACTCACTTCATCACTAAAAGTTTGGTTTCCTGACTGTAGAATTTCTTGGAAGAGCAAAGATGAGATGCTTCACAAAGTACCTGATATGTATTAAGAAAAGCAATTATGGAGAACAGTGAAAACTCAGTGGATTCAAAATCCATTAAAAATTTCAAAGATCATACATGGAAGCAAATCAATGGACTCTGGAATATCCTTGGACAATAGTTACAAAATGGATTATCCAGAAAAGGGTTTATGTTTTATAATAACTTTCATAAAAGCACTGGAATGGCCTCTCAGTCTGGTACAGATGTAGATGCAGCAAACCTCAGAGAAACATGAATGAACTTGAAATATGAAGTCAAGAATAAAAATGACCTTACATGTGAAGAAATTGTGGAGTTAATGCACAATGTTTCTAAAGAAAATCATAGCAAAGGAGCAGCTTTATTTGTGTAATTCTAAGGCATGATGATGAAGGAATAATTTTTGGAACAAATGAACCTGTTGACCTGAAAAAATTAGGTTTCTTCAGAGGAGATTATTGTAGAAGTCTAACTGGAAAACCCAAACTTTTCATTATTACTTTTCAGGTTACTCTTCCTGGCAAAATTCCAAGAATGGATCCTCGTTCATCCAGTAACTCTGTGCAATGCTGAAACTGGATGCTCATAAGCTTGAATTTATGCATGTTCTTACTTGGGTAAACCGGAAGGTAGCAACAGAATTTGAGCCCTTTTCCCTTGACTCCACTTTTTCATGAAAAGAAACAGTTTCCATGTATTGTGTTCATGTTCACAAAAGAATGAATTTTTATCACTAAAGAGTTGATTTTTTTTAGTTTCTAGGCAAAGTGAGAAAACTATTTTCTCTCAAATTTTATCTAAAGATGATACTTTGAAACATACTACTTCTGCAGTAGAACCACAACGAAGCTACCTCAAACTCAAAAGGTAGGTAGTTGGACTTGAATTAGGAATAAACATGGATATTGTAATCATTATGAGAGGAAATTATTGTCAATTTACATCTTTCATAATTAGCAAGATTTAGTGATGCCATACTATGAATTTTCAATAATTTATGAAGTGAAACATTTCAGTAATGAATTTTAATATTTCCCCCACACACTTAAGATTGTGCATTCTAGTTTTTGTCAAACTATAGAAATGTCGTAGGATCATGGATCTGAAAACTTGGGGACAAGGACATGTTCAAAGGCCATTAGTTTAGAATTGATACATGGAAGTCAGCCAAGTTCATTTTTATCACTTGTCATAGCTCATGGTTTTGTGCTATTTGTTCTGAGCATGTCTGTTGTAAAAAAAATTATGTTTACTGTGGAGACAGGAACTAAATATCTTAGAGAAAGTATGAGCAAGCTGAGTTGATTCTTTTAAGGCTAACTTACAACATTGAGGGAAAGAATCATAACTATAAGGTGCTAAGATCTACCTGTGTGTTTGTTTTTATGCAAATCAACTGAGATGTACAGACCAATAAAATGTCTAGAGAATATAAAAAAATCCAATTTTTGATTGTTAGGCTATATGAAGAAATGCTGCAGGAACATGCTAAAATATGATTTGTATAATAGTGAAAAATAGAAAGATGTTGGGGGCTATGCCGTGCGAACGGCGCCAGGATGGCGCTTGGCAGCCAGCCAGAGGTTGCTTTGATCACAGAGGTGGTGAGGAGGTTGATTGGCATAAGCACACCCAGGTGATTTGTCATTGGCCGTATCCAATTAAGTCCATGCACACAACGTGTGCACAGGTGCCCCTGCTCGTGCCTGCTCCTTTTGACCTTTACCATGATTGGGCAGCTAGCTCTCGCCTAATCTTTGCATAATTGGCGTCAGCCCTACCCTTAGCCTCCTGGAGGGGATATAAGTTGGCTCTCCTCGAGCACCAGAAGGGGTTTTTTTTTAGAGGTTGGAGGTTCCAGGTTCGAGGTTCCAGTTCCTGGGTTTCCTGATTCATCAATAAACCGTTCCGAATTCAAGAGCCTCGCTATTCTTTTGTCCCCCGCGCCAAATTGACTCCGCTGGTCAGCGTCAGAAATAATAAATGATTGGCTGGGCACTCTAACAATAGATGTGGCACAGTCTAATGTAGGCAGAGCCATACATTCAGCTTAAGAAAAGGACCACCAGCTGGATTTTTACGTGTACAGGTATGGGGGGCAGATGTTCCCTAGGCATGAATAGTGATGTAAGAAGATGAATTAAATCAGAAACTTATGAAATGGAGATTCTTCCAAAGTTGGTGAGAGTCATAATAAACTCATGATACTCCTTGTGGTAAAATTTGTAAACATTATTTTCTGAACTTTACAATCAAACTAAAATAATGTTAACATTTTATGTAGTTATCTGAAATAAAAGGACCATGTACACAGAACTTCAGAAGCATCCAGTTGGAGGCTGTCCTGTGCAGAGGGAAACAGGAGGCAGAACTTAGCTTCAGCCAGGGAGGCCAGAATTCTGGTTTCCTCACTTCTGGAGGTATTGAGCCATTACTGACTGCTCTGGTGGGTCTCACTGGCTTTCAGTCCAACATTTCACATGAGCTTTCTTTTTGCTCAAAGAAAGGAACTCACATTTTAATTGACAGCTAATTGACTGAATCTATTGACTTTCTAAGAAAATGTAGCTTGTAATGGTATCTTAAGGTGTGCTCCTGTGTAACAATTTTGTAAAAATTTGTTATTTTAAGAATTTGTTTTGTAAAAAGTTTTATTTCAAATCATAAGTTCAAACTTAAAAAAAAAAAAAAAAACACCAGGAGGAACAGTGTCTTAGGCTTAATTGTTATTCTCTTTCAGAACTCATGTGGGGAGTCATTTATGACCAGCAATTAAAACCAGGCTTGCTGAGCTGTCAGACATGGCTTTCAGGAACCGGCAATCATTGAGATCGTTCCAGATCGCCTGAAGCATGTGATGTCCGTGCAGTGGCTCACCGCTGGGAATTTGCAGGTCTTACTGGGATGACCCGCTATAGCAAATGGCTTCCTTAACTCCACCCCATCCTGTTCCTCACAGAAGTTCCTCCTGGTCCCCCTTTTACTTGTATGACTAAATAAAAGGAAGGTGGGCTCCCCCATCTGAGTCAGACCTTCCACCCCCTTTGATTTAAAAAAGATAATTGTCTCCTGTTATTCTATTAAATACGTTTCTTAGTGGTTAATCTACAGCTTGCGCATCCCTCTGACAGAAACACTTTCCCTCACCCATCTGTATGTGGAAGAAACCCTATAAATGGAATCTTTAGCTAGTGATACAAGGATGGGGGCCAGCTCTGTCATGTTTAATACCATGGCTATAGTAATATGCAAATTGAAATACTTACATGTTTAGCCTTTGATATAGTCTCTATTTCCAAGTCCTATTAAGTATTTATTCCCATCTGTATTTTGAGATAGAAATCTGACAGTGATTTATCAGAGCAGATTGGGATTTCTATTCCTACAAATGATAGCATAACTTTGCCAGATCTATATAGTTATTCAAAACCAAATTTAAGAGTATGATTAAAAGGCCAACTGGGAAGAAAAAGGGACCAATTGAGAAGACTATAGTCTGAGTCTCTTCTAGCTATCTTTAAATATTAATCTATGTCTTTCTAATACTTTTTTTTTTTTTTTTTTTTTTTTTTTGCTCAGATTGACTTTTTTTTTTTGGTTGCTTATAGGCAAGAACATTGAGGCTGATTTTAAAGTGAAAGAATTTGTCAATCTAAGTTTACAATTGAAAATCTTCCCCACAACATATTCTTCCTGAATTATTTGGAAATGTACCTCTGTGACTATTTACATTTTACTACCTTATTTGCATTCTGTGCTCCCCTGATGGCAAGGACAAAGGATGTGTTGCTCCACACTATCTGTATAGTGCCTGTTCATAACATCTGTCATGAGTCCAATTCACTGTATATACAACCATTTCTTAACAGCATTTAAATCATTCTGGTCTTGCAAACAGAATTCTCTTTATTACATCAAGGAGGAAGAAGAGGAGGAGGATCAAAGTTAATTCCATTGGTTTCCATGTTATGAATTCAAAGCATACATCACCAGAATGTTGGATTCATGAACTCTTGACACCACTCGTACTATGCTCACATTATCACATATTGCCCTGGAGACCTGGTTGCTGGCAGAAGAAACAAGATCAGTGGATGAAATGGAAACTAGGTATTGTTGATATTAAATTAGTACTTGACAAAACTAAAAATATTCTTTCTAATTGGTCCTTTAATCATACTCTTGAATTTGGTTTTGAGTAACTGCATAGATCCAGCCAAGTTATACTGAGTATCATTTGCAGGAGTAGCAATCCCAACCTACTCATGAGGATAAAGCCCTTTTGACCACCTTCTGTGTACTGTGGTGAGTAGAAGTGGTAACCCCTTTCTCTCCCACCGAGTATGCATAGACAAGTAACAACTAAACCCCATAAGGATTTGGGGTACAGTTCAGTGCTAGACTTCACACTTTGCATGCACAAGACTCTGGGTTCAATCTCTAGCACAAACAAAACAAAACAACAACAACAAAAAAGCAAAATCCCCCAAATTGGTAAATCTACAGTTTCAAAGAGCTGATCAAACCCAAACACGTTAAAATTTAAGAAATGCACACTAGAAACATCATAATCTAGTCTCTGAAAACTAAAGACAAAGAAAATAACTGAAAATCAGAGGACAGCACATGTTTTATAGAAAGATTTGAATGACAGTGGATTTCTCAGACTTAACAAGTGTTGGCAAAGATGTGGAGAAAAGGAAACACTTGTACACTGTTGGTTGAAACTGTAAATTTGGTACAGTTATTATGGAAAACAGTATGGAAGTTCCTCAAAACATCAAAAATAGATCTACCATATGATATATAGATAAATATATCTACCATATGATCTATCATATAATGATCCACTTCTGAGTATATATCCAAAGGAATGGAGATCAGTATGTCAAAGAGATAATTTTACTCCTGTGTTCATTGAGACATTATTCACAATATTCAAGATATGGAATCAACCTAAGTGTATGTCAATGGATAAAGGAAGAAAATGTGGTATATATACAATGGAATACTATTTTGGAAAATAAGGAAATATGTCATATGCAACAGCATGGATGAATCACTATGTGACATTATGCTAAGGGAAACAAATCAGACACAGAACCACAAATACTATTTGATTTCAATTATATACAGAATCTAAAGCAAAATTGAACTCATTGAAGTAGAGAGTAGAATGGCAACTGAGCATGGGGTGCAGAAGGAATGGGAAAATGGAGTCAAAAGGTACAAAGTTTTAGACAGGAAGAATAAATTGTGGAGATCTTTGGTGCACTATGATGACTACAGTTAGTAGTAATTAATTTGCAAATTGCCAAAAGTAGATTTTAATGTTTTCACCTCAAAAAAGTATGAGGTGATTAATATGTTAATTGGCTTGGTTCAATCATCTACAAATGTATACAAACATGAAGACATTACACTGTACCCAATATATATATAGTTATTTGTTAATCATAGATTTAAAAATAAAGTTCTATGTCCTGATAAAAATAAAGGAAGTTAATCAATATAATTCACTCTAATTATCTAAAGAAACCCATAAGCTTATCACAATTTATGTAAGGAAAGCATTTGGAAAAATTCAACATTTGTGATAAAAATCTTCAGCAAATGAGGACTACAAGAGAACTTCCTTAACCCAATAAGTGGCATCTACAAAGATATGGTGAATATACTAATGATGAAAGACTGAACATTTTTTATCTACTCCAACATTGTGTTGAAGGTTGTAGCCAATGCAGTGAAGAAGGATCAGGGAGTAAATGCATACATGTTGGAATGGAAGAAAATAGTCTCTATTTACATACAATATGACTGTCTACCTAGACCCCCCCCATAAAATATCTGCAAATATATATCAAGTATATTAGATGTTGGACTCAGTGGCAGACACTTGTAATCCCAGTAACAAAAGAGGATGAGGCAGGGGATCAAAAGTTCAAGGCCAGCCTCAGCATCTTACCAAGACATTGTCTCAAAATAAAAAATAAAAAGGATGGGGATATAGCTCAGAGGTAGCATACCCTGGGGTTCAATCCCCAGTACCACAACACAGAAACAAACAAACAAAAAACCCCCAAAATACAGAACAAAACAATTCCAAGGACAAACAAAAAACGAAACCTGCTAGAATAATTAAGCAAGTTTGCAGGATGATGTCAATATACAATTCATTTCTACACACTAGTAATGAAAAAAATTGAAATAAGACCATATTTTTATTTTTAAAAATTGTTTTAGATGTTTTTGTACCTTAATTTTATTCATTTATTTATATGGGGTGCTAAGAATCAAACCCAGTGCCTCATACATGCTAGGTAAGCACTCTACCCCTGAACTACAATCCCAGTCCTGAGATTATAGTTTTTATAATGGCACCAAAATCATAAAATACTTGCCCAGCATGCACAAGGTCCTGGATTCTCCAGCACTGCACAAAAACCAAAAAAGGCCCCAAAACAAATAACCTCCCAAACAAAAAATCCAAAACAACCTAAAACAACCCCAAAACCAAGGAATCCCATAACCCTGAAACCTTAGGCATAAGTATTTTTACCAAATATGTGCAAAATCTGTACCTAAGCAACTCTGAAAACACTGATTAAAGAAATCAAAGAAAACCTAAATAAGGAAACATACAGGATCATGGATTATAAGAGTCAGTATAGTGAAAATGCTAATTTCCCTCCAAAATATCTACTGGATCTATAGAATTCTAATATGAACCACAGCACAATTTTTGGAGAACTTTATAATGGAAAACTTTGTTTATGTGGAAAAAAAAAGGAACTAGAATAGCTAAATAATTTTACAAAAGAACAAATTATAGAACTTGAATACTCCAATTTCAAAGTTTCCACAAAAAGTTACTTTCAAGGTAGTGTGTAATCAATAGAACAAAGGTCTTTCTACTAACACACGCAATTTGATGGTGCTGGGGATGCAATTTTTGACAAAGTTTCAAAGACAATTTTTTGGAGATAGTTTTTATTCAATAAGTGATGCTGATGCTGAATAACCACATACAAACATATAAACCTGGATCTTTATTTTGCTCATACAAAATTTAACTTAATGTGGATCATAAATTTAAAACCTGCCATTATAAAACTTTTAGAGAAAAAACACAAGAGAAAATCTTTGTGGTCTTGGTTTAGGCAAAGATTTCTTAGATGCAACACCTAAAGGTCAATCATTTTGGAAGAAAAATTGAACTTCAAAATTAAGAACAGTGTCTCTGAAAGACACTCTTAAGAGGGTACTGAACTGGGATTTTAGTGGTAGATGGACACAATATCTTTGTTTTTATGTGGTGCTGAGGATCAAACCCACTGTCTAAGCAAGTGCTCTGCCACTGAGCTCAATCCCAACTCCACCAATGCTCTTTTCAATCATAAGTTTATTCATATATATCTACAAAGAATCTTAAAAAAAAAAAACCCTATTATCCTTTCATTTATTTTTATGTAGAAATAAACTTCAGGAAAAGTTTGTCACAAAACAGGGCTTACCATCTTGGTGTCACACTACTCCCCAGGTATTCCAGGTGACAGCACCTCTTGAGATATGGGTAATGGCCTCCCTCTTCCCACATGTACACATGTATAGAACCATCCACAGATGCAGCAAGGACATGGAGAGAATCCTTCAAAGGATATCCGGGAGTGAGTGGACAATGAGTCAAGCTCAGATCAAAAAGTAGGGGAAGGGACTAGGATGTAGCTCAATGGCAGAGTGCCTTGCCAGGCATGCATGAGGCCCTGGGTTCAATCCCCAGCACGGGGAGGGGGGTGGAGGGGAAAGAAAGCATCCTACATACCACCCATATGTTGCTGATGGTGCTCTGGTGGCCCTCAAATCGTTGCAGCATGAGGCCATTAACAGTGAAGAGGAATAGGTATGGCCCACTCTCAAAGACAATCATACTTCCATCACCAACTCCCATCCAATTAGGGCTGTCTATATGAACTGGCAACAGGAAACTTGCAATCTGATGTGCTGTTTTCATATAAAACATGTACACGCACATATAGGCACATTGTTTAGTCAGAAACTTGCACTGAATGAAAAAACATACTTCCTACTTCCATGGGACCACAGTCCAGTGTGGACAATGAAGTAGCCTGACAAATCCATGTCACTGACTATGATAATGGGTGCCCCAACACAAGAACAGAAGATTATGGACAACAAATAATAACTTAAACATTGAAAAGAAGCCTTTACTGAAAATGTGCATTGGAACCCTGGTCCTAAGATATAATAGAAATCAAAACACATCTTCCCCAGAGAGCAGGGTAGACTGTAGAGATCAGCATGAATATCAGAATCAAACAGGCATGGGGTCACACCCAGCTAAGGAAATCCTCTGGTCCCTTTACACAGACTGACTTCTTCATATCTGTTAAGGGCACAGGAGTGCATGTGGGATAAGGAAGAGAAATGAGTATTTCTAATGTTGCATAGCCTACCTTGGATGTCTTTTCTACCCCAAGGACTTTCTGCTGTTAGATCAAAAGTGGTAAATCCTGTTTTCTTTTGGGAACCTCTCCGATACATCAGCGTTATCCTGTTTTCTCTCCTTGGAGTCCAGCAGCCTCTGTAGCATGATGCAAATGGGACAGTGAAGTACAGAGGGGTGCTGTATTCTGATGGTCTCAGTAAACACTCTGTGAAAAAAACCTAAGGAGAGAGTATTACGCATGGAGTCAGGTGAAGGGAAAAGTAGAGTATCTCAGTGCAGGAGGGACTGTCGGGGTTTCGGCCGGACCCCTGGCCCTAGGTGTGGCAAGGCTAAGATGGCGCCTGGCAGGATGCCAGTGTGGTTGAGTGTAGCTAGCTTGTGCGCAAACAACTGATGTCACTTGAGGAAGTTTCAGTGATTGGTTGAGGCCCCCTCATGGACACTGCATGCCTGTATATGCTGCCTGTATCTGTCCACGCTCTCCCCTCGTGCTCTGTATGATGATTGGTCGCTTGGAGGCATATAGTGAGGTGTAGCTTCCCCCAAAAGAGGAAGAAGAAGCAAGAAAGAAACCACGGCAGACGCGCGCAATAGAGAGCTGAAAAGAACCAGGTGTCGTGTCTCTCTGCGGGCAGGGAGTGCGATAGGTGGCGCCGAAACCCAGGAGCTCTACAGGTAAAGTAAAAGGTAAGTATTTATATTCATATTAAGACCTTGAGTCCGTCAGTGCTATTCATATTAAGACCTTGAGTCCGTCAGTGCTATTCATATTAAGACCTTGAGTCCGTCAGTGATATTCATTTCAAGACCTTGAGTCCGGCAGTGCAGGGTAGGGAACCCAGCAAAATTGAGTCTACATAGGTAGATGCAGTGGTACCAGATTGTTTGTGTGGTGTGTGTTATTTTTGTGTTAGTTGTGTGGTTTGTTTTTGTACTTAGATTAGCTCTTAGTGTTGTGAAATTTAACCATGGAAACAGAACTGTCTAAAATTAAAATACAACAGCCTCTCAGAGAGCTGCTGAAAAATCACGAAACTCCGTTAAAAGTAAAAACAGCTAGAACGTTTCTTGATACCATAGAAAAGGTTTCTCCGTGGTTTTTAGAAGAAGGATTGTTAAATATACCACAGTGGGAGCAGTTAGGAGAAGATCTGCGCACAGCAGAGAAACAAAAGTCGCTACCTGTGGGAACTTTAGCCATTTGGTCTTTGATTAAATCCTGTTTGCAGCACAAAGAGAAACGAAAACTAAGAGGACCTTTAGAAGAGGGAAGTCAGGTCTTAGAGGAGATTAAAGAGGAACAGTCTTGTTCTCATCACTCAGAAGGGAAGTGTAACTCAGGCGGGGAGGATTCAGAAGAGGAACTTTCAGGGGAGGAACTAGAAAGGACATTTGGGAAGCTAACAATGCAGTCTAAGCGCCCTATTAATGATGACATTGACACCGGTGAAGACTCGAGACCTGTGGGCAATAGTTAAAAAACACTCTTTTGTGGAGCCTCTGACTGAGGACAGTCAGGTTTTGGAGAAAAAATAAGAGAAAAGGTCTAAAACATCAAAAAGGGCGTCAATAAGATCAGGGACAAACAAAAATAAAAATGAAAGTGGGTGTAAGGAACAACTTGTTAGAAAGAGGGAAATCAGTTTAGGGGAGGGTCCCCCTAGGCAGAGAGACACGACACCTGGTTCTTTTCAGCTCTTTATTGCGCGCGTCTGCCGTGGTTTCTTTCTTGCTTCTTCTTCCTCTTTTGGGGGAAGCTACACCTCACTATATGCCTCCAAGCGACCAATCATCATACAGAGCACGAGGGGAGAGCGTGGACAGATACAGGCAGCATATACAGGCATGCAGTGTCCATGAGGGGGCCTCAACCAATCACTGAAACTTCCTCAAGTGACATCAGTTGTTTGCGCACAAGCTAGCTACACTCAACCACACTGGCATCCTGCCAGGCGCCATCTTAGCCTTGCCACACCTAGGGCCAGGGGTCCGGCCGAAACCCCGACAAGGGACTCCAGATAAGCCACTGTAAGAGCCCTCCTCCTATGGCCAAAGCTCTATTCTGCATCTTAGGAAAGGTTAAACAATTATTGCTTCACTCCAAAGCATAAGGAGCTCATTGTCTTCCTATCTTCCTGTCATGTTCACAGATAGAATAGAGTCCCTGATGTAGGCTGAAGGGTTACAAATCATCTTGCCACATTGAACTCTAGTCAAGATGAGATTGGGTAAATCAATTTTCCCTTCTTGGAAAACTAGTCAAGGGTTGTTTGGCTTTTACTACCTCCCCTCTTGACTCCCTGCTCTCTGTTGCCCAGTCTATAGGTGCCATGCTACAGATGACCTGCTCAGAGGTCAAAGACTTCCTTAGGGTAACTCTAAGTCTCTAAGAGTATTTCCTTTTGGACTTCTCTGTACTTTCTAACCAAGGTAGATAAAAATTCAGAAAGCAAAAGAGAACAAGGTTACCAGAGGTCCTTTTTCTTCTTCTTTCCTTCACCTTTTAAAGTTTCATGAACATACTTTAATTAATAAACATTTGCCACGGCAACTAGATATTATTGTTTTCTGACTATTTCAATAGATTCTGCTTATGATACGGCCTTAGAGAGGAGAGAGCATTAGGCCTATTCCTCATTGACTCTGTAGTTGCTCGGACACTTCCCAACTTGATCTTCCTAATGCTCAACCATCCTATCCTAAACTTGAAGTTCACAGAACAGCACCTACCTTTGGCAAGATATGTTGATGTATCCCACACGCAAAGACCCATTTCTTGTCAGGAGAGCAGTGTAGAAGATCAACACTATATTGAAAAGCATGGACTTTAGAAATATCCCTTAACTCAGGCATTGTAAATGTGTGGATGTTACCATCAGAATCACCCACCTGCAACCAAAGCATCACCACCATGTCAACAGAAAAAGATGTGAAATCCTAAAGTACTCAGGGGGCAGCACTGTCATTGGCAATATATGCCACGATTTCTTCAATCATGTAATGGAGATCTAAACTTCTGACCAGCTTGCCTTCCAAAGTTGTCGGGATAATCCCATGGAATAAAAATTTCTAAGCTCCAAAACATTCTTGCAAAAGACAATTATTTGTAGGCACATTTGTAGCACTGTTTTCTTCTCAGTGTTTGCCCATATTCACATCTTACTTTCCACTGTTGCCCTAATTCATGGATAACAATGTACACTTGAAAGAAGAAACAGATGTGACATAATTCAGGAACTTAATTCTCACCACAGAATTATGACTGGGGAAATATACATGAGGTAGGTCAAGATGGAATGGAGGTTTTTGTGGTCAATAATCACTGGTATTTTGTGACCAATTTCTAGGTTAGAAGACAGATCACAATGTAACAGTAATAGGACCTCAAAGCCTTCAAGGTAACAGTAAGAATTTCATTTTGTGCACCCACTTCAGGTGGGGGGCTCACTTACCATCAGGAATGGCCCATCCTTTGTGAGAAAAGCTTTCAAGGAAAAACAGATTCGAGTAATGGTACAAGTAGCCAGAGGATCCCTGTCATGACAATTCCAAACTTTGATAGTTCTCTCCATATCCGCAGTGATTGCGAGATGCATCTGAGGGAGGGTCTCCAGATTTGTGATATTGGACTGCTGTACTGGACTTGACCAGATCATAGTGCCCTAGAGAACAAGAGCAACATTCTGTGTTCCAGGAACATACCCAACTGTTTTCATTCTGCCAATGCTTATTTGGAAGCCTATTCCAAATCAGACCCATTTTTTGCTTTTGGGAAAAGCACATCAAGATTCTAAACATCAATTATTTGGTGATAGGAGTGAACATGAAAACAGGAACTATGCATTATGCGCAGAGATAGGAACTCAGAATATGAGGAACAGAAAGAATGATCAGACTCTGTTCAAATCAGTTCTGCCTCTTAAGCAACAGTGTGACAACCAGCAAGTTACTTCCTATCATGACTTCTTATGGGGTTGTTATTACATTTTGTAACACATGAAACAGAATTCTGCCTTGGGAATTCTAGGAGTTCAAAATACATCGACCACCATGAAAACTGTTATTCCAACTTTATACCAACCTTTTACATTGCAAATAAGACAGAAGAAATAACTTCTCCTACAGGCTTTTCTTTAGCCTTTTAAAAATTGTGAAGTATATGTATAAAGACAAATATAAATGTGAATTTAGTAAATCATACCACTTCTAAGGTGGTTATAATTCAAGGTAACCAACTTCTAAGCCCTCCCAAACTCTCCTTGCACTTGATCTATTTAATAACCATTTTATCCTTCTCAAATGTAATCTTTACTTTGATTATTAGCATCAGAAGGTACATTGTTATAGTGTAATCTATTGCCATGTTTTGTTATATCAGTTTCTGTTGGGTCAGAAATTCAGGTGTGACTTGACAAGGTAGTTCTGGTTCTGGATCTCTCATGAAGTTGCAGTCAAGTTTCACTTTCAAAATATCACTCACATGGCTGGCAATTTGGTGCTGGATACTGGCAGGAGTCCTCTGTACCTCACCACACAGCTGTCTCTAGAAGTCTGCTTGACCATCTACCCTCATCACATTGTGGCTGAATTTCTAAGAGCCAGCGACCTTAGTAGAACAGTCTTTCAAGACACAGCTTCAGACGTTACACACCATTATTTCTACAACATCTTATTGGTTACATTGTGGCAGTAAACTACACAAGATCATGAATACTATGGGGCAAAGATGTTGGGGCCATCTTACAGACTGGCTGTCACAATCCACTCTGTGGCCCCTAATATTTCACTTTCCTCCCATGTGAAAATACATTCACCATCTTCCAATTTGTCCAAATGTCTCATACCATTAAAGCATTAAAAAAATCTCAGAACTCATTGTTTAATTAGGTCCAGGTATAGATGAAGCTCTTCAGATTCAATTGATCTTGATGTGAAATCTTTGAAATACATACACACGTTATTTATCCTCCATATCCTCAAAATACAAGGGCAGGGTAGGCATAGAATGACACAGTCACTGCCATTTAAAAAAGGGGAAAAATGGAAAAATAGGATGGGAAGCACCAATGAATCACTGATAAACAGAACTTTTAAAAATCTAATAGAGAAAATGCTGGTAGTTTGACGATTAGGAATTAAACCTTGAGCAAGATTCTTCATGGCTCTTTGTTCTCCCTTCTGTGCACCATGGAAAAATTTGCAGCCAAGTAGTTTTTGGAACCTTCTCCCTGCCTGTAAGTTTTGGGATCCAAGGACTGATTTTCCTTTGTTAAATACCTTTGCAATGTATTTACCCTTTAAACCCAAGTTGGCAATGTTTTTGGCAATGTCATTTTTTTCCCAATGTCATTCTTTTGAAAAACTTTGTGGTTCTCTTAAGAACCTTATTGGCGTTTTTGCTACTAGACAATAGCCATATTCACATGTCTTTGAGATAAATGCTTTTATATCTTGGTATTCTGCTGTGGCCACTGAGGATAATGCCTTAAAGTTCTTAAAAGTCCCATTGACATAACAATTCTCCAAGGAACTGTTTTGCTTATTTCTGAAATCTATCAAAGAATTTTGCAGCCATTCCTTTGGCTTCATCTTTGTAGTGTTATTTCCTGATTTGATCTTTACTTGGAACCCGTTTCTTGAATTTTAGCATCATTTTCCATTTGAAGAGGCTGTAGATTTCCAAAACCAGCAATTCTTAACTCCCCTTTATTTGGAAGTCATTACTTTAATCTCTTTGTTTTCTCTTGCATTTTACTATGAACTGCAAAAATGATCAGCATTGAGAATTCTGCCTGGAAATGTCTTTAGCAACACCATTCAATTTGTTGCTAACATTTTCTAATTTTCACTTCACATGGGTGACAGTATTGCTAAACTTCTGCCACTATATGACAAGGACCCATTTTCTCCATTGTCCAATATTTCTTATACTTTCCTTTAAGCCCTCATGCAGGTCATGAGGTTTTTGATAATCATTTAAAACTCGACCTTCTCTTCTGAGTCTCCTTCACAGCTTATGCCCACTGCCTGGTTCCAAAGCTTCTTCCACATTTTAGGTTTTTGTTATAGCAGCACTCTGTTTCCAGGTACCAAGGATTACACCAGTTAAATATTGTTACATAACAAATTATATTGAGGATTAAAGCAATAATCAGTTTCTGTGAATTAAAAAGCCCAGAATACATTAACTGAGTGGTTCTGGCTTAGAGTGTCTTATGAGGTTGTAGAAGGCTGCCAAGATGATTCAATTACATGATGGCAAGTTGGTGTTTGCTGTTGGCAGGAGGTCTGGATTCTTTGCTATCTGACCATTGGGCTCTTTGCTCTCAGGGACATGATGCTGGCATCTTCTGTAAAAAGTTACCTAAGAGATACTCTTCTATGTGTTTTTTGAGTTTCCCTATAAACTCATACTTTTAAGAGGGCAATTATACTTCAAAAGACCATGGGTATTAGAGAGTCATTACACAATTTTTTTTTTAAACAAAAGGAGAGAAATAAACAGGAAAATCCAAAAAAAATACAATCATTGGGGACCCACTTTGGAGTCTTCCAACTCCCTACTCAGTGCTCCTTGCATTACCTTGTTAATCCTCACAAGATCCTTATGTCCCTTTGAGGTAATCAGAGTTAGAGATCATTTTCTGCAAAAGCAACATAACAATTGCCAATCATTGACAAAGAGGCAGTAAAAAAAAAAAGTAATGAAGGTACTTAACACCAAAAGATTATTTCATGAAGTCACTTTATGTTACTGGTAGAAAATAAGTTCTTATACAAGTTTATATATAGGAATACATATTAAAAAGCAAATTCCTGAGACAACAGAGGGTAGGCAAGATGGCTGAATAGAGGCACCTAGCATTCACCTGCTCTTTCACAAGGAAGAACTAAAGCAACAGGTGTATATGTGACGATTGAGGTGAGTATTGGCAGGGCAACCTTGGAATTCAACAGTAGAAAGATGGAAATTAGTAAAATCCAAAGACCTGATATAGCAGTAGAGCAAGAGAAAATATCCCATTGCCTGCCATTCTGGTTTTAGTCCCTCTCTGAAGGAATAAAGGTGAAAGAGTTCCAGCAAACTATCAGTGCATATACTGGTAAAGTTTCATGGCTCTTGCAGTCTTAGAGCCTAAATAGATAATAGAGATCTTTACAGCAGTCTGGCTTTGGAAAAGGAATTCACTTCATCTCCGAGTGAACCAAGGGTGCTGTAGACAGAAGCCAACTTGAGAAGGGACCTCCTGTCTGAATTTGGACTGCTCTATTGTCTAAATATTGCCCTGCAATATTCTCATTTCTAGTATTATAGACATTCCACTGCATTGTCTCGGGGGTGACTGCCTCATGAACTAAACTTAGCTTGGTGGAGAGGCTTACACAAATTGCTGAGAGTACTACACAGTGGGGAATGGGTGCTATGATGTGGAGGGGAGTAGGGGGTGCCCTCTGCAAGAACTGGGGGATGGTGAGTCTGCCCTGTGAGACCAGGGACTTGGCCAGTCACTGAAGATTGCCTGCAGAGTTCTTGCCACCGCTCTCCCAGCACCATGCAAAGGTGCCTACCACTAACGAGGTAGATAAAGAACTCAGATTCTATTGCTCCTCATCCCCAACACAGAGGGATGTTGGGGCAGTTTCAAGCAACACTACTACAGCTCCAAATGTAGTCATGCCCCAAGATGCACGGCTAAAGAGGGTCTGAAAACAATCTTTGCTCTGTGCTGACCTTGTTCTGCTCTCCTTTTATCCTTTAAGCACCCCAACTGAGAGAAATTTTACCCAGCTCCAACCATGACCCACTTCTGCTTGATCCCTGATGGATGCTACAACTGAATTAGGGAGAGAAATGCCCCTGACTGTTGCCCTGTCCCTAGGTGTGCACAGTTGTGGGGGGTGCCTAAGGTTCTGCTCCTGCTTATAGTAGCAGTACAGAGGAATCACACAACTTTTGCTTTCACTACACCTATACAGGTAATCTGCTCAGTAGCCCACACTTTACCTGTGCAGATACCCTGCATATGTTGTCCCTACACCTTGTCTGACATACTGCTGAGAAGCCAGGGTGAGAGCATAGAAGGGTATAGTGCTTCCTCTCCAGCCTCTGCAGGAGAAGCACCTGGCCTCACAACATATCTCATCAGATAAATGTTTCAGGACCCTTATCACTAACAGAATAACCAATTCTAGAGACCCATTCAAGTAACAGAATCATTATCAATGCCTGAGGAAACTCCCACCACCTGAGAGGAGCTGCCACTCTATTGTAGGAGTAATCACACAGGATTTACCCCCCCTCCACTCTGCTATCTACGCCACATCTTCCTGAACTGCTTATGGTGTCCCCACTCTTGCATGACCCACAGAGATAGTGAGTTTCTGACTCTGATATAGTATTGCTGTATCCAAATAGACCTATCACAGGCAAAGAAGCTACGAGGAGATTACACTGTCATACCCAGCTGGAGATGAATTCTGTACAACAAATAGATTCTGGAAGATTCATCTTCAGGGGAAAGCTACTTACTAAGAAAGCCATCCTGTAAAAATGGTAGAGGTATCCGCTTCATCAGATGTGCAAATCAGCATAGGAGCACAAGAAATATGAAAAAACAAGGTAATATGACCCAATCTTAAAGATCATTAACCCTGTAGTAACAGACTCCAAAGACAGTTAAGTGGATGAAATTCCTGATAAAGAATTCAGAAGATTAATTTTAAGAAAGCTCAGTAGGATCCAATGGAAGACAGACAACCAATGAAACAAAATTAGGAAGATAATGCAGGATATAAATAAAATCAGGAGGAAGGGGAGGAAAGGATGGAGGGGAGGAAGGGATGGAGGGGAGGAAGGGATGGAGGGAGGAAGGGATGGAGGGGAGGGGGGGAGGGAGGGGAGGGGGAAGGAGGGAGGAAGGGAGGAGGGAGAGAGATATTTTGAAAAAGAACCATTTAGAAATCTTGGAAATGGATAAAAAATTCAGTTGAAAACTTCAACTACACATTAAAAGTGGAAGAAATGACATTGGAATTTTAAGACAGGTCTTTTAAAATATCACATTCAGACAGAAGTAAAGAAAAAATGATGAGGAGAACATCCAAGATTTTGGGACACCATTAAAAGATCAAATGTCTACATCACCAGCAAACCCAAAAGGGGAAGAAAAAAGTTAAGGGCACAGAAAATCTCTTCAATGAAATAGCAGAAAATTTCCCTGATCTTGGGACATACGTCAACACTGAGGCATAGGATGTCTAAAACTTCAAGTGGACATGATCCTCACCATGACATAATCAAGCTGTCAAAATTACAGGATGAAGAAAGAATTTTAAAATTTGCAAGAGAAAAGTGCCAAGTCACATTTATGGGCAACCCCATTAGATTAAGAGTAGGTTTCTCAGTAGAAACTGAGGAGGAGGACATGGAATGATGTATTTCAGTAGGAGGGCATGGGATGATGTATTTAAGTCCTGAAAGAAAATAACTACCAATCGATATTACCATGCTCAGCAAGGCTCTCCTTCAGAATCAAAGCAGAAGTAGACCTTACAAGATAAGCAAAACTGAAGAAATTTAACCACTAGACCAACTTAAAAATGCTTAAGTAAATTCTACATCCAGAAGTGGAAGAAAGATAATTAGCATTATGATAGCATGTGAAAATATAAATCCCACTAGAAGAGTAGATACACAAATGATAAACAGAAATCATTAGAACGTAAATCAAACCACAAAGGTGAATAAAGAACAAACATAATATTCAGTGACCAGAAGAAAAAAACAAAATGACAGTCTTGAGTCCATACCTTTCAATAATAATTCTGAATGTAAACAGTCTTAATTCTCCTGTTAAAAGTTACAGTGTGGTTGAATGGAATATAAAACACCAAGTGATATGTTGCATATAAGTAACTCACCTCACAATATGGACACACACAGACTGAAAATGAAAGGATGGAAAATGATATTTAAAAAATGGAGTGTGAGAACAAGCAGGAATAGCTATATTTGTATCTGACAAGACTTTAGAACAAAAACAGTAAGAAGGGACCATGAAGGTCACTATATAATGATTATGGGATCAATCAATCAAGAAGATATGATTATTCATCTCTACGTACCTAATGATGAAGCAGCCACTTTTATAAGACAAACACTAATAAAATAAAAGGAAGATGTACACTTTAATACAATAATAGTGGGGGATTTCCATACTCCACTCTTGCTAATAGATCATCCAGATCCCACCCCCTGCCAGCAAATGAACAAAGAAACATCAGAATTAAACTAAGTATAGATCAAATAGACTTAATAGACATTTAGAGAACATTTCATCCAACAGCTGTGGAATGTATATTCTTTTTGTCAGCACATGGAAATTTCTCTAGAATAGATCATGTAGTCAACCACAAGTCTTAACTTCAAAAATTTGAAATCATATCTTGTATATTTTTGGATTACAAAGGAATGAAACTAGAGATCAAAAGCAAGGAAAACTTTAGAAATTATACAAATACATGGAGACTGAACAATACACTTTTGAACAAATAGCAGGTCACTGAGGAAGTCAGAAGGGAAATTAAATTACTTGAAAAAAATGAAAATGGAAACATAACATACAGAAATCTATGGCTTACAGCAAAAGCAGTACAAGAGGAAAGTTTATAGCACTGGGTGCCTAAATTAAAAAAAGATTTAAAATAAACAATTATGCCTCTCAAGGTCTTAGAAAAGGAATAGAATGTATCCAAAATTAGTAGAAGGTAAGAAATAATAAATATAGGAGCAGAAATAAATGAAACCGTTGGTTCTTTGAAAAGATAAAATTGACAAATAGACCCAAATAAAATTAGAGATAAAAAAAGAGACATTACAACTGATATAGACATTTGAACTTTTGAAGGATTATTAGGAATTCTTTTGAAAAGCTGCTAGAAATTGGAAAAATCTAGAGGAAATAAACAAATTTAGGGACTTATAGGGCCTACCAAGATTGAAGAAAGAAGATATAAAAAACCTGAGTAGACCGAAGAAAATAATGAATTTGAACCAGTAATAAAGGTTTCCAACAAAGAAAAACCTGTTGGTTCACTGAAACCCAGAAGGTTTCACTGTTGAATTTTACCCCCCCAAAAAATTTTTTTTATAGGGTTGAGGTTTGAACCCAGGGTCCTGTGCATTCCAGGCAAATGCTCTACTGCTGAACTACACAATTTTTGTTGGTACCAGGGATTAAACCTGGGGTGCTTAACCATCGAGTCATATCCCCAGCCCTTTTTATTTTTTTTAAAACTTGAGACAGGGAATTGCTAAGTTACATAGGGCCACTAAATTGCTGAGGCTGGCTTTGAACTTGTCATTCTCCTGCCTCAGCTTCCTGAATCACTGGGATTATAGGTGTGCATCACTGAGCCTGGCTTACCAAACATTTAACACAATGTTTCTCGAACTATGAGAACATATCTTTGATGAACATAGATGCAAAAATCTTCAGCAACATACTAGCAAATCAAATTCAATAGGACACCAGACATATCATACACCAAGATCAAATTGGTTTCATGAAAACCAGTATGAACCAAGAATGGTTCAACAAATGAAAATCAATAGACATCACAAATAAAATCAAGGATAAAAATAATGTGCTTGCCTAAATAGATGCAGAAAAAGTGTTTGATAAAATTTGATAAAATTCCTGAACAAATTAGGTATGGAAGGATCATATTTCAACATAAGGGCTATGTATGACAAGTCTATAGCAATGTTATACTGAATGGGGAAAAACTTGTTTATTTAAGATCAGGAATGCAACAAGGGTGTCTACTCTTCCTGCTCTTATTTAATATAGTACTAGAAATTTTAGAGCAATTAGGCAAGAGAAAGAAATAAAAGGCATACGAATAGGAAAGGAGGAAGTCAAATTATCCCTGTTTGTGAATGATATGATTCTACATAAAGAAACTTCTAAAGACTCCACCAAAAACCTGATAAATTCAATAAAGTAGGAGGGTATGAAGGTTCACATAAAAATCAGTAGCTTGTCTATATTCTAATATATACCAGTTTGCTGAGAAAGAAATCATGAAAGCAGTCCCATTCACAATAGTCAGGCACAAAAAATACTAAGGAAGTAAAAGACATCTACAATAAAATTTTAAGACATGGAAGAAAGAAATTGAAGATGAAGACATTAAAAGATGGAAGAACCTCCAAGTTCATAGGTGGAAGAACTATTATTGCTAAAGTGACTATACTACCTAATCTACAGATTCAATGCAATCCCATCAAAACACCAATGACATTCTTCACAGAACTAGAAAATACTAAAACTCATCTGGAAGAATAGGAGACAGAATAGTCAAAGCAATCTGTGTGAAAAGAGAACTACTGGAGATCTCACAATACCCGATTTCAAGACGTACTACAGAACCATTCTACCAAAAAAACTGACAAAATAAAACCAAACAACAAACAAACAAAAACAAGTATTGGCATAAAAACAGACACAGACAAAGGGAACAGAATAGAGAACCCAGAAATAAATCCATGCATTTACAGCTAACTGATTCATGACAAAGTTGACAAAAATATTGGGGAAAGGAAGGGTACACCTGCTTAGTCAGCCAGATTGGATGAATCAACCCTGGCAATCAATGGGGTGACAGATATCATAGCCATATTACCCTTACATCCTTGGAAAAAGATACTTTTATGCATTGTTGGTATAATCACTTTGGAAATCAGAATGGAGATTCCTGAAGACTAGGAATGAAACTACCATATGACCCAGCTATCTCACTCCTTGGTATTTATCCAAAAGAAGTAAATCAGCATACTATAGTAATACATGCACATCAATGTTTATAGCAGCACAAGTCACAATAGCCAAGTTATGGAACCAACCCAGGAGCCCATCAACAGATGAATGGATGCACACACATACATATACACACAATTAATGGATAAGCACATGTGTGCGTACGTACACAGACACACACACACAAATGGAGTTCTACTCAACCATAAATAATGAAATTTTGTCATCTGCTGATAAATGAATAGAACTGCAGAACATTATGTGAAGTGAAATAAGCCAGACTCAATCAAGGGTGGAACATTTTCTCTTGTAGGTGGAAGCTAAAGAGAAAAAGGAATACAAAAGGAGATTTCATGAAAACAGAAGGGAAAGCAGTGAAACAGGAGCAAGGGTGAGGGAGGAGGGGAGGACAAGGGGAGAAACTGGGGTATGAAATTGACTAAGTTATGCTATGCACATATTGTGCATTTATTGTGTGAATATATCACAATGCATTCCAATTTTGCATCTGACTGTTTTAGTTAGATTTTTCTCTTTTTAAAAAAAATTTTTTGGTGTGGGGATTGATAACAGGATCATTTAACCACCGAGCCACATCTCTACTCCTTTTTAATTTTTTTGTTTAGCGATAGAGTCTTGCCAAGTTGCTTTGGGACTTGCTAAGTTGCTGAGGCTGGTTTTGAACTGGCATTCCTCTTGCCTGAGCCTCTGGGATTATGGGCATGTGCCACCACATCAAACTAGTTAGCTTTTTCATCACTGTGACCAAAATAGCTGACTAGAACAACTTAGAGGAAGAGAAGTTTATTTGGGGCTCATGGTTTTAGAGGTCTCAGTCTATAGACAGCCAACTCCATGGCTCTGGGCCTAAAGTGAGGCAGCACATCATGGGGGAAGGGCCCAATGGAGGAAAGCTGAACTCATTGCAAAGTGAGGAAGCAGAGAGAAAGGGAGGGGAAGGGACCACAGAGAAATTGCACCCTTCCAGGGCACATCCCTAGTGACTCACCTAATCCAGGCTGCCCCACTTACAGTTACCATTCATTCTATTCAAACGAGGATGAACTGATTAGGTTACAACTCTCATAATCATTTAACCTCTGAATATTCCTGCATTACCAGGAGTTTTTGGGGAATACCTCATATCTAAAATCAGAACAATAATTATAATGTACCAATTAAAACTAAGAAAATAGAAGGAAGTAAAATAGAGGAGAGAAAAGGGGCCAGGGGGAGGAAAAAGGAGAAGGAGAGGATAGAAATGGATAAAACTATGAATGTATGTATTTATGAATATGTCAAAATTAACTCTGTTATATATTACTATGATACACTAAAAAAAAAAGTATTTAATATTTAAGAGCAAACTTTATGGAGTAAAGCTGTTGGGCCCAATCCATTTGTCATTGAAATAAAGTATATCCACATCTTAAAAAATAAAATATGGTTTATATATATATACATATAAAATATGGAGTTTTATTCAGTCATAAACAAGAATGAAATTATGTCATTTGCTGGTAAATGGATAGAACTTGAGAACATTATGCTAAGTGAAATCAGTCACTCAGACTCAAAGATGGGATCTCTGAGAAAGAGAAATTAAAAAAAAAAAAAAAAAAAGAGGGAAATCTCACAAAAATAGAAGGGAGTCCAGTGAAGTAGAGAAAGGGGATTAGGGAGGGGAAGGGGTGGGAGGTGGAGCATGAAGAAGTTCTGGGGAATGAAGTCTACCAAATTAGGTTATATATATATATATATCCATATATAATTACATCATAAAGAATCCCCCTTTTATATATATAGTTATAATGCATTATATAAAATAATAGAAGGGTGATCAGTAGAGTAGAGCAAGCAGATCAGGGGAGGGAAGAGGGAGGGAAAGTACTGGGGAATGTGATTGACCAAATTATGTCATGTGCCTGTACAAATATGGTATAATGAATCTCACTATTATGTATAATTATTATGAACCAATAAAAATAAAATTAAAAAAGGAAAACCTGTTTTGAAACTTCGTTACAAGCTCCAAGTATCATTTTCCTCTCAGCATTATTTCATGTGTCACAGGTATGCATTAATTTTGTTACTCATTTGCCACACTCACCTCTTGTACATCCCAGGTATAAAGCTTGCACGTTGAAGACACAATACAAATGATTGACTTTCCTTGTCCATCTACTGTGATGCCACTCCCTGAGAGATAAGCCACTGGTCCCAAAATCCCTGGAAGGAAACACAGGTAATACTTGGTCATGAGATAGTAGAGGGATGATTCAAATCAAATAAAGATAATTTAAGTTTTTCTGGGTGGCAATTACGGAGAAGGCAGAAACTGGGCTTTGGAATTAGTCAAACGCAGGGTCCTGTTGCAGATTGGTCACTGGGAGATATTGGCAAACTTGCTTTTTCTCTTTAATCTGTTTCCATAGATTAATGGGTATTAGACCCTCCCCATGGAAATATAAATTTAAAAAAATCATGTGATATGAATATACAAATATACCAAAGGGAATTTCACCTTTATGTATATATAGAAAGTACCAATCAAAAATAAATGAACAAAAGGAAGATCAGGAGAGTAGAGGAAGGAGAGTAGGGGGAGGGGGAGGGAAAAGTTGGGGGAATGGGGATTAAAATAAAATTCCTTGCATGAATGGTTTTGTCAAAATGAACCCAACTATTATGTATAACTATAATGCTCTTTAAAAAATTCTTTCCATCAGAAAACTGTTACAAGTATTGAAAGCAGTATCGGGATAAAATGAACAGTAGTCTTTACTATTTAGGAGTTTATCCATCAACTCTCTCCTCCCCTAATTTTTTTTCTAGGATGGGTAGAAAGCCTTTGGAAAAAGGGAGCAACAGAGGCCTATTTTATGTTGTGAAATAGTTACTCTGCTTCCTCCATTTAGTACAGACACAGGAGGCAAGGCTCTGGTGATATGGCTATCATAGCAACCCAGGCCCATTAAGTTTTAATCCCTTTCTCCTTCACTGAATGAGAACACAGAAGTGCATACAGGGGAAAAATAGAGTGGACTTCTGAAAACAAGCTTATCATGCTCCTCCAAGACACCTGGCTCCATACCAAGGTTCTCAGCTGCTTCTTTGTAGATAAAGTCTTCTGACTGTGCACATGCCATCCGACGCTCCTGCTTTGTTTGGTGGAGGAATAACTGCTTCCATGTCTGTGTGCCCAGACGCTCATAGGTGAAGTTGCAGAAGCGCCATTTCTTTAGACATAGTCTCCTGGAAACAAGAGTCATAATCCCATTAGGCTGCCCTCAGCTCACCTCCACAGAGTCACTGTTATATCACATGAACCTTTTATTCATGTTAACCTTTCTGTGTGCCCTCCACAACACAGATGCACACAGCCCAAAGCATACAGTACAGGTACACAATTACATGGCCTTCTCCCTTCCCACCTTACCCTGCCCCTTTCTTTACTCACCTCCATAGGAAATCACTTTCTGCAATCTTATTCCAATTCTATGAGAGAGAAGGTAATTGATAAGCAATCAACACACAAATACTGGCTTCTCTTTTGCTTGCATTTATTCTGGGGGCTGAATCCAGAAAGGTTAATCTGACACAATCCCAGCTGTTAAAGCCTGCCCAGTCTGGAGAGAGGGAAGTGGGAACAGTAGAGTCCTATCACAGGTAATACAGGCACTCAATATTCCTGTGAGAGTTCAAAGGAAGAAGTAATTTTCTAGTACTTGAAATGGGAGCCTCTAGGATCATTTAGTCAAAATAACTCCTATACATCAGTTTGTTCTTTCCATTTAACAGAATGTGAGGCACTCAGAGTGAATGAGGTTAGCCCCCAAACCCTGAAATTATTGTTCTGCTATTCTGAAAACTGATGCACAACTGGTCAAGAGAAGTGAATAGATTCTAGGAACACTGGTATCAGAGCTAAGTGGATAATCTGAACAAGGTAAACTTAAGAAATGAAGGAAGGCTATGTACATGTGATGCTGGGGTAGCCAAGACCCATGGCTGAGGCTGAGAGGTGGAAGGGACCTGACAAGGTAGAGGATTGTGGGCTGGACGCTGGTCAATTCTGTCAGAGCGGCGGAAAGTGGAGGGCCTTTACCTTGTTCACTTTTGAAGCCTGTAGCAAGCTGAATGCATCCAGATATGAGAAGATTTTCACCATTGGCACATCAGGCAACTGCACCTCCATCTTACATGGCCCGAGCTGACATCCAGTCTTCTTTCTCCTTGTCAGGTTGCTCTGTATTTAAAGTCTTGGCCGCAGTCTGTAGCACCTGGAAGGATTTCCAGCCACAGCCCATTTGGCTCTGATTGAAACAAGCTGCAGGTGGGCAGATTCCTAGCCTGCCCTCCACTTTGGCCACTTCCTTGGGGTCAGATCCACTCAGCTGTGGGCATCCCTACCTAAACTCACTTGTTAGTGTTGTTCATTGTTAAGATGAACTCAACAACACCTTCTAGGCACTCAACAAGAAGAGTAGAACTGGGAGCAGCCCCAGTGGCAGAAGCACTTGCAAGCACTCTCTAGAAAATGTTAATTAACACACTTGGACAGATTTAGTTCTGCAGGTGGCACCTGTTTAGTTATTCCAAATTACTGGGGTAGGGAATCTGTTTGTCACATTTACACTGAATCTGGTTAGCAACATCCATCTCTCAGTACCAATACAGATTCTGAGTTTCTGCTTTTGTGAATTTACCTTTCTAGTGGGAGGGAAAAGAATGATTCAGAGATGTCTCCACAGAGATCATTGCTAAGGTAGTAGGCCTTGTTGGAGATGGCTCTCACAGTCCTTACCTGCTCCTGGGATGCAACAATTTTCTATAGTTACATATCTGCCAAGATTTTGACAACCCTTTCCAGTATATTCTACAGAGGGTGTCATGGAATGAATATTTGTGTCCCTCAAAATATGTTGAGGGCCAGGTATGGTGGCACATGCCTGTGATCCCAGCAATTTGGGAGGCTGAGGTAGGAGGACTGTAAGTTCAAAGCTAGCTTCAATAACTTAGCAAGCCCTAAGCAACTTAGTGAGACCATGTTTCAAAAAAAAAAAAGGGATTTTGGGAGGTAATTAGGTCATAAGGAGTTCTCGTTAATGAGATTAGTGCCATTTAAAAAAAAGTCCCTGGAGATATATTTCATCTTCCTCTGCTATGTGAAGGCGCAAGAAGTCAGCAGTCTGTAACCAGAATCCTGCCATGCTGGCACCCTGATCTTAGAATTCTGACTTCTGGAATAGTAAGAAATAAATTTCTGTTGTCTATAAGCCACCTGATTTATGGTACTTTGTTATAGCATCTTGAACTGAATAAGACAGAGGGTCCCTCTATGAAGCCCAATAGTGATGACTTCTTATATATATACATATATATATATATATATATATATACACATATATATTTTTTAGTTGTTGATGGATATTTATTTTATTCATTTCTTTATATGTGGTGCTGAGAATTGAATCCAGTGCCTCACACATGCAAGGCAAGTGCTCTACCACAACCTCAGCCCGACTTCTTTAAATGGTTGTCCACAGCCTGATTCATAGTGATTCTTCTTAGGAGTACTATTTTTTTCTACAATGTTATCTGCTCCATTAGCCAAAACAGGCTTGGATTGTTCAGGGACAATTAAATATACTCTGTTAGAATTTGGAATTGAAAATGATGACTAAACAATCATCAATTTATTCAAAATACAAATCCAATGACAATGGGGAGACCATGTTTTCATTCTTTTGAAAGAGAGTCTGAGATACTATGATATATATGTTATATATGTGATACATATGTAGATGTAGATATATTTTTTGTTTTCCTCCACAGTTCCTAGCTTATAACTCCCTCTCCAAAGCATGCCATAGAAACTAGAATTTCTCTTCCCCAAGGCAGGTCATTCAAACTCTAATCTTCCCCTTTGTTTTCTGTCTTGGAGATAGACATGAAGAAATTCTCTGATCTACCCTTGTCCAAGAGTCACAAGACCTTCGTTCCAAAGTGGCCCTGGTCCCATGCCCAAGAGGAAGGAATGCTGAAGAATTTAAACAGATAAGTCTTGCTGGGTTTCCCCATCCAGTCTATCAGCAATCATGACAAAGCATTGACGTCTCCACAAGAAGCCAGAAATACAGTCAAAAGGAGAATGGCTGGACAGTTGAACATCTGGAGGTTCCTGGAGGGCAATATACCTGGAAAGGACATGGAAGCTCTGTACCCTTCTCCCTTACTTCACTCTATGCATCACTTCATCTGCATCATCTGTAATATTCTTTTTTTTTTTCACAGCTGGAACTCGTTTATTGAGGAAATCGCACAGCTTTTATGTAGGGTGGGGGCTAGGTGGGAACCAATCAGCTTAAAGGTCAGCAAGGCAGGGGGGTTCACGTAGGCGAGAGTCCCATTGAACTATATGGCAAGCATGAGCTGATCACATTTGCGGAACTGTTGTTAACCAATCCCTGACGGTGGTCCAATTCATCGTCATTAACTATTGAAACCGCCTTTGAGGCCTTGATCTTGCTCACTCGCCAGGGAGTAAGGAGTCAGCCTGAGATAGTTAACATGTCATTAGTCCCAACACATCCCCCTTTTTTGTTTTATATTAAGGGTGTGTCTGTCTTAGGTTGCCCCTGGGAGAGTCTTACCCATCATGGAACATCACCCTAGCAGTTTGGGGGTCCGCCTTACTCGAAGGTGTGCCTGTCTTAGGTTGTCCTCCTCTGAGGATCTTACCCGTCATTGACTACCACCTTAGTGCTTCAGGTGGGCCCCTCAGGAGGAACAGGGGTTAAGGGAGAGACACTTAGACCCCAGTGTCCTGATACGAGTGATCCATGATCCTATAGGGCTCCCAATCATCATTATGAAGAGCGGTATAATGCTGTCGGACCACCATGAGCTGCACAGACTTAGCCTGACTTTTCAGTAAATGGATAAGCTTATTGATTATGCAAGGCCCAAAGGTGAACACAAGGATAATGGTGATTAGCGGTCCTATAAGCGGGAGGAGGTAGGGGAGCCACCCGTGTAACCCAGTCCAGAGGAAATTAGAGTGGATCTCGCTCCTATGACGTTCCAGATCTTCTTGTAGGTTTTTGATTTTATCTTGTACAATGCCAGAGCAGTTGGCGTAGAAACAGCACTCTTCACCAAGGAACAGGCAAAGCCCTCCTTCCTTCACCATTGCAGGACGAAGTGGCCAAGGACTCAAGTTGAGCCTGTAGATCTAAGATGGTAGAGCTGCAAAGTGCAATGTTAGGAGCTCTGTGTAGCTCTCAAGGAAGTCCACTGTCCAAAGTCATGAGGTCAGAGACTCCAATTTCAATCACTGTTGTCCCATTTTTGCTACTGCACATTACACTCTTTCTTAAATGTCATTTTAAGCAGTTTACATATATTGACTCCTGAGTCTATATGAACATTAGTTAACACAATTTAACGTTGTATCTAAACATGAATTAAAGAAATGCTGAGAGAGCTTTTAACTTTCCTTTTGTGTGGTGAAGTGGCAATTGTTTTTATGGTTTTTCTTTTCTTTTTTTTTTTTTTTTTTTGCGGTGCTGGGGATTGAACTCAGGGCCTTGTGCTTGCAAGGCAAGCTCTCTACCAACTGAGCTATATCCCCAGCCCTTGTTTTTATGTTTAACCTTTAAACAAATCAGGCTCCAACCCCTAGAAACACATCCACACCCAAAATTTTCTCAGTGTAAAAAAGTAACAAATTTTACATATACCCTATTGATAACAGGTCCTATAATAGAACATTAAATGATAGAAATAAATCCCCCCCAAAATTTACTCTTTATAAGTTTAAAATTACCATTACAGACAAGTTTAGTTTGGAGAACAGCAGCTTGATAAATTCCCTGCTTTAAAACTTATATACCTTGAAAATATGAACACATTTAATATACAAAGAGTGACATTTCACAATTACCTTGACACTTTTATCTTACCAAATTTAATTTTTAAAGAAAAACTTAGACTCTATAACGTAGTACAATACTCTAACAGTTGTTTAACCATAATTGTATAAACCCCAATTTTTAAGACTAATTGTTCTAAAGAATAAAACTTAATAGACACAAAGTTAAGAGTGAATTAGTGTTTCTAAGAAATCCTTGTCATTTTACCATATAGACTAAACTTTGGTTTATATCAGAACATTAGTATTTCACCTTCAGAAAAAATTTAAATAGCTTTAACTGCGTCACATACATACAACCAACTTAGTTACATGCAAACCTGTTGAAATTTGCCCTTTACAGACTTTCTTAGCACTTATTTAGACCCTCATGTATTTTATCACATAAGCACTTTCTTACCCAGAAACATTTTATCACTAAATATATTTCCATATCTAGAACCTTTTATTTTTTTCTTTCCTATCTGTTGACCTTTTTGTTCACATTCTGAAACAACTCTTATGAAATTTCTTAATTTATATAAATTACTCCATTTTAATGATTAAATATTTTGTTATTTATAGTACTCTAATTGAAACACAGTTGAAACCTTTAGAACCCTTTGTATATAGAATTATACCTGTTAGGACATAACTCTTAGTAATCTTGTTTTTAGTTTAGTGATGACACAAAACAATTTTTTCTATAAACACATTTGAGTAATCCCATGCATGTCAACTCTAATTCACTTATTTTCTTAAAAAAAAAAAAAAAAAAACCAAGATATTAGACAAGTGTCCTGAACAGTATTTGCCATCTTTTTCTTGTTGGAGGAAAGTCCTAGAAAAATTGATGTTAGACATTTTATTAACATCAACATTTTATTAGTTTGACCACCTAGAGACTTGCGAGATATTTTCAAGACATTTTACTTCTATTAGTTTACCCAATTTAAATTGAACCTTTTTAAATCACGTGAATTAAAAGTATTTGGATCCATTTTTAAATTTTAATTTTAGGAGTGCTCATTTTTGATACAGACAAAACATGACATCAGGCAGCATGACATACACATAACACAAAATCAAAGGCCTTGAAACTTTATAGGTGAATCTCCATTGCAATGTAACAGATGTTCAAAAACTCTAGTTGAATAAAAAAAAATAGAACTGATCAAAAAAGTCATGAGCTCAAAAAAAATGTAAAATTAAAAAAAACAAGAGTCCTGGAAAAATGATATGGCCATTAATTACTTTAGTAAAGCACCATAAAATTTACTTTTGCTGGAGTTCAGGTAAGACTTTTTGCTCTTTTTTTTCTTTTTCTTTTTCTTGGGTTTGAGACTGGTCTCCTACTGAGCCTTCAGGCTTTCTCTATTTACATTTCAATGTAAGCCTTGACTGAGATCAGGATCTGAAAGGGGCTAAAATGTTCCAGCAGAAACTTGATGCCTAGGGCATTTTAACCCTTATTCCTGGTTAGTAATCAATTCAGGTTTGGATGCAGAAAATTGTGAAACAATTATCTCCAATACTTGTGCGGACTGGGGCTACTATATCATACTCCTTACTAGGACGTGCCACTGATAGTTGGACTGGTTACTCCCTCCACACCGGCATATGTGGGACCTCCTAGCAGGAGGACTATGTGGGCTGGGTGGGGCGAAGTTGGAGGAGGAGGAGGAATTAAGAGGGGGAGAAGAAGGAGGTGTTGGAGTTTGCAGGAAGAGCAGAGAAGTGTAAGAAAGAAGAGATTTGAAGATAAGGAATCCCTTTCCATCTGCCCGCTCGCTTGTGGTAGCTGTGTGCCAATATCTTTGATAGCCACAATTCACCTTCCCATAGAGCAATCTTTCATCCCTGCACAGGCCAATTCGTGATCAGTAGTCATTCCTTCCCAAACTAACATTTTAACATTTACTGGGAAGGCCATACAGGGAGGGGGGAGGTTAGAGTCTGTGAGTTCTTGCCCAGAATCATAAAACGGCCACTGGGAAGATTTCCTGCCATCCGGAAGGAGGAGGGCGAGGGCTTTCATTGGAGTCTGATGTGGCCCCAGAATACAAGATGGCAGCAATGAGCCTCCCCGGGGTGGTAGTGGGCCCTCCCTATGTGTAGAGGCTGGCTGCCCTCGTGGTTCCTCAACCTTGGGAGGAGCAGGTGGAGATGGATTGGGCTCCTCATTAAAGGTCTCCCAACGTTGTTTACTATGTGGCAAGTTTCTGGAAGGAGATGCAATGGGAGGAGTCGGTGGTTCTTTAGGTGGCGGCTCTTTGGGGAGAAACTTGGAGCCCCCTTTGGGAGGTCCTGGAGAGAAGCAGGCCTTAAGGGCAGATAATGTAGGGCAGACTCCCAATGGGGGACCCTCCCCTAAATTGATTTCCCTCTTCCTAACAAGTTGTTCTACACGATCCCATGTGGACCAGTCAAAAAGATTAGCAGCAGGAAGCCAAGGGACCACCAAAGTAAAGGTGTCCCAGGCTTTTTCCACCTGTGTATCAGACCACTCAAGGCCCCTACTCTTCAGCATGAGTCTAAGAGCTGAGAGCGCAGGGTCACTATGTGTGGTGTGTGTTTGCCCCATCTTTTCAGGAATGCCTTACCTCGGAACTCGCTTGGCCCAATCTGCCGGTACTTTCAGTTTCAAAACTGCCTCTTTGCTTTGGCTGCGGTTCAGCCTTGAGGGTCCGATGTTGGGCGCCAGATGTCGGGGTCTTAAGCCCCCCTGCTCTTCTTGACCAGCGACAAGGGAAGGGGACACTCCCCAACAAGGTCAGACCAGGATAGGTAGGGCCGACTGACTTCCCGCTCCCAGCCCTCCCTGCGGAGGACAATCAGACGCATCAGGGAGACCAGTCACAGCAGGAACTCCTATAATATTCTTTACAGTAAAGCAGTAAACATGTTTCTCTGAGCTTTGTGAGCTGTGCAAGCAAATCAGCTGAACCCAAGGAGAAGGTTATGGGAACTCCAATTGGTAACTGGTTGGTCTGAAGTTCTGGAGACCCCAGACTTGCAACTGGGTCTGAAATGGGGGCATGCTTGGGGACTGAGTCCTCAACCTGTGGGATCTGATGCTATCTCCAAGTAGATCATGTCAGAACTGAATTGAATTACAGGACAACCAGTTGATGTCAGCTGCAAAATTACTTGCTTGGTGGTGGAAAGAAATTCCTACACTTCTTGAGATCATGGAAGTCTTCCATGTTGATTGTGGTGAGATGGCAGAGGGAAAACAGACACTTTGGTTTTTCTAACACAGAATCATAAGAAACTAGTTTGAAGAGGAAGTGTTTTAAAGAGAAAGAAAATATTATAGGGCTAGGGATATAGCTCAGTTGGTAGAGTACTTGCCTTGCAAGCACAAGGCCCTGGGTTCAATCCCCAGCACCACCAAAAAAAAAAAAAAAAAAAAAAAAGTTATAAAGAAAAAAACAGGGCTGGGGAGATAGCTCAGTTGGTAGAGTGCTTGCCTCACAAGCTGTAAGGCCCTGAGTTCAATCCCCAGCACCGCAAAAAAAAAAAAGAAAAGAAAAAAGACATCTTTGTTTAAAGAGTGATAAAGACAATCTTGATGGTGTCCTTTATACCAGTAGTTCTAGTCCTTCTTCAATCTTTGTTTCTTTGAACTTTGTTATTTTTAATTACAAAATTAAAATAAAATCCATTTTTGGTTTACCTAAGTCAAGTGGATGAACAAATTCTTGACTTTTATTCAAATAAATTCACATGTGGATAAATAACACAAGTGAATTATATTCCCTGGTGATACATGAAATGAAAAAGAACCAAAGTAAATGCCATTTTGTTCTGATCTGACCCCCACTGTATGCTTACTTATAATGTTTTCTTTTCAGCCTCCTGACACCTGTATCTATGTTGAGTATCTGCTTCAACAGGGTCTTTCTGACCTATATGTGCCTCAATTTTTCTTGTGGTTTTCAGGTGCTGGGAGCTCTTTGAGATGTTAGCCTGCTCCCAGCTGCTTGCTTGGCATGCTCATTAAAGGATCTTTCTTTCCCTTTCAGTTTGGCTTAATATGTATGGTGGTTTATAATTTTTGCACACTCCATAACAACAAACTTCCTTCCAACTCTTTTTTTTCTTTCATTTTTATTATTATTATTTTTATTTAGCTTTTAATTTTTTGTAGACTGCATTTTGATTCATTGTACACAAATGGGGTACAAAATTTCATTTCTATGGTTGTATACAATGTAGATTCACACCATTTGTGTAATCATACATGTACATAGGGTAATGATGTCTGTCTCATTCCACCATTTTTCATACCCACCTCCCTCTCATTTTCTTCTACATATTCTAAAGTTCTCCCATTATTCTCATTCCCCACCCCCACCCCCATTATATATCATCCTCCACTTATTAGGGAAAACATTCGTAATGTCCACCTTGTTCTATACTCAAACATTTTATAAAGTAGGAATGATGATTTCAAATGAATTTTGTCTCAGGATGCTTCTCTCTCTCCGGTTTCTGTTTGTCTCTGTCTTTGTCTCTTTAAGAATTTCTGCAATTACTTCAGGGTATTTAACCCTACCTGCCTCTAGTCTGTGGTTCCGGTGTTTACATAACAACCATGAGTTAAATCAACATTGAAAGTAAGCAAGGCCAGAGTGAAGGTATTTGAAAATTTACAACTATGTGTTGATATTTATATAAAATATCTATGAAGTCATTCTTAGAAGTCATTGTGAAAAGGCCTGGGCAGCAGAATGATGGCAGACTATGAATGGGTCATTTGTGGCAGAAAAAGAGAATGTCTGTTCCAGAACCACATGATGTCTTCTCCCCCAAGCTAACAGATAACTAAAAATCATATAAAGAGATTCAAAGTTAAACTATCAGTTTACTACATACAACTTGGTAATGTCTAAAGGGGAGAGGGAGGGATATGGGTGAACTCTTTAAATCTCTCTCTCTCTCTCTCTCTCTCTCTCTCTCTTTGGTACTGGGGATTAACTGAAGGGCACTTTACCACTGAGCGACATCCCCAGTCCTCCAACCCCCCTTTTTAAAAATTTTGAGACAGGGTCTAGCTAAGTTGCTGAGGTTGGCCTTGAACTTGCAATACTCATGTGTCAGCCTCCCAAGTCACTGGGGTTACAGGTATGTGCTGCCATGCTTGGCTAAAGAGCTTAAATTTTCAATAACATCACAATGTTTAGAATAGATGCAGAACTAATTCAACTTTCATGGAAAGGTCTCCAAGATTTATAACTAAATAAAAAATAATAGGCAGTCGCGGAGCGAGCTGGTGGCTGAGCCAGGCCACCTACATCACGGAGGTAGGCTGCGGGCAGCTATCCTGCCCAGCCAGCAGGTCAAGGACAGACGTCTTAACTGAGCGACCCCGCCTGACCCCTGCACCTAGGTCGGTGCCATCACTGGTTGGCCGCAGTCGTGGAGCGAGCTGAGGGCGAGTCAGGCTGCTTGCATCATGGAGGTAGCACGCGGGCACCCAACCCACCTGCCTTGCTGAGTGGGGCAACCCGCCCAACCACCAGGCCAAATACAGATGCCACCACTGAACAACCCTGCCCAACCACCATGCCGAGGTTTGTCGCCATCAAGAAGTTAGCCAGAGGCTTCTTTGTAGGCTGGTGTAGGCATTTTTAATTACTCCTGAGGGCGTGGCCATCATCATTGGAAGGGCAACTCCCTTCCTGAGACACCTACAGGAGACTAGAAGACCTTTGACAAGACCCAGGAGCCAAGAAGAGGAGGTATTATTGAGAGGCTCGGAACCAACTCAGAGCCACCAGAAGGCCACCACCTGTAGAAGGCTAGCTTCCTAGTGGAGCATTGCATTATCAAGTTCCTCCAAGACTTCAGGCTACTGAAGGCTAGGAGGTGAGTTATTGGAAATCTACAGAGACAATATTAGTCAATAGAGGAAATCTGCAATATCCCAGAGTTTCACTACTAGAGGGGTAGATACCTGAATGATATGAGAAAACAAGGGAAGAAAATGTCCCAAACAAACCTAGATGGTACAGCAATAATATCCAATGACGGCATGGCAGAAGAAATGTCAGAAAGGGAGTTCAGAATGTACATAATCAAAACAATCAGGGAAGCAAACGAGGAGATGAAAGAGCAAATGCAGGCATTGAAGGATGAGATAAAAGGCCATTGCAGGCATTGAATGATCGCACCAATCGACAGTTAAAAGAGCAAATACAGGAAGCAAAAGATCATTTCAATAAAGAGTTAGAGATATTGAAAAAAAAAACCAAACAGAAATCCTTGAAATGAAGGAAACAATAAACCAAATTAAAAACTCCATGGAAAGCATAACCAATAGGATAGAATACCTGGAAGACAGAACCTCAGATATTGAAGACAAAATATTTAATTTTGAAAACAAAGTTGACCAAACAGAGAAGATGGAAAGAAATCATGAACAGAATCTACTAGAACTATGGGATATTATGAAAAGGCCAAATTTAAGAATTATCAGGATTGAGAAAGGCTTAGAGAAACAAACCAAAGGAATGAACAATCTATTCAATGAAATAATATCAGAAAATTTCCCAAATCTGAAGAATGAAATGGAAAATCAAGTTCAAGAGGCTTATAGGACTCCAAATACACAAAATTACAATAGACCCACACCAAGGCACATTATAATGAAAATACCTAACATACAAAATGAAGACAGAATTTTAAAGGCTGCAAGAGAAAAAAGAATCAAATTACATTCAGGAGGAAACCAATATGGACATCAGCAGATTTTTCAATCCAGACCCTAAAAGCTAGAAGGGCCTGGAACAACATTTACCAAGCCCTGAAAAAAAACAGATGCCAACCAAGAATCTTATACCCAGCAAAACTTACCTTCAGATTTGACAATGAAATAAAATCATTCCATGATAAACAAAAGTTAAAAGAATTTACAAAAAGAAAGTCGGCATTACAGAACATTCTCAGCATAATATTCCATGAGAAAGAGATGAAAAACAACTATGTAAATTAGCAAAGGGAGGAACTACCCTAAAGGAACAACCAAATAAAGGAGAAATCAAGTCATGTAAAAAAAAAATGAGACAAATGACCGGGAATACAAATCATATCTCAATAATAACCCTGAATATTAATGGCCTGAACTCATCAATCAAAAGGCATAGACCGGCAGATTGGATTAAAAAGAAAGATCCAACAATTTGCTGCCTGCAAGAGACTCATTTCATAGAAAGAGATTCCCACAGACTAAAGGTGAAAGGATGGGGAAAAACATACCATGCACATGGACACAGCAAAAAAGCCAGAGTACCCATCCTCATATCAGATAATGTGGACTTCAAGCCAAAGTTAGTCAGAAGGGATAAAAAGGACATTTCATACTGCTTAAGGGAAGCATATCAGCAAGACATAACAATCATAAACATCTATGCCCCAAACAGTGGCTCATCTATATACGTCAAACAAATCCTTCTCAATGCCAGAAATCAAATAGACCACAACACAATAATACTAGGTGATTTTAACACACCTCTCTCACCACTGGACAGATCCTCCAAACAAAAATTGAACAAAGGAACCATAGATCTCAAAAACAATCAATAATTTAGACTTAACGGACATTTATAGAATATACCATCCAATGAAGAGTGAATACACTTTCTTCTCAGCAGCACATAGATCCTTCTCTAAAATAGACCATATATTATGCCACAAAGCTACTGTTAACAAATACAAGAAGATAGAGATAGTACCTTGTATTCTATCAGATCATAATGGATTGAAGTTAGAAATAAATGACAGAGTAAAAAACAGAAACTACTCCAACACCTGGAGATTAAATAATATGCTATTGTATGATGAATGGATAACAGAAGATGTCAGGAAGGAAATTAAAAAATTCTTAGAGGTAATTGAGAACAAAGAAACAACATATCAAAATCTTTGGGACACTATGAAAGTAGTTCTTAGAAGAAAATTTATTTCATGGAGTGCATTCAATAAAAGAAGAAAAAAATCAACAAATAAATGACCTAACACTACAGTTCAAAACCCTAGAAAAAGAAGAACAGAGGAACACCAAAAGTAGTAGAAAACAGGAAATAGTTAAAATCAGAGCTGAAATCAATGAAATTGAAACAAAAGAAACAATCAAAAAAATTGACAAAATAAATAGTTGTTTCTTTGAAAAAATAAACAAAATTGATAAACCCTTGGACACACTAACAAAGAGAAGAGAGAAAACCCAAATTACTAAAATTCGGAATGAACAAAGAAATATCACAACAGACACAATTGAAATACAAAACATAATTAGAAGCTATTTTGAAAAATCTATACTCCAACAAAATAGAAAATCTCAAAGACATTAACAGGTTTCTAGAGACATATGAACTACCTAAACTGAACCAGTAGGACATACACAATTTAAATAGATCAATTTCAAGTAATGAAATAGAAGTCATCAAAAGCCTACCAACAAAGAAAAGTCTGGGACCAGATGGGTTCTCAGCTGAGTTCTACAAAACCTTTAAAGAAGAGCTCATTCCAATACTTCTTTATTTCATGAAATAGAAGAGGAGAACTCAAACTATCCCTATTTGCTGATGACATGATTATATATTTAGAGGAACCAGAAAATTCCACCACAAGACTTCTCGAACTCATAAGTGAGTTCAGTAAAGTAGCAGGATATAAGATTAATGCTCATAAATCCAATGCATTTTTTTATACATAAGTGATGATTCTTCAGAAAGAGAAGCTAGGAAAACTACCCCATTCACAATAGCTTCAAAAAAAATAAAATACTTGGGAATCAATCTCACAAAAGAGGTGAAAGACCTCTACAATGAGAACTACAGAACACTAAAGAAAGAAATTAAAGAAAACCTTAGAAGATGGAAAGATCTCCCATGTTCTTGGACAGGCAGAACTAATATTGTCAAAATGACCGTACTACCAAAAGTGCTATACAGATTCAATGCAATTCCAATTAAAGTCCCAGTGACGTACCTTACAGAAATAGAGCAAGCAATCATGAAATTCATCTGGAAGAATAAGAAACCCAGAATAGCTAAAGCAATCCTTAGTAGGAAGAGTGAAGCAGGGGGTATCGTAATACCAGAACTTCAACAATACTACAAAGCAATAGTAACAAAAACGGCATGGTATTGGCACCAAAATAGACAGGTAGATCAATGGTACAGAATAGAGGACACAGACACAAACCCAAATAAATACAATTTTCTCATACTAGACAAAGGGGCCAAAAATATGGAATGGAGAAATGATAGCCTCTTCAACAAATGGTGCTAGGAAAACTGGAAATCCATATGCAACAGAATGAAACTAAACCCCTATCTCTCACCCTGCACAAAAGTCATCTCACAATGGATCAAGGACCTTGAAATCAGACCAGAGACCCTGCATCTTATAGAAGAAAAAGTAGGTCCAAATCTTCAACTTGTTGGCTTGGGATCAGACTTCCTTAACAGGACTCCCATAGCACAAGAAATAAAAGCAAAATCAATAACTGGGATAGATTCAAACAAAATAGCTTTCTCTCAGCAAAGGAAATTATCAGCAATGCAAAGAGAGAACCTACAGAGCGGGAGAAAATCTTTGTCACTCATACTTCAGATAGAGCACTAATTTCCAGGATATATAAAGAACTCAAAAAACTCTACATCAAGAATACAAATAATCCAATCAACAAATGGGCTAAGGATATGAACAGACGCTTCACAGAAGAAGATCTATAAGCAATCAAAACACATATGAAAAAATGTTCACCATCTTTAGTAATAAGAAAATGCAAATCAAAACTACACTAAGATTCCATCTCATCCCAATTAGAATGGCGATTATCAAGAATACCAGCAACAATAGGTGTTGGAGAGGATGTGGGGGAAACAGGTACATTCATACATTGCTGGTGGGACTGCAAATTAGTGCAGTCACTCTGGAAAGCAGTGTGGAGATTCCTTACAAAACTTGGAATGGACCCACCATTTGACCCAGCTATCCCACTCCTTGGCCTATACCCAAAGGACTTAAAATCAGCATACTACAGAGATACAACCACATCAATGTTCACAGCTGCTCAATTCACAATGGCCAGATTGTGGAACCAACCTAGGTGCCCCTCAATTGATGAATGGATAAGGAAACTGTGATATATACACACTGTAAATAACTGTGGAAACTGTGATATATATACACACCATGGAATATTACTCAGCCATAAAGAATAATAAAATTATGGAATTTGCAGGCAAATGGATGCAGTTGGAGAATATCATGCTAAGTGAGATAAGCCAATGTCAAAAAACCAAAGGACGAATGATCTCACTGATAAGCAGATGATGACACATATAGGGGGTGGGAAGGGGGTAGGAATGGAGGAAGGATAAGAGGAGTGGGAGGGGTGGGGGGGAGAAAAAATAACAGAATGAATCAAAAACTATTACCCTAGGTAAATATATGATTACACAAATGGTATGCCTCTACTTCATGTACAGAGAAACAAGATGTATCCCATTTGTTTACAATAAAAATGAATTGAAAAATGTTTTTGATCAATATATGCATTTGAGTTACAGATACAAAAAGAACAAAATTAAGTAATCTATTTCCACATATAATGTGTGCATATTTACAACATATATGGAAGTATGTGTAAAACACCTGATTCCATGTTTACATCTATAGAGGACTGGCATGGAGGGGCATAAGAAAGACTCATCCTTATAGTTGGAGTATTTTACCTTGAGTATTAATTAGTAAAGTTTGGATTTTAAATAATGAAAAAAAAGGCTGCCTATTACTTTTCTTTAAGCACATATTGGTAATGAATGATTCAAGAAATCAGGATAAAGTATTTTTGTTCAAAACCTGTATTCTCCTGTACATCCATAAATAAAGTTTATTTCTCCAACTCTCCATTTTTTGGTTACCTTTTCCTTAAGCCAATAATCCATAGCCCAAAGAATCCTCTGGTGCGTGTTTTAAACAGCCTTCTACAGATTCACACTGAAAAATAGTTGTAAGAGCAGAACTGCAGATAAGCACTGACTCTGCTACCATAAAACTGAAGGTTAGAGAAATGCAAGATGCCTGAAGAAGTTAAGTAAGACAGAGCCTGAAAACAGCCCAGAGCACAGGTGCTTCATTTTATAGTTTTCTCTAATTTTCTTTATCCAAGTAATTGATTAAGATGTTCAAAAGCAATGCTGTACCTGTTATCAATCCCTTTAAAGGTGTATGAATCTCTCTTAGTGAAAACCCTCAACACTGGACATTTTCCATCCTGGGAGAGTGATGGCTTTACAGTTGTTCCACTATGTATAATTGTTAAGTTTTCTGAAATTTAAAATGGTTAAGGAAAATTTTGTATGACCACAGGATATGTGTACATTTTTTCCCAAATTGAACAAAGGACTAAATTTGGGAGAAATTACATTTATACAAATACTCCCAGTGGAGTGCAAGATAACAAATGAATAGTGGTGATGTGAGTAGAAAAATGTCACAATATTCCAATGTGTAACATGGATGAAGAGTTGTTATTGTACTAGTTTCCTAAGGCTGCTGTAAAAAATTACTATAGACTAAATGACTTAAGTAATAGGGATTTATTCTCTCCCAGTTCTGAAGACTACATGTATGAAACCCGGCAGCACTATATTCCCTTCAGAGCTTCTAGGAAAGAATATGCTTCTTGCCTGTGCCAGCTTCTGGTGGTTGCCCTGGCATTCCTGGGTTTGTGACAGCATCACTCCATTCTTTGTCTCTGTCTTCCTGTCACTTTCTCATCTGTGTATATCTCCTCTGTGTGTCTTTCTTATAAGGATACTTGTGATTATATTTAGGGTCTGTCTGGACAAACCAAGGTAAGCTCCTGATCTTGAGATCCTTCACCTAGTCACATCTGTTTTCCACACAATATAATATTCACTCTTTTTTTGTATAAAGTAATTCAGGTTCCAGGGATTAGTATATAGACCTATCTTTTGGGAGAGGTTACCATTCAACCCACTACAGTTATCAAAGATACACTACATATTCCTTTTGGTATGGAATTCCAGAATGATTATTTTTGCAACATTAACAAGGAACAAGAGTGCGCCAAGATTCTTAACTAATTCCTAATTGAAAGCAGTTGTATACTAGTGTAATGTAACAGGAATGAGACTGCATGATGTCTGAGACTAGGATTACAATGGCCATAGGTGCATTACCAAGTTGTTTTGGGACAGTATTCAACTCCTAGGTAAGATGTTTGGCTATCCTGGGGCTCTCATGGTGAGAGAACAAGTAGAAAGAGGAAGAGGGATGCCTGGGGAGCTCAAATACTTCAGTTCAGGCATTAGACATGTGAACACAGAGGCCTTTGAAATGACTGCAGACCCAGCCAACATCTGAGTAAACATCCTAACATGGCAATTAAAAATGGGTAAATGATTTGGATAGATGTTCACTCAGAGAAGATGTATAAATAGCCAATAAGCATGTAAAAATATCCTGAACATCATTAATCAAAAGAAGTGTGAATTAAAACCACAATGAGATGCCACTTCATACCCACCAGGATGGCTATAATCCACATGATGAACAATAACAAGTGTTAGTAAGGATGTGGACACATTGGAACATTCATATATTGCTGGTAGGAATGTAAAATGGTTCAACTATTTTGGAAAACACTTTGGTAGTTCCTGACAAAATGAAGTATAGAATCACAATATGACCCAGGTATTCTGTTCCTAGTAAGATATCTAAGAAAAATGAAAACACATGTTCATACAAAAACTTGTTTGTTACTGTTAATAGCAGCATTAGTTTTAATATTTCAAAAGTAAAAACAACCCAAATGTCCAATATCTGACAAACTAAAAAACAAAATATGGTGTAGCTATACAATGAAACTTTATTTAGCCATTAAAGGAATACAAAATGAATATATGCTATAACATGGATGAACCTTGAAAATATAATCCTAATTAAAAGAAGTCAGACACAAAGAGCTACATACTGTCTAAATCTATATGAAATATCTGAAACAGGCAAATCTATAGAGACATGAAGTAGGTTAGTGGTTTTCAGGTGCTTGAGAAAGTAAGGAATAGAATGATGATTTCTGGGCATAGGGTTTCTTTGGGGGGGTGATGAAATGTTCTGGATTAGAAAGTGGTAATGATTTGTATTACCTTGTATACCATACTTGAGCATAGTATAAACCACTGGTCAAATCACACACTCTAGTGATAAATGAGATACACATACATATACAAATATACACATATAAATGTGTACTGCATATATATGTACATAATCACATGTATATATTTGTACATATGTATATATGTATATGTATGTATATACACACATACACAAATTGAAATGATGAAGAAGTAAATGAAAACTGAAGACCAAGAAGAAGCATCTAAAATGGAGAGGTAGGTAAGAAGGTTTAGCTGAGGAATTGTGAAGAGAGGTGGAATGAGAAATACAAGAGGAGATTTGCACTCAATGAAAAGGAAATAAGGCAGAGACACAGTGGTGTGGAAGATGCAAGAATAGAGAAAGCTTGAAATAGACTATTATAGAGGAATGGAATTAAGCCAAAGATATAAGAAATAGAATATTCCATTCAACAATAAAGGTAACTCCTTAATAGTCTAAGCATAAGAAAAGATGCAAATGAGAGAATAGCAGACTTTGTCGAGGAGAATGTAATTTAAAGCAAGCAGCTGGGAAAATCTGAGAACAGAAGCCTATTCAGGAGAAGCAGAAGCCAATGGCTATTTCCACTGTTTAACTTTACCGTATTTCATTTATCATTTTATCATTATTGGATTTTTAGGTTATTTCCATTTTGAAGCTATTATGAATACTGCTGCTATGAGCAGTCATATACAAGTCTTTGTGTGGTTATATGATTTCATTTTACTCGGGTATCTTTCCAGGAGTGAGATACCTGAGCTATATAGTTACTCTACATTTAGCTTTTTGAGGAACTATCAAACCATTTTCCAAAGCAGTTGCACTATCTCACACCCACGCCAGCATTGTATGAAGTTTCCATTTCTCCACATTCTTGCCAACACTTTTTATGACCAAGAGGGAAGGTCAGCACAGCATCCCAAGAAAAGGTGGCATAAACTTCACGTATGCCCTCTGTAGACAAGATGTAATTTCTAAATGATTTATATAGAGTCATTTGCTCTATTCTCACAATAATGAGATGAAGTAGGTCTAATTATTAGTGCATGGTTTCTATGTTTTCATTTATCATAAGGCCAATAGGATGAGTGAACTATGTTTTCCTATTTTCTGTATTTTGTTTAATAATAAAATGTTTTATTATTAAAATAAAAACCTTTGTATAAAAACATTACCAATCAAAAGCTGTATTTACACTTATTGATGCAAAGTCCAATTAAGCATCAAACTCTGAATGGGTACAGTGACAAGCTATATATGCAAATAAACTGAACACACTTAAAATTCTACTTCTACCAAATAACGATTTATGCAAAAGGAAATGGAACATGTGAAAGCTGTCCAGAAACTAAAATGGCAGAGATATTAACTTAACAAACCATTGAAAGTTACTCATCTCTGAAAAGGCACTTCTTGTTATAAAAGTGCTTAAAACCCAAACAAATTTCCTCTACACAGCAAGACCCAGGGATAATATAAAAAAACTGCAAAGAGTGATAGACTAGTTATTATCAAGTTTCTAAAAACTTTTATAGCAAGAATTTAAATCAGACTACTCTGAGGTTTCTTCATCTTAACTTCCAAGAATATCTTTTAGACAATAGTTTTAAGTAGTGCAGTGTAATTTTGCCCACAAATCTTTGGATGACTGTAAACAGAATGCACCACTTAACTTTAGGATGGAAGAAATCAGCAGAAACAAAGTCTCAACTGTGATGAGTTATATAGTAAGCACAATAAATGGGGTAGTCTCATCAGAGGCATTCAAAGTAATACTCCATTTCACAACAATTACCTAATTTTTCCACATGGTTCTAAGATTTTCATGCCTTGATTCTGTTAAAAATGTCAATTAGTGTGAACATTAAAATCATAACCATTGTTTTTGTATAAACAAATTAGAGGACTGCTCTCTGGAATACTATAGAACAGTTAACACTTGTGTGGTCCTTCTAAATGCACTAATTAAATCATACATGCTTTTATAAAATTGGCATTTAAAAAGGGTTCTGAAACCAAGGGATCAGAGAGGAACACTGGAAAAACAGGGAAGTTATGAGATGAAGGCAGGGGAAGCAAAGGAGAAACTACAGGAAGGTGAAGTGTAATTAGCCAAATGCCTTCTGTGATGTTCCAGAAACACGGGCCAGTCTAATGAGATGAAATTGAGTTTCCTATAAAGCAGACTGATCGCCAAGATTCTTAAGTCAGGTTCCAATTTATGAGAAAACTGAGAACTTTAAGGGCAGTATGAGAAGAGGAAGGCCAGCATTTTGAGGGTATTATGCTTACATTTCAAATTCCTGTTTCAGGCTTTTCAAGTAATCATGCGCATTCCCAAAGCCATGATACTTGGCTAAATACACAAGGATCCCCAGTTGCATACTGTCTATCTCTCTGGTGGCAGAAACTGCAGTTGCAGATTCCTGGGCAAGGTGAGCAATGCCAGTTTGGATTTAGCAGAGCATCCTTGACCTCTTCACCACAATGATTTCGAAGGCAGGTATCACAGAACTGGCCTTGAGTGCCACAGCAGTCTGGGTTTCTGCAGTTTGTTTTGGCATCAATTGTTTTCCGATGACAAGTAGATTGCAGTGATGTATCTTCTCTCGAGAGCTGCTGCAGAGGTTCTCAATTCTTCCTGTGTAATTTCTTCCACTGGGCAAATTATATGCAGAAGGGTCATGGATCCCAGGCACTGACTTCTGGGCATATCATTATCATTCATGTAGCTGTCCACAGTCTTCCACTTTTTCATCAGCATAAACTTATTCTGTTCCTCTTCTTCCTCCTCCTCTTCTGTGGGAAGAGCACTAAGGGACCTCAGGATCCAGGACCTTGACCTAGTTAGAGGAGGAGCTCTCCAGTCAGGGTTGTTCCTGGAAGCCACACCTGGGAATGTAGGCCTTTGGGGTGTCTTTGATTGATTTGCTGATCTTGGGCCTGGGAGGAAATGTCTTCCAGGGAAGGAACCAAGGAAACTTTCTAATTCTGGCATGAGTTTTGCAAACATTTCTTTGTTTTGCTTTATATTTAATGTCCTTTTCTCAAGAAAGTTCATGCCGCTTTCTTCTTCTGAATCAGAATTAGAACCAGTGGCAAAATGAGGGCTGAGGGCCGTTTTTTTTTTTTTTTTTTTTTTTTGGTTGACTGCCCCCCTGGTATTTCGTGCTGGGAACTTCATCGCCACCCTTAGAGGTCCAGAATGTCTTTACTAGCTAGGGGTCCTTACAGCCTTCGCGGTTTGCCTGCAGACTTATGTTTACAAAATTATCAGAAGCAAAGCTGTCGCAACTGTCATCGGAGGATGATAAGGTTTCCGTGGAAATCAACTTCATATATCTGAATTTCTTTAAGTTCTTTACTCTGAGATCCTTTTGCAACTCACGGTGAGCCTCCATGCTGGTGGCAGGCACCCAGGCTATGCTCAGAGCCGAGTGAGGTGAGTAGGAGGTACATCCTATTCTCTGTATTCTTGATGCTCTGGCTATTTTGAGCCTTGCTGACTGGGAAGAGACTGCCCCTTCCAGGGCTAGCCAATCCTTAGTGACTGCAAAGGAGAATGTTTTTATACCAACGAATCAAGCCAGAACCCTTTCCATAGCTTGTATTAAACTTTCACATATCAAGTCAGTATTTCACCTGATGGAAATCAACCCAGGGTCAGCAACGAGACAACTAGGGATGGTCCCTATGTCTCAAAGACCACCAGAATTATTCACACTTGCCCATTATCCTAAGCTGTTTACCCTGTCCTGCTTTGCTTTTCTTGCTTTAACAGTGGTTCACTTCACCTTCTGAATATAGCTCTGAGGCTTATTTTTAAAAAGGACATGTTTGCCTTTTCCTCTTCTCCCTCTCCCACTCTCTACCTGGGGGCAGAGAACAAGATTACCTTGAGTTACCTGTGCTCCACAGGAAGGAGATATCTGTCAGAGGATCTAGGAAGTGAGTATCTTCCAAATTAACAAGTGAATGTTAACACACCATCAGGGTGCCCTGGGACCCCCTGTCAGGGCACACCTGGAATGTGGCCTTTGAAGAGCTCCTATAAAATATCCCTGTTCCTGCTGATGGGCAGAATCACAGACTTTGGGACAGGAGTCCCCTTTGTTTCTCCTTTGCTAGCAAAATAATAAAACTTTTTTCCTTTTTCTCAAAACCATGTCTTCATTATTGAATTGGCATTGGGGACAAGGATGGAACTTTCAGTTACAAATTTGGCAACCCATAGGACCTGAGAGCAGCCCCTGCTCTGGCTTTCCTGGGCAGGCCTGGCACTCCAAGCAACCACACATCCATGCTGAGGATGTAAAGTAAACTTCTTGAAAGCTGACTACTGGAAAGTTAAGAGACAGGCAAGTGTGCCCTGGGTCAATCCAGAGGAGCTGTTGTTACTGTAAGTCAAGGGAGTGACTGAGGGACTCCCAGTAGCTGCTGAAGCCCCCTTTGTTTTGGGGAACTCCTGCCTTCCTTCCCTGCACTGAGGATTTCTCCATCTTGGTCTACATTGAGAAAAAGGAAACTTAATGCAGTAGAGTCACAACACCTTGGCCATTTGGTAAGCTCCCCCAGTGTGCACACTGAGACTCTTGATTCTCCACATCTGGTTCCCCTTTGTGGGAATGTCTGGTGCCTTTTCATGGGGACATCTGTGGCTCTGCTTGGTGTAGAAGTCACAGTTAAATGGGAGTTGAGAACTTGGGGGAATTTCTCCCATCTGGTCTGTCTGTTTTAAAGGTTCCCATCTGTCAGCCATAGTTTGGGGATCCTCTCTGTCTATATGTTTTTTGTTTGTTTGTTTGCATTTGTTTCTGGCTCCTTAAGACATGGGCAATACTGTGTTGATCCTATAGACTGTTTTCTGAGAAAGATATTGGCTGAATGGGCCACGTATAGATGTAAATGTGTCTAAGAAAAAAATGTTTTACTATAACAATCTGGTTTTTTGAATGGTTTTCTGAATTATTGTACAATCTTGCAGTTGGGAGTTGGTCTGTCAGAGATAAAATACATGATATATGTATAGGAATGTATGTAATTACATAATGAGTCTTAACAAGCAAAAACTAAGTTGGATGCAAAAAGGTGCTCCCTCTAATGTGTGAGTATAGCAGGACAACAAAGGAGAATTTTTTAAAAATTATTTTTTCACTTCAACTCCGCACTGACAGTCTGAATACTACTTCTCAGACTGGCCCCAGGCAGCTGCAAATTATCCTGCTGTGGGTCAGGACACCAGTCTTGAAAAAAAGGAGAAAAAAGGGAGATCCAAGATGGTGGATTAGAGGGAGGCTGCATTCCTTGTCGCTCCGTAACTCCAGTTTTGAGCAGAGGATATCTGTTTCTTGGTGAGGCAGTTTTTGCTGCTTATCGATCCCCTGCTGTTTACCCCACTTGTCTGCTGTGATCACCTGCAGTCTGCCAGCATATCAATGCCTTTTTTGAGTGCAGATTGCTCACTGTCAGGCACCTATCATCCGCCATTTGCCTGCCTCTTGCCTGTCCATTGCCTGCCTTACACCTATCCATCACCCACCGCACGAGGTTCACCTGCTGATCGTCCAATGACAGTCAGCAAACTGATCACCAACCGCCAGTGGAGTGCCAGCTGCCTGCTGTTGCCTGGAAGTTCACTGTTACAGTATCTGCAGGTTTGGTTACACGAGGCTGCCGCTATTTTGAGATAATAGCTAGGCCCCATAGGACCCCTGGCCAGACTGACTAAGACCCGTCTCCAGGATCCCTCAGCACTGTTGACTCCATTTACCTCATTATTTCCCTTTCTATTTTTCCCCCGCCCCTCCCCCTTTTCTTAAAATGGCATCCAACAGGCTTCTTTTCCTGAAAGTCTGCTTCCCACTGGGGCGTTTAGCCACCCAATTAGGTATCAACACCCCCACCCTGGGTCCTATCCGACCTACAGGCAAATGCCTCGCTGGCAATATGCAGATAGCATAGTTAGTTCCCTTCCGAGACTGATATAAAGGCAATGAACTTTTCTAATAAAAAAACCCCCCTCTCCTGGCAGCAAGTCTCTGTTGTTCCTTCATTGGTGCCGAAACCCGGGACAGGGTCCCCTTCTACATTGAAGGCCCCTGTTCCCTTTCGCCTTCTTGAGACCTCTGCCCACGTCCGCCCTTTCAGACGCTGGCTCCCGCACTCACCACCGGCCATCACCTAGGTAAGCCCCCATGCAAGCGTCAACCCCATTCGAGCTATAGTGGGACTCTTGACCGTGATCGTCAGGCAAAGTCCTGATGCTCCTCTGGGGTGGGGACCGCACCCCACCATGATCTTTATGGTCTTGGTGGACCCTTCCGACAGCTTGCTATTCTCATCTGCTTTGGGGTTGTGAGGCGTCTATGATAAGTGAAGACTTTCATTTTCTCCTGTTCTTTCCTTCACTCTGTCCTTCCCTTCTCCTAACCAAAAATCCTAGTACTAGGTTCCCTGTGGCCCTGGCACTTCGCCTCCGGCTCTCAGCCAAAAGGATCTGGTGTACGGGTGACAACCCCTACCACTTCCTTTTCCTGACTCCCTTCTAGGAGTCACAAGGTCGGGGAGGGGATCTTTGGAGGACGCTCCTTAGGTTTCCCCTGACCATTTCTGGCCCAGGATTTTTCCCCTCTTCCTCTGTCCTCCTCCTCACTCTCCCCTCTCCCTCCTCTCAATATGGGAGCTTCTTCATCTCTTCCGGACACCTCACCCCTCAAATGCCTCCTCCAGAACCTCGCTTCACTCTCCCTCACACCGGACATTAAGCCCAAACTTTTGATCAAATTTTCCACTCAAGATTGGCCTACCTATCCCTTAGATAATGGAAGCCATTGGCCCCCAGAGGGCTCCTTGGACCCAAATTTAATTTGGGACCTTTTCAACTATTGCCAGCGACTGAAAAAGTGGAGGGAGATTCCCTATGTTGAGGCTTTTAACCTGCTTAGACACACCCCAGACTCTGCTTCTCCTGCTCCCCTGCTCAGGTTCTCCTTGCCTGCAAAGCACCCTCTGCCTCCACCCCTCTCTCTGCTCCCTGCCCCTCTGACTCTTCTGCCTCTTTTGAACCCCTGCCCTACAGACTTCCCCCTTTGGCTCCCGCTTCCCCTCCTCCCCCTTCTGCCCCGCAGCCACAGCCCCACCCCTTAGGGACTCCCCTCCTTCTGACTCTTTCAGTCCCCCCATTACTCAATCTAGGGGACCTCCTCCTACCCCCCTTACGGTGGCCCCCCTCCGCGAAGTGGCCGGAGCTGAAGGTGTGGTTAGGGTTCATATGCCCTTTTCCTTGGCCTATCTAACCCAATTAGAAAAAAGACTAGGCTCCTTCACCACCGATCCTACTACCTACATCAAGGAATTCCAATGGGTGCTCCAAGCATATAGCCTAACACACCATGATATCTTCATGCTCCTAGCCAACACTCTTCTCCCTGAGGAACGCCGCAGGGTCTGGGAGGCTGCCCAAACCCATGCCAATGATACCCACCATATAGATCCCAACCACCCACCCGGCCCACACGCAGTCCCTGAACAAGACCCAAATTGGGATTATAATACAGCTCAAGGAATCCAGGCCCGAGACCGCTTTGCCTCTTGTCTGGTAGTCGGCCTTAAAAAGGCTGCCTGCAAAATTGTTAATTTTTAAAAGATTCAGGAAATAATTCAGAGGAAGGAGAAGACTCCATCCGAGTTTTTGAATAGACTGACCCAAGCCCTCCTGCAGTATACCAATTTAGACCCCACTTCAGATGATGGCTGGCATGTCCTTATGACATATTTTTTGGCCCAATCCTACCCTGACATTAAAGCCAAATTAAAGAAGCTGGAGCAAGGCCCCGCCACCCTGCAAACTGAGATTTTATCAGTGGCTTTCAAAGTCTTCCATAACTGGGAGGAGGAAAAGGAACACCGGAAACAGAGGGCTGATCAAGCCAACTTTCAAATGTTGGCCCAGATCATGAAACCCTCCCCTGGGCATTCTCCTATTTCATCTAACCCCAAGCCTCCACCGGGGGCCTGCTTCAAATGTGGCAAGGAAGGACATTGGTCAAAGTCTTGCCCCTCTCCTAGGCACCCACCTACGCCGTACCCGAAATGCCAAAAGAGGGGACATTGGGGCTCTGATTGCCCACTCACCTGAAGGGGTGGATGGTCAAACAATCCCTCAGCCACCCAAAATGCAGCAACCATCTGTGGTGGGACTGGCTGAAGAGGCTTGATGGGGCCATGGGTCCTTCCCGACCATGCCTATAACTAAACAGGAACCCAGGGTAACCATAACTGTGGACGGTCACCCCATTTCCTTCCTCCTGGACACTGGAGCCACTTTTTCGGTCTTGAGGGAGTTTCGGGGCCCCACCAAACCCAGCACCTCTCCTATAGTCGGGGTAGGAGGAAAACAAATCTTTCCCCAAAGGACCCCCCCCTTAACTTGTTATATCCAAGATGCCCACCTCCCTTTCTCCCACTCCTTTTTAGTCATGCCCCAATGTCCTATTCCATTTTAGGGAGGGATATCCTCTTCCCTACTGAATGTTTCTATCACCATGCCCCCCTCCCTCCACCCACGACCTCCTTCCTTCTGGCTCTTATTTCAGAGGATCACAATTCTAGGGGTCACAATTCTATACCGAGACTCCCTTTCCCATTTTAACACACCCTGTTAATGACGCGGTATGGGACATCACCAGCCCTTCCTGCTGCCCATTGCCCACCAATATCCATAAGGCTGAAGGATCCCTCTAAATTTGTACATCAGGCCCAATACCCCCTGAGTACCACCGCCCTCCTCAGGCTTCAACCTATCATTGAGGACCTTTACCAAAAAGGATATCTCCGCCATACGCACTCACCCTTCAACACCCCCATCCTAGCAGTCAAAAAGGCAAATGGAACGTATCGCCTAGTTCAAGACCTCTGCATGATCAATACTGCTGTTGTTCCCATTCATCCCTTAGTCCCTAACCCCTATACTTTGTTATCCCAGGTCCCGGCTTCCTCTACGCACTTTTTGGTCTTAGATCTGAAGGATGCCTTTTTTTCCATCCCTCTTGACCCTTCTTCCCAGGACATTTTTGCTTTCACTTGGACTGACCCCCACACGTGACACTCTGAGCAGCTTACTTGGACTGTCCTCCCCCAGGGGTTCCGTGATAGCCCCCACATTTTTGGACAAACCCTAGCCCAGGACCTTAAGGTCTTCCATACATCGCACCCCAAATCTATTCTCCTGCAATATGTAGATGACCTCTTACTCTGCAGCCCCTCCTGGGAACAATCCCAAACAGACACCGCCTCACTCCTCAATGTCCTGGCTGACAGGGGGTATCACGAATGCCCTTCCAAAGCTCAAATCTCCCTCATAACCGTGACATATTTAGGCTTTCAATTATCTCCACAGAGGAAGGCAATAACCTTAGACAGGAAACACCTCCTACTTTCCCTTCCTGTCCCAAACACCAAGGCAGAAATCTTGTCCTTCCTGGAACTGGCTGGATATTTTAGAGCCTGGATTCCAAACTTTTCTTTGCTAGCTTGACCCCTCTATGAATTGGCGAGGGGGGAACCCGGAGAGCCTCTATCCTCCTCACCCCTGTCGCCCCTTCCTCAGGCTCCGACAGACCCTAGTCCAAGCTCCAGCACTTCACCTCCCTGACCTCACCAGACCCTTTTCTCTCTATTTCCATGAAAACAGTGGACAAGTTTTAGGGGTCTTAGGACAAACCTACGGCCCCTCCTTCGCCCCTGTGGCACACTTATCCAAACAGCTAGATCCCACTGTACGGGGATGGGCGCCCTGCTTGAGAGCCCTATCAGCTGGGCACTTATTGCAGAAGGAAGCCTATAAACTAACATTTGGGGCACCACTCACCATCCTTTCACCCCATCACCTTAAGGACTTACTCACCTATAAAGCCCTTCAATCCCTGCCACCATCTAGAATCTTAGCTCTTCTATCTTCTTTCCTAGAAAATCCTACTATCTCCTTTCTCCCTTGTCCACCCTTAAACCCCGCCACTCTACTCCCAATACTGTATTCCCCCAACACACCACTTCACAACTGCCTGGAAGCCCTCCAAAACTTCATACCCTGTCACTCTTCCATTTCTGAAGGCCCCCTTCCACATGCCAACCTCACCTGGTTTACGGACGGATCCTCTTTCCGGGAGGACCTGAACGCACTATGCAGGTTATGCAGTGGTCTCCCTCGAATCAATCATAGAAGCCCAACCATTACCGGAGGGAACCACCAACCAGCAGGCTGAACTCATAGCCACTACCCGGGCCTGTACCCTCACCAAAGGGAAAATTCTTAACCTATACACAGACTCTAAATATGTTTTCCATATCCTCCTGTCCCATGCGGCCATATGGAAAGAAGAGGGTTACTCAATACAAAAGGAAATAATGTAACAAATTCAGCATTAATTACCAAACTGCTCGAGGCTTCTCAGTTGCCTCAACAGTTAGGGGTCACCCACTGCAAAGCCCATCAGAAAGATAATTCCCCAATAACCCAGGGTAACCGCAAGGCGGATCTTGCCGCACGAGCAGCAGCTGTTGCAACGGGCCCCCTGAACCCTGGGCCCACCTGTGACTCTCTTCTTCCCGTCCTGACACCCGACTTGGAGACCTCCCAAAACACCCCACAAGCAGGCCCTCACTCCCCTCCTCCCGATGATAAATGCCCCCTTTTTCACCTCCTTCATGACTTGTTCCACTCAAACCCCCAAACACTCTCCCACTTCTTGCAAACCTTCTTTCCACTAACCCCATCAGACAAAGCCCTATTACAAAAGCTTTCCCTTACTTGCACCATTTGCCAGCGCACCAATCCCAACACCCCCCTCAAACCCAAACCCTATCCTTCTCATCAGGCTAGGGGAATTACCCCCGCGGCTGATTGGCAAATTGACTTCACTAACATGCCTCCTGTTCAGCGTTTTAAGTATCTCCTGGTCTTTGCTGATACTTTCTCGGGTTGGGTGGAGCGTTCCCAACATCTAACAAAAAGGCCTCCACTGTGGCCTCCACCCTCCTTTCCCAGATCATCCCGAGGTTTGGGATGCCCACATCCATCCAGTCAGATAATGGTCCAGAATTCACTGCTCAAATAATACAGAGAGTATCTCAATCACTCTCCCTCCCCTGGCACCTACATTGTCCCTATTGGCCACAGGCATCAGGAAAGGTGGAGAGAGCCAATAGAACTTTAAAGGACATTTTAACTAAACTATCTCTGGAATTACACCTTGATTGGACCCGTCTCCTGCCCCTTGCTCTGCTTAGGGTCAGGGCCCTCCCAAAGAAACCCACCAACCTTTCCCCATTCGAAATCATGTTCGGTAGGCCCCTCCTACCTCCTGGTATTATGGCTACCCAGGGACCTATACCACCTACTATAGCTTTACCTTTACTCTCTCACCTCCGTGCTGAATTATGGAGATACCAGGACTGGCTACTTCCAGACCCATCTGCCTTACAGAACAATCTATCGCTGCACCCGGGCCAATTGGTTTTCTATAATCCTCCTGAACCCAGGGCTTCTCTGACTCCAAAATGGGAAGGACCATATCCTGTAATTTTGTGTACCCCAACTGCTGCAAAACTCTCAATGTCTGATAACCGCCTTACCCCTTGGATTCATATTTCCAGGTTGAAACCAGCAGAACTTGCCGACACCGCCTCTGCCTCCACCCCAGAGTCCTCTACCCCTTCATATACCTGCATCCCTTTGCCCTCTAACCCCTACGCCTCCGCATCTCGCATACACCATTACTCTCTCCTACTACTGAACATGATTCCTCCATGCCATAAACCCTTTCCACCTCTCAAACCCCTTCCACCTATCATTCTGTCACTACTTCCCCTGTGCCTTGTAGCTTATAATCCCAACCCTTCTCTGGTACCATGTACAAATTCACTGTTCAGGAAAAGTACATCACAGCCTTTGGGGTCTCAAGCGTTCGCACAGGTTACTGAGAGCTCCTGCTTTATCCACAACTGCTCCACCATCTCCCTTGATATCTCCTGTCCCCAATGCAAACTTCTTAATCCTGCCAATGCTGCGAACCCTTTCATCTGCCTTCCCAAAGACCAAAAGGCTGACTACTGCCTGTCGCTGGGAAGATATTTATGGGGGATGCCCCTACTGGACTTGTAACATTTACTACTCAAATGGGAAACAGGGACAAAATAAGTTCCCCACTTTTAGACTTAAATTTCGTAGACTGTGTCTGGCCCAGCACGTCCGCAGCTTCCACAAATATGTGGGGCGGATACCCCACAGAAGAGCTATGTTTATACCATTCACATTAACAATCCTAGAGACTCCTTTTGGAATGATCTCAGTGATATTGCGGTCTATGCACAAGATTTTGCTTTGAAACCCACAGGATTTATGTCCCTCACTCGCTCCCTGATGACCCCCCCCAAAGCCAAAACCAAGGTTATTGAATATGTCCAGAAATTGGAGACACAACTTAACAAACTCATTGATGAAACTGGTACAAATAAAGCTGCCCCTCTTACCTGGCTCACCCTGCTAAATCAGACCTTACACCTCCTAAATCTTTTGAACTCAACCACCATCTCCATCCCCACCTTGCAATGTTTTCTTTGTGCATCCCTAGCTCGTCCCCTCCTTGCAGCGGTGCCGCTCATGGCGGACAACTCCACTCCCTCCACTTACAACTTTCCCTCCTTTGGTCAACCTGTGTTTATCTCTCATCTCCCTCTCCAAAGAGACTTTCCTCTCAAATGACACCTCCTTCCCCTTCATCTGCCTGTCCCCGTCCGGCACCTCTTCCCCCTCCCTCTGCGCCACTACCTACCCTATACCAACAACACCCAAATTTGTTCAACCAGGGCACTTCCTCTGGTGCAATGGCTCTCTGTTCTCCTCCACTGCCAATGTTACTGGTACTTGCTTTCTAGTCACAGTAATCCCTCAGCTCTCCTTATACTCCTCCTCTGAACTTCAACAGCTCATGCCTCACCATCGCGTCTGTCGGGCTATTTTCCTGCTGGTTCTTATTGGCCTCACCCTCACAACTTCAGTAGTGGGAATGGGTCTCTCGGGAGGAGCATTGAGTCACTCCCTTTGGGCATCCAGAGACCTCCAAGAGAAACTAGAATTGACTCTGGACACCACAACAGAGTTCTTAATTTCACTCCAGCGGCAAGTAACCTCTATTGCTCAGGTAACCCTACAAAACAGTTGGGCTATCGACCTCCTCACCACAGAAAAGGGAGGAACTTGCCTCTTCCTGAAGGAAGAATGTTGCTACTACATTAATGAATCTGGTCTTTTCGAGCAGAATGTTGTTAAACTACAGAATCTCTCTGCTCAACTAACGAAGTCACCCACTGCTAGTCCTTTATCAGACTTCTTCTCATCACCCTTCCTCACCTATGTCCTCCCATTTTTAGGGCCCTTCCTCGGACTTCTCCTCTTCTGCTCCTTCCTGCCCTGTATCATAAGGTTCCTTCAAGGCCAGCTCCAAAAAATCACTAATCAAACTTTCAACCAGCTTCTCTTAAAGAAATATCACCCCCTCCATTCTGAAGATGTCTCCAGCTCCAGCTTCAACCCTCTCCATCTATAATCAGTGGAAGTACTTTCTGATGTAGCTCCATGCGGATGCCTGGCTCATACCTCCTGTACGCTCCCACCTAGACTGGTCCGAGGCCAATACAAATGCTACTCCTGCAGGGACGTTCCCTAATCTGACGCCTGACCGCCCTCACATGCTTTGCAGCCCTTTTCTGGGAAATATGCAGTCAACTCTTTCTACCCCCATGTCGCCCCCACCCAGCAGGAAGCAGCCAGAGAGACTGGCGACCCCCCTCATAAAAAACAAAAGGGAGGAATATTGACTCCATTTACCTCATTATTTCCCTTTCTATTTTCCCCTGCCCCTCCCCCTTTTCTTAAAATGGCGTCCAACAGGCTTCTCTTCCTGAAAGTCTGCTTCCCGCTGGGGCGTTTAGCCACCCATTAGGTATCAACACCCCCACCCTGGGCCTATCCGACCTATAGGCAAATGCCTCGCTGGCAATATGCAGATAGCATAGTTAGTTCCCTTCCGAGACTGTATATAAGGCAACAAACTTTTCTAATAAAAAATCCCCCTCTCCTGGCATAAGTCTCTGTTCGTCCTTTCAAGCATGACCTTTCACTCCCTGCCTCCGGGGCCCTCACATCGATTGACTGCTCCCTGCTGCCAGGACCCCCAGACCAACTGACTGTGCCCTATCACCAGGACCCCAGACCAACTGATTGCACCCGGCCTCCAGGATCCTGCAACCACACCAAACACACCCGAACCCAGGACCCCTGCGTGATCAACTGCACACCGCCTCCAGGACCTCCAGCCGACCATGTCCACACACTGAACTGCAGCTCCCCATTTGCCAACACATTTGGAAGCCAGAGTGGCCATCTTGGATAATCCTGGAAGCCGGAGCTCCAATCTTTAGGTGGGGCAAATCCCATCCTGAGACACCTGCTAGAGACCTGTAGCTCATTGTCAGGTACCTCCCATGCATCAGGCTACTGAAGACTGGGAGTTTGAATACTATATGACTGTTATAGTGTAGATTTTCTTTTTTCTCCTTATTGACAATTTAAAGTTTTTATTTCTTACTTTTCTTGCTCTCTTTTCCTTTTGTTTTCCTGTTCCCTCAGAGTCTCTTTCTACAGTTTTGCATGCTAATATCCAATTTCTTTTGATTATACTCTCACCCATTCTATTATCTAGAATTTCTGTATATCTTTTTCTTATCCCATTAACAGCTACATCCTACATCCCTCTGCATCCTCTTGTCCTCCATTTGAAACTGCAGACCTTATTGCAAATCTGTTTGTTATACTGAAGATAATATTTGAACTCATTCTGTTTATTATGACAATGTTGTTATTGTCCTCATAGGGGCTATTTGGTCTAGGATTGCATAGTGTCTGAATTGGGCTTCAGCAGCTGCAGGAGTCCCTCATTCACTCCCTTGACTTACAGGAACAGCTCCTCTGGTTTGACCCAGGGCACACTTGCCTGTCTCCTAACTTTCCAGTAGTCAGCCTTCAAGAAGTATACTTTATATTCTCAGCATGGAAGTTGTTAGGTCAGAATTTGAGCAACTATATGAGAGGGGTGGAGCAACTGATACAGAGGGCAGCGTGTCAAACAGTGACCAATCAAACAGGGGCAGAAATACTCCACTGACTCTTAGTTTGCCTATCACTCAGCAGGACCCCCTCACCCCTACCTTTTCCAGCCTATAAAGACCCTGGGCAGCTGGAGTCACCCTGACCTGTACCCTGGGACACTGGGAATTTCTTCCGAGAGTTAAATTCCAATAAAGCTTGCTTCGACCGCTTTCTGTCCAATTTTATTTGGCCACTAGCCCTACCCCCAAGCTTACAGAAGTGTGGTTGCTTGGAGTGCCAGGCCTGCCCAAGAAAGCCAGAGCGGGGGCTGCTCTCGGGTCCCATGGGTTGCCAAATTTGTAACAAAGTTCTGTCCTTGTCCCCAATGCCAATTCAATAAAGAGGACATAGTTTTGAGAAAAAGGAAAAAGAAGTTTTATTGTTTGCTAGCAAAGGAGAAACAAAGGGGACTCCTGTCCCAAAGGTTGTGATCAGCAGGAACAGGGATATTTATAGGAGCTCTTCAAAGGCCACATTCCAGGTGTGCCCTGACAGGGGGGTCCCAGGGCACCCTGATGGTGTGTTAACATTCACTTGTTAATTTGGGAGATACTCACTTCCTAGATCCTCTGACAGATATCTCCTTCCTGTGGAGCACAGATAACTCAAGGTAATCTTGTTCTCTGCTCCCAGGTAGGGAGTGGGAGAGGGAGAAGAGGAAAAGACAAACATGTCCCTTTTAAAAATAAGCCTCAGAGCTATATTCAGAAGGTGAAGTGAACCACTATTACTGAAATATCTGTTACATTTTGTGGGGACATCTGTTGCTAGACTTCTCCAGTTTGTGGAATTATAGTCATCTTAGGTTAAGAGTCATGTAATCAATTAAGATGTTAAAATTAAAATAAAAATTATAATTTTAAAGAGCAGTAAAAATAATGATGACAGGAGACTATTGCTTATAGTAGTGATACTGGTTTTCAGCACAAAGCTACAAGTCCCGAGAGAAGGAAGCATGGCTACTGATGATGTGGAAGAATGATTGTTTCTGGTTCTCAATTTTTAAAGAAGATTTTTGTGTGAAGTATTAAAAATCACCCCTATTGTGGCCACCATTATAGCATTATTGTGTGTGGCACTGAGTACAGAATCCCACAAGACCTCATTTCTTCAAGGAGGCAGGGACAGATTCCACTCAATATGGGTGTTTGGAATTGAGGTGCACACTCAAGGTGTGACCTCAGTTTGATAAGACAGGTTTGTTCTGTGAAGCTCTGAACCTGACATAGGTGGAGGCAGGGAAGTTGTGTTCTAAGATGTATCTGTAAGGGAAAGGGGTAGTGTTAGTTAGATGTAAAGGGGGGCAGTTTTGGTTCATCGATAACTCCCAGAAAAGACGCTCCGCAGATACGGGTCTCACACGAGGAACTTTTATTCAAGTGGACAAAACGTGTCCGCTGGGGGAAAGGGGAAAGGGAAAAGGAAGATGGCGCAGGGTTCCTTGCATTGGAATTTCTTGGGCTGGGAGGAACCAATCACGGAGGAGAATTATTACAGACTGACTGATGGACCAATGACATATTGGAACGTAATGTGGGAGGCAGGAAGGTTACGGCGACGTAAGCCGGAAATTCCTGTAACGGGAAAGGCGGGCTTAACAGCAGATTGACAGGTGGGTTGGGAGGGAAAAAGGTGGCTTTATACCTAACAGGTAGGACTTGTGCATCTCCCCAACTCTGCCATTTTCTGAGTGTGAGTCCCTGAGGTCGTGCAATCTCAATCCATATCTGAAGAATGTAACTCAAGGGGTTTGTTGAAAAAGGAATTTGACAAAAAAGCAAACAAACAAAAAACAAAACAAAACAAAAACAAAAAAAACACCCACAAAAGTGTTCAGCTCAGTGTGATGATGGTTCTGTGGTAGTTGATAAAATCTGTTAGATTCATGTCTTCAGCTTTTGGAGTATTCTCCAAGAAAGTGTTGTCACCAAGAATTTGGGTACCTCCAGAGCATTCCTTAAAATGACTCAGAGTGATAAGTACATTAAGAGCAGTTACAGGCACATAGATGGTGTAATGTAATATAAAGCTGCTCCCTGGCCCTTTGCGTGCAGTCATTTCCCCACCTCCCAATTATTTGTCAGTCTGTGAACATCTAGCTAGCTATTGGTTCATCAGTCAGCCTGCAAGTATCCTTCTCCATTATTGGTCCCCTGTTAACCTGGTGGAATTCAATTGCTTAAAAATAGTTTCCTGTCATCTTTTCTCAAGCTTTCTCTCCTACTCACTTTCTTTCTCCCTCCTCCTCACTTTTAACACTCTCTCTTGTGCACACTCTCTCTCTTTTCCTCTCATTTTCTCTCTTACCCTGCAGGGAGACACTTTGTTTGCTTAATAATCCCTCTTATGTCAATTCCTGTGTCCGGCATGGTTTTCTGGATTCTTACAGATGGTGTTGGGGCAGCATCAAGAATGTGACCAGGCTATTTGGTTAAGAACTGCTTCCCTCAAGAATACAAGCAACAACAGGTGTTGGTGAGGATGTGGGGAGAAAGGTACACTCATACATTGCTGGTGGGGCTGAAAATTAGCGCAGCCACTCTGGAAAGCAGTGTGGAGACTCCTTAGAAAACTTGGAATGGAACCACCATTTGACCCAGCTATCCCACTCCTTGGCCTATACCCAAAGGACTTAAAATCAGCATATTACAGAGATACAGCCACATCAATGTTCATAGTTGCTCAATTCACCATAGCCAGATTGTGGAACCAACCTAGATGTCCTTCAATTGATGAATGGATAAAGAAACTGTGGTATATATATATACAATGGAATATTACTCAGTCATAAAGAATAATAAAATGATGGCATTTGCAGGCAAATGGATGAAATTGGAGAATATCATGCTAAGTGAGATAAGCCAATCTCAAAAAAAAAAAGGACGAATGATATCGCTAATAAGTGGATGATGACACATAATGGGGGGTGGGAGGGGTTAGTGTTAGGGTTAGAGTTAGGGTTAGGGAGGGGGCAAGAATGGAGGAAGGAAGGGCTGTATAGAGGGAAAAGAGGGGTGGGAGGGGTGGGGGAAGGGAAAAAATAACAAAATGAATCAAACAGCATTACTCTATGTAAATTTATGATTACACAAATGGTATGCCTTTATGCCATGTACAAACAGAGAAACAACATGTATCCCATTTGATTACAATAAAAAAAAAAAAAGAACTGCTTCCCTAGAAAGTATGGGCATTGGTGTCACCTCTCCCAGTGTGCATGCTGCTAGAAACTTGGCCTTTTGCTGCTTTAGATAGGGCTTATCACAGTTGGTTGGCCCTGACTCTGAGCAGAAGCAAACTGAACATTCATATGTTATCACTAGGCTCAGAATTCTGTGTTCATAAATGCATGTCCTCAAGAAAATATTCCATTCCTTTCCATTGAGTATGGTTAAGTAAGGAGGGTTTAGAAAAATGTTCATTGCAAATGTCTACATTTAATTTTCAAACTTTTTGAGAAGTGAAGGGTTTTGGTGCAGAAAACATAGTTCCAAATCTTGGCCCATGCTCTTGGCCCTTGCCCTTGTAAAATGAGGGAAATACACAAGTGCAGGCAAACTGGTGTGAAATTGTGCAGCTCCACCCTGAATCCACCTTCAGTCCAGTCCCCAATACAGCCCTTGTATAAATATTGGACCCCCAGTCCAAGTCAGGACTGTTTCTCACTTTTGAGACGGCCTGCATTCTCCCTTGAATGTGTATCTATCTTCCTAATTAAACCTCTGTCTATGCCTTAAAAAAAATGTGTGTTGGATTTTATCAACTGCTTTCTCTGTATTATTTGATATGACTATCACTTTCTTCTTTTTTAATTTACTTTTTTATTTATTCTTTTTTTCTTAATGTTGAGTTGAGGATCAAAACCAGTGCCTCACATATACAAGGTAAGCACTCTACCACTGAGCTACAACCCCATCCCCCATCAAGTACATTCTTATAATTGCACTTGATCATGGTATATAATTATTTCAACACATTGCTGGTTTAATTTACTATTAATTTGTTGAGAATTGTGTTCAAGTTTATGATAGATATTGGTATATAGTCTTCTTTCTTTTTTTCCATATTTTCAATTTTTGATTTTGTTATTAGGGTCATACTGGCCTCCTAAAATGAGTCAGGAACAGTTCTGTTCTATTTTCTGGAAGAGATTACATAGAATCAATTTTAATTGTTCTTTAAACACTGTAGAATTCTACAATGACATGATTTGAACATGGAAGTGTTTTTTTGTTGTTTTAAAATTCTTTTTAAAAATTTTTTAAATTAATTATTTATTTTTATTGTTTTTTTTCTATCTAGTTATACATGACAGCAGAATGCTGTACACAAAGGGAGTGCAACTTTCATTTCTCTGATTATACATGAAGTAGAGTCACCACCATTTGTGTAATCATACATGTACATAGGGTAAGGATGTTTGTCTCATTCCACCATCTTTTCTACCCCTGTCCCCTCCCCTCTACTCATTTCCCTTTATACAATCCAAAGTTCCTCCATTCTTCCCTTACCTCCTGCCCCGCTGTTATGTTTCAGCATCCACTTATCAGAGAAAACATTTGTCTTTGTTTTTTTGGAATTGGCTTATCTTGCTTAACATGATATTCTCTAACTCCAACCACTACCTGTAAATACCATAATTTTATTCTTCTTTATGGCTGTGTAATATTCCTTGTGTATGTATACCACACTTTATCTCTTAATCTATCGTAGGGCATCTAAGTTGGTTACACAATCTAGTTGTTGTGAATTGAACTGCTATAAATATTGATGTGGCTGTGTCATGGTAGTATGCTGATTTTAAGTCCTTGGGTATAGGCCAAGGAGTGGAATAACTTTGTCCACTGGTGGTTCCATTACAAGATTTCTGAGGAATCTCCATACAGCTTTCCAGAGTGGCTGCACCAATTTGTAATCCCACCAGCAATGTATGAGTGTACATTTTTCTCCACACCCTTGCCAACACCTATTGTTGCTTATATTCTTGATAATAGCCATTCTAATTGGAGTGAGATGAAATCTTAGTTTTGATTTGCATTTCTCTGTTAGAGTTATTGAACATATTTCATGTATTTGTTGAGGGATTGTATTTCTTCTTCTGTGAAGTGTCTGCTCAGTTCTTAGCCCACTTATTGATTGAGTTATTTGTATTTTTGGTGTTAAATTTTTTGAGTTCTTTATAACTCTGGAGAATAGTGCTCTATGTGAAGTGCGTGTGGTAAAGATTTTCTCCCACTCTGTAAGCTCTCTCTTCACAGAATGATTGTTTTCTTTGCTGATAAAAAGTTTTTTAGTTGGAATCCATCCCATTCATTGATTCTGTTTTTTTTCTTTTGTTTATATATTTTTTAAAATTTTAATTTATTTTAATTGTAAACAAATGGGATACATGTTGTTTCTGTTTGTACATGGAGTACAACATACCATTTGCATAATCATACATTTACGTAGGGTAATGATGTTCGATTCATTCTGTTATTTTTTCCTTCCCCCAACCCCACCGAACCCTCTTTTCCCTCTATACAGTCCTTCCTTCCTCCATTCTTGCCCCCCTCCCACCCCCCATTATGTGTCATCATCGGCTCATCAGCGAGATCATTTGTCCTTTGGTTTTTTGAGATTGGCTTATCTCACTTAGCATGATATTCTCCAATTTCATCCATTTGCATGCAAATGCCACAATTTTATTATTCTTTATGACTGAGTAATATTCCATTGTATATATATTCCACAGTTTCTTTATCCATCCATCAATTGAAGGACATCTAGGTTGGTTCCACAGTCTGGCTATTGTGAATTGAGCAGCTATGAACATTGATGTGGCTGTATCTCTGTAGTATGCTGATTTTAAGTCCTTTGGGTATAGGCCAAGGAGTGGGATAGCTAGGTCAAATGGTGGGTCCATTCCAAGTTTTCTAAGGAGTCTCCACACTACTTTCCAGAGTGACTGCACTAATGTGCATCCCCACCAGCAATGTATGAGTGTACCTTTCTCCCCACATCCTCACCAACACCTGTTGTTGCTTGTATTCTTGATAATCACCATTCTAATTGAGGTGAGATGGAATCTCAGTGTAGTTTTGATTTGCATTTCTCTTATTACTAAAGATGGTGAACATTTTTTTATATGTTTGTTGATTGCTTGTAGATCTTCTTCTGTGAAGCGTCTGTTCATATTCTTAGCCCATTTGTTGATTGGGTTATTTATATTCTTGGTGTAGAGATTTTGAGTTCTTTATATATTCTGGAGATTAGTGCTCTATCTGAAGTATGAACGGCAAAGATATTCTCCCACTCTGTAGGCTCTTTCTTTGCATTGCTGATAGTTTCCTTTGCTGAGAGAAGGTCATTTAGTTTGAATCTATCCCAGTTATTGATTCTTGCTTTTATTTCTTGTGCTATGGGAGTCCTGTTGAGGAAGTCTGATCCTAAGCCAACAAGTTGAAGATTTGGACCTACTTTTTCTTCTATAAGATGCAGGGTCTCTGGTCTGATTTCAAGGTCCTTGATCATTTGTGAGTTGATTTTTGTGCAGGGTGAGAGATAGGGGTTTAATTTCATTCTGTTGCATATGGATTTCCAGTTTTCCCAGCACCATTTGTTGAAGAGGCTATCTTTTCTCCATTGCATATTTTTGGCCCCTTTGTCTAGTATGAGGAAATTGTATTTATTTGGGTTTTTGTCCATGTCCTCTATTCTGTACCATTGATCTACCTGTCTATTTTGGTACCAATACCATGCCATTTTTGTTACTATTGCTTTGTAGTATAGTTGATGTTCTGGTATTGCAATACCCCCTGCTTCATTGTTCCTGCTAAGGATTGCTTTAGCTATTCTGGGTTTCTTATTCTTCCAGATGAATTTCATGATTTCTTGCTCTATTTCTGTAAGGTACATCAATGGGATTTTAATTGGAATTGCATTGAATCTGTATAACACTTTTGGTAGTATGGCCATTTTGACAATATTAATTCTGCCTATCCAAGAACATGGGAGATCTTTCCATCTTCTAAGGTCTTCCTCAATTTCTTTCTTCAATTTTTTGTAGTTTTCATTGTAGAGATCTTTTACCTCTTTGGTTAGATTGATTCCCAAGTATTTTTTTTTTTTTGAGGCTATTGCAAATGGAGTTGTTTTCCTCATTTCCCTTTCAGCTGTTTCGTCACTTGCATATACAAATGCTTTAGATTTATGTGTGTTGATTTTATAGCCTGCTATTTTACTGAATTCATTGATGAGGTCTAGAAGTTTTCTGGAGGAGTTTTTTGGATCCTCTAAATACAGAATCATGTCATCTGCAAATAGTGACAGCTTAAGTTCCTCTTTTCCTATTTGTATCCCTTTAATTTCTTTGATCTGCCTAATTGCTCTGGCTAGAGTTTTGAGGACAATGTTGAATAGAAGTGGTGAAAGAGGACATCCCTGTCTTGTTCTGGTTTTTAAAGGGAATTGTTTCAGTTTTTCTCCATTAAGAATGATGTTGGCCATGTGCTTAGCATAAATAGCCTTTACAATGTTGAGGTATGTTCCTACTATCCCTATTTTTTCTAGTGTTTTGAGCATGAAGGGGTGTTGTATTTTGTCGAACGCTTTTTCTGCATCAATTGAAATAACCATATGATTCTTACCCTTAAGTCTATTGACATGATGGATTACGTGTATTGATTTATGGATGTTAAGCCATCCTTGCATTCCTGGAATGAACCCCACTTGATCGTGGTGCACAATTTTCTTAATATGTTTTTGGATGTGGTTTGCCAATATTTTGTTAATGATCTTTGCATCTATATTCATCAAGGATATTGGTCTAAAATTTTCTTTCCTTGATGTGTCTTTTCATGGTTTGGGTATGAGGGTGATATTACCTTCATAGAATGAGTTTGGTAGGGTACCCTCCTTTTTTATTTCCTGGAATACTTTGAGAAGTATTGGAATGAGTTCTTCTTTGAAGGTCTGTAGAACTCCGGTGAGAATCTGTCTGGTTCTGGGCTTTTCTTGGATGGTAGATTTTTAATGGCTTCTTGTATTTCATTGCTTGATATTGATCTGTTTAAATTGTGTATGTCCTCCTGGTTCAGTTTGGAAGGAGCATATGTCTCTAGAAATTTGTCAATGTCTTTGGTAGTTTTTATTTTGTTGGAATACAGATTTTCAAAGTAGCATCTTGTTATGATATGTGTCTCAGTGGTGTCTGTCGTGATTTTTCCTTTTTCATCATGAATTTTAGTAATTTGAGTTTTCTCTCTTCTTCTCTTTGTTAGTGTGGCTAAGGGTTTGTCTATTTTGTTTACTTTCTCAAAGAACTAACTTTGTGTTTTGTCAATTTTTTGAATTGTTTCTTTTGTTTCAATTTCATTGATTTCAGCTCTGGTTTTAACTAGTTCCTGTCTTCTACTACTTTTGCTGTTATTCTGTTCTTCTTTTTCTTGGGCTTTGAGCTGTAATGTTAGGTCATTTAGTTGTTGGCTTTTCATTCTTTTCTGGAATGTGCTCCATGCAGTGAATTTTCCTCTTAGTATGGCTTTCATAGTGTCCCAGAGATTTTTTTATGTTGTATCGTCGTTCTCATTGACCTCTAAGAATTTTTTATCTCCTCCCTGATGTTTTCTGTTATCCATGTTTCATTCAATATCATATTATTTAGTCTCTAGGTGTTGGAGTAATTTCTGTTTTTTATTTTGTCATTGATTTCTACTCTCAGTCCATTATGATCTGATAGAACACAAGGCAGTATCTCTATTTTTTTACATTTCCTAAGGGCTGCTTTGTGGCATAACATATGGTCTATTTTCAATAAGGTCCATGTGCTCCTGAGAAGAAAGTGAATTCGCTCATTGATGGATAGAATATTCTATATATGTCTATTAAGTCTAGGTTATTGATTGTGTTATTGAGTTCTATGGTTTCTCTGTTTGGTTTTTGTTTGGAAGATCTATTCAGTGGTGACAGCGGTGCGTAAAAGTCACCCAGAATTATTGTGTTGTGGTCTATTTGATTCCTGGAATTGAGAAGGATTTGTTTGATGTACAGTGATGCACCATTGTCTGGGGCATAAATATTTACTACCATTATGTCTTTCTGATTTATGGTTCCCTTAAGCAGTAAGAAATGTCCTTCTTTATCCCTTCTGACTACCTTTCACTTGAAGTCCACTTTATCTGATATAAGGATGAAAACTCCTGCTTTTTACTGAGTCCATGTGTGTGGTAGTTTTTTTCCCATCCTTTCGCGGATGTCTTTTTCTGTGGATGTCTTTTTCTATGAGATGAGTCTCTTGCAGGCAGCATATTGTTGGGTCTTTCCTTTTAATTCATTCTGCCAGTCTATGTCTTTTGATTTGATGAGTTTAGGCCATTAATGTTCAGGGTTATTATTGAGATATGATTTGTATTCCCAGTCATTTGGCTTATTTTTGGTTTTTAAGTTGGCTTGGTTTCTCCTTTGAGTGTTTTTTCTCTAAGGTAGTTACTCCCTTTGCTGACCTACCTTGTTCTTTTTCATTTCCTCCTCATGGAATATTTTGTTGAGAACATTCTGTAGCACAGGCTTTCTATTTGTAAATTCTTTTAACTTTTGTTTATCATGGAAGGATTTTATTTCATCTTCAAATCTGAAGGTTAGTTTTGCTGGGTATAGGATTCTTGGTTGGCAACCATGTTCTTTCAGAGCTTGAAATATGTTGTTCCATGCCCTTCTAGCTTTTAGAGTCTGGGTTGAGAAGTTGGCTGCTATCTGTATTGGTCTCCCTCTATATGTAATCTGATGCTTTTTCTCGCGGCCTTCAAAATCCTTTCTTTATTTTGAATGTTAGGCATTTTCATTATAATATGCCTTGGTGTGGATCTGTTGTGATTTTGTGCATTTGGTGTTCTTAAGCTTCTTGTACTTGATTTTCCATTTCATTCTTCAGATTTTGGAAAATTTCTAATATTATTTCATTGAATAGGTTGTTCATTCCTTTGGTTTTTATCTCTGTGCCTTCCTCAATCCCAATAATTCTTAAATTTGGTGTTTTCATGATGTCCCATAGTTCTTGGAGATTCTGTTCATGATTTATTACCATCTTCTCTGTTTGGGCAACTTTATTTTCAAGATTAAATATTTTGTCTTCATTGTCTGAGGTTGTGTCTTCCAAGTGGTCTAGTCTTTTGGTGATGCTTTCCATTGAGGTTTTTATTTGGTTTATTGTTTCCTTCATTTTAAGGATTTCCATTTTTTTTTTTTGAGAATATCTCTTTGTTGAAATGATCTTTTGCTTCCTGCAGGTGCTCTTTCAGCTTATTGGTATTATCATTCATTGATTGCATTTGTTCTCTTATCTCATCCTTTGCTTTGTGAATCATCTTAATCAGGTATAATCTGAAGTCCTTTCTGACATTTCTTCTAACATACTGTCATTGGATTCTATTAATATAGAATCTAGATTTGTTTTTGATCATTTTCTTCCTTTGTTTTTTCATGTTGTTCATGTATCTTCCCCTCCAGCAGTGCAGATCTGGGGTATTACAGATTTCCCCTTATAGGCTTATATGGCCCTATAGGTTTCCAAAACCCTTTCTTTAAGGGGAGATCAATATTAGCAGTGCCCAATTCAGACACTATGCAATCCTATACCAAATAGCCCCTATGAGGACAACAACAAAATTGTCATAATAAACAGAATGAGTTCAAATATTACCTTCAATATAACAAACAGATTTGCAATAAGGTCTGCAGTTTCAAATGGAGGACAAAGAGGATGCAGAGTAATGTAGGATGTAGCCGTTAATGGGATAAGAAAAGAATATACAGAAGTTCTAGATAATAGAAAGGGTGAGAGTGTAATCAAAAGAAATTGGATATTATCATGCAAAACTGTAGAAAGAGACTCTGAGGGAACAGGTAAACAAAAGGAAAAGAGAGCAAGAAAAGTAGAGAAATATAATCTTAAACTTTTTCAATAAGGAGAAAAAAGAAAATCTATAGTATAACATTCATATAGTATTGAAACCTCCCAGTCTTTAGCAGCCTGATGCATGAGAGGTACCTGACAATGATCTTTAAGCCTCCAGCAGACATCTCAGGATGGGATTTGCCCCACCTAAAGATCAGAGCTCCAGCTTCCAGGATTATCCAAGATGGCCACTCTGGCTTCGAAATGTGTTGGCAAATGGGGAATTGCAGCTCAGGGTGTGGCCATGGTCAGCAGGAGGTCCTGGAGGCGGTGTGCAGTTGGTCACGCAGGGGTCCTGGAATTCGGGTGTGCTTGGTGTGGTTGCAGGATCCTGGAGGCTGGGTGCAATCAGTTGGTCTGGGGTCCCCATGATGGGGCACAGTCAGTTGGTCTGGGTGTCCTGGCGGCAGGGAGCAGTCAGTTGATGTGAGGGCCCCAGAGGCAGGGAGTGATTGGTCCGGCTGAGGGATCCTGGAGATGGGGCTCAGTCAGTCCGGCCAGGGGTCCTACAGGGCCTGGTTTTTGTCTCAAAATGGCGGCAGCCACGTGTAATCAAACCTGCAGGTACTGTCACAATGATTCTGTTTTTTCTTGGGAGTCTTGTTAAGGAAGTCTGGTCCTAAGGTAACATAATGATGATTTGGGTGTAGTTTTTCTTCTATTTAGTGCAGGGTTTCTGGTCTAATTCCTAGGTCCTTGATCCATCTTGAGTTGAATTTTGTTCAGGGTGAGAGGTAGGGGTTTACTTTCATTTTGTTTCATTTTGTCATTTTTCATTTTGTTTCATTTTGTTCATGTGGGTTTCCAGTTTCCCCAGCACCATTTGTTGAAGAGGCTAACATCTCTCCATTGTATGTTTTTGGCACCTTTGTCTAGTATGAGAAAATTATATTTACGTGGGTTTGTCTCTGTGTCTTCTATTCTGTACCATTGGTCTACCTGTCTATTTTGGTGACAATACTATGCTTTTTAAAATTTTTTATTTTTTTCCAACTACTGCTTTGTAGCATAGTTTAAGTTCTGGTAGTGTGATGCCTCCTGCTTTACTCTTCCTGCTAAGGATCACCTTGGCTATTCTGGGTCTCTTATTTTTCCAAATAAATTTCATGATTGCATGATTTCTCTATTATATTCTTTCTTTCTTTCTTTTTTTTTTTTGTACCATGGATTGAACTTAGGGGCACTTAACCACCGAGCCACATCCCCAGCCCTTTTGAATATTTTATTTAGAGTTAGGGTCTCACTGAGTTGCATAGAGTATTGCTAAATTGCTGAAGATTGCTTTAAACTTGTGATTGCTTTAAACTCTTGCCTCAGGCTCCAGAGTTGCTGGGATTACAGGTGTGTGCCACTGCACCCAGCTTTCTCTGTTATATTCTTGATATAAAATTTGTGTGTTGTCTTTTTTTTTGTTATTTCAGTAGAGAATTTTTCTGATCTTTAAAAAGACAAGGTTTTTGTGATGGGCTGACTCTTCTGGCTCCATGAGAATGTTATGGGACAGACTATAGGGAAAATGACTAAACAGACTCCATTTTGCTGTGAGACTCCATTTTATGTAGGAAATAAACTTCTCCCGTGGGAACACCCCCACTTCTGTACCCATCAACAATTGCTTAGTTTCTCCCATGGGAGCACACCACCTCTGTGCCCATCATCAGTTCCTTAGTGTGACATTTTTAGCAATACAAAATGACAATTCTTATGTAATGAAAAATTGCTCTCTTTTGATTCCTATTGCTCCTAAACAATGTACCATGTGAATGTTGATTATGTGGATATTAGTAACTATTCTTTAGTTTGTACCTAGGTAAGGGTCATTTTGACCCACTTCCTCCTCTGTTGATCTCATGATGTTAGTTTGTAATTTTGAATCATAGCAACAGACACTTATGATTGATGTAATTTTTGGTAGAAAAATCCCTACAACCCTATGGTCAGAGCTGTTCTCCCAATAGCCATTTTTTGGGGCATCATGTGAGACAGTCAGCTGGCCGACTTAATAAAGACTCTCAAATTTGGACTTTTAAGTGGTGATCAGTCTGTTCTTAAGTTGTGCCCCATAACATTTTGTTTATATATTTTTCTGTTTTCAGCTTTTGTTAATGTTTGATCTTTTTATTATTTATTTCCATCTTGCTTTGGATTTATTTTATTCTTTGTTTTTCTGTTTTCTTTAAAAAAATTTTTTTTTTAGTTGTAGATGGACACAATCTCTTCTTTTATTTTTATGTGGTACTAAGGATTGAACCCAGGGCCTCAGACAGCCCTCTATTTTCTTAATACAGGAATTTAGATTAATGATTTGAGGCTTTTCCTTTTAAGATTTCTATAACATTTCCTCTCTCAGTGCTTATTAGGCTGCTTCCAACTAATTTTGATATGTTGTATTTTTATTTTCATTCAGTTCAATGTAGTTTTTATTGGTACATTATAATAATACAAAATAGTGGAATTTGTTGTGATAAATTTGTATGTGCATATAGCATAAGTTTTCAATTTTAGTTCAATCTAGTTTTAAAATTTTCTCTTGAGATGTCTTATTATGGTTTTGTAGAAGTAGATTGTTCAGGCTCTAAATGTTAGGGGTTTTATTGTTAATTTTTTGTTATTGATTTCTAATTTGATTTCCTTGATGAAAGAGATGTTGAGCACATTTCCATGTGTCTATTGGCCATTTATATCTCCTCTTTTGAGAAATGTCTGTTCAGATCCTTTATCTGTTTTTAAGTTGGGTTATTTGTTTCCTGGATATTGGGTTGTTTGTGTATCTTACAAATTTTGAATATTAATACAATATAAAGCTGCTCACCTGACCTTTACACTGCAGCCCACCTCCCATCTTACAAACTAGCTTGTCAGTCTGTGAACATCCTAGCTAGCTATTGGTTCATCAGTCAGCCTGCAAGTCTCCTTCTCAGTTATTGGTCCCTTGTTAGCTCACAGAATTCCAATATTTAGGAGAAGCTCCTGTGCCATTCTTTCTCTTTCCCTTTCTTTCCAGCCCCCAGTGGATGCTCTACTTGTCTGCCTAATAAAATCTCTGATGTGAGTTCCCGTGTCCAGAGTGGCTTTCTGGGTGCTGTTGCTGGATTGTGACTCAGACTGGGCACCCAGAATGCTTGCTCCCCTGGATTTAAGGGTCTGAGCAGCATTGGGACCCAAGCTGAGTGGTGTTTTTCTTAAAATTAAGTCTTTATCAGATAAGATATTTGGTTTGCAAATATTTTCTTCCTTTGCATAGGTTATCTCTTCACTCATTTGGTTGTTTCCTTTGCTGTGGAGCTTTTCAGTTTGATATAGTTCCATTTGTCTGTATTTCCTTTTTGTTTTTGTTTTTGTTTTTGGGGTCATATCCAGAAAATCATCACTGGGGTTTACATAATGGAGATTTCCTCTTATGTTTTCTGTTATTATTTTTATACTGTCAGGTTTTGTATTTTTAATCCATTTTGAGTTGATTTCTCTTTAAGGTGTGAGATGAGAGTCAAATTTCATTCTCTTGTGTATTAGCTTTCCATACTATAATGAAATGCTGAGAAAATTAACTTATTAGAGAATAGGTTAATTTAGCTCACCTTTCTATGGGTTCCAGTGCAAGATAAGGTGGACCTACTGGGCCTGTGGTGGATGGACTGGATGGTAACAGCAGGGAGCATGCAGTGGAGCAAACTGCTCACCTCATGACCAGGAAACAAAAGAGAAAAAGAAAGGAGCCAGGGTCCCACAATCCCCTTCAAGTAATGACCCCTAATGACCTAAGGGCCTCCCACAAGTCACCATATAATAAAAGTTCCAGCATTTACCAGTAGCACTGCTTTGGAAACAAAGCCTTTAACACATGGGCCTTTGAAGGACAATCAGCATCCATACTATAATGTGTAGATCTATTTTTCCAACATACCACTAATTTACACAACTTTAGAGTCCCCTCCTTCTCATCTATGTGAGGAATCCACAGGTATTTCAAACCAGAAGTCTTGGCAGGTCCAGAGTCAAGAAACCCAGAGCATGAGCCTGTACTCCCCCTACTCCCCTTCTCTGAACTCCACCCCTAGGACTATGACTTGGTTTTTGTACTCTTAGTGAGCACTGAGTCACCTAATTGTTCTTCTCCACCCTGCACTCTACCTGGGTGTGGGATGAAAATACTCACCAATAGTAAACCTTACCCAGTTTATAGGATGGGTATGAATCTTATAAAACCATATGGGTTCCAGGAGAGACAATGTACAGGGCAGGCTCAAGGGGCAGTAATGGGAGCATCTAGAAATGTGGAATGGGAGAGATAGTTGTATAGCAGTTCTTCTTGTACTTCAGTGAATTTGCAATGGACCTGAGATGTAAGTAGAATCATGTGGTCAGAGGATTTGAGTGGGCCCTGCAATGATCCTTTCATATACATTTGCCATGGGTGGAATCAGGAACACTGAGAATGGGAAGTGGGGGTTATGGCCAAGAGTCACAGAAGAGGGGGAAGTAGACTTGCATGTTTCAATGCTTTCATGCAGGGCTTTGGGTGCCCCAGAGAGATCTACAGATAGAAGTTTTAGACTGAGCAGTTAGAAGGTGAAGTGATGAAATAAGGCATGAAGAGCACAAACCCAGCAGGAGGTATGGGACTGGGGGGAGAGGAGTACTTTGATTTTGCATGCACTGAGTTTAGAAACTGCATGGAGGGTTGGCTGCAATGGCACATGCATGTAATCCCAGCAACTCAGGAAACTGAGGGAGGAGGATCACAAGTTTAAGGCCAACCTCAGCAACTTGGTGAGTCCCTCTGCAACTTAGTGAAGTCCTCAGTGACTTAGTGAGACTGTCTCAAAAAAAAAAAAAATAAAAAAATAAAAAGGATAGGTGGTGTATTTCTGTGGTAAAGTGCACTTGGGCTCAATCCCCAGAACAGCAACAACAGCAACCTGTATGGAGGATTGTGATGATGGAAATTTTATGTGTTCATTAAACAATCATGAATTTGGTGGCCTCAGGTAGGTTTAGCAGAAAGTGTGTTGCCTACAGACCTTTAGGTTTTCACAGCTTCAGAGTCATTGTCTCTGGTGGGGTGACACACACATGGGAAAGAACTGGCTCATGTGATATCTACTGTGCATACTTGGGTGCTCAGTGCAGACCTAACTGGGGAAACAACTGGAGCAGAGCCATAGTGGTCTGAGAGAATTGTGGGTCCCATGGTAGGCTAGGGATTTCATGATTGGTAGAGCATAGGCCTGCTTTTGAAATGAACCTATAGTTCTTGGATTGTTCCTTTCTTCATGCACCAAATTTTCAGAAATTTTAAGAAAGTTTTGGATACTTCCTACCTGTTTGTCATTGTTCTAGGCATTATATCTTCACAGTGACCAATGAAGACATTAATATTCTATTTCCTTACTGAATGAAGGAAACTCTGAGGCCCAGAGAGTGGTACATGCTGAAGAGAACTTTCTTCCCTGAGCACAGGCAGTCTTCCTTTGACTGAGAAAGTGAGAATTAATCTAGTTAATCCTATAGTTGTAACTATACCACAGTAAAGATATAAAACAGTTCTCTTACTCCTCTCTTCCTGCAAATTCTCCTGTGAGCCTTTATGGTAACTTTTGATAAACAGAAGTTTTTACTTTAATGAAGTTCAGTTTATCAATTTTTTCTTTAATGGACTGTGCTTTCCTTTTACACATACATTTGTTTACCAAAAGACATTTTTTGCTTGAATCTTTATTTTTTAACATTTTGTATGTAAATCTGTGATTCATTGTAAATTAGCTTTTCTGTATGAATACCCAAATAGCCCAGACCATGTGTTGAAAGGGCCATTCTTTCTCTATCACATTTCACTGGCCACTTTGTTGAAAAGCAAGTGATTGCATATATGTTGGTTTGTTTCTTGTACTCTCCATCATGTTCCTTTAATCTACTTAGTAAAAAATGTACTCACTTCTCCATCAAGTTGGAGAGAAGACAGGACATAGATTTGCAGTGTTTTAAGGTCACACTACTTTTAAGATATACTTCTGGACTGCCTTGATGTTACTTCAGGTGTGTACCTTGAGGTATCTCAAAAGCAATGAGTTTTCTAAAGGATCCCTCTTTTTTATTGGGTAGGTGGACACAATACCTTTATTTTATCTATTTATTATTGTTTAAAAAATTATATAACCTTTATTGAGATAAATAAAAAATAGATTTTTAAAATTTATTTTTAAAAATTATATATTTATTTTTTTATTTTTTACAGATTATATTTTGATTCATTGTACACAAATGGGGTACAAATGGTTGTACACAACATAGATTCATACCATTCATGTAATCATACATGTACATAGGGTAATGATGTCTGTCTCATTCCACGATTTTTCATACCACCCCCCTCATTTCCTTCTACATAATCTAAAGTTCCTCCATTCTTCTTTCACTCCCCAACCCCCACTCCCATTATGTATCATCCTCCACTTATCAGGGAAAACATCCACCTTTGGTTTTTTGGGATTGGCTTATTTCTCTTAGCATGATAAGGACTTAAAATCAGCATACTACAGTAACACAGTCACATTAATGTAATTCACAATAGCTAGATTGTGGAACCAACCTAGATGCCCTTCAACAGATGAATGGATAAAGAAAATGTGGTATAAATACACAACAGAATATTATTCAGACATAAAGAAGAATAATATTATGGCATTTGCAAATGGATGGAATTGGAGAATATTTTATTTATTTTTATGCAGTGCTGAGGATTGAACCCAGTGCCTGACATGGGGTAGGCTCTACCACTGAGCCCTAGCCTCAGCCCTCTGCTCAGATTCTTATTCCCCATCTCAACACAGTCCAAGAATTTGGCAAATGCCTTCAGGAGAAGGAGAGACCAATTCAGTTGTTGGGTTTTATCCTTTGCTGGGATATTGGCCACTTGAATCCTGATTTTCTTGCCATTCAAAGTTCAATTTTGCCATTTCTTTTTGCTCACTCCTCTGTCTTTTAGCAGCAACTTTGTCCAGACATTCTCATGCTTGGGATTTTTCCTTCATGCTATTAATGACCAAATGTCCATAGGCAAAAATCAGGTAAAGAATTTGGCTCACCACTCTGGTTCACTTCATTTTTATATTCTGCCCAATTGAATTCTAGTTGCCTAGGCAGCTTTCTGAAAATGTCAGACATTAATTATTTAAAATCTTATTTCTTTTTAAATCTGCTTTTCATGGAAGCACCAGTTTTCCAGAAATCACTTTGTCATAAGAAGAGGAAGTCTGGATCTCTGGTTTAAATGATGTCTGTAACTTGATGACTTTCACATTTGTAGGTTACTTTCTGACATTTAATATGAGTTAAAAACTGTGGAATCTATTGTTGGGGTAGCTGGGACCCCAGACCCTTTTTAGGCTGTTCATTAATGATGGCGGCTGGCAAGTTGCCAGTAAGGTTCCAGTAAGGCTCTATTGTGAAAAACAAATGGCATCATATATGGAAGTTTCTATGATTGGTTTGCACCTATGCATGCTCTGTGCATGATCACCTTGTGCCCCAGGTAACTTACTATATTGTCCACGCTTTTCCCTCTTGGACAGTGCTCTGATTGGCTGATGTTGTGTATATATGCTTCGCTGTAGCCCTTAGAGAGGAGGAAGAAAACAAAGGAGAATAGAAGAAGTATGATGGACTCCTTTTAACAATAAAGCCTTGAACCAGGATACGTGTCGTGTCTCTCTACGGGCAGGGAAGTGCAATAATCTATCATTTCCTTAATATCTATACTTTGATGTTTAAGAGGCAGTTCAAACTCACATGTTTAAAACAGAATTCTCTCTAGTCCCACAAATGTAACTTTCCCCTGTATTTCCACTCATAGCAAGTGCCACTTACATTCTATTCCTTTGCTAAGGCGAGACATCTAGAAGCTTTTCTAAATTTCTCTTTGCTTGTGACATTAACTCCTTTCATCTTCTTGGTAGTCCTTCATCACATCTCAGCTCAAACATCATCTTCCATGAAATTTTTTAAACTCAGCCCTTTATGCTATTTTGTTTGTCCTCATTATCCTTAATGGCACCTGTAATTAGATTGTAAATAAATTATTAAGTAAATTTATTTATTTTTCTCTTTATTATCTGTTTCCTTCTATGAAATATGATTTCTTTAATGAAAGGAATCTGTCTCTCTAATTCACTTCTTAATCAACATAGTCCAGGCTTGTTTCTGGTGCATAAGATTTAATTACAATCTGATGGATGATGAAATGGATGAACAAATTCTGAGCTGATGAGAATGATAAGTCCTGTAATCACCATGGTTACTAACAACCATGGCTGACACAGAAGAGCCCTTGCTTGAGAAAAAGGCAAATACAATTAAAAATGAGACCCAAGGGGACATACTGGGGAATGAAATCTATCAGATTATGCTATGTTCATGTATGACTATACCACAACAAATTCTACAGTTGTTTCTCAGGAGAGAAAGAGAAATTAAATTTTGTTTTAAGTTATATATAATGCACTAATTAAAACAACAACAACAATAACAACAACAATAATAAAAAGAAGATCAGTGGAGTAGAGCAAGCAAATCAGGAGGAGGGAGGAAGTAAGGTTTAGGGAAGGTACTGGGTAATGTTTTGTGTATGTATGAATATGGCATAACAAATTCCATTATTATGCATAATTATAAGGCATTAATAAAAATGAGGTTTAATTTCTCTCTCTTGAAAATAAGAGGAAAAATTTTCTCCCTTCCCCTGTTAGAATATTTACTTTAGAAAAATTCTAAGTTCTTTCTCTATCTCAAAATGTGTGAATATCTGCAGAGTGGCCAATAATTTTTTTTTTTAAAGCTAAATAAACCTCTTGCTTTCTTTATAACCCAGGATGTCTTTGTCAAGGACCTGGGAACTACAGGGGCACTATTTCCCTTGATGTTTACATTTCAATGAAATGTAATAGGGCCCTACCTCCCAGTAGATTCGTAGGAACCTAACTTCAGTGGGTGCTTTAATCCTGATCAGAAAACTACTTCCTGTCAGAAAGATAGAAGTTTATTTTTCCATTGTATAAAACCAGTTAACTAACACTAATGGTGAATTTAGGATGAACTGTGTGTAATAAAGGGTACTGTCAAGTACTCATACTGACCATAGATCTCAATAACACAATCAATAATTTAGACTTAACAGACATTTATAGAATATACCATCCAACCAAGAGCGAATACACTTTCTTCTCAGGAGCACATGGATCCTTCTCTAAAATAGGCCATATATTATGCCACAAAGCTAATGTCAGCAAATACAAGAAGATAGAGACACTACCTTGTATTCTATCAGATCATAATGGATTGAAGTTAGAAATAAATGAAAGAGTAAAAAACAGAAACTACTCCAACACCTGGAGATTAAACAATATGCTATTATATGATGAATGGATAACAGAAGATATTAGGAAGGAAATTAAAAAATTCTTAGAGGTAAACAAGAACAAAGAAACATCATATCAAAATCTCTGGGACACTATGAAAGCAGTACTTAGAGGAAGATTTATTTCATGGAGCGCATTTAATAAAAGAAGTAAAACTCAAAAAATAAATGACCTAACACTACAGCTCAAAGTCCTAGAAAAAGAAGAACAGACCAACACCAAAAGTAGTAGAAGACAGGAAATAGTTAAACTCAGAGCTGAAATCAACGAATTTGAAACTAAAGAAACAATACAAAAAATTGACAAAATAAATAGTTGGTTCTTCGAAAAAATAAACAAAATTGATAAACCGTTAGCCACACTAACAAAGAGAAGACGAGAGAAAACCCAAATCACTAAAATTCGGAATGAACAAGGAAATATCACAACAGACACGACTGAAATACAAAACATAATTAGAAGCTATTTTGAAAACCTATACTCCAACAAAATAGAAAATTTCGAAGACATCAACAGGTTTCTAGAGACATATGAATTGCCTAAACTGAACGAGGAGGACATACACAATTTAAATAGACCAATTTCAAGTAATGAAATAGAAGAAGTCATCAAAAGCCTACCAACAAAGAAAAGTCCCGGACCAGATGGGTTCTCAGCCGAGTTCTACAAAACCTTTAATGAAGAGCTCATTCCAATACTTCTCAAAGTATTCCAGAAAATAGAAGAGGAGGGAACTCTCCCAAACTCATTCTATGAAGCCAATATTACCCTGATTCCTAAACAGACAGAGACACATCAAGGAAAGAAAATTTCAGACCAATATCCTTAATGAACATCGATGCAAAAATTCTCAACAAAATTTTAGCAAATCACATACAAAAACATATTAAAAAGATAGTGCACCATGATCAAGTGGGTTTCATCCCAGGGATGCAAGGTTGGTTCAACATCAGGAAATCAATAAATGTAATTCACCATATCAATAGACTTAAAGTCAAGAATCACATGATTATTTCAATAGATGCAGAAAAAGCATTTGATAAAATACAGCATCCCTTCATGCTCAAAACACTAGAAAAAATAGGGATAGTGAGAACATTCCTTAACATTGTAAAGGCCATCTACGCTAAACCCATGGCTAATATCATTCTAAATGGTGAAAAACTGAAAGCATTCCCTCTAAAAACTGGAACAAGGCAGGGATGCCCTCTTTCACCACTTCTATTCAATATCGTCCTTGAAACTCTAGCCAGAGCAATTAGACAGACCAAAGAAATTAAAGGGATACGAATAGGAAAAGAAGAACTCAAACTATCCCTATTTGCTGATGATATGATTGTATACTTAGAGGAACCAGGAAATTCCACCAGAAAACTTTTAGATCTCATAAGTGAATTCAGTAAAGTAGCGGGATATAAGATCAATGCACATAAATCTAAGGCCTTTTTATATATAAGCGATGAATCTTTAGAAAGAGAAATTAGGAAAACTACCCCATTCACAATAGCTTCGAAAAAAATAAAATATCTGGGAATCAATCTCACAAAAGAGGTGAAAGACCTCTACAATGAGAACTACAGAACACTAAAGAAAGAAATTAAAGAAAACCTCAGAAGATGGAAAGATCTCCCATGTTCTTGGATAGGAAGAATTAATATTGTCAAAATGGCCATACTACCAAAAGTGCTATACAGATTCAATGCAATTCCAATTAAAATCCCAATGATGTACCTTACAGAAATAGAGCAAGAAATTATGAAATTCATCTGGAAGAATAAAAAACCCAGAATAGCTAAAGCAATCCTTGGCAGAAAGAGTGAAGCAGGGGGTATCACAATACCAGATCTTCAACTCTACTACAAAGCAATAGTAACAAAAACAGCATGGTATTGGTACCAAAATAGAAAGGTGGATCAATGGTACAGAATAGAGGACACGGACACAAACCCAAATAAATACAATTTTCTCATACTAGACAAAGGGGCCAAAAATATGCAATGGAGAAAAGATAGCCTCTTCAACAAATGGTGCTGGGAGAATTGGAAATCCATATGCAACAGAATGAAACTAAACCCATATCTCTCACCATGCACGAAACTAAACTCAAAATGGATTAAGGATCTCGGAATCAGACCAGAGACCTTGCATCTTATAGAAGAAAAAGTAGGTCCAGAGCTTCAACATGTCGGCTTAGGACCAGACTTCCTCAACAGGAGTCCCATAGCACAAGAAACAAAAGCAAGAATCAATAACTGGGATAGATTCAAACTAAAAAGTTTTCTCTCAGCAAAGGAAACTATCAGCAACGCGAAGAAAAAGCCTACAGAGTGGGAGAAAATCTTTGCCAATCATACTTCAGATAGAGCACTAATCTCCAGAGTCTATAAAGAACTTAAAAAACTCTACACCAAGAATGCAAATAATCCAATCGACAAATGGGCTAAGGAAATGAATAGACACTTCACAGAAGAAGATCTACAAGCAATCAACAAACATATGGAAAAATGTTCCACATCTCTAGTAATAAGAGAAATGCAAATCAAAACCACCCTAAGATTCCATCTCACCCCAATTAGAATGGCGATTATCAAGAATACAAGCAACAACAGGTGTTGGCGAGGATGTGGGGAGAAAGGTACACTCATACATTGCTGGTGGGGCTGCAAATTAGTGCAGCCACTCTGGAAAGCAGTATGGAGACTCCTTAGAAAACTTGGAATGGAACCACCATTTGACCCAGCTATCCCACTCCTTGGCCTATACCCAAAGGACTTAAAATCAGCATATTACAGAGATACAGCCACATCAATGTTCATAGCTGCTCAGTTCACAATAGCCAGATTGTGGAACCAACCTAGATGTCCTTCAATTGATGAATGGATAAAGAAACTGTGGTATATATATACAATGGAATATTACTCAGCCATAAAGAATGATAAAATTATGGCATTTGCAGGCAAATGGATGAAACTGGAGAATATCATGCTAAGTGAGATAAGCCAATCTCAAAAAACCAAAGGAAGAATGATATCGCTAATAAGTGGATGATGACACATAATGGGGGTGGGAGGGATTAGTGTTGGGGTTGGAGTTGGGTTTAGGGAGGGGGGCAGGAATGGAGGAAGGAAGGACTGTATAGAGGGAGGGGAGGGGTGGGAGGAGTGGGGGGAAAGGAAAAAATGGCAGAATGAATCAAACAACATTACCCTATGTAAATTTATGATTACACAAATGGTATGCCTTTATGCCATGTACAAACAGAGAAACAACATGTATCCCATTTGTTTACAATTAAAAAAAAAAGTACTCATACTGGAGGGCTAGTTAAGGTCTAGTTTTTGTTTATCTTGAGTACATGTATGTAATAGGTTGTATCTGCTTGGCTATATAAAAGGGAAAGATTTGTTTCTATCTTTGCATTCTCTTAGCTGATTGCCTGTGGTGCATATCACATTCTGGTTTAATGCTTATTAAAAAAACTCTTTACTTTCTTTCTTTCTTTTTTTTTTTTTTTTTGCTTTTGTGGAGAGGTTTTATGGGCTGAGAGAAGGTTTTATTTTAACACTGACAAAGGAAGGAAAAATTTATTTATCTTGAAGTTACGTGATTGTCAGACATATTCTAAACATGTTTATTTATCTCTGAAGAAATATTCCAAAGGGCAAGATAGACATGAGTCACACTCAAAAGAAATGAAAAAGAAATAACAAAGAGATCCAGATACGTGAATTGGAAGAATTTGATTGTGCTTTAAGTTTTTATATCCCTTCATGAGAAAAAAAAAAAGAACTGTAGAATTAGATATTTTTGCTCAATAGAACGTGATAAAATATACAGAATCTACAAGTATTGCAGCACAGTTCCAACCTGGCTTCTTCTGAAAAGACCTGTTCAATTCCTGCCTTTTTCTGGAAAGAGCTACATTTTTCAGATAAATATTTGAGAAACTTATAGAATTAAAGATGAAACTTTCAGAGGACTTTCTCCTGTGATTACTGACAGTTACTAAATAGCTTTATAAAGAGAATAGTTTTTTTTTTTTTTTTTTTTTTTTTGGTTCTGGGGAATGATATGCAAATTAGGAAAGGACTTAAATATAGACAACTGTTAGGAATTGATTATTCTTCTGTAGTTGTTCCTAGGGGAAAAAAAGAGAAACTGTGTGTAATTATCCATGCCTCCTGTGTGTGTGTGTACTTTAAAATGAGACTTTGTAGCTCCTCCAACAAATCCATTTCTTTCTCTCTCTCTTTGTGGTCCTGGGGATAGAATCCCCAGGGCCTCACACATACTAAGCATGCACTCTACCACTGTGCTGTACTTCAACCCTTCTCTACTTCTTTTTTATTTTCTCTTTCTACATTTTTAAGTCATTGCATTATGGTTGTACCTAATAGTGAGATTTGTTGTTACATATTTCTACATGTACACAATGTAACAATATAATTTGGCCAATATCACTCCCTCCCACTTTTTCCCTTCCTCCCTGCCTTCCACTCTCTGGTCCCTTTCCTCTACTGATCTACCTTTGATTTTCATGAGATCCTTGTCCCCCACCCCACCTTTCTTTCCCTTATTCTTTTCTAGCTTTAACATATGAGAGAAAATATACAACCCTTAAGTTTCTGAGTTTGACTTATTTCACTTAACAAAATGGTATTTAGTTCCATCCATTTTCCTGGAAATGACAATTTTATTTTTCTTTATGGCTGAATAAAATTCCATTATGTATGGAATTTTCTTTATCCACTGATGGACACCTAGGCAGGTTCCATAGTTTCAGCCCCTCTCTACTTCTTAACCAGGTCTGGCTTTGTCACTTTCTTTGGCCAATACAAAGGAGCAGGGTGACTCTGCTATATCAGAGCCTATGCCTCAAGATGACAGGCATATTTCTCTTCTCTCTGGGGACCATGCCCATGCCAAGTGGACAATCCTGGGATAGCCTATTGGATGACAGAGATGTACAGTATCATTACTCCTAACATGTGAGTGGACTCTCCTTGTCTTCCAGAGACATGAGGTGGGGCACTGAAGATAAATATCACCCAAGTAACTTGTTGTCTGGCTGAGATGCATGAATGAGCCCAGCTGAGATGGAGCTGAGTCAGAAGCAGATTGGAATAGCCCAGCTAACCCAGGCCCAAATTGCCAACACATAAAAATATGAACTAAATAAATGATTTATTTAAAGTTGTGAAGTTGTAGGGGATGGTGTGCATGTAGTTGTTTGTAACTGATAAAACAATGCATAGGGAAATGCCTTTGACACTGTCATGCATTTTTAATAAATTTTGCATTAAAATTTACCTTATAGCTAAGTCTTTACTATGATTTTAAAATCCTTTTTGTTTATATGTAAAAGAAAAAGATGTTTGCTGAGAGTTTGTATGTCCATAATTTAAGAAAGGAGAGAAACATATCCTATGTTGACTATCTTATGAAAATAAATACAAAGCAGTGGAAAATTAACATCATATCTAAATAAAAAAAATCATTAAAGTCTGATATATCTCTCTTGTTCTCTACATATGGGGACCACATGGACCTTAGCGAATCTCTGCCAAAGTCAAATTCCAAGAACCATTATTTAGTTTTGGGTTTATTTTCTATATTGGTGAGAATTAATTAGTGCAGTTTCTGTAAAAGTAAGCATCAAGTTTTCCAGTGATTAACACATGAAGTTTGTCTCTCACTGGCATAGCAGCCTAATGTGTCTCCACCATCCTGTGTGGCCACATATAGGTGGTGTGGAAAGTAATGGCAGAGACACAGCTACTCCTTAACCACTCTAGTCTAGCATTCATACACAGATTTTGGTGTATGTGGCAGCCTAAAAATGATGGGCACATGAGTGCCCACCTACTTGCAAAGGAACTGATGATTCTATAATATGGAAGAAGAAATATGATTTTGCCATATTTCCCTACATAGCATCTATTCCTCTGTTGAAATTGAATTTCATTCCTTTCTTGTTAGAAAATTCTACCTGTCTATTGCAAATTGGTATTTAAATTGTCCTTGGAATTATGACTTTCCAAGGTCATTTTTTCTTTTTTAAAAACTTTTATTTATTTATTTTCATCAATTTTTTGACAGTGATAAATATTTTTTAAAAAATTCTTTTTGGATTGGAGATATAGCTTAGTTGATAAAGTGCTTGCCTTGTAAGCACAAGGCCCTGGGTTCAATCCCCAGTACTGCAAAAAAAAAAAAATTCTTTTCATACATGTATATAGGGTAATAATGTGTCTGTCTCATAATCTACTGTCCTTCCCCTCCTCACTTACCCACCTGTCCCCTCACTCCCCTCTGTACAATCCAAAGTTCCTTCATTCTTCCCTACCCACCCCCGCACTATGGATCAGAATCCCTTTTTTCTTAATATCAACATTGTAAGACCTCTAATTCTTTATGACATATACTTTTTCACACATAGAAAAATAATTTGGTTCTCAATTTAGTAATTGTCCTCTTAGTGAAAGTAAGCCAGCAACTCTTAAATCATGTGTGAGTGTCAGATGACCATGGTGAACATACACAATCTCATAATCTTAAAGGATCCTTTTAAATGTCTTCTAATGAGAAAATGTCTTTTTTTGAAATCAGTAAGCATTTGGAGAAAACATGATTCTCTGAACTTGATCTTGTGCTTTGAACACATTTATAAGCAACATGATAAATTTTCCAGTTCCCCAGTTAAGAGGAATAGAAGGATACCATTAACTGCCCTTTTGTGGATAGACTTGCCAATTTATTCACTGGATTGCATTGAGATGTGTATCAGAAACTGGTGATGCTGTCTATACATTTCCTTGGCTCAACCATGTTCTGTAAGGCAAGCTTTTTAAGGCAAGAAGTTCTCCCAAGTATGCTGTCCTTTTTGTATAACATCCCAGGTGTAGGTTTCTCTTCTCTGAGACTTTCTTTGGTAGCACATGATCTTACTTTTTCAGAAAACAGATGGGGACAAAGGATGTGGGAATAAAAGTCAAATGCTGAGGTGTGGAAATTGCTGGGTAAATGCAACTTAACATACTAAACTGGAAAGATGCTGGGTTTGTTCTACATTGTTTCTTAAAGATTTTCCCAGTGGAAGTGAGCAGAAACCTGCTCAGTATTCTTAGTATTGCCATCTTCCTTGTATTATTTCTTCACTTTCTCTTTTGTTTCTTGGAACCGTATTCCAAATAAAGTACGTCATTTAAGTCTTTCAGAGTTTTCTCTGAGGGAACCAAATCTAAGACCATTGTTATAGTAAGTGGTCAGCTGTCCATGAAGTAAGTAGTAACCTGTCAATAATTGGCGTAGTAAGTGATCAATGAACAAGATGACAGTGTAGACTGTTTTGCTGACAAATGTCATGCTTGTAAGTAGAAAGATGTGTGGTAGATAGGGATGAGGTATGGATTGAAAAGGAGACACTTGGTTTATGCATTATTCTAGCATTTGAAATATACACAAGAAGAGCGATGAGAAGGAATCTAGAGTTGGGTGTTTGGCTGCAGTAACATAAGGACATGCTGTGAAAGTCAGTCTCACCACAGAGATGTTTAAACAGACCATCTGTTTTAGTCAGGTTTTTTTTTTTTTTTCCTGCTGTAGCCAAAAGACCTGACAAAAACAACATAGAGGAGGAAATGTTTATTTTGGGGGCTAATGGTTTCAGAGGTCTTGGCCCATAGATGGCTAGATGGCTGGCTCTGTTTCTTGGGGCTTCAGGTGAGGCTGAACATCATGCTGGAAAGGTGTGGTGGAGGAAAGTAGCCCAAGACATCACATTAGGAAGCAGAGAGAGGGTTCCTCTCATGGACAAAATATAAACCCTAAGGGCATGCCCAACTGACCTGCTTCCTCCAGACATCCTCTACCTACTTCCATGTCACCACTTGGTTAACCATTATCCAGAGATTAATTCACTGATTGGGTCAAGGCTCTTATAACCCAATCCTTTTATCTCTAAACTCTCTCTCTCTTTCTCTCTGGGGCACTTAATCACTGAGCCACATCCCCAGTCCTTTTAAAATTTTTAAATTTTGTGTCAGGTTCTTTCTAAGTTGCTTAGAGCCTTGCTAAATTGCTAAGGCTGGTTTCAACCTTGTGATACTCCTGCCTTAGTCTCCTCAGCCACTGAGATTACAGGTGTGTGCCACCACGCCCAACCTCTCTAAATTTTCTTGCATTATCTCACACATGAGCTTTTGGGGGACACCACATAAATAAACCATAATACCTTTGTTTCTGAGAAGGCAAATAGAAACCAGGGTTTAATTAGAATAGCAATGGAGTTAAAAGGATGAATTCACAGACCCTATGGGTCTTCTATGCTAAATTGGGATACTAATGGAAGACAATTACACCAAGGAAGGGATTATATAGTGAGATTTTCTAGAGAAACTTAAACTTCCAGATTACCCTAAAACACCCTCCAGGCCTATAGAAATAGTTCTCCTATCTTTGCTAGAGGACAGTCATCTCTCATTTTCTTGTGGCCATACGCAGTCCTTCTAAAAAGTCAGTCTCATCTCAGGTTCTACTTGTGTCCCACATAATGGACTCTATACCAATAACTAGGTTCAGGTCTCAGCCCAGTCTTGGTGAGAAAATAAAGTCACTGCTATGGGAAGAAATAACTGAACAAATGAGCTGCCTGATGTATTCAATTTGTATTGGCAGAAATTGACTTTCACATGCTTCTGGCCCTTAAATGCTGCTGGGAGGGTTATTTGAGGACTTAACAAGGTATTGACTGCCAGGATCCAGCCCTAGCATGGGTCGGGGGTCCTAGGTGGATGGGAGGTGCAGTGGAGAAACAGCACACAGAGACACCAAGTGTTCTGAGGCTGAATCTGTCTTTATTTTTTCTGCCAGCCTTTTTATAGAATTATATTTATGCGAATTATATTAACCTAAATGTTTTTATTATGTAAAGTATCTCTAGAATCAACTATTAAAACTAGGAAAGCAACAAAGGTTAAACACTGCATCGAAGCTCAGAGGAATGCCTCTTTATCCATCTATTATTATACTAAAGCAATCACAGTCTCCTTTAAACTCGAGCACAGCTACAATTGTTTATTTTCATATATTTATCTATGTATTACTGCTAAATTGTCATTGTGCACTATTTTGTGTCCCAATACAGTAAAACCTTCCCAATGTTTTTCCAATAAATTTCTAATGATATATTGATTATTAATATTAAAAAGCAACTACACCACGCCTATGGCCCCCAAGACGGAGGACGATCAACAGAACCATGTCAAGTGTTGAGTCCTCTATTCCAATAGAACCGTGTCAAGTGTCAGATCCTCTACTCCAACAGAGCCGAGTCAAATGTCGGAGGGGCAGGAAAAAGATGCGGCAATTGACATAGTTAATAATGTGGATACTGCAACTCCCTTGGAAAATACTGATGGTCATGAGTTTCAGCAAAGGAGAATATAAGAATTGAATTATCATATGTTTCCAGGGAACCCACTTGCTGATTCTATTTCCAGAGAGGGTCCACAAGCCACTCTCCTCACAAAAGCAATATACAGAATGTACTAGTAAGATAAGCACGGCATCACTGAAAGGATTTATCCTCTGAAGGTCCCAGGTGAGGACAAGAGAGTATCCAAGAAACTTCCTTAGTGCCATTGGGGATCATAGAATTTCTTATAACAGAGACCAGATGATAACATTTCACAGGGGTGTAGATGCTGAAAGGGGGAAAAAGGCTATCTTGGCAACTTGCGAGCCTTGATCTGCAAGGATTTGGGTCAGTGACAAATAGGCCTTGTTGTTCCTAGGAATGAGATTAGATAAACACCAAGTGATGATATTGATCATCTTCTATAACCAGAAATGATAAAGAGCATGTGTGCAAAAGACTCATATCAGTTACCAAGCAGAAAATCATGATCCCTCATGCAATTTTGATATCTGAACTAGTTCTTGAACACAAAGATCATTGTTTGAATGAGGATATGGGTATCCTTGAGAATGGAACCCACAGAGCCTCTGTGAGTATAGAAAACATATCCACGTAATCTTTGCCCAATAGTACTTATAGCCATGGACCCAAGTGACTATACACTGGGGAGAGAGGTATACCCAAATCTATTGAAGAATGTTGGAGATGGAGATTATGCCTCCATTTCTCCCAAATAGCAGAATGAAATAAAGATCAACCATAGCCCCCATGTTAAACTGGGGTATGAGTTGACCAAATGATGGATGGAGGCTAGCTAAGTCAATACCTATGATGAATACAATATGAGTAATTTTCTGCCATTGGAGGAAATAAATGATTGATTAACTGAGCAGGATGATATGTCAGAAATTGACTGTCATGTGATGTTGGCCCTTAACTGTTGCTAGGAGGGCTCTTTGAGGACTTGGCAAGGTTTTGGCAAATTCTTGTCAAATACTTTACTAATCCTTTTCAGATACTTGAAAAATCTTTTAAAAAAAGTGTCATTGTCACTTTCCTTGCCCATGACTTTTAAAATTGTGATGGAAATGCCTGGAATCTAGAAGAGCACATATTTTAGTTGTATGACCTGTAAAGTAAAATTCATTATGGCAAGTAGTACCAAGAGATTACTCCTAAAATTTCCTTTGCTGATCAATATATTGTAAATCAGAGTAATACTTCATTCAGGTAGAATTGTAGCCTTGAAGATAAAAGGGCTATAGGACCCATTACAGACCACGTATGACTACTGCAGAAACAAAATGGATCACAACAGATGAGAGTCAACTATCACAAAACCAACATGTGGTTATTTCATGCTCAGCTATTGTGCAGATCTGTTAACCTTATAGGAACAGGTCATCACACTCTGGTAAATGATTATATATCTGAATAATATGTTCTTTTAAATCCTTATCAGGAAAGAAGATCAAAGGCAATTTTCATTTTTCTGGATAAGAAAGTTACTCACATTCACTCTTTCCACAGGCTATGACAATTTTTCTGCAAAGTATAATCTGAAGGGATCTAAATCTTTTTGACATTTTCTTTTTTGATGACAATATGCTAGTTAGATCTCATGAATGAGATGTAAGATGTTCTTTGAATGACCTGACAAAACAAATGTGTATCAGAGAGTAAGAAAAACATTAAAAGCTCTCTGTCTTTTCACTTGTAAATTATCCAATAATGGGTATAGCTCAGTGGTAGATTGTATACTTAGTGTATGTGAGGTTCTGGGTTCACTCCCAAGCACAAAATATAATTATAATAAATAAAATAGTTAATAGAGTTCAAGCCCCCAAAACTTCCTTTATGCTTAATTCAGCAGCTATTTTTATATAGTTTTATTAATTTTCTTCTCAACAGTTTTGGACGTAACAATTCAACATTTCCTCTTTGTTAAAATGACATTGGTGAGAAAAAAATTATATTATTTACTTCCATTCCCTTGGAGCTACATTACACAATATTTTTTTATTCTTTGACACTGTTTATATCATACATTCCTGGGTAGCTAAGAGTTGTGAGGATATATATAGAATTATACAGTCAAGAAAATTTATCCCTCAATGGAATCATAATTCTATCTGCAAAGTGGAATTAGATTCTCTATACACATTAATTGCATCTGAGGATATCTGCTTCTCATCTCTGGAAATTTCTGGAAAGTTTCTCTTCTAGTTAATTTTGACAGTCTCTGGGCATTTTTATTAACTGTTAGCAATTGCTTCTGGTGTCCATCAATGGATGAATGGATGAAGAAAATATGGTATGTATATACAAAGGAGTTTTATTTATTCATAAAGAAGAATGAAATTATGTCATATGCAGGAAAATGGATGGAACTTGAGAACATTAAGTGAAAGAAGCCAAACTCAGAAAATCAAGAATCATTTGTTTTTTTGTATATGTAGATGCTAGAGAAGAAAAAGGAAAAGAAAAAATGGAAGGGAGACTAATCAGAGTAGAAGAAAAGGACCAAGGGCAAGGCAGAGTGGAGACAAAGAGGAAATACTGGGGAATGATATTGACCAAATTATGTAGTTATCTTGTCTGCATATATGAATATATGGCAATAAATTCCACTATTATGTATGATTGTAATGCATCAATAAAAATATGGAGAAAAGTTTTCTGGTGGAGTCTTTGGAACTTCTAAATATAAATTATGCTGTTGGCAAACAGATAATTTGGCTCCTTTTTTTTGTGGTGCTGGGGATTGAGCCCAGGGCCTTGTGCTTGTGGGGCAAGCACTCTACCAACTGAACTATATCCCCAGTCCTTCTTTTCTTATTTGTATCCCTTTAATTTCTTTCTTTTGTCTAATTGCTCTGACTAGAGTTTCAATGACAATGTTGAATAGGAATGGTGAAAGAGGGCATCCCTGTCTTGTTCCATTTTTAGAGGAAATACTTTCAGTTTTTCTTCATGTAGAATGATGTTGGCCTTGGGTTTGATGTATATAGTTTTTACAATGTCGAAGTATGTTTTTAGTAACCCTAGATTTTCTGGTGTTTTGAACATGAATGGATGCTTGTATTTTATCAAATGCTTTTTCTGCATCTTTTGAGATAATCTTGTGATTCTTGTCTTTATTTATGTGGTGAATTCTATTTATTGATTTCCATAGGTTGAATCAATCTTGCATCACTGGGTAGAAACCCACTTGATTATTATGCACTATCTTTTTAATGTGCTTTTTGTATGCGATTTACCAATATTAAGAATTTTTGCACTGGGTACAAAGCAACTCAGTGAGACCCTGTCTCTAAATAAAATAAAAAATAGGGCTGGGGATGTGGATAAGTGGTTGAGAGCCCCTGAATTCAATCCCCAACACCAAAAAAATTTTTAAAAAAAATTTTTTGCATCCATGTTCATCAAGAATATTGGTCTGAAGTCGTCTTTCCTTGATGTGTCTTCGGTTTTGGTATCAGAGTGATACTAGCTTCAAAGAATGAATTTGGAAGTGTTCCCTCTTTTTTTTTTGTTTCATGGAATAATTTGAGGAGGATTGGTGTTAGTTCTTCTTTAAAGGTCTGGAAGAACTTGACTGAGAATCCATTTGGTCCTAGGATTTTCCTTGTTGGAGGACTTTTTCATGGCATCTTCAATTTCATTATTTGAAATTGATCTGTTTAAATTTTCTGTCCTCCTGATTCAATTTGGATAGGTCATAGGTCTCTAGAAATTTGTATAACACCCATAAATCAATTGCATTCCTACACACCAATGAAGAATCAGTTGAAAGAGAAACCAGGTAAACTAACCCAATTCAGAATAGCCTCAAAAAGAAAAGCACTTGGGAATCAATCTAACAAAAAAGGTAAAAGACCTATACAATGAAAACTACAGATCAATAAAGAAATTGAAGAAGATCTTAGAAGATGGAAAGTTCTCCCATGTTCTTGGACAGGCAGAATTAATATTGGTAAAATGGCCATGCTTCCAAAAGTGCTATACATATTTCATGCAATTCCTATTAAAATTCCAAAGATGTTATTCATAGAAATAGAAAAAACAGTCATGAAATTCATTTGGAAAAATAAGAGACCCAGAATAGCCAAAGTAATCCTTAGTGAGAAAAGTGAAGCAGGAGGCAACACAACATCAGACCTTAAATTATACATAGAGCTATAGTAACAAAAACAGCTTGGTATTGGCACCAAAACAGACACGAAGACCAATGGAATAGAAAAGAAGACAGAGACATACCCACATAAGTATAGTTATCTCATATTAGACAAAGGTGTCAAAAACATTCGTTGGAGAAAAGGGAGCCTCTTTAACAAATGGTGCTAGGAAAACTGAAAATCCATATGTAATAGAATGAAATTTTACCCCTATCTCTCACCTTGCACAAAAATGAACTTGAAGTGGATCAAAGAACTAGGTATTAGGCCAGAAACCCTGCACATACTAGAATAAAATGTAGGCCCAACTCTCCAACATGTCAGCATAGGAACTGACTTCCTCAACAAGACTCTAAAGTGCAAGAAATAAAATTAAAATATCAATAAATGAGATTGTATTAAACTAAAAAACTTCTTTACAGCAAAGGAAACAATCAAGAGTGTGAAGAGAAAACCTATAGAATGGGAGAAAATCTTTGCCATCTGTACCTTAGATAAGGCATTAATTTCCAGAATATACAGAGAATTAAAAAAGCTTAACACTAAAATAACCCAATCAATAAATGGGCAAAGAGACTGAACAAATGCTTCTCAAAATAAGAAATATGATCAGTCAACAAATATGAGAAAATGTTTGACATCTCTAGCACAGTTAGAGAAATGCAAATTAAAATTACACTATTTCACCTCACTCTAATCAGAATTGTAATTATAAGGAATATAAATAATAATAAATGTTGGCAAGGATGTGGAGAAAAGTACACACTCATACATTGTTGGTGGTACTTCAAATTAGTGCAATGACTCTGGAAAGCAGTATGGAAACTCCTCAAAAAACTAGGAATGGAACTGCTATAAGACCTAGTTATCCCACTCCTTGGTATATATTCAAAGGAGTTAAAATCAGCATACCATGGTGATGCAACTACATCAATGTTCATAGCATCACAATTCAAGATAGCTAAGCTAGGGAACCCATCTTCATGCCATTACTAGATGAATATAGTATATATGCCCTTACAAGAAAATATAGTGTATATATATATATATATATATATATATATATATATATACACACACACACACACACACACACACACACAATGGGGTATTATTTGGCCATATAGAAGAATGACCTTATGATATTTGCTGGTAAATGGATGAATTTGGGGACTATCATGCTAAATGAAATAAGCCAATTCCAAGAAACCAAAGGTTCAATGTTCTCTCTGATATATGGATGATAACACACAACAAAGGGTGGGAGGGGAAGATGAGAAGTTCAGTGGATTAGACAAAGGGAAATGAAAGAAAAGGGGGAATAGGAATAGGAAAGACAGTGAATGAATCTGAGAGAACTTTCCTATGTATATATATATATATCACAGTGAAACTCCACATCATACACTTCCATAAGACTAATTAGAGTAAGATATATTCCATGCTTGTATAAATATGTCAAAATAGATTCTACTATCATGTATAACTAAAAAGAACACATAAAAATAAAAAATATGGAAAAAAACATGATATTGGCTTTGAGTTTATGATAAAGAAACCTTATGATGTTGAGGTCAGTGGCTTATATCCCTAGTTTCTTCAGTGTTTTTTTTTTTTTTGTCATAATGGGACCTGTGTTTTGCTGAGGGCTTTTCTTTATTCATTGAAATGATCAATTTGTGCATATTAAATAATCTCTATAGACCTGGGATGAAACCAACTTGATTAACCTGTATAATGTTCTTGATGTGTTTATGATGTATATTGCTAACATTTAATTAAGGATTTTTGCATCTACATTCATCAGGGATATTGGTCTGTAGGTTTTTTCTCAGATATGTCCTTGTCTGGTTTTAGTATTCAGGTGATACTGGCTTTATAACATGAATTTGGAAGTGTTCCCTTTTCTGCTTTGTGTTTCATAGAATACTTTGAGGAGCCTTGATATTAGTTCATAATTTAGGCCTTTCTTTTTATTTTGGCTATTTGGGTGAGTGTTTGTCAATCTTCTTTATTTTTCCAAAGAACCAACTGTTCATTATATTAGTCCTTCGAATTTTTGAATTTGCTATTTCATTCATTTCAGCTCTCATCTTATTTCCTTTCTTCTAATGGTTTTAAAATTGTTTTATTCTTGCTTTCCTAAGGCCTTGAGAAGGAGCATTAGATTGTTTATTTGGGATCTTTAACTTTTTTTTAAATGGAGGCAATAAATTGATGCTATGAACTTTCCTCTTAGTACTGCCTGCACAGTGTTCCAGCAACAATGGTGTGTTGTATCTCTATTCTTGTCTGATTCTAGGAATTTAAAAAATATTTCTCTTATTTCTTTGATGAATTATTTATTGTTCAGAAGTGATTGTTTAATCCCCATGTGTTTACATAGTTTCTATAGTTTTTTTTGCTCTTGATATCTAATTTCATTTCATTATGACCTGAAAAAATACAAGAAATTATATTGAGTTTTTTCTGTATTTGCTAAGACTTGCTTTGTAACTTAAAATATATTCTATTTTGGAGAAGGTTCCATGAGCATCTGAGAAGAAAGTGAGTTCATCTGTTTTTGGGTGAAATATTTGATAGATGTCTGTTAGAGTTCATTTATTTATATTTTTTAGGTCTGAAGAATTTACTAAGTTGATGTCCTATCTATTGTTGAGAGAGGTGTGTCAAAATCATCCAGTATTATTGGGGTCTATCTGAGGCTTTATGTTATGTAGTTTTTGTTTTATGTATCTTAATGTACAAGGAGCATAAATATTTACTATAATTGGGGCATAAATATTTACTGTAATTATCTCTTCTTGTTGGGGTATTCCCTTTACCAATATGAAGTGACATTTGTTTCTTCTCATTAATTTTGGCTTGAAGGCTATCTTGTTGGATAAAAGAGTAGCTACTCCTACTTACTTTTAGCTCTATTTACATGAAATATCAGTTTCCATCCTTTCACTTTCAGCCTGTGGATGTCTTTGTATGAGAGATTAGTCACTTGCAGACAACAAGAGAGGTTAATCTCTTGTTTTAAATTTATCCTGCCAATCTATGTGTTTTAAATGGGGAGTTGGGACCATTTACATTCAGTGTTATATAGAGATATGTGTATTTTGACTGCCATTTTGACTTATTTCTAATGTTTTAGTTGATACTAATTCTCATTTGATTGACTACTCTTTTAATGAGATTCATCCTTACCCACACTCTGGATTTTGTTTTTAGCTTCTGTGTGTGGAGTTTTAAAACTTATTTTTTGTAGTGTTAGTTTAGAAGTCATAAATTATATTTGTTCGTGCTTATCTTGGAAGATTTTAATTTATTTTTCAATTTTGAAGGATAGCATTATTGTATATAGCAATCTTAGTCAGCAGGTATTTTCTTTCCCAGGCCCTCCTGGATTTTAGAATTTCTTTTAAGAAATCAGATGTTATTTGGATTTCTTTCTAAGTATGACCTGATAGTTTTACCTTGAGGATTTAAAAATTTTATTCTTGTTCCATATATTTGGCATTTTAATTATAAAGTCATAGAGAGGTTCTTTCCTGAGTCTGTTTGAGGTTCTGAATGCCTTCTGTATCTTGATGCCCACTGCAATCCCAAGGTTTGGAAAATTCTGTGCTATTATTTCACTGAATATGTTCTCAATGTCATCAGCCTGTGTCTCAGTTCCTTCTTTGCTTCCAATAATTCTTCAGTATGGTCTTTTAATTTTGTCCCAGAGTTCTTGGATATTCTGATCATGGTTCTTTCTTTCTTTCTTTTTCCTTCTTTCTTTCTTTCTTTCTTTCTTTCTTTCTTTCTTTCTTTCTTTCTTTCTTTCTTTCTTTCTTTCTTTTCTTTTCTTTCTTTCTTTCTTTCTTTCTTTCTTTTCTTTTTTGTTAATGCTGACTGTTCAAATTTATATACCTTGTCTTTAAGGTCTGAAATACTGTCTTCTCTGTGATCTAATCCATTGGTGAGTCTTTGAACTGAATTTTTATTCAATTTGTTGAGTCTTTCACTTTCAGGCTTTCTTTTTCAGTTTTTTGGAATCTCTATCTCTTTATTGAAATTCTATTTTACATTCTGAATTTTGTCTCTTAGTTCATTCATTAAGTCTTTTAGTTATTGATAATTTTTATAATCAATTTTTTATTTCATTGCTATTTCATCTATACCATTTAGATGTTGGGAATTATAAACTTTTGGAGGCATTTAGTTGGTATATTTCCTCATTTATTCAGAGATCCTAGATTTACACGTCTTTTGAGGATTCCTCTTCCTTTTTTTTTTAATGTGGAGGCCCTTTAGTAAGTAGTTCTCTCTTTATAATAAACTCTGAGTAAATGTATGTCTCTACTTCAAACATATTTGATCAACAATAGTACCACTTTGAGAGAACATAACAATGTTAAGTTCAACATCAGTACCACTTTGAGAGAACATAACAATGGTAATTTGAATATTAAAATATCCCATAAAAGGTATTTCTAATGATCTCTACAATTCCATTAATGAAGGAGAAGAATGGATGAGAAAAAAATTGTTTTGTATTTACAGGGTGTACTGGGAAGACTGTCTCTCTTCTACTTGCCTCTTTAGTGTCTTTAAGGTCATCAGAATCATCCCCTGTAAATCCAGGTAGGCTGAGCTAAGAGTCCCAAAGCATATTGAAATTTCTTTTTCCTTTGCTGGGTGTTGAATCTCATTGAAAACATACTGGTTACTCTAAAATTAACTATCAAAGGAAGATAAAAAACGTCATTCTAAACTATGTAGAATGTTGTTTTGATTCTGTCTTCATAATCCCTTCACCTTCTTGTTCTATATCTTCCTGCATGCTTCTGTTGATGTCACATGCTTGGAGGTCTTGGTCTGGACTAATAGTAGTTCCATGATGCTTTTTCTCAACAGGCACAACCAATCAGTCAAATATATTCATGACTCTAGGCAAACCTCCCAACTCTCCCCATGGTAAAGGCTATGCAGAATATTCTGATCCTTTTTTGTCATTTTTTTTTTACATTTTTTCAATCTCCTCAATATACACGAATATGTTTAATAGTACATATTTGTGAATGTTGAATGCAAATATATTTATGGGTGCATATTTCCCAATTTTTAATTCTTTTGTGCTTATTAGCATTCATTTTTACAATTTGCTTTGTCTTTTGTGAGAGAAATGAAATAGTCCATAAATTACTCAAAATAATTTAAATTTCTTGACTTGTGTACAACACAATTTAATTCCTTATGTTATGTATGCATATATACATATAATACATATCTATACCTATATCTATTATATCTACATCTAATCTATATCTATCTATATCAAGCATTACATAGCCAAATACTCATGATCCAAGCATAAGTGTACAAATAAGAAGCATTCACCATTGTAGGACATGAATTGTAGGGAGGCCTGAAGGTAGAGGGAAGGACATGTTTTTGAGGCAGAAGAGTAGAGTTGTTATGTGCATGCTCTGTCAGATGTAAGCTGTACTTAGGCAATTTTTACAATGCTTTCAGTCTGCTTGGCCTAACTGACAATTATAAACTGCTTCACCCAACAATACCAAATACACATTCTTTCCAATGGCACATGGAACATTTGCCAAAATAAGTCATATTCTGGTACACAAAACAATTCTTAATAAGTTTAAAAATATTCAAATTGTACAAAACATTTTCTGACCTAATTTAAACTGATCAGAACTAGATTTAAATTAAAAACCAATACACAAAATATATCTGCAAAGTCCCCCAAATGTTTAGGAACCAAAATAACACAGGTTGATGAAAAACTAAAATCCTTATAGGTCAAGAGGAAACTAAAAAATAAATTAGAAATTATTTAAAATGAATAAATATAAAAATGATTAGTAAGGCTGAAAAATGCCCCCCACCAATATATTCACATCCTAATCCCTAGAGTTTAAGGATTTTAGCAAATGGGATTAAATATCTTAAGTCAAGGAGATCATTCTGACTATTCAGGTGGGCCCTTATTAATTTCCTCAGGCTACTGTAACAAATTACTATAGCTGGGTGTTTTAAACAATATAAATTCATTGTTCAACAGTTCTGAAGTCTAGAAGCCTGAAATCAAGATGTCAGCAGGACTGTGTTCCCACTAAAACCAGTAAGGGACAATCCTTCCTTATCTCTTCTAAGTTCTGGTGTTTTCTGGCAATCCTTGGTGTCTCATGGCTTGATTTTGCATTATTGCAAGTCCTATCTCTGGGATCACATCACCTTCTTCTGTGTGTCTCTGTTTTCTCTTTCCCCAGTCTTATTGAATTAGGACCAACCTTAATCTATTATGACTTCATCTTAAATTGACCATATTTGCAGAGACCATATTTCTTAAAAAGATCAGAGTCATAGGTTCTGGGAATTAGGACTTTAACACATTTTTTCAGAGGATACAATTCAACTTGTAACAATGCTACATATCATAACAAGAATCCTTATAAAAAAGACAGAGAGGGAGATTACACACAGAGGAAAAGATGATTTGAAGATGGATGAAAAGATTGTAGGGATGATATTTAGAAGCTGAGGAGCATCAGCAGCCACCAGAAACTAGAAGAAGGAACAGATTCTTCCCTTTGAACTTCTGGAGGGAATGCAGTCATGACAATAACTGGACTTTGCTCCAGCAAAACTGACTATGAATTTCTGGTCTTTAGAACTTTAAGAAAATAAATTTATTTTGTTTTAGTCTACCAAATTAGTGGTAATTTTTTAGAGCAACCATAAGAAACTGATGTTCATAGTGGTACTGTTTACAATAACTAAAAGGTAGAAACAACTTAATCTATCATAGGATAAATCAACAAACTATAGTATAAACTATACAATTAATTGGTGTTATTCTATAAAGGTGAAGTACTGATAGATGCTATAATGCGGGTAAACCAAAAAACATCATAAGCAAAAGAAGCCAGACACAAAAGTTCATACATTGTATGATTCCATTTATATGAAATATCTAGAATAGGCAAATCTATTGGGATGGAAATTTGATTGCTGGTGGCCAAGGGCTGGGGAGAAGATGGAATGGGTGGGTTTTCTTTTGCAGTGATAAAGAATATTAAAGACTATCCTTTCAGGCAGTTTTAGGTTCTCAGCACAATTAAGCAGAAAATACAGAGTTCCCATGTCCATTTTCCCTCTACAAACTCATAGGTTCCCACACTATCAGCATCCAGAACAAGTGTGGTATGCTTGTTGCCATTGATTAAATAATACTAATATTTTTTTTATTACCCGAAGTCCATAGTTTACATTAGGGTTTGCTTTTGACATATCAGTTTGACAAATGTATAATGACATATATCCACCATTATAGTATCACATAAAATAACTTCATCATCCTAAAAATGCTTAATTCTAGCCAGGTGTGGTGGTACATCTGTAATCGCAGATGCAATTTAGAAGGCCAAGAAGGGCAACTTATTGAAAACTTATCTCAAAATAAAAAAATAAAAAAACTAGGGATGCAGCACAGAGCTTGCCTAGTGTGGGTGAGGGCTTGGGTTCAATCCTCAGTACCAGAAAAAAAAAAGAGTCCCATTCTATTTTTGACTTCCTCTTGTTCCAAACAACTGGCAACCACCAACCTTTTTCCTGTCAGTATAGTTTTGTTTTTTGTAGAATACCCTATAGTTTGAAGCATATAGTAGGTAGCCTTTTAAGATTGGTTTCTTTTACTTAGTAAGATGCATTTAAGTTTCCTTTCTGTCTTTTCATAATTTGATATCTCATTTATTTTTAACCCATTACTGGATGTACCACAGTTTATTCATTTACATACTGAAGGATATTTTGGTTACTTCAGAGTTTTGGCAATGATGAATAAAGCTGTTGTAAGCATGATACAGATGTTTTTGTGTAGTTATAAGTTTTCAACTCATTTGGGTAAGTATCTTAAGCATGATTGCTAGATGGTATGGTAATCTTATATTTTTCTGTGTAATTAATAAACTGCAAAACTCTCTTCCAAAGTGGCTATACCATCTTCTATTCCTACCAGCAATGAATGAGAGTTTCTGTTACTTCACATCCTTGCCAGCATTAGGTGTTGTCAATTTTTTGGGTTTTAGGCATTCTGAAAGGAATGAAGTAGTATGTACACCCAATGTGGGATTCTGTTAATTGCTGAGTACATTTATTTCAATTGTGCCCTCCAGAACTGGGGAAGTAACAACAGGATGGCTTCAGGGACCCACTGGACCCATTGTGAGATGGACTTGAGTTAAAAACTCTATCGATCATCTAATGGTGAGTATCCTGGCATTAGCTTCAGTTCAAAGTCAGTGTTGGGGAATGAGTGTGAATAATCACTATGGTAATGGCTCTTGGTCCTGTTGGGAAAGGCTGAGAGAAATATTGAGAATAAATATCTGGCAGTATAATAGGCTCCCTCCTCAAAGGGGAAAGTTTTCCCCTTCATCCATGGAGTTTTAAATCTGTAAATTTACTCAAGTCCAATGTAGTTGAGGGACTATGATTCAAATGACTTGATTAGAGGACTATGGTGAGAGGTACATGGGAGTAGAAACATGAGGGATATTTGAGATGATGGAAACGTTATATATTTTGACTATAATTTTCAATATCTTGGGTTGTGATTTTGTACTATAGTTTTGCAAGATGTTGTTACTGGGAGAAATTAGGCAAAGGATACATGAGCTCTACTGTATTGTTTCTTTTTTTTTATTATTCATGGTAAAGACTGCTTTATTATTGGCAGTCAGTACAAGTCAATAAATATTGATTCCCAAAGAAGAACTCAGTTATTTATCAGATTACTGGTCCATAGAGAGCTGAATGAAACTGAACCAAATGATTGCTGAGATGACTGTAGTCAATTCTGCTTATTGGGAAATGAAGCCATAGCCAACTGATACATGGCATGTGCTGTTCCACCAACTGTCAAGAATCATGGTGGTTCTATACAGCAGGGCATCAGCTACCCCATCCTTTGGATGCACTGGAATTCCATTATCTTCCAGAAGCAGCTTTTGTTTCTCTGGAACTTTATTTTCCAAATGCCTGTGTGAATCAGTGCTGGTGGTCCTTTGGACAATCTGATGAAAACCCAGCAGATTCTGCAGCATCTTGCCTTACTCATTGTCACCAACTGCAATGAAACAACTAAATGCCAAGAACAAAAATCATCACACTCCCCTCTGTATGGTTTCTTATAATTGCATATAAATCTACAGTTATCTCAAAATAAGAGTTTAATTAAAAGAAAGAAAAAAAGGAAAAGAACTCAATTAAAAATAACAGAAGATAAAGGAATGGGGCTGGTGTGTAGCTTAGTGGCCTAACATGTGATGAGACCCTGGGTTTGGTCCCCAGCACTGCAAAAGTAAGTGGTGGGCAGGAAGGTAAAGGATTGACTAATAACCTACTAAAAGAAGCTCAAGTAATCAGGAAAATGGACATTATAACTATAAACCACAGTGTGATATCTCTATACACATACTATAATGATTAAAAATAATACGAATGAGTGAGATGAAATCTCAATGTAGTTTTTTTTTTTTTTTTTTTTTTACTTTTTGCCCTGTTTTTTTTTTTTTTTTTTTTTTGTAAACAAATGGGATACATGTTGTTTCTCTGTTTGTACATGGCGTAAAGGCATACCATTTGTGTAATCATAAATTTACATAGGGTAATGTTGTTTGATTCATTCTGTTATTTTTTCCCTTCCCCCACCCCTCCCACCCCTCTTTTCCCTCAATGTAGTTTTGAGTGGAATCTCCCTAATTGCCAGAGATATTGAACATTTTAAAATATGTTTGTTAGTCATTTGTATTTTGGTTTAGTTCTTTTGCCCACTTATTGATTGAGTTAGTTGTTTTGGGGGTTAAGTTTTTTGAGTTCTTTGCATATTCTGGACATTAATGCCCTATCTCACTCCAGTAAGAATCACAATGATCAAGATTACAAACAACAATAAATGTTGAGAGGATGTGGGGATAAAGGTACACTCAGACATTGTTGGTGGGACTGAAAATTAGTGCAACCACTCTGGAAAGCAGCACAGAGATTACTCAAAGAACTAGGAATGAAACCACCATATGACCAAGCTCACTCTTCAGTGTATATACAAAATATGTAAAATAAGAATACTACAAGGACTGGGGACATAGCTCAGTTGATAGAGTCCTTGCCTTGCAAGCACAAGGCCCTGGGTTCAATCCCAAGCACAAAAAATAAATAAATAAATAAATAAAAAAGAATATTACAGTGATGCAGTCACATCAATGTTTATAGCAGTACAATTTACAATAGCCAGGTTATGGAACCAACCTAGGTGCCCTTCAACAGAAGAATGGACAAGGAAAATGTGGTATATATACACTATGGAATATTACTCAGCCATAAAGAAGAATGACATTATGGCCTTTGTTGGTAAGTGGATGGATCTGGAGACTATCATGTTAAGTGAAATAAACTAGTTCCCAATAGTCAAAGGTTGAATGTTTTCTCTGATATGTGGAAACCAATCCAAAATAAGGAAAAGGGGAGAGAGAAAGAAAAAAATAAAGGAAGAGAGAATTTCTTCAAAATAGAGAAAAGATCAGTAGAGGAGACAAAGGGATTGAGGAGGAGGAAGCATGAATTAGAAAAGGGAAGAAAAGTAAAATGAGTCTGATCAAATTTTCATACATGCATAGATGGATATGGCACAATGTGTCCTGGCATTGGGTGAATCCACAGTACACTAATTTTAAAAAAAAGTATATTGAAATGGATTGAAGAGGGATCAGTGGAGTAGAAGGAGGGGAGGGGATGGTCGTGGGGAACTGCTGGGGATTAAATTGGAGCTGGTTGTGTTCCATGCTTTTTGTAATTGTGTCAGGGTATACCCTGGTGTTGTACATAACTAAAAAGACAAAATTTAAAAAAAAATATTAATGAGAACATGAGATTTTGAGGAGTTTGTGAAGGCCTAGTCATATAGTCCTCTACCAGTGTCTTGTTTCTAAGAGATCAAATCAGAAGTTTTTTTTGGGGAGTTCTTAATGTTAACACATAGATAATTCTTAACCATGTCTCTGTGTGTGAGGTTCTGAAGCACAGCCAGCACTATCCTAAGTCCTAACTTGGAGGCATCTACCCTGCCAAATGAAAACAATGGTAAAAGAGGTTAGTAAACTGTAGATTTTTATTTGAGACTTTTGTAATTAGCATAAAAAATAGAAAGTAACTTTTTAGTTGTGCTTTTGCTTTGAACCTTTGTCCCCCACCACCCCTGGCATTGAAGGGACTGACCTGCTTTATAGGACACTACATGGTGCTTTTTTTCCAACCATGTTTAATAAGTGTTGGTATTTATCACTAATTGCTCCTTTTCAACCATTTTTAAGTAGTTTTTTTGACTGTAAAATATTTGTTAGACAAAAACTGGGAATTCTTAAGTTGATTTGGAATTCTTGACTTTAACTTGATTTGTCAAACATGCATATTTTTTTCTAAAGTAAAATGAAGGGGGCTAGGGGTATAGCTCAGTTGGTAGAGTGCTTGCCTTACATGCGCAAAGCCCTGGGTTCAATCCCCAGCTCCAACAACAACAACAACAAAAAAAGTAAAATGAAAGTGAATCATGGAAGAAATATTAAAGTACTTTAAATACATAAGATGCAAACATTTATGACCATCCATGTCTATCCCGGAGTAAGCATTAAATAAAAAAGTTTTCTTCAGTTTTTTTTACATTGCCTTTGTTATTTATTTAATTGCAATTTAATAAGGTAAGTGAGTTCCTGGCTCTATCATTTATATGAAAAACCAGTCTTCCAGTACTAGGTTCTTTTGCTTGAGCCCAGCAAGCATTGTCCTTCCTCCTTGGCTTCTACCTTCTTGCCTATTTGATTAGATGGTAGATAAAAGTGAGACTGTGCTGAGAACTTACCTTAAAAAGATCTTATTTAGTGTTGAGGAACACACAAGCTCTTAACCTAGCATGAGCAAAATATTGGGGATTTTGGTAAAAGTTTATGAAAATTTGAACATATTTCAGAGGGTAAGACTTAGGGCATGAATGCTAAACCCAAGGCCAATTTCATTCTAAATGGAGAAACATTGAAAAAATTCCCTCTAAAAATGGATAAGGCAGAAATGCCCTCTTTCACCACTCCTATTCAATATAGTCCTTGAAACCCTAGCCAGAGCAATTAGTCAAAAGAAAGAAATTAGAGGGATATGAATAGAAAGAGTGCAAACTATCCCTATTTGCCAATAATATGATTCTATATTTAGAAGACCCCCCAAAAAAACTACACCAGAAATCTTCATGAACTCATAAATTCAGCAAAGTAGCAGGATATATAATTAACAGCCATAAATCAATTGTGTTCCTTTACACCAATAATGAATCAGCTGAAAGAGAAATTAGGAAAACTATCCCATTTACAATAGCCTCAAAAATAAAACAAAATAAAAACAAACAAACAAACAAACAAACAAAAAAACCCCAAATCTTTGGGAATCAATCTAACAAATAGGTAAAAGGCCTATAAAATGAAAATTATAGAACACTTAAGAAAGAAATTGAAGAAGATCTTAGAAAAAGGAAAGATCCTCCATGTTTTCAGATAGGCAGAATTAGTATTGTAAAAATGACCATACTACCCAAAGTGCTCTACATATTTGATGCAATTTCTATTAAAATTGAAAAAGCAGTTATGAAATTCATTTGAAAAATAAGAGGCTCAGAATAGCCAAGGCAATCCTTAGCAAGAAATGTGATGCAGGGGGTATCACAATACCAGAACTTACATTATACCACAGAGCTATAGTAACAAAATAACATAGTATTGGCACAAAAACAGACATGAAGATGAATGGAACAGAGTAGAAGACACAGAGTGCTGAGATTTGCTTTGAACTCTTGATCCTCCTGCCTCATCCTCTGAGCTACTGGGATTACAGGTGTGTGCTACTGTGCCCAGCTACTTCTTACTTCCTAATGTGATAATCCAAGGTATAGAAGCAAAGAGTTGTGCTGAACACTACTGATAAGTTTGACTGCCCCATTGCCAACTTCCAAGAATTGAAGTTGTAACCACTGAATTGTATCAGGAATATGAGTCTACTGGGAGTTGACTTAACTAAGAATTAGTCTCATCAGCCACCAGATTACACTGGTGTTATGCAACCTCAGACTCAATGTGAAAATAGAACTAACACTTTTAAAAAAATTGTTTGTTCTATTGACAGCAGAATGCATTTTGATTCATTGTACACAAATGGAGTACAACTTTTCATTTCTCTGGTTGTATACCATGTAGACTCACACCCTTTGTGTAATCATACCTGTACATAGGATAATGATGTTTGTCTCATTTGACCATCTTTCTTTCCCTATCCTTTCCCCTCCCCTCAGTTTCCTCTACACAATCCAACATTTCTCCATTCTTCCCTTACCAACTCCCCTCCTTATGTATCAGCATCCACTTGTCCGAGAAAACATTCGACCTTTGATTTTTTTGGGATTGGCTTATTTCATTTAGCGTGATATTCTCCAACTCTATCCATTTACCAAATGCCGTAATATTATTCTTCTTTATGGTTCAGTGATATTCCACTGTGTATATACACCACAGTTTCTTTATCCATTTAACTGTTGAAGGACACCCAGGTTGGTTCCACAATCTGGCTATTATGATTGAACTGCTATGAACATTGATGTGGCTGCATCACTGTAGTATGATGATTTTAAGTCCTTTGGGTATAAACTGAGGAGTGGAGGAGCTGGGTCAAATGGTGAGTTCATTTCAAGTTTTCTGAGGAATCTCCATACTGCTTTCCAGAGTGGCTACACCAATTTGCAATCCCACCAGCAACGTATGAGTGTACCTTTTTACCCACATCCTCGCCAACACCTAATGTTGCTTGTATTTTTGATAATAGCCATTCCAATTGAAGTGAGATGAAATCTTTGAGTAGTTTTGATTTGCATTTCTGTAATTACTAGAGATGTTGAACTTTTTTTTTCATATATTTGTTGATCAATTGTATATCTTCTATGAAGTGTCTGCTCAGTTCCTTAGCCTATTGATTGAGTTATGTGTATTTTTGGTGTTCAGTTTTTTGAGTTCTTTATAAATTCTGGAGATTAGTGTAGAGCCAACATTTTTAAGTTGGGTAGTCTCTTCTCTGGTACACTGTTATCTAGAAAAAGAGGATTTTACTTCTAAGTCAGGGTTCCTTTGCTTTTAAAAAAAAAATCTTTAGTTGTAGATGGACATAATACCATATTTTATTTATTTTTATGTGGTGCTGAGGATCAAACACAGTACCTCACATGTGCTAGGCAAGCACTCTACCACTGAGCCACATCCCCAGCCCCAGAGTTCATTTTCTTTTAAGGAACCCACAATTACCTAATTTAGCACCATGAAAATTGGATTTATTACAATGTGATGATTTTCAAAAAAATTCAAAATATAATTGAAATGACAGACCAGAGAAAAGAGATAGAGTGGAAGAGAATGTTCCAGAGCCCCTGGGACATGGGGTTTGTAAACCTTCACCACTCCCATCACTTGGGTCCTCATCCTGGCTCTGCTGCCCAGAAGAATGTGACTGCCACAGCCTGGGCATATGTCCATTCATTTTCAACTCATTTTAAATTTGGAGAGTATGAAATTGTGAGGAACTGGGCATGCTGGTGCTTGTCTGTAGTTTCATCTACTCTGGAGGCCGAGGCAGGAGGGTCCCTTGAGCCCAGGAGTTCACGACCATCCTGAACAACATAGACTCTGTTTCAAAAAAAAAAAAAGAAAAAGAAAAAGAAAAAAGCAAGCAAGAAAGGGGGAAATCGTGGAATAAAAAATGGTCATCTAAGCTCCCTCCATAGCAGGGTTTGCCTATTCTAAGATGCCATGGGCTTAGATGCACCAGAAATGTCTTAAAGAAGAAAGAAATATTTGAGTCATTGAGAAAATAATGCAGGACCCTCATGAATTCCAATCTTAAGTAACTTTAGTGATTTAATTTATGTCACCACCACATTACCATGTGACTCTAGATTCAACTCAGCATAACCCTGAAAATATAAAATCTGCTCTCTGAGACGCATTTTAGCATTCTTAAAACTATGGTGTAGAATCAGATCAGTTGCAACATGACCTCCTGAAACAGTCTATGATTTCAATGTATCAGTAAAAATTATTCTTGTCTTGAAGACAGTATATCAAAATCCAATGCTTTTTTGCAAATCTTTTCCACTTTATCATCATTGTCAATAGTAAAGGCTTGGTGGTTAGTTTCAGTGATAGGGCAAAGATAAAAGGAAACTGGAAAAGCAGAAGTTTCAGAGAAATATCAGCTCATCTTGTACTCATTTTTTTTAAAATGGAGACAGACTGTATATACATAAAAATCCATGCAACTTGAATACTTAAGATTTTTGCATTTTACAATATGTTACACCTCAATTTAAAATAACACATGAAGAATGTCATAGTAATGAGTAAAGTAGGCCTAACTGAGAACTGGGAAATCAAGGAGAGATGTCTAATGGGGAAGAGAGCTCAAAAGTGTGACAAAATAATGCTTTCATGAACAGGGGAATCCCAGAAAAGTTTTGGAACTAGGCAGGATGACTTTGTAGTGTGATTGCATCCAGTTTACTGCCCCTGGGGGATAGGAAAGTCCTGCCATGGGGCACACAAGCATATTCAGTTTTAAGAGAAAAAATGATATTCATATTCTTTACTTCTATATTTACTTTTCTCCCTTAGAAAATTCTCAATTGGCTATTTGCCCTTCTCACTACCCTGTACCAGTTTAGGAAGGAAAAGAATATCTCTTACCCATATCAAATCTTACTCTAACCTTTCTCTGAGTAGATTTCCAGGCTGTTAAAGTGACAGTGGGGAGTACAATCATTTGGGGGATGATTCCATGAGGGTAGAAGAGATAGCATCAATAAGAAATGCTAAATAGAGAGGTGCCAGAGTCTTTCTTCAGCCAGGTATAATCTTACAGCAAGCTTTTGCAGTTTAACTGTATCTTACCTAAACAGGAGATGGCTGTTACGGGAGCTTGTGTTAACATTTTAAATTTTAATGAAGCAAACATTTCCTGATAGAAAAATTGTTGATCAATTTGACAATGAGAACTGATTTTGTAAATTAAGTTGTGTGCTAGATATTCCCCATAAATGGAATAAACTGAGTTAACAACTCCAAGGTTCTGATGAAAACATATAATTTGTGAAGTAAAACACATTAACCCCAAGCCCAAAAATATTGTGTTGGCAAATTTAAATTGAATATAACAACTTTTTAAAAATTTATTTTTATTGTAAACACATGGAATACATGTTGTTTCTCTGTTTGTACTTGAAGTAAAGGAATACCATTTGTGTAATCATACATTTACATAGGGTAATGGTGTTTGATTCATTGTTATTTTTTTCCTTCCCCCGACCCCTCCCATCCCTCTTTTCCCTCTATAAAGTCCCCTCGTTCCTCCATTCTTGCCCCCCTCCCACCCCCATTATGTGTCATCATCCACATATCAGCGAGATCATTTGTCCTTGGTTTTTTGAGATTGGCTTATCTCACTTAGCATGATATTCTCCAATTTCATCCATTTGCATGCAAATGCCATAATTTTATTATTATTTATGGCTGAGTAATATTCCATTGTATATATATACCACAGTTTCTTTATCCATTCATCAACTGAAGGACATCTAGGTTGGTTCCACAATCTGGGTATTGTGAATTGAACAGCTATGAACAGTGATGTGGCTGCATCTCTGAAGTATGCTGATTTTAAGTCCCTTGGGTATAAGCAGAGGAGTGGGATAGCTGGGTCAAATAGTGGTTCCATTCCAAGTTTTCTAAGGAATCTCCACACTACTTTCCAGAGTGGCTGCACTAATTTGCAACCCCACCAGCAATGTATGAGTGTTCCTTTCCCCAACATCCTCACCAATACCTATTGTTGCTAGTAATCTTGATAATTGCCATTCTAATGGGGGTGAGATGGAATCTTAGGGTAGTTTTGATTTGCATTTATCTTATTAATTGAGATTTTTTTCATATATCTCTTGATTGCTTGTAGATCTTCTTCTGTGAAGTGTCTGTTCATTTCCTTAGCCCATTTGTTCATTGGTTGTATTCTTGGTGTAGAGTTTTTTGAGTTCTTTATATATTGTGGAAATTAGTGCTCTATCTAAAGTATGAGTGGCAAAGATTTTCTCCCACTCTATCAGTTCTCTATTCATGTTGCTGATAGTTTCCTTTGCTGAGAGAAAGATTTTTGGTTTGAATCTGTCCCAGTTATTGATTCTTGCTTTTATTTCTTGTGCTATGGGAGTCCTGTTAAGGAAGTCTGATCCTAAGCCAACAAGTTGAAGATTTGGACCTACTTTTTCTTCTATAAGATGCAGGGTCTCAGGTCTAATTTCAACGACCTTATTCCATTTTGAGTTGATTTTTGTGCAGGGTGAGAGATAGGGGTTTAGTTTCATTCTGTTGCATTTGGATTTCCAGTTTTCCCAGCACAATTTGTTGAAGAGGCTATTTTTTCTCCATTGCATATTTTTGGCACCTTTGTCTAATATGAGAAAATTGTATTTATTTGGGTTTGTGTCCATGTCCTCTATTCTGTACCATTGATCTACCTGTCTATTTTGGTACCAATACCATGCCGTTTTTGTTACTATTGCTTTGTAGTATAGTTGATGTTCTGGTATTGTGATACCCCCTGCTTCATTCTTCCTGCTAAGGATTGCTTTAGCTATTCTGGGTTTCTTATTCTTCCAGATGAATTTCATGATTGCTTGCTCTTTTCTGTAAGATACATCATTGGGATTTTAATTGGAATTGCATTGAATCTGTAAAGCACTTTTGGTAGTATGGCCATTTTGACAATATTAATTCTGCCTATCCAAGAACATGGGAGATCTTTCCATCTTCTAAGGTCTTCCTCAATTTCTTTCTTCAATGTTTGAAGTTTTCATTGTAGAGATCTTTTACCTCTTTGGTTAGATTGATTCCAAGTATTTTATTTTTTTTGAAGCTATTGCAAATGGAGTGTTTTCCTCATTTCCCTTTCAGCTGTTTCATCGCTTGCATATACAAATGCTTTAGATTTATGCATGTTGCTTTTATAGCCTGCTATTTGCTGAATTCATTGATGAGGTCTAGAAGTTTTCTGGAGGAGTTTTTTGGATCCTCTAAATATAGAATCATGTCATCAGCAAATAGTGACAGCTTAAGTTCCTCTTTTCCTATTGTATCCCTTTAATTTCTTTAGTCTGTCTAATTGCTCTGGCTAGTATTTAAAGGACAATGTTGAATAGAAGTGGTGAAAGAGGACATCCCTGTCTTGTTCTGGTGTTTAAAGGGAATGGTTTCAGTTGTTCTCCATTAAGAATGATGTTGGTGTGAGGGGGGCAGGAATGGAGGAAGAAGGGACAGTATAGAGGGAAAAGAGGGGCGGGGGGGAGAAAAAATAACAGAATGAATCAAATACCATTACCCTATGTAAATGTGTGATTACACAAATGGTATGCCTTTACTTCATGTACAAACACAAACAACATGTATCCCATTTGTTTACAATAAAAATAAATAAAAAAAAAAGAATGATGTTGGCCATGGTCTTAGCACAAATAGCCTTTCCAATGTTCAAGTGTGTTCCTACTATTCCAAAGTTTTCTAGTGTTTCAAGCATGAAGGGGTGTTGTATTTTGTCAAATGCTTTTTCTGCGTCAATTGAAATAACCATATAATTCTTATCCTTAAGTCTATTGACATGATGGATTACGTTTATTGATTTACAGATGTTAAACCATCCTTGCATTCCTGGGATGAACATCACTTGATCATGGTGCACAATTTTCTCAATACATTTTGGATATGGTTTGCCAGTATTTTGTTAAGTATCTTTGCATCTATATTCATCAAGGATATTGGTCTAAAATTTTCTTTCATTGATGTGTCTTTTTGTGGTTTGGTATGAGGGTGATATTACCTCATAGAATGAGTTTGGTAGGGTTCCCTCCTTTTCTATTTATGGAACACTTTGAGAAGTATTGGAATGAGTTCTTCTTTGAAGGTCTTGTAGAACTCGGCTGAGATCCATCTGGTCCTGGGCATTTCTTGGATGGTAAGTTTGTAATGGCTTCTTGTATTTCATTGCTTGATATTGATCCGTTTAAATTGTGTATGTCCTCCTGGTTCAGTTTGGGAGGAGCATATGCCTCTAGAAATTTGTCAATGTCTTCAGTAGTTTCTATTTTGTTGGAATACAGATTTTCAAAGTAGCTTCTCAGTATGTATCTCAGTGGTGTCTGTTGTGATATTTCCTTTTTCATCATGAATTTTAGTAATTTGAGTTTTCTCTCTTCTTCTCTTTGTTAGTGTGGCTAAGGGTTTGTCTATTTTGTTTACTTTCTCAAAGAACCAACTTTGGTTTTGTCAATTTTTTGAATTGTTTCTTTTGCTTCAATTTCATTGATTTCAGCTCTGATTTTAATTATTTCCTGTCTTCTACTGCTTTTGTTGTTATTCTATTCTTCTCCTTTTAGGGCTTTGAGCTGTAATATTAGGTCATTTAGTTGTTGACTTTTCATTCTCTTCTGGAATGTGCTCCATGCAATGAATTTTTCTCTTTGTACTGTTTTCATAGTGTCCAAGAGATTTTGATATGTTGTATCGTCATTCTCATTGACCTCTAAGAATTTTTTTATCTCCTCCCTGATGTTTTCTGTTATCCATGTTTCATTCAATAGCATATTATTTAGTCTCCAGGTTGGAATAATTCCTATTTTTTATTTTGTCATTGATTTCTACTCTCAGTCCATTATGATCTGATAGAACACAAGGCGGTAGCTCTATTTTTTTGCATTTCCTAAAGGCTGCTTTGTGGCATAACATATGGTCTGTTTTTTTTTTTATTGTAAACAAATGGGATACATGTTGTTTCTCTGTTTGTACATGGCATAAAGGCATACCATTTGTGTAACCATAAATTTACATAGGGTAATATTGTTTGATTCATTCTGTTATTTTTTCCCTTCCCTCTCACCCCTCCCAATCCCTCTTTTCCCTCTATATAGTCCTTCCTTCCTCCATTCTTGCCCCCCTCACTACCCCTAACTCTAACCCTAACACTAACCCCTCCCACCCCCCATTATGTGTCATCATCCACTTATCAGTGAGATCATTCGTCCTTTGGTTTTTTGAGATTGGCTTATCTCACTTAGCATGATATTCTCCAATTTCATCCATTTGCCTGCAAATGCCATAATTTTATCATTCTTTATGGCTGAGTAATATTCCATTGTATATATATACCACAGTTTCTTTATCCATTCATCAATTGAAGGACATCTAGGTTGGTTCCACAATCTGGGTATTGTGAATTGAGCAGCTATGAACATTGATGTGGCTGTATCTCTGTAATATGCTGATTTTAAGTTCTTTGGGTATAGGCCAAGGAGTGGGATAACTGGGTCAAATGGTGGTTCCATTCCAAGTTTTCTAAGGAGTCTCCACACTGCTTTCCAGAGTGGCTGCACTAGTTTGCAGCCCCACCAGCAATGTATGAGTGTACCTTTCTCCCCACATCCTCGCCAACACCTGTTGTTGCTTGTATTCTTGATACTTGCCATTCTAATTGGGGTGAGATGGAATCTTAGGGTGGTTTTGATTTGCATTTCTCTTATTACTAGAGATGTTGAACATTTTTCCATACGTTTGTTGATTGCTTGTAGATCTTCTTCTGTGAAGTGTCTATTCATTTCTTTAGCCCATTTGTCGATTGTATGGTCTATTTTCAATAAGGTCCATGTGCTCCTGAGAAGAAAGTGAATTCGCTCATTGATGGATAGAATATTCTATATATGTTTATTAAGTCTAGGTTATTGATTGTGTTATTGAGTTCTATGGTTTCTTTTTTGCTTTTTGTTTGGAAGATCTACTCAGTGGTGACAGCAGTGTGTTAAAGTCACCCAGAATTATTGTGTTGTGGTCTATTTGATTCCTGAAATTGAGAAGGATTTGTTTGATGTATAGGGATGCACCATTGTTTGGGGCATAAATATTTATGATTGTTATGTGTTCCTGATTTATGGTTCCCTTAAGCAGTATGAAATGTCCTTCTTTATCCCTTCTGACTAACTTTGGCTTGAAGTCCACTTTATCTAAGGATGGAAACCCCCACTTTTTTACTGAGTCCATGTGCATGGTAGGTTTTTCCCCATTGTTTCACCTTTAGTCTGTGGATGTCTTTTTCTATGAGATGAGTCTCTTGCAGGCAGCATATTGTTGGGTCTTTCTTTTTAATCCATTCTGCCAGTCTATGTCTTTTGAATTGATGAGTTTAGGCCATTAATGTTCAGGGTTATTATTGAGATATGATTTGTATTCCCAGTCATTTGGGCTTATTTTTGGTTTTTAAGTTGGCTTGGTTTCTCCTTTGAGTGGTTTTCCTCTAAGGTAGTTCCTCCCTTTGCTGACCTACCTTGTTCTTTTTCATTTCCTCCTCATGGAATATTTTGTTGAGAACATTCTGTAGCACAGCCTTTCTATTTGTAAATTCTTTTAACTTTTGTTTATCATGGAAGGATTTTATTTTGTCTTCAAATCTGAAGGTTAGTTTTGCTGGGTATAGGATTCTTGGTTGGCAACCATGTTCTTTCAGAGCTTGAAATATGTTGTCCATGCCCTTCTAGCTTTTAGAGTGTGGATTGAGAAGTCTGCTCATATCCATATTGTTTTCCCCCTATATGTAATCTGATGCTTTTCTCCTGCAGCCTTCAAAATCCTTTCTTTATTTTGAACGTTAGGCATTTTCATTGTAATGTGGCTCGGTGTGGATCTGTTGTGATTTGTGCATTTGGTGTTCTGTAAGCCTCTTGTAATTGATTTTCCATTTTGTTCTTCAGGCTTGGGAAATTTTTCTGATAAATTCATATAATAGGTTGTTCGTTCCTTTGGTTTTTATCTCTGTGCCTTCCTCAATCCAATAATTCTAAATTGGTATTTTCATGATGTCCCATAGTTCCTGGAGATTCCGTTCATGATTTCTTGCCATCTTCTCTGTTTGGGCAACTTTATTTTCAAGATTAAATATTTTGTCTTCGTTGTCTGAGGTTTTGTCTTCCATGTGGTCTAGTCTTTTGGTGATGCTTTCCATTGAGATTTTATTTGGCTTATTGTTTCCTTCATTTCAAGGATTTCCATTTTTTTTTTTTTTGAGAATCTCTATCTCTGTTGAAATGATCTTTTGCTTCCTGCAGTTGCTCTTTCAACTGCTTATTGGTATTATCATTCATTGCCTGCATTTGCTCTCTTATCTCATCCTTTGCTTCGCAAATCATCTTAATCAGGTATAATCTGAAGTTCTTTTCTGACATTTCTTCTACAATACTGTCATTGGATTCTGTTATATAGAATCTAGAATTGTTTGGATCATTTTCTTCCCTTGTTTTTTCATGTTGTTCATGTATCTTCCCTCTAGCAGTGTGGATCTGGGGTATTACAGATTCCCCCCTATAGGCTTATAGTGGCCCTATAGGTTTCCTAAACCTTTTCTTTAAGGGGAGATCAATATTAGCAGTGCCCAATCAGACACTATGCAATCCTAGACCAATAGCCCCTATGAGGACAATAACAAAATTGTCATAATAAACAGAATGAGTTCAAATATTATCTTCAGTATAACAAATAGATTTGCAATAAGTTCTGCAGTTTCAAATGGAGGACAAAGAGGATCCAGAGGGATGTAGAATATGGCTGTTAATGGGATAAGAAAAGAATATACAGAAGTTCTGGATAATAGAAAGGGTGAGAGTGTAATCAAAAGAAATTCGATGTTAGCATGCAAAAAAAGGAGAAAGAGACTCTGAGGGAACAGGTATACAAAAGGAAAAGAGAGCAGAAAATAAAGAAATAAAAACTTAATTTTTTTATTAGGAGAAAAAAGAAAATCTATAGTTTAACAGTCATATAGTAATGAAACCTCCCAGTCTTCAGTAGCCTGATGCATGAGAGGTACCTGACAATGACCTTCAGATCTCCAGCAGGCATCTCAGGATGGGATTTGTCCCACCTAAAGATCAGAGTTCCAGCTCCCAGGATTATCCAAGATGTCCGCTCTGGCTTCAAAATGTGTTGGCAAATGGGGAGCTGCAGCTCAGTGTGTGGCCGTGGTCAGCAGGAGGTCCTGGAGGCGGGATGCAGTTGGTGAGGCAGGGATCCTGCAGGTCAGGTGTGCTTGGTGTGGTTGTGGGATCCTGGAGGCTGGGTTCAATCTGTCGGTCTGGGGTCCCGGTGATAGGGTGCAGTCAGTCGGTGTGGGGGTCCTGGCCGCAGGGAGCAGTCCATGTGAAGGTCCCAGAGGCAGGGAGTGATCGGTCCAGCTTAGGGATCCTGGAGATGGGGCTCAGTCAGTTCGGTCTGGGGTCCTACAGGGCCTGGCTGTTGTACCCAAATGGGCGGCAACCACGTGTTCTCAAACCTGCAGGTACTGTAACAGTGAACTTCCAGGCAACAGCAGGCAGCTGGTGCTCCACTGGCGGTCAGCGATCCGTTGCTGACTGTTGTCGGTCGATCGAGTGGTGAACCAAGAAACAGATATTCTCTGCTTGAAACCAGAGTTCCGGAGCGACAAGGAACACAGTCTCCCTCTAGTCCGCCATCTTGGATCTCCCTATAACAACTTCTTTAAATACTTTTTTTTAGTTGTAGATGGACACAATACCTTTATTTATTTTTATGTGGTGCTGAGAATCAAACCCAGTGCCTCACACATGCTAGCAAGCACTCTACCACTGAGCTACAACCCAAGCCCTGGAAAGTAACATTTTTATTTTATCAATTCTTCCTCTACCAAGTTAAACAAGCTATGTCAAGGTGCAAGGGCAGCAATGTCACCACTAACTATTTGTATCCATGCAGATCAATTTTTAAAATCCTGAACAGGGAGGTAGATCTGACTAAATCAAGTGGTTTTCAATTTTTTTATTTCATCAAAATTTATGGGGCACATAATCAAAATTATAGCTAATAAGTTATTAAATTACTTTGATATTATGCAATTTCTGATATAAAATTGGAGAGAACTTCTAAGACTTAAGTGATGCTATTATAATAAAACTCTCACTGCCTACCTACTTACTTAAAGTAAGATTTTTCAGTGTGTGATCTGTGACAATGAAGAATAAAAATAGAACCGATTTAATCTTGAATCATTCAATAACAAATAATACTGAAGGATAGGTACTTGAATTGATTGCAAAACGTCCTCCACTATTCATCACATTAAAAGATGTATGTTGGGGGCACAGCACAGCTTACCCTGAGTCCACTGCTGCAGACTTCTGGAGGTGTATCCTCTGGGTGCTGCTGCTGGTTACTTGGAAATGGATGCTTGGAGGTCTTTTCCCTGGATGTCACTGCCCAGGACACTACTACCTTGGCCCAGAGTTTTTTTCTTGGGGCACAACTGCCCCTTATGCCACTGCTGCAGGTGCCTAGAGGTCTTTTCTCCAGGTGCTGCTGCTGTTGATGCTGTCACAGTGGCTGCCACCTGCGGGTCTGCTGCCCTTGATGCTGCCTTGGACACCCAGCTGCCATCTACACTGCTGCCACTGCTGCTGCTACAGCTGACGCCGCTGCTGCCAAACAACTGCTAACACTCCCTGGAGGTCACTTGGAGGTCTCCTCTCTGGGTACTGCTGCCACTGCTGCCACTGCTGCCACTGCTGCCCAGAGGTCTGCTGCCAGGGAGACTCCAGGTTTGGTTGCACGTGGCCACATCCATTTTGAGATGCTGACCAGAGCCTGGGGTGCTGGTGGGTTTGCTGCCACTGCCATTTTGGGGCACAGCTGCCCCTGTCTGGGGACACTGGCCAGGACCTGGAGGTTCAGTGTCAGGGTGCCTATAAGTTTGGCTGAAATGGGACTTCCTCCTAGGAGTATGGATTACTGCCATCTAGTTACTGTCTCTCAGGATTGCTCATCCCTGATGGTCTCTCTTCAAATTCCAGTGGCATTGAGATCTTGGGATTGCAATGTGGCCAAACCCAGGACATCTGAGGCCCAGATTGAGATAGTGACTGGGTCTGGGCTGGTAAGTCAGAGAGAGGGCTGAGAAGGTTTTGGATGCTGGCAGAGACAGTTGTTCAATTTTCCACTGAGATTTATTTTATTTTTTTCTTCTCTGGCATCTCTCTCCACCATATTTGGAGTAGGGTGTTTTCTGTGCATCAGTTTGTTGAAGATAGTAATATATGCATGGTGTTTTGCTGTTCTGCTGTATATTCTGTATATTCTTGTATTTTTAATTTTTTCCTTCTCTTTATGTTTTCTTCCTCTTGCTTATCTGTCTTCCTAGATTCCCTTTCTACCATTTATTCACATAACAACCAATATTGGTTACTTCCTCTTCCACTTTTCCTGTGGATTTTTGCTTCTGGCTTCTCTTTCTCCCTTATGAACTTCATGTCCTGCACTGTTTCTGTTCTTTCTTTGTCCACTATTTGAGATTCTTAAGTCCATTTGGTAAATTTTCTGTTTTTGTTGTAAATAGTGATTGAACTCATTATTGTCATTTATAGTGAGAGGGCAGTGGACATCTTGCTGGGAGCTATTAGATTTGAGACTGTATATTGCTTGCACTGGGTGTTGTTGTTATTGGTCTCCCTCTTAAAGGTGGGATACTGGAAATCTTCAGTTACAATGTAGGTCTACAGGGTAGCATCTAATAGATCAGGGTAGAATTGCCTCAGATTCATACAACTATATGGAAAATACACAAGAAACATGAAAAACAAGGGGAACAAAATGCCACAAATAACCAAAATGCCCCAATAAGAGAAACCACTGATGACACTATAGATGAATTGTTGAAGAAGGAGTTTAGAATGTACATAATCTGATCTGTGAAGTAAAAGGTGGTAAAAAGAGTGAAATCAAAGAGGAAAATACAGGAAGTGAAAGATCACTTCAATAAAGAGTTAGAGATTGTGAAAAAAGGCAGAAATCCTTGAAATGAAGAAATCAATAAATCAAATTATAAATTCGAGAGAAAGCATCACCAACACATTTGACCATTTGGAAGACAGAACCTCAGACAATGAGACAAAACATTTAATAATGAAAATAAAGTTGACCATGCAGATAAGATGGTAAGAATCCATGAACAGAACTTCCAAGAATTATGGGATAACATGAAAAGACCAAATTTAAGATTATTGGGATAGAAGAAGGAGCAGAGATACAAACCAAAGGAATGCACAATCTTTTCAATGACATAATCAGAAAATTTCCCAAACCTAAAAGAATAAAATGGAAAATCAAATACAGGAGGCTTATACTACCCTGAATGTACAAACTACAGCAGGACCCACATGAGACCCACTGTAATGAAAATGACTAAACTACAGAATAAGGATAAAATACTAAAGGTTGTGAAAGGAAAAAAGCAAATATGTAGAAGGGAAAACCAATTTGAATCTCAGTTGATTTCCTAACCTAGACACTGTGAAAGAAAATATATGCCAACCAATAATTTCTTATCCAGTGAAATTGTTTCAGATTTGGAGATGAAATAAAAACCTCCCATGATAAACAAAAGTTGAAAGAATTAAAAAATAGAAAGCCTGCACTACAGAATATTCTCACCAAAATAGTCCACGAGGTGAAGTGAAAAAAAAAAAGTGGAAACCAGTAAAGGAAGGAACTCCACTAAAAGCATAGTCAAAGGAGAAACTAAATCAAATTAAAAGCCAGAAATAAACCAAATGACCAGGAATACAAATCATATCTCAGTAATAACCTTGAATATTAATGAACTCAACTTATCAATCAAAAGACATAGTATTTCAGATTGGATTAAAAAGCAAGACCCATTCATCTGTTGAAGGGTATCTAGGGTTGACAATGGAATACTATTCATCCATAAAGAAGAATAATTTTATGGCATTTTCAGATAAATGGATGGAATTAGAGAATATCATGCTAAGTGAAATAAGCCAAGTCCAAAAAAATCAAAGGCCAAATGTTCCCTGATAATTGGAGAATGATTTATAATGGGGGTAGGGGGGTGGGGAATGAGAATAATGGGGAAACTTTAGAATATGTAGAAGGAAATGAGAGGGAAGGGGGTATGAAAAATGGTGGAATGAGACAGACATCATTACCCTATGTACATGTATGATTACACTAATGGTATGAATCTATATTGTGTCCAACCATAGAAATGAAATGATGTACCTCATTGTGTACAATAAATCAAAGTGCAATCTGTAAAAATTAAAAGCTAAATTAAAAAAAATAAAATAAAATGTCTATCTCAAAAAAAAAAAAAAAAAAAAAAAAAGTAAGACCCAATCGATCTCTGCAATCCAGGAGACATCTTGGGACTGCGGCATGGCAGAGCCTACAGAAACTGAAACCCAGATTTGTGAGGTACTGGAAACCTTCAGGGACGCTATAAGTCCACAGGGTAGAAACTGTACTGCTTCAGATCCCCATGGCTAGATGGGAAGACACAAAACAAAATGAAAAAAAAAAAAAAAAAAAAAGGAAAAAAAACTACTCCAAACAAACCAGGATGCTCTAATTATAGACTCCATTGACAAACCAGTAGAAGAAATGTCAGAAAAGGAGTTCAGAATTTACTTAGTAAAACTGTTTCATGACTTTAAGGAGGATATAAAGAGTGAAATCAGAGCTGTTTCAGGAGAAGTAAGATAACTAAAGAGATAAAGATCCTGAGAAGAAATCTAGAAGAAATCTTTGAAATGAAGGAAACAGTAAACCAAAATAAAAATTCAATGGAAAGTAGCACCAACAGAGGAGACCACTTGGAAGACAGAACTTCAGGCAAAGAAGACAAAATATATAATTTTGAAAATAAAGGTGACCACACAGAGAAGATGATAAATTGTGTGACATTCCCTTACCAAGACACAATGCCTGAACAGCAGCTGCTGAAGCCAACAGAGTGGCTGTGACTACTTCTGAGCTGATAAGAAAGACCTCCAAGGCAATAGCACCATGGTGGATTTGAACTGCTGCTTCAAAAGCAACTTAAGTGCAAACAAATGCAGAAAGAAATGTCTGAATTTGTTTGAGAGAGGATAAAGACTGAAGAAGAATATGCAAAGAACTTGGCTAAGCTTTCTCAGAACTCCTTGACTGCACAGGAGGAAGGCTCCCTGGGAGAAGCATGGGCTTAGGTGAAGAATAGCCTGGCAGATGAAGCAGAACTTCATCTCAAGTTCTCTGCCAAGCTTCACAGTGAGGTAGAGAAGCCCCTAGTGAAATTTTGTGAGAACATCAAGAAAAGACATGAAAAAGTGTGACCACCATATTGCTGAGTTCCACAAGGAACTCGCCAGCTGCTATGCATCAGTGGAGAAGGCCACGAAAGTCCTCACAATGTGGCAGAGGGACCTGGAGATGAAGACCCAGCAGCTGGAGATCAAGCTGAGCAACAAGACAGAGGAGGACATCAAGAAGGCATGGAGAAAGTCCACACAGGTTGGTAATAACCTCATGCACTGTGTGTACCTCTACAACCAGGTCCAGTCCAAGTGATTTGAAGAGATGGTGACCACCACTTTGGAGCTGGAGTGGCTGGAAGTGGAGAGGGTGAGATGATCCAGCAACATTTGTGCCAGTACACACAGCTGTGGCATGAGACGGACACGTTCAACCAAAGCACCATTGATCCTGTGGACCACTGCTTTGAAAAGTGGACCCGGTCAAAGACAGAGAGCTGTGGGTCAGAAAGCACAAAAAGGGCAACATTTGCCCTGTGGACATGGAGATCTAGACATGCCTGTGTGGCCCCATGGGTCCTGCCCAGGAGAGGGGCTGGGTGTCCCATGGAGAGGAGATGGTGTCTCCTGCTGGGTGAAGTTGCCCCTCCCACCCACTTTCCTGTCCCACTGAGGAGAGAGGAGAGAGCTGGCAATTCCAGAAGGGTGATCTGGATGGCCCAGCTGGGGGATCCCAATATTCCCAGGCCAAGAAGACAGTCCTGAACCCTGCTCTTGTCTCCAAGTCTGAAGCGCCCCCCCCAAACCCCATGCCATGCTTTTTGCTCTGAGAACAAACTGAGGCTGGAACTTTGTGGTTCCTGCTGAGTTCCACAGGGGTGGCCATCACCCACTTGTGCCCTTGGATACCCCAAGGCCCATCCTCCAACTGGTCCCTTTATCTCCTTAGGGGCTTTGGAAGGTTAGGGGAGGGCTGCCTCTGCCTCCAAGCCAATGTCAGGATCAGAATCATGAATAGAAGGTGTCATCAAAAAAAAAAAAAAAAAAAAAAAAAGCAAGACCCAACAATGTGCTGCCTTCAAGAGACTCATCTCATAGAAAAAGACATTCACAGACTAAAGGTAAAAGGATGGGAAAAAACATACCATGTACATGGACTCAGTAAAACAGAGGGGGTTTCCCATCCTTATATCAGATAAAGTAGACTTCAAGTCAAAGTTATTCAGAAGGGATAAAGAAGGACATTTCATACTGCTTAAGGGAAACATAAATCAGGAACACATAACAATCATAAATATTTATGCCCCAAACAATGACACATCCATGTACATCAAACAAATCCTTCTCAATTCCAGGAATCAAATAGACTACAACACAATAATTCTGGGTGACTTTAACACACTGCTGTCAGAATGCATGAGAAAATGCTTTCCCTTCCAGAGTTCTATCAATAAATATGTTAGCTAATTGGATTTTTACCAATGGAGAGAGAAATCAGTCTTTCATCTGCAGTTTAATTTACATTTCTCTTTTTCAATGAGTGAAGTTAACTATCTTGTTTATTAGTAGCAAATTTTATTTCATTTTTCTGTTTTGAAAGAGTTATGATTTTGTCAATTTACATGTTAGGAAGGATAGCTCTTTGTGATATGAGTTGTAAATATCTCCCTTAGTTGTCTTTTGTAAAAAAGTTTGTTTGTGATGCTTCTTTCCATAAAAAATTGATTTTTATGTACCAAAAAAAGAAGTACATGTATATTAATTGATTAATTTGTCCTTTTCTAATAGCATATTTCAGAGAAACTAGTGTATTTTTATAGGCTTGTAATACTTTGAACTTCTGTTCAGATGATTCCTGAAAAAAAAAGTACTACTGGAAAGTGTAATAATAAAATATCATTTTATGCCATTATTATCAGTTATGTCAAAATTATTTTCATAATTAATAATTGAATATGTAGAGTGATAATAAATTTAATTCCCCCCAAAAGAGTGAATATTCTTTTTTCTTGGCAGTACATGGATCCTTCTCTAAAATAGACCATATGTTATGCCACAAAGCAACTCTTAGTAAATAAAAAAAATGTAGATAATACCCTGCATTCTATTAGATCATAATGAACTGAAACTATAAATCAATGATAAAATAAAAAAATATAAGCTACTCTAACACATGGAGACTAAATAATACACTATTGAATGATGAATGGATAGTAGAAGAAATCAAGGATGAAATGAAAAAATACTTAGAGGTAAATGAGAATGCCAATAAATATACCAAAATCTCTGGGACACTATTAAGGCAGTACTAAGAGGAAATTTTATTTCATTGAGCTCATTTATTAAAAGAATGAAAAGTTGACAATCTCAAAACCCTAGAAAATGAAGAATAAATCAACACCAAAAAGAGTAGAAGACAGGAAATAATTAAAATCAGAGCTGAAATCAATGAAATTGAAATGAAAGAATAATTGAAAAAATTGACAAAACAAAAAGTTGGTTCTTTGATAAAATCAATAAAATTGATAAACCCCTAGCCACACTAATGAACTGGAGAGATAAAACCCAAATTTCTAAAATACTTGATGAAAAGAAAATATCACAATAGACACAACTAAAATACAGAAGAAAATTAGAAACTATTATAAAAATTTATACTCCAATAAAATAGAAAATATTGAAAACATTGACAAAATCTTGAAACATATGACCTAATCTGAATCAGGAGGTCATTCATGATTTAAACAGATCAATTTCAAGCAATGAAATAGAAGAAGCCATTAAAAGTCTACCTACCAAGAAAAGCCTGGGACCAGACAGTTTCTCAGCCAAGTTCTACAAGACCTTCAAGGAAGAATTAACATCAATACTCCTTAAATTATTCTATGAAATAGAAAGTGAAGGAACTCTTCCAAACTCATTCTATGAGTCTAATATGATCTTGTTACCAAACCAGACAAAGACACATCAAGAAAGAAAACTTCAGACCAATATCCCTGATGAACATAGATGCAAAAATTATCAATAAAATTCTGGTAACTCACATACGAAAACTTATTAAATAGATTGTGCACCACAATCAAGTGGGGTTCATCCCAGGGATGCAGGGCTGGTTCAACATATGGAATCAACAAACATAATTATCATATTGATGGACTTAAAAAGAATAATCATATATCATTTCAATAGATGCAGAAAAAGCATTTGATAAAATACAGCACCACTTCATGGTCAAAACACCAGGAAAATTAGGGATAGTAGGAACATGCCTCAACATCATAAAAGCTATATATGCTAAACCCAAGGTCAACATAATTCTAAATGGAGAAAAATTGAAAGCATTCCCTCTAAAAACTGGAACAAGACAGGAATGCTCTCTTTCACCACTTCTATTCAACATTTTCCTTGAAACTCTAGCCACAGCAATTAGACAGACCAAAGAAATTAAAGGTATACAAAAGATAATGAACTCAAACTATCAATTTATGCCAACAATATGACTCTATATTTGGAAGATCAAAGAAAATTTCACAAAAATCTTCTAGAACTCGTAAATGAATAAAATCAACACTCATAAAATATAATGCATTTCCATTCATAAGTGATAAATCCTCTGAAAGAGAAATTAGGAAAACTACCCCATTCATAATAGCCTCAAAAAACAAAAACAACAAAAAAAAAAAACTCAAAACTTGGGAATCAATCTAACAAAAGAGGTGAAAGACCTCTATGATGAAAACTACAGAACACTAAAGAAAGAAATTAAAGATATCCTTAGAAGATGGAAAGATCTCTCATGTTCTTGGATAGGCAGAATGAATATTGTCAAAATGGTATACTACAAAAGTGCTATACAGATTCAATGTAATTCCAATTAAAATGCCTATGATGTATCTCATAGAAATAGAGCAAGCAATCATGAAATTTATTTGGAAGAATAAGAGACCCAGAATAGCCAGGGCAATCCTTAGCAGGAAGAGTATCACATTACCAGATCTTAAATAATACTACAGAGCAATAGTAAAATAACCAGCATGGTATTAGCACCAAAATAGGTAGGCCAATGGTACAGAATAGAAAACACAGAGACATAGCCACACAAATACAGGTATCTCATATTAGACAAAGTTTCCAAAAACATTCACTAGAGAAAGGATAGCTTATTCAGCAAATGGTGCTGGGAAAACTGGAAGCCACACGTAAAAAAAAAAAAATGAAATTAAACCCTTTTCTCTCACCCTGCATCAAACTTAACTCACTTGGATCAAAGACTTAGGTACTAGAACAGAGAGATCCTGCACCTACTAGAAGAAAAAGTAGGCCCAAATCTTCACCATTTTGGCCTAGCACCTGACTTCCTTAACAAGACCCCAAAGCACAAGAAGTTAAATCAAGAATCAATAAATGGGATAGATTCAAACTAAAAAGTTTGTTCTCAGCAAAAGAAACAATCAATACTGTGAGGAGAGAGCCTCTCTCTCTCTCACAGAGAGAGCCTAGGATATATAAAGAACTCAAAAAACTTTTAACACCAAAAATACAAATAATCCAATCAATAAAGGGGCTAAGGAACTGAACAGACATTTCACAGAAGAAACACAATCAATCAACAAATTGATGAAAAAGGTTCAACTTGCTAGCAATTAGATAAATGCAAATCAAAAATACTCTATGATTTCATCTCACTCCAATCAGAATGGCAATTTTCAAGAATACAAGCAACAATAAATGTTGGCAAGGATGTGGGGAAAAGGTACACTCATACAAATTGATGCAACTATTATGGAAAACAGTATAGATATTCCTAAGAAAACTTGGAATGAACCCACCTTTGGACCCAGCTCTCCCACTCCTTAGTGTATACCCAAAGGACTTAAAATCAACATACTATGGTGACCCAGCTACATCAATGTTTATAGCAGCTCAACACACAATAGCTAAACTATGGAGCCAGACTAGGCATCCTTCAACAGTTGAATGGATAAAGAAAATGTGATGTATATATGATGGAATATTACTCAGCTTTAAAGAAGGATGAAATTCTGGTATTTGCTGATGAATGAATGGAGTTAGAGAACATCATGTTAAGCATAATAAGTCGAAACCCCCAACTAAAGGCCGAATGTTTTCTCTGATATGTGGATGATAATTTACAATAAGGGGGAGGCACTAGGGAAGAATAGAGTTACTTTAGATTAGGTAAAGGGGAGTGAAGGGAGGGGAAATGATATGGGGGTAGGAAGAATAGTAGAGTGAAACAGACATTATTACCTCATGTACATAAATGACTGCATGACCAATGTGATCCTACAATCAGAAAAATGAGAAATCATGCTCCATTTATGTATGATTTATCAAAATGCATAAATGCATTCTACTGTAATCTGTAACCAATTAGAACAAATAAAAAATAAAAAATGTCAATTGGCATGTACTTTAGTAGTTTTGATAATGCAAGTAAACTCTTGGGAAATACTTTGCTTTCATTTCAGTAATTTCATTGGTTATTAAGTATTAACTGCAAAGTAAAGACCTTAGGAAAGATTAAGAGTATGAGAGTGAAGAGTCAGTGGTTTTTCCTTTCCCATCTTTTTTTTTTTTCTCCATCTGTTGACTGTGTGTTGTCCTTGTGTCAAAAACTGAGACACTGGTTGTGTGCAGGAACGGTTCCTGGCCTTGTATGACACACCAGCAATGGAAGAAATATAGGTACCATGAATTCCACCAAGTATTAGCACACATTTTGGTAAATGTTTCAAAAGGTAAGAAAACTCAGAGTAGAGCTTAATTCCTGCCTCAATCCCCCCGCCCCCACTCTGTCCAGTTTAGCATGATAGAAGCTTCACTCTGAGCAGGTTCAGACAAGTCAGTCTCCTTCCCTCCCTCACTTACAGTTGAAGGTAAAGGTATCTCCTTGGGGAGGGTTTCCAATATTTTTTATTGCCACTCTGCAGCTGTCTTGCTGAGGCTAAGTTCCAGGACAGTGAGAACAAAAATTAGGGGACTCCCTTTTTTCCACCAGTTTCCACATGTAGGGGTGGGCTTCTATCCTAAGTGAGGGAAATTTGAGAAGAGGGGGCCAGGATTATCTTCACCCCAGATTATTTCTGGGTCGAGGTTCCATTCAGGGAGGAGAAACAAGCTAAGATCAGAGGTTGTCCCTCTGAGATAAACAAGTCACTACAAGCATTGGTATATATATTTTGCTCAGGTAAAGAGGCAGTTCATAATGTTAGAAATAACAGTGCTACAAGAAATCAACATGCTCGAAAGTGGGTGGACAAGGCAAACTTACTTCTGGCAGAAGGTTGTGCTAGGAACCTAGCTAGCGAGCTCTAACCTAAAGCAGCACTGCCCTTCAACTCTGATTGGAGGAGTTTGGTATTACAAAATACATGGTTGGCTAATTTTAGAATTAGGGCTGGCAAAAAGCAAGGGCTACAGTTGGATCCAATTAAGGCTGAATACTAGATTTTGAAAATGAACTACTACTTTCTATTTCTCACAATAAGAGTAGAGAACTACAGAGATTTCTCCAAATAAACTGACTTTATTTGTAATAGACTGTGGTGAAGTTCAAACCTTAGGGTTCTCTCAAAAGCAGCAGAGATTTTTTGATAATCAGCAATTAAGAGGAAGCAGGTGGCTCCATGAGAACAATGAACTATAGGCCTACTAATTTACCAGAAAGAACTGGGGGTAAAAAAAAAGACTGCTACAACAGCTCCCTGGGAGGTCAGATCAACTGTTAAAGGCTGGTCTCAGAAACTACCCTTTAAAGGTATTCACATCTTATTGGATCATACTGTGCAGCAATTTATGCCTCGGAGCATTGTTGAAAACAATAGAGCAATCATCTAACAATTAGCAGAACTTGACAAATATTTTGATACCAACAGAAGGTTGAAGGGGGAATTGTTGGGAGAAGGGCATGACAAGTGATAGCTAATGGGTGCAGGGAGTGATGATAATGTCCTAAAACTGATTGTGGTATTGGCCACTCAACTCTGAATATACTAAGAACAATTAGTATGTCATCTTTGGTGTAGTTGACTCTGTTAAACAAAAGAATTCTTTGATATGTGAAACATATCTCAATAAAGTTTATTATATAACAGGGAGAACTGATAATATAGGATGCATATTACTTATTATAAACAATATAATTACTATACTATATGGTTACATATGTACAAATTGGTGTACAGTACACATATGATGGCAAAGACTGCTTTGCATTGAATATGCAAACCTTAATGAAGGCAGCTTCTTTTTTTAATATTTAGTTGTCAATGGACCTTTATTTTATTTATTTGTATGCAAGTGCTGAGAATTGAATGCAGTGTCTCACACATGCTAAGCAAATGCTCTACCACTGAGCAACAACCTCAGCCCCAAACTTAGTATCTTTTAAGGCATCTCAGTATAGCTATTTCATTGTAATTTATAATTAGTGTCTTTTCTAAAACAACTAAGGAGGATTATAGATGTTATTTACCTTTGAAGCAGATGAACTAGAATTAAGATCTTTTCACCAGGGGCTGAGAGACAAAAGTTCCCTGATTCTTCACTCCTTTAGAGGGCAGCTTGCATCAAAGAGGAGCCCTGGCCTCTTCCAATGGGATTTGCTATTGCTGTGTGACAACCAGGATCTCCCTCGTCCTGATTTTACACTGAGGATATAGAGGACAGAGTGGCTATTCTTCCATATGCTTCTATCTTTCAAACTTCTTTCTTCCTATGGTCTACAAAGGGACAAGCCTAGAAGAGACAAAGGTGAATGAACTTTCTTTTCTGTGCTGTTAAGAACAAAAAAAGGGAGAGAGCCAGTTTCCCTGACAGTTCCAGCTCTTTTTTCAGAGGAGTGGGGGACAGAGTGGACTTGCATAAGAATAACACAACCATAAAAGCTGAGTCATCAAAGACATCTGATAGAGCATTAATCTCCAGGATATACAAAGAAATCAAAAAACTTAACATCAAAAAACACCCCAATCAATCAATAAATCAATCAATGGGCAAATGAACTGAACAGACACTTCACAGAAGAAATGTGAATGGTCAAAAAATGGCCCCATGTGGATATCCAGGGCCAGCCCACCCTAGGTGGATCTCCAGCACTGGGCACTGCTTATGGACCCCAAGCTGCGCTGGGGCTCCCTGTCTACCAATGCCTTGGGACACCTCTGCTGCTATCTTGGATTATACCCACCACCACTGCTGCCATCATTAGTTGGGGCAGCTTCCATCTGGGGACATCTGCCATATACCAGAAGCTCATTATCAAGGTACCTACAGACTGACTGATGTTGTTGTTGGGATGTCGCCACTTACATCCAGGGATAATAGCAGAACCTGAAAGATCATCACCAAAGACCCTGGAGATCTGAGGTATCCCTGCTAGGTATGTTAATACCATCATCTTATTGCAGATGCAGAAGAGAGCCTTGCAAGGGTTCAGTAGTTGGGAAAATGGTGAGAGGGCCAACCAGCCAGCACCCACCAGGATCCAAGAGACAACTCAGGAGCATTTGTTGAGACCCAACATTAACCTGGTCCATGACTGCACAAATCACCTGGTACCACTGGTTTGGCAATCAGCAGGGCCTTCTGGTTCCTCAGTCCCCAGAATCCCAACTATCCTCTAGCCACCAACTGACCTATTACCTGCAGCTAGGTGACTAACCCACAGCTCTCAATGCCTGGTCTTGTCTTGCCAAATACAGAACAGCTTTCCAAAAGGGGCACATAAGTGCTGGTGCTCAGCCTTCAGTAACTCCAGGGAGAGAGGGTCCTGATTGGGAAATTAAAAGTGCAAGAACAGGAGAGATACAATTTAGAGACTAAATAATAGACCAGGAATTGTGGAGTCCACAAGTGAGGGTAGGGGCTAAGACCAGGCTCTTGTGTCACATGAGTGGATCCCAAAGGAGAGTCCTGGGGTGCAACCTTTCAGAGAGACGGTAATTTCTATACCCTGCCTCCAGGATTCCTGCCTCCAAGTCCTCCCATCTTAGTAACTTTCATCGTCCTAAGGGTGGAGTTACTAACAAACTCCAGACAATCCCATATATCAGAAGAGAAGGGAAGCAGAGAAGATATTAACTCTAGCAGAAACAATTGTTCAATTTTCCTGAAAGACTCTTTTTTTATTTCCCCTTTTTTCTCTTTTTTCCTTTTTCATTTATCACTCTCACATCCCCATCATCATTAAAATCAAGTACCTTTCGTGCATCAGGCTACTGAAGACTGGGAGGTTTCAATAGTATATAATGGTTTTGTTTTAGATTCTTTTTTTTTTTTTTTAACTCCCTCTCTCTATTTTCCTCTTCTTTATGTATTTCTGTGGAGTCTCTTTCTCCCTTTTCTCCTGCTAACAACCAACTTCTTTTCATTCCTCTTTCACTCTTCCTGTGATTTAGTATCTCTATATTTTCACTTCTTACCTCATTAATATCATATGCTACGCCCCTCCCCCATCCTCTCTGTCCACCATTAGAAATTGCAGACCTTATTGCAAACCTATTGTTTATGCTGTAGATAATAATTGAACTCATCATCTCTGTTTATTATGACAATTCTGTTAACACCTTAATAGGGGCTATGTGGTATAAGGCTGCATATTGTTTGTACTGGGGGCTGTTAGTAATGATCTCCCCCTTAAAGGTGAGGCACTGGAAACCTACAGGGACACTACAAATCTATAGGGTAGAAACTGTAATACTTAGATCAGCACTGCTAGAGGGGAATATACACAAACAACATGAAAAAACAAAGGAAGAAAGGACCGCAAACAAACCAGTATGCTTTATTAATAGAATCCATTGACAGCATAGTAGAAGAAATGTCAGACAAGGAGATCAGAATGTACATAATTAAAGTGATCTGTGAAGTAAAGGATAATATAAGAGCAAATGCAGGCGAGAAAATTTCACTCTTTTAGAGCAAATGCAGGAAGCGAAATATTATTTCAATAAAGAGACAGAGATTCTGAAAAAAAAATAACAAAGAAAAGTCCTTAAAATGAAGGACAAAATAAACCAAATTGAAAACTCAATAGAGATATCACAGACAAACTGGGTCACCTGGAACACAGAACCTCAGACAATGAAGACAAAATATTTAATCTTAAAAAATAAGTTGATCACAGAAGATAAGAAATCATGAACAGAACCTCCAAGAAGTATGGAATAACATGAAAAGACCAAATTTAAGAATTATCAGGATAAAGGAAGACACAGAGATACAAACCAAAGGAGTGAACAATCTATTCAATGAGATAATATCAGAAAATTTCCCAAACCCAAGAATGAAATGGAAAATCAAATAATACAAGAGGCTTACAAGACACCAAATGTACAAAATTACAACAGATTCACACCAAGGCACATTATAATGAAAATGCCCAGCACACAAAATAAAGATAGAATTTTAAAGACAACAGGAGAAAAGCTTCAGATTACATATAGGAGGAAACCAATATGGAAATCAGCAGATTCATTAACCCAGACCCTAAAAGCTATGGGGTCATGAAACAATATATACCAAACTCTAAAAGAAAATGGAAGCCAACCAAGAATCTTTTTTTTTAATTTATTTTTATTGTAAACAAATGGGATACATGTTGTTTCTGTTTGTACATGGAGTAACAGCATACCATTTGCATAATCATACATTCACATAGGGTAATGAGATTTGATTCATTCTGTTATTTTTTCCTTCCCCCCCACCCCTCCCACCCCTCTTTTCCCTCTATACAGTCCCTCCTTCCTCCATTCTTGCCCCCCTCCCACCCCCCATTATGTGTCATCATCCACTTATCAGCGAGATCATTCGTCTTTTGGATTTTTGAGATTGGCTTATATCACTTAGCATGATATTCTCCAATTTCATCCATTTGCCTGCAAATGCCATAATTTTATTATTCTTTATAGCTGAGTAATATTCCATTGTGTGTGTATATATATATATATATATATATATATATATATATATATACCACAGTTTCTTTATCCATTCACCAACCAAGAATCTTATATCCAACAAAACTAACCTTCAGATTTGATGATGAAATAAAATCCTTCCATGATACACAAAATTACAGAACTTTATCAGCAAAATATTCTATGATAAGAAAATGAAAAACAACAATGAAGTCAGCAAAGGAAAAGACAATCAAAAGAGAAACCAAGTTGTTATAAACCAAAATAAGTTAAAATGACCAGGAATACAAATCATATATCAATAATAACCCTGAATGTTAATGGCCTAAACTCATTAATTAACAGACATAGACTAGCAGATTAATTTTTAAAAAAGACCCAACAATATGCTGCCTTCAAAAGACTCATCTCATAGAAAAAAAGACATCCATAGAATGAAGGTGAAAGGGTGGAAAAAACACATCATGCACATGGACTCTGAAAAAGTAGGGGTTTCCATCCTCATATCACATAAAGTGAACTTCAAGCCAAAGTTAGTCAGAAGGGATAAGGAAGGACATTTCATACTGCTTAAGGAAATCATAAATCAACAGACATAACAATTGTAAATATTTATGCCCCAAATAATGGAGTGTCTATGTATATTAAACAAACCCTTCTCAATTTCAGGAATCAAATAGACCACAACACAATAATACTGGGTGACTTTAACACATTTCTCTCACCACTGGATAGATCTTCCAAAATAAAACTGAACAAAGAAAGCATAGAACTCAATTCTGCAATCAATAATTTAGACTTAACAGACATATATAGAATATTCCATCCATCAATGAGTGAGTACACTTTTTTCCCAGCAGCACATGGATCCTTCTCTAAAATAGACCATATGTTATGCCACAAAGCAACTCTTAGCAAATACAAAAAAACCCTTGCATTATATGAAATTATAATGGAATGAAATTAGAAATCAATGATAAAATAAAAGTAGAAACTACTCTAACACCTGGAGACTAAATAATATGCTATTGAATGATGCATGGATAGTATAAGATGTCATGGAGAAGATAAAAAAAAATTCTTAGAGGTAAATGAGAACACTGATATATCACAATCTCTGGGACACTATGAAAACAGTACTAAGAGGAAAGTTCATTGTATTGAGCTCATTCAATGAAAGTATAAAAAGTCAACAAATAATGACTTAACATGACATCTCAAAGACCTAAAGAAAAAAACAGATCAACATCAAAAGTAGTAGAAGACAGGAAATAATTAAAATCAGAGCTGAAATCAATGAAATTGAAACAAAAGAAACAATTCAAAAAATTGACAAAACAGAGTGGTTCTTTGAAAAAATAAACAAAATAGATAATGAAGAGAAGGAGAGAGAAAACTCAAATTACTAAAATTCATGAGGAAAAAGGAAATATCACAATAGACACTAATGGAATACAAAACAGAATTAGAAGCTATTTTGAAAATCTATACTCCAACAACATAGAAAATCTCAGACTTTGACAAATTTCTAGAGACATATGATCACCAAAACTGAATCAGGGGGACATACACAATTTAAACAGCTCAATTTCAAGCAATGAAACAGAAGAAGTCATCAAAAGCCTACCAACCAAGAAAAACCTGGGACCAGATGGATTCTCAGTCGAGTTCTACAAGACCTTCAAAGAAGAACTAATACCAATACTGCTCAAAGTATTCCATGAAATAGAAAAGGAGGAAACCCTTCCAAACTCATTCAATGAAGCTAGTATCTCCCTCATACCAAAACCAGATGAAGACACATCAAGGAAAGAAAACTTCAGACCAATAACCCTGATGAACATATATACAAAAATTCTTAACGAAATTCTGCAAATTACACAAAAGCATATTAAAAAGATAGTGCACTATGATCAATGGGGTTCATCCCAGGAATGAAGTGTTGGTTCAAAATCCAGAAATCAATAATTGTAATTCATTACATCAATAGACTTAAAAGTTAAGAATTATATGATCTCTTCAATAGATGCAGAAAAAGCATTTGATAAAATATGGTACTCTTTATGCTTAAAACACTAGAAAAAATAGGGATAGTGGGAACTTACCTCAACATTGGAAAGCCTATCCACAGATAGGATCTAAAGGCCAACATCATTCTAAATGGAGAAAAAACTGAAAGCATTCCCCCTAAAAATTGAAACAAGAGAGGGATGCCTTCTTTCACCATTTTTATTCAACATTGTCATTGAAACTCTAGCCAGAGCAATTAGACAGTCCAAAGAAATTAAAGGGATAAGAACAGGAAAAGAAGAACTCAAAGTATCACTATTTGCTGCTGACATGATTCTATATTTAGAGGATCCAAAAAATTCCACCAGAAAAGTTCTAGAACTCATAAATGAAATTCAGCAACATAGCCAGATTTAATATCAACATTTATAAATCTAATGCATTTCTATTCATAGGTGACAATCCTCTGCAAGGGAAATTAGGAAAAGTATCCCATTCGCAATAGCCTCAAAACAACAACAACAACAACAAACAAACAAAACAAAAACACAAACAAAAAAACTCGGGAATCGATCTAACAAAAAAGGTGAAAGACCTCTACAATGAAAACTACAGAACACTAAAGAAAGAAATTAAAGAAAACCTTAGAAGATGGAAAGATCTCCCATGTTCTTGGATAGGCAGAATTATTATTGTCAAAATGGCCATACTACCAAAAGCACTATGCAGATTCCATGCAATTCCAATTAAAATTCCTATGATGGACCTCATATAAATAGAGAAAGCAATCTTGAAATTTATTTGGAAAAATAAGAGACCCAGAATAGCCAAGGCAATTCTTAGCAGGAAGAGTAAAGCAGGAGGCATCACACTACCAGACCTTAAACTATACTACAGAGCAGTAGTAACAAACAAACAAAGAACAACAATAACAACAAAAACAAAAAAACATGGTATTGGCACCAAAATATACAGGTAAACCAATGGTACAGAATAGAAGACACAGAGACAAACCCACATAAACACAGTTATCTCATACTATATAAAGGTGCCAAAAACATACAATGGAGAAATGATAGCCTTTTCAACTAATGGGAATCCACATGCATCAAAATGAAAGTCAACCCCTATTTTTCACCCCGCACAAAATTCAACTCAGGATGGATCACCTAGGAATTAGACCAGACACCTGAACCAAATAGAAGAAAATGTAGGCCTAAATCTTTATCACATTGCCTTAGAACTAGACTTCCTTAACAAAACTCCTAAAGCCCAAGAAATAAAAACAAGAATCAATAGATGGGATGGATTCCAACTTAAAAGTTTTTTCTCAGCAAAGGGAACAATCAATAACGTGAAGAGAGAGCCTACAGAGTGGGAGAAAATCTTTACCACACACACTTCAAATAGATCACTAATCTCCAGAATTTATAAAAACTCCAAAAACTTAAAATAAAAAAATACAAATAACCCAATCAATAAATGGGCTAAGGAACTGAGCAGACATTTCACAGAAGAAGATATATAATCAATCAACAAATATTTGAAATAATGTTCAACATCTCCAGTAATAAGAGAAAAGGAAATCAAAAGTACCCTAAAATTTAATCTCACTCCAATTAGAATGACTATTATCAAAAATACAAACAACAATAAATGTTGGTGAGGATGTGGAGAAAAAGGTACTCATACATTGCTGGTGGGATTGCAAATTGGTGCAGCCACTCTGGAAAGCAGTATAGATATTCCTTAGAAATCTTGGAATGGACACACCATTTGGCCCAGCTCTCTCACTTCTCAGTTTATACAAAAAAGACTTAAAATCAGCATACTACAGTGATGCAACCACATCAATGTTTATAGCTCAATTCACAGTAGCTAAATTGTGGAACACACTTAGATGCCCTTCAAAAGATGAATGGATAAAGAAACTGTGGTATATATACACAATGGAATATTACCCAGTCATTAAAGAAGAATAAAATTATGGCCTTTGCAGGAAAATGAATGGATTTGGAGAATATCATACTAAGTAAAATGTCAGTCCCCAAAACTCAAAGGCCAAATGGTTTCTCTGATAAGTAGATGCTGATACATAAGGAGGGGAGTGGGTAAGGAAAGAATGGAGGAATGCTGTGTTGTGTAGAGGGAAATGGGGGGGGGGCGGGGGCAAGGGGAAGGAAAAATAATGGCTAAGACAAACATCATTACCCTATGTACATGTATGATTACATGAATGGTGTGACTCTACATCATGTACAATCCCAGAAATGAAAGGTTTTACTCCATTTATGTATAATGAATCAAAATGCAAAAAGTAAATATAAATAGTGGTCTCAAAAAATATAAAAAAGTATGAAAAATATTCATCATCTCTAGAAATTAGAGAAATACAATTTAAAGCTATGCTGAGATTCCATTTCTCTCCAGTCAGAATGGCAATTATCAAGAATACAAGCAACAGTAAATGTTGGCAAGCATGTAGGGAAAATGGTTCACTTATATGTTGTTGTTGGGATTGCAAATTGGCCCACCCACTCTGGAAAGCAGTATGGAGATTCCTTAGAAAACTTGGAATGGATCCACACTTGGACTCTGTTATCCCACTCCTTGGTTTATACTCAAAAGACTCAAAGTCAGCATTCTATAGGGACACCCACATCAATGTTTATAGCAGCTCAATTCACACTAGTCAAGCTATGGAACCAATCTAGATGCCCATCAACAGATGAATGGATAATGACAATGTGGTATATATACACAATTGTATATTACTCTTCCATAAAGAAGAATGAAATTATGGCATTTGCCAGTAAATGAATGGATCTGGAGAATATTATGCTAAGTGAAATAAGGGAATCCCAAAAAGCCAAAGACTGAATGTTCTCCCTGATATGTGGATGCTAACACTTTTTTTTTTTTTTTTTTTTTTTTGCGGTGCTGGGGATCGAACCCAGGGCCTTGTGCTTGTGAGGCGAGCACTCTACCAACTGAGCTATCTCCCCAGCCCTCCCTGATATGTGGATGCTAACACTCAACAAGGGAAGGTAGGGAGGGGATAAACAGAAGTTCATTGGATTAGACAAAGGGGAAGAAGAGAAGGGAAAGGAAATTGGAATAGGAAAGACAGTAGAATTAGTCAGACATAACTTTCCTTTGCTTATATATGAACACAAAACCAGTGTAACACCATGTCATGTACAACCAGAAGAATGGGATTCTAGTTGGAATGGGTTGTTCTCCATGTATGTATAATATGTCAAAATACACTCTACTGTCATGTATATCTACAAACAACAAATAAAAAAACCACATATGAAGCACATTTGATGTCCCTGAGCTCTCTTTTCATGCATTACTCCAATCTTCTCATAAAACTCTCTGAGATAGAAGGCAAGTATTTTGCCCTATTAAAAGGTAGAGGAGGTGATGGCTTAAATTCAGGTCAATCTCATGTTGCAGTGGACAGTCTTTTCACTCTGATATTCAGGACATACATCCTGCCTCCTTCACACCAACACCACATAATGCATTCTCCGTCAGCTTCTGTCTACATTCTAACCCTTCTTTGATAAGTTTGAGCCTGCTGCCATCTGTTACCACATATATGCCATTCAGTAATGTTCTTAAATTTCAATCTTCAAAGACATTTCAATATTTTTGCCCTCAGTAACCTAACAATCACATTTTGTAGTTAGCAGGACAAAGATTTTCATCTCAATAAGGAGTTTATGGGGAACTAGAAAGTGCCAATTATATGTTACATTACACTTTTATACATATTATTGGTGTAAATACAGAGTCAAGCACAGGATTATGAAGACTGTTTTTCAATTCCTAGACTGATGTTCCCTCTCCCCTGCTACCAGTGATAATGACCTGGAAGAAGACATCTGAAACAGTTTTCTGGTTATGTCTCACCTTCAGGTTGACTGCATCAAGAATATAAATAAGTATTGGTTTTCTCCTACTTCTAGCCCAGTGGACCCATATGTGGTAGTGACCAGGTCACCTACAGTGGTGACTGCCAATTCTACTCCAACATTCTGTAATGTTCTCTCAAAGCTCTTAAAGCAGGAAACTAAAGGTGTGTGTGTGTGAGGGGGACTTTTTCAGTCCTCTTCCTGTATCATTATTAAATCTTACTTCTTGAGATTCCAGTACTTGCTCCCCCATTTCTTCCATCCCTCCCTGTGCTCTCCAAAGGTATGTATGATCCTATTCAATGAAGAAACAGAAAGCCACTGTGGTGAGAGTGCTATGCCAGGAACAAGGATCAAGTGGAGAGAACTTGGTAGCAGTAGCCACCACATTTAGATGATGTGACCATAGAGGAGACTCATCCTCATGCCCCAACCATGCTTGATGAAGAGGAGGAAGAAGAATCTGGATGAAGAATTTTCCCAGTTAATGATTTATTGGTCTTTGAATGAATAATATTCTGCAAAACAACTTTGTTTAGCTTTCAACCTGGCATGTGGTTTAATTCTTGGACCTATCAAATGTCAGAAGTTTTGGGTAACACTCATGTAAAATACCCATTTTCTTTTTTTTTTTCTTTCTTCCTTCCTTCCTTCCTTCCTTCCTTCCTTCCTTCCTTCCTTCCTTCCTTCCTTCCTCTCTTTCTTTCTTTCTTTCTTTCTTTCTTTCTTTCTTTCTTTCTTTCTTTCTTTCTTTCTTTCTTTCTTTCCTTCCTTTCTTTCTTTTATACTGGGGATTGAATCCAGGGGCTCTTTACCACTGAGCTACATCCCCAGTTCTTTTTGTTTTTATTTTGAGATGGGATCACACTGAGTTAATGAGGCTGGCCTTGAACTTGTTGTCTTCCTGTCTCAGTTTCATGAGTTGCTGGGATTACAGGTATACCTACCTCATTATGCCTGGCTAAAATGCACAGGAGTTTGCAGCAAGGGAGATATTTGGAGAGGTGGAAAATTTCCTGATATCTGCTTCTTCCTTTAAGAAGAAAATCCACATCCTTGTCTAAGATTTAGAGGTCAACCCCAATATCTTAAGAGAAAAAGGCAAAGACACAAGAGTAGATCAAATTTCTTTCTTTCTCCCCTTCTTCTTCTTGACTTTTCCTCAAGAGAAGGAATAATAATCTTCATCAGGATAAATGATGTTTGGTGGGGCAAGACTTGGCTTTTTTGTTTTCCCAGTTATACAAATACTAAAACTGACATGAGAAACCATGTCTAGTGTCTGAACCTCAATGACTGCAACAAACATCTAACAATCAGAGTGCAGTTTGGGGGACCCACAGTATTACAGACTCAAGAGATGCTAGTACCAAGAAACCAGTAATTCCCAGGATAACTGAAGAAAATATATTATTTTAATATAGTAAAAATGAGGTCATCACTCAGAATAAAAGAATAAAAGCTTTAGGAGCTATGTGATGGATAAATCTCTTAAAAGTTGTATAGGAAGGGCTGGAGATGTAATTCAGATGTTAGAGCACATAGTGTCCTGGGTCCTTGTGGGTCCTGGGTTCATTCCCAGTCCTGCAAAAAGAAAAAATAAAGTTGCTTATGATTTCACTGTGGATAATGAAACGTAACCAACCTAGCCCAAGGTTCACTTTAGTAGAGAGTTGATGAGAAAAATTAAAATAAGGAAGGGTAAACATAAATTCCCAATATAAGCATAAAAAAAAAGTTTCTCCACATCATAGAATACCTCTTCAACAAAGGTAAAGGGTCAATGTACTGAGCAGCATGACATTTTCTTTATTATATTTCTCAGCTGATAGCTACATTTCCAATGTCAAGGTACCTGGGTGCCCCCTTGTGTTCAGTTCTCACAACTACTATCCTTACGATTTCAAAATTGCTATTAAATCCCAGGTTCCACAAAGTCCCTCTTGGGCATATATTTATATCCATACCCATCTATATATCGACATGATTCTGCTACAAGTTAGCATAAAAATCATCACATGCCAGGCCAGACATAAAATCAGTGTCACTGCTTTCAGGATGCTTGGAAGGATGGTCCTATACCTTCAGACTTCTAGCTTCACCTGGGATGTCTTCTCAGAAGCCATCAGCTTTGTTATCCTGGTAGTGTCAGAGATCAACAATGTGATATCTAAGGTGTATGTACAAACCCTTTCCCTCTGCTTCCCACTGAATGTGATATATAACCTCTTCATGTCCAACATCCACACAAATCCCTGGTTATTATCTATTTCCTAACATTTGAATGATCCAAGTATCCTCTCATTCTTCCTCTTTGAACAGCAGCTTTCTTTCTTTCTTTCTTTTTTTTCTTTTTTCTTTTTGGATTCCTTCTCAGTCTTACCCATGTGTCTATTTTTACCTCTATTCTTGGGGCATGGCATTGACACTCTTTGCTATTGTACTATACAAAGGAGAGCATCAGAGGTGTCAGAAGGGAGGAAGCCATGGCAGGCTTCTCACTTTTGTGAGAACAAGATGAACTGACAGGTTTCTTCACCAGATAAAGTGTTTGCAAGAAAGTGCACACAGATAGGCCTTGAAGAGGGCTCAGGGATTTGACTAATGTGTGGCTAAGATGAAAATCCAGGTCCCATCTTCATAGCTTCTAAGTCTCATCCTTTCTGTTCACAGTGCTGTGCCACCTATCTCTGGAACCTCACCTCTATTTTTGAAGAATAGTTTTACTGGATATGGAATTTTGGTTGATGGTCATTTTCTTTCAGCACCTTGTATCATCCTACTGCTCTGACCTCCGTGGTTTCTGGTAAGAAATCAGATATAATTTTTTATTAACACGTGTTAATTGTACAAATTAATGGGTTTCACTGTGACATTTTCATACATACTTATATTGTGCATTGATCATATCTTCATATCTACCCTCCTTCAACCCTCTCTTCCCCTCCCATTCCCTCCCTGCTGCCAGACCCACTTTCCAGTCTGTAATCGTCAACTCTTACTTTTAGGTCATTCCTCTCCCCAGTTTCCACACATGAAACAAACCATGCCATACTTGTCTGAGTCTGACTTATTTCACTCAACATAATGTCTTCTAGTTCCACCCATTTCCCTGCAAGTGACAGGATTACATCCTTTTGAATGGATGACTAATACTCCACTGTATATGTACTGTGTTTTATTTATTTAGTCATCTCTTCTTGATTCTGATTCTATATATTGGTGGCTATTGTGAATAGTGCTGCAATAAACCTGGGTAGGCAAGTGTTTATTTTGTATGCTGACAAATGGTCAACAAATACATGAAAAAATGCTCAACATCTTAAGCCATTTGAAATGCATATCAAAACTGCATTGAGATTCCATCTCACCCAAGTTAAAATGACTATTATTAGAGAACCAAAAAACAACAAAGGCTGGCAAGGATGTGGAGAAAATAGACAGTTGGTGAGAATATAAATTATCACAGCCACTGTGGAAAACAGTTTGAAACTTCCTCAAAAAAACTAAAACTAGAACTCCCATATGATCCAGCAATCCCACTTCCAGGTGAAGGAAATGAAGGCAGATGGTAATTTTCAGAACATAATTTGTATGTGATGATTCACTTCTCCCTTGTTGCTTTAAAGATTTGTTGTAGTTTGGGCCATTTTATAATTTCTCTATGTGTGGATCTGAGTTTATTCTACTTTGAATTTGTTGAACTTCTTGGATACATAGATTAATGTTTTTATCAAATTTGGGAAATTTTCAAATTTCTTCAAATATTTTTTCTGTCCTTTCTCTTCCCCTCTCCTTGGCCTTTCTGTGTGTGTATTTGTGTGAAGTGTGATATATGAATTTAGTGTTATAGATATTAGTAGTTAAGATTGGAATAAAATAATTTGTGATTGCTTTTGCTCACAGCTTCCGAGTGAATCATGAGTACTCAGTGAATAAAGTGAATAAAATTGCTGAAGTTTGTGAATATATTGTTTTCAGTAAATTTATTGTTATTCAATACATTCTGGCATTGTGGAAAGATGCAATCATGTTTTCTATATGTTGATGATATAGTTTTCTCATAGCAATCATTGTGTGTTTTCCCCCCTTTATTAGGGTGACATTATTACATGAGTTTATTCATTTCTTTTTAGGTTTAACACTGAATTCTTGGGATAAATCCCACTTGATCATTGTGAACAATCCTTTTAATGTGCCATTGTATTTAGTTTGCTAACATTTGGTTAAGTTTTTTGTGCCTATTCAGAAAGGATATTGGTCGCAATCTTGGGTTTTTCTTGTGATGATAGTTTTACCACCGTTTTCCAGTGACGAGTCCTGCTTTCTTAGGTGTTGAAGTATAATGCCAGAGAAGCACGCAGCCGAAGTGAAGAGTAGAAAGTAAGAAGCTTTATTGAAGAAAAGTAAAAGCAGACTTCTGCAGGGTGGAAGAAGGGGATCCAAAGGCGGAATTCATAGGATGAGCAAATCTTGTCCTTTTTATAGGTTTTATTCTCCCATTCTTTCCCCCTTATCTCTCCTTGCCTATGTGACTAGGCCCAGTTTTGCAGGTGAGATGCTTAAAGTGAGAATTGGATGGGCAGGGGGCGGGCCAAAGTAATTCAGGCAGGTAAGGGCCCAGGGGGCATCAATTAGCATCTCCTTGTCTGTAGTCTCTGACAAGGGCAGGTAAATTTGGTAAACAATGGGCTCTGCAGATCTTTGATATTCCATTCTCCCAGGGGCAGTCTCCAACTTCCAGAGGCAGATGGCTTTCATGGCCTTCATTTCCTCCATCTGACCTGATCCCCTATTTCTATACTAACTGCCAGTCTCCAATTCTGGCTTCAGGATCATGGTAATGCTGAATTCATAGAATTAATTAGAAAGTGTTCCCTCCCTCCTATTCTATTATTTGAGAAATTTAGGTACTAAATCTTTAAAAAAATATTTGGTAGAATTAACTGGTAAGGTTATTTTGTCCTAAACATTTCCTTTGCAAGTTTTTTTTTTTTTTTTTTTTTTTTAAATGCAAGTATTTGTGTTCACAGGATTGTTGGGAGGTTTTTGATAATTAATTCAATATCTTTACACGTTATAGTTATTTTGAGATTTTTAAATTTCTTCTTAAGTCAGTGTTTGTGTGTTTGTATAAATTTGAATTTGTACATTTCAGTTATCTAATTTGCTGACATATAACTGTTACAAGTATTCTCTTATGGTCCTTTTTAATCCTGTAAGGTTATTAGTAATATCTCAACTTTCATCAAATGTATATTTTAAATTTAGGTCACATTCTCTATTCTCTATTTCTACTTGAATTGTCAAAGCTTATTTTGAGTTTCTATATTTTATCTAAGGCAACCTACATTTTATATATTTAATCTCTGACAAAGAGCTATACAGTAGGTAGTTTTAAATATTTGTTAATTAAGAATTCACTATTAGAAGATTTCCTTTTCAAACCTAGCTAAATATTATCATAAAAAAATTTACTTACAATTTATATACCACAGAGCAAAAATAATCATTTCAAAATGTACTTTCTTTCAGATGTGAGGAGCTTAACTAAACTGCATGATGGACCATGTGTAAGTGAAGTAATTTTTCCTTTTCATTTTTTAGAACCAGGTGTAGTTATGAGCTCACTGTTATTGAGAATTTTAAATGTTTTGTTATGAAAAATTTCATGTGGAATAAGCCAATCCCCAAAAAACCAAAGGTGGAATGTTTTCTCTGATAAGTGGATGATGATACATAATGGGGGTGGGGTGGGGGTGGGGGTGGAGGTAAGAGAAGAATGGAGGAACTTTGGATTGTGTAGAGGAAATGGGGTGGGAGTGGGTAGGGGAAGGAAAGGTAGTGAACTGAGACGGACATTATTACCCTATGTGTAATGTACAAAGCTGCTCCCCCCCGCCCTTTCGGGTGCAGCATTTTCCCCGCCTCTCAACCACTTGTCAATCTGTGAACATCCTAACTAGCTATTGGTTTATCAGTCAGCTTGCAAGTATCCTTCTCTGTTATTGGTCCCCTGTTAGCCTGGCAGAATTCAACTGCTTCACGGTAGCTACCCCACCATCTTTTCTCATGCTTCTTTCTCTCCTACTCACTTTCTCTATCCTCCTCACTTTTCCACTCTCTCTAGTGCACACCCTTTCTCATTCCCTTACTTTTCCTCTTATTTTCTCTCTTACCCTGCAGGGAGACACTTTGTTTGCTTAATAAACTCCCTTATGTGATTTCCTGTGTACGGCGAGGTTTTCGTGGGATCCCTTACATTGGTGCTGCGACTTGGGATGTGTTCTTCCACTGTCTCTTAAGCAAGTGGAACCCCATCTGAACCCCAGTGCCCCCCTCCAGACACAGCCTCACCTTCCATTCTGCCTGGATGCTCTGCTCTGCGTTCATCACTGGACTTCAGATTGGTGAATCCTCTAGGCTGGTTCCCCTAGGCCGATTTATCCAGGACCTTCGAGGTGACTGAGGGGTGGGGGTACCCACAGCCACAACTTTTATAGTTACGGCTGGCCCCTATAGTCAGTTTTATCTGCTGGGTGGATTCCTGATTTTATGGTGGAGATTCTCTCTCAGGGTTGAGGCTCATCTCGCACTCGCACTCGAAAACCCTGATATCAGGTCCTCAAACCCTTCTCGGCTTTTGCATGGCACACACATTGGTGCCTGTATGATGACACAATCAATGTGCTGCCCCTCATCTCCAGCCCAGCACTCTGGCCTCGGGACACCCTGGCCACAGACTCGGCTGTATCAGTCCCCACCATGAAATATGGGTCCTCCAATCTGGCAGATTCAACCCTGGGAACCCTTCAACTGACCCCCAGCTTAAAGCCATCAAAATTCATTTGTGTAATGGCACACAGCTTCCATGAGTGAGTGGGCAGATGGAAAGGAATTCCTTATCTTCAAGTCTCTTCTTTCTTGCTTCTTGGCTCTTCCTGCAGGCTCAGGCGCCTCCAGCCCCTGTTTCTCCATCTTCCCCTGCTTCTCCATTTCCTTTACCCTGTTCTGTTTCTGCTTCCATTCCCTGGCTCAGCTCACCTAGTCCTCCTGCCACAAGGTCCTGCATATGCCGGTGTGGAGGGAGTAACCAGTCCAACCAACAGTGGCATATCCCAGTAAGGAGTACAATATAGCAGCCCCATTCCCCACAAGTAGTGGGAGATAATTGTTTCACAATTTTCTGCATCCAAACCTGAATTGATTACTAACCAGGAAAAAGGGTTAAAATGCCCTAGGCACCAAGTTTCTGCTAGAACATTTTAACCCCTTTCAGATTCCAGATCTCAGTGAAGGTTTACATTGAAATGGAAATGGAAGAAACCAGAATGGTCAGTGGGAAACCAGTCTCAAACCCAAGGAAAAAAAACCGTCCATTTTAAATTTCTCCTGGGCTGCAACTCAGAATACTTTTTCTCTCCCTTTCACCTCTTCTCTCTTTTTCATTTTCTTGTGCTATAATTAATGGCCATTGTCATTTTTCTTCTAGGACTTTTGTTTTTCTTAAATGCTATATTTTTGAGCTCACAATTTTGATCCTACATACCTAGGTTAATGATTTTTGATCAGTTCTTTTATCCAACTCTAGAGTTATTTTTGAACATCTGTTGCACTGCAGTGGAGATAAGCATTACAAGGCCTTTGCTTTTGTGTTAAATATAAGCAAGCATAAAAATTAAAATTTAAAAAATGGATCCAAATATTTTTAATTCACGTGATTTAAAAAGGTTCAATTTAAATTGGGTAAACTAATAGAAGTAAAATGTCTTTAAAATTAACTCACAAGTCTCTAGGTGGTCAAACTAATAAAATGTTGATATTTATAAAATGTCTAATATCAATTTTTCTACGACTTTTCTTCAACAGGAAAGAGATGGCAAATACTGTTTACACTTGTCTGACATCTTGTTTTTTTTACTCGTCTGATATCTTGGTTTTTTTTTACAATAAGATGAATGAATTAGAGTTGACATGTATGGGATTACTCAAACGTGTTCGTTAGAGACATCTGATTGATTGATTTACAAAGTTATTCCATGTGGTAACATACTTAAACATTATTATTTGTATATTAAATGTGTTCATATTTTCCAGGTATACAAGCCTTTAAAGCAGAAAATTTATCAAGCTGCTATTCTCCAAATTAAACTTATCTGTAATGGTAAACCTATCATTTAATGTTCTGTTATAGGACTTGTCATCAATAGGGTATATGTAAAATTTGTTAAATGTATTTCTAAAAGTTATTGAGAGCCCAATTTGTTTAAAGGTTAAGCATAAAAGCATTTTACCACTTTGCCACACAAAATGAAACTTAAAAGCTCTCTCAGCCTTTCTTTAATTCATGTTTTAGATATAATGTTAAATTGTGTTAACTAATGTTCATATAGACTCAGGAGTCAATATATGTAAACTTCTTAAAAGGACATTTAAGAAAGAGTGTAATGTGCAGTAGCAAAAATGGGACAACAGTGACTGAGATTGGGGTCTCTGACCTCATGACTGTGGCATGCCTGGTACCTGGGAGTGCTCCTGTGTAGGGGCACAAGATGCCTAACTGCTGTGGCAGTACATTGATCTCAGGCACACTGCTCTTGGGCAGGAAGGAATTCTTTTGCTAGATAACCAGTGTTTCATCAGCTCCCTTCTCTGGTTCCTGCCCACCTTACAGTAACTTTGGACAGTGGACTTCCTTGAGAGCTACACAGAGCTCCTAACATTGCACTTTGCAACTCTGAAAAAGTTATGTTAGCTGTCCTAGTCTCTAACTTTCCTGAACACAAAAATACTGCTAACATAGTCTTTAACCTAATAATAAGACATATATAAAGATTGCTGACCTAACTCTTTAGATCTGCATTTCCATCAGAGAACAGAGCTAAAAGCCCCACCTTACCTGAGATAAGGCTCTGTCTCACAACCCTGTTGCACATTAGAATGGCTCCAAAATAAGCCAGACTTTTATTTAAAGTTGTGTTCAAAGGTGTGATGTTTGTTGTAAAGATTACTGTGATCTCAAACAGGGGATATAATGAATAACTCAGCCAAAATTCAAGATAGCTATTGCACAAACTGAATGTTTTACTGTTGGTGATCCCATTTTGTATTTTCCTTGTAGATTCTAATTGTTGCCTGATCAATATTTTGTGGAAGTACTGCTTCAGAGTGAACACTGTAAATTAACTTGGAATAGTAATCCATCACCTATAGGACAGATAATGTAGACCCCAATTAGATAAAAGGGGGTAAATAACTATAAATTTAAAGACATTGAAGTTAAAGCCCAGTACTCTTACTTTATGACTGGTGAGACTGACTTGCTTGATGGTTAAGATCAAACTTAGAGATTGGAATTAAATACAGAGGTCAAGAAAAGTCCATATTTGGGTCTTGCCCTCTGTCAGCCTGAATCCAGGGAACAAGAGGATTTCTCTACGGAGCTTTGCAACTCTGGGTGTGTCACAAAAACTCCTGATCATGGAGATTGATGAGACCACTAGAGAATGAAAAGCCACTCAGTGCACCTGCTGCAGAGGAGGGTCAAGGAAAAAGGGAGACATTCCTGGTGCTTTCAAGGGAAGCCACCTCATCGAGGAGACCCTGCCTAACCAATGGCACTAATGGAGCTAAGAAGCTGCTCTTAAGTTCTCTATGAGTGACCCCTGTGGGAACTCAGCTGACTCTTTAACAGACAGGAACAGGTCACTTTGACCAGCTTGATCTTAAACACCTAGAAAAACAGTTAAAACCAAAATATAGCCATTCTTGGGCATTTAAAAGAAATAATAGTTTAATGTAACTTAAGATGTAACTTAAGATGTACACTTGTGTTAGCCCACTGGAATAAAGACTAAAAGCTACAAAAGAGAGATTCTTAGGCAATTGTGCCTGATAACTATCAAGAGAAACTGCCAGAGTTAGAAGTTTTAGTCAGTTTAAGGCCTACAGACACAGGTAGGCTTAATCTATGTTTCGTAGTAACAGAAGTATAGAGATCTCTACTAAATGTTGTGTTTACATTCCTGATAACCTGGACAATGTTAAAGTTCCTAAATAAAGGCCTTGTCCTCTCCAGCCTGTGCTAGACCTTGTTATGGGAACAACTTCTCAGTTCTTCCACCCCCTGGTGAGGAATTATTGACTTCTGTCATCTTCATGATATTCATTGGCATGTTCCAGATTCTGCAACATTTATATTGTATTAATCTCATTTCAGTACTCATGTCTTTTTGTTTTTCTCTCATAGAAGCAGCCATCCCCAGATGCCTTTATGACCTGCTCTTCCCCAACCAGACTTCTACCATGGACCCCTCGATTAACCCGATTTCTAAAAAGGGAACTCCAAACTGCTTGCCCCACACTATCCCCTTCCAGCTTGAAGAAGCCAGATTGGTCATCACCCCCTTTTCCCTACAGCAGTAAAGGAGTTCCTAATATTAGAGGGGTGAATGAAGCCAGAATTGGGGACAGGCAGTTAATGTAGAAATAGGGGATCAGTCAAATCGAGGAAATAAAGTCCATGAAAACCATCTGCCTCTGGAAGTCTGGAAGTTGAAGACTGCCCCGGGGAGAATGGACTTCTTACATCTCACCTGCAAAATCAGTTCTAGTCACTTAGGCAGGAAGGAGAGATAAGGCAGGAAAGAACTGGAGAACAAAAGATTTTCTTATAAAAACAGAAATGGGGGAATGTAACGTACAAAGCTGTTCTCCCCACCCTTTCCGTTGTAGCCATTTCCCCACCTCCCAACTACTGTCAGTCTGTGAACATCCTAGCTAGCTATTGGTTCATCAGTCAGCTTGCAAGTATCCTTCTCCATTATTCATCCCCTGTTAGCCCGGCAGAATTCAGCTGCTTCACGGTAGCTACCCCGCCATCTTTTCTCATGCTTTTCTCTCCCCCTGACTCACTTTCTTTCTCCTCCTTGCTTTTCCACTCTTTCTTGCGTGTGCACCTTCTCTTTACCTTTCTTTTCCTCTCATTTTCTCTCTTACCCTGCAGGGAGACACTCTGTTTGCTTAATAAACTCCCTTATGTGATTTCCTGTGTCTGGCATGGTTTTTGTGGGATTCCTTACAACTTTAACATACAGAAAAGGGGAGAGAAATAAATTCCAAATTGATAAGAAGACCTCCAGGTAGGAATGACTAGGGGTCCTTCAGGTCCCACTCATGAATATCAGCTCCTATAGCAAAAACAGAGAGGCTCCAAGATGAAGGTTCAGAGGAATCCACAGTGTTGTAACAGGTTTTTAAGAATAAATTAAGCCAGGAGTTCTGCAGTGGAAAAATGAAAGGCATTGGAGGTTGAAATTAATATTTGGATTATGTTGAGCCTATGTGTTGAAGCTAAGATATACAGATAGCACAAGACTTATTATGAAAGAGGCAACTACTCATCAAAGGAGTCCCTCACAAAAGAGGAAGAAGAATCCATCTCAACAGATGTGCAAGTCTAAGATCTCTGAAAGCATAAGGAAACAGACAAATAAGTTTCCCACTCCAACTTTACAATTCCCCAACAAAGGAACCCACAGCTGTCAAAGGGGATTTAGTTGGACCCGGTGGCACATACCTGTAATCCCAGTGACTTGGGAAGCTGAGGCAGGAGGACCATGAGTTCAAAGCCAGCCTCAATAACAGTGAGGTACTGAGCAACTCAGTGAGACCCTGTCTCTAAATAAAATATAAAATAGGACTGGGGTTGTGGCTCAGTGGTTGACTGCCCCTCAGTTCAATCCCTCATACTCCTCCCCAAATAAAAGGGGACTGAAATCCAGAGAAAGACTATAAAAATTGATTATTAAAATGACTGATGAGCTAAAAGATCTAAGGAACAAATTAATAGGGCAAACACAGGATGTGAAAGACCATTTCAATAAAGAGAAAGAGATTCTGAAGAGAAAAAATTAGAACTCCTGAAAATAAAAGACACAACAAATAAAAATTCACTTGAAAGTAGCACCAACAGATTAGATTGCATAGAAAACAACTTTAGGCCTCAAATACAGGTTATAGTTAAAATTAGAACACTCAGTAATTAGAAAAGAAAAGAAAAATGACCATAAGCAGAATATCCAAGAACCCTGGGACATTAAGAGAACAAACTTAAGAAGCATTGGAGGTGGTAAGGTGTGGTTGCACATGTGTACAATACCAGTGACTCTGGAGACTGAGGCAGGAGGATTGTACATTTAAGATCAACCTTGGCAACTTAGTGAGGGCTTAAAGACTTGGTGAAATTCTGTCTCAAAACATAAAAAGGGGCTGGGGATATGTTTCAGTGGTTAATCAACCCTGTTTTCAATCCCCCCAGTTCTCCCCCAATAAATGTCATTGCTGGTGCATTCCTATAATCCCGGCAACTTGGGAGGTTGAAGGAGGAGCATCAGAGATTCATGTACAGTTTCAGCAACTTAGTGAGTTCCTATGTCAAAATAAAAAAATTTAAAAAACTGGGGAAGTAATTCAGTAGTAGAGTGTCTCTGAGTTCAATTCCTAGTACCCTAGCCTCCACTCCCCAAAAAAGGAGTTATCAGGATTGAAGATATCAGGGCATGGAGATAGAGGCTAATATCATTAAGAACATTTTTAAATGTTAGATACATTAGATACATTAACAAAGATGTTAAGAGCATTTTAAAATGTGTAATAATAGCAGAAATTCCAAACCTTATAAATGAAATGGACATCCATATACATGAGGCATATGGAAACCCAAATAGACAAGATCAAAAAGAACTTCTCCAGAACACATCATAATCAAAATGCCTAACATAGAGAATAAGGATAAAATATTAAAGACCACAAGAGCACAAGAGAAAAATGTCAGGTCATATTTAGTGGCAAACCAGTAAGACTTAATTCTGACTTCTCAGTTCAGATTCTAAAATACAAGAGGGCATGGAATAATATAACCTAAGCTCTGAAAGAAAACAACTGCTAAACAAGAATGCTATATTGAGCAAAGCTATTATTCAGAATTGGAGAAACAGAAACTTTTGAAGATAAGGATAAACTAAAAGAATTCATGACTACTAAACCAAAACTCCAAAAAATACTTAATGAAATACTACACAAAGAAGTCCTCAAAAAACAAACCCTAGAACTCCTAAATAGATAAAGCACACTAGAAGAGCAGTCAGCAAATGAAAATTAAGACCAAATTAAATATTCAAAACTAAAATGGCAGCAAAAAATTAATAGATTTTCATAATAACTGAATATAAATGGTCAGACACTCTAATTAAAAGACATACACTGGTAGAGTGGACTGAAAACTAAGAAACGACTATATGCTGTTTGCAAGGAACTTATTTCATAGGTGAAGTCATCCACAGACTGAAAGTAAAAGGATGGAAAAGATATTTCATGCAAATGGAGTCTGCAAAACAAGCAGGAGTAGCTATTCTTATAGTCAATAAAGCAGATTTCAAGCAAAAATGTATCAGAGACAAGGAAGGTCACTACATACTGGTAAATGGAACAACCAGAAAAGATGATTTAACAAGAGTAAATATTTATGCCCAAATGTTGCTATACCTAATTACATCAAACATTTCTTGACATTAAGTTTTAGACACCAATACAACATACTGGACAATTTAAAGAGGATCCTCTTACCAGTCGACAGGTCATCTGGCATAAAATCAATAAAGACACTTATAAGTTAAATAATGCTATAAATCAAAAGGACTAACAGACACCTATGGAATATTTCGTCCTAAAAAAACTAAATTCCCTTTTTTTCTCAGCAACTCATGGAACCTTCTCCATCATACTTCACATCTTAGGTCACAAAGCAAGTTTTAGCACATACAAAAATTTTTAAATATAATCCCTTGTATCTAATCAGATTGCAATGGAATAATACTAGAAATCAAAAGCAAAAATATTATAGGAACCTCATGAAATATGGAGATTGAACAATAATCTTTTGAATAAGCAATGGATCATAGACAAAGTGAGAGAGAAAAAGAATTCCTAGAATCAGTTGCTGGGAATGGCAGCCATTTTGTAGAGTCCACAGCTAGCTAGCCTCCCTATAGAAAGTTAAATCAACATAGCTTGTCCTTACCTTCAGATAGAGATGAATAAAACCAGAGGTAATATCTCTGAAATGAGATGTCTCAATAATCTGTCTAGAGGGAACATGTGGAGGCATTCCTGCTAGCTAGAAGTTACTACTGAAACACCTTCCCTCTCACCCTTGACAAGGGTAGGGTTTTGGAGCAGACCTGAGCGCTAATGATGGGGTAGACAGCACCCCAGCAGGTAGAGTCTGAAAAACAAGCAGGAGTGACACCGTCCAGCGAAGTCAATTTGGCGCAGGGGACAAAAGAGTAGCGAGGCTCTTAAATTCAGAACGGTTTATTGATGAACCTCGAACCTCTAGAAAAAAACCTTCTCTCTTCTTCTCTTGGCGCTCAAGGAGAGCCGGCTTATATCCCCTCCAGGAGGCGAAGGGTAGGGCTGACGCCAATCATGCAAAGATTAGGTGAGAGCTAGCTGCCCAATCATGGCAAAGGTCAAAACGAGCAGGCATGAGCAGGAGCACCTATGCACACGTTGTGTGCGTGGACTTAATTGGATACGGCCAATGACAAATCACCTGGGTGCACTTATGTCAATTAACCTCCTCACTGCCGATGTGATCAGGTGCTGTTCTGGCTGGCACAGCCCCCAACACAGGAGTAGCAGGGGAAGATTAAAAAAAGTCTGAAATAATAAGTAAGAAATAAAAACAAAGCCAGAGATTAGATTTAGGAAGTGAGGCACCTGATGGGTCTTCCATCCCTGATAGAAACTGAAACTGAATGACTAACAAAGGCCCCAATTCTTTATTTGAGGGGAAGTATGTCAAAGGCAGGGATAAAGTTTTAGTGTGGGAGTAGTCTTGTTTCAGTGTTTGGCAGGTTACACCCATCTTCAGGAGTGTGTTTGATCCTAAGGCTGTGAGCTAAGACAGGGCACCAGCATGATCTGGATTTTCTCAAACTGGGGAATTTCACTCAGGAGTTCCCAGAAAAGCAGCTTCCTTGCCTTACATTGGCTCAACAAACCCACAATTCATATATGACTTCCAACAAGCTAATCACTCCAGGGAAGTACTGTCTCTGACCCAGTACTCAACACAGTCTCTGTGGGAGATCAGACAAAGAACGGGAGCAGAAGCCCATGAATCATGGCTAAGGGAAGTGAGAGCTAGGTTGCAGGTGGGCCAATACTCTCTATCCCAGTCCTCAGAGGGGAGAAGCACCTGCAATTCACAACTATAGGCAGTGAGAGATCAGAGGCAGATAGCCCCCAGGCTCTATAACACTCTAGAGAAGACCCTGCAGAAGGGAGCAACTGCATGGTATACCACAGCAGTCTGAATGACGCCCTGAGCCCTGCATTCTGATTCTACACCCAATAGAAACAGCCAATAGATGTAAAACAACATCCTCTAAGAGTTCCACCTCAGGCATCTGGGCTGATGAACAAGAACTGGCTGGGAGAAATCCATAGCAATGAAGAAAGTAGCTCCTATGTCTATCTCCTCTAGGAAGATCCAAAGCTGGAGAGACGGGCATCTTCTAAAGCTTCCAAATTCAGATGAAATACAAACCAGGAAAACTAAGTAAGAATTTTCTCTACCTTGGCATGTATTACTTTAAATAATTCTGGGATCAATTTTGATCATACATATATTACTCTTCATTGTAATTTAAAAAAAATTTAGTTGTCAGTGTACCTTAATTTAATTTAATTATTTATATGTGGTGCTGAGAATCAAATCCAGTGCCTCACGCATGCCAGGAAAGAGCTCTACCACTGAGTCACAACCCTAGCCCCACTTCATTGTAATTTAATAGTTGTTCCCCTAGTTGATATCATGCCTTCAATCCATCTGTTATATTTTTCTAATATTTTAAGCATTAATTTGAATCATTCTTTGTTTTCCTAGCCCAGGTTTATACTTTCTCTTTGCATCCTCTATTTCCCCTTTATATTACCTGCTACTGCCACAAATACCCCCATTCCTTTTTATTCTTTTTACCTTGGTTTGTATCATTCTTTTCATCATTTCTACTTTTGTCCACATATTCTCTCTTTTTCAAAATATGTCCTATAAAATGTAAAATTAATTTACTATCCTTAATAACTAATTTCTCAACCTCATCTAGAATATTACTAAAAATTTATACCTGGATTAGAGGAACTTTGGAGAACATTACCAACTAGTTTTTGTATTTCCTAAGAATGATTAGTATAAGGCTTTGCTCTGAAGTAATCATAATAAATAGGGCTTCATGTCTTCTCTCAAAGTGGTGCTGATATTTGGAACAGCTGAGAACACACATTGAGTGAAAGTATTAACACATGAATATTCACCTATCCCAGAGCTCTTAAAAATAAGAAGCTCACTAAATAGTCTCATCATAAAAGTAGAAGTGATAATTATCCCAGTGAATGAGTAGACATACAAGCAATATGAAAAATCAAGGGAACAAAGCACCCCAAACAGCCCTTAACACTTCAACAAGTGAGCCTATTGACATTACAATGGAGGAAATGATGGAGAAAATATTTAGAAAGTTCATAGTTAAAATGTTAAATGAACTAAAAGATGGAAGAAATGAACTTAGGGAGAAAATACAGGAAGTAAAATATCATTTCAATAAAGAGACATTCTGAAAAATAATCAAATTGAAAACCCTGGAAATGAAAGACTCAATAAATAAAATTAAAAATCAATGGGGATAGTAGAATGAAACAGACATTATTACCTTATGGACATAATATCACTGCATGACATGTGATTCTACAACATGTACAATAGAAAAATGAGAAATTATACCCCCTTTGTGTATAATATATCAAAGTACATAAATACATTCTTCTATCATGTATAACTAATTAGAACAAATAAAAAATTTAAAAAAATCAATGGAAAGAACCATCAATAGATTATATCACTTTGAAGGTAAATTCTTAGGCCTCAAATCTTGAAAACAAAGTCAATAATAAAGAAAAGATGTTAAGAGACCATGATCAGAATATTCAACAAATCTGGGATAACATGAAGAGACCAAATCATAGGTGTAAATAAAGGTTCTGAAATACAAACTAAAAGAAACTACAATCTCTTTAATGAAACAGTACCAGAAAAATTTCCAAATCTTAAGAAAATGATAGAGAAGATAGAGACACTACCTTGTATTCTATCAGATCATAATGGATTGAAGTTAGAAATAAATGAAAGAGTAAGAAACAGAAACTACTCCAACACCTGGAGATTAAACAATATGCTATTATACGATGAATGGATAACAGAAGATATTAGGAAGGAAATTAAAAAATTCTTAGAGGTAAATGAGAACAAAGAAACATCATATCAAAATCTCTGGGATACTATGAAAGCAGTACTTAGAGGAAAATTTATTTCATGGAGCACATTCAATAAAAGAAGTAAAACTCAACAAATAAACGACCTAACACTACAGCTCAAAGCCCTAGAAAAAGAAGAACAGACCAACACCAAAAGTAGTAGAAGACAGGAAATAGTTAAACTCAGAGCTGAAATCAACGAAATTGAAACAAAAGAAGCAATACAAAAAATTGACAAAATAAATAGTTGGTTCTTCGAAAAAATAAACAAAATTGATAAACCATTAGCCACACTAACAAAGAGAAGACGAGAGAAAACCCAAATCACTAAAATTCGGAATGAACAAGGAAATATCACAACAGACACAACTGAAATACAAAACATAATTAGAAGCTATTTTGAAAATCTATACTCCAACAAAATAGAAAATTTCGAAGACATCAACAGGTTTCTAGAGACATATGAATTGCCTAAACTGAACGAGGAGGACATACACAATTTAAATAGACCAATTTCAAGTAATGAAATAGAAGAAGTCATCAAAAGCCTACCAACAAAGACAAGTCCGGGACCAGATGGGTTTTCAGCCGAGTACTACAAAACCTTTAAAGAAGAGCTCATTCCAATACTTCTCAAAGTATTCCATAAAATAGAAGAGGAGGGAACCCTCCCATTCTATGAAGCCAATATTACCCTGATACTGAAACCAGACAGAGGCACATCGAAGAAAGAAAATTTCAGACCAATATCCTTAATGAACATTGACGCAAAAATTCTAAACAAAATTTTAGCAAATCGCATACAAAAACATATTAAAAAGATAGTGCACCATGATCAAGTGGGTTTCATCCCAGGGATGCAAGGTTGGTTCAACATCAGGAAATCAATAAATGTCATTCACCATATCAATAGACTTAAAGTCAAGAATCACATGATTATTTCGATAGATGCAGAAAAAGCATTTGATAAAATACAGCACCCCTTCATGCTCAAAACACTAGAAAAAATAGGGATAGTGGGAACATTCCTTAACATTGTAAGGGCCATCTATGCTAAACCCATGGCTAATATCATTCTAAATGGTGAAAAACTGAAAGCATTCCCCCTAAAAACTGGAACAAGGCAGGGATGCCCTCTTTCACCACTCCTATTCAATATCGTCCTTGAAACTCTAGCCAGAGCAATTAGACAGACCAAAGAAATTAAAGGGATACGAATAGGAAAAGAAGAACTCAAACTATCCCTATTTGCTGATGATATGATTATATACTTAGAGGAACCAGGAAATTCCACCAGAAAACTTTTAGAACTCATAAGTAAATTCAGTAAAGTAGCAGGATATAAGATCAATGCACATAAATCTAATGCATTTTTATACATAAGTGATGAATCTTCAGAAAGAGAAATTAGGAAAACTACCCCATTCACAATAGCTTCGAAAAAAATAAAATATCTGGGAATCAATCTCACAAAAGAGGTGAAAGACCTCTACAATGAGAACTACAGAACACTAAAGAAAGAAATTAAAGAAAACCTCAGAAGATGGAAAGATCTCCCATGTTCTTGGATAGGAAGAATTAATATTGTCAAAATGGCCATACTACCAAAAGTGCTATACAGATTCAATGCAATTCCAATTAAAATCCCAATGATGTACCTTAAAGAAATAGAGCAAGCAATTATGAAATTCATCTGGAAGAATAAAAAACCCAGAATAGCTAAAGCAATCCTTAGTAGAAAGAAGTGAAGCAGGGGGTATCGTACTACCAGAACTTCAACAATACTACAAAGCAATAGTAACAAAAACGGCATGGTATTGGCACCAAAATAGAAAGCTGGATCAATGGTACAGAATGGAGGACACAGACACAAACCCAAATAAATACAATTTTCTCATACTAGACAAAGGGGCCAAAAATATGCAATGGAGAAAAGATAGCCTCTTCAACAAATGGTGCTGGGAGAATTGGAAATCCATATGCAACAGAATGAAACTAAACCCATATCTCTCACCATGCACGAAACTAAATTCAAAATGGATTAAGGACCTTGGAATCAGACCAGAGACCTTGCATCTTATAGAAGAAAAAGTAGGTGTTCAACATGTCGGCTTAGGATAAGACTTCCTCAACAGGACTCCCATAGCACAAGAAATAAAAGCAAGAATCAATAACTGGGATAGATTCAAACTAAAAAGTTTTCTCTCAGCAAAGGAAACTATCAGCAATGAGAAGAAAGAGCCTACAGAGTGGGAGAAAATCTTTGCCAATCATACTTCGGATAGAGCACTAAACTCCAGAATGTATAAAGAACTCAAAAAACTCTACACCAAGAATGCAAATAATCCAATCGACAAATGGGCTAAGGAAATGAATAGACACTTCACAGAAGAAGGTCTACAAGCAATCAACAAACATATGGAAAAATGTTCCACATCTCTAGTAATAAGAGAAATGCAAATCAAAACCACCCTAAGATTCCATCTCACCCCAATTAGAATGGCGATTATCAAGAATACAAGCAACAACAGGTGTTGGCGAGGATGTGGGGAGAAAGGTACACTCATACATTGCTGGTGGGGCTGCAAATTAGTGCAGCCACTCTGGAAAGCAGTGTGGAGACTCCTTAGAAAACTTGGAATGGAACCACCATTTGACTCAGCTATCCCACTCCTTGGTCTATACCCAAAGGACTTAAAATCAGCATAATACAGAGATACAGCCACATCTATGTTCATAGCTGCTCAGTTCACAATAGCCAGATTGTGGAACCAACCTAGATGTCCTTCAATTGATGAATGGATAAAGAAACTGTGGTATATATATATATATATATATATACAATGGAATATTACTCAGCCATAAAGAATGATAAAATTATGGCATTTGCAGGCAAATGGATGAAATTGGAGAATATCATGCTAAGTGAGATCAGCCAATCTCAAAAAACCAAAGGACTAAAGATATTGCTAATAAGTGGATGATGACACATAATGGGGGGTGGGAGGGATTAGTGTTAGGGTTAGAGTTAGGTTTAGGGAGGGGGGCAAGAATGGAGGAAGGAAGGACTGTATAGAGGGAAAAGAGAGGTGGGAGGGGTGGGGGGAAGGGTAAAAATAACAGAATGAATCAAAAAACATTACTCTATGTAAATTTATGATTACAGAAATGGTATGCCTTTACACCATGTACATACAGAGAAACAACATGTATCCCATTGTTTACAATAAAAAAAAATGTATGAAAAAAAAAAGAAATTTTATTCTTTAGTCAAAACTGTTGTTTTTACCCTTGTGCAGGATTTTTAAACATTTAGTTAATATAAACCATATAGATTTGTTAGAAGAAAAAAGCTGTCCTAATACTGATATTAACCTTTTATGATATTAGCAGCATTTTCTCTGTTCTTAGATGAATTTGAGACTAATTAAAGCCAAGGAAAAGGAAAAAAAAAAAAAAAAAGAAATGATAGAAACCCATATTTAAGAAGCACTTCAAACCCCAAACAACAAAGATGAAAAAAGATCCTCTCCAAGACACATTACAATCAAAATGCCCGGCATACAGAATAAAAGCCACAAGACAAAAATAACAAGTCACATTTAGAGATAAGCCAATTTAGATTGCAACTGATTTCTCAACTCAGACCCTAAAAGGCAGGAAGACTTAGAAAGATGCATACCAATTCCTGAAATAAAATGGATGCCAACCAAGATTATTACACATAGCAAAACTATCCTTAAGAATTGAAGATGAAATAAAAAACTTCCCTGATAAGTAGAAACTAAAAGAATTCAAAATCACTAAGCCTGCACTACAAAACAGATTTAATAAAATATTTCATACAGAAGAAATAAAAAATAAAAATAAAAACCAGAATAGGGATGAATCACACTAGAAGAATAGTCGATTAGAGGATAATTGAGTGTGAAATAAGTATTATAAGTAAACCAAATGGCAGGAAATAAAAATTTTCTCTCCATAATAACATTGAATTTAAATAGCCTAAACTTTACAGTCAAAAGACATAGATTGGATTACAAAACAAGACAAAATCATATATTGTTTAAAAGAGACTCATCTTACAGGCAAAGATGTCCACAGATTGAAGGTGAAAGGATGGAAAAAGATATACCATGCAAATGAAAACTAAAAGAAAGCAGATGTATCTACTTTCATATAAGACCAAAGTAGACTTCAAGTCAAAACTAATCAGAAGAGACAAAGAAGGTCACTTCATACTGGTCAAGGGAATCATCCAACAATAAGAATCATTCAACTTATAATCAATAGTGATTACAAGTGTTTATGCCCCAAATGATGATGCATCTATATACAAAAAACAAAACTTTCTTGATGTAAAGAATCATAGGACTACAAAATGATAATACTGAGTGATTTCTCTCATGTCATCCACACACAAACTAAGTAAAGACTCATCAAAACTAAAAAAACAAACAACAAAAAAATAAAAAAAATATCAAATTGACCTAATGACTTCTATAGAATATTTTATCCATTGACAATGGAATTCACTTTCTTCTCAGCAGCACATGGAACTTTCTCTAAAATAGAACATACTTTAGGGTACAAAGTAAATCTTGGGAAATAAGGAAAAATAGAGCTAATTACTTATCAGATCATAATAAAATGAAATTAGAAATTAATGACAAAACAAAAAGCAGAAATTTTAACACCTGGAGATTAAATAATACAAATTTAAATGAGTAATGGATCACAGAATAAATCAGGGGAGAAATAAAAAAATTCTTAGAAACAAATGATAACAAAATACGACATATCAAAATCTCTGGGACAGTATGAATAAAGTTCTAAGTGAAAAGAGCACTAAAAGGGCCCTACATTAAAAATATAGAAAGATACCGTATAATTTAATATTAACCTCGAGGCCCTAGAAAAAGAACAAACTACTTCCAAAATGAGCAGAAGATAGCAAATAACTAACATCAGATTCAAAAGTAATGAAATTGAGAATTTAAGAACACAAAGGATCATAAAACAAAGAGTTAGTTCTTTGAAAAGATTAGCAAGATTGGTAAACCCTTAGCTAAACTAACTGAAAGTATTATGGGAATTGGGCAAGAAGTGGCAAACAGCACTTGAAGAGTAGGAGAAAACAAACTTTATTTTATGCTGGTGGGCCCAGAGGAGATCAGCACTCCAAATTCTGAGCTGCACTTACCAAGGTTTTCACAATATTAATAGGCTGTCTAGTGTCATAAATTTTCTTGTCTAAAATAATATATAGTTGTGTACAGATTTCCCAAAAACATCATATATGATTGTGTGTAAGGGTTTCAAAGTGGGAAGTATGTTTACAGAGTGTGAAAAGGGAGACTGGCTCCTCTTACTAGGACTTGGGTAAATCTCTAGGCTTGGGCCTGAAATCTTCACAGGTGCTTTTACACTTTAAAGGAAAGGAATTAGATCTTAGGGTAAGTCCTTTACCTTCCAAAAGGAAGGAGTGAATGGTGATAATTAGGTTTCCTGAAAACCAGCTGGTGGGAATGGGGAGGGGAACTTTGTCCCTTTTCCAGGCACTAATTTTTGTAGACAGCATCCTTAGTTTATTTTATATCCATGCCTGGGTCAGCTACCCACTACAAAAGAAAGAGAAGACCTAAAGCAACAAACTGGAGATGAAAGAGGAGATATCACCAGACACTTCTGAAATCCAGAGGATGATTAGAAATTATTTTGAAAATTTATACTAAAGATTTGGTGATGGTGATGGGTTTGGAGTGTTGGGATGGTATTAGATAACTAAGATGAGGTGCCAAAAAACGAATAAAGTTACAAAAAGATGTTAGTGAACTGTAAATGATGATTGGTGGACCTGCTGATGGAGAATTAAAAAAAAATCTAGCTGGGAAGAATGAGGAAACCAAGAGTTTGGTAGAGCGAGAGGGAAGACAAGAGAGATTACACCTATCTGTGAACCTCAGGAAGAGCAATGTTAATACACAAAGAATAACTCTAAAGAAAGAGATATGTGTAATACAGTCTCTCTGAATTTCATAACAAAGCATTACTAAATAAGAAATTTCTTTTATGAGAATTCTTGCAAAAGAAGCTGGAGGCCATGGCTTACATAGAAATTGAGAATTCAGAGCACTGTAATATGGGGTGGGAAGTGAAGACAAATCAGATACCTAATGTAGTACAGAAACTCCTGCTGGTGATGGACAAGAGAAATTCAGGAATGAATGACTCATGGGAGTTGCTATAGTATAGGAGAATTTGCCATGTTCACCTGGATATAACTCCTATGGTGAGCACATGGAGTTGATGATCTTCTGTAATGGCTAATTTGAATTGTCAACTTGATTGGATTAAGAGATGCCGATGATTATGAGGTTTCTGGTGTGTCAATGAGGACATGTCTAGGAATGATTGGAATGTGGGATAGTGAACTGAGGTGAAGACCCTCCGTAAGCATGGCGGCACTGCCCAACAGGATGGTGGCTTGGATGGAATAAAACTTGGAAGAACAAGGAAACAAATGCAGATGCAAGCTTGACTTTCTTGAATGAGTTCTGATTGCTGCTTTGATCATCTGAAGATATCAGACTCTCACTTCTTCACTCTTCCAAAGCAGACTCTGCCAGTGATTCTCCAGGGAGTTTCCAGAAGCCTTGGTCTCAGACTAGGGTAGCACTGTTGATCCCTCTTGTTCTGGGACTTCCACCTCTTAGACTGTACAGATATTGGTTCTTCCAGCTCTCTAGCCTGCAGATGGCCATTGTGGACTATCCAGTTTCTGGTCATGTAAATCAATCTAATAAATCCCCTTCTAATAATCATACTTCCTATTGATTCTGTTCTAGAGAACCCTGACTAATACACCTTCCTGAACTTCAGGCTGTTCAAAGTGATCCTACCCAATCTGTCATATACCAGTTGAGTTCAGATGTTTCTCACCAAGAATATGCAGGACATCTTGGAAAACAGAATACCTCAGATATACTTACTGAGGTATCAGTATCAGAAAATACTTACTGTGAAAATGAAGTGGATTGGCTAACAGATAAGCAAATATTACTACGAGTCCAGAAAGTCCACTTATGCAGTGTTTTTTTTTTTTTACAACAGATCATCTCCTGTGCACATAATAGTTACAAGAAAAAGTTTACATTCCTATGCATGCCCTCCCCCAGTGTCCTCTTTTTCAAAGAGTAAGCCAGTCTTCCCTCCCACCCCTTGAAGGAGAAAACACAATAAGACATAGAAGGGCAAATAGTGAGTCAGAAAATGACACAGTCTGCAAGTCCTTCCTGTCAGATGATGATGATTAGGATGGTGGAACTATTTGGCACTGTTTTTAAAATACACACAACTGTGATTCATAAGGGAAAACAATAAGGAAATGGCAAGATGTTGAAGATTTTTCTAGAGCTGAAGGTTGTGATAATGAGGAGGAACTCCAAATGGGTACTCACAAGGGTTATGGTTCTGATGGTCTAAAGTTATGATATGAAGAAAGTGTATCATTTGGTAAGTCTGAACTGAAGTTGACTTTTGGTCCTGGTACAGTAGAAGATGACTTACTGTAGAGTGTAAGCTGGACCACTGTTTCTATGTTAAAAATAAAGGTTGATAATCATCTTATCCAAGATTGACTGCAGTACAGCATGGCATTCCATGTTGTGAAATTCATATTGGTGATGTATGTCTACCTCCTGGATACCCTGATACCATTAATTTTGATGATTTAAGTGTTTTTGATACATTTAAAAGCTGTGACTTCACATCTATAGATTCTTTCTGAAGTTTATGTGTTAAGTAGAATGGCTCATCAGCATTGTGCATCTTTATCTTGTGGAGAACCTGATGGTCAAGACTTTTAAGGATCTGAATTCAGCAAAAACTAGCTCACCTGGATCATCACAGATCTTTTCCAATTCTTTGTATGGTAAAGCTGTGAAAACCATGGCTCAGGGACTGCGAGTGCCACTTCATTTAATAAGTGCGAAAGACCAATAAGTGCCTTCATGCTTTTCACCAAAAATACAGAAGATACTCAGAGGAATCCAGGGAAAGATAAGAGAGTCATAGGTGTGACCCTTGGTGACAGGGGGAAGAAAATGAAGAATAAAGAGAGAAGGATGTGTACATTAGAAGCAAAGGCTTTGGCTAAAGAACAAAAATGTTTAAATCCTGAGAGGTGGGAAAAGGAAAAGAACAATTCAGGCTCACAACATTAAATCAGGATGCTTGTGTTTCTAAAGTATATAGTTACATAAACATTGACTCTTGATGGAAAGACTTAAGATCCAGGTCTCACCATTTGTCCTGAATTCATGGAGCACAAGACACTGATAGCATTGAGTCTTGAAATGATTTAATAATATGAGTGAGGATTTGCTTTCTCCATTAGAGCATTAAGTATGCTAAAACTGTCAACATTGTAAACCAAATTGCCTTATTTTCCTTCCACCTTGCAAATTGATATCCTGTGGTGCTAAAGTATAGTAGAAAGAAAGGAGAAGTGTACACTTGTTTTATTTTAAATTGTAAGAAAGGGGAATTTAAAAATATGTAACTGTTGTTTATTCATTGGCTCATTACTGCTTAATTAATCTCATAAATGAAGATGAAATGCAGCAAAGATGGGGTTGGCCTTTCTGTAAAGAACCACTGTGTGACCCAGCATCTGTGTCAAACAAGGCAATTTAGTCTGGCCATGCCAAGAGACTGTGTAACATGTGGAAGGTGTTGGTGTGGTTGTCCCAGTGAAAAATGCCACCTACTGCAATTACCACAGGCATGCTGAGTTCATGTAGCATGTGGCAGCACTCATCCATTATTCCAGTGGAGACCTAGTATGGGCCAAAGTAAAAATTAGTTAATAGCATTGGGATATAGTCACTATAACAGTGGTATTAATAGTCCAATGCTATTGTATTTTTTAACTTTGTGTTTTATATCTCCTCACTGATGTATCTTAAATATATTTTGTCATCATATCTTATGGTGGGGGCAGACTTGCACTAATTGCAGTGCAATACTTGCACTTCACTTTTTTTCCAACTGTCTAAAATTAGAGCAAATACATTGACAATTGACTTTTGCTCTGAGATATAATCATGGCTTTACATATTACTTACCAAGTGATGTTTCTGGTTAGGAATCACAATTATAAAATTGATTTCAGTTCATTTATACTTTTTCATGATGTTGTCCCTCAATTTTGCATACTGTATTCTTGTATATTATTTCAAATAAAATGAAAAAAAATTTAAAAAAAGAAAACTTATACTAAAATGAACTAGAAAATCTTGACGATATTGACAATTTCTAGATACATATGAGCTACCCAAATTGAACCATGAGGGTATGGAAAATTTAAATAGACAATACTGGACAATGAAACTGAAGCAGTAATTAAAATCCCTCCAATAGGATGTGGGGAAAAATATATACTCATACATTGTTGGTGGACTGCAAATTGGTGCAAGAACTTGGAAAGCAGTATGGGGATTCCTCAGAAAACTTGGAATGGAATCACTATTTGACTCAGTTATCTCACTCTTTGATATGTAACTAAAGGCGTTAAATCAGCATACTATAGTGATGTGCCACATCAATGTTTATAGCAGCTAAATTCACAATAGTTTAAACTATAGAACCAGCCTATGTGCCCTTCAACAGATGAAAGGATAAAGAAAATGTGGTATAAATACATAATGGAATATTACTCAGCCTTAAAGAAGAATGAAATAATGGCATTTGCCAATAAGTGGATGGAACTAGAGACTTATGCTAAGTAAAACAAGTCAATCCCCAAAATTAAAACACTGGATGCTCTTTCTGATATGCAGATGCTAATTTGCAATAAGGGGTTCGGGATAGGGAAATAGAAGTACTTTGGATTAGATAAAGGGGAATGAAGGGAAGGGAGAGGGATTGAGAATGGGAAAGTTAGTAGAATGAATCAGACATTACTTTCCTATGTTCATATAGGTTCATAGATGAATACAGGACTGACATTAATTCCATATCAGAAGAATGGGAAGGTATACTCCATATGTGTATAACATGTCAAAATACTTCTACTGTCATGTATATAAAAAAAGAAGAAGAAGAACAATAACAACAACCCTCCAACAAAGAAATACTCAGGACCACATGGATTTTCAACTGAGTTCTATTAGACCTCTAAAGACGAACTAATGTTAGTACTCATATTTTTCCTTGAAGTAGAAAGGAGGAAACACAGCTAATTCATTCAATGAACACATTATCACCATGATACCAAAATCAGACAAAAACATATCAAGAAAATAAAACTTCAGACCAATATCCCTGATGAGCATAGGTGCAAAAATACTTACTAAAATATTGGCAAACCATATTCAAAAACACACCAAGAAGATACTACACCATGATCAAGCAAATTTCATCCCAGTGATGCAAGATTTCTTCAACACACACAAATCAAAAATGTAATTCACTACATAGAGTTAAGGACAAGAATCATATGATTATCTGAATAGAAGCAGAGAACCATTTGATGAAGTCTGGAATCCATTAATATTTAAAACATTAGAGAAACTAGGAATAGAAGGAACTTACCTCAACATTGTAAAAGTGATATATGAGAAACCCAAGGTCAACATCATACTGAATGGAAAGAAACTGAAAGCATTTCCTCTAAAATTGAACAGGACAATGATGCCCAGTCTTTTCACTCCTGTTCAACATAGTCCCTAAAACTCTACCCAGAGCAACCAGGCAAGAGAAAGAAATTAAAGGGATGCAAATATAAAAGAAGTAGGGCTGGCGCGAGGCGCTGCATCCCTTGGCGCCTGTGCGGGTCATGGGACTGCGGGAGCCCGGGTAGGACACCGGGAGCGGTGACCCCTGCCACTCCCGGGGGCCGAGACGATGAGGAAAATGAGGCCCAGAGGAGATTTCTGTTCAGAATCACTTAGTTTGAGATAACTACTTAGAAGAGTGACAGCAGCTGGTTTACATGTTTCAGTGCCAAACTAGTTCTCAGGTATCCTGGCTCTGGAAATTGCTATGGGAGATTGGATGACTATTACAGATCCCGGTCTGTCTGCAGAAAGTAAAAATATCTCTCAATATACCTCAGAAACAAAGTATCTCCATCAAGTCTATATTCATAGCAAGTGTTATGTTCTTCATACCTTTATCAAAAAATGTGCACAGCTTTTTCAGTGCCTTCTGCACAGAAGAGAATGTTGAACAAAGTATTTCATATCTTGATCAGGAGTTGACTACTTTTGGTTTTCCTTCATTCTAGTGAAGAATCCAAAGTAAAGAGACAAAGAGAAAATTAAATATAGTTGCTGTTTTAAATTGTATGAATGAGCTACTTGTACTTCAGCGGAAGAAAATTCTAGCTCAGGAAATGTGGAAACAAAGAATCTGAAACTGGGAAGTGATAGGGCCATCTACAGACTGCTATGCAAAACTTAAGGACAACTGGAAACCTCCAAGAGGGAAATGATTGAGCTTCAGGAGAGAGACAGACAACGCAATGCAAGAACGAATTTGCATCAGCTCTTGAAAAATGAGAAAGATGAGGCACACAAATTACAAAATATCATTGCAGTCAGTTACTCATTATAATCATGATTTAGAGAAAAGAGCGTGAATATAATAAACTAAAGGAACGTCTGCATCAACTTGTATGAACAAGAAGGATAAAAAATAACCATGGACGTTTAAATTATGTGGCGAGAGCTGATAGGAAAAGAGGCTCCTGGAGGACTGGTAAAACAGAAGCAGGATGAATTATGTAAAATTCTTTTGAATGATTATGATATCATCAGAACAATCCTAATGGAAATGCTGAAACTTAAGAAGGTTCTTCAGCAAATGAAAAAGGAATGATTTCTCTTCTTTCTCCCCAAAAAGAGACCTAGAGAAGAGCAGATAGCACAGGAACATCACTTGTAGGTTTATTTCTGATGTTGAAGATGCTGGAGAACTAACCAGAAAGAGTATGTGGACCTTTCCTGTGAAAATGTGAGAGAGCCTTACAACAGCATCCGAAACAGTGAGAATTTTGAAAAGTTGTGTAGAAACTTGATAACCAAGTTTCAAAGGTACACTTAGAAGATTTTAATGATGAAGATGTGATATCACGACAAGACCATAACAAGAAACTGAGAAACTGGAGTTAGAATTCAGCAATGTAAAGAAATGATAAAACACAGCAGCAACTTTTACAGCAGCAGCTCACTACTGCATGTGATGATGATACCACTTCACTATTGAGACTGTTATTTGTTGGAAGAAAAGGAACCCTCAAAGAAGAATGGTCCCTTTTAAAGAGCAAAAAAAGAATTTCGAGAAAGAAAGATGAAGCTTTACAGAGGCTGCTATTCACCTAGGTTGGCGAGAGAGGCTTTTGAAGAAGAAAGAGCCAGTTGGCTAAAGCAGCAGTTTTTTAAATATGACTACATTTGACCCAAACTCAGAAAATGTGAAACTTTTCAGTGCCTTCTCAGGAAGTTCTGATCAGGACAATCTTACAGTGCACTCAAGAACACAGCAAAAGAAGCCCCACAGTGTGTCTAATGGTCTCCAGTTTGCATGTCAAATTGACTAAATCTCTTCTGCTTCACCTTCTACTTCAGACTTTTGCCCAACGTGCCTGTGTATCTGAACATAGCAGTTCAATCAATGTACTGAATATAACCCCTGAAAACTACACCAATCAGGTTGGAAGAGAATTACAAATCAAAGTGGAGTGTGGCGTCAAGACCCTGGTCACAGGAAGGTTGCTACAGTGGATGCTCCTTGACCTATACAAATTCTCATGTAGAAAAAGATGACTTACCTTAGATGTGTGTGGATGGGATTTGTTTCATTAACAATCATCAGATTTCACATCTAAGTTGAAACAGGGTATGTCATAAAGTCAGTCATCTATAATAATTCAGGATGGTCTGAGTTGGTTGTTTGGACTTACCTGTCTTTCCTCAAAGAGCTGAAATGCTAAATCTATTTAAAGGATATAAAAGCTTTGGATATGGTATTTTTAGTACAGAAACATCTGGTTCTGTGAATAAAGAATGTATAGATGTTTGGATGGAACACAAAAGCACTAGAATAGTTTCCTCTTTATAGTATTAAAATAGCACTTTTAGGAAACTGATTATTATAAATGTTTTAATTTTTGTCCCAAACATAGTTGTGCATTGGAAGTTTATCTTTACTTGAATGTATACTGTAGATTTTTAACAAAGCAAGTTCTATATTTATTATGTTTAGTGTGATTTTGAAATTACCTCTTTCATATTTTTAATAAAATGAATTTATGTATGTTTTGTACATAGATATACATGATATGTTAGAGGCTTTAAAGACTTAAAACTTCTACAAACCATGAGTATAGTAAAATTTCAGTTGTATTGTTTACAGGTGTGTTAGGACCATTGCCACATTGCATTTAAGGTTTTTTTTTAATTCATATGGCATAAATATCAAACATCTGAAAAAAAGAAGTAAATTTATCTCTCTTTGCTGATGTCAGGATCCGCTATTTAGAAGATCCAAAAACTTCATCCGAAGACATCTAGAGTTGATAACTAATTTAGCAAAGTAGCAGGATACAAGAGCAACTATAAGCCAATCACTTCCCTATAGTGCAATAATGAATCTGCAGAGAAAGAAATCAGGAAACTATCTTATTCACATGACCTAAAAAAATAACTGAGAATAATTCTAACCAGGAGGTGAAAGACCCTCCACAATGAAAACATAGATGCTGAAATGAATAAAAAAAGACCTTAAAATGAACAACCCCCATGTTCTTGATAGGCATTATTAATATTGTCACAAATGCCACACACCACCAAAGTGTTATACAGATTCAAGCAATTCCCATAAAATGCCAATGATATTCTTCACAGAACTAAAAAAACAGTTCTGAAATCATCTGGAAGAATAAGAGACCCAGAGTAGCCAAATTGAGTAAGAAGAGTGATGCTGGAGGGATCATAATACTGGAACTCAAATTATACTACCGTGCTCTAGTGACAAAAACAGCATGGTATTAGTACCAAAACAAACATGAAGACAAATTAATAGAATAGAAGACACAGAGATAAATCCACAGATTCGGTCATCTTGATACTACAGCGTTGTGAAACACACATTGGAGAAAAGATACACTTTAAACAAATGGTGTGGGTAAAACAGGATATCTGTATATAGAAGAATGCAAGTAGATGCTTATCCCTCACTCTGTGCAAAGTCAACTCAAAGTGGATAAAAGACTATGATTAGACCAGAAACTCTGTGACTGCTAGACGAAAATGTAGCGCAACCCTCCAACTATTGGTGCAGGCACTTATTTCCTAAACAGGACTCCTAAAGTGCAAGAAATAATAGCAAGTGTCAATAAGTAGGATGGCATCCAATTAAAGTTTCTGTGCAGCAAAGGAGATAATTAAAGTGTGAAGAGAGAGTCTGCAGAATGGTAGAAGATCTGACTAGGGGCATAATGGGGATTAATATCCACAATATAAAGAATTCAAAAAAAACACACAACCACCCAAATTATAAATGATCGAATAACAAAACCAATTGCAGCACAATTCACAATAGTCAAGTTCTGGAATCAGCCTAGGTGTCCATACACAGACAAATGATAAAGAAAACTGGTATACATATAGAATGGAGTTTTACTGAGTCATCAAAAAGAATGAAATTTGTCATTTGTTGGTAATGGATGTAACTAGAGAAATAATGCTAAGTGAAAGAAACCAGAATCAGAAAGTCAAAGGTTGACTGTTTTCTCTCATATGCATAAGATTAGAGAGAGAGAGGAGAGATGAGAGAATATAAAAAAGGGGATTTTGCATAAATTGAAAGGAGAGCATAGTAGAGGAAGGGGATCAAGAGGGGCGAAGTGGGAAGGGTTTGGAAGTACTAGAGAATGAAACTACCAAATTATGCTATGTTCATGTACAATATACCAAATGAATCTCATATATATAAATCTCATATATATATACAAAATGATAATGCACTAATGATGATGATAATGATAATGATAACAGAATGGAGCATAACGTGGAGCAGTCAATTGGAGAACCGAGAAGGGAAGGAAGGGGAAGAAACTGGGAAGGACATTGAGCAATTATGTTATGTGCATGCACCAAATTGGCATGATGAATTCTACTATTATATATAAATATAATGCACTCCTAAGAAAGTCAGTGAAAGTGCTCATTTATGCAAAGAAAATATAGAAAAGATAAACAAGTAACTAAGTAGATTGGTTACATATAGAGTGGTTAAAAAGAAAAGAAAAGAAAACAAGTGGGAATACAATAGTAGAGATAAGGAGGGACCAAATGTCTCTGAGAATAACTTTTTGTATAATTCTCTTAAACTACAATATGATTCACATACATAAAATAGTTAAAATCAAACAGGAAGGAGGTGAGAATTCAGAATTAATTCAACACTAAAAATTATCTAATTGTATTTAAAAAATGACATAACCACACTTGAAGGGATAGGGGAAAAATAACCTAGTATTTGTAGAACAGTATCTTTTTTTTAGTTTGGCTGTTTTTAGTTATACATTGGCTGACTAGTATAAAATAAAAGACATTAGGAGTTTCTATATAATTATGTACTTTAGTTAGTAATGGTCTTTCTCACAGGGAATGTGTTAGCAATTCTAAACTGTACACCCGAATTGAACAAATGAATAAACTAGTGTAACTATTGAGAATTGGATTTCTGACTGTTGGAGAAAGAAGTGAAAATTAGTAAGGTGAACACTGTGGCATTGAACTAGAATCTGAGGTACTATATGCATCATGGATTTTAACATATATGTATATAAATCCAGAATAGATATATTATATATGTGGTTTCAATATCACACATATATTTCCTAAGTCTGCTGAGGGCCTGTGTATTAGTTTGTTAAGTTTTGCATAACAAAATGCCATGTACTGGGAGGCTTAATAAAAATTTATTTCTCATAGTTTCTGAAAGTCCAAGATCAAGATGCCAGAAAGGCTGATTTCTGGTGAGGTCTCTCTCTGTGGCTAGTAGATGTTGCCTTATGTCTGTGTTTCACTTGACCTTTTTTCTGTGTAACAGTCCTGGTGTCTCTTCTTCTTATAAGGACATCGGTCCTATTGGATTATAGTCCCACACCTATGACCTAATTTTAGCCTTAATTACTACCTTAAAGGCTTTATCTCCAAATATGGTCACATTGGGACTTCAGACTTCAACATATGAATTGTAATTGGGAGGGGCACACAATTCCGTTCATACAGCCTGAATATAACAATACCCCGCAAGATGGCAGACTAGAGGCGGCTGCATTTCATGTTACTCCAGGACGCAGGATTCAAAAGAGAGATAGTGAGAGACTTGGGACCAACTCAAAGCCACCGGTTGAGTCTCTCCCATTGGCGGGGCGCCCGGATGAAGCAGTACCCCGAACGCAGGGAACTTTGTGAAGTAGAGTTTGCTTGGCGAGACACCCCTCCTCCCACTGGAAGCGGTAAACACGGACACTGGGATCATCGTAGAGGATGCAGCTCAGCACAGTGCTTGGACTCGAACACCACTGGGGCTCCGGGCGGCTACCTGAGAGAAGCAGCGTGGCGAGCTGTTTACACTCAGAGCGACCGCTTCTGAACACCGGAGGGTTGCCCGAGGAAGAGGAGAAGCACGGTGGGTCGCTTGGTCTAGTGACTGCATCAGAGCCACAGGCGGTTGCCAGAGGGTAGGCAAGTGGTGAGTTTTGGATTCAAAGCGACCGCTTCCTGAACACCGTGGCCTGCCTGGAGGAGCGCGGTGGTCGCTTGGTCCCGAGTCGACCGCTCCTGAACCCCCGGGGGATACCCCAGGAGGAGGAGGAACAGGGTGGTCACTGGACTCGAGTGACTGCCTATGGCTATGGGCAGTGGGCGGAGGAGGAGACGCGAAGTGAGTTTGCTTGGACTCCTATGACTGCATTGGAAACCAGGCAGCTCTCTGGAGAGGAGGTGTGTGGTGGGTCTCTGGTCTCGGAGCTATTGTATGGGGCTCCAGGTGGCGGCTCAGAGAGGGCCGCATAGCCAGGCGATTAGGTGCAGAGCAGGTCCCAGACCTAGATGGCTTCTTGCTGGAAGAGCCGCACCGAGACACGCCTAGGGCGGAGCGAAGTTTCCAGGACTGGGCAGATTCTCTGAGGAGAGGCAGCCTAAGGACTCGTCTGCGAAGGGTGAGGCTCCCAGCCCATGATAGGTCCGGGCCCCTGGGAACGTTGCCGAGGAAGACAGCCCAATCCAGGCAGTAGTTGTAATTGAGGGGAACCTCTAGGAGGGAACTGACCATCGAGACCTCCCCACCAGGTGAGTCTTCCCCGCCGGGTGATGGTTTTCCCACAAGATCGTTAAAACCAGAGACACAGGAAAAACAGGCCTTGCCTCAGCCTGCAGCCTAGTTCCCCTTTGGATGACCACTGGTCAACAAGTGGTAGCACCTCTGCCCACTATCAGGAATATACCCCACCTGAGGGTCCCAACCCTACAGAGGCAGCTTCCTTGTGGAGCACTGCATTCACTTCAACTTCCTCAAGACTTCAGGCTACTGAAGGATAAGGGGATATACTAGCAATCTTCAGGGACATTATAATCATAGAGGAATCTGTAATATCTTAATGACCCACTGATTCCTGAAAAATATGAGAAAACAAGGAGAAATGCCCCAAACAAATCTAGATTTACATCATAAATCCAAACGACCATGGCAGAAGAATGACAGAAAGGGAGTTCGAATGTAATATTAAAATGATCAAGAAGCAAATGATGAATGAAAAAGCAAATGCAGGCATTGAATGATGAGATGAAAGAGCAAATGCAGGCATTGAATGATGAGATGAAAAGCAAATGCAGGCATTGATGATAGCACCAATCGACATTAAAGAGCAAATACAGGAAGCAAAAGATCATTTCAATAAAGAGTTAGAGATATTGAAAAAAAAACAAACAGAAATCCTTGAAATGAAGGAAACATAAACCAAATTAAGACTCCACAGAAAGCACACCATAGGAAGAACACCTGGAAGACCAGAACCTCAGATATTGAAGACAAATATTTAACCTTGAAACAAAGTTGAACAGAGAAGTTGTAAGAAATCATGAACAGAATCTCCAAGAACTATGGATATCATGAAAAGGCCAAATTTGAGATTATTGGGATTGAGGAAGGCTTAGAGAAACAAACCAAAGGAATGAACAATCTATTCAATGAAATAATATCAGACAATTTCCCAAATCTGAAGAATGAAATGAAAATCAGTCAAGAGGCTTATAGGACTCCAAATACACAAAATTACAACAGACCACACCAAGGCACATTATAATGAAAATACCTAACATACAAAATAAGACAGAATTTTAAAGGCTGTGAGAGAAAAGAACCAATTACATTCAGGGGGAAACCAATACGGATATCTGCGGATTTTTCAATCCAGACCCTAAAAGCTAGAAGGCCTGGAACAACATTTTTCAAGATTTGAAAGAAAATGGATGCCAACCAAGAATCTTATACCCAGCAAAACTTACCTTCAAATTTGACGAATGAAATAAAATCATTCCATGATAAACAAAAGCTAAAAGAATTTACAAAAAGAAAGCCAGCATTACAGAACATTCTCAGCAAAATATTCCATGAGGAAGAGATAAAAAACAAAGAAGCAAATCAGCAAAGGGAGGAATTATCCTAAAGGACTGTCAAATAAAGGAGGAACCAAGTGTGTGTCAAAAAAATAAATAAATAAATAAAATTTAAAAAATGAACCAAATGAACAGGAATACAAATCATATCTCAATAATACCCTGAATGTAATGGCCTGAATTCATCAATCAAAGACATAGACTGGCAGATTGGATTAAAAGAAAGATCCAACAATATGTTGCCTGCAAGAGACTCACCTCATAGAAAGAGATACCCAGACTAAAGGTGAAAAGGATGGGAAAAACATACCATGCACATGGACTCAGCAAAAAAGCTGGAGTATCCATCCTCATTTCAGATAATGTGGACTTCAGCCAAAGTTAGTCAGAAGGGATAAAGAAGGACATTTCATAATGCTTAAGGGAAGCATAAATCAGCAAGATATAACAATCATAAACATCTATGCCCCAAACAGTGGCTCATCCTGTATGTCAAACAAATCCTTCTCAATTTTAGAAACCAAATAGACCATAACACAATAATACTAGGTGATTTTAACAAGCCTCTCTCACCACTGGACAGATCTTCCAAACAAAATTGAACAAAGAAACCATAGATCTCAATAACACAATCAATAATTTAGACTTAACAGACATTTATAGAATATACCATCCAACCAGAGCGAATACACTTTCTTCTCAGCAGCACATGGATCCTTCTCTAAAATAGACCATATATTATGCCACAAAGCTAATGTTAGCAAATACAAGAAGATAGAGACACTACCTTGTATTCTATCAGATCATAATGGATTGAAGTTAGAAATAAATGAAAGAGTAAAAACAGAAACTACTCCAACACCTGGAGATTAAACAATATGCTATTATATGATGAATGGATAACAGAAGATATTAGGAAGGAAATTAAAAAATTCTTAGAGGTAAATGAGAACAAAGAAACATCATATCAAAATCTCTGGGACACTATGAAAGCAGTACTTAGAGGAAAATTTATTTCATGGAGCGCATTAATAAAAGAAGTAAAACTCAACAAATAATGACCTAACACTACAGCTCAAAGCCCTAGAAAAAGAAGAACAGACCAACACCAAAAGTAGTAAGACAGGAAATAGTTAAACTCAGAGCTGAAATCAACGAAATTGAAACTAAAAGAAAGCAATACAAAAATTGACAAAATAAATAGTTGGTTCTTCGAAAAAATAAACAAAATTGATAAACCTTTAGCCACACTAACAAAGAGAAGACGAGAGAAAACCCAAATCACTAAAATTCGGAATGAACAAGGAAATATCACAACAGACACGACTGAAATACAAAACATAATTAGAAGCTATTTTGAAAATCTATACTCCAACAAAATAGAAAATTTCGAAGACATCAACAGGTTTCTAGAGACATATGAATTGCCTAAACTGAACGAGGAGGACATACACAATTTAAATAGACCAATTTCAAGTAATGAAATAGAAGAAGTCAGCAAAAGCCTACCAACAAAGAAAAGTCCAGGACCAGATGGGTTTCTCAGCCGAGTTCTACAAAACCTTTAAAGAAGAGCTCATTCCAATACTTCTCAAAGTATTCCATAAAATAGAAGAGGAGGGAACTCCTCCCAAACTCATTCTATGAAGCCAATATTACCCTGATACCTAACCAGACAGAGACACATCGAGGAAAGAAAATTTCAGACCAATATCCTTAATGAACATCGACAGCAAAAATTCTAAACAAAATTTTAGCAAATCGCATACAAAAACATATTAAAAAGATAGTGCACCATGATCAAGTGGGTTTCATCCCAGGGATGCAAGGTTGGTTCAACATCAGGAAATCAATAAATGTATTCACCATATCAATAGACTTAAAGTCAAGAATCACATGATTATTTCGATAGATGCAGAAAAAGCATTTGATAAAATACAGCACCCCTTCATGCTCAAAACACTAGAAAAAATAGGGATAGTGGGAACATTCCTTAACATTGTAAAGGCCATCTATGCTAAACCCATGGCTAATATCATTCTAAATGGTGAAAAACTGAAAGCATTCCCCTTAAAAACTGGAACAAGGCAGGGATGCCCTCTTTCACCACTTCTTTTCAATATCGTCCTTGAAACTCTAGCCAGAGCAATTAGACAGACCAAAGAAATTAAAGGGATACGAATAGGAAAAGAAGAACTCAAACTATCCCTATTTGCTGATGATATGATTATATACATAGAGGAACCAGGAAATTCCACCAGAAAACTTTTAGATCTCATAAGTGAATTCAGTAAAGTAGCGGGATATAAGATCAATGCACATAAATCTAAGGCATTTTTATACATAAGTGATGAATCTTCAGAAAGAGAAATTAGGAAAACTACCCCATTCACAATAGCATTCGAAAAAATAAAATACTTGGGAATCAATCTCACAAAAGAGGTGAAAGACCTCTACAATGAGAACTACAGAACACTAAAGAAAGAAATTAAAGAAAACCTTAGAAGATGGAAAGATCTCCCATGTTCTTGGATAGGAAGAATTAATATTGTCAAAATGGCCATACTACCAAAAGTGCTATACAGATTCAATGCAATTCCAATTAAAATCCCAATGATGTACCTTACAGAAATAGAGCAAGCAATTATGAAATTCATCTGGAAGAATAAAAAACCCAGAATAGCTAAAGCAATCCTTGGCAGAAAGAGTGAAGCAGGGGGTATCGCAATACCAGATCTTCAACTCTACTACAAAGCAATAGTAACAAAAACGGCATGGTATTGGTACCAAAATAGAAAGGTGGATCAATGGTACAGAATAGAGGACACGGACACAAACCCAAATAAATACAATTTTCTCATACTAGACAAAGGGGCCAAAAATATGCAATGGAGAAAAGATAGCCTCTTCAACAAATGGTGCTGGGAGAATTGGAAATCCATATGCAACAGAATGAAACTAAACCCATATCTCTCACCATGCACGAAACTAAACTCAAAATGGATTAAGGACCTCGGAATCAGACCAGAGACCTTGCATCTTATAGAAGAAAAAGTAGGTCCAGAGCTTCAACATGTCGGCTTAGGACCAGACTTCCTCAACAGGACTCCCATAGCACAAGAAATAAAAGCAAGAATCAATAACTGGGATAGATTCAAACTAAAAAGCTTTCTCTCAGCAAAGGAAACTATCAGCAATGAGAAGAAAGAGCCTACAGAGTGGGAGAAAATCTTTGCCAATCATACTTCGATAGAGCACTAATCTCCAGAATCTATAAAGAACTCAAAAAACTCTACACCAAGAATGCAAATAATCCAATCGACAAATGGGCTAAGGAAATGAATAGACACTTCACAGAAGAAGATCTACAAGCAATCAACAAACATATGGAAAAATGTTCAACATCTCTAGTAATAAGAGAAATGCAAATCAAAACCACCCTAAGATTCCATCTCACCCCAATTAGAATGGCAAGTATCAAGAATACAAGCAACAACAGGTGTTGGCGAGGATGTGGGGAGAAAGGTACACTCATACATTGCTGGTGGGGCTGCAAATTAGTGCAGCCACTCTGGAAAGCAGTGTGGAGACTCCTTAGAAAACTTGGAATGGAACCACCATTTGACCAGCTATCCCACTCCTCGGCCTATACCCAAAGGACTTAAAATCAGCATACTACAGAGATACAGCCACATCAATGTTCATAGCTGCTCAGTTCACAATAGCCAGATTGTGGAACCAACTTAGATGTCCTTCAATTGATGAATGGATAAAGAAACTGTGGTATATATATACATGGAATATTACTCAGCCATAAAGAATGATAAAATTATGGCATTTGCAGGCAAATGGATGAAATTGGAGAATATCATGCTAAGTGAGATAAGCCAATCTCAAAAAACCAAAGGAAGAATGATATCGCTAATAAGTGGATGATGACACATAATGGGGGGTGGGAGGGTTAGTGTTGGGTTAGGAGTTAGGTTTAGGGAGGGGGGCAGGAATGGAGGAAGGAAGGACTGTATAGAGGGAAAAGGGGGGGGGAGGGGGGGGGGGGAAGGGAAAAAATAACAGAATGAATCAAACAACATTACCCTATGTAAATTTATGATTACACAAATGGTAATGCCTTTATGCCATGTACAAACAGAGAAACAACATGTATCCCATTTGTTTACAATAAAAAAAAAATACCCCAGTAGCATAGAACTCATCTGGCACTTAGATCTTGTTTTCTAATACTCTTCTCCAATAAAGACACCAGGGTTCCCTGGAGAATAAGTAAATTCCAGAACTGAGGCAGGGAAATACAATTAGATTCCTGAATCAGAAAGTAAGAAAGCACTAAACAAAGGACAAGGACTTTGAAAGAACGAGGGACCAAACTGAAGGAGCTAAAACCCGGAATAATTAAAGTGACATAATAAATAGTGCTGGAGTATTTAGAACACTAAATAAGTAATGATAACATTGGATTATAACCCATAAAATAAAATAAATACAAATACATACCAATCTGAATAAATAATCATATTATAGAGGGAAAGTAACATAAAAGCAACATAAAATAAATATTCACAAATACATACTAATATGAACAAAAAATCATAAAATAGAGGAAAAGTAACAGACTTTCTTAGAGTGAAATTCTATTTAGTGAGCATGAAAGAAAGTAGACATAAATCTTTAGGCAATCATTGTGGTGTCATTACTATGGACAGTCTCTTCTATAGCTGCTAGAATCAGTAACAGAAGATTTGAGGAGCAAAGGAATTTTCATAGTCTCAAAGCCTATTTCCTAAATATTTTTTGACTAAAGGGAAAAAGATGATAACTTTTTAGAAAGGCTACATGTAGACCTCCTTGAGAAGATGATCAAGGCTAATATCACTAGTAATAAGATTTACTAACATCATTACCAAGTGATATGCATGGAAAAGGAAATACCATTATCTGGTGTGTTTGTTAGGAATGTAAAATCTCAGTCCAGTCATGATTTTAATCAGACTAACTGATTAAAAAAAAACTAACTAATCAATACTCTTCAAGATGAAAAGGTTGTAGAAGATGAGGGAGAGCAAGGAACTAATGAAGACTGTAGGAGATGAGGGAGAAATAACAATTAATGGCAACCTGGGATCCTGGATAGGATACTAGAATTTTAAAAGGACATTAGTGAAAATACTGAAGTTTGAGTGGAGTCTGTAGTTTAATTAATAGTATTGTTCCAGGTTAATTTCCTGGATCTGACAATCATACTTTAGTTATATAAGATGTTAACATTGGGGGAGGTTGGGTGAGGGACATATGGAAACTCTTCACTTGCTCAGGTGAGGCCCAGGAATCTGTATTTTAAGCAGTCCCCAGATGATAATAATGTGAGTGGTTTGGGGTCAACTCTTTTAAATGCCTATGTTAGCAGTTATAGATACTTCTCAGCATCAGAAATGGATCAGCCTAGCAGTCCAAACTATTTAGCAAAATGTGCAGGGATGTTTGGGACTGGTGGACTACATCTCCTAATCACCATTCAAACATTAAAACAAAAGTATTGTAGTTTTGATTTGCCTCTCCATGATTGCTAAGGATGTTGAACACTTTTTCATGTATTTGTTGGTCATTTGTATTCTTCTTTTGAGAAATGTCTCTTTAGATCTTTTGCCCATTCATTGAGTGAGTTATTAGTTTCTTTTAGAGTTAATATTTTTGGAGTTCTTTATATATTCTAGTTATTAACACCCTGTTGGAAACATTGCTGGTAAATATTTTCTACCTTTTTCTAGATTCTTTTCACATTTGTTTCCTTGCTATGTAGAAGTTTTCAAATTTAATGCTATCCTACCTATTGATTCTTGATTTTATTTCTTAGTTTTAGGAGTGCCATACCAGTGTCTCCTGTTTCCTTCTAACAGTTTACTGATTCTGGTCTAATTCCTAGGTCTTAGGCCCACTTTCAGTTGACTTTTGTGCAGGGTGAGAGGTTGGGATCTAGGTCTATTCTTCTAATTATGGTTATATAGTTTTCCTAGCACCTAAAAGGCTATATTTTCTCCAATGTATGCTTTTGGCACCTTTGCCAAAGATCAGATGACTGTATTTATGTGTATTTGTCTCTGTGTCTTCTATCTGTTCTATTGGCCATCACCTCTCTTATGCCAATGCCTTGCTATTTTGTTATTATACCTCTGTAGAATAATTGGAGATGAGATTTTGTGTTGCTATCATCCTTGCCCTTGTTGCTCAGGATATCTTTGGCTTTATGAGTCTTTTATTCTACCATATAGATTTTAGGACTGTTTCATTCTAGTTCTGTGACAAATGTTATTGTTATTTTGATTGGGATTGCATTGAAACTTCAGGGTACTTTTGGCAATATGGTCATTTTAAAATCTTTTTTTATTGTTTGTTCTATTTAATTACACATGACAGCAGAATGCATTTTGATTCATTGTACACAGATGGAGTACAACTTTTCATTTCTCTGGTTGTACATGATGTAGAGTCCCATCATTCATGTAATCATACATGACATGGGGTAATGATGTTTGTCTCATTCCACCATCTTTCCTTCCCTGTGCCCCTACCCTCTTCTCATTTCCCTCTACACAATCAAACATTCCTCCATTCTTCCCTTACCCACTCTCCACCTATGTATCAGCATCCACTCATCAGAGATAACATTTGGCCTTTGGGTTTTTGGGATTGGCTTATTTCACTTAGCATGATTTTCTCCAACTCCATTCATTTACCTGCAAAGGCCATAATTTTCTTCTTCTTTATGACTGAATAATATTCCATTGTGTATATATACCACAGTTTCTTTATCCATTCTTCTATTGAAGGGCATCTAGGTTGGTTCCACAATCTAGCTATTGTGAATTTAAGTGCTATAAACATTGATGTGACTGATCACTGCAGTATGCTGATTTTAATTCTTTGGGTATAAACCGAGGAGTGAGAGTGCTGGGTCAAATGGTGTGTCCATTTCAAGATTTCTAAGAAATCTCAATACTGCTTTCCAGAGTGGCTGCACCAATTTGCAATCACACCAGCAATGTACAAGTGTACTTTTCTCCCAGCATCCTTACCAACAGCTATTGTTGCTTGTATTTTTTATAATAGTCATTCTAATTGGAGTGAGATGAAATCTTAGGGTAGTTTAGGTTTGCATTTCTCTTATTACTAGAGATGTTGAACATTTTTTCATATATTTGTTGTTTGATTGTATATCTTCTTCTGTGAAGTGTCTTTTCAGTTCCTTAGCCCATTTATTGATTGGGTTATTTGTATTGTTGATTTTAAGTTTTTTGAGTTTTTTATAAATTCTGGAGATTAGTGCTCTATTTGAAGTGCAAGTGGTAAAAATTTTCTTCCACTCTGTTCACATCATTGATTGTTTCTTTTGCTGAGAAAAAGCTTTTTAGTTGTAATCCATCCCATTTATTGATTCTTATTTTTATTTCTTCTGCTTTGGGAGTCTTATGAAGGAATTCTGATCCTAAGTTGACATAATGAAGATTTGGTCCTACTTTTTAAATTCTATTTAGTGCAGGGTCTCTGATGAAATTCCTAGATTCTTAATCAATTGTGAGTTGAGTTTTGTGCAGGTTGAGATACAGGATTTTAATTTCATTTTGCTACATATGGATTTTCCAGTTCTCCCAGCACCATTTGTTGAAGAGACTATAATTTCTACATTGTATGTTTTTGGCACCTTTGTCTAGTATGAGATAACTGTATTTATGTGGGTTTGTCTCTGTGTCTTCTATTCTATACCTGTCTATTTTGGTGCCAATACCATGTTGGTATTTTTACTATTGCTCTGTAGTATAGTTTAAGGTCTGGTAGTGTGATGCCTCCTACATCACTCTTCCTGCTAAGGATTACTTTGTCTATTCTGGGTTTCTTATTCTTCCAAATAAATTTCATGATTTCTTTCTCTATTTCTATGAGATATGTCATAGGGATTTTAATTGGAATTGCATTGAATCTGTATAGCACTTTTGGTAGTATGGCCATTTTGACAATATTAATTCTGCCTATCCAAGAACATGGGTGATCTTTCCATCTTCTAAAGGTGTTCTTTAATTTCTTTCTTTAGTGTTCTGTAGTTTTCATTATAGAGGTCTTTCACCTTTTTTTTAGATTGATTTCCAAGTTTTTTTTTTTTTTTTTGAGGCTATTATGAATGGGGTAGTTTTCCTAATTTCTGTTTCAGAGGATTTATCACTTATGAATAGAAATGTGTTAGATTTATGAGTGTTGATTTTAAATCCTGCTACTTTGCTGAATTCATTTATGAGTTCTAGAAGTATTCTGGTGGAAAATTTTGGACCTTCTAAATATAAAATCATGTTGTCAGCAAATAGTGATAATTTGAGTTCTTCTTTTCCTATTTGTATCCCTTTAATTTCTTTGGACTGTCTAATGCTCTGGCTGGAGTTTCAAGGATGATGTTGAATAGAAGGGGTAAAGAGGGCATCCATGTCTTGTTCCAATTTTGATGGAATGCTTTCAGTTTTTTCTACATTTAGAATGATTTTGGCCTTGGGCTTAACATAGATAGCCTTTCCATTGTTGAGGTATGTTCCTACTATCCCTATTTTTTCTAGTGTTTTGAGCATGAAGGGGTGTTGTATTTTATCAAATGCCTTTTCTGCATCTATGAAATAATCATTAATTCTTAACTTTAAGTCTACTGATGTGAATAATTATATTTATTGTTTTCCATATGTTGAACCAACCTTGTATCCCTGGGATGAACCCCACTTGATCATGGTGTGATATCTTTTTAATAAATTTTTCTATATGATTTGCCAGAATTTTGTTAAGAATTTTTGCATCTATGTTCATCAGGGGTATTGGTCTGAAGTTTTCTTTTCTTGATATGTCTTTGTCTGCTTTTGGTATCAGGGTGATACTAGCTTCACAGAATGAGTTTGGAAGGGTTCCCTCCTTTTCCATTTCATGTAATACTTGAGGAGTATTGGTGTTAATTCTTCTTTGAAGGTGTTGTAGAACTTGACTGAGAGTCCATCTGGTTCTTGGCTGGTAGACTTTTAATGGCTTCTTCTATTGCATTGCTTGAAATTGATCTGTTTAAATTGTGTATGTCCTCCTGATTCAGTATGGGTGGATCATATATTTCTAGAAATTCTTCAATGTCTTTGAGATTTTCTATGTTGTTGGAGTATAGATTTTCAAAATAGCTTCTAATTCTGTTTTTGTATATCAATAGTGTCTGTCACAATGTTACCTTTTTCCTTATGAATTTTAATAATTTGAATTTTCTCCTCTCTCTTCCTTAGTGTGGCTAAGGATTTATCTATTTTGTTAATTTTTTTCAAAGAACTAATTTTTCATTTGGTTAATTTTTTCAGTTTCTTTTGTTTTAATTTCATTGATTTCAGCTCTGATTTTAATTATTTTCTGTCTTCTACTACTTTTGGTGTTGTTCTGTTCTTCTTTGTCTAGGCCTTTGATATGTAATGTTAGGGCATTTATTTGTTGACTTTTTATTCTTTTATTGAATGAGCTCAGTGCAATAAACTTTCCTCTTAGTACTGCATTCATAGTGTCCCAGAGATTTTGATATGTTTAAAAGTGTTCTCATTTACCTCTAAGAATTTTTTTTATCTCCTCTGTGATGTCTTCTGCTTTCCATGCATCATTCAATAGCATACTATTTAGTCTCCAGGTGTTGGAGTAGTTTCTACTTTTATTTTATCATTGATTTCTAATTTCATTCCATTATGATCTGATAGAATTCAAGGTAGTATCTCTATGGTTTTTGAATTTGCTAAGAATTGTTTTGTGGCATAACATATGGTCTATTTTAGAAAGGATCCATGTGCTGCTAAGAAAAAAGTGTATTCACTCATGATGGATGGAAAATTCTATATTCTGTTAAGTCTAAATTATTGATTGTATTATTTAGTTCTATGGTTTCTTTGTTCAGTTTTTGCTTGGAAGATCTATCCAGTGGTGAGAGAAATGTGTTAAAGTCACCCAGTATTATTGTGTTGTGGTCTATTTGATTCCTGAAATTGAGAAGGGTTTGTTTGACATACATAGACACTCCATTATTTGGGGCATAAATATTTATGATTGTTATGTCTGTGATTTATGATTTCCTTAAGCAGTTTAAAATGTCCTTCTGACTAACTTTGACTTGACATCAACTTTATGTGATACGAGAATGAAAACCCCTGCTTTTTCACTGAGTCCATGTACATGATGTTTTTTTCATTCATTCACCTTCATTCTGTGGATGCCTTTTCCTATGAGATGAGTCTCTTGAAGGCAGCATATTGTTGGGTCTTTTTAAAAAATCCAGTGTGTCAGTATGTGTCTGTTGATTAATAAGTTTAGGCAATTAACATTCAGAGTTATTATTCCTGGTCATTTAATTTATTTTTGATTTTTAACTTGACTTTGTTTCTCTTATGATTAGTTTTTTCTTTAGTGTGGTTCCTCCCTTTACTGACTTTCATGTTGTTTTTCATTTCCTTCTCATGGAATATTTTGCTGCTAATGTTGTGTAGTGCAGTTTTTCTATTTGTAAATCCTTTTAAGTTTTGTTTATCATGGAATGATTTGATTTCATCATCGAATCTGAAGGTTAGTTTTGCTGAATATAGATTCTTGGTTGGCATTCATTTTCTTTCAGAGCTTGAAATATGTTGTTTTCAGGTCCTCCTAGCTTTTAGGGTTCATGCTGAGAGATCTGCTGAGATCTGTTTTGGGTTCCCCCTATATATAATCTGATACTTTTCTCCTGTGACCTTTAAAATTCTATCTTTATTTTGTATGCTGGAATTTTCATTATAATGTGCCTTGGTGTGGATCTGTTGTAATTTTGTATTTTTGGTGTCCTGTAAGCCTCTTGCATTTGATTTTCCATTTCATTCTTTAGGTCTGGATAATTTTCTGATATTATCTCATTGTTTATTCCTTTGCCTTCCTCAATTCCAATAATTCTTAAATTTGGTGTTTTCTTGTTATCCCATACTTCTTGAAGGTTCTGTTTATGATTTTTTATCATCTTCTCTGTGTGATCAACTTTATTTCAAGATTAAACATTTTGTCTTCATTGTCCAAAATTCTGTCTTCCTAGTAATCTAGTCTGTTGGTGATACTTTATATTGAGCTTTTAATTTGGTTTATTGTTTACTTCATTTCAAGGATTTTTGTTTGTTTGTTTTCAGACTATCTATCTCTATTAAAATAATATTTTTGCTTCCTAAATTTAGTCTTTTAACTATTGAAGTGATTTTTGTTGCCTGCATTTGCTCTCTTATCTCATCCTTTACTTTGTGGATCATTGTAATTATGTACATTCTGAACTCTTTTCCCCACATTTCTTGTACTGTGCTCTGAATGGATTCTATTAACAGAACATACTGGATGTTTGGGGCTCTTTCTTCTCTTGTTTTTTCATGTTGTTCATGTATCTTCCCCTCTAGTAGTGCTGATCTGAGGTATTAGTTTCCACCCTATAGATTTATAGTGTCCTTTCAGGTTTCCAATACCTCACTTTTAAGGGGAGATCATTAATAAGAGCACTCAGTGTAAACAATATGCAATCTTTAACCAAATAGCCCCTATTAAGGTGTTAGCAGTATTGCCATAATAAACAGAGATGATGATTTGGATTATTTTCTACAGCATAAACAATTGGTTTGCAATAAGATCTTCAATTTCTAGTGGTGGACAAAGGATGGGGGATGTGTGTAGGATGTGATGTTAATGGGGTAAGAAGTGAGAATATAGAGGCACCAGTTCATAGGAAGAGTGAAAGAGGAATGAAAAGAAGTTGGTTGTTAGCAGGAGAAAAGGAAGAAAGAGACTCCAAGGAAACAGATAAATAAGAGGAAAATAGAGTGAATAAAAAAAAAAAGAATCTACAACAAAACTGTAATACACTATTGAAACCTCCCAGTTTTCAGCATTCTGATACATGAAAGGTACTTGATTTCAAAGATGATGGGGATGTGAGAGTGTCATATGAAAAAACAGAAAGGGGGATAGATTCAAACTAAATAGCTTTCTCTTCAGCAAAGGAAACTATCAGCAATGCGAAGAGAGAGCCTACAGAGTGGGAGAATATCTTTGCCAATCATACTTCAGATAGAGCACTAATTTCCACAATATATAAAGAACACGAAAAACTCTACATCAAGAATACAAATAACCCAATCAACAAATGGGCTAAGGAAATGAACAGACACTTCACAGAAGAAGATGTACAAGTAATCACCAGATATATGAAAAAATGATCAACATCCCTAGTAATAAGGGAAATGCAAATCAAAACCACCCTAAGATTTCATCTCACCCCAATTAGAATGGCGATTATCAAGAATACAAGCAACAATAGGTGTTGGCGAGGATGTGGTGAAAAAGGAACACTCATACATTGCTGGTGGGGTTGCAAATTAGTGCAACCACTCTGGAAAGCAGTGTGGAGATTCCTCAGAAAGCTTGGAATGGAAACACCATTTGACCCAGCTATCCCACTCCTTGGCCTATACCCAAAGGACTTAAAATCAGCATACTACAGAGATACAACCACATCAATGTTCATTGCTGCTCAATTCACCATAGCCAGATTGTGGAACCAACCTAGATGCCCTTCAGTTGATGAATGGATAAAGAAACTGTGGCATATTTATACAATGGAATATTACTCCGCAATGACGAAATGATAAAATTATGGCATTGTAGTCAAATGGAATCGATAATGGGAGAATATCATGATAAGTGAGATAAGCCAATCTCAAAAAACTAAAAGGACAAATGAGCTCGACTGATAAGCGGATGAGGACATATAGATGGGGGGTGGAGGGCTAGCATTAGGTTTAGATGGTTAGGTTTAGAGATTAGCTAAGGAGAGCAGTAAGAATGAAGGAATGCAGGACTGTGTAGAGGGAAAAGATGGGGTGGGGAGGGGTGGGGAGGGGTGGGGGAAGGGATGGGGGGGAGGGGAGGGGAAAAATATAATAAACATCATTACCCTATGTTAAACGTAAAAAAAAATAAATAAATATATAAAAAAAAAAAAGAGAAAGGAAAAAAAGGTGGGGGGTAAGAAAGAATCTTGAAGGAAAATTGAACATTTTTTTCTGTTGGAGTTGAATATCTTCTCTGCCTCCCTTTTCCTCTGATGGACAGGGTTGTCTGGAGTTTGCTGGTAACTTCATCCTGGGGATGGTGACAGTTACTAGGATGTGAGGATTAGAATTGGGACTCCTAGAGGCAGGGTATAGCAATGGTCAGTCTCTCTGGAAGACTGCACCCCAGGACTCTCCTTTGGGGTCCACTTGTGTGACACAGGATCCTGGTCTTAGATCCTTCCCTCACTTGTGGACCTCACAATTCCTGGTTTATAATTTAGTCTTTAAATTGTATCTCTCCTGTCCCTGCCCTTTTGACTTCCCAATTAGGAACCTCTCTCTCTTTGGAGGTTCTGGGTGCTGAGCCTCGGACCCATGCACCTGTCTTGGAAATTGTTCTGTATTGGGTGAATCAGGACTAGGCATTGAAAGCTGTGTGTTGGCCACATAGCTGCAGGCACTGGGCCAGTTGGTGGCCAGGGAATGGTTGGGATTCTGGGAATTGAGGAGCCAGAGGGATCTGTTGGTTGCCAAACCAGTGGGGCCAGGTGATTGGTGGAGCTGTGGACCAGGCTGATGTTGGGTCCTAACCAGTGCTGCTTATTTGTTTCTGGGATCCATGTGGGTGCTGGACTGGTTATTGAATGAGCCAGGATCAAGATTCTCTCACATCCTTTTCCCACCTACTGACCCCTTTCAAGGCTCTCTCCTGCCTCTGCAGCAATATGGTGGCTATTTTCACACCTAGCAGGGGTACCTCAGATGCAACCATGCCTGCAGGGCCTTTGGTGATGATCTTTCATGCCTTGCTGATATCTCTGGATGTAAGTTTTCATGTCCCAAGTTGGTGGCAGCAGCAGCGGCTAACCTGTATATACCCTGATAATGAACTCCCAGCCTCTGGCAGGTGTCCCAGGATGGAAGTCTCCCCAACTAAAGGTGGCATAGGTGTCAGGAATCATCCAAGATGGTGGCAGAGGCATCCCTAGGTGTTGGTAGATGGGGAGCCACAGCACAGCGGTGGTCAAGTGAAATAAGCCAGATTCAGAAAGTTGAGGGACATGTGGGGCTTGGGCCAGCATTGGAGATCCACGAGGGCTTTAGTATGGCCATTTTGATGATAGTAAGTCTACTTATCCATCAATATGGTAGGTCTTTCCATCTTCTAAGTTTTTCTCTAATTTTTCTTCAATGTTTTATAATTTTCATTGTAGATTATCTTTCACCTACTCATGTTTATTCCTAAGTATTTTATTTTTTGAGGTCATTTTAAATATTTTTGAGATTATTTTTCTTTCTCAGCAGATTCATTATTGGCATATAAGAAAGTTGCTGATTTTTTTGTACAGTGATCTTGTCTCCTGCTAATTTGCCAAATTTGTTTACCAGATCTGGAAATCTTCTGGTGGACTTTTCCTCCCTCTAGGTGTAAAATGACAGCATCAGCAAATGGAAAATTTCACTTCTTCTTTTCCCATTTGTTTTCTTTTAATTTTCTTCTCTTGCAAGGATATACAGAGACTTCAAAAAATGTCACAGAAAAAACACTAATAACCCACTCAACAAGTGCGCAAAAGATATGAAGAGACATTTCTCAAAAGAATAAATACAAATGGCCATAAATATATAAGAAACATGTTTAACATCCTTAGAAATCAGGGAGAAGCAAACAAGAACTACACTGAGATTTCATCTCATCCCAGTTAGAATGGCAATAATTAAGAATTCAAGCAATAATAATTGTTGGTAAGATATGGGAAAAAGGTATTATACATTGTTGGTGGGACTAAAAATTAGTATGACTATTTTGGAAAACAATATGGAGATTCCTCAAAAGACTAGGAATGGACCCACCATATGACCTAGGTGTCCCACTTCTCAATATTTATCCAAAAAAACCTATAATCAGCATACTATAGTGACACATGCATAGTAATATTTATAGCAGTACAACTCACTATAACAAGTTATGAAACCAGCCTAGGTGCTCCATCAACAGAGGAATGGATAAAGAGAATGCTGTATACCTATAGAATGAACTTACCTATAGAATGAACTATAGAAAAATGAGATTTTGTCATTTTCTGGTAAATGGATATAACTGGAGAACAACATGCTAAATGAAATAAGCCAGATTCAGAAAGTTGAGTTTGAATGTTTCCTCCCATCTGTAAGAGTTAGAGAGAAAAAAGGAATAAACAAAGGCATCTCTTGAAAATAGAAGAGAGATCAGTAGAGTAGAAACTGAGGACCAAGAGGGAGAAAGTAAGGGAGGGAAAGTGAATGTACTGGGGGATAAAGTTGACCACATCATACTAGGTTCATGTATGAATATACCACAATGAATTCTGATTTTATATATAACATAATGCACCAATTAAAATAATAAATAAATGGAAGACAAATAAAGGAAGGAAGGGGGTCATGGGGAGGGAGGAGGGAATAGAAAGGGAATTAAAATTATGATAGTAAGTCTACTTATCCATTAACATGGTAAAACTATTACCATTAACATTAGAAAATTATGTTATATGCCTTTATGAATATATAAAAATGACCCCCACTATTACATATAACTGTAATACACTAAAATGCATTGCTGACTCTCCAATTATTATCCTATTCTACTATCACTTCATGGAACTGCTGAAGTGGAAATAAATTTTCCTTTTACAGAGTGAATTTAACTATTAAACTAATCATGAAATCAATAAGTAATTTTAGTTTTATTCCTCTGCATTTTAAATATTCTAGGTGTGAATGAGTTCTAGAGGTATGCTAATATTGCCTTGAATAGATGGTGAATTTTAAAATAGAAAATTCACAAACATAAATATAAAACTCCCTGCATATATTATAGTGATGTATCTTGTTCAATCTGATGGTATAATCTAAGCATTATACTATGTACGATCTTCACAGTGTATAAATCTAACATAAAAGTACTGTTGGCAGGACACATTTTGTGCCAAATTCAGAATATAACCACAAAACTATTCAGAATGACTGAATGCACAGTAACTAATCAGCATGTGTATCTACCACAGAGTCTACTTCTTATCACAGCACATTCCTCTAGAATGTTAAAAAACTGACAAAAAAAATTCTACTTTATACATATAAAGATTTTTTTTTTTTGCAGTGGTGGGGATTGAACTCAGGGCCTTGTGCTTGCAAGGCAAGCACTCTACCAACTGAGCTATCTCCCCAGCCCCAACTTTATACATATAAAGATTTTAAGCAGGGCTGGGGATGTGGCTCAGAGGTAGAGTGCTTGACTAGCATACATGAGGACTTTAGGTTCAATTACCAGCACTGTAAAAAACATTTTTAGCAAATGAATTAATATTTCTGTTACCTCTGAAGTAAATTTAATAAAAAGAAGAGAAGGAGTTTTAAAATCTAATGTAATATACCCTTATTCTAATTGGTTTTTAGAAATAATACTTCCATATTAAGTGCTTATGTAAATATAAGTAGATGACACTAAAAATACAAATATGTATATATATATTTAAATTTTCTATTTCTTATGCTTTTAATATGTTTGTTCTTTTGCATTATTTTTCCTAAAGCTGTAACTCAGGGGAACAAGTTTTAGCTAATAGACTCAGCAACTATATTATATAAGATGAGAAAACAAAAACTTAAAAACTATATTTTTTTATTTCTTATTTTATTTTTTTTGTGGTACCAGGGATTGAACTCAGGGACACTCAACCACTGAGCCATACCCCCCGCCCCATTTTGTGTCTTCATGTAGAGACAGGGTCTCACTGAATTGCATAGCACCTTGCTTTTGCTGAAGCTGGCTTTCAACTCACTATCCTCCTGCCTCAGCTTCCCAAGTCACTGGGATTATAGGTATGTGCCACCATGCCCAGCAATAAATCAACTTTTAAAACTTCACCTTTTATATAAATGCCATGAGAAAGATTTAATATTGCTGGCCATGTAGAAAGATTAGGGCTGCTGAAATATCTATTTTATAAATAAATAAATCTATTTATTTAACACCTGGTTTCCTAGTGCCATTGATGACATCAGCTTTGTGGTCACCTTCTGAAGAGGTTGAAAGAGAGGTACTGACATATCTTTTTTTGTGTGTATCTATATCTATCTATCTATCTATCTATCTATCTATCATCTATCTATCATCTATCTATCTATATAGTATCAGTGTACTGATACACTGACATATACTGATACAAAGACACAAAGAACAATCAACAGACTCACTGGAAAGGACCATTTCAAGTCATATTAATCACAAATACTCTTCTTAAACCTTTGGGCATATAACTATAGGTAAAACCTTGCTGGTTTAAATATGCATTTGCACTGGTGATCCAACTTGGAGGTCCATGTAAATGGCCTCCAGAGCAGATGACTTACAGAAGTAGAGTCTCCTGATATTTTACCAATCAAGAAAATTATAGTGGTTACACATAGCTTCTCCCAAAGATCTTTAGATTGAGAACCTTTATCAGAACAATAGAATTCTCTTTGCACTTACATTTATTCATTGTCTCTTCTTCCTCCTTTTTCCTTTTATGTTTATATTTTATCCTTCACTGCCAATTTCCAACTGTTAAATTCATCACCAAATATTTCCAAATATTCAAAACAAAATACTTAGTTACTCTAATCTACTGAGCAATCAATGAGACTGCTTATCAAAAGGGATCAAAGGGGCTGGGGTTGTGGCTCAGTGCCTAGCATATGTGAGACCCTGGGTTTGATTTGTAGCACCACATATAAATAAATGTATAAATAAGGGTCTTTCAACATCTAAAAACAGTTAAAAAAAAGGGGGGGGTCAAAGGCCCAGGATGTAGCTCAGTGGTACAGTGCTTGCCTAGCAATGTATCAGGGCCTGAGTTCAATCCTCAGCACTGCAAAAAATTGTTTAAAAAATTAAAAGTTAAAATGGCTGTCATCCCAGTTACTTGGGGAGCTGAGGCAGGAAGATCATGAGTTCAAGGGCAGCATGGGCAACTTAGTGAGACCCTGTCTCAAAATAAATTTAAAAAGATTTGGGGATGTAGCTCAGTGGTAGAGCCATTGTCTAGCAATATGTGGGGCCTTGGGTTCAATCCCTAATACTGAAAAAAAAAAGGAAAAAAGTAAATAAATATAATAAAAATTGAAGGAAAAAATGGATAGAAGGCACTGATTGGATTCCGCTGGTTTACACAAAAACTTTTTACCCTGGATAGTGATTCATAACTTATTATTCAAATAGCAAATAAGAACATTTCAAACCATAGAGGCCCAATAAACAACCATAAATTCATTGGCTAGGGCAGCCTTCTATAGATAATGACTTGCCAAAATGAGGTCAGCAATTGCTAACACACATGTATATTTTTAACCAGGGCTAATTGAGAAAGAAAGCCACTTCATTAGCGAAATTTGACTAAAACTTGGGTCTTCTTATTCTGATTAAATTTAGGCCAGTGGGCAAATTGGATATGATATGGATTCTGTTATAGTTTGAATATGATGCATTCCCCAAAAGCTCATGTGTGAGATAGTGCAAGAGGTGAAAATGATTAGATCAGGGAAAGTGTGATATAATCAATGAATTAACATATAGATTAACTGGGTGGTAACTATAGGCAGGCAAGGTGTGGTTGGAGGAAGTAGGTCACTGGAGTGTGACTTTGGTGTTTATATTTTGTCCCTGGTGAGCAGAGCTTTCTCTCTGCCTTTTTTTTTTTTTTTTAACTTATGGCACAGGTTTTATTTCTCAAACTCTGGAGGCTGCAAGTCAGGTGCCCAATCCAAAGACCTTCTTGTGTCCTCCTGTGGCAGAAGTGAAACAGAAACAAGGGCTTCTTCGAGTAGCCCCTTCCCAAGGAAGGAAACTCCATGGCCTGATTGTGTCTTCAAGTTCTCACCTGGTAACACATCATGTTGAAGACAAAACAGAATGACATCCCATGCTCCCCAGAACCTCCAAACTTCTTGGAATGACTCAGAATGTCTGCAAGATTTCACAAGTCATGATCTTGTTATAAAACAAGGCTTAAGCTTAAAACATGGGGAGAGGGCTCCCTTCTCTGCTCCTGGTTGCGATCTTGGATGTGGTCTTACAAGTCCTTACTGAGGTTCTGCACACCAGCTCCGACAGCCCACCTACCACATTCCCATGGGGCTGATTCACAGTGAAGTCCTGAAGGTTCTCAAGTCTGGAAATCAGAAATATCACAGGAAATACATGGGAAGTCTGTTCCAAGTCCATGGAGAATGCCACAGTATTCACATGCTCAAGTCTCTTTTAAAAATGCCAGAGTATTTGTACATAAACAATGCACATCTTCTTCCCATATGTATGACTTCTGACACCTAATACAATGATATGGATGAGCTAGGAAACAATGACAAGACAAGTATCTGTCCACAGATGTTGAGGACCGTCTTGGACAAGATGGTGCCTGGCAGTGAGCCAAAGGGCACTGGATACCAAAATAAGGAAGTACCCAAAAAGGTTGCTTGCCTACTAGTTCCTTGGAGACTTATGACGTGTTGACACCAGGCTCTAGGATTGGCTATCTAATATCATGCCACGCGTGGACAGCTCTTGATTCATATAGTGCTATGCTGACATTCTTCTGCTTGCTCTCCTGTGTGAGAGAAAGTTTTGCTATAATTGGCTGATAAGCTAGGAGCCTGGGGGAGGAGAGAGGGAGAGGGTAGAAGAAGGGAGAGAGTGGCAGAACAAAGGAGGCAGAAAAACAGGGAGGACGCAATAAATCTGGTCAACTAAAGATTGGTGGTGTCTCCTTTCTCCGCGCTGGTTCCGCTGGACGGAACAAGTGGTGGCCCGGACGGGGAGCTTCTTCCTCCTTCTGCGTCCTCCCACATAAGTAACTTAAGGTAAGCTATAGGAAAACTAAGTAACTTTAGGTAAGCTATAGGAAAACTGTAGGATAACCCCAGTAAAGGGAGGCCACATAACCCCGGTGAAGGGAGTCTACATAACCCCGGTAAAGGGAGGCCACATAACCCCGGTGAAGGGAGTCTGCATAACCCTGGTATAGGGAGGCCACATAATCCCGGTGAAGGGAGTCTGCATAGCCCCGGTAAAGGGAGGTCTCGTAACTCCAGGATGGGGTCACAAGTGTCAAGAAATCAAATGAGGGCTGGGGATATAGCTCAGTTGGTAGAGTGCTTGCCTTGCATGCACAAGGCCCTGGGTTCGATCCCCAGCACCGCAGGAAAAAAAAAAAAAAAAAAAGAAATCAAATGATAGGAATCATACAAGATGTACTTAAGGCTAATGGAACTGCCGTAAAACGATCTATTGTAAAAGCATATGTAACTACACTGGCCAAGGTTAGTCCTTGGTTTTTGGAAGAGGAAGTCCTAAATATTCTACAATGGGAATATGATAAAGAGGATCTTATTAAAGCAGAAAAGCAATCCCCATTACCTAGAGGTACTTTTCCCATGTGGCAGCTCATTAAGGAATGTCTAACATCTAAAAAAGGTAAAATAATAACTTTAGTAAAAAAAGGAAATATGTGTCTGGAAGAGATAAAGAAACAACTAAGTGTAACTTCTCATAAAGAGGAAGAAGAGGAGGAGGGGCTTACTGGGGAGGAATTAGAAAGAGCATCAAGGACATGGTTGCCCCCATCAGTTATATCGGGTAGGAATACCAATCCCTTCCTGGAGGCAGCCGCTCCCCCTCAAGCAGCCTGCCCCCTATATCCCCCAAAGTACCTTTGGGAGGAGTTATCTCATGCTATAAATCAGATGGGTTTTTCATCGCGGGGAGAAGAAACCCCCCTTAAGGAAACCTCAGCAGTCCCACAATTCTTCCCTGTACTAGAGGACCAAAATAGACAAAGATTCCACCAACCTCTGGATTTCAAAACAGTAAAAAATTTTAAGGAGGCAGTGGCTACATACGGTCCACAGGCCCCATTTACAATTAGTATGTTGGAATCAGTAGCGGGGCTGAATCTAGTGCTGGAAGACTGGAAAAGGCTATGTAAAGCTGTGCTATCAGGGGGCAGTACCTAGTGTGGAAAACTGCACGGCAGGAAGCCTCATTAGAAATGGCATGCTGTAATGCTGCCGCAGCCTTTCCTCAAAGAAATGTAGAAATGCTAACAGGAGAAGGAAACTATGAAGGTATTCAACAGCAGATTATTTATGATCCTGGGGTGTACGCACAAATTGCTGCTGCTGCCACTAAAGCCTGGAAGTTAATTCAAGGGTCAGGAGATTTACAGGGGCAGTTGTCTAAGGTGATTCAGGGGATTAATGAACCATTTGCAGATTTTGTTGATAGACTAATCCAAACGACTGCTAGAGTATTTGGGGATTCAGAACAAGCTATGCCCTTAATAAAACAATTAGCTTATGAGCAAGCAAATAGATGGTGTAAAGAAGCTATAAGACCATGGAAAAATAAAGATTTAAGTACATATATAAAGGTCTGCAGGGATATCAATGATGCAGTCATTACAGGACAAGTAATAGCTGCTGCTCTTCATGGGCCAAATCAGGGGCAATCAAGAGCTAAAGGAATAATATGCTTTAAGTGTAGGCAAGAAGGGCACTTCAGAAGACACTGCCCTGAAGGGCCCACAGGATTAAAGCCCAGGAGAACACCTAAGACTAGAGAACAGCAAGGGACAAATCAACCTGCCGCAGGTCTATGTCCCCAGTGCCGGAAAGGAAGGAACTGGGTGAGATTTTGTACATCAAGATTTGACATAGAGAGAAATCCTCTTCCTACCCAGTCAAAAAACGGCCAGAGGGGCCCAACCTGGGGCCCTCAAATATATGGGGCCTTTCAGAATCCCATAGTCCAGATCCCCACTCACAATCCTTTCCGACTATCTCCTCGTTGTCCTGAGGAACATCAGGGAGCGGGAGATTGGACCTCTGTGCCTCTGCCTGACTCGTTCTAACCCCAGAGATGGGAGTACAAGTGGTCCCCACGGGCATACATGGACCACTCCCTGAGGGCACAGTAGGATTATTGTTGGGGCGGAGTTCCACAACTCTGTCAGGATTACAAGTATTTCCAGGAGTCATTGATTCTGATTATACTGGGGAAATAAAGATTATGTTATCCTCCCTTCAAGGGGTATCTGTTGTTTCTCCAGGAGACAAAATAGCCCAAATATTGATATTGTCTGGCCATCATGGGACTTTTCCCATTTCACAAAGGACTGGAGGAGACAACAGGTTTGGATCCGCAGGATCGAGTGTCTTTTGGGCACAATCAACAAAAAATAGACTCATGCTTAAATTGAAAGTTAATGGTACTCCCATAGACACAGGTGCTGACATCTCTATTATAAGACAGAAGGACTGGAACAAATCATGGCCTGTTACAGCACCCAGTACTACCTTATGGGGACTTGGATTTGTCCAAACCCCATTACAAAGTTCAGCTGTGTTATCTTTGGAGGACCCTGATAGGAAAAGGGGGACATTCCAACCTTATGTATTAGCTCACCTGCCTGTCAATCTTTGGGGAAGAGACATTTAACACAGATGGATGTTGTCATTTCTTCCTCAGTTGAACAAAATATTTCCTGTCTAAACCCAACTGTTTTACCAGTCATGGTGGGACAAGGTTATACCCCTGGAAAAGGACTAGGCAAGAATCTACAAGGTATTACCTGCCCCATTCAAGCCGAAGGACAAACAGGACTAAGGGGCTGGGTTTTCTGAAGGGGCCACTGAACATTAAAGATAACATGGAAATTCAATAATCCTATCTGGGTCCCCCAGTGGCCCCTTTCTAAAGAAAAAATAGAGGCAGCCCAGGAAATAGTTAATCAACAATTGAAGGAAAATCATATCATTCCTTCCACTTCCCCTTGGAATACACCCATTTTTGTCATAAAAAAGAAGTCTGGGAAATGGCGACTCTTGCAAGATCTGAGAGCCATAAATTCCAGTATGCAGATTATGGGCGTGATGTAACTGGGTCTCCCCTCATTAACTGCTGTTCCAAAACATTATCATATTATCTCTATAGACATAAAAGATTGTTTCTTTTCCATTCCTGTGCATCCCAAGGATGGCCCTCGATTTGCCTTTTCCATTCCCTCTTTGAATAATGAAGGGCCTAATACTAAATACCAATGGGTGGTCCTTCCCTAGGGAATGGCAAATAGTCCCACTATGTGTCAAATATATGTTGGCCAGGCTATATCACAGATTAGACAAAATTGTAAAGGACTTTATTGTCTCCATTATATGGATGATATTCTTTTGGCTCATAGGGAACAGGAGACCTTATTAGGGGTATTTGATGATATTATCAAAACCCTAGAAAAATGGGGATTACATGTGGCCCCAGAAAAGGTGCAAACCTGCAGCCCTATTACCTTTCTAGGACATCAAATGTTAGATACCTGTGTTAGGCCACAAAAAATTCAATTAGCCACAGGAAAGCTTAAGACTCTAAATGATTTCCAAAAATTATTAGGTGATATAAATTGGATAAGGCCAAATTTGGGAATCACCACTGGTCAACTTAAGCCTCCGTTTGATATTCTCCAAGGAAATTTGGACCCTACATCCCCCAGAAATTTAACTCCTGAAGGTAGAAAAGCCTTGAGGTTAATAGAACAAGCTTTAAAAAAATGCTCATAGTGATAGAGTTGATCTATCCTTGCCTTTTAATCTCATAGTATTAGATTCTGAATATACTCCTACAGGTCTGTTGTGGATAACTGGACCCCTGATATGGATCCATTTGCCAGTGTCCCCCCAAAATGTTGTTTCCCCGTATCCTATGATGGTAGCAAATCTAGTTACATTAGGACTTAAGACAGCCCTTCGAGTTTTTGGAGTTCATCCTCAGACAGTTATTGTCCCATACACGGCAAAACAGATTGAAATACTAGTTAACAATAATAAAGACTGGGCAATTGTCTATTGTTCCACCATGGCCACATTTGATAATCACTTGCCAAGTTCACCTATTGTCAGCTTCTTCAAAAGACATCCCATTATTTTCCCTCAGGTTGTTAAGTCTCAACCTATCTCAGCAGCAAATACAATCTTTACAGATGGCTCCTCCTCCAGCACAGCTACAGTAGTTTCTGATAAAGTACAGACTATTATTACTTCTCATAAGTTTGCTCAAAAAACTGAACTGGAAGCATTTATAACTGCCTTACAAACATTTCCTGAGAAACCTTTAAATATTTATACTGACAGTCTCTATATTGCCCAGCTTGTGCCCCGGCTTGAGACAGCTGGATCCATTAGTCCTCAATCTACCTTACAACAATGCTTTTATCAAGTATAAACTCTTCTGTGGGCTCGCAAAGAACCTTTATATATAGGCCATATCAGAGCACATTCAGGCTTACCTGGGCCTTTAGCTCAAGGAAATTCTACTGCAGACTCAGCTACTCGAGATCCTCATGTGTTTAATATTGTGCAAGAAGCAATTAATTTCCAAAAATATTTTCATGTCAATGCTACTACTCTCAAAATAAAATATAACATTACAAAAGAACAAGCCAGAAATATAGTAAAACAGTGTCCTGCCTGTGTGCCTCATTTATCTGTTCCTCATTTTGGAGTCAATCCTAGAGGACTCCTTCCAAATCATCTTATGGCAGATGGATGTCACCCATATCCCTGAATTTGGTACTTTAAGATTTGTACATGTAACTGTAGATACCTACTCAGGATATATATTTGCTACTGCCCATACAGGGGAAAAGACAAAAGATGTAATCAGTCATTGCCTTCAAGCCTTTGCTACTATGGGAAGGCCAAAATAATTTAAAACAGATAATGGGCCTGTGTATACTTCTTCTTCATTTCAACAGTTTTGCTCAAAGTTTAATATCGATCATTCTAGGGTTGCCCTACAATCCACAAGGACAAGCTATCCTGGAAAGGGCTAATCAAACATTAAAAGTCTGCTTAACTAAACAAAAAGGGGGAATAGGGGCATTAGCCCCTCCCAAGAACAGTTTTAACCTTGCTTTACTCACCCTCAATTTTTTAACTTTGGATGCTATGGGCCGTACTGTGGCTGATAGACATTTTAGTGGAAAGTCTGGTGGCCATCCACAAGCAATGTGGAAAGACATCTTGACTGGGTCCTGGAAAGGACCTGACCCAGTATTAATTTGGGGGAGAGGATCTGTTTGTGTTTTTCCTCAGGACCAACAACAACCTATCTGGGTCCCGGAGCGCTTGGTAAGAACTATCCTTAAGAAAGAAAATGGCACCGAAACACAAAATGATGGTGATGGTGGTAAGCCTGCTGTTGTTAGCTCTTCCTAAAACTTTTGGGGATATATCACTCATGGCACACAAGTTTTCCCTCAATTATTTCCTAGTACAGAACTTCTAGGTATTCCTTACCTACAAGCTGGTTCCACTGTAAAGCCACTTATTACTAGTCTAAACTTCAAGTTAAGAGGTAGTCTTTGCTTCCTCTGGTTAGCCATCTCAGAAACTGCCATAATATAGGCAGTTCATTCATTAAAGGTACAGTCTAAAGCAAACGTATATGAAGGGAAGTAATACACCTGTTTATAGTTATACAGGGTGCGAGGCCAATTACTCTTCCTTTTATCAGGTTTTCCCCCCTACTCCCATATGTGTCACATCTCCGTTTGTGTTCATTCTGTCTAAGAGTTCTAAGTTTGATATTAACATTACTAATAACAATGATAATGATACTGAGGTCCTTAACTGTGTTATGTGTTAAGAGTGTTATGTGTTATGTGTTAAGAGTGTTATGTGTCTAGTTGTTGGGATGCTTCACTATTTCCTCTGGCTGTGATTGCCAGGATTCCAAATTTCATTCCAGTCCCAGTGACCTTAATTCATAGTGAGTGGAATTTCCTACCCGTGAAAGCAAAAAGAGATTTTGGTGTCTCAGCCATTATAGCCATTGTTGTTGCTGTGGTGGCTGCTGTGACTGCAGTCACTACTGCTGGACTTGCCCTAGGAACTGCTATTCCTACTGCTCACGTGCTCAACAATTTGTCACAAGCCACTGCCGAAGCATTGACAGCCCAGGAAAACATCAATGTGCATCTCACCATGGGAATCCTGATTCTAAACCAAAGAGTGGACTTACTACAAGAATAAGTGGACATGTTGACTGTTACTGCACAGACAGGCTGTCTAGTGCATGCCCAAGCACTATGCATTACCCCAATACCCTATTCTAACATTACTGCTGCTGCCAATCTGTCCAAACGACTTGGTAGCATGCATAATGGGACATGGACTAAAGAGTTTACTAATTTGACTACCCTATTGAGAAATTCTATATTTGTGGTAAATAGTACTCAGGTCAAGGTCCCAGGTATGCCAGAAGCCATTAGTTTCTTACAGTCAGCGTTACAATTTGGTAAACAACGGATGGGAAGTTTTGCTATGATGGGATTGTTGTTTTTCTGTTATTATTGCTGCTCAGATATCTGTTGTCTCTAAGGAGTCATCAAAGATGGCAAGCTTTAGTGGTACGGCAAGCCCTTATGGCCATGGACCAAGGCTCTGATCCTCAGATTTGGCTCTCCCAATTACAGGACTAGTAGTCAATGATGGGTAAGCACAGGGTGGACTTTATACCAACCTAAGACAGGGATCAAAGCATGCCAACAGCTCTTTGACTCCCAAGGACGGGTAAGGATAAAGTCTGACTCTGGCACCTAAGACAGGCACAGTCGCTGTCCTTTTCTTTTTATAACAAAAAGGGGGAACCTGTTGAGGGCCGGCTTGGACAAGATGGTGCCTGGCAGTGAGCCAAAGGGCACTGGATACCAAAATAAGGAAGTACCCAAAAAGGTTTGCTTGCCTACCTTTTAGTCCTTGGAGACTTATGACGTGTTGACGCCAGACTCTAGGATTGGCTATCTAATATCATGCCACGCGTGGACAGCTCGTGATTCATATAGTGCTATGCTGACATTCTTCTGCATGCTCTCCTGTGTGAGAGAAAGTTTTGCTATAATTGGCTGATAAGCTAGGAGCCTGGGGGAGGAGAGAGGGAGAGGGTAGAAGAAGGGAGAGAGTGGCAGAACAAAGGAGGCAGAAAAACAGGGAGGACGCAATAAATCTGGTCAACTAAAGATTGGTGGTGTCTCCTTTCTCCGCACTGGTTCCACTGGACAGAACACATAGAGATACAATTTCTTTCCTGAGAGTTTTGATTTGCAACTGCTGGGACCATGGAGGGAGAAGGATGGGTACAGGGCCAAATGCATATTCTTGCTTTGCATAGAGGGGAGGAAAAACTTCAGCCAAGATGATGGCTTATAAAAGCTGATATCCTTCAAGTCAATGTCTGGACACATCTGGCCTTCAGACTGGAAGACTTGCTTGGAGAGGATCCAAGCACCTGCCCACTGTGTGTGGGACTTTCAGGAAAAATGTGATAATATCTCGTGAAGCAACTCTTCTCTCTTCTAACCCATTTGCAATGCAAGGAACCTTCATTATACCTGAAGTTCAGTTCTTTCTGCTCATGTCTTTTCAAATGAATCATGAATGGTTCTTTTGAAGTGAAGCAAATGCCTGGATTCCAGGTGCACGGAAGTGTTTGAAGGCACTGTCCTCCTGTACATTTCCATGGAACTTTCTGCAGTAGAATCAATCACTGGCTTCTTGGCACACACGAGGTCTTCTTTGGGCAATGTATCCAGCTGAAAGATGCCACCAACTTGCTCTCACTCACAATTCCACACTGGAGGCTGCTCCTCTCCACATGGCCTCCCTCTCCCATAGCAGAGGTTCCTCCTCTGTCGCCCTCCACTCTCCAGGGAGCCTGCTGGCCGGGCATCCTCTTCACCTCAAGTTTGGGTCCCAGGCGAGGCTGCTGGGACCATGCTGCCCTGGACAGGACCCTTCCACACCCCCTGCCGGGACCTGCTAGCGGCCTGCAAAACCACCGCCAGGGCACGACCTCCGGCACGTCCCTGACTCTGCTTTTTGCTTGCCACGTCCTGAATGACTATCCTCTGCCTTGCCCTTCCACCTTGATGTTCCACCTCACCTTCTGCCCAGAGTTATAGAGTGGGCTATCTAAGGACAGACATCTGAAACTATGAGCCAATGTAAATTTTCCTCCTCTAAATTGTTCTTGTTATATCATTTGGTCACAGTTACAAAAATGCTGACTAAATCAGGTTCCAAATATTTTTAAATAGTATTTAGGATTCTCTTTTTCTTTTTGCCTTCCTATCATGTATAATACTTAGATCTGTATTCACTGCTGTACAACCAATGTCCTAAAATAACATTCAGCTCCTGACAGTTCCTGGAAAGGAAACTGAACCCCTTCAAATTTGGATTGGAGCTGAGTCTGATTAAAAGGGGAAGGTCAGAAATGCTGATAAGGGAAATGGATCTAGCATAACTATCCTTTGCTTACAAAGGATGCTGACAGACACCATTTATCCAAGGGAAGACTGTTACATACACTACCACTAAACCAATGGAATTTATGTATTTAATAATCCATCCACTTTCCCAAGGGCAGAACACTCTAACTGGCTTCTCCTTTGGCTGCCAGCTAATCAGTAGCTCACCCAAAGAAAACAAAAGCTACAGTTTTCAAATCATCTGCAGTTTTTTCTTTTTTTCTTCTCTACTTTCTCTTATGAAAATCCTATTTTTGTTTTGACTAGATGAAATCAATCTTTATCCTTTTCCCTGTTACATAAGGAAAAGTTTTAAAATTATTCTTGACAAGGGAAGAATTGGTCTTTGACCCTGTTTTCTCTCTACCTTCTCTCTCATGGTCAATTCTTCACTGACACATTTTCAACTATTACCACCTTGACAATTCCCATACTTGACTGTATCTAATTTTTCAGCCAGCAATAAGATGCCCCAAATGAACTAATTTTCTTCTTTAAGTGAACCTCTTAGCTGATTTCCAAATACATAGGTTGAAACCAAAATGTTATCTTCAACTGTTATAAATGCTTCTTAGTCTGATCCTGATTTCATTGGTGGGGAGTGTTTCCCTTAAATATTCCTAACGTATTGCTGTACCTCTTTTCCCTTAGTTGAAGCTTCAAGGATACACAGTCAGGCAAGTGTAGCTCACTTCCTTCTTTCCTTTATTTTGGGACCCAGTTGCAGAGTGCTCTGCTCCTCTGTGTTGAAAGTTTTTCAGTAGTTCCTGTGCCTCTTGGCAGAAATGGAGGGATAAGTGTTTTTCAAAGGAATTTTAGGATATGATGAATTAGTACAGAACTTAAGAAATGCCAGTTAAGGAATGTAGAGATCACAATATCACATGTAAATTGAGGCTATGGTGGGGCCAGTACTTCAGGTATTCCAAACACTTTTCAAGTTGACTACTTTGTTTATAGGCAAATATTTCTATAAATAAGATTTTATATACAGGCAAGGGATGAATGGGTACCTTAATCAAATACCAATAACATAGTTCAATAAAGGTACTGTTCTTATATAAGCTCTTATGATTTTATAATAGAAGGGCTAATAACCAGTCCTTAGAGCACAGCCAATTACAGTCTGACCATCAACTGTATCAAACTAGCCTTGGCCTTCAGATGGACCCACTGTCTTGTGGATCACTAGATATATTAATTAATAGAGAGGGTCTCAATGAATCCCTGATGAGATACAAATTTGACTGTAGAGAAGCCTTTCCACAGTCATTTTGACATCAGGGACAAAATGATTATTTGGTTCTTTACTATGTTATTTAGTCAGTTCTACAGCCCAGAGGCTTTAAGATGGAATTAAATTTCACATATACTAAGGGAAACATATCTGTAAACTCCCAGTTTTAAATGTTAGTCCCAACCTAGTAGACAGCATTTATGAAAATGCCTTTCTGTTATTCTCAGAGGCCAAAGAACAAAACTGAAGGAATTCAGACATGTTTTTTCTATGTGACTTAGGGGTCCTGATCTCAGTTTGCCAATCTAATAAACTTGGTCATTTTTTTTTTGTAGTATATTGTGACTTCAATGTACAAAGGTGATGGTTTTGATTTCTAACAAAAAAAGAAACAGTGCCCTTATTGCAAATAAACTATACCATATTCTTAAACTGAAGTAGGAAAAAAAAAAAAAAAAACTCAATGAAATTACTACGGCCACAAAGGTTAAAAAGGGAATGACAGAAGCCTAGGCTTGGAACACTCTTGAGGTATCATTTGTGCTCTGGTGGTCAAGGAGTAAAAGTAGAGCTGTAAAAATCTGCCTCAGCATATTAGAAGCAGTGAAAAAATGAAAAGAAAGGGAGAGAGATTTTTTTTTTTTTTAAAAGAGAAAATTGACATCTGGGAAAATAGGATTGAGAGATCTGCATGATCCTGAAGACTCACTTCCACCCCACTGTTTGCAGCCTGACAAAGAGATGGCTCCACTCTGGAGTCTTCTGTTAAAAGGCTCTCTCTTCCACTACAAGCCCATCCCTTCTCTCCCATAGTGCTCTTTCCCTATCCAGGAAGTTTCCACTATTCCCAGTCACAGATGTTCCTTGACCTCCTTTACCAAAAATATTTAGAGTATTATAGAAGTTGCAGATTAGAAATGCCTGACCTAAGCACATCTTCCTCAGAGACTAAAAACAAAGCAAAACACCTTGAAGAATCAGATATATTTTGCCACTTTCCTGCTTGCACATTTTCCCCTGGTAAGCCCTAATTAGTACTTACTCCTGTTGGAAGTATTGGGGGTCCTGAGCACCCCAGGAGCCAAAATAAACACTCAGAGACTAATAACTTCTCTTGGTGGGGCAAGAATTTTAATCCCATGCACAAAGGGCACAGCGTAATAAAAACCAAAGCAGTTGCGCCAAGCAGGCAGTCTCCTCAGCCTTTATCCCTGATGCAAGGGCATGGGTAGTTGCCCATGGGTGGGGACTGACTGCACAATCTTTGGTGCCAACAGCTATTAAAGGCAGGAGGGTACTTGACCACTACTCATTGTTCAGGCCAACTTCACTATCTCCTATTGGGTTATTTAAAGAAATATGTCCCTTAGTTGTCCCCACCTCCCTTTGTGGTAGGGGAAAGTCCCCCTGTGTTGAGTGTCTTTTGACACAGTTTATCTTTGTTGGTCAGATCAGGCCCCTTCCTTCTCACCTTCTGTTTGTCAAGGGACTGTGTTTAACTGCTTGTAATTTTCCATTCTGCTCTCTCCTCAAGCTCCCAAGTAATTTTACATTTAAAGCGAAATACTGTATTTTGAAAATGAATCACCAGGATTTTCTACTTTTCATACTCCACATGGCACTAGTAGCATGTGTATGACTGCCCTCTTTGCACTACAGGAATAGAAAGACACTATATAGGGAAATTAGATTTGAAAGGTCAAGTAAGACATCAAAAAAAGTATTCAAGTTCTAACTGCTACTAAAGAGGGTGTTAAAAAAGAGGGTAGCATCTTGGTATTAAGTAGGAATAACCCTCAGGGTCCAAAGAAACTAAAAGAGAAGAAATACAAAAACTCTGAACAGACTGGATAAATTACCCAGAAGCTCCCAAGAGATACTGGGAAACTATTGGGAGACAGCTTCTTAGAACAGAGAGAGTTCATGAAGTGTAGGAGACCACCTCAAAATAGGGCCAGTTGTACTCAGAGGTTACAGAATATATGGAGAAAATACTCAAAGTACTAATTGAATTACAGGACACATAGTTTTAGATGGGACACAAGTTTTGCCTGAGCTGTGTGAACTCCTCAAGGTATGTGAAACATGCACACCTGTCCAGGCCCCAAAAATGAAGATAAGAGACACAAGGCATAGCAAAAAGTGAAACTTTAGTTTAATAAAGGTCTTACAAGAGCATGTACCTGGTGGTCAGGGACACACAGATTGGGTAGAACCAACATTTTATCTCCTAGAGAGCAAGTTCCCTCCCCTGGGTCCTCACTGACTGAGTACTATGGGGTGTATAGTTTTCCCAAACATTATCTAGGTTTTACAGTTGCCTATTGGGTTATTTAAAGAAATATACTTTTAGTTGTCCCCAACTGTCACGGTCTTAAGCCCCCTTGCTCTTCTTGACCAGCGACAAGGGAAGGGGACACTCCCCAACAAGGCCAGACCGGGATAGGTAGGGCCGACTGACCGCCCGCATGCAGCCCTCCCTGCAGAGGACAATCAGGGAGACCAGTCACAGCAGGAAATTGTTTATTGAGAAAAATCACACAGCTTTTATGTAGGGTGGAGGCTAGGTGGGAACCAATCAGCTTAAAGGTCAGCAAGGCATGGGGGGGGTTCACGCAGGTGAGAGTCCCATAGGACTATATGGCAAGTTCGAGCTGATCACGTTCACAGAACTGTTGTTAGCCAATCCCTGACGGTGGTCTGATTTATTGTCATTAACCTTTGAAACCGCCTTTGGGGCCTTGATCTTGCTCCCTCGCCAGGGAGTAAGGAGTCAGCCTGAGTTAGTTAACATGTCATTAGTCCCAACACCCAACTCAGTTTGTTTTCTTCTGGAGGTAAAGTCCTCTTGGATTGAGTGCCTTTTGGCACATTTGTAGTTTATCTCTGTTAATCAGATGGTGGTGGTGGTGGTTGGGCCTCCTTCTCATCTCCTGTTTGTCAAGAGGCTGTGAATTTTTCCACTTCAGTGTTAACTGCTTGTAACTTTTCATTCTGTTCCCCCCTCCTATTACTTGCATCCCAAGTAATTTTACATTTAAGGCTAAATACTGTATTTTGAAAATGGACCAATGAACTTTCTATTTTTCACAAAGGAAAAGATTTTTGTTATCTGGAATAGTATCTGATTCATAACAATGACTCAGTATTTAATGAATGAATGACTATTAAAGGGGATACAGGTAGGACAATGATAAGTCACAAACTGGTAGGGTAACGAGTTATAATGACATCCAATTCAGGTAGGTGAAGGTGAACAGAATTACTTTTAACATTTGATGCTCTTGTTGAGCACCAAATTTTTTGAATTCTTGTCCCATAATGGAGATTCCCCAATCTATAACTCCAGGAAAAAGTCCAGAAAAATCTGTTAGAGAAATATCTGAGGCAGAAGACCAAAGGAAGAAGGCAGCCGTATCCAATAATAGTTCTAGTTCTACATAAAGCAAATGTAGGTTCAATTTAAAAAGTACAGTGTTAGTGTAAGAGGGGTCTACTTCATGCTTTGTATATAATAATCCTTACTGCACTACCACTGTGACTTATTTTAAAATGGATGTGTTTTTCTCTTTCTCTTTTCCCTCTCCCCAAACATAGGGGAAGCAAAATTAATCTTCTGCCCACCCTAGGCTGACTTCTCTGTCCTTTGGCTCATAGACTGCAAGAATGAAGGAATCCAGACTTTGGAGTTGGCACCTGTAGATCTAAGAAATGACTATCTCTCAAGGCTGCAAATGAATTTTGACTCCTAACAGGGCACAGCTGAAGAGTTGCTTTTGTTTTACCTCTTTAAAAGCCCACTGTTCCCCTGACAGTAAGAATCACAGTCACAATGTATTTTTCTTTGCTAGCAAAGCAACCAAAAAAATGTTTTTAGCCTGTTTTCTCAAGGTCTTATCCTTGTTATTGGAAGGGCACTGGGAACAAAGACTAAGCTTTTAGACTGAACTACTGGCGTCATTAGAAACTCAACAAATATTCTGGAAAGGAGGAGGTCAGGAACAGAGAATAGGTGCCAAAAGAGAAGTATCTTTAAGAAAAGCTACTTCTCACCTGAGATATCCGGACACTGAGGATAGTACCTTGAGGGACACACATCAGCCATCTTGATTCTCACTGAGAACAAATTTTAGAAGCAAGGGCAGCTTCAGCTCAAAAACCTGCCAAGAATGATTCTAAGTGGAAGTTTAACAGTGGTCCCTTCACTTTCTGAATATAGCCCTAGTTGCTCTAAGGCTTATTTTTAAAAAGAACATGTTTTTTTCCTCTCTCTTTCCCCATCTCCCCTTCTCTAACAAGATTAGGGAGACTGTGTTATCTTTTCCTCCCCTAGTTAATTGCCCTTGAACACACCCACTACAGGAAGGAGATGCCTGCTAAAGATCTGGGAAGTGAATATCTTCCAAAGTGAGTCATAACACATCATCAGGGTGCCCTGGGACCAGAGCATACCTGGAATGTAACCCTTGAAGAGTTCCTTTAAAACACCCCTGTCCCTCCTGATGGGCACAATCATAGCCTCTGGGACAGGAGTCCCTTGTGTTTCCCCTTTGCTAGCAAAACAATAAAAGAGCATTTTCCTTTTTCTCAAAACTGTGTCCTCATTATTAAATTGACATTAATTGACACTGGGGACAAGGACTGCACTTTCGGCTACAGAAGCATGTGTGAGGTAAAGGGACTCCCATCAAGCCCCACAAAACTGATGTCCTGGGCCTGAGAAAATCCACATCATAAGGCAGTAGACACTGAAAAAGCCTTTTCACAAAGAGCTGCAGAAATTTTGTCATTTAGAGCCCACCCTCAATGTAACACCTGGGTGCCAGTAATACAGAATACCAAGGGGGAAATGGAATTAAGAAATTTCAAAGACGATCTGGTATCTTTGTTTTAAATGTCACTATCTAGAGATGGGGCTAGACACATACAGATGTCTATTCAGATACAATGAACACAGGTCATAATGAAGCCAGAATTAAGGGCAGGTAGTTAGTGTAGAAATAGGAAATCGGGTCAATTTGAGGAAATGAAGCCATGACCCCATCTGCCTCTGGAAGTTGGAGACTGCCCCTGGAAGAATGGAATATCAAGGAGTTCCAGAGCCCATTGATTACCAAATTTACCTGCCTTTATCAAGGAGTGCAAGCATGGAGCTGCTAATTAATGCCCCCTGGGCCCTTGCCTGCCTGAATCACCTTGGCCCTCCCCCTGCCCATGGCTTCTCACTTAATGCAAAACCAGGCCTAGTCCTGTAGGCAGGAAGGAGAGATAAGGGGGAGAGAACTAGAGAACAAAAGAGACCCTAACCTATAAAAGATGGAGGGTGTGCTCACTTCTTGGGACTTTAGAACATCAGCCATGGCCCCCTTCTTCCTGCAGGGAGAAGTCTGTATTATTACCTTTAAATAAAACCTGCTTAATATGCTTGCCTTGGCGTGCTTCTCTAGTACTCAATCTTCAACATTAGAAGAAGCAGAACTCGTCACTGGTAAAGGGCGGTATCAATAACCCCTTGGTGATTTCTCCCGAGTTTAGGTTACACAAGTTGAGACTGAAAAACTGCACAGAACTGCTAGGAGTCTCAGTGAAACTGAATCAAGAGTTTCTCAGTTCACTCACCATCTTTTAGGTATCACTAAATCTTTTAGAGTCTTTGATTACAGTGAGAACTACTAGAGACAAAATTTTGCCTGAGATCAGCTACTAGCAGGGGTTTGGACTGTTTTCTAAATTTGTGGATGTGGGACAGTGCTGTGATAAACCTCTATGTCCTATTAATTGTTTGGATTCTTTTTGCTGTTGCTGGTGAGGTTTATAAGAGATCTGGCAATGAAATTAAGTAGCATAGGTAGAAGTCAGGCATATTTGGTTCTTACACTAAACTAATTATGAATTAATCACCAGCTAGACAGGTAGAAAAGGGACTTTCCTGAGGAATAACCTTGTACAAACAGGCTGCCAGCACTGCAGACCCTCCTTCCAATATCCAGAAGTGCAAAACAACAAACACTGTAGTTAAACGAGGAAATGTTTTTTAATTGATGGCAGTTTCATTCTTCTAAATCTCAGGGATGCCCTGCAAGAAAACACTTTACACCCTTATTATACCTGTCACCAGTAGCCACAACTGGATCCCTCTCCGTTTCCAATGCCACGACCATTCTCCCAAGATCCTCTTCATACATCATACCACACACCAGGAATAACAGCCCCCCCACGCCTTCTCGTCTCCAGGACTGCTTTAGTAGACCCTGCCGATTTTGGCCCTGGCCAGACGCGCAGCGGCACCTCGCGGCAGAGCTCAACACACACAACCTCATCCTGTTTTCCGGCTTGGCCCGCTGCATCACGGCTGCTAAGCAACTGTGCAATGACCCCAGGGAGGGCTGCCCGGTCGGATGCCTGAAGGACCCCGGCAGGGCCGCTCAGGCTAACTAGCGCAGTTGCCTGGTGGTTTGGAATTGCGGCGGGAGGATCAGGTGAACCGCAACAAGGGGTCCGAATAGCCCGAGAATCTGGGGTGGGCTTTGGTCCTGGCTACAGGGGCCGGGGGACCTAGAGAATGAGAGGTCTTGGGCGGTTCCACAGCTGAGGCCAGGAGTCTCGGGGAGTGGGGGGCGTGGCCACAGGTGCCCGGGCGGAGTCGGAGTTGAGTAGCTGCACGTCCCTGCGGCTAGCGGGAGAATGAGGAGCTTGATGCTGCTGTCTCGGAAGCTGAGCGGTGGGCCCCTCAGGTGTGCCTAGGCAACTTTTAAAATTTGTAATTTTCTAGGGGTGTGTGTGTGTGGGAGAGGAGGAGGGAGGGAGGGACTGGTAGGCGGGCAGGCAGGCCTAGGCAACTTTTAAAATTTAATTTTTCTAAAAGAGTGATCTTTAAGTCGAGTGTTTCTCTACTTAACATTTGTTTTAAACCAAAATCCAAGTAGCCATAACCTGACTGGCGTTGGGAGCCGCATCCTTTCTGCAGGTCCCATGCCCTCTCTCTGGAGACACCCTTCTCCCCCTCACACCCAGCAGGCTGGCATAGCCGGGTCCGGATCTCTCTGATTTACCCAGCAAATACTGTTGAGAACTGGCTATGTGCTAGGCACTCTGAATAGGGGGCACTGATTCGATGGTGAGGGAAACAGAGTCAGGGAAGATATAACTAAAGGACTTATGCAAGGAGCCGTGAGAGGTTATAATGGGGGAAGTGAGCTAAGATCTAGTGAGCCAGGAGGAGGTAACCAAAGGAATGACTCGTGAATCTGAAAATGCCACACACAAAGGCATTTCTTTCAGGCTAGAAAGTCTTTTAAAACTGAAAGACTCGTGATTGGAGCAAAGGAAAGTTAAGGAGTTTGGGGTTCAAGATAAGGCTAGAGAGTTATCCAGGAACCAAATCATGCAAAGCCTGGTAAGCTATGGTAAGGATTTAGGGGCCTTATTGTAAGAGCAGGGTATACTCTAAAGGGTTAAGAAGGGGAATAATATGATTAACTTTGCATTTTTAGTTTACTCTGGCTTCTGTGAGGAAAACATATTTAAAGAGTGGCAAGACTTGAAACTGGGAAATCAGTAAGGAAGTTGTGACAGAAGTCCAAGGAGGAATAGTGGTATCCTGGACTGGGGTGGTAGCAGTTTGCGGGGAGAGGTTTGTATGGATTTTGAGATGTAGTGGGTGAGTAAAGTTATCAGAACTTGGTAATATGGAGGGTGAGGGACTGGAACTTCACCTTCTGGGGTATTGAGTAGAGTGGGTTGGCTGCTCTTATCTGGTTAGTTTGGATTTGGCTTCATAGTTTGAACATCAAATTTAACGCTGTAGAAAAAAACATGAAGGGATTTTAGCATAGTTTTTATTTGGGCCAAACTGTAGTACAACCTCTGATGTGATTGTCATGCCAAAAGAAATGAGAATGTTGTACAGATTCTGTACCTGTGTATTCATGGAAACCTCTGTATTTGTTGGCAAATTAGAAATAATATTGAAATGAACATTTTGAGACCTCACCTTTGCTCATGCAGAGATGATCAATTTCTCACATGTAAATAGAATTTCACAGTTGGGAGAGACCTCTGATTCTTAATCCTCAGATTATAAAATATTTTTATGTTAATCATGTCTTTTCTGCAATTATTTATTGAGCTCTTATACAATGTTAGGCTCTAGGAATACAAAGATGAATAGAAATATGACTGTGTAGATTCAGATTGACAATAAAATTGATGGAGCATCTTTGTATTTGGCTGTTTTAGTTGCTTCAGATACAAAATAGTTACAACTAGTCCCTGACCTTGAAGTTGGATATCTATAAGCATGACCACTGAGGTCAACTGAGCATATTGACAGGTTTGATATGGGTGGGGAAGATATTGACCTATCCATATTAGATAAGAGATGGTGGATTGCCAGTGTACATTTTGGTACTCTGGTGACACCCCAGTTCTTGTGAATCAATCTTCTAATTCTAGAATAGATAGGGCAGCACTATGGGATAGAGGTCTTTAAAAGTGGGATCAGTCATTTTACTCTTATGGCTAGGCTGTTCAGGAATATAATTATAAATATTGTATAAAATACAGAAGAAAGTTTGGAGGGGAAGAGAGTTATCAGCAAAGGCAGTGTTTAGACAAATTTCTCTTGAATGGGTCCTTAGGACCTTACAGTAGCACAAACTATACTATATACTCCATAGAGTAACCTACCTCTTCCATGAGTCCAAATAGGCAAGTAAATAAGTAATGTATACAACCTTATAAGGTACCTGTCAGGTGATTTTTTAGTATCAGGAATAAGGGGCACTGGTTGACTTGAGTAGGGAGGGGTGGGAGTACAGTACCAATGAGTCCTAATCCAGTTCTCTAATGGCAGGAATGAGATGACCTCAATCTTGCGAAGCCCTCAGGCTCTTCAGCTTACTTTAGCCCTGATCAAGCCTGATGCAGTTGCTCACCCATTGATTCTGGAGGTAAGAATGAAAGTTAAACCCCTGCTGTTACTCCCTGGGCATTGCTACCATGTCACATGCTTTAGGGCCACTTATGACTACCAAGACCTGTGCTAGGTGATACAGAGGCAAAGCTAGGAGTCATGAACTCTGATCCAAAGAAGACTGAAACTCTGTTGAAGAATTGGGGCAGATTTAAAATAAAAGAAAAAACCCAATAAAATAATAATAATAAAAAAGACCTCAAGTTAGTATATACAATTGTCTCCCACTACATAACATGTTACCACAAACTTGACAGTTTAAACAACACTCATTTATTATCTCACAGTTTTATAGTTTAGAGGTCCTGTAGACTTGGCTGGGTAATCATTTAGAGTCTCACAAGGCCAAAGTTAAGGTATGGGTCCTTATCTGGAGTGTCTAGGGAAGAATCCACTTCCAGGCTTGCTAAGGTTTTTGGCACAGTTTATTTCCTGTGATTATAGTACTGAAGACTTGTTTGCTTGGTGGAACTGCTCTCAGTTTCTAGACCACTTCCATTCCTCATCACATGGTGTGCTCTATCTTTAAGACAGCAACAGTGCACCTAATCCTTCTCATGTTGCAAATCCCTCTGGTTTCTTCAGCTCTTAGCCAGAGTAAACTGCTTTAAAAGGGTGCATGTAACTAATTAGGCTCAGCTGGATAATTTTCCTTTAGATTAAAGCAAAGTGCACTGATTAGTAACCTTAATTACATCTGCAAAATACCTTTTATTATGTAATGTGACAATCATATTTTCCCATTCACTGTCATGGGGATTGGAGTGGGCTGTCTGGCTGATAATAAATGTTTGCACATCATTAGTGGTATTTTGAAATGATAGAACTGAACACTGATAAGAGAGTGTAGAATTAGGATGAGGGCAGAATGGCAGAACCTTAATGAACTCTAATATTTAGGAAGGGTTTTAACAAGGAATAGAGACAAGGGAGGGATCATGTTAGGATTCTACTACCCATATTTTGATTAAGTAATTGTTGAGGACCAGTGCTCAGTAAGCTTGTTGTGGTACAGAGGAAGACCAAGTGGCGAGTCTCAATTGGGTCTCAGAGGAAGGGTAGACTTTGGTTAGTGCCATAAGGACAGGTGTTCCATAGAAGAGAGAGGCTGTGGTGGGTTTGAGGACTGTAGGTGACCAGGGCTAGTGTAGAGAATTAGAAATGGCAGTGGACAAGGAAAGTGCGGCCTTGAGCCCTGGGCTAAAGTGTTTGCCCTTCATTCCATGAATAATAGGAACTATCAAAAGCCTGACCAGAATATAACATATAAACTATAGAATTTTCAGTCTATCAAGTGTGATAGTTTGGAGAGAATGAAACACAATGCAGGACCATGTACAAGACTTTTATGGTGATAGGTGTGGTGGGTCCTCTGGGCTTCAACTCAAGGGAGTGAGGAATGGAGAGGTAGAAACAGAACTTTCTGTTCCCTTGCACTCAAGGGTAACATTCTGGCTATGTGATTGAAGGTCTTGATCTCACCCCACCTTCTTTCTTTTCTGACCCACTGTGTTAGCTGTCTGAGGTTGTAACAAAATTCCTGAGATAAAAACTTAAAAGGAGGAAAGATTTATTTGGGTTCATGGTTTCAGAGGTTTCAGTCCATGATACTTGGTTGGCTCTGTCACTTTGGACCTGTGATGAGGCAGAACATCATGGTGGGGAGTGTGTAGTGGAGCATAGCTACCCACATCATGGCAGCTGGGAAGTGAAAAAGAGAGAAGAAAGGGTTTGGGTCCTTAATGATACTAACTTCCCTTTAACCCACCTTCTAAAGTTTTACTGCCTCCCAATAGCACTATCCACTTGGGACAAAGCCTTCAACACATGAACTTTTGGGGGGGACATTTAAGGTCCAAACCTTAACACCCACCAATGGGACAGACCCTTCAGTCTTTAGTTCTAAGGGGTTCTCATGGTTTCTATTTGTTAGCCTGGGTCTCCTGATTGATTTTTATCTTTGGGGTGGTGTTTATCCAGGCTGTTCATCAGCAGATTCTGAGCAACAAGTTTCTTATTATACGAATGAGAGAACTACTATGGAGAAAGGAAGATTGCCAGAAGTTTTATAAAGAACATGAAGGTAGGACTGATAGTCTTCTGAATAGAAGATTTCTCAATCCTAAGAGGCTTCTCAGATTTTCCCTGGAACTTTAATGTTCCATGTTCTCTCTGACCTACCAGTTGTGTAAACTTGCAATCTTTTTTTTTTTTAATTATTTTTAGTCATTTATTTTATTTATTTATTTTTATGTGGTGCTGAGGATCAAACCCAGTGCCTCATACATGCTAGGCAAGTACTCTACCACTGAGCTACAACCCCATTCCTGCAACCAATCTTGTAGTCTTGGTTTATACTGAAATATTTTATGATTGTCAGTATTTTATTTTCCTAGGAGGGTTCTAACTCATAGTCTTAATCAGAAACTTAATTTTATGTCCTGATAATAATATCAGTAGTTAACATTTAGTGTTTATTCTTTAATTATTTTAATGCTCATTATTTCACTTAATTCTCCCCAACAATGCTAAAAAGTAGGTATATTTCTATCTCCAGTACACCGATTAGGAAACTGAGTGGGGAGCTTAATGACTTACCTGAAACTACAGAGGCTGTAAATAGTAGAGCCTAGATTCAGAAGCAGGAATGTCAGACTTTAAGGCCCCTTTTTTTTCCCCTTCCCCCTCTAAAGCAGTGTTTATTATTTCAGGTAAGGAGGTAGAAATAGAAAAATTTATCTTGGGCACCTGTATCTTCATGAAGGTGTTCTCTCTTTGCAGGGCGTTTTTTCTATCAGCGTCTGGTGGAGTTCATGGCCAGGTACTTCTAATTTAGTCTTAGCATCTTTATCCACTAGGTATATCTTCTCTGCACAAAAATAGAATTGTTAACTTCATTAACTGTCTTTAAAATTGTAATCAGTGTCAAGTATGAGGACACAGAGCTTGGGGCTCTGACTAAGCCAACATTGACCTGTTTGGCACCTGTCTCATTGGTTACTGAACCAGTGACTGTAAGTGTATGGTTGAATGCTGCGTGGCAACTCTGCTGATCTCTTTGGCTCTTGTATACCAGCAGTGACCCTCTATCAACTTCTGTTTGAAGCAGCATTAGTTCTGAGCTTGAAAGACAATGAAACTCTCAGGATGCAGTATGCCTTTACTTATGAACTGCTTATAGACTGGGTGACTAGATTCCTTACCTGTGTTCCTTTTGTTCACAGTGGGCCAATCCGAGCATACATCCTTGCCCACAAAGATGCCATCCAGCTCTGGAGGACACTGATGGGACCTACCAGAGTGTTTCGAGCACGCCACATGGCTCCAGATTCAATTCGTGGGAGTTTTGGCCTCACAGACACTCGAAACACTACCCATGGCTCAGGTGAGTCTACCTCCCTTGTTCAGAGCCATAAATAAGGAAGGATGGGTTGGGGTTTATGGTTGGGCTATATGGTAAGGTTGATATACATGTCCTTCCAATGAACTCTCTTCCTATTTATATTTCTGGCCTTTTGTAGCTGTTTCAACTGATGTGGCTGAGTTTTCTTTACATGCCCCAGGACTGAGGTTGGGTAGACTTAGGTTTCTGAACCTGCTTATGACTGTCTCTTGCCTGCATCCTGCACTCCCTGTGGGAATACTTATCTATTTTACCTTCCCTTGTAGACTCTGTGGTTTCAGCCAGCAGAGAGATTGCAGCCTTCTTCCCTGACTTCAGTGAACAGCGCTGGTATGAGGAGGAGGAGCCCCAGTTGCGCTGTGGCCCTGTGCGCTACAGTCCAGAGGGAGGCATCCACTGTGCAGCTGGAACAGGAGGCCTAGGACCAGCCTGATGAGGGCCTATCAGTCTATGAAGACTGGCAGCAATGCCCAGACTTTTCTCTTAGACCTCTGGTCCAGAACATTCTCATGGGACCAGGGAAGCCTGGGCTCATGGTGCTATTTCTGCTTGACATCACTGCTTGCTAGAGGGCCTAGCTCATCACTGCAGAGCCTCCAAAATCTAGCTATCTACCTCTTCTCTAGAATGTTCATGGCTTGTTAAAAAAAAAAAAAAAAAGATTATTATTTTTTTGACTGTTACGTATTCATCCTTCCTCAAGGAGGAGCTTACTCAGTTGACTTGTCTGGAAAATGCAGTGACTATATAAACAAAAATTTGGCTTGTCTTCCTTAATAAAAGCCAGTGTTCTAACTGAATTCTCAAGAGTGGGAGTACTACTCTGGGAGCTCTCTCTATCCTTAATTTAAGTAATTAGACCTTCCCTGAAGCTAGGTTTCAGGTCTGTGCTAAGTGAAGAGACTGACACACACATACACATGGTGGGCAGCTTATGAAGCACAAAAGACACCCAGCAATAGAGCTGAATGTGGATTCAAATCCATGCTATAACCCTAGCATAGGACTGTGTTCTGGAGGAAGAGGCACCTTATATTTGAACCAAGGTATATCTGTCAGTTGAGGCATGCTTTTATGATACACATTTTTTCTGATTTGCACAAAGGCAAGTTACCTGTTGCTGCATTACAAATCACCTCAAATTTTAATGTCTTAAAACAGTGATTTTCTCTTTGTGGGTTGGCTGCATGGTTTTATTGGTCTCATCTGGATTCACTTGTGGCTGCATTGAGTCCAGGTGAAACCAATAGAACCACATAAGGTCTAACACCATCTTTCATCCTGAGCTTCACAGCACAGTTGTTTCAGGGTTCCATGAGGGCAGGCCTTCATTTAGGTTTATGAAGCTTTTGTTCCTTGTCATGTTTGCTGATGTCTTATTGTCCAAAGCAAGTCACATGGCTAAGCCCAGAGTTTGTGTGGGAGAGGGATATATAGAAGTATGGATATTGAGAATTGCATCACTGTCATTACTATGACAGCCTAACACATTGGAAGTTTTGAGGAACCCCAAAAGAATATTAGGGAAGGTTGTGTGGAACCTGGTCAGCTAAAGATATAGTGGGCCGAAGCATTTATACTGTTGTACTTTTTGGTGTAGAGTGAAGGGTTTAGGATAGTTAGAGACTCTTTCTCATCTGAATCTCATAATATATCTACATTATACCCATCTTTTCCTATCTTCCTGTTAATGGTATAAGAAGGTCTTCTTATCAAGCCTGCCCTTCTATGTATGCTTGGAATTTCCTCTCCTTGCTCTTTTGGTCATCAGTTTCTGCTGCATCTTTTACCCTTTATTAAGTCCTTCCCCTTTGAATTCGAACATGTTTTAGTGTCTCCCATCTTTGAAAATATTTCTTTTTTTTTTTTTCTCAGATCATTATTTTTTTATTTGTTCTAATTAGTTATGCATGACAGCAGAATGCATTTTGACACATCATACATAACCAGAGTATAACTTCTCATTCTTCTGGTTGTACATGACGTAGAATTACTGGTCATGTAATCACACATGCACACAGGGAAATGAGGTCCAGTTCATTCCACTGTCCTGACCACCCCCTTAGACCTCCCCTCCTTTCACTTCCCCCTTTCTTTTTTTTTTTTTTTTTATTATTGTAAACAAATGGGATACATGTTGTTTCTCTGTTTGTACATGGCGTAAAGTAATGTAATTTTCCATTTTAGCTACCTTTTGTGTCTTCATCTCTGTACAGCCAAACCCATATCAGTTGTTTACACTTGTAGGCTCCTCCCCATTTTCTCAGCAACCAACACCAGTGTAGCTTGCACCCCCTTCCACTCCAAGGAAGCTGCTCTTGCCAGTGTCAAAGGTTTAGCACAAAGGTCCAAGGTCCACGTCAAAGGTTCAGTTTCTGGGTCCACTTTTCAGGTCTTAAATTATTCGCAGGTTCACATTAAATCCATGTCTGAAGTCCAGGTTTATCTAGCATCAAATCACATTCTAACTCTTGAGAGCTAGTTCCACGGTAATGTATAATCATTCTGAATTAAAGGATAATGATCCATGACTAAGGTTCAACTCACACCTGATGTTCCTATCTGAGCTCCAAATCCAGGACTAAAGATTAGATCCCAGAAATATACCCAGGTCTGTGGTCCAGACATTGCTGAAAGTCAAGGAATAGGTATAATGTCAGATCCAGTATTGTGGACCAATCTATGTCAACATCCAGGTACAAGCTCCAAATCCAAATTTGAAGTTTATGTACATAGTCCAGGTCAATGTCCCAAAGATACCACTTCATATTGTTTATAGGTTGAATTGTGTCCTGCTCTCCAATTTATATGTCCAAGTCCTAGCCTCAGGTGCCTCAGAATGTGATCTTATTTGGAAACTATCATTGCAGATATATAATGAGTCATACTGCAGTAGGGTGTGCCCCTAATCCAAAATGACTGGCGTCCTTATCAATAGGGGAAATGTGGACATGGATACATATATAGGAAGAATGCTATATAAGTGTGAAAACAGATCAGGGCAAGTAATCAGAAAACCACCAGAAGCTAAGAGAGTGGTATGGAATACATTCTTCACTCACAATCCCTCAGAAGGAACCAACGCCTTGATCTTGGATTTCTCCCCCTTAGCTCTGTTAGTGCTATAGTCTGGATCTGGAATGTCCTGTCAAGGCCTATGTGTTAAAGGCTTGGTCCCCAGCTTGGTACTATTGGGAGGTGGTGAAAAGTTTGAGGTGAGGTTGAGTGGGAGGTCTTCATGTCTTTGGAGTGTACCCTTGAAGGGGAGAGTGGGATTCTGACTTCTTCTTTTTTCTCCCTTTTGCTCACTGGCCACGAGGTGAGTGGATTTGCTCTGGTTATGCCTTTTTGTCATGATGTGCTGCCTTGCCATAAGTCCAAAGAAACAGGGCCAACCTATCATGGATTGAAACTTCTAAAGTTATGAGCCAAAAATCAACTTTTTATACATTGACTATCCCAGGGTTTCCCCTACCCTGCTCCCATGTTCCAGTGAAACTTTATTTACAAAATCAGGCAACCACTGAATTTGACCCTGTGGACTGTAATTTGCTGACCATTATTAATATCAATCCTTTGACTTTGGACATTGCAAAATCTTCACATCTTCATCCAACTGTTTTCTTTGTCTAAAGAGTTCTTATTTAACAAAATCCTATGTGTTTATGTTGTAAAACTCATCCATTTTTCCAGGTATTTGTTATAGTAATGGAAAGCTGGTTAACACAGTGAGACATTATGAGTGCCCCCCCCCCCCCCCGGCCATACAGGGGACTAAACTCAGGGACACTCTACTACTGAATTATATTCCCAGTCCTTTTTACTTTTTATTTTGAGGCAGGGTCTTGCTAAGTTGCTCAGATTAGTTTTTAACTTGCAGTCTCCTGCCTTAGCCTCCCAAGTAGCAGAGGCTCTAGGCAGATAACACCATGTCCAGTCAAGACTAATTTTTTGTTGTTAAATTATGCTGTCTGTGGTACTTTGTCATAGAATCCCTAGCAAACTAATATAACCTCCAAAATCTAGATCAAAGTCCTAGGTCCAGTATCGCGTTCCCTTTGCCCGCAGAGAGACACGACACACTGGTTGTTCGTCAGAGCTCTTTATTGTTCCCCTTCTTCTCCGTTCAAGGAAGTCACGGTCATTATATATGAATCATGAGCCAATCAGGTTACAGAGCATGTGGGGAGAGCGTGATTACTATATAGAATACACTAGGGGCATGAAGAGAGCACGCAGCGAGTACGAGTCACCTCGTCCAATCAGGTCAACTTCCTTAAGCAGTGTCAGCTGTTTGTTGCAAACCAGGCTGCTCCGGCTCAGTGCCAGGCGCCATATTGAAGTCCCTGAAATGTTGCAAACCAGGCCGCCCCGGCTCAGTGCCAGGCGCCATATTGAAGTCCCTGAAAGCCAGGCTAGGGTGGGGTCCGCGGTACCCCGACAGTCCAGGTCTGTAACTATGGTCCAAATGTAAACTCAGGTCCAAGATACTCACATATATAGTCAAAGACTTGAGTTCTAAGATTGGAGTTCAATATTCAAATATATGTCCAAGGCCCAGGTTAAATTTAAGGACCAAATGAAAGGTTCGCTTACATCTACTTTTAGTTTCTAGTTGAAGGTTATTTCTAAGTGTGATCGCCCACCGCCCGCGGGGACAATCACAACACATACGCTCTTGATCACAGGAACCAAAAAGCCCCCTTTATTCTACAAGTCTCTGACTTATATTGAGAACATCAGCCTATCAGAGAGTAGACTACCAGGAAAGTCAACCTATCAAGGAACAGCCTCCAGGCAGATACCAGGATCGCCTCGTGTACAACAGCCAACCAGAGTTACTTCCTGAAACTTGTTTACGAGTGCAGCTAAGTCTGGCAAGCTGCCAGGCGCCATCTTAGAGATCAGGTCATGGTGCGGCTCTGGGGCCCTCAGAGCCCGCCCCTGACATCTCCCCCTTATTCTTTAAATAAAGAAAAAATGACTTGGGACCATGCCTGTCTTAGGTTGTCCACAGCAAATTACATCCTTACCCGTCATTGGAATTCTGACCTCCAGGCGTCATGAACCCTGTTTTAGGTTGGTATGCATTTCCACGGATCTTACCCGTCTTTGACTACTGGTCCAGCATGCTTAGCCATACTTGGGGGGATGTGCCTGTCTCAATGGCTGTCAAAGTCTGTACTATAACCCGTTGATGACATCGGGCATCTTGGCGAGCTCTGATTTGGCTGCGTATAACATAGGCTATCCCTAAGCAGATAATAATCAGAACAGCTACTGTTCCAGCCCACTGTTAACAAAGAGAACATCTCGGATACCGATGCAACTTGAACGCTGGTGGCATTGACTCTGAGTATCAAACGTAGATGACCAATTACCAGTAAGGTAGACAGAGAGATTTTTAGATAACATAGCCGCAGAGCTAAGGTTATTATAAGCGATAGGGGTGACACACACTGCTCTTGAAGGATAAACACATCCCAGTCCCAAAAGTTCTTGCAAGATATCCACTTGTTCTTGTAGTAAGTCCACTCTTTGATTTACAAGGAGTATGCCTGCTGTTCGATGTTGGTTTAGGGTCTCTTTAGTCTGTAAGGCTGCAGCTGTATTTTCGGCCAAGTGATTGACTGCTGTTGCTGTAGGTATGGCAGTTGCTAGTGCTGCTGTTGCAGAAACCACTATTGCAGTGACCATAGCCGCTGTGATGCCAAATTCTCTCCTGTTTCTTGATAATAACACTGGCAATTCCGCATCTGTAACAGAGACTGGGACTGGTAGGAAGGTAGGAACACACATTAAGACTGCCAGCGGGAACCTAGAAGCATTCCAACATTGAGAGAGATAGCATAAATCTGAAGTACAATTGAGAGAAGCGGTTGTTTCGTTAGTTCAGAAACATAAAAGGGGGGAAACACACAAACTGGGGTAGGTGGAAAGGTACATAGTTGAACTGTTCCTCCTTAGAGACTAAAAAGAGGTTGTAAGTTAGTTCAAGGGGGGCTAGGCTACGAGCATCATGGTCATCAGGAGTATGTTGGTCTGAGTTACTTGTTGGTAGCATTGGCACTGGTCGAGTTAGTCGCTCAGGAACCCAGATAGGCGAGGTTTTATCCTGTGGAAACACACAAACCGAGCCGCGGCTCCAGTAAAGCACCGGGTCCAGGCCGTTCCATTGTCCTGTATGAACATCCTTCCATTTTACCATCACTCTATCATGTTGTTTATGATTGCCATGTCTCTCAGCGGCAGAGCGACCCTCATTATCCAGAGTTAAAAAATTTAAATTAAAGAGGCAAAGAGAAAGTTTATCTTTAGGGGACCTGAAGGTCTCCCCTATTCCCCCTTTTTGTTTAGTGATGACAAAAAACAATTTTCTGTACAAACACATTTGAATAATCCCATGCATGTCAATTCTAATTCACTTATTTTCTTAAAAAAAAAAAAAAACCAAGATATTAGACAAGTGTCCTGAACAGTATTTGCCAGCTTTTTCTTGTTGGAGGAAAGTCCTAGAAAAATTCATGTTAGACATTTTATAAACATCAACATTATATTAGTTTGACCACCTAGAGACTTGCAAGTTATTTTCAAGACATTTTACTTCTATTCGTTTACCCAATTTAAATTGAACCTTTTTATCACGTGAATTAAGGGTATCTGGATCCATTTTTAAATTTCAATTTTAGGAGCGCTCAATTTTGATACAGACAAAACATGACATTGGACAGCACGACATACACATAACACAAAATCAAAGGCCTTGAAACTTTATAGGTGAATCTCCATTGCAATGTAAGAGATGTTCAAAAACTCTAGTTGAATAAAAAAATAGAACTGATCAAAAAAATCATGAGCTCAAAAAAAAATGTAGAATTCAAAAAAAACAAGAGTCCTGGAAAAATAATACAGGAAAAATGATACGGCTGTTATTTACTTTTGCTGGAGTTCAGGTAAGACTTTTTGCTCTTTTTTTCTTTTTTCCTTTTCTTGGGTTTGAGACCAGTCTCCTACTGAGCCTTCAAGCTTTCTCTATTTACATTTCAATGTAAGCCTTGACTGAGATTTGGATCTGAAAGGGGAGAAAATGTTCCAGCAGAAACTTGATGCCTAGGGCATTTTAACCCTTAATCCTGGTTAGTAATCAATTCAGGTTTGGACGCAGAAAATTGTGAAACAATTATCTCCCAATATTTGTGGGGACTGGGGCTACTCTATTATACTCCTTACTAGGACATGCCACTGATGGTTGGGCTGGTTACTCCCTACCCACCAGTGTATGTGGGACCTCATGGCAGGAGGACAAGGTGGGCTGGTTTGTTTACTATGTGGCTTAATCAGCTTATGAGGGGCTATGAGTCCAACCAATTCCAATTTGGGAATTGCCCGAGTGATGCAATCACTATCAGCAAAAAGATCTGTTACTCCTTAAACTCTACAAGGGCTATGACAGCTGCTTCCATTTTGTGAGCCTTGAGTTGAAGAGTTCTGTGCCTTGTTTCTTAAATGATTTGTTAACATCTTTCCCTCAACAGTAACCAATTTGCACTCGTTAGCCCAATGTTTTTCTTTTTTGCGCCTCGGGCAAAGACCTGAGGCATGAGGTGTAACAGATTTTACTATAGTTATCTCTTATCTTTTGTTAGGGCATTATCTCTTTGCTGCTGATTTTGTGCATCTATTGAAGCATATTGGCCTTCTCCTATTAACATCTCAACATTTCTATCAGGAAACCTTGCTACTATGTTTCTGCAAGCAGTTTCAACAGCTATTTCTTGCCACTGAGCTCTCCAATTAGACATTGTCCTCCAGATAACACTGCTCTGCATACCTGTTTCCAATCAGTCTTAACTGCCTCTTTAAAGTTTTTCTAATGGTTGATGGTATCTCTATTTTGGTCCTCAAATACGGGCAGGTTCTACAAATTTTGAAGCTCTTTATATTAGGTTTAGCTTTCTACTACCTTTTCCCCTAGTTCTTATGTTTTCACTACCACTTGGTTATTTCTTTGGGGGTTCTTTGTACTAGATTTAGCTCTCCTTTTCCCCTTGTTCTTAAATTTTCTGAGTAATTGTTTTCTAGGTTACTACCACTCAATCCTTCCTCACTTTGTTCTCCTTAAGAGCTCTTTTCCGTTGCTATTAGATCCTGTTTATGAAGATCCTCTCCAAGATGTTCCCACTGTGGAATATTTAATAATCCTTCATCTAAAAAACAAGGAGCTACCTTCTCTATTGTATCTAAGAATGTTCTAGCAGTTTTGGTTTTTTAAAGGTGTACCATTGGCCTTAAGCAGTTCCCGTAAGGGTTGTTGCATACGAACTTTTGATGTTTCAGACCCCATCTTGTACAATGTAAGCCGCGTTCCGCGTGCTTATCTAGTCCTTGAACCACCTTTCGCTTAGTCCAAGGTGTAGCCGCCTTTCGCATGCCACTTTCACTTTAATGCCTTTAATGTGGACCGCCTTTCGCGTGCCACTTTCACTTTAATGCCTTTAATGTGGACCGCCTTTAGCTTAGTCCACTGTTTTACTTTCCTTTTTATAACTGGTTTAACTTATTAAAATTTTAGAATATTGTCACGAGCACGTCGCGACACTTGCGACACCGGATCGGGAACCGGGTAGGAATAAGATAACACTCATGGAGTCAGCGGATGGTCCTCAGATGAGATTTTATTGATGCTCGGTTCACAGCAAACAGCAGTCAGTCATCAAGGTAACAGCATGCAGCGACCGGGAGCCTCGAGCTGGGGAGAACTATCATGTCACTAGTCAGCAGGACATAGTGATAGACTCTGTCAGTGGAGTAGTGCCCGCTCGCTCCAGATCAGTCTGTAGTTTATATAGTCACCCCAAAACAAGTCCACACATTACATAATTTGTTTTTCAAGTCCTAGATTCTGCAAACTCATCTAGTAAATATTTTTACCAGTTTTACCATTAAAACTAATGCAAATTTGGTGTAAACAAACTGCCAAATGTTTTTTCTCAGTGACTGCATAGTCACTATGTACCTCACCGCACGTCATTCTACTTATCTTAACACTACACACACATTTTGTTTTGGTCTATCACAGCAAACAACATGTTATTTTATAAGTTTCACAAAATGGAGTCAGAAAGCAAAATGGAAGTTGTTTGGTTCACTTCAACAATGTTCCATACAGTCCACCCCCTGGCACAGGAGGCACCCTAAGGGGTGGCTTCCATGCCAAAGAGGGCAGTCAGGTCTGAGGAGAGATCAGGTGCCGCGTATTGTCCAACCTTAAAGGGCTGCAAAGCTTGTATCAAATTATCATGTCCAGGTAGATGTAGGATGTCCAAGGTGGCGTCCTGGCCTTTGTATTCCATGAACCATGGGATATGATCAGGCATCCTGTGGGTCAAGAGGGTGCAGTCATATACAGAGCCTGCGACGATGATGTACAGTCCTGTATTTTGTTGTATATCTTGCAGTGTCCAGCGGCGGTTCCGGGAATGGCCTATTACATAGCGCCTGAAAGGTCGTCCATTATACCAGAATGAAGTGAACACCCAATGGGTTAGGAAGAGCTGCGGAAGGGAAAGTAATCAATATTATCCTGGTTGTCAACCTCAGAGGCGGTGAGGGCAAAATTGGGAGGAAAGAGAAGGACAGGGAGATCATGGTGATGCTCAACATATTTCCAGAGATTTAGTAAGTATGGCTGCAGGATAGTTTTCCAGCAGAGTATTCGGAGTGTAGGAGCAGTTTTAATCCTATAGGGGACAATATAGTTCTTGTGGAGAAGGGAGAAATCAGGGAAGTATCTTCCCCATGGTCCTTTTCTCAAAGAAAGATGAGTATTGATATACCATTGCCAGGCATCAGAGAAGCCACGGTACCCATGGTCAGATTTCAGGGTTTCCGAGAGAAGGCCGAGAAGAAGTTGGTTATGTCTAGGGTGTAGGCGATCACATGAAAATAATCGCCAATGATTGGCAAAAAAATGTTGATGAGTCCATAAATGACAAAGTAGAGAAGCTAGACGGGGCATAGGGTCATTATAAAGGAATCTGAAGGAATCTGAGCAGAGGAGGCATGTCTCCCCTCTGGGGGAGTAAAGTCTGGCTAATCTATATAATGTGTAGAAGGTGTCAAAGTTCCAAGTTTTGAAGGCTGTAAGCAGAAAGAAGTTCCTTACATGGAACTGGCAACAAAGAGGGCAGTGGGCAAAGTGTTGTAGATTACGTTCGTCCAAGGTGTTCTCGGAACGGGGAAGGTGATGTCTGACAGTTCTAGAAGATCTCTTACATGGAGGCATTCTGCAGGAGCAAAAGGAGATAGTTAGGCCTGTAAGGAAGGAGGGGCATAGATGATGGATTTTTCTCTTTTGAGAGTCACATCCTTCGCCACAGATCTACAAACAAGTAAGCCAACCTTAATGAGGATCCATGCACATATAATAAATGCTACCCATGTCATGCCCTCTTTTATCCAATGCAAAGGATTCCATCGGGTAATACAGGCAAAATCCTTTGTAAAGATTCTGCGGAGTGTATTCAGCAGACTGTAGTCCTTAGACATGGTGTGTGAAGTATGTAGCGGAGTGAGCAGGTCATGTTGTACCATAAGTTCCACTTTCTGTACCTCATGTCTGAGGTTAGCGATGCCATGAACAATAGATTTATGAAGATTTTCCAGGACAGGTTTATTTTGTTGGAACAGATTGTCCAAGGCATCCATATGTGCACGAATGTTGCGATAGGTTTCAGATTCCACCTCAGGGGTTCTGAAGAAGGCGTGTAGGCCAAAGATGTGATTGGAGATGTAAGAGACCGAGGTCAGTACTTGGTTGCCTGTTGCAAGTCCATGATGTTTTACCATCATTACATTGTGATGTATATGGCAACCAGCTGCCAGGGAAAAGATTTCGCTGTAGGAGGCGTTGTGCCATCTGGTGATGTTGCAGGTGGAATCATCACAGGTAAGGATCCTGTAATTACCTAAGTCTTGTATTTTGGTGGCGGGCTCATACAGCGTGATCCTGGAAGTGGGAGGTTCATTATTAAAAGCATTAAAGGCAATAATGGTATTCTTGCCAAAGGAGTAAGTATTTTCTGTGGGGAAGAACCAGTTCTTGTCCCCCCACTGAGTCCAGAACATTTTGTCATAAGGAAGTACCCAGGTGTTGCCGATAAGTTTTGGAATTGCAATGGTGTGATGGGCAACGAGGGCAGATGAGGTAGAAATCTCCCAAAGGTGTAGTTCACAGGATCCAGCCTCACAAAAGGATTCCTGTGTGGGGTCCAAGATAGTGATAGAAGAAGAAGTTTCTCTGCCAAGTCCAGTCAGGAAAAGGTTCCTGAGATCTTCCTGTGAGGCTTGCAAGAGGGCTTCTATATGGTGGCATTCCTGTTGTATTCGGAGGTGCTCCAGTTCCTTATTGAAGGTTGAGGTGGAAGATTTTACCTGCTTGTAGAGGGCAGAGAGTTCCTTGTGCATAATTTCTTGTTCCAGATAAATCTTATCCACGAGGATGGCCGTGGCATGGAGGTTTTTAGAAATCCCATGTATTACACGGGTTTGTGAGTCCACAAGATGTTGTATTGAGTTAATCTGGACCCGTAACTCCTCAGTCATAGCGCCGGCAATGAGAGCGCCAATAGCAGCTCCAGTCAAAAAGGCGCCAACGGCTGCGAGTTGTAGAGGGCGTCTCATGCTGCGGCTGCCATGGAGGTTGAAGTACAAGTCTGGAGTAAGATAAGGCTTATGTTCGCTGCACATTTGGAAGTCATTTGCAGAAAGGGCAGCGAGGTTGAGACGCAGGAAGATAGGTTGGATGGTTGGCTTCATCAACATTTGGACAGGTTGGTAAGTCAAGGGAAGAAAGCCTGGGGCTTCCGTGGAAAACATAGGCTTGTAAGGCGGGAAGATGACGGCATGGGGAAAGTGCGCGGTAATCCAGGAGTGGGACTCATTGAAGCCCCCTCTACGAATGAGGCAGGGTTCCAATCCATGGGTTCTGTAGCAGTCAGCATGAGTCATTTTGTATGAATACACATAATGTCTATGAGCATAATTGTCAAAAAGATCCGTGTGGTTCCTGAGAATATTGTGGGACACCATATCAAAGGTGTGCCACTTATTATTTGGTCCAGGAAGAAGCATATAAGAGTAGTGTGGTAAACGTCCCACCAAAGATTTGTATTTCCAGCTGGAGAAGTTCATTCCTGTGGTGGACCACCACGCCAGAGTCTTGTTGTCAGCAGCTTCAATGTGGTAATGCAAGATGGTATCAAACAAAGACAGAGGAGGGCATCCGGGTGGCAGCTTTTCATAGGGTTCCTGCGGAGGTGGGTGTTGATCCAGCTGGATTTGTACTTCTTCAATAGTGGGGTATGTGAATCCCAGAATAGAAGCAGTTGGTTTAAGGTTGTATTTTGTGGACCTCTCAATGGCATATGAATAGCTTAGCGTAGTTTTGTTGTAAGCATCCAGGGGAACGTCATAGACAGAATAGTTGTATTGCATGGATCTATGCACCCCCTGAATCCTTTTCATAGCAAAGGGGCCCCAGTGGCAGTGTTTCCACTGCCACGGGGTGGAATAAGGTATTCCCAGAGTGTCCTTGTGGGGGCCAAATGGGATAGAAGGGAGGGTCACATTATGTATTTGAGAACGAATGATAGGGTCAGTCCAGTTAATGACGGGAATGAGGTCAGGCAACAGCCGCTGGCTGGACCCTGGTGAGGCTTTGGAGGCGCCCCCCAAAGTGGGCCTAAGGAAAGGGTCTGGGCGGAGGAAAGAGATATTCATCAGCTGAGACCAAATGAGCAAAGGGGAATAATAAGAGTAGTAAGGGGAGCACCCTTCACAGGAACGCACAGAGGAAGAAGAATTGGCATAGTTAAGGAGGTAGATATGAGTAAGATTCCAGATAGGTCTGGCCTGTTCAAGAGGAGTTGAAAAATTGCCGAGCCATGTCCAGGACATGACAGTGTAGTTCATATATTCGGAAAGAAGGTGAAAATCTGGGAAGGAATGATCACTATCCTTGTAGGAAGTGAAAGAAGTAAGGTGGTGGTCGTATGCAAGGACAGAATCAGTAGTGTTATCAGCATACATCAAGTATGAGATGTGAAAGAGGGTATCCAATACTGCAGGTTTGGGGATATGGCAATTGAAGTCTTGTAAATTTACTGGGTTAGCATATCCCTTCAGATATAGTTTCATAGTGCACCTTTCAGGGGATTTATCAAGTATTGGGAAGCAAAGCCAACCCATAGCGGCATGGCCTTTGCCAGATGGTACCACGTCTGCAAAGATAGAACAGATGCAGAGAAGGACACGTAAAGGGGAATATGAGGGTGCAGAGTATTTAGGGGTGCCTAAAAGAGAGTTAAAGGGTTGGGGAAGGGGATCGGTAATTACCATGGGATATCTCCATGTGTGGGTGCCTAATGTCATAATATCCCACCAGGATGAGATGGGCGGGAAGGAATCATTGGTAATCAATAGGTCCGGTCTATAAGCATTAAGCAATTCAAATCTACCAAAAATTGGTAGATTAGGGTAATCAGCCACACAAGTGACCTTGGCGGGGTTCTGTTTGCCAATCAAATCATTAACATCATCACTGGCGTTATAAGGGAGGTGGAGTTTCCACACAAAAGCTGAAATGTTAATAGGGCAGTAAGTTCCAAAGGGTTCATCCAACATAGGAGGCCATCAGAAGTTGGGTTTGCAATAGTCAATGGAAGTGCCAGTGGCACACATATTATAGGATTGAAGAGTGGGGACCTGTTTGGAGGTGGTGGTGTTAGGGGCAGAAGAAGTAGGAGTATCAATAGAATTTGCAGCCCCTGTGGCCTCTTCCTCATTGTTCTCCTCCTTCTCCTCATAGGAGTATTCTTTATGTACATCATCCATCCAGGTATCACCCCTAGGGTTATAGGAATTCCATAACTCAAAGGTCTGGGCAGCCAAGGAGAACCAGGTGGCCTTTTGACATGTGAAGTGGCCTTCGTTATCCTCAAACTGTTGCAGAATAGTTACATTGCAACCTGTAAATGCCACCTCATGTATATAGTAAAAAGGAGTTAGATGTTTATAATAGTACACATATTGAGGCTGGTGGGCCCAGGACTCCCTGACAACTTCCAGTAAATGGCATCGAAGGGGGTTTTCCTCCAAAACATTAGTATCCCCAATATCTATATTGGTAGGGTCTGAATCCGTGGCATGCCAAACAGGTGAAAATTCGCCCGTAACATTAGCTTTATAGTATTCACTGCATTGGTCTGGTGCAATTCTGTGGGAATACTTAGTACAAAAGGCGTATTTATTCCAAAACAGTTGGGCCGTGGCTGTTGCATTACTGAGCCACTGGTGACTCCTAAAATACCATGGAAACACGGAGTCAGGTCTGGATAAATTCAGGTAATGGTGGATCCATTTCCTATGTACCATCTGGATGTTAGTCCAGTCCGTGCGGTTTTGGAACCATTGCGTAGGAGGAGGTGAGGAAAGCGGGGTGGTGGTATCGCCCTGAATCACAACACGGAAGTGGAGAATTAAGAGGATGAGGATCCCAAGCATAAAGTGTTGTTTGGGAGATAGCCACATTTGTACCACAAGGGATCGAGGCAGGCAATCACAGAAAAATTAAACTGATAAGAGCCTAGTGAGTGAGAATGGTCAGGGGAGATACAAGAGTTAGGAGCAGGGGAGTAAGTGGAGCAGTCACGGGAACTGCACCACGTGAAGTGAGAGGCTAGCCACGCAGCGGCCAGCAAAAGAGTAGCAACCACAATAAGTTTACACCCAAATGCTAGTGCACAAATACAGGAGCGGGGCATATCTACATTGGAGTAGCGTCTTTCACCTTGGTAAGGCAAAGATCACCCTTACCAGATGTAGTCCAATAAGAATTCCCTGGTCCTGGGGCAACAATGTTGGCAGGGGTGAGGCTAGAGTCCAGTCTGTCCTTGATGAGGATTCTGTCAGATGAAGGTGGTGGGTCGGGCGTGGTCCCGTCAAGAGGCTGGACATCTGGAGGGTAAGTTTCCTCAAAAGGTGAGCGGCGGTAAGCTCGTGGTCTAGAATTGAGTTCGAAGGTTGCTATAAGTAAGGCTTTATGTAGTGGGGTGTCAGATAATGATGATAACTTAAATTTTAACAGTCCATTAAAACGTTCAATGTGTCCAGATGCTGTTGGATTATATGCCACATGGAAGTTCCATTGTATATTAAGGTCAGCAGCAAACTTCTGTACCAATTGTCCTGTAAAATGTGTGCCCTGGTCAGAACTAATCACATGGGGAGTCCCATGGTGGGCAATCCATGTCCAAAGGGCAAATATAGTGGCAACCTGATTAGGCTTGGAGGACATGGTAGCAGACCCCAGGCCAGTGCAGCAATCCACTATAGTGCAAACATAGTGTTTCTGCCTGATGGGTCTTATGAAGTCTATTTGTAATGAGTGGTTAAATGCTCTTGGAGATGATAATTGTGATGGAGGATTTCTCCTAAACCTTTGTAACAGGTTAGAGCAATTAGGACAGCGCCTTATTGCCTCCTTACAGGCCCTCCAAGTGGTCTTTAGATTTCTGTCATTACACCATTGGTATAATCCATGGGTGCCTACACGTCCCATCTGTTTATGGAGTGTTGTAAGTTCAGGGCCCAAAATTTCCAGGTTATCTACCAGAGGTTTCTGCACCTCCCACTGCGGTTTTCTTTTTAAAGTTATTTTGGTGTCTTCATGTTTTACAACCTTCCAAGGTGCAGCATTAGTCAATCTTATAGCTGCAATTTTGGATATTTTGTCTACTAAATCATTATTTTTAGAGTTTTCATCCAATCTATTTGTGTGTGCATCTACATGTGTTACAAATATCTTAATATCAGAATTTGCTAATTCCTTCCATACAGTCTGGCCCCAAATGGGTTTCCCATTGATACAATAGTCAGTGCATTTCCACCTAGCTGACCATATGGCTATACCATTACAAACGGACCAAGAGTCAGAGAAAATATGAATGTGCTTTCGGCCTTCCGTAAGTGAATGTTTCACAGCCAAATTCACTGCTACAAGTTCAGCCATCTGTGCAGAATCATCCACCCCCTGGTCTGTCAAGATAGTCTTATCAGCTGGGCGGTAAGCTTCAGCTTTCCAATGGGTCTTGCCATTAATCACAGAGGAGGAGCCATCCGTAAACCAAGCATTGGCATGGCTGTTTGAAGCTCCCCAATGACCGATAGGGGAGGAGGGCTCCTCCTTAGGAGAAATAGGCAACTTGGCCAGAGGTTGGGCACAGATTTCCTCAGTCAGCCTGCCGATTGCAGTGTTAGACTGAACCAGGGAATCTTGTAGAGCATTCTGAAGGTACCATTTCCATTGTAAAACTTTAGGTTTAATGGGAAGGCCTTTTAGTTGGTCTTCACTCATTTTAATCCAGTTTATGAGTGGGACGGGAGTTCTAATAATCAGGCGGTGGTTAATAAGAGAAAAGCCCATTGTCTGTAATGCTTGGCATAGAGTCCAGATATACTTCTCAAATAGAGAGTATCTGGTGGATGCATATGGGAAACATTTGCAATAGAAGCCAACCGGTCGTGACACACCGGGGGTTTTAGTATATATCCCCCAGTTACCATAATCATTCATGAACAAAATATCCAATAATAGGACTTCACCTGGTTGTGGGACATATAATTGTGCATACAGGGAAATATATTCCAAGGCAGTTGTAAAAGCCAATTGCTGTGCTGGGCCCCACTCAAAATCACAAGCCTTTCTAGTTACTTTATACATCGGTTGAAGTATAAGCTGTAAGAAAGGGATATGCAGTCTCCAGTACCCAAAAAGGCCAATAAAATGTTGGGCTTCAGTCTTATTTCTGGGTGCTGGGATAGCCTGCAGTTTGTCTAGTACCGGGTGGGGGATGGAGGGCCCTGTGGAGGACCACTGGACACCTAAAAACTTAACAGATTCCAGTGGGCCCTGCACTTTATCAGGATTTATGGTCCAGCCTTTGGATGTAAGAGCTGAAATTACCACCAGTTTAGCCTTGTCTGCTGCCTCTTTGCTATGTGCACATATAAGTATGTCATTCACATAGGTGAAAACCTTCACATCAGAAGGAAGCGATTTCCATGGCATGGTTTGTTGGATAGCACCATGTGCTATAATAGGGCTATTCTTATACCCCTGTGGGACTCTAGTGAACTGATACTGTTGTGCATTCCATGTAAATGTGGTATATTCCCTAGAGTCCTCATATAAGGGAATAGCAAAAAACATGTCAGAAAGGTCAATGGAAACAAACCACTTAGGTGCATAATCCCTAATTTCCTGAAAAATAACTTCTATGTCCGGCAAGGAGCCGGGCATTTGGGGAGACAACCTATTAATATTCCTATAATCCACTGTAAACCGCCATGACCCGTTAGGCTTGCGGACAGGCCATATGGGGCTATTATAATTAAAGGATTGGGTGCATTCTACTATGCCTTTAGTGAGGAGATCTGACAAGGTTTTAGAAATATCCTCATGGCCACATTTAAGTGGATATTGCTTCATGAAGGATGGCGGGATCTGGGGAAAATGAATAGGTTCTATAGCCACAGTGGGTAAAAGGGTAACACTGCAGCATTTGAGTCTTTTAAGGGGCAGCCATTTACCAAAAAAGGACGGGATATAGTCCATACCAAGGATACAATGGGGGCTAGGGAGGACAAGCACAGTGCAACGTAAGGGTTGCCTGTCATAAATAAACAAGGTAACATCATAATGAAAGGCGGTAAGTATAGTGCCAGAAATACCCTGCACTTGTGCCGGGGTTCCCTTGCCCATGTGAGCCTGGGGAATGACAGTAGGGTCAATTATTGTAATCTGGCTACCGGTGTCAATAAGGAAGCGGGAAGAGAAGGGAATGTTAACACAGACACCGGAGATAAGAACAAAGGGACGGTTCTCATCTACGGAAATGCTCGTGGGAAGCGCCGGGAAGGGCGGTTCCAACCATTGGGGGTATTGGGAGCCCCAGGTGGATTGCCATCGCGATTCCGACCCTGGGGTCTTCTCCCGAAAGATTGTTGTATCCCGGGGTTTCTCCGGAAAAGATTCCTTACTTGGAAGCCCAAAGGTGGGCGAAACCTGCGCTGGGGGGGAAAGGGTTGCCCTTGGTGGCGGGGAATGGTGGCCCCAGACGGGCTGCTCCACGTTGGCCAGACGGGAGCGCCCGAGCACCGTTTTTTGGAACAATGTTCTGAAACGGCCCGCGAGAGACAGGGCGTGGGATGAAGGGACGTGGGGGAGTTCGTTGGACAGCTAAAGTGAATGGAGGCATCTGCTGAAAAGAAGCACGTACTGGGAAGGACATTTTATGGTCCATTTGGAGATCTCTGCACTGCTTAAAATGTTCAAAAACCTCGAACAGGGTGTGCATCCCTGCGAGAGCGCTAGAGAGCATATATTTGAGATTGGTGCACCTTTCAAAATAAGACGATGAATGGAAGGAGTAAGTGGGACCCGCAGCAGGTTAATTTCGGGGTCCGAATTATATATTTTGCAGAGGACTCCAAACTTCCATAGCAAGTTAATGCCATCAGCTGGCGTATGCCAGCGAGTACGGCTATCAAATTGGCTGAGATCCAAGTAAGGAAAAGCCAATTTCCAGGCCATAGCTATCCAATCAAACAAAGAATGCACATCTGTGGGCATAGATTCTAGTAAAGCCATAAGGGCTTCACAGACTGCTGGGTGCTCGATGGTTATCCCCGCAGTCCTCATCTCAGATGCTGAAAGGCGGATGTTATGGGCACCTTTCTGCCATAGCATGAGGAGAAAGTCTGCATCAGACAGGTTACGCTGGGAAAAGTCCTGTCTAAGCTGCATAAGTTCACTTCTAGACAGTTCTCTAGTCTCCACTACGTGGTCGGTGCCGGCAAGAGAAAGACCACGAGAAGGTGTAGAGGTCTTAACTGTGGAGACGGGGTCAGAGCTGTAGGTGATTTTTAAGGCCTCAGAGACAGATCGATCTTGGGAGTCATATATGTCCTGCAGGAAAGGATTTTTAGATTTCTGAAGCGCTTCCCTTACCAATCGTTTGCCCTTAAGTCTATCAGAATCAACATCATCTATTACTTTACACAAAATGCTAGGGATCTCTTGTTTACCTGCCCGGGCTAAAATAGGCTAGACAATGTCCGGACTGCTAAGGCAGACCTGGACAGAGTTTCCCTTGTCATATTTAGGGAATTTATTTTGTACAATGCATTCGCATTGCCTCCATGGAGATTGTGGTTTAAGTTCATGTTTATCAGATTTGCCAATTTTAAGCTTATCAAGAAGCTTATTTATCCCTAGTCCTGGAGCTTGTACAATATAGTTTAAATAAAATCCAATTCCACTTTAGAGTGCTAGCACTATCGATAGAACAAGCAAGCGTATGCAAAAGGCAATCGTATTTGGTAAGGAGGTGAGTACAGAGTCTAGATTTTAACCAGCACTGAGGCATAAAAGAGAAATGTAAGGCCTACCAGGTTTACAAGTCTGAGTCCAACAAGTCACGAAGTTCCTGGGTTTTGCTGTCGATGAGGATGTCGAGGATGTTGATGATCAATTCAAGACAGTCCAGGAGCGCAGTGATGTGTAGAGAAGCCAGGGTGGAAGGCGTCCGACTGCCGACTACGCCAACTGTCACGAGCACGTCGCGACACTTGTGGCCTGTGCTGGATCGGGAACAGGTAGGAATCAGGTAACACTCACGGAGTCAGCGGATGGTCCTCAGATGAGATTTTATTGATGCACGGTTCACAGCAAACAGCAGTCAGTCATCAAGGTAACAGCATGCAGCGACCGGGAGCCTTGAGCTGGGGAGAACTATCATGTCACTAGTCAGCAGGACATAGTGACAGACTCTGTCAGTGGAGTAGTGCCCGCTCACTCTGGATCAGTCTGTAGTTTATACAGTCACCCCAAAACAAGTTCACACATTACATAATTTGTTTTTCAAGTCCTAGATTCTGCAAACTCATCTAGTAAATATTTTTTACCAGTTTTACCATTAAAACTAATGCAAATTTGGTGTAAACAAACTGCCAAATGTTTTTCTCAGTGACTGCATAGTCACTATGTACCTCACCGCACATCATTCTACTTATCTTAACACTACACACACATTTTGTTTTGGTCTATCACAGCAAACAACATGTTTTTTTTTATAAGTTTCACAAAATGGAGTCAGAAAGCAAAATGGAAGTTGTTTGGTTCACTTCAACAATGTTCCATACAAATATCTTACCTTGTTTTCTTACTTATCCTTGTAAAATTTTCATTCCCGGGTTTCGGCACCACTTGTGATCGCCCACCGCCCGCGGGGACAATCACAACACATACGCTCTTGATCACAGGAACCAAAAAGCCAAAAAGCCCCCTTTATTCCACAAGTCTCTGACTTATATTGAGAACATCAGCCTATCAGAGAGTAGACTACCAGGAAAGTCAACCTATCAAGGAACAGCCTCCAGGCAGATACCAGGATCGCCTCGTGTACAACAGCCAACCAGAGTTACTTCCTGAAACTTGTTTATGAGTGCAGCTAAGTCTGGCAAGCTGCCAGGTGCCATCTTAGAGATCAGGCCATGGTGCAGCTCTGGGGCCCTCAGAGCCCACCCCTGACACTAAGGAACTGGGCAAATTCAGGTTCAAAATACATGTGCAGACATGAGGTCCTTGATTTGTGACCAAGGTCACTTCTAGTTGAACAAGTGAAGTCTGGAGTCTAGATCTAAAGTACAGTGTGAAAGTGTAGTTCCAAGATGAGGTCCTGGTCCATGTAAAAATCCAGGTTAAATCCAGTACCAGTTTTGAGGCCAGGCTCACAATCTTAATAATTGCCATTCTGACTACAGTGAGATGGAATCTCAGTGTAATTTTAATGTGCATTTCTCTAATTGCTAGAGATGTTGAACATGTTTTCATATATTTTTTGACCATTTGTATTTCTTCTATGAAGTGCCTGTTCAGTTACTTTGCTCATTTATTGACTGGGTTATTTGTTTTTCAGTGTTAAGTTTTTAAAAAAAATTTTTTTTTAATTTTTAAATTTTATTTGTTCTAATTAGTTGTACATGACAGTAGAATGCATTTATATGTTTTGATAGATCATACATAGAGTGTAATCTCTCATCTTTCTGATTATACATATTGTAGTATGACATCAGTCATGCAGTCATACATGTACATGAGGTAATAATGTCTGTTTCACTCTACTCTCATTCCTTCCCCCATAGCCCTTCCACTCCCTTAACTCCCCTCTACCTAATATAAAATAACTCTATTCTTCCCTATCTACCCTCCCACATTGTGAAATAGTGTTAAGTTTTTTGAGTTCTTTGTCTCTCTTGGAGATTGATGATCAATCTGAGGTGCAGGTGGCAAAGATTTTTCTCCCATTCTGTAGGCTCTCTGTTCACATTCTTGATTGTTTCCTTTACTGTGGAGAAGCTTTTTAGTTTGATTCCATCCCTTTTATTGATTCTTTATTTTACTTTAGGAGTCTTATTGAGGAAGTTGGTTCCTGAGCCAACATGATGGAGAGTTGGGCCTATTTTTTCTTCTAGTAGGCACAGGGTCTCTGGTCTAATGCCTAGGTCCTTGACCCACTTTGAGTTGTGTTTTGTACAGGGCAAGAGATAGGGGTTTAATTTCATTTTGCTACATATGGATTTCCAGTTTTCCCAGCACTGTTTGTTGAAGAGGATATATTTTTCTCCAATATATTTTTATGGTGCATTTGTCTAGTATGAGATAACTGTATTCATGTGGGTATGTCTCTGTGTCTTCTATTCCATTGGTCTTCATGTCTGTTTTTGTGCCAATACCATGCTGTTTTTGTTAACATGGCTCTGTTGTATAATTTTAAAATCTGACAACCACAAGATTCTTGAGTAAAATTAGAATTGTGCACATATCAGTGACTTTGTAATAAAAATAGTTCATATACACAGAGGTAAAATCAATACAGTTTTCAGTTCAACAGATGTTGAATCCAACCCATCTCAAAGATACTCAATAGTTCAGAGATATGCCACAGAATAAATTTAAGATTAGCCAGTAAGCAAGAGATCTACTGTTGGTGTTTAAGGCAAAATTTAAACATGTTAAAATTATCCAATCAGGAGTTAGATGACTGTGCAAACTTTACCTCATCAGGAATATACTGAGATGTGCAAACAAATGTAAAATTCCACTAGTGGTTTTACTGGATGCTGAACTTTTTTTTTTTTTTTCTTGCAGAATTTTCTGATAACAATCATAAGCTGTAAGTACAGGTACAATGCACAGTCAGTGATCTTTTTATTTATTGTTAGAATATAAAACAATTGAGAGAGCATAGGTTTCATTTCATTTTTATAAGAAAGACTGCATTTAACTGAAAAAAATATGGCATCACACACAAACATACTTCAGGGGAGGAATTTATTTAAGAATATGGTGTCATTCTGAATGCTAAAGGAAAAGTGATCCTTGCTTACTGTTAAAATGTGTAGTTTTAAAAGTTCTTTAAGGAAAAACTTACTAATTCTTCACTACATAAGTTTTTGTGAATTTAGTTTTTGAATTTATGTATCCATTTTAAAAAACTGTTTTATAGCACTGCAACAAGCCAACAAACACTTAAATGCACTTCCCATCAAGAGTATGTAAACTTTCAAACTACAGAAATCAATAAACATAATAAATGTATACATCAATAGACTTAAAAACAAGAATCATGATAATCTCAATAGATGCAGAAAAAGCATTTGACAAAATACAGCACCTCTTCATGTTCAAAACATGAGAAAAACTAGGGATAGTAGGAACATACCTCAATGTTGTAAAAGCTATCTATGATAAGCCCAAGGTCAACATTATTCTACGTGGAGAAAAATTGAAAACATTCCTTCTAAAAACTGGAACAAGACAGGGATGCCCTCTTTCACCACTTCTATTCAATATCATCCTTGAAACTCTAGTCAGAGCAATTAGACTGAAGATATTAAAGGGATACAAATAGGAAAAGAACTCAAACTATCACTGTTTGCCAATGACATGATTCCGTATTTAGGAGAGTCAAAAAATTCGACCAGAAAATCTCTAGAACTCATATATGAATTCAGCAAAGTAGCAGGATATAATATCAGTACCCATAAATGCATATCTATACATAAATGATGAATCCACTACAAGTGAAATTAGAAAAACTACCCCATTCACAATAGCCTAAAATAAAAAAAAAACTAAAACACCTTGGGATTCAATCTAACAAAAGAGGTAAAAGATCTCTACAATGAAAATGACAGAACATTAATGAAAGAAATTGAAAAAGACCTTAGAAGATGGAAAGATCTCTCCATGCTCTTGGATATTGTCAAAAATGGGCATACTACCAAAAGTGCTGTACAGATTCAATGCAATTCCTATTAAAATCCCAATGACATTCTTCATAGAAATAGAGAAAGCAATCATGAAATTCATTTGGAAAAATAAGAGACCCAGATTAGCCAAGGCAATCCTTAGGAAGAAGAGTGAAGCAGGAGATATCACACTACCAGAGCTTAAACTATATGACAAAATAATGGTAATGAAAATGGCATAGTATTGGCCCCAAAATAGACATGTAGACCAATAGTACAAAATAGAAGACACAGAGAAACCCACATAAATATGTTATCTCACACTAGACAAAGGTGCCAAAAATATACATTGGAGAAAAGATAGCCTATTCAACAAATGGTACTGAGAAAATTGGAAATCCATAGGTAACAAAATGAAATTAGACCTCTCTCACTCTGCATAAAAATCAACTCAAAGTGGATCAAAGACTTAATGCATGAGAGTGGAGTGCCTGTGCCTACTAGAAGAAAAAGTAGGCTGAAATCTTCATCATGGACATGGCTTCCTTAATAAGACTCCTACCTAAAGTGTAAGAAGTAAAATTAAGAATCAATGAATGGAATGGATTCAAACTAAAAAGCTGCTTCTAAGCAAAGGAGAAAATAACGTGAAGAGAGAACCTACAGAATGGGAGAAAATCTTTACCATCTGCACCTCAGAGCACAAATCTCCAGGATATATAAAGAACTCAAGAAACTTAACACCAAAAAAACAAATAACCCAATCAATAAATGGGCTAAGGAACTGAACAGACACTTCACAGAAGAAGAAATACAATTGATTGACAAACATATGAGAACAATGTTCATCATCTTTTGCAATTAGAGAAATGCAAATCAAAACTAAGATTTCATCTCACTGCAATCAGAATGGCAATTATCAAGAATACAAGAAACAATAAATGTTGATGAGAATGAAGGGAAAAAGGCACACTTAGACATTGCTGGTGGGACTGCAGATTGGTGCAGCCATATGGAAAGCATTATGGAGATTCCTAAGAAAATTTGGAATGGAACCAACATTTGACCTAGCTATCCCACTTCTTGCTTTATACCCAAAAGACTTAAAATCAGCATGCTACAGTGATGCAGCCACATCAATTTTTATAGCAGCTCAATTCACAAAAGCTAAACTATGGAACCAAACTAGATGCCCTTCAACAGATGAATGGATAAAGAAAATGTGATATATATATATATATAATGCAATACTCAGCCTTAAAGAAGAATGAAATGATGGTATTTGTGGGTAAATGGATGGAACTAGAGAATAACATGCTAAGTGAAATCAGTCAATCCCCCAAAACCAAAGTCTGAATGTTTTCTCTGATGAGCAGAAGCTGATCCATAGTGAGGGTTGGGTAGGGAAGAATGAAGGAACTTTTGATTATGCAAAGCGGAGTGAGGGGAGCAGTGGGTGGTTGGAATGAGAAGGACAGTAGAATGAGACAGACATTATTACCCTATATACATGTATAAAAGAATAAAAAATTTAAAAAAAGTAAATAAACTTTAATTTTTCCTCTTCAAGCCTTCATAAAATTAGAAGTTATTTCAGCAGCCAATCTGCTCAGAACCTCTAAAGGCAAAAATTGAGTGTCTCACAGTGTAAAGGACCATCTGTAGCACTACATACCCATCTGGTAGTAAAGTGTCCTCTTCAATGGTTTCTAGTAAGACCTAGAATTTAAGGTTAACGTGAAAAAGTGTCACTTGTTTTGGATTAGTGATGGACTCTGACAAGAGAAAATAAAGTTATTCTATATATTGTTATACTTACAAGCAGCTCCAATCCTGAGTATTTATGGTAATATCTAAACATACAAAAATAATATATACATTTTCCTCCCCTTTCTTGTAAACAGTTGTCAGTGTACTCTTTTATCCCTTTATCATTGAAACATACAAGTCATACATACAAGTATAAATACATGAAAGAAAATAACTTACACTCATTCAAAAGCAAGCAACAAAAAATAGCTTCAGTATTTCAATTATAAATAATGGATGCTTGCGGCATCTTATATTCCTAGAAACAGCCAGTCATTCATCCTAATGTTCTGAGATACAATTGTAGAAATATTGAGTTTTGCATCTTCATGCCTTTCCAGTATTTGTAACATTATCATATGTGGAACTAAAGACTGGTTTACTATAATCTCTTCAGAATGAAGGATAAAGCAGCACTTACAAATATTGAGGCCGTGGCAGCAGCAGCAGGTGTTATCACTGCTAGATCAGGAGGAATTTTTCCATTCTAACCATTTTTAAATTAAAAAAATAAAAGAAAAATTGACCTAAATGAATAATTACGTGCTCATTCATTTTTCCATTCTAACCATTTTTAAATTAAAAAAATAAAAGAAAAATTGACCTAAATGAATAATTACGTGCTCATACTTAACTGCAAGTCCAGCATGTCAAATGTAGTCCAGCTGTTTGTATTATAGTACTTGTGATTGGCATTTGGACCATTGGTTTTCACAGACTTCTTGTCCACTTTCATGAGGGTGCCAAGATGTCTATAGCCCAACTGAACTTTTGTAACTTTTGCTCATTTTGGAGTGATGGTTGTGAGAAGTATCATTGATATGCAGCTTCTTCTTTGAGGAACTGGAATTAGAGGTAATGCCATCAATGTTCAGGCCAACAATACTCTTCAAAACAGCAGGTGGTATTCCATCAGCACAGTGTTTACTGCCACTGCAGCTGCTGCCACTGTATGGGTGGGAATGCTTGTGACTACTGGTGTGGTGGTGGTTTGCAGGATGCTCCTGGAGCTTTTCCTTATTTATGGTCTCTACTGTATATAGGCTTAAATGCTTGCTCTTCCCACTGCTTTCATCAGAAAAGCTGTGTCTTTCTGAGAATGAAACTTTTATCTTCATTTTCAGTTCCTCCTTAGTGGTGCCTTTATCAGTGGGTGGTATTAGAATCCATAATTTCAGTAATCCACTCTTTTCCTTTTTCTTTCTTCTGCATTTTTCAGATTTTTCCATATTCGTGATGGGAATTTTCAATTTAATAGGAGAAATTACAGAACTGCTGCTGGCTGCCTGTGACTGCAGGTGGTTGTGTTGCTCTTCTACCCAGGCAGCTATACAATGAATGATCCCCTTACATCAAGATCTAGAGTTTCTAGCTTGTGTTTTCCTGTATATTTATCTAAAAAAATTTTCAGAGCAATTACTCCAGGAATAGCAGAAATAGGCTCATAGTGTTTACTGGTCCCTGTTTTATGAGTATATTCTTGCTTAACAGAAGAATGATCAGAAAATTTGTCAGTTCTATCATGTAATCCTGAATACAGTGATATAGAAGGTCCCTGCTGGAAGTTGATATTGTACTGGTTACCAGACAAAGATATAGAAGGTCCCTGCTGGAAGTTGATATTGTACTGGTTACCAGACAAAGATATCTCCTATTTCTGTGATTATATTGGTTCTATCCTTGCTGATTCTTGGTGTGATGACAAACTGTATGAGGTACTGGGCATTCCTGTTGCTAGCACTGACAAATTATCAGATGTATGGCTATCCTGAACAGATTTATTTCCTGAATTTAGAGGTACCAATGCAGGGAATGCTGATGTAGATGGTTTCTGAAAACTTGGGTTTGTAGGCACAATGTGATACTATCTACTAATATGGAATTCTGGACTAAAGATGAGCCAAGAAGTGGTGTCTCTGAAAATTGTCTATCTACTTTTGGTTTCTTAGCCATCTGATTAACCCTCCAGTCAGATCCTCTTCAACCTACTAGGTGTTTTCTCCAATATTTGTAGAAACTCATTTGTTAGCTCATCTAGTAATTCTAAAGTAACTGTAGGATCCACATATTCCCACCAATGCTTTCCATCAATTGACAAAGGAATCTCCCAACTAGACCATTTACCAAATGAATGCACACACATGCTTTCACTGTTAGTTTGTACTGAAGACAGAAGGTTGTAAGATATAGACTGTTGGTAGCCATGAAATAGGATATCTGTGCCAAATCCTTGCTTGTTCTTACTAACTAGATACATTTCACCACATCTGTGTGTGGGTGTTCAATGGTGATCTCAAAACCTAGTGTTTGTAACATTATGGTTTCAAGTAAAACCAGTTTTTGAGTCTGCTGAAGCATCACATTTTGTATCCAGCAGTGACACAAGAGGATGAAGACAAGCATGTGCTACTTCAAGAACGTGTTCAAGTTTTCAAGCCTGTTCTTCCACTTTGCAGCCCAAAATAATGTAGTAAGTGATATTCTATTTCTACTGAATTTGGCAAAAGAAGAATGAATATAAAATTTGTGCATATAAATAATTATAGTGTTTATTGTAAGCTGAGAGACATTGAGACACTCACTGTTCCATGTCCTGGATGAGGTTGGCTGCCTGGTGGTGGTACGAGAGTTCTTTATCAGCCTCCATTCTGCATTGGTGGCTTGACGTGTTCTCCAGCTGTTCCTGAGTAAAGAATGAGCAAGAAGAAACTCCAAGGCCCCACACCAAGACATTTCCTCCTCTACCCTGCTTCCTCACTCAAGTGGTTTACTTTGCCACATACTTCCTGCCATGCCATCTGGTACCCCCACCAGTCTGGAACCTCTAAACTGAGCCTCATGACCTTAAATCTCTAAAATGGTGAACCCAAAGAAACATTTTCTCTTTATAAGTTAATTATCTTAGATATTTTGTTATAGTGATGGAAATCTGACCAATATGCTCTTTTTCTTTTTGGTATTGGGCTTTAAATCCAGGACCTCACACACATTAGTAACACAGAGTGACATCTATAGTCTCTCTTAATTTTTTAAATTTAAAAACAGGACATTGCTAAGTTGGCCTTGAACCTGTGATTCTCTTGCCTCAGTTCCCAAGTAGCTGGAATTGCAGGAGTGAATCAAAACACTCGCCTCACATTCATCATTTCAGAAGGAAACCTCTTCTGCAAGAATGGTATTAATCCATTCGTGAGGGTAGTGCCCCATTGACCTAACACCTCCCATTAGTCCCCACCTCCCAACTCTACTGCTTTGGGGATCAGCTTTTCAATGCATGAACTTTGGGGGACAATTCCAAACCATAGCAGTTGGGTTGGTTGATCATCTGGTTAGCAGTTGAAGATTTGTAACTAATGGGTCTGGGAATTGTGAGCAAAATAGGAGTTTTGTGGAGTTTTTTTCCTTCAGTTTTACTTGTCCCAACAGAAGTAGTAACTATGTTTCTTTTATATAATCTCAATCTGTGACATTCATAATTTATACATGGCTCTGATCCCCAGCTATTTCTTATCCTTGGGTGTTCCAGGTAGAGTTTCCCTAAAGGGTTCCAGTGTAATGAGCCCTAACCCAGGATTTTTAAATGATCATTTACATGAAAAATTGCAAGAAAACAGAGAGTTTGCATTTGAGGAAATAAGGGCAACAAAAATGTTTCCTTAAATTTGATTTTGACTCCAGGAGAAATATCAGTTTTACCAAAATTCAGTGGACATTTTGAAGGACTGGAATATGAATTTATCTATAGGCTCTAGTTCTTTGTCAAAGGAAAGGGACAGGGTATACAGGTAAGTAAGAAGACAACTGAGTTCTTATATGTTCTCAGAGAATATAAATTTGAAAGGAAGCCTCCCAAGTGGTCAGGTGAGGGATCTCCCTTTGGTTTAGTGATCCCATGAATCACAGACTACTTGTTTCTCTTATAACTCCTGTCACTGCATTTCAGTTGCCTCAAAAGCAGAACATGATACTTGTGTGCAACTATTTTATTTTGGGAAGTGATCCCAGAAAGTTTATTCTGAGATGTGATTTCAGAAAATGGGACTCAGGAGACTGGGAGAGTAAAAAAAAAAAGGAGAAGGAAAGCTAACCTAAGAATGAAGTATAGAACTGGTTACCATTGAGGACAATGGCGTCTCAGACTAGTCGGAGGTCTTCTACCTCCCATCAGAGGCTGGGGTTCTGGGAATTGATCCACTGATGTCTGTCAACCATTATCAAGCCTTTCAATGTTTTGTTGTGACTCCCATTACTGGTTGTATAATTGGCTTAGATGTTTTCCATGTCTGTAGGGCTGAGAAGTCAGCGGGCTGGTGGAGCACTTGCCTAGTGTGTGCAAGGCCCTGGGTTTAGTCTTACGTGTCTTATGAGCATGGTCACAACTGTTAAAGAAGAATCCCTCATTCAGGGATTGTTACATAGAATTGATCTCAGTTCCCTTCTGGTTGGCTCAACAGAAGTAATATGGAATCCTAGAAAAAGGGGAAAGCACAACTTTAAAGATTTAGTGTTTTTTTTTTTTTTTTTTGAGAATGGACAAGGCCAATGAGATAGAAAGAAGAACCTTGGATTGAGTACTGGGCTTCAAAGACTGGTTTATCTTCTAAAGAAAAGTCTGATGGTAGGAAAAAAAAATCAGTACTCTACATGAGGTGCAACTATCTACCAGACATGGAACTAAGTTCCATATGACCATTATTTCCTTCAAGAGGTTAATTTCCAAGGTTTAAAAATGATTACCTATATGCATACACATTTACATAAAAAGATGGTTAGATGTATTTGTTTTACTTGAAATCAGGTGAACTCATTTTCTATTTTTCATTTGTGTACATTTTACTTAAATTATATAAACACTTATGATTAAAATATGCCTATTAATAAAAATATCTTCAATATAGATTCACTTGGAGAATGAAGTAACATAGAAATAAAGAAAATCTTGGATATTTCAAAATATAGATATCTCTTCTTTGTATCTACTAGAATGGTCACAAGTTTTCTCCTATCAGCTTCTTACCACCAAAATCTCCCTAGTAGAATTGGAATCTCCAAGTTCAAACTCTCATCTAACCATCTTTCTCCTGTGAATTCATCATGCCACAAATTTTAATTTTTGTTTATATCCAAGATCAGGATAAATAATGGAAGTACTCAATGTCCTCAAATGTTGAGCAGCCCTGGATCTGTAATCTGAGTACACCTTTATCCCAGATCCCCAGAAACTACCCAGTATTCACAAGTCCTGGATTCTAAGCTTTGGAGAGCCCATGATCTCGTTAAGACTAGTTATATTGAGTACCCTGCCTCATTCCTATCCTTCTCCCTTCCTTTCCTAAATAAAGGTTTACCCTAGGATCCAGGGTCTGAAAGGAGACATACCCTGAAGTCAGGGTATGAAGGGCCCCTTCAAGATGGTAAAGTAGAAGAAATGAGGCAGGAGATAGGGGGAAATAAGTGGAGGAATAGAGGCAACTGTTGCAGAAAAGTAGAACTCCTAGGATGAGGTTAAGAGAGCAGTCCCACAAAGCCTCATGGGAAAGTGGCCCCTACTGTTGTGGGACTCACACAAAAAGGGGCAAACAGCACTCAAAGAGTGGGAGAAACCAAACTTTATTTTATGCTGCCGGGCCCAGAGATTAGCACTCCAAAATTCTGAGCACCCCTGACTAATTTTTCATAACATTAACAGGATATCTAGTATAGATTTTTCTAGCCTAAAACAGTATATAATTGGACACAAGCTTTCAAAAAACAATATGATTATGTATAAGGGTCTTCAAGTGGGAAGTGTGTTTATAAAAGCAGACTGTGAAAAGAGAAGCTAGCCTTGGACCAGGAGCCTTGACAGGGGCATTTACACTTCAAAGGGAATTAGATCCCCAGGAAAGTCCTTTACATTCTACAAGGAAGGAATAAATGGCACTAGTTTTCCTGAAACCCAGCTGGTGGGAACTCTCACTCTCCTGGGCACCCATTCTTATAGACAGCATCCTGTTTACTTTATATCCAGGCCTGGGTCAGTTACCTACTACACTACAACTATGAAAAAGTGAGGTGCAGCCATTATTCAGGGAGGCAGAGGAAAGGGAATCAGTGACAGCAACTTGAACTGAATTTGGAAGGAATTATACCCATTGAAGGGTTATGGGAAATAATATTCCTATAAGACAGCTCCCCAAGAAAATGGAAGGACAGTGTGGCTCGGGAGGTGGGAGAGGAAATTTGTCAAACATTAAACCTCTCCTAGTGCATTCCTGATAACAATGGACCCTAAAGGAAAGGGGCAAATATGGAAGCCAGGCCCAAACCTTGGCCTTCCCCATGTCAACTTAATCTTGAATGACAATGGGCAAGATTTGGATACTCATCACTCAGAGTCTGGTTTTAACCTGTACAACTAACCCATGATGGTCAAAACTGCACGGTCAAAACTGCATGTGCACGGATTACATCATCCTCTTTATACCCTATTGCCGGGGTCCAGCCCTAGCAGGGGTTCAGGTCTCAGCACAGTCTTGGTGAGAAAATAAAGTCACTGCTATGGGAAGAAATAATTGATTGAACAAATGGGCTGCACAATGTATCCAATTTGTATTGGCAGAAATTGACTTTCACGTGCTTCTGGCCCTTAAATGCTGCTGGGAGGGTTATTTGAGGACTTAACAAGGTATTGACTGCAGGGGTCCAGCCCTAGCAGGGGTCGGGGTCCTAGGTGGATGGGAGGTGTCGGTGTGGTGGAAAAACAGCACACAGAGACACCAAGTGTTCTGAGGCTGAATCTGTCTTTATTTTTTTTTGTCAGCCTTTATATAGATATGTTTCTTTTGTAATGATAATATCATTATATGGTTAGTTTAAAATAAGAAAAACCTTCAAAAGTACAATCTATGCTTCTTCTCAAAGTACACATTCTCTCTGTGTGAGAGCCCAGACAAAAACAAACTTATTTCCCAGCTAGATTAAAACAACCTTGTCTCTCAGTTAAACTAAAAAAGCCTTGTCTCCCAGCTAAACCGAGGGCACCATGATCTGCCAGCCTTCAACCTTCAGAACAAACACGTTGCTAGATTTTCTGAGAAACCACCCCCACCATGAACTCCAGTGTTTAACAGTGAAAAGTTTTTACTATTATTAAAGGACAAAGAAATCAACTTATAGTTAATATTTAGTCTATTGTATTTTATATAATGGTGGACTACAATCTTATTCTGATTCTCAAAGAATTAGACTAAACATAGGAAAAGGACAAATTATATTTATGACTAACCTAAATGTTTTTATTATGTAAAGTATCTCTAGAATCTTCTGTTAAAACTAGGAAAGCAACAAAGGCTAAGCACCACATCCAAGCTTAGAAGAATGCCTCTTTATCCATCTATTATTATACTAAAGTAATCACAGGTTCCTTTTAACTCAAGCACAGCTACAATTGTTTATTTTCATATATTTCATCTAGGTATTACTGCTAAATTTTCATTGTGCACTGTTTTGTGTCCCAATACAGTGAAACCATCCCAATAAGTTTCTGATATATTAATTATTAATATTAAAAAGCAACTACACATGGAGGCATGCCACACCTATGGCCCCCAAGGGGAGGACGATCAACAGAACCGTATCAAGTATTGAGTCCTCTATTCCAACAGAACCGCGTTAAGTGTCAGATCCTTTACTCCAACAGAGCCATGTCAAATGTCAGAGTGGCAGGAAATAGACACAGCACCCTATACAACCAGAATCCCCTCTGTAACTGTTGGCCATTTTCCCACCTGGAAAGTTGAGCTGAATGGTGCCTGATTCGGCCAAGGAATAAAGGCTTCTCTGAATCCATGGAGGTCTTCTTCCCATCTTTTTGCACTTAGACTCATCCCCTGGAAGTTCAGGAGGAAGTTAGGGTAGCAAGTAACCCTTCCAGAGAGATCTGGCCCCTCCCAAGGTACTCTTCAATATCATTATGCCCTGCAGGCACCACTTGAACAATGAAATAAAAATCAGGAGACAAAGGGTGAAATCCCTCAGTGCGCACCCAGGGGAATTCTGTGCTGAAGGATAAGTTAAGATAGAGGAGACCTTTGGAGGGCTCAATCAAACTCCTAGAAAATGGTGAGTCAGAGAATTTTAGTGGTAACTTGAAAGATGAGGTCAGCAAGGAGACAGGGACATCTTGATCTGTTTTACTTATTGAACCTTGAAGTCAGTCATTTGCATTTGAGACCCTGTCAAATGTCCTTTAGAAATGAGCTACCAGCTCATGTACCAAACATTCAGTTAGCTATTTCTCATCTCTTCTTCCACAACCCTCTATTCAGAAGATCTTGCAGAATCTCAAGCCTATTACTATACAGATAGGAACTTGATAGACCTGATTTTAATACCTTTTCCAGTAGACACAGGAAGGAGTGATTCCTAACCAGAAGATATACAAGCTATCCTGCCCTAGCCTGGCCAGAGGTTTGCTAACCCCTTTATGATTACCTGAGCCTGATAGTGGTCTTGTTGAGTGAGGCTTTTATGGTGTTCCTACACTGTCTATATGGATTTTAAGAGAAAATAAGCATCTTTTCTTCGCATGTTTAAATCAGGTGTGAGACTATTTTTCCATTTTTGTTTTTATATGGTAGAAGCAGCTTTGAAGTCATGTTGAATGATCATGGCATACCCCTTCACTGAGGCTCAGGAACCCCCAAAGAAATCACACTTTCCTCTGACTTTCAGCTAAGGCCATAGGAGAATGGGGGAGTATTATGGTGGTAGACTGGACAGTAATATCTGAGTTGAAGGGTGGTGGAGATAGCCTACATTCCAGATGCTCCCAGACCTTACTCCCAACCAGGCTAACTTTAGGGATTCTCTAAGGATCAACCACTTCCAGTGAGTGGCCGAATAGAGACACTGGGGCTTGAGTAGACAGCCTTTATGGTACCACTCATTGACATATGATGTCAGGGTAGAACCAGCCCTAGGCCAAGGACATGAAGCAAACTATCAGGAATCTGAGCCATCTTGGGCCTGGAAATGTAAGACAGGTGAATAAAAGGGCCACCATTTTTGGAGGATTGATGAAACAGGGTACTAAGATTGCAAGATTAGACTATGTTTTAAAAACCCTTGAACTTGGTATTGGAAGGCTGATAATTGGGTCAGTAGTGCTATCTCTGTCCTTAGAGGGCCAAGGTAGCATGATGGGTTTCTAGTCCTAACATTGAAGAACTTTTGGAGAATGGTTAAAAGGATGTGGAGTTGGGACTAGAGGGTTAGGAAGGTGTGTTAGTCAGCTTTCTGTTGCTGTGATAAAGTAACTGATAAAATCAACTTCAAGGAGAAAAAGATTTATTTTGGCTCACAGTTTCAAAGGTTTCAGTTCATGGTGGTTTGGCTCCATCACTTTTAGGTCTGTAGTGAGGAAGAACAGGCAGAAAGGCATGGTGGAGGAAAGCTGTTCACTTCCTGGTGATGAGAAAGTAAAAAGATCCAGCAAGGAGAGGGCCCAAGGAGAAAATATATCCTTCAAAGGCATACCCTCAGGGACCTACTTCTCACAATTAGGCACCACCATATTAAAGTTCCACCATGTTCCAATGGCCCATTTAGATATAAATAAATCAAAGGATTACTCTACTGATGAGATTAGAGCATTCATGATCCAATTACCTCCTAAAGGCCACACCTCTGAACACTGTTGCATTGGGAACCAAGCTTTTAATACATGAAGTTTTGGGGGGTAATTTCAGATCCAAACTATAACAGAAGTGAATATGGTTAAGGAGTCCCTCAGATTATAAAACTGTGTCTCCAAGAAATTCCTAAAGATAGAAGAAGTGTCAAAGGCTAGAGATGTGTCAAAGGCTAGAGATAGAAAACAACAACAGGAGAGTGTCATAGAAGCCAATGGAAGGACATGGTTGCAGAAGGAATCCACAGATAGATGCAAAGCCACCCCTGTTCTCAGAAGCTAGACTTTGCCATCTGATCACTCATAGGGAGTGTTAAAGAGTCAGAAGTCTGTCCTTGAAGACCTCTTGGAACTATGGTAGGGTGGCAGTATAGAGTCAATAAATTTGACTCTCAATGTTCCTGGAAGAGTAACCTCCAGATGACACCTTAACCTCTCTACACACAAAACTCTTCTCCTGACCATGTCCCCTGATGTGTGATAAAGAGTGATGTCCACCTACTTCAACAAAAATGCTTCTCTCCTGAGCATATCCCCTGGTGTGGATTGTTGCTAAACCACATCCTTAATTCTTGCACTCAGTGGTAGAGTTTTCCCTGAGTGTGTCCTCTGATGTCTGATGAGGGCTAAAGCCTCACAAATACTCTCTGCATGAATAAGGCTTCTCCCGCAAGTGGATCCTCTGATGTGTGCTCAGAGTGGACATATGGTTAAAGTCTCTGCCACACTGAACACATGCATAAAGCCTCTCGCCTGTGTGTGTTCTCTGGTATGTGTTGAGGATTGTCTTACGGCTAAAGCCCCATCCACATTCCCCACACACATAGGCTTCTCACCTGAATGTGTCCTTCTGGTGTATGATGAGTGCTGATTTATCACTAAAGTCTCACTCACACTCCCTGCAAACAAAAGGCTTCTCCCCTGAATGCGTCCTCTGGTGCATGATGAGGTATGAAGAGGTATGTGGCCCTGAAGCCTTGGCCACAGTTCTTGCACTATAAGGCTTATCCCCTGTGTGAATCCTCTGGTGCTTAATGAGGTCTGAATTTTCATAATGCCTTGTCCACACAGCTTGCATACAAATGGCTCTTCCCTTGTGTGTGTCCTCTCGTGTCTGATGAGGTGCGACCTACTGCTGAAGCCTGGCTCATACTCTCTGTGCACAGAAGACTTTCCTCCTGTGATTGCCTTGTGTTGGAATAGGTTTGATTTCTGGCTAATATCTGGTCCACACTCTCCAAACTTGACTGCTTCAAAAGGAGGAACTTTGTCTACATCCTCAGAGCCTACTCTCTGTGATGGACTGAGTTGTGTCTCCAATATTTTGTTACCTCCTTGACTGCTTACTGGTGATCCCTAGAGTGGGCTAGAGAAAACCACTGAAGTCTTCCTCTCATTCATATTCCAAAATAAGAGTTTAGCACCTCTGTCTATTCCTTGATTTTCTGCTTTGGCACCCCAGTGGTTTTTATCAGAATGTTGTTGCTGATGCTGATCATCTGGCCAGGAATTTCCTGCCAATAAACCTGGGCTAGGATGATTGTGAAGCTTATCTTGGCTGAGAAATTGCTGACTCCTGAAGACAACAGGACAGGAGGGCCAGAGATGGACTTATGGTTTTAATTCTGCTGAAGAAAGAAATTTCTAGTCAGAGTAGTCACAGAAAAGGCCAGCTGAACTCTTCTTCCTTGTTTTCCTAGCCCATTAATTATTCCTGATGATTAATGTCTCTCTCTCCAAGACATACTTTACAGGACCTATATTTCCATTCAGATTCTTTTAACTTTCTATTTGGAAATATTTCAAATGTATAGCAAAGTTGTAAGAATAAGAACAATACAGGGGCTGTGACTGTGGCTCAGTGGTGGAGTGTTTGCCTAGCATGTATTAGGCATTGGGTTGGATCCTCAGCACCACATAAAAAAATAAACAAATAAATAAAATAAAAAGAACAATACAAAGAACATCTGTATACCCTTTACCCAGATTACTTGATGTTTATATGTCATATACATACGTATGTGCATGCACATATATTTTTCTCTGAACTACCTGAGAGTAAATTGCATATGTCATGGGGTAACCTAAATACTTCAGAGTGTGTCACCTAAAAGTAGGGATATTTTCTTTCAGAATTATGGTAATCAACTTCAGTAAATTTAACATTTATACAATACTTATCTAACTACTACATATATATCAATTTTGCCAATTAATCCAACAATGTCTTTTGTAGCATTTTCTCCTCAGTACAGATCTAGTCTAGGATCAAGTATTGTAATTAGCTGCCATGTTCCTTTAGTTTTTGACTTTCATGAGTTGGCATTTTTGAAGGATACAATCTTTTTTCTTTTTTTTTAACTATTTTTTTCACTCTTTAAGTTGGTACATTATAGTTGTACACAATGCTGGTATTTGTTGTTAAATAATTTTCTGCATATAAACCTGAGCTAGAATGATTGTGCAACTTATCTTGGCTGAGAAATTGCTGACTCCCAAAGGCCACATTTGTACATATACATATTTGTACATACATATAACAATATACTTTGGCCAATATCACTCTAGAGCATTCCCTCACCCCCTGGTCCCTTTCCTCTATTCTACTGATCTCCTTTGATATTTTTCTTTTTCTTCTTTCTAATGCTCTATCCCAGAACTTTATCACTTTGATTTTCATGAGATTCTCACCCCACCTTTCTTTTCCTTCTCCTCTTTAGCTTCCACATGAGAGAAAACACATGACCCTTGAACTTCTCAGTTTGGCTTATTCGCTTAACTTAATATTCTCAAGTTCCATCCATTTTCCTGCAAATGACATAATTTCATTTTTCTTTATGGATGAATAAAACTCCATTGTGTATACATACCACAGTTTCTTTATCCATTCATTCATTGATGGACACCTAGGCTATTTCTATAGATTTGCTATTGTGAATTGTGCTGCTAATGGATATGCATGATACAGTCCTTTTTAAAGAGAATATTACTCATGTGCTAGGACATATAGAACATTCCTGATGTTTTCCCATTAGAGTCAGATTATGCATTAAACTCAGTTTTTTCACATTATATCTTTTACTGAAATCCAAAAAGCACTACAGTATAATCTATTCTACACATTATCTCAAGGAATCCTCTTCTTCTTTTTTGGTGTGTGAGGTGCTGGGGATAGAACCCAGGGACTTGAACATGCTAGGCAAGTGCTTCACCACTGAGCCACACCCCCACCCCTCAGTAAGTAATCTTCTGAGTTTCAGAGGTATCTTTAGCCTATAAATAGATGCGATTATACTACAATCATTTTCTAAGTTTGTATCACACTGGTACAAACAAACCACAAGCATTTGTTTCTACTCAGAACAGTCTTTGCCATCTATATAGAAATGTTCTTTGTAACTTTTCCTAGAAGATGATAGGACATCCCCAATATGGAATGCAGTATAGATTAGTGATTAAATAACACATATAAAACCTTTATTTGAGTTTCTCCTTTCAAAAGTAAGATATTTATTAGAGGATTATTATGTTCCAGACTCTGCTGGGAAGTGGGGATTCATCAGTGGAGCAGACACAATTGACTTAAAGGATGTTGGCTCTTGGTCCCCCTATTGGTTCAAGAATTATTCTGTTTTCCACAAATAAGCATAGATAGAAATTTTGCCCTTAAGTTTCACTTACCAAAGAAATATCGAAGTTGAATTGCAACTTTTCCTAACCAGTTCAAGATAAAACAACTATGAAACTTATATAGTCTCAGGAGGTTAGGCCCTTTATTGGCCTAACTGAAGGTTTGTCCCTGACTAATGAATTAAAAAACTGTTCTAACCAAACACATACAGGCCCATGGATCTATTCCACCCTAAGCTGTGAGGTAGTTTTCCATCTTTAATTAGCACAAATACCATAACCTGCTTTCCTAGCCCTTAAACATTCCTGACATTTCTCTCTCTATGAATTATTCAGTAAGGTTTCTTTGGTTTATTCCCTTACCTGACAAATAAGCTCAATTTTTAGATTTATTTTTACTAAGTTCTAGTGGTCTTTATTGCCCTGACATTTGAATTGTAAGCTTTATCATTATTATATCATCATTATCAAAAATAGTAATAAATCCCAAAATATATATCATTGACTATAGGCCCAGCATTGTACTTTGTGTGATATAGTTTTACATGAAGATCATATTTAATCCTGTTATTATCATTTCATGATTGAGGAAACTGAGATTTAGAGGGGTTACATAGTTTGTCCACAGTTACAAAGTAAGAAAAGACAAAACAGGGTTAAGGATGATGAAGCATGTGCTCCTAAACACTTTATAGACACCACTGATAACTCTCAACCATTTAATATACAAAGGCTTATATTCTACTATATCTGTTCTTAAAGGAAAAAAGATTGTTAAACAAATAATGAGACTCTTGCAACTTTAACTAAATTTTTGAAGAAGCAAATGAGGATTGGCTTGATGTAGATAGGATACCATTGGGGAAAGCTAATCAAATGTGGCCTATGGTCCTCATTTGGGGGTACGGAGTGCTCTGGGCTTTGATCATAGTCTAGGGCTGCAAAGCTGCCATTCAGACATCACGACCAGCAGATTCCAAAACAGTCAGTCCAATTGCTCTTACTCTTCCCGGACAGAAAAAGGGGTGAAGAGTGCTAAGCTATGCTGCTCCAGAAAAGCTACTGAAGCCAATCCTATCAGTACCCCTCCTCTTGCCTCCCATCCAAAAGGAACTAATCTCTAGACCCACAAAAACCTGCCCTGGGAAAAGGAATAGAATGGGGTGGAAGAACCCAGTAGAGTACAGGAAGGGAATCAATGAAGTCACAGGATGGGAGGGAAATGGGAAGTACTGGGGAATGAAATCTACCAAAGTATGGTGTGTCCATGTATGAATGTATCACAGTGAATCCCACATCAATGAATAGTTATATGTATCAATTAAAAATAAATAAATAGAAAGAAGACCATTAGATTAGAGAAAGGGGATCAAGGGGAAGGTAGGTGAGAAAGGGAAATACTAGAGCATTAAGTGGGGCAAATTATGTGCATATATAAATATGTCACAATGAAATACAAATACTATGTATAATTATGTTCTAATAAAAGAGAACAGTTAAGCTAGTCCTCTGTAGAAAATGTGTTTGAGGAAGGACTTGGAGGGTGAAGGAAGTAACATACAGATCTGGTAAGAAATTGCTCCAGGCAGGGCTATAACTAGTGCTAATAAAATAGCAGCATTCCTGACCCTTTTGAGGGAAAGAAAGGAGATTACTGTGATTGGAGTACACAGAACAAGAAAGAGAGTTGGGCTCTCTTTCATCTTTCTGACTTGAATCTGGGTACAATCTTCCTCATGCCTATTTCAGTTACGTTCTGCAAGGTACATCCTAGGCCATGGGTAGGTGCCTGCTGGGACAGTGTGGCAGTGTTTACTATGATCTCCTGGTTTCCACAGCAGCAAGCTACAGCATAGCCTCCTTAAGATGGCTCCCATCTCAGTTTTCTGCTGCTGGTCGAGAAATATAGAACACTTTCAAACACCAGTGCACAGTGCAGCTCTGAATCAGCTAAGTTTAGTCTGCTTTTCTGATCTCAGGTTTTCCATAACAAATCTGTGCATTGTGTTTCTCTCTGTTATCCCTTTCCTCTGTGGTGAAGCAGCATGGCTGCTGCTGCTACTGCTGTTGCTGCTACAACTGGCTTGGTCCAATGTACTCCTCCTTCATTGTTCAATGTACCCAAATTTCTGAGTCTCTAAGACGGTATCACTGTCCAATATTGAATTTTAGTGAAATCCCTCTTTCACTCACCTTGCTAAGGAGCAGTATTGCTGCTGGAATCCCGAACTACGAACAAGGAATACATCCTTCCTCTAATCTTCCATCCTGAATCTCTGCAGAGGGTTTTTAATTGAATGGCATTCCATTTATCTATTCTTGGTTTTATTTCTTGTGCTTTAGGTGTCTTATTAAGGAAGTCAGGGGGGTTTCAAGATGGTGGACTAGAGGGTGGCTGCATTTCATGTTGCTCCAGGACTCAGGATTCAAAAGAGGAGATATTGAGAGACTTGGGACCAACTCAAAGCCGCCAGGTGAGTCTCTCCCATTGGGGAGGCATCCTGGATGGGGCGTAGTCCTGGAATGCAGGGAACTTTGTGAAGTAGAGTTGCCTAACGAGACACCCCTCCCCCCACTGGAGCAGTGAACTTGGACAACTGGGAGCATTGTAGAGGAGGCCACTCAGCACAGTGCTTGGACTCGGAGCAACCACTGGGGCTCTGGGCGGCTGCCCAGAGGAGGAGCTGTGTGGCGAGCTGTTTGGACTCAGAGTGACCACTCCTGACACCGGGGGCTGCCCGGAGGAGGAGGAGGAGCACAGCGGGTCGCTTGGACTTGGAGTGACTGCACCAGAACTCCGGGCAGCTGCCCAGAGGAGGAGGCGAGTGGTGAGTTGTTTGGACTCAGAGCGACTGCTCCTGAACACTGGGGGGGCTGCCCGGAGGAGGTGCGTGGCGGGTCGCTTGGTCTCAGAGTGGCCGCACCAGAGCTCCGGGCAGGTGCCCGGAGGAGGAGGCATGTGGCAGGTCACTTGGACTCAGAGCAACTGCTCCTGAACACCCGGGGGGGCTGCCCAGAGGAGGAGGAGGAGCATGGTGGGTCATTTGGACTCGGAGTGACTGCACCAGGGCTACGGGTGGTTGGCGGGAATAGGAGGCGTGCAGTGAGTTGCTTGGAGTCCTAGTGACTGCACTGGAACACTGGGTGCTGCCCAGAGGAAGAGGAGTGCGGTGGGTCACTGGGACTTGGAGCGACTGTATGGGGCTCCAGGTGGCTGCTCAGAGGAGGGTCCGCATAGTCAGGCGATTAGGTGCAGAGCAGGGTCCCAGGACCTAGGAGGCTTCTTGGTGGAAGAGCTGCACAGAGACATGCTTAGGGTGGAACGAAGGTTCCAGGACTGCGGGCAGATTCTCTGAGGAGAGGCAGTCTAAGGAGACTCGTCTGTGAAGGGTGAGGCTCCCAGGCCCAGGAGGAAGGTCCAGGCCCCTGGGAACATTGCAGAGGAAGGCAGCCCAGCTCAGGCAGTAGTTGTGGATGGAGGGGAACCTCTAAGAGGGGAACTGACCAGCAAGACCTCCCCACTGGGTGAGTCTTCCCTGCCGGGTGAGGTTTTCCCACAAGGACGGTAAAACCAGAGACACAGGCCCAAACAGGCCTTGCCTCAGCCCGAAGCCTAGTTCCCCTTTGGATGATCATTGGTCAACAAGTGGAGGCACCTCTGCCCACTAGCAGGGAATATACCCCACCTGAAGGCCACCACCCCTATAGAGGCAGCTTCCTTGTGGAGCATCGCATTATCAAATTCCTCCAAGACTTCAAGCTACTGAAGGCTAAGAAGAGATATACTAGAAATCTTCAGGGACATTGTAAGTCAATAGAGGAAATCTGTAATATCTTAGTGGTCCACTGATACCTGAATAATATGAGAAAACAAGGGAAAAAAATGCCCCAAACAAATCTAGACATTACATCAATAAAATCAACAGGACTCCCATAGCACAAGAAATAAAAGCAAGAATCAATAACTGGGACAGATTCAAACTAAAAAGCTTTCTCTCAGCAAAGGAAACTATCAGCAATGAGAAGAAAGAGCCTACAGAGTGGGAGAAAATCTTTGCCAATCATACTTCAGATAGAGTACTAATCTCCAGAATATATAAAGAACTCAAAAAACTCTACACCAAGAATACAATTAATCCAATCGACAAATGGGCTAAGGAAATGAACAGACACTTCACAGAAGAAGATCTACAAGCAATCAACAAACATATGAAAACATGTTCAACATCTCTAGTAATAAGAGAAATGCAAATCAAAACCACCCTAAGATTCCATCTCACCCTGATTAGAATGGTGATTATCAAGAATACAAGCAACAACAGGTGTTGGCGAGGATGTGGGGAGAAAGGTACACTCATACATTGCTGGTGGGGCTGCAAATTAGTGCAGTCACTCTGGAAAGCAGTGTGGAGATTCCTTAGAAAACTTGGAATGGAACCACCATTTGACCCAGCTATCCCACTCCTTGGTCTATACCCAAAGACTTAAAATCAGCATAATACAGAGATACAGCCACATCAATGTTCATAGCTGCTCAGTTCACAATAGCCAGATTGTGGAACCAACCTAGATGTCCTTCAATTGATGAATGGATAAAGAAACTGTGGTATATATATACAATGGAATATTACTCAGCCATAAAGAATGATAAAATTATGGCATTTGCAGGCAAATGGATGAAATTGGAGAATATCATGCTAAGTGAGATAAGCCAATCTCAGAAACCAAAGGATGAATGATCTCACTGATAAGTGGATGATGACACATAATGGGGGGTGGGAGGGGTTAGTGTTAGGGTTAGAGTTAGGGTTATGGAGGGGGGCAAGAATGGAGGAAGGAAGGACTGTATAGAGGGAAAAGAGGGTGGGAGGGGTGGGGGGAAGGGTAAAAATAACAGAATGAATCAAACAACATTACCCTATGTAAACTTATGATTACACAAATGGTATGCCTTTACGCCATGTACAAACAGAGAAACAACATGTATCCCATTTGTTTATGATAATAAAAAAAATTGAATTTTAGAAGAACACACACACACACACACACCAAAAGGAAGTCAGTGTCTGTGCCAGTATGTTGGAGTGTTGATCCTATGCTTTCTTCTAGCAGTTGCACTTCTAGCAGTGTTTCTGGTCTAATTCCTAGGTCTTTGATTCACTTTGAGTTGATTTTTTTTTTCATTTTTTTATATATTTATTTATTTTTTTTAATTGTATACAAATGGAATACATGTTGTTTCTCTATTTGTACATAGAGTCAAGGCATACCATTTGTGTAATCATACATTTACATAGGGCAATGATGTTTATTTTTTTCCCTTCCCCCCACCCCTCCCACCCCTCTTTTCCCTCTATACAGTCCTTCTTTCCTTCATTCTTACCGCTCTCCTTATCCCTAACCCTAAACCTAACCCTAAACCTAATGCTAACCCCTCCCACCCCCCATTATATGTCCTCATCCGCTTATCAGCGAGATCATTCGTCCTTTAGTTTTTTGAGATTGGCTTATCTCACTTAGCATGATATTCTCCAATTTCATCCATTTGCCTACAAATGCCATAATTTTATCATTCTTTGAGTTGATTTTTGTGTAGGACAAGAGATACAGATCTGGCTTCCTTCTTCTTCATATCAATATACAGTTTTTCCAGCACCATTTGTCTAAAAGGGTATCTCTAATCGGTGCATGTTTTTGGCAGTTTTGTCATCTAGTCCTTGCATCTGTGTGAGTTTGTTTCTGTCTTCTCTTCTATTCCAGGGATCTTCATGTCTGCTTTTATGCTTATGTCATGCTGTTTTTGTTACTATAACTCTGAAGTATTATTTGATATTGGGTATTATGATGTCTCCAGCTTTGTTATTATTGCTTAGAACTGATTGTTCTTCTGCCTCTTTTATTCTTCCATATGGATTTTAGGACTGTTTTTCTAGTTCCGTGAAGAATGTCATTAGTATTTTAATGAGAATTGCACTAACTCTGTAGATCACTTTTGGCAACATGGTCTTTTTGATGATATTAATTCTGTTTATCCAAGAACATGGCTGGTATTTTCTTCTTCTAAGTTCTCCATTTTCTTTCTTCAGTGTTCTGTAATTTTAATTGTAGAAGTCTTTCATCTTCTTATTATTTTTCTTTTTGAGGTTACTATGAATTGTCAGGGACCAAGAAGTTCTCATTCTGAGAACATTCTGACCTTTACAATAAGCAGCAGCACCCCTCCCCCACTCCTGGCTGATAATTCTGACAGTATGGCGCCTATGGCGCCGTCCTTGCTTCTCTTCCGGGACTTCACCTTCCCGCCGCGTGAACTTCACCTTCCTGCTGGCGCGAACTTCACCTTCCCGCCAGCGCGAACTTGCACCCTATCAGGAGCCCAATAGAAGAACACAGCTAACCAGCCTGCACCTCGTCATACCCCTCATTCCCTCAGCATAAATACCCGTGAGAACAATAAAAATTTGCAGCTTGATCGGAATTCCTGTCTTGCTGTCACTTCCTGTGTCTCTTGTCCCTTTCATTACTTCTCTCTTAGGTTCGCCGTCCTGCGTTGATGTCCCACGGACCGGGACAGTTGGCGCCCAATGTGGTTGATTGGAACCTTTGAGAAGCGAACGCCGCCCTCCGGGGAAGCCTTGGCCAAGCGGGATTCAGGATCGCCTTGGTAAACGCGACCGGGAGTCAGATCCAGGAGGAGAGTGAGGCCAGCACAAGGTGAGTGACACACCATGGGACAAGCAGTTTCGTCACATGATTTGTTTCTGACAGGTCTCAAGGAGGCCCTCAAGACTCGGGGAGTGCATGTTAAGAAAAAGGATTTAAGATCATTCTTTTCATACATAGAGGATTTGTGTCCTTGGTTTCCCCTCGAGGGGTCAATTGATGGTAAAAGGTGGCTCAGAGTAGGAGACTGCCTCAAAGATTATTATGAGACTTTTGGTCCTCAAAAGGTGCCCGTCACTGCCTTTTCTTATTGGAATTTAATTAATAAGATTCTTAAAAGTTCACACTTTGACAGTGGTACTTTAAAACTTGTAAAAATTGGGGAGCAGGCAATGCAATCCACCTCTTGCCCCCGCTCGGCATGCCCTTCGGTTAGTATTCAAATGCCCCCTACTCAGCCTTCTCAGGACCCTGGGACCCTCCCAGACCCCAGGAACCTCCCAGACCCCACCTTACCAAAGGAGTCCCCTAAAAATCCCCCTAAGATTTATCCGGTTTTAAATCCCCATGATGAGTTGACCCCAGAGGATGAGGCTACCCTGGAGGAGGCAGTGACTCGATACCATTCTCCAGACCTGCCACCTTTTAAAAATGCACCTCCCTCTTATATACCCCCTGCCTTTTGTGCTTCGGTCCTTCAGGGACCTACTGCCCCCCCAGACATTTTTTCCCCGCTTCCCTTGCCTAATCTAACCCCTTTATGTGAGTCTCTCCAACATAGGCGGGAACAAATCCAACTTTTAAAAGAACTAAAAGCCCTTGATGTCGAACTTCGCTCAATGGCCTTGGGCATGGAGTTAACACAAACTGGCCCAAAACCCCTTAATACTCGTAAGGTGAAGCCACGTGGTCAGCCTGTTCTTGCCTTTCCAGTCACTCGCAGTCAAGCAGATCAGCCCGCCCAAACTGAGGCAGAGAATTTAAAAGGAAGTCAGGAAGAGGAATCAGGGGAGGAACAAAAGGTAGAACCAGAGAGAGAACAAGAGGAGGACCAGGAATCAGGGGATGAGGAGGAGCCCACCTCTGGACAGAGTGGAGCCCTTGGTTCTTATAAAGGCTGAGCCTCCGCTTTCTTGAAAGACTTAAAAAGGCTTGTACACAGTATGGCCCCACTGCACCTTATACACTGAACTTGCTAGAGAACCATAGTACACAATGGCTCACCCCTAATGATTGGAAATTTTTGGCCCGAGCCACCCTCAGTGCAGGTGACTTCTGTTGTGGAATGCAGACTTTAGGGAATACTGTCGGGAAACTGCTCAAAAAAATTCAACAAAGGCTTCCTCTAAATCCTGGACCTATGTTAAACTACTGGGTAATGCGCCATTTGATACTAACCCTAAACAGGTGCACTTTCCTACTGGGCTCCTAGTACAGGTTCAAACTGCTGGTTTGCATGCTTGGAGATGGCTCCCTCAAAAGAGCTCGGCCACCACCTCCCTAGCAAAAATTTGTCAGGGTCCTGACGAGCCTTACAGTGACTTTGTTGCCTGGCTTAATCTAACTGCGGAGCGCTTACTTGGACCAAGTGAAAACGAGAGCTCCTTTGTAAAATATCTTGCCTTTGAAAATGCCAACCTGATATGTCAAGATGTTCTTCGGCCCCACAAAGATAAAGGGGACCTTTCTGACTTCATTAGGCTGTGTGCTGGGGTAGGAACAGCCCATGCCATGGGTCTCACCATTGGCGCCGTCTTCACCAAGGCCCTTCACAACCCTGGCCCACGTACTTGCTTTACTTGCAAACAACCTGGCCATTTTGCACGAGACTGCCCAACAGGGAGACTGGGTCAAGGACCCATATCTCCTCAAACAGGGGCTAAACCACCTCCACTCACCCTTTGCCCTAAATGTGGTAAAGGTCGCCAGTGGGCCAAGGAGTGTAGATCCAAGACCAATGCCCTTGGACAGCCTATTCCCTCTAACTTCTCGGGAAACTCCTCTCGGGACCAGCTCCTGGCCCCGACCGCCCCCAGAACAAACCCAGGGGCAATAAGTTTTGTTCCCTCTCAGACTCCCAACCCAATCCAGGCCCCCTGTCCTTCTCCACAATCACCTCCCTCCAACGCGCTACCCCAGTCAGCGCAGGATTGGACCTCTGTGCCTCCACCGATACAATATTAGACTCTATGCAAGTACCCCAAATAATACCCACTGGGGTTGTAGGCCCCCCTCCACCTCATATGTGTGCTCTTATTCTTGGGAGAGCTTCTACCACCTTACAAGGTGTTCAGGTCTTCCCTGGCATCATTGATAATGATTACACTGGAGAAATTAAAATACTGGCCACAGCTACTAACGGAGTAGCGGCCATCCCTGCAGGAACAAGAATTGCACAATTAATACTCCTTCCCCTCAATTCAGGAAACACTCCCACTGCCCAGAATTCACCATGAAACACAGCCTCCTTAGGTTCCTCTGATGTGTATTGGGTCCAACCTATCTCCCACAAAAGACCTACTCTTACCTTATTTATTGAAGGAAAGAAATTCCAAGGAATCCTAGATACTGGTTCGGACGCCACAGTTATTTCTCAAAAATATTGGCCATCAGAATGGCCCCTCACCTCATCACTAACTGACCTTAAAGGAATAGGGCAATCAAAAGCCCCTTAGTTAGCTCCAGGGTGCTTAATTGGACTGACACAAAAGATAACACAAGAAATAAAGGAACTGTTACCCCCTTCGTTGTTCCTGATCTCCCTGTCAACCTTTGGGGATGAGACATTCTAAGCCAAATGAAAGTTATTCTTGCTAGTCCCCACTCTTTAGTCACTCATCAAATGCTTCGTATGGGCTTTATCCCTGGTACAGGCCTTGGGAGGCTAGGACAAGGACAGGTTGAGCCTGTACAGCCCATACAAAAAACAGACAAATTTGGACTTGGGTATTTGGATTTTAGTGTCGGTCCCTGACCCTCCTTTACCCCATGCAGACAAAATTATTTGGGAAACTCAAACTCCTGTGTGGGTGGATCAGTGGCCCCTTACCCAAGAAAAATTAGAGGCTGCCTCCATGTTAGTACAGGAACAGTTGACAGCCGGCCATGTGGACCTCACCCTGGAACACTCCTATTTTGTTATTAAGAAGAAATCAGGCAAATGGCGCCTTTTACAGGATTTGTGTGCTATCAATAAGGTTATGCGCCCGATGGGGGCATTACAGCCAGGCATCCCTACACCAGTAGCTATTCCTAAGGACTATTATAAAATGATCATCCACTTAAAAGATTGCTTTTTTACTATTCCTTTACATCCTGAGGACAGACACTATTTTGCTTTCAGCCTTCCCCACATCAATTTTCAGGACCTTATGCAAAGATTTCAATGGAAGGTCCTTCCCCAGGGTATGGATAACAGCCCTAGTCTTTGCCAAAAATATGTTGCTCAAGCAGTAGACCCTGTGAGAGAGCAGTGGCCACAAGTTTATATATTACATTATATGGATGATTTGTTAATCGCTGCACCTAATACCTATGATCTTAACAATTGTTATTTGGATCTCTATAAAGCCCTTACTGCCTTGGGACTTCAGATAGCCCCTGAAAAGGTTCAGACACAGGACCCCTACACCTACTTGGGCCTCAAACTTCAAACTAATCAAATTCAAATCCCTAATATACAATTGCATGTGGACCATCTCCACACTCTTAACAATTTCCAAAATTACTAGGGGACATCCAATGGCTAAGACCATATTTAAAACTACCCACCTATGTGCTTTTGCCTCTTAATGATATTTTAAGGGCAGATTGTTAAGGACAAGATCAAACAGCTGCAGGAAAATGCCAACGAGCACTGGCTGATAATCCACTATGGACTGGATTATCAGTGGACTCCTTCCCTATCTCCTTCCCTTCCTAGGTCCCCTCCTTTGCTTGTTGTTTATTGTATCTATAGGTCCTTTGATATTCAACAAGATCATGGCTTTTCTTAGAGCTGAAATTGAGGCCATACAGGCGAAACCTATTCAGGTTCATTACCATCGACTGGAGATGATGGATCGTGATGGTGATCTTAAAAAACCATCACCCCTGTGAGCTGAACTGGACAGCCAATGACGGGTAAGATTCGTGAGAGCTCATACCAACCTAAGACAGGAAATGAGGGCTAGAGCCTCATTATCCAATGACGGGTAAGGATGTTGCTCTATCACGGACAACCTAAGACAGGCGCAGTTCCCGAGGGATTGTCACTCCAGCTCTGTACCTGTTCAGGCAAGCCACGCCCCCGCCTCGCCACATAGCCTCTATTACCCCCTTAAAATATGGCTATCGAAATATGGTCAATAATTTCATATAAGAAAGGGGGAAATGTCAGGGACCAAGAAGTTCTCATTCTGACATTTACAATAAGCAGCAGCACCCCTCCCCCACTCCTGGCTGATAATTCTGACAGTATGGCGCCTATGGCGCCGTCCCTGCTTCTCTTCCGGGACTTCACCTTCCCACCAGCGCGAACTTCACCTTCCCGCCAGCGCGAACTTGCACCCTATCAGGAGCCCAATAGAAGAACACAGCCAACCAGCCTGCACCTCGTCATACCCTTCATTTCCTCAGCATAAATACCCATGAGAACAATAAAAATTTGCAGCTTGATCAGAATTCCTGTCTTGCTGTCACTTCCTGTGTCTCTTGTCCCTTTCATTCCTTCTCTCTTAGGTTCACTGTCCTGCGTTGATGTCCCGCGGGCCGGGACAATGAATCAAATTGTTTTCCTATTTTTGTTCACTGGGTTCTTTGTTTGTATATCAATGAGCTATTGATTTTTGTATCCTGTTATTTTGTTGAATTTGTTTATCAGTTCTAGAAGTCTGGTGGTGTGTTTTGGGTTTTCTAAGTATAGGATCATGTCATCAGCATACAGAGATAGTTTGATTTTTCCTTTCCTATTTTCATCCCTTTAATTTTCTTCACTTGCCTAGCTGCAGGAGTGGTGAGAGTGAACATCTTATTTGTTCCTAATTTTAGAGGAAATGCTTTAAACTTTTCCCCACTCAGTATGATGCTGGCTTTGGGTTTGTCTTACATAGCATTTATGATGTTGAAGAAAATTCCTATTATCTTTAGTTTCTCCAGCATTTTTGGACATGAATGGGGACTGTATTTTGTCAAAGCCTTTTTCTGCATATGTTGAGATGATCATGTGATTTTAAAATAGAATCATTAATTCTATTTATGTGATGAATTTCATTTATTGATTTGCATATGTTGAACCAACCTTGTATCATTGGAATAACACCAACTTGATAATGATGTATAGTCATCTTAATGTGTTTTCCAATGCATATCAATAACATTTAAAAGGATTTTTCCATGTATGTTCACCAGAGATATTGGTCTTTTAATTTTCTTTGCTCGGTGTATCTTTATCTGTTTTGATATCAGGATAATATATTGGCTTCATCAAATAAACTTGAGAGGGTTTTCTCCACACATTTTTATTTCATCGAATAATACAAGGAAAACTGACATTAATTCTTCTTTAAAGATTTTATAGAATTCAGCTGAGAATGCACCTGACTTGGGGCTCTTCTTTGTTAGAAGATTTTTAATTAGTGCTTCAATTTCATTGCTTATTATTGGTCTGCTTAGATTTTCTATATACTCTTGATTCAATATGAGAAGGTTGTGTATGTCTAGAAATTTGTCAGTAAGTTCTAGAATTTCCAATATGTTGAAATATAAGTTTTCAAAATAATCCTTAATGATTCTCTGGATTTCAGGAATGTCTGTAGACATAGCTCCTTTTTCAATTCTAATTTTGTTACTTTGTTTGTTCTTTATTTTGGCTTGTTTGTTCTGAGCTCTGATCCAAACTGGTCAAACATATTAGGGGAGTCTGTATGCAGAGTTCCACTCTTTTCTTGACTGGCCAGCTCTCAACAAATGTGCTGGGGGGGGGTATGTGGGATACATTAGTGTATCTTCCCTTCTAGGCTTGGAAGAGGTGATTGAGGGATCACCACATTTGATATGATTTTAATTGGTCTCAGTCCCTCAATCCCCAGTGTCAGTCATGCTCCTTATCCTAGAATCTGGATCTCCAGTTTCAAGTGAAAATAATTTTGCTCTTCTTAGCTCTGAAGGCTTGTTTGCTACTGTGGAACTGCTTTTGTGATTCTCTCCTGGGGAGTTACTACAATATTGTTGGTTCCTCTGAACCATACTTTTCCATTCCCTCAGGCAATAAACAAAATAGATTTAAAATATATTAAAAATATAGTTCATTACAAAACAGAAATTGGGTAGAAAGGCAAAAGAAAGATTAGAATATTCAAAAGGTGAGGAGAAAGCAGAAAAGAAGGCTATAAAGAAGGAAGAAGAGAAAGAAAGGAAAGAGGGGAGGATGGATGAGGTTAATGAATGAGAATTTGACTATTAGAGGAAAGTGGAGAAAGAGTATCAAACAAAGGAAACAAACAAAACAAAATGAAAAAAATTGCCAACACAAGACAAAAAACTCAACCACTACCCTTTAAAAACAAAGCAAAATAGTCAAAGTTGAATAAAAGATAAAGAAATTATGAAAAAGAAATGATTATAAAATGAATATGTATAAAATATATATAAATGTTTATGTATCTATTTTATAATTAAAAAAGTTTTTTTAGTTATACATGACAGTAGACTGTATTTTGGCAAATTATACATACATAGAGTATAACTTATTCTGTTTAGGATCCCACTCTTATGGTTATGCATGATGTGTAGTTACCCTGGTCGTGTATTCAAATACAAGGCTAGGAAAGTTGTGTCTGATTAATTTGATTGTCTTTCCTATTCCCCTCTCCCCTTCCCTTCATTTCCTTTTATCCAATCCAATGGATTTCTATTATTTCCCTCCCCAATCTCCCTTTTTTGGGTTAGCAGCCACAAATCAGAGATAATATTTGGTCTTAGGTTTTTTGAGATTGTCTTGTTTCACTTAGCATGATATTCTTCAGTTCCATCCATTTACTGACAAATGTCATTCATTATTTCATTCTGAGTAATATTCCATTGTGTATATATACCACATTTTCTTTATCCATTCATCCATTGAAGGGCAACTAGATCTTTTCCATGGCTGGCTATTGTGAGTTAATCTGCTATAAACATTGATGTGTCTGAGTTACTGTAGAATGCTGTTTTTGAGTCCTTAAAAAGTATAGACTGAGAAGTGTAATAATCAGGTCAAATGGTGGTTCCATTCCAAGTTTTCCAAGAAATTTCCTTACTGCTTCGCAGAGTGGTTGCACCAATTTGCAGTCCCCCAGCAATGTATGAGTGTTCCTCTCTCCCCACATCCTTATCAACATTTATTGTTACTTGTGTTCTGTATAATTGCCATTATGACTGGAGTGAGATGGAATCTCAGTGTAGTTTTAGTTTGCATTTCTCTGATTGCTGGTTATGTTGAACATTTTTTCATATATTTTTTGACCATGTGTATTTCTTCTGTGAAGTGCCTCTCAGTTCCTTTGCCCATTTATTTATGTGTTTATATATATTTAAATAATATCAATATATAAATTTAAATATATTTATATTAAGTATATATGAAATATAGAAATATATATTTATATTTAAATATCTCATATGAACCATATATATACATGAACCAATTGTAAAATCCAGTAAGGATGACAAAAAATTCTTAGTGAAAATTGAAAAATTTCCCCACTAAAATGGTTGAAATTGCGGACAGGGTTGAAAGTTCACTACCAATGCAGGACTGTCCTTTCCCTTTCTTTGCACTTCTTAGACCAAGGGCTGGGGGTTAGTAAATTCTTTTTCTTTTTGTATTGCTCAGTACTCCGCCTGCAGGAATGACCTGGGAAATAGCTGGTGGAAATGGCACTCAGCTTTCCTGTGTAGCAGTTCAAGATAGGATGGAACTGAAAGTACTTTCTATTGGAGTTTTGACTAGATGTCCTACATTGCTGCACTTCCAGTGTGGGCTGATGTAAAGTTCTATTTGGGAGGTCCCAGTGGCTGGGATTTAACTCTCTCTAATCAGAAATTTGATGAGTGGTATCTACTCTGGAGAGCCTATATCAGGTGGATAAAGATCTCTGTTGGGTGTCTGGGTCTAGGGCATCTCTTGAGAACTCCATTCTTTGGTCAGGACAACCATCTTCCTTGGGTGGAGGGGGAGTGGCAGGTCTCATACAGCCCACTGCCCCTAAATATGAACTTCTAAGTTTAAGTCCCCAGGTATAATGGTGCCTGCCTGTTTGTTTTCCTGACCTTTTCAGCTGGTCACACTATGCCACTGGGCTTGCAGGAAGAGCAAATTGTATTCCTTTCCAAATCTCTGCCCTGTATCCCTTGAATGTACTTTTTTTTTTTAAGATTTTAAAAAATTTGTTCTAATTAGTTATGCATGATGATAGAATGCATTTTGACACATCATAGATAAATGGAGTATAACTTCTCATTCTTCTGGTTGTACATGATGTAAAATCACACCGTCGTGTATCACTTAGGGTAATAATGCTCAGTTCAGTCTACTATCCTTCCTCCCCATACCCCCTCTCCTCCCTTCACTCCCCTCTGCCTAATCCTCTATTCTTTTCTAGTCCCATCCCCCATTGTGAATTAGCATCCACATATAAGAGAAAACATTTGGCCTTTAGTTTTTTGTGACTGGCTTATTTCACTTAGCAAGATATTCACTAGCTCCATCCATTTACCAGCAAATGCCATTATTTCATTCTTCTTTAAGGCTGAATTATATTCCATTGTGTATATACACCACATTTTCTTTATCTGTTCATCTGTTGATGGGCTTGTATGTTGGTTCCATAGTTCAGCTATTGTGAGTTGAACTGCTATGAACATTGATGTGGCTGCATCACTGTAGCATTCTGATTTTCAGCACTTTGGGTATAGAGAGAGAGAGTGGGATAGCTGGGTCAAATGGTGGTTTCATTCCAAGTTTTCTGAGGAATCTCTATACTGCTTTTAAGAGTGGTTACACAAATCTGCAGTCTCATCAGCAATGTATGAGTGTACCTTTTTCCCCACATCCTTGCCAACATTTATTGGTGCTTGTTTTCTTGATAATTGCCATTCTGACTAGAGTGAGATGAAATCTTAGAGCAGTTTTGATTTGCATTTCTCTGATTCTGATGGTGATCTTCCAGGTGTACCCTAAGTCACATGGTAGGTACTGGCAGGCACACTGTGGTAATATTTGTTATGATCTCTTGTGTTCCCATAGCAGCAAGGGGCAGTGTGAACTCAGACTGGATCTCTGCCTCAGGTTTCTGCTTACACATTGAGAAACACAGAACACTTTTCAAACAATAGTTCACTATGCAACCTCTTTATGAGCTAAGCTCAGACTGATGTTCTACAGATATTTCTGTGCCAAAATTGTTCACTGTGGTTTCTCTGTCTTTCCCTTTGTGTGGCTCCTTTCCTCTGTGGTGACCTGACATCACTACTGCCATTGACCTTGCTGCCAGAACTAGCTTGGTTCTGACATACTCTTTCCTATCCTTTGACAGTGCCAGAATTTCTGGGTCTCTTTGATTGCCCAATGTTGAATTATAATGAATTTCCTTTATTCACTCACCTTGATAGGAAGCAGTATTATTGTTGCTTCAGTTCTGGATCACAGTATAATCAGGAAGTACGACCTTCTTCTGCCATCTCTGTCCCTGTCCTAACCCTCTAATTTTACAATTCAGTCAGTTCCCTTCATATTCTGGCACTTAAATTCCTCTTATTCTGTTCTACACATATATGATGCACACATAAATTGTATTATATAAACAAAAATAAAATATGATATATGTTGTATTTTTACCTATATAGCACTTATTCTTTGACAATATAATTTACCTATATATATGCTTATTGTATATCTATAGTGTCAGTCTATCTATACTAGAATGTAAGCTCTGTAAGAGAATAAATTCTTTACTATGTATATGCTGATGTATTCTAAAAGCTTATAGCACTGGCAGGCACATGTAGTCAATACACACATGAAATAGGAAAATGAAGGAAGAGAACATGTCCTCACCCAATGAGACTAGACTTCTGAAATTCTCCAGCATCACTTCTTTGTATAGGTTCCTCTGTTCAAGGATGAGTTTTTTCCAGTGTGACTCAGTGAAAATCACAGCCACATCCTTGAATGTCACTGGTCCCTAAATCAGGCAAGACATTTGTACTTATCAAGTTACTACCAGAATTCACAAGGAGGCTGGAGAATCTAGCTACATAAGAAATGGATCTCAGACTTTTAGTTTTTCTAGGTCCAAGTTGTTACTCAATACTTGACTTGTCGTTAAAACACTGGAGGTACAAAAGATAATAAGACACACTCTTCACAATTTCATTAGGAAAATAATTTTTTTTTAAATCAATGATAAACATATGAAAGCAGAGTTCAGGAAAACAAACTTGACCTCTCATAGTAGAAGGCATCTGAAGAGAGGGTAGAGACTAGATTGCAGAAATAAGGAAAACAGCACAGAGGAAGGGCTTATACTAGGCATTAAGGGATGATGATTAGAGAAGAAATGTAGGGCAACCCAGATTATAGAGAAAAATGTGAGCACAAAGACTGGGTCCAGAATGAGTACTTATGAACAACAATCAAAACAGATTTCTCTGCTTGGGAAGTGGGATTTACAAAATACCTGTAACTGTATTTGTATTTTAACAATGCCTTTTCTAAACACCTCAAAATAGAGCAATACTTTGAATATATAAAATAGATAGCAGGGAGGATGGCAAATAGTATTCCCAAGTATGGCATTTCCAGATAAAGTTTAACCCTTAACTTATGGGGAATTTAAAAATGTGTACATTTACATTTTATGAAATACTATCTACATTACCAGACTGATATCACAATCCTTATTTTAGAGAACTCTTCTCCCATTAAATGACAAGATGATAACAACTGAAAACAATCCTGCACAGTTTGAGAGCTCTTATTCTTTTCAAGAAAAGTACCTTGTCGATACTTCAATCATTGTCTTTTTTTGTGATTTTTTTTCAAGTCTCAGAAAACTTGCTTCTCTTTCTACATACATTCTCACCTTCAAGTCTCTTCTCATCCGAATGGGCATACAGTGGTGTTTTCTTTCTTTAGTTATACTTGAAAGCTGGTGCTGCCCCACATACTATGGTAATCAGCCAACATATAACTCTACTGAATTTAAGCATTATTTGGTCATTTATCATCTGTTTCAGACCTCCGGGCTTTTCTATGGCACTCCTGACTTGCCCTGGATTTTAAACTACTAAATTCCTTCACTCTGTAGAATTTGAGGAACACAGTATTTCTAGCTCTCTTTGATCATCCCCTTTTTTTTATGGTAGTGGGGAATGAACCTGGGGTGCTCTGCCACTGAGCTGCATCGCCAGTCCTTTGTATTATTTTTTATTTTGAGACAGGATCTCACTAATTTGTTGAGGCTGGCCTTGAACTTGTGATATTCCTGTCTCGGTCTCTGGAGTAGCTGGCATTATAGTAATGTGCCACTGTACCTGGCTTCTTTCATCAACTTGAATGCCACTTTTTTCATTGTGCTCCCTCCTCCAATTCTCATGTCTATTTCAGTCTTTTAGTCCATCTTTTGTTTTTTGACACCCAGGAATTAGTATTCTCCAAGTCATGGAGCTAAATTAATTAAGCTTCTATCAGATCAAAGAGCATAGTCGGGGATGGAGAAAGCACACTACAAGGTTACCACACCAGAACTTCTTAAATACCCTTGCCTCAGAGCTGGACTCTGAAAGAGATTCAGAAAAAGCACACAAAAGTGGCAGAAGAAAATACTAATAATGATGCCCAGGTACAAACACCTGAATTCTTGGGTGTGTGTGAGGTTTTGAAAGGGATGTAAAATCTATAGCCTGACATTCCAGATGGGCTGTGTGGATAGTATAAGAGGAAGGACCAAAGATCTATAAAGCAAGAAGGACCCAGATTAGGCAGGCTACTGTTCTTAACATGCCTTCCATTGTCTGCCGCTTCTGGTATATTATCATATTCTCCCATTCTTGTTATATCTCGGGTCTCATGTGTATATATATATTTTTCTCAAAACTTTGCTTCTCATAATGCAACGTCCTCACTGTTTCTCTCTTGACTTCTCTTCCCTTTCTTCTACTTCCACTGAAGTACAAGACAGGCTGACCTACAAAGGAAGCTAGGCTTTTTGAACATTGGACGTATGAGGGGCCAGACTACACAAGTCCTAATACTAGCTGCACCATTATAAAATATGTGACCTGGAGCAACTTACATAACCTCTCTATGCCTATCTATAATATGGGCTTGATAATAATAGCTACTTTCAGTATTTTTAGATTAAATTACTTAATAATTATAAAGAACTGAGACCAATGCCCTGACACTTATTAAACATTTGCTATTACTCTTTGTTATAATTAAACAATATGTTTTGTATTTAAGTGAGAACTGATTTTTTTTAAAAAAGTGATTAACTTTTGGTTCTCACAAGGCAGTCAAATGTTTTAGCCATGCAATAAGGCAAAGAGAGGAAATAAAAAGAATAGTAAGAAAAAAATATAATTATCCCTACTTGCAGCAAATACGGTTGTGTTTGTAGAAAATTCCAGAACTAATAAGTGAATCCAGAAGAGTTGAAAGATGAAAGAATACCAAAAAATCAGATTCTTATATACTATCAATAACCCTGTGGAGACTAAAATTAAAAACAATATCATTTGCAATCATCCCCAAAATAAGGTGTCTAGCATAAATCTATAAAAGTGCATAGGAGATGTATGCTAAAAGTTACAAAATATTAATTACTATGTGCAAAGATCTGCAAACTTACTTTGAAGTGCATCAAAACATGAGATAGATCAATGGATGGAGAGAATGATATATAAGTGTATTCATATGACAAAACACATAATAAAAATTAAGTATATACTTTGAATGATAGATTTAGGCATTGGGTGTTCATTTTACATTATTTTAACTTATTTGTATATTGGAAAATTTTCATAATCAAATGTTGGGGAGAGGGAATACTGGAAAATAAAGGCAATTGTTTCTGTTATGAAATGATTTGCTCCCAAGTCACTGCCATCTCTCTATCAAGCTTTGGTCCCTTTGGTCTTAGGGCCTGGAAAGTGCCCCTTGAAATACTGAAAATCTCTTGATGAGAATATTGATGATGCAGCTGCTGTTTCCAGTCCTGAATCCTTCCATGAAACTAAGCAAATTTAATGCAGGTTAAACTGAATTTTATACCATGAATTTGATTACTAAGTCTAAGACCTTTCTTTGTGGTCAAGTATTGTTTTAAAATATACAAGCTGTCATGTCTTTCCTGGCAATATTTTATAGTTTTAACAGTCTTTGTCATTATTGCTACCAATGCCATTATTTCCTGTTTCTATGCACTATTTCCCAAGGAATTCTGGTTCTTTGAGAATAAGGACAATGTACTTACAACTTTATTTTGCTGGCTTACAGAATCTCATACAGTCCTGCACCCAGGGATCAATAAATTTCTGATATAGAAAGGGTTTGGGGGAGCAGGAATATGCAACATCAGAATAAGAAGGTAAGTTGTCTATGGGGCTCTTCACCCAAAAATATAAACCCATTTTCTAGAGTTGGAAAACATGTTCTTTTTTCATTAAGTAGTTTTCTAGGAGGAAAAAAATAGTCCACAAAAAATTCAGTTGAATGTCAGAAAAATGAGGTTTAATTCCTGGCTTTATCATTGGGCCATTCATGTGTTACTGTGAACAAGTGGTACGATGTCTTGGATTTTCTTTAAAGAAATCGTGAGGGTGGGTGAAAATGAAACAAAATTGGTCCAGTTGATAATTGCTGAAAAAGGATGATTGATACATAAGACCTTATTAACCCTTTTTCTACTTTTGCATATGTTTGAATATTCCCATTGTAAGCTCGGGTGGGCTCGGCAGGCTCAGCGGTGGGATCAAATGTAAACTCGGCGGGTCTCGGCGGGCACAGTTAGCAGCCAAATAAAATGGGACAGAAAAGTGGCTGAAGCAAGCTTTATTGGAATTTGGCTTTTGGGCAAAATTCCCAGACCCCCGGGGTATAGGGACCTGGAAAAAATGCATGTGGCCCTGGCAGCCCAGGGTTTTTATAGACTAGGATGGGAGGTGGGTGTGAAGGGTCAGTGGAACTTTCCATCCACCTTACTGCAAACTTTCTGGTCACCTTTGGCGGGCTGGTCTTTGTTCTAGCTTCTCAGCTTTGCCCCCTACAGTCACCTATTTCTGACCTAACATCCCGACCTTTTTGGTGATATAGGGCACCAGAGTCTGTCTGGCTACTTCCTGCATGTTAGGGGGTGTCGTGGGGGGAAAAAGGTTTGGGATCTAGGTCAGTGGGGAGGCGGCTATAAGAGTGTAGGAGCGTCTGGTTGTAGGTCACCCTGACAACCTCACTTATGTGGTTCCGGGCAAACCTGCGAAGACAGGGAGCAATCATTAGCAGAAATTCTATCACAAATAGGGGAGTAAGGGTAGGGGTCAGCCAGGTGACAAGAGTGGAGTTCAGCCATCCTGGCCAAGGGTCATTTGATTCTTCTTGCTTCAGCCTTTTATTTAAACATCTAAGAGTTTCGACATTGCTTTCATTAGACCGAATTCATTGATGCAGCAACAACATTCTTTTAGGAAGAGGTGTATTCCCCCTTTGTTGGCCGTTAGATCTAGTGCTCCACAGGTCTGCAAGGAAACTTGAGCAATAAATGTTATTCATCTTTGCAGGGATGTCAGGGGGGCAGCAGGTGCCTCTACTGCCTTCTGGAGTTGCTGTTCTAGCTTTTGGTTGGTAGTGACTGCATGATTAAGTCCTCTTGTTGGTATAACCTGTGTTTAGTAGAGATCTCTATATTCCTGTGACTTAGGGCTAGATAATCATACTAGCAAGCACAGATTAAGCCTACCTATGTAGTTTAGGAGGATCGGTAGGCCTTAAATTGACTAAAAACTCCTGATTCTGGCAATTTCTCTTGATAGTTAGCAGGCACATCAGCCTAAGAATTTCTCTCTTGTAGCTTCCAATCTTTATTTTAGGGAGGTTAACACAAGTGTACATCTTAGGTTGCTTTTAACTATTGTTTTTCTTAAATGCCAAAGAACAGCTATATTTAGGTTTTAACTGTTTTGTTAGGTGTCTAAGATTAAGTTGGTCTAATTGGCCTGTTACTGACTTTTCTTCTTAGCCTCTGTATTTAATCTCAATTTCTAAGTCTGATCTTAACCATCCAGCAAGTCAGTCTCACCAGTCAGAAAGTAAGAGTGCTAGGTTTTAACTTTAATGTCTATGACTTTATAGTTATTTATCCCCTTTTATCTAATTGGGGTTTACATTATCTGTCCCATTGGTGATGCCTTACTATTTCAAGTTAATTTACAGTGTTTGCTCTTGAAGCAATACTTCTGCAAAAATTAATCAGGCAACAGAGTTTACAAGGAAAATACAAAATGGAATCACCAACAGTAAAACATTCAGTTTGTGCAATAGGTATCCTGAATTCTGACTGAGTTATTCATTACATCCCCTGTTTGAGATCACAGTAATCTTTACAGTAAACATCAAACTTTTGAACACAACTTTAAATGAATTAAAGTCTGGCTTATTTTGGAGCCATTCTAACATGCAGCCAGGTGAGGCAGAGCCTTATTTCAGATAAGGTAGAGCTTTTCACAAAACAGATTTTGAAGATTAAGCAGAGATTAGATGCAACTCTGTTCTCTGATGGAGATGTAGTTCTAAAGAGTTACATCAGCAATCTTTATATATGTCTTATTATCAGGTTAAAGATTACATAAGCATTATTCTTTGTTTTCAGGAAAGTTACAGAGACTAGGACATCTATGCGACTTTTCACAGCTGCAAAGTGCAATGTTAGCAGCTCTGTGTTGCTTTCATGGAAGTCCACTGTCCAAAGTTACTGTAAGGCAGGTAGGAACCAGAGAAGGGAACTGAGGAAACACTGGTGTCTGGCAAAGGGATTCCTTTCTGCCTGAGAGCTGTGTGCCTGAGATCAATGTCAGAGCTGATAGGACTCCTGCACAGAGCCTTCCCAGCGAGGGTACTGGCATAGCAGCCAGGCATCTTGTGCCCCTGCACAGGAGCACTCCCAGGTACTAGGCTACAGCCTGTCTCATGTACATATAACCAACTTAGTAATATGCAAACTTGTTGAAATTTGTCCTTTACTTACACAGACTTTCTTAGCATTTATTTTGACCCTCATATATTCCATTACACAATAATTTTCTGCCTTAGAAAGATTCTTTTACTTTTTACTGAATACATTCCCATACTTAGAACCTTCTGTTTTTCTTTCCTATCTGGTGAGCACTTTGTGGTGAAAAACTCACACTCCTTCTATATAGCTCAATGTGAGTGAACAATCAGGAAGGCATATTTGGAATCTGTGTAGATGTTGACCTGTTTACCTTTGGATAAAATTAGAGCCCTGATTAGAGTAAAAAGTTCAGCCTTTTGGGAAGTGGTTCCTTCTGGAAGGCAATTGGCTTCCAGAACTGAGGCGGCATTCATCAGGACCCAGCACAGAACTGCCATCTATAAAAATGGTTAGGTTAGGAGAGGGGAGTGGGTAATCGAAGAGGTCTTCACGAGGTGAATGTAGCGTCTTTAGCACCTGTGGGAGTGGAAGGGATTTATGGTTTAAGAGGTCCTGCAGTTGATGGGTGAAAAACACAGTTACTGGTTGAAGTAGGGTGAGTTTTAGAGCTTCCTTAGTTGATTCAGCTGCTGTCGCCAGAGTGACATGGTAGTCACCCACGAACCATGGAATCAAGCTGCCTGGAGAGATGCCACCAGTCTGTGAGAAGGTCCAGTTGGTCGCGCGAGGAGGTCAGTGGCAATACCCTGCTTTTCATCCGTGAAGAGGTGGAAAGGACAGTTAGGGTTGGGAAGAGAGAGCAGGGGAGGATATAAGAGCATCCCTGAGCTTGTAAAAAAGTGTTAGATATCATCTCGGGGGAGGTAAGGGGTCTATGTGGAGTCTCCTTTGTTGCCTGATATAGGGGTTTAGCAAGGAGTGCAAAATTAGGGACCCAATGTCTGAAAAAAAAACTGTTAAACCCAGGAAGAAGAGAATGTAATCTGCTGTTTCTGGTGGCTGTAAGTTATGCAGGGCTTGGATTCTGTCTGTTGTGAGCCTCTTAGAGGTAGGAGTGAGGAGTATGTCCAAATATGTGACTGAAGGAGTGGTGAGATGGGCTTTGGCTGGAGACTCGATGGCCTTGAGACCCCAGGAAGTTAAGGAGTTGGGCAGTGTGTGTCTGGGAGGCCTGAGGGATGGGCTGCATAGGAGGAGGTCATCCACATATTGCAGAAGTGTTCTCTCTCCCAAGTCACAAGTAGCCAAATCCAAAGCCTTGCTCAAAAAGGTGAGGACTGTCCCAGAAACCTTGGGGCATGTCAGCTGTTGAGACCTAAAGGATGTAGGATCCTCCCATGTGAAGGCAAAGAGGTAATAGGAGTCAGGGTGAAGGGGAACTATAAAGAATGCATCTTTGAGATCCAGAACTGTGAAGTGGGTGGTAGAAGGGGGATGTGGGAAAGAAGGGTGTAAAGGTTAGGAACCAGTGGGTGGATGGGAATAACTGCCTCATTAATTAGAAGGAGGTCCTAGACCAATCAGTAGGTTCCTGAGGGTTTACATACTGGCAGTATGGGGGTGTTACAGGGGAGTCAGTAGGGATAAGGAGTCCCTGAGTAAGCAACTGGTCTAAAATGGGTTTAAGTCCTTCCCTGTGAGTACGGGAAATTGGAAACTGGGGACATGAGGGAAACTTAGCTTGAGGTCTCAGTTGGATAAGGACTGGCTTGTGGTGGGAGGCTATGACTGGCTTGGAAGTGTTCCATACTTGGGGGTCGACCAGGTCTGGGGGCAACAGCAGGGTAGGTGGTGTGGGAGCGATAGAGAATGTATGACACAGAGGTAAAAGGTGAGCACTAGCAGTGTGCCTGGAAAGAAGCTGTAGGGTGGATCCTAGGGGTTGGAGAACATCTCTTCCTAGGAGGGTACTGGACAGGAGGGAATAACTAGGAGCGAGTGTGTAAAAGGATGTCCCTCCAGGGCACAGGCTGATTTAGCTATTCTGCTTGGGAAGGAGGCTTTTCCGTCAATTCCCATAACCGAAACCTGGGAAGGAAATAAAGGCTTAGAATGAGCAGGCAAGACAGAATAGGTGGCCCCCATATCCACAAGGAAAATTATGGACTTACCCATTACCTGGAGCTTTTACCCTGGGTCTGGCTAGGTATAGGGGTCCTTGAGTCTGGGCTCCTTCAGTCTTCTGCGAATCCCAAAAGTTCATGGGAAGGGACCGCCTGGCTGGCCACACCTCTGCGTAGAGATGCTGGGGAGGGACCAGCCATAGGGCAGTCACTCTTCCAGTGTCCTGCTTGTTTGCAGGTGGGACACGGCCTGGTGGGAGGTCGTGGGTTTGGACATTGACAAGCACCGTGACCTTCGAGTCTGCACTTGAAGCGGGCCCCTGGCGGAGCGGGTTACTGGCTCCCCTTTGAAGTTCTCACTGGAGTCGCAGGCCGCAGGGCAGCTACCAAGGCTTGGGATTGGAGTGTCACCTTTTTCTGTAAATAAACTTGATTGGCCAATTTGGTTGAGTTTTTGGGCATTACAGACTTTAAAGGCCATTTTTCACCAGATCTCGGATAGGGGTTTGAGGGCCCTCCTTAGCTCATTTGAGCTTTTTTTTTTCTTATGTTAGGGGCTGATTGAAAAATGAAGTAGCGCCAGAGGGAGATTTAGGGTCCAGTTTAGTATATCTAGTAAGGGCCTCTGTAAGGCTGTTAAGAAACAGCTGGATTCTCATCTGGATTCTGGGTAATTTCCCTCAGTTTATTAAAGTTTACCACCTTATTGGAGACTGCTTGCATGCTTGCTATGAGGTATTGGACCATACAAGCACAGTGACAGTGGCCCTGCTGGCCTTCCTGGTAGTTCCAGTTTGGTTCAGTTATTGGAACCTGCTCCTGTGGATAAAGTTATGTCCGTTAAATAGGCTTGGTCAGCGTGGTCCTGTGCTGCCTGTTGGATACTGGGAGAGGAAGAAAGGATATTAAGACTTTAAGTTTGGGAAAGATACTTAAATTCCTTAATATAAGTAGAGGAATCAGCAGAGAAAGACCCTAAACGAGAATGGAACTTAGATTCACATAACCCTTTTGCACTAGCTATTTCCTGGGGAGGATAAAGAAGCTCTGGGTTAGGCAGTGGTAGAGTCTGATAAAGTTGCCTGTTAGTGCTGACGGGAGGAGGGAACAGACTAGGCAGAGAGATGTTCTGAAGGAGGAGGTGGGAGGGGAAGTGGGAGGGCTCCGAGGAGGAAGGGGGGAGGAGCTGCATCTGCGGGAGGAGGGGGCGGGTTTTCGGCCATAGAAGGACAGGAAGAGGAGGTGGAGTTCTGGCCAGAGCATGGAGGTGGGCGGGGTTTGGGATTGCTCAGGGGAGGAGAATGTGGGTGGTGGAGCAGGTAGAAGGAGGAGAGGGGCGAGCGCCAAATTCCAAAAAGAAAACTTGTGAATGGTTGTGAGTGGCTTTTGGTGAGATCTAAAACATACTGAGGCTTGAATAAAAAACTAGCTGCTTATGGCTTAAGTTTTTGGAAAGTCCCAGTTTAGTAAAATTATGGTGGATACACCCCAAAGGAGTTTTGGGGTCTAGTGAGCTCCCGGTATTTCCCATTAACCGTCCAATTTCACCCGGACAGATGTGCCAGAATCAGAAAAGGCATCCCAGTTCTGACTCCTGCACACCGGAGAACGGTGGGCGGGCTGGAAATCAAGATGTCTCTCGACTTTTGGGGCCCCAAAACGGAAAAACGGGGGGCTGACTGGAGGTTGGAACGTCTCCACAACAACCAGAGCCCAAACGGAGCAGAGGTGAGGCCTGTGGGGTGCCCATGGACAGACCTCCTGCAGAACGGAGGGTGTAGATTGGAACGATGTATGGGGAAAAAGCCAGGGAACTTACCGCACTTTGAAGCGGGATGGACCAAACCGGAGCAGAGCTGAGCGGGTCGGATCGGAATCTCCTCGTTCTTCTGAGGAGGGGGTGGGTCTCAACCCTGAGGTGGGGGAGCCCGAAAAACCCCCCTCCCGGGTTTTGGCACCAAATGTAAGCTCGGGCGGGCTCGGCGGGCTCAGCGGTGGGATCAAATGTAAACTCGGCGGGTCTCGGCGGGCACAGTTAGCAGCCAAATAAAATGGGACAGAAAAGTGGCCGAAGCAAGCTTTATTGGAATTTGGCTCTCGGGTGAAATTCCCAGACCCCCGGGGTATAGGGACCCGGAGAAAATGGCATGTGGCCCTGGCTGCCCAGGGTTTTTATAGACTAGGATGGGAGGGGTCTTGTTGAGTGACAGGTGGGCGTGAAGGGTCAGTGGAACTTTCCATCCACCTTGCTGTGAACTTTCTGGTCACCTTTGGCAGGCTGGTCTTTGTTCTAGCTGCTCAGCTTTGCTCCCTACAGTTGCCTAATTTCCGACCTAACACCCATAATAAACAATTTAAAGGAAGTCCAATATACAAGATCAGACAATTAGATACTATTAAGGTACTATAATTGTTTATGTGAATGTCAATGTTGGGAACCTTAATAGTGCATTTTAGGACTTAATAACTCCAGGTTTTTATAAGGTGTTACCATTATGTTTTAGAATACTTTGAATTCTTCACATTGAATTTGATTGTTTCTGTAAAAGCTCAAAATATAAAAAAGATTAAATTTGAGCCAAGCATGGAGGCACCTGCCTGTAATCTCTGCTACTCAGGAGGTCGAGGCAGGAAGATGGTAAGTTCAAGGCCAGCCTGGGCAATTTAGTGAAACCCTGTCTCAAAATAAGCAATAAAAAGGACTGGGGATGTAGCTCAGCACAGCTGGGATCAATCCCCAGTGCATGTGCATGTGCATACACACACACACAAAATAAATTAATAAAAGAAGGAAAGATTATATTCAGAAACCACTACAGAGTACCCATCACAATGGCTAAAAGTCCTTCCCTCCATCAGCATTTCAGAAAAGGAAAGGCGGCATGTACTCACCAGAAATCTGGGCTTCTCTTCCCCTGGCCAAAGCAGAGCTGGGGAAAGAACAGAGCAGCCTTGAGAACCCAAGCCTACCATGGGATCCCTGAAATTACCCTTCTGAGCCTCAGCTGTTGTCACTTATGCCTTCTCACCTGACTCAGATCCTAACTGGCTCTCAACTCTTCTCTTATGCTTGAGTCCCTTCTCCATGATTTACCTCTTCCTTATTACTTACATTTTTAAAGGAAACACTAATCTCAATTAAAAACAATAAGTACCTATCATCTTTCTACCCTAAACATTAGCAAAACTGTTGAGGCAAGAGTTCAATCCCTGGTACCCCCCAAAAAATATTTTTAAGAAAACTTGATCTTTATTTTATAGAAGGGCACTGATACAAAGAATAAAGAGTATTAAAGATCATTATGCTGACAATTCTACAATGTAGCTTGCCAAATTCCCATTGCCTTTAAAAACAAGTTATCGGTTGACTATCCCTTATCTGAAATGCTTGGGACCAGAAATGTTTCAGAGTTCAGACTTTTTCAGATTTTGAAATATTTGCATATACATATATAAAAATAATGAGATATCTTGGGAATAAGACTAAATCTAAATTTGAAATTCATTTAGTTACATATGCACCTTAATCACATAAGATGAAGATAATTTTCCTTAAATTTCCACAATATATACAATAGCCAAATTATGGAACCAGCCTAAGTGTCTGTCAATAGATGAATGGATAAATAAAATGTGGTATATATACACAATGGAATTTTTTTCAGCCAGAAGAAGAATAAAATTATGTCATTTGCAGGAAAATGGATAGAATCTGAGAGTATTATGTTAAATGAAATAAGCCATACCAGGAAATTCAAGGGTTGTATTTTTCTCTCATATGTGGAAGCTAGAGAGAAAAAGGAAAAAAGGTGGGGTAATAGAAGGAAGACCTGAAAAGTAGAGGAAGGGTACCTACCAAGAGGAGAGAGAAGGGGTGGGAAAGGATGGCAAGATAATTTTATATAATTCTTTTAAATAATTTTGTGCATGAAACAAAGTTTCATGATGTGGAATTTTTTACTTGTGGCATCAAGTTATCATTTAAAAATCTTCAGGGTTGTAGTACTAAAATGAAATCTGAAGATTTTGAATTTTGAGATTTATTTTTTATTTTGTTCTTTATATTTCTATTGGCACATTATAATCATACATAATAGTGGAATTCATTGTTACATATTTATGTATGCACACAATATAATTTGGTCAATTTAATTCCCTAGTAGCCACCCTTTAAGGGCAATGTTTTAACATCTCTAGGGGAAACCTTGAGCTTTCCTGACATAACTTTTGATAAGGGGGAAGCAATGTGTTTCTGATCCCTGGCTGTCGCTTCTGAGAGTTTAGAAAAGGAACTGGCATCATACTTCTGATCTAAGAACTCTGTCTTTGTAAAAGGAAAAGTGTGAGGAAGGGAATTAATTACTGAGGGAAGTCTCTGCAGCAACCTTGAGCTTATTCCTTGACAATTTTTATATCAGTGACAGAGGGAGACACTGATAAGGTGTTCTTGTCTACAAGATATATGGAAGTTTATAATTTGGCCCACTTCTTCTTGGACTCCTCCAGAGAGTAGTAGTGCAGTCATAGGGAGGAATTTAGATATAGGAGGCCAGTGTCCTCAGGTCTGGGAAAAAAAAAAAAAAAAGGCCTTAAATGGGATAAAGACATTATCTCTCTTGAAATCATCACTATTTGGGAAAACTCTAATGGACCCTGACAGTAACTCTGACTTTTATACTAAGCTAAGGGGAGTATGTCAGGTGATTTAAGAAAGATAAACATAGTTTCTCCTCCTAAATGCTCTTGAAAACCATCAACCCTGGTCCCTTAAAATATCCCTAAGTTGCATGTCTATCAAGAACTTCACATCCCTGTGAAAATGGAGCAGCAGACACTTTAAGTTAAAAAAAGATAATTATAGTCTTGTTTGATAACTGTTGGATAATTTCTCCAAGGTTTTCGCATGTTAAATTAAGGTGGAGGGGAAAAATGGATATCTTACTATTTTAGGTTCTACAGTTTTAGGAGAAGAAAAAATGAGGTTCATATTTGGCCATGTCAGGCTAGCCCTGAGCAGTGCAAAAGGCAGTTCCTCAGTTTGTTCAGTGAAAGAAACAGCCTACTCCTATGAAAGAGGGGAAGGTGGTCTGATCCCACTGAATAGGAAGAAAACTAAGGCATACAAAGGAACTTCACACAGTTGAACTGAAGGGTCCTCCCTTCTCGGTCCTAGTTCTGCCCTGACTCTTCGGTACCATCCCTTCTCTCCAACATGGGACCATCTCAGGTACAGAAGTCCTTCAGAGAGTCAATGAAGTCCATCAGGAAGGTTAGAGGTGCTGGATGACAGGTACCTTCCAGGACCTCACCAGCAGTGCATAGGCCTCTGTTGGACATGTCTTAAGTTGGCAGTTTTCCTAACTTTTCAGTAGAAAAAAACCCACATGTCCTTCTCTGACAGAGGCAGTCTGGAAGAACCCATCATGGGCTTCCTTATGTTCTCTCCTTCTCATAAGGGAACACTCTGAGTGTGATTCTTTTCCTAGCAGTGAAAAAAATCAACAATGTGTGTATTGTTTCTCCTCAGAAAGGCCATCAAAGACTTGAGTGCCCAAGATTTTATTAGGCACTGGTCCTGTAGGCACCGTCTGCCTAATAGCTATTAAAAATTCCAGACTCTCAGAGGAAATCAGGTTTTCAGTATAAATCACATTGCTTACCCAGTCAAAACTCAGTGAACTGTACTTCTTGGTTAGGGTTCATCTAAGTGCCAAGTTCTCAAATGCCAGCAAAGGACCACAGTCCAAGCAAACCTTTTTACAGATAGCAGCCTGAGGCTGTTAACTCTTTTTTGCACAGTCCCTTATCCCTTGTACTGCCTGCTGAACAGAGCTCAGTGATCCATCTGTTGGGTCTATCAAGAGGAGCTTTAAGCATCCATACAGGCTGTAGTTGTGAGGCCCATAGACTGCTGCTTTTGCTTCAAGAAAGTGTCATGGATCTGACAAGTCAGTGGAAGGATCACCCTCCAGCTCCACTTCCATGAGCACCAGTTATGGTTTGGATAGGGAGTGTTCCCCCAGAGTTTCTGCTAATGCAGGAATGTGTGAAGGTAAAATGATTAGATCACAATATCTATAACCCAATCAGTAGGCACGTGGGGTATGGTTTGAGGAGGTGGGTCATTAGGGACATGCCCTGAAAGGGTGAAATTGCTCTGTGGTTCCCCCTTCTCTGCTTCCTGATTCTGCCATAGCTGAGCAGCTCTCCTCCAGTGGACCCTTCCCCATGATGTACTGCCTCACTTGGGTCAGAGCAATGGAGTCAGTCATCTATGAACCAAGACCTCTGGAATAGGAAACCCCAAATAAACTTTTTCTTCTCTCTGTTGTTATTGTGTGTTTTGGTCACAGTGATGCAAAAGCTGACCAACAGCATCACTCCCCCCACTCCTGGGGAAATCATGAATAGGAATAAAATACCTATTGGGAATCCCCAAAGTCCCCTACTCTTAAGACCCTCAGCCCCACAACATACACATATACACCTACCTGGGTGAGAGGGAAGAGACACTTATACAGCATCCTGAGGGTCTCCTCCATTAGCAGTATCTAGCTAGTTACAGGACTAAGGACACTTTAGAATAATCCTCCCTCTTTTTTTTTGGCTGTCCCTAACAGTGCTTAATAAAATTTTATAGCCATTTTTGTAATTCTTGTAATTAAGATGAAGTAGGATCATGTCATCACCAAGTATTTGTTTTCCTTCTCTGAAAAAGTGCTTCAGCCAAAGAAAACTGAGTGGAAGTGGCATGCCCTTTCTTCTTTTTCATCTGTGTCACTGGGAATCCAACCCAGGGCCTTGTGTATGCTAGGCACGTGCTTTATCACTCAGCTACATCCCCAGCTCTGTCCCTCTTCTGAGCAGCAACTTTAAAAACCACTGTATGATTCCACCATGTTCTTTGTTCTTTTCCCTCTGTGATAAGAGTTATTTGTCCCAGAGGGTCTGCTATTTTACCCTTGGTCATAAACTAAAGGAAATGAAGGAGAGCCAAAGTCAACACACTAAGGGTTAAAGATTATGTTAAGGTTAGATTGCTGCTGTTAGATTGCCACTGAGATTTTAGGGTCCTTTATTACTAAAGTATAATTTAATCTACTCTTATTTTCTTCTCCCAGAACAGTAGCTAATGTTGATTATGCATGTATTATGTGCCAGGCACTGTGCTAAATTTACCATTTTGTTAATCTTCATGACAAAGCCATGAGGTGAATATTGCTGTTACTTCCATCTCACCAAAGAGGGTATTAAGCCCAGTACAGTGGGGTGTGACTGTAATCCCATTGACTCAAGTGGAAGAGGCAGGAGATAACGAGTTCAAGGATAGCTTGGGCAACTTAGTGAAATTCTGTTTCAAAATAAAAAATGGGTTGGTGTAACTCAGTGGTAGATCATTTGCCTATCATGTGAAAGGCTTGGGTTCAATCCCCAGTACCAGACACACACAAAAAGAGGGAATTGAGACCTGAGAGATTAGGTCATCAATTAACCTAACCTCCCAAGGAACTGAGCCAAACCTAGAAACCAAGTCTCAAGTTTCAGGGAAGTTTTATTTAATTGCATCTTCAATTCACAGTACCAATGCCAGTGAAAAACCAGAGTGACCAGATACCTAGAATTTACACTGAAAAAAATCAAACCTCTCAGAGTAATATGTAAGAAAGGGTTACTATCACTTTATATAAGTTGAGTTATGTTCTGGTAACAAATGTCCTCTATAAATCTCAGTGGCTTAAGACAATGAAGGCTTTTCTTTTGTTTTTGTTTTTTCCCCCTTGCTCATGTAGATAAGGACCCTTTGTAGGCCTTATCTACAATTCAGACAGCTGAGGAACAAAGACGAAAAGATGGTTGGATAGATGAATAGATGAGTGAATGGGTAGATGAGTTGATGGGTAGATGATTTGAAGGAAAGATGATATAGTTGCAGTATATGGCAAATATGGTATCTCAAATCAGTGAGGAATTGGTTGTAATATATTATCTAAACCAGCAGTTCATCAGCACTCATAAAATTGCAAACACAAAATGGCTTGTAAAACCACTAGAATTTTCTTTATTTATGTAGGAAAGAAAACACAGGCTTCAGTAGGCTGTGAGAGATGGCTCACAGAGAGTAGGCTGGTTGTGAGAGATGTGTATTTTTCAACACCCTACAGAAACATCATAAGTCCTTAGCCTCCCCTATATAGCATAACCCATCTGGAGAAGGCTTGTTGGTGGCTAAGGAACAAGGACTGAAGATGCCATTCTTTAGGAAGTTATGGCAGAAAACACAATATGATAGAATTGGATCTCTCAGTCAGTACAGGACAGAATGCTCTCTATGTACATCAGGTCCCTCTGTAGAAAGCCTTTCCCAAGAGTCCAGGAAAGCCCTGTCAGATGCATATCACTCTTTCTTGTGGGATGGCATTGAATTCAGCACTATCCTAGAGTGTGTCACAGGGCTAGGTACATATTAATTTTAAATTTCCTAGTAGCCACCTCCAAAAACTTTCCCAAAGGTGAGATTAAGTTCAATAATCTTTTGTTTAACTCAAAATATCTAAAATATTATCATTTCAACACACAGTAATTTAAGCATTTAATGATAGTTTATATTCTTCCAACCATTTCTTAAAATGAGGTGTGTAGTTGACACAGCTCATCTCAATTCCAAAACTTAAAACAAAATGTAGTTTATAACAGCACAAATTACAATAGACAAGTTATAGAATAATTTTTTCCTCAATTGACAAATCGATAAAGAAAATGTGGTATATATACACAGTGGAGCTCCCCACCCCCAAAACACTAGCAATTGAACCCAGGGTCTTGCATATGTGCAACTGCTTTACCACTGAGCTATATTCCCAGCTAAACAATGGAATTTTTCTCAGCTATAAAGCAGAATGAAATTATGTAGTTTGCTGGTAAATGGATGGAACTGGAGAACATCCATTGCTGAATGAAATAAGTTGGGCTGAGCAAGTCAAGGGCTGAACGTTTTCTCTCATATGCAGAAGCTAGTGAGAAAAAAGGAATTTTAAAAATAGGGGATCTTATGAAAATGGAAGGGAGAACATTGGAGTAGACAAAGGGGACCAGGGGGGAGGAGGAGGGATGAGAAAGAGGAAGAACTACAGGATAAAATTAAACAAACTTAGTTTAATTACAGTTATGTGCATGTATGAATATATCACAATGAATTCCACTTTTCTGTATAACTATAATGCACAGATTAAAAAAATAAATTAATAGAAGGAAGACCAGTAGAGTAGAGGAAGGGAATAGGGAGTAGGGGGGAGGGATGGGGGTAGTACTGGGGTCTGAAATGGAGCAAATTATGTTGTATGTATTGATGAATATGTCAAAATGAACCACACAATTATGTACAACTGTAATGCACTAATAAGAAAACAAAAAGAAATGTATGTCATACCAAAACAATAAGCTTGTTTTATGGGATAATATTTTAGATTGCTTTGGTGTTTAGTTACAAAGTAGTTTAAATACCTATGCCCCTCCATTTACCAGGCAGCTTCATCCCAACTAACCCAGCATAAGCTAAAAATATTATGCCAGAAATGCATTTAGTACGCAATTTACCAAACATATCTTAACCTAGTCAACCTTCAACATGCTCAAAACACTTACGTAGCTCCTGGTTGGGCATAGCAATGGAGTGAGGCATAACACCAGCCTGGGAAAAGATCAAAATCCGAAGTACTGTTAAGCTTTCACATCATGGCAAAGTCAAACCATCTCAAGTCAGGGACCAACTGTAAAATTCAAGTGCAGTCCCTCAGTTGCATTCAGCACCTTTCAAGTGCTTAATTGCCACTTGGGTCATTGACTGCCAGAATGGCCAGTGGCTCAGGAGGCGGGGCGAGAAGTCGTGGGGTGGTTGTAATAACAGTGGATAGTGTACTGTGAAACCCTAGCGCAAGGGGACGTTAAGCAGTGGAAGGGGTCGTCAGCTCCTTGTGCATCCTGGGCATAAGGCTGACAGCAGCCGGGAGCCTGCAATCTGGAGCGTGGGGGAGGAGAGACGGTTACCCTTCTCCCGCCCTGGCCTTTAGCCATTCTAGTCGGACTCACGGTTCGCAGCAAGCCCAAGAGCTATTCCCGTGGGATCCACATGTGCTCCTGCGACACACAGCAAACCCGGTGGCAGCAGCAGCTCCTGTGGATACCGCCAACCAGAGGAAGGAAGCCCGGCCAGAGAAGTGCATCACAGGGAAGCCTGCATCCCGCAGGCTGGGACGCCTCAGGGTGGTACGGGACTCCTGAGTGAACTAAGGAGCTGAGCGTCGCTTCCTGCTAGCTCCCTCTGGAGCACACTTTTTCCTTTCTACCTTCCTCGCCCTTCCTTCCTTTATTTCTTTTTCCTCCAAATCATGGATACCCAGAAGCAAAATATTCTGTTGCTTTCCATGCTTTTGAACATTATATAAATAGATTTATAGTATAAGAAATTCTGCTACTAGCTTGTTTTGTTCAGTTCTTTGAGATGCGCTGATCCATTAGTGTTCACTTCCTTGTGGTATTTATCGTAGAAATTAGACCAGTATCCCAACTATTACTGGGTAGCACCAATACTGCCAGAGAGGAAGAGACTAAGAAATATTCAAATTGGTAGAAAAGGAGGTTTTATTCAAAGTCAGTCTCAAGGCAGAAACATTGTTTCAAAAGCTCCACCTTCCAAATCTCTGAAGGAAAGCAAAGCTTTTAAAGACACAGCTTCCATGAGACAAAAGGCAAGAAATATACATATGCAAATTTAAGTACTCTGTGCTACACAGGCCTGGAAAAGGGACAATTTCCATTCAGCTTTCTAGGCACCAGTTAGGTGAACCCTCCAAATTCAGTCTGTTTCACAATAGGACATTCTTGTATATTCCTCCTTGCTCACTCATGGAGAACTTCTCTAGGGCAGTGTTTCACAAACTTCGTTATTATAATCCTTTGACACTCTTAAAAATTATTGAGGAGGGTTGGGGATGGAGATTCAGTGGAAGAGGACTTGTCTAGAATGGGTGAGACCTTGGTATTGTTAGGTAGTAGCTAGCAATGGGCAGTGAAATGCATGGCAAGGTCACAAGTATTCTTTAAATTATTTAGAGTCTTTAAACTGCTTTTGAAGTGGATGAGAAAGCAAAGGGTGGCAGTTAATCTGTAAAAAATAAACAGAAGCAAAAGGAGCTAATTGGGAAAAATGTCAAAAGAAAAGGATTAATAAAGGGACTAACTCTTGGTAGAATCTATGTGAAGCTAGGAATTATGGCTATAGGTGTCTCCATTTGTCTGGGAAGAAAGATTCCTTTATTAGTGCAGCTTCAGTGAGGTAACTTCTGACCAGCTACTGACCCCAATGTCCACAGTAACACAGGATTGACTTGTAGATGGATGCCCCCCACCCCCACCCCACGTGGCTATCTTGACAGTTCTAGAGAGGATCAACTAAGGTCAAAAACTCTACCACCTATGTGAAGAGGAGTTGAACACCTGATCGACAAAGATTGCTGAAGGAGGACCCCAATTCTCAAGACAAACATCAAATAGTAATAAATTTGGAGATGAGATTGTAAGTTCGAGAGCAGGAACTGGTGGTCAAACAAAAAGTGGACAAAGTGGTGAAAGCAAGCTTTATTGAAATTTGGCTCTCGGGTGAAATTCCCAGCCCCCTGGGGTACAGGTCAGGGTGGAGAACTGGAGAAAATCGCACATGGCCCTGGCTGCCCAGGGTCTTTATGGCCGGAATAGGCAGGGGGGGAGGGGCGGGGGCGAGGGGGGTCCTGCTGAGTGATAAGTGAACTTAAGGATCAGTGGAGTTTATCTGTCCCTGTTTGATTGGTCACTGTTTGGTACGCTGCCTGCTGCCTCAGTCATTTTGCTCTCTCTCATATAGCCGCTCAAATCCTGACCTAACAGACACTATTCCCTTGGTAGTTCCCTTCTCAAAGATGACCCATTCTCTAGTGTGCTCTCGGAGCCTTACTTTGCTTTTACTTTACTTTCATCTCATTTTCACTTATAATAAATTTCTCTTGCATGGCTTTTGGTGTCTGACTTTAAATTTTCTTTTGTTGCAACACAAGAATTGAGATTTGGGATTCATCTCCCTGCTTTCCTGTGATGAACTCATTACTTGTTAACATAAATATGTTGATGAAGATATCTGTTTTCAGTAAATTTAATGACAAAAGAGGCTTTGTTTTATGTGGGAAGCTGTCTTATTTAGCAGAATCAGACTAGGTTGAGCCATGTGACACAGAGGCCTGGCTTCTAGGAACTGCCGGGAAGCATGTGGTACTGCATGGGAATGGTTCCCTGTCTCCTGGAATTTTCCCACTACGAGGATGGCTCCCCCAACTCCACCCTATCCTGTCCATCATGGAAGATGCTTCTCCCAGTCCTTGCCCCCTTTACCTGTGTGTCTATAATAAAGGAGAGTTGGGTGATTCAATGTTGTTGTAAAGAGGCTAGAGCTGGTATGGCCAGACCCGTTGCACCTCCTTTCTCATATGAAAAGAGTATTGACTCTTGTGTGTTCATTTGAGTGGATAAGTTTTTTTGGGTAATAAGTAGAAAAACCACCAACATCCTCTTCCAGCAGTTAATGGTTTTCTCCTGCACGTGGGATGTGGCAGAGAGGACCCCCACAATTTTACATTTTCAAGAAATTTCAATGTTCTAATTCAATAGAAGTTGAATTTTCTATCCACTTCTTTTTAATTTTTTTTAGTTGTTGATGGACACAATACCTTTATTTTATTTTATTTATTTTTATGTGGCACTGAGGATTGAACCCAGTGCCTCACGCATGCTAGGTGAGCATTCTACTACTGGGCCACAATCACAGCCCCTCTATCTATTTCTATGTTCCAACAGTTGTGATGTATCAAGTACAAGACCAAACAAAATTCTGGCAGTAACAATGGATGCTTTTCAGATTTTGGACATTTATTACTTACATAGTCAGCCTAAGGAATTGTGATGAAAGGTGCCAGCTCCTATGGCCCTTACATAAAGTGACACCAAAATGAAAGGTACCAGATGGCTGCATCACACATAATAGTGCAGCCTGTTGCTGAGGAGTCAATTCTAGGCTAGAGTTGAGCAGTTTTATAGCCTACAGCTATCCCCCAAGGGAGTCAGGGCAGAAAAAGTCAAAACTCCCCTTTGGGAGACAAACAGAAAATGGCATCAGAACAACTCTTGCCAAGTTTCCCAGGTTCTCATGTTTCAGGAGGACCACAAAGTACTGCCAGAACTCAGATGAACTACAGTTAAAACCTTGCCTGCAGGGTCTATGATGATATGCGCAAAGTCACCAGGATAGTGTCATTCCTTTACAACTTTCCACTGCCCTCAATCTTTCATATATGCAACAAAAATTCTTTTTAAGAACATATACTACCTCACCAGGTATTCTAATTAATTGTATTCATAGGGATGTGAATCAAATCTGCCTTATGTGCCTTAGACAACATCATATGACAGTGACCATGACTATGACTCAGGATAATCAGACCCATTTGGAATACAGACTGCCAGACACCCTGACTGGAGCTAAACCAGTTAAATGTAATATTAATTAAGATACAGCAGGATTAATATTACAAAGAGTGCAGATACAAAAGTGTCATACATATTCCACCTCAAATGACCAACAAAATGTCTAGGGCAGTGCACCTTTTCATAACCACTGCTGAATTTAGACTAGTGACAGGCATTCACATATGAAGTAGTAGCAATCTCAGTAGCAGCATTTTGATGATGTGGGATTGGGGTCTAACAATTATTTAAACTTAGAACAATTGATATAGTCAATTATAGGAGGTGAATTATTAAAGGATGAGGCTTCAGAAAATTTTTTCAGGGTTGATGATGTAACTCAGTGGTAATGCATTTGCCTAGCATGTGCAATATCTTGGTTTTGATCCCTGACCCCATGCCCAATTTTTCTTTAATAAACAAAACAAATAAATAAATAAAAAGAAGAGAAAAGGAAAAAGAAAATTACATTAGTGTCAAGAAAATCTTGTTCTGTTATTTCAGTAAAAACTGTTTCCTCCATGAGTTAGCAGTTGAAAAGTTTCTAAGAACTCTTAGATTACAATTCTTCATTGGCTATTGTCAAGTTTAAGATGGTAGCAGCATTATGATTTAAACTTGCCAGATGCCTTATAGATAAAAACTGAGAGATTAATGGTCCCTCTTCCCACTTCTGACCTTTAAGGGTCCAAGGCATTCTATTTCCGTCAGCTAAGGCTGTTATTCTTCTCCCACAGCCAATTGATTGGTATAAGTAGACCCTATGACAATTATTTACCCTTTCTCCAATCCTACCCATGTCCTACCCACATGTGTTCAAACTCATCCTTAGGTAGGATGAGTTTCTCCCTTACATACTTTGTTCCATTCTAAAACATCTCACACCCCAACATGTAATTCATGCCAACAAGACCACCTTAGGAATTATTACCTCATGTTCATAATCATTATCATTATCATAATATCCATAATGGCCCAAATCCAGAAAGCACAGCCAAGGAGGAAAATTAGCACCAGGGTAGAGTTGACTACCACCTACCTCTTCTTTGTGAAGTGGAAATTCCAGTCATGTGATTTTTCAGGGGTAGGCATGGTAAGAAAAAACTAGTTCAAGAAAAATATTATTGAAGTGTTTTTGAGTATATTACAACCAGTATGGGCCTTTCCCCATACCTAACCTTGTAATTAAACATTCTACTTAAATAGGAGGCACCCTTCTGAATAGGTGACACATTTCAATTTGAAACTGAAAGCATGTGGCACACAAATGATGCAGGTAGGAGGTGGGAAACAGATCTTGAATTGGCAAGCTCTTCTTTATTCAGTAGCAACGTCAATTTGTCAAACACCTGATGCGGCTCGCTTTTGGGGGTAAAATGGCTGCTGGGCACCTCAAGGTTCTGGGCTTTATATGCAGCCTTAGCAGTGCTAGGCCATGGAGAGGAGTTAGTTACTTTTGCTGCACCCTTTGGAGGGCAGGGGGCAGGGCCATGTGATGGGAGGAGTTTTGGTAGTGGAATTATTTAGGGCTGAGTTGAAGGATAGGTAGGTAGCCATATCCTTCCCTCCAGACTCTGAAAGGGGTATAATGAGTTGGGAACATCATATGTCTGGCTGCTTCCTGCTGTTAAAAGGCAAAGTAGGGTGATTCCCTCTCAAAATTCTGGGAGAAGACACAGAGATTCCACTAGTTGGAACTGCAGAGGGGTGTATATGGAAGGAACTTTGGGGTAACTGCAGGAAGTCTTTCCTTGTGGTTTCAGAAACTCAGATTGTGAACACAGGAGAATGACTTTGAGATGATTCTGGGAACAGGTTTGGGCTAACAGGGACATCTTACTAAGCAGTTGTTTCTGTATAAAATTAATATTACAGGAAGAAAAGCTATTATGAGGAAGATGAATATTAAGGGGGAGTAATGAGGGATCAGGCAGTTATTGCCTTCATTTTTTCAGGTCTGGTGTGGCTGTTAAAGATGATATGTAGGGAGCAAATGGAGAAGAAAAAAATTGGGGTAGGGGTCAGGTCAATGAATGTCCCTTGAAGCTAGTGATCCCAAATGAGGTCTAGTGTTTGAAGAGGAGAGAGTTGAAAGAGGAGTAAATATGATAAATTTGTCTTTGTCTCTGAGTATTGTTAAGAAAATATGGAAGGATTGAGAAAATGAAATTAGGAATTTTGGGCCAGAGGATCAGCAGCTTCATTTATATGTAAAAAGGGAGTCATTAAGAAATTAGGAGTAATTTGGGGGTAAAAGTGACAAGAGTAAGAAATTACAGGGGCAGAGGGGTTTTTTGTTGGAAGAAGAGTCATATGTTTTAATGAACAGTCTTGATGGAAGATAGGGCATCCAGGAGTTGGGCATGTAGTAATTGGACTCTGGTTGGGGGAAGGGAGAGAAATTAATGATTACTGAGAAGATCTGGGAGAGAGTGTGTGGTAAGAATGGTAATGGGCTGATTTAACTAAATTTTTTCTGACTTATGGATAAGGAGTGCTGCTGTCACTAAAACCTTGAGGTGTTGGGGCCAGCCTTGATAAACTAAGTTGTGGCGGGTGAGACCCAGGGCCCAGGATTACGCCACATGCATCCAAGATGGCAACTGGCAGAGAGCCAAAGGGCGTGCTAAATGTGCCTTGAGAAAAACAGGAAGCGTTTACCATTGGCTGTATGATAATTAGCTCAACTGCTTAGCGCGTGGACAGATATATCTTACATGTATGCTTGAGTTCGTGATTGCTTGAACTTTAATAGGATTGGATGGACATATCTGATTATAATTACTTATGCATGAGACTGCTTATATATTGAGGGAGTTATCTGAATAAAGCGGAAGCTGCTTCATGAACTTCTGAAGTGTACGTGTCGTTTGTCCTGCTGGTCAGTGGCAAGCGGCAAGTGGTGGCCCGTACAGGGAATGGTGAGTGCTCAGGTAAGTAATAAAGAAGAAAATTTTTCACTAGCACAGTCAACTAGCAGTCAACTAGCAGGTTTCCCTATTTGAGGAAACGGTAGCCTTAAGGTTTAATGGAAGGTTCCCCTAGTGAGGGAACATGATGGAAGGCTGTCCTAAGAGACAGCAAAGGACGCCCTGTAGTAAATGAATACGTGTAGGGTATTATTTGTGTTACCTTTTCTTGTTTGGTTTCTGTTTGTTGTTGTTGTGGCAATATGGACATTAGTTCATTTCTGTCTGACTTCCAAAAAACCAAAATTTCAAGAACAGTTAAGAGAAGGGGAAAAGATATTAGAAACTGTAAAAGAAGAACAATCATGTCGAGCTTCTGAAAGAGAAAGTAGATGTTCAGACTCAGAACAGGGATGTGACTCTGAAGAACAAGAAATATCTGAGACAGAGCTAGAAAAGAAGTTCTCTCAGTGGCATTTAACCCCTACAGCGCTGCGCCCTCTGGCGTATAATCCAGATCACCACTCTTTTCCAAGTTGTAGGGGCACATGTACTTGCTGCACAGGGGTGGCCCCCAGACAGTGGGCTGATGTAGAATCTCGATCAGTGTTTCCAATAATCCCAGTATTTGAAGATCAAAACAGTCAGAGATATCATCAAATATTAGATATTAAATTAGTAAAACAGTTAAAAGAGGCAGTTATGTCCTATGGAGTACAAGCTGCATTGACCATTTCTTTATTAGAGATTGTTGCAAGTCAAAATCTTACTCTGACTGATTGGGGTAATTTAGCAAAGGCATGTTTATCTGGGGGACAATATCTCATGTGGTAGGTGGCTAACCAGGAGTTATGCTCTGATACTGCCTGACGTAATGCAGTTGTGGGCAATCCTCAATGGAATCTAAACATGCTGACAGGCCAAGGACCATATGAAGGGCAAGGTAATCAGATTAATTTCCACCCTGGTGTGTACCAACAAATTAGTGCTGCTGCCACTAAAGCTTGGAAAACGCTTTCAGGTGCTGGCAATCTTCAAGGACAGTTATCTAAAGTTATTCAAGGTCATAATGAACCCTATGCTGATTTTGTAGACAGATCGATTCAAACAGCAGGATGTATATTTGGAGATGTGGACCAGGCTATGCCTTTAGTCAAACAGCTTGCATATGAGCAAGCAAATAAATGGTGTAAAGAAGCAATAAAACCTTGGAAAAACAAAGACCCTGTAGCCTACTTAAAGGCTTGTAGGGATATTAATGAGACTTTTATTCAAGGTCAGATGATGGCTGCAGCGCTTGCACAGGGTCTTAGAGGTAATACCAGCTCCCACCCAGGCCAACAGTGTTATCAATGTAAACAATTTGGACACATGAAAAAGGACTGCCCCCAAGATTCTGTGCCAAAACTATGTTCCCGATGTAAAAAAGGGAAACACTGGGCAAGTGACTGTAAATCAATTAGAGACAAAGATGGTAACCCTTTACCTCCAAAAAATGGGAATCAGGGCCCCCGGCCTTGGGGCCCACAAATATACGGGGCTATCCAGTCCATGCCTCGGACCCATTACCCCTTGACTCCCCAATTAGACAAACAAGAGGAAGTGCAGGATTGGAACTCTGTGCCTCCGCCAGAGCAGTATTAACTCCAGAGATGGGAGTACAACCAATACCAACTTCGGTTGTCAGCCCATTACCTAAAGGAACAGTGGGACTAGTTCTGGGGAGGAATTCTTCTTCTTTAAAAGGATTAAATATTGTCCTTGGAGTTATAGACCCTGATTTTACAGGAGAAATAAAAATCCTTGCTTCTTCACCAAGAGGTGTAGCAATAATAACTCAGGGTGGTCGCATAGCATAATTGTTGGTCTTACCCAGCTGTCATGATCAATATCCATCAAAGAATATTATTAGGGGAGATAAAGGATTAGGTTCTACTGGCCAAAATATGGTCATGTTAACATTGGATTTAAAAGATAGATCTATGACAAAGTTAGTGATAGAAGGCAAAGGTTTTGAGGGCTTATTAGATACTGGGGCTGACAAAAGTATCAAAATTACAGAATGGCCCAAAGCCTGGCCACTCCAACAGGCAGATCAGACTTTAAGGGGATTGGGTATAGCTTCCAATCCTAACAAAAGCGCAGCCATATTAAAATGGAAGGATGAAGAAGGTCATAGTGGTACTGTCCAACCTTACGTCCTCGAACATCTCCCAGTAAACTTGTGGGTGAGAGATATCATGGAACAGATGGATTTACATCTCACATCGAGATCCCATACAGTAATCCAAAAGCTAATCAAATGATGTTAGCCCAAGGACACATATGGGATAAAGGTCTTGGGAAAAATAGTCAAGGACCTACTTCACCCATTTTAGTTATTCCAAAACAAGATAAAAAGGGATTGGATTTTCATTAGGGACCACTGAAGCAATTAAAATAACATGGAAATCTGATAAACCTGTCTGGGTCCCTCAGTGGCCCCTCTCAAAAGACAAATTAGAAGCAGCCCAGCAATTGGTTAAAGAACAACTAGAGGCCGGACACATCAAACCATCCGCCTTCCTTTCAACACACCAATATTCATAATAAAAAAGAAATCAGGAAAATGGAGGCTATTAGATGATCTAAGAGCAGTAAATTCTATAATGGAGCCCATGGGACCTATTCAATTAGGATTACCTACTTTATTGACTATCCCAGTTAATTGGCCCTCCATTGTTATTGACATAAAAGATTGCTTCTTTTTCCATTCCATTACATCCCTAAGACACCAAAAGGTTCGCATTTACTGTGCCCTCACTTAATAATAGCTCTCCTAATAAAAGATACGAATGGGTAGTCCTCTCACAAGGCATGAACAATAGCCCCACTATGTGTCAAATATACGTAGGTTCAGGCTATTGAACCCATATGCCTAGCAAACCCTCAACTTTTAATCTATCATTATATGGATGATATTTTGCTAGCTCATAAGGAAAAACCTGTCTTAGAGCAATGTTATAATTCCTTACTAAACTCACTGAAAAGATGGGGCTTACATATTGCCATTGATAAAGTACAAATGACAGACACCAAAAACTTCCTGGGATCTATCATAAATGCAACTATGGTTAGGCCCATAAAAATTACCATTCAGGTGGACAAACTTAGAACTTTAAATGATTTTCAAAAACTTTTGGGTGATATTAATTGGATTAGATCTTACCTTCATTTACCCACCTCAAGTTTGGGCCCCCTGTTTGATATTCTTAAAGGTGATTCTGACCCCCTTTCTAAGTGGGTGCTTACCCCTAAGGCTCGAACAGCTCTCAAACTTGTTGAAACAGCTATGGAAAAGGTTCATCTTGATTATATTGACCTAGCTAACACTTTATCATTCATTGTCTTGGCCACAAATAAGTTACCCACAGGAGTGTTTTGGCAAAAGTGTCCTATTCTATGGGTTCACATGACTTATGCCCCTAACAAGGTCTTATCCTTGTTTATACTGAATCTGTGGCAGAATTAATCCTTAAGGCGTTAAAAGTATCCCTTTCCACCTTTGGATCACATCCCTCAACAATCACTACTCCATATACTACTGATCAGATACAATATCTTATTAATAATTCAAATTCATGGACTATAGTCTTTACTAGTACTTCTGCTGTGTTTGACAATCATTTGCCATCTGATCCTCTTCTCCAATTTTGGAGTTAACATCCTATAATTTTTCCTAAAGGCATCCAAAAAGAACCTATTATAGGAGCTACCCTTATATTTACTGATGGATCAAAAAATGGTATGGGTGCTATTACTATAGATAATGTTACAGAAACATTGCTGTTTAATACTCTATCTGCACAACAAACAGAACTATTAGTAGCTATAGAAGTATTCAAAACCCACCATGAGCCTTTTAACCTATTCTCTGATAGCAAATACATTGTTAATGCTGTTCAAAATTTAGAATTAACTGGTCTGATTTCCCTCACCTCCACTATTACTAAATATTTACAATGCTTTCAAAAACTTATCTGGGATAGAAAAAGTCCTTTTTTTATTGGGCATGTTTGGGCTCATACTGGCCTTCCAGGTCCTCTAAGTTTACACAATGATTTAACAGACATGGCCACCAGAGACCCACACATCTTTAATATGCTTGAAAATGCAAAAACTTTTCATTCCAAATTTCTTGTAAACGTTTCCTCTCTATGTACACGCTATAAAATTACTAAGGCAACAGCTCGGGACATAGTCAAGTCTTGTGCTAAATGTGTTACATTTATTCCTAACCCCTCATTAGGAGTAAATACAAAAGGACTTCAGCCCAATCATATTTGGCAAATGGATGTAACTCATTATTCAGAATTTGGAAAACTACAAGTCATTCATGTGTCTATTGATACCTTTTCAGGATTTATTATGGCCTCTGCTCATACTGGAGAAAAAACCAAAGATGTAATAACACACTGTTTACACTCTTTCTCCATCCTGGGGGTTCCCAAACAAATTAAAATAGATAATGGTCCTGGATATACATCCCAGGCCTTTAAACTATTTTGTTCCACCTTTGGTATTCAACATGTCACAGGAATTCCCTATAATCCTACTGGACAAAGCATTGTTGAGCGTGCCCACTTAATGCTTAAAAACATGCTTTATAAACAAAAAGGGGGAATAGGGGCATCATACAGATCCCCAAAAGACAAATTATCTGTTGCCTTGTTCATCTTAAATTTTTTAAATCTCAATTCTGAGGGCCGATCGGCTGCTGACCGTCATTCAGAGCCTAATAAAAAACATCTACCTCAAGTGCTCTGGAAGGACATTCTATCGGGACAATGGAAAGGCCCGGATCTGATGTTAATCTGGACCCGAGGATCTGTTTGTGTTTTCCCACAGGACGCACAATCGCCAATTTGGGTGCCGGAGAGATTGGTCAAGGCCTCAACAGAGACCCAAAAACAGGAAGAAGATGAGGAGGCTTCTCCCGCTGATGGTGTTGGCAATTTCTCACCAAGTTAATGGAGGAGACTCAGGTGAACTATGGGGATAGTAAAGACGTGGCCCCATCCTGTACCCCTTATCAACTCTTCTATTCTATATCCTCCTATTTTTACAGCAATTGGCCACATTTCTCCAGTCTGCTGTTCAATGGGGAAAAGAATGGTTTGGGTTTATGTCCAGGGGAGGTCTATTGTGTGTTGTATCTGTTCTGTGCATATAGTGTTTATACAAAATGCGTGTACATCGGCGCAGAGAAACAGCCATTATTCGCCAAGCTCTCGTCGCAATTGATGCTGGCTCATCCCCCCAAGTCTGGTTAAATATGCTGGACCGGTAGTCAAAGATGGGTAAGATTCATGGGGAGCTCATACTGATCTATGACAGGAAATGAGGGCTAGAGCCTCATTGTCCAATGACAGGTAAGGATGTGGCTCCATCCTGGACAACCTAAGACAGGCACGGTCTCTTTTATAAATAGAAAGGGGGAGATGTGGCGGGCAACACCTGAGGCCCAAGGTTACGCCACATGCATCCAAGATGGCAACTGGCAGAGAGCCAAAGGGCATGCTGAATGTGCCTTGAGAAAAACAGGAAGCGTTTACCATTGGCTGTATGATAATTATTTCAGTCGCTTAGCACATGGACAGATATATCTTTCATGTATGCTTGATCTTGTGATCGCTTGACCTTTAATAGGATTGGATGGACATATCTGATTACAATTGCTTATGCATGAGACTGCTTATATATTGAGGGTGTTATCTGAATAAAGTGGAAGCTGCTTCATGAACTTCTGAAGTGTACGTGTTGTTTGTCCCACTGGTCGGCGGCAAGTGGCACTAAGTCTAATTGTTTGGTTAGGAATGCAATGGGGTGTGTGGGGGGGTATCTTCTGGTAAAAAACTACCAAGGTTTGTCCATGTTCTGAGTGGAGTGACAGGAAAAAAGGCTTATCAGGGTTTGGTAAATATTACATTGAGGATATAAGGATGGTAGAGGAAAAAGAACAGGGAGATGGAAGAGGATCAAAATACTCCCTTTGGAAATTTCATAGAGGGATTTGGCTATGAATGAGAATTTTGGTATCCAGATGTGAAAATAGTTGAAAAGGTCTGAGAGGGACAGCATGTCCCTTTTGGTGGTCAGTAGGGGAATGTCTTTTAAAGCCTGGAGTTGCTGGGCATTTGGTGTGGGAGGTAGGGGTTAACAGGATGCCTAAATATTGTATCTGAGGGGAGCAGGGCTGGACCTTAGATTGAGAAACCCAATATAGATTGGTCACTATAAAGTCTGTGGGAGCAACTGCCTCATTGATTTTTCTGAAGTCCTGTACTAATTGGAATTGACCACTGGATTTCTTTACTCTGAGAATGGGGGAGTTATGAGGTGAGTGAGTTGGTATGAGGAGTTTGGCCTATAATAAATGGGAGATGATGGGTCTTAAACATTTTAGGGTTAAGAGGGTTAAAGGATTTGGGGGAAGGTTAAATAATTGGTGGGGTCTCTTAGTTGGATATGAACCAGGAAATGGTGTCTTGCTATTTTAGGCTGAGAAGTATCCCACACTGTGGGGTTAATCTTAGCAAGTAAAGGACAATCAGGAGGCTTAGGGGGCATGGAGACCAGGTCTAGGCCAGAATGTTTTGAAAAGATGATAGTGGACTTTAAAGGGAGAATGATAAGGGAGGCTTTTAATTTGTGAAGGAGATCTTGACTCAGTGGGGGGATGGGGCAACTTGGCACAACTATAAAGGAATGGGATAGTGAAAGGGATCCAAATGTGCAAAAAAGGGGGTGTCTGCAGTGGAAATGTAGGGTTCCTGAGACTCCCATAATTGGGGTATTTGATTTGAAAGTATATCCATGCCATTGAGTTAAAAGTGAAATGGTTGCCCCACTGTTAACCACAAATAAAACTGTATATCCAGTTACCATCCCTGTAACCCAGGGCTCCTTGAATGTGCCACCTGAGGTGGCAGGGGCAATGGAGTCCAGGCCCCCTCATTCTAGCAACATGGTGAATGGGACTTGGTAATTGGGTGACTGTACAGGAGGGAGGGGTGTCCTTCCCTGGGGACAATTCATCTTCCGGTGTTCCCATTTTTCACCTTTTGGACAGGGCTTGGATGGGAGCCTTGGGTTAGGGCAGGTTTTTGCCCAGAGTCCATTTTGCCCACTTTGGAAGCAGGGCCTGGGAGGTATATTAGAGAATCTGGTGGGGCCATGAGCCATGGGGATATTAGAGAGTTGGGTGGGGCCATGAGTCATAGGGACTTTCCTCAGACTCTGGATGGTGGAGGCCAGGAGCTGATATTTAGCTTTACAATGTTTGTCTCATTCCTTTTTGGTCTCATCTTTCCTGTTGTTAAACACTTTGAAAGTAGTGTCTAAATGCTGTTTTTGAAGTGTCTTGGGGCCCTTTTCTGTCTAAGTTTTTTACAAATGTCAGGTGCAGACCTCTTGATAAAATTAAAATGGAGGAAGAGAATGCCACCAGGACTATTTAGATATAGATTTGTATATTTGGTAATGGCATCTGCAAGGTGGGCCAAAAAGAGTTCTGGGTTTTCATCAGGTCCCTGGGTAATTTCCTTTACCTTGTCCCAATTAACCTGGGTATGAGAATTTTTTGCCTTGCCTTCAAGGAGATAAGTCATCATGTGCTGGAGTCTACTCCAGCACCTTGAGGCTGATATGTCCAATTAGGTTCAGCTGGGGGGATAGTGGCCTCTGCTGCAGGGTGTATATGGGGTTTTGGCCATGTAGGAGATCCACATGGTCCCTGGCTTCCTGCCAAATTCAGGCAAGTTCATCATTGGTCAAGGTGGATATTAATATGTACTACATATCTGCCCAAGCAGGGTGGTAGGCCTGAGGTCAGGTGGATGAACTGCTTCCTATATTTAGCAGGGTTTTCAGAAAATGATCCCAATCTGTCCTCTATTTGGGACATATCTGTCATGGAGGAGGGAACATGAACCTGGACCATACCTTCAACCTCTGTCACCTCCTGGAGAGGGAACATGTTTTGCTGGGATAGTTTTAGACCACGTATGGGGGTGATGGCAAGGGAGAGGGGGAATTTGTGTGCAGGGTCTGAGGAGGTGGATCTGGTATGGGAGCAGTGGGGCTCTGGGGGAAGGTCAGATGTGGGAGAAGTGGGACTTTGTGGACTGGAACTTGATGGGAGAGCAGTGGAATTCTGGGGAGGGGGCCTGACATGGGGGCTGTGGGACCCCAGGATCCATGAGGAAGGGGGTTCATTTGCTATTTCTGGGGCTATAAATGAGGAAGAAAGTTGTGAGTACATAATTAGTAATTGCAAAGCCAAACAAGGTTGGCATAGGGAGAGGTTTGAGCATAGGAAAAGGAAGGCCTGGAGGTAGGGAACTTTAGGATACTTACGATTCTGTATTACACATTTCTCCAAAGCCATGAGAATGTCTTTATCAAGAGTTCTGTACTTGGGCCCTGGGCACTGATTATCTAATTAATACTGTAGCCAAATTTGAGTGCTAAGCCTAATGAGGCATTCAATGTTGAGGTCAGTTTGGGAGTAGAGGGTCTTAAAATTGGTAAAGAGATGCCCAAGTGTCTTTGGGAACTGGGTAATTCCCATATTTGGAGAGGCTCAACAGAAGTGACAGCTGAGAGCAGAGCATCCTTTGCACTCTTAACTCACAGGTAAGCTAGCTACTGGACTGAACTTTTGGGACTGGGGAAATGTCTTTACCCCAATATCAGTGGTGGGGGACCCCTGGGGTCCTGGCTAGCTAAAAGGTGGGGTCTCGGGACAGAGTACCTATCTCCTGGAGACTGAATGGAAGCCTAACCTCTCCAGAGAATGAGAAGGCTGATGTTGGAGGCAGGAACAAAATGTCAAAGAGGTCTCTGGAGGTCTGCAGAGTGTTGTGGAGGGGAGGGACTGGGGAGGAGATAACAAGAGGGAGGGGAGGGAGGTAGTGGGAGGAAGAGTCAGTCTGGGGATTCAGCCATAGCTGCATGAGGAGTGACTGGGGGTGCCCCCAACTTCAGAGAGCCACAGAGATGCTGGACTCTCAACGTTCACTCCCCAGGCCTCATCAGCCATTAGATTATACTGTGGGGAAAGGATAACTTTATAAATTAATTAGACATCTCTAATAAATACATTTATTATAATCCCATATCAGACAAGTGTATTGGACAGCACTTACCTCTTCCTTGTTGAAGAAAAATCCTAGAAACAATGGATATATATATATATATATATATATATCTGCCTTTTATTTGTTGTTTGATCACCTAGAAAAACCCATTAAAGACACACTTTATTCTCATTTGTTTACCCAATGTAAACTGAACTTTTCAAACCATGTGAACCAAAGGAACTTGGATCCATATTAAAAAATTTTAATTTATGAGCTCATTTAATTTTGATATATACATGTTGACAGACAATATACCAGTGTATATACATACACAAAACAAAAAATAAAGACCTTTTAAAACCTATTACATTGAAAGCTAACCTTTGCAAATTAACCTCTGAACAAAGCACAGTATAAAAAACCTCTATAGTTGGATAAAATAAATCTGATCAGAAAAACATTAACTTAGGCATGCTGGATTAAAATCATGAACTAAAATAAAAGTAGAATTTAAAAAAAAAGAGTCCTAGAGGAAAATAAAGACATAGCCATTAATTATTTTAGTAAAGCAGCACGAGAGAATGAGAGAAAGAGTGGGAAGGAGAGAGAGAGAAAAAGAGAGAGAGAGAGAGAGAGAGAGAGAGAGAGAGAGAGAGAGAGAGAGAGAGAGAGAGAGAGAGAAAGTATGTGCCAGCCCTGAAATCACTTTTCTCCCTGTGTTGCAGCCAGGGAGAAGTTAAACTACTTTTTTCCAGCTAGTTGTACCTTTAAAATTTTTTTTCAGAAGGGAAATATTTGCATGCTGCTTTGGGCTATGTGGGGAAAGCAGTTTGGGTTTCCCTTTTAAGAATGTCTTGGGTTAGTTGAGGGGTCCATAACAAAAGCCTGGTTTGGAAAAAGATTGTAAAGGCATCTGCAGGGTGGGTGCTCCTAATCATGGGCACAACGCTTGCCGGGCAGAAGGTGGCCTCTGATCCTGTGGTCTCATGCGAGAGAGAAAAACTGGAGGTTCGTTGGAAAGTTGGTGGGTAAAAAGAACCCCAAAACATCCCATTTTTGGGTCAGGGAACCAAATGAAAGCACATAGCACACAAATGATGGAGGCAGGAGGTGGGAAACAGGCCTTGGATCAGCAAACTTCTTCATTCAGCAAGTGTCAATTGATCAAACATCTGATGTTCTAGGTTTTAAATGCAGCCTTAGCAGAACCAGGCCATGTGACGTGTTAGTTACTTTTGTTGGGCCCTTTGGAGGGCAGCAGGCAGGGTCAGGTGATGGGAGGAGTTTTGGTGGTGGGATCATTTAGAGCTGGGTGGGAGGACTAGTAGGTAATCATATCCTTCACAAACTGCCTTTCTTAAGTGTGTACTCCACTAGGAGCTGAGTCTTGGTTGTTCAGTTGTCCTTTTCAGTTTTTCTTAGAGTTCATTTTATCATTCAGTGACATCTGAGGATAATATTGTATGGAAGGTAGTTTTTACTCCGTGTAGTTGGCAGTTAGGCACACTTGCCAGGCTTCCTTGGCCTCATGTGTTAGAACAACTAGGCCTTATTTTGAGGACCAGTCCTGAATTATAGATTATCATGCCCTGGGTTATGTCTATGGTCCTTTCCTGAGCAGCATAAATCTGATTAATTTGTTGATCCCACTAATGTTCATTTTGGAATGGTCCTTTCTACATAAGTCATAAATGGGGGGTGTGGGTCTAGGGCAACTTTCTGTCATAATGACCATTCCACAAGAACTAAGACTTAATCAGTTATCCCATTGTCAGGCACCAGATCATATAGCCAGCATCTTGTCTATTTGCCCACAAATCTACTAAAATGCAATAAGGCAAAATTTAGCGGGTATTTTTCAAGGCCAGTACCATATCCCATAACTTTGCCAATTGAATAGGTTTTCCCTTTTCATGTGCTACTTTAATATTCAAGGCTAAGCAGCTGTAGTGGCCCAGTCTTTAACTTAGCTGATCTACCCATGAATCAGGCCCAAACATATTCAGGAAATTTGTTGTACTAAAATTCTTAAAAGGCTTTGGCAAAAAATCCACATCTAAAATAACCACAAATGGAAGATGACTAGCTGCTTTTTCTTATAGGTATTACACTCCATTAATGCAGTTTCTTTTCTGGAAAAATCCACTTTGTTGGTATGGTCATTTTTTTCAACCCACCCCTGATAGGGGTTTCAGAATATAAAAATACAATATGTTTTGTTCACCTCTCAGTGTCCAAAAACACCCAATAACAAGCCAGTAATTGCCTCTCAAATGTGATATAACTAGTGGTGGTGTTATTCAAATGCTCTGCACATATCCTCAGGAGACCATTGTTTAGTGGCTATGTCCTTCTTCCACAGGTTCCGTCTGCAAAATTATCAGTCATTGGAACTTGTAATTTTGAAGGTTTCACAGAACTAATAGGCATGAATGTGAGTGCTTTCTCTACTGCCTTTTATAAAAAAATTTTCCACTGCCCTTTGGTTTCCTTTAGTGTGTTGGTATCCACCAGTCCTTGAATGATGTAAAAATCTTCTCAACCCACCCTTGCATTTTATACTGCTTTACAGCCACCACATGCCTGGGTCAGGGGAGTCTGGTAGAATCCCAATTATTCACTTATCCTGTCACAGTGGTTCACCTCATGCTTTGAATGTAGCCCTTGTTACTCTGCCACTGAGTTTTATTTTAAAATAGACAAATTTGCAAGTGAATTCAATCCTCCATCAGGGCATACCTGGAATGTAGCCTTTGAATCACCTCTTTAAAAATCCTCTGTTCCCCTTGATGGGCAAAATCACAGCCTGTGTGACAAGAATTCCCTATGTTTCTCCTCTGCTAGCAAAGCAATAAAACTTCTTTTTCCTTTTTCTCAAAAACATGTCCTTGTTATTGAATTGACACTGGGGCAAGGGCTGAATTTTTGGTAACAATTCCACTGCATTGGTTCTAACTGTTAGGTCTGTAGGCCAAAGTAACTCCATTTTGAAAATCAGCACCTGCCCACCCAGGCATGACCTTCCCAATAGACCCACCCAGAAGGAGTCCCTAAGTACTGAAACCACAGCAAAGACATCAAGTAACAGTCATAGGGCCAACTGGTTATTTTTTAAGTACTCCATTGTACATGAATATATATATATAGTTTAGAAGTTTTTCCTGCAGGCTATTGCTCCTTGCAGAGGGGCAGCCTGGCAGACTCTGTTGATAAACCTTTGCTTGAACTCAGAGTCCTGTCTCTCATGGATATTTACACCAGTTACCCTAACATTCTGGTGTCAAACCTTGGGAGGGGGTCCACAGTCATTGCCTGCTGGCTCTCTCCTCACAGGGATCTGAGCCACCTTGACTGTGCCCCCTCATCCCTGGCCAATATCCACAATAGGGTGTTTCTGTCTCTTGCCCATTGCTGACCTCCTCGCCCACCGCAGAATTTGACTCTCCACAGCTTTCCCTCTACTGGCAGTGAGTTTTTGGAGCTCTTCTATGATGACTCTGAGCTCTCTCTCTCTCTCTCTCTCTCTCTCTCTCTCTCTCTCTCTGAAAAATCCCAGTGCTGGGTCAGGATCTCCCTTGGCTTTAGCCATGGACCTGTCAAGGATGGTGATGACCATCCCTGATGGTCTGCTCCTAAGTGGGAAAGAAGAGAGGTTGTGGGTATAACCCTTCCTTTCCTGTTTCCCTTCATCAGGCTCCTGAGAACTCTTAGCCACGGACTCAGCCCAATCTAAAATTCTCTGCAATCCTCTCCCCCTTGACTGTCTCCTCAAAAACCTTTGGCCTCTCCATTTGACTCTAGATCTTAGGTCTCAAAAACTCATTTTCTATTGCAACACAGTTTGGCCCCAATATAAATTAGATAATGAATTCTCTTGGCTGGAGAAAATGAAAAAGAGAAAAGAGATAAAGCCAAATTTCAACTTTTGGCACAGGCCCTGCACAGCAAACCCAAGGGTACAGCTTCCAATAAAGGGCACTACAAGGCACCTCCTGGACCTTGTTTCAAGTGCAAACAGGAAGGACACTGGGCCAGTACATGCCCTAATCCCAGACTGCCACCCGGCCCTTGCCCTAAATGCAAAAGAGACAGACACTGGGGAGTTGATTGTCCCTCCACCCAATGGGGTGAGGGGCCCAAACTCCAAGGATTGAAGGTGCCCAGGACTCTCCACCCTGATGACCATCACCCATCATGAGCCCAGGGTAACTGTCACTGTTGAAGTTAGGCCAATTTATTTCCTCATTGATATGGGAGCAACTTTTTCAGCTTTGCCAGAATTTTGGGGACCAACTTGGCCTTCCAGAACCTCTGAGGTTGGGGTAGAGGGAATAACTTACAACCCACGCATAACATACCCTGTCAGCATTGAGGGAACTCTTTTTACTCATTCCTTTTTAATTATACTTCATTGCCCCACTCCCTTAATGGGAAGAGGCCTCCTCTCAAAATTTCAAGCCTCCCTAACCCTTCATTTCCCTTCCATAAATTCAATATGGAAACTTTGATAAAAAATTTCTCCAAAAATTAAAAAATCAATTATTGCAAAATGGCAAATGGAGTGAGGTCCCAGTCCAAAATCATGTAAAAAGCCTTATTTCAAGCTCCTACCCTCAACTTACCTATGAAGCAAAAATTTCACCTGCTTCTCCCTGAGAAAAAGAAAAATAACCCTAACCAGCCCAACAGCCAGTGGTGTGTCTCAGTAAGGAGTATATTATAGCAGCCCCATTCCTCAAAAGTAGTGGGAGATAATGTTTCTTAATTTTCTGCATCCAAACCTGACCTGATTACCAGGGAAAAAGGGTTAAAAAGCCCTAGGCAGCAATTTCCCTTGCCTAGCCTTACTGAAGCCTACATTGGAATGCAAACTGCAATATCCAGCAGGTTCAGAGAGTGACCAACTTGAGACTGAAGAAAAAAAAGTGTCAACATTAAACTTCTCTGGGTTGCAACACAGAAAAATGGCTTTAAGATACTCTCTCTCTCTCTCTCTCTCACTCTCTCTGTCCCTCACTCCCTCTCATACTACTTTACAGAAAATAATTACATTACAGAGTCTAAATTTTCCCTTTAAAAGTTAAACTTAAAAAAAAAGTTAAACTTGGTTAATATGAAAACATTAGTATGGCATACTAAATATGTTCATATCTTTCAGGTATACATGTCTTTAAGGCAGAAAATTTAAAAGAATATTTTTATTAAGCTGCTGTTCTCCAAACTATACTTGTCTGTAATGGTAATTTTAAACTTACAAGAATGGTGTATTTCATTAGGGATTTATTTATATCATTTAATGTTATGTAACTGGACCTAAACTTTATGTTACCTTCTACACTGGGATAAAAATGTAAATGTATTTCTAAAAGATAACGAGAGCCTGAGCTGTTTAAAGGTTAATATCATGAAACATGAAAGCATTTTGCCACTTTTCCACACAAAAGGAAAGTTAAAAGCTCTCTCATCCTTTCTCTGATTCATGTTTTAGATATAATGTTATATTGTGTTAGCTAATGTTTATATAGACTCAGGAAACAATATGTGTAAACTTTGTAAAATGACACTTAAGAAAGAGGCAAAGATCAGCTTCAGAATTAGAACACTTTACGTAAGATTTGTGAAGAGCCCCTCCCTACCTGGGATAAGGCTCTGCCTCACTGCATATTACAATGACTCCAAAGTAGACTAGACTCCAGTTCATTTAAAATTGTATTCAAAAGATTTATTTTTTGATGTGATCTCAAATAGGGAATATAATATAAAACTAAGTCAAAATTCAAGATAGCTATTATGGAAGCTGAATATATTTTTACTCTTGCTAATTTCATTTTGTAAAACTCTTACCTGTTAATGTTTTGCAAAGGTACTGCTTCAAGAACACACAACCTAGGTTAACTTGAAATAATATGCCATCACCTACAGGGCAGATAGTATATAATGGTAACTTCCAGTACTAATACAGACCCCAATTAAATAAAAGGGTAAATGACTGCAAGGTTATAGACCTAACAGTTAAAGCCCAGTATTCTTATTTGAAGACTGGTAAGACTGCCTTGTTGAATGTTTAAGATCAAGTTTAAGATCAAGATTAACACAAAAGGGCCAAGAAAACTAGCATTTGGCTCTTGCCCCCTGAGTCAGCCTGAACCCAGGGAATGGGGGAGTTTCTCTAAGGAGCTTTGCAACTCTGGGTCACATGACTTCCCAATCAGGGAGATTAATGATACCACTGGAGAACAGAAAGTCAATCAGTGCACTTGCTGCAAAGAGGAGGGTTTTTGGAAAAGGGAGACATCCCTAATGTTTCCAAGGGAAGCCACCACATCAAGGAGACCCTACCTAGCAGATGGCACTAAGAAGCTGCTCTTAATTTCCCCAAGAGTGACCCCTGTGAGAAACCAGTTGATTCTTAACAGCAGATAGGATCAAGGTCAATTTGACCAACTTGGTCTTGAACACGTACCAAAAAAAGTTATAACCAAAATATAGCCATAACTGTGTTTAAAAGGAAAGACAATAGTTCCTTTATTGAAACTTAAGATCTACACTTGTGTCAACCCCACAGCCCTAATGTTCCCAAATTCATAGACCTTTTTCCTTTGGGAGACTCTTAGCTATTCCTGCGTACCAAAATTATTCCTCAAACTGACAATTCACCCCACAACCAAAGCCTACCCATTCCAATAGTAAGCACATAACAGATGTAGAAGTCCCTCCCCCACAAATTATTCCCTTACTCATAGGACTAAAAATATCCACTGGGATTAGCCACAAGAGCAGCAGGGTTAGGAACCTCTATTTACTATAAAAATAATCAACACAGGTTATTGCAGATATTCAAAGGGTCACTGATTTGGTACTGACTTTGCAAACTTGGTTGGACTCCCTGACATCTGTTGTCCTACAACCAATCAGGGAAAAATACTGTTTCTATGTAAACCAATCAGGAGTAATAAGAGACATGGTTAAACAACTCAAGGACTACCTGAAATATGGAAAGTAGATCTGACTTAGGAGCCTTTTCAAATCTGGAACAGTGATTTTCAATATAAGTTTCAAAATGTTACCCATCTTAATATTTATTTTCATAAGGAATTTTATCTCATAGCTTGTGTATTAAGTACCTATGCTTTATTGTCTGGACAACAATACATAATGTGTTAAAATTACAATCTCATGTTCTGGCCGTGGCCCATACAAAAGCACTTACTCTTAAAAATGAAGAAGTTTGGGGCAATTTACCTAAAGGAATTTCTTCTCTGAACCCTTTTAAATACTTTTCTACACATATAGCTGGGTTACTAGTTATAACTATACTGTTAATTTTATTTCTGTTCCTATTTTGCATAATTTATCAAGCAGGATGGAAATAATTAAAGCACAAGGAAACTATGATTCCGAGGCTAATCATGTTTGCTATACTCTGAAGGACCAACACTCCTGGAATCATGAAGAATACTCCCTAAGTTTGAGTGAGGCCCATAACTCTGACTAAAGACAATAGGGTCCCAACTACATTACCTACTGAAATTAATCCCTTAGTATTAGCAAATCAATTAATCATCACTTTTCTTATAACCACCTGATTTTACTGTACTTATAATAACCTTTCCCCTGCCTATTCTTAATTCTGTATAGGAAGAATTTCTTAACAAGTTTACCTGCGCTGCTCCAGCTGCCTTCTGGAACACATGGATGCCATTTTCCTGCTCACCTCCTGACCCACTGAGACCACAAAGTGGAACAACTCTGCCTATGATCTCAAGGCTCCTCCCCACATACCCCTCCTTGCTGAGATCTCCATGCTCTATTCCAGAACTCTGAAAGGAGAGTCCCCCTGCTTTGCCCCTTCTCAGTTCAAAGCAGCCAGATCTGACTCAATGCCCCAAGTCTCTCCCCTCTTTCAGAGTCTGGAATGAAGGGTTATGGAAAATAATATTTCTAAAAGACAGCTCCCCATTAAAAATGGAGGGACAATGTGACTCAGGAGGAGGGAGAGGAAATTGTCCAAACATTAAACCTATCCCTGTGTAACCTTTCCTAATAACAATGGGCCTAAACTTAGATCTTCCCCCATCACAAATTAGTCCTAAATGGAGGCACAGCAAATAATGAAACTCTTGGAAACAATGGAACCCAGAATAAGAAGAATGAGTTTCAACCCTTTTACAACCGCCCTCCTAGGTTAAAATTTTAACCTGTAAAACTGGCCCCTGATGGTCAAAACTGCACATAGCCTCCTTTGCTCCTGTGGCATATTCCCTAGAGTGTCTTCAAATTGAAGTCACATCCTTAGCCAGTGTAATTCTCCGAAATAGGGGAGCTATTGACTTACTAACAGCAGAGAAGGGAGGCACTTGTGTACTTCTAGGAGAGGGATGCAGTTACTTCACCAACAAATCCCCAATAGTCCAAGGAAAAATAGCCAAACTCTAGGAGAACATCAAGAAACACCACTGGGAACAGCAGCAGTCACCTCCCTGTAACCTTTTGGGCCAAACTCTCCCATTAATGCTGCTCCCATTAATGGGTCCTCTCCTTATAATCATCATACTACTCTTAATAGGTCCTAGTCTTGTAAATTGCCTGAAAATTTTTTTACAAGATCAAGTAAAGGCACTCACTAACCAGTCTGTAAACCAGCTCTTTATGAGCCAATTCAGCTCCCTCCCTGAAGTTCTGACCTAAACCCTTCTTTGTTGCCCCCATTCAGCTTGAAGAAGCCAGAATGAATGATGACCCTTATCATTATAAGACAAAAGGCCAGAATATTATGTCTTTAGGCCAAAGTAACTCCATTCTGAAAATCAGTACCTGCCCACCCAGCCATGACCTTCCCAGTAGGCCCACCCAGAAAGAGTCCCTAAGTACCAAAACCACAGCAAAGATGTCAAGTAACAATTACAGGGCCAAAAGGGGAGTGCACTTTCCCCCACTTCCTCACAAGTAATTAGCATTATTTGTATTCTTAATGATTTCTATTATAATTGCAGTAAGATGAAATAACAACGCAGTTTTGTTTTGCATTTTTCTGAGTGCCAAGAGATGTTGAACATTTTTTTCAGATATTTATTGTCCACTAGTATTTCTCCTTTTGAGAAATGTATGTTTAGTTATTTTGCCCATTTGTTAATTGGGTTATTTGAATTTTGCTTTTGGTATTAAGTTTTTTAAAAGTATTTTGAAAAATATATTCTGGATACTAATCCCCTGTTTGAGAAATTGATGGCAAAGATTTTCTCCTTTTCTCCTATTCTGTAGGCTCTCTCTTCATGCTCTTGTTTTCTTTGCTATGCAGAAGCTTTTAAATTTAATGTTTTTACACATTGATTTTTGATTTTATTTATTGTACATTAGGAATATTGCTTGAGAAATCAGTGCCTCTGCCAGTATGTTAGAATGTTGAGCCTACATTTTCTTTTAGCAGTTGCAGAGTTTCTGCTCTAATTCCTCGGTCCTGATCCAGTTTGAGTTGACTTTTGTGCACAGTGGGAAATAGAGGTCTAATTTCATCCTTCTACATCCAATTTTCCTATCACCATTTAAGAAAAGTCTATCTTTTCTTCAGTATATGTTTTTGGCAACTTTATTGAGTACCAGAGGACTGTATCTATGTGGATTTGTCTCTGTGTCTTCTATTCTATTTAATTGGTCTTCATGTCTGTTTTGGTGCCAATACCATGCTGTTTTTCTTATTTGTTTATTCAATTGTGTGTTTTTTTTTTTAGTTATATATATGACAGCAGAATCCATTTTGATATAATTATATAAGCATGGACTATATCTGATTCTAGTTAGAGTCCCATTCTTTTGGATGTAAATGGTGATGGTATTCACTGGTTGTGTTCATATGTGTACATAGAAAAGCTGTCAGATTTATTTTACTATCTTTCCTTTGCTTATCCCCCCTTCCTTTTCTCCATTAACCATTGTCTAATCTACTGTACTTCTATTCTTGCCCTCACCCCTCTCCTTATTTTGGTTAGCTTCCACCTATCAGAGAAAACATTCAACCTTTGATCTTCTGAGACTGGCTTGCTTCATTTAGCATGAGTCTCCAGATCCATCCATTTGCTGGCAAATTTCATAGTCATGCTTTATGGTTAAGTAATATGTATAACTTTATGGCTAGGTATACCACATTTTCTTTATCCATTCATTTATTGAAGGGCACCTAGGTTGGTTCCATAGCTTGGCTATAAACATTGACATGGCTGCATCACTATAGTATGATGATTTTAATATATACTGAGTCTATGCTGTTTTTGTTACTATAACTCTGTAGTATAATTTGAGGTCTGATATTGTAATGCCCCCAACATCACTTTACTGGTCAATATTGCTTTGGTTACTCTGATTCTCTTATTTTTCCAAATAAATGTTAGAAATGTTTTCTCTATTTATGTGAAGAATGTCATTGGTATTTTTATGAGTATTATATTAAATCTGTATAATGCTGTGGTAGTATGGCAATTTTGATAATATTAACTCTACCTATCCAAGAATGCAAGAGGTCTTTCCAACTTCTCAGGTCTTTTTCAATTTTATTTCTTTGTGTTTTATAGTTTTCATCATAGAGGTCTTTTACCTGATTTGTACATTAATTCTCAAGTTTTTTTTTTTTTTTGAGGATATTGTGAATGGAATGGTTTTCCTAATTTCTTTCACAGCAGATTCATTCCTGGAATATAGGAAAGCAATTAATTTATGTATGTTATTCTTGCTACTTTGAAAAATTTGTTAATCAGCTCTGTAAGTCTTCTGGTAGTGTGTTTTGGGTCTTCTGAATATAGGATCATGTCAGCAGCAAACAGAGATAATTTTATTTCTTTTCCAATTTGTATCCCTTTATTTCCTTCTTTTGCCTGATGCTCTGGCTAGAGTTTCAGAGACTATGTTGAATATGAGAAGTGAGAATGGACATCCTTGTTTTGTTCCTTTTTGAGAAATGCTTTCAGTTTTTCTCCATTCAGTATGATGTTGTCCTTGGTTTTCTCACAGCCTTTACAATGTTGAAATGACTTCCTTCTATCCCTAGTTTTTCCAGTGTTTTAAATATGAAAGAATGTTGGACTTTACTGAATGTTTTTTCTGCATGCATTGAGATGATCTGTGATGCTTGTCCTTAACTTTATTTATGGGATGAATAACATTTATTAATTATGTATGTTGAACCAATCTAGCAGTCATTGGGTGAAACCCTTTTGATCATAGTATATTATCTTCTTAATGTGTTTTTGAATTTGGTTTACCAATACTTTATTAAGGTTTTCCTTCACTTTTATTTTTTATTGGTACTTTATAATTATACATAATAGTGGGATTCATTATGCCATATATGTACATGCACAATATGCAAATAATTTGATCAGTCTCATTTCCCAGTACTTTCATGTTCTCTTCCATCCTCTCTTCCCCTTACCTGCTTGCTCTACTCTGCTGATCTCCCTTCTGTTATTATTATTACAACATTATAATTATTACATGATAATTATACATAGTATTTGGAATAATTTTGACAAAACTATACATACAAGGAATCTTATTTTAATATTCATTCCCCCATTTTTCCTCCCCCCCCACTCCAACTATTCTTTCCACTGACCTTCCTTTTACTCCTTTACTTATCTTTCACTGGTACTTTCTACATATGCACAAAGGTGAAATTCTCATTGGTACATTTATATATGTGCATAAAATAATTTTGTTAAATGTAGTTCATATTTTATTTTCCTTTCTCTTCCTTCTCATTCTCTTTCTATTTTACTGATCCTCCTTACATCTTTATGGTGTCTGATCCCCTCCCCCAACTGCCTTCTTTCCCTTATTTTGCTCTAGCTTCCACATAAGAGAGAAAATATTTGACCCTTGATTTCAAGTCTGGGTTATTTCACTTAGCATGATTTTCTCCATTTCCATCCATTCACAAGCAAATACCATTATTTCATTCTTCCTTATGGTGGAGTAAAACTATATTGTGTATATAGACCACATTTTCTTGATCTCTTCATTTATTGATGGGCATACAGATTGATTCCATAATTTGGCTATTGTGAATTGTGCCATTATAAATATTTTAATGATACTAGGCAATTTTAATACACCTCTCTCACCACTGGATAGATCTTCCCAACAAAAATTGAATAAAGAAACCATAGATCTCAATAATACAATCAACAATTTAGACTTAACCTACATATATAGAATATACCATTCAACAAAGAATGAATACATTTTCTTCTCAGCAGCACATGGATCCTTCTCTAAAATAGACCATATTTTATGCCACAAAGCTACTGTTAGCAAATACAAGAAGATAGAGATACTACCTTGTACTCTATCAGATCATAATGGATTGAAATTAGAAATAAATGACAGAATAAAAAACAGAAATTTCTCCAATACCTGGAGATTAAATAATACACTATTATATGATGAATGGATAACAGAAGACATCAGGAGGGAAATAAAAAAATTCTTAGAAGTAAACAAGAACAAAGACACATCATATCAAAATCTCTGGGACACTATGAAAGCAGTACTTAGAGGAAGTTTTATTTCATGGCGCATATTCAATAAAAGAAGTAGAAATCAACAAATAAATGACTTAACACTACAGCTCAAAGCCCTAGAAAAAGAAGAGCAGACCAACACCAAAAGTAGTAGAAGACAGGAAATAGTTAAAATCAGAGCTGAAATCAACAAAAATAAAACAAAAGAAACAATCAGAAAAATTAACAAAATAAATAGTTGGTTCTTTGAAAAAATAAACAAAATTGATAAACCCTTAGCCACACTAACAAAGAGAAAGAGGGAGAAAACTCAAATTACTAAAATTCGGAATGATCAAGGAAATATCACAACAGACATGAGTGAAATACAAAACATAATTAGAAGCTATTTTGAAAATCTATACTCCAAAAAACAGAAAACCTTGAAGACATCAACAAGTTTCTAGAGACATATGAATTACCTAAACTGAATGAGGAGGACATACACAACTTAAATAAGTCAATTTCAAGCAATGAAATAGAAGACATCATCAAAAACCTACCAACAAAGAAATGTCCGGGACAAGATGGGTTCTCAGCCGAGTTCTACAAAACCTTTAAAGAAGAGCTCATTCCAATACTTCTCAAAGTATTCCATAAAATAGAAGAGGAGGGAACCCTCCCAAACTCATTCTATGAAGCCAATATCACCCTGATACCTAAACCAGACAGAGACACATCGAGGAAAGAAAATTTCAGACCAATATCCTTAATGAACATCGACGCAAAAATTCTCAACAAAATCTTAGCAAATCACATACAAAAATATATTAAAAAGATAGTGCACCACGATCAACTGGGTTTCATCCCAGGGATGCAAGGTTGGTTCAACATCTGGAAATCAATAAATGTCATTCACCATATCAACAGACTTAAAGTTAAGAATCATATGATTATTTCAATAGATGCAGAAAAAGCATTTGATAAAATACAGCACCCCTTCATGGTCAAAACACTAGAAAAAATTGGGGTAGTGGGAACATGCCTTAACATTGTAAAGGCCATCTATGCTAAGCCCATGGCCAATATCATTCTAAATGGTGAAAAACTGAAAGCATTCCCCCTAAAAACTGGAACAAGGCAGGGATGCCCTCTTTCACCACTTCTATTCAACATCATCCTTGAAACTCTAGACAGAGCAATTAGACAGACCAAAGAAATTAAAGGGATAAAAATTGGAAAACAAGAACTCAAACTATCCCTGTTCGCTGATGACATGATTATATATTTAGAGGAACCTGGAAATTCCACCAGAAAACTTTTAGAACTCATAAGTGAATTCAGTAAAGTAGCAGGTTCCAACATCAATGCTCATAAATCCAATGCATTTTTATGTAAGTGATGAATCTTCAGAAAGAGAAATTAGGAAAACTACCCCATTCACAAGAGCATCGTAAAAAATAAAATACTTGGGAATCAACTTCACAAAAGAGGTGAAAGACCTCTACAATGAGAACTACAGAACACTAAAGAAAGAAATTAAAGAAAACCTTAGAAGATGGAAAGATCTCCCATGTTCCTGGATAGGCAGAATTAATATCGTCAAAATGGCTATACTACCTAAAGTGCTATACAGATTCAATGCAATTCCAATTAAAATCCCAATGATGTACCTTGCAGAAATAGAGCAAGCAATTATGAAATACATCTGGAAGAATAAGAAACCCAGAATAGCTAAAGCAATCCTCAGTAGAAAGAGCGAAGCAGGGGGTAGCGCAATACCAGATCTTCAACTCTACTACAAAGCAATAGTAACAAAAACAGCATGGTATTGGTACCAAAATAGACAAGTAGATCAATGGTACAGAATAGAGGACATGGACACAAACCCAAATAAATACAATTTTCTCATACTAGACAAAGGGGCCAAAAATATGCAATGGAGAAAAGATAGCCTCTTCAACAAATGGTGCTGGGAAAACTGGAAATCCATATGCAACAGGATGAAATTAAACCCATATCTCTCACCCTGCACAAAACTCAAGTCAAAATGGATCAAGGGCCTCAGAATCAGACCAGAGACCCTGCATCTTATAGAAGAAAAAGTAGGTCCAAACCTTCAACTTGTTGGCTTAGGATCAGACTTTCTTAACAGGACTCCCATAGTGTAAGAAATAAAAGCAAGGATCAACAACTGGGATGGATTTAAACTAAAAAGCTTTCTCTCATCAAAGGAAACTATCAGTAATGTGAAGAGAGAGCCTACAGAGTGGGAGAATATCTTTGCCAATTATACTTCAGATAGAGCGCTATTTTCCAGAATCTATAAAGAACTCAAAAAACTCTACACCAAGAATGCAAATAATCCATTCAACAAATGGGCTAAGGAAATGAACAGACACTTCACAGAAGAAGATATGCAAGCAATCAACAGATATATGAAAAAATGTTCAACATCTCGATTAATAAGAGAAATGCAAATCAAAACTACCCTAAGATTTTATCTCACCCCAATTAGAATGGAGATTATCAAGAACACAAGCAACAATAGGTGTTGGCGAGGATGTGGGGAAAAAGGTACACTCATACATTACTGGTGGGGTTGCAAATCAGTGCAGCCACTCTGGAAAGCACTATGGAGATTTCTCAGAAAGCTTGGAATGGAACCACCATTTGACCCAGCTATCCCACTCCTTGGCCTATACCCAAAGGACTTAAAATCAGCATACTACAGAGATACAGCCACATCAATGTTCATTGCTGCTCAATTCACCATAGCCAGATTGTGGAACCAACCTAGATGCCCTTGAGTTGATGAATGGATAAATAAACTCTGGCATAATATACAATGGAATATTACTCTGCCATGAAGAATGATAAAATTATGGTATTTGCAGGCAAAAGGATGAAATTGGAGAATATCATGCTAAGTGAGATAAGCCATCTCAAAAAAACTAAAGGACGAATGATCTCGCTGATAAGCGGATGAGGACATATAATGGGGGGTGGGAGGGTTTAGCGTTAGGGTTAGGGTTAGGTTTAGGGTTAGGGATAAGGAGGGTGGTAAGAATGGAGGAAGGAAAGACTGTATAGAGGGAAAAGAGGGGTGGGAGGGGTCTGAGGGGTGGGGCAAAGGGAAAAAATAACAGAATGAATCAAACAACATTGCCCTATGTAAATTTATGATTACACAAATGGTATGCCTTGACTCCATGTACAAATAGAGAAACAACATGTATCCCATTTGTTTACAATAATAAAAAAATAAATTAAAAAAATAAATAAATATTTTAATGGCTGTATTTCTATAGTATGCTGAATTTAGTTCTTTTGGATAAATTCTGTGCCGCGTCTATTTCCTGCCACTTCAACACTTGACATGGTCTGTTGGAGTAGAGGATCCAACACCTGACTTGGTCTGTTGGAATATAGGACACAACACTTGACATGGTTCTGTTGATTGCCCTCCCTCTTGGGGGCCATAGGTGTGGCATGTCTCCAGGTGTAGTTGCTTTTTAATATTAATAATCAATATATCATTAAAAACTTATTGGATAAACATTGGGAAGGTTTTACTGTATTGGGACACAAAATAGTGCAGTAGTACCTATATAAAATATATGAAAATAAACAATTGTAGCTGTGCTCGAGTTTAAAGGAGACTGTGATTGCCTTAGTATAATAATAAATGGATAAAGAGGCATTCATCTGAGCTTGGATGCAAGGTTTAGCCTTTGTTGCTTTCTTAGTTTCAATAGTAGATTCCAGAGATACTTTGCATAATAAAAACATTTAGGTTAGTCATAAATATAATCTGTGTTTTTCCTATGTCTAGTCTAATTCTTTAAGAATCAGAATAAGATTGTAGTCCACCATTATATGAAATTAGAATAAACTAAGTATTAATTATAAGTTGATTTCTTTGCCCTTTAATAATAGTAAAAACTTTTCACTGTTAAACACTGGAGTTCATGGTGGGGGTGGTTTCTCAGAAAATCTAGTAATGTGTTTGTTCTGAAGGTTAAAGGCTGGCAGATCATAGTGCCCTCGGTTTAGCTGGGAGACAAGTTTGTTCAGTTTAGCTGGGAGACAAGGTTGTTTTAATCTAGCTGGGAAATAAGATTGTTTTGGTCTGAACTGTCACACACAGAGAAAGTGTACTTTGAGAAGAAACATAGATTGTACTTTTGAAGTTTTTTCTTGTTTTAAACTAACCAACAATGATATAATCATTACTAAAGAAAAAGATCTATAAAAAGACTGGCAGAAAAAATAAAGAAAGATTCAGTCTCAGAACACTTGGTGTCTTTGTGTGCTGTTTCTCCACTGGGCCGACGCCTCCCATCCACCTACGACCCCCAACCCCTGCTAGGGCTGGACCCCGGCAATACTGAGCTGGGTCATATGGTTCCATTCCCAGTTTTTTGTGTAATCTCCACACAGCTTTCCAGAGTGGTTGTACTAAATTGTAGTCCCACCAAAAATGCATGAGTATACCTTTTCCTCAACATCCTCTCCAGCTTTTGTTATTATTCCCGATAAATTCTGATAATTATCACTCTGATCAGAACAAACTGAAATCTTAGTGTAGTTTTGATTTGAATTTCTCTGATTGTTAGAGATGTTGAACATTTTTGCTGGCCATTTGTGTTTCTTCTTTTGAGAAATTTCATATACCAATTTTTAAAAATTCACTTTTATTGTAAACAAATGGGATACATCTTGTTTCTCTGTTTGTACAAGAAGTGGAGGCATACCATTTGTGTAATCACACATTTACCTAGGGTAATAGTTTTTGATTCATTCTATTATTTTTTTCTCCCCCCACCCCTCCCATTGCTCTTATCCTTCTATAGGGTCCCTCCTTCCACCATTCTTGCCCTCCTCCCATCTCCCATTATATGTCATCATCCGCTTATCAGTGAGATCATTCGTCCTTTGGTTTTTTGAGATTGGCTTATCTCCCTTAGCATGATTTTCTCCAACTGCATCCATTTGCCTGCAAATGCCATAATTTTATCATTCTTTATAGCTGAGTAATATTCCATGGCATATATATATATATATATATATATATATATATATGTATTTATACACACATATATATATATAAAGTTTCTTTATCCATTCATCAATTGAGGGGCATCTAGGTTGGTTCCATAATCTGGCTATTGTCAATTGAGCATCTATGAACATGTTGTGGCTATATCACTGTAGTATACTGATTTTAAGTCCTTTGGGTATAGGCTGAGGAGTAGGATTAGCTGGGTCAAATGGTGGTTCCATTCTAAGTTTTCTAAGGAATCTCCACATTGCTTTTCAAAGAGGCTGCACTAGCTTTCTCCCCACATCCTCACCAACACCTATTGTTGCTTGCATTCTTGATAATCGCCATTCTTATTGGGGTGAGATGGAATCTTAGGGTAGTTTTGATTTGCATTTCTCTTATTATAAAGATGGTGAACATTTTTTCATATGTTTGTTGATTGCTTGTAGATCTTCTGTGAATTGTCTGTTCATATCCTTAGCTCATTTGTTGATTGGGTTATTTGTATTCTTGGTGTAGAGTTTTTTGAGTTTTTTATATATTCTGGAGATTAGTGCTCTATCTGAAGTATGAATGGCAAAGATATTCTCCCACTCTGTAGGCTCTCTCTTTGCATTTCTGATAGTTTCCTTTGCTGAGAGAAAGCTATTTAGTTTGAATCTGTACCAGTCATTGATTCTTGCTTTTATTTCTTATGCTATGGGAGTCCTGTTAAGGAAGTCTGATCCTAAGCCAACAAGTTGAAGATTTGGACCTACTTTTTCTTCTATAAGATGCAGGGTCTCTGGTCTGATTTCAAGGTCCTTGATCCATTGTGAGTTGATTTTTGTGCAGTGTGAGAGATAGGGGTTTAGTTTCATTCTGTTGCATATGGATTTCCAATTTTCCTAGCACCATTTGTTGAAGAGGCTATCTTTTCTCCATTGCATATTTTTGGCCCCTTTGTCTAGTATGAGAAAATTGTATTTATTTGGGTTTGTGTCCATGTCCTCTATTCTGTACCATTGATCTACCTGTCTATTTTGGTGCCAATACCATGCCGTTTTTGTTACTATTGCTTTGTAGTATTGTTGAAGGTCTGCTTCACTCTTCCTACTAAGGATTGCTTTAGCTATTCTGGGTTTCTTATTCTTCCAGATGAATTTCATGATTGCTTTCTGTATTTCTGTAAGGTACGTCATTGGGGTTTTAATTGGAATTGCATTGAATCTCTATAGCACTTTTGGTAGTATGGTCATTTTGACAATATTAATTCTGCCTATCCAAGAACATGGGAGATCTTTCCATCTTCTAAGGTTTTCTTTAATTTCTTTCTTTAGTGTTCTGTAGTTCTCATTGTAGAGGTCTTTCACCTCTTTTGTTAGATTGATTCCCAAGTTTTTTATTTTTTTATTTTTGGTTATTGTTAATGGGGTAGTTTTCCTAACTTCTCTTTCTGAAGATTCATCACTTATGTATAAAAATGCATTGGAGTTATGAGCATTAATCTTATATCTTGCTACTTTACTGAATTCACTTATGAGTTCTAAAAGTTTTCTGGTGGAATTTTCTGGTTCCTCTAAATATATAATCATGTCATCAGCAAATAAGGATAGTTTGAGTTCTTCTCCTATTCTTATCCCTTTAATTTCTTTGGTCTGTCTAATTGCTCTGACTAGAGTTTCAAGGACAATGCTGAATAGAAGTGGTGAAAGAGGGCATTCCTGCCTTGTTCTAGTTTTTAGGGGGAATGCTTTCAGTTTGTCACCATTTACAATGATACTGACCATGGGCTTAGCATAGAAGGCCTTTACAATGTTAAGGAATGTTCCCACTATTTCTATTTTTTCCAGTGTTTTGAGCATGAAGGGATGCTGTATTTTATCAAATGCTTTTTCTGCATCTATTGAAATAATCATGTGAATCTTGACTTTAAGTCTGTTGATATGGTGAATTACATTTATTGATTTCTGGATGTTGAACCAACCTTGCATCCCTGGGATAAAAACCACTTGATCGTGGTGCACTATCTTTTTAATATATTTTTGTATGTGATTTGCTAAGATTTTGTTGAGAATTTTTGCATCAATGTTCATTAAGATATTGGCCTGAAATTTTCTTTCCTTGATGTGTGTCTATCTTCATTTAGGTATCAGGGTGATATTGGCTTCATAGAATGAGTTTGGGAGGGTTCCCTCCTCTTCTATTTCATGAAATACTTTGAGGAGTATTGGAATGAGCTCTTCTTTAAAGGTTTTGTAGAACTTGGCTGAGAACCCATCTTGTCCCAGACTTTTCTTTGTTGGTAGGCTTTTGATGACTTCTACTTCATTACTTGAAATTGATCTATTTAAATTGTGTATGTCCTCCTTGTTCAGTTTAGGTAATTCATACTTCTCTAGAAACCTGCTGATGTCTTTGAGATTTTCTATTTTGTTGGAGTATAGATTTTCAAAATAGCTTCTGATTATTTTTGTATTGCACTCCTGTCTGTTGTGATGTTTCCTTGTTCATTCCAAATTTTAGTAATTTGGGTTTTCTCTCTTTGTTAGTGTGGCTAAGGGTTTATCAATTTTGTTTATTTTTTCAAAGAACCAACTATTTATTTTGTCAATTTTTTGATTATTTCTTTTGTTTCAATTTTGTTGATTTCAGCTCTGATTTTAACTATTTCCTGTTTTGTACTACTTTTGGTGTTGCTCTGTTCTTCTTTTTCTAGGGCTTTGAGGTGTAGTGTTAGGTTGTTTATTTGTTGTTTTTTTTCTTCTTTTATTGAACGCGCTCCATGAAATAAATTTTCCTCTAAGAACTGCTTTCATAGTGTCCCAGAGATTTTGATATGTTTTTTCTTTGTTCTCATTTACCTCTAAGAATTTTTTAATTTCCTTCCTGATATCTTCTGTTATCTACTCATCATACAATAGTGTATTATTTAATCTCCCGGTGTTGGAGTAGTTTCTATTTTTTACTCTGTCATTTATTTCTAATTTCAATCCATGATGATCTGATAGAACACAAGGTATTATCTCTATTTCTTGTATGTGCTAATAGTAGCTTTTTGGCATAATATATGGTCTATTTTAGAGAAGGATCCATGTTCTGCTGAGAAGAAAGTGTATTCACTCTTTGTTGGATGGTATCTTCTATAAATGTCTGTTAAGTCTAAATTATTGATTATGTTTTTGAGATCTATGGATTCTTTGTTCAATTTTTGTTTGTGGATCTGTCCAGTGGTGAGAGAGGTGTGTTAAAATCACCTAGTATTATTGCGTTGTGGTCTATTTGATTTCTGGCATTGAGAAGGATTTGTTTGGTGTATATGGATGAGCCAGTGTTTGGGGCATAGATATTTATGATTGTTATGTCTTGCTGTTTATGCATCCCTTAAGCAGTATGAAATGTCCTTCTTTATCCCTTCTGACTAACTTTGGCTTGAAGTCCATATTATCTGATATGAGGATGGATACGCCGGTTTTTTTGCTGTGTCCATGTGTGTGGTATGTTTTTCCCCATCCTTTCACCTTTAGTCTGTGGGTATCTCTTTCTATGAGATGAATCTCTTGTAGGCAGCAAATTGTCAGATTTTTCTTTTTAATCCAATCTCCCATTCTATGTCTTTTGATTGATGAGTTCAGGCCATTAACATTCAGGGTTATTATTGAGATATGATTTGTATTCCCGGTCATTTGGCCTTTTTTTTTTTTTTTTTTTTTTTTGACACGACTTGATTTCTCCTTTATTTGGTTGTTCCTTTAGGGTAGTTCCCCCCTTTTCTGATTTGCATCATTGTTGTTCATCTCTTCCTCATGGAATATTTTGCTGAGAATATTCCATAATGCTGGCTTTCTTTTTGTAAATTCTTTAACTGTTGTTTATTATGGAAGGATTTTATTTTGTTATCAAATCTGAAGTCAAGTTTTGCTGGTATAAGATTCTTGGTTGGCATCCATTTTCTTTCCGAGCTTGAAAAATGTTGTTTCAGGCCCTTCTAGCTTTTAGGGTCTGGATTGAAAAATCTGCTGATATCTGTATTGGTTACCCCCTGAATGTAATTTGATTCTTTTCTCTCGTAGCCTTTAAAATTCTGTCTTCATTTTGTATGTTAGGTATTTTTATTATAACGTGCCTTTGTGTGGGTCTATTTTAATTTTGTGTATTTGGTGTCCTATAAGCCTCTTGTTTTTGATTTTCCATTTCATTCTTCAGATTTGTGAAATTTTCCGATATTATGTCTTTGAATAGATTGTTCATTCCTTTGGTTTGTTTCTCTAAGCCTTCCTTAATCCTGATGATTCTTAAATTTGGCCTTTTCATGATATCCCATAATTCTTGTAGATTGTGTTCATGATTTCTTACTGTCTTCTCTGTTTGGTCAACTATGTTTTCAAGATTAAATATTTTTTCTTCGATATCTGAGGTTCTGTCTTCCAGGTGTTCTATCCTATTGGTTATGCTTTCTATGGAGTTTTCAATTTGGTTTATTGTTTCCTTCATTTCAAGGATTTCTGTTTGGTTTTTTTCCCAATATCTCTAAGTCTTTATTGAAATGATCTTTTGCTTCCTGTATTTGCTCTTTTAACTATTGTTTGGTGCGATCATTCAATGCCTGCATTTGCCCTTTCATTTCATCCTTCAATGCCTGCATTTGCTCTTTCATCTTCTCGTTTGCTTTCCTGATCATTTTAATTATGTACATTCTGAATTCCCTTTCTGACATTTCTTCTGCCTTGTTGTCATTAGATTTTATTGCTATACCATCTAGGTTTGTTTGGGACATTTTTTCCCCTTGTTTTCTCATATTGTTCAGGTATCTATGCCTCTAATAGTGAAACTCTGGGATATTGCAGATTTCCTCTATTCACTAATATTGTCTCTGTAGATTTCCAATAACTCACCTCTTAGCCTTCAGTAGCCTGAAGTCTTGGAGGAAATTGATAATGTGGTGCTCCACTAGGAAGCTGGCCTTCTTGGGGTGCTGGCCTTCAGGTGGGTTATATTCCCCAGCGGCTGTGAGTTAGTCCCGAGTTTCTCAATACCTCCTCTTCTTGGCTCCTGGGTCTTGTCAAAGGTCTTCTAGCCTCCTGTAGGTGTTTCAGGAAGTGACTTGCCCTTCCAATGATGATGGCCACACCCTCAGGAGTAATTCAAAATGCCGGCACCAGCCTACAAAGAAGCCTCTGACTAACTCCGTGTTGGCAACAAACCTTGGCATGGTGGTGGGCAGGGTTGTTCAGTGATGGTGTCTGTCTTTGTCCTGGTGGTTGGGTGAGTTGGCTACTGCTGCCCAGCTCCTCAAGGCAGGCAGGGTGGGTGCCCACCTGCTACCTCTGTGATGCAAGTGACCTGATTACCCCACCAGCTCGCTCTGCAACTTCGACCAACCAGTGATGGCACCAACCTAGGTGCAAGGCTCAGGCGGGGTCGCTCAGTTATGATGTCTGTCCTTGGCCTGTTGGCTGGGTGGGATAGCTGCCCACCGCCTACCTCCGCGATGTAGGCGACCTGGCTCACCTGCCCGCTCGCTTCACAACTGCCTCAAAAAGCTATTTTTGACCAATTATTGTTTGGGGTCTTTTTTGGCATTGAGTTTTTTTAAAGTTCTTTATGTATTTTGAATATTAATCCCCTGTCAGAGGTGTAGCTGGCAGAGAATTTTTTCCCATTGCATAGGCTATATATTCACTCTCTTAATCATTCCCTTTGCTGTAAAGAAGGTTTTTAATATGGTGGCATCTGACTAATTAAATTTGGCTTTATTTTTTGAGATTTAGGGATCTTGTTGAGAAAGTTGATGCCTGCACCTATAAGGTGGAGTGTTGATCATGTTTTTCTTCCAGCAGTTGTAAGGCCTGAATTAGCAGTTCTAATTCCTAAGTATTTGATCCATTTCTATTTGACATTCGTGCAGGGTTCTATTTTCATTTTTCTACATATAGCTAACCTGTTTCCCTAGCACCTGTCTTTTCTTCAACATATATATTTTTTATTTTTAAAAATTTTTATAGACTGCAATTTGATTCATTGTACACAAATGGGGTACAACTTTTCATTTCTATCTTTATTACATATATTTTTGGCAACTTTACCAAGTATCAGATGACTGTAAGTATATGGGTTTTCCTCTGTTGTCTTCTATTCTATTTATTTGGTCCTCAAGCCTATTTTGTTGCCAACCAAGCTGATTTTACTACTATAGCTCTGTAGTACAATTTGAGATCAGGTATGGTGATGCCTCGTGCATCATCACTTTTCTGTTGTTCAGAATTGCCTTGATTATTCTTTGTCTCTTACTCTTCCAAATGAATCTTTGGACTCTATTCTAGTTCTATGAATAATATTATTGGCATTTTGTTGGGGACCGCATTGAGTCTCTACACAGTTTTTGTTAGTATGGCCATTTTAACACTATTAATTTTGCCTATTCAAGAACATGAGAGATTCACTCATCTTCTAAGGTCTTCTTCATTTTCTCCAGCAATTTTAACACAAATGTTTGCTGTATTTTAGTAAAGTTCTTTTTTATATCTACTGATGTGATCATATGATTCTTGTTCTTACTTCAATTTAAGTGGTAAATTACATTTTTTTTGATGTATGTTGTACCAAACTTACATCCCTGGGATGAAGCCCACTTGGTCATGGTGTATTATTTCTTAATATTTTCTAGTGTGATCTGATATTTTTTTCAGGAAGATTATTTCTTATTCTTTTTCTAATTATAATAATTTACATTTATATGCAACATAACAAGCAATGAAATATTTCTTCAGAATCCTATGAAGACATTTACATAGCAATTGACTTTCATAATGACTTGGTGATATTAAATAATATTCTTCAAAAGTGAAATAGAAAATAGATAAAATTATCTGGGAAAAACAATTTGAAATCCTTAACCATACAAATTGTCTATTTTTTAATGTACAATTTTAATTAAATTTTTATTGGTTCATCTTATGCATAACAGTAGAATTCATTTGATAAAATTATACAAGCATTGGATATATCTTATTCTAATTAAGACCTCATTCTTGTGGGTGGGCAAAATGGTGGGATTCACTTAGGTATTTGCATATGTGTACATAGGAAAATTATGTGAGTTTGATTCTATTGTGTTTCCTGTTCCTATCCTCTATTGCCTCCCTTTTGTTCCCTTTCATCTAATCTACTGAACTTCTCTTCTTCTCCTCCCCCTTTTATTGTGGTTTAGCTTCCATATATGGGAGAAACATTTGACCACTGGTTTTGGGGGACTGACTTATTTCACTTAGCATGATATTCTCCAGTTCCATCCATTTTACTGGCAAATGCCATTCATTTTTCATTCTTCCTTATGGCTAAGTAATATTGTATTGTGTATATTTATCACATTTTCTTTATCCATTCATCCATTGAAGGGCACCTAGGTTGTTTCCATAGCTTGGTTATTGTGAGTTAAGCTGCCATAAACATTTATGTGACTGAGTCACATCAATGTGAATGTTGTTTTTAAGTCCTTTGGGAATAGACTGAGAAGTGTAATGACCAGGTCAAATGGTGGTTCCATTCCAAGTTTTCTAAGGAATCTCCATACTGCTTTGTAGAGTGGTTGCAACAATTTGCAGTACTACCAGCAATGTATGAGTGTACCCTTCTCCCTACATCCTTGTCAACATTTATTGTTACTTGTGTTCTGTATAATTGCCATTCTAACTAGAGTGAGATGGAATCTCAGTGTAGTTTTAATTTGTTTGTATTTCCCTAATTGCTAGAGATGTTGAACATTTTTTCATATATTTGATGACTGGTCATATTTCTTCTTTTGTGAAGTGTTTATTCAGTTTCTTTGCCCATTTATTGATTGGTTTATTTTTGGGCTTTTTTTTTTTTTTTTTTTTTTTTTTTTTGTTAAGCTTCTGAGGTCTTTGTATAGCCTGAAAATTATGTCCTATCAGAGGTAAGGTGGCAAAGATTTTCTCCCATTCTGTAAGCTCTCTTATCATACTCTTATTTCTTTTGCTGTGAAGAAACTTTTTAGTTTGATACCATTCTATTTGTTGAATTTTTTTTATTTTATTTTATTTCTTGTGCTTTAGGAGACTTTGCAGGAAGTCAGTTTCTGTGCCAATATGTCGAGGTGTTGAAACTACTTTTTCTTCTAGTAGGTGCAGGGTTTTTGGTCTAATGCCTGGGTCTTTGTTCACATAGAGTTGAGTTTTGTGCAGGGTGAGAGATAGGGATTAACTTTCATTCTATTACATATGGATTTGCAGCTGTGTTCTTCAGGTAGATTGTTCTGTAGTTTCTCTCTAGATGTATCTTTTTCTGGTTTGTGTATCAGGGCTATAATGACTTTTTAAAAAATACTTTGTTTTAGTTGTAGGTGGATACAATATCATTATTTATTTGTAAGTAGTGCTGAGGTTCAAACCCAGGACCTCTTGCATGCTAGGTGAGCACTCTACTACTGAGCCACAATCCCAACCCTATAATGGATTTATAGAATGTATTTGGTAGTTTTCCCTCCATTTCAATTTCATGGAATAATTTAAGAAATATTGGTGTTAATTCTTCTTTAAAGGTTTGGTAGAACTTAGCAGAAAATCCTTCGGGTCCTGAACTTTTCTTTGTAGGTAGGCTTTTAATTGCTATTTCAATTTACTTGATATTGATGTGTTTAGGTTTTCTATATCTTCCTGGATTAATTGGGTCATATTGAAGCCAGAATTAAGGACAGGTAGTTAGTGTAGAAATAGAAAATCGGGTCAATTCGAGGAAATGAAGCCATAAAGCCATCTGCCTTTGGAAGTTGGAGACTGCCCCTGGAAGAATGGAATGTCAAGGATCTCCAGAGCCCATTGATTACCAAATTTACCTGCCTTTATCAAGGACTGCAAGCATGGGGCTGCTAATTAATGCCCCCTGGGCCCTTGCCTGCCTGAATCACCTTGGCCCTCCCCCTGCCCATGGCTTCTCACTTAATGCAAAACCAGGCCTAGTCATGTAGGCAGGAAGGAAGGAGAGATAAGGGGGGAGAAAACTGGAGAACAAAAGAGACTTTAACCTATAAAAGATGTAGGGTGAGCGCACTTCTTGGGACTTTTAGAACATCAGCCATGGCCCCCTTCTTCCTGCCAGGAGAAGTCTGTATTATTACCTTTAAATAAAACCTGCTTAATATGCTTGCCTTGGCGTGCTTCTCTAGTGTTCAATCTTCAACATTAGAAGGAGCAGAACTCATCACTGGTAAACGGCGGTATCAGATTTTGAGGTCCCACCGAGATTTACGCCAAGGTAAGTAAGCTTCTCTCTCCACACACCCCACATCTGTTTGAGGTGCATCCTTCTGTCTCTTTATTTTTGGAGGGCAAAATGGGCACCCGTCGGCTACTTAAATGCAGTTAGTGCAGCCGCCATTCTTAAGACTCGGGTGAGAGGTTTCCCGGCCCAGGCAAGTTCCAATCACCTGCTCTGTAGGCATGTTGGACTCTGCCAAAGCTGTTTCCTACTTTTCTGTCCAGGCCCGGAGCACAATTGCCACCAGTACACAGTGTCCCTAGTCCTGATCTGCCCAGGATGCGTGGAGGTGGAGGAAGGGTTGGAGCAACTGCGGGGTTCTCAGCCCGGGCTACTCTCGGGTGGACCCCAAAGGTTCCTTCTCCAGACTCCCCCTCCCGACAGCCCTGAGGGGTATCCAGGGTGATTGGTAGACAATGGCACTGAGGGAAAGCGCCAATTACCTTTGCCTCCGTATGGGCCGTACAGTGCAAAACACTCCCGCACATCCACTCCCTCCTGGATGCTCCCCTTCCCTTGCTGGTCAGACATTAGGAATTCAAGCTGTAGGATTAAGGCCTGGGATGATTAGTATGAAAATGCCCAGGTTCTCTTTGTTTGCACAGTTAGCCTTCACTAGTCTAGACACTAGAGTCTCCCCATTACTGTTCCTGTGCTTAAATTGCTCACAGTGTTCTCTTTAAGCTGCAAGAGGGAGGCATTTAAAAACCCCTCCCATGAGATCCTCCAAGCAAAGGGCATTATACGCCTAACAACCAATAGATGTCCCCCACCCTCCAGAGATTCCTTTAGTCTACAGGGCAAAAAGATAGGCAAACGGCACACTTTTTACTTTTGTCATTGTTTTTCATAATTAGGAGTTTATAGTGGCAGGAGGAAAGCAGTAATGCCCTTAAGTCTGAATCCTCCCAGGGTCTCTAGCACAGGGCAAACTAGGACCCTAGCACTTTGCCGAAGAAGGCCAGAAATAACTTTGGCAAAGCCAGGTAGTGAGAGACGGGTTTTTCTGGACCGTAAGGAAGCTCAAAGTTAGGGAGATGTCCCTAATTTTTCTAACTCAGAAGGGAGCTTCTCTCTCAACAGTATTGCCAGGTTCACCACTAGCCTGCATACTGCTAAATTGCAAATGAAAAGTGCCTTTCATATGTTACCATGCTTGACAGCAATAATCTCTACCATAAGAGGAGAAAGCCTTAAGGAATCCTCCACTAAGGGAGGAAAATCAAGGGAACCCTCCCAACTTAAGATAGGCAAAAATAAATTTAAGGAGGCTTTTGGAGGATCCTAATAAATATTGAGATGTTTCAAAACTTATGCCAGGTATTTGACCTCACCTGGAAAATTATGCTATTAACCATCTAGAGAACAGGCACTTCCCAGAAACCATCCTAACTGGGATTTGAATAATGAGTAGGATGCCTAAAAAACTATTATGCAGCCTTCAGGAAAGTCCTGCTATTTTCATGGAGAGACTTAGGAAAGCAATAAGAGAACACACCACTCTGAATCCTGAATCCATAAAGGGTCACCTACTTTTAAAGTATAAATTTATCATTTAGTCAGCCCCATATATTTAGAAGAAATTACAAAATTGGCACGTGGCCCTGATCAATCCTCAGATGATCTTCTCCAGCTTGCATCTTCCATTTTTTAATAGACATCAAAAAGAAAGAAAAGGGAACATATAGGCAAGAAAAAGGACTTATTAAAGATCATTCAAACTGATAGAAACTTTTAATGCCTTGCAATAGCCCATGCAATTTGCACATTTTAGGAGTTAAAAAGCAAACTGCCTAGTTCAGAACCTTAGAATAATGAAGCAGTAATTTCCCTCCCCTGTAGTTCTTAATCCATTGGATTAAGTTCTTGGATTCCAACTGCTGCTTGGTTTACTAAATTAGATTTAAAAGATGACTTTTCCTGTCTATGCTAGACTCTGAATAGCAATTTCTGTTTGCATTTGAGGAACCAGATACTGTATCTCAACTAACCTAGACAGTGTTGCCTCAGGATTTAGATGACCCTCACCTGTTCTGGACAAACCTTAGCTAAGGACTTAAGAAAATTCAGAGATAAGACATCCTTTATGTGCCTCCACCCAGGAGGACTATCAAAAGGCCATTGCAGGACTCCTAAACTTCTTAGCTAATAGAAATTATAAGATCTCAAAGATAAAGCTTAATTATGTCATCAACACGTTCAATACTACAGGAAATAGTCACCATAGGACAATATTCTGCCCCAGGAAGGGGCCTTACTTAAAGCTCCTATCCTCAGCTTACCTATGAAGCAAGATTTAACCTGTTTGTCACAAAGGGGGAAAATAAATCCTGGATAAGCAACCATAGGCAGCTCAGTAACCAATGGCATATCTCAATGAGGAGCTTAGCATAGTAGCTTCATTCTCAAAAGTAATAGAAAATAAGGTCTCATAATTTTCTTTGGCATCCAACCTGTCCTGATGAGATGGCTAAAGTGCCCTAGGCACAAAGTTTCTGTTAAAACCTGTTAGGTCCTTCCAGATCTTAGTCAAGGCTTACATTGAAATGTAAATAGGAAGCCTAAAGGCTCAGTAGGAGACCGGTCTCAAACCCAAGGAAAAAAAAGATAAAAAAGAGCCTTACCTAAACTCCAGCAAAAGTGAATTTTATGGTGCTTTACTGAAGTAATTAACTGGCCGTATCATTTTTCCAGGACTCTTGTTTTTTTTTAACTCTATATTTTTTTTGAGCTCATGATTTTTTTGATCAGTTCTATTTTTTATTCAACCAGAGTTTTTGAACATCTGTTACATTGCAATGGAGATTCACCTATAAAGTTCCAAGGCCTTTGATTTTGTGTTATTTGTATGTCGTGCTGTCTGATGTCATGTTTTGTCTGTATCAAAACTGAGCTCTCCTAAAATTAAAATTTAAAAATGGATCCAGATACTTTTAATTCACGTGATTTAAAGGTTCAATTCAAATTGGGTAAACTAATGAAAGTAAAATGTCTTTGAAAATAACTCACAAGTCTCTAGGTGGTCAAGCTAATAAAATATTGATGTTAATAAAATGTCTAATATCAATTGTTTCTAGGACTTTTCTTTAACAGGAAAGAGGCAGCAAATACTGTTCAGGACACTTGTCTGATTTCTTGGTTTTTACAGAATAAGTGAATTAGAGTTAACATGTATGGGATTACTCAAATGTGTTTGTAGAGACATCTGATTAATTTACAAAGTTAAAATGCTAATTGTTAAATACCATCAAGTACTCTTAACTCCTTAAATTACATGGGGTAACATACTTAAACATTATTGGTGTTTTCATAGATTGGTAAATAAAAAGGGTTTACAATTACTTTGTGTTCTCACTAAACTAAAAACAAGGTTACTAAGAGTTATGTCCTAACAAGTGGAATTCTATATACAAAGGGTCCCAAAAGTTTCAACTGTGTTTCAATTAGAGTACTATAAACAACAAAATATTTAATCTTATTAAAATAGAGTAATTTATCTAAATTCAGAAATTTCATAAGAGTTGTTTCAGAATGTGAACAAAAAGGGGTCAACAGATAGGAAAGAGAAAATAAAAGGTTCTGGGTATGAAAATATATTTAGTAAAAGGGAAAAGGAAATGTTTCTGGGTAAGAAAGTGCTTGTGTGATGAAATACATGAGGGTCTAAGTAAGTGCTAAGAAAGTCTATGTGTAAGTAAAGGGGAAGTTTCAACAAGCTTGTGTGTAACTAAGTTGGTTGTATGTATGTGAGACAGCTAAAGCTATTTAAGGTTTTCCCTAAGGTGAAATACTAATGTTCTGATATAAACCAAAGTTTAATCTATATGGTAAAATGACATGGTAAAATGACAAGGATTTAAAACACTAATTTACTCTTAACTTTGTGTCTATTAAGTTTTATTCTTTAGAACAATTAGTCTTAAAAATTGGGGTTTATACAGTTATGGTTAAACAACTGTTAGAGTATTGTACTATGTTACAGAGTCTAAATTTTTCTTTAAAAACTAAATTTGGTAAGATAAAAGTGTCAAGGTAATTGTAAAATGGTCACTAGTTGTATATTAAATGTGTTCATATTTTCCAGGTATACAAGTTTTTAAAGCAGGGAATTTATCAAGCTCTGCTATTCTCCAGATTAAACTTGCCTGCAATGGTAATCTTAAACTTATAAAGAGTAAATTTTAATTGGGGATTTATTTCTATCATTTAATGTTCTATTATAGCACCTGTTATCAATAGGGTATATGTAAAATGTGTTACTTTATACACTGAGATAAAGAATTTCAAATATAAATGTATTTATAAAAGTTAGAGCCTGACTTGTTTAAAGGTTAATATTGTGAAACATGAAAACATTTTGCCACTTTGACATACAAAAGGAAAGTCAAAATCTCTTTCAGCCTTTCTTTGATTCATGTTTTAGATACAATGTTAAATTGTGTTAATTATAAAGTTTATATAGACTCAGGAAACAGTATATGTAAACTACTTAATGATATTTAAGTAAGAAGCAAAGATCAACATCAGAATTAGAACACTTAAGATCTGTAAAGAGCCATGCCTTACCTGAGATAAGGCTCTGCCTCCCACCTTACTGCATGTTAGAGTGACTCCAAAATAAGTCAGACTTCAGCTTATTTAAAGTTATAATCAAAAGATTGGTTTTTTGTTGTAAAATTACTATGATCTCAAATAGGGAATATGATGTGGTTCTCAGTCAAAATTCAAGATAGCTATTATACAAACTGAATATATTTTTACTCTTGCTAATTTCATTTTGTAAAACTGTTACCTGTTAATGTTTTGCAGAAGTAGCTGCTTCAAGAACACACAACCTAGGTAACTTGTGATAATAAGCCATCACCTAACAGATAGTGGTAACCAATACCAGAACAGATAGTGGTAACTTCCAGAACTAATGCAGACTCCAGTTAGATAAAAGGGTAAATAACTGTAAAGTTACGAACATTGAAGTTAAAGCCCAGTACTCTTACTTTATGACTGGTGAGACTGGCTTGCTGGATGATTAAGATCAAACTTAGAGATTGGAATTAAATCAGAAGGCAAGATAGACCAGTATTTGGATCTTTTGCCCTCAGTCAGCCTGAACCCAAGGAATAAGAGGACTTCTTTAAGGAGCGCTGCAACTCTGGGTCACACAACCTCCTGATCAAGGAGATTGTTGAGACTAGAAGATGAAAAATCACTCAGTGCATCTGCTGCAGAGGAGGGTCATGGAAAAAGGGAGACATCCCTTAATGCTTCCAAAGGAAGTCACCTCATCAAGGAGACTCTGCCTAACCAATGGGACTGGTGGAGCTAAGAAGCTGCTCTTAAGTTCTCTAGGAGTGGCCCCTGTGGGAACTCAGCTGACTCTTTAACAAGACAGGAACCAGGTCAATTTGACCAGCTTGATCTTAGACACCCAGCAAAACAGTTAAAACCAAAATATAACCATTCTTGGGCATTTAAAAGAAATAATAAGTTAAATGTAACTTAAGATGTACACTTGTATTAGCCCACTAGAATAAAGACTGGAAGCTACAAATGAAAGAAAGATTCTTCAGCAAATGTGCCTGATAACTATCAAGAGAAACTGCCAGTCAGAAGTTTTTAGTCAGTTTAAGGCCTGCAGATCTTCCTAAGCTACACAGGTAGACTTAATCTATGTTTGCTCGTATGATTACCTAGCCCTAAGTAACAGAAGTATAGAGCTCTCTACTAAACACAGGTTATACCAATAAAGGGATATTTTACAAAATCAGATGACTTAAGTAGCTTAACTATATTTTTTGGGATATCTATGACATTAAGAGTTAAATGTTTGTGTTTACATTCCTGATAACCTGGACAATGTTAAAGTTCCCAAATAAAGGCCTTGTCCTTTCCAGCCTTTGCTAGGTCTAGTTATGGGAACAATTTCTCAGTTCTTCCACCTCCTGGTGAGAGATTGACTTCTGTCATTTTCATGATACTCAGTGGTATGCTCCAGATGCTGCAACATTTACTTTGTACTAATTTCATTTCAGTACTCATGTCTTTTTGTTCTTCTATCATAGAAGCACCCACCCCCAGATGACTTTACAACCTGCTCTTCCCCAACCAGACTTCTACCTTGGACCCCTCGATTGACCCGATTTTTAAAAAAGGAACTCCAAACTGCTTGCCCCTCACTGCCCCCTTTCAGCTTCGAAGCAGCCAGAACGACCGACGCCCCCTTTTCCTTAAAGCAGTTGGAAGTTCCTATAGCTAAAGGGGGGGGGAGAGAACTGAAGAACAAAGGAGGCTTTAACCTGTGAAAGATGTGGGGTGCGCTCACTTCTTGGGACTTTTGGAATATCAGCCATGGCCCCCTTCTCCCTGCTGGGAGAAGTCTGTATTATTCCCTTTAAACAATCCAAACTATGGTCCTTACTCAACAGTACCAAATGATTAAGCAAACTGATAACTGAGGCAGGATGGACAAATGGATATAAGATTCTATCCATGATAAAGAAAAAGGGGGGAATGAAAAGACCCCTGTCCCACCAGCTCAGGCCTATTTTAAGAGAAAAAGAAAAATTATTAACGGGGCATGTTAAAGGAATTTATCTGAAGATTTAGCTAAGAAAGAGGCAGGATAATTGGGAAAGTCAGAGCATGTCTGAACTAACAGGAGCTGATAAGCAGGAACTATAAAACTGTCCTGTAAAACTTCTGATACCAGATTCCTGACCAAGGACAGAGTAAATAGGATGAGATAACAAAGGACTGTAAATGAAAAAGTAAAATTATGGCTTGTGAAGCGTGTTATCCTAAGTTCTGAGCCGCTCTGACCCCCCCCCAGGAAGGTTATCCTTAACAAGGTTCCTTCTCGGGCCTTCACAGATAAAATGAAAGAAGTCTGTGTTTATACATTCTTTACCATTTTCACGACTCGTGCTGCGGGCAATTAGGGAAAAACCTGTGTTTATGCAGGTGCGAAAGTGCGAGGCTGCGGCAATTTGGGGAAGCCTGTGTCTCTGTCTGTGTCTCTATCTATCATCCCCCCTCTCCAGTTAAAGTAAATTTATGGCTTTTCCAAGGATGTCTAAATGCTGGATTCAAAATAACCAATAAGAAATCTGTTGCTTACCGCGCGTGAAACCTGCCCCTTTACCCTATAAAAAACCTGTACCCCAAAGCCCAGTGTGCCACTTCACCGAAGCTCCGGCTGAGGTTTTGCTGCGCACCCGCAGGCGCCTGTGTACCTAATAAATAGCCTCTTGCTTTTGCAGCCAGTGTTCGCATGATTTTCCTTGGACAGGGGGACGGAGGGTCTTTCACTAGGCCTAGTTATGGGAACAATTTCTCAGTTCTTCCACCTCCTGGTGAGAGATTGACTTCTGTCATTTTCATGATACTCAGTGGCATGTTCCAGATGCTGCAACATTTACTTTATACTAATCTCATTTCAGTACTCAAGTCTTTTTGTTCTTCTATCATAGAAGCACCCACCCCCAGATAACTTTGCAACCTGCTATTCCCCAACCAGACTTCTACCTTGGACCCCTCGATTGACCCGATTTTTAAAAAAAGGAACTCCAAACTGCTTGCCCCTCGCTGCCCCCTTTCAGCTTCAAAGCAGCCAGAAAGATCAACACCCCCTTTCTTTTCCTTACAGCAGTTAGGAGTTCCTAAAGCTAAAGGGGGGAATGAAGCCAGAATTAAGGACAGGTAGTTAGTGTAGAAATAGAAAATCGGGTCAATTAGGAAATGAAGCCATAAAGCCATCTGCCTTTGGAAGTTGGAGACTGCCCCTGGAAGAATGGAATGTCAAGGATCTCCGGAGCCCATTGATTACCAAATTTACCTGCCTTTATCAAGGAGTGCAAGCAAGGAGCTGCTAATTAATGCCCCCCTGGGTCCTTGCCTGCCTGAATCACCTTGGCCCTTGCCCTGCCCATGGCTTCTCACTTAATGCAAAACCAGGCCTAGTCATGTAGGCAGGAAGGAAGGAGAGATAAGGGGGGAGAAAACTGGAGAACAAAAGAGACTTTAACCTATAAAAGATGTAGGGTGAACGCACTTCTTGGGACTTTTAGAACATCAGCCATGGCCCCCTTCTTCCTGCCAGGAGAAGTCTGTATTATTACCTTTAAATAAAACCTGCTTAATATGCTTGCCTTGGCGTGCTTCTCTAGTGTTCAATCTTCAACATTAGAAGGAGCAGAACTCGTCACCAGTAAACGGCGGTATCAATATCATATGTGTAGAAAAATATCTTCTACATCTTGAAGTTTATTAGAGTATATATTTTCAAAATAATTTCTAATGGTCCTCTAAATTTCACAAGTTTCTGTGGTGATTTTTTCATCTCTAATTTTGTTGGTTTGGGTCTTCTCTTTGAGATAGATTGACTGTGACTTTATCAATCTTATTTATCTTTTCGAAGAACAAACTCTGTTGCATTGATCCTGTGCATTGTTTTTTATTCTCAATTTAATTGATTTTTGTTATGATATTTTTTGTTTCTTGTCTTTGACTGATTTGGGAGTTAATTTTTTTTTTTTAAGACCTTAGAGTGGAACATAAGCTTATTTATTTGGGATCTCTCTCTCTGTTTTTAAAAATTTGGCACTCAATGCAATAAATTTTTCTCTTAGTACAGTTTTCACTGTTCCAGAAATTTTGATATATCTTTGTTTTCATTTCTTTCTAAGAAGTTCTCCTCTCATTTCTTCTTTGATCCATTCTTCATTTTAAAGAGTATTGTTTTTTTTTTTTTTTTTTTTCCTTTTTTTTTTACGGTGTTGGGGATTAAACTCCGGGCCTTATTCTTGCAAGGCAAACACTCTACCAAATGAGCTATCTCCCCAGCCCTAAAGAGTATTGTTTAATCTCCATGTGTTTATGTGGTTTCTATTATTTTTCTTGCTGTTGATTTGTAGCTTCATTACATTATGTTCTGATAGGATGCATGGGATTATAGAGAGTTTTTTTTTTATATTTGCTAAAACTTCCAATGTGACCTAAAATATGGTCTATTTTGGAAAAGGTAGCATGAGTTGCTGAGAAGATGGTAAATTTAGCTGTTTTGTTCTGAAATATTTTGTAGATATATATTAGGTCCATTTGATTTAGAGTATTTTTAGGTTGGATATGTAGTTATTGCTTTTATACTTTGATAACTTGTCTATTGGTGTGTTGAAATCACCCAGTATTTTTATGTCATGCTCTATTTGGGATTTGATGTCAAGGAGTATTTTAAAAGATAACTAGGTACACTAACATATGGGGCATATATATTTATATTGCTTCATTTTCTTGTTTATTTTATTTTTACTTTATTATTATTTTTAAATTTTTTGATTTTTGATTTTTGTTTTTTTTCAGTTTTTATGAAGTTTTAAAATCAAAATCCACTTTCTAATTTTTATTTTCCTTTTTTATTAAAAATTTATTTTATACATGTTCATAGGGTAATTAATGTCTGTCTCATTCTACCATTCTTCCCAAGACCATCACCCCAACCCTCCCCTCACTCCCCTCTGCATAATCTGAAGTTTCTTCATTCTTCCCTACAAACCCCCCAATATGGATCAGCATCTAATTATCAGAGAAAACATTTGACCTTTGGTTTATTGGGATTGACTTACTTCACTTAGCACACTATTCTCTAGTTCCATCCATTTACCTGCAAATACCATCATTTCATTCTTCTTTAAGGTTGAGTACTATTCCATTGTGTATATGTACCACATTTTCTTTATCCATTCATCTGTTGATGAGTGTCTAGGTTGATTTAATAATTTAGCTTTTGTGAGTTGAGTTGCTATAAACATTGATGTGGCTGTGACACTGTAGTATGCTGATTTTAAGTCTTTTGGGTATATGCCAAGGAGTAAGACAGCTGGGTCAAATGGTGGATCCATTCCAAGTTTTCTTAAGAATCTTCATACTGCTTTCCAAAATGATTGCTGTCCCATGAACAACATATGAGTATACCTTTTCCCCTCCATCCTTATCAACACTTATTATTGCTTGTATTCTTGATAATTGTCATTCTGGCATGAGATGTAATTGCAAGAGATGAACATTTTTCCATACATTTGTTGATCAATTTTGTTTCTTCTTGTTTTTCTTTCTTTCTTTCTTTCTTTCTTTCTTTCTTTCTTTCTTTCTTTCTTTCTTTCTTTCTTTCTTTCATTCTTTCTTTCTCTTTCTTTTTTTTTTGTTTTTTGAGTTCTTTGTATATCCTGAAGATTAGTGCTTTATTTGAGATGTGCATGGTAAAGATTTTCTCCCATTTTCTCTTCACATTATTGATTGTTTCCTTTGCTGAGAAGTCTTGTCCTAGGCTGATATGATGAAGATTTGGACCTACTTTTTCTTCTAGTAGGTGAAGGGTCTCTGTTCTAGTGCTTAAGTCTTCAATCCTCTTTGAGTTGATTTTTGTGCAGGGTGAGAGATAGAAATTTAATTTCATTTTGTTACATATGGATTTCCAATTTTCCCAGTATGATTTGTTGAATAGGCTATCTATTTATGTGGTTTTGTCTTTGTGTGTTCATTTTGTACCACTGGTCTACATGTCTATTTTGGTGCCAATACCATGGTTTTCTTTTCTTTCTTTCTTTTTTTTTTTAAACTATTGCTCTGTAGTGTAGTTTAATGTAGTTTCTCTTGTGCTGGACTAGTGCATACATGGGGTAAGCAGGGTGGAGGCAAGATCTAGACTCTGGGAGTTGGGTGGAAGCAAGCTTGTGGTGAGCAGCTTGCAAACTCATTTATTTTGGGAACAGCTGTACATTTTATAGGTTTCTTGCCTAATCACAATGTGCCATGGGGGATCAGACCACCAGGTTCCTATACAGATTCCCTTGGTAACACTGAATCAGTTTGGGGGAGTTGTGTGCTTTCATAGGTGACCAAAGCAGAATGCTCCTCCCTGCAAGTTTTCCTTATACACTTGAGACATTCACTGCTGCCAGTCAAGAACTAGGATTTCTCTCAACAATTTAAGGTCTGGTATTGTGATCTCCTGCCTCACTCTTCTTCCTAAGAATTGTGTTGGCTGTTTTGGGTCTTTTATATTTCCAAATGAATTTTGTGACTGCCTTTTCTATTTCTATGAAGAATGCCATTGGGATTTTAATAGGAATTGCATTGAATCTGTACAGCAATTTTGGTAGTATGGTCATTTTGATAATATTAATTTTGCCTATCCAAGAGCATGGGAGATCTTTCCATTGTCTAAGGTCTTCTTCAATTTCTTTCATTAATGTTCTGTAGTTTTCATTGTAGAGATCTTTTACCTCTTTTGTTAGATTGAATCCCAAGTTCTTTTTTTTTTTTTTTTTTGAGGCTATTGTGAATGGGGTGGTTTTTCTAATTTCACTTGTAGTGGATTCATTGCTTATGTATAGAAATGCATTTATGGGTATTAATTTTATATTCTGCTACTTTGCTGAATTCATTTATACATCCTAGAAGTTTTCTGGTGGAATTTTTTGGTACTTCTAAATATGGAATCATGTCATTGGCAAATAGTAATAATTTTGAGTTCTTCTTTTCCTATTTGTATCCCTTTAATTTCTTTTGTCTGTCTGATTTCTCTGGCTAGAGTTTCAAGAATGATGTTGAAAAGAAGTGGTGAAATAGGGCATCCCTCTCTTGTTCTGGTTTTTAGGGAGAATGTTTTCAATTTTTCTGTATTTAGAATGTTGGCCATGGGATTAGCATAGATAACTTTTATACTGTTGAGGTGTTTTCATACCTTTCCTAGTTTTTCTAGTGTTTTGACCATGAAGAGGTGCTGTATTTTGTAAAATGCTTTTTCTTCTTCTGTTGAGATAATCATATGATTCTTGTTATTAAGTCTGTTGATGTGATATATCACATTTATTGATTTCTGTATGTTGAACCAACTTTCATTCCAGGGATGAACTCCACTTGATTGTGGTGTACTATCTTTTAAATTTCTTTTTCTATGCAATTTGCCAGATTTTATTGAGAATTATTTACATCTATGTTCCTCAGGGATATTGGTCAGAAATTTTTTTTCTTTGATGTGTCTTGTCTAGTTTTGGTATCAGGGTGATTCTATCTCACTACAATTATTTTGGAAGGGTTTCCTCCTTTTTTATTATGGAATAATTTGAGAAGTATTTATGTTAATTCTTCTTTGAGAATCTTGTATAACTCAGTTGAGAAGTCTGTCTGGCCCTGGACTTTTCTTAATTGGAAGATTTTTGATTGTGTCTTCTATTTCATTGCTTGAAATTGGTCTAAGTTGTGTATGTCTTCCCATTTCACATTGGGTAGGCCATATGTTTCTAGAAATTTGTCAATATTCAATTTTCCTATTTTATTTGAGTATAAAATTTCAGAATAGTTTCTGATTATTTCAATAGTGTCCTTCATGAAATTCCTTTTTCATCATGAATATTAATTTGAGTTTTCTCTCTTTTCCTCATTGTTAGTATGGTCTCTTTGATTCCCCTGATCAGAGGTCATGTGACCCAGAGTTACAAATCCATTAGAGAAGTCCTCTTGTTCCCTGGTTTTGAGCTACCTCAGAGGATGAGAGCCAAATATTGGCTATTTTCTTTCTTGGCCATTTTATTTATTGACTTTCATCTTCAAGTTTTTGTCTTAAATATCTAGCAAGGCAGTTTCTCCAGTCTTTAGAGCACTGAGTTTAAACTTTAATGTCTGTAATTTTGCAATTATTTACCCTTTTATTTAGTTTGGGATCAGTATTAGTGCTTACATCTTGGCTGTCCTTTAAGTGATGGCCTATTACCTCAAATTAACTCAGGTTGGTACATTAAAATTTGTACTTCTGTAAAGGACTAACAGACAATAGTTATAAAGTTTATAAGAAAAATATAAAATGAAATTAACAAAAGTAAACATGTTTTTAGTTTGTATAATAGTATGAACCAAGAAACTCAATTTTCATAATCCCAAACTTTTACTGTTAACTTTAGTTTGAAGAACATAACAGCACCACAATTACATTGATATTCTTAAATTAATGAAGTTTAGCTTTTAAAGAAAAAATTAGACACTTTAATGTAGTGTAATGCTCTAAAATAACAGCTGTTGTTTAACTAGAATTGTACAAATCCTAATTCCCTTAAGACTAGTTTCTCTAAATAATTAAACAACAGACTCAGGAGATCATCTTGATAGATAAGAGCAGATTAATGTTTTAAGAAATTCTTATTACTTCAAAACATAGATTAAGCTTCCATTTATATAAGTACATTGATATTTGTCTTTAAGGAGAGCCTTGAATAGCTTTAACCATTTGTGCTCCTTATATATAACCAATTTAGTTAAACACAAACTTTTTGAAATTTATCCTCCCCAAACCTTCTGCAACTTACTTAGAAATTCTACAACTTTTTATTTTTTCACACAAAACTAGTAACCTTGTTTTTAGTGAAGACAGAAACAAAGCAATCTTATCTATTTTCATTTACCCATTTATAAAAACACAGATAATGTTTAAGTAATTACCTTATAAAATTTAAGAAGTCAAGAGTACTTGATTTTATATTGTTGATGTCTTAGCACTTTAACTGAAAATTAATCAGATGTCTCCTCTAACACTTATAATTACTCCCATTAATGTTAATTCTAATTTCCTTATTTTTAACTTTAAAAACCAAGTGTAGTTAACAGTAGTAATCTTCTCTTCTCTGTTGAAGAAAAATCTTAGAAGCAATGGATATTACATTCTAGACATTTTATAGAAGTCAACACTGTGTTAATTGTCTGAACACCTAGAAAAACTTGCCTCAGTAATTTTAAAGATATCTTTACTCTCCTCTGTGTACCTCATTTAAATTGAACTTCTCTAAAGTTACATGAACCAAAAGGTATTTGGATTCATTTTTCTTTTAAGTTTTGATTTATGAGTTCTTATTGATCTATATGCCAATTTTGATATCATGTACATGATACACAGACACAACAACACATATGTAGACACAAGAAAACACACAGGTGTGCACACATACATAAACCAGACAGAAAACAGAGATATTGTAGTTTTTTTGTAGGAGATATCCACAGGTAGGAGGCAATGATATAGATGTTTATTAAAGCCTTTATTAGATTTATTCTGTTAGAAATTAAAATAGAGCCTCTCAGACTTTTACATTAGGACTTAAATTTAGGGCAGATCTGAACAGTTGGAAATGCCAGATGTAAATTCTGACAGCCGTGATGGACACTCAAATCAAGGCTATCAGATTTATTCCTGATATCAACATGTCAATGTCCTTCAGATTTTGTAAAGGAGATTTTCCAATGTGTTTGAGAGCCAACCCTTGAAAAATTGACCTTTGAACTAAGGCGGTGTAAAACCCTCTATAGTTAGTTAAAATAAGACATCAGAAAAATATATTAATTTAGGCATGCAGGATCAAATGTAAATTTGTCATAAATCCATGAGCTCACAAATATAGGAAAAAAAAAAAAAACCCAAAAGAGTAGTTTTAAAAAAATGACATGACTGTAATTACTCTAGAAAAGGAGCATGCAGAACATCTTTATCAGACCGGAGTGCACTTTTGACTCAGATTAGAGTCAGTTCAGATATCTAAAAAATGTGAGAGTCATTAAATCCTCAGGTAAAAAGTCTCAAGGTAAAGAAGTTTTGTATATATTAGATTGATACCGCTGTTTACTGGTGATGAGTTCTGCTCCTTCTAATGTTGAAGATTGAACACTAGAGAAGCATGCCAAGGCAAGAATATTAAGCAGGTTTTATTTAAAGGTAATAATACAGACTTCTCCTGGCAGGAAGATGGGGGCCATGGCTGATGTTCTAAAAGTCCCAAGAAGTGTGCTCACCCTACATCTTTTATAGATTAAAGTCTCTTTTGTTCTCCAGTTCTCTCCCCCCTTATCTCTCCTTCCTGCCTACAGGACTAGGCCTGGTTTTGCATTAAGTGAGAAGCCATGGGCAGGGGGAGGGCCAAGGTGATTCAGGCAGGCAAGGGCCCAGGGGGCATTAATTAGCAGCCCCATGCTTGCAGTCCTTGATAAAGGCAGGTAAATTTGGTAATCAATGGGCTCCGGAGATCCTTGACATTCCATTCTTCCAGGGGCAGTCTCCAACTTCCAGAGGCAGATGGCTTTATGGCTTCATTTCCTCAAATTGACCTGATTTCCTATTTCTACACTAACTACCTGTCCTTAATTCTGGCTTCAAGATCATTGTGGCAGACTGACAGATTTGACTCCATGGAAAAATTACAGGCCAGGCTGTATGGGCAATGACTAAATGTTGTGCCCGAAGGCTCGAGACCCCGCAAAGACCACCAGAGACCACGATCAATGCAAGCAGCAAAGAGTCATTTATTAGCAAGCTCGAGCTTGGTCCTCTGCGTCCTTAACCAGTGACGCTAAGAGAGGCCCCCCAGCCTTCGTTAGCAGGGTTTATATAATAAAAGGCAAGCAGTTATACAGTGTTCTTCCTAAATAGCTAACATATACAATTGTAAAGCAAGTTATCTTAAGTTCTGAGTTGCTCTGACCTCCGGGAGGAGGGTTATCGTTAGCAAAGTTTGTTCTCAGGTCAGCTCCCCTGGCCTTCACAGATAAGACGAGAGAGGTCTGTGTTTATACATTCTTTACCATTTTTACAACCGGGGCTGTGGGCAGTTTGGGAAAGCTTGTGTTTAAACAGGTGCGGAAGAGCAGGGCTGTGGGCAATTTGGGGAAGCCGGTGTCTCTATCTTTCATTCCCCCCTCTCCAAGAGCATTTAGAGAGCCAATCTTGGGTCTCTATTACTTTAACCCTTGCTGCGGCTTCACGGGCTGATATTGGGCCCTTAGCACCATTAGCTGTACTGTATTTATTCTTTCCTTAATAAAAGCAATTAACTTATTGACCATACAAGGTCCTATAGTTAAAGCTAGTAGCAACAATAATAGGGGTCCTACCACAGCAGACACCAGAGTAGTTAACCAAGGGGAAAAATTGAACCAGGATTCAAACCAGCTCTGACTAGCTTCCCGTTCTTTCTTTCTGTTTGCTAGTCCTTCTCTGACTTTTGCCATGTTATCCTTAATTATTCCAGAGTGATCTATATAAAAGCAACATTCTTCCCCTAGAGCCACACATAGGCCTCCTTGTTGTAAGAATACTAAGTCCAAACCTCTTCTGTTTTGCAAGACCACTTCAGCTAGGGAAGTTAAAGATTGTTCTAAATGAGAGATTGAATCTTCCAAACGCTCCATATCTGCATCTATCGCTGCTCTTAGATTGGAGTAATGTCTGTTCTGAGTAACCAAGGATGCTACTCCAGTTCCTAGCCCTCCCAAGCTAGCCCCGAGCAGCAGACTAAGAGTTAACGTGGTAATAGGTTCCCGTTTGTGTCGAATAGCGTTTTGTTTCAGGCCCCATCCTTGTTCAATCATAGTCATAAAACTTTGGTGCTCATGGTAAATTAGCCGCAGAACCAATCTGACTAGAACACAATAATCCTTTGACTGTTTTAACACATTCCAGTGGACGCAGGGGGTGAGTCCAGAGGAGCAAGCCCACCATGTATCGTTGTGGGGGATTATAAAAGAGTTTTCTTCCTCCGGTTGGATTTTCCATGTCAAACGACAGAGGGACCGGCTGGCATGGGGCACTGCTCCTAAACAGAGCCCTTGCCCTGACACTTGTTCTAGGGTTAGGGACTGTGTAGATCGCCAGCGGCAATCCTGGAGCTTGGTGGAGATAGTAACATGCGCTTGCACTGCTACTCCCTCATAATATGGGGGGACAGTGTCGTAGCAGAGCCAGCAGGACCTGGTCAAATTAGGATAGGTGGCATTGAGCACCAGGAAGGACCAAGACAAAAGGCTCAGAAGGGGATGAGCTTCCGTTTGAATTGGATCCACAATCGACTGTTCATGGGGTTGTTTAGTTCTTACGTAGGGGGCACTTAAGGAGTGGGTGGTCGGTTGTGGGGTATTTGGGAGGCTAGTAACTAATTTACTAATTTTTGGACCTTGGGTGGGGGGGATAACCGGGACTCTTTGGACTGGAAGGTGTAAAATGGGGTTAGGCCCTAATGGCTGGGTGAAAACCTTTATAATCATTCGAACAGTGAACACTACCCCCAAATCAGGTCCCTCAGCATAGAGGCGTAACCCCCATGATCGGGTTTTTATCCATTGTTTGTCCCGCTTTCCCTTATCGGTGAAGGTGATGGAGAGGGGGTTACACCTATTGTTACATGAATCTGTTTTTTTCCCTCGCTTGACTTCAATTAAGTCACGAGAGGCTTTTATCCAATAAGCCTGCCCTGTAGTTTCACATCCCCACTTAGCACAGAAATAAGATTCTTCCCCTCCACATTCTTTCTGGTGAGAATAACCAGGACACACATAGAAGGGGAGACGCTGAAGTTCCTCCCTCCCGCGGGTATAAGCACAGTTAAATTTTCTTGTTCTCCCACTAACTGTATCTGTAAGGGCCCGCTTACTTAGATGTAATTCTTCATTAACACTAATAGTACCTGTTCGCACTGAAAAAGCCCCATTTGCTAAGGTACAAAGGTCTACTTGCAGTTCAGGCCACCACGTCCATAAAGGGTGGTATTCAGTCACAGTCAAGCTGGGAACCTTTGCCGCTGGGTTAGTTACTTCCCAGGTGATTTCATAAGGCTGATATGGGCTCAAGTTGGTGGCTCCAAAAACTGGAGCCACAGCTATGGTTGTGGCAAGAATGAAAGAACAAAGTAAAAACAAGAACATAGTCACAGTCTGCGGCGGCAAAGCTTGATCTTCAGTGGGTTGTCCTTAGACCTGTCCACTCTCCAGGCAGAGTCGTCTAGGGCAGGAAGCACGATGTCAGAAAGGGGTTCAGTCAACTTGGCATGGGTGTGATGAATCCAGGAGGCGATGCCGTCGACTTTGAGGGCGGTGGGTGTAGTCAAAATGACCATGTAGGGGCCCTTCCACCGCGGCTCCAAGTTACTCTGTCGGTGTCGCTTCACTAGGACCCAATCACCCGGGTGGAAGTTGTGAGGAACAGGAGGCGGGCCTGACTCGTACAGACTTTTGAGCTTAGGCCAGACTTCTCTGTGGGCCCTCTGCAGGGCCTGGAGGGAAGATAAAAGTTCAAAATCATCCACAGTTTCTTCTGTTAAAAGCCGCTTAGTCAGATCAGGGAGTATTGGAGGCGGGGTCCCAAACATGATTTCATAAGGGGTGAGTCCCATCTTATAGGGAGAATTACGCACCCGATATAGGGCATAGGGAAGGAGAGCCACCCAGTTACCGCCAGTCTCCAGGGTTAATTTGGTTAAGGTCTCTTTTAAAGTTCTGTTCATTCTCTCTACCTGTCCTGAGCTTTGGGGTCGATAAGCACAATGCAGTTTCCAATTTGCCCCAAGTACTGAAGCCAGCCCCTGACTTACCTGTGAAGTAAACGCTGGCCCGTTGTCAGACCCTATCATCACAGGAAATCCTTACCTTGGCAGGAGGTCCTCTAAAATCTTTTTAGCCACTATCTGCGCTGTTTCCCGCTTGGTGGGGAATGCTTCAACCCATCCTGAAAAAGTATCTACAAAAACTAATAGATATTTATACCCATACCTTCCAGGTTTTACTTCAGTGAAATCAACTTCCCAATATGCCCCTGGCCTATCCCCCCTTAATCTATTTCCGGATTCCCCTTTCCTATATCCTGCATTTGTTAACTTACAAACCCTGCAACTTTTGACGATCTGTTCTATCTTATTTTGTACACCTTTAATTTTAATTCCTGCTTGCAGCATCAAGTCCTGTAATTTTCTTGTCCCCATGTGGGTGGTCTGGTGGAGCCTGCACAACACTTTCTGCCCCATCAGCTCTGGAAGTATTATCCGGTTTTCAGAGTCTTTCCACCATCCATCTGAGCATTGGGCTAGTGGTTGCTGGCGAATCCATGATAAGTCCTCTTCCGTGTAGGTTGGGTCTTTTGGGAGGGTTCGTGGGCCAGAGTCTGGGAGTTGAGCAACCGTGATCAAGTCTCTCTGGAGGGCTATTTCACGTGCCACCTTGTCTGCTAAGCAGTTGCCCCTGGATACTGGATCAGATGGTTTTTGATGCCCAGGGCAATGTACGATAGCCAATTTCTTGGGTAACCAGAGGGCGTCTATCAGGGACACAATTTCTTCCTTGTTTTTAATAGATTTCCCCTCTGCGGTTAGCATTCCCCTTTCTCTGTAAATAGCCCCATGAATATGGGCAGTTGCAAAGGCATAACGACTGTCCGTGTATACAGTCAATTTTTTGTCTTTTCCCATCATTAGGGCCTTAGTCATGGCTATCAGTTCTGCCTTCTGGGCAGAGGTGCCTATTGGTAGGGGCTCAGCCCAAATCACCTCTGTCTCAGTCACTACTGCTGCACCCGCATACCTTTGACCCTGATGTAGAAAGCTGCTCCCATCCGTGAACCATACTGCATCTGCATCAAGCAGCGGATAATCTTGCAGGTCTTCTCTGAGCCCATGAACCTGGGCTAGGATTTCCGAGCAGTCATGTATGGGTGTGTCCAGGTCAGGGTCAGGAAGCAGTGTAGCAGGGTTGAGTGCTGAGGGTGCCTGAAAAATAATCCTGAGAGGGTTAAGTAATAAGCCCTGATAATGTGTGAGCCGAGCATTACTGAGCCATCGATCTGGAGGTTGTTTCAGGATTCCCTCAATAGCATGTGGAGTGACCACATGTAATTCTTGTCCCATTGTCAATTTATCAGCATCTTTTACCATTAGGGCTGTGGCTGCAATCATACGTAGGCATGGGGGCCAGCCCGCAGCCACTGGATCCAGTTTTTTTGACAAGTATGCTATTGGTCTCCTCCAGGGGCCTAGGTATTGAGTCAAAACTCCTTTTGCAATCCCTTTACTTTCATCTATATAGAGGAAGAATGGTTTAACGACATCGGGAAGCCCCAGAGCTGGGGCTGACAAGAGGGCATCCTTGATTTGTTGGAATGCTGTATCTGCTTCTATTGTCCAATTGAAAGGCTGCTTGTCTTTTGTGGCCTCATACAGTGGTTTGGCTAATTCCGCAAACCCTGGGATCCAGAGTCGACAGAAGCCAGCCGACCCGAGGAATTCCCTTACTTGACGTGGGGACTGGGGCTTTGGGATTCTTAGAACAGTCTCTTTGCGGGCTTGTGTCAACCATCGTTTGCCTTCCCTTAGGAGATAGCCCAAGTATGTTACCTCAGGTCTGCAGATTTGAGCTTTCTTTGCTGACGCCCGATATCCCAAGGTGCCCAGAGTCTGGAGTAAATCTTCTGTCCCTTGGATGCATTCATCCCAGTTTTCAGCAGCTATAAGGAGATCATCTACATATTGTAACAAAGTTAGGTTGGGATGATTTTGCCTGAACTCACCCAAGTCCTCATGTAGAGCTTCGTCAAACAAGGTGGGAGAATTTTTGAATCCTTGCGGCAATCTCGTCCAGGTAAGTTGTCCATTTATACCCTCATCAATGTCTGTCCATTCAAAGGCAAATAGCTCTTGGCTCTTTGGAGCTAGAGGCAGGCTGAAAAAGGCATCTTTTAAATCCAGCACCGTATACCATTGTCTGTAAGGGGGAAGCGCACTCAGAAGTGTGTACAGATTAGGCACAGTAGGGTGTATGTCTGCCACCCTTTTGTTTACTTCTCTTAAGTCCTGAACTGGGCGGTACTCGTTTGAGTTAGGCTTCCGTATTGGAAGCAGGGGGGTGTTCCATGCCGATCGGCAAGGACGTAGTACTCCTTGGTTCAGCAGTCGCCGGATATGGGGGGTTATTCCTATTTGAGCTTCCCTGGGCATGGAGTATTGTTTAACCCTAACGGGGTTAGCTCCTGGTTTTATTTCTATATAGAGGGCGGGCCGATGTTTAGCCAACCCAATTCCCCCAGTCTCTGCCCAGGCATCTGGAAACCGCCTTACCCAGTCTTCAATGTTTTTATCAGGGGATCGCGGCTGCTGGTGTAACCGATATTCCTCCTCCAAAGTAAGAGTTAGCATAGGTAGCAATTTTCCTTGCCCATCGGTTACTTGGGCACCTTCAGGGTGAAAATTAATTTGAGCCCCGATTTTGGTTAATAAATCTCTTCCCAACAAGGGATAGGGGCTGTCAGGTATGACTAAGAACGAGTGAGACACTTTTCCCGTTCCCAAGTCTACTGTTCTTTTGGTTGTCCAAGGGCACTTTTTAATCCCTGTAGCCCCTTGCACCCATGAGGTGCTTGTTGATATCTTTCCTTGAGGGTCAGTCAAGGCTGAATATTGAGCTCCTGTATCCACCAAAAACTGCACTGGAGTCCCCTCCACTTTCAGAGTTACCCTAGGTTCGGGGAGGGGTTCCAAACCCCGTCGCCCCTAATCATGCATTTCATCTCGGGTGACCAGGACTGATGGTCTCCTAGTTGTCCATTTACCATCTCTGGTTCTATGGTTCCTCTTTTTAGGGCAATCTCTAGCCCAATGGCCTTCCTCCTTACAGTAGGCGCACTGATTCTGACCCAGATCATGCACTCTGGAGTTCCCAAGTGGTGGTCGATTACTCGGGAGTCTGTTTCCTTCTTTTTCTGCTCTCCCTCCCTGCACTGCTACTGCTAATGCTTTGGTCATCTCCCTAGTAGCCCTAAGCTGCTTTTCCTCTGGTGCATCTCTGTTATTGAATACCCGCTGGGCTATTCTCATTAAGTCTTGAATACTTTTCCCTTCCAAATCCTCTATTCTTTGTAGCTTACGCCTTATGTCCGGTGCTGCCTGGTTAACAAAGCTCATTACTACTGCTGCCTGATTCTCTGGGGACTCTGGATTCATAGGAGTATACTGTCTAAATGCTTCCATCAATCCTTCTAAATAAGCTGAAGGTGATTCCTGTTTTTCTTGCATGACTGAATACACCTTGGCCAAATTAGTGGGTTTGCGAGCTGCTGCTCGGAGACCCCCCATTAGAGTCTGGCGATAAACCCGGAGTCTCTCCTTACCTTCAGCCGTATTGTAGTTCCATTCATCTTGCGGAGGCCTGGACAAGGGGAAAGAAGCATTAATTAAATCAGGGTTTACAGTGGGTTGTCCATCGTCTCCTGGGACCAACTTTCTGGCTTCCATCTGGATTCTTTCACGTTCCTCGGTTGTGAACAAAATCCGGAGTAGCTGCTGACAGTCATCCCAAGTAGGCTGATGTGTAAACATGACACTATCTAAAAGGGAAATCAAGTCTTTAGGATTGTCGGAAAATTTAGCATTTTGATTTTTCCAATTATATAAATCGCTTGTAGAGAAGGGCCAATATTGAAGCCGGGGATTGCCAGCATTGTCTGGCGGCCCAGTTTCTCGGAGCGGCAGAGCGACCGTGGAATCTGGAGCTTCTGGTCGGGAGGGGCCGGCTGCCCGCTGAGCTCGGCTCCGCGTTCGCCTTGCCAGCCCTCCCGAGCCAGTTCTTTCTTCCTCGTTTTCGGACGTAGCCGCTTCTCTCTCTTCTGTAGCCTCCGGTCCTGGGTCCTGAGGAGGAATAGGGGCTTGCATATAAGGGGGAGGATTAACAAGAAGGGGGTCTGGATCATCCTCCGGGAGAATAGGGTGGGGAGCTGTGGGCTTTTCTGACGAATCTAACTTCTTTAGGGCAAGCATCTTAGTTGTGGGGGAGGGCGGCGGTGGTAGGAAGGGAGAAAGCCAGGTTGGAGGGTTATTATCTACCAAGTTTTCCCAGGTTAAAATGTAGGGAATTTGATCTGGGTGGCCAATTTTTCCTGATTGGAAGATTTTATCTTTGACCTTTTGGATAGTTGGGAGGTGGAAGGTTCCCTCTGGGGGCCATCCCACTTGGAAGGTGGGCCAATCTGACTTGCAAAAAGTTACAAGTTTTCTTTTACTGATTTCAACTGACAAATTACGTGCTCTGGCTTGAACCTCCTCAAAATGGCTGACCATGATAGTCAAAGGGGTACTTTGAGTTTGGCCCATCTCTATAACAATTAGATATCCAACTATTGAGAGGAGAAGAGATGTAAGGGTTAGGTAAAAAAGAAACCGAGCCAGACGACACCGATGTGGATTGGAAATGTCGTCACAGCAGAGAGCTGCCGCTGGTCGTCTATCCGGTTGAAAACCTGTTTCCTGTATAATTCCAAAAGGATGAAATGAATTTGACCATTGATTAGTATTGCTCCTTTCTATCAGGAGATCTATAGACCCGTCTTCCTCCAGATTGGAGATGAGAAGTTTGAGAGTGAGGAACGGTGCGCAGCCGCCGCCGCTGCCGGGGGATGTGGCCAGGGGATGTGGCTGGCGCCTGCCCCAAGCCGCCACCGCTGCTGCCGCCGCCGCCACAGGAGCGCTGGAAGAGGAGTTGGGAGTGAGGAACGGTGGTGAATTGTAACAGACTAACACAATGAAGAACTTGATAGAAGGCAAGAGTAAAGACCACACAGTACAAAACACAAACAGACAGACACGTAGCGCGCTAAATCAAAAATTGGCTAGCCAACAAAAACAATTTCCGATCTCAAAGAGTTGCCCAGGCACAATACAACACCCAAATGGGACAAAGAGTTACTCAAATGCGACAAAGTCGCCCAAATGCAGCACAGCTGCTCAGATGCCAGAGTCACCAAAATGCGACAAAGTCGCCCGACGGGTCGAGGGGACGTCTCCCGAGACCCTGCTGGGGTCCTATAGCGCGTCCGCCAGGACTGTGCCAGCCCAGAACCAGAACCTGCAGGCAATCCAGACCAGAAAACACACGGCAATGCCTTACTCACCGGCTGAATGACTCTATGATCAGGTGTCTAGGTGGGTTTGGGGTATCCCGGGCGAGCCCCCATATGTTGTGCCCGAAGGCTCGAGACCCCGCAAAGACCACCAGAGACCACGATCAATGCAAGCAGCAAAGAGTCATTTATTAGCAAGCTCGAGCTTGGTCCTCTGCGTCCTTAACCAGTGACGCTAAGAGAGGCCCCCCAGCCTTCGTTAGCAGGGTTTATATAATAAAAGGCAAGCAGTTATACAGTGTTCTTCCTAAATAGCTAACATATACAATTGTAAAGCAAGTTATCTTAAGTTCTGAGTTGCTCTGACCTCCGGGAGGAGGGTTATCGTTAGCAAAGTTTGTTCTCAGGTCAGCTCCCCTGGCCTTCACAGATAAGACGAGAGAGGTCTGTGTTTATACATTCTTTACCATTTTTACAACCGGGGCTGTGGGCAGTTTGGGAAAGCTTGTGTTTAAACAGGTGCGGAAGAGCAGGGCTGTGGGCAATTTGGGGAAGCCGGTGTCTCTATCTTTCATAAACAGACTCCATTTTGCTCTGAGACTCCATGTTACATAGGAAATGCTTCTCCCCTGGGAATGCCCTGCCTCTGTACCCATCAACAGTTTGCTTAGCTTCTCCCATGGGAACAATGCACCTCTGTACCCATCATCAGTTAATTAGCATGACTTGTTTGGCAATAGAAAATGACAAAATGGCAATTCTTGTAGAATGAAAAGTTCTTCTCTCTTTGCTTCCTATTTTCCTAAGCACTCTACCATGTCAACAGTGATGTCAACAGCAATTTTCTAGATATTAGTAACTATTCTTTAATTTGAACCTAAGTATGGTAATTTTGACCCATTTCCCCCTCTGCTAATGATTTCAGATCTCATGATGTTGGTTTGTAAGGTCAGGGCTGTTCTCCCAATAGCTCTTTTTGGGGCATTGTGTGAGACAGTCAGCTTAATAAAAATTCTCATATTTGGACTTCTCAGTAGTGATTGGTCTGTTCTTAAGTTGTGCCACATAACAATCATTCTACTTTTTCTTCCTGTGCTGTAGTGTTTAGGGAGGAACTTGTTAAGGAAGCAGGATGACAGAGTGTAAGACCAGATAAGATAGCTAGCCATGTAGATTCCACAGTGGCTTGAATTTAAAAGTGACACCTTTTCCCCCTTTAGGTCTCAAACCAGTTTTCTGCAAGTCTTGTAAATCTTGCAAGCTCTGCATGCTCTGTAAGTCTTGGAGAAATTGAGATCTGGCAGAAGCTGAGAAGTAAGGGAAGTTACATTTCTTAGCTTGAGAAGCAAAACCTCATACATAGGGCATTTTAATCATTTTGTTTTATTTTGTAAAATTAATCTCTTAAGGAGTGGCCCTTTAGTTTATGTTTCCTCTAGAGGCCAGTTTTCATTACCCTACTTGGTAATCAGGTCAGGTTTGATGCAGAAAATTATGAGACATCTTTTTCCAACTGTGATTATGTCATTTCCCAGGCCTCGCAGCAGAAGAAAATGAGGCACTTTTTGAGCATCTAACTCCCAGAGCCTCTAGCAGCCAACAGTTTCCACTTCTCTTTTTTGAGGGAAAGGCTCCCCTCTGAACAACTTGAAAATCCCAATTTTTTCAGTATGTAAGCTAGTGGTGAACATAACGGTTGAGAAAGAAGCTCCCATCTGAGTATGATAAAATGGAACTCAGGCACCCTGACCAGAGAAAACTCCATTTTTTTTTCTTTAGGGACTTCTCCCTATGAGCTTCTGATAGACAGCAAACCTGTCTCTCACCAACTCTATTTCTGGCATTATTGACAGAATGAACAAATGTGTTTGTTTTGCCTCATGCCAAAGAACCTGGAGAGTTCAGACACAGAGGCATGGCTAAACCCTCATGCTACCATAAATTCCCCCCCCCCCCCAAAAAAAAGATCTATTTCTCTACTCTGTGGGCCAAAGGAAACTGAATGTAGCAGTGGTCCACTTGCCTTTTTGAATATAGATGAGACTTGTTTTTTAAAAGGGACAAGTTTTCCATTTTCTCTTCTCCCTCTCCCCCTCCCTAACCTGGGGGCAGGGAACAAGGTTACCCTGAGTTATCTGTGCTCTACAGGAAGGAGATGCCTGCTGAGGATCTGGGAGTTGACTATCTCCCACATTAACAACTGAATGTTATTACATCTTCATCTCACACTGGGACACTCCCCCAAATCAGGGTACATCTGGAATGTAGCCTTTGAAGAGCTCCTTTAAAATATCCCCATTTGGATATAGCTCAGTTGGTAGACTGCTTACCTTTCAAGCACAATGTCCTGGGCTCAGTCCCCAGTACCACACAAAAAGAATCTTCCAGTTCCTCCTGATGGGTAGAAATCCCAGCTTTTGGGACAGGAGTCCCCTATGTTTCTCCTTTGCTAGCAAAGCAATAAAACTTCTTTTTCCTTTTTCTCAAAACTGTGTCCTCATTATTGAATTGGCACTGGCATTGGGGACAAGGACAGAGCTTTTGGTAACATGGAGGGTAAAGAGGACATCTAGTGGTCATTTTATGTTAAATGCCCATTTCCCAGAGGAGTGAATTGAAAATGCTGCCCTTTTGCAGTCAAAGAAACTCATGGAGCACAGAAAAAACAATAGGGAGAATCCCTACAGGCTTGTAAAGGCTTAACGTGCAAATGAAGGTAACCTGGGCATTTCTTTACAAACCATTCCTTGTAAAATGTCCCTCTCTTAAAGACTAGAGTCTGATTGGAGAGGGAACCACTCAGGAGGAATGAGTATGAGAGAGTGCAATCCAGCTCATTTGGAGGTGTTTGTCACTGGGGCTCTTACACAGTTCCTTTTTATCCACCAGTTTCCACAGGATAACCCATAAGGGTGATCAGGAGAGGAGTTGGGAGAAAAAACTTTGAGGCTCACTGGGGAGTGGCCCTGGCCAGAATCTCAAAATTGTTCCAACCCTTTGTCTGTCTCCATGCATCCAAAGGCAGACTGGGATTAGGAACACTGGGTACTCACACCAGACATGATCTGAGTCTGGGTAGGATATTGAGAAACAGCTTTGGCAGAACCCAACTTGCCTGACCTGCAGAACAGGTGATTAGGAGTCACCTAGGCCATGGATTCTGTCACCCAAGTTTTGTAGGATGGCAGCTTGCACTAACTGGATTTAATTAACTGATGGATGCCCATTATTATCCTCCAGAAAAAAAGAAAGGTGCACCTCAGAAAGATGTGGGGTGTGGAGGAGATTATCCTGGTGATAATCCCTATTGGCATCAGATCTGCCATTTTGCTGCCACCTTTCTCCTGTCCCCCCCCACAACATTTTACAACCTAGATGTTAGCCCATGAACTTCCTCTTTAGTCATTGGTCACATTGTTATTAACCCATGAAATTCTACTACCTAAGAATAGCTCCCCTGCCATTCTCTCTCTCTCTCTCTCTCTCTCTCTCTCTCTCTCTCTCTCTCTCTCCCTCTCCCCCCTGCCTTTCTCTTTCTAACTTTCATGCTATAATTAATGACCATTATCATTTTTTCTTCTAGGACTCTTGTTTTGTTTTTCTTAAATGCTCTATTTTTCACGCTCAGAATTTTGATCCTATATACCTAGGTGTTTTTCTGATCAGTTCTATTTAAAAATTTTTTTTAACTTTATCTTTTAATATTTTTTACAGAGTGCATTTTGAGTCATTTTACACAAATGAGATATATCATTTCATTTCTATGTTTGTACATGATGTAGATTCATACCATTCATGTAATCATACATGTACATAGGGTAATGATGTCTGTCTCATTCCACCATTTTTCATACCCCTCCCTCTCATTTCCTTCTACATAATCTAAAGTTCCCTCATTCTTCTCTCTCTCCACACACCCCCACCCCCATTATATATCATTCTCTACTTGTCAGGGAAAACATTCAGCCTTTGGTTTTTTGGGCTTGGCTTATTTCACTTAGCATAATATTCTCCAATTCCATCCATTTATTTGCAAATGCCATAATATCATTCTTCTTTATGGCTGAACAGTATTAAATTGTGTATTTATACCAGTTTCTTTATCCATTCATCTGTTGAAGGGCATCAAGATTGGTTCCACAATCTAGCTATTGTGAACTGAGCTGCTATAAACATTGATGTGGCTGTGTTACTGTAGTTTGCTGATTTTAAGTCCTTTGGGTACAAACTGAGGAGTGGGATAACTGGGTCAAAAGATGGGCCCATTCCAAGTTTTCCGAGGATTCTCCACTCTGCTTTCCAGAGTGGTTGCACCAATTTGGAACTCCACCAGCAATGTAAAAGTGTGCCTTTTTCCCCACATTCATGCCAACATCTATTATTGTTTGTATTCTTGATAATAGTCGTTCTAATTGGAGTAAGATGAAATCTTAGAATTGTTTTAATTTTCATTTCTCTAATTACTAGAGATGTTAAACATTTTTTCATATATTTATTAATTGCCTATGTGTCTTCTTCTATAAAGTGTCCAGTTCCTTGGCCCATTTATTAATTGGGTTCTTTGTAGTTTTGGTGTGAAGTTTTGTAAGTTCTTTATAAATTTTAGAGATAAGTGCTCTATCTGAAGTGCATGTGGAAAAGATTTTCTCCCACTCTGTGGGCTCTCTTTTCACATTATTGATTGTATCCTTTGCTGAGAAAAAGCTTTTTAGTTTGGGTCCATCCTATTTATTGATTCTTGCTTTGATTTCTTGTGCTCTGGAAGTCTTGTTAAGAAAGTCTGATCCTAAGCCAACATGATGAAGATTCAAGTCTACTTTGTCTTCTATTAGGTGCAGGGTCTCTGGTCTAATTCCTATGTCTTTGATCCATTTTGAGTTGAGTTTTGTGAAAGGTGAGAGATACAGGTTTAATTTCATTTTACTGCATATGGATTTCCAGTTTGGCCAGCACCATTTGTTGAACAGGCTATCTTTTCTTCATTGTATGTTTTTGGCACCTTTGTCTAGTATGAGTTAGCTGTATTTATGTGGTTTTTGTCTCTGTGTCTTCTATCCTGTACCATTGGTGTGCCTGTCTATTTTGGTGCCAATGCCATGCTGTTTTTGTTACTATTGCTCTGTAGTATAGTTTAATGTCTGGTATTGTGATACCTCCTGTTTTACTTTTTCTACTCAGGATTGTTTTGGCTATTTGAGGTCTCTTATTCTTCCAAATGAAGTTCATGATTGATTTATCTATTTCTATGAGGAATGTCATTGGGATTTTAATTGGAATTGCATTGAATCTGTATGGCACCTTTGGTAGAATAGCCATTTTGACAATGTTAATTCTGCCTATCTAAGAACATGGAGATCTTTCTATCTTCTCAGGTTTTTCTTGATTTCTTTCTTTAATGTTCTGTAGTTCTCATTGTAGACATCTTTCACCTCTTTTGTTAGATTAATTCCCAAGTATTTTTTTTTTTGAGGCCACTGTGAATGGAGTGGTTTTCCTAATTTCTCTTTCAGAGGATTCATCTCTTATGAATAGAAATATATTAGATTTGTGCATATTGATTTTATATTCTGCTACTTTGCTGAATTCATTTATTAGTTCTAGAAGTTTTCTAGTGGAGTTTTTTGGATCTTCCAAATATAGGATCATGTCCTCAGCAAATAGTGGCAGCTTGAGTTCTTCTTTTCCTCTTTGTATCCCTTTAATTTCTTTGATCTATCTAATTGCTCTGGCAAGTGTTTCAAGGATGATGTTGAATAGAAGTGGTGAAAGAGGGCATCCTTGTCTTGTTCCAGTTTTTAGAGGGAATGCTTTCATTTTTTCTCCATTAAGAATGATGTTGGCTGTGGGCTTAGCATAGATGGCCTTTTCAATGTTGAGGTGTGTTTCTACTATTCCTATTTTATCTAATGTTTTAAGCATGAAGGTGTGCTATATTTTATCAAAAGCTTTCTCAGCAGCTATTGAAATAATCATGTGATTCTTAACTTTAAGTCTATTGATGTGATGAATTACATTTATTGATTTCTGGATGTTGAACCAAACTTGCATCCCTGGGATAAACTCCACTTGATCATGGTGCACTATCTTTTTAATATATTTTTGTATGCAATTTGCCAGTATTTTGTTAAGGATTTTTGCATCTATGTTCATCAAGGATATTGGTCTGAAGTTTTCTTTCCTCAATGTCTTCATCTGGTTTTGGTATCAGAGTGATACTAGCCTCATAGAATGAATTTGGAAGGTTGCCTCCTTTTCTATTTCCTGGAATACTTTGAGGAGTATTGGTATCAGTTCTTCTTTAAAGGTCTTGTAGAATTCAACTGAGAATCTATCTGGTCCTGGACTTTTCTTGGTTGGTAGGCTTTTGATGTCTTCTTCTATTTTGATGCTTGAAATTGATCTGTTTAGATTGTGTACATCTTCCTAATTCAGTTTGGGAGGATCATATGTCTCTAAAAATTTATCAATGTCTTCAATATTTTCTATTTTGTTGGAGTATAGACTTTCAAAGTAGCTTCTAATTATGTTATGTATTTCAATGGTGTCTGTCATGATCTTTCTTTTTCATCATGAATTCTAGTAATTTGAGTTTTCTCTCTCCTTCTCTTCATAAGTGTGGCTAGGGGTTTATCAATTTTGTTTACTTTTTCAAAGAACCAACTTTTTGTTTTGTCAGTTTTTTGAATTTTTTCTCTTGTTTCAATTTCATTGATTTCAGCTCTGATTTTAATTATTTTCTATCTTCTACTATTTTTGGTGTTGATCTGTTCTTCTTTTTCTAGGGCTTTGAGTTATATTGTTAGGTTATTTAGTTGTTGATTTTTTATTTTTTCAATGTATGAGGTCAATGTGATGAACTTTCCTGTTAGTACTGCTTTCATAGTGTCCCAGAGATTTTGATGTTGTGTCATTGTTCTCATTTACCTCTAAGAATTTTTTTTTATTTCTTCCTTGATGTCTTCTGTTATCATTGCATCATTCAATAGCATATTATTTAATCTCCAAGTGTATGAGTAGTTTTTGTTTGTTATTTTATCGTTCATTTCTAATTGCATTCCATTATGGTCTGATAAGATACGCGGTAGTATCTCTATTTTTTTTGTATTTACTAATGGCTTCTTTGTGGCATAGCATATGGTCTATTTTGGAGAAGGATCTATGAGCTGCTGAGAAGAAATCCATCAGTGATGGATGAAAAACTCTGTAAATAGCCATTAAGTCTATATCATTGATTGTATTATTTAGTTCTATAGTTTCTTTGTTCAGTTTTTGTTTGGAGGATCTATCCAGTGGTGAGAGCAGTGTGTTAAAGTCCCCCACTACTAATGTGTTTTGGTCTATTTGATTCTTAAAATTGAGAAGGGTTTGTTTGATACACATAGATGCTCCATTGTTTGGGGCATAAATATTTAAAATTGTTATATCTTGCTGTTTTATGCTTCTCTTTAGCAGTGTGAAAATGTCCTTCTCTATCACTTCTGACTAACTTAGGTTTGAAGTCTACTTTATCTGATGTGAGGATGGAGACTCCTGCATTTTTACTGGGTCCATGTGCATGGTATGTTTTTCCCCATCCTTTCACCTTTAGTCTGTGGATGTCTTTTTCTATGAGATGAGACTCTTGAAGGCAGCATATTGTTTGTTCTTCTTTTTTAATCCAATCTGCCAGTCTATGTCTTTTGATTGATGGAGTTTAGGCTATTGACATTCAGGGTTATTATTGAGATATGATTTGTGTTCCTGGTCATTTTGACTTATTTTTTGTGTTTTACTTGTCCTTTGATTGGTTTTTCTTTTAGGGTAGTTCCTCCCTATGCTGACTTGTATTGTTTCTTTTCACTTCCTCCTCATGAAATAATTTGCTGGGAATGTTCTGCAGGGCAGACTTTTTATTTGTAAATTCTTTTAACTTTTGATTATTGTGGAAAGATTTTATTTCATTTTCAAATCTGAAGGTTAGTTTTGCTGGGTATAGGATTCTTGGTTGGCATCCATGTTCTTATAGGCCCTTCTTGCTTTTAGAGTCTGGGCTGAGAAATTTGCTGATATCTGTATTGGGTTTCCCTTATATGTAAACTTTTGCTTTTCTCTTGCAGCTTTTAAAATCCTATTTTTATTTTGTATGTGAGATATTTTCATTATAATGTGTATTGGTGTGGATCTGTTGTAATTTTGTGCACCCGGTGTTCTGAAGGCCTCTCATAATTGATTTTGTTGAGGGCCATCTTGGACAAGATGGTGCCTGGAAGTGAGCCAAAGGGCACTGGCTACCAAAATAAGGAAGCACCCCAAAAGGCTGCTTGCTTTCTAGTTCCTTGGAGACTTATGACATGCTAATGTCAAGCTCAAGGATTGGCTATCTAATATCATGCTGCGCGTGGACAGCTCGTGATTCATATAGTGTTATGCTGGCATTCCTCTGCATGCTCTCCTGCATGAGAGAAAGCTTTGCTATAATTGGCTGATAAACTAGGAGCCTGGGGGAGGAGAGAGGGAGAGGGAGGTAGAAGGAAGATAGAGAGAGAACAAAGGAGACAGAGAAACAGGGAGGACGCAATAAATCTCATCAAATTAAAGATTAGTGGTGTCTCCTTTCTCCATGCCGGTTCTGCTGGATGGAACAAGTGGTGGCCCATACAGGGAACTTCTTTCTCCTTCTGCATCCTCCCAGGTAAGTAACTTAAGGTAAGCTATAGGAAAACTAAGTAACTTAAGGTAAGCTATAGGAAAACTGTAGGATAACCTCCCAGAAATCTCTGGCCAGAATGTATAAGGGAGAGGCCACATAACCCTGGTAAAGGGAGTCTGCATAACCCTGGTAAAGGGAGGCCACATAACCCCGGTAAAGGGAGTCCGCATAACCCTGGTAAAGGGAGGCTACATAATCCCGGTAAAAAGAGTTCTCATAACTCCAAGATGGGGTCACAAGTGTCAAAAAATAAAATGATAGGAATCATACAAGATGTACTTAAGGCTAATGGAACTGCTGTAAAACTATCTACTGTAACAGCATATGTAACCATTCTGGCCAAGGTTAGTCCTTGGTTTTTGGAAGAGGGAATCCCAAATATTCCACAATGGGAACATGATAAAGAGGATCTTATCAAAGCAGAAAAGCAATCCCCAATACCTAGAGGTACTTTTCTCATGTGGCAGCTCTTTAAGAAATGTCTAACATCTGAGAAAGGTAGAATAAAAACTTTAGTAGAAGAAGCAAATATGTGTCTGGAAGAGATAAAGGAACAACTAAGTGTAACTTCTCATAAAGAGGAAGAAGAGGAGGAGGGGCTTACCAGGGAGGAATTAGAAAGAGCATCAAGGACACAGTCACCCCCACCAGTTATGTCAGGAAGGAACACCAATCCCTTCCCAGAGGCAGCAGCTTCCCCCACCCCCAGGCAGCCTTCCCCCTATATCCCCCAAGATAGCCTTGGGAGGAGTTAGCTCATGCTATACATCAGATGGGTTTTTCACCACAGGGAGAAGAAACCCCCATTAAAGAAACCTCAGCAGTCCCACAATTCTTCCCTGTGCTAGAGGACCAAAATAGATAAAGACTCCACCAACCTCTAGATTTCAAAACAGTAGAAAATTTTAAGGAAGCAGTGGCTACATATAGCCCACAGGCCCCATTTACGATTAGTATGTTGAAATCAGTATCAGGACTAAATCTAGTGCTGGAAGATTGGAAAGGCTATGTAAAGCTGTGCTATTGGGGGGGCAATAACTAGTGTGGAAAACTGCATGGCAGGAAGCCTCATTAGAAATGGCATGCTATAATGCTGCCACAGGCTTTCCTCAAAGAAATGTAGAAATGCTAACAGGAGAAAGAAGCTATGAAGGTTTTCAGCAGCAGATTATTTACGATCCTGGTGTGTACACACAAATTGCTGCTGCTGCCACAAAAGCTTGAAAGTTAATTCAAGGGACAGGAGATTTACAGGGACAGTTGTCCAAGGTGATTCAGGGAAGTAACAAACCATTTGCAGATTTTGTTAATAGATTAATTCAAACTGCTGCTAGAGTATTTGGGGATTCAGAACAAACAATGCCTGTAATAAAACAATTAGCTTATGAGCAAGCAAATAAACTATAAGAAACTATAAGACCATGTAAAGAAACTATAAGACCATGGGAAAATAAAGATTTAAGTACCTATATAAAGGTCTGTAGGGATATCAATGATGCAGGCATAACAGGACAAGTAATAGCTGCTGCTCTTCATGGGCCAAATCAGGGGCCATCAGGAGCTAAAGAAAAAACATGCTTTAAGTGTGGACAAGAAGGACACTTCAAAAGACTGCCCTGAAGGACCCACAGGACTAAACCCCAGGGAATGACAAATAGCCCCACTATGTGTCAAATATATGTTGGCCAGGCTATATCACAGATTAGACAGAATTATAAAGAACTTTATTGTCTCCATTATATGGATGATATTCTTTTGGCTCATAGGGAACAGGAGACTTTATTAAGGGTATTTGACAATATTATTAAAACCCTAGAAAAATGGGGATTACATGTGACCCCAGAAAATGTGCTAACCTGCAGCCCTATTACCTTTCTAGGACATCAAATATTAGATACCTGTGTTAGGCCACAAAAAATTCAATTAACCACAGAAAAGCTTAAGAATCTAAATGATTTCCAAAAATTATTAGGTGATATAAATTGGATAAGACCAAATTTGGGAATCACCACTGGTCAACTTAAGCCTCTGTTTGATATTCTCCAAGGAGATTCAGACCTTGCATCCCCCAGAAATTTAACTCCTGAAGGTAGAAAAACCTTGAGGTTAGTAGAACAAGCTTTAGAAAATGCTCATAGTGATAGAGTTGATCTATCCTTGCCTTTTAATCTCATAGTGTTAGATTCTAAATATACTCCTACAGGTCTATTATGGCAAACTGGACCTCTGATATGGATCCATTTGCCAGTGTCCCCCCAAAATGTTGTTTCCCTGTATCCTGTGATGGTGGCAAATCTAGTTACATTAGGACTTAAGACAGCCCTTCGAGTTTTTGGAGTTCATCCTCAGACAGTTATTGTCCCGTACACGGCAAAACAGATTGAAATACTAGTTAACAATAATAAAGATTGGACAATTGTCTGTTGTTCCACCATGGCCACATTTGATAATCACTTGCCAAGTTCACCTATTGTCAGCTTCTTCAATAGACATCCCATTATTTTCCCTCAGGTTGTTAAGACTCAACCTATCCCAGCAGCAAGAACAATCTTTACAGATGGCTCCTCCTCCAGTACATCTACAGTAGTTTCTGATAAAGTACAGATTATTATTACTTCTCATAAGTCTGCTCAAAAAACTGAACTAGAAGCAATAATAACTACCTTACAAACATTTCCTGAGGAACCCTTAAATATTTATACTGACAGTCTCTATATTGCCCAGCTTGTGCCATGGCTTGAGACAGCTGGACCCATTAGTTCTCAATCTACCTTACAACAATGTTTTCATCAAGTACAAACTCTTCTGTGGGCTCACAAAGAACCTTTATATATAGGCCATATCAGGGCACATTCAGGCTTACCTGGGCCTTTAGCTCAAGGAAATTCTACTGCAGACTCAGCTACTCGAGATCCTCATATATTTAATATTGTAAAAGAAGCAATTAATTTCCATAAAGATTTTCATGTCAAGCTACTACTCTCAAAATAAAATATAACATTACAAAAGAACAAGCCAGAAATATAGTAAAACAGTGTCCTGCCTTTGTGCCTCATTTATCTGTTCCTCATTTTGGAGTCAATCCTAGAGGACTCCTTCCAAATCATCTATGGCAGATGGATGTCACCCATCTCCCCAAATTTGGTACTTTAATATTTGTACATGTAACTGTAGATACCTACTCAGGATATATATTTGCTACCGCCCACACAGGGGAAAAGAATAAAAATGTCATCAGTCATTGCCTTCAAGTCTTTGCTACTATGGGAAGGCCAAAATCATTTAAAATAGATAATAGGCCTGCGTATACTTCTTCATTTCAACAGTTTTGTTCAAAATTTAATATCTATCATTCTAACAGGATTGCCCTACAATCCACAAGGACAAGCTATCATGGAAAGGGCTAACCAAACATTAAAAGTCTGCTTAACTAAACAAAAAGGGGGGAATAGAGGCATTAGCCCCTCCCAAGAACAGACTTAACCTTGCTTTATTCACCCTCAATTTTTAAAATTTGGATGCTATGGACTGTACTGCGACTGATAGACATTTTTTTGGAAAGTCTGGTGGCCATCCACAAGCAATGTGGAAAGACATCTTGACTGGGTCCTGGAAAGGACCTGACCCAGTCTTAATTTGGGGAAGAGGATCTGTTTGTGTTTTTCCTCAGGACCAACAAAAACCTATCTGGGTCCTGGAGCACTTGGTAAGAACAATCCATGAGAAAGAAAATGGCACTGAAACACAAAATAATGGTGATGGTAAGCCTGCTGTTGTTAACTCGTCCTAAAACTTTTGGGGACACATTCTGGGGACTGCTATCCATATGTCCTATTCCCTTGCCTATCACTCATGATGCACAAGTTTTACCTCAATTATTTCCTAGTACAGTACTTCTAGGTAGCCCTTACTTACCAGCTAGTTCCACTGTAAGGCCACTTATTACTAGTCTAAACTTCAAGTTAAGGGGTAGTCTTTTCTTCCTCTGGTTAGCCACCTCAGAAACCACCAATGGTGCCTTGCCCTGTGTGTAGCTTACTTCCAATTGGAATCTTTCTTATGGGTATTATCAAGGAAAGAAATACTATGGCCTTGCTTTAAATATAACTAAAGCCATTGGTAGTGTAAATTATACACAACAACCTAGATGGGGTCCCACTTGTACACCAATTTCTTATGACAATGTTGGATCTATTCAATGGGATAGGTGTCAAGGAGATGTTACAGCTTATAAGGTGACTCCTTACTTTTCCTTTGGGCCATTTGCCATAGATTGGGAAACTGTTAATAAAATATTAAAAAATACAAATGCATCATATAGATATGCCACTGAGATGCTAATTTTGCTACCAATGACTATTCTCTTTAGTGTGGTCTCTTTGTAGTGCGTCTGCTTGTATGGACATTAGTCCGATTAGTATGATACAGGGGGCAGTCTTTCTATCTCTTCACAAAGGTGCAGAATAATGCAAGCCTATATAAAGGGAGTTGATACCCCTGCTTATAGTTATACAAGGTGTGTGGCCAATTACTCTTCCTTTTATCAATCTTTCCCCCCATTCCCGTATATGTCATGTCTCCATTCCTGTTCATTCTAACAGTTCTAAGTTTAATATTAACATTACTAATAACAATGATAATGATACTGAGGTCCTTAACTGCACTAACCAAGAGTGTTATGTATCTAGTTGTGGGGATGCTTCATTATTTCCTCTGGTTGTGATTGCCAGGATTCCTAAATTTATTCCAGTCCCAGTGACCTTAAATCATAGTGAGTGGAATTCCCTAACCGTGAGAGCAAAAAGAGATTTTGGCATCTCAGCTATTATAGCCATCGCTGTTACTGCAGTGGCTGCTGCGGCTGCTGCCACTGCTGCTGGACTTGCCCTAGGAACTGCTATACCTACTGCTCACGCACTCAACAATCTGTCACAAGCCACTGCCAAAGCATTGACAGCCCAGGAAAACATCAATGCACATCTCACCACAGGAATCCTGATTCTAAACCATAGAGTGGACTTACTACAAGAACAAGTGGACATGTTGACTGTTACTGCACAGATGGGCTGTCTAGTGCATGCCCAAGCACTATGTGTTACCCCTACACCCTATTCTAATATTACTGCTGCTGCAAATCTGTCCAAACAGCTTGGAAGCATGCTTATGGGATATGGACTAAAGAGTTTACTAATTTGACTACCCTATTAAGAAATTCTATATTTGTGGTAAATAGTACTCAGGTCAAGGTCCTGGGTATGCCAGAAGCCATTAGTTTCTTGCAGTCAGCATTACAATTTGGTAAACAATGGATGGGAAGTTTTGCTATGATGAGATTGTTGTTCTTGCTGTTATTATTGCTGCTCAGATATCTGTTGTCTCTAAGGAGTCATCAAAGACAGCAAGCCTTAGTGGTATGGCAAGCCCTTATGGTCATAGACCAAGGTCCTGATTCACAGATTTGGCTCTCCCAATTATAGGGCTGGTAGTCAAAGATGGGTAAGCACAGGGTGGACTTTATACCAACCTAAGACAGGGATCAAAGCATGCCAACAGCTCTTTGACTCCCAATGATGGGTAAGGATAAAGTCTGACTCTGGCACCTAAGACAGACATAGTCACTGTCCTTTTCTTTTAATAATAAAAAGGGGGAGCCTATTGAGGGGCATTGTGTCTGGCAGTGAGCCAAAGGGCACTGGCTACCAAAATAAGGAAGTACCCCAAAAGGCTGCTTGCTTACTAATTCCTTGGAGACTTATGATGTGTTAACGCCAAGCTCAAGGATTGGCTATCTAATATCATGCTGCGTGTGGACAGCTTGTGATTCGTATAGTGTTATGCTGGCATTCCTCTGCATGCTCTCCTGCATGAGAGAAAGCTTTGCTATAATTGGCTGATAAGCTAGGAGCCTGAGGGAAGAGAGGGAGAGGGAGGTAGAAGGAAGATAGAGAGAGAACAAAGGAGACAGAGAAACAGGGAGGATGCAATAAATCTCGTCAAACTAAAGATTAGTGGTGTCTCCTTTCTCCGTGCCAGTTCTGCTGGACAAAACACCATTTCATTTTTCAGGTTTGGAAAATTTTCTAATATTATTTAATTGAGCAGGTTGTTCATACCTTTGGTTTGTATCTCTGTGCCTTCCTCAATCCCAGTAATTCTTAAATTTGGTCTTTTCATGATATCCCATAATTCTTGGAGGTTCCATTCATGATTTCTTAATATCTTCTCAGTTTTTTCAACTTTATTTTCAAGATTAAATATTTTGTCTTCATTATCTGAGATTCTGTCTTCCACAAGGTCTATTTTGTTGGTGATGCTTTCTATTGAGTTTTTAATTTGATTTATCATTTCTTTCATTTCAAGTATTTCTGTTTTTTTTTTCCAGAATCTCTATCTCTTTTTTGAAGAGTTCTTTTGCTTCCTGCATTTGCTCTTTTAACTGTTTACTGGAATGATCATGCATTGCCTGCATTTGCTCTCTTATCTCACCTTTTACTTCATCATCATTCTAATTATGCAGATTCTAAACTCTTTCTGTCATTTCTACTGCCATGTTGTCATTGGATTCTACTGCAATAGTATCTTGGTTTGTTAGGGATACTTTCTTCCCCTGTTTTTTCATATTGTTTCTATATATTCCCCTCTACCAGTGAAGATCAGAGATACTGAAGTTTCCCCCCCTGCAGGCTTATTATGACCCTGCAGGTTTCTACTACCTCTTCTTTAAGGGGATATCAATACCAGTAGCACCCAATACAGAGAAAATGTAACCCTGAACCAGATAACCCCTATAAAGACTTTAACATTATTAAAATAAACAGGATCAGTTCAATTACCATTTACAGTATTTCTAGTTGTGAACAAGAAGATGGGGAAAAGTGCAGGATGTAACTGAGTAAATAGAGGTACCTGTCAAAGGGCCTCCAGTCTCCTGCAGGTGTCTCAGGAAGGGAGCTTCCCTTCTAATGATGATGGCCATACCGTCATGAATAATTCAAAATGCCTGCACCAGTGTCCAAAGGAGCTGGGGAACCCCAGTGAGGGTGTGCTGAGTCAGCATGGAGCAGGTGCAGTGTCCCTCAGCAGTAGGAGGGCAGGCTGACAGGCTCAGCTACCAGCTTCCATCCTTCATGTGGGGGCAGGCTGGGGACCTCAGCGTTGGTCTGTCTGCAGTGGGGGGTGGGCTCAGTGCCGGTGTCCTACCTTGGTGGAGGAGTGGGCGGGCTCAGCAACTGGATCAACCTCAATGGAGGGGCAGGCAGGCTCCATTTCTATATTTTATTCAACTCTATAAAGTTTTTTTTAAACATCTATAACATTGCAATGGAGATTCATCTACAAAAAGCTACAAGGTCTTTGTTTTTGTGTTATGTGTATATCGTGTTTTCTGATATCCTGTCATCTCTGTATATGTGCATCCAAATATCATGTACATGATATCAAGATTAACACAAATAATGAGCTCTCATGAAATTAAAATTTAAAAAATAGATCCAGACACCTTTAATTCATGTGATTTTAAAAGGTTCAATTTAAATTGGGTAAACAAATTCAGGTAAAATATATTTAAAATTACTTCACTCACAAATCTCTAGGTGGTCAACCTAATAAAATGTTGATGTTTATAAAATGTCTAACACCAATTGTTTCTAGGACTTTTCTTCAATGTGAAAGAGACAGTAAATACTATTCAATCCACTTGTCTGATATCTTGTTTTTTACAGAAAAATAAGTGAATTAGATTTGACATATATAGGATTACTCAATGAGTTTGTTAGAGATATGATTAATTTACAAAGTTAAAATGCTAAGTGCTAAATAACATTAGTACTCTTAACTCCTTAAATTTCATGGGGTAACATACTTAAACATTATTGATGGTTTTATAGATTAACAAATAAGGGTTTAAAATTGCTTTGCATCATCACTAAAAAGAAAGTTACAAAGAGTTAAGTCCTAACAGGTACAATTCTATATACAAAGGGATCCAATAGTTTCAACTATGTTTCAATTAGAGTACTATAAATGACACAAGATATTTCATCTTATTAAAATGGAGTAACTTATCTAAATTCAAAAATTTCTTGAGTTGTTTTAAAAATGTGAACAAAAAGAGGTCAACAGATAGGAAAGAGAAAATAAAAGGTTCTAGGTATGGAAATATATTTAGTAGAAGGGAAAAGAAAATGTTTCTGGGTAAGAAAGTCTTTGTGTGATGAAATACATGAGGTTCTAAGTAAGTGCTAAGAAAGTCTATGTATAAAAGGGAAAATTTCAACAACTTTGTATGTTACTAAGATACAAAGTTGTATGTGAAACAATCAGTTAAAGCTACTTAAGGTTTTACCCTAAGGTCAAATATTAATGGACTGATATAAACCAAAGTTTAATCTATATGTTAAAATGACAAGGATTTCTTGAAAACACTAATTTTCTCTTAACATTGTGTCTGTTAATTTTCTTCTTTAGTCTTAAAAATTAGGCTTTATACAATTATGGTTAAACAACAACTGTTAGAGTTCTTTAAAAGCTAAACTTGGTTAATATAAAAATATCAAGGTAGTTGTGAAATGGACACTCTTCTTTGTATATTAAATGGGTTCATATCTTCCAGGTATACAAGTGTTGAAGATTAAACACCCAAGAAACATGGAGTCAACAGCAGAAAATTTATCAAGTTGCTATTCTCCAAACTAAACTTGTCTGTAATGATAATTTTAAACTGATAAGAATAGTGAATTTTATTGGGGACTTATTTATATCATTTAATGTTCTATAACAGGACCTGTTATTAATTGGGTATATGTAAATTTTATGTTACTTTTTACACTGAAATAAAAAATTTAAATGTAAACATGTTTCTAAAAATTAATGAGTTTGTTTCATTTAAAGGTTAATATTGTAAAACAAAAGCATTTTGCCACACAAAGGGAAATTTAAAAGCTCTCTCAGCCTTTTCTTGATTCTTGTTTTAGATGTAATATCATATTGTGTTGACTAACATTCATGTAGACTCAGGAAACAATATATGTAAACTTTGTAAAATGATATTTAGAGAGGCAAAAGATCAGTTTCAGAACTAGAAAACCTTACCTAAGATTTGTAAAGATATCTCACCTGAGATAAGGCTCTGCCTTCCACCTTATTATATGTCAGAATGGCTCCAAAATAAGTTAGACTTCATCTTACTTAGAATTATGTTCAAAATATTGTTTTTTGTTGTAAAATTACTGTGAGCTCAAACAGGGGATATAATGTAAAGCTCAGCCAAAATTCAAGATATATATTATACAAACTAAATGTTTTTATTGTTGTGAATTCTGTTTTGTATTTTCCTTGTAAACCCTGTTGCCTGATCTATGTTTTGCAGAAGTACTACTTTAAGAATAAACAACCTAAATTAGAGATAATAAGCCATCAACTATGGACAGATAATATAAACCCCAATTAAATAAAAGGGGGTAAATTACTGTAAAGTCATAAACATTGAAGTTAAAGCTCAGTACTCTTTCTTTATGACTGATGAGGCTGGGTTGCTGGATGTTTAATTTAGAGATTGAGATTAAAATAAAGGGGCCAAAAAGTCCAGAATTTGGCTCTTGCCCTCAGACTCAGCCTGAATCCAGGGAACAAGAGAACTTCTCCAAGGAGCTTTGCAAATCTGGGTCACATGACCTCCCCAACAGGGAGATTAATGAGACCACTGGAGGATGAAAAGTCAATCAGTGCACCTGCTGCAAAGAGGGGGGTCATTGAAAAAGGGAGACATCTCTGCTGCTTCCAAAGGAAGCCACTTCATCAAGGTGACCCTACCTAGCAAATGGCACTAAAGGAGCTAAGAAGCTGCTTTCAAATTCTCCATGATTGACCCCTGTGGGAACTCAGCTGACTCTTAAGAGCAATAAGAACAAGGCCAATTTGACCAACTTAATCTTGAACACCTAGCAAAACATAGCCATCCCTGGGCATTTAAAAGAAGAAACAATAGTTAAATGTAACTTAAGATGTACGTTTGTGTTAGCCCCAAGAATAAGTAAGACTGGAGGCTATAAAAGAGATTCTCAGGCAGGAGTGCCTGATAACTATATCAAGAGAAACTGCTAGAGTCAGAAATTTTTGGTAATCAACAACTTCTTCAAGACTACCAACCCCTGACACCCAAAGTTGAGACCTGTGATTCACTATTGACACCTGCAGCTCCAAAAACTCTGCTCCCACCTAAAGCCATCCCTAATCCCCTTTTTACAGGAATGAGACTTTTCACCCTTAACCAGCAGGAAGAAGCTACAGAAGAAAGTCCATCATCCTCAGTATCTATAAAAACAAAAAGGGAGGAATATTGGCATCAGATCTGCCATTTTGCTGCCGCCTTTATTCTGTCCCCCCACACCATTTTACAATCTAGATTGTTAGCCCGTGTACTTCATCATCAGTCACTGGTCAGATTGTTATTAGTCTGTGAAATTCCGCTACCTAAGAATAGCTCCCTGCCATATTCACTCTCTCTCTCTCTCACCCTTGTGGGCACTCTGCCTGTCTGCTTAATAAAATCTCTTGCATGAGTTCTCGCATCAGGAGAGGTTTTCTGGATGCTTTCAATCCCTGCAGAGCCCCCTCTGAAGTTGGTCTTGAAAGTCAGGATTGGGTCCCATTCCCTCCAGTGTTGAAGATTAAACACCCAAGAAACACTGAGGCAAGAGCAAAAAGTTTTATTTGAAGGATAGAGCAGAGAGAGAGAGAGAGAGAGAGAGAGAGAGAGAGAGAGAGAGAGAGAGAGAGAGAGAGAGAAAGAGAGAGCTCCATAGAGGAGGGGTTCCAGAGTTGGTGCCCAAGGTAGTGGTGGTGTCCTGCACCTTTGATAGATTTCAGGTTTCCTTTCTTCTCATGTACCTCCCCTCCATTCTGCCCATATGACTGAAGGGAGGGAAGGGAGCTATCCATGGAGTTACCTCTCCCTATTTTCCATATCTGCTCAGAAAGGCAGGAAGGAAGCCACCCAGGAGGTGCTCATTAACAACTCTCTGCTGGTGGGAACAATTTCCTGGAGGCAGGAAACCTTGACAAGTAGTGTTGGCTTTCTATTTGTAAATTCTTTTTCTTTTGTTTATCATGGAAGAATTTTATTTCATTGTCAAATCTTAAAGCAAGTTTTGCTGGATGTAAGATTCTTGGTTGGCATCCATTTTCTTTCAGAGCTTGAAAAATGCTCTTCCAGGCCCTTCTAGCTTTTAGGGTCTGGGTTTAAAAATCTGCTGATATCCGTATTGGTTTCCCCCTGAATGTAATCTGATGCTTTTCTTTCACAGCCTTTAAAATTCTGTCTGTTTTTTATGTTAGGTATTTTCATTATAATGTGACTTGGTGTGGGTCTGTTGTAATTTTGTACATTTGGTGTCCTATAAGCCTCTTGTATTTGATTTTCCATTATATTCTTCATATTTGGGAAATTTTCTAATATTATTTCATTGAATAGATTGTTCATTCCTTTGGTTTGTAAATCTGTGCCTTCTTCAATCCCCAAAATCCTTAAATTTGGTCTTTTCATGATATTCCATAGTTCTTGGAGGTTTTTTTCATGATTTCTTACCTTCTTCTCTGTTTGGTCAACTTTGTTTTCAAGATTAAATATTTTGTCTTCAATGTCTGAGGTTCTGTTTTCCAAGTGATCTAGCCTGTTGGCTATGATTTTTATTGAGTGTTTAATTTGGTTTATTGTTTCCTTCATTTCAAGAATTTCTGTTTTTTTTCCAGACTCTCTCTTTATTGAAATGATCTTTTGCTTCCTGCATTTTCTCTTTTAATTGTTGATTAGTGAGATCATTTATTGCCTGCATTTGTTGTCTTATCTCATTGTTTACTTCTCTGATCATTTTAATTATGTACATTTTGTATTCCCTTTCTGACATTTCTTTAGCCATCTAGTCATTGCATTCTATTAATGTAGCATATAGATTTGTTTGGGACACTTTCTTTCCTTGTTTTCTCATGTTGTTCATGTAGCTTCCTCTCTAATAGTGCAAATCTGAGGTATTGCAATTTGCCCCCATAGACTTATAGTGTCCCTGCGGGTTTCTCACCTTGAAGTGAGAAATCAATATTAGCAGCACACCATACAAACAATATGCATCCTTAACTCAAATAATCCCTTTGAAGATATTAACCATATTGTCTTAATAAACAAAGATTGTGAGTTTGATTATCTACAGGTTAGCCAATAGGTTTGCAATAAGAACCACAATTTCTAGTGCTTGACAAAGAGGATGGGGAGTGGTGTAGGATTTAATGTTAATGAGATAAGAAGTGAATCTATAGAGGTACTGTGTCATAAGAGTACTGAATGCGGAATTAAAAGAAATTGGTTGTTAGCATTAGAAAAGGGAGAGTCTCCAAAGAGACAGACAGATGATAGCAAAATAGAGAGGGTGAGAAAAATATTAATAAAAGAAAAGTAGGAATAATAGTAGGTATAATAGGAATAATTGTAACATTACTACTAATAAAGACTCTACAATAAAACTATATTGTACTGTTCAAACCTTTTACTCTTCAGTAACCTGATGCCTGGGAGGAACTTGATAATGTGGTATCTCAAGAAGGGTGCTGCCCCTCTTGGGATGGTGGCCTCTAGGAGGGCTATAATCCATACTAGTGGGCAGAGGTGCCCCCATGTGTTGATAGAGATCAACTGCAGCATGGGTGCTAGACCCCAGGCTGGGACCCAGCTGGGGCCAGACTAGGCTGGGCCTGGTGTCTCTCCATTACATTTTAATAATGTTATTGAAGTATAATATGTATACAATAAAATTCACCTATTTTAATTTTCAATTCAGGTTTTTAAAATGTATTTTTAAGGTTTCATTAGGATTTGAGAGTTATTAGATGAGTCATATAAATTATTGTTTATATTACAGTTATTGTCATTTTTATAAAGAGGTAATTCTACTTAAAATGAAATCAGTTTAAGAAGTTTCACTTGCTCCTCTATTTTATATTATTTTAATTTTATCATATAAATGTTTTCTTTCTTGAATTGTTAACATTGTTTTCTCTTTTTTATTCAGAAAAGGATGGCTTCCCTTCTGGAACACCAGCAGTAAGTTAATTCATTTCTTATAGTTCTTGTTCTAATTTAGTTTACCCCACACAAATCTATTTTTATTTTTCTTTCTAAAATAAATTCAGCCACCAGAGGTAAATAACCACTTAATATATTTGTAAATAGTCCTCAAGAATATTTATCATATATATTTATTTTATATACTTAATTTTCCATATTTCATAAAATCAAATTTTCTCTTTAATTGATTATATTGGAATCAGTGAGGTTAAATCATTTAAAAATTAGTTTCTGAAAAAATAACTTTAAAGTATGTTTAAAAAAATTAAGAATCATATTTTAACCTTTTAATTTTAGTGGCTTTTCTTTGCTTATGTGATGAATGCAGCTAAATACCAAGGGATCAGAAACATCACAGTAGTAACAGGAAGATGATGGTGATGAAGAGGATACACCTCCTGTCATTGTCCCATGACCATATCATACAAAATCAATGAGTGATTGACTAGTGACCTGGTGTATGCTTCTGTGCGTATGTGTTTCTAAAAATAGCTGTTTGTGTTTGATGTTCAGTGATAATTTCAAAAAGCCTACAAGTTTAAATATTTTAGTAGGAGAAAATTAATTTAAGATTAAATTAAGATTTTTACCTAAAGAGTACTCATCAAAAACTCCTTTTTTGAAAAATGAAAATCTAATGGTTTCTTTAAAAGTTAGAATACTTAACTCACCAAGTTATTTATTTCTAGATTTTATCCTCCTTTCCAGAGCAGTCATGTATTTTTCTGGCTTTTCTGTTTCATAATGTGGATAACTAGTATATCTAAAAGTTGGATCTTTCCTCTTCCCCAGATTATGTATTTTATTTCTCATTTTCACATTTTTCTCAAAGCCATGATGTCATTCAAAAGACAGTTGAGACTGAAATTCCTCACAGGCTCAGGAACAATTGTAATATTAATGACCTTAGATGGAGCCAGGAAGAAACAACTACTAAAGGGACTTGCAGTGTACTGCGATGTGGTGGCACAGAGTGCAGGGCACAGGCAGAGTTTTGAGGACTGCCATTGGATCCTGATCTCAAGATAGATGATTATGTTTTCTTTATTCCTTACAACTGCTCTTTGAAGTGAAAGGGAGGGTAGGCATTTTATTTGTGTAAAATGTTTTGTGTCAATTAGTACTAGTTATTTCAACATCAAAGTTTCTAGTCCTTTGCATTTTATCTTTAAAACAATTTTTTTAGTTGAAGATGACATTTTATCTTTTTTAAATTAAAAACATTATTTTAAAACTGTGCTGCTTTTTTACTATGTTGTTATAGCATTTTGTTTACTTTTTAACTTAAATAATATTTTTAGTTGTAGATGGACACTATACTTTTATTTTGTTTATTTTTCTATGGTGCTGAACATCAAACCCAGTACCTCACACATGCTAGGCAAGCATTCTGCCTATGAACTACTACAACCCAGCCCCTATTATATTATTTTAGATCTGGGCACACATAAATTTTATTCATGGACTTGCTATTTTGCAAGTTATCCTGTTTTTTTTTTTTTTCACCATGTATTGAACCCAGGGACACTCAACCACTGAAATACAATCCCAGCACCTTTTTTATTTTATTTTATTTATTTATTTATTTATTTTTATTATTTTATTGTAAACAAATGGGATACATGTTGTTTCTCTGTTTGTACTAGGCGTAAAGGCATACCATTTGTGTAATCATAAATTTACATAGAGTAATGCTGTTTGATTCATTTAGTTATTTTTTCCCATTCCCCCCACCCCTCCCACCCCTCTTTTCCCTCTATACAGTTCTTCCTTCCTCCATTCTTGCCCCCCTCCCTAACCCTAACTCTAACCCTAACACTAACCCCTCCCACCCTCCATTATGTGTCATCATCCACTTATTAGCCATATCATTCGTCCTTTGTTTTTTTGAGATTGGCTTATCTCACTTAGCATGATATTCTCCAATGTCATCCACTTGCCTGCAAATGCCATAATTTTATCATTCTTTATGGCTGAGTAATATTCCATTATATATATATACCACAGTTTCTTTATCCATTCATCAATTGAAGGACATCTAGGTTGGTTCCACAATCTGGCTATTGTGAACTGAGCAGCTATGAACATAGATGTGGCTGTATCTCTGTAGTATGCTGATTTTAAGTCCTTTGGGTATAGGCCAAGGAGTGGGATAGCTGGGTCAAATGGTGGTTCCATTCCAAGGTTTCTAAGGAGTCTCCACACTGCTTTCCAGAGTGGCTGCACTAATTTGCAACCCCACCAGCAATGTATGAGTGTACCTTTCTCCAGACATCCTCGCCAACACCTGTTGTTGCTTGTATTCTTGATAATCGCCATTCTAATTGGGGTGAGATGGAATCTTAGGGTGGTTTTGATTTGCATTTCTCTTATTACTAGAGATGTTGAACATTTTTCCATATGTTTGTTGATTGCTTGTAGATCTTCTTCTGTGAAGTGTCTATTCATTTCCTTAGCCCATTTGTTGATTGGATTATTTGCATTCTTGGTGTAGAGTTTTTTGAGTTCTTTATAGATTCTGGAGATTAGTGCTCTATCTGAAGTATGATTGGCAAAGATTTTCTCCCACTCTGTAGGCTCTTTCTTGCATTGCTGATAGTTTCCTTTGCTGAGAGAAAGCTTTTTAGTTTGAATCTATCCCAGTTATTGATTCTTGCTTTTATTTTTTGTGCTATGGGAGTCCTGTTGAGGAAGTCTGGTCCTAAGCCGACATGTTGAAGCTCTGGACCTACTTTTTCTTCTATAAGATGCACTGTCTCTGGTCTAACTCCGAGGTCCTTAATCCATTTTGAGTTTAGTTTCGTGCATGGTGAGAGATATGGGTTTAGTTTCATTCTGTTGCATATGGATTTCCAATTCTGCCAGCACCATTTGTTGAAGAGGCTATCTTTTCTCCATTGCATATTTTTGGCCCCTTTGTCTAGTATGAGAAAATTGTATTTATTTGGGTTTGTGTCCATGTCCTCTATTCTGTACCATTGATCCACCTTTCTATTTTGGTACTAATACCATGCCATTTTTGTTACTATTGCTTTGTAGAAGAGTTGAAGATCTGGTATTGCGATACCCCCTGCTTCACTCTTTCTACTGAGGATTGCTTTAGATATTCTGGGTTTTTTATTCTTCCAGATGAATTTCATAATTTCTTGCTCTATTTCTGTAAGGTACATCATTGGGATTTTAATTGGAATTGCATTGAACCTGTATAGCACTTTTGGTAGTATGGCCATTTTGACAATATTAATTCTTCCTATCCAAGAACATGGGAGATCTTTCCATCTTCTGAGGTTTTCTTTAATTTCTTTCTTTAGTGTTCTGTAGTTCTCACTGTAGAGGTCTTTCACCTCTTTTGTGAGGTTGATTCCCAAGTATTTTATTTTTTTCGATGCTATTGTGAATGGGGTAGTTTTCCTAATTTCTCTTTCTGAAGATTCATCACCTATGTATAAAAATGCCTTAGATTTATGTGCATTGATCTTATATCCTGCTACTTTACTGAATTCACTTATGAGATCTAAAAGTTTTCTGGTGGAATTTCCTGGTTCCTCTAAGTATATAATCATATCATTAGCAAACAGGGATAGTTTGAGTTCTTCTTTTCCTATTCGTATCCCTTTAATTTCTTTGGTTTGTCTAATTGCTCTGGCTAGAGTTTCAAGGATGATATTGAAAAGAAGTGGTGAAAGAGGGCATCCCTGCCTTGTTCCTGTTTTAAGGGGGAATGCTTTCAGTTTTTCACCATTTAGAATGATATTAGCCATGGGCTTAGCATAGATGGCCTTTACAATGTTAAGGAATGTTCCCACTATCCCTATTTTTTCTAGTGGTTTGAGCATGAAGGGGTGCTGTATTTTATCAAATGCTCTTTCTGCATCTATCAAAATAATCATGTGATTCTTGACTTTAAGTCTATTGATATGGTGAATGTCATTTATTGATTTCCTGATGTTGAACCAACCTTGCATCCCTGGGATGAAACCCACTTGATCATGGTGCACTATCTTTTTAATATGTTTTTGTATGCGATTTGCTAAAATTTTGTTTAGAATTTTTGCGTCGATGTTCATTAAGGATATTGGTCTGAAATTTTCTTTCCTCGATGTGTCTCTGTCTGGTTTAGGTATGAGAGTGATATTGGCTTCATAGAACAAGTTTGGGAGGGTTCCCTCCTCTTCTATTTTATGGAATAGTTTGAGAAGTATTGGAGTGAGCTCTTCTTTAAAGGTTTTGTAGAAATCAGCTGAAAACTCATCTGGTCTTGGACTTTTCTTTGTTGGTAGGCTTTTGATGACTTCATCTATTTCATTACTTGAAATTGATATATTTAAATTGTGTATGTCCTCCTCGTTTAGTTTAGGCAATTCATATGTCTCTAGAAACCTGTTGATGTCTTTGAAATTTTCTATTTTGTTGGAGTATATATTTTCAAAATAGCTTCTAATTATGTTTTGTATTTCAATCGTGTCTGTTGTGATATTTCCTTGTTCATTCTGAATTTTAGTAATTTGGGTTTTCTCTCATCTTCTCTTTGTTAGTGTGGCTAAAGGTTTATCAATTTTGTTTATTTTTTCAAAGAACCAACTATTTATTTTGTCAATTTTTTTGTATTGTTTCTTTTGTTTCAATTTCATTGATTTCAGCTCTGAGTTTAACTATTTCCTGTCTTCTACTACTTATGGTCTTGGTCTCTTCTTCTTTTTCTAGGGCTTTGAGCTGTAGTCTTAGGTTGTTTATTTGTTGAGTTTTACTTCTTTTATTAAATGCGCTCCATGAAATAAATTTTCCTCTAAGTACTGCTTTCATAGTGTCCCAGAGATTTTGATATGATGTTTCTTTGTTCTCATTTACCTCTAAGAATTTTTTAATTTCCTTCCTAATATCTTCTGTTATCCATTCATCATATAATAGCATATTGTTTAATCTCCAGGTGTTGGAGTAGTTTCTGTTTTTTACTCTTTCATTTATTTCTAACTTCAATCCATTATGATCTGATAGAATACAAGGTAGTGTCTCTATCTTCTTGTATTTGTTAACAGTAGCTTTGTGGCATAATATATGGTCTATTTTAGAGAAGGATCCATGTGCTGCTGAGAAGAAAGTGTATTCGCTCTTGGTTGGATGGTATATTCTATAAATGTCTGTTAAGTCTAAATTATTGATTGTTTTATTGAGATCTATGGTTTCTTTGTTCAATTTTTGTTTGGAAGATCTGTCCAGTGGTGAGAGAGGCATGTTAAAATCACCTAGTATTATTGTGTTATGGTCTATTTGGTTTCTAAAATTGAGAAGGATTTTTTTGACATACATGGATGAGCCACTGTTTGGGGCATAGATGTTTATGATTGTTATATCTTGCTGATTTATGCTTCCCTTAAACAGTATGAAATATCCTTCTTTATCCCTTTTGACTAACTTTGGCTTGAAGTCCACATTATCTGAAATGAGGATGGATACTCCAGCTTTTTTGCTGAGTCCATGTACATGGTATGTGTTCCCCATCCTTTCACCTTTAGTCTATGGGTATCTCTTTCTATGAGGTGAGTCTCTTGCAGGCAACATATTGTAGGATCTTTCTTTTTAATCCAATCTGCCAGTCTATGTCTTTTGATTGATGAATTCAGGCCATTAACATTCAGGGTTATTATTGAGATATGATTTGTATTCCTGGTCATGTGGTTCATTTTTAAAATTTTAATTATTTATTTATTTTTTTGACACAACTTGGTTCCTCCTTTATTTGACAGTTCCTTTAGGATAATTCCTCCCTTTGCTGATTTGCTTCTTTGTGTTTTATCTCTTCCTCATGGAATATTTTGCTGAGAATGTTCTGTAATGCCAGCTTTCTTTTTGTAAATTCTTTTAGCTTTTGTTTATCATGGAATGATTTTATTTCATCATCAAATTTGAAGGTAAGTTTTGCTGGGTATAAGATTCTTGGTTGGCATCCATTTTTTTTCAGAGCTTGAAAAATGTTGTTCCAGGCCCTTCTAGCTTTTAGGGTCTGGATTGAAAAATCTGCTGATATTCGTATGGGTTTCCCCCTGAATGTAATTTGGTTCTTTTCTCTCACAGCCTTTAAAATTCTGTCTTTATTTTGTATGTTAGGTATTTTCATTATAATGTGCCTTCCTGTGGGTATGTTGTAATTTTGTGTATTTGGAGTCCTATAAGCCTCTTGAACTTGATTTTCCATTTCATTCTTCAGATTTGGGAAATTTTCTGATATTATTTCATTGAATAGATTTTTCATTCCTTTGGTTTGTTTTTCTAAGCCTTCCTCAATCCCAATAATTCTCAAATTTGGCCTTTTCATGATATCCCATAGTTCTTGGAGATTCTGTTCATGATTTCTTACTGTCTTCTCTGTTTGTTCAACTTTGTTTTCAAGGTTAAATATTTTGTCTTCAACATCTGAGATTCTGTCTTCCAGGTGTTCTATCCTATTGGTTGTGCTTTCTATGGAGTTCTTAATTTGGTTTATTGTTTCCTTCATTTCAAGGATTTCTGTTTGTTTTTTTTTCAATATCTCTAACTCTTTATTGAAATGATCTTTTGCTTCCTGTATTTGCTCTTTAACTGTCGATTGGTGCTATCATTCAATGCCTGCATTTGCTCTTTCATCTCATCATTCAATGCCTGCATTTGCTCTTTCATCTCATTATTCAATGCCTGCATTTGCTCTTTCATCTCATCATTTGCTTCCCTGATCATTTTAATTATGTACATTCTGAACTCCCTTTCTGTCATTTCTTCTGCCATGCTGTCGTTGGATTTTATTGATGTAACATGTAGATTTGTTTGGGGGCATTTTCTTCCCTTGTTTTCTCATATTGTTCAGGAATCAGTGGGTCCTTAAGATATTGCAGATTTCCTCTATTGACTTATAATGTCCCTGAAGATTGCTAGTATATCCCCTCTTATCCTTCAGTAGCCTGCAGACTTGGAGGAAGTTGATATGCGGTGCTCCACAAGGAAGTTGCCTCTCTATGGATGGTGACCCTCAGGTGGGGTATATTCCCTGATAGTGGGCAGAGGTGCCTCCACTTGTTGATCAATGGTCATCCAAAGGGGAACTAGGCTGCAGGCTGAGGCAAGGCCTGTTTATGCCTGTGTCTCTGGTTTTACCATCCTTGTGGGAAAACCTCACCTGGCAGGGAAGACTCACCCAGTGGGGAGGTCTCACTGGTCAGTTCCCCTCCTAGAGGTTCCCCTCAATCTACAACTACCGCCTGTGCTGGGCTGTCTTCCTCTGCAATGTTCCCAGGGGCCCGGCCCTACCTCCTGGGCTTGGGAGCCTCACCCTTCACAGAGGAGTCTCCTTAGGCTGCTTCTCCTCAGAGAATCTACCTGCAGTCCTGGATACTTCTCTCTGCCCCTAGGCATGTCTCTGTGCAGCTCTTCTAGCAAGAAGCCGGTCCTGGGACCCTGGTCTGCACCTAATCGCCTGGCTATGTGGCCCCTCCTCTGAGCCGCCACCTGGAGCCCCGTACAATAGCTCCGAGACCTAGACCCACCACACACCTCCTCCTCCGGACAGCTGCCCAGTTTCTGACGCAGTTACTAGGAGTTCAAGCAACTCACTTCGCGTCTCCTCCTCCCGCCAACCGCCCGTAGCCCTAGGCAGTCACTCCGAGTCCAAGTGACCCACCCTGTTCCTCCTCCTCCTCAGGGTACCCCCCAGGGTGTTCAGGAGTGGTCGCTTTGAGTCCAAACAACTCACCACTTGCCTCCTCCTCTGGCAACCGCCTGTGGCTCTGATGTAGTCACTCCTAGACCAAGCGACCTGCCGCACTTCTCCTCTTCCTCCGGGCAACCCCCCGGTGTTCAGATGCGGTCTTTCTGAGTCCAAACACCTCACCACGCAGCTCCTCCTCAGGCAGCCGCCTGGAGCCCCAGTGGTTGCTCTGAGTCCAAGCACTGTGCTGAGCTGCCTCCTCTACGATGATCCCAGTCGTCCGTGTTTACCGCTCCTGTGGGGGGAGGGGCGTCTCGCTGAGCAACTCTACTTCACAAAGTTCCCTGTGTTCTGGGGCTATTGCCCCATCTGGGATGCCTCCACAATGGGAAAGACTCACCCGGCGGCTTTGAGTTGGTCCCAAGTCTCTCACTATCTCCTCTTTTGAATCCTGCGTCCTGGAGCAACATGAAATGCAGCCGCCCTCTCGTCCACCATCTTGAAACCTCAGTCCTATCTTTTTCAGAAAAATTTTCCCCCTATGGTTCTTCTATGTATGCCACAGTCAAAAGTCATCTCAGCCAGAACAGATAGAATTTAAAATCGTTCACTTGCTTCCTTGCAAGGGTTTCTCCTATTAGTGTTTCCAGCTTCCATGTGGCTTCAAATTGTTCTGTAGAATTTTCCAATTTGGGAACAGAGTGGAAAATATCTTCTGTTATCCACTACCATAAAAGATCTTTAATCTGACATTGAAATAGACAATTTTTTTTTCTTTCTGAATCTAACTGAAGTCAATCAGGGGATGCTTGTTATGTAGAACAGATTGACAGACTTGCTCTGTGTGATAACAATCTGAACCCATTCTAACAGGAGGGATGGAAATGAGAGCCAGTCACAGATGAATGAGTCTGTGAGGAATGATGGAACCCATGCGCTACATGAATCATTTGGTCCCAACTGGCTAAGGGTGTCATTTCCACTCTAGTAGAAAAATCACTGATTATAGCCTTTCTTTCCCTCCACAAGAGCTAAGTTAACAGAGCAAAGAGAGATGCCAGTGGCTGTGAGGCTGAAATCTATTTCTGCTGAGTGCTGTCATTTTAGTAGAATTTGAGGAGGAGGTCATTTTAGATATGCAGTTGCAATCTTTTGGCAAGAAATACTGGACCTAGAGAAGGTCCATAGAGGGAGACACAAGGGCTGGATTCCAATCCTAACTTTTCTCCTTGATTGCTATGCAACCTTGGTAGAGTTTTCTTAGCCTTGTTGAACCTTGGTTTTCACTCTCAATGCATAAAAATGGCAATTGCTTTTGAAAGGATTGCATAAATAAAAATAATTTTTGTTTCCTTTGAACATATCTATCATTTTAGAAAATATTTACCCCTTCCTCTAACCTTGTGCCTATGCCACTACTTTGAAATTTAGGAGGCTACAGAGAAATGGGCCTCATTCTGGTAGGTGTTCTCAGGAACACAAATTCATGTATTAAGCAGATCTTGAACATGGGACCTCTCTCAGACTTAGTGCCTCTAAACTGGGTAACAGTAATAATCTCTGCTCTTCCTACTTCATGGGATATTTTAAGGTGAATTCCATAATGATTATGAACATTCTGGAAATAGATAAACAGTTCTTATTTTCTCTATTAATTTGGTAGTCCACAGTAGGTATTGAGAAACCCCACACTGGTCAAAACTGCCTTGACTCATACTCATGTTATATGTTTATGTTCCCTAATATATTGAAGTTTCTTAGCCCCCATACTACTCAACACAACTCTTTGGAAGAGTATAAGTTCAAGAGTAATTCATAATTCTGAGTTCTGTGGCAATGTTGAATTCCAAATGAAACTTTTTCAGATCAAACTTGGGGAATAGAGAATAAAGCATCTATCTAAAGAACATCCAGATGACACTGCAGAGCATTTGACATCCATCTCTTCAACACACCTGTGAGAAAGGTCTGTCATTCTCATTTCACAGATGAATCAGCAAGTTTCAGAAGGTTTTATTGAAACCCTGAGGTCATAAAATTGTGAAATCATAGCCCTAAGATTCTATAATTTTGCTTGTTTGTTTATTAAAATTCCTAGGTTCTACTCTTAAAGCACACTGCTCCTTATTCAACCAGAAGAATAAAAATGGACAGAACATTCAGGAGAAATTTTCTTTATAGTCACATGAAGATGAGCATGACTCATCAGAGGAAGGGTTGAAGGTCAACCTGTAAACAGAGCCAGGGGAAGGCATTCAGTTGGGCTCAGCCTGCTCTGGAAGACTGAGCCAGGATTTTTCTAACTAGAAGCAAAGCTCCCCTTTCACCTAGCCATGGTTTAATGGATATGTGTTTTCTTTCATTTTTCTTCCTAAAATGACCATGTATTGCTCTGTTACTCTGTTAACTGTGTTACAGTTCATGCTGCTATAACAAAGTACCACAGGTCAGTGACTTAAAAATAAGAGGAATTTATCACAATTCTGGAGTCTGGAAGTCCAAGATCTGGTTGCCAGCATGGTTGGGATCTTCTGAAGGTCTTCTTCCAGGTAGAAGACCTCTATTTTCTTGTATCTTCAAAGGGCAGATTCAGAACTAGCTAGATCTCTGGCCTCTATTCCCATTCATGAGACCTCTACCTTCATGAAATAATTACCTCCTCAAAGCCCACCTTCTTATCATGTTGAGCTAGGGGATGCAAATGTTAAGTCCCCAGTAGACAGTTTCACAAGCTACTACATGACACTAGGGCCCCATGGAGCCATCACCTTCCCAGATTCACAGCCCATCTATTAGCTTCAGAGCAACAAAAGGCAAAATGCATCTAGAGTTGGAAAGAAAGTGAGCAGTCTAAAGAAGTGTTCTCAAACTACTCCTGTGGACACATTATGACCATACAAATAAAAGTCCTTGGAGGATGACAGATTTACAGTCCAAGGTTACTTTCTTATTTCTCTATAAATCAAGAATCCAGCTTTCATCATCCTGTGGACTAGAATTTAGATCTAAATTGGCCAGGTGCAATGGCATAAGCCTGTGATCCCAGTAACTCCTGAGATTGAGGCAGGAGGATCACAAGTTTGAGGCCTTCCTGGGTCACTTAGTGAGACCCTGCCTCAAAATACAAAATAGAGCTGGGGATGTAGCTCAGTGGCAAAGTGCCCCTGGGTTAAATCCCCAGCACTGGAGGAAAAAAATTAGATCTAACTTTTGTTAATTCAGGTGCTCTATTTTTATAAATTTATAACATTATTGTTGCTTTCAAGGGTCCCTCACCCTAGCCATTTAGCACCTTATGAATTGCAGAGACCAATTTTCCTGTTACTTCAGGCCCTCTACAACCTGTCTGGGAGGGTTACCACTCCCTGAACTCCTTTCCTACCCTCCATCTCTCACAGACTCACCACTCAGACAAATTCTGTGTGTCCTTGGTTCTAGGCCACTGGTTCACAATTCTTATTAAGGAAAGGAAATGTTCTTTCTCTTTTCAGAGGGGATTCCACAGCAGGACTGCTCAGGGTAACTTGCAACCATTTACTCCCCAGGTGGAAGCACCCCTTACCTCAGTTGCTTAAACATCATAGTCACTGTCCTGAAGCTGGCACCTAGCTCTCCCTCCTTTCCCAGGCTTGGATTCAGCTGCTAAATCCATTTCACAAGACTTTGCATCAGAGGTGTTCCCCTACTGACCAACCATTTATTATAGAAATCTGGCATCTATCACTATGTCCATTTCCCCTAAATTATCCTCACTTATACCAATGTTCATAGGTGAAGCATTTCTCAGTTGCCAGTGCATGTACAGATGGATCTATAGGACAGTCATCTGAGGCCGCTCACCAGTCAGAACAATGGTCAACTCCATTTCACTCTAAAGCAATGGAGAATCCAAATGTTGCCTGTTTTGTTGCCAAAAACATTTCAACATTATAATAATTTATGATTTACTGCAAGTTTCATGTCTTTCATGAATTATTCCCCCAAAGTTCTTGCTAATTCTTCCCTTCCTAACCTCTGAAAGTATTAAAATTCAACAAAAGTTTATCAAGTGTCAGTGGATGCTAAAGCTTGGAGTAGGCACTTTCATATGTATTTCTCCATTGAACATTCAGAATAACTTCCTACCTTAGATATTATTATTCACAAATATGGGTAAAGATCCAAATGCTCAAGAGGTTTAAGACTTGCCAAAAGTCATTCAAGTAGTAAGAACTTTTATTTCTGTAACTCAAATTTAATAATATTCAAAGCCACTATACTGGTTTTCATTTAATGAAGTAGCTTAGTACTTTATAAATACAACAATTTGGATTTGCATTTTTTTTAACTTACAAGATCTTTTCTCATCAGAACATTATAAATTACTTGAGAAAATCTGATACTTCTGTTTGGTTGTGTGTTGATACAAAACAAATTTCCCAGGACATCACAGCTTAAAACTGTAACCATTTTTTCTCCCAATTTTGTGGAGTAGGAATTGAGACAAGGCTCAACCAGATAATTCTCCACATGGTGTTAATTACAACATGGAAGCAGTGGTGTTCACATGGAGGATGGGCTGCTCTGGAGAGTCCAAGTGGTTTCACTTATATGGCTGGTGCCTTGGCAGGGGTGGCTGGTTGAACTGTCACTCACGTCACTTGTAATTGAAATCTGCAGTGTGGTACTCTTAAGAAGTCAAGTTACATGGTAGCTTTGGGTTTCCAAGAAGCAGGAAGTAGAGGCTGTTCATTTCATAAACTGACATAACATCACTTGTGTGACATTTAATCAAAGTAGTTTGCAGAGCATCTCTGATTTCAAGGGGAGAGAAGAGAAATGCCACCTCTCAACAGGAGTGCCAAAGATATTGTATCCAGATTTTTTTTTTTGTTTTAAGTCATTGCATTTTGGAATAATTTGTTGCTTAACAAAATTTAACCAATACTGTTATGTTAATTTTGCCAAATGATCCATAACTATCCAATCAGAAAAAAATGTCAATTTCACTATTAATCATTTTTAATTACTTTTATTTTTACAGACTTCATTTTGATTCACTGTAAACAAATGGGGTACAACTTTATGTTTCTATGGTTGTGCACAATGTAGATTCATACAATTGTGTAATCATACAGGTACATGGGGTAATGATGTTTATCTCATTCTACCATCTTTCATATCCCCACCCCCTTCATCCTCTCATTTCCCTCTATGTAATCTAAAATTCCTCTAGTCTTCTCTCACCCCCACCCCCCAACCCCATTATATATCATCATCCATTTATCTGGGAAAACATTCAGTCTTTGGTTTTTTGGGATTGGCTTATTTCACTTAGTATGATATTCTCCAATTCCATCCACATATCTGAAAATGCCAAAATAATATTCTTCTTTATGACTGAATAATATTCCATTGGGTATATATACCACAGTTTCTTTATTATTCATCTATTGAAGGGTATCTAGGTTGGTTCCACAATCTAGCTATTGTGAATTGAGCTGCTATAAACATTGATGTGGCTGTGTCATTTTAGTATAATTTTAAGTCCTTTGGGTATAAACTAAGGAGTGGGATAATTGGGTCAAAATGTGGGTCTATTCCAAGTTTTCTGAGGAAACTCCATACTGTTTTCCAGAGTGGCTGCACCATTTTGCAACACCACCAGCAATGTTAAAGTGTGCTTTTTTCCCCATATCCATGCCAACATCTATTATTGTTTGCGTTCTTGATAATAGCCATTCTAATTGGAGTAAGATGAAACCTTAGAGTTGTTTTAATTTTCATTTCTCTAATTACTAGAGATGTTGAACACTTTTTCATATATTTATTAATCATCTGTATATTTTCTGTAATTTTCTGCACAGTTCCTTGGCCCATTTATTGATTGGGTTCTTTGTAGTTTTGGTGTAAAGTTTTGTAAGTTCTTTATAAATATTAGAGATTAGTGCTCTATCTGACCTGTGTGTGGAAAAGATTTTCTCCCACTCTGTGGGCTCTCTTTTCACATTATTGATTGTATCCTTTGCTGAGAAAAAGCTTTTTAGTTTGGGTCCATCCTATTTATTGATTCTTGCTTTGATTTCTTGTGCTCTGGAAGTCTTGTTAAGGAAGTCTGATCCTAAGCCAATATGATGAAGATTCAAGCCTACTTTGTCTTCTATTTGGTGCAGGGTATCTGGTCTAATTCCTAAATCCTTGATCCATTTTGAGTTGAGTTTTGTGTAGGGTGAGAGATAAAGGTTTAATTTCATTTTACTGCACATGGATTTTCAGTTTTCCCAGTACCATTTGTCGAAGAGACTATCTTTTCTCCATTGTATGTTTTTGGCTCCTTTGTCTAGTATGAGGTGGCTGTATTTATGTGGGTTCATCTCTGAATCTTCTATTCTGTACCATTGGTCTGCCTGTCTCTTTTGGTGCCCATACCATGCTGTTTTTGTTACTATTGCTCTGAAGTATAGTTTAAGGTCTGGTATTGTGATGTGTCCTGCTTCATTCTTCGATTGCCTTGGCTATTGTGGGTTCTTATTTTTCCAAATGAATTTCATGATTTCTTTCTCCATTTCTATGTGAAACATCATTGGAATTTTAGTTGTAATTGCATTGAATCTGTATAGCACTTTTGGTAGTATAGCCATTTTGACAATATTAAATCTGCCTATTCAAGAACATGGGAGATCGTTCCATCTTATAAGGTCGTCTTTAATTTCTTTCTTTAGTGTTCTGTAGTTTTCATTGTAGAGATCTTTTGCCTCTTTTGTTAGATGAATCTCAAGGTTTTTTTTTTTAAGGCTATTGTGAATGGGGTAGTTCCCCCAATTTCTCTTGCAGTGCATTCTTCACTTATGTATAGGAATGCATTAGATTTATGAGTGTTGATTTATATCCTGCTACTTTGTTGAATTAATTTTTGAGTTCTAGAAATTTTCTTGTTTTTTGGATCTTGTAAATATAGTGATATTTTGAGTTCTTGTTTTTCTATTTATATCCCTTTAATTTCTTTCATCTGTTGAATTGATGTGGCTAGAGTTTCAAGGGTAATGTTGAATAGAAGTGCTGTAAGAGGGCATCCCTGTCTTGTTCCAGATTTTAGAGGGAATGCTTTCAATTTTTCTCCATTTAGAGTGATGTTGGTCTTGGCCTTAGCAGAGCTAACTTTTATAGTGTTGAAGTATGTTCCTAATATCTCTATTTATTCTAGTGTTTTGAACATAAAGATGTTCTATATTTTGTCACATACTTTTTCTGCATCTATTGAGATGACCATATGATTCCTATATTTAAGTCTATTGATGTGATGAATTACATTTACTGATTTCCATATGTTGAACCAACCTTGCGTCTCTGGAACGAACCCCAATTGATTATGGTACAATATATTATTAATATGGTTTTGCATGCCTTTGCCAGAATTTTATTTATTTATTTATTTTATTTTATTTTAATTTAATTTAATTTTATTATTGTATACAAATGGGATACATGTTGTTTCTCTATTTGTACATGGAGTCAAGGCATACCATTTGTGTAATCATAAATTTACATAGGGCAATGATGTTTGATTCATTATTTTTTTACCCTTCCCCCCCACCCCTCCCACCCCTCTTTTCCCTCTATACAGTCCTTCTTTCCTCATTCTACCACCCTCCTTATCCCTAACCCTAACCCTAACCCTAACGCTAACCCCTCCCACCCCCCATTATATGTCCTCATCCGCTTATCAGCGAGATCATTCGTCCTTTAGTTTTTTGAGATTGGCTTATCTCACTTAGTATGATATTCTCCAATTTCATCCATTTGCCTGCAAATGCCATAATTTTATCATTCTTCATTGTGCAGTAATAGTCCATTGTATAAATATGCCACAGTTTCTTTATCCATTTATCAACTGAAGGGCCTCTAGTTTGGTTCCACATTCTGGCTATGGTGAATTGAGCAGCAATGAACATTGCTGTGGCTGTATCTCTGTAGTATGCTGATTTTAAGTCCTTTGGGTATAGGCCAAGGAGTGGGATAGCTGGGTGAAATGGTGGTTCCATTCCAAGCTTTCTGAGGAATCTCCATAGTGCTTTCCAGAGTGGCTGCACTAATTTGCAACCCCACCAGCAACATATGAGTGTACCTTTTCCCCCACATCCTCGCCAATGCCTATTGTTGCTTGTGTTCTTGATAATCAACATTGTAATTGGGGTGAGATGAAATCTTAGGGTAGTTTTGATTTGCATTTCTCTTATTACTAGAGATGTTGAACATTTTTTCATATATCTGTTGATTGCTTGTACATCTTCTTCTGTGAAGTGTCTGTTCATTTCCTTAGCCCATTATTTGATTGCATTATTTGTATTCTTGTTCATTCCGAATTTTAGTAATTTGAGTTTCCTTCCTCATTCTCTTTGTTAGTGTGGCTAAGGGTTTATCAATTTTGTTTATTCTTTCAAAGAACCAACTATTTATTTTGTTATTTTTCCGATTGTTTCTTTTGTTTCAATTTCATTGATTTCGGCTCTGATTTTAACTATTTCCTGTCTTCTACTACTTTTGGTGTTGGTCTGCTCTTCTTTTTCTAGGGCTTTGAGCTGTAGTGTTAAGTCATTTATTTGTTGATTTCTACTTCTTTTGTTGAATGTGCCCCATGAAATAAATCTTCCTCTAAGTACTGCTTTCATAGTGTCCCAGAGATTTTGATATGATGTGTCTTTGTTCTTGTTTACTTCTAAGAATTTTTTTATTTCCCTCCTGATGTCTTCTGTTATCCATTCATCATATAATAGTGTATTATTTAATCTCCAGGTATTGGAGAAGTTTCTGTTTTTTATTCTGTCATTTATTTCTAATTTCAATCCATTATGATTTGATAGAGTACAAGGTAGTATCTCTATCTTCTTGTATTTGCTAACAGTAGCTTTGTGGCATAAAATATGGTCTATTTTAGAGAAGGATCCATGTGCTGCTGAGAAGAAAGTGTATTCATTCTTTGTTGGATGGTTTATTCTATATATGTAGGTTAAGTCTAAATTGTTGATTGTGTTATTGAGATCTATGGCTTCTTTATTCAATTTGTGTTTGGAAGATCTATCCAGTGGTGAGAGAGGTGTGTTAAAATCGCCTAGTATTATTGTGTTGTGGTCTATTTGATTTCTGGAATTGAGAAGGATTTGTTTGACGTACGTGGATGAGCCAATGTTCGAGGCATAGATATTTATGATATGTCTTGCTGATTTATGCTTCTCTTAAGCAGCATGTAATGTCCTTCTTTATTCCTTCTGACTAGTTTTGACTTGAAGTCCACATTATCTGAAATGAGGATGGATACTCCTGCTTTTTTGCTGTGTCCATGTGCAAGGTACGTTTTTTTCCCATCCTTTCACCTTTAGTCTATGGGTATCTCTTTCTATGAGATGAGTCTCTTGCAGGCAGATATTGTTGGCTTTTTCTTTTTAATCCAATCTGCCAGTCTATGTCTTTTGATTGATGAGTTCAGGCCATTAACATTCAGGGTTTTTATTGTGATATGATTTGTATTCCTGGTCATTTGACTCATTTTTGTTTTTTGACATGATTTGGTTTCTCCTTTATTTGGCTATTCCTTTAGGCTACTTCCTCCTGTTGCTGATTTGCATCATTCTTTTTCATGTCTTCCTCATGGAGTATTTTGCTGAGAATGTTCTGTAATGCCAGCTTTCTTTTTGTAAATTCCTTTAGCTTTTGTTTATCATGGAAGGATCTTATTTAGTCATCAAATCTGAAAGTAAGTTTTGCTGGGTATAAGATTCTTGGTTGGCATCCGTTTTCTTTCAGGGCTTGGTAAATGTTGTTCCAGGCCCTTCTAGCTTTTAGGGTCTGGATTGAAAAATCTGCTGATATCCGTATTGGTTTCCCCCTGAATGTAATTTGATTCTTTTCTCTCACGGCCTTTAAAATTCTGTCTTTATTTTGTATGTTAGGTATAATCATAATAATGTGCCTTGGTGTGGGTCTGTTGTAATTTTGTATATTTGGAGTCCTATAAGCCTCTTGTACTTGGTTTTCCATTTCGTTCTTCAGATTTGGGAAATTTTCTGATATTATTTCATTGAATAGATTGTTCATTCCTTTGGTTTGTTTCTCTAAGCCTTCCTTAATCCCAATAATTCTTAAATTTGGCCTTTTCATGATATCCCATAATTCTTGTAGATTCTGTCCATGATTTCTTACCATCTTCTCTGTTTGGTCAACTTTGTTTTCAAGATTAAGTATTTTGTCTTGAATGTCTGAGGTTCTGTCTTCCAGGTGTTCTATCCTATTGGTTTTGCTTTCTATGGAGTTTTTAACTTGGTTTATTGTTTCCTTCATTTCAAGGATTTCTGTTTTTTTTTTTTTTTTTTTTTTTTTTTTTTTCAAAATCTCTAACTCTTTATTGAAATGATCTCTTGCTTCCCGTATTTGGTGCGATCATTTAATGCCTGCATTTGCTATTTCATCTCCTTCTTCAATGCCTGCATTTGCTCTTTCATCTCCTCGTTTGCTTCCCTGATTGTTTTAATTATGTACATTCTGAACTCCCTTTCTGACATTTCTTCTCCTGTGCTGTCATTGGGTTTTATTGATACAGTATCTAGGTTTGTTTGAGACATTTTCTTCCCTTGTTTTCTCATATTGGTCAGCTGTCAGTGGGACCCTGAGATATTGCAGATTTCCTCTATTGGCTTATAGTGTCCCTGTAGATTTCCAGTGTATCACCTCCCAGCCTTCAGTAGCCTGAAGTGTTGGAGGAACTTCATAATGCAGTGCTTCTGAAGAAAGCTGCCCTTAGCCTCCTACTGGTTCCAGGGCTGGGAGCTGGTTCATGTGGAAAGGCTCTCACTGGGGGGCCTGCACTGCACAGCTGGCTGTGTGGGAGGAGCCCACTGCTAGAGTGTGCAAGGCTACCTGGGGAAGACTCTAGCTCCCTGCTCTGATAAGACTCCCCTATCCGTGCCTGCCACCCAGGCCGAGCTTCACCCAGTGGGGGAGACTCACCCCATGGCTCTATTTTAGTCCGAGTCTCTCAATGCCTCTCCTTCTTGAGTCCTGGGTTCTGGAGCGACAGGAGATGCAGTCACCCTCTAGTCTGCCATCTTGAATTGCCCCATGGAAAGAGCCTGTGGCCAGAGGGGGCAGGGCCACCTGGAGAAGTCTCTGGCTGCCCTGCCCTGATCCCAGAGGCTGCTTGTGGGTTGAAGCTCTCCGTTGGCTTGGGGACTTGTGGCTGGCTCTGTGTAGAAAGGCTCTTACCGGGCGGTCTGCTCTGAGAAGCCAGCCTTGAAAGGCACCTCCCACCGGAGGGGGCTGGGCTGCTTGGGGAAGTCCCTGGCTGCCCTGTCCTGGTCCCTGAAGCTGCTTTCGGGCCAGAGCTTGCCTTGCTGGCTCCGGGACTTGGAGCTGGTTCTGATCCCAGAATTTTATTAAGAATGTTTGCATCTATGTTCATCAGAGATATTGGTCTGAAGTTTTCTTTGCTTGATGTGTTTTTGTCGACTTTTGGTATCAGGATGATACTAGCCTCATAGAATGAGTTTGGAAGAGTCACTTCTTTTTCTATTTCATGGGACAATTTGAGGAGTATTGGTGTTAATTCTTCTTTGAAGGTCTAGTAGAACTCAACTGAGAATTCATCTGGTCCTGGGCTTTTCTTGGTTGGTAGACTTTTGATGATATCTTCTATTTCATTGCTTGAAACTTATCTGTTTAAATTGAGTATGTCCTCCTGATTCATTTTGGGAGGATCATATGTCTCTAGAAATTTGTCAATCTCTTCAATATTTTCTATTTTATTTGAGTATAAATTTTCAAAATATTTTCTAATTATCTTCTCTATTTCAGTAGTGTCTGTCATGACATTTCCTTTTCATCACAAACTTTAGCAATTTGAGTTTTTTCTCTCTTTCTCTTTGTTAGTGTGGCTAAGGTTTTATCAATTTTATTTATTTTTTCAGAAAACAATTTTTTGTTTTATCAATTTTTTCAATTGTTTCTTTTATTGATTTCATTGATTTCAGCTCTGATTTTAATTATTTCCTGTCTTCTGCTGTTTTGGTGATGATTTGTTCTTCTTTTCTAGGGCTTTGAGATGTAATGTTAGATTATTTATTTGTTGACTTTTTATTCTTTTAATGTATGAACTCAGTGCATTAAACTTTACTTTTTCATTGCCTTCATAGTGTTCCAGAGATTTTGATATACTGCATCAGTGTACTCATTTACCTCTAAGTATTTTTTAATTTCCTCGTTTATCCATTCACCATTCAATAACATGCCATTTAGTCTCCAGTTGTTGGAGTAGCTTCTATTTTTAATTCTATTGTTGATTTCTAGATTCAGTCTGTTATGATCTGATAGAATGTAGAGTAGTATTTTTATTTTTTTGTGTTAGGTGACAGTTTTTTTATGGCATAACATGGTCTATTTTCTAGAAGAATCCATGCGCTGCTGAGAAAAAAGTGTATTCACTCAATGATGGATGAAATACTCTATATATGTCCATTAAGTCTAAATCATTGATTGTATTATTTAGGTCTAGTTTCTTTGTTTAGTTTTTGTTTGGAAGCTCTATCCAATAGTGAAAGATGTATGTTAAAGTCACCTAGTATTATTGTGTTTTGGTCTATTCAGTTCTTGAAATTGAGATGGGTTTGTTTGATGTACATAGATGCTCCACTATTTGGGGCAAACATATTTACAATTATTATGTCTTGGTGTATGTTTCCCTTAAGCAGTATGAAATGTCCTTCTTTGTTCCTTCTGACTAACTTTGGCTTGAAGTCCACTTTATCTGATATGAGGATGGAAACCCCTGCTTGCTTGTTTATGCAGTCCTTGTGAGTGATATGTTTTTTCCCATCCTTTTACTTTCAATCTGTGAATGTCTTTTCCTAGGAGATGAAACTTTTGAAGATTCAATATTGTTGGACTTTTTTTTTTTTTTTTAAATCCAATCTGTCTGTCTATGTCTTTTGATTGATGAGTTTATACCATTAACATTCAGGGTTATTATCAAGATATGACTTATATTCGCAGTCATTTTGGTTTATTTTTGGTTATGAACTTGAATTGGTTTCTCCTTTGATTGACCTTTTCTTTAGTGTAGTTCCTCTCTTTTCTGGTTTTCATTATTTTTGTTTTTGTTTTCATTTTCTCCTCATGGAATATTTTGCTGAGAATGTTCTGTAGTTCAGGATTTCTAGTTGTAAATTTTTTTACATTTTTTTTTTATCATGGAAGGTTTATTTCATCTTCAAATCTGAAGCTTAATTTTGCTGTATATAAAATTATTGATTGGCATTCATTTTCTTCCAGAGTTTGATATATGTTATTCCAGGACCTGCTGACATTGTGGGTGGGGGTTGAGAAATCAGCTGAAATCCGAATTGGTTTCCCCCCTACCTAATTTGATTTTTTTCTCTCTTAGCCTTTAAAATTCTATCCTTATTCTGTAAGTTATTCATTCTCATTATAATGTACCTTGGATTGGGTCTGCTGTAATTTTGTACATTTGAGGTCCAGGAAGCATCTTGTAGTTGATTTTCCATTTCATTCTTTAGTTTTTTGGGAAGTTTTTTGATATTATGTCATTAAAAAGATTGTGCATTCCTTTGGTTTATATCTCTACACCTTCATCTATTCTGATAAATCTTAAATTTGGTCTTTTCATGTTTTCTGATATTTCTTGGAAGTTCTGTTCATGTTCATGGTTTCTTACCATCTCTTCATGTGGTCAACTTTATTTTCAAGAGTATATATTTTGTCTTCATTGTCTGAGGTTCTGTTTTCCAAGTGGTCTAGTCTGTTGGTGATACTTTCCATTAAATTTTTAATTTGGTTTATAATTTCCTTCATTTCAAGGATTTCTGCTTGATTCTGTTTATAATCTCTACCTCTTTATTGAACTGATCTTTCACTTTCTATATTTTCTCTCTGATACCATCCTTCATTTTGAAGATCAATCTAACTATGTATTTTCTGAACTCCTTCTCTGACATTTTTCTACTGTGTTGTCTATGGATTCTATTATTGGAACATCTTGGTTTGTTTGAGGCACTTTCTTCCCTTATTTTTTCATGTTGTGGTTCTTCTCATCTAGTGGTATGAATCTGGGGCAGTACAGATTCTATCCTTTGTCTCATAGTGTTCCTGAAGGCTTCCAGTACCTTATCTTTAAGGGGGAAACCAATATTAACAGCATCCAATGCAAACAATATATCACCTTAAACCAAATGGCTCCTATTAAGGCATTTACAATTTTGTTACAATAAACAGAAATGAAATGATCAATTATTGTCTACAATATAAACAGTAAGTTTGCTAAGAGGGTTTGCCATTTCAAATGATGGACAATGAGGGAACGGAAGTAGTGTAAGGTGTGATGTTTATGAGGGAGGAGAGAATATAGAAGTAAAAATTTATAGCAAGAGCAAGGGAGGAATTAATAGAGGTTGGCTGTTAGTATGAGAGAAGTGAGAAAAAGAATTCAGGGAGACAGGTAGGTAAGAGAAAAAATATATATAGATTTTTTTAAAAGAAGTAAAGGTGTAAGAATACACAACAAAACTGTAGTATACTATTTACACACCCCATTCCTTAATAAGTTGACACATGAAAAATATGGATTCAAAGATGGTAGAGGTGTGAGACAGAGGGAAAAAAAAAAAAAAAAAGAAGAAGAAAAAATAGAAAAGTCTCTGTGGAAAATTGAATGATTGCTTCCATTGATTTTCAAAAATTTTCTCTATGATGAATCAAAATGCAGTCTTTAAGAATAAAAAAAATAATTAAAAAATTTTTCTCAGCTTCCCTTCTTCACCAATATGTGGGGTCGTCTGAAGTTTGGTGTTATCTACATTTCAGTGGGCGTCAGACCTGTTGGGTGGGTGAACCAATAGCAAAATGCCCTCACACCCTCTTCCAATCTTCCCACCCATTGTAGTGGGTCCCTTCTCTCCCTGTACACTTCAGGACTCATTGAACTGGAGAGAACCCAGTTTTCTCCAGTTCCTTCAACCCATGCTTCCCCCCACCCCAGGGAACTTCCCCTAGTCTCCAGTTTTCCACAGGCTTGCCAGACCCAGACTGGCCCCACAAATCTAGCTACAATCTGATGGACCTGGACTTCAGTTTCCCCAGGCCCTGTCTTGCTGCAGTCCCAAGATCTCAATGCCCTTTCAACTTACAGAGAGACCACCATGTATGTGCTCACACAAAGGAGTGACCTTGCAAAGAGGCAGCCAGATGGCAGCCATACCACACTGAGCAGAAAGACCTCAGGTACAAGCAGACCTGCAGGTACCCCAATATATCTCCAGGTCCTAGTCTGTGTGCCCTGAGATGACAGTAGTGGCAGCAGTAAACCTGCAGACCCAGTCTGGTGTCACAAAATGGCAGCAGCCACATGTAACCAAACCTGTGGGTACTGTGAAAATGGACTTCCAGGCAATAGTGGGCAGCAGGAGGCAGTCTGCTGGTGCTCTTCAGTCTAATGGTGGACAACTGGTGGGTGGACATCAGGCAGTGGGCAATGGGTAGGTGAAAGTCAGTGATGGGCAGGCAAGAGGTGGGCAAATGGGCAAATGGCAGATGATAGGCAGAAGTCAGCAAGTGATCTGCACTCAAAAGCTAGGTGATATGCTGGCAGAGGACAGGAATCACAGGGGACAAATGGGGATCTGTGGCAGCAATGACTGTCTCCCAAAGAATATTTCCTCTGCTTGAATCCCAACTCATGAAGCAACAAGGAATACAACTTCCCTCTAGTGCCCCATCTTGAATCTCAATAATTATAGGTTAAGAGCTACCATTTTTAGTGCTTCCAGATGATCAAGTTTACTGTAAGGCAGATTTTCTCCAACTCATCGCTGACATTTTGTGTTAGATATTTTTTTTGTGATGAGCTATCCTGTGCACTGTAAGATGGTAAGCAGCATCTTCTACCAGTGACATCTCCCCTAAATTATGACAATCAAAAATTTAGGCATTGCCAAAAGTCTCATAAAGTAAAGACTTCCCCCACTTGAGGGCTCATGCTCTTTGATAAGAAGTAAACACAGGTATATGTTCTAGTATAACATAAGTCTCAGTAGAGTATAAGATAAATACTGTAATTATTCCCCTTTAATAGAGAAGTAAACAGAAACCCAGAGAGCTAAATGACTTATCCATGGTCACCTGGGTCATTCTGCAGGAAAATTCCATATCTGTTTAAATATAATATCTGAGATCTTTCTAAAATGCCCTTAATTTCTATTTTCTACTTCAAAATGTCCAGAATCCAGATGGATGCAATGGGCCGAATAATCAGCTTCCCAGTCATACAGGTACAGCTCTGCAGCTGTGCCCCTGACTGATGCACCTTGAGGATCTGGCTGGATTCTCAAGCTGATTTAGGTCAGCTTGAGAAAGCATTGGTCTACACAAAATTAGCAGGAACTTCTGTTCTCTGCCCTGCTGTTTGCTTACAGAGGGAATCCAAGTCTAATTTGGATTTGCACCTGACTCTAAGATGCATGCCAGCCCTTCATGCAGGGATGCTGGGCAACCACAGGTGTGCAGTCTATTTCAGGACATAGCCTCAGATTCCCTGACAGATGCAACATGCCCTGCATTTGCTCTGGATTAAAGATGACACTGTTACTGGTATGTTACTGGTATAGATGTGTCCTTTGCTCCTTATTCTCAGTGCCCCCACTGGCTTCCTTCATGGGTTCATTCATCCATTGCAACTGAATACTCATTCTGACTTCTGTGCCCATGCCCCCAACTGCCCACCATGCTCACCTACCCCAGCCCTGTCCTGAATTTTCCATGCCTTTAGGGGAAGATAAATATGTAATTGACAATTAGGAAATGGAGCATTCAGTTAGAGACACAGAGAAGAATGGTCAACTGTACTTGGAAGTAGATGTTCCAGGGAGTCTTAATAGGTAAACATGCAGAATTCTCTAAGTGGTGCACGAGAGAAGAGGACATTTCATGCAAGAAGAATCTCATATGAGAGAACAAAGAGGCTATAAGTAACAAGGTGTCTTGAGGCCACCTAAATACACTCAGAAGATGGTAAATCTCAGAGAGAAATGACCAGGAGCTGAGGAGGAGGATCTATGTCAGTCTTTAACTAAGGAAAAGAGCATGACTTTAAGAAAAGGAATAAAACATTGGGTTTGTAACAGGCACAGGCACAGTGGTGTGTGCCTGTAATTCCAGTGGCTGCAGAGGCTAAGGCAGGAGGATCACGAGTTCAAAGTCAGCCTCAGCAAAACAAGGCAACTCAGCGAGACTCTGTCTCTAAATGGAATAAAAAATAGGACTGGGGATGTGGCTCAGTGGTTAAGCACCCCTGGGTTCAACCCCCAGAGTCCCTCTGCCAAGAATACTTTGGATTTGCACTTCACAAAGATTAATTTACCACTTCTGAGCTTTGTGGTTTGTAGCTGGGCAAAACTGCAAGGGACCAGTAGAAACCAAATGGAAATTTGTTCAACTATCATTCAACAAGTGTTGAATACCTAACTTGTTCCCAGAATTTCCACTAGACAGCTGAAATAGAGTGATGAATAAACCTGACATTTTTCAAACACTTGTAGATCCCCTGTTCTGGTAGGCATGGCAGATATTAAACAATAGTCATCATTAATTACCTAATTAAAATGAAGTGTTCCAGGAAGAAGGAGTTACTGGATTGAAAGTATACAATGGAAAGCCCAACATAACCTGGGGTTGGAAAGCAGGCAGGGGTAGGGGAAGCTCCCCTCCTCTGTTAGAGATCTCAGGGCCCAAACAGTATAGTGAGTTAGACATATTTGGGGATTCTATTACAAATGCATCAAAAAAGATTTAGAGTAGAGTCAACTTCTTGAAACAGGGTTATCAAGACTTGTGAATAGTAGTGACAGCAGGATGGGAAGGTAGGGAGGTGGAGTCCAGAGGAGACACCTTCACTTTGCTTGGTCATGCTAGTTATTTGTATTTGGAAGTTACATGGAAGATCTCTCTCTCTCTCTCTCTCTCTCTCTCTCTCTCTCTCTCTCTCCATCCAGCTCCCCAAGGACATCTTGTTTGTTGAGCTTTTTGGATAGAGCCACAAGGTGAGATTGTGGCAGAGATGCTCCTTGCATTAGAAAAGCAGAGACAGCCTCTCTGGCAATGACACAAAAGAAGCTTGCATAGGAGGTGATTCACCTTAGTAATGCTCTACCATTGGCAACAAAACTCAAGGCAAGGCAGCAGCAATATGACCTCAGACTGCCCCCAACAAGCCAACAAGTCTGCCTAGAGGGAGACTATAGGCAGGGAAGTGCTAGCTCTTTCATGAGTGCAATGGTACAGCACATGCACAGGATATAAACATAGGATCTGCTGACCTGGGCAGGTCTTTATATCCTGAGCACATGTGGCACTGATCTCTGTCACCTGGACAATGGCCCTGAGAATAGGCATGTTTGTAGCTAACTCATTTTGCATGGCACCCAGTGAGGTGAAAATGACTCTGAGGTGAGGAGAGAGGAAGAGGTTTGTACGAATGTGAAGATGTCTTCCCCATTGGCCTCTGATGGAAGCTGTAGGACCCAGTGGAAAGGACACAAGTGTGGGAGCCACCTCATAAATTTGGAAGCTTGATCCACCCCCTCACAGTCAAGTGATGAGAACCTGTCTGCACTTCAGTGTCCAGTTAAATGGAGGAGGGGATAAGGAGATGGAGCTAACTAACATTGGACCAGGCACTTGACTGATCTCATCTGGCTTTACTTCATTACCACATGGGACACTGGTGTGCCGATTTTGTCTTACATGTGATCATACACCCACCTAAAGGTGTTTTTGAAAATCATGACCCAGACTATTATTGTTATAATTATTACTCTAAGTGCTATCCCCATTATACAGATAAAAAATCTGAGGCTGGAAAGCCACATAGCAAAAAAACTTTATCTAGTTTCAAAGCCCCTGTCCTGAATCACATAAAATGATTGCTTCCTTATCTCTGTCCTCTTCCCCAGATGTTGAAATCCATAGAAAATGAGTTCAAAAGGAAAAAAGAATTTAGTCCAATGATTCTTGAACAAATAATTTAATAATAGTTATTAAGAAAGTATTAAATTAAAATAATGCATTTATTTTAAAATTATTCTACAAATATTTATCAAGGACTATTTATATGCTAGTCATTTCATTTCTATGGGACATTTAAAAAAAAATTACCCAAGAATTCTTCCTAACCACAGTTTATAGTCTAATAAATACCTGCAGAAATCACTCTAGTGGTAGTGGGAATAGTAAATAATAATTCATAATGCACTGATTTATACTGATGTATACCATATTTCAGACATAATCTCTTTAGCATTTAGAATAATTCTCTTTGGTTGGGTGCCATTGTGCAGAGCAAGCCAGCCTGCCTGACCCCCATGCTGAGGTCAAACACCATTGCCGAGCCTTCCTGCCTCTCCCCCTACTGCTGAGGAACACTGCACTTGCCTCTGTGCTGACTCAGCACACCCTCAGTGGGGTTCCCCAGCTTCTTTGGAGGCTGGTGAATAATTCAAATAATTTTGAATTATTCCTGAGGGCTTAGCCATCATCATCAGAAGGGAAGTTCCCTTCCTGAGACACCTACAGGAGACTGGAGGCCCTTTGACAGGACTCAGAAATTGACAAGAGGAGGTATTTAGAGGCTCAGGACCAACTCAGAGCCTCCAGGTGAGTCTCTCCTACTGGCGAGGCTCCCCGGATGGGGAAGTAGTCCCAGAATGCAGGAAACTTCATGGAGTAGAGTTGCCCAGTGAGACTCCCCTGCTGCAGCCATGAACCCGGAGAACCAGGAGCATTGTAGAGGAGGGCTGCCCAGCAAGAGGCTTCAGTGCAGAGAGAGGGTCCCAGGCCCAGGCGGCAGGACTGGACCACAGGCAGCTTCTTGGAGGAGAGCCATCCAGCAAGAGTCTTCAGCACAGGGTGAGGCTCCATGGACCAGGCTGTAGGTCCGGACACCTGGAACATCATAGAGGAGGGCTGCCCAGACCAGGCGGTAGTTATGGAACAAAAGGAAGTTCTTGGAGGAGAGCTGTCAAGAGAGACTTCCACACTGGGTGAGTCTTTCCTGCCAGGTGGGCTTTCCCATCAGGCTGGTAGACCAGAAACACAGGCCCAGACCAGCCAAGCCCTAGCCCTCAGTCTAGTTCCCATTTGGTTGACCATCAGTCAACAAGTGGAGGAGACTCTGCCCACTAGCAGGGAATGTACCCCACCTGAAGTCTACCACCAATAGAGGGGCAGCTTCCTTGTGGAGCACTGCATTATCAAGTTCCTCCAAGACTTCAGGCTACTGAAGGCTAGGAGGTGAGTTATTGGAAATCTACAGTCAATAGGAGAACCCTGCAATATCTCAGAGTTTCACTACTAGAGGGCTAGATACCTGAGCAATATGAGAAAACAAGGGAAGAAAATGACCCAAACAAACCTAGATGCTACATCAATAATATCCAATGACAGCATGGCAGAATAAATGTCAGAAAGGGAATTGAGAATGTACAAAATTAAAATGATCAGGGAAACAAACAATGAGATCAAAGAGCAAATGCAGGCTTTGAATGATCGCACCACTCAAAAGTTAAAAGAGCAAATGCAGGAAGCAAAAGATCATTTCAATAAAGAGTTAGAGATATTGAAAAAAAAAAAAGAAACAAGCTGAAATCCTTGAAATGAAGGAAACAATAAACCAAATTAAAACCCCATAGAAAGTATAACCAATAGGATAGAACACCTGGAAGACAGAACCTCAGACATTCAAGACAAAATATTTAATCTTGAAAACAAAGTTGACCAAACAGAGAAGATGGTAAGAAATCAGGAACAGAATCTACAAGAATTATGGGATATCATGAAAAGGCCAAATTTAAGAATTATTGGGATTGAGGAAGGCACAGAGAAACAAACTAAAGGAATGAACAATCTATTCACAGACATAATATCAGAAAATTTCTCAAATCTGAAAAATGAAATGGAAAATCAAGTACAAGAGGCTTATAGGACTCCAAATACACAAAATCACAACAGACCCACACCAAGGAACATTATCATGAAAATATCTAACATACAAAATGAAGACAGAATTTTAAAGGCTGTGAGAGAAAAGAATCAAATTACATTCATGAGAAAACCAATATGGATATCAGCAGAATTTTCAATCCAGACCGTAAAAACTAGAAGGGCCTGGAAGAGCATTTTTCAATCTCTGAAAGAAAATGGACGCCAACCAAGAATGTTATACCCAGCAAAAATTACCTTCAGTTTTGACGATGAAATAAAATCCTTCCATGATAAACAGAAGCTAAAAGAATTTACAAAAAGAAAGGTGGCATTACAGAACATTCTCAGCAACATATTCCATGAGGAAGAGATAAAAATAAAGATGCAAATCAGCAAAGGGAGGAACTATCCTAAAGGAATTGTCAAATAAAGGAAAAACCAAGTCATGTCAAAAAAAATATGAGCCAAATGACTGGGAATACAAATCATATCTCAGTAATAACCCTGAATATTAATGGCCTGAACTCATCAATCAAAAGACATAGACTGGCATATTGGATTAAAAAGAAAGATCAAACAATTTGTTACCTGCAAGAGACTCATCTCATAGAAAGATATACCAAAAGATTAAAGGTGAAAGGATGGGGAAAAACATACCATGCACATGGACACAGAAAAAAGCTGGAGTATCCATCCTCATATCAGATGATGTGGACTTCAAGCCAAAGTTAGTCAGAAGAGATAAAGAAGGGCATTACATACTGCTTAAGGGAAGCATAAATCAGCAAGACATAATAATCATAAGTATCTATGCCCCAAACAGTGGTTCATGCATATATGTCAAACAAATCCTTCTCCATGCCAGAAATCAAATAGACCACAACACAATAATACTAGGTGATTTGAACACACCTCTCTCACCACTGGACAGATCCTCCAGACAAAAATTGAACAAAGAACAAAAACACAATCAATAATTTAGACTTAATGGACATTTATAGAATATACCATCCAACAAAGAGCGACCACTTTCTTCTCAGTAGCACATGCATCCTTCTCTAAAATAGACCATATATTATGCCACAAAGCTAATGTTAGCAAATACAAGAAGATAGAGACACTACATTGTATTCTATCAGATCATAATGGATTGAAATTAGAAATAAATGAAAGAGTAAAAAATAGAAACTACTCCAACACCTGGAGATTAAACAATATGCTGTTACATGATGAATGGATAACAGAAGATATTAGGAAGGAAATTAAAATTTCTTAGAGGTAAATGAGGACAAAGAAACATCATATCAAAATCTCTGGGACACTATGAAAGCAGTTCTTAGAGGAAAATTTATTTCATGGAGCACATTCAATAAAAGAAGAAAAAATCAACAAATAAATGACCTAACACTATGGCTCAAAGCCCTAGAAAATGAAGAACAGAGCAAAACCTAAAGTAGTACAAAACAGGAAATAGTTAAAATCAGAGCTGAAATCAACAAAATTGAAACAAAAGAAACAATCAAAAAATTGACAAAATAAATAGTTAGTTCTTTGAAAAAATAAACAAAATTGATAAACCCTTAGCCACACTAACAAAGAGAAGAGAGAAAACCCAAATTACTAAAATTCAGAATAAACAAGGAAATATCACAACAGACACAAGTGAAATACAAAACATAATTAGAAGCTATTTTGAAAATCTATACTCCAAAAATTGAAAATCTTGAAGACATCAACAAATTTCTAGAGACATATGAATTACCTAAACTGAACGAGGAGGACATACACAATTTAAATAGATCAATTTCAAGTAATGAAATAGAAGTCATCAAAAGCCTACCAACAAAGAAAAGCCCAGGACCAGATGGGTTATCAGCCAAGTTCTACAAAACTTTAAAGAAGAGCTCATTCCAATACTCCTCAAAGTATTTCATGAAATAGAAGAGGAGGGAACCCTCCCAAATTCATTCTATGAAGCCAATATCACCCTGATACCTAAATGAAGATAGACACACATCGAGGAAAGAAAATTTCAGGCCAATATCTTAATGAACATTGATGCAAAAATTCTCAACAAAATCTTAGCAAATCACATACAAAAATATATTAAAAAGATAGTGCACCATGATCAAGTGGTTTTTATCCCAGGGATGCAAGGTTGGTTCAACATCCAGAAATCAATAAATGTAATTCACCATATCAACAGACTTAAAGTCAAGATTCACATGATTATTTCAATAGATGCAGAAAAAGCATTTGATAAAATACAGCATCCCTTCATGCTCAAAACACTAGAAAAAATAGGGATTCCTTAACACTGTAAAGACCATCTATGCTAAGCCCATGGTCAATATCATTGTAAATGGTGAAAAACTGAAAGCATTCCCCCTAAAAACTAGAACAAGGCAGGGCTGCCCTCTTTCACCACTTCTATTCAACATTGTCCTTGAAACTCTAGCCAGAGCAATTAGACAGACCAAGGAAATTAAAGGGATATGAATTGGAAAAGAAGAACTCAAACTATCCCTATTTGCTGATGACATGATTATGTATCTAGAGGAACCAGGAAATTCTAACAGAAAACTTTTAGTACTCATAAGTGTATTCAGTAAAGTAGGAGGATATAAGATTAATGCTCATAAATCCAATGCATTTCTATACATGTGATGAATCCTCAGAAAGAGAAGTTAGGAAAACTACCCCCATTTACAATAGCCTCAAAAAAAATAAAATACTTGGGAATCAATCTAACAAAAGAGGTGAAAGACCTCTACAATAAGAACTACAGAACACTATAGAAAGAAATTTAAAAAACCTTAGAAGTTGGAAAGATTTCCAATGTTCTTGGATAGGCAGAATTAATATTGTCAAGATAGCTATTCTACCAAAAGTGCTATACAGATTCAATGCAATTCCAATTAAAATCCCAATGATGTACCTTACAGAAATAGAGCAAGCAACCATGAAATTCATCTGGAAGAATAAAAACCCCAGAATAGCTAAAACAATCCTTAGCAGGAAGAGTGAAGCATGGGGTATCGCAATACCAGAACTTCAACTATACTACAAAGCAATAGTAACAAAAAATGGCATGGTATTGGCACCAAAATAGACAGGTAGATCAATGGTACAGAATAGAGGACATGGACACAAACCCAAATAAATACAATTTTCTCATACTAGACAAAGGGGCCAAAAATATGCAATGGAGATAAGATAGCCTCTTCAACAAATGGTGCTGGGAAAACTGGAAATCCATATGCAACAGAATGAAACTAAACCCCTATCTCTCACCCTGCAGAAAACTCAACTCAAATGGATCAAGGACCTTGGAATCAGACCAGAGACCCTGCATCTTGTAGAAGAAAAAGTAGGTCCAAATCTTCAACATGTTGGCTTAGGATCAGACTTCCTCTACAGGACTCCTATAGCACAAGAAATAAAAGGAAGAATCAATAACTGGAAATAGATTCAAACTAAAAAGCTTTCTCTCAGCAAAGGAAACTATCAGCAATGTGAAAAGAGAACCTACAGAGTGGGAGAAAATATTTGCCCACTCATACTTCAGATAGAGCACTAATTTCCAGAATATATAAAGAACTCAAAAAAACTACACAAAGAATACAAATAACCCAATCAACAAATGGGCTAAGGATATGAATAGACACTTCACAGAAGAAGATCTAGAAACAATCAATAAACGTGAAAAAATGTTCACCATCTTTAGTAATAAGAGAAATGCAAATCAAAACTTCCCTAAGATTCCATCTCACCCCAATTAGAATGGTGATTATCAAGAATACAAGCAACAATAAGTATTGGAGAGAATGTGGGGAAAAAGGTGCACTCATACATTGCTGGTGGTGCTGCAAATTAGTGCAGCCACTCTGGAACCACCATTTGACCCAGCTATCCCACTCCTCAGCCTATACCCAAAGGACTTAAAATCTGCATACTACAGAGATGCTGCCACATCAATGTTCATAGCTGCTCAGTTCACAATAGCCCGATTGTGGAACCAGCTGAGATGCCCTTCAATTGATGAATCGATAAAGAAACTGTGGTGTATATATATACAGTGGAATATTACTCAGCCATAAGAAAAATAAAATTATGGCATTTGTAGGCAAATGGATGAAATTGGAGAATATCATGCTAAGTGAGATAAGCCAATCTCAAAAATCCAAAGGACAAATGATCTTGCTGATAAGCAGATGATGACACATATAGAGGGGTGGGAGGGGGGCAAGAATGGAGGAAGGAAGGACTGTACAGAGGGAAAAGAGGGGTGGGATGGGTGGGGGGAAGGGAAAAGAAAAAATAACAGAATGAATCAAACACCATTACCCTATGTAAACATATAAGTATACAAATGGTATGCCTCTACTTCATGTACAGAGAAAGAAATTGTACCCCATTTGTTAACAATAAAAATAAATTAAAAAAAGAACATTTAGAAATCTAAAAAAAATGATGCATCTAATAGGTATTTGGAATCATAACAATGTTAGTTTAGATCTTTTTACAATTACACTGTTACCTCTAAGCTAGTCAAAAGAATAAGATTTCTATGCTATCTTCTGACAATTTTGGAGAAAAGTTGTTAAATAACCTAAATGATTTCAATCCGTGGAACATGCTAAAACATACTGCAAGGTATTGTTGAGAGCAGGGTGGTATCTGTGCTGCTAACTGTCTCAAGGACAAACAGGACTGCTGGGCCCTTGTGCTTACCAAGGTTGTTAAGAGATATTTGTCCAAGGAATGTGCAGCTGCCTGGAGACCTTATCCATCAAGGATGGGAGTGGGGCTTAGCCCCAACTCATCTCCTGCATAGTTCACCCCTTCCCTCCTCCCTTCTTCCACTAGGACCGTTCAGTTCTGGCAGGACCCAATGAAAATCAAATAGATTGGCAGGACCCAACCAGAGGAGGACTAATGTTTAGCTGTTCAAATGTTAACCAATTAAAAGAACACTGTAAAACTGCTTGCCTTTTATTATAAAAACCCTACTAACAAGGGCTCGGGGCCTCTCTTAGCATCACCGGTTAAGGACGCAGAGGACCAGGCTCGAGCTTGCTAATAAATGACTCTTTGTTGCTTGCATTGATCGTTGTCTCTGGTGGTCTTTGTGGGGTCTCAAGCCTTTGGGCACAACATATGGGGGCTCGTCTGGGATGCCCCAAGCCCACCCAGACACCTGATCATAGAGTCATAAGTGACACCTTTGGCTGGTGAGTAAGGCATTGCCGTGTGTTTTCTGGTCTGGATTGCCTGCAGATTCTGGTTCTGGGCTGGCATAGTCCTGGCGGATGCACTATAGGACCCCAGCAGGGTCTTGGGAGATGTCCCCTTGACCCATCGGGCGACTTTGTCGCATCTGGTGACTCTGTCACATCTGGGAAGCTTCTGCGCTGCATCTGGGCGACTCTGTCGCATTTGGGTGACTCTCACATCTGGGAAGCTTCTGTGCTGCATCTGGGAAGCTTCTGTGCTGCATTCGGGCGACTTTGTCGCATCTGGGTAACTCTTTGTCCCATTTGGGCATTGTGTTGCATCTGGACAACTCTTTGATATAATCAGAAATTGTTTGTTTTTATTGACAAAGTACCAGCTAGCCAATTTTTGATTTGGCGCGCTATGTGTCTGTCTGTTTGTGTATTGTATTATATGGTCTTTACTCTTGCCTTCTATTAAGTTCTTCATTGTGTTAGTCTGTTATAATTCACCACCGTTCCTCACTCCCAACTCCTCCTCCAACACTTCGGCGGCGGCGGCGGCGGCGGCCACACACCGTTCCTCACTCTCAAACTTCTCATCTCCAATCTGGAGGAAAACGGGTCTATAGATCTCCTGATAGAAAGGAGTAATACTAATCAATGGTCAAATTCATTTCATCCTTTTGGAATTATACAGGAAACAGGTTTTCAACCGGATAGACGACCAGCAGCAGCTCTCTGCTGTGACAACATTTCCAACCCACATCGGTGTCGTCTGGCCCGGTTTCTTTCTTATCTAACCTTTACATCTCTCCTCCTCTCAATAGTTGGATATCTAATTGTTATAGAGATGGACCAAACTCAAAGTACCCCTTTGACTATTATGGTCAGCCATTTTGAGGAGGTTCAAGCCAGAGCACGTAATTTGTCAGTTGAAATCAGTAAAAGAAAACTTGTAACTTTTTGCAAGTCGGATTGGCCCACCTTCAAGTGGGATGGCCCCCAGAGGGAACCTTCCACCTTCCAACTATCCGAAAGGTCAAAAATAAAACCTTCCAATCAGGAAAAATTGGCCACCCAGATCAAATCCCCTACATTTTAACCTGGGAAAACTTGGTAGATAATAACCCTCCAACCTGGCTTTCTCCCTTCCTACCACTGCCGCCCTCCCCCACAACTAAGATGCTTGCCCTAAAGAAGTTAGATTCATCAGAAAAGCCCACAGCTCCCCACCCTATTCTCCCAGAGGAAGATCCAGACCCCCTTCTTGTTAATCCTCCTCCTTATATGCAAGCCCCTATTCCTCCTCAGGACTCAGGACTGGAGGCTGCAGAACAGAGAGAAGCGGCTGAAGCTGGAAATGAGGAAGAAAGAACTGGCTCGGGAGGGCTGGCAAGGCGAACGTGGAGCCGAGCCCAGTGGGCAGCCGGCTCCTCCTGACCAGAAGCTCCAGATTCCACAATTGCTCTGCTGCTCCAAGAAACTGGGCCGCCAGACAATGCTGGCAATCCCCGGCTTCAATATTGGCCCTTCTCTACAAGCGATTTATATAATTGGAAAAATCAAAATGCTAAGTTTTCCGACAACCCTAAAGACTTGATTTCCCTTTTAGATAGCATCATGTTCACTCATCAACCCACTTGGGATGACTGTCAGCAGCTACTCTGGATTCTGTTCACAACCAAGGAGCGTGAAAGAATCCAGATGGAAACCAGAAAGTTGGTCCCCGGAGACGATGGACAACCTACTGTAAACCCTGACTTAATTAATGCTTCTTTCCCCTTGTCCAGGCCTCTGCAAGATGAATGGGACTACAATACGGCTGAAGGTAGGGAGAGACTCTGGGTTTATCGCCAGACTCTAATGGGGGGTCTCCGGGCAGCAGCTCGTAAACCCACTAATTTGGCCAAGGTGTATTCAGTCATGCAAGAAAAACAGGAATCACCCTCAGCTTATTTAGAAAGATTAGTGGAGGCATTTAGACAGTATAGTCCTATGAATCCAGAGTCCCCAGAGAATCAGGCAGCAGTAGTAATGAGCTTTGTTAACCAGGCAGCACTGGACATAAGGTGTAAGTTACAAAAAATAGAGGATTTAGAAGGGAAAAGTATTCAAGACTTAATGAGAATAGCCCAGCGGGTATTCAATAACAGAGATGCACCAGAGGAAAAGCAGCTTAGGGCTACTAGGGAAATAACCAAAGCATTAGCAGTAGCAGTGCAGGGAGGGAGAGCAGAAAAAGAAGGAAACAGACTCCCGAGTAATTGACCACCACCTGGGAACTCCAGAGTGCATGATCTGGGTTGGAATCAGTGTGCCTACTGTAAGGAGGAAGGCCATTGGGCTAAAGATTGCCCTAAAAAAAGAAACCATAGAACCAGAGATGGTAAATGGACAACTAGGAGACCATTGGTCCTGGTCACCCAAGATGAAATGCATGATTAGGGGCGACGGGGTTTGGAACCCCTCCCTGAACCTAGGGTAACTCTGAAAGTGGAGGGGACTCCAGTGCAGTTTTTGGTGGATACAGGAGCTCAATATTCAGCTTTGACTGACCCTCAAGGAAAGATATCAACAAGCACCTCATGGGTGCAAGGGGCTATGGGGATTAAAAAGTGCCCTTGGACAACCGTAGACTTGGGAACGGGAAAAGTGTCCCACTCATTCTTAGTCATACCCGACAGCCCCTATCCCTTGTTGGGAAGAGATTTATTAACCAAAATTGGGGCCCAAATTCATTTTCACCCCGAAGGTGCCCAGGTAACCAATGGGCAAGGAAAATTGTTACCTATGCTAACTCTTACTTTGGAGGATGAATATCGGTTACACCAGCAGCCACAATCCCCTGATAAAAACATTGAAGACTGGGTATGGCGGTTCCCAGATGCCTGGGCAGAGACTGGGGGAATTGGGTTAGCTAAACATCGGCCCACCCTCTATATAGAAATAAAACCAGGAGCTAACCCCGTTAGAGTTAAACAATACCCCATGCCCAGGGAAGCTCAAACAGGAATAACCCTCCATATCCGATGACTGCTGAACCAAGGAGTACTACGTCCTTGCCGATCGGCATGGAACACCCCCCTGCTTCCAATACAGAAGCCCAACTCGAATGAGTACTGCCAAGTTCAGGACCTAAGAGAAGTAAACAAAAGGGTGGCGGACATACACACTACTGTGCCTAATCCGTATACACTTCTGAGTGCGCTTCCTCCTTACAGACAATGGTATACGGTGCTGGATTTAAAAGATGCCTTTTTCAGCTTGCCTCTAGCTCCAAAGAGCCAAGAGCTATTTGCCTTTGAATGGACAGACATTGATGAGGGTATCAATGGACAACTTACCTGGACGAGATTGCCGCAGGGATTCAAAAATTCTCCCACCTTGTTTGACGAAGCTCTACATGAGGACTTGGGTGAGTTCAGGCAAAATCATCCCAACCTAACTTTGTTACAATATGTAGATGATCTCCTTATAGCTGCAGAAAACTGGGATGAATGTATCCAAGGAACAGAAAATTTACTCCAGACACTGGGCACCTTGGGATATCGGGTGTCAGCAAAGAAAGCTCAAATCTGCAGACCTGAGGTAACATACTTGGGCTATCTCCTAAGGGAAGGTAAACGATGGTTGACCCAAGCCCGCAAAGAGACTGTTCTAAGAATCCCAAAGCCCCAGTCCCCACGCCAAGTAAGGGAATTCCTCGGGTCGGCTGGCTTCTGTCGACTCTGGATTCCAGGGTTTGCGGAATTAGCCAAACCACTGTATGAGGCCACAAAAGACAAGCAGCCTTTCAATTGGACAATAGAAGCAGATACAGCATTCCAACAAATCAAGGATACCCTCTTGTCAGCCCCAGCTCTGGGGCTTCCCGATGTCGTTAAACCGTTCTTCTGCTATATAGATGAAAGTAAAGGGATAGCAAAAGGAGTCTTGACTCAATACCTAGGCCCCTGGAGGAGACCAATAGCATACTTGTCAAAAAAACTGGATCCGGTGGCTGCGGGCTGGCCCCCATGCCTATGTATGATTGTGGCCACAGTCTTAATGTAAAAGATGCTGATAAATTGACAATGGGACAAGAATTACATGTGATCACTCCACATGCTATTGAAGGAATCCTGAGACAACCTCCAGATCGATGGCTCAGTAATTCTCGGCTCACACATTATCAGAGCCTATTGCTTAATCCTCTCAGAATTATTTTTCAGGCACCCTCAGCCCTCAACCCTGCTACACTGCTTCCTGACCCTGACCTGGACACACCCATACATGACTGCTCAGAAATCCTAGCCCAGGTTCATGGGCTTAGAGAAGACCTGCAAGATCATCCACTGCTTGATGCAGATGCAGTATGGTTCACAGATGGGAGCAGCTTTCTATATCAGGGTCAAAGGTATGCGGGTGCAGCAGTAGTGACTGAGACAGAGGTAATTTGGGCTGAGCCCCTACCAATAGGCACCTCTGCCCAGAAGGCAGAACTGATAGCCATGACTAAGGCTCTAATGATGGGAAAAGACAAAAAATTGACTGTATACATGGACAGTTGTTATGCCTTTGCAACTGCCCATATTCATGGGGCTATTTACAGGGAAAGGGGAATGCTAACCGCAGAGGGGAAATCTATTAAAAACAAGGAAGAAATTGTGTCCCTGATAGACGCCCTCTGGTTACCCAAGAAATTGGTTATCGTACATTGCCCTGGGCATCAAAAACCATCTGATCCAGTATCCAGGGGCAACTGCTTAGCAGACAAGGTGGCACGTGAAGTGGCCCTCCAGAGAGACTTGATCACGGTTGCTCAACTCCCAGACTCTGGCCCACGAACCCTCCCAAAAGACCCAACCTACACGGAAGAGGACTTATCATGGATTTGCCAGCAACCACTAGCCCAATGCTTAGATGGATGGTGGAAAGACTCTGAAAACCAGATAATACTTCCAGAACTGATGGGGCAGAAAGTGTTGCACAGGCTCCACCAGACCACCCACATGGGGACAAGAAAATTACAGGACTTGATGCTGCAAGCAGGAATTAGAATTAAAGGTGTGCAAAATAAGATAGAACAGATTGTCAAAAGTTGCAGAGTTTGTAAGTTAACAAATGCAGGATATAGCAAGTGGGAATCAGGAAATAGATTAAGGGGGGATAGGCTAGGGGCATATTGGGAAGTTGATTTCACTGAAGTAAAACCTGGAAGGTATGGGTATAAATATCTATTAGTTTTTGTAGGTACTTTTTCAGGATGGGTTGAAGCATTCCCCACCAAGCGGGAAACGGCGCAGATAGTGGCTAAAAAGATTTTAGAGGACCTCCTGCCAAGGTATGGATTTCCTGTGATGATAGGGTCTGACAACGGGCCAGCGTTTACTTCACAGGTAAGTCAGGGACTGGCTTCAGTACTTGGGGCAAATTGGAAACTGCATTGTGCTTATCGACCCCAAAGCTCAGGACAGGTAGAGAGAATGAACAGAACTTTAAAAGAGATCTTAACCAAATTAACCCTGGAGACTGGCGGTAACTGGGTGGCTCTCCTTCCCTATGCCCTATATCGGGTGCATAATTCTCCCTATAAGATGGGACTCACCCCTTATGAAATCATGTTTGGGACCCCGCCTCCAATACTCCCTGATCTGACTGAGCGGCTTTTAAAAGAAGAAAATGTAGATGATTTTGAACTTTTATCTTCCCTCCAGGCCTTGCAGAGGGCCCACAGAGAAGTCTGGCCTAAGCTCAAAAGTCTGTACGAGTCAGGCCCACCTCCTGTTCCTCACAACTTCCACCTGGGTGATTGGATCCTAGTGAAGTGACATCGACAGAGTAACTTGGAACCACGGTGGAAGGGCCCCTACATGGTCATTTTGACTACACCCACTGCTCTCAAAGTCGACGGTATCGCCTCCTGGATTCATCACACCCATGCCAAGTTGACTGAACTCCTTTCTGACATCGTGCTTCCTGCCCTAGATGACTCTGCCTGGAGAGTGGACAGGTCTAAGGACAACCCGCTAAAGATCAAGCTTTGCCGCCATAGACTGTGACTATGTTCTTGCTTTTGCTTTGTTCTTTCATTCTGGCCATAACCATAGCTGTAGCTCCAGTTTTTGGAGCCACCAACTTCAGCCCATATCAGCCTTATGAAATCACCTGGGAAGTAACCAACCCAGCGGCAAAAGTTCCCAACCTGACTGTGACTGAACACCACCCTTTATGGACATGGTGGCCTGAACTGCAAGTAGACCTTTGCACCTTAGCAAACAGGGCTTTTTCGGTGGGAACAGGCACTATCAGTGTTAACGAAGAATTATATCTAAGTAAGCGGGCCCTTACAGATACAGTTAGTGGGAGAACAAGAAAATTTAACTGTGCTTATACCCGCGGGAGGGAGGAACTTCAGCGTCTCCCCTTCTACGTGTGCCCTGGTTATTCTCACCAGAAAGAATGTGGAGGGGAAGAATCTTATTTCTGTGCTAAGTGGGGATGTGAAACTACAGGGCAGGCTTATTGGATAAAAGCCTCTCGTGACTTAATTGAAGTCAAGCGAGGGAAAAAAAACAGTTTCATGTAACAATAGGTGTAACCCCCTCTCCATCGCCTTCACTGATAAGGGAAAGCGGGATAAACAGTGGATAAGAACCCGATCATGGGAGTTATGCCTCTATGCTGAGGGACCTGATTTGGGGGTAGTGTTCACTGTTCGGATGATTATAAAGTTTTTCACCCAGCCATTAGGGCCTAACCCCATTTTACACCTTCTGGCCCAAAGAGTTCCAGTTATCCCCCCCACCCAAGGTCCAAAAATTATTAAATTAGTTACTAGCCTCCCAAATACCCCACAACTGACCACCCACTCCTTAAGTACCCTCTACTTAAGAACTAAACAACCCCATGAACAGTCAATTGTGGATCCAATTCAAATGGAAGCTCATCCCCTTCTGAGCCTTTTGTCTTGGTCCTTCCTGGTGCTCAATGTCACCTATCCTAATTTGACCAGGTCCTGCTGGCTCTGCTATGACACTGTCCCCCCCCTATTATGAGGAAGTAGCAGTGCAAGCACATGTTACTATCTCCACCAAGCTCCAGGATTGCTGCTGGCGATCTACACAGTCCCTAACCCTAGAACAAGTGTCAGGGCAAGGGCTCTGTTTAGGAGCAGTGCCCTATGCCAGCCGGTCCCTCTGTCATTCGACATGGAAAATCAAACCGGAGGAAGAAAATTCTTTTATAATCCCCCACAACGATACTTGGTGGGCTTGCTCCTCTGGACTCACCCCCTGCGTCCACTGGAGTGTGTTAAAACAGTCAAAGGATTATTGTGTTCTAGTCAGATTGGTTCCGCGGCTAATTTACCATGAGCACCAAAGTTTTATGACTATGATTGAACAAGGATGGGGCCTGAAACAGAACCCTATTCGACAAAAACGAGAACCTAATACCACATTAACCCTTAGTCTGCTGCTCGGGGCTAGCTTGGGAGGGTTAGGAACTGGAGTAGCTTCCTTAGTTACTCAGAACAGACATTACTCCAATCTAAGAGCAGTGATAGATGCAGACATGGAGCGTTTGGAAGATTCAATCTCTCATTTAGAACAATCTTTAACTTCCCTAGCTGAAGTGGTCTTGCAAAACAGAAGAGGTTTGGACTTAATATTCTTACAACAAGGAGGCCTATGTGTAGCCCTAGGAGAAGAATGTTGCTTTTATATAGATCGCTCTGGAATAATTAAGGATAGCATGGCAAAAGTCAGAGAAGGACTAGCAAACAGAAAGAAAGAATGGGAAACTAGTCAGAACTGGTTTGAATCCTGGTTCAATTTTTCCCCTTGGTTAACTATTCTGGTGTCCGCTATGGTAGGGCCCCTATTATTGTTGTTACTAGCTTTAACTATAGGACTTTGTATAATCAATAAGTTAATTGCTTTTGTTAAAGATAGAATAAATACAGTACAGCTAATGGTGCTAAAGGCCCAATATCAGCCCATTAAGCAGCAAGAATTAAAACAATAGAGACCCAAGATTGGCTCTCTAAATGTTCTTGGAAAGGGGGAATGTTGAGAGCAGGGTGGTATCTGTGCTGCTATCTGTCTCAAGGACAAACAGGACTGCTGGGCCCTTGTGCTTACCAAGGTTGTTAAGAGATATTTGTCCAAGGAATGTGCAGCTGCCTAGAGACCTTATCCGTCAAGGACGGGAGTGGGGCTTAGCCCCGACTCATCTCCTGCATAGTTCACCCCTTCCCTCCTCCCTTCTTCCACTAGGACCGTTCAGTTCTGGCAGGACCCAATGAAAATCAAATAGATTGGCAGGACCCAACCAGAGGAGGACTAATGTTTAGCTGTTCAAATGTTAACCAATTAAAAGAACACTGTAAAACTGCTTGCCTTTTATTATAAAAACCCTACTAACGAGGGCTCGGGGCCTCTCTTAGCATCACCGGTTAAGGACGCAGAGGACCAGGCTTGAGCTTGCTAATAAATGACTCTTTGTTGCTTGCTTTGATCATGGTCTCTGGTGGTCTTTGTGGGGTCTCGAGCCTTTGGGCACAACAGTATCTCATATGGCTTGTTCTCTTATTTTTTCATGGAATCAGCTGCAAGCTCATCCAATCCAGGTTCTAACACCTTCAAGTTTACATGCATCAGTTTCAGTTAAAAAACAGAAAATGGAGAAATATGGAGAGTGGATGAGCCCTGCATCATTGGTTGATTCTCTGGTATTGACAAAGCCATGCTTAGGAAACATTCCTTGTCAAAGGAGAGGATGTTATCAGATTTGACTTTTGGCTCTAATGCTAACAGTTATCAGAGGTCCCAGGACAATGGGTGTCCTGGTATAGCAGGATTATAACAAAATATTCTCAGCACTGCAATATTAGAATAGCTGCTGAAAAATGTTTCTAGCTCTGTAACTTTTTGATGCACAAGAAGCCTCTGACAACTTACAAGTCTTGATTTACAATGCCTCATAGTTTAACTTCCTGATTTTGAGACACTATGTAATAAACTTATTTTTGGGTCACTGGTACTCCAGCAGAGTGCAGTTTTCCCACCTGGTCCTAGTTTTCTGTGAAATTATCTGTGTCTTTTTTGTCTCCTTATTTTTCTTCATTTCCCATCACCCCTACTAGAGAATCCTTTGTTGATGCTGCCTGGGTTGCTGCAGGGTTACAAGTTGGTGCCTGAAGGAGTGGAGTTGACCTTCCCATTTTATCCTTTCTTCTCATGCCCCCCTCCCCTTATCTTAACTACGTGGCCAAAAGATGGGAAAGGAATCTTCCAGGAGTGCCTCTCCATATCTACCCAGAAAGGGAGAAAGGGAGTAGCCCAGGAGGCACTTCATCAACAACTCCGTTTTGGGAGGAAAAATTCCCTGGAGGCAGGTAAACTTGGCAACAAGTTGGAGGAGATGGGAGTACTCTGGAGGTTTTAGCATTTTATTTCCTCTTGAATCAGCACCCCATCTTCTTGACCCAGTCATTCACTATCTACACTGACTGTCCTTTTGTTCCCTGTACCCCCTGCCTCAATCCCTCCTCCTCTGAGAAGGTAACCCTTACTGCTGTAAGAGGAAATGGATGATGACTGCTCTGGTTGCTTCAAGCTGAGAGGGGGCAATGTGGGGCAAGTAGTTTGGGTTTTCCTTTTAGGAATGTTTGGGTCACTTGAGGGTTCCATGGCAAAAGTCTAATAATTGAAAATTCTTTCTGTAAATTTAAAATAATTCTGTAAATTTATTGATACTCTGCTATTAATTTATTTTTTCCTTGTACTAGGGATTTAATCCAAGGGTTCTTTACCATTGGAGATACATCCCCAATACTTGTTATATTTTTGTTTTGAGATAGGGTCTCACTAAGTTGCTGAGGCTGGTCTTGAATTTGTGATCCTCCTGCCTCAGCTTCCCAAGTCACTGGGATCACAGGTGTGTGCCACTGTATCTGTAGGATACTAGTTTCTTAAGTGCTGTGAACACCTTGAAGGAGGCAGAACCTCATGGAGCACAATTAATCCTGTTGCTTTTTGGACATGGTTGGATATTCCAGAGCTGTCCTGATGGGGAATCCTATTTCCTTCTAGTGGAGAATAGTGTTGAAGATCAAAGTCTGTATGCATGGGTGGTGGCAGAGTTGCAAGTGGACAGAGATGCTGCTGGGCCACTTCCCATTGTAACAGAATATATGCTAGCTAAAGCTCTTTAAGTGGGGTAAGACTCAATCTGGTCTGGGAGGAGGAGGGGGAGAAGCTGATGAAGGAATTTAGGGGAAGGAGAAAGTGGAATAAGGGAGAGGAGAAGGAAGTCAGTGTCCAGGGGAGGACTTGATCTCTGAGTGTGACCTTTACTGCTTTGAGTACTGAAGGCCTTCAGTACAGATTTTCCTGGACCATGTGATTTTTTATTTGAAAAATGTAACTGGGCATTCCTGCTGCCACTTCCCTCACAGATAGTGAAATTCAATGAAGTATATAGTTTTAGAAAAAATTGAGAGGTAAGAAAGTGGGAGTGGAGTGTTGACACCATCTTTGGATCAGTTGAGCAGCACAAGGAAGATCCTAAAAGGTATCTAGAAATACATGGCAGGAGAACATGTGTGGTCAATGGAGACAGAGCAAGGATGTGGCAAAGGGAGGTAAAAAGTGATGAGGGAGCCTGAAAAGGCAGGAGAGGTGGGTGTAGTGTCAGCACTCATCTGGCGAGAGCTGCTCGCAAGTGGGTTGAGAGAAGTCACTCTTCCTTAGAGCCCAGGAAGGCAGGAGGTCCTGGGTCACTCTTGTATTCCCTGTCCTTGGAGTCTGGCTACAGGCCTGGGTTGAGTCCTGTCTTAACTGACCAACTTAGGGTTAATGGGAGATGGTCTTGCCCAATCCTGCTGGTTCTGAGCTGCTCTTCCCATCTCCATCTCCCTCCAGTGTGATAACCCCTTTGACAAGGGCTGTGCCAGCAACTGCTATGTCACCCTCTGTGCGTTACTGGGACCCAAGTGAGTTGGTAAATCAGAGGCTCAAGTGGTGGACCCTGGGGCTGATGAAGTGGGGCGAAGCTGGGTCTTCTTCCCTGGTCCCTTACTCCAGCTTCCAAGCCCTGACACTCACTGTTCCTTTCCTTTGGGGTTTTCTCTAGGGCACTCTGGAAACTTCCCTCTTCCTTGCCTTTGTTGGTTCTTGTCGCAAGAAATGGGGTAGAGGGGAACTGCAGACTTGATGAGGCTCCTGGATGAGAGACCTGAGCTCTGTGCTTTCTAAGCTGAGGGGTGAGGTGGTCAGGGAGAGCAGGTCAAGGTGGGTAATGACCCCTTGCATTTGGCCTGTCACTCCCCAGGTATATGCGTCAAGCTGTCTGGCTGCAGAGAAAGGAACCAAATGGGACCCATGGCGGTCCTGTGTGCGCCGATCTACTCCTCTCTACACCATCCCACAGACCATCCTGGGCCCAGGTCTCCAACTCTGGGTTTCCACACATGTGGGAAGGCCCAAGGGAGCAGCAAGGCTGCATCTTTACAGAAGATGAGGTGTAGCAGGTGTGCATTGGGACAGGTGTGTCTGTGGGTTGCACATGTGTTGGGGGAAGACCCTGAGGTCCACTGGCCCTGAAGTTGAAGCACTTGGAGCTTAAGGAGAGAGATGGTCTTGAAGGGTGCAGGGTCCAGGTCATAGGACTTCAGAGCATACCCAGGTGTCCCTGGATAGAAAAAGAGAAAGGACTGCACTGCTAAACTTGCTGGTTGGCCTTGGGTCAGTCCCTTACCTTTCTGGGCCTCATTTTCCTCAGCAATTAATGAGAACTGAGACTAGTCCAGTAGTTTATGTTTTAAAGGAGATTCTTTTTTTTTAATGCAAGTTTTTACTTGAAGTCCCATGTGAAATATAGAGTGGAGCATTAGGGGTGTAGTGGTGTGGGTAACCCACAGTGCTCCCATAGACTCTTGCAGTGACTTGTGGTGCCAGCCCCCTCCTTTGTCCTGCTTCCAGGGGCTCAGAGACTTGACTGTGAGCAGCAGGGTGGAGGTTAGGGAAAGCCCTCATGTACTGACTGTGTTTAGCTTCCCATCAACCCAATGCCACAGCAGGAGGCTCCCCTGGGGGCTCAGCCTCCCATTCACCCCTTCACACCCAGTGATGCCAGGATGTGCACCTGAAGTTCATCTCCTGATCCCCACATGGGTGCCTCTTGTATCTGAGCCCTCACTCCTGTTGGGAGTGCCAAGACCCCCATGCCTGTTATATATTCATAAATATATTTTTGCTGCTTCCTACAGCTGTTCTGCATGCCTGTCTTAGGTTCAGAGAAGTGTGTTTCCTGGAGGTGTGGAGGAGGCTCTGAGGAGCTGGGACAAATCCCTGCTGGTAGAGAAAAGCATTGCTCTCTGGAGACCCAAGCTCAGGAATCAACAATTTCTGGCTCTTTGACCTTGGGCAAGACACTTAGCATTTTTCTCACCCTTAAAACTTGGCAACAGTAATAATCACAGCAACTGACCTGGCTGGCTTCCTGGCAAAGGCTGGAAATGAGAGAAGAGAAAACCCATCAGCCTGAACAATACAAAGTACATCTCAAACTATTTCATAAAATAGAAAGGAAACATTAATTATAATTGTGTGTGTGTGTGTGTGTGTGTGTGTGTGTGTGTGTGTGCACACGTATGTATTCCTTAGGATTTTTTGTGTGTATGAGATTGTGCTACTGGGGATCAAATCAAACCCAGGACCATATGCATGGTAGGCAAGCAATGTACCACTGAACTACATCCCCAGTCCTTTTTTATTTGAGACATGGTTTCACTAAATTGACCAGGCTAGCCTCCAACTTGTGATCCTCCTGTCTCAGCCTTCCATATAGCCTCCCAACTTACAGGAGTTCATTCAGGAATTGGCTTAGGGTTTTCTAGATGCAAGATCTTGCCATATGCAAATAGATAGCTTTTGTTCTTTCTCAAGTGGATACTTTTAAATTTTTTTCTTGTCTAATTTCTGTGACTGTAACTTTAATAAATATGATGTTAGACTTTTTTCATAAATACCCTTTATCAGGTTGAGGAAGTTTCCTTTTATCTGTGTGTGTTTGAGCATGTGTGTTTCATTTCTAATCATGGAAAGGTATTCAATTTTGTAAAATGCCCTTTCTGCATCAAATGTTCATGTTGATTTTTCCTTCTTTATGAATGCGATGTACTACAGAACTGACATTATTCCAAGTTTTACTGTTTAATAGCATGACTGACCAGGTCCTAGACATGAAGATACTATGTTCAAGAAATTGGGGGTTGGGGGTAATCACTCTATAAACTAACAACATAGTATGTGATAAGAATGCACATTATAATATTAAACCTTTCTACACAAAGTAGTTAGTTGCAAGAAACCATTATTAGCTTAGGAAAATGGGGTTCCAGATTTCAGTGTAAACTATTTGCAATTCTTCTGTGTGGCAAGTATCTTATTTCTGTTTTCAAACTCTCCACCCCAACCTGAGTTATAAAGTCTGGAGTGTTTTTGTCCAATCATTGATTTGCTACACAAATACTATATTCGATTCTTCATTAATCTTAGGTACACACTGATTAACTCACCACTGAAATGAGGTGATTTCCATCCTTTCTCCTGGTGTTTGTTAAACAAGAGAAAGCTTGCTTGTTGTATATTTCTTTTATATAATGGCAGAATATTCCTCTTTCACACATATCTAGAACTTAGGGCTTAAGAGCACACCAACAGGCCTCATCATGAATATATATAATCGGGTGTCACTCCCAAAAGTCCTTCATATCTCAAAGTCACATTCTCAGGCTGTGAATATAGTCCTCCTCTGGTGTGCTCCTTTCTAGCCCATCTTTCATCCTTGGCCACAGGAATTAGATTACAAGTTTTCATTACCTACTATCTGGCTCCTAAATTGTGTGAGGTACTTTTTTTCATCACCTTGCAAATCATAATGCTCTAAACTTTTTTTGATTTGTACTTTGAGACAGGGTCTCAATAAATTGCCCAGACTGGATTTGAAGTTTTAGTCTTCCTGTCTTAGCCTCCAAATTAGCTGGGATTACAGGTACTTGCCACCATGGGGGGTTCAAAACATTTTTGAACAATTTTTCCTTTCTCTTTGCTTTATTTAGGGCTGGTGACCTAATCTTGCATTTCTTAGTTGGTTCCAACATTCCACTTCCCTGAAATGTTAGCTTCCCTATTGCTCCCTTGGTTACAGGTACCACAAACCCAAGAGTAAACAATTGCCCAGCACTCAGCTTTCAGCACTGGAGCCCATCTTCCCGAGTGCTCATGAACAGACATGCTGGAACTACTTCTCAGATTCACTTGTCCTGTGTCACTGGGAGAGGTACATTATGTGGCAACCCCAGAAAATTAATGTGAATGTCTTGAACACTTCCCAGAGACCTGATGGTGTCATTATGCCAAGCATTTGGGATTCAAAAGAAAGAGATTATCAGATTCTCTTTCTTAAAAATTCAATAATATTAAATTCAATGTGGCATCTGAATTGGATCCTGAAACATAGAGAGGACATTAGTGAACATCTGGTGAAATCTGAACAAAGTCTATAGTTAGTTATTGTACCAAGTTTTTTGGTTTTCAGAAATTCAGTGATTAGGAGCACTGGCCTTTGTCTCGGAGCTGCCATTCTCTGGATCCACTTCTGGCTTTTCCTCCTGTGCTCAGGAGCCCCAGGTTTCTGTGCGACACAGGGAAGGAGAGACTCTGAGGGAGAATGCGGGGCAGAGTGAAGACCAGGAAATGGAACCATTGAATTCATGGATGTGGCCATTGATTTCTCTCAAAAGGAATGGGAATGCCTGGACTCTGCTTGGCAGAATTTATACAGAGATGTGATGTTGGAGAACTACAGAAACCTGGTCTTTCTGATGATGTATTCTCATCAAACCCAAGAATTTTCATCAGAGCTGGGAATAAAATGTTCATTCCATCAGAAAATATCATTGTGATCATTTAACAAAGAAGTTTTACAAAGGCAACAAATGCAAACAAGTATTTCATCAGTGCTCAAAATTTATCATTCCAAGCATCCATATTCAAGGAAAGGATTGCAAATATCAACAATGTGGAAGAACTTTAAATAAAATCACAAGAATTATTCAGTGCAAGAAAATTCAGGTGGGAAGAATGCCATACAGATTTAAGAAATGTGTTAAGGCATTTAAGGATTTCTCAGCCCTTTTTCACAGTAGTGATAAACCCTACAGATGTGAAGATTGTGGTGAAGATGTCAATCAAAAGTCAGTCCTTATTAAACACAAGAAGAATCATGCTGGAGAGAAGCCCTATACTTGTAATGAATGTGGAGAAACATTTATTTACATCTCAAAACTTACTGAGCACCAAAGGATTCATAGTGATGAGAGACCATACAAATGTATAGGATGTGAAAAAGATTTTAAGTACACCTCAAGCCTTACTCAACACCAGAGGATTCATACTGAAGAGAAGTCCTACAAATATACAGAATGTGGGAAAGCATTTACACAATTTTCAATCTTCACTAAACACCAGAGTGTTCATAGTAATGAGAGACCATATGAATGTAAGGAAAGTGGCAAAGGCATTACATGTAGTAGAGCCCTTATTGAACACCAAAAGATTCATAGTGATGAGAGACTATATAAATGTAAGGAATGTGGCAAAGGTTTTAGGTATAGAAGAGTCCTTATTGGACACCAAATGATTCATAGGGATGAGAGACCATATGAATGTAAGGAATGTGGCAAAGGTTTTAAGTGTAATGCAGCCCTTAGTCAACACCAGAGGATTCATAATAATGAGGGACCATACAAATTTAAGGAATGTGAAAGAGATTTTAAATATATCTCACTCCTTACTCAACACCAGAAGATTCATACTGCTGAGAAGCCCTACAAATGTACAGAATGTGAAAAAGGATTTATTCAGTTTTCACACTTTACTCAACACCAGATGATTCATAGTGATGAGAGACCATATGAATGTAAGGAATGGGGCAAAGGCTTTAAGTATAGTACAAACCTTTTTAGACACCAGAGGGTTCATAGTGATGAGAGACCATATGAATGTAAGGAATGTGGCAAATGCTTTAAGTATACTACAGTCCTTATTCAACACCAGAAGATTCATACAGGAGAGAAACCGTACAAATGTACAGAATGTGGGAAAGCATTTACACCAATTTCACACTTCACTCAACACCAGAGTTTTCATAGTGATGAGAGACCATATGAATGTAAGGAATGTGGCAAAGGCTTTAAGTGTAGTACAGACCTTAGTGTACACTGGAGGGTTCATAGGGATGAGAGACCATATGAATGTAAGGAATGTAGCAAAGGCTTTAAGTATAGTGCAGCCCTTATTAGACACCAGAGGATTCATAGGGATGAGAGACCATACAAATGTAAAGAACAAGGCAAACCTTTTAATTTCATCTCTACTTGTACTCAACACCAGACTCTTCATACTGGAGGGAAGCCATATAAATGCAAATAATGTGGAAAAGCTTTTATTCATAGGTCACATCTTATTCAACACCACAGGAATCTTTTTTTTAATTGTAAACAAATGAGATACATGTTGTTTCTCTGTTTGTACATGGAGTAAAGGCATACCACTTGTGTAATCATAAATTTACATAGAGTAAAAAAAAAAGAAATTCAGTGATTAGGAAAATGCTAATATTGGGTGAAGCTATGTAAATTGTAGATGAGATCTCTCAAGATTTTTATTTATTTATTTATGTATTTATTTTTGGACTGAGGATTGAATCTAGGTGCGCTTAACCACTGAGCCACGTCCCCAGTCCTTTTTTATATTTTATTTAAAGACAGGGTCTTACTGAGTTGCTTAGGGCCTTACTAAATTGCTGAAGCTGGCTTTAAACTTATGATCCTCCTGCCTCAGCCTCCTGGGCCTCTGGGATTTCAGGCATGTGCCACTGCAGCCAGATATTGCAGCTATCTGGATTGGCTAATGTAATTTGAGAGATGTTGCAGTCTTTTGCAAGAACAGAGTGTAAGAAACTAGGGCAGCCTGCAACTTGAACCCTTAGGAATGGTCCTCATCGATCCCTTCATGATCCAGACTACTGAATAGAGCCACTGGTCAAGGAGAATGTCTGGTTACATGCTACCATCTTTAAGGGTAACAAATCCTGGCCTCTGAAATGTTTCCCTCTCTGCCTCAAGTGAACTTTTCAGGTAAGGTTGTAGGCAGAGCACTTTACAGGACCAAGAGCCCTGGATTATAGTGAGTCACAGAACAGGCTGGAGGAAAGCTTTCATTTCAATGTTTGCTTAACTCTCTTCTAGGTGTGTGATAGAATTTGGTATGACACTTGCTCTTCTTATAGTTAGTAATGAGGTTGTAAGTTATACACTAAAGTTCATCTGCATAGAAAATACTCATATTTGCACAAAATTATCCTGAACAAGATGGAGAGGTTTATAGTATCCACTCATATCTTTGACTTCTTTATTTTTTTCTCTTCTTCCTCCCAGAAGCATGATGATAGGGCCTGAATTGGGGATTTAACCCTGGGGTGCTTAACCACTGAGCTATATCCCCAGTACTTTTTATTTTGAGACAGGGTCTCACTAAGTTGCTCAGGCCTGGTTAAGTTGCTGAAACTGGCTTTGAAATTGCCAATCCTCCTGCATCAGCTTCCAGAATCCCTGAGCTTACAGGTGTGCACCATTACACCCAGCTTAAATGCAAATATTTATTTATTTATGGTACTGGGGATTGAAACCAAGGTGTCACACATGCTAGGCCACTACTCTACCACTACTAAGCCACAGCATCAGGCCCCACCATTTTTTTTAACACTAATCAACACCAAACTCATTCCTAAGATAGCTTAGCAGAAAATATCTGTCAAGACTACCACTTCTTCAAAAATATTGCTCAAAAGCTGGATATGGTGGTGCACTCCTGTAATCCCAGCCACTTGGGAGCCTGAGGCAAGAAAATTGTGAGCTCAATACCAGTATCAGCAACTTAGCTGAGACCCTAAGCAACTTAATGAGACTCTGTCTCAAAAAAATATACGGGCTGGGATGTTGCTCAATGGTTAGCTGCTCCTGGGTTCAATCCCTAGTAATAATAGTAATAAGAATAACAACAACAATAATAATAACTTGCCCAATTTTCTTCCAGTTTACAGCCAGAGTTGTCAAGGTCCTCCTTACCTTAATTACCTTTCATACGCCAAAACCCACCTTCCCAGCTTCAAGCAAAACATCCATTCTCTGAAATATAAACAAAGCCTGCAATGAAATCTAGATAACAGATTGATGAAATTTGCAACAGAGGAGTGGTGGTGGTGTCTAAATCCCTGAGTAATATTTGCAATGAAGAGACTCCTAGTTCAAATAAGTCTCCTGCTAGTAGAACTTGATATAATTTCAACACCCATATACCAAAGGAAAATACCTGAAATTGCTTTTCTGTTTTAACTATTCTCTCATCTTTAGCAAAAGATTTCAGGAGCTCCAAATACAAGTGAGAAGAGTTTTCTAGAATTTAATCAGGTTTCTTGATTGGCAATCTCATTAGAAGTGGATAAGAAATATGTCTCCATAGAAAGCATATCTCCACAAAGAACTTAAGAGTAACAAATTGGTGGGTATGTTCCTTATTGACTGAATGATATACACAAACCAAAACTGCCATCAAAAGGGACTGAATTAGTATATAAATCACTTTATGGCTTCTAGGAAATCATGCTACAGCTTCTAGGGACTATATATTCTGACTTCAGTATTTCATAAATTCATAAATATGAGTTAAAAAAATTGGCAGTGTATGGTGAGCAAGTACTCTACACCCACAACTCAAAATAGTGTCATTTAAAATTCTCTTTTCAACAATTTAAACTATTCTATCCATAAACAGTTTCCAATTAAAAATTAAAATCTTTTCAATAAAATATTCAGTGTTCTGCATAAAGCATTATACTTTCTGTCACTTATATGTAATTTATGGTTTTGCTTGAGTGTAGATTTTTAAGATTACATTTTCTATTTGTTGTCATCATTTAATGAAATAATTGACTTTTGCACATTGATTTTGTATCCAGTAAACTAAATTTCTTAATTCTAATAAACTATCATATGTCCTTTTGGGTTTCCTGTGTTCTCATCTTATCTGAAAATAATGTCAGTATTTTCTTGTTTTCCCATTCTTATGTCTTTGATCTTCAATTTCAAATGTAAATTTAAGTGGTGATAGCAAGCACCCTTGCCTTGTTCTGCTTCTAAAAGGAATGCTTCAACACTTCACCACTGAACATGATTTCTTGCACAGTTTTTTTTGTAGATACACTCTATCAGATTAAAGAAGTCCACTTCTAATTTGTTTCAATATGTATATTTAAAAGAGGAATTGATATTGAATTTTACTAAGTGCCTTCTTCATCTATTGGGATGCTCACTTTATCTAATATAATGATTGGTATTTTTTATTTATTTCCAGAGTGGCTGCACTAATTTGTAGCCCCACCAGCAATGTATGAGTGTACCTTTTTCCCCACATCCTTGCCAACACCTATTGTTGCTTGTGTTCTTGATAATCATCATTCTAATTGGGGTGAGATGGAATCTTAGGGTAGTTTTGATTTGCATTTCTCTTATCTTAGAGAAGTTGAACATTTTTTCATATATCTGTTCATTGTACATCTTCTTCTGTGAAGTGTCTGTTCATTTCCTTAGCCCATTTGTTGACTGGATTATTTGTACTCTTGGTGTAGAGTCTTTTGAGTTCTTTATATATTCTGGAAATTAGCACTCTCTGAAGTATGAGTGGCAAAAATATTCTCCCACTCTGTAGGCTCTCTCTTCACATTACTGATGGTTTCCTTTGCTGAGAGAAAGCGTTTTAGATTGAATCTATCCCAGTTGTTGATTCTTGTTTTTATCTCTTGTGTATGGAAGTCCTGTTAAGGAAGTCTGATCCTAAGCCAACAAGTTGAAGATTTGGACTTACTTTTCCTTCTATAACATGCAGGGTCTCTGGTCTGATTCCAGGGCCTTTATTCATTTTGAGTTGAGTTTCATGCAGGGTGGGAGATAAGGGTTTAGTTTCATTCTGTTGCATATGGTTTTCCAGTTTTCCCAGCACCATTTGTTCAAGAGGTTATCTTTTCTCCATTGCATATTTTTGGCCCCTTTGTCTAGTATGAGAAAATTGTATTTATTTGGGTTTGTGTCCATGTCCTCTATTCTGTACCACTGATCTACCTGTCTATTTTGGTACCAATACCCTGCCATTTTTGTTACTATTGCTTTATAATAGAGTTGAAGATCTGGTATTGCGATACCCCCTGCTTTGCTCTTTCTACTGAGGATTGCTTTAGCTATTCTGGGTTTTTTATTCTTCCAGATGAATTTCATAATTTATGCTCTATTTCTGTAAGGTACATCATTGGTATTTTAATTGGAATTGCATTGAATTTGTATAGCACTTTAGGTAGTATGGCCATTTTGACAATATTAATTTTGCCTATCCAAGAACATGGGAGATCTTTCCATCTTCTAAGATTTTCTTTAATTTCTTTCTTTAGTGTTCTGTAGTTCTCATTGTAGAGGTCTTTCACCTCTTTTGTGAGATTGATTCCCAAATATTTAATTTTTTTCGATGTTATTGTGAATGGGGTAGTTTTCCTAATTTCTCTTTCTGAAGATTTATCACTTATGTATAAAAATGCATTGGATTTATGAGCATTGATCTTGTAACCTGCTACTTTACTGAATTCACTTAAGAGTTCTAAAAGTTTTCTGGTGCAATTTCCAGGTTCCTCTAAATATATAATCATGTCATCAGTGAATAGGGATAGTTTGAGTTCTTCTTTTCCAATTAGTATCCCTTTAATTTCTTTGGTTTGTCTAATTACTCTGGCTAGTGTTTCAAGGATGATACTGAATAGAAGTGGTAAAAGAGGGCATCCCTACCTTTTTCCAGTTTTTAGGGGGAATGCTTTCAGTTTTTCACCATTTAAAATGATATTGGCCATGGGCTTAGCGCAGATGGCCTTTACAATGTTAAGGAATGTTCCCACTACCCCAATTATTACTAGTGTTTTGAGCATGAAGGGATGCTGTATTTTATTGAATGCTTTTTCTGCATCTATTGAAATAATCATGTGATTCTTAACTTTAAGTCTGTTGATATGGTGAATGACATTTATTGATTTCCAGATGTTGAACCAAACTTGCATCCCTGGGATGAAACCCACTTGATCGTGGTGCACTATCTTTTTAATATATTTTTGTATGCGATTTGCTAAAATTTTGTTGAGAATTTTTGCGTCGATGTTCATTAAGATATTGGTCTGAAATTTTGTTTCCTTGATGTGTCTCTGTCTGGTTTAGGTGTAAGGGTGATATTGCCTTCATAGAATGAGTTTGGGAGGGTTTCCTCCTCTTCTATTTCATGGAATACTTTGAGGAGTATTGGAATGAGCTCTCCTTTAAAGGTTTTGTAGAACTCGGCTGAGAACCCATCTGGTCCGGACTTTTCTCTAGGCTTTTGATGACCTCTTCTATTTCATTGCTTGAAATTGATTTATTTAAATTGTGTATATCCTCCTTGTTCAGTTTAGGTAATTCATATGTCTCTAGAAATTTGTTGATATCTTCGAGGTTTTCTGTTTTGTTGGAGTATAGATTTTCAAAATAGCTTCTAATTATGTTTTGTATTTCACTTGTGTCTGTTGTGATATTTCCTTGTTCTTTCCGAATTCTAGTAATTTGAGTTTCCTTCCTCATTCTCTTTGTTAGTGTGGCTAAGGGTTTATCAATTTTGTTTATTCTTTCAAAGAACCAACTATTTATTTTGTTATTTTTCCGATTGTTTCTTTTGTTTCAATTTCATTGATTTCAGCTCTGATTTTAACTATTTCCTGTCTTCTACTACTTTTGGTGTTGGTCTGCTCTTCTTTTTCTAGGGCTTTGAGCTGTAGTGTTAAGTCATTTATTTGTTGATTTCTACTTCTTTTGTTGAATGTGCCCCATGAAATAAATCTTCCTCTAAGTACTGCTTTCATAGTGTCCCAGAGATTTTGATATGATGTGTCTTTGTTTTCGTTTACTTCTAAGAATTTTTTTATTTCCCTCCTGATGTCTTCTGTTATCCATTCATCATATAATAGTGTATTATTTAATCTCCAGGTATTGGAGAAATTTCTGTTTTTTATTCTGTCATTTATTTCTAATTTCAATCCATTATGATTTGATAGAGTACAAGGTAGTATCTCTATCTTCTTGTATTTGCTAACAGTAGCTTTGTGGCATAAAATATGTTCTATTTTAGAGATGGATCCATGTGCTGCTGAGAAGAAAGTGTATTCATTCTTTGTTGGATTGTTTATTCTATATATGTCAGTTAAGTCTGAATTGTTGATTGTGTTATTGAGATCTATGGTTTCTTTATTCAATTTTTGTTTAGAGGATCTATCCAGTGGTGAGAGGTGTGTTAAAACTGCCTAGCATTATTGTGTTGTGGTCTCTTTGATTTCTGGAATTGAGAAGGATTTGTTTGACGTACATGGATGAGCCAATGTTCGGGGCATAGATATTTATGATTGTTATGTCTTGCTGATTTATGCTTCCCTTAAGCAGTATGAAATGTCCTTCTTTATCCCTTCTGACTAACTTTGACTTGAAGTCCACATTTCTGAAATGAGGATGGATACTCCAACTTTTTTGCTGTGTCCATGTGCAAGGTATGTTTTTTCCCATCCTTTCACCTTTAGTCTATGGGTGTCTCTTTCTATGAGATGAGTCTCTTGCAGGCAGCATATTGACTTTTTCTTTTTAATCCAATCTGCCAGTCTATGTCTTTTGATTGATGAGTTCAGGCCATTAATATTCAGGGTTATTATTGTGATATGATTTATATTCCCAGTTATTTGACTCATTTTTGTTTTTTGACCTGATTTGGTTTCTCCTTTATTTGGCTATTCCTTTAGACTACTTCCTTCTGTTGCTGATTTGCATCGTTGTTTTTCATGTCTTCCTCATGGAATATTTTGCTGAGAATGTTCTGTAATGCCAGCTTTCTTTTTGTGAATTCCTTAAGCTTTTGTTTATCATGGAAGGATCTTATTTAGTCATCCAATCTGAAAGTAAGTTTTGCTGGGTATAAGATTCTTGGTTGGCATCTGTTTTCTTTCAGGGCTTGGTAAATGTTGTTCCAGGCCCTTTTAGCTTTTAGGGTCTGGATTGAAAAATCTGCTGATATCCATATTGGTTTCCCCCTGAATGTAATTTCTTTTCTCTCACGGCCTTTAAAATTCTGTCTTTATTTTGTATGTTAGGTATTTTCATAATAATTTGCCTTGGTGTGTGTCTGTTGTAATTTTGTATATTTGGAGTCCTATAAGCCTCTTCTACTTGGTTTTCCAGATTTGGGAAATTTCTGATATTATTTCATTGAATAGATTGTTCATTCCTTTGGTTTGTTTCTCTAAGCCTTCCTCATTCCCAATAATTCTCAAATTTGACCTTTTCATGATATCCCATAATTCTTGTAGATTCTGTCCATGATTTCTTCTCTGTTTGGTCAACTTTGTTTTCAAGATTAAATATTTTTTCTTGAATGTCTGAGGTTCTGTCTTCCAGGTGTTCTATCCTATTAGTTATGCTTTCTATGGAGTTTTTAACTTGGTTTATTGTTTCCTTCATTACAAAGATTCGTTTGTTTTTTTTTTCAAAATCCCTCTTTATTGAAATGATCTCCTGCTTCCCGTATTTGGTCTTTTAACTGTTGATTGGTGCGATCATTTATTGCCTGCATCTTTCATCTCCTCCTTCAATGCCTGCTTTTGCTCTTTCATCTCCTCATTTGCTTCCCTGATTGTTTTAATTATGTACATTCTGAACTCCCTTTCTGACATTTCTTCTCCTGTGCTGTCATTGGGTTTTATTGATACAGTATCTAGGTTTGTTTGGGACATTTTCTTCCCTGTTTTCTCATATTGGTCAGCTGTCAGTGGGACCCTGAGATATTGCAGATTTCCTCTATTGGCTTATAGTGTCCCTGTAGATTTCCAGTGTATCACCTCCCAGCCTTAAGTAGCCTGAAGTCTTGGAGGAACTTGATAATGCAGTGCTTCTGAAGAAAGTTGCCCCTAGCCCACTACTGGTTCCAGGGCTTGGAGCTGGCTCTGTGCAGAAAGGCTCTCACTGGGCGGTCTGCTCCGAGAATCTGGCTGTGAAAGGAGCCTGCCGCCGGAGGGTGCAGGGCTGCTTCGGGAAGTCCCTGACTGCCCTGTCCTGGTCCCTGAAGCTGCCTGTGGGCTGGAGCTCACTGCTAGCTCTGGGACTTGGAGCTGGTTCTGTGCAGAAAGGCTCTCACTGGGGAGCCTGCTCTGAGAAGCTGGCCGCGTGGAAGGAGCACGCTGCCAGAGGGAGCAGGGCTACCTGGGGAAGACTCTAGCTGCCCTGCCCTGCTCTGAGAAGTTGCCCCTATCCGGGCCTTCTGCCCAGGTTGAGCTTCACCTGGTGTGGGAGACTCACCCCGTGGCTCTGTTTTAGTCCGAGTCTCTCAGTGCCTCCGCTTCTTGAATCCTGGGTTCTGGAGCAACAGGAGATGCAGTCATCCTCTAGTCTGCCGTCTTGTATCTTCCCCTAATTGCTCTTAAATATTCAATTCTCCAATATTCCAATGTCTCTGAAGACATTTTCAAGATTGCATTTTAAATCTATTTCCTGTTTGTAAATTTGTTAAAAACATAAATTTACAGATTTGTTTGTAGGGGTAGTAAAAGACAATTATACCTAGACACAATCATGTCAGACTGAAAACCAAACATAAGACTTGAAATAACCTTTCCTCCTCTAGCTTTCTCTTCCATACTAACTTAGAAACCTTTATATATTAACATGAACTACAGAGTTACACTCTTCCATTTTCTATTGTTTTATGCACAGAATAATGCACTTCATAAATTACATTTACTTGACGTTCACCACTTCTATTTTCTGTAGAAGGTTGCTGAAGTGTGAGAAAACAAAATTTTTTATTTATCTATTTGAATATCATAATTACCAAAGAAAATACATACAAATACATACAAAAAACAAAAATTATAAGCTTAAGAAATACTTAAGAAATAGATTAGTTATGAGAATACATAGTTAACATTTCCCTACATCACCTATAGCTTGAAGCTCTTGGGGCAAACTGAAATCCTGGTTCCATCATTTATGGGCTTGGCTATATGACTTTGAGCAAGTTACTTAATTTCTCTATGCCTCGGGTTTCTGTAAAATGTGAATAACAACAATGGCTTATATATAGTGTGTATAAAAATAAAGTATAGTTCTTATATTGTGTACCAGGAACTGTTCTAAGTAGTTTATACATGCATACTGACTCATTTAATATTTACAACAAACCTATGAAGTGGACAAACTGTTACCATCACCTTTTAACAAGAGACACTGACTGACAAGTAACTTGCCCACAGTCACATGGCTGGTAAGTGGCAGAAGAAGCAACATCACAACTTGAGGCAGTGTGGCTCTAAATTCCATGCTGTTTATCACTAAGGGTATAATCCTCATGGGGTTATTATGAAGATAAACCAAAGGCAACAAATAAAATGCCTAGTTCAGTGCCTAGCAGACAGTAAACACTCAATAAATAATGTTATACATTTTCTTAGCTTTAGGTCAAAAGATTCTTCATTTCTTTCAAGCTTTCTACTGACTAGCAGTAAGACAATACTTGAAGGCAAGTATATTATTTCTGATAATTTAGTTAATTCCCACACTGGGTTCTGACCTGTGGCAATCCAGAAAACAAATGTTCTTGACTTTTGACCAAGAACTTTCCTGATAAACCACAACAGAAGAAAATAAAACAAATGGAAAGAAATGGCAACCAAAAGAATGTTCTCTGGCTGAACACTATCCTAAATAAATATTTAGAGCTTACATCACTTTTCATATCTCTGAAAAACTGCAGGAAAGATAGAGCAGGCATACCTGATTACATCTTCTACCATAACTAGAATCCCCACAAAAATGTAATTAATTTTGGACCAGCTAAGACAAATACACAAAGGCTGATGCCTCAGTAGTGCTAAATTTAAATTTTTAAATGAATCTCCAATCCTGCCTTTCATGTAATCACACCAAAATCATGCCAATCTTCTTACATGTGCAGGACCCGACCCCAGTCACACACACACACACACACACACACACACACACACACACACATTTCACCTTGCTTCTCAGCGATCCACATAAATCCCTCGGGTTTTGCTTCCTTTTTCTAATTAGCTGATTACTTTGGGGCCAGGATAAGGAGAATGTGCTTTTCTAGACACACCTAACACACATCTGATGTGGTCCTTGCCTAACGATATTCCCACAGACGCTTTAGGTCCCCAGGGGCGCCAGTCAGAAGCCAGGCAGTTACGCCCAACAAGCCCTTGTCAGGAATCACTCCTTTTAACGGATCACAGACCCAGCTGAGCTCAGACCTTTCTTGAGAAAGCACAGCTGCCAGAGCCTCCCCTCCGATAACGCCCTCCGAGAACACGCTCCAGGGAAAACCGCAGTTTCTCTGACAAAGAGCGGGGTAACCAGCGAGTGGTGGCGCCGCTCCGGAAACACGAGCGAACACGCACCCACGGACCCTCCAAACGTCTGCCCGCGGCGCCCCCGCCCCCACATCAGACACCGCTTCCACCTAGGGGACCCGGATCCCTAGGGCTGGACCCCCGGCATCAGGTGTCTAGCCTACGCTCCGGGTTCCCCTTTGGACCCCCAGTTTGGTTCCTCCCAACCGCCCCTTCCCTGACAGCTCGCGCCACTTGGTTCACCCACACCTCCCCGACTCCAACTCGAGCCAACTCGGCCCCCTCACCCAAAGACATTGACTCTGTCCAGTTTCTCATTGCTGCGGGCTTTCAGCGGCGGCGGCGACAGCGGCGGCATAGCGGTAGATCCCACCAACTGGTTACCAACCTGTTCATGGCTAAAGACGCCGTGCTGGAACAGTCAACTCGGAAGGCCAGAGTCAGAGGCCGGCCACCTTCCACTTCTGCGCGCAGACTAGCTGCACAGGCACGCGCTGGTGAGTCCTCGCCCTCCAGCGCGCGACTGCGGTCTGGGGAAGGGGCTACGGAGACCTGCAGTTGGCAAGAGCGGTCCACGCCGCTTTCGCTCCTAGCGGCCCTTGGGGGTCGGGGGCGCCGCACTGGAGCCACTGCCCTGGGCGCTGGCAGGGACCGCAGCCTTAACAGTTCTTCTTTTGGCCCCAGTTGGGGGATGCTAGACCCTGAGAACTTCAAAATCACGTTTTAAATGATGCCATGATACTGCGTGTCCCTCGGTCCCTCCGGGTATGGAAAGACTCCCCGCTATGTTTCGGTACACACAACTTTGCGCACCCTACTGCTCTACAGCCTGGGGAGGCCGAGCAGACCCCTGAGAGAGTGGATTGCAATACAGCGTCTCAGCTCTCCTCTCCCGGGCAGGCTATTCCACCTGCCGCATGCGGAGTTGCCGCGTCCAAACGCAAAAACTGCTGTGACTGTTACTGAGTCACCTCAACAATATAAGTGAATATTATTGTTACCATATCTGCACCACCTCTCAACACTCTCAAAGTATTTGGCACGGTACTATCTTAATAACACCTCATCTTCCCTTGGAAGGTAAGTTCCTCTGCTTATTTAGCTGCTTTTTTCTCTAATTCATTTGTGCTGGTAATTGGTAGTATTCGGGACTTTTTCTAACTATTCCAACAAGAAAACAGTGTTTGGTGAATCCCTGCTTAATAATTTTCCCCGTTTGCAAAATGTGAGATCCCCCTTCCTTCTTACTTCTCTCTCAAAGCGCTCATATGAAAGCATTTCAGTAATTTTATCCTTATAACAGTTTAAAACTATCTCAGACATTTTGCATCTAAGGGGGAAAAAAGGGCAGTGGGGGAGGTAGCTATCGTATTCACAAATAAATCTTGATCATCTTTTCAATTCTGAAAATTTCTTTAGCATAGAAACACACCAGAACTTTGAAAGTGTCTCAAAACTACAGTAGCTTATGCTTAATTAGAAATGTCACGTCATGTGATTTCCAACTTCAACAGCAATGACTCAGTTGGTTATTTTTTGCTTTGGTAATCCCATATCTTTAAATATTTCTTGTTTTGTACATTGTGTTTGTTAAGAACTTATTTTCCAATGTTCATTAACAACAAAACCCATCAATTCCCATCTTCCCTTTCCACGTTTGAATTCAGAGCGGAGGGTTGCAGTGGTAATTTTGGAGTTACCTTAACAATAAACTACATGTGAATGTTGTTTGTATCTGTAGCACGAATAAAACCAAGAGTTGTTCCAGGAAGTTATGGTTCTTAAATGTAAGCAAAGAACCATAACATTGTGTGTGTGTATATGTGTGTGTGTGTGTAAGCCTGGATAGACTTGAAGAAATGTACGGTTTTTATTAAGCTTTTGGAAATTTCATAAGTCCTTATTCTCAAAGGTCAAGCTGACTTTCTTACCGGTGCCAAAAATATAACTGTAAAAGAAGAGTGAATCAGGACATACCTGTCAAGAGGTACAAGGAACTTTAATGGTGAAGGAAGTTTTGAATTAAGAAAGATCAAGAAGGGCTGGGGATGTATCTCAGTGGTAGAGCACCTTCTGAACATGTGTGAGGCCCCCAGGTTCAAACCCTAGTCCTGCAAAAAATAAATAAATAAAAAAAATAATAATATTCAGCTTGTCACAGAGAATAGCATGGATTCTCTTGGCACAATTTTTTTTGTTTGTTTTGTTTTGTGTTTTGGCATAAGGGTCTTGATTTTTACTATTCCACCCTATAACCTTCATCCTCTGGACTGCTAACAATTAGGTAAAGTGGGTTGTAGAGATAAAAGTTGTGGAACACAGCTAATGCAATCCTTAGCAGGAAGAGTGAAGCAGGGGGTATCTCAATACCAGACCTTCAACTCTACTACAAAGCAATAGTAACAAAAACGGCATGGTATTGACACCAAAATAGACAGGTAGATCAATGGTACAGAATAGAGGACATGGACACAGACCCAAATAAGTACAATTTTCTCATACAAGACAAAGGTGCCAAAAATATGCAATGGAGAAAAGATAGCCTCTTCAACAAATGGTGCTGGCAGAATTGGAAATCCATATGCAACAGAATGAAACTAAACCCATATCTCTCACCATGCATGAAACTAAACTCAAAATGGATTAAGGACCTTGGAATCAGACCAGAGACCTTGCATCTTATAGAAGAAAAAGTAGGTCCAGAGCTTCAACATGTCGGTTTAGGATCAGACTTCCTTAACAGGACTCTCATAGCTCAAGAAATAAAAGCAAGAATCAATAACTGGGACAAATTCAAACTAAATAGCTTTCTCTCAGCAAAGGAAACTATCAGCAATGCAAAGAGAGAGCTTACAGAGTGGGAGAAAATCTTTGCCAATCATACTTCAGATAGAGCACTAATTTCCAGAAAATATAAAGAACTCAAAAAACTCTACACCAAGAATACAAATAACCCAACCAACAAATGGGCTAAGGATATGAACAGACACTTCACAGAAGAAGATATACAAGCAATCAACAAACGTAAAAAAATGTTCACCATCTTTAGTAATAAGAGAAATGCAAATCAAAACCACCCTAAGATTCCATCTCACCCCAATTAGAATGGCAGTTATCAAGAATACAAGCAACCATAGGTGTTGGAGAGGATGTGGGGAAAAAGGTACATTCATACATTGCTGGTGGGGCTGCAAATAAGTGCAGCCACTCTGGAAAGCAGTGTGGAGATTCCTTATAAAACTTGGAATGGACCCACCATTTGACCCAGCTATCCCACTCTTTGGCCTATACCCAAAGGACTTAAAATCAGCATACTACAGAGATGTTGCCACATCAATGTTCATTGCTGCTCAATTCACAATATCCAGATTGTGGAACCAACCTAGATGCCCTTCAATTGATGAATGGATTAAGAGACTGTGGTATATATATACAATGGAATATTACTCAGCTATAAAGAATAATAAAAGTATGGCATTTGCAGGCAAATGGTCGAAATTGGAGAATATCATGCTAAGTGAGATAAGCCAATCTCAAAAAACCAAAGGACAAATGATTTCGCTGATAAGTGGATGATGACACATATAGGGGGGTGGGAGGGGGGCAAGAATGGAGGAAGGAGGGACTGTATAGAGGGATAAGAGGGGTGGGAGGGGTGGGAGGGGTGGGGGGGAAGAAAAAAAATAACTGAATCAAAAACTATTACCCTAGGTAAATGTATGATTACCCAAATGGTGTGTACAGAGAAACAAGATGTATCCCATTTGTTTACAATAAAAATGAAAAAAAAAAAAAATAAATAGCAAAAAAAAAAGTTGTGGAACACCTCAGTTGTATTGAGTGATAACTTTTTCACTCATTTCAGTCATTCAACATGTGATCTTGGGAGCACTTCTGGGCCTTATACTCCTCTTCATTTGTTTATTCATTCATTCAGCAGTTTGAGATCCTACTATGTTCAAGATAGTACTAGATGCAAAGCTCTTGCCTTTAAAAAAGCTCAGGAGTTATTGAGGAGCCTGCCCACTCCAGCTAGCAAGTTTAAAGGACTATTTCTGATCCCAAAATCCCTATCAGTTTTCCTCTAATTTTGTGAAGCTGCTTTGGGTAGACAGGAGAACTTGAAGGGGAATTTTTCTTGGACTCAGGGATTGGACCTCTCAGCTGTCTCCTATTTAGGTCTTGCCTTCTCTGGGCAGGATGGGGGTCTTGAATGGCCAACTGTAGAATTTTCTAAAATTAAACAAATTTTCATAAATCACATAATTTCCCCCTATTTAGGTAAAATTTATTTCTATTAAAAAGATATCCTCAGGGCTGGATTTGTAGCTCAGTGGTAGAGCACTTGCCTAGCACATTGTGAGGCTCTGGGTATGATCCTTAGCACCACATAAAAAAAATAAAGAACATTGTGTCCATATACAGTTAAAAAATTTTTTTAAAGATACCCTCAATTCATACTGGATTGATTAGTAGTCTAGGAAGGGTCAGTGGAGCCAGAACTCTAGGGTCATGGAGCCTTTAGGCATTCCTATTTCTCCTTATGCTTCTCTGCTCCTCAGGTTCCCTGCTCTGGGATGAGGAGCCCAATCTGCTCTGTGGACTAACTCTGTTCTCTCACATAGAGCATCTCTCCTCTGGGTTCAGCATCTAGCTAAAACTGTAAGAAGTTGGAGCAAGGACAAATTGAACATTCCTCAGCTGTTAAGATTTTGCTCAGTATATAAGTGTTTATTCATTTTCATTTAAAAAAAATTAAAAATTCCAAATTTGTATGCATTGTCCAAGATGAAATAACCTTTCATGTGTAAGTAAATAAACAAACCAATACTAAAAGCTTAGAGAGGGTAGAAATTTTTTGTAAAGACAAAACAAAAATCAGGTAATTAAAACTTGGCAAAAATTATTTTTTCTCTTTCTTTCTTTCTTTTTTTTTAAATATTTTGCAGCACTGGGGATGAAACCCAAGGCCTTCCTCAGACTAAGCAACTGCTCTACCACTGAGCTACACCCCTGGCTCTCAAAAGTTTTTAAAACCAAAAATATGCATGATTAAAGAAAAAGAATTTGGTAAATCAGTATATTTGGTAAATTGAGTGAATTGGTCATTTGGCAAAATTGGCTAAGAAGACTTATAAAAGTGGCAAACTACAGGGAAAACAATTTAATTTTAAAATATATTCAAAATTCAATCACTCTAAGCTAAGAAATTCCTATGTGAAACACTGACATTTTGATTATCTTGATCAGGATACATCATAAAAAATAAAACCATACTAAGATCCTTGCTTATTTTTAAACATTTGAATCTAAAGAAAAGTCACAAACATAGTACAATGAATACACATTTACTTTTCACATAGATTTACAAATGATTAAAACTTTGCCACGTTTGCTTTTTCTACATATAGATAGGTAGATAGACATAATTATTATTGCTGTTTATTTGGGAGAAGGTTACAGAAAACATGATTCTTTAAAATATATCTCTAAAGATGTTCTTTAATATAAACATACTAAAACTATCAAGTTCAGGAAATTTAACATTAATGTAATACCATTATACAATATATAGTCCATATCCAAGTTTGCCAATACTAAAAAAGCCTTTATAGAATTTTTTTCCAGTCTAGGATCTAATTCAGGTTCACATTGCACATATCTTTGATCTGCCTCTCCTTTAATCTAAAAAAAGTTTATCAGCCTTTATTAGTCCTTGATGGTTTTTATTTGTTTTTTTAACCATGCTGGGAATTGAACAGGGTCTTACCCATGCTAAGCAAATGCTATATCACTGAACTATGTTCCCAGCCCTCTTTTAAAACAAAAAATATTTTCAGACAGAGTCTCACTAAGAGTTGTCCAGGCTGGCCTGGAACTTACTATTCTCCTGCCTCAGTCCCCTGAGTAGTTGAGATTACAGGCCTTTATCATTGCACCCAGCTGACATTTACATTTTTAAGAGGTCTGAAGGCAGTTGTTGCATGGATTTTCACTCAATTTGGTTTTGTCTCATTATTACTTTGTGATTAGATTGAGGTTATTTATTTTTGTCAGGAATACTATGAAGTCACATCATACCCTTTTAAATGTCTAACGTAAGGAGATACATGAGTCATTTTGTCTTATTGGTGATCTTAATTTTGATCATTTGGTTAGGGTGATGCTTGCTAGGTTTCTTCATTGTATCTTCCCCCATTTATAATGAAGTCATCTGTTGGGAGATATTTTGAGACTGTAAATACACTAGTCAGAACAAATTCTTTGTGTGTGTGTGTATGTGTGTGTATGTGGTCAGTGGAAGACATCGCAAATCTTTTAAAATTTGAATACTATAAAAATAATTTTAGTGAATATATTAAAAGAGAACATACTCATGACTATATTGCTATTTGTCTAGGATATTCAAGAATACTATTCCTTAAATGCAAATTTTGGCAAATATGTAAATGTAATGTGGTTTTAAAAATTCATTATTTGATTAAATAATCCTTGAGTGAAATTGACTTTCTACCAATGGTTTTCTAAGACTGAATGTTTTTGTAAAAATAGCATTGTGGTAAATTTCAAATCAAAGAGATTGATCAGGATCAGATAAACCTCTTCAAGTTTTGTGACTTCTAAAATGCAAATTCTGGGAAGGAGGTGTAGTTCATTAGTCGAGTGCTTACTTAGCATGTGAGAGGGCTTAGGCTCTATGTCTAGCCCTGCAAAAAATTAAAAAAATTTATTAAAAACTCAGTAATTTCCAACTAAGACCAGTGCATTTCTGTCATAGTATTGAACCATGATGCCAGATATTTTTGTATATTCGGCAATTTTTTTTGTATTTGGATCTCAGATGCACAAAATTGGTTCATCATGTACTTTCATCAGTTTCCAAACATGGTATTTTTGTTTAGTTAATTAATTAGTTATTTTAAATAACTGACTATAATTATCCTTTTGTGCTTGTTTTGTTTTGCTTTTTTGATACCAGGGATAGAACTTGGGGGCACTCGACCACTGAGCCACATCCCCAGCCCTATTTTGTATTTTGTTTAGAGACAGGGTCTCACTGAGTTGCTTAGCACCTTGCTTTTGTTGTGACTGTCTTTGAACTCTCCATCCTCCTCTCTAAGCATCCTGAGCTGCTGGAATTACAGACATGGGCCATAGTGCCTGGCTTAAGTAGCCATAATTTAATAAGTAGTTATTTTAAAATTATGCATCTACCAATCCATGATTAAAACAAGAACTAGAATAAGCAATTCCATGCAATTAAGAGAAACTCTTGCTTAAATATAAGAGGAGACCTATATGACTATTCCCAGAAGTTTACAAGAGCAAAACTCTGGAAAGTCAAATGCCTATCAATGGGAGAGAGAATGAATAAACTGTGATAAAATGGACAAATGTATGAACTAACTGTTCACACAATGGACTAATATGCAGCAGTCAAAATCAATGTACTGTAGTGACACATAACAACATGAATGAATCTTATGAATATAATATTAAGCAAAAAAAGTGAGACCCCACAGAATATTACTTAATACCCTTTTTATAATGTTACAGCACAAAAATTTAAATAATACTCTTTATGAATATAGAGAGATGCAAAGAAATTAGATAATAAGGGAAGCAATGGAATTACACACAAGGGATATAGGATTATGACAGTCTAAGATGATGGAAAAGCACAGGGTATGGAAACACAGTGTAGATTACTGTCATGTTTACTAATTGCTTTAAAGAAAATACAAGTAGCCCAGATGTGGAAATAAAAACAAAATTCTGTTTTCCAAAACTTTTACTATAATCACAGTTTTAGGATTTCCTAATAAAACTGACTGTAAGTGTAAGGAAAACTATGCCATGGGAAATCACATAAGGGAGTTCATTAAGTAGACAGAGCGTCTCCCTGCAGGGTAAGAGAGAAAATGAGAGGAAAAGAAAGGGAAAGAGAAAGGGCACACGCTAGAGAGAGTGGAAAGCAAGGAGGAGGAAGAAAGTGAGTCGGGGAGAGAAAAGCAAGAGAGAGAAGATGGCGGTGAAGCTATCTTTAAGAATCCCGCTGGGCTAACAGGGGACCAATAATGGAGAAGGATACTTGCAAGCTGACTGATGAACCAATAGCTAGCTAGGATGTTCACAGACTGACAGTAGTTGGGAGGCAGGGAATTGGCTGCAATGGAAAGGGCGGGGGAGCACCTTTGTATTACATTCCCCTGTTTCTGTTTTTATAAGAAAATCTTTTGTTCTCCAGTTCTTTCTCACCTTCTCTCTCCTTCCTGCCTAAGTGACTAGGGCTGGTTTTGCAGGTGAGATGTAAAAAGTCCATTCTCCCAGGGGCAGTCTTCAATTTCCAGACTTCCAGAGGCAGATGTTTTCATGGACTTCCGTTTCCTCAATTTAACTGTCCCCAATTTCTACACTAACTGCCTATACCCAATTCTTGCTAAACTCCTTTACTGCTGTAGGGAAAGGGGGGCAATGACCGTTCTGGCTTCTTCGAGCTGGAAGTGGGCAGTGTGGGGAAAGCAGTTTGGAGTTCCCTTTTTAGAATTTGGGTTAATCGAGGGGTCCATGGTAGAAGTCTGATTGGGGAAGAGCAGGTTGTAAAGGCATTTGGGGATGGGTGCTTCTATGACAGAAGAACAAAAAGATATGAGTACTGAAATGAGATTGATACAATATAAATGTTGCAGAATCTGGAAAATGCCAATGAATATCATGAAGATGACAGAAGTCAATAATTCCTCACCAGGGGGTGGAAGAACTGAGTTGTTCCCATAACAAGGCCTAGCAAAGGCTGGAGAGGACAAGGCCTTTATTTGGGAACTTTAACATTGGCTAGGTTATCAGGAATGTAAACACGACATTTAGTAGAGATACTAGCAAACATAGATTAAGCCTACCTGTGTCTGTAGGCCTTAAACTGATTAAAACTTCTGACTCTGGCAGTTTCTCTTGATAGTTATCAGGCACATTTGCCTAAGAATCTCTCTTTTGTAGCTTTTAGTCTTTATTCCAGTGGGCTAACACAAGTGTACATCTTAAGTTACATTAAACTATTATTTCTTTTAAATGCCTAAGAATGCTATATTTTGGTTTTAACTGTTTTGCTAGGTGTTTAAGATCAAGCTGGTCAAAGTGACCTGTTCCTGTCTGTTAAAGAGTGAACTGAGTTCCCACAGGGGTCACTCATAGAGAACGTAAGAGCAGCTTCTTAGCTCCATTAGTGCCATTGTTTAGGCAGGGTCTCCTCGATGAGGTGGCTTCCCTTGAAAGCACCAGGGATGTCTCCCTTTTTCCTTGACCCTCCTCTGCAGCAGTTGCACTGAGTGGCTTTTCCTTTAGTGGCCTCATCGACTCCTTGATCAGGAGGTTGTGTGACCCAGAGTTGCAAACCTCCTTAGAGAAGTACACTTGTTCCCTGGGTTCAGGCTGACTTTGAGGGCAAGACCCAAATATGGACTTTTCTTGACCTCTGTATTTAATCTCAATCTCTAAGTTTGATTTTAACCATCAAGCAAGTCATTCTCACCAGTCATAAAACAAGAGTACCAGGCTTTAACTTCAATGTCTATGACTTTAGTTATTTACCCCCTTTTATCTAATTGGGGTTTACATCATCTGTCCTATAGGTGATGGCTTACTATTCCAAGTTAATTTACAGTGTTCGCTCTTGAAGCAGTACTTCTGCAGAATATTGATCAGGCAACAATTAGAGTTTACAAGGAAAATACAAAATGGAATCACAACAGTAAAATGTTCAGTTTGTGCAATAGCTATCTTGAATTTTGACTGAGTTATTCATTATCCCCTGTTTGAGATCACAGTAATCTCTACAACAAACATCAAACTTTTGAACACAACTTTAAATGAGTTAAAGTCTGGTTTACTTTGGAGCCATTCTAATGTGCAGCAGGGTTGTGAGTCAGAGCCTTATCTCAGGTAAAGCGGGGCTTCCTCTTTTGCCATGACCAACATGACCAAATTCTCAAGTTCAGTGAGGGACAAAGGAGTATTAGAAAATAAAGGTTTATAAACACATATTTTGAAGATTAAGCTATCAGATGGAACTCTGTTCTCTGATGGAAATGCAGACCTAAAGAGTTATGTCAGCAATCTTTATATATGTATGTAAGCATAATTCTTTGTTTTCAGGAAAGTTACAGAGACTAGGACATTACTGTAACTTTTTCCAGACCTGCAAAGTGCAATGTTAGGAGCTCTGTGTCGCTCTCAAGGAAGTCCACTGTCCAAAGTTACTGTAAGGTGGGCAGGAACCAGAGAAGGGAGTTGATGAAACACTGGTTATCTAGGAAAATAATTCCTTCCTGCCCAAGAGCTATGTGTCTGAGATCAATGTCAGAGCTGATAGTACTCCTGTATAGAGCCTCCTCAGGGAGGGCACTGCCACAGCAGGTAGACATCTTGTGCACCTGCACAGGAACACTCTCAGATACCAGGCGTGCCACAGTCATGAAGTCAGAGACCCCAATCTCAGTCACTGTTGTCCCATTTTTGCTATTTAGCATTACATTCTTTCTTAAATGTCATTTTAAGAAGTTCACATATATTGACTCCCGAGTCTATATGAACATTAGTTAACACAATTTAACATTATATCTAAAACGTGAATTAAAGAAAGGCTGAGAGGGCTGGGGAGATAGCTCAGTCGGTAGGGTGCTTGCCTTGCAAGCACAAGGCCCTGGGTTTGATCTCCAGCACCGCCAAAAAAAAAAAAAAAAAAAAAAAAAAAAAAAGAAAGGCTGAGAGAGATTTTAACTTTCCTCTTGTGTGGCAATGTGGCAAAATGCTTTCACAATATTAACCTTTAAACAAATCAGGCTTTCACTAACATTTAGAAATACATTTACATTTAGATTTCTTTTATCTCAGTGTAACAAATTTTACATATACCCTATTGATGATATGTCCTATAATAGAACAGTAAATGATAAATTTAAAATTACCATTACAGACAAGTTTAGTTTGGAGAATAGCAGCTTGATAAATTTTCTGCTTTAAAGACTTGTATATCTGGAAAATATGAACACATTTAATATACAAAGAATAATGTTTTTAAGTATGTTACTCCATGGAATAACTTTTTAAATTAATCAGATGTCTCTAACAAACACATTTGAGTAATCCCATACATGTCGACTCTAGTTCACTTATCTTATTGTAAAAAAACCAAGATATCAGACATGTGTAAAAAATCCAAGATATCAGACAAGTGTACCAACAGTATTTGCCATCTCTTTCCTGTTGAAGAAGTCCTAGAAAAATTGATGTTAGACATTTTATAAGCATCAACATTTTATTAGTTTGACCACTTAGAGACTTGTGAGTTAATTTTAAAGACATTTTACTTCTATTAGTATACCCAACTTAAATTGAACATTTTAAAATCATATGAATTAAAAATATTTGGATCCATTTTTAAATTTTATGCGCATTTTATGCGCACTTATATTTAACACAAAAGCAAAGGCCTTGTAATGCTTATCTCCATTGCAATGTAACAGATGTTCAAAAATAACTCTAGAGTTAGATAAAAAGAACGGATCAAATATCATTAACCTAGGTATGTAGGGTCAAAATTGTGAGCTCAAAAATATAGCATTTAAGAAAAACAAAAGTCCTAGAAGAAAAATGATAATGGCCATTAATTATAGCATGAGAAAATGGGAAAGAGAAGGGCAGAGAAAAGAGAAAAAGGGAGATATAAAGTGTTGTGCTGCAGCCCAGGAGAAATTTAAAATGGATATTTTTTTTCTCCTTGGGTTTGAGACTGGTCTCCCATTGTGCCTTCCTCCATTTACATTTCAACGTAAGCCTTGACTGAGATCTGAAAGGGTCTAACAGGTTCTAGCAGAAAAAATGCAAACAGAAACAACTGAGTCAAAGTTGGAGGAGGAGGAGGGATTAAGAGGGGGAGAAGAAGGAGACATTGGAGTTTTCAGGAAGAGCATAGAAGTGCAATAAAGAAGAGAATTGAAGATAAGGAATCCCTTTCCATCTGCCCACTCGCTCACGGAAGCTGTGTGCCATTACATGGACATTTTGGATTGATTATCTAAAGGGTACTGTGGCCAAAAATAATCAAGTTTTGATGGCTTTAAGCCTGGGGTCAGGTGAAGGGTTCCCAGGGGTGAATCTGCTGGAATGGAGGACCCAGAACCCATGGTGGAGACAGATACAGCCGAGTCTGTGACCAGGGAATCCCGAGGCCAGAATAGTCGACTGGAGATGAGAAGGCAGCACATAGATGGTGTCATCACATGAACATCAATGTGGGGTCAGGCAAAAGCCGAGAAGAGTTGAGGACCTGATATAGGGTTTTCGAGTATGAGTGCAAGTGTGAGTGTGAGCTCGAGATGAGCCTCAACCCTGAGAGAGAATCTCCACCATAAAATCAGGAATCTACCCAGCAGATAAGACTGACTAAGGGGCCAGTCGTGGCTGGGGGTGAATCGGCCTAGGGGAATTCGCCTGGGGGACTCACCAATCTGAAGCCTGGTGATGGATACAGAGCAGAGCAGAGCATCCGGGCAGAATGGAAGGTGAAGCTGTGTCCGGGGGGCACTGTGGTTCAGATGGGGTTCCACTTGCTCAAAAGACAGTGGAAGAACCCATCCCAAGTCACGGCACCAATGTAAGGAATCCCACGAAAACCACGCCAGACATGGGAAATCACATAAGGGAGTTTATTAAGTAAACAGAGCATCTCCCTGCAGGGTAAGAGAGAAAATGAGAGGAAAAGAAAGGGAAAGAGAAAGGGCACATGCTAGAGAGAGTGGAAAGCAAGGAGGAGGAAGAAAGTGAGTCGGGGAGAGAAAAGCAAGAGAGAGAAGATGGTGGTGAAGCTATCTTTAAGAATCCCGCTGGGCTAACAGGGGACCAATAATGGAGAAGGATACTTGCAAGCTGACTGATGAACCAATAGCTAGCTAGGATGTTCACAGACTGACAGTAGTTGGGAAGTGGGGAAATGGCTGCAATGGAAAGGGTGGGGAAAGCAGTTTTCAGACTGACAAGCTAGGTTGTGATGCAATAGAAAGGGTGAGGGGAACAGCTTTGTATTATAGTAAGTATATTTTGAGGTTACATTGAATTACTTTAGGATTATACTGTATGTCAAAAAGTAAATTTCATACATTTGTAGAGGCAGAAAGTAGTGAAATCTCAGTGACTACTCTTGTCCATTTCTTAAAAAGCATAAATATTTTAGTAGAAAAATATGAGAAAATTTTTAACAAAGAGCACTTTTATATAAATGAAATCATAATTTTCATTAAAAGCTTCTCTCATTTTACTTTTAATTCACACACACACACAAATTTTCCCAAGACTGAAAATTCCTAAAAGTCATGTTATTTTTAATAGTGATTAGTTTTTCATGGAATTATCCTTGATCCCTTCCTCTCCCTCCCTTACCATATCCAGTTCATCACAGATCAGCGCTGATTCTCTTGTCCTAATACTATAATCTGTACCTCCGTGTTTTCAAAGCCACAGCTTTAGGCCTGGACTTGCAAACTAACACTCTAAGGGCCAAAGGCCACCTGTAGCCTACAGAAAAATTTTGTTTGACCTGTGTAATGTCGAAATTTTCAAAAATTTATTGCCCCCCCCAAAATGACAACATTTTAAAACTAGGAAATTGTACCTGGAAAGGATTTCAGCTGCTTATTTTTGCAGAGCCTTATACATGCTATGTAAGCACTCTGACACTGAACTACACCCCAGCCTAGGTTCCAGCTTCTTTTAAAAAATCAGAATATGTGGGAGTGGATCTTGGCAGCTGGGGGAAGAACCTGCCTGAGGAGAGCTGGTGGGCTAGAAGGGAGTTGGGAACTGTTGAGGGGCTTGAGCACCGAGAGGTTTGGGAGGTCTTCGACATTATGGCAAGAAGTGCCAGGTGCACAAACCTGTGGGTGCTTGCTGTGGGGTACTTGTTGGGGAAGAATTTCTGTGAAGAGGGATTGGCAGGGCTGGACAGGACTTGGAACTGAGGAGGGGTGGGTCAAATTCATTGAGCAGAAAAGTGTGACGCTCAGATTCGAGACTGCTGAAGTGGAAGTGGATATTGAGAGTGGGAGAAAAGGTCTGAGGTGCTGAAGTGAAATTTTATAGGCCTGATGTCGGGGTACCCGGGACCCCTAGCCCCAGGCTAAGCAGGATGGCGGCTGGCAGTTTGCCAACGTACGGTCCATGGCACATACTGATGACGCAATAAGCAGGAGTCGCGCTGACGCCGTATGAGGAAGTACTTAACTGTTGGCTCCTGTTTCTCGTGTGCAGCGCGTGATCTGCTCATGCCCCATACACTTACACATTGGGATCATGCATGTAGCTCGTGCCTTGTCTGTATAGCTTTCTGATTGGCTGCCTTACTATATATATTCTTTGTGTGCTCCCCTGAGCGGGAACAATAGAACAATAAAGAATCTTGGAAAGCTCCATCGGCTTAGGCGATGTCAGGCCCGGAGAAGGCGCCACTCTGGGACTGACGTTCACTATCTGCCACTTTTGCACAGTAGGATAGGGCCTCTACCTTCACCTGTGTTCATAAAATAAAGAAGGGGGAGCTGTGGTAAGCCGCCACGCTGCCATGATAAGATGGCGCTGGTTTCCGCTAAAGCCTGGGCTGCATTCTAGGTAAACAAGCCCATTTTTGGTTATGCCAACTGTTGCATACAGGAGCGCCTATGAGCAAAGGCCAAGTGGCAGGAGTAGATTGGTTATTGCAAGAGTATAAAAGTGTACGAATTCGGCTCAAGGAAGAAGAAGAAAATCCATGGTTATATAGTAACAAGGTCCTGATTAAACTGCTGAAGGAAGATTCCTGTGTCGTGCTTTCTTGCGGGCGAGGGACATGACAGCCTGAGTCTACAGCTAAGAGCAGGGGACAATACTGGTTCCTTGGCTGAAACTTGCAGTGATAGTAGGCTGGACCAATATAAGAGGGTGAGGTAAGAATTTCTTGGAGCAAAGGTTAGAGGTTATGAGTAACCTAGGAAGAAGGTAAGGCAGGAATGAGTGTGGGGAAGAAGGGCCTGTAGATGAAAAGTGAGTGTATGTAATGGCAATGCCGTGGGGATGGTGACTTGCTGATGAACCCAGAAATTATGTGTGTGCCCTTTGTCAATGTTGAATCCCCTGTCTGAGTCACAGGATCTTTCTCATTTACTTTTCATCTTCAACCTTTCGCTTCTTCCCCACAATGCAAACTAAGCAAGTGCACATTTATATGGAACTATTGTCAGAGAGTCCATGTCTTTTGGAAATTAGGGAACTTCAGTGTTTTCTTTTTTTCCTGCGGTGCTGAGGATTGAATTTAGTGCCTCATACATGCTACCACTAACCTATACCCCAAATCCTGGGATTTAATTTTTTAAAAACTGCTTTGCCAAATGATCAAATGAAATCTGTAGAGGTGTTTCTCCTATTTGGGTTTGCTTCATTTTAACTGCTCTTACTTAGGGTGAGGTGTAATTCAGTAGTACTTAACTAGCATGAGGGAAGCCCTAGGTTCCATTACTATCACTGCAGTAACAATAACAACAACAAAACTTATCTTAACCTCTTAAAGAGGCTGGCATGGTGACAGGGCTACAGCAGGAATGTGGCTTATGGGAGTTTTGCTTGACATTTAGAAGCAATTTCAGATAATTTTATGGTCTCAGGAGTAGCTGAGGTTCAAAATCTAGAGGTGGAAGATTTAACTCTGAGAAAAGATCATCAGGGGAGAATTAAAATGTGCCTGGGTGGAGGTTTTGCTGTTTTAATGGTGACTCCACTTTTATGTCACAGGTACCCTGTGGCTGGCTTAACAAAGTCTGAACTGACAAAACTTTGGAGTTCTTGCTGGAGATCTATGATTGATGTGTACTAAATGAAACTGAACATTTTACTCTCTTTTCCATTTTTCAGTTTCTACTTATTCATATATGGTTGTTTAGTCTTCCTCCAGATGTCTGTGAAATCTTAAGTTTTAGGGTCATTTTGATTTTTCTTTACTAGTTCATGTTGGGCAGACTGAGTGACAAATTTAAGTTCAGTTTCCCTTTAAGCTGGAGCTGTATTAGTTTTTTATTTAACAAACACTTATTTCCTATATGCTAGGCACTGTTTTAAGAGCCTTATGTATATAAATTTATTTTATTTTCTTAACAATTGCATAAGGTAGGTACTCTGGTTACTATCATTTCACAGATGAAGAAACTCAGACATGGACAGGATAAATAGTCATACAGTGAATCTCTGTTGGGACTGGGGTTTAACCAGGCAGTCTGGCTCCAGAATCTGAACTTTTAATATCTTTACTATGCTGCTTCTAGGTATACTAATAGTGACAATGAAATATATAGATAGATACTATTCTGTGACTGTCATTCGGTCAATAGCACATCTTCTTTTCCAATATCTTTGCCTGTCTGTTACTTTCTTGATGCTTATCTCTTAACTAGCTAACTTTGTCAAAACAATTTAATCAGTGGGGCTTTCCCCACAGTCATTCATATTGTTGTTATAGGCTTTCTCTCTGTTAGTAGTTGATGGACTCGAATGTGTTGTTTCATGAGACTTCATGGTACTGATGGCCTCCTTAGCTCCACATAGACAACTGGTAAGTACATGCCTTATGTGTGAGAAGTGGGATATTGTGGCTGGGTCACTGGGAACATAACCTTTCTATGGCCACTCAGTACCCAATTCAGAAACAGTCTTCTTGATGAGATGGAATCATTTTTAAACATAAAGAATAGAACTTTAGTACATTTTCAGAAAGTAGTTGATATAGTGAAAGTACACATAAACTTTAAAGTCAGATAGACCTACATTTGAATCCAAGCTCCTCTGCTTTTTCAAGTTAATTATCCTGAATTAGTGGGAAGAATAATGCCAGCTAGAGAGATTGTGATAATTCTACATAATGTCCACAAAGCTCTTCACAGAGTGTCTGGTATATACTAAGTGCAAAGAATTGTCCACATTAATGTCACTTTGCTGTGAGAATTCTATATAATGTGCACAAAGCTCCTCAAAGAGTTCCTGGTACATACTAAGTGCAAAGAATTGTCTACTTCCATCCAGTCTCCAGGTTTCTTGAAACATGGTAGGTTTGTGCTCCACAAGTTACTATTTGCAAGAGTAGAGCTGTTCTTCCTCCTTCCATGGCTCCTCTATCTGAGTTGAAAACATTGGGTACTGAGGTGTAGGGCTTTTGTTTTTTTCTGGAATTACCAGAGATTGAACCCAGGGGTGCTCTACCACTGAGCTATAGCCCCAGTCCTGTCATTTTTTATTTTGAAACAGGGTCTCAGTAAGTTGCCCAGGCTGACCTCAAACTTGAAATCCTCTTACTTCAGCCCCCTGAATAGCTAGAATTACAAGTGTGTACTAACATGCCTGGCTGCCTAATTTTTAACTTCAACCTGGGAGTGTAGTTATGACATATGTTCCCTATTGTTTTCCATCTAGCTAGCTGTCTGCTAGCAAAATGCCATAATGCATTTTATTAACTTTCCCTAGGGTTTCTCTATAGATGTCATCTACTGAAACTACTAAACAGTTATAGGAATGGACCTTCTAGCATTGTTCTGTCACCCCAGACAGCCTTAGGCTATAAAGTCTACTTCTGAGCTTGGAATTCAGCTACGTACACCCTTCAGTATACCTGGTGCAATAATCCAGATAGAACCAGAATTTAAGTGCTAAGATACATTTTAGTGTGTTTAAACTACAACCATTCAGCTAACCAAAAACTTCTCTTCCAGTTCTCTGTCTCAATTAATAGCATTTTCCACTCAATCTGAGAGCCAGAGCCTCAAAGTGAAATTTGATGTTTCCCTCTTTTCCATTTCCCATATCCAAACATTCTGTACTCTGTTCCTGATTTTTTCCTTTGAAGCCTTCTTTTTTCTCTATTTATGTTTCTTAAAAAATTCAGGGGCTAGTCTTGCTTTAGGCATCATCAATCTAAGTTCTCCATGTCAAATATTTGTCCCTGTTACTGAACTCTGCTTCCTGATGTGTTGATTTCATCACCAGGCAAACTTTTTTATAACCCTTAGCAACTCCAAATTTTTGCAGTCCCAACAAGAAATAAGTATGCAGTTTCAGTAACTTTGGCAAAAACAAAAATCCTGGGACTGACTCTCTTTGTTCTGATTTATTTTCCTGTTCTTTTGATCAAGGTATGGAATATGCTACTGAGCTGAGTCTAAATTATATACCCAATCCTGGATCCTAGGGTCAGATGAGAGCTTTCTGGAACCTCATGAACCAGAGTTAATTCATAGAGGGATGACTAATCAAGAGTTCTGTTACCAAAGAAAACATTGTGAATTTTGGGCAGATACAAACAATTTAGACTAGTGTTATCCCTCATTAGGGGATTACTTTTTATACTAGCCAAACTTTCTGTCTAAATTTAGTTTTCCAATTCCAAATAGCCTCTCCACACTGCTACTAATTTAATCTTTGAGAAACAAAGTTACTATGGCATTTTACTCAGAATTCCAGTATTCAATTTATGTTATCTCTCATGAATCTCCTAGTTACAGAGCCATGACATTTGGCCGTTTCATATCTTTCTTGCTCTTCTTATTTCCTGCTTCTTCACACTGCCTGCAGTATCTCCACCTTTGCCAGGAAAGCTTAGTTATCCTTTAACAACTTCTTTAGAAGGTATCTCTAACCTGTTAAGTGCCTGAAACTTTTTGAGTTCCCTAAGAGGTGGAGACTCTCCTTCTTTAACCACCAAAACCCTGCTTCCTAACATTGTTCTTGACATATATTTGATGATCAATGAATATTTGTTCAAGAAATGAAAACACCAACAATTTTATTTATTTATTTTTATTATCATATACAAATGGAACACATGTTGTTTCTCTATTTGTACATAGAGTCAAGGCATACCATTTGTGTAATCATAAATTTACATAGGGCAATGATGTTTGATTCATTATTTTTTTTCCCTTCCCCCCCACCCCTCCCACCACTCCTTTCCCTCTATACAGTCCCTATTTCCTCCATTCTTACCACCCTCCTTATTCCTAACCCTAAACCTAACCCTAACCCTAACGCTAACCCCTCCAACCCCCCATTATATGTCCTCATCCGTTTATCAGCGAGATCATTCGTCCTTTAGTTTTTTGAGATTGGCTTATCTCACTTAGCATGATATTCTCCAATTTCATCCATTTGCCTGCAAATGCCATAATTTTATCATTCTTCATGGTGGAGTAATATTCCATTGCTTATATATGCCACAGTTTCTTTATCCATTCATCAACTGAAGGGCATCTAGGTTGGTTCCACAATCTGGCTATGGTGAATTGAGCAGCAATGAACATTGATGTGGCTGTATCTCTGTAGTATGCTGATTTTAAGTCCTTTGGGTATAGGCCAAGGAGTGGGATAGTGTCGTGTCCCTCGCCCGCAAGAAAGCACGACACAGGAATCTTCCTTCAGCAGTTTAATAAGGACCTTAATATTATAAAACCATGGTGTTTCTTCTTCTCTCTCTTTAGCCGAATTCATACACTTTTATACTCTGCAATAGCCAATCTACTCCTGCCACTTGGCTTATGTTCATAGGTGCTCCCATTTGCAACAGTTGGCTCAACCAAGTATGGGCTTGTTTACCTAGAAAGCACTTCAGGAAACCAGCGCCATCTTATCATGGTGGTGAGGCGGCTCGCCACAGCTCCCCCTTCTTTATTTTATGAACACAGGTGAAGGTAGAGGCCCTATCCTACTGTGCAAAAGTGGCAGATAGTGAACGTCAGTCCCAGAGTGGAGCCTTCTCCGGGCCTGACATCACCTAAGCTGATGCCTTTTTTCGTAGGGTGGGACGTGGACATCAAACCCACCTGCAATAGGGCATGCCTTCCTTGAGGTTCAAAATAAAACTCTCAAGTGCAGTGCTTTGCCTCGCATCCTGCGTCCATGAAGACATAGCGGTATGGAAAACCATACTTGGGGGAGCTTATCCAGCTTGTGCAACTGCAAAGGCCAAAGGTAGGAAAACACATCACCCTTCTTGCCAATGTTGCACAATACAGGGGCACCATAATGAACACAAGGCACACAGTAACAGTTCTCTCCTTCAACATCATTGTTATAGCTCAAGATCAAAGGTGGAAGTTACAAGGCAATTGAAGCCTTAATTAGTACAAGAAATCCCCAGGATGCAAATACACAGTCCTCAAAGAAAAGTACATATTAATTACAGCAATACCCTGCAGACACCTAGCATAAATGATAATTCTAACTCTAACAGAGATATACTAAAAATGTCACTTATTCCCATGCCAGATTAGCCAACCACACAGAAGGTGACACCCCTTGTTCAATGGCTAACACAGCCTGAATTAACACCGCCTTTTCATGTGCTTGACGCACTCTTAGCTTGCAAATAAACCAAAGACAAAGGCAAATGCCTGCAAAACAAATACATCCAAAGATCCCCACACCAACTCATTCTTTAAAATAACTAAAGGCAGAGGTGAGCCAGTTAGAGAACTGACTCAAAGTAACAGGCTCAACACGAGTGTCATTTAAAATCGCAATCTGCAATAATTGTTGATTCATCATCTTCTCAGCTTCTAGGGACCAGTTGCCTGCAAGAAAGGTGGAAATCAAGTGGCTTTGATTCTTTGCTTCTTCATATCTTACTGGAGTTATACACATGTGTTTATGATTCCCGATGCATCCAACTTGTGCAATGTTGAAAAGTTCATCCAACTGTACTTGTAGTAAATCGATCCTTTGATTCACCGCCAAAATCCCTGATAGGATATGTCTGTTGACGCGGTCCTGGGATTCCAGCACCTGTGCAGTTTGCTGTATGACTTGATTAATGGTTTGTGCTGTTTGAACTTGATTGGTCATGGCTAGAGCAGCGGTAGTGGCTGCAGCAGCAGAGATAGCAATAGCAGTTATTATGGCTGCGGTAATGCCAAAGTCTCTCTTTTCTCTGAAGAGGTTCACCAACGGAAAATTATCTGGATTGACCTCCACTGGGACAGGTACAAAAGTGGGTACTTTTACAATCACAGCAACAGATTCACTACCGTTCCAACACTCTGAAAGCAGGCAGGTAATATTGTCATTAGAACAATTTAAAATCGCTTCCGAACTGTTTGATAATAGAAATAGAAAAGGGGGGGCAGGCGGCGAACAATGTCTGTCAGCCGCAGAATTATCATGTGCATCCAAAGTTAAAAAATTAATGGTAAAAAGAGCCAAAGACAAACGCTCTTTAGGAGTACGGCTTGCTCCTATTCCCCCTTTTTGTCTTTGCAAAAGTTTTTTAATCGTTCTATGAGCTCTCTCCATGATTCCCTGACCTTGGGGGTTGTAAGGTAAGCCATGAGTCAGTTGCACTCCCATAGTGGAGCAGAAAGAGGTGAATTGTTGACCAGTGTACGCCGGCCCATTATCTGTCTTCAAGGAGCATGGAAGGCCCCAGGTGGCCCAAGCCTCTAGGCAATGGGAGACGACATGATGGCCTTTTTCTCCTGCCAAAGCAGAGGCATGCATAACTCCAGAAAAAGTATCTACTGAGACATGAACATATTTTAGGAAACCAAACTCTGCAATATGAGTTACAACCATTTGCCAAACCGTAAGAGGTCGCAAGCCTCGGGGGTTAACACCAAGAGAAGGGAGATGGTGAAATGGAACACAATGGGAACAATCTAAGACAATCTGTCTCGCTTCTGCTCGAGGAATAGAGAAGCACTTACGAAGTGTTTGGGAGTTAACATGAAACTTATTATGAAAGTCTCGAGCACTGTCAAGAGAAGAAAGAAAACAAAGTGTGTGGGTAGCGGCATCTGCCCTTGCGTTTCCTTCAACAATAGGTCCAGGGAGAGCCGTATGAGCTCTTATATGTACAGGATAAAAGGGTGCAGAACGGCCCAAAATCAAATTTTGTAACTGAGTAAATAAAGATGAAACTTTGTTGTTAGGATTGATGGCACCTACAGTTTCCAACACCTTAAGTGTTCCTTAGAGAAGTCCTCTTATTCCCTGGGTTTAGGATGACTGAGGGCAAAAGATCCAAATACTGGTCTATTTTGCCTTGTGTATTTCAATCTCTAAGTTTGATCTTAATTATCCAGCAAGTCAGTCTCACTAGTCATAAAGTAAGAGTACTGGGCTTTAACTTCAATGTCCATAACTTTACAGTTATTTACCCTTTTATCTAACTGGAGTCTGTATTAGTTCTGGAAGTTACCACTATTTGTTCTGGTATCTGTTACCACTATTTGTTAGGCCCATTATCTGTCTTCAAGGAGCATGGAAGGCCCCAGGCGGCCCAAGCCTCTAGGCAATGGGAGACGACATGATGGCCTTTTTCTCCTGCCAAAGCAGAGGCATGCATAACTCCAGAAAAAGTATCTACTGAGACATGAACATATTTTAGGAAACCAAACTCTGCAATATGAGTTACATCCATTTGTTATTATCACAAGTTACCTAGGTTGCGTGTTCTTGAAGCAGCTACTTCTGCAAAACATTAATAGGTAACAGCTTTACAAAATGAAATAAGTAAGAGTAAAAATATATTCTGCTTGTATAATAGCTATCTTGAATTTTGACTGAGAACCACATTATATTCCCTATTTGAGATCATAGTAATTTTACAACAAAAAAACCAATCTTTTGATTATAACTTTAAATAAGCTGAAGTCTGACTTATTTTGGAGTCACTCTAACATGCAGTAAGGTGGGAGGCAGAGCCTTATCTCAGGTAAGGCGTGACTCCTTACAAATCTTAAGTGTTCTAATTTTGATGTTGATCTTTGTTTCTTCCTTAAATATCATTAAGTAGTCTACATATACTGTTTCCTGAGTCTATATAAACTTTATAATTAACACAATTTAACATTGTATCTAAAACATGAATTAAAGAAAGGCTGAGAGAATTTTTAACTCTCCTTTTGTGTGATAAAGTGGCAAAATACCTTTATGTTTCACAAAATTAACCTTTAAACAAGTCAGGCTCTAACTTTTATAAATACATTTATATTTGAAGTTCTTTATCTCAATGTAAAAAGTAACAAATTTTACATGTACCCCATTGATAGCAGGTCCTATAATAGAACATTAAATGATAGAAATAAATCCCTAATTAAAATTTACTCTTTATAAGTTTAAGATTACCATTACAGACAAGTTTAATCTGGAGAATAGCTGAGCTTAATAAATTCCTTGTTCTAAAGAATAAAACTTAATAGACACAAAGTTAAGAGTAAATTAGTGTTTCTAAGAAATCCTTGTTATTTTACCATGTAGATTAAACTTTGGCTTATATCAGAACATTAGTATTTCACCTTAGGAAAAACCTTAAATAGCTTTAACTGTCTCTCATACACACAACCAACTTAGTTTCACACAAACATGTTGAAACTTGCCCTTTACTTACATAGACTTTCTTAGCACTTACTTAGACCCTCATGTATTTCATCACACAAGCACTTTCTTACCCAGAAACATTTCCTTTTCCCTTTTACTAAATATATTTCCATACCCAGACCCTTTTATTTTCTCTTTCCTATCTGTTGACCCCTTTTTGTTCACATTCTGAAACAACTCTTATGAAATTTCTGAATTTAGATAAATTGCTCTATTTTAATAAGATTAAATATTTTGTTGTTTATAGTACTCTAATTGAAACACAGTCGAAACCTTTAGAACCCTTTGTATATAGAATTCCACTTGTTAGGACATAACTCTTAGTAACCTTGTTTTTAGTTTAGTGATGACACAAAGCAAGTTTAAACCCTATGAAAACACCAATAATGTTTAAGTATGATACTCCATGGAATTTAAGGAGTTAAGAGTACTTGATGTTATTTAACAATGAGCATTTTAATTTTGCAAATTAATCAGATGTCACCAACAAACACATTTGAGTAATCCCATATATGTTAACTCTAATTCACTTATTCTGTAAAAACCAAGAAAGCAGGCAGGTGTCCTGAACAGTATTTGCTGTCTCTTTCCTGTTGAAGAAAAGTCCTAGAAACAATTGATATTAGACATTGTTTAACATCAACATTCCATTAGTTTGACCACCTAGAGACTTGTAAGTTATTTCTAAAGACATTTTACTTTTATTAGTTTACCCAATTTAAATTGAAGCCTTTTAAATCATGTGAATAAAAGTATTTGGATCCATTTTTAAATTTTAATTTTAGGAGTGCTCAGTTTTGATACAGACAAAACATGACATTAGACAGCACAACATACACATAACACAAAATCAAAGGCCTTGTAACTTTATAGGTGAATCTCCATTGCAATGTAACAGATGTTCAAAAACTTTAGTTGAATAAAAATAGAACTGATCAAAAAGAAAAAAAAATCATTAACCTAGGTATGCAGGATCAAAATTATGAGCTCAAAAATACAGCATTAAAGAAAAACAAAACAAAACAAGAATCCTGGAAAATGAGTTAGTTCTGTGTAGCAACCCAGAAGTTTAAAACAGACACCCTTTTGTTTTCTTTTTCTTATCTTCAGGTTACCTCCCTTTCCCGCTGAGACCGCTGCAGCCTACATTCCAATGCAGGCTTCAGCAAGGCCAGGCAAGGGGGAGGGAGGATCATCCAGGACTTTTTAACCCTTTTTCTTCCTGGTTGAGAAATCAGGTTAGGTTTGAATGCAGAAAATCACAAAACATTATTTCTTACTACTTTTGAGGAATGGAGCTGCTGAGCTCTCTGCCTAGGGAGAGGACTGCTTCAAGGACATGGGTGTTCCCTCCCTAGGTGGCCATGGAGCTGCGTGGAAGGGATCAGGAGGGGGGCCTTTTTCTGTCTCTTGTGATAGTTTCTCTTGATCCAACAAGCCCTTATCTAAAAACCAAGGGGCTTTGTCTTCTACAGCTTTTAAAAACTTCCTAGCTGAGGAAACCTCTAAAGGTGCTCCATTAGCCTTTAATAAAGCCTTTAATAGTCCTTCCATGCGAAGGAAGGCAGTGGCTAAGCCTGCATTTGTTAATGGGCCACCTATTTCTCTACAAGCTTTCATCCATGCCTCTATGTCTTTGCTTTTAAATGGATTAATAGCATTTCTGCATTCTCTTGTACATTGTTCATATACTAATTGTTTAATTAAAGGCATAGCTACATTAGCATCCCCGAAGATCTTCCCTGCTGCATCTACCATTCTAGCCACGAAATCTGAAAAAGCTTCTGTGGGGCCTTGGACAATTTTTGTTAAGTTACCTCGTACCTCTCCTTTATTAGGGAGTGCTTTCCAGGCAGCAATGCAGATCTTATTAATTTGTTCATAAACCTCTAATGGAAAGCCTGTTTGCTGATTGGCAAATCTACCCTGCCCCAGAAGCATATCCACATCCCAGGCAGGTTTGCCCATAGCTTGGTTGCATGCAGCCTGTTCATTGGCCCCCTCTAACACGAAGGCTCTCCAGTCTAAATATTTACCTGGGGAAACACAAGCTTTCACTAAACTGGCCCACTCCGAGGGGGTCATGCAGAATCTATTGAGCCCCTCTATTTGGGCGATAGTAAAAGCAGCATCCACACCATAAGTGCGGACAGATTCTGCTATATTCTTTATCATTTTAAATTTTATGGGTTCCTGATGTCTTCCCCCATCATTGTCCTGGAATACAGGACAGGCAAACCCCAACTCTACATGGGCAGCCCTCCAAGCTGCAGAGTTAAAAGCTCTACCCGTGCCTGGAACCCCTCCCACATATGGGGGAGGATCATAGGCTAGAGCTGGCTTCTGTTCTTCCTCATAGTCCTTTTGTCTAAAATCTTTTTGCCTCTTAGTTCCCCCTTCTTTTATCTTCACCTTCCGTAAGTGCTGCATTAGCTCTTTCACTTCCTCATCACCGTCTGATTCTGACTCCCCTGTTTCTTCTGGTGTTCTAAGGGCTTTTAAATCTGGGTACAGTCTCCTCTTTGGAATAGTTCCATAAACCTGCTCTCCTGCACTATGTTTACTGGAAGTACTCATAGAATCCTCGGACTTCTCCTCATGTAGTTGTTCAAGAACTTCCTGTCCTTTATGAATAGCTTCCTGACATCTACCATCAAGAATACATCCTTTTATTAATTTCCATAGCGGTATCACCCCTTTCTCCAATTGTCCCTGCTCCTGAAGGAAATCCAAATCTTTTCCCAACTTATCCCAACTGGCAGGAGTCAAGCTTCCGGAGACAGCAAACCATGGGGCTGCCTTATCAATTCTTACAAGGAATGTTTCTAAAGTGCTGCGTTTGACCTTGAGCTCTTTGGAGCGCAACAAAAAATCTAAAGACTGTACTAATGAACTAGATGGAGAATTGCCCATAATGAAAGCAGCATTCAGAGCAAGCAGAATAGGAGCAAGCAGAATGAAAGCGAAAACAAAATATTTTTCTTTGTTGATCGACTATGCAAGGTCGATTAAATCTTTGTTGATCGACTATGCAAAGTCGATTAAATCTTTGTTGATCGACTATGCAAAGTCGATTCCTGCTCTCTCTTTCAGAGAAGCTCCACAGACCCCACTTACCTGTGGTACTTACCGGTGTACCCCCTGACCACTGAAAGTTCTGATTCCCGGGTTTCGGCACCACTTGTCGTGTCCCTCGCCCGCAAGAAAGCACGACACAGGAATCTTCCTTCAGCAGTTTAATAAGGACCTTAATATTATAAAACCATGGTTTTTCTTCTTCTCTCTCTTGAGCCGAATTCATACACTTTTATACTCTGCAATAGCTAATCTACTCCTGCCACTTGGCTTATGTTCATAGGTGCTCCCATTTGCAACAGTTAGCTAAACCAAATATGGGCTTGTTTACCTAGAAAGCACTTCAGGAAACCAGCGCCATCTTGTCATGGTGGCGAGGCGGCTCGCCACAGGATAGCTGGGTCAAATAGTGGTTCCATTCCAGGCTTTCTGAGGAATCTCCATACTGCTTTCCAGAGTGGCTGCACTAATTTGCAACCACACCAGCAATGTATGAGTGTACCTTTTTCCCCACATCCTTGCCGACACCTATTGTTGCTTGTATTCTTGAAAATTGCCATTCTAATTGAGGTGAGATGAAATCTTAGGGTAATTTTGATTTGCATTTCTCTTCTTACTAGAGATGTTGAACATTTTTTCATATATCTGTTGATTGCTTGTAGATCTTCTTCTGTTAAGTGTCTGTTCATTTCCTTAGCCCATTATTTGATTGGATTATTTGTATTCTTGGTGTAGAGTTTTTTGAGTTCTTTATAGATTCTGGAAATTAGTGCTCTATCTGAAGTATGGGTGGCAAAGATATTCTTCCACTCTGTAGGCTCTCTCTTCACATTACTGATAGTTTCCTTTGCTGAGAGAAAGCTTTTTAGTTTGAATCTATCCCAGTTGTTGATTCTTGTTTTTATTTCCAGTTCTATGGGAGTCCTGTTAAGGAAGTCTGATCCTAAATCAACAAGTTGAAGGTTTGGACACTTTTTCTTCCATAAGATGCAGGCTCTCTGGTCTGATTCCGAGGTCCTTGATCCATTTTGAGTTGAGTTTTGTGTAGGGTGAGAGATAGGGGTTTAATTTCATTCTGTTGCATATGGTTTTCCAGTTTTCCCAGCACCATTTGTTCAAGAGGCTATCTTTTCTCCATTGCATATTTTTGGCCCCTTTGTCTAGTATGAAAAAATTGTATTTATTTGGGTTTGTGTCCATGTTCTCTGTTCTGTACCATTGATCTACCTGTCTATTTTGGGTACCAATACCATGCTGTTTTTGTTACTATTGCTTTGTAATAGAGTTGAAGATCTGGTATTGTGATACCCCCTGCTTCACTCTTTCTGCCAAGGATTGCTTTAGCTATTCTGGGTTTTTTATTCTTCCAGATGAATTTCATAATTGCTTGCTCTATTTCTGTAAGGTACATAATTGGAATTTTAATTGGAATTGCATTGAATCTGTATAGCACTTTAGGTAGTATGGCCATTTTGACAATATTAATTCTGCCTATCCAAGAACATGGGAGATCTTTCCATCTTCTAAGGTTTTCTTTAATTTCTTACTTTAGTGTTCTGTAGTTCTCATTGTAGAGGTCTTTCACCTCCTTTGTGAGATTGATTCCCAAGTATTTTATTTTTTTTTTGATACTATTGTGAATGGGTAGTTTTCCTAATTTCTCTTTCTGAAGATTCATCACTTACGTATAAAAATGCATTGAAATTATGAGCATTGGTCTTGTAACCTGCTACTTTACTGAATTCACTTATGAGATCTAAAAGTTTTCTGGTGCAATTTCCAGGTTCCTCTAAATATATAATCATGTCATCAGCGAATAGGGATAGTTTGAGTTCTTCTTTTCCAATTCGTATCCCTTTAATTTCTTTGGTCTGTCTAATTGCTGTGACTAGAGTCTCAAGGACGACATTGAATAGAAGTGGTGAAAGAGGGCATCCCTGCCTTGTTCCAGTTTTTAGGGGGAATGCTTTCAATTTTTCACCATTTAGAATGATATTGGCCATGGGCATAGCGTAGATGGCCTTTATAATGTTAAGGAATGTTCCCACTACCCCAATTTTTTCTAGTGTTTTGAGCATGAAGGGGTGCTGTATTTTATCAAATGCTTTTTCTGCATCTATTGAAATAATCATGTGATTCTTAACTTTAAATCTGCTGATATGGTGAATGACATTTATTGATTTCCTGATGTTGAACCAACCTTGCATCCCTGGGATAAAACCCACTTGATCATGGTGCACTATCTTTTTAAGATATTTTTGTATGTGATTTGCTAAAATTTTGTTGAGAATTTTTGCGTCGATGTTCATTAAGATATTGGTCTGAAATTTTCTTTCCTCGATGTGTCTCTGTCTGGTTTACGTATAAGGGTGATATTGGCTTCATAGAACGAGTTTGGGAGGGTTTCCTCCTCTTCTATTTCATGGAATACTTTGAGGAGTATTGGAATGAGCTCTTCTTTAAAGGTTTTGTAGAACTCAGCTGAGAACCCATCTGTTCCTGGACTTTTCTCTGTTGGTAGGCGTTTGATGACCTCTTCTATTTCATTGGTTGAAATTGACTTATTTAAGTTGTGTATGTCCTCCACGTTCAGTTTAGGTAATTCATATGTCTCTAGAAACTTGTTGATGTCTTCGAGGTTTTCTGTTTGGTTGGAGTATAGATTTTCAAAATAGCTTCTAATTATGTTTTGTATTTCAATCGTGTCTGTTGTGATATTTCATTGTTCATTCCGAATTTTAGTAATTTGAGTTTTCTCCCTCTTTCTCTTTGTTAGTGTGGCTAAGGGTTTATCACACTAAAGGTTTATTGTTTCAAAAAACCAACTATTTATTTTGTTAATTTTTCTGATTGTTTCTTTTGTTTCAATTTCATTGATTTCAGCTCTGATTTGAACTATTTCCTGTTTTGTACTACTTTTGGTATTGCTCTGTTCTTCTTTTTCTAGGGCTTTGAGCTGTAGTGTTAAGTCGTTTATTTGTTGATTTCTACTTCTTTTGTTGAATGCGCCCCATGAAATAAATCTTCCTCTAAGTACTGCTTTCATAGTGTCCCAGAGATTTTGATATGATGTGTCTTTGTTCTCGTTTACTTCTATGAATTTTTTTATTTCCCTCCTGATGTCTTCTGTTATCCATTCATCATATAATAGTGTATTATTTAATCTCCAGGTATTGGAGAAATTTCTGTTTTTTATTCTGTCATTTATTTCTAATTTCAATCCATTATGATCTGATAGAGTACACGGCAGTATCTCTATCTTCTTGTATTTGCTAACAGTAGCTTTGTGGCATAAAATATGTTCTATTTTAGAGATGGATCCATGTGCTGCTGAGAAGAAAGTGTATTCATTCTTTGTTGAATGGTATATTTTATATATGTCAGTTAAGTCTAAATTGTTGATTGTGTTATTGAGATCTATGGTTTCTTTATTCAATTTGTGTTTGGAAGATCTATCCAGTGGTGAAAGAGGTGTATTAAAATCGCCTAGTATTATTGTGTTGTGGTCTCTTTGATTTCTGGAATTGAGAAGGATTTGTTTGACGTATGTGGATGAGCCAATGTTTGGGGCATAGATATTTATGATTGTTATGTCTTGCTGATTTATACTTCCCTTAAGCAGCATGTAATGTCCTTCTTTATCCCTTCTGACTAGTTTTGGCTTGAAGTCCACATTTCTGAAATGAGGATGGATACTCCAGCCTTTTTGCTGTGTCCATGTGCATGGTATGCTTTTTCCCATCCTTTCACCTTTAGTCTATGGGTATCTCTTTCTATGAGATGAGTCTCTTGCAGGCAGCATATTGTTGGCTTTTTCTTTTTAATCCAATCTGCCAGTCTATGTCTTTTGATTGATGAGTTCAGACCATTAACATTCAGGGTTATTATTGTGATATGATTTGTATTCCCAGTCATTTGACTCATTTTTATTTTTTGACATGATTTGGTTTCTCCTTTATTTGGTTATTCCTTTAGGCTAGTTCCTCCCATTTCTGATTTGCATTGTTGTTTTTCATGTCTTCCTCATGGAATATTTTGCTGAGTATGTTCTGTAATGCCAGCTTTCTTTTTGTAAATTCCTTTAGCTTTTGTTTATCATGGAAGGATCTTATTTTGTGGTCAAATCTGAAAGTAAGTTTTGCTGGGTATAAGATTCTTGGTTGGCATCTGTTTTCATTCAGGGCTTGGTAAATGTTGTTCCAGGCCCTCATAGCTTTTAGGATCTGGATTGAAAAATCTGCTGATATTCTTATTGGTTTTCCCCTGAATGTAATTTGATTCTTTTCCCTTGGGGCCTTTAAAATTCTCTCTTTATTTTGTATGTTAGGTATTTTCATAATAATGTGCCTTGGTGTGTTTCTGTTGTAATTTTGTATATTTGGAGTCCTATAAGCCTCTTGTACTTGGTTTTCCATTTCGTTCTTCAGATTTGGGAAATTTTCTGATATTTTTTCATTAAATAGATTGTTCATTCCTTTGGTTTTTTTTCTCTAAGCCTTCCTCAATCCCAATAATTCTTAAATTTGGCCTTTTCATGATATTCCATAATTCTTGTAGATTCTGTTCATGATTTCTTACCATCTTCTCTGTTTGGTCAACTTTGTTTTCAAGATTAAATATTTTGTCTTGAATGTCTGAGGTTCTGTCTTCCAGGTGTTCTATCCTATTGGTTTTGCTTTCTATGGAGTTTTTAACTTGGTTTATTGTTTCCTTCATTTCAAGGATTTCTGTTTGTTTTTTTTTCAGTATCTCTAACTCTTTATTGAAATGATTCTTGCTTCCCATATATTTGGTCTTTTAACTGTTGTTTGGTGCCATCATTTAATGCCTGCATTTGCTCTTTCATCTCTTTCAATGCCTGCATTTTCTCTTTCATCTCCTCATTTGCTTCCTTGATTGATTTAATTATGTACATTCTGAACTCCCTTTCTGACATTTCTTCCTTTGTGCTGTCATTGGGTTTTATTGATATAGTATCTAGGTTTGTTTGGGACATTTTCTTCCCTTGTTTTCTCATATTGGTCAGATGTCAGTGGGACCCTGAGATATTGCAGATTTCCTCTATTGGCTTATAGTGTCCCTGTAGATTTCCAGTGTATCACCTCCCAGCCTTCAGTAGCCTGAAGTCTTGGAGGAACTTGATAATGCAGTGTTTCCGCAGAAAGCTGCCTCTAGTCCCCTTCTGGTTCCAGGGCTTGGAGCTGGCGCTGTGTGGAAAGGCTCTCAGTGGGGGGCCTGCACCGCGCAGCTGGCCATGTGGGAGGAGCCCACCGCCGGAGCGTGCAAGGCTACCTGGGGAAGACTCTAGCTGCCCTGCCCTGCTCTGATAAGCTGCCCTTACCCATGCCTGCTGCCCAGGCCGAGCTTCACCCAGTGGGGGAGACTCACCCCGTGGCTCTATTTTAGTCTGAGTCTCTCAATGCCTCCCCTTCTTGAGTTCTGGGTTCTGGAGCGACTGGAGATGTAGTCACCCTCTATTCCCCCATCTTGAATCGCCCCGTGCAAAGAGCCTGCCGTTGGAGGGGGCAGGGCCGCCTGGAGAAGTCTCTGGCTGCCCTGCCCTGATCCCAGAGGCTGCTTGCCGGTCAAAGCTCTCCTTTGGCTCGGGGACTTGTGGCTGGCTCTGTGTAGAAAGGCTCTCACTGGGTGGTCTGCTCCAAGAAGCTAGCCTTGAAAGGCGCCTCCCACCGCACGGGGCCGGGCTGCTTGGGGAAGTCCCTGGCTGCCCTGTCCTGGTCCCTGAAGCCGCTTGCTGGCCAGAGAATGCCACGCTGTCTCCGGGACTTGGAGCTAGTTCAGATCAGAAAGGCTGTCACTGGGGGCCTGCTCCGAGAAGCTGGAGAAGATGGCCGTGTGGGAGGGGCCCACCGCCGGAGTGCGCAGGGCTGCCTGGGGAAGACTCTAGCTGCCTTGCCCTGCTCCAATAAGCCACCTCTATCCAGGCCTGCTGCGCAGGCCGAGCTTTACCCGGTGGGGGAGACTCACCCGTGGCTCTAATTTAGTCCGAGCCTCTCAATGCCTCCCCTTCTTGAATCCTGGGTTCTGGAGCGACTGGAGATGCAGTCACCCTCTAGTCCACCATCTTGGATTGCCCAACACTAACAATTTGATCACAACTCTTACAGTTAGGCAGTGTCAATGGTACTCTTGCCAATGAAAGGACCTTTCTTTCCCCTCCCTATTTATTTTTATTTTTTTCACATTTATCTTCATTTCATATTTTTCCCTATTTCTTTCCCTTTTCCCTTTGATCATGGTAAGGGTTAACAGTTCACATAGAACTAGTAGCAAAACAAGGTAATCGCATTATTTTTGAGCAATTTATACTAATTGAATTATTAGTACCAAAAACAATAAAATCTCTCCTTCTCTCTCTCTCTCTCACACACACACACACACACACACACACACACAAAACATAGAAATGTACCCTTGTAACTTTCAGGAACACTACTACTGTCAGAACCCATGATGGGGAGGGTGAATGGGCAAATCAGCTGGCTACAGCAACCCTCAGTCTGAAGATTTTCTCAGTATTCTTTCTCCTCACAGCTGTTTCTGTTTTGTTTTTTTTTGTTTGTTTGTTTGTGTTTGTTTTTACAGGGGATTGAGCCATTGAACCCAGGGCACTTAACCACTGAACCATATCCCCAACCGTTATCAACTTAGTGAGATTCTCACTAAGTTGCTTAGGATCTTGATAAATTGCTGAGGCTGGTCTTGAACTTGAAATTCTTCTGCCACAGTCCACTATGCCCAGCTATTTCTCCTTTATAGCTTTATCACTTCTTCTACTAGATGGATATTTTTCTTTTTCTTTCTTTTTCTTCTTCCTTCTCCTCCTCCTCCTCCACAAATTTCATCAACCTGTCTGGGTGATTATAGACCTGCTTTGTCCAACATGAGTACCATTAGACACATGTGACAATTTATCTATTTCTCCTATTACTAGGAGGAATGGTATATCAATGACATATGCTATGAGAGCTCTAATAAAGGAGTTATACTGGATCAGATCATTTGGAACCTCTGGAGAAGAGATTGAGCTAGAGTTGAACCTTAATCCCTAAATAGGCATACACTTCACAGAAGATACACAATCTACAAATATATGAAAAAGTGTTTAATATCTCAAACAATTAGAGAAATGCAAATCAAAGCTACTCTAAGATTTCATCTCATGCCAGTCAGAATGGCAATGATCCAGAATACAAGCAATAATACGCATTGGTGAGGACGTGGGGAAAAAGGTACACTCACATATTGCTCATGGGAATGCAAATTGGGGCAACCATTATGGAAGGCAGTATGGAGATTCCTCAGAAAACTTGGAATGGAACCACCATTTGAACCAGTTATTCCACTCCTCTGTTTATACCCAAAGGACTTAAAATCCACATACTATAGAGATGCAGCCACATCAATATTTATAGAAGCTCAACTATGGAACCAACCTAGATGATGCCCTTAAGTAGATGATTGGATAAAGAAAATGTATATATATATATATATATATATATATATATATATATGATGGACTATTATGTGTGTATATATATATATATATGATAGAATATTACTCAACTTTAAAGAAATTATGGCATTTTCTGGTACATGGATGGAGTTAGAGAATATCATGCTAAGTGAAATGAGCCAAACCCAAAAAACCAAAGGCCAAATATTTTCTCTCATATATGGAAGCTAATTCACAATAAGTGGGGGGGATAGGGAAGAATAGAGTTACTTTATATTAGGTAGAAGGGAGTGAAGGGACGGGAAGGGGTATGGGGAAAGTAATGATAGTAGAGTGAAACAGACATTATTACCTCATGTACATGTATGACTGCATGACCGATGTGAATCCTGCAATATGTATAATCAAAAAAATGAGAGATTACACTCCATTTATGTATGATCTATCAAAATGTATAAATGCCATACTGTCATGTACAACTAATTAGAACAAACAAAGTTCAAAATTTTTTAAAAAGAAAAAGAAATACATGCTTTTAATTTAAGGTGATTAAGGGAGAAACATTCTGTGTACTTGTGAAACCTACTCTTCCAAAAACTTCTCAATCTAGTAAATTGTGTCCAGGTAAAGACTACTTGTGAATAAAAGGTGATGCCATACAAATAATTATTACCAAACAGGCTTAAGCTAGGGAAAAACTAACCTTCCCTGCTGAAAGTGTGGTTAAAGAATAGGGAAAGGATATTTGATTTCTCCATGGTGATCTCTTTACCTGCATCAAAAATTCAGGCATGAATGAATTAATCCAACTGCTGTGTATGTGCATCAATTAAATTTAGTATTTCAACTCTCTGAAAATGATAATTATATCATTAGGATAGAGGATAATAACAAGGTGAAGACAGACTAATCATGTAAATCAGTATTTTTAAAACTTTTACTTTTCTTCTAGATGAGTATGTTTTACAAATATATATATATATATTTGCCAAATATACACTGTTGGGTATATTGTAGAATAAAAGTCACATTCTTTTGTAGCTTTGGCAACTCAAGGCATGTTATTGTGGAGAAGGAAAAGTTCTTTAGTATCATCCAGATGAGGCTATTAGTAGATCTGAATGTTCAAAGTTTCTGTGATTTCATTTATATAATTTTGGAAGCAAAGCCATAGGATGATAGGGTATTTGATGTTTGCTCATGGAATTTATCATGCTAGTTTTTGACAGTTAATGCTGTGAAATTAATGCAGAATGAATCAGAACACATACATGCTGAGTCACCTGTTAAGCCAGACTGGTTTTCAGGAATATAAGACTTGACTGTAGCCTGTTGGAAAACTGTATCAGAAGACCTGAGGTTAGCTCTGATGGAACACAGATGGAGAGTCACTTAGGACAAGTTAGCAGTCCATTGGTTTCTATGATGGCAGTTTCTCATAGTCTTAACAATTAATGGCATTTTAGTGACCACTTTAGTCCCTTTGGTATAGAAATAGAACAAGAGAAGTCTGGTGACCTATGTTTAATGAGATAAGATTAAGGAAACTTGACATCTACAATTTAAATAAATTCTTGTTCACAAGACCTTCAGAGCAGAAGAGCAGAGTGAGATTCATCTGGCCCTCATTTTTGAGATAACACTCCTATACCCTATCTATCATTGATTTTATTTGTGGATTTTATTTGTCTGCCTTTACTTCCCTCATTCACTTTTCTAAAATAGCTCCAAAAATGAACTAAAGAGATTAGTTTGGGGTATTGGTAGTAGAATTTTAATTCAGGACCCCCACCATAGATATTTACATGATATAAAACAGTTATGGTTAAAGTTCCCTGAAGAAATCATTGCCATTTTCTATGACTGTCCTTGAAAAGAGGAAGGAAGGAATTGTATTCTAAAAAGAAATGAAATGAAGATAAGTGTGCAACATAACCATTGGGAGCCCAAGAAATAGAGTTTGACACTTCTGATGTTTTCCTTGCCCAGTTTGATTCAGCATCTATCCTGTTCTTTCAATCACTTACATTTGGTTTTGAGTTTTTAGTGAGTTGGAAACTATGTTGAGAAAATGCTGGAGATTTAAGAGGAAAGTTGAGAATCTTCTAGGACAGCAATTCAAACTTTTCCACTAAAGTACATCAAGTCATCCAGGAGAATGAGCTGATAACTGACTTGTTTAGGGATTTTTCCTGAAGTGGTTTAGTGTGAACTTCAAAACATTTTTGTCTCAATTTTAACTTAAAAATCATAGAAGAAACAATCATGGACAATTTGTATTCTTATCTATAATATTTGTGTATGTACATGAACACTCTCTGACCTTTACTATTTAACAAATGACTATGAACTTAATGGTTTAAAACAATACAAATTGATTATTTTATAGTTCTTGAAATCAGAATTCTGACATAAATTTCACTAGGCTGAAAGCATGGTGTCTGCAGGACTGTGCTTCTGGAGATTCTAGGGAATTCTTCCATTTCCTTGCCTTTTTGGCTTCTAGAATTGCATTCCTTGCATTCTTTGGTTCTTAGCCCCTTCCTCCATCTTCAATACCTTCTAGAAGAACTCCTTTAACTACATAGGACCCACCTGGATAATCTTGCCATCTCAAGATCCTTAATTTTTTTTTTTCTTTCTCTCTCTCTTTTTTGGTAGTATTGGGTATTGAACCCAGGGGCACTGTACCATTGACCTACATTCCTGGCCTTGTCATTTTTTTTTTTTTTGAGACAGAGTCTTGCTAAATTGCCCAGACTGACCTTGAACTTGAATTTGCCTCAGCCTCTGAATACATGGGATTATAGGTGTGCACCACTGCATCAACCAAGATATCCTTAATTTAATCACATTGCCAAAGTCCCCTTTGCTATAAAAGTTAACATTCACAGATTCTGGGAATTGGGATGTGGACATCTTGGAGGACCATTTTTTAAAATTTATTTTTTATGTGGTGCTGAGGATTGAACCCAGTGCTTCACACTTTCAAGGAAAGTGCTCTACCATTGAGCTACAACCCCAACCCAGACAATTTTTTATTCAACCACAGTCAGGAGGCATTCCCCTCCCTAAATCTTAGGTTTGGTTTAAAACCATAATTCACACACACCCACACAAATAGGTAGAACAAAGAGAGAAAAACAGCTTAGGCAAAAGTGTGTTATTTCTGACTTTCATCCAGGAAGTGTTTCTACTGAATAAGAAGGTGAAACTCCAATGTGCTTGCTTACATTGAATGTACTTTCCATCATGAAATTCTTTTGCCTAGAAACCAGAGTGATCCAGTGATAATTATATAAGCTTGATGAGATTGGAGTAATTAATGTTTTTTCCTGATAGAAAATCATCATTCCTTCATCTGATTCTCTTTGAATTGCATTTTTCATCTTGTTTCCTAAATTTAGACTTTTGTTATTATTATCTTTACTTAAATTAGTAATAGGATGAAAGAATTATATCCTTTACTCACAAGGCTGGTGAGAATTCATCCTCAAAATCTACGTGAAAACTGGCAGTTTTAGAAGTGACTAGAGAAAACAAGAGGTGAAAAGAAGAGAATATTAGCATCAGTAGTTAATAGATAGTATTTAAGTCACTGGGTTTTTTCTCTTAGGAGCATCCCAGGACATATTTGAGAAATAACTGCAAGATATCATCATTTTTAGATAATATCATAATAATTAAAATGAGATCTTTGAACATTACTTTGTAGATGAGTGGTTGATGTTTCTGAGTGGTAGTTTTAATTTTAATTTGTGTTTTTGTTATCAATTTTATTTGATGTTGAATTTCTTTTTCTTTATATCCTCAATTATTCCAATAACTTTGAGTTTTGAAAATCAGTAGAATTCCATAATAATGGTTTTTGCTTTATCTTTGGCAATAGGTTTCGTTTTGGGTAAAATTTTGTAGTGAGACTTTGGGGTTTAGTATTTTCTTTTTAAAATCAAACGTCACAAACATATGCATAATTGTGTACTTAAAAACACTCATATCCTCCCATGTCAACCTGGAAATCCTTTCTCCTGAACAAACTCATTTTCTTTTTTATCAGAATTCATTCTCAGCTGGTAGTCACATTGCAAAAGATCTAATTACCTGTCATGAAAGTGTTCATACTTGATAGAATTTAATGTTACTCTCCCTCTAGAAAGATACGTATATTGCCTCTGAAAAATATCTTCAGAATATTTTCAGAATCCAATGGGAAAGTTTGTTTACATTAGAATTTTTCTATTCAAAGCAAGTTCTGAAGGTGAGGTCCCATTTCATAAAGGACTTGGAAGGTAGAAAAAACAGGATCATTTAAAGAGCTGACCTGGGTACAGTGGCATACTCCTGTCATCCCAGAGACTTGGGAGGCTGAGGCAGGAGGATTATGCTGAAGGTAAAAACCATCAATTACCTATAAATACAACCAAGAATAGACCTCTAAAATCACCGCTGAGAGAAAAAAAATTTTAAATGGGATTTATTATAGTATAATAACATCTTATAATTAAAAAGCACATACATAAAATGATACTGTAGAACTTCTAAGGTATGTACATATCTAATATATATCAAATACATCACTGGGGTGGAAACAGGGTAAACGCTATGAAGGAGAAAAGTAGTAAAATAAAACAATAGGAACCTTGCACAGTCCACTGATGATAATGTGCAAGAAATTGATTAAAAGTTTTGAATGGCTCAACTTCATATATTTGAAGGTCTCTCCTAAAAGAGCTCACCTGACCAGGTGCAGAGGTGTACACCTATAATCCCAGCTACCTGGGAGGCTGAGGCAAGAGGATCCCAAGTTCAAAGTCAGCCTCAGCAATTTAGTGAGACCCTGTCTCAAAATAAAATAAAAAGGGCTGGGGATGTAGTTCAGTGGTAAAGCCCTTCTGGGTTTGATCCCCAGTAACAAGGCAGGAGCAAAACAAAGAAAAACTTACCCTGCTTACAAATGAAGAAACTAAATTATAATAATGTAAATTAATCTGAGGATGAAGGAAGTGCTTCATCAACTTTCTACCTTCTATTAATAACACTAACCCACCCTAGTTATATCTAAGGAGTTATTTATTTTCATGTAATTTCACAGTTTCTCAACATGCATATACCTAGAAAGATAAGAGAATTTGTATATCCTTCCACACTTGTAATTCATTCGGGATGTATTTTGTTTCCTTTAACCATTCCAAGAAGAATCAGCATGATCAAGCAAAGCAGGTTCCAAAGGCAGGAAGGAGAAGCAATATGATGCTATGGAAGTACCTTTCTGAACAGTCTCTTCAAGCTGTTTTAAGGTCTTGGGGCAATCCTTCAATATAGGTTGGCAATAAGTCAGCTGAGATAGGCCAACCTTGTAGCTTTTGTAGTCTTTCCTGTACAGCACGGGTCAGATCTACATAAGCCTCATCAATGCTGGCATGTTAAATCACAGCAAAATGAGGCATTATCTCTGTCACTTCAACACTGGCTTCCCTGTGCTTGGTGAGGTTAACTTTCCCATAAGACTCACAAACTTATGCCAGTAGAAGATTTGGACATAACTTCTTAGCATCATCTGCCCACATGTTTCTAGTAACCCAGAATAGATGAAACTTCATAACTCACTGCAGTTATTCAACCATCTTTCCATGATTTGTACTGTACAGCTGCATAAGTTTTATTCCTCAGATAAGGATTTTGCCACTGCTCCACTTGAACAAAAATAACAGTCCATGTCCACCAAAGCAACCACTCAATCCTGTCCTGTAGTCATTTTTTCAAGGCAACACCTGGCAAAACTGCCAATGGAAGCTGCGGTTGCTGGGGATGGGGTAGGGGTATGTGGGTCAAGGTCCACTGGATGGAAAATGAAGAGGTCTAGAATATTTTTTCACCTTCTGGGGAGTGGGTTTCAAGATTTATTCCCCATGACAATGAAGAATCCACACAGAAATGTGAAAGAATCTCCCAAAGGACTTTGCTCTGTCAATTAACACAGCAGACTAAGGTCAGACAGTGCGTGCAATTCGAGGGGCCCCCATTTATTGATTTCTTGATTTTACTTCTTGCTTTGGGAGTCTTGTTAAGGAAGTCAGATCGTAAGCTGACATCTTGTCGGCTAAAGAGCAGAATTTTTTGGGGGGTGAGCAGGTACCGAGGATTGAACTCAAGCGCACTCGACCACTGAGTCACATCCCCAGCCCTATTATGCATTTCATTTAGAGACAGGGTCTCACTGAGTTGCTTAATGCCTCACGTTTGCTGAGGTTGACTTTGAACTTGCGATTTTCCTGTCAGCCTCATGAGCCACTGGGATTACTGGCATGCAACACTGCGTCTGGCGAGAGGTGAATTTTTTTTTTTTAATTTAAATCTTTTTTAGCTGTAGATAGACACATACATTTATTTATTTTCATGTCGTGCTGAGGATCAGACCCAAGACCTTACATGTGCTAGGCAAGTGCTCTACCACTGAGCTACAACCCGAGTCCCAAGAGCTGAATTTTTTTGGGGGGGGGGTGGAGGATTTAAAAATTATTTAATACACAAAGTAAAAAAGTAGAATACAAAAGCATTTCACATTTTTTTTAAAACAAATAATACCTTCTAAATTATTTAATAAGATAGAGATCCACAATCCTTTATGTGAAACCCTTGGAGTCAGATGTTTCAGAATCATGAAATTTTCATATTTTAGAAAGGAATTCAGTGCATAACACATACTTTATTTATTGGCATCAGATCTGCTATTTTGCTGCTGCCCTTATTCTCTCTCCCCCACACCATTTTACAACCTAGATTACTAGCCCATGAAATTCCTAGTCAAGGCATTGGTCCAGATTGTTAGCCTGCAAATCTCCTCACTAGCCATTGGTCCATTATTATTAGCCTGTGAAATTCCACTGCTTAAGAATAGCTCCCCTGCCATTCTCTCTCTCTCTTCTCTTCACTTCCACTCTCTCACTCACTCATTCTCTCTCTCTCTCTCTTTCTCTCTCACCCTGGGGGCAGACACTCTGCCTGTCCACTTAATAAAATCTCTCGCCTGAGTACCTGAGTCTGGAGTGGTTTCTGGGTGCTTTTCAACATTAGCCCTCAGAGTCTGTGGCACAATTGCCCCTGCCCTATAATCAAACATGTTAATATTTCTGCAGCAAAATACATGAATGGAATAAATAGATTCAATATCAGTTCAGATTAGATTAGTAAGCAAATAAATCTTATCACCAAACTTATGAAAACCTTGTTTTCAGAGCTTTTTGAATTTTGAAATTATAATTACAGATAAGGGAATGTAGACCTTTATTAACTTGTATGACAAGACTTGATTGTTTAAACAACCCATTTTTACAAATGAAAAAACATAAGTTTCAAATACATTATAAATTAACAAATATCTCTTTGATATTAAATGTACATCTTAAATATATAAACACATAGCACACAACATGTTTTATGATTCAACTGGTATGAAAGGCACAGATGCACAATCCCTTCTGTAAGAAGGGGACATTGTTAAATGTGTAGTAAAATTAAAGATGGAATTGAGCCAATTCCTCATGCCAGGAAGAGCACTTAGTGAGTGCAACACAAGGAGGTAGGGCTTTTTCTTCAAGAAGCACAATTTTACTAGCAAGCAGTTTCTTCCACAGAAACATAGGTAGACACTTTTACTTAAAATGAATGTTAAGTGAGGTTTTTTTTCTTATGGCCTATACCTAAAAATTAAAACTTTAGAAGATATTGTCAGTTAAATCAGTAATGTTTTACCAGGTTTGAAGAAGCTCCAATGATGCTCCAAAGTAGCTATAGTATTAAAACATATTTAAATATGTCCAGTGACTTTTTAAAATAAAATCCTGTTTTCCCCAGGCTTTCTTATTTTTTTATTTTGAGATAGGGTCTCACTGAGTTGCTTAGGGTTTTGCCAAATTGCTGAGGCTGGCCTTGAACTTGCAATCCTCATGTCTCAGCCTCTTGAGGTGCTGGGATCAGACCTGACTGCACTGCTCACAGATTAATCTCAGTGTCACCATTAAGTATGTAGTAATGGGTAAGTTATATACACTGGTGCACACATCATAGGGTTGCTGTGAGAATTAGGTAATATATGAAAAGCATTAGAAAATATAGATGTCAGTCAATCTTCACTATTACTTAACTTTTTTGAGCCTTGCCTTTCTTGTCTGTTCAGATGAGGATAATAGTACTTTATAAAATAAATCTTGACGCAAAAGTTAAAATAGTATACAAAATTTGTCTAGTAGTTTGTGGCATATAAAAAGTAATTAATATTCCTTCATTATTTTAGTTTCCAATTACTTGTAATTATGGGGGGCGATCAAGAACATTGAAATTTTCAAAAGAGTTACATTCACTCACTGAATTCTGTTATCTATCCTTATGACTGGTGATCTTAACAGTGCAGTTTAAGAAAAATGACATCCATGTTACCTAATTTAATGAACATTTCTTCTTTGAATACTATCTTATGTGCAGTGTTGTTGGCCATCATCAAATCTTGACTTGTATAACAATCTTATGTCATAGAACTATTGCTCTACTTTTGTGACCACTCTTCAGTTTCTTTCCCTGCAATTTCTTCCTCCATGATATTTTTTAGTGCTCTTCTGTATGTCCTTGTCTCTTCTTACTCTGTACATTTTCCTAAAACAATCTCATCTATTTTCATTGTTGTAGCTATCATTTGTGCATTGATGATGCCCAGCTCAGACATTTCTGATGAATTCTAGGCCCATAAGACTAGCAATTTCCTATCTATTACCATCTGGTTATCCATCCTACAGGCTAAGCACAACCAAAACTAAACTTGTTTTCTCTCATGAGATTGTCCTTCCTCTTGATATTTTTTTTACTAATTTGTAGCACTGACTTACTCAGTGTCCTGAGTCAGTACTCAAGAATCATGCTAAACATGTTTTACAAAATCTCTCTGTAAATTTCTTGTACTGATGACCAAAATAGGTACCAGGTCAGAGGTGCTGCCATTTAGTGGTTAATGTACTTGTGTCTCAATAACAAATAGGTTCTTTCGTTGGCCCTGTTACTAATTTTACATTGTCATCTGGAGTAGTCACTTAACCATATTACAAGACAATTTTATCATTTGTACCAGAAAAAGAAAATGTGTCATGATGGAATAGTAAAAGTCAGTGAGATTCTCAAATGAAAGATGCTTGGTAAATGCACACTATTAACATCATTTTGTTAGTTATTGAAAGTATATCTGTGAAGCACCTGGTCATCAGAATGAAAAGTATGTGATCACTTGCCAAACAGCAATAGTGTTAATAAATAAAAGCAGAACAAACCAGGCAAATCTGTCATACATTCATATTCATATTCTCTCTCTCCCTCCTCTTATTGTTATTATTTATTACTCTACAACTTTAAAATCTTTTATTTTTTGAATATACAATATACTTTATGTGGTTAACAAAATTAAAAAGTATAAAACCATACAGTGAAAAATCTTGTTCCTTTCTGATTCCATAGATAACTACTGTTTATTAGTTTCCTTCCAGAGAATTTCTACATCATCTTTCTTAAATAACCACACCTATAATAGATCATACAGAATTTCCAGTTTCAATTTTTTTGTACTGAATTAATAATTTAAAGATACTATACTATGAATATAAAGTATATATATATTTTTTTAACTTCTAAAAATTGCCTTGCTTCTTCCTAATTTGACATCAAGTCTTCATGACTTATCTTTATTGAAAAGGCTTTTCAAAGCATACTACTTAAATATACCAAGTTTTTTTGTTTGTTTTGTTTTTTGTTTTGTTGTGTTGGTACTGGGGATGTAACCCAGATGCAGTTTACTGACTGAACTACATTCCTAGCCTTTTTTATTTTTTATTTTGAGACAGAGTCTCACTGAATTGCTTAGTGCCTCACTAAATTGCTGAGGCTGGCCTTGAACTTGCAGTTTTCCTATCTCAGCCACTGGGATTTCAGGCATACACCACCACATCTGGCTGTATCAGTTATTTTATCAGCATGCATAATCATAATTTTAAGTGTGAAATTATAACAAGTGCAATTGACAGAAATAGATTTGGGGACATAAAAAGGACATAAAATAACATTCTTAGTAAGCTACAAATTTTTTGGTGGGAATAAAAGTGCATGGTTATTCTAGGAAATCTTCTATACCTAACTTAAGTGCTTCTGTCCCAGGATCAGGAGAATTGGAAAGCCTTCACTTTTTCAGAAAATATATAGCATCATATTTAATATGTATATAATATTACACATATGTCCTAATTTATGTAATCAGTACCCTTCAGATAAATGTTCAAGCTGCTTAGGTATTCCTATCTTTTATAAAAGATGAACATTCAAAATGTTTTTTATTTTATAAAAAGAAAAATTTTGTGGGTTGGTTTTTTCATTTGTTTTTGTTTTGGAGTGCTGATGATCAAACTCAGGTTTTTGAGTATGTTAGGCAAGTGCTCTACTACTGAACTACATCTCCAGCCCTGTAGAGAAGTTTAAAATTTGTAATACTATCTGTTACTATTGATATGATAATATCATGTTTGTCCTTCATTCTGATGTGATTTATTTTTATTGATTGGTGTATGTTGAACCATCCTTGCACACCTGGGATAAACCCAACTTGATCATGGCATACAATGGTATATAATCTTTTCTCTCTTTTCTTTCTTTCTCTCTCTTTCTTTCTTTCTTTCTTTCTTTCTTCTTTCTTTCTTTCTTTCTTTCTTTCTTTCTTTTTTCTTTCTTTCTTTCTTTCTTTTTTTCTTCTTTCTTTTTTTCCCCAGTACTAGAGATTGGACCTCAGGGCACTCTATTACTGAGTCACATCCCCTGCCCTTTATATATTTTTTTATTTTGAGAGAGGGTCTTGCTAAGTTGCTGAGACCGGCCTCAGACTTGCATCCCTCCTGCTTTAGCCTTCCCAGTTCCTGGGATTACAGGTGTGCATCACTCAGTGATCATGAAATATAATCTTTTTGATGTGCTGCTGCAATTGATTTGTTAGTATTTTGTTGAGAATTTTTGTATTTACATTCATTGGGGTTACTGATCAGTGGTTTTCTTTTTGTCATTGTTGCATCCTTGTCTGGTTTTGATAATCAGGGTAATACTGGCCTTGTAGAATGAGTTTGAAAGAATTCCCTCCCTTTAGTCCTTTGAAATAGTTTGAGAAGAATTGGTATTCAGTTTGTTTTATTTTTTATGTATCATTTATTTATTTATTTTTGTTCGTTTTTGGAGCATCAGGGCCACTTTACCAGTGAGTTACATTCCCAGCCCTTTTAAATTTTTTCTTTTAATTTTGAGTCAGGATCTTGCTAAATTGCCCAGATTGCCCTTGATATTTTGATTCTCCTGTCCCAGACTCCCATGTCACTGGGATTACAACCATGTGCCACCACACCTGGTAATATTAGTATTTTAAAATTTTAGTAAAATTCATCAGTGAAACCATTTGTTCCTGTGCTTTTCTTCTTGGTACACTTTTTATTATTGACTCGATATTATCCCTTGTTATTTGTCTGCTTAGGATTTGTTTCCTCATAGTTCATTGGTTAGGTTATGTGTGTCCAGAAGTTTATCCATTCTAGGTTTTCTAATTTGTTGGTATATAATTGTTCATAATGGTTCTTTCTATTGACTTTTGAGTTGTTTTGGGATCATGTATTATGTTCTGATATACTTCAAGGTCTCTTTTTAGGCTATTTATTCTGTTCCATTGACTGGTTTCTCTCTTGATACTTGTGCTAGTTCTTTATTTTTGAAATTATTTAAATTTCAATTTTAACCTCTGCTGGGTAGTCTGAAGAATAATTCTCCAAAATCAATTAGGTTTTCCTGATATAAGCATTTTGTTATCATGTTTGGGCCTCTTCCAGTCTAAGACCGTTTTGTTCAGGACTGAGCATTTCTTTAACTCTTAAATACACCCCTTTCCTGACCTGTGTTGCATGAGAAAAGCAACTGTTTCCTTATTTGACTTCATTTGTAATAACTACTGAGGATGTTAATAGTTATTTGCCAGCTTTAAGAATTACTATTTAGCGTTTGTGTACGAAGTGTCAAAATGCATTCTACTGTCATGAATGACCATAATTAGAATAAATTTAAAAGTTTTTTTAAAAAAAGAATTGCTATTTAGGAAACTGGTAGAAATAAGTAGAAAAGATTATTTTCACTGTATGCAATCTATATCATATGCATGTGCACCTGTTCAAAAGAATGATTAAAGTAAATTTTAACAATTTAAAAGGGTGAAGATGTGTATATATTCCTTTGATCGCTGCTGAGAACTTTGGTTGAGGAAAGGGAGGATCATGTTCTTTTTTTCTGTCTTTGAATGTCAACAGTAAAACTAGATTTGGTCCAGAAAGGTAGTGATTTGCTCACTTTGTGTATTCCTTTAGCAGGTGTGTTGCCACCAGAATGATTACTGGCAATTTGTGAAAGACATTTGGTAGCTTAGTTCCCACCCAGCTCTTCATGTGGAGAAGGTAAGAGTGAAAGAAGAGCTGGTATGCTAGGTTGTAGCTACAAGTCTTCCCTGTTTGATGTTCAGTTGGAAGAGTCCTCTAGCCTTGAATGGAATGCATTCAGTTTCCTGTTAACTGACAGTTTCCCATAGAACTGACTTGGAGGGAAGGGTTATTTACTTTAAAAATAAATAAATAAATAAATAAATAAATAAATAAACCTGCCAGGCATATGCCTGTAATCCCAGCAACTTGGGAAGTTGAGGCAGGAGGATTGCAAATATGAGACTAGTCTCAGTAATTTAGGTAGGCCCTAACAATTTAGTGAGACCCTGTTTCAAAATAAAAAGGGGTTAGGGATGTGTCTCAGTGGTAAAGTGCTCATGGGTTCAATCCCTAGTACCAAAAAATAAAACATAAAAAAAATAAACCTTACAGACCCATTGCTCCAGGTCACTTTCTCCCCTCTGGGGAAGGTGTAAAGATCTGTGTATATGGGACCATAATGAAACTCTTCAAAATCTAAGGAAAATGGCAAGTTTCCCAAAGTAATAGGGGAAGCGGGACTTATATGCTGATTGTTTAAGAGAAAAAGCACCAGTGAGAAAGGAATGTGAGGTTTTTGTAGGCTGATATCAAATGGAGCCAAATATGATGTCCCTAACAGCTTTGGCTGCCTTTCCCCTGTTCCCAGCTTAATATAGTACCCCTGATTTCCAGTCAGGAAAACTGAACTCAAAGGTTAGGTAATGTGGCTGAAGTTACATAGCTGGTTCTAAAACAATCACTGCCAAGTTCATGTATATATTCATTTCACTCTATATTATGAAATTTTTCAAATTTATATATAAATTAGAAAAACAAAACAAACTCCAAACTATCCATCACCCCCCTTCAACACTTGTCAATATATCACCAATCTTGTTTCATGTATATCTCCACTGCTAGATCCGTTGCTAAGATGATGTCAGAAAAAGTAGCTTCTTTCTAGATAATAGAGTAACCAAATCACAGTGTCTCAATTCTATAGAAAAAGCCTTTTACTTTCTTTGTTCTTTTCACTTCTGTTTTTCCCACTAAGCCTCCCTCTAACTTCTTTTCTAAAATATGTTGCTATTGTTATTTTCTCTTAAAAGCAACCTGAATTGCCATTCATATATTTTGTCATGCTAATCCTGAGCTATAAGACTTTGCTCTTAGAAACATTCAAGATCAAGTTTCCAAATAGAGAATTATGCATCTAAAGCCAAAAGGAGGTGTTCAGATGGCTTTTCTTCTGTGGTATTTTTTCCTAGATGCCTTCCACCTGCCAAGATTTTTGTCACATTTCTTTCTGAAGGCCACCTGAAACAGAGGACTGAGAAAAACCAAGAGGTCAAGATTTTCCTTCCTCTGAATATCCACGAACAGATGTTTCTTTGGAGGTAGGACATAAAGGGCCAGATGCAGGTTGAGCACAGTGGTATACTGGTATAGTGTACAGTGGTATAGTCCCTACTCTTCAAGAGGTGAAGGCTAAGGTAGGAGAATTACAAGTTGGAGGCCAGCTTAGGCAACTTATTCTGTGTTTTTACTTCCTGGTGTGGTCACTGACACTAGAATCCTGCAATGATAAGTCAAAGTTAAGAGATCCCTTTCCCTACTCTGGTCAAAGCAGTGAAGTAACCACAACCAGCTCTCTGTACATGGAGTAGGGTAAATGAGTACTAGGAAGGTTAGGGCTCAAATGGTGTGTTTTCTTTACTTTCCCCTCCTTCCTGCTAAGGCCTGAGCTTTTGTGCTCATCTCAGCTCTGTGGAGGGTACACACTGTGCAGTCTGACCCACCCCTTCTTCAACTCCTATGCTAGAAATCAAGTACCAGCCATTTCTCTTGGTCCTCTCTGACTCTGGGGTCCCACTCTCTCTTATGTTATAGATATTATCACCACATGTCTCTGTTGATCCAGATGGAATGGTTCTCTGAGTGGGTGAGAGGGATGTTGAAAAGAAGTCTTTGAGTATCTGACTTTAGTTACCAAAGACCAGTTACTTGTGCCATTTTCTGACTTTCAAAATGGGTTTTTAAATTTTATTATTTTTTTGTGTGGAGTAGGAGGGAGAATATGTCATCTATAAATTTAGATAGTAAAAAGATTGTCTCTGAACTCTCTCCACATAGCCCACCATTCTCCAACCAAGAGGCTTAGTGCTCTGAGTCTAAGTAATTCTATTAGAAAATAGATACCCTTCCAACCTCTAATTCCTCATTATCTGAGAAGACTTGAGAGCATCTTTAGTGGTAAAATCTCCAGACTTCTTGAAGAAGCATGACTGTTAGAGATTTGCCTTTTAAGACAGAACTTTTTACAGCTACATTCCATTTTCCCACAGAGGGTGGTCATTACCTGTGCTCAGGAGATGGCATGTTATGAAGACCATGAGAAGGACAGTCCCTCATCAGCTATCTGTCTAAGCAAGACTTTGGCCACTGTGCAGACCGAGAAAAGGTGAGGAATCAAAGGGCCTGGTGAAGGACTCATTGGTTAGAAGATCTGGCCTGAGGATCTGTGGTGCCATTTGTTTGAATGAAATATTAGGCATATAGCACTGACATGAGTATAGCCTGCAGCAAATAAAAGATCCAGCAATTTCTGTTTCTGGGGAAACTCCTTGGGAAGTGTGTGCTTCTCATCAAGTTCAAAATATTAGCAATTTTATTCTAGAAGCTATGCTGGGCAGAGAAACACTGAATTTTAGCCATATAATTATTGTTTCCTTGATCCTGGAACCTTAGGTAAATACTATTTCCAGAATCAACTTCTTTATTTATTTTTTTTAGTTTCATATATAATTAACAACCATGAAGCATTTTGTAGATAACAAAAACAACCTGGAGACATTTATCTTAATACTTCATGTGTGAGTATATAAACTTGGTAAAGAGCCTGGTTAAAATTTCTGGGCATCTTCTCTCTTTTTCTTTGCTAGGCAAAGAACTTTTCACACTTTATTCCTAGACTTTTTCAGCCTTTTAACTGCAAAAATTGAATTGCAAAACTAAACTAAACTAAACTAAACTAAACTCTTTTTAAGAGGTGTGTGATGCATGTCTGTAATCCCAGCAGCTCATGAGACTGAGGCAGGAGGAACAAAAGTTCAAGCCAGCCTCAACAACTCAGTGAGGCCCTAAGCATCTTAGCAAGACCCCTTCTCAAAATAAAAGAATAAAAAATTGGCTGCAGATGTGGCTTAGTGGTTAAGTGCCCCTGGATTCAATTCCTGGTACCCTGGTACCAAAAAAAAAAAAAAAAAAAAAAAAAAAAAAAAAAAAAAAAACACCAACAAAAAACACTGGGCAAGAGAAAATTTTGTGTGTAAACACACACACTTATTTTTTTTTCAAATTCTTTTCTGTATTTTGCTCTTCCCACCCAACAAAATCTATTAGAAATGTTTCCATATTACAAGACTGAACTCCAATTCTTTTGAATGACTGCCTGTGATTTCACAGCATGGAGAATCATCTTATCCAACCATTCCCAAACTGATGGGCATACTTTGCTTCCCAGTTCTTACTGCTAGTAATAATGCAGCAGTTGACATCCTGACACATTATATATGTTTTATTTCTAGGTTACAGATTCTTATTCCCAGGATGGGAACTGTACAAGTGTTTTCTTTTTTTTTTATTTTTTATTTTTATTTTTTTTAATGTAAACAAATGGGATACATGTTGTTTCTCTGTTTGTACATGGCGTAAAGGCATACCATTTGTGTAATCATAAATTTACAAAGGGTAATGTTGTATGATTCATTCTGTTATTTTTTCCCTTCCCCCCCACCCCTTCCATCCCTCCCACCCCTCTTTTTCCTCTATACAGTCCTTCCTTCCTCCATTCTTGCCCCCCTCCCTAACCCTAACTCTAACCCTAACACTAACCCCTCCCACCCCCCATTATGTGTCATCATCCACTTATTAGTGATATCATTCGTCCTTTGGTTTTTTGAGATTGGCTTATCTCACTTAGCATGATATTCTCCAGTTTCATCCATTTGCCTGCAAATGCCATAATTTTATCATTCTTTATGGCTGAGTAATATTCCACTATATATATATACCACAGTTTCTTTATCCATTCATCAATTGAAGGACATCTAGGTTGGTTCCACAATCTGGCTATTGTGAACTGAGCAACTATGAACATTGATGTGGCTGTATCTCTGTAATATGCTGATTTTAAGTCCTTTGGGTATAGGCCAAGGAGTGGGATAGCTGGGTCAAACGGTGGTTCCATTCCAAGTTTTCTAAGGAGTCTCCACACTGCTTTCCAGAGTGGCTGCACTAATTTGCAGCCCCACCAGCATTGTATGAGTGTACCTTTCTCCCCACATCCTCGCCAACACCTGTTGTTGCTTGTATTCTTGACAATCGCCATTCTAATTGGGGTGAGATGGAATCTTAGGGTGGTTTTGATTTGCATTTCTCTTATTACTAGAGATGTTGAGCATTTTTCCATATGTTTGTTGATTGCTTGTATATCTTCTGTGAAGGTCTATTCATTTCCTTAGCCCATTTGTTGATTGGGTTATTTGCATTCTTGGTGTAGAGTTTTTTGAGTTCTTTATAGATTCTGGAGATTAGTGCTCTATCTGAAGTATGATTGGCAAAGATTTTCTCCCACTCTGTAGGCTCTTTCTTCGCGTTGCTGATAGTTTCCTTTGCTGAGAGAAAGCTTTTTAGTTTGAATCTATCCCAGTTATAGATTCTTGCTTTTATTTCTTGTGCTATGGGAGTCTTGTTGAGGAAGTCTGGTCCTAAGCCGACATGTTGAAGCTCTGGACCTACTTTTTCTTCTATAAGATGCAAGGTCTCTGGTCTGATTCCAAGGTCCTTAACACACTTATTTTTAAACCCATATGTATATGTGTTTGTGAGACTAGGACTAAACAACCTGAGAGTGACAAATACATTATAAGCAGTTATTGTCTATACCTCCCACCCCAGCCTAAAAATATGTATATTTTAAGCTTTTTGATAATGAACCCTCAATATTGCAGCTGTTACCCATGTTAGGGAAACTGACCTCAAAAATTAAATTTGTATTATGAAGTGATGACTTTAAAGATGTTTACTCTTTGTGGTGTGTGGTACTGGGAGTTGACCCCAGGGGTGCTCTGCAGCTCAGCTATGTTCCAAATCCTTTTTCTTATTTTGAGAATGTGTCTCACACTAAGTTGTCCAGGCTATCCTCAAACTTGTGATCCTCTTGCCTCAGCCTCCTGAGCTGCTGGGATTATAGGTGTGCACCACCATAAAATACTGAACTCAAGCCAAGTATGATGGTGCATGCCTGTAATCCCAGTGGCTTGGGAGGCTGAGGTATGAGCATTCCAAATTCAAGGCCAGTCTCAGTGACATAGTGAGGCCCTAAACAACTTAGCAAGACCCTTTCCCAAAATAAGATATTAAAAAGGGCTAGGAATGTAGCTCAGGGGTAAAATGCACCTAGTACCCTGGTTTTGATTCCCAAATTAAAAAAAAAAGTACTCTTAAATGACTTCTTATATATTCAAAATGGTGCCATGATATCATTAAAAGGTTTAAAATATTTATTGCTAAAAATACTAGTATGGTTTTTTGAAAACCTTTTAGACTTTTTAAACCTTTTATTATTTTATGCTATGCTGACCAAAAGTAAAAAATGGAAGTTGGGAAAAGGTAAAAATGGACATTAAAAGCATTATTTTCTAGCCTTGAAAGAATAATCATTGAATGAAATATCAAATACAGCAGTCAGTATCAGTTTAACAATTAAATGTTGAATGGAATTAAATTAAAAATAGAAGACCTTATAAAGTTTGAAGACAAACAGAAAAGACAGCTACTTTCACTGAATTCCATTTCTACCTACCAAAACAAGAAAAAAAAAAAAGGCCAACACATTCCAACCAACAATGTTGAATTTCAAATATAATTCTTTTTCTTATGAAATTTGTTTATCAGGATTATCAGATATTTCTTTCTGCCTCTTGTCTTGGCAATGTTTTGAAGTGGGGAATGACACAGACTTCAGTTCTTAAAAGGCCAGGCCAGTGCTTGATTCTTCTTTCTAATGCCAATACCTAATACAGTATCTTTGCCAGTTTTCAATAAATGTGTTGAGTGAGAAAAAAAATGTGTATTTTTTTTCTTATACACATGTGTACATACATATGTACATGTGCTATAGAAAAATTGATTTTAGCTGTTTAAATATCTATTGAGAGCATGGAGACAAGGAAGACAATCTTCTTTTTATATTAATATGAAATCCCACGATAGTATAAAAGCCCAAAATAAGTATTCATCTGAATTTTAGATAGTCTATGACATTTTGAAATTTCACTGGATATCTATCTCAGTGTATTTAAGAAGTTTTAGATTCCAAAAAATTGATGCAAATTCTTTAAGCCTCTATTTTTTCTAACTATAGCTACTGCCTAATCACATCTAAAATTATTCTAGCTAGAATATAGTACATACAAACATGTATTTGAGTGAACCCTACAGATAAATACTCATAGGTAGTTTAAACTCACTTGTTAAAACCACAGGTTTGTTTAGGACTGGTGGTTACTACATAAAACTGAAGCAGCTTAATATTTATATGTTAAAGGGAAGAGAATTCCTGTTTTGTGCCAGACACCTAACAAAAACAGCTGTGTTAGCCATAGTGTCTTATGATAAACAACCACTCTCATTGTTTACTATTCTAGGTAGGACAAAATTTCAATATTTTCCTAGTTTCCTAGTTTTAGTTTTCCCTATAGGCAGCAAAAGGAACAAGAGAAGATTAGGACCAGAAAGTCTACAATGTAATAAACAAGTACTACTGTAACATCATCTTAATAAAACAAGAGAACCCCTACTGTAACTTTTAGATTTAAATGGGAATTCTCATTTTAAAGTGATGACAAAAAGGCTGAATACAAAGGCAATTATTCAAAAACATGTACCTCGATTCAGATATAATTGTTCTTTCACAAGATCTAAACATTTTAATTTAAAATTAACTAATAAATCACAATTTTGTATTGCTTTTTAAGATTATTTTGCCTCAAATGACACATTTCAGAATTAACCAAAGTATATTTCTATTACAGGATAGTTTACCTAAGTAAGTAAAGAACAAACCACAGCGTAACTCCCTTAAGCTAGGAGGCAGGTGGTTTTAATGACAAAGTTTGTTGCCAGCAATGCTCATGTAGGAAACCATCAAAGAAGTTGTAGACACAAATCCCAAACTGCTTGTATCAACAGACAAGCCCTCTGCTGAGTCACAACGTAAAATGGGGTGTTGGTACATATTCCATGACTGAGGATGGAAGTGCCTTTTTGAATGGTCATGATGAGCACAGTCTTATCGGGCTTATTTCCTATTTCATTGGTAGCATCTTCTTTATCATATTCTATCCAGACAAATGTTTACAAAGAAGTTCAAATTTGGAACTCAAGAGGCACTGTAGCTTTCCTCAAAAAATAAACCAGCTTGTTTCTGTTATTTAGTGATAGTTATAGAAGACCAGATATAGTCCAGAGAAAAATGAAATCAAGAATCATACTGAAAACAGAGGCCATTAAGTGCTCCAGATGTTTCAATAATTATTTTTACTCATTTTCCTGAAAACCTTTCTGCATTATCAATAAAAAGCAATTTCTCTTCATACCTGAATCTTAACACAGATAAGGTGGGACTAATTGGAAATGAAACCCTGCTAGTTTTCCCAATATACTCCAAAACAGCAAAAATAGTTTTATTCATTGTACTATTGCAAAATGTCAAACAGGTGTGAATTTCTTTTGGAAGGAATGGTGGAAACAAAATGCCAGGACCAACCACAGATTTTGCTCTTGTATGTGGTTCCAGGCACACCAAGATGGACAATATCTTCTCCAAAAGCAAAATAGCAACAATAATGATGAGGACAACTAAAAGAAGAAAAACAAAGGGGAGAGGAGAGAGAGGGAGCTTTAATTTAATGCTAAAGGTCACACATCTTTTATTAAATCTTTTGAAAGCAGCATTACTATCAGCACATTTCATTTTTCTTCCTTTTTCCTTTTTCCGTGAATAGTTTCTATTTATTTGAAAAACAAAAACTAAAGTAACAACATCTCAAGTGATTCATGAATCTATTAACAAGTACTTCACTATTTAAGTTCTAATAGATAGCAAAACATGGTTAATGGGTTGGGAGAACAGTAACTTATGACAAATCTTCACAGTTTACTCTTTATAAGCCTCATCTCTATAATATTGACATTTCTCTTTCATGATTTGAATCATTTTAGAACTCACCAAGGTTCAAGCCTCTCACTTTTGTTTTTGCTATCCCAAAAATATAAGTGAGAAAAAAGCTAACTTTTAAATTCTGAAAATTCAATGGTTATTATTTGTCCTAGAGGTTGGGGAGAGGTGTATGTGAGAGGAGAGTTTAATAAAAATGAAATAAAACAACCCCCCAAAACCTAAAATTGTAACATACATAGAAACTTGTCTCCAAAATGAAGGGGAGAGAAGAGGGAAAGGAAAGGAGAAGGTGTCAGCACTAGCCAAAGTAGCAAAGTGCCACGTCTATTTCCTGCCACTCTGACATTTGACACCGCTCTGTTGGAGTAGAGGATCCAACACTTGACATGGTCTGTTGGAATAAAGAACTCAACACTTGACACGGTTTTGTTGATCGTCCTCCCTCTTGGGGGCCATAGTTGTGGAATATCTCCATGTGTATTTGCTTTTTAATATTAATAATCAATATATCATTAGAAACTTATTGGAAAAACATTGGGAAGGTTTTACTGTATTGGGACACAAAATAGTACACAATAAATATGAAAATAAACAATTGCAGCTGTGCTTGAGTTTAAAGGAGACTGTGATTAATTTAGTATAATAATATATGGATAAAGAGGCATTCCTCTGAGCTTGGATGTGGTGTTTAGCCTTTGTTGCTTTCCTAGTTGTAATAGTTGATTCTAGAGGTACTTTACATAATAAAAACATTTAGGTTAGTCATAAATAGAATTTGTGCTTTTCTTATGTTTAGTCTAATTCTTTGAGAATCAGAATAAGATTGTAGTCTGCCATTATATGAATTAAAATAGACTAAATATTAATTATAAGTTGATTTATTTGCCCTTTAATAATAGTAAAAGCTTTTCAGTGTGAAACACTGGAGTCCATGGTGGGGGTGGTTTCTCAGAAAATCTAGTGATGTGTTTGTTCTGAAGGTTAAAGGCTGGCAGATCATGGTGCCCTCAGTTTAGCTCGGAGACAAGTTTGTTTCAGTTTAGCTGGGAGACAAGGTTGTTTTAATCTTGCTGGGAAATAAGATTGTTTTTGTCTGGGCTGTCATACAGAGAGAATGTGTACTTTAAGAAGAAGCATAGATGTACTTTTGAAGGTTTTTCTTATTTTAAACTAACAATAAAAATGATATAATCATTACTGAAGAAAAATATCTATAAAAAGGCTGGCAGAAAAAAAATAAAGACAGATTCAACCTCAGAACACTGGTGTCTCTGTGTGCTGTTTCTCTACCATGCCACCTCCCATCCATCTGGGACCCCCGGCCCCTGCTAGGACTGGACCCCAGCAACAAAGCCCAAGTTGGAACAAACAAATAACGTTGGTTCCTGAAGCCAAATCTGAAAAGGAAACAGGTAGAAAGGAAGACAAAACTGTAAAGAGGTACAGTTGATGGGATTCCTTTACTCTTTCAAGGATTTTAGTTATAAATATAGATCATTAGTTTTCTTTCCATGCATATAACAAATGCCAAACTCAGTACCATGAAATTTCCAAAACTGAGTCTTTCACATTTGTTAAAAAAAGGTAAAAATCATATACTTTTCTTCCTCTTCTTCCTTTAGTTCAAGTCTGAACTGATATATTACATGTAACAGTAGCTGGTTGTAACTTCTATAAAAAGTTAAAGCATATCAGCCTCCTTTGCCAATACAAAGAACTACATAATTTCTATCATACTTGCCTTCAATTTAGGCATGAGAATTTTTCAAATCAATTCAGGAGTAAGTCAAGGAAAAGAAAGGAAAAGTTGTGAAGGAGAGAAATGAAAACTAGCAGATGAAACACTCTGAAAAACTCAAATCTGCCATTCAGGTATCAAAAATAATCCCAAAGGAGACAAAGAATAGGATCTATTAATATCAAACTCAGCAAAATAAAATGCAAATCTCAAGCATGATAAATGACCTTGATAGGCTGTCTGCTAAAAGATGAAAGGCTAGTAATTCAGTCCATAATTTCTTTCTTATTCACTTGAAAGTCATAGTTCTCTCTCTCCCTCTTTTTTTTTTTCACAGTTCTCTTTTTGCAATTTTATTTTGGTTGTCTTTAGGGAATATTAGTTTGTTTTTTTTTTTCTTCCATGTTATGCGGACTCTTTAAACCCTCAAAGAGGAAAAACTTTCATATATTAAAAATTTTGGCTGCCACCACCCAAAACCACAGATCCATTGCCACGGTCCCTGCAGGTTTGGTTGCACTTGGTCACCTCCATCGTGGGGCACTGGCCAGGGCCTGGGGGTCCAGGGTGCTTGCTGGTTTGCCTCCACCATTATCTCAGGGTGCAGCTGACTCTGAGGACACCTACATGGCTTGGAGACATAGTGTTGGGATGCCTGCAGGTTTGGTTGCATGTGACCACCTCCATCTTGGGACACTGGCCAGAGACCAGCTGCCTACAGGTTTGCAACATTGCCATCTTGGAGCACAGTCAAGCCTGTCTGGGGACACCATCCAGGTCTGGAAGTCCAGTGTCAGGGTACCCGCAGGTTTGACTGCACCTGAGGTCTTCCTGCTGGGGGGGTTCTGGGGGTTGCCATATTGCTGCTGCTTTGCAGGGTCACTCCTTTGTGTGAGAGCATCCCTAGTGGTCTCTCTGCAAGTTGGAACAGCACTGAGATCTTGGGACTGTAATATGGCAGAGCCTGGGGTGTCTGAAACTCATATCTGTCAGATCTGCATGAGTTTGCGTGGACCAGTCTAGCCTGGCAATCCTGTGAAAAGTTGGAGACTGGGAACATTTTTCCCAGGGAATGCACATGTTGGAGAGGCTGGAGAAGAGCCAGTTTCTTCCAACTTCAAAAGTCCTGAAGAGCATGGGGATGAAGGGGGCTGGCTACATTGGGTTGGATGGTTGGAAGAAGGTGTGAGAGCATCTTGCTATAAGCTTGCCCAACCCGTTGGTCAGATACAAACTGGACTTGAGCTACCATCATACTCCAGACAACTCCACCTATCAGTGGAAAAGGGAAGCTTAGAGACTTTTGAAGGCCAATGGAAATAATTGTTAAATTTTCCATGAGATTTTTTCTCTCTCTCGTTCTCTCACATCTCTTCCATATTTGAAACCAAGTATTTTTCATGCATCAGTTTAATGAGGACTGGGATGTATGAATACTATTTTTCAGTTTTGTTGTATATTATTGTATTTTTACTTTTTTCTTTTTCTTCACTTTGTATATATTTTCCTCTTATCTGTTTCCCTGAATTCTCTTTCTCTCTTTTCTTCTGCTAACAGCCAACCTCTATCAATTCCTCTTTCACTCTTCCTATAAATTTTTACTTCTGTTTTCTCTCCTCCTCCCTCATAACATGACATCCTACAGTACTTCTGTTCTCTTTATCCACCATTTGAAGTTATAAACCATTTTAGCAAACTTACTGTTTATATTGTAGACATAATGGAACACATCATTTCTGTTTATTACAACAAATCTGTGGAAGTTTTAATAGGAGCTATTAGGTTCGAGACCATATATTGTTTACATTGGGTGGTCTCCCCCTTAGGGCAAGGTACTGGAAACCTTCAGGTACACTAAGGTCCACAAGGTAGAACTGTACTGCCTAAGATCCATACTGCTAGATGGGAAAACACAAACAACATGAAAAAACAAGGGAACAAAGCACCCCAAACAAAGATGCTCCAATAACAGAATCCATTGACAACAGTAGAAGAAATGTCAGTGAAGGAGTTTAGAATATACACAGTTAAACTGATCTGTGAAGTAAAGGATAGTATAAAGAGTGAAATCAGAGAGAAAATACAGGAAGAGAAATATCACTTTAATAAAGAGGCAGAGATTCTGGGGTGGAGGGAAGCAGAAATCCTCAAAATGAAGGAATCAATAAACCAAATTAAAAATTCAGTGGAGGGGCTGGAGATATAGCTCAGTGGTAGAGTGCTTGCCTTGCAAGCACAAGGCCCTGGGTTCAATCCCCAGCACCTCAAAAAAAAAAAAATTCAATGGAAAGCATCACAACAGACTACAGCACTTAGAAGACAGAACCTCAGTCAATGAAGATAAAATAAAGTTGACCATGCAAGAAAATGGTAAGAAACCATGAACAGAACTTCCAAGAATTATGGGACAACATGAAAAGACTGAACTTAAGGATTTATTGGGATAGATAAAGAAGCAGAGATACAAACTAAAGGAATGCACAATTTTTTATATTAGAAAATTTCCCAACCTGAATAATGAAGTGGAAAATCAACTACTAGAGTCTTACAGGACCACAAATGTACAAAATTATAGCTGACCCACACCAAGGTGCATTATAATGATAATGGCTAACATAGACAGTAAGGATAGAATCTTAAAGGCTACAAGAGGAAAACATCAAGTTAAATAGAAGGGGAAACCAATTCAGATCTCAGCTGATTTTTCAACCCAGACCCTCAAAGCTAGGAGGTCCTGGCATAATATATTCCAAGCTCTCAAAGAAATGGAGGCCAACCAAGAATTTTATATCCAGCAAAATTAAGTTTTAGATTTGAAGATGAAATAAAAACCTTCCATGAAAACAAAAGTTTAAAGAATTCACAACTAGAAAGCCTGCACTATAGAATATTCTGAACAAAATTGTCCATGAGGGTGAAATGGAAAAAAAAGGTGAAAACCAGCAAAGGGAGGAATTACACTAAAGAAATAATCAATCAAAAGAGAAACTAAGTCAAATTAAAAACCAGAAATATACAAAAATGACCAGAAATACAAATCACATCTCAATAATAACCTTGAATGTTAATTGCCTAAACTCATCAATCAAAAGACATAACCTGACAGATGGATTAGAAAATAAGATCCAACAATGTGCCGTCTCCAAGAAACTCATCTCATAGGCAAAGATATCCACAGACTGAAGGTGAAAGGATGGGTAAAAACATCACTCATGTGAATAATGTAAACAAGCAGGGATTTCCATTCTCATATCAGATAAAGTGGACTTCAAGCCAAAGTTAATCTGAAGGGACAAAGGACACTTCATACTACTTAAGGGAAGTACATCATTGAGACATAACCATGATAATATTTATTCCCCAAACAATGAGCATCTATGTATATCAAACAAACCCTTCAAATTTTCAGGAATTGAATAGACCACAACACAAGAACACTGAATGACTTTAACATACCTCTCTCACTCCTGAACAGATCTTCAAACAAAAACTAAATAAAGAAACTAAAAAACTCAATAATATAATCAATAAATTAGACTTTACAGACATATATAGAGAATATTTCATCCATCAATGAGCCAGTACACTTTCTTCTCAGCAGCACACAGCTGCTTCTCTAAAATAGACTATATCTTATGGCACAAAGCATCTTTTAGCAAATACAAAAAAATAGAGAGCATAATGCATTCTATCAGATCATAATGGAATGAAATTAGAAATCAATGATAAAATGAAAAATAGAAGCCTACTCTAACACCTGGAGACTAAATAATTCACTATTGAATGATGAATGGAAGGATAGCAGAAGAAATCAAGAATAAAATAAAAAAAATACTTAGAGGTAAATGAGAACCTGATATATCAAATCTCTGAGACACTATGAAGTCAGTGCTAACAGGAAAGATTATTGCATTGATTTCATTTATTAAAAGAATAAAAAGTCAACAAATAAGTGACCTAACATTACATCTCAAAGCCCTAAAAAAAAATTAACACCAAAAGCAGTAGAAGATAGAAAATAATTAAAATCAGAACTGAAATCAATAAAATTGAAACAAAAGAAATAATTAAAAAATTAACAAAACAAAAGTTGGGTCTGTGAAAAAATAAATAAAATTGATAAACTCCTAGCCACACTAAGAGAGAGAAAATTCACATTACTAAATTTGTGATGAAAAAGGAAACATCCACTATGGACACTACTGAAATACAGTAAATAGAAACTATATTGAAAATTTATACTCAAATAAAATAGAAACTCTTGAAGACATTGAGAAATTGCTAGAGACATACAATCTACCCAACCTGAATCATGATGACATAGAAATTTAAACAGATCAAGTTCAGTAAGTGAAATGAAGATGCCATCAAAAGGCTTTACAATTAAGCAAAACCAGGACCAGATGGATTCTCAACCAAGTTCTATAAGACCTTCAAAGAAGAATTATCATCAATACTCCTCCTATTATTCCAAGAAATAGAAAGAAGCTTTCCAAACTAATTCTAGGGCGATAGAATCACCCTATATTGAAACCAGTCAAAGACACATCAAGGAGAGAAACTTCAGACCCATATCCCTTGGGAACATAGATGCAAACATTCTCAATAAAATTCTGGCCTGTGCCAAGCATAGGTCAAGCCACAGAGGCCATGCCCTGTCCTGTGGTCTAGTGCCTTCACTGTGGTTGACCACCTATCAACATGGGGGATCACCTTTGCCCACTAGCATTGATTATTTTTGACCTGGAGGCCGCCATCCATAGTGGGACAGGCACACTCCTTGGGACACTGCATTATCAAGTTCCTCTCAGGCTTCAGGCCAGTGATGGAGGCTTGAACAGTGCAGTATAGTTTTATTGCAGAATTTTTAATTAGTAGTATTATTGTGATTATTCCTATTATATCTACTATTATTCCTACTTTTTTCTTTATTAATATTTTTCTCACTTCTATTTTCCTTTTATCTATCTGTTCCTTAGAGATTCTTTCTCCTTTTCTCATGCTAACAACCTATTTCTTTAAATTACACTTTCACTATTCCTATGACATACTACCTCTATAGACTCACTTCTTTTTTTAAATTTATTTTTATTGTAAACAAATGGGATACATGTTGTTTCTATTTGTACATGGAGTAACAGCATACCATTTGCATAATCATACATTTACATAGGGTAATGGTGTTTGATTCATTCTGTTATTTTTTCCTTCCCCCCACCACTCCCACCCCTCTTTTCCCTCTATACAGTCCCTCCTTCCTCCATTCTTGCCCCCCTCCCACCCCCCCATTATGTGTCATCATCCTCTTATCAGTGAGATCATTTGTCCTTTGGTTTTTTGAGATTGGCTTATCTCACTTAGCATGATATTCTCCAATTTCATCCATTTGCCTGCAAATGCCATGATTTTATTATTCTTTGTAGCTGAGTAATATTCCATTGTATATATATACCACAGTTTCTTTATCCATTCATCAATTGAAGGACATCTAGGTTAGTTCCACAGTCTGGCTATTGTGAATTGAGCAGCTATGAACATTGATGTGGCTGTATCTCTGTAGTATGCTGATTTTAAGTCCTTTGGGTATAGGCCGAGGAGTGGGATAGCTGGGTCAAATGGTGGGTCCATTCCAAGTTTTCTAAGGAATCTCCATACTGCTTTCCAGAGTGGCTGCACTAATTTGCAACCCCCCCAGCAATGTATGAGTGTACCTTTTTCCCCACATTCTCTCCAACACCTATTGTTGCTTGTATTCTGGATAATCGCCATTCTAATTGGGGTGAGATGGAATCTTAGTGTAGTTTTGATTTGCATTTCTCTTATTACTAAAGATGGTGAACATTTTTTCATATGTTTGTTGATTCCTTGTAGATCTTCTTTTGTGAAGTGTCTGTTCATATCCTTAGCCCATTTGTTGATTGGGTTATTGTATTCTTGGTGTAGAGGTTTTGATAGACTCACTTCTTATATCATTAACAGTATATCCTACACCAATCCCAATCCTCTTTATCCCCCATCAGAAATTTGGTTCTTATTGCAAACCTATTGGTTATGCTGTAGATAATAGTTGAACTCATCCTCTCTGTTTATTAAGACAACATGGTTGATATACTAATAGGGACTTTGGGGTTAAGGATGCATGTTGTTTGTGATGCTAATATTGATCTCTCATTTCAAGGTGAGGTATTGGAAACCTGGAGAAACACTATAAGTCTATGGGGGGAAATTGCAGTACCTCAGATTCACACTGCTAGAGGGGAAGGTACATGAACAACATGAGAAAACAAAGGAAGTGTCCCCCCAAAAACCAAGATGCTATATCATAGAAAGCAATGACAGCATGTCAGAAGAACTGTCAGAAAGGGCATTCAAAATGTACATAATTAAAATGCTCCAAGAAGCAAATGATAAGATAAGAGAGCAAATGCAGGAAATGAATGATTGCACCAATCAGAAGTTAAAAGAGAAAATGCAGGAAGAAAAGATCATTTCATTAAAGAGATAGAGGTTATGAAAAGAAAAACAAATAGAAATCCTTGAAGTGAAAAAAACAATAAATCAAATTAAAAACTCAATAGAAAGCATAACCAACAGGATAAATCACTTGGAAGACAAAACTCAGATGAAGAAGAGAAAATATTTAATCTTGAAAAAAAAGTTGACCAAATAGAGAAGATGATAAGAACTCATGAACAAACCTCCAGGAACTATGGGATATCATGAAAAGACTAAATTCGAGGATGATTGGGATTGAGGAAGGAACAGATATACAAACCAAAGGAATGAATAAACTATTCAATGAAATAATATCAGAGAATTTTCCTAATCTGAAGAATGAATTGGAAAATCAAATACAAGAGGTTTGCAGAACACCAAATGTCAAAATTACAACAGATCCACACTAAGGCACATCATAATGAAAATACCTAACAAACAAAACAAAGATAGAATTTAAAGACTGTGAGAGAAAAGCATTAGATTACACATAGGGGGAAACCAATATGGATATCAGCAGATTTCTCAGCCCAGACCCTAAAAGAAAGAAGAACCTAAACAACATATTTCAAGCTCTGAAAGAAAATGTATGCCAACCAAGAATCTTACCCAGCAAAACTAACCTTCAGATTTGATGATGAAATAAAATCCTTTCATGATAAACAAAGAAAAAGAATTTACAATAGAAAGACTGCACTAAGAGAACATTCTTAGTCAAATATTCCATGAGGAAGAAATAAAAACAATGTAAGTCACCAAAGGGAATCAGCATAGGGAGGAACTACCCTAAAGGAATAGTCAATTAAAGGAGAATCAGTCAAGTTAAAAGCCAAAAATAAGTCAAAATGACCAGAAATACAAGTCCTATCTCAATAATAACCCTGAATGTTAATGGTCTAAACTCATAAATTGAAAGACATAGACTGGCAGATTGGATTAAAAAAGAAGACCCAACAATATGCTGCCTTCAGAGACTCATCTTATAGAAAAAGATACCCACAGACTAAAGGTGAAAAGGATGGGGAAATACATACCATGTACACAGACTAAGTAAAAAGTGGGGGTTTCCATCCTCATACCAGAAAAAGACAACTTCAAGCCAAAGTTAGTCAAAAAGGATAAAGAAGGACATTTAATACTGCTCAAAGGAAGCATAAATCAGTAAGACATAACAATCATAATATATGTGCCCCCAAAATAGTGCATCCATGTATGTCAAACAAATCCTTTGCTATTCCAGGAACCAAGAGATCAAAACAAAATAATACTGGGTGACTTTAACACACATCTGTCACCACTGGATAGATCTTCCAAACAAAAATTGAACAAAGAAACCATAGATCTCAAAAACACAATCAATAATTTAGACTTAACAGACATATATAGAATATTTCATCCAACAACAAGTGAATACATTTTCTTCTCAGCAGCACATGCATCCTTCTCTAAAATAGACCATATATTATGCCACAAAGTAGACCTTAGTAAATGCAAAAAAATTGAGATACTACCTTGCATTCTATGAGATCTTAATGGAATGAAATTAGAAATCAATGACAAAATAAAAAACAAACTACTCCAACAACTGGAGACTAAATCATACGCTACTGAATGATGCAGGATAACAGAGGACATCAGGGAGGACATAAAAAAAATTCTTAGAGGTAAATGAGGACAATGATATAAATATCAAAATCTCTAGCACTCTATGAAAGCAATGCTAAGAGGAAAATATTGTATGAAGAGCATTCAATAAAAGAAGAAAAAGTCAACAAATAAACAACCTAACATTACAACTCAAAGCCCTAGACAAAGAACAACAGACCAACACCAAAAGAAGTAGAAGACAGGAAATAGTTAAATTAGAGCTGAAATCAATGAAGTTGAAACAAAAGAATCGATTAAAAAAATTGACAAAATGAAAGTTGGTTCTATGAAAAAGTAAACAAAATTGATAAACCATTAGCCACACTAACAAAGAGAAGGAAAGAGAAAACTCAAATTACTAAAATTCTTGATGAAAAATATCACAACAGACACTATTGAAATACAAAACATCATTAAAGTCATTTTAAAAATCTATAATCCAACAAAATAGAAAATTTCAAAGACATCAACTGGTTTCTAGAGACATATGATCCACCCCAACTGAATCTGGAGGACATACACAAATAGATAAGTTCAAGCAATGAAAGAGAAGAAGTGATCAAAAGTCTACCAACCAAGAAAAGTCTGGGACCAGATGGATTCTCTGCTGAGTTCTACAAGACCTTCAAAGAAGAATTCATTCCAATACTCCTCAAAGTATTCCAGGAAATAGAAAAGGAGGGAACCCTTCCAAACGGCTCATTCTATGAAGCCAGGATCATCCTGAAACCAAAAGTAGACAAAGACACATTGAGGAAAAGAAAACTTCAGACATATCCCTACTGACATAGATACAAAATTCTTAACAAAATTTTAGCAAATTTCATACAAAAACATATTAAATAGTGCACTATGGTCAAGTGGGGTTCATCCCAGGGACCAAGGTTGGTTCAAAATCTGGAAATCAATAAGTATAATTCACCACATCAACAGACTTAAAGTTAAGAATCACATGATTATTTCAATAAATGCATAAAAAACAATTTTATAAAATACAACACCTCTTCATGCTAAAAAACACTAGACAAAATAGGGATAGTAGGAACAGTCCTCAACATTGTAAAGGTTGTTTAGGCTAAGTCCAGAGCCAACATCATTCTTAATGGAGAAAAACTGAAAGCATTCCCCCTAAAAACTGGAACAAGGCAGGATGCCCTCTTTCACCACTTCTATTCAACATCGTCCTTGAAACTCTAGCCAGAGCAATTAGACCAAACAAATTAAAGGGATACAAGTAGAAAAAAGAAGAAATCAACTGTCACTATTTGCTGATGACATGATTCTATAGAGGAGCCAAAAATTTCCACCAGAAAACTTCTAGAACTCATAAATAAATTCAGTAAAATAGCAAGATATAAAATCAATGCTAATAAATCTAATGCATTTTTATTCATAAGTGATGAACCCTCTGAAAGAGAAATTAGGAAAAGTACCCCTTTCACAGTAGCCTCAAAAAAAAAATATTTGAGAATTTATCTAAAAAAAGAGTGAAAGATCTCTACAATGAGAACTACAGAACACTAAAGAAAGAAATTAAAGAAAACCTTAGAAGATGGAAAGATCTCCATGTTCTTGGATAGGCAGAATTAATATTGTCAAAATGGCTATACTACAAAAAGCACTATACAAATTCAATGCAATTCCAATTCAAATCTCAATGACTTTCCTCATAGAAATAGAGGAAGCAATGATGAAATTCATTTGGAAGAATAAGAGACACAGAACAGCTAAAGCAATCCTTAACAGGAAGAGCAAAGCAGGGTTATCACAATACCAGACCTTAATCTATACTACAGAGCCATAGTAACAAAAATGGTATGGTATTGGCACCAAATAGACAGGTAGATCAATGGTACAGAATAGAGGACCAGACACAAACCCACAAAAATACAGATTGCTCATACTAGACAAAGGTGCCAAAAACATACAATGAAGAAAAGATAGTCTGTTCAACAATTGGTGCTGGGGAAAACTGGATTTCCATATGCAGCAAAATGCAACTGAACCCCTATCTCTCACCCTGCCCAAAACTCAACTCAAAATGGATCAATGTCCTTGGAATCAGACCAGAGACCCGGCACTTTACAGAAGAAAAGTAGGTCCAAATCTTCATCATGTTGACTTAGGACAAGACTTCCTTAACATGACTCCCAAAGTATAAGAAATAAATGCAGAAATCAATAATTGGGATAGAATCAAATAAAATTTTTTTTTTCTCAGCAAACAATCAACAATCTTTGTCACACATACTTCAGGTAGAGCACTAATCTCCAACTAATCTCCAAAATCTATAAAGAACTGAAAAAAATTTACACCATGAAAGAAATAACCCAATCACTTTACAGAAGAAAAAGTAGGTCCAGAGCTTCAACATGTCGGCTTAGGACCAGACTTCCTTAACATGACTCCCATAGCACAAGAAATAAAAGCAAGAATCAATAACTGGGACAGATTCAAACTAAAAAGCTTTCTCTCAGCAAAGGAAACTAACAACAATGCAAAGAGAGAGCCTACAGAGTGGAAGAATATCTTTGCCACCCATACTTCAGATAGAGCACTAATCTCCAGAATATATAAAGAACTCAAAAAACTCTACACCAAGAATGCAAATAACCCAATCAACAAATGGGCTAAGGAAATGAACAGACACTTCACAGAAGAAGATCTACAAGCAATCAACAGATATATGAAAAAATGTTCAACATCTCGATTATAAGGAGAAATTCAATCAAAACTATCCTAAGATTCCATCTCACCCCAATTAGAATGGCGGTTATCAAGAATACAAGCAACAATAGGTGTTGGTGAGGATGTGGGGAAAAAGGTACACTCATACATTGCTGGTTGGGTTGCAAATTAGTGCAGCCACTCTGAAAAGCAGTGTGGAGATTCCTTAGAAAACTTGGAATGGATCCACCATTTGACCCAGCTATCCCACTCCTTGGCCTATACCCAAAGGACTTAAAATCAGCATACTACAGAGATACAGCCACATCAATGTTCATAGCTGCTCAATTCACAATAGCCAGATTGTGGAACCAACCTAGATGCCCTTCAATTGATGAATGGATAAAGAAACTGTGGTATATATATACAATGGAATATTATTCAGTCATAAAGAATAATAAAATCATGGCATTTGCAGGCAAATGGATGAAGTTGGAGAATATCATGCTAAGTGAGTTAAGACCAAAGGACAAATGATCAGTCTGATAAACAGATGATGATACACAATGAGCGGTGGGAGGGGGCAAAAATGGAGGAAGGAGGCACTGTATAGAGGAAAAAGAAGGGTTGGAGGGGTGAGGGGGAAGGAAAAAATAACAGAATGAATCAAACACCATTACCCTATGTAAATGTATGATTACACAAATGGTATGCCTCTACTTTATGTACAAACAGCGAAACAAGTTGTTCCATTTGTTTACAATAAAAAAATTTTAAAAAAGAATAAGAGACACAGAATAGCTAATCAATCCTTAGCAGGAAGAGAAAAGCAGATGGTATCACAATACCAGAACTTCAACTATACTACAGAGCAATAGCAACAAAAACATCATGGTATTGGCACCAAAATAGACAGGCAGACCAATGGTACAGAATAGAGGACACAGACACAAACCCAAATAAATACAGTTTTCTTATACTAGACAAAGGTGCCAAAAACTTGCAATGAAGAAAACATAGCCTGTTCAGCAAATGGTACTAAGGAAAACTGGAAATCCATAAGCAGCAGAATGAAACTGAACCCCTATCTCTCACCCTGCACAAATCTCAACTCAAAGTGGATCAAGAACCTAGTAATTAGACCAGAGACCCTGCATCTAATATAAAAAAAGTAAGTCCAAATTTCTGTCATGGCAGCTTAGGACCATACTTCCTTAACATGACTCCCATAGCACAAGAAATAAAAACAGTCAATAACTGGGATAGATTCAAATGAAAAAGCTTTTTCTTGGCAAAGGAAACAGTCAACAATGTGAAGATAGAGCCTACACAGTGGAGAAAATCTTTGCTACACACACTTCAGATAGAGCACTAATCTCCAGAATCTATAAAGAACTCAAAAAACTTTACACCAAGAATACAAATAACCCAGTCATAAATGAGCTAAGGAAGTGAGCAGATACTTCACAGAAGAAAATCTACAAGCAATCAACAGAGATATGAAAAAATGCTCAACATCTCAATTAATAAGAGAAATGCAAATCAAAACTATCCTAAGATTCCATCTCACCCCAATTAGAATGGCAATTATCCAGAATACAAGCAACAATAGGTGTTGGTGAGGATGTGGGGAAAAAGGTACACTCGTACATTGCTGGTTGCAAATTAGTGCAGCCACTCTGGAAAGCAGTGTGGAGATTCCTTAGAAAACTTGGAATGGACCCACCACTTGACCCAGCTATCCCACTCCTCGGCCTATACCCAAAGGACTTAAAATCAGCATACTACAGTGATGCAGCCACATCAATGTTTATAGCTGCTCAATTCACAATAGCTAGATTGTGGAACCAGCTGTGATGCCCTTCAATTGATGAATAAAGAAACTGTCATACATATACACAATGGAATATTATTCAGCAATAAAGAATAATAAAATTATGGCTCTTGCAGGTAAATGTATGGAGTTAGAGAATATCATGGTAAGTGAGATAAACCAATCCCAAAAAACAATGACTGAATAATTTCTCTGATAAGTGGATGATGATACATAATGTGGGGGGAGGTAACGAAAGAATGTGCAGAGGAAAATGAAGGGAGGGGAGGGGCGGAGGAAGAAAAGATAATAGAATAAGACAAACATCATTACTCTATGTATATGTATGATTACACAAATGATATGACTCTACTTCGTGTATAACCAGAGAAATAATAGTTGTACCCCATTTATGTACAATAAATCAAAATTTTTTAAAACTTAAGTAAATAAAATGAAAATATAGTCGCTAAAGAGAAATGGGTACTTCTAATACTGGTTTTGCCATGAATTGAAAGTCTAAATGTTAAAACCAAAATGAAAAACAAAACAAAACAAAACAAAACAAAATTTAGTTTCTTTCCCTATCCTATGAAGTTTTGTGGAAGAGCAGACTTCAAATGTTTTTACTTCATAACTTCCTAAAAATTTTTTTGAAAGGTACTGTATCTGCTTGGTACCTTTTTAAAGGAGATTTAGATTTTCAATAAAATGTTTAAATATTTTCCAAGAAAATGTACATTTTTTAGTATTTTGTTGACCTACATTTTAAATAAAACTGTTGTAGCACCTTTTAATATAAGAACTTCAGTTCTCTTCTGGTTACTATATATAATTTCCCATCCTTTAACTTTCATTTTGTGTGTCTTTTAATCTAAACTATGTTTGTTGTACAAAGCATATAATTAGATTTTGCTTTTTGAAATCTCATCTAATCATCTGAGTCTTTTGATTATAATCTTTAATGCATTTATAATGTATTTATTAATATATTTGACTTAAGTCTCATTTTGTTACTTCTTTTTTTTCATGCCTCATGCAATTTTTGGTTGTGCCACAATTCCTTTACTGCTTGTTTCATGCTAAATCAATACTTTTTTATTAACTTATTTTAATCACAAAAAAAACCAAAATGGTTCTGATAAAAAAATTCCGGCAAACCACATATAAAAACATTCAAAAATAGTGCACTGTGATCAAGTGGGGTTCATTCCTTGGATGCAAGGTTGGTTCAACATACAGACATCAATAAATGTAATTCATCACATCAATAGACTTTAAAACAAAAATCATATGATCATCTCACTAGATGCAGAAAAGGCATTTGACAAAACACAGCACCCTCTCTTGTTCAAAACTAGAAAAACTTGGGATAGTAGGAACATAATTCAACATTGTAAAAGCTATATATGCTAAACCCAAGGCCAACATCATTCCAAATGTGGAAAAATGGAAAACATTCCCTCAAAAACTGGAACAAGACAGGGATGCCCTCTTTCACCACTTCTATTCAACATCTGCAATTAGATGAAAGAAAGTAAAGGGATTTGAATAGGAAAAGAACTCAAAATATCACTATTTGCTGACAAAATGATTCTATTTAGAAGAACCAAAAACTTCCACCATTAAACTTCTAGAACTCATAAGTGAATTCAGCAAAGTAGCAGGATATAAAATCAATACCCATAAATCAAACGTGTTCCTATACATCAGTGATGAATCTACTAAAGTGGAAATTAGGAAAACTACCCCATTCACAAGCCTTAAAAAATAATACTTGGGAATCAATCTAACAAAAGTGGTAAAACCAGTACAATGAAAACTACAGAACACTAAAGAAATTGAAGAAGACCTTAGAAGATGGAAAGACCTCCCATGCTCCTTGATAGGCAGAGTTAATATTGTCAAAATGGCCATACTACCAAGAGTGTTATACACATTTAGTACAATTCCTATTAAAATCTCAATGACATTCTTCATAGAACTAGAAAAATCAATCATGAAATTCATTTGGAAAAATAAGAGACCCAGAATAGCCAAAGAAATTCTCAGCAAGAGTGAAGCAGGAGGCATCACAATACTGGATCTTAAACTATACTACAGAGCAATAGTAACAAAAATGGCATAGTATTGGCACCAAAATAGACATGTATACCAATGGTACAGAATAGAAGACAGAGACAAACTAACATAAACACAGTCATCTCATACTAGAGAAAGGTACCAAAAACATTCACTGGATAAAAGATAGCCTATTCAATAAATGGTGCTGGGAAAATTGGAAATCCATATGTACCAAAATGAAATTAAACCCCTATCTCTCATCCTGCACAAAACTCAAAGTGTATCAAAGACTTAGGCACTAGAACAGAGACACTGCACCTAACAGAAGAAAAAATAGGCCCAAATCTTCATCATGTTGACTTAGGACCTGACTTCCTTAACAAGACTCCTAAAGCACAGAAGTAAAATCAAGAATCAATAAATGGGTGGAATCAAATTTAAAAAGCTTCTTCTCAGCGAAGGAAACAATAATGTGAAGAGAAAGACTACAGAATGGGAGAAAAATCTTTACCACATGCACCTCAGATGCAGCACTACTCTGCAGGATGTATAATGAACTCAAATAACACCAAAAAAACAAATAACCCAATAAATAAATGGGCTAAGAAACTGAACTGGCACTTCACAGGAGAAATACAATCAATTAACAAATATATGAAAAAATGTTCAATATCTCTAGCAATTAGAGAAGTGCAAATCAAAACTACTCTAAGATTTCATCTCATTCCAGTCAGAAAAAGGTACAATTATACATTGCTGGTAGGACTGCAAATTGGTGTAATGATTATAGAAAGCAGTATGGAGATTCCTCAGAAAACTTGGAATGGAACCACCATTTGACCCTGTTATCCCACTCCTCTGTTTACACCCAAAGAACTTAAAATCAGCATACTACAGTGATGCAACCATATCAATAATTATAACAGCTCAACTCACAACAGCTAAACTATAGAAACAACCTAGGTGTCCTTCGATAGAGGAATGGATAAAGAAAGTATATTATATATACACACTGGTAATATTACTCAGCCTTAAAGAAGAATGAAATGATGACCTTTTCTGGTTAATGGATGGAGCTAGAGAATATCATGCTAAGTGAAATAAGTCAACCCCCCCCCAGAAAAAAAGGCCAAATGTTTTCTCTGATGCTGATGCTAATTCACAATAAGAGGGTGGCTAAGGAAGGATAGAGTTACTTTGGATTAAGCAGAGGAGAGTGAAGGAAGGGGAGGGGGGATGTGGGTAGGAAAGACAGTATAATGAATTGAACATTATTACCCTATGTGCACATGTGTCTACATGACCTATATGATTCTACATCTTGTACAACCAGAAAAATGAGAAGTTATACTCCATTTATGTATAATGTGGCAAAGTGCATTCTACTGTCATGTATAGCTAATTAAAATAAATAAATGAGAAAAAAAAGGAATGGTGCCAGCTAGGGGCTGGAGGAGAAAGAATGGGAGTTATTACTTAATGTTTGACAGAGTGACAGTACTGTTTGGAGTGACAAAACTGTTTGGAAACAGAAGGTTATACAATATTGTTAGTGTAATTAATACCACTGAGTTGTCCACTTAACATGGTTAAAATGGCAAATTTTATGTTACATGTCTTTTACTACAATAAATACTTCATTAAGTTATAATTTTTTTCTTTATAGAAAATTGAAAAAAGAATATGAAACCATGTCAATGATGTTAACAGTTACTCTTCATTGCTTCTTTAGCTGCTGTGACAAGTGATGTCAATGGTTTGGCCAGTTTCAGAAAGGCATGCTGCCTGAAAGAGGGGAGAAAGAAGGGTATAAATGTCATCAATTTAGAAACAAAAACATTTTCTTTCAACTGAGCACTGAAGATTACTTATGAATACAATTTACTGAAATAACACATATTTTAATACCTACCCAAATCCCTCAAAATCAGTACATAACTTTCATAGTTGAAAACAGAGTTGTTTTAGTTTTTCTGATTTCCAAAAAATCTACAATTAAACAACCCATAAATACACCCATGCCAGCATTGTTGAATGGGTACCATATTTGATAATATACAAGAAACTTACTATCACAATATTAAATTTTTATTCTTAGCAAATTAAACCCTAAAATATAGCAGCTTGCCTTACTGCTAGTGAACAATGAATGGTGAAATGTTATTAACGCTATGAAAGACTTTCTGTTTGTTTTTCAAAAGCAGTCAACATTTTCCAAAAATCACATCATTTCTAAGTTTGCCTATAACAATTCTTTGGCTTAATCCCTTTTCTCAACATCCATTTCCAAACATTAATTTAACAAATCTCAAAATACTGGGGAAAATTTCTCTGGATTCTGAATTTGTGGAGTTCCATCAGTTGCTATCAGGTTTAAAGCCTAAAATTAGAATGACATCTGTGGACATCTATGACATTCTATTTGTTTTATTTTTGAGCAGGGGGAGGATACTGAGGATGGAGCCCAGGGTTGCTTTACCAGGAGCTACATTCCTACCCCTTCTTCTTTATTTTTGAGACAGGATCTCACTAAATTGTTGATGCTGGCCTCAAACGTATGGTCCTCCTTCTTTAGCCTCCCAAGTCATTGGGATTACAGGTATACAACCATTGGGTGCAGCATTCACAACATTCTGAAGGTAGCTCAACAAAGTTATAGTATACTTTATCAAATTTATGGAACTCTGTGCGTGTGTGTGTGTGTGTGTGTGTGTGGTACTGTGATCAAACCATGGTCTTAAGCATGCTGGGCTAGCACTCTACCACTGCACAACATCTCCAGCTCCTCTTAATTCAACAAAGACATTCACCATAAATACTAAAGTAAGGTTATCATTATCTCTACTTGTTGGATTTTGTATCCTCCCTCCTTCCCTTCCTTTATCTATTCCTCCTCCTTATCCTCTTCTTCTCGTCCTCCTCGTCCTCGTCCTTCTCCTCCTCCTCTTCCTCCTCCTCCTCCTCCTCCTCCTCCTCCTTCTTCTTCTTCTTCTTCTTTTCTCTCTCTCTCTCTCTCTTTTTGGGAGGTAGTAACACAGGCATATGCTAGGCAAGTAAGTGCTCTACCACTGAGCTATACCCCAGACCTCTTTATATTTTATTTTGAGACAGGGTATCTCTAAGTTGCTCAGGAAGGCCTCAAACTTGGGATCCTCCTGCCTCAACCTCTCTAGAAGCTGAGATTACAGGAGATTACAGGTGTGTACCACTAGGCCTGGCAGCTTCATCATTTCTGTGTTGAAGTATAAATACAATACATCTTGCTTAAAGAAAACAAAAATCAATAACAATAACAAAAACCTCACATGTGGTACATAAAAGTATAAAGAAGAATGATGACAACCCTACCATTAATGTATTTTATCCTGTTAAACATTTGCAAGCCTTTTAAAAGTCATATTTAAAAACAATTGGATTTACTGAAACTCTTTTTCTTAAATTGGTATATGCCAGCTTCATCATTCCTAATAACTGATCATAAAATTTTTCTAATGGCTAAATTGAACAGTGCCTTATGATATGGGTGCTTCCCATAATTGAACCAATTCCCTTTAGAAAAATCTCTGTATTCTTTAACTTTGATTATTACCTTTAAATTTCTAGCAATGAAATTATTTCCAGTTAGTCAACTATTTTTAATTAGAAGTTTTAGGTTTTGAAATTAAGCAGACAATACAGGCCATCACTGAGTTGCATTGTGAGACAGGAGGAACACTTTAATGGATCTCACTGACCTTTAAAAGTGAAAAGACAAATATATAACCTCGCAAATGTATTTTCCAAATGCATACTTGATCATAAAATGTGGATCCTGAAATGTTCCCATATTATTCCTACATTCTCTTATTATTAATATTTTTCATATAGTACAGTATACATATTACAAATGACATATATGTGTGTATATATATGTAAATATAAATACATTGTTGTTTTTTTGTGGTGCTGGGGCTTGAACCCTGGGAACTTGTGCATGCTAGGAAAGCACAAATAAACAAATACTGATATACTTCTATTAATCTAAAGTTTACAGTTTATACTAGAGTTCACTCTTTGTATTGTATTATGTAATTCTGTTTTGAAAAATGAATATTGTCATGTATCCACCATTATAATATCATATTGAATAAACTCACTGCCCTAAAAACCTATTATTCATCCTTTCCACACCCCTGAATCCCTGCAATCACTCTTCATACTTGAGATGTCCTAAACTTATTTCTATTTTTAATTTTTTGTGGTGCTGGGGATAAGAACTCAGGTCTCAAGCATGCTAGACAAGCACCCTACCACTGACGAACACTTCCAGCCCACACGCGATACTTGACAGCATGGAGGCTTTTTAGACTCAATTTCTTTGCTAAGCAATATTCATTTAAAAATCTTTCAAAGTCTAATATGCCTGCACCATATGAATGTAATACATTTTCCATGTTTTTTCCCTCTAATAAAGGAATAAGTAGATTAGATAAAGTTCTTTCCTTTTTGTGGTCTGAAAGCTCAGCTTTTATCAATGAATAATATTCTATTATATGGATGTAACATATACATTCAATTTTCTTTTATTTATTTTGTGGTGCTGGAGATGGAACCCAGAACCTCAGCATGCTAGGCATGTGCTCTACCACTGAACTATACACAGTCCTTACATTCACTTTTTGAAAAACATCTTGGTTCCAGATTTGGCAGTTATGAATAAAGATGTTATAAACATTTGCATATTGGTTTTTGTGTGGACATATTTCAATGCATTTGGTTAAATACCTAGGAACACATTGCTGGGTTATGTGATAAGATCATATTTAGTTTTGTGAGAAACTGAAAAATTATCTCTGGAGTGGAGCACCCAACTAGCAACGAATGAGCATTCCTGTTGCTCCATGTCCTCACTTAGTATTTGGTGTCGTCAGTTTTCTAGGAGTTGAGCATTCTAACAGGTGTTCAGTGGTATCTAATTGTTATTTTAATTTAGTAACTCCCTAACTACATGCATATTTAGCTCTTTTCATATGTTTAATTGCCACCTGTCTGTCTTCTTTGGTGAGTTGTTTATTTATATCTTTTGGTCCCCCCCACAACTTTTTTCAGTACTTGGGAACCCAGGCCCTCACATATGCTAGGTAAAAAAGCTCTACAATTAAGCTACATCCCCAGCCCAGAAGATTCTAATTTTTTTTTAATGAAGTGCTGAGAATCAAATCTAGTGCTTCACCTGTGCTAGGCAAGTGTTTTACCAGTGATCTAAAACCCCGGCCCTGGCAAGATTCTAGTTCTAAGAAAGTCCAATTTATTCTTTTATGGATGGTCCTTTTATTGTTATACCTAAAAACACTACCAAACCCAAAGTCACCTAGATTTTCTCCTGATTTAATCTTACTCTAAGATGTCATGCTGAGATCGCAATTAATTTCAGTTTAAAATCACAAGACAGTTGGAAGCCTCTATACCTCCATCAGAAGGGATAAAGATGGAAGCCCATTAAATACCGAAGCTAAGTATTACTATTCCTACCATCAACAGTTCCCCCACCCCTGCTCATAATCTTCTCCCCACTTTAAAATCAATCTCACTATACTCTTTACTTCATCTATGTTAATGATCATAAGCAGCCCAGGACTCTCAGTCATTGCCCCAATTTCTTCACTCTAATGCCCAAGTGGCTCTGAACATTCTAACTTTCACCAACAGTGCTCTCTAGGGACAACATTTTTCTCTCACAACTCTAGGTCTAGAGATGAAGCAAGTGTCATTTTGGCTTTTTATTGCTTGTTGAAGTCTTCATCATTTTTTTCCTCTATAACATAGGCTTTTGACTACAAATCTACCTTTCCTTGTTTTAAATACCTATGAAACCCTAGGCCATTCTCCCCTCACTCCTTCAAGATCATAGCTCTTTGCACTGCTATCTCTATTAGTCCTGTCATAATTCTTGGCTATTTCAATAACTACACAGATGCATGTTACAGTTCCTCATAGTCTTCTCTCATGCTCCAATGTGCTAGCCTTTTTCACCATATATACTTAAGTCATATCCTCTACCAGGATAAAACACCAATAACTGCAACTCTTAAATTGTTGTTCCACTCTACCGCCTATCTTTTGTACTCCTAATACTCCAACATCTGGAATCCTGTGACTCCACTAGGACCTAAAATCCCATAAGTCTTTCAGTGTCCATCATTCCTTTCACATGTCACTTCCATGACCCTCTCCCACTCACTTTACAGCATTTATCTGGCTAAATGTGGTTAAAATTGCTCACTCCTTTCATATAGCCATGCAAGTAAATGTAGTGGGGTAAAAACCACTTATCTACAATGACTAGTATCACTTAAAATTAATATCCACTAACCTCATGTGGGCTCTTAAGTGCTTTCAGCAAGTATACTAGATTTACCTACTCCATTTACCCTCCTACTCTCCTTTTTCTGTTCTAAGACATATACATTTAGTTGTCATGACTCCTTAGATGCCTCTTGATTGTGACAATTTCTCAGACTTTCTTTGTTTTTGATGACTCCAGACAGTTTTGAGGAGTACTGGTCAGGTACTACATGATACTTTGTAAGATACCCCTCTAATGAAATGTGACATTTTTTCATGGTTATATCAAAATTATGGGGTTTTGAGAGGAAGAACACAAAGTTAACAGTACCATTTTCTTTACTTTCTTTTTTCTTTTTCTTCTTTTGTAGTACTGGGGATTGAACCCAGGGTGCTCTTCCACTGAGTTACAGCCCCAGTCCTTTTTTTATTTTTTATTTTGGGGGGGGGGTTGCTAGAATTTATTACAAAAACAATGTGTTTTTATTATACAACAATACACAATCATTGAAAAATGAAAATAACATACATGCATACCCATGTACATACTGATGTAAGAGTGTCCTACTAAGGCTGTTATGCACTTTGCTTCTCCTTGATGGGAGGTGGTGACCTTGTGTACTCTTCTTTTTTTGTAATTTTAAAAATTTTATTTGTTCTAATTAGTTGTACCTGAAAGTATTATGCATTTATATAATTTGATAGATCATACATAGAGTGCAATCTCTCATTTTTCTGATTATACTTATTGCAGAATCACATCAGTCATGCAGTCATACACGTACATGGGGTAATAATGTCTGTTTCACTCTACTATCATTTCTTCCCCCATGTCCCTTCCCCTCCCTCCATTCCCCTCTACATAATATAAAGTAACTCTATTCTTCCCTCCCCTCCCCTTGCCAAGGTGAATTAGCTTCTGTGTATCAGAGAAAACATCAGGCCTTTGCTTTTTTAGGTTTGGCTTATTTCACTTAGCATGATATTCTCTAACTCCATCCATTTATCAGCAAATGCCAAAATTTCTTTCTTCTTTAAAGCCGAGTAATATTCCATCATATATATATCTCATTTTCCTTATCCATTCATCTGTTGAAGGGCATCTAGGTTGGTTCCATAGTTTAGCTATTGTGACTTGAGCTGCTATAAACATTGATTTGACTGTGTCACTGTAGTATGCTGACTTTAAGTCCTTTGGGTATAAACTGAGGAGTGGGATAGCTGGATCAAATGGTGGGTCCATTCCAAGTTTTCTGAAGAATTTCCATACTGCTTTCCAGAGTGGCTGCACCACATTCTCTTACATGGAGTAATGTCTATCAACATAATTTGAAGTTCCTGTCCTTGTTATTTTTCTTAGGAAACTCTTCTTGGATTGTATAAAGCATTGCCATATTTCATTTTTAGCAATGCAAGGGTTTCTTTACAAACATTTAAATTATTAGTTCATCTGGAATTAATTTTGTTAAAGAATAGGAGAAATGTACCATTATACATTCATATATCATTTTACATGCATCATTTATAAATGTCATTATATATACCATTATATTATAGAGTAGATACCCTTGCAAATGACCCTTACCCTCATTTTATTGAATGGCATAGCGTTTACCACTGATTTGAGTTACAAATTTTTCCATACCTCTAGACTACTACATGTATTTGAGAATCTTTCCAGGTATGCTATATATTCCATTTAGTTGTCCATTGTTCAGGCAGTACTACATGTCTCCAAGAATTTTATAGAAGGTTTTAATGTCTAACAAATGAGGCCATATTTTTTCCTAGAAAACGAATTAACTTTCTAGCTTGTTGATTGTTTCTGAAGATCTTTAGAATCTTATTTTTATGTTCCAGATATCCATGAAGATCATGAAGAGGTAGAACCATCTCCACACTTTCTTTTTAAAAATACTTTTTAATTCATTTTTATTGTAAACAAATGGGATACATCTTGTTTCTCTGTTTGTACATGAAGTAGAGGCATACCATTTGTGGAATCATAAATTTACATAGGGTAATAGTTTTTGATTCATTCTGTTATTTTTCCCCCCCCCACCCCTCCCGCCTCTCTTATCCCTCTATACAGTCCCTCCTTCCTCCATTCCTGCCCCCTTCCCACACCCTGTGTGTGTCATCATCCACTTATCAGTGAGATCATTCGTCCTTTGGTTTTTGAGATTGGCTTATCTCACTTAGCATGATATTCTCTAACTGCATCCATTTGCCTGCAAATGCCATAATTTTATTATTCTTTATGGCTGAGTAATATTCTATGGTATATATGTACCACAGTCTCTTAATCCATTCATCAATTGAAGGGCATCTAGGTTGGTTCCACAATCTGGCTATTGTGAATTGAGCAACTATGAACATTGATGTGGCTGTATCTCTGTAATATGCTGATTTTAAGTCCTTTGGGTATAGGCCAAGGAGTGGGATAGCTGGGTCAAATGGTGGGTCCATTCCAAGTTTTGTAAGGAATCTCCATACTGCTTTCCAGAGTGGCTGCACTAATTTGCAGCCCCACCAGCAATGTATGAGTGTACCTTTCTCCCCACATCCTCGCCAACACCTGTTGTTGCTTGTATTCTTGATAATCACCATTCTAATTGGGGTGAGATGGAATCTTAGGATAGTTTTGATTTGAATTTCTCTTATTACTAAAGATGGTGAACATTTTTTCATATGTTGATTGCTTGTAGACCTTCTTCTGTGAAGTTTCTGTTCATATCCTTAGCCCATTTGTTGATTGGGTTATTTGTATTCTTGGTGCACAGTTTTTTGAATTCTTTATATATTCTGGAAATTAGTGCTCTATCTGAAGTATGAGTGGCAAATATTTTCTCCCACTCTGTAGGCTCTCTCTTTGCATTGCTGATAGTTTCCTTTGCTGAGAGAAAGCTATTTAGTTTGAATTTGTCCCAGTTATTGATTCTTGCTTTTATTTCTTGTGCTATGGGAGTCCTGTTAAGGAAGTCTGATCCTAAGCCAACAAGTTGAAGGTTTGGACATACCTTTTTTTCTATAAGATGCACGGTCTCTGGTCTGATTTTAAGGTCCTTGATCCATTTTGAGTTGATTTTTGTGCAGGGTGAAAGATAGGGGTTTAGTTTCATTCTGTTGCATATGGTTTTCCAGTTTTCCCAGCACCATTTGTTGAAGAGGCTATCTTTTCTCCATTGCATATTTTTGGCACCTTTGTCTAGTATGAGAAAATTGTACTTTTTTGGGTCTGTGTCTGTGTTCTCTATTCTGTACCATTGATCTACCTGTCTATTTTGGTGCCAATACCATGCCGTTTTGTTACAATTGCTTTGTAGTATAGTTTAATGTCTGGTATGCCCCAGTCATTTTTATTTTAAATTTCAAGACAGTTGCTGAGTCTGTCCTCCAACTTGGAACCCTCTTGCCTCAGTTCACCAAATAGTTGGCCCACCATGCCTGCAACAGTACTGTTTTCATTGCATCATATTAAAGGTACATACTAGCAACATGATTTATGACTCATGATGTTGACCTTATCACCTGGCAAGGACTTGTTAAGTGTCTCCTCTATGAAGTTTCTCTTCCCTTTCCATACTGTATTCTCTGGAAGTCACTGTGTACAATCCATACTTGAGTTATGGTCTACTTCCTGCATGGTGGAGCATTTGCATAAACTTTTAGAATTCTTTTGCACACTTATTCAATCACTTATATCAGCATGGATGCATATTTATTTTAAATTTCAAGTTATAATTCTCTACTACTTTATTTTGCTGTTCAAGGTACCCACTTTGGCTATTAGGAGTTCTTTCAGTTGTCCCCTATGATATACTTCCCTCAATGTGGCCCTTTAAAAAAAATTAATGTTTATTTTTAATTGACTAAGAGTTATTGTATTTATGAGTACAATGTGATATTTTGATATTTTTACACATTGCTGGATGACTTTTTATTTAATTACTTATTTTTGTGGTGCTAGGGATCGAACTCAGTGCCTTACATATACTAATACACTAGGTAGGTGCTCTACCACTGCTACATCTCCAGTCCAGCATTTTTTACCTTTCTTTTTTTATTATTCCTCAGTTATTAGGTACAACTATCTTTTAACTTAATGTTTGCATCTTTCAATGATCACAGTCTACCCTCAAGTGATACACCCTGTGACACAGAACAAGACTCCTAGGGTTCTTCCCCTTGGCCCTGACACTTTTGTTGTCATTTTACATATGCATATCTCCTACCTCCACTGCTATTATTTTTACTTAAACAGTTTTATTTTTTGGTTATTTATATAGCAAAAATTCATATATTTACCCATACAGTTAGAAGTACTTTCAATTTCAATGTAGTTGAGAAATCTGTTATTTAATTTTCGAAAGATAGATTTCTGGGTTGATTTTTTTCTTTCAGAACTTCATTACAAACTACTGAAACACTTGAAACTGTCTCACAGCTCACTGATGCTATTTCATTTAAATTTTTCTCACTTCTATCTTTATGTTTCACTGTGGTTTCTATTGCTACAATAATCTATTATCAAATATTATATTTTCCACAATGTGATAGTCAGTTTTGTGTCACTGTGACCAAAATTCCTGACAAGAAAAACTTAGAGGAACTGGTATTTTGACTCACAGTTTCAGAGGTTTAGTTCATGTGTTAAGCAGAACATCATAGAAGGGTATGATGGAGGAGTACTGCTCTGCTCAAGGTGGTCAGGAAGCACAGAGAGGCAGAAAGAGAAAAAGGGCTATGGGGAAAACAAACCCTTCAAGGGCAGCCTCCAGTGACCCATCTCCTCCAGCCACACTCCTACAGTTACCACCTACTTCATTCAAACTAGAATAGACTGATTCAGTTATAGCTCTCACAATCCTATCATTTCACTTACAGATATTCCTGCATTAACACAGGAGCTTTTCAGATGCACTTCATATCCAAACCACAATACATAACTAAGTTTAATTTGGATCTTTTAAAAATATGCCTTCCAAATGTCTAACTTTTTAATATTTGGAAAAAAAATTATAAACCATTATTTTAATGACCTTGTATACTAATTCTGTGTCAGTTCTGAGTTGGTTTCAGCTGAATATTTTCTCCTCATGATCGACTACATTTTCCTGCCCCTTTGCTTGTTTGTTAAAACTTTACTGGATGTCTGGGTGCCTGTTGGGTCCTGGTCACTTCTGGATTCCTATCAATATTCTCTTACTTTTTTCCAGGCAGATCAAGGCTCCCCCCTGCTGCCCCATCCCGCAGTGCTAGGGATTTGAATGCTGGTCCTTCCACATGCTAGGCAAGCACTCTCTGAGATAGGCTATATCGTCAGAACAAGACTTCTTTTATTTGAATGAGTATGGCAGCCACACAGGAGGGAGAGCTTTTTTTCTGAGTCTTTTCATCTTTGGACAGTCTTGATGATCTCCTCATTTCTTGACCTGGAGGTGCTCTCCACAAAGTTTGTGGTCTTCCCTGGTTTCAGACCCATGGGTCTCAGCCAGGTCAGTCAAGATTCTCACAGGTCTTGTCTGCCTTCAGTTTGTGGATATGTTCTATGAGAATCTGCTTTGTTTTAGCAATGTTCCTTTACCTTCAGGTACAGGCTCTGATACAAGTGGCAATCTCCTTAGATTCCTGGTGTTTTCTGAGCAGCTGGTGCAAAATTCTCACCCTTCTCATCCAGGTTACTTTTTCTAACCTATGCCTATATGACTGACCTTCCTGCAGGCCAAAGTGTTTTTCCAGATTGAACCTGGGAATAAACAGTCTTAAATTCATGGATGACAGTCCACCTTTTATCAGATTCTGGATCTACTGATAGTTGATGACATATGGGATTTGACTGGTTTCACTGGGGTCCAACCAGACCTTCTTTTGGTCATAGCAAGAGGATACTGAAGACAAACCTCTTCTGAGTCCTAAATATAACCATAGTTGCTGTGGCCTTATAAGTATTTTTGAGTTTTGTTCTGGGATGCAGTTTTAAGCTATTTAGGTCTTATTTCTAACATTTGATAGGTGGAACTGAAGCAGTTTTTAATTAAAGGGTAATTATTTCCTATCATTGAGATAAGACTCTTATGAATAATCTACTCAATATCTTAGGAATGATAAAGTTTTCCATCGTGGCTGATAGAAATAGCACTACTCCCAAGTTTACACATGTGGCAGGCACTGCTCTTTCCAATCTTGTTTTACTGAACTGGGGGATTCGGTATGTTGCCCAAACTTGAGCTCGAGTGATTCTGTCTTCCAACTAGTTGGGACTATGGGTATGCATAAACACACCCAGCCCCAGTATTAGTTTCTATTGATGGAGACTGAACCAAGCATCTTGTGCATGCCAGACAAGCACTCTATCACTGAAATATACCTCAGTCCAGTTCTTTCCAATCTTATCAGATAATTATATCTTGGTCTTTACATTGGTTCTTCATAGCAATCTCTGTTGAGTGCTTATGGGGGCCCTCCACAGATCTTGAGATTCTTCAGCTTTCTTCCTTTCACAGCTTTTCTAGCTTTTCTTGTCCCATATGGGTTATCCCTTTCTGTACATGACCTGGAAACGGGGCAATTTTAGGGTTCACTTCAATTGTTAACTCACTTTCAGACATCACTGTCCGTCATTCATTGTCCAGTGTCTTGCAAATCACTATTTCATGTAATCTACTTTTGGGAAGTTGTTTCAGAAAAGGAGGGTTAATCTGGTCCCTGTTACTTTAGTTTTACGGAAAGCAGATATCCCCATTCATCAAGTTTTTACCAACATTACATCTAAATTGATGAAGTCTCAATCTATTTCATAACTGACATAACTGTAGTTTCTGTCAAGCTGATCTCTCCCTCACTTTTTGCATGTAGATTTCAGGGCACATCCTTATCTAATTTTACCTCTTTCTTACCGCTCCTTCTTAGTCTCCTTGCTGGTCTGCCTCATCAACTCTTAGTTATGGACTGTATCAGGGTGCCAGCAAATTTTTGTCTATCTATACCCACTTGACCTTGTAACCTCATCTTACCTACCTTGCAACTTTAGAAAACATCTTTAGCTAAGGAACCTCAATTTTATATCTCTAATCTGAGTCTTGGACTTGCATACTCAACAGTCTCATCAACATATCCACCTAAATATCTTACTAGGTATCTTAACCTTAACTTGTCTAAAACATGTAAAAGTGTTGTTCAACTGATCTCCCAACTACTATCCCAAACCCTTTACTCTTCCTATAGTCCCTTCTCATCTCAACTAAGGTAAACTTCAATTTCATCATTCCCATTGCTTAGACTAAACTCTTGGAACTATCCTCAACTCTTCTTTTACATAGACTCTCCTTTTAAAGTACATCCAGAATCTAATTTTTTATCACCTTCACTGTTACCATCCTGGTTTCTTGCCTAAATCATTGCAATACTGTCACTTCTTGCCTAAATCATTGCAACAGCTTCCTAATTAATCTTCCCACTTCTGCCTTTGCCTTCCTTGAGAATCTCTTCTTTAAAAAGAGTGAACCTCTTAAAATTTAAGTAAGATAATTTTATGCCTCTGCTCAAAACTTTACAGTGGTTTCCCCATCTTAGAGTAAGAGCCAGAATCCCCATGTTAGAAAAAAAATGTCAGAATTTCTCACAAAGCACTACACAGTGCCTCATTTTATTGACCACCTTATTGCCTATTGTTTGCCCAATGCACTCCAACTATACTAAAATCCTTAAAGATCTTTGAATGTACCAGGAACATTCCTGCTTTGGGGCTTTTGTAATTGCCATTTCTTCTGCTTGGAATGTTCTTCCTTAGGTAAAAAAGCACCTCTCTCTTACACTCTGTGTCCAAGTGTCACTTCACTGAAGCCCTCCAAAAGCACCCTTTTAAAAGCAAACTCCTGACACTGTCTCTCCTTGTCAGTTCCAGCACTAAGAGAGTCCTTTGCCTAATATTATTCTTTCTTACCTTGTTGTTTCTCACCTTCCACTAGAATGTAGGTTCTACAAGAGCAGGAATTTTTGTGGGTTCTCTAGGCAGCAACTTAAACAATGCCTAGCAAAAGGCAGGTACTAAACTCAATATTGGCTAAATGAACATATAAAACTAGAGGGTTTTGAAAATTGCCCTGAAAAGTGTTCTAAATTAATCACCTATTACAAGTATATTAACTGTTTACTTGAACTGGAATCTTTGACAACAGGGCAAAAAGTATTCAGGAAAGAATATCCAAATCCAATTTTCTCTGTTGTCTGGTCTTTTTTACTCAGCAGAATACTTTCAAGGGCCAATGTTATACATGTATCAGTACTTCCTTCCCTTTTATGGCCAAATAATATTCTGCTGTTCATCAGTTGATAGACATTTATGTTGTTTCCACTTTTTGCTATTCTAAATAATACTGTTATGAACACATTTGTGCATGTTTTGTGTGGACATGTGCTTTTGTTGACTTTTTTTCTTTTGGCACTGCTGTGGATTGAACCCAGGGCTTATGTGTGCTAGGCACTCTACCATTGAGCTACATCTCCCACTCCATGGACGTATGCTTTTAATTCTCTTGTATACCTAGTAGTGGAACTTTCTGAGGAACTGTCAAATTATTTCCAAAGCAGTGCAACATTTTACATTCCCACCAGTAATATATGGGGGTTCCAATCTTTTTTTTTTTCATTTTTATTTTTGTTGTACTAGGAATTGCACTCAGGAGTGCTCTACCTCTCAGCTACATCCACAGCCTTTTTAATTTTATTTTGAGATGGAGTTTTGTGAAGTTACCAGGCTGGCCTCAAACTTGCAATCCTTCTACCTCAGACTCCCAAGCCCCTAGGATTACAGGTGTGCACCACTGTGCTTGGTCAACAACTCCAATTTTCCCAAATTCTCACCAGCACTGATTATTGTCTGACATTAGGTGTAAAGTGATATCCCATGGTTTTGATTATTTCCTTAATTACTATATAGTAATTTAAAAGGAGATGGGAGAGTGGTTGAAATTCTTCACCTCAACTGCTAGATTATTAACTTGTTCAAAGTCTACTTTTTGAAAATGAGCTTGATAACTATCAGTTATACCCCTTTTCCAGAGGTGTGATCTTGCTTTCCTCTTTTCTGAACCTTGTGGTACAGAGGCTGAAGTTCAAAGCTGATAACCTGATACTTATATGTAGAAAACACATATAAGTTATATGTTTAACTGTGTAGAAAAAGGCATCTGATTAGGGTACTTCAACTATGTAGAAAGGTGAGTGTATTCTTACTTATACCCCAAACAAGAAACCATACTACTTACTAATAAAAATCTACCCTCTTTAGCTAACACTTTCAGCTCTGTAACTCAGAAGCAGTGTGATTTATAGACACAAAATAAAGGCAGAGGTTAGATTTTGTCAAGTTTTTATTCTAAATTCTTCACCAATGAACAACACAAAGAAGTTCTAACTATATTTTAAGGAAAAGTATTTTTCTTACAGTAAAGCTGGTGTTAAACTGGTCTTACACTCAAGGGATCTTCCTTGATGTTTAGAGGGTCTCCTTCAACCATCTCAATAGCCATAATATTCAGAGAACATATATTGACTTTAGGGCCATAAGCTTTCCCTGTAACCATTTCTGGTGCCATCCAGTAAGGTGCTCCAACCACGGTACTGTGCTTACTCTGCTCAGAGGTGATCTGAGCACAAAAACGAAAGACAGCTAAGAAACAAAAGCAAACCATCTAGAGTTAATATCTTTGAGGGATGGTTTTATTAAAGAGTTCACCTCAGATGATATAATTACATTTTGACTTTTCAGACTTATTTTTTAAAGAACTTAATAATAAAAGTAATCCAGACTGGGATTAAAATATTTTGATAATGTTATGTACTGCCACTCTTTGATTTTTCTTCCTACAACAAAGTGCAAATTTACTCTTTTTTTTTATTATTTTATTGTAAACAAATGGGATACATGTTGTTTCTCTGTTTGTACATGGCGTAAAGGCATACCATTTGTGTAATCATAAATTTACATAGAGTAATGCTGTTTGATTCATTTTATTATTTTTTCCCTTACACCAAACCCTCCCACCCCTCTTTTCCCTCTATACAGTCCTTCCTTCCTCCATTCTTGCCCCCCTCCCTAACCCTAACTCTAACCCTAACACTAACCCCTCCGACCCCCCATTATGTGTCATCATCCACTTATTAGCGATATGATTCTTCCTTTGTTTTTTTGAGATTGGCTTATCTCACTTAGCATGATATTCTCCAATCTCATCCATTTGCCTGCAAATGCCATAATTTTATCATTCTTTATGGCTGAGTAATATTCCATTGTATATATATACCACATTTTCTTTATCCATTCATCAATTGAAGGACATCTAGGTTGGTTCCACAATCTGGCTATTGTGAACTGAGCAGCTATGCACATTGATGTGGCTGTATCTCTGTAATATGCTGATTTTAAGTCCTTTGGGTATAGGCCAAGGAGTGGGATAGCTGGGTCAAATGATGGTTCCATTCCAAGTTTTCTAAGGAGTCTCCATACTGCTTTCCAGAGTGGCTGCACTAATTTGCAGCTCCACCAGCAATGTATGAGTGTACCTTTCTCCCCACATCCTCGCCAACACCTGTTGTTGCTTGTATTCTTGATAATCACCATTCTAATTGGGGTGAGATGGAATCTTAGGGTGGTTTTGATTTGCATTTCTCTTATTAATCGAGATGTTGAACATTTTTCCATATGTTGATTGCTTGTAGACCTTCTTCTGTGAAGTGTCTGTTCATATCCTTAGCCAATTTGTCAATTGGATTACTTGCATTCTTGGTGTAGAGTTTTTTGAGTTCTTTATAGATTCTGGAGATTAGCGCTCTATCTGAAGTATGATTGGCAAAGATTTTCTCCCACTCTGTAGGCTCTTTCGTCGCATTGCTGATAGTTTCCTTTGCTGAGAGAAAGCTTTTTAGTTTGAATGTATCCCAGTTATTAATTCTTGCTTTTATTTCTTGTGCTATTGGAGTCCTGTTGAGGAAGTCTGGTCCTAAGCCGACATGTTGAAGCTCTGGACCTACTTTTTCTTCTATAAGATGCAAGGTCTCTGGTCTGATTCTGAGATCCTTAATCCATTTTGAGTTTAGTTTCGTGCATGGTGAGAGATATGGGTTTTGTTTCATTCTGTTGCATATGGATTTCCAATTCTCCCAGCACCATTTGTTGAAGAGGCTACCTTTTCTCCATTGCATATTTTTGGCCCCTTTGTCTAGTATGAGAAAATTGTATTTATTTGGGTTTGTGTCCGTGTCCTCTATTCTGTACCATTGATCCACCTTTCTATTTTGGTACAATTACCATGCCGTTTTTGTTACTATTGCTTTGTAGTAGAGTTGAAGATCTGGTATTGCGATACCCCCTGCTTCACTCTTTCTGCCAAGGATTGCTTTAGTTATTCTAGGTTTCTTATTCTTCCAGATGAATTTCATAATTGCTTGCTTTATTTCTGTAAGGTACATCATTGGGATTTAATTGGAATTGCATTGAATCTGTATAGCACTTTTGGTAGTATGGCCATTTTGACAATACTAATTCTTCCTATCCAAGAACATGGGAGATCTTTCCATCTTCTAAGGTTTTCTTTAATTTCTTTCTTTAGTGTTCTGTAGTTCTCATTGTAGAGGTCTTTCACCTCTTTTGTGAGATTGATTCCCAAGTATTTTATTTTTTTCGAAGCTATTGTGAATGGGGTAGTTTTCCTAATTTCTCTTTCTGAAGATTCATCGCTTATGTATAGAAATGCCTTAGATTTATGTGCATTGATCTTATATCCCACTACTTTACTGAATTCACTTATGAGATCTAACAGTTTTCTGGTGGAATTTCCTGGTTCCTCTAAGTATACAATCATATCATCAGCAAATAGGGATAGTTTGAGTTCTTCTTTTCCTATTCGTATCCCTTTAATTTCTTTGGTCTGTCTAATTGCTCTGGCTAGAGTTTCAAGGACGATATTGAATAGAAGTGGTGAAAGAGGGCATCCCTGCCTTTTTCCAGTTTTTAGAGGGAATGTTTTCAGTTTTTCACCATTTAGAATGATATTAGCCATTGGCTTAGCGTAGATGGCCTTTACAATGTTAAGGAATGTTCCCACTATCCCTATTTTTTCTAGTGGTTTGAGCATGAAGGGGTGCTGTATTTTATCAAATGCTTTTTCTGCATCTATCAAAATAATCATGTGATTCTTGACTTTAAGTCTATTGATATGGTGAATGACATTTATTGATTTCCTGATGTTGAACCAACCTTGCATCCATGGGATGAAACCCACTTGATCATGGTGCACTATCTTTTTAATATGTTTTTGTATGCGATTTGCTAAAATTTTGTTGAGAATTTTTGCATCGATGTTCATTAAGGATATTGGTCTGAAATTTTCTTTCCTCGATGTGTCTCTGTCTGGTTTAGGTATCAGGGTAATATTGGCTTCATAGAATGAGTTTGGGAGGGTTCCCTCCTCTTCTATTTTCTGGAATACTTTGAGAAGTATTGGAATGAGCTCTTCTTTAAAGGTTTTGTACAACTCGGCTGAGAACCCATCTCGTCCTGGACTTTTCTTTGTTGGTAGGCTATTGATGACTTCTTCTATTTCATTACTTGAAATTGGTCTATTTAAATTGTGTATGTCCTCCTCGTTCAGTTTAGGCAATTCATATGTCTCTAGAAACCTGTTGATGTCTTCAAAAATTTTTCTATTTTGTTGGAGTATAGATTTTCAAAATAGCTCCTAATTATGTTTTGTATTTCAGTCGTGTCTGTTGTGATATTTCCTTGTTCATTCCGAATTTTAGTGATTTGGGTTTTCTCTCGTCTTCTGTTTGTTAGTGTGGCTAAAGGTTTATCAATTTTGTTTATTTTTTCAAAGAACCAACTATTTATTTTGTCAATTTTTTGTATTGTTTCTTTTTTTTCAATTTCGTTGATTTCAGCTCTGAGTTTAACTATTTCCTGTCTTCTACTACTTTTGGTGTTGGTCTGTTCTTCTTTTTCTAGGGCTTTGAGCTGTAGTGTTAGGTCGTTTATTTGTTGAGTTTTACTTCTTTTATTAAATGCGCTCCATGAAATAAATCATCCTCTAAGTACTGCTTTCATAGTGTCCCAGAGATTTTGATATGGTGTTTCTTTGTTCTCATTTACCTCTAAGAATTTTTTAATTTCCTTCCTAATATCTTCTGTTATCCATTCATCATATAATAGCATATTGTTTAATCTCCAGGTGTTGGAGTAGTTTCTGTTTTTTACTCTTTCATTTATTTCTAACTTCAATCCATTATGATCTGATAGAATACAAGGTAGTGTCTCTATCTTCTTGTATTTGCTTACATTAGCTTTGTGGCATAATATATGGTCTATTTTAGAGAAGGATCCATGTGCTCCTGAGAAGAAAGTGTATTCGCTCTTGGTTGGATGGTATATTCTATAAATGTCTGTTAAGTCTAAATTATTGATTATGTTATTGAGATCTATGGTTTCTTTGTTCAATTTTTGTTTGGAAGATCTGTCCAGTGGTGAGAGAGGCGTGTTAAAATCACCTAGTATTATTGTGTTACGGTCTATTTGGTTTCTAAAATTGAGAAGGATTTGTTTGACATACACGGATGAGCCACTGTTTGGGGCATAGATGTTTATGATTGTTATATCTTGCTGATTTATGCTTCCCTTAAGCAGTATGAAATGTCCTTCTTTATCCCTTTTGACTAACCTTGGCTTGAAGTCCACATTATCTGAAATGAGGATGGATACTCCAGCTTTTTTGCTGGGTCCATGTGCATGGTATGTTTTTCCCCATCCTTTCACCTTTAGTCTATGGGTATCTCTTTCTATGACGTGAGTCTCTTGCAGGCAACATATTGTTGGATCTTTCTTTTTAATCCAATCTGCCAGTCTATGTCTTTTGATTGATGAATTCAGGCTATTAACATTCAGGGTTATTATTGAGATATGATTTATATTCCTGGTCATTTGGTTCATTTTTAAAATTTTATTTATTCATTTATTTTTTGGCACAACTTTGTTCCTTCTTTATTTGACAGTTCCTTTAGGATAATTCCTCCCTTTGCTGATTTGCTTCTTTGTGTTTTATCTGTTCCTCATGGAATATTTTGCTGAGAATGTTCTGTAATGCTGGCTTTCTTTTTGTAAATTCTTTTAGCTTTTGTTTATCATGGAATGATTTTATTTCGTCATCAAATTTGAAGGTAAGTTTTGCTGGGTATAAGATTCTTGGTTGGCATCCATTTTCTTTCAGAGCTTGAAAAATGTTGTTCCAGGCTTTTCTAGCTTTTAGGGTCTGGATTGAAAAATCTGCTGATATCCGTATTGGCTTCCCCCTGAATGTAATTTGGTTCTTTTCTCTCACAGCTTTTAAAATTCTCTCTTTATTTTGTATGAAAAGTATTTTCATTATAATGTGGCTTGGTGTGGGTCTGTTGTAATTTTGTGTATTTGGAGTCCTATAAGCCTCTTGAACTTGATTTTCCATTTCATTCTTCAGATTTGGGAAATTTTCTGATATTATTTCACTGAATAGATTGTTCATTCCTTTGGTTTGTTTCTCTAAGCCTTCCTCAATCCCAATAATTCTCAAATTTGGCCTTTTCATGATATCCCATAGTTCTTGGAGATTCTGTTCATGATTTCTTACCATCTTCTCTGTTTGTTCAACTTTGTTTTCAAGGTTAAATATTTTGTCTTCAATATCTGAGGTTCTGTCCTCCATGTGTTCTATTCTATTGGTTGTGTTTTCTATGGAGTTCTTAATTTGGTTTATTGTTTCCTTCATTTTAAGGATTTCTGTTTGGTTTTTTTCAATATCTCTAACTCTTTATTGAAATGATCTTTTGCTTCCTGTATTTGCTCTTTTAACTGTCGATTGGTGCTGTCATTCAATGCCTGCATTTGCTCTTTCATCTCATCATTCAATGCCTGCATTTGCTCTTTCATCTCATCGTTAGCTTCCCTGATCATTTTAATTATGTACATTCTGAACTCCCTTTCCGTCATTTCTTCTGTCATGCTGTCATTGGATTTTATTGATGTAACATGTAGATTTGTTTGGGGCATTTTCTTCCCTTGTTTTCTCATATTGTTCAGGAATCAGTGGGTCCTTAAGCTATTGCAGATTTCCTCTATTGACTTATAATATCCCTGAAGATTGCTAGTATATCCCCTCTTATCCTTCAGTAGCCTGCAGTCTTGGAGGAAGTTGATAATGTGGTGCTTCACAAGGAAGCTGCCTCTCTAGGGATGGTGACTCTCAGGTGGGGTATATTCCCTGATAGTGGGCAGAGGTGCCTCCACTTGTTGACCAATGGTCATCCAAAGGGGAACTAGGCTGCGGGCTGAGGCAAGGCCTGTTTGCACCTGTGTCTCTGGTTTTACCGTCCTTGTGGGAAAACCTCACCCGGCAGGGAAGACTCACCCGGTGGGGAGGTCTCGCTGGTCAGTTCCCCTCCTAGAGGTTCCCCTCAATCTACAACTACCGCCTGGGCTGGGCTGTCTTCCTCTGCAATGTTCCCAGGGACCTGGACCTACCTCCTGGGCCTGGGAGCCTCACCCTTTACAGATGATTCTCCTTAGGTTGTCCCTCCTCAGAGAATCTGCCCGCAGTCCTGGAAACTTCGCTCCGCCCCTAGGCGTGTCTCTGTGTGGCTCTTCCAGCAAGAAGCCTGTCCAAGACCCTGCTCTGCACCTAATCGCCTGGGTATGCGGCCCCCCCTCTTAGCTGCCACCTGGAGCCCTGTACAATAGCTCCGAGACCGAGAGACCCACCACACACCTCCTCCTCCGGACAGCTGCCTAGTTTCCGACGCAGTCACTAGGAGTTCAAGCAACTCACTTCGCGTCTCCTCCTCCCGCCAACCTCCTGTAGACCTAGGCAATCACTCCGAGTCCAAGTGACCCACCCTGTTCCTCCTCCTCCTCGGGGAAGCTCCCCGGGTGTTCAGGAGTGGTCGATTTGAGTCCAAACAACTCACCACTTGCCTCCTCCTCTGGCAACCGCCTGTGGCTCTGATGCAGTCACTCCTAGACCAAGTGACCCTCTGCGCTTCTCCTCTTGGGGGCAACCCCCCGGTGTTCAGAAGCAGTCGTTCTGAGTCCAAACAACTCACCACGCAGCTCCTCCTCAGGCAGCCGCCAGGAGCCCCAGTGGTTGCTCCGAGTTCAAGCGCTGTGCTGAGCCGCCTCCGATGATCCCAGTTGTCCGTGTTTACTGCTCCTGTGGGGGGAGGGGCGTCTCATCGAGCAACTCTACTTCACAAAGTTCCCTGCGTTCTGGGGCTACCGCCCCATCCGGGATGCCTCCCCAATGGGAGAGACTCACCCAGCGGCTTTGAGCTGGTCCCAAGTCTCTCACTATCTCCTCTTTTGAATCCTGCGTCCTGGAGCAACCTGAAATGCAGCTGCCCTTTAGTCCGCCATCTTGAAACCCCCCCGCAAATTTACTCTTAATAATAAATTTTATCCTAAAAAATTTAGTAGAACTCAAAGAGGTCCAAAAAGTAGTGGGAGAGTCACCAAAGTTGGAACCAAAACTAAATGCAGTGAATCAGGCAAAGGGCAAGACACTGAAACTACTTTAGAATAAAATAAAGAGAAGCTAGAATCACTAAGTATACAATTCAGCATAAAGCTTAGAAAAAGAACACATTTAAGTGCAATTGTATTGACAAGGTACTCACTAGCATTAATCTACTCTAACTCTCTTAACTATGACCAAGGAACATAAAACCTACCTTAGTACTTCATGTTAATTTTGTGGAAAGGTCAGGATGAGAATTTACAATCTTTTCTTTCCTTCTCCTGTTAAAGCCATTCAAGTACTTATTTAACTACTGGTATCAGGTCTGTAACCTTTAGACTGTTTTGTATTTACAGAAGAATGAATAATAGCTATCAACTGGTTGGTTTGTCTTACTTAACTAGTACATTTTGTAAACTTTGTTTTAAAGAGATCCTTCCATATTAGTACATTTTCTGCCTCATTTAAAAAAACTATAATATATTTTAGTGTATAAAAATACCAAATTACTTTTCCTTTACTGTTTGATATTTAAGACAGTTTTAGTTTTCTTTACCATGTTGCACAGAATATCCTTTTACTAATTGTGGTGCATATGGTTAGTAATTCTATAGGAGTGAATACTGAAGAAGAAACAGTTAGGTAAAATAATATTTATAATGAAAATAAGGGTTTATGAAATTCAGGTACTATTCTAAGTACCTTGTAAACATATCTAATCTTCATGATACCCCTATGAGACAGGCAATTTTTTAAATTGGTTCTTGGTAATTTACTTTTTTGTTTGTTTGTTTGTTTTACTAGCACTTCACTGAGCCATATCCCCAGGCTTCTTAAATATTTTATTTAGAGACAGGGTCTTGCTAAGTTGTTTAGGACCTTGCTAAGTTGCTGAGGCTGGCTTTGAACTTGCAATCCTCCTGCCTCAGCCTCCCAAACTGCTAGGATTACAGGTGTGCACCACCATACCCAGCTTGGGTAATTTATTTTTAAATTTATTTATTTTTTCTGTGTGTGGTGCTGGGGAGTTAAACCCAGGGTCTTCTGTATACTAGGAAAGTGCTCTACCATCTCTTATAATGCCAACCTCACATATTTTTTGGGGTTTTGGTACCAGGGATTGAACCCAGGGTTGCTTAACCACTAAGCCACATCCCCAGCACTTTTTATTTTTTATTTTCAGATAGGATCTCACTAAGTTGCTTAGGGTATCACTAAGTTTCTGAGACTGACTTTGAAATTGTGATCCTCCTACTTCAGCCTCCCAAGCTGCTAGAATAACAGGCATGTACTACCATGCCCAGCCCCAGGTATGGTTACTATTAAAATTATTCTCATTTGCAAACAGAGGAACCAAGGCATATATATTTTTCATTAATTTACCTAAGATCATTCATCTAGTAAGTGACAGTCACCACAAAACTTTATCAAAAAGTCTAATTCCATTTTCATATGTCTCCACCAAAATGTTTTTGATTCTCTATTTCTAACTTTCCCACTAAGATAATTTAAAGATAGAATCTTATATTTTGATGACCTGATTGAGTAACCTTTAGAGGATATAATTTAGTAGCACTGCTTGAGTCCTCCAGAGGGTATGGCAGGAATTCAGAGATTACAGACACAGAAAAGAAGTTCAGGATATTTTTCATGACTCTACTGTGTCTCATATAAAGAACATTAGAAAAGTAGGACATTTTCCTTGTCATCTCTGAGGTCAGGGTCAGATAGCCTTCTCCTGGTTAGACTATACTGTACGAAACTCAGAGAATGCTGAAGAGTACAATGAGAAAAACTAGTCTAACAGCTGGCAGAAACAAATTCAAATTTATCTCTTTAAGACAGCTTCAACACTGTGACATTTCCAGGCACTACTTCTCAGTCCTTTGCATTTGTAACCTCCAAAAAAATTCTGAGATTGGTATGATTATCTTCCTCAGTGAATTAATGAGAAAAGAGACAAAGAGATATACTTGCCCCAAATTATTTAGCAAGTAATAGCAGGTCCATTATTTAAACCCAGTCCAATTCCCAGTTCATAGTCTTTACCACTAGATTCTTTCCTCTTCCATATATTAATTTTTAAAAAATATTAACAGAAGAGCATTTTTAATTGAAAAAGCAGTAAAGTATAATAAAAAATAAATAATGAATGTTTTTTCTTTCTTTTCATTATTAAGTTGTAACTGATCCTTCCATTCCCAAAAGCACATTGTCACTTTTGATGTCTCTGTGGATCACTTGATTGGTGTGTAAAAACTCCAGTGCCTGTAAACACTGAACAAAAGAAAACATATACCAATGAAACAGTTCCAAAAAATCCCATTCATTAGTCCACACAGAGTAGTTATAGTAGTAGTTGTGGCCTGAGCACTTCCTCTAGTATTCAGTCAAAGACCCTACAATAGTTACATTTATAAAGAAAAACATCCTCTCATATGTGAAGTGCTGAATATAAAATATCTTAATTAGTAAGAAGATCCCCCACACTCTGATCTCATTTAGAGACATTATTAAATAATATCTTATTAAGTCCTTTCTTCCCCAAGGATTATTTTTTAGACAAGGCCTTTCTCTATTGCTCAGGCTGACCTCAAACAATTCTCCTGCCACAGTTTCCTAAGCAGCTAAGATTGTAGACATCTGCCACATGCCCAGTTCATCCATCACTGATCTCTTTCTCCTTTCTTTTTTTTTTTTTTTTTTTTTTCAGTACTGGGGATCAAACCCAGGGCATTATGTATGCAGGAAAATAATCTACCACTGAGCTACATATCCAGTCTCTGCCATGGATTTTTAAAACTAAGTCTAGACTGCACCCACCCAACCCCCACAACAGACAGAAGTCGGACACCTCACCCACACTTTGGAAGCTGGAGCAGGCATTTTGAATTATTCCTGAGGGCATGGCCACCATCATTGTAAGGGTGGCTCCCTTCCTGAGACACCTACAGGAGACTGGAGGCCCCGTTGACAGGTACCTCTATTTATTCATTTACATCCTACACCCTTCCCCATCCTCTTCATTCACCATTAGAAATTCTGTAAATAGTAATCAAACTCATCCTGTTTATTACAATAATGTTAAACTCTTTATAGGGGCTATCTGGTTCAGGGCTGCATTTTCTTTGGATTGGGTGCTGTTAATGTCGATATCCCCTTCAAAGGAGAAGTACTGGAAAACTGCAGAGTTACAATAAGCCTGCAGGGGTGAAACTTGAGTACCTCAGATGTTCACTGCTAGAGGGGAATATACACAAACAATATGAACAAATAGGGGAAGTGTCCCTAACACACCAAGATGCTATTTTGATGGAATTCAATGATAGTATGGGAGTACAAATAACAGAAAAAGAGTTTAGAATCTGCATAATTAAAATAATCCATGAAGCAAAAAGATGAGATAAGAGAGCAAATGCAGGCAATGCATGACCATTCCAATAAATAGTTAAAAGAGCAAATGCAGGAAGCAAAAGAGCACTTCAATAAAGAGATAGAGATTCTGAAAAAAAAAAAGAAATATTTGAAATGAAAGAAACAATAAAACAAATTAAAAACCCATAGAAAACATCACCAACAGAATAGATCTCATGGACAACAGAATCTCAGACAATGAAGACAAAATATTTAATCTTGAAAATAAAGTTGAACAAACTAAGAATATGTTAAGAAATCATGAATGGAAACTGCAAGAATTATGGGATATCATGAAAAGACCAAATTTAAGAATTATTGGGATTGAGGAAGGCACAGAGATAAAAAGCAAAGGAACAACCAACCTGTTCAATGAAATAATATCAGAAAATTTCCCAAACATTAAAAATGAAATGGAAAATCAAATATAAGAGGCTTACAGAACACCAGGTGCACAAAATTACAACAGATCCACACCTTAATGAAAATACCTTACATACAAAATAAAGATAAGATTTTAAAGGCTGTGAGAGAAAAGCAACAGATTACTTAAGAGGGGAAACCAATAGGGATATCAGCAGATTTCTCAGCCCAGACCTTAAAAGCAAGAAGGGCCTGGAACAATATATTCAAGCTCTGAAAGAACATGAATGCCAACCAAGAATCCTACACCCAGCAAAACTAACCTTCAGATTTGATGATGAAATAAAATCTTTCCATGATAAACAAAAGTTAAAAGAATTTACAAATAGGAAACCTGAACTACAGAACATTCTCAGCAAAATATTTCAGGAGGAGGAAGTGAAAAACAATACATGTCAGCAAAGGGAGGAACTACCCTAAAGGAAAAGTCAATCAAAAGGGAAACCAAATCAACTTAAAAGTCAAAAATAAGTCAAAATGACCAGGTATACAATCATTAACCCTGAATGTTAATCCTAAACTGAATAATCAAAAGACATAGACTGACAGATTGGATTAAAAAGAAAGAACAAACAATATGCTGCCTTCAAGAGACTAATATCATAGAAAAAGACATCCACAGACTAAAGCACATGGACTCAGTAAGAAGGCAGGTGTCTCCATCCTCATATCAGATAAAGTGGATTTCAAACCTAAATTAGAAGGGATAAAGAAGGACATTTTATATTGCTTAAGGGAAACATAAATCAGCAAGACATAACAATCATAAATATTTATGCCCCAAACAATGGAGCATCTATATACATCAAATAAACCCTTCTTAATTTTAAGAATCAAATAGACCAAAACACCTTAATAGTGGGGGACTTTAACACACCACTCTCATCACTGGACAAATCCTCCAAACAAAAACTGAATAAAGAAACTACTGAACTAAATAATACAATCAATCATATAGACTTAATGGACATTTACAGAGTATTTCATCCATCATCGAGTGAATATTCTTTCTTCTCAGCAGTTCATGGATCCTTCTCCAAAATAGACCATATGCTATGCCACAAAGAAACCATTAGTAAATACAAAAAAAAAAAAAAGAAAAAAATGGAGATACTACTTTGTTCCTATCAGACCATATTGGAATGCAATTAGAAATCACTGATTATAATAACAAAAACTACTCCTACACCTGGAGACTAAATAATATGCTATTGAATGATGAAATGATAACAGAGGACATCAGGGAAGAAATAAAAAAAAATTCTTAGAGGTAAATGAGAACAATGACACAACATATCAAAATCTCTGGGATACTCTGAAAGCAGTACTAAAAGGAGAGTTCATTGCATTGAGCTCATACATTAAAAAAATAAAAAGTCAACAACTAAATGACCTAACATTACATCTCTAAGACACAGAAAAAGAACAGTTCAACACAAAAAATAGTAGAAGACAGGAAATAATTAAAATCAGAACTGAAATCAATGAAATTGAAACAAGAGAAACAATTCAAAAAATCGACAAAACAAAAAGTTGGTTCTTTGAAAAGTAAACAAAATTGATAAACCCTAAACCACACTAACAAAGACAAGGAGAGAGAAAACTCAAATTACTACAATTCATGATGAAAATGGAAATATCATGACAGACACCATTGAAATGCATAGCATAATTAGAAGCTACTTTGAAAATCTATATTCCAACAAAACAGAAAGTCTTGAAGATTTTGACAAATTTTTAGAGACATATGATCCTCCCCAACTGAATCAGGAAGATGCACACAATTTAAACAGATCAATTTCAAGCAAAAAAGTTGAAGAAGAAATTGAAGAAGACATCAAAAGTCTATCAACCAAGAAAAGCCCAGGACCAGATGGATTCTCGGTTGAATTCAATAAGACCTTTAAAGAACTAATATCAATACTCCTCAAGGTATTCCAGGAAATAGAAAAGGAGGGAACCACTCCAAACTCATTCTATGTGGCTAATATCACTCTGATGCTAAAACCAGACAAAGACTCATGCAGGAAAGAAAACTTTAGACCAATATCCCTGATGAAGATAGATGCAAAATTCTTAGCAAAAATACTAACAAATCACATACAAAAATATATTTAAAAGATAGTGCATCATGGTCAACTGGATGCAAGGTTGGTTCAACATCTGGAAATCAATAAATGTAATTCATCACATCAATAGACTTAAAGTTAAGAATCACATGATTATTTCAACAGATGCTGAGAAAGTATTTGATAAAATACAGCACCTCTTCATCTTAAAAAACTAGAAAAAATAGGAATAGTAGAAACATACCTCAACATTGTAAAGGTTGTTTAGGCTAAATCCACGGCCAACATCATTCTTAAGGGAGAAAAACTGAAAACATTCCCCCTAAAAACTGGAACAAGGTAGGGATGCCTTCTTTCACCACTTCTATTCAACATCATCCTTGAAACACTAGCCAGAGCAATTAGACAGACCAAAGAAATTAAAGGGATACAAATAGGAAAAGAAGAACTCAAGTTGCCACTATTTGCTAATGACATAATTCTATATTTAGAGGAGCTGAAAAACTCCACTAGAAAACTAGAACTAATAAATGAATTCAGCAAAGTAGCAGGATATAAAATCAATATGCATAAACCTAATATATTTCTATTCATAAGTGATGAATCCTCTGAAGGAGAAATTAGGAAAACCACTCTATTCACAATAGCCTCAAAAAAAAAATACTTGGAAATCATTCTAGCAAAAGAGGTGAAAGACCTTTACAATGAGAACTACAGAACAATAAAGAAAGAAATTGAAGAAAACCTTAGAAGATGGAAAGATCTCACATGTTCTTGAATAGGAAGAATTCATATTGTCAAAATGGCCATTCTACCAAAGGTACTTGATTCAATACAATTACAGATTCAATACAATTCCTATTGAAATCCCAATGACTTTCCTCATAGAAATAGAAAAAGCAATCATGAACTTCATCTGGAAGAATGAGACCTCAAATAGCCAAAACAATTCTGAGCAGGAAAAGTGAAACAGGAGATATCACAATACCAGACCTTAAACTATACTATGAGCAATAGTAACAAAAATGGCATTGTATTGGCACCAAAATAGACAGGTAGACCAATGGTACAGAATAGAAGACACAGAGATGAATCTACATAAATACAGCACATAGACAAAGGAGCCAAAAACATACAATGGAGAAAAGATAGCCTCTTCAACAAATGGTGATGGGAAAACTGGAAATCCATATGCAGTAAAATGAAATTAAACCTCTATCTCTCACCCTGCACAAAACTCAACTCAAAATGAATCAAGGACTTACAAATTAGACCAGAGACCCTACACCAAATAGAGGACAAAGTAAGTCCAAATCTTCTTCATGTTGGCTTAGAATCACAATCACATCAATGTTCATAGCAACTCAATTCACAATAGCTAGATTGTGGAGCCAAACAAGATGCTCTTCAACAGAGGAATAGATAAAAAAACTCTGGTATATATACACTATGGAATATTATTCATTCATAAAGAAGAATATTATTATGGCATTTGCAGGTAAATGGATGGAGTTGGAGAATATCATGCTAAGCAAAATAAGCCAATCCCCCAAAACCAAAGGCCAAATGTTTTCCCTGATAAGTGGATGATGATATATAATGGGGGTGGGAGGGTGGGGAGTGAAAGAAGAAAGGAGAAACTTTGGATTATGTAGAAGGAAATGAGAGGGAGGGGGTATTAAAAATGGTGGAATGAGACAGACATCTTTACCCTATGTACATGTATGATTACATGAATGGTATGAATCTACATCATGAACAACCACAGAAATGAAATGATGTTCCTCATTTGTGTACAATGAATCAAAATGCAGTCTGTAAAAAAGAAAGAAAGAAAGAAAGAAAGAGAAAGAAAGAAAGAAAAACTAAGTCTTATATGGTCTCTCATAAAATGATGGATGAGTCCATATAACTTCTAGGCCTTTTCAAGTTTAAATGCCTAATAGTACACAGTACTTGGTAAACAAGCATAAATCCTTTAGAAATTATTGCAACATTAGAGAATAAACTTGTGGTACTTGAAACCTGAGATACTCAGAAGTCTAATCAATGTAAGCCACTGAGAGAAGGAGGTAAGATTGAGGGTGGTCTGGTGGCATTCAGGGATTCATCAATGCAATGTACTATGTCTTCTTTATTTCTTCTCTGGTAGATTTCATGTCAAGCTATTATTCACAACCTCACACCAACAATGAAAGAATATGTCTAGGGGTAGAGTTCAGTGGTAGAGCACTCGCCTATCATATGCTAGCCCTAGGTCTGATCACCAGAACTTAAATAAACAAAACAAGCAAACAAAAAAATAACCCACCAAAATTAATATAAATAAAATTATTGTGTCCATCTACAACTAAATTATTAAGAAAACAAAAGTAAGGATAAAGTCCTCCCTTCCTTAAATTAGATTTTAAGAATTTCTTTGCACCATGGTTTTTGAATATAAACTAAGAGGATAAATTATACACTTGGGAAAAGTTAGTTGTATTTTTATTTCTATTCCCATCAAAGTAGAACGACAAAGTCTGCACATTATTTGTAACTACTAAAAATTCTCATTTAAAATATTCTACTATTATACAAAGAAAAACAGATGTAAATATTGTTATCATATTATATTTACCAGGCATTTAATTTGATTCTTGAAAAGAATGAAGTTCCAGAAATATACAAATAAATAGAAATAAACTTCTCACAATTTAATAATTTGGCACATAAAAGAAGTCCCAAGTGAATGCAGTTGGAACAACTACTAAAATTGATTTTATATCAACTATGAAAAAAATGAGAAAAACAAGTATAAACAGATAAAGTTTTATTAAGTTTTGATTAGTTTTTAGGTGACCATACATACTTCATTAAGGGATATGGATAAAGAAACTATGGTATATATATACAATGGAATATTACTCAGCCATAAATAATAATGAAATTATGGCACTTGCAGGCAAATGGATGAAATTGGAGAATATCATGCTAAGTGAGATAAGCCAACCTCAAAAAACCAAAGGATGAATGATCTCCTGATAAAGCGAATGATGATACATAATGGGGGCTGGGAGGGAGGCAAGAATGGAGGAAGGAAGGACTGTATAGAGGGAAAAGAGGGGTGGGAGGAGTGGGGGAAGGAAAAAATAACAGAATGAATCAAACACCATTACCCTATGTAAATGTATGATTCCACAAATGGTATGCCTCTACTTCATGTACAACCAGAGAAACAAGTTGTACACCAAGTTGTTTGTTTACAATTTAAAAAAGGGCCATGATATTCAGAACTATAAAAGAGTTCTTGTTTCCCTCCTTTAACCACTTAGGTGGAGCAAAACTCAGAATTAAATTTTCAAGGAATATTACCTTGATAAAAATAATTCACTATGTATTATACAAAGCTTATAATTCACTACATAATACACAATAGTCCCTCATAAACTTTTAAAATTTTGTTTTTTATTGCAATGATCCCTGTGGCATTAGGACAAAGTAGTACCAGTTTCAATGATAATAAGCAAACCATTAATTTAAGTCTCCTCTATAGAAAAAGGTACAGATAGAACACATGTTTTGTCTTAGACTGAGGCAATTTGGAAAATTCTACTGGCTTAAGCAAAAAGTACATCTAGAAATTTATTAACAAGTGTAAAGAAATAACCAATTTCTTCACCTTCAGTGAGCTCAATAGATCCAGAGGCAGACACTGATATTAAAGGTAGATGGATCTTGCTGTGACTGTGATAATTCTAGTTCCCAATTTTGGGAGTGGGAGGGGGGTTTGAGAAGAGGGACACTGGGGATTTAACCCAGAGGCACTTCACCACAGGGTTACATCTCCAACTCTTTTAAAATTTTTTAAATAATTTATTTATTTTGATCCATTGTACACAAATGAGGTACTTTTCTCTGGTTGTACACAATGTACAGTCACACCACTTGTGTAATCATACTTGTACATAGGGTTATGATGTTTGCCTCATTCTGTTATTTGCCTTCCCCTAACCCCTCCCATCCCTCTTTTTCCTCTATACAATCCAGCATTCCTCCATTCTTGTCTCCCTCCCACCCCCCATTATGTAACATCATCTACCTATCAGACAGATCAATTGACCTTTAACCAAAGGTCTGGGATTGGCTTATCTCATTTAGCATGATATTCTCCAACTTCGTCCATTTGCCTGCAAATGCCATAATTTTATTATTCTTTATGACTGAGTAATATTCCATTATATATATATACACACCACAGTTTCTTTATCCATTCATCAATTGAAGGACATCTAGGTTTGTTCCAATCTGGTTATTGTGAATTGAGAAGCTATGAACATTGATGTGGCTGTATCACTGTAATATGCCGATTTTAAGTCCTTTGGGTATAGGCCAAGGAGTGGGATAGCTGGGTCAAGTGGTGGTTCCATTCCAAGTTTTCTAAGGAAATCCACACTGCTTTCCAGAGTGGCTTCACTAATTTGCAACCCAACTAGCAATGTATGAGTGTACCTTTTTCCCCACATCCTCCCCAATACCTGTTGTTGCTTGTATTCTTGATAACCACCATTCTAATTGGGGTGAGATGGAATCTTAGGATAGTTTTGATTTGCATTTCTCTTATTAATCGAGATGTTGAACATTTTTTCATATGTCTGTTGATTGCTTGTAGATCTTCTTCTGTGAAGTGTATGTTCATTTCCTTAGCCCATTTGTTGATTGGGTTATTTGTATTCTTGGTGTAGAGTATTTTGAGTTCTTTATATATTCTGGAAATTAGTGCTCTATCTGAAGTATAGGTGGCAAAGATTTGTCTCCCACTCTGTAGGCTCTCTCTTTGCATTGCTGTTAGTTTCCTTTGCTGAGAGAAAGCTTTTTAGTTTGAATCTATCCCAGTTATTGATTCTTGCTTTTATTTCTTGTGCTATGGGAGTTATGCTAAGGAAGTCTGATCCTAAACCAACATGATGAAGATTTGGACCTACTTTTTCTTCTGTAAAGTGATTGGGTTATTTCTTTCATGGTGTAAAATTTTTTTTCAGTTCTTTATAGACTCTGGAGATTAGTTGGAGATTAGTGCTCTACCTGAAGTATGTGTGAGAAAGATTTTCTTCCACTGTATAGGCTCTCTCTTCACATTGTTGATTGTTTCCTTTGCTGAGAAAAAGATTTTTTATTTGATCCATCCCAATTATTGATTTCTGCTTTTATTCCTTGTGCTTTGGGAGTCATGTTAAGGAAGTCTTGTCCTAAGTCAACATGATGAAGATTTGGACCTACTTTTTCTTCTGTAAAGTGCAGGGTCTCTGGTCTGATTCCAAGGACCTTGATCTATTTTGAGTTGAATTTTGGGCGGGGTGAGAGATAGGGGTTCAGTTGCATTTGCTGCATATGGAATTCCAGTTTTCCCAGCACCAATTGTCGACCAGACTACCTTTTCTCCATTGTATGTTTTTGGGACTTTGTCTAATATGAGAAAACTGTATTTGTGTGGGTTTGTCTCTGTGTCTTCTATTCTCTACCATTGATCTACCTGTCTGTTTTGGTGCCAATACCATACCATTTTTGTTACTATGGCTCTGAAGTATAGATTAAGGTCTGGTATTGTGATAACCCTGCTTTGCTCTTCCTGTTAAGGATTGCTTTAGCTGTTCTGTGTCTCTTATTCTTCCAAATGAATCTCATCATTGCTTGCTCTATTTCTATGAGGAAAGTCATTGAGATTTGAATTGGAATTGCATTGAATATGTATAGTGCTTTTTGTAGTATGGCCATTTTGACAATATTAATTCTGCCTATCCAAGAACATTGGAGATCTTTCCATCTTCTAAGGTTTTCTTAAATTTCTTTCCTTATTGTTCTGTAGTTCTCATTGTAGAGGTCTTTCACCTCTTTTTTTGGATAAATTCTCAAATATTTCATTTTTTTTGAGGCTACTGTGAAGGGGTACTTTTCCTAATTTCTCTTTCAGAGGGTTCATCACTTATGAATAAAAATGCATTAGATTTATGAGCATTGATTTTATATCTTGCTATTTTACTGAATTCATTTATGAGTTCTAGAAGTTTTTTGGTGGAAATTTTTGGCTCCTCTAAATATAGAATCATGTCATTGGCAAATAGTGAGAGTTTGATTTCTTCTTTTTCTACTTGTATCCCTTTAATTTGTTTGGTCTAATTGATCTGGCTAGAGTTTCAAGAACAATGTTGAATAGAAGTGGTGAAAGGGGACATCCCTGCATTGTTCCAGTTTTTAGGGGGAATGCTTTCAGTTTTTCTCCATTAAGAATGATGTTGGTCAATGTTCATTGCTGCTCAATTCACCATAGCCAGATTGTGGAACCAACCTAGATATCCTTCAATTGATGAATGGATAAAGAAACTGTGGCATATATATACAATGGAATATTACTCTGCCATAAAGAATGATAAAATTATGGCATTTGCAGGCAAATGGATGAAATTGGAGAATATCATGCTAAGTGAGATAAGCCAATCTCAAGAAACCAAAGGACAATTGATCTCGCTGATAAGCGGATGATGACATATGGGGGGGTGGGAGGGGTTAGTGTTAGGGTTAGGGTTAGATTTAGGGTTAGGGTTAAAGAGGGGGGCAAGAATGGAGGAAGGAAGGACTGCATAGAGGGAAAAGGGGTGGGAGGGGTGGGGGGAAGGGAAAAAGTAACAGAATGAATCAAACAACATTACCCTATGTAAATTTATGATTACACAAATGGTATGCCTTTACTCCATGTACAAACAGAGAAACAACATGTATCCCATTTGTTTACAATAAAAAAAAAGAATGATATTGTCAGTGGACTTAGCCTAAATAACTTTTACAATGTTGAGAAATGATCCTACTATCCCTATTTTTTCTAGAGTTTTGAACATGAAGGGGTGCTATATTTTATCAAATTCTTTTTATGCATCTATTGAAATAATCATGTGATTCCTAACTTTAAGTCTATAAGTCTGTTGATGTGGTGAATTACACTTATTGATTTCCAGATGTTGAACCAACATTGCATGCTGAAAGAAACCCACTTGACCATGGTGCACTATCTTTTTAATATGTTTTTGTATGTGATTTGCTAAAATTTTGTTGAGAATTTTTGCGTCGATGTTCATTAAGGATATTGGTCTGTAATTTTCTTTCCTTGATGTGTCTCTGCCTGGTTTTGGTATCAGGGTTATATTAACTTCATACAATGAGCTTGGAAGGGTGCCCTCCCTTCATGGAAAATTTTGAGGAGTATTGGAAAGAATTCTTTGAAAATCTTGTAGAACTTGGCTGAGAATCCATCTAGTTCTGGACTTTTCTTGGTTTGTAAGCTTTTGATGACTTCTATTTCATTGCTTGAAACTTATCTATTTAAATTGTGTATGTCCTTCTGATTCAGTTTGAGTGGATTTTATGTCTCTAGAAACCTGTTTTCTTTGAGATTTTCTATTTTTTGAAATATAGATTTTCAAAATGGCTTCTAATGATGTTTTGTATTTCAATAGTGTCTGTTATAATATTTCCTTTTTCATCATGAATTTTAGTAAACTGAGTTTTCTCTCTCCTTCTATTTGTTAGTGTGGCTAAGGGTTTATCTGTTTTGTTTATTTTTTTCAAAGATCCACTTTTTATTTTGTCAATTTTTCCAATCATTTCTTTTCTTTCAATTTCATTGATTTCAGCTCTGATTTTAACTTTTTCCTGTCTTCTACTACTTTGGGTGTTTGTCTGTTCTTCCTTTTCTAGGTCTTTGAGCTGTAATGTTAGGTCATTTATTTGTTGATTTTTTCTTATTTATTGAATGTGCTCCATGCAATGAATTTTCCTCTTAGTACTGTTTTCATAATATCCCAAAGATTTTGATATATTGTGTCTTTGTTCTCATTTACCTCTAAGAATTTTTTTATTTCCTCCCTGATGTCTTCTGTTATCCATGCAGCATTCAATAGCATATTGTTTAATCTCCACATGTTGGATTAGTTTCTGTTTTTTATTTTGTCATTTATTTTAATTTCATTACATTATGATTTGATAGAATACAAGGTAGTATCTCTATCTTTTTGTATTTGCTAAGAGTAGCTTTGTGACATAACATATGGTCTGTTTTAACAATGGATCCATGTGCTGCTAAGAAGAAAGTATATTTGCTCACTGATGAATGGTATATTCTAGATATTTCTGTTAAGTCTAAATTATCAATTGTGTTATTGAGATCTATGGTTTCTTTCTTCAATTTTTGTTTGGAAGATGTCCAGTAGTGAGAGAGGTGTGTTAAAGTCACCTAATATATTGTGCTCTGGTCTATTTTGTTCCTGGAATTGAGAAGTATTTGTTTGACATACATGGATGTGCCATTGTTTGGGGCATACATATTTATGATTGTTATGTCTTGTTGATTTAGGCTTCCCTTTAGCAGTATGAAATGTCCTTCTTTATCCCTTCTAACTAATTTTGACTTGAAGTCTTTTTTATCTGATATGAGAATGGATACCTCTGCTTTTTTACTGAGTCCATGTGCATGGTTTGTTTTTTCCCATTCTTTCACCTTCAGTCTGTGGGTATCTTTTTCTATGAGATGAGTCTCAAAGGCAGCATATTGTTGGATCTTTCTTTTTAAATCCAATCTGCCAGTCTATGTCTTTTGATTGATGAGTTCAGGCCATTAACATTCAGAGTTATTATTGAGGTATGACTTGTATTCCTGGTCATTTGGGCTTATTTTTGGTTTTTAACTTGCCTTGGTTTCTCCTTTATTTAGCTATTCCTTTAGGGTAGTTCTTCCCTTTGCTGAATTACATCATTTTTTTTTTCATTTATTCTTCATGGAATATTTTGCTGAGAATGTTCTGTAGTGCCAGCTTTCTCTTTGTAAATTCCTTCAGCCTTTGTTTAATCATGAAAGGATCTTATGTCATCATCAAATCTGAAGGTAAGTTTTGCTGGGTATAAAATTCTTGGTTGTCATCCATTTTCTTTTAGAACTTGAAAATGCTCTTCCAGGCCCTTCTAGCTTTTAGGGTCTGGATTTAGAAATCTACTGATATCCATATTGGTGTCCCCTGGAATGTAATCTGATGCTTTTCTCTCACAGCCTTTAAAATTCTATCTTTTTTTTGTGTTAGGTATTTTCATTATAATGTGCCTTGGTGTGGGTCTGTTGTAATTTTGTACATTTGTGTCCTATTAGCCTCTCATATTTGATTTTTCATTTCATTCTCCATATTTGGGAAGTTTTCTGATACTATTTCATTGAATAGATTTCTCATTCCTTTGGTTTGTATCTCTGTGCCTTCCTCAATCCCAATAATTCTTAAATTCAGTCTTTTCATGATACCCCATAATTCTCAGAGATTCCATTCATGGTTTCTTACCATCTTCTCTGTTTGGTCAACTTTGTTTTCAAGATTAAATATTTTGTCTTCCATGTCTGAGGTTCTGTCTTCCAGGTGTTCTAGCCTATTAGTTATGCTTTCTATTGAGTTTTTAATTTGGTTTCCTTCATTTCAAGAATTTCTGTTTTTTTTTTTCAGAATCTCTCTCTCTCTCTATTGAAATGATCCTTTGCTTCTTGCATTTACTCTTTTAACTGTTGATTGGTGCAATCATTCAATGCTTGCATTTGCTCTCTTATCTTATCATTTGCTTCTGTGATCATTTGTTATGTACATTCTTAACTCCCTTTCAGACATTTCATCTTCCATGCTGTCATTGGATTTTATTGATGAAGTTTCTAGGTTTGTTTGTGACACTTTCTTCCCTTGTTTTCTCATATTGCTTATGTATCTTCCTATCTAGGAATACAAATCTGAGGTACTGCAGTTTCCCCCCTATATACTTATAGTGTCCCTGCAGGTTTCCAAAAACTCACCTTGAAGTGAGAGGTTAATATTAGCAGTACAACATACAAACAATACACATCCTTAACTCAAATAGTCCCTTTTTAAGATATTAACCATCTTGTCTTAATAAACAGAAATTATGAGTTCAATTATTATCTATAGCTTAGCCAATAGGTTTGGAATAAGGACCACAATTTCTAAAGACAGACCAAGAGGATGGGAAGGAGTATAGGATACCATGTTAATGAAATAAGAAGTGTGTCCATAGAGGTACTATGTCATAGGAGTAGTGAAAGTGAAATTAAAAGAAATTGGTTGTTAGCAAGTGAAAAGAAAAAGAGAGTCTCCAAGGAGAGAGAGAGATAAGAGGAAAATAGAAAGGATGAGAAAAATATTAGTAAAAGAAAAGTAGGAATAATAGTATGTATAATAGGAATAATTGTAATATTACTACTAATTAAAAAATCTGTAATAAATCTATACAGTACTTTTCAAACCTCCTAGTCTTCAGCAGCCTGATGTCTTGGAGGAACTTGATAATGTAGTGACCCAAAAAGGATGCTGTCCTTCTAGGAATGGTGGCCTCCAGGATGGGTATAATCCCTGTTAGTGGGCTTAGGTGCCTCCACCTGTTGACAGATGGGCAAACACAGCATGGGCACTAGACTGTGGGCTGGGGCCCAGCTGGTCTGGGCCTGGGTCTCTGGGCCTGCTTCCCCAGAGTGGAAGTATTGCCCAGCAATGCTGGGCTGGGTCTGTTTCTCTTGGCCTACCTCCCTGGAAAAGAAGTCTCACCCAGTGGTGCTCCTTTTAATTTTTTATTTTATTTTATTTAATTAATTTATTTATTTACTTTATTATTGTACACAAATGGGATACATGTTGTTTCTCTATTTGTACATGGCGTAAAGGCATACCATTTGTGTAATCATAAATTTACATAGGGTAATGTTTGATTCATTCTGTTATTTTTTCCATTCCCCCCACCCCTCCCACCCCTCTTTTCCCTCTATACAGTCCTTCTTTCCTCCATTCTTGCCCCCCTCTCTAAACCTAACTCTAACCCTAACACTAACTCTTCCCACCCCCCATTATGTGTCCTCATCCACTTATTAGCGATATCATTCGTCCTTTGTTTTTTTGAGATTGGCTTATCTCACTTAGCATGATATTCTCCAGTTTCATCCATTTGCCTGCAAATGCGATAATTTTATCATTCTTTATGGCTGAGTAATATTCCATTGTATATATATATCACAGTTTCTTTATCCATTCATCAATTGAAGGACATCTAGGTTGGTTCCACAATCTGGCTATTGTGAACTGAGCAGCTATGCACATTGATGTGGCTGTATCTCTGTAATATGCTGATTTTAAGTCCTTTGGGTATAGGCCAAGGAGTGGGATAGCTGGGTCAAATGGTTGTTCCATTCCAAGTTTTCTAAGGAGTCTCCATACTGCTTTCCAGAGTGGCTGCACTAATTTGCAGCCCCACCAGCAATGTATGAGTGTACCTTTCTCCTCACATCCTCGCCAACACCTGTTGTTGCTTGTATTCTTGATAATCGCCATTCTAATTGGGGTGAGATGGAATCTTAGGGTGGTTTTGATTTGCATTTCTCTTATTACTAGAGATGTTGAACATTTTTCCATATGTTTGTTGAATGCTTGTAGATCTTCTTCTGTGAAGTGTCTATTCATTTCCTTAGTCAATTTGTCGATTGGATTACATGCATTCTTGGTGTAGAGTTTTTTGAGTTCTTTATATATTCTGGAAATTAGCGCTCTATCTGAAGTATGATTGGCAAAGATTTTCTCCCACTCTGTAGGCTCTTTCTTCGCGTTGCTGATAGTTTCCTTTGCTGAGAGAAAGCTTTTTAGTTTGAATCTATCCCAGTTATTAATTCTTGCTTTTATTTCTTGTGCTATTGGAGTCCTGTTGAGGAAGTCTGGTTCTAAGCCGACATGTTGAAGCTCTGGACCTACTTTTCCTTCTATAAGATGCAAGGTCTCTGGTCTGATTCCGAGATCCTTAATCCATTTTGAGTTTAGTTTCGTGCATGGTGAGAGATATGGGTTTTGTTTCATTCTGTTGCATATGGATTTCTAATTCTCCCAGCACCATTTGTTGAAGAGACTATCTTTTCTCCATTGCATATTTTTGGCCCCTTTGTCTAGTATGAGAAAATTGTATTTATTTGGGTTTGTGTCCGTGTCCTCTATTCTGTACCATTGATCCACCTTTCTATTTTGGTACAATTACCATGCCATTTTTGTTACTATTGCTTTGTAGTAGAGTTGAAGATCTGGTATTGCGATACCCCCTGTTTCAATCTTTCTGCCAAGGATTGCTTTAGTTATTCTAGGTTTTTTATTCTTCCAGATGAATTTCATAATTGCTTGCTTTATTTCTGTAAGGTACATCATTGGGATTTAATTGGAATTGCATTGAATCTGTATAGCACTTTTGGTAGTATGGCCATTTTGACAATACTAATTCTTCCTATCCAAGAACATGGGAGATCTTTCCATCTTCTAAGGTTTTCTTGAATTTCTTTCTTTAGTGTTCTGTAGTTCTCATTGTAGAGGTCTTTCAACTCTTTTGTGAGATTGATTCCCAAGTATTTTATTTTTTTTGAAGCTATTGTGAATGGGGTAGTTTTCCTAATTTCTCTTTCTGAAGATTCATCGCTTATGTATAGAAATGCCTTAGATTTATGTGCATTGATCTTATATCCCACTACTTTACTGAATTCACTTATGAGATCTAACAGTTTTCTGGTGGAATTTCCTGGTTCCTCTAAGTATACAATCATATCATCAGCAAATATGGATAGTTTGAGTTCTTCTTTTCCTATTCGTATCCCTTTAATTTCTTTGGTCTGTCTAATTGCTCTGGCTAGAGTTTCAAGGACGATATTGAATAGAAGTGGTGAAAGAGGGCATCCCTGCCTTTTTCCAGTTTTTAGAGGGAATGTTTTCAGTTTTTCACCATTTAGAATGATATTAGCCATTGGCTTAGCGTAGATGGCCTTTACAATGTTAAGGAATGTTCCCACTATCCCTATTTTTTCTAGTGTTTTGAGCATGAATGGGTGCTGTATTTTATCAAATGCTTTTTCTGCATCTATCAAAATAATCATGTGATTCTTGACTTTGAGTCTATTGATATGGTGAATGACATTTATTGATTTCCTGATGTTGAACCAACCTTGCATCCATGGGATGAAACCCACTTGATCATGGTGCACTATCTTTTTAATATGTTTTTGTATGTGATTTGCTAAAATTTTGTTGAGAATTTTTGCATCGATGTTCATTAAGGATATTGGTCTGAAATTTTCTTTCCTCGATGTGTCTCTGTCTGGTTTAGGTATCAGGGTAATATTGGCTTCATAGAATGAGTTTGGGAGGGTTCCCTCTTCTTCTATTTTATGGAATACTTTGAGAAGTATTGGAATGAGCTCTTCTTTAAAGGTTTTGTACAACTCGGCTGAGAACCCATCTCGTCCTGGACTTTTCTTTGTTGGTAGGCTATTGATGACTTCTTCTATTTCATTACTTGAAATTGGTCTTTTTAAATTGTGTATGTCCTCGTCGTTCAGTTTAGCCAATTCATATGTCTCTAGAAATCTGTTGATATCTTTGAAATTTTCTATTTTGTTGGAATATAGATTTTCAAAATAGCTCCTAATTATGTTTTGTATTTCAGTTGTGTCTGTTGTGATATTTCCTTGTTCATTCCGAATTTTAGTGATTTGGGTTTTCTCTCATCTTCTCTTTGTTAGTGTGACTAAAGGTTTATCAATTTTGTTTATTTTTTCGACGAACCAACTATTTATTTTGTCAATTTTTTGTATTGTTTCTTTGGTTTCAATTTCATTGATTTCAGCTCTGAGTTTGACTATTTCCTGTCTTCTACTACTTTTGGTATTGGTCTGTTCTTCTTTTTCTAGGGCTTTGAGCTGTAGTGTTAGGTCGTTTATTTGTTGAGTTTTACTTCTTTTATTAAATGCGCTCCATGAAATAAATCATCCTCTAAGTACTGATTTCATAGTGTCCCAGAGATTTTGATATGATGTTTCTTTGTTCTCGTTCACCTCTAAGAATTTTTTAATTTCCTTCCTAATATCTTCTGTTATCCATTCATCATATAATAGCATATTGTTTAATCTCCAGGTGTTGGAGTAGTTTCTGTTTTTTACTCTTTCATTTATTTCTAACTTCAATCCATTATGATCTGATAGAATACAAGGTAGTGTCTCTATCTTCTTGTATTTGCTGACTTCAGCTTTATGGCATAATATGTGGCCTATTTTAGAGAAGGATCCATGTGCTCCTGAGAAGAAAGTGTATTCGCTCTTGGTTGGATGGTATATTCTATAAATGTCTGTTAAGTCTAAATTATTGATTGTGTTATTGAGATCTATGGTTTCTTTGTTCAATTTTTGTTTGGAAGATCTGTCCAGTGGTGAGAGAGGCGTGTTAAAATCACCTAGTATTATTGTTTGGTCTATTTGGTTTCTAAAATTGAGAAGGATTTGTTTAACATACACGGATGAGCCACTGTTTGGGGCATAGATGTTTATGATTGTTATATCTTACTGATTTATGCTTCCCTTAAGCAGTATGAAATGTCCTTCCTTATCCCTTCTGACTGACATTGGCTTGAAGTCCACATTATCTGAAATGAGGATGGATACTCCAGCTTTTTTGCTGGGTTCATGTGCATGGTATGTTTTTCCCCATCCTTTCACCTTTAGTCTATGGGTATCTCTTTCTATAAGGTGAGTCTCTTGCAGGCAACATATTGTTGGATCTTTCTTTTTAATCCAATCTGCCAGTCTATGTCTTTTGATTGATGAATTCAGGCCATTAACATTCAGGGTTATTATTGAGATATGATTTGTATTCCTGGTCATTTGGTTCATTTTTAAAATTTTATTTATTTATGTATTTATTTTTTGACACATCTTGGTTCCTCCTTTATTTGACAGTTCCTTTAGGATAATTCCTCTCTTTGCTGATTTGCTTCTTTGTTTTTTATTTCTTCCTCATGAAATATTCTGCCGAGAATGTTCTGTAATGCTGGCTTTCTTTTTGTAAATTCTTTTAGCTTTTGTTTATCATGGAAAGATTTTATTTCATCGTCAAATTTGAATGTAAGCTTTGCTGGGTATAAGATTCTTGGTTGGCATCCATTTTCTTTCAGAGCTTGAAAAATGTTGTTCCAGGCCCTTCTAGCTTTTAGGGTCTGGATTGAAAAATCTGCTGATATTCTTATTGGTTTCCCCCTGAATGTAATTTGGTTCTTTTCTCTCACAGCCTTTAAAATTCTCTCTTTATTTTGTATGTTAGGTATTTTCATTATAATGTGCCTTGATGTGGGTCTGTTGTAATTTTGTGTATTTGGAGTCCTATAAGTCTCTTGAACTTGATTTTCCATTTCATTCTTCAGATTTGGGAAATTTTCTGATATTATTTCATTGCATGGGTTGTTCATTCTTTCGTTTGTTTCTCTAAGCCTTCCTCAATCCCAATAATTCTCAAATTTGGCCTTTTCATGATATCCCATAGTTCTTGGAGATTCTGTTCATGATTTCTCAACATCTTCTCTGTTTGTTCAACTTTGTTTTCGAGGTTAAATATTTTGTCTTCAATATCTGAAGTTCTGTCTTCCAGGTGTTCTATCCTATTGGTTATGCTTTCTATGGAGTTCTTAATTTGGTTTATTGTTTCCTTCATTTCTAGGATTTCTGTTTGATTTTTTTTCAATATCTCTAACTCTTTATTGAAATGATCTTTTGCTTCCTGAATTTGCTCTTTTAACTGTCGATTGGTGCGATCATTCAATGCCTGCATTTGCTCTTTCATCTCATCGTTTGCTTCCCTAATCATTTTAATTATGTACATTCCGAACTCCCTTTCCGTCATTTCTTCTGCCATGCTGTCGTTGGATTCTATTGATGTAACATCTAGATTTGTTTGGGGCATTTTCTTCCCTTGTTTTCTCATATTGTTCAGGAATCAGTGGGTCCTTAAGCTATTGCAGATTTCCTCTATTGACTTATAATGTCCCTGAAGATTGCTAGTATATCCCCTCTTATCCTTCAGTAGCCTGAAGTCTTGGAGGAAGTTGATAATGTGGAGCTCCATGAAGAAGCTGCCTCTCTAGGGTGGTGACCCTCAGGTGGCGTATATTCCCTGCTAGTGGTCAGAGGTGTCTCCACTTGTGACCAATGGTTATCCAATGGGGAACTAGGCTGCGGACTGAGGCAAGGCCTATTTGTGCCTGTGTCTCTGGTTTAACCGTCCCTGTGGGAAAACCTCTCCTGGTAGGGAAGACTCACTTGGTGGGAACGTCTCGCTGGTCAGTTCCCCTCCTAGAGGTTCCCCTCAATCTACAACTACCACCTGGGCTGGGCTGTCTTCCTCTGCAATGTTCCCAGGGGCCCGGACCTACCTCCTGGGCCTGGGAGCCTCACCCTTCGCAGGCGAGTCTCCTTAGGGTGCCTCTCCTCAGAGAGTCTGCCCGCAGTCCTGGAAACTTCGCTCCGCCCCACGCATGTCTCTGTGGGGCTCTTCCAGCAAGAAGCCACCTAGCTCCTGGGACCCTACTCTGCACCTAATCGCCTGGCCATGCGGCCCCTCCTCTGAGCTGCCACCTGGAGCCCCGTACAATAGCTCCGATACCCAGAGACCCGCCACACACCTCCTCCACCGGATAGCTGCCCGGTTTCCGACGCAGTCACTAGGAGCCCAAGCAATTCACTTCGTGTCTCTTCCTCCCGCCAACCGCCCGTAGCCCTAGGCAGTCACTCTGAGTCCAAGTGACCCGCCCTGTTCCTCCTCCTCCTCCTCGGGGTAGCCCCCTGGGTGTTCAGGGGCGGTGGCTCTGAGACCAAGTGACCCACTGCGCTCCTCCTCCAGGCAGGCCACCGGTGTTCAGGAGTGGTCACTTTGAGTGCAATCAACTCACCACTCGCCTCCTCCTCTGGCAACTGCCTGTGGCTCTGATGCAGTCACTCCTAGACCAAGCGACCCGCCGCGCTTCTCCTATTCCTCCGGGCAACCCCCCGGGTGTTCAGAAGCGGTTGTTCTGAGTCCAAACAGCTCACGATGCAGCTCCTCCTCTGGCAACCACCTGTGGTTCTGATGCAGTCACTCCTAGACCAAGCGACCCGCCACGCTTCTCCTCTTCCTCCGGGCAACCCCCCGGTGTTCAGAAGCGATTACTCTGAGTCTAAACAGCTCACCACGCAGCTCCTCCTCAGGCAGCCGCCTGGAGCCCCAGTGGTTGCTCCGAGTCCAAGAGCTGTGCTGAGCCGCCTCCTCTACAATGATCCCAGTTGTCCGTGTTTACCCCTCCAGCGGGGGGAGGGGCGTCTCACCGAGCAACTCCACTTCACAAATTCCCTGCGTTCCGGGGCTACCGCCCCATCCGGTATGCCTCCCCAATGGGAGAGACTCACCCGGCGGCTTTGAGTTGGTCCCAAGTCTCTCACTATCTCCTCTTTTGAATCCTGCATCCTGGAGCAACGTGAAATGCTTAATTTTTTATTTTGAGACAGGGTCTCACTAAGTTGCTAAGTTGCTGAGGCTGGGCTTGAACTTGTGATCCTCCTGTTTCATCCTCCTCAGCCACTGGGATTACAGGCATGCACCACCACACCTGGCTAAGTGGCATATTTTTAATAGCACCCGCATTTATCCTCAAAAATTGCCCTATTGGGCTGGGGACATAGCTTAGTTGGTAGAGTGCTTGCCTCATGCAGAAGGCTCTGGGTTCAATTCCCAGCACCACAAAATTAAAAAAAAAAAGTGCCCTGTCTATTGGTTGCTAACTATTGCAATGACTATAATGAGATTTGCCAGTGAATTTAGTTCTTCAAAGGCTTTAACTGGGCATGCATGTAATCCCCGCTACATGCAAAGGTGGAAAGATAACAAGTTTAAGGCCAACCTAGGCAACTTTTGAGGCTGTCTCAAAATAAAAAAAATAAAAAGGACTAAGGATGTAGCTCAGTGGTAGAGCACCCCTGGATTCAATCACCAGTAACACAAAAAGATTAAAAAGGGTCTATACCTCATTCCCAAGATATCTTACAAATGAAGGGCTAAAACTCTCATTTGAGATGAAACAGTATGAGATAAATTGCAGAGAATGTGTACAATAAAAATTGCCTGTACTGAAAAACTTTCCTTTTATTTATCTCTTGCTAACCACACATTACCCTACTTTATCCAAAAGAAAGCAAACACACCTCTTTGCACACAGCAGCAATCTGTGCTTCATTTATGCAGGTTTCTGTTACAACATCAGTAAGTGACCCACCAAGGTACTCTGGTACTTCAAACAATTCATCTCCTACTGGGTAACTAAAAATAGATCATACAAATCATAGTCACATTTTTATTTTTCTAAACATATGACGTTCTGTTCAAGAGTTCAAATGTTAAGCACCATAATAATGACACTAGAGAGCTGTTAGTTTTAGAGCTAAGAAGAAAACTAGAAATTTATTATTTAACAGCACAAAAAGAAACCATATCATTATGATATTCATTATGATTTTAAGTCATAGTTTGACCATAATAGTAGTCTAAGTGTATACAGAAGAGTTTTCCCACCAAAATAACCCTATAACATAGGGCTTATTGGACTTGTTTTGCAGATACAGAGGCAGAGGTTTGGAGAGGTTAAGTAACTCATCTAAAGTCACATAGTAAGGACCAGAATCAGCATCTGAAATACTGTTCTAATGATTCCAAAGTCTGTGGCTTTTCTTAACCAGCATTCCATGCTGACTTGAAATATTATTTTAAAAAGCAGATAAATGTACATGAAAAGTTTATTTCCATGAATGCAGACCCTATAATTAGGGTTAAAGTCTCAAAATATATTATCATTTCCCCATTCTAAACAAATTTTTTATATGAAAGAAAATCACCTGGAACTCTTTAATCCAACCACTAGTATCCTTTTTACTAGTAGTCTTTCATTCCTATATGTGATCACTTTTTAAAAAAATTTAATATAATAATTTTCCATTTTGTCTATTTTTTTAACATCAATTTCTAAACTACATGAGCTTTTGATAAACATATACATGTTCCCTACAAAGAACAGCATTTGAATAAAATTGACCTAAAAGTTTAAGAATTGTAAGCTAGTCACCTCTATGGGTTAAGATATGAATCCCAGTTGACCATTACTTAATGTTTCTGCTTTTGATCATTTGTAATGAAAATATACACCATCAGTAATGTCCTTCATTTAGCTGCCTTCTCTCACTTGCCAAGTAATATCCTTGTAGCAGAAGGACCTTCTAACTTGCAATCTGCTATTTTCACCTCTCTTTTTTCTCTTTTAAGTTTACTTCTCAGTATTGACACTTCAAAGTGGCTAGCCTCCATCAAACCATGAGACTACAAATTTTCATATTTTTATCTCAATGTTTCAAAAAACCTCAAACATACTTACCTAAGAAGTAAACTACATTGGAATTCCTTAACTCTTTCTCACCAAAATATCATTAAGGATGAATTCCTTAATGCTATTTGATAGCAACATATAATGGAAACAGAATTCAAATAAAAATCAGTGGGTTTCCTAATTCTCTTACAAAGTAACAAATAACAAGTTAATAGTTTATAGTGACACATGATATTACATAGTGAGATTGTAACTGACAAATAAGTAGTATTTTTACTTGCACAGTGTTTTACACTATCCGGACCCTAAATATGTTAAGATTTATCTTAAAGTTGATTGAACAACCTAAGATCAATCCAGTGCCAGGTATTAATCCTTTTTTCACTCCAACCTGGGGAAGTATTTTTTTAAATGGCTATAAAATTAATATGTGACTTCTTACAACATATCCAACATAGAAATATAATCTTATTGATTATGCTTAACTTTATCTAGTTTTTCTCCTAAACAAAAAACTAATATAAAATATCTACAAGTAAGAAAAAGTTGCTACCTTCTGTCCCAGAGTCATTTCAGTAGCAATAAAAACTGTACCAGAAGACCTAGAGGGGAAAAGACACAATCAGAATTAAGATTTCTAAAGAACTGCCATTTATAATATCCCAAGATTTTACCTTTCTCACAATTGAAAAAAAATCAAAGAACACTTAAGATTTAGTATCTTAAAAACAAAAGAAGGAAAGGGAAAATAGGAGGCAATCTTTGTAACCAAAACTTTTATTTGAAATATTTCAGACCTACAGAAATATAGGGAAAAAATATTTAAAAAAAAATAAAACAAAAGAAAGAACATACACTCATGAATACAGTCCCCTGCTTAAGAAACAAAAAACTGCAAATAAAATCGAAGATTCACAGTATGCCCTTTCCTACAGCATTCTCCCTCCACCCAAGGGTAACCAGTATTTTGTGTTTATCCTATATTTGTTGTGTATCATTTCCATGCACTTTTCTACTTTTAACTATGAAGTTTCAGTTTATGTATTTCTCTGCAATGTCCTTTGTAAAATTCACCTGGATGGGTGTGGTGGCACATACCTATAAAAAGGTTGGGGAAGCCAGGCACAGTAGCACATGCCTGTAATCCTAGCAGCTCAGGAGGCTGAGACAGGAGGATCATGAGTTCAAAGCCAGCCTCAGCAAGAGTGAGGCACTAAGCAACACAGTGAGACCCTGTCTCTAAATAAAATACAAAATAGGACTGGGGATGTGATTCACTGGTCAAGTGCCCCTGAGTTCAATCCCCAGTAGCCCAATGTAAGAAAAAGGGGGAGGAGGGGTGTTGGGGAAGTTGCTTAGTGATAAACTATCTCTGGGTTCCATCCCAAGTACCAAAAATAAATAAATAAATAAATAAATAAATAAATAAATAAATAAATAAATTCACCTGGATTTGTGATACCTATCCATATACATAGTTATTATTCTTATTCATTTATTATTAATTATTCAATATATAACATCTTATGTTCAAAATATTAAGGTGATTTTCAATTTTTTGCTATTATTAAAATAAGCGCTGAGCTGAATTTAGTTGTTAAAAAGAAAGTTTCCAAAATTTCTCATTCTAAATTCCATTAATTCTTTCTGAATTCACAGAACATTTTCTAGAGATTAGTAACATTAAAAATTCAAGAGATCCAAGATAGCAGACTAGAGGGAGGCTGCATTCCTTTTTGCTCCATAAGTCCGGTTTCAAGCAGAGGATATCTGTTTCTTGGTGAGGCAGTTTTTGCTGCTTATCAATCCTCTGCTATTTACCCCAATTGTCTACTGTGATCACCTGCAGTCTGCCAGCATATCAACACTTTATTTGAGTGCAGATTGCTTACTGTCAGGCACCTATCATCTGTCATTTGCCTGCCTCTTGCCTGTCCATCACCTGCTTTTCACCTACCTATCACCCACCACCCAAGGTTCACCTCCTGATTGTCCGACAGCTGCCAGCAGACTGACTGCAGACCACCAGTGGGGCACCAGCTGCCTGCTGTTGCCTGGAAGTTCTCTGTCACAGTACCTGCAGGTTTGGTTACACATGGCTAATGCCATTTTGAGACAACAGCCAGGCCCTGTAGGACCCCTGAAAGGACTGACTGAACCCCGTCTCCAGGATCCCTCAGTCAACTGATCATTCTCTGCCTCTGGCGCCCTCACATCAACTGACTGCTCCCTGCCACCAGGACCCCACAACCAACTGACTGCGTCCTATCACCGGACTCCAGACTGACTAATTGTACCCGGCCTCCAGGATCCCGCAATCACACCAAACACACCTGACCTCCAGGACCCCTGCCTGACCAACTGCACACCGCCTCCAGGACCTCCAGCCGACCACATCCATACCCCGAGCTGCAGCTCCCCATTTGCCAACACATTTGGAAGCAAGAGCGGTCATCTTGGATAATCTTGGAAGCCGTAGCTCTGATCTTTAGGTGGGGCAAATCCCATCCTGAGATGCCTGCTGGAGACTTGAAGCTCATTGTCAGGTACCTCTCATGCATCAGGCTACTGAAGAGTGGGAGGTTTGAATACTATATGACTGTTACAGTGTAGATTTTCTTTCTTCTCCTTATTGAACAATTTTAAGTTTTTATTTCTTTACTTTTTTTGGCTCTCTTTTCCTTTTGTTTCCTGCTCCCTCAAAGTCTCTTTCTCCCTTTTTGCATTTTAACATCCAATTTCTTTTGATTACACTCTACCCTTTCTATTATCTAGAACTTCTGTATATTCTTTTCTTATCCCATTAACAGCTACATCCAACTTCCCTCTGCATCTTCTTTGTCCTCCATTAGAAACTGCAGACCTTATTGCAAATCTGTTTGTTATACTGAAGATAATATTTGAAATTATTCTGTTTATTATGACAACTTTGTTATTGTCCTCATAGAGGTTATTTGATCTAGGATTGCATAGTGTCTGAATTGGGCACTGATGATATTGATCTCCCCTTAAAGAAAAGATTTTGGAAACCTATAGAACCACTATAAGCCTATAGGGGAAATCTGCAGTACCCCAGATCCACACTGCTAGAGGGGAAGATACATGAACAACATAAAAAAACAAGGGAAGAAAATGATCCAAACAAATCCAGATTCTATATTAATAGAATCCAATGACAGTATGGTAGAAGAAATGTCAGAAAAGGATTTCAGATTATACAGGATTAAGATGATTCATGAAGCAAAGGATGAGTTAAGAGAGCAAATGCAGGCAATGAATGATAATACCAATAAGCAGTTGAAAGAGCAACTGCAGGAAGCAAAGATCATTTCAGATAGAGATACTCAAAAAAAAAAAAAACAAAAAAAAACAAATGGAAATCCTTGAAATGAAGGAAACAATAAACCAAATAAAAAACTCAATGGAAAGCATCACCAAAAGACTAGACCACTTGGAAGACAATGAAGACAAATGAAGACAAAATATCTAATCTTGAAAATAAAGTTGCACAAACAGAGAAGATGTTAAGAAATCATGAACACTAGCATTAGGTTTAGGGTTAGGTTTAGAGTTAGGCTAAGGAGAGCAGTAAGAATGAAGGAAAGAAGGACTGTGTAGAGGGAAAAGAGGGGTGGGAGGGGTGGGAGGGGTGGGAGGGGTGGGGGGGAGGGGAAAAATATAATAAACATCATTACCCTATGTAAACGTAAAAAAAAAAAAAAAAAAAAAACTAACTGAACAGAGAAAAAAAAAAAAAAAAAAAAAAAGAAATCATGAACAGAATCTCCAAGAACTATGGGATATCATGGAAAGACCAAATTTAAGAATTATTGGGATTGAGGAAGACACAGAGATACAAACCAAAGGAATGAGAAACCTATTCAATGAAATAATATCAGAAAATTTCCCAAACCTGAAGAATGAAATGGAAAATCAAATACAAGAGGCTTACAGAACACTAAATGCACAAAATCACAACAGATCCATACAAAGGCACATTATAATGAAAATGCCTAACATTCAAAATAAAAATAGGATTTTGAAGGCTGCGAGAGAAAAGTATCAGATTACATATAGAGGAAACCAATACGGATAGCAGCAGACTTCTCAACCCAGACTCTACAAGCTTGAAGGGCCTAGAGCAACATATTTCAAGCTCTGAAAGAACATGGTTGCCAACCAAGAATCCTATACCCAGCAAAACTAACCTTCAGATTTGAAGATGAAATAAAATCCTTGCATGATAAACAAAAATTAAAAGAATTTACAAATAGAAAGTCTGCACTTCAAAAAAAAAAAAAAAGAAAGTCTGCACTTCAGAATGTTCTCAACAAAATATTACATGAGGAGGAAATGAAAAGCAACAATGTAGGTCAGCAAAGGGAGGAACTACCTTAGAGAAAAACCACTCAAAGGAGAAACCAAGCCAACTTAAAGACCAAAAATAAGCCCACATGACTGGGAATACAAATCATATCTCAATAATACCCTGAACGTTAATGGCCTAAACTCAAAAATCAAAAAGACATAGACTGGCAGAATGGATTAAAAAGAAAGACCCAACAATATGCTGCCTGCAAGAGACTCATCTCATGGAAAAAGACATCCACAGACTAAAGGTGAAAGGATGGGAAAAAACTTACCATGCACATGGACTCAGTAAAAAAGCAAGGGTTTCCATCCTTATATCAGATAAAGTGGACTTCAAGCCAAAGTTAGTCAGAAGGGATAAAGAAGAACATTTCATACTGCTTAAGGGAACCATAAATCAGGAAGACATAACAATAGTAAATATTTATGCCCCAAACAATGGTGCATCCCTATACATCAAACAAATCCTTCTCAATTTCAGGAATCAAATAGACCACAACACAATATTTCTGGGTGACTTTAACACAGTGCTGTCACCACTAGATAGATTTTCCAAACAAAAACCAACCAAAGAAAACATAGAACTCAATAACACAATCAATAACCTAGACTTAATAGACATACATAGAATATTCCATCCATCAATGAGTGAATTCACTTCCCTCTTAGCAGCACATGGAACCTTCTCAAAAATAAACTATATGTTATGCCACAAAGCAGCCCTTAGGAAATGCAAAAAAAAAAAAACAGAGATACTGCCTTGTGTTCTATCAGGTCATAAAGGACTGAGAGTAGAAATCAATGACAAAATAAAAAACAGAAATTACTCCAACAACTGGAGTCTAAATAATATGCTATTGAATGAAAAATGGATAACAGAAAACATCAGGGAAGAGATAAAAAATTCTTAGAGGTCAATGAGAACAATGATACAATACAACATATTAAAATCTCTGGGACAGTATGAAAGCAGTACTAAGAGGAACATTCATTGCCTGGAGTGCATTCCAGGAAAGAATGAAAAGTCAACAACTAAACGACCTAACATTACGGCTCAAAGCCCTAGAAAAAGAAGAACAGAATAACAGCAAAATTAATAGACGACAGGAAATAATTAAAATCAGAGCTGAAATCAATGAAATTGAAACAAAAAAAAACAATACAAAAAATTGACAAAACAAAAAGTTGGTTCTTTGAAAAAGTAAACAAAATAGACAAACCCTTAGCCACACTAACAAAGAGAAGGAGAGAGAATGCAAATTACTAAAATTCGCAATGAAAAAGGAAATATCACAACAGACACCACTGAGATACATATGAGAAGCTACTTTGAAAATCTGTATTGCAACAAAATAGAAACTACCAAAGACATTGACGAATTTCTAGAGACATATGCTCCTCCCAAACTGAACCAGGAGGACATTCACAATTTAAACAGATCAATATCAAGCAATGAAATAGAAGAAGCCATTAAAAACCTACCATCCAAGAAAAGCCCAGGACCAGATGGATTCTCAGCAGAGTTCTACAAGACCTTCAAAGAAGAACTCATTCCAATACTTCTCAAAGTATTCCAGGAAATAGAAAAGGAGGGAACCCTACCAAACTCATTCTATGAAGCTAATATCACCCTCATATCCAAACCAGGCAAAGACACATCAAGGAAAGAAAATTTTAGACCAATATCCTTGATGAATATAGATGCAAAGATCCTTAACAAACTAGCAAACCGTATCCAAAAACGTATTAAGAAAATTGTGCACCACGATCAAGTGGGGTTCATCCCTGGAGTGCAAGCATAGTTTAACATCTGTAAACCAATAAACATAATCCATCATGTCAATAGACTTAAGGATAAGAATCATATGGTTATTTCAATTGATACAGAAAATGCGTTCAACAAAATATAACACCACTTCATGCTCAAAACACTAGAAAAAATAGGGATAGTAGGAACATACCTGAACATTGTAAAGGCTATTTGTGCTAAGACCATGGCCAACATCATTATTAATGGAGAAAAACTGAAAGCATTCCCTTTAAAAATGGGAACAAGACAGGGATGTCCTCTTTCACCACTTCTATTCAACATTGTCCTTGAAATACTATCCAGAGCAATTAGACAGACTAAAGAAATTAAAGGGATATGAATAGGAAAACAGGAACTCAAGCTGTCACTATTTGCTGATTCTATATTTAGAGGATCCAAAAACCTCCTCCAGAAAGCTTCTAGACCTCATCAATGAATTCAGCAAAATACCAGGCTATAAAATCAACACGCATATATCTAAAGCATTTTTATATGCAAGCAATGAAACAGTTGAAAGGGAAATGAGGAATACAACTCCACTTGCAATAGCCTCAAAAAAAAAATACTTGGGAATCAATCTAACCAAAGAGGTAAAAGATATCTACAATGAAAACTACAAAACATTGAAGAAAGAAATTGAGGAAGACCTTAGAAGATGCAAAGATCTCCCATGTTCTTGGATAGGCAGAATTAATATTGTCAAAATGGCCATACTAACAAAAGTGCTACACAGATTCAATGCAATTCCAATTTTAAAATCCCAGTGATGTACCTTCCAGAAATAGAGGAAGCAATCATGAAATTCATCTGGAAGAATAAGAAACCCAGAATAGCTAAAGCAATCCGTAGCAGGAAGAATGAAACAGGGGGTATCGCAATACCAGAACTTCAACTATACTACAAAGCAATAGTAACAAAAATGGCATGGTATTGGTACCAAAATAGACAGGTAGATCAATGGTACAGAATAGAGGACATGGACACAAACCCAAATAAATACAATTTTCTCATACTAGACAAAGGTGCCAAAAATATGCAATGGAGAAAAGATAGCCTCTTCAACAAATGGTGCTGGGAAAACTGGAAATCCATATGCAATAGAATCTTACCCTGCACAAAAATCAATTCACAATGGATCAAGGACCTTGAAATCAGACCAGAGATCCTGCATCTTATAGAAGAAAAAGTATGTCCAAATCTTCACCTTGTTGGCTTAGGATCAGACTTCCTTAACAGGATCCCCATAGCGCAAGAAATAAAAGCAAGAATCAATAACTGGGACAGATTCAAACTAAAAAGCTTTCTCTCAGCAAAGGAAACTACCAGCAATGCAAAGAGAGAGCCTACAGAGTGGGAGAATATCTTTGTCACTCATACTTCAGATAGAGCACTAATTTCCAGAATATATAAAGAACTCAAAAAGCTCTACACGAAGAATACAAATAACCCAATCAACAAATGAGCTAAAGATATGAACAGACACTTCACAGAAGATCTACAAGCAATCAACAAACATATGAAAAAATGTTCACCATCTTTAGTAATAAGAGAAATGCAAATCAAAACTTCCCTAAGATTCCATCTCACCCCAATTAGAATGGCAATTATCAAGAATACAAGCAACAATAGGTGTTGGAGAGGATGTGGGGAATAAGGTACACTCATACATTGCTGGTGGGATTGCAAATTAGTGCAGCCACTCTGGAAAGCAGTGTGGAGATTCCTTAGAAAACTTGGAATGAACCCACCATTTGACCCAGTTATCCCACTCTTTGGCCTATACCCAAAGGACTTAAAATCAGCATACTACCGTGATACACTCACATCAATGTTCATAGCTGCTCAATTCACAATATCCAGATTGTGGAACCAATTGATGAATGGATAAAGAATCTGTGGTATACATATACAATGGAATATTATTCAGCTATAAAGAATAATTATGGCATTTGCAGGCAAATGGATGAAATTGGAGAATATCATGCTAAGTGAGATAAGGTAATCTCAAAAAACCAAAGGACGAATGATCTCGCTGATAAGTGGATGATGACACATAATGGGAGGTGGGAGGGGGCAAGAATGGAGGAAGGAGGGACTGTAGAGAGGGAAAAGAGAGGTGGGAGGGGTGAGGGGAAAAAGTTGATAAATTATTAACAGTTGAAATCATTTGGAATGTTGTGTGTAACTGGTTGGCAATTTTTCACTGATCAGCCCTATTTCTGGACTCTGTTGTGTTTGTAATTTCTATCCATTGGCATACCTATCACTTATATTCATATTACCACATTATGTTTTCTGTTTATATATTCTAATTTTTGCATATCTAGAGATATTCAGATAGTTGCATATCTGAGATACTCAGTTTATTCAGAAACATGCTGAATTACTACTTGGTTCATTCAATTGTTTGTTCATTCAATAAACCTCTATTGTGAATTCAGCATTTTGCCGGTATTACACTAGGTTCTAGGCATCCAGTGTAAACCAATACATAATCTTCATGCTTAAAGTTTATGATTCAGCCTTGCATGGTGGCACATATCTATAATCCCAATGGCTCAGGAGGCTGAGGCAGGAGGATCCCAAATTCAAAAGCAGCCTCAGCACCCTGTCTCAAAATAAAAAAAACATAAAGGGCTCGGGATGTGACTCAGTTGTTGAATGCCTCTGGTTTCAATCTCTGGTATCAAAAATAAATAAAGTTTATGATCCAGTGTTTGTGGATGTGGAGGCTGCATAAACATGCTGGCAATTATTATATAATTGGTCATAGGCAAACTCTCTAAGCCACAGATAAATTTGTAGCTAACCCAGACCTGGAGTCTGGAAGGCTTCCTGGAAGAAATGACATCTAAGCTGAACATTTTAAGATAAGCAGGTCATCACCATCTGAAATGGAGTATTAGCACTTAAGACAGAGGGAATAGCATAGGCACAGATTTTCCTGAAACAGAAGGATGAAGAACATTTTGAAGAACAAAGATAGAGCAGTAAGGACATATTAGACAATGCAATGTAAAGATGAGCAAGACAGTGATTCCGTTTCAGAAGTGATTCATCTGTGATGGTAAGGGAAGCATGTCACAGGATCAGAAGGGAATGTGTGGTCATTCCTATGCTGATACCTGCAAAGTCTTAGGGGGATAAGGAGAGAGTGTATGGTCTGCCTGACTCTCAGGAAAGGCACCACAAAGGAGGTAACTTCTTTCCTCTGCTTGTTCACAAGTTCCTTGAAGGCAAGGTCATGTCTTCTAAAATTTTTATTATCCACTTTCCGAGCACAGTAGCAGATCTTCAGTAAGTGTTGGATAAATCCATCATTAAGTATTACTCATTGCCATGATCCCTGAAAGACTGCAGAAGTGACTGGCAGGGTAGAATGTTAGATGTGGAAGTGACAGGACAGGTCAGCATGAGGATGCCGCCATTATGTGACTGTGCCTCTTTGTCTGGGCCATAGTTCCTATTAATTCACTTTTATATTTGTTTGTTGACATTGATCCCTTGTGTTGTTCATTGATTCAACTCTGGGGAATACAAAGATTGACAGCGCTTGGCTTAGATCTGACAATTTACTTGCAGAGGCTATCTTTCTCTTGTACATCTTCTTGTAACCTTCTCTCTGTACATGTCTCTGTGTCCAAGTTTCCCCTTTATATAGGAAAAGAAGTCATTCCAATTAAGGTTGACTCTAAGGACAATACTTGAACTTAGTGACCTCCATAAAGATTGTCACCAGATAAGGTAACATTTTGGAATACTAGGGGGTTAGGGATTTCATATATAAACCTTGGGAGTGGTCTTTAAAATTCTATATGCCCATCTTTTCCCTTTCATTCTCCATTCATCAGAAATATCCTAGGTCAGCATATCATAATAGAGCTTTCTGCATGAGGAAGATGTTTTCTATCTGAGCTCTTCCATGCGATAGTCTCTGACCTTATGTGGCTATTGAGCACTTGAAATGTGACTACTGTGGCTGAAGCTTTTAATTTTTAAGTTAATTTTTTTATTAATTTAAAGTTAAGTAGCCAAATATGGATACCATGTTGGATATCATCAAAAATGAAGATTTGATATTTTTGTGATTTGCAATAGATAAATCCTATGTGAATTCAGATTTACATGATTTTTAATATTGGATATAAATATTAGGACTGTGAACCCCTTAAGGGATATGAATGAGAGGAGGCAGAAAATCAAGGTTGCCGAGTGACAGATCATAAGGGCCAGGCAGTGATCCAAGTAGTTGCCCTGCCTGGCAGAGAACACTGGTGTTCTGCTCCCTCAGTGGTAAGAACCGGGCTCCAGTCTAGCCAGAAGCTGGCCTGAGAGAAAATACTCCCAGTATTGTTCATTTTCTACAAAAAAAAAATCCTGAAAGTATGGATTTCCACATGGAATTTCATATATATATATATATATTTAATGTTGGCAACTAACAAGATTCTCCAGGCTGTCTAAATCCAGTTAAATCAAACACCGGTGAAATTTTCTGTTGGCTGGAAATAGTCTTGAGTCTATTTCCAGACAGTGTTCAAGGTCTGTTTTGAAACAAAAACGTCAAGGAGAGTTCCTTTAGAAGGATTTTCCTTGATTGATCTTATTAATTGAACATTACAAACTCTCAGAAAACATCAAGTATTAAACATTACATGCAAATGATGAGGCCATTTTACACATTCCAATTTATAGAGCATAATGATAGTCATTTAAAATGAAGGAATGGTGATTTTTAGGTTCAGCTTACTACCAGACTCTCCCAAAATCTGCACCCGGTTGTGATGTTCCCAGGACTGACAGAAACATTCCTGTCTCCGATCTTTTCTCATCAATTCAAATTCAGAGTATAAGAAAAAGGAACCAGTGGAAGGAGATTGGCAGCTGCAAGCTTTGCATACACTCAAATCTCTTTAAAATTCTTTAAAATTTTATAGGGTAATAAATATTGTGAGTTCTTTACTTCCTATGAAAAAAATTGTTTTCACTTAGTTTTTTTAATTCATAAAGTTAACTAATCTTTCAGCATTCACTGAGCACCTGCTTCATGCCAAGTCATAGACAGCATGCTAGGCATAGCACACAGGCCAGGTTGGACATGGTCACTGTCCACCACAGGCTGAAAACTGAGTGCAGCTGAAGTGGACTTGAAGCATATGTCCCTCAAGGCATTGGCTCCCATGATAAGTGTGAAATGGCAGCACTGAGTGCTGGGAGGTCTGGCAACAGGGCTTCAAGTGTTGTCTTCAGAGTGAGTGGGAGCATAGGAGTTAAGATCTCAGAGGGAATGCAGGAGGGTAAGGTGGGCAGGGAAGGCTGTGAAGGCCTGGGGAAAGAGGACCTTGGCACTGTCTGGGAGTTGGAATTTGACTGTTTTTGCTGGAGCACAGTGGAGAATAAGAAGAGGTGATCAGCTAATGCTGACTGTTTTTTTGGGGAAGAGGATGGGTTAAGATACACTCTGTGGCCAAACCATCAGGCCCTGTGGAGGCTCCTGGAGAGTGGGGGAGAGAACAACAAGGCTCCTGTATCTAGGTAATCTACAAACCAAGGTTATTCCTCAGTGAAGTTTAGAACTTTATACAAAACCTGAGATGCCAGTGAAAACTTCCCCTGTGCTTGGATAATTTAAATTTCATGTGGATTCTCAACAGGTACAATTTTGCCCCCTGTCCCCCAAATGTGAGATAATGTCTGCAGACATTTTTTATTGTCATGATGGGGCTGAGTTGCTGCTGGCATCTGGTGGGAAGAGTCCAGAAATGCTGTTGAATATGCTGCAATGCACAGAGTAGCTCCCTCCCCACAGCCAACACACAGTGAAAAAGAATCCTCTGTTCCAAAATATAAGCAATGCCAAGGTTATGAAACCTCTGCTGAAGTTAACATCAAAGGACACAGGAACAACAGCAGGATGGGTGTGTCAAGAAGTGGGAGCAGGGAGCAGTGCCTCAATTTTATGACTAACTGTGAAAACACAAATTATATTAAAGAACAAAAATTATGTTTTGAACTATTTGCATCTTTATTCTTAGTCTATCAAGTGAACTGATGATATCTCCCAAATATGTAGCTTTGACTGGTTGTTCTTATTTGCCATAGCTGAGTGTCTGCTCCACACAAAATAAGTGTTTAAAATATTGGTGAATAAATAAATGGATACTGATATTTTTACATGCCAAAGTTTTTTGTAATTGCAATAACTATTGTGGTATTAATTTATGCAAGGCATGGTCTGTGCTTTTATCTAATCCTAACAAAGCTGTATAAATAAATTTTTAGCTATAATTTACAAAGGAAGAAACAGCTCTGCCCAGAGTCAAATAACAGAAGACTCTTTTTAAAAAATTCTAAATTTGTTCTAATTAGTTGTACATGACAGTAGAATGAATTTATACATTTTGATAGATCATACATAAATGGAGTGCGATTTCTCAGAAGACTTTCTTTGATACCACTCTCTGTCCCCTTTCATTGCTCTCAAAGTGATTTTGCAACAAGAATCAGATGTAAACTAAATTTTATTTGCATCACTAGAATCAGGTACAGCTGTATTTATGAAAAATGTAAACAACAGTGATCTAAACTCTAAGCTTCTATTTTAATGCATATTAATATAACCCAAGCTCAGGAGATTGATTCCCAGGATAGCAGAGGTTCAGATTCCTTCTATCATGCTTATCCTTTTATAGCACATATTTTCTATTCTCAATGCTGCTTCATGGTCCCTTATATCAGTTGGAGCACCAACCATCACACCAGTCAGAAATATTAAGGAAGGGGTAAGCTAGAGTTACGGGACATCCCTCCTACTTGATTCAGTGTGTGCTTTGGTACAACCACTGAAATTTCCACCCAACTTCTTTGCCTTACATGTCTTTGGCCACTCCTTTACAAAGGAACCTAAAAAATATCATTTTTGTGACTGAGCACATTGCACATACTGAAGAGGCAATCTGTCATCTTTGGCACACACCAGCAGCAACTGGATTACTTGAAGCATAGCTGTTCCTTAAGTGTTTGAAAACTCCCAAAAGACAAAGCAGTGTGGCAAGGTAGTTCCTGTGAGTTGACATTTTGGGGTTCATGAAGTCATTTAGGACTCCATGCTACCTCCTCATAGTTAGATCTCGACTGAGGAGGTCTTAACCAATCTCTGTTCTGGCCATCTCTTCTCATCAAGGCTGCACCTGTCCTCCTCCTGTGCCTCTTCCATTTGACACCCTACCAGCACCTCCTTTGTCTTTTTATCCTTTTTGGGGGGTACTGGGGTTTGAACTCAGGGGCACTTGACCACTGAGTCACATACCCAGCCCTATCTTATATTTTATTTAGAGACAGAGTCTCACTGAGTTGCTTAGCACCTCACCTTTGCTGAGTCTGGCTTTGAACACACAATCCTCTTGCCTCAGCCTCCTGAGCCTCTGATGTTGCCATGATGTCTAAGTTAGTCACATGAAGTGGGACCATGCAGCATCTGCAAGGTTTGAAAACTTAAAAACAAAAACATAGAAAACAAACAAACTACTGGGCCTTCACCACAGAATGTCAGAAAAACCCAATGCTGCTTGTTACCTGTGTGACCCCAAGAAAGCAAATCACCCTCTCTGAGCTTTAGTGGTTTTCCTAGCATAGGAGCTTAGAAAATACTTAACCTCTACAGGTGTTGTGATTATTAAATGAGGCAATTTATTTAAAGCATCTGCTTCTAAGTAAACAATTCTTAGTTCTTGTTGTTCAGCTTGTGTTTACAAAAATTATTTGATAATGACAAAAACTAAGATATAAGACCCTGAATCTGTACATCAGACAAATGAAAAGAAACTCATGTTGTCAATTTTTCTCAGCCCTCCTCACTACGGACCCACACACCTGTTATCTTTGTATTAATATTTCTTTTAGCCAACATTCTTTCACGAAGCCAGTCTATATCCCATGAGCTGCACCTTAACTTTTCTATTAGCTTATTAATGGGATTGGAGAGATGGACATCATTTAATGAGACACTTCTCTGTCCCTGTGAAAATTTGACAGTCATAAATTAAAGAGACCACATATTTGCATCTGGCTGAGGAGGTTATCTGACTGGCTCTGATGAGATAATTTATAATCATAAATGTCTCATTGCTTGAGGTCTGGGAAGTAAAGGAGAGAGAAAGATAAACTGAGATGGGGAGGAGAGAGAAGAGGCAGAGATTGTGGTGGAGAAAGCAGAGATGAAGCTGGTCTTGCTGATGCCATGTGAGGAAGTGGGCTAGGGAATAGCCAGACTGAGCAAAAACTGGGTTCTGTGGATCAGGAGCTTCCAGGCTGATTGGTAGCATGGGAAAGTCTGCACTGAGCTGAAAAATGTGGGGTACCTCCTAAGTGCTGGCATTCTATGGGGTACAGACCTTCAACAGGCACTATTCTTATCTTAAAAGAAACAACAAGCTAGGAAAGGACAGGGACTTTTAATGAAAGAATGTCCTACCAAGATTCTGTGTCTTTCTGGGGAAGTCAGGAAAAGCCTCATGGAGGGTGTACCCATCTTGGGTCAGTTCACTTCAGGAAAACCCAAGTTAGATACTTACTTAGGGTGCTCTCTTAGAGGAACCAGAAAGCAAGGGAAGCAGAACAGGGCAGGGGAGGCAGCCATGCAAAAATGTGACTTCAATTGTAGCACAGAAGTTGTCTCACCAGCAGCCAGAATCCTCAAGGGACCATTTGCCATGAGTGGGTGAGGGCCGTGTCATAGCTTCCTCCACATTTCCTGAAGAGCTCTCTAGAAGGAAGTTGTTAGCAACTGAGGCCTGCAGCAGATAGAACAGAAGGTAATAGTCCTAACATTTGTGGAGCAGTCACTCTGTGGCAGGTACTGTGTTAACCACTTCATGTGTGGCATCTTATTTAGATTTTATAGTTGCCATCTGCAGCAGCTATTGTTGCAATCCCAATTTTATAGACAATGAGACCGAGGATTGATGAGGTCAAAGAGAAAAAGAGGTGGGCGGGGAGGTACTGTGATGAGCACCCCAATGTACCTGGTTCTCAACTCCATGAATTCTGTCTCTGACTCTTCTTTTCACTCATCTGTAATGATATTAATCTTCTGACATTCATAAAAAATGCCCACTTGGTCATATAATAGACATCCTGGCTATGAAAAGGTCTCTATGCTTTTTCCTCTCTCTAGTTGCCAATGAACTAACACTATACTGAGTCTTCACATGGACCACAGGGACATGATCCTACGTCATTCTGTACTATCCTCTGATGGTTCAGTGTGTGGGATTCATATCCCTAATCACAGTAAGAGCACAAAAACAGCAACTGTTTCATGCTTCTGTGTTACCATCACACAATACATCAATAGGTCATTACAGCAAGGACTCAAGAAATAGATATTTTTCTAATGAATCATTTTTCTCATTTTTCTAAAATAATTGAAATCTCATTGCCTTTACTTTTCTCACTGTTGAATGTAGATAAGGACTTAGCCTAGAAGAATTCTTAGTCCATTGAGAAATGATTAAAAATATTTGGAAAGATGGCACCATGTGTCATATGATATATATGTACTTAAAATTCTATATACATAATTAAAATACTTAACTCCACTTTTCCAAATTAGAATACATGTACATTTATGTTACAATTTGATATATCATGTATGTCTACTAGGAGCTAAGCACTTTATTGGGGAGCTGACACAGAAGCGACCAGACATAGTGTCAGGGTCTTTAGCCCCCTTGCTCTTCTCGACCAGTGACAAGGGAAGGGAGCACTCCCCAACAAGGCCAGACCGGGAAAGGTAGGGCTGACCGACTGCCCACACCCAGCCCTCTGGGCGGAGGAGGACAATCAGATGCATAAGGGAGACCAGTCACAGTAGGAACTCATTTATTGAGGAAGTCACACAGCTTTTATGTAGGGTGGAGTCTAGGCGGGAACTAATCAGCTTAAAGGTCAGCAAGGGGGGGCGGGGGATTCATGCAGGCTAGAGTCCCATAGGACTATATGGCAAGCACGAGCTGATCACGTTCGCTGAATTGTTGTTAACCAATTCCTGACTGTGGTCCGATTTATCATCATTAACTTTTGAAACCTCCTTTGAGGCCTTGATCTTGCTCACTCGCCAGGGAGTAAGGAGTCAGCCTGAGTTAGTTAACGTGTCATTAGTCCCAACAACATAGGGTCATCTTTATGGAACTTTTCATCTAAGAGGACACAGACCAGATAATTGCATATCTGTACCTTTTCAGAATTTACACGTGAAAAGCCAGCTGTGGTGGTGCATGCCTGACTGAAATCCCAGTGACTTGGGAAGCTGAGGTAGTAGGATTGCAAGTTGGAGGTCAGCCTCAGCAACTTAGTAAGATTCTGTCTCAAAATTAAAAATAAGGGGCTGGGCATGTAGCTCAGTGGTAAAGCATCCCTGGGTTCATTCCCCAGTACCAACCCCCTGAAAATAAAAAAGAATTTACACATGACAAATTAATGTGTTGGTACACATACTTTGATAGATAAATATAAACCTATCTAGATATATAACATATATAACACAAATTTATCTATTTATTTGCAAACAATTATTGAAGTATTTACTACAGTACAAGATTATCCTTAGTGAAAAGAGACATTATGGAGTAAATTCAGAAAGATGTATGCCACTTCCCAAAATTGAACTTCCACACATGTTCATTTGCATCATACCCCAGCAGTTGCTAGGTAAGTAACTTTAAGCACATCATTTAACTTTTACTTAATATATTTGTAAAATAGATGATAATGATGCCCACCTTTTAGAGTTCTGAAAGGATTACAAAATACACTATGCTAAATGCTTGGTTTAGGCACACACTAGAAGTCCTTAATCCCTGTCTGCTATTATTATTAAGGAGTGGGTGTGGGGAATAGCAGACTAGCAATAATTTCTGTCTGATGGCTTTCTGTTGGATACCTTTTGGAGAAATCTCCAAGCTCTTCATGTCATTATCTCTCCAAGCCCCAAATGAATAAGAAAAGGTACTGTCTGCCTGGTTGCTTCATGTGCTACTCATTTATTATCATAATGCCAGCACTTCAGATGAATGAGAAATGTCTTTTCTTACTGACAGCTAGAGAGATTTTCTTTTCCTAAGCACCTTCCATAGCTGAGAATATGACCAGATACTAGGAGTGTCCTGGACAACTAAACACTGGGGCCAGAACAACTCCCAGAGCAAAAGGCAGTCAATGCTCTTACCTGGCTGATTGGCTTGATATGACATGAAGAACAAAGAACCAGAGTTTTCTAGTTAAGTCTAGAAATCATTAACTTATTGTGTTGACCAGAGAGATGAACTGAATTCACTCCAGAAGAAGCTTCAAAACATGGCAGTCACTGAAATGTATTGTTTCCTGCTGTCCAGCAGATCTCGCTTCTTTATGTCCATTTACACTCTTGTAAGGCAATTCCCACTTTATAAACAGTTGTTGTTTTGGTTTGGGTATTAAGTATTCGCAAAAGGCTCATGTGTTGAAGACTTGGTCCTCAAAGTAGCAATGTGCAGAGTGGGGTTTTTGTGAAGTGATTGAATCATGAGGACTCTGACCTCATCAGTGATTAATCCATTGTAGAGAGTGGTCTTTTGAATTAAATCATGGCCTCTGACTCTCTTGTGGCTATGTTTGCACTGGGAGCTACCTGTGCAAGGGTGCAGGTAGAGGTGCCCTAATTGCTATGGTGACACAGACCAGAGTTTTCAGTCTGGGTCTTCTGTTCAGACACCAACTCCCAGGGATAATGAATTCTGAGCAAAACAAGATGACCCCCATGTCTAGCTAGTCCTGCATCCTTCAGATTGTCTGCTTTGATGAAATTTTCCCACAAATAATCTTTCGATGAAACCTATATAATAAACTTGCTAAGCTAGCTCTGGGTCACTGTTCCTTAAGAATTTACTCAGAGGCAAATTCCCAGAACTCATGTACAAGTCCCTCTGTTTTGCTTTTCTAGATAAATATGACCTGAAAACAAAACAATTAACACAAGACAGAAAAGGAGTGGAGGAAGGAGGATGTGGAGGAGGGGGAAGAAGCAGAGGAGGAAGAGGGGGAGGAATAGTAGGGAAATGAGGAGGGAGAGGGAAAGGTAGTAAAAGATTTACTGCCCGGGTCCCGGCCCTAGCAGGGGTCGGGGGTCCTCGGGGGATGGGAGGCATCCTTGTGGTGGAGAAACAGCACACAGAGACACCAAGTGTTCTGAGGCTGAATCTATTTTCTTCTGCCAGTCTTTTTATAGATATTTTTCATTAGTAAGGATTATATCATTTTTGGTTAGTTTAAAACAAGAAAAACCTTCAAAAGTACAATCCATGCTTCTTCTCAAAGTACACATTCTCTCTGTATGACAGCCCAGACCAAAACAACCTTATTTCCCAGCTAGATTAAAACAACCTTGTCTCCCAGTTAAACTGAAACAAATTTGTCTCCTAGCTAAACTGAGGGCACCATGATCTTCCAGGCTTCAACCTTCAGAACAAACACATCACTAGATTTTCTGAGAAACCATCCCCTCCATGAACTCCAGTGTTTAACAGTGAGAAACTTTTACTATTATTAAAGGGCAAAGAAATCAACTTACAGTTAATATTTAGTCTATTCTAATTTTATATAATGACGGACTACAATCTTATTCTGATTCTCAAAGAATTAGACTAAACATAGGAAAAGCACAAATCATATTCATGACCAACCTAAATGTTTTTATTATGCAAAGCATCTCTAGAATCAACTATTACAACTAGGAAAGCAACAAAGGCTAAACACTGCATCCAAGCTCAGAGGAATGTCTCTTTATCCATCTATTATTATACTAAAGCAATTACAGGCTCCTTTAAACTCAAGCACAGCCACAATTGTTTATTTTCATACATTTTATCTATGTATTACTGCTAAATTTTTATTGTGCACTATTTTGTGTCCCAATACAGTAAAACCTTCCCAATGTTTTTCTAATAAGTTTCTAAATGATATATTGATTATTAATATTAAAAAAACAACTACACATGGAGACATGCCACGCCTATGGCCTCCAAGAGGGAGGACAATCAAGAAAACCGTGTCAAGTGTTGAGTCCTCTATTCCAACAGAACCGTGTCAAGTGTTGAGTACTTTATTCCAACAGACCATGTCAAGTGTCAGATCCTCTACTCCAACAGACCATGTCAAGTGTAGGAGTGGCAGGAAATAGATGCAGCAATTTAGGTGTAAAATTACAAAATAATTTTGTCTTTTGGTTCATAAACCAGTTCTTAGAGCAAGTCCAAGAAAGAACCATAAATACTGTAAGCCAAGGGAGCAGCAATAGATAAATACCTAGTTTTTCAAGTTTTTCAAGAGGAATACCCACTTCACTTTATAGGTGTTGAGGTGTGTTTTGGATATTTATACATAAAATTGTATTTCCTGTGGAGTTTATTTATGGATGTTATGTTTATCTTGTATGTTATGATATGAGATAGGATATCTTTCCCAAATGGAGGTTATTATCTCAATTATTTCATAATTCTTTCCCATTTATTTGAAATTGTCCTTTTATCATCTACTTAGTTCCTCATTATCTGTTGATATTTCTGACATATATATATATATTTATATATACATATAATATATATATATATATATATAGTAGATTAAAGGAAGATAACCTAGTGTCTAGGACTTATTGCAGGCAGAACCCACTGTGTGCCCTTTGCTGTCTGCTCTTGCTTTTGGTTTTGATATGCTGCCAGCTCGATGCTTACCATTTGCTGCCTTGGAGAAACTCCTTAATACCTTTGACATCTGGTTCCTGCAGTTGTAGAATGTAAATACTGATAGATAACAATAGAACCACTTCAACTGGATGGTTGTGTCTGACATATTGGCTATTATTAGAATTGAGTTTCCTATGGACTAATTGTCCACCTAGCAGTCAGGCACCTTGTGGTCACTCTCTGGACTGTCTTTAGAAACCATGACAGCAAGATGTGTGGAGTGCCTGCCTAATTTTTGGTTTTGTCTTCTGATATAATGACCCCCATAACCTTTTTAAAAAATCAGAGTTAATAACGAATGCCATAACTTCCTTGAATAACATACATTAGCCCATATAATTCTTCTGGAAGATAGATTTTAGAATCTATATTTTATATCTCAAAACCAAAAGAAAAGTTCAACAAACAACTAGAAGAACAAAATCTAGAGGGTTTGAGTGATTATAAAGCTAACAGATCTAGGAAGGACCCCAGTCAGGATTCTAATTCAGGTTTTCAATTTTACGGAGTTCTTCAAATAGTGAAACTTTTCAACATTTTATCCTCTGGGTACTTGACTTTTTGTCTTGAAGTAAAAAAGCATGCATTTAAATGTTTAAAAACTATTTTATCATTTCTGTTCTTCATTGTGAATTTGGGAGCCAAGATATGAGTTTGGTAAATACACCTAGACTTCTTGCTCAACATTGCAACAACTTATTTCTTATGTTCTTTGGGGGGTTTGCTGTAATTCCTGTTAATTTCTGAAAAGCCTGAAAACTTAACCAGCATCCATAGCTACTTTTCTTGTGGTAGGCAGGCCTTTCCCCACTGGTGAATATTAAAATAAAACTACTTAGAAAATGAAAAACAAATTGACCATGTTATTTAAGAATTATCCATATCCATAATTTAGATAAAATACACTCAGATAAATTTTCATTAAAAATAGGTACCCAGTTCATTGACTTCAAAGCAATGGAAAAATTTTAAGTACACCAAATGTTACTGGACTTTAATCTCGAGGTGGAGAGTAGAGGGGGATTATTGTGATTTCAGGTTCATTTTGGGTTTATTATGTTTTCTTCACTTTCTACACCAAGAATGTATTTTTTTATAATCAGAAAAAAATTAAGAATTATTAGTAAGTAAATTTATTCACATTGTGTTCTGCAGGTATTAAGCAGTGCCATTAATCTTTCTGAGAAAACCAAACTTTCCATTCATAAGGAAAAAGATAAGGGTTTCGGAAGGATTATATAACCAAACTCTTGGTGGTATCCTATTGAAATAATTGTCTTGAGTGCCTTTTATGACCTGAAATATTAATCTGACACATTTCTATTTTCTCTATTTTAGGTGGCACATTGATTTTCCCTCATTGATTTCCAGTAAGCTGTGTGTGTGGAAAAGATTTCCAGGGAGGGAAACTAGGACCTCCTCCAACAGGCCATCTGTATCTTCTTTCATTGTTTGCATAGCACAGAAATTTGTTTCTTAAATTTTCTTTAAATACCCATGGATTTCAATTAAGGGGGACCTCATTTAGAGAAAATTCATGCCAGGCATTTTCATAACACAAAGGATTTGAAAAAAATAGCAGAAAAGTTTGACATCTAATGTATTATATGAGGACTAAATTTAATAAAATTATACTCAGGATTTTTTAAATCAAAATAATGTTTTGGTTTTATTTATTTTTGTTATTTTTATTTTTATTTGTTCTAATTAGCTACACATGACAGCAGAATGCATTTTGATTCATTGTAGACAAATGAGCACAATATTTTAATTCTCTGATTGTACGTGGTGTACAGTCATACCGTTCATGCAATCATGTAACTAGGGTAATGATGTCCTTCTCATTCCACCATCTTTCCAACCCCAATGCCCCCTCCCCTCCCCTCACTCCCCTCTGCCCCATCCAAAGTTCTTTCATTTTTCCCTTGCCCCCTCCTCTTATGGATCAGCATCCACATATTGGAGAAAATATTTGGCCTTTGTTTTTTTGGGATTGGCTTATTTTGCCTAGCATGATATTCTACAATGCAATCTATTTATCTGTAAATGCCACATTTTTCTCCTTTAAGGCTAAGTAATATTCCATTGTGTATATATACCACAGTTTCTTTATCCATTCATCTGTTGAAGGGCATCTAGGTTGGTTCCAGGGTTTACCTATTGTGAATTGAGCTGCAATTCACAATAGTTGATGTGGCTGTGTCATTGTATTATGCTGATTTTAAGTCCTTTTGATATAGACGGAGGAGTGGGATAGCTGAGTCAAATGGTGGTTTCATTCCAAGTTTTCTAAGGGAACTTACTCCATATTGCTTTCCAGAGTGGCTGCACCAATTTGCCATTCCACCAGCAATGTATGAGTGTACCTTTTTTCCCACATCCTCACCAACATTTATTGTTGTTTATATTCTTGATCATTGCCATTCTTATTGGAGTGAGATAAAATCTTAGGGTAGTTTTGATTTGCATTTCTCTAATCACTAGAGATGTTGAGCATTTTTTCATATATTTGTTGATCTTCTTCTGTGAGGTGTCTGCTCAGTTCATTAGTCCATTATTGATTGAGTTATTTGTTTTTCTTTTTTTTCTTTCCTTTGGTGCTGTTTTTTGAGTTCTTTATATATCCTGGAGATTAGTGCTCTATCTAGGTGCATGTAGTAAAGATTTTCTCCTACTCTGTAGGCTCTCTCTTCATGTTATTGATTGTTTCCTTTGCTGAGAAGAAACTTTTTAGTTTGAATTCATCCCATTTATTTATTATTAATTTTATTTCTTGTGCTTTAGGAGTCTTGTTAAGGAAGTCAGGTCCTAAGCCAACATGATGAAGATTTGGGACTACATTTTCTTCTATTAGGCATAGGTCTCTGTTCTTTTGCCTAAGTCTTTGATCTACTTTGAGTTAAGTTCTGTGGAAGGTGAGAGATAATTTCATTTTGTTACGTATGGATTTCCAGTTTCCTCAGCACCATTTATTGAATAGGCTATCTTTTCTCCAATGTATATTTATGGCACTATTGCCTAGTATGAGATAACTGTATTTATTTGGGTTTGTCACTGTGTCTTCTATTTTGTTCCATAGGTCTACAAGTCTATTTTGGTGCCAATACCATGCCACTTTTGTTACTATTGCTCTGTAGTATAGTTTAATGTCTGGTCTTGTGATGTGTCCTACTTCACTCTTCTTGCTAAGGATTGTCTTTGATATTCTGGGTCTCTTATTTTTCCAAATAAATTTCATGATTGCTTTTTCTAGTTCCATGAAGAACATCATTGGAATATTAATAGAAATTGCATTGAATCTGTATAGCACTTTTGGTAGGATAGCCATGTTGAGAATATTAATTTTACCTATTCAAGAACATGAGAGATCTTTCCACTTTCTAAGGTCTTCTTTAATTTCTTTCCTGAGTATTCTGAGTTTTTGTCGTAGAGGTCTTTCACCTCTTTTGTTAGATCGATTTCCAACTTTTTTTTTGAGGCTATTGTGAATGGGGTAGTTTCCCTAATTTCTCTTGCAGTGGATTCTTCACTTATGTATAGAAATACATTTGATTTATGGGTATTGATTTTGTATCCTGCTACTTTTCTGAATTCATTCATGAATTCTAGAAGTTTTCTGGTGGAATTCTGTCAGCAAATAGTGATAGTTTGAGTTCTTTTCCTATTCATATCCCTTTAATTTCTTTGGTCTATCTAATTGCTCTGACTAGAGTTTTAAGAACTATGTTGAGTAGCAGTGGTGAGAGAGGGTATCCCTGTGTAGTTCCAGTTTTAGAGGGAATTTTTCAGTTTTTCTCCATTTAGAATGATGTTGACCTTGGGCTTAGCATAGCTAGCTTTTACAGTGTTGAGGTATGTTCCTACTATCCCTATTTTTTCTAGTGTTTTGAACATAAAGGAGTGCTGTATTTTGTCAAATACCTTTTCTATATCTATTGAGATGATCATACGATTCCAATCTTTAAGTCTATTGATGTGATGAATTACATTTATTGATATCCATATGTTGCACCAACCCTGCCTCTCTGGGATAAACCCCACTTGATCTTTTTAATATGTTTTTTGCTGCATGTATTTCCTGTGACTCCGATATTTGACATAGCTCTGTTGGAGTAGAGGATCCGAAACTTGACACAGTTCTGTTGATCATCGTCCCTCTTGGGGGCCATAGGCCTGGCATGTCTCCATGTGTAGTTGCTTTTTAATATTAATAATCAATATATCATTTAGAAACTTATATGAAAAACATTGGGAAGGTTTTACTGTATTGGGACACAAAATAGTGCACAATAAAAATTCAGCAGTTATACATAGATAAAATATATGAAAATAAACAATTGTAGCTATGCTCTAGTTAAAAGGGGTCTGATTGCTTTGGTATAATAATTTCTAAATATAGATGGATAAAGAGGCATTCCTCTGAGCTTGGATGTGATGTTTAACCTTTGTTGCTTTCCTAGTTTTAATAGTTGATTCTAGAGATACCTTACATAATAAAAACATTTAGAATAGTCATAAATATAATTTGTCCTTTTCCTATGTTTAGTCTAATTCTTTGAGAATCAGAATAAGATCGTAGTCTGCCATTATATGAAATAGAATAGACTAAATATTAACTGTAAGTTGATTTCTTTGCCCTTCAATGATAGTAAAAAGTTTTCACTGTTAAACACTGGAGTTCATGGAGGGGATGGTTTCTCAGAAAATCTAGTGATGTGTTTGTTCTGAAGGTTAAAGCCTGGAAGATCATGGTGCCCTCAGTTTAGCTAGGAGACAAATTTGTTTCAGTTTAGCTGGGAGACAAGGTTGTTTTAATCTAGCTGGGAAATAAGGTTGTTTTGGTCTGGGCTGTCATACAGAGAGAATGTGTACTTTGAGAAGAAGCATAGATTGTACTTTTGAAGGTTTTTCTTATTTTAAACTAACCATAAAATGATATAGTTATTACTGAAGAAAAATATCTATAAAAAGGCTGCCAAAAAATAAAGACAGATTCAGCCCCAGAACACTTGGTGTCTCTGTGTGTGTTTCTCCACCATGCCGATGCCTCCCATTCACCTAGAACCCCTGACCCCTGCTAGGGCTGGACCCTGGCAGTTTTTGTATGCAATTTGCCAGAATTTTATTAAGAATGTTTGCATCTATGTTCATCAGGAATATGGTCTGAAGTGTTCTTTTCTTGATGTGCTTTTGTTTGATTTTGGTATCAGGATGATACTCATAGAATGAGTTTGAAAGGGTTCCCTTCTTTTCTATTTTATGGGATACATTGAGAAATATTGGTATTAGTTCTTCTTTGAAGCTCTTATAGAACTCAGCTGAGAATCCATCTGGTCCTGGGCTTTTCTTGGTTGGTAGGTTTTTGATGACATATTCTATTTTATTGCTTGAAACTGATCTATTTAAATTGTGTATTCAGTTTGGGTAGATCATAAATCTCTAGAAATTTGTTGATGTCTTTGAGATTTTCTGTTTTGTTGGTGTACAAATTTTCAATATAGTTTCTAATTATCTTCTGTATTTCAGTAATGGCCATCATGACATTTCCTTTCTTGTCATGAATTAGTAATTTGAGTTTTCTCTCTCCTTCTCTTTGTTAGTGTGGCTAAGGGTTTATCAATTTTATTTATTTTTTAAAGAACTAACTCTTTGTATTGTCAATTTTTTAAATTATTTATTTTATTTTAGCATCATATTGATTTCAGCTCTGATTTTAATTATTTTCTGTCTTCTGATGCTTTTGGTGTTGCTTTGTTCTTTTTCTAAGGCTTTGAGATGTAATGTTAGGTCATTTATTTGTTGACTTTTAATTTTTTAATTGAATGAGCTCAATGCAATGAAATTTCCTCTTAGCACTGCCTTTGTAGTGTCCCAGAGATTTTGATATGTTTTGTTGATATTCTCATTTATCTCTAAGAATTTTTTTATCTCCTCTCTGATGACTTTTGCTATTCATGCATCATTCAATAATGTATTATTTGGTCTCTGAGTGTTGGAGTAGTCTATTTTTTATTTTATCATTGATTTCTAATTTTATTCCATTATGAACTGGCAGGATTAAGGGTAGTATCTCTATGTTTTGTAATTGCTTTGTGGCATAATATGTGGTCTCTTTTAGAGAAGGATCCATGTACTGCTGAGAAAAAAGTGTATTCACTTATCGATGGATGTAATATTCTATATATATCTGTTAAGTCTAAGTTATTAATTGTATTATTGAGTTCTATGGTTTTGTTTCTGTTTGGAAGATCTATCCAGTGGTGAGAGAGGTGTGTTAAAGTCACTCTGTATTATTGTGTTGTGGTCTCTTTGATTCCTGAAATTGAGAGGGTTTGTTTGATGTATGTATATGCTCCATTGTTAGGGGCATAAAAATTTATCATTGTTATGTATTGTTGATATATGATTCCCTGAAGCAGTACAAAATGTCCTTCTTTATCCCTTCTGACTAACTTTGACTTGAAGTCCACTTTATCTGATATGAGAATGTTAACCCCGCTTTTTTACACAGTCCATATGAGTGATATGTTTTTTCCCTCCCTTGACATTCAGGGTTATTATTGAGATATGATTTGTATTCCTGGTCATTTTGGTTTATTTTTTATTTTAAACTTGACTTGGTTTCTCCTTTGATTGGTTCCTCTGTTTGTTCTCTTTCATTGTAGTTTTTCATTTCCTCCTCATGAGATTTTTTGCTGAGAATATTCTCTAATGCAGGCTGTTTGTAAATTCTTTTAACTTTTGTTTGTCATGGAAAGTTTTTATTTCATCATCAAATATGAAGCTTAATTTTGCTGGATATAAGATTCTTGGTTGGCATCCATTTTCTTTCAGAGCTTGGTGTATGTTGTTCTAGGACCTCTTAGCTTTGAGGGTCTGGGTTGAGAAATCTGCTGATATCTGTATTGGTTTCTCCCTGTATGTAATCTTATACTTTTTTCTTGAAGCCTTTAAAATTTGATCTTTATTTTGTATGCTAGGCATTTTCATTATAATGTGCCTTGGTGTGGATCTGTTGTAATTTTGTACATTTGGTGTCCTATAGGCCTCCTGTATTTGATTTTCTATTTATTCTTCAAATTTGGGGAAATCTTCTGATATTATTTTGTTGAAAAATTGTGCATTCCTTTGGTTTGTATCTCCACTCCTTCATCAATCCTGGTAAATCTGAAATTTGTTTTTTTCATGTTATTCCATAATTCTTAGTGGTTCTGTTCATGGTTTCTATCTTTACTGTGTGGTCAACTTTGTTTTTATGATTATATATTTTGTCTTCATTGCCCAAGGTTGTGTCTTCCAAATGATCTCATTTTTTGGTGATGCTTTCTATTGAATTTTTAATTTAAATTTTTTCCTTTATTTCAAGGATTTATTTTTTTTAGAACCTGTATATCTTTATTGAAGTAATCTCTTGCTACCTGCATTTACTGTCTTATCTCCTTATTGAAGTGATCTTCTGTTATGTGTATTTGCTCTCTTATATCATCCTTTACTTTGCAGATCATTTTAATTATGTACATTCTGAACTCCTCTGACATTCCTTCTACTGTGCTGCCAATAGATTCTATTATTGTAGTGTCTTGGTTTGTTTGAGGTACTTTCTTCCCTCGTTTTTTCATGTTGTTCACATGTCTAGTAGTATATATTGAGGTAGTACAGTTGCTACCCTGCAGATTCATAGTTTCCCTGAAGGTTTCCAATACCTTGCCTTTAATGGGGAGATCAATATTAACAATACTCAATGCAAACAATATGCAGCCTTAAACCAAATAGCCCTTATTAAGATGTTTACAGTTTTGTCTCAATAAACAGAAATGATGTATTTCATTATTATTTATAATATAAACTGTAGGTTTGCAATAGGATCTACAGTTTCTGATGATGGATGAAGAGAGAACTAGGGGTTGTAGGATGTAATGTTTATGAGGTAGGAGGTAAGAATATAGAGGTATTAGATCACAGGAAGTGTGAAAGAGGAATCAAAAGAAGTTGGCTGTTAGCAGAAGAAAAGAGAAAAGACTCTGGGGAAACACCTTAGTGAGAGGAAAGTAGAGAGAGAGAGAGAGAGAGAGAGAGAGAGAGAGAGAGAGAGAGAGAGAGAAAGAGAGTATAAAAAAGAAAAGGAAAGAAAAAATGTAAAAATAAAAGAATATACAACAAAGTTGTAATATACTATTCAAAAATCCCAGTCCTTGGTAGTCTGATGTGTGAGAAGTACTTGGTTTCAAAGATGTTGGGGATGAGAGAGTGGGAAACAAAAGAAGAAAAAACAAAAAATCTTAAAGGAATATCAAACAATTATTTCTGTTGGAGTCCAATATCTTCTCTGCTTTCCTCCTCATCAGATAGGTGGGGTTGCTCAGTAAACTCCATCGGATAGGTGGAGTTTTCTGATAACTCCTCCATCAGGGTGTGAAGATTACTAGGGTGGGAGGGTTAGATTTTGTGGCATGACTTGTGGAGTCAGGGTATAGAAATTTCCAGTCCTGTTGGAAGGCTGCATCTCAGGAATCTCTTTTGGGGTCCACTCACGTGATGCATGATCCTGGTCTTAGTCCCTTATGATGCTTGCAGACCCCACAATTTGTGGTCTCTAATATAGTCTCTAAATTGTATCTCTTCTGCTCTCCCTTTTGACTTCCCAATCAGGAACATCTCTCTCCAGAGGTCCTAGGGGCTAAGTGCTGGGACCTGTGTGCCTATTGGGGAAAACTGTTCTGTATCAGTCAGATCAGAACCAGGTGTTGAGAGCTGTGGGTCAGACACATAGCTGCAAGCATTGGGCCAGGATGGTGACTGGGGGTGGGGTTGGGAGACTGGGGATTGAGAAGTTGGAGGGCCCTCTTGATTGCCAAACTGGCAGGACCAGGTTATCTGTGGATGTCAGATTGGGGAGAGACTTGGAGTCCAGACTGGTCTCACATTCCAGCAAGTGCTGCCTAAGTTGGCCCTGGGATCCTGGTGGGTGCTGACTGGTTTCCTGGGCAAGCCAGGATCAAGATACCCTCACTCCCTCTTCTTACCTACCAACCCTGTGCAAGGCTTTCTCCTGCTTCTATGTGATGGTGACTATTAGCACACCTAGCAGGGATATGTCAGGTGTAACCAAGCCTGCAGGGACCTTGGTGATGGTCTTCCAAGTCCTGGCTACTGTTCCTAGATGGAAGTGGTCACATCCCTAGTTGGTAGCAGTGGCAGTGTCAAACATGTAGGTTCCTTGATATTGACCTTCCAGGCCCCTGATGGTGTCCCACAATGGAAGCTACCCCAGTTAAAGATGGTGGTGGCAACAGCAGAGGTTACCCGAGATGGTAGCAAAGGTGTCCCAGGATGGAGTTGACTGCTTTCAGGGATAGGGCTATGAGGGCAGGCTGAGCAGTGTCATTGGGCTGCCTGTTTCAAGATGTAGCACTGTGGCAGGTGGTACATGTTGGGGGTGGGCAGTTGCCTCCAGGCCTTGACCATTGTTCTAAGGTCAGAATTATTGTTAAACAAGTAGATTTTAGTCACTTTTATCATATGAAAAAAGTAACTATAAGAGAAGAAAAATATGTCAACCTATTTCCCTTTAAGAACCATTTTACTACATGTATCCCTAACATCATGTTGCGAACCTCAGTTGTACAAAACTTTGTTCAAAAAAATAATCATAGCACTTACTTCTCACTTTCAGTTATGTCATTTGTATCACTTGACACTTGACATTGACTCTACTGGTTCGTGAAACTATGTAAGGCCTGATTTTACCTGCCATACATTAATGAGTGAAAGTTAAAAATTAGATGTAGGGACCATTCCTCAAGCTTATCTGACAGCAGTCACTGACACCATAGTCTAAGTGAGCCAAACAGTCTGAACAGAGAAACTGAGGTAATGATAAAGACTCACCATGGAATGAAGGTCTTTGCAGTTGTTGAAGCTGAGTTTGAGCTGAGGGAAGGCCTTGTTCTGTCAAGCATCCCAGCAAACTGTGACGTGAGCTCACCTGCACTGCCTTGCCTCATGCTCTGTACAGGAGCTTGCCATTCCCCCAGTACTTTGTCTCAGACCTGTTGCTGGGCAGAATTGCTTAGGCATACTTGGTTTATTTGCACTACCTCTACCCTCGATGTATAGTTCACCTATAGGCTGACTCTGTTATGTTTTAACAAGTGTGTTAACCTGATTGGATAATGTGCCTATATATGTCCTGTGCAATCCTAAATAAAATTAGATCCGTGCCTTCAGAGCTCTAAGTAAGGTAGGCAAGGTAGGCGTCGCTGGACCTTACCCTCAGCGAACCCCATTTCTGAACATTAGATTCTTTGGTTTTCATAGTTTTCCCCCAAATCCATAAGGAACACTGGATCAATGAACTCTATTTCTCTGAATTTATGATCCTATATTTTACCATTTAAAATATGTTGTAGTATCAGTGTCACACAGGTCTAGACATAAAAATCTGCTTATGCCTGTGGATATTCATTCAGTAATAAAGCAGAAAAAAAATTTTCCCATGTGGTTCTTGACACTGGCTGCTGAACCTCACTTTACTGTATGCTTTAAGGACAACTCATCTCCACTTCATTTATTTATTTTGCATACATGGACATTAACATCCACCTAAATAGAAAGTACAAAATGAATATCAGTTTAGAAAGTACTGGCACATTTCATAATGCACAAATTTCAAGTTTGCCTGACTTCCTTAGATTTTTATTAATAGATATTATTACCTAAATATAAATAAAAGTCATATACAAGTAATGAAGAGAGTATAAGGGATATATTCATGGTGGTACCATTTTCTTTTGAGGGTAGCGAAGCCAGAATTAAGGACAGGCAGTTAGTGTAGAAATAGGGGATCGGGTCAAATTGAGGAAATAAAGCCATGAAAGCCATCTGCCTCTGGAAGTTGGAGACTGCCCCTGGAAGAATGGAATGTTAAGGATCTCGGGAGCTCATTGATGATCAAATTTACCTGCCCTTATCAAGAACTGCAAGCAAGGAGATGCTAATTAGTGCCCCCTGGGCCCTTACCGGACTGAATCACCTTGGCCCTCCCCCTACCCATGGCCTCTCACTTTAACCAGGCCTAGTCACATAGGCAGGAAGGAGAGATAAGGGGGAGAGAACTGGAGAACAAAAGAGACCTTAACCTATAAAAGATGTAGGGCACACTCACTTCTGGGGATTTTAGAACATCAGCCATGGCCCCCTTCTCCCTCCTGGGAAAGCCTGTATTATTACTTTTAAATAAAACCTGCTTAATATGCTTGCCTTGGCATGCTTCTCTAGTGTTCAAACTTCAACATTAGAGGGGGCAGAAATCACCATGGGTCAATGGTGGTATCAGTAGTAATAAAATTAAGAAGACAGAATACCTCAAAATCACTTATTTGCTTTAGTTGTAATGCCCAAGGTTCTTATGGGATGATGTTTCCAATTCATAGTGCCATTGATTTCAGAAATAATCTCATAATTGATAAAGAAAAGTAGAACAAAAGACCTACCCATGCTACCTTAATTTAGGAGCCTTCTACTTCTGGGAGCTACACTCCCACTGATAGCAGAAATGCCTTGTAGGATATAAATATACACACAAGGTATGTATATCATGGTGCATTTATCCCTGGGAACTTATATTATGTCTTTATCTCAACTATTATAAACAATGCTATATGTAATAAATATAGGAATGCACATTTGAGAGTGATTTTGACCTCTTTGTGTATGTATACCTAGAAGAGGTGTTGCTGGGTCATATGGTTGCTCTATTTTTAATTTCTTCAGGAGCCTCTGTACTGTTTTACATAATGGCTGCATCAGTCAACATTTCCACTAAGAATATACCAGGATTCTTGTTTCTCCACACCCTCAGCACTGTTTGCTATCATTTGTTTTTGTTGTGTTTTGTTTTGTTTTGTTTCTTATTGTTGTTTGATAATAGCTATTGCTATCCTTATGGATCTGAGGTAACATAGGGTTTTACTTTGCATTTCCCTGAAAATTTGTGATATTGAGCACCTTTTTATATACCTGTTTGTCATTGTTATGTCTTCTTTGGAGAAATAACTGGTCAGATCCTTTGTCCATTTTTAAAGTCAGATTATTTGCTCTTATGCATTTGAGAAGAGTTCTTTATAAATATTTCACCAGATATATGGTTTACAAATACTTTTTTCCAATCCATACATTGTCTTTTCATTTGATTGATTATTTTCTTGTCTGTGTGGAGATTTTAGTTTGACTTAGTCTCATTTATTCATTTCTGGTTTGTAGCCTGAACTTTCTGGTGTGAAATCCAAAAAAAAAAAAAAAAAAAATCATTGACAAGGTCAATGCATTTAGGTTTTTTTTTTATCCAACTCAATTAGACTTTTATATAGGTGTAAGGTAAGGGCCAAGTTTCATTCTTCTGCATGTGGAAATCCAGTTTTTCCAGCACCACTTATTTAAGAAACTAACCTTTCTTCATCATGTCCTCTTGGTGCCCTTGTAAAAAATCAGCTGAACATACATATTTGAAAGCATTTCTTGGTTATTCTGTTCCACTGGTTTATTTATCTAGTTTTTTTTTTTCTCATTTGGGGGTTTTGTTGTTGCTTTTGCTTTGTTTTTTGCTGGTATCATACTATTTTTATTACTGTAGCTTTACAATATAATTTTAAATCAGGAAGTATGAGGCTTCCAACTTCTTTTTTCTTTTTCTTTTGGCTATTCAGGATTTACAGTCCTATACAAATTTTACAGTGGTTTTTCTATTTACACGAAGAACTCTGTTGTGATATTGAGTTGAATATGTGTATTGCATTGGGTGTTATGAACATATTAACATTGTTAATTATGATTCATGAGCATGGGATATCTTTCCATTTATTTGTGTCTTCTTCACTTTCTTTCATCAGTGTTTTATAGTTTTCAATATATAGATCTTTCATATCCTTGGTTGTTCCTAGGGTTTTAAAAAATTTATGTATAGAAATGCTACTGATCTTATACATTGATTTTGTATTCTGCAATTTTACTGAATTCACTTATTGGTTTACCAGGTTTTTGTGTGAAATCTTTGGAGTTTTGTACATATAAGATCATGTTATCTGCAACTAGAGACAATTCTATTTCTCTTCCATTATGGCACCTTCTATTTATTTTTCTTGCCTAACTGATTTTACTACATTGCTTTGTCTACTACATTGAATAGAAATGGAGAGAGTGGGCGAGTGGGCATTCCTATCTTGTACCAAATTTTAATGGAAAAGTTTTGGTTGTTCCTCATTTTTTTAATTATAAAGTTAGCAATTGAGTTATTAAAAAGATAAATGGCCTTTATTACATGAAGGAAGATTCCTTCTATAACTAAACTGTTAGTTTTTTTAAATCAAGAAATTATGCTGAATTATACTAATTCCTTTTCACACCAATTGAGATAAGCATTTATCTTTCACTTTGTTTTTTATCTTTCATTTGGTTTTTATCTTTCATTTTGTTACTGTGATATATCGCATTGAGTTATTACATATTACATACCAGACTTCCAGGCCAGGGATAGATCCTACTTGATTATGATGTGCTGTTGCATCAATGCTCATCAGAAATATTAATATGTGGAAATTAAACATGTTCCAGAAGAACCAGTGGGTCAAAGACAAAATCAAAAGGGAAATTTAAAAGTACCTTGAGACAAGTAACAATGGAAACACAACATATCAAAACGTATGGAAAGTAGTAAAAGAAATTCTAAGAGAAAAGTTTATAGCAATAAAGGCCTATGTTAAGAAAGAAAAAGATCAGCTAGGTGAGGTGGTGCATGCCTGTAATCCCAGCAGCTTGTGGGGCTGAGATAGGAAAATCACAAGTTGAAAACCAGCCTCAGCCAAAGTGAGATGCAAAGCAACTCAGGAGACCCTATCTCTAAATAAAATAAAAAATAGGACTGGGTTATATGGCTCAGTGTTTGAATGTACCTGAATTCAATCCCTAGGACCCTGCCCAACAAAGATCCAGATAAGTTGCCTAACATTATGCCTCATGGAACTCGAAAAAGAAGAGTAAAATAAATCTAAAGTTAGCAGAAATTAGCAAAACTAAATCTAAAACCTAAAATAAAAATCTGAACAGAAATAAATCAAATAGAGAACATAAAAAAAAGAAAAAAAAATCAAAAAACCCAAATTAGTTCTTCAAAAAAGTAAACAAAATTAATAAACCCATAGGAGATTAAGAGAGAAGACTCAAATAAATAAAAGCAGAAATAAAAGAAGAGGGAGGTTTCAAGATGGCGGACTAGAGGGTGGCTGCATTTCATGTTGCTCCAGGACGCAGGATTCAAAAGCGGAGATAGTGAGAGACTTGGGACCAACTCAAAGCCGCCGGGTGAGTCTCTCCCGTTGGGGAGGCATCCTGGATGGGGCGGTAGCCCCGGAACGCAGGGAACTTTGTGAAGTAGAGTTGCTCGGTGAGACACCCCTCCCCCCACTGGAGCGGTAAACAGGGACCACTGGGAACATCGTAGAGGTGGCTGCTCAGCACAGCACTTGGACTCGGAGCAACCACTGGGGCTATGGACGGCTGCCTGAGCAGGAGCTGCGTGGCGAGCTGTTTGGACTCAGAGTGACCACTTCTGAACACCAGGGGGCTGCCCAGAGGAAGAGGAGGAGGAGCGCGGTGGGTTTCTTGGTCTCCAAGTGACTGCTCCTAAACAACCAGGGGGGTTACCCCGAGGAGGAGGAGGAACAGGGCGGGTCACTTGGACTCAGAGTGACTGCCTTGGGCTACGGGTGGTTGGCAGGAGGAGGAGACGCGAAGTGAGTTGCTTGGACTCCTAGTGACTGCGTCGGAACACCGGGTGGCTGTCCGGAGGAAGAGGTGTGTGGTGGGTCTCTTGGTCTCGGAGCTATTGTACGGGGCTCCAGGTGGCGGCTCAGAGGAGGGGCTGCATAGCCAGGCAATAAGGTGCAGAGCAGGGTCTCAGAACCTAGGCGGCTACTTGGTGGAAGAGCCGCACAGAGACACGCTTAGGGGCGGAGCAAAGTTTCCAGGACTGCAGGTAGATTCTCTGAGGAGAGGCAACCTAAGGAGACTTGTCTGCGAGGGGTGAGGCTCCCAGGCCCAGGAGGTAGGGCCAGGCCCCTGGGAACATTGGAGAGGAAGACAGCCCAGCCCAGGTGGTAGTTGTAGATTGAGGGGAACCTCTAGGAGAGGAACTGACCAGCGAGACCTCCCCGCCGGGTGAGTCTTCCCTGCCGGGTGAGGATTTCCCACAAGGATGGTAAAACCAGAGACACAGGCACAAACAGGCCTTGCCTCAGCCCGCAGCCTAGTTCCCCTTTGGATGACCATTGGTCAACAAGTGGAGGCACCTCTGCCCACTACCAGGGAATATACCTCACCTGAGGGTCACCATCTCTAGAGAGGCAGCTTCCTTGTGGAGCACCACATTATCAACTTCCTCCAAGACTGCAGGCTACTGAAGGATAAGAGGGGATATAATAGCAATCTTCAGGGACATTATAAGTCAATAGAGGAAATCTGCAATATCTTAATGACCCACTGATTCCTGAACAATATGAGAAAACAAGGGAAGAAAATGCCCCAAACAAATCTAGATGTTACATCAATAAAATCCAATGACAGCATGGCAGAAGAAATGACAGAAAGGGAGTTCAGAATGTACATAATTAAAATGATCAGAGAAGCAAACGATGAGATGAAAGAGCAAATGCAGGCATTGAATGATGAGATGAAAGAGCAAATGCAGGCATTGAATGATCACACCAATCGACAGTTAAAAGAGCAAATACAGGAAGCAAAAGATCATTTCAATAAAGAGTTAGAGATATTGAAAAAAAACCAAACAGAAATCCTTGAAATGAAGAAAACAATACCAAATTAAGAACTCCATAGAAAGCATAACCACACCTGGAAGACAGAACCTCAGATATTGAAGATAAAATATTTAACCTTGAAAACAAAGGTGAACAAACAGAGAAGATGGTAAGAAATCATGAACAGAATCTCCAAGAACTATGGGATATCATGAAAAGGCCAAATTTGAGAATTATTGAGATTGAGGAAGGCTTAGAGAAACAAACGAAAGAATGAACAACCCATGCAATGAAATAATATCAGAAAATTTCCCAAATCTGAAGAATGAAATGGAAAATCAAGTTCCAGAGGCCTATAGAACTCCAAATACACAAAATTACAACAGACCCACAACAAGGCACATTATAATGAAAATACCTTTCATACAAAATAAAGAGAGAATTTTAAAGACTGTGAGAGAAAAGAACCAAACTACATTGAGGGGGAAACCAATACGCATATCAGCAGATTTTTCAATCCAGACCCTAAAAGCTAGAAGGGCCTGGAACAACATTTTTCAAGCCCTGAAAGAAAATGGATGCCAACCAAGAATCTTATACCCAGCAAAACTTACCTTCAAATTTGACGATGAAATAAAATCCTTCCATGATAAACAAAAGCTAAAAGAATTTACAAAAAGAAAGCCAGCATTACAGAATATACTCATCAAAATATTCCATGAGGAAGAGATAAAAAACAAAGAAGCAAATCAGCAAAGGGAGGAATTATCCTAAAGGAACTGTCAAATAAAGAAGGAACAAAGTTGTGCCAAAAAATAAATAAATAAATAAATAAAATTTTAAATATGAACCAAATGACCGGGAATACAAATCATATCTCAATAATAACCCTGAATGTTAATAGCCTGAATTCATCAATCAAAAGACATAGACTGGCAGATTGGATTAAAAAGAAAGATCCAACAATATGTTGCCTGCAAGAGACTCACCTTATAGAAAGAGATACCCATAGACTAAAGGTGAAAGGATGGGGAAAAACATACCATGCACATGGACTCAGCAAAAAAGCTGGAGTATCCATCCTCATTTCAGATAATGTGGACTTCAAGCCAAAGTTAGTCAGAAGGGATAAAGAAGGACATTTCATACTGCTTAAGGGAAGCATAAATCAGGAAGATATAACAATCATAAACATCTATGCCCCAAACAGTGGATCATCCATCTATGTTAAACAAATCCTTCTCAATTTTAGAAACCAAATAGACCGTAACACAATAATACTAGGTGATATTAACACGACTCTCTCACCATTGGACAGATCTTCCAAACAAAAATTGAACAAAGAAACCATAGATCTCAATAACACAATCAATAATTTAGACTTAACAGACATTTACAGAATATACCATCCAACCAAGAGCGAATACACTTTCTTCTCAGCAGCACATGGATCCTTCTCTAAAATAGACCATATATTATGCCACAAAGCTAATGTCAGCAAATACAAGAAGATAGAGACACTACCTTGTATTCTATCAGATCATAATGGATTGAAGTTACAAATTAATGAAAGAGTAAAAAACAGAAACTACTCCAACACCTGGAGATTAAACAATATGCTATTCTATGATGAATGGATAACAGAAGATATCAGGAAGGAAATTAAAAAATTCTTAGAGATAAATGTGAAAAAGATACATCATATCAAAATCTCTGGGACACTATGAAAGCAGTACTTAGAGGAAAATTTATTTCATGGAGCGCATTTAATAAAAGAAATAAAACTCAAAAAATAAATGACCTAACACTACAGCTCAAAGCCCTAGAAAAAGAACAGACCAACACCAAAAGTAGTAGAAGACAGGAAATAGTTAAACTCAGAGCTGAAATCAACGAAATTGAAGCAAAAGAAACAGTACAAAAAATTGACAAAATAAATAGTTGGTCCTTCGAAAAAATAAACAAAATTGATAAACCTTTAGCCACACTAACAAAGAAAAGACGAGAGAAAACCCAAATCACTAAAATTCGAAATGAACAAGGAAATATCACAACAGAAATGACTGAAATACAAAACATAATTAGAAGCTATTTTGAAAATCTATACTCCAAAAAAGTAGAAAATTTCGAAGACATCAACAGGTTTCTAGAGACATATGAATTGCCTAAACTGAACGAGGAGGACATACACAATTTAAATAGACCAATTTCAAGTAATGAAATAGAAGAAGTCATCAATAGCCTACCAACAAAGAAAAGTCCAGGACCAGATGGGTTCTCGGCCGAGTTCTACAAAACCTTTAAAGAAGAGCTCATTCCAATACTTCTCAAAGTATTCCATAAAATAGAAGAGGAGGGAACCCTCCCAAACTCATTCTATGAAGCCAATATCACCCTGATACCTAAACCAGACAGAGACACATCGAGGAAAGAAAATTTCAGACCAATATCCTTAATGAACATTGACACAAAAATTCTCAACAAAATTTTAGCAAATCGCATACAAAAACATATTAAAAAGATAGTGCACCATGATCAAGTGGGTTTCATCCCATGGATGCAAGGTTGGTTCAACATAAGGAAATCAATAAATGTAATTCACCATATCAACAGACTTAAAGTCAAGAATCACATGATTATTTCAATAGATGCAGAAAAAGCATTTGATAAAATACAGCGCCCCTTCATGCTCAAAACACTAGAAAAAATAGGGATAGTGGGAACATTCCTTAACATTGTAAAGGCCATCCATGCTAAGCCCATGGCTAATATCATTCTAAATGGTGAAAAACTGAAAACATTCCCCCTAAAAACTGGAACATGGCACGGATGCCCTCTTTCACCACTTCTTTTCAATATCGTCCTTGAAACTCTAGCCAGAGCAATTAGACAGACCAAAGAAATTAAAGGGATATGAATAGGAAAAGATGAACTCAAACTATCCCTATTTGCTGATGATATGATTATATACTTAGAGGAACCAGGAAATTCCACCAGAAAACTTTTAGATCTCATAAGTGAATTCAGTAAAGTAGCGGGATATAAGATCAGTGCACATAAATCTAATGCATTTTTATACATAAGTGATGAATCTTCAGAAAGAGAAATTAGGAAAACTACCCCATTCACAATAGCATCGAAAAAAATAAAATACTTTGGAATCAATCTCACAAAAGAGGTGAAAGACCTCTACAAGGAGAACTACAGAACACTAAAGAAAGAAATTCAAGAAAACCTTAGAAGATGGAAAGATCTCCCATGTTCTTGGATAGGAAGAATTAATATTGTCAAAATGGCCATACTACCAAAAGTGCTATACAGATTCAATGCAATTCCAATTAAAATCCCAATGATGTACCTTACAGAAATAAAGAAAGCAATTATGAAATTCACCTGGAAGAATAAAAAATCCAGAATAGCTAAAGCAATCCTTGGCAGAAAGAGTGAAGCAGGGGGTATCGCAATGCCAGATCTTCAACTCTACTACAAAGCAATAGTAACAAAAACGGCATGGTATTGGTACCAAAATAGAAAGGTGGATCAATGGTACAGAATAGAGGACACGGAAACAACCCCAAATAAATACTATTTTCTCATACTAGACAAAGGGGCCAAAAATATGCAATGGAGAAAAGATAGCCTCTTCAACAAATTGTGCTGGGAGAATTGGAAATCCATATCCAACAGAATGAAACTAAACCCATATCTCTCACCATGCATGAAACTAAACTCAAAATGGATTAAGGATCTCGGAATCAGACCAGAGACCTTGCATCTTATAGAAGAAAAAGTAGGTCCAGAGCTTCACCATGTCGGCTTAGGACCAGACTTCCTCAACAGGACTTCCATAGCACAAGAAATAAAAGCAAGAATCAATAACTGGGATAGATTCAAACTAAAAACCTTTCTCTCAGCAAAGGAAACTATCAGCAATGCAAAGAAATAACCTACAGAGTGGGAGAAAATCTTTGCCAATCATACTTCAGATAGAGCACTAATCTCCAGAATCCATAAAGAACTGATAAAACTCTACACCAAGAATGCAAATAATCCAATCGACAAATGGGCTAAGGAAATGAATAGACACTTCACAGAAGAAGATCTACAAGCAATCAACAAACATATGGAAAAATGTTCAACATCTCTAGTAATAAGAGAAATGCAAATCAAAACCACCCTAAGATTCCATCTCACCCCAATTAGAATGGCGTTTATCAAGAATACAAGCAACAATAGGTGTTGGCGAGGATGTGGGGAGAAAGGTACACTCATACATTGCTGGTGGGGCTGCAAATTAGTGCAGCCACTCTGGAAAGCAGTATGGAGATTCCTCAGAAAGCTAGGAATGGAACCATCATTTGACCCAGCTATCCCACTCCTTGGCCTATACCCAAAGGACTTAAAATCAGCATACTACAGAGATACAGCCACATCAATGTTCATTGCTGCTCAATTCACCATAACCAGATTGTGGAACCAACCTAGATGCCCTTCAGTTGATGAATGGATAAAGAAACTGTGGCATATATATACAATGGAATATTACTCAGCCATAAAGAATGATAAAATTATGGCATTTGCAGGCAAATGGATGAAATTGGAGAATATCATGCTAAGTGAGATAAGCCAATCTCAAAAAACCAAAAGAAGAATGATATCGCTAATAAGTGGATGATGACACATAATGGAGGGTGGGAGGGGTTAGTGTTAGGGTTAGAGTTAGGGTTAGGGAGGGGGGCAAGAATGGAGGAAGGAAGGACTGTATAGAGGGAAATAGGGGTGGGAAGGGTGGGGGGAAGGGAAAAAATAACAAAATGAATCAAACAACATTACCCTATGTAAATTTATGATTAGACAAATGGTATGCCTTTACATCATGTACAAACAGAGAAACAACATGATGTATCCCATTTGTTTACAATAAAAAAAAGAAATAAAAGAAGAGACATTACAAGAGTTATGTCAGAAATTAAAGAGACCATAATAGTATTATAAATAATTATATGTCAACAATCTGGATAACCAGTAGGAAATGAATACATTTGTAGAGAAACACAACCTATTAAGATTGAATTAAGAAGAAATAGAAAGCTTGAGTAGACCAATATCAAATAAAGAAATTGAAAATGTAATTTTAAAAACTTTCAAAAACAACAACAACCCCCCCCCCCCGGACTAGATAGCTTTGTGGTTGAATTCTACCAAGCTATCAAAGAATTGTCCCCAATCCTTCTTAAATTCTTCTAAAAAATAGAGCTAGGGAGAATATTTCTAAACACATTTTATGAGGCGAGCATCACCTTGATATCAGACAAATAGAAACAAAGGAAGCAATTACAATTTATATATTTTTTAAAAAAGTTTCATGTTAGGTTACTACTTTGTGAGCATATCAAAAAGGAATAAATGTACATGGGTCTATAAAGTTTTGGTTCCTCAAATAAGGGTAAATTTTAAAAAACAGAATACTTCTAAAAGCATTTTAAAATAGTGAAAATGTTCACCACTGAATGAGTGTTACCATCATTAAAGTACTGAAATATTAATAATTTGCTATTAATTTCCTTGGGTAATAAAATATGTTATGAAATTGTTTTCCAGAGATCTGGGAAGTGGATTATTCAGATTAATTCTGCAATTTAGAGTTTATCTCTATTTGCTAGGTCCTGAGAAAAATAATAATGTGATTAAGAAAAAAGACTGGGATTGAACCAATAACAACCAAGAATAATGTGTTCTATGGAAAATGAATAATACTGTGAAATCCCACAAGAGAGAATCTTGACTGGGGTTTTAGAAAAGGCTTTTTGGAGGAAATTGTTCTTGAGTTAAAACCTAATAGATGTTGTCTTCCAATATTTGTTTTCCAGTAGTAGAATTATTCTGGAAACATAGGTATAAAGAGTTTCTCCTTTTTAAAATCTAAATTAAGTCAACTAATTTTTTGAAGGGGAAATATGCAGAGAATTGCTGAACTTTTGAATTGTAGGGAAAGTGTGTGGTCTTGCCTTTCCTGTTTTCACCTTCTGCTGCCTGGAATGCATGTGGGGAGAAGAAAAGCTGAACAATGTCAGAGGAACTTTATGGTAATAGAAAAGTTACAAAAAATGGCAGAGCATAGCAGCTACACCAACCTAGGGAAAGATAAAACTCAGTCTTGTTTAAAACACTGTCATTTCTGGTCTCTGTTTTTACACTGGTGGACCTACATATCTTAACATTTTCTTGAGGGAAGAGGCAAAAATAATTCAGAAGAGGAGGAGGACAGCAAACCAGACAAATGAAACATTATACAACACTCATTCAAGGAAATAAATTGTTTCAGTGACTGGTGTGGAAATAGAAAGGGTAGATTTTTCAAGATGGCACTGCAGAGGCAGTACAGTAGACCACTGGAGTAAGGACCCTGATTTGTTCTTGCCTCTGAGAACTCACTGCTTAACTATATGATTTGCATTGACCAATAGGAAAATACCAGATACAATGTTAGCAAATTCTTGAGAAGTACTTACACACTGGGATTTTCCTCTCCTTTTGCTCTGTGTACCCCAAGATCACCACCTGTGAACAAGTTCAGGCTAGTCTACTGGAGGATGAGAGACTATGTGGAATAGAATGGTGCTGTCACAGCTGAAGCCCCCTGTAATGGTTAATTTGAATTATCAACGTGATTGGATTAAGAGATGTGGATTATGAGAGGCTTCTGGGTGTGTCAATGAGGTTGGATGTGTCTAGGAATGATTGGAATGTGGGATAGTGAACTGAGATAGAGATCCTCCCTAAGTGTGGGCAGCACCACCCAATAGGATGGTGGCTTGGATAGAATAAAAATTGGAAGAACAAGGAATCAGCAGCAGATGCAAGCTCAACTCTTCTTGAACAGGTTCTTAATTGCTGCTTTGATCATCTGAAGATATCAGACTCTTGCTTCTTCACTCTTCCAAAGTGGACTCTGCCAGTGATTCTCCAGGGAGTTTCTAGAGGCCTTGGTCTTGGACTAGGGTAGCACTGTTGATTCCTCTTGTTCTGGGGCTTCTGCTTCTTGGACTACACAGCTACTTGTTCTTCCAGCTGTCTAGCCTGCAGACAGCCATTTTGGACTATCCAGCTTCTGGTCAAATAAGCCAATCTAATAAATCACATTTTTATAATCATACTTCCTGTTGATTCTGTTCCTCTAGAGAACCCTGACTAATACACCCCCGTACTCCAAACAGTTGGCATGGCAGATGTATTGTAACCTGGCTACTCTGAAATCATCTTTTGCTTCCCCAGAAAGAAGATCCAGTCCTTGTCTTAATTGACTCTATTTCGTTTCTCAGACCTGTTCTTTAAGTTATTTCTCCTCTCCAGCTTATCTCAAGTTCCAGGAATAGTAAGCCCTGCAGGCAATTACCTCATGATGGGAACAGAGGCTGTCCTCCAAAAGGGAGAACAATCATCTCATGACAGCAACAGAATTACCCCCCAAGCAATAATAATTTCTGTGGCATCAGCAGGACCACATAGAACCAGACTTTACATAATGATCAACCAGACCAGTTTGATAAACACTGCTTGACTGCATACTTCTTTCCCCCTGTTCTAGTTATTCCCCCCTATGAAATCCTATGGCCATTGTTAGTACCATGAAGTTGGGACTTAGGACACTCCCTGCTCTTTCATGCTGTGGCCACATTGAAATAAATTCCTTTCCAGCTCACCACCACTCATCTCTTTCTGTTGATTGGATTGTCTTGGCCAGTGGCTTAATGTGGTGTGCTGGGACCCCCCAGAGTCAGGCCTTTGGTTTAGGACTCCAGTAAGGCTGCTTTAGAGTACTCAGCCCCAGCACAGCTGCGAGACAACCTCAGACATCCACTAAGAGCTCATATGAGAAATGCCTGACTGACCTACTGAATTATGAGCAAATAAATTGATATCCAAAGCTGCTAAAATTTGAGATGGTTTGTTATGTAACAAAAGTTTACTGCTATAGATGAAAATGCATGGAATCTTATAATTATTCCATTCAAAATTTATTAAGCATTGACTACATATCAGGTACTGTGCTTAGTAGGTATTGGAGAGGAAGCAATGTACAAGACACAAGGTCTTTGCACACATGAATCTTCCCTTCCATTTGGTTGTACTAAGGAATGGAATGTGTAATAAGGACAATGAAAACTATTTGAAGTCTTTAAAGCAAGAAAGCAATTGAACATGTTTGCATTTCTAAGACTGTTCTAATTATGATGCAAAGGATGGATTGGCAAGGGGCAAGTGTGTACAATGAAACAAATTTGGCAGCTGATGAAGGAGTCCACATGAGGGAGACTTACAATGAGGTAAATGAGGTGACCTACAATAAGATGATATCAGTGAACATATGAAGTAGAGAGATCAGTCAAGAGGTGGAAAGAAGGTGATTTGATAACTGACTAGAAATATGAAAAGAGAAAAAAGGATGATCAGGATTGCTCACAGTTTCTGGTGTGACAAGGTACCAAATGATAGTGCTATATATTGAAGTACAGAACATTGAAAGTAGAAGTCTGTATTAGAAGCCTATGTAATTTATATTTGGAGAAATTGAATTTGAAATGCTCATTAAATATTGAAGGAGAGATATAAAAAATGCAACTGTGATTCTGGAGCTCTGTAAGACACCTGGTTTACCTCTATGAAATGAAAGCCACATAGGAATGGATGATGTTGACTAGCAAGGACACACTGTAAATGAGAATGCAGGACCCAGGACAGAATTAATATGCATCAGAATACTTAATGGTTAATAGAGAACCTAACAAAGAGACTGAGAGGGAACAGTTGGAAGAATGAAATCTGGAGTGTGTCTTGATATGAAAATGAAAGGGAAAAATATTTTAAGAAGAGAGTGGTCAACTTTATTAAATGTTGTTGAGTGGTTCATTAAGACAAGGACTAAGAAATATTACAGGACTGTAGTAACTGGATATGGTAGCTGTTGGTAAGATGAGCAGTGGGGAATTAGAGTCAGAAGGCAGATAGGAGAGGGTTGAGAAGCCAGGGAAAAGATACATGCAATGGTCAGTGTACTTAACTCTTTCAAAATGTCAGGGTGTGAAAAGGTGAGAAAGTCAAGAAGTACTTGAATATTATTCAGAGGGATAGGAATTCAATCTAAGTGATATGGGCTGATTTGAAAATTAAGCCAAACTGAACTCATTTTGTTTAGACATCTCACCTTATATAAAATCAGCTCCCTTTCCTCTTGGGTCCACTCACATAGAAGCTAATACCTCTACCCTCACCCACTTGCACCCTGGCCACAGTGTCTTTGAACTATGGAGTTAATACAAATTTACCTTCCTGAGTATGTACAAAAGGTGCAATTTCTGAAAATGTTCTTTCCACTTTATGAAATGTAACTTGTGGTTGTAACTACTACCCTCTCTCTTTCCCTTTCTTTGTGGTTTTCCAACTTTTAAGTGGCAATTGACCCATATGTAGGTGTCGGAGACTGCAGAATTGCTTGCTTTCTGCTTCCCTGGTCCTGGCAGGGGAATAAATAAAAAGAATAAATCCTTTGTCTTTTGGTTCAGAAGGACCCAGAGCTTTTATTTGGGATATTGAAATAGCACCTTAACATAAGGAAGACAATGAGAAGTATGAAAACAAGAGACTGATAAACTGGGAGAAAGAAGAGAGAACAGCCTGGACAGATAAATGAGGTAGAGGAGCAGGGATGGCAGAAATAGTTAAGCAGAAGCCTTGAAGTGCAGAAGGATGTGGCAGACAGACATTAGGGTGACCCCATGATGCCTACTCCCTGACACTCATGTATTTGTGGAATCCTTTTTCCTTGAGTGTGGGAAGAATTTGTGATGTGTCCATTGAATATAGCTAAGGTGATGCGATGTATGTGATTATAGTATGCTAGACTGCAAATGCCAAAGAGAAGAGAAGACTCTCTCTTTGTTGGTTTTGAAGAAGCAAACTGCCAGGTCATGAGTTGGGCCAACTGAAGATCTCTCTGGAAAGCAGTCAACTAGAAACAGAAGTTTCTAGTCCTACATCCTGAAAGAAACACTGCCAGCAACCACATGAGCTCAGAAGGGGCTCCTTTCCCAGTCTGACCTTAGATGAGACTAACACCCCAGCCAACACCTTCACAGCAGCATCCAGAGACCCTGAAACCAAGTCTATATTCCTAACTTATACAAGCTATGAGATTATGGATGTTTTGTTTAAAAGTTCTGCTGGGTTTTTGACAATAATGTTATGAAATATATATAGCTAATGCAGAGAATATCATCAGAGAAATATCAGACTAGAGGTCATGACAAGGCATGAGGTTTTATCACAATAGCAGGTGGATAAGGTAAAGCAAAGAAAGGGATCAGTGGAAGTGAGGGTAACAGTTTAGAGCATAGTACATTGTTATCACTTCCACAATGACCAAGGAGGTTTATATAGAGAACTTCAGACTTTGAAGACTTGTGATAAAAATATGTGCTGAGGATTATTAGCAGTGCATATACAGAAAGAAGTGGTATTAGACTGATAATTAGAAAATGCACATAATAACAGGCATCTGTGTTTAGGATAAAACGGGAATCATGATCCAGCTCCTTTGGAAGCACCACAGTGAATGGATCAAGCATGGTCTTTGAACATGTCTGTGTTTACACATAACTCTGTGACTTACTAGCTATGTGACCATGGTAGGTTTTCTTCATTTCAATGAATTTTTTGTTTCATGTATAGAACATATTTATTTCATTGAAGATTTGCTAAGATAAATGAGATAAATAGATGCAAAACTCTCACCACCATGCTGGTCATAAGGTAATGGCTCATATATGGCTCTTTCTGCTGGATTTTCATTGGAGAGGCTTCTTCACAAAAACAGTACATCCAATAGGTTCAAAGACTGGAGGGAAAAATCACACAAGAGGGTAATGAGAGAAAGATTTCAGAAGAACCTGAAACCAACAACAGCAACAAAAGAAGTCATCCAACCCTGCAGGTAGAGTAACACAAAAGAAAGTGAGAAATTCACTATGTCCAGAAGGGGGATGAAGAGAAAAACCCCAATTAAAAAAGAAATGAGGTAAGGCTTCATCACAAACTTGCAGAAGGGAACATTGAATCCAGAAATGTGACCTCCTTTCCCTTCTGAGGAGATAGTAAATTGACATCCATCCCTTAAAAGCTCATCATGTTTTTAAAAAGCTTTTTTCTCATCTGTGAGTGAAGGCTTTGTTTCAGGATGATGTTGTACCTCCAGATGGAGTTCTGGCTATTGGATTGGTCTCATATAATTTCTCACTTTTTCAGAATGAAACTAAAACTATTCCTCTGAAGGTGCTTATCAATCATCTTAAGCTATCTCTTAAAAGCAAAGAAAGAAGAAATGTACCTGTATTGATGAGGACAGAATTATTTTTTCATGGAAAAATAAACCTGGCTCAATATGTTTTGGATTACATTCACAAGGAAAAACTCACACTGTAATTCTTTATTCTGTTAAGAACAAGAGATAAAAGTCTGCAAAATTCTGATATTTGGATTTATTTACACTTATAACAAATATACTAAAGTATATTTCAAGAACTGAATGATGTTTGAAAATGTATTTTTAAAAAATATTTTAAATAGAAAAATCACACTTTATATAAGGTAAACAAACCCAAACACCAAAAGGTTGAATCTCATGGAACTTATGGTCTTATGAAAAACAGATTTTAAAGTCAGAAAGCCTTCTCTTACAGTCAACATTTATTCTGAATATAAGCATAGAAAAATATCTGTAATGTCTACAAAATTCTTAGGTGTTTGCAACCATTAATAAATTCAAATGTTTTCAGAACTTTATGCCTTTGGATGGGACATAAAATTTAGACTTATTTCCAAAAACAGAAACAACAACAAAGACCCCGAAGAATTTCTTCAGTTTTCTTTATAAGTAAGCTGCATATTTTGGAAATAAAAGAACATGTGCAATTTATGAATTTTAGAATAAGGCAGAATTTGTGATCATGAACCACACCACACAAATAATTTTTAGTTATTTAACATTTTATTTGATCAGATATTTTATTATCTTAAGTTTAATGGTTTCTCTGGTCCAAAACATTCAATACTAAGTTTTTGTTATAGTCCATCAAAACACTCAGAAATGTATCTGCTCCTTCCATACCAAATAGCCAAATACTATTGAGAACCATATTTTTTTCTTTTTTTTTTATTATTGTAAACAAATGAGATACATGTTGTTTCTCTGTTTGTACATAGAGTAAAGGCATACCATTTGTCTAATCATAAATTTACATAGGGTAATGTTGGTTGATTCATTCTGTTATTTTTTCCCTTCCCCCCCACCACTCACCCCTCTTTTCCCTCTATATAGTCCTTCCTTCCTCCATTCTTGCCCCCCTCCCTAACCCTAACCCTAAACCTAACACAAACCCCTCCCACCCCCCCATTATGTATCATCATCCGCTTATCAGTGAGATCATTTGTCCTTTGGTTTTCTGAGATTGGCTTATCTCACTTAGCATGATAGTCTCCAATTTCATCCATTTGCCTGTAAATGCCATAATTTTATCATTCTTTATGACTGAGTAATATTCCATTGCATATATATACCACGGTTTCTTTATCCATTCATCAATTGAAGGACATCTAGGTTGGTTCCATAATCTGGCTATTGTGAATTGAGCAGCTATGAACATTGATGTGGCTGTATCTCTGTAGTATGCTGATTTTAAGTCCTTTGGGTATAGGCCAAGGAGTGGGATAGCTGGGTCAAATGGTGGTTCCATTCCAAGCTTTCTGAGGAATCTCCATACTGCTTTCCAGAGTGGCTGCACTAATTTGCAGCCCCACCAGCAATGTGTGAGTGTACCTTTTTCCCCACATCCTTGCCAATACCTATTGTTGCTTGTGTTCTTGATAATCGCCATTCTAATTGGGGTGAGATGAAATCTTAGGGTATTTTTGATTTGCATTTCTCTTATTACTAGAGATGTTGAACATTTTTTCATATATCTGTTGATTACTTGTAGATCTTCTTCTGTGAAGTGTCTGTTCATTTCCTTAGCCCATTTGTGGATTGGGTTACTTATATTCTTGGTGTAGAGTTTTTTGAGTTCTTTATAGATTCTGGAGATTAGTGCTCTATCTGAAGTGTGATTGGCAAAGATTTTCTCCCAATCTGTAGGCTCTTTCTTCCCATTGCTGATAGTTTCCTTTGCTGAGAGAAAGGTTTTTAGTTTGAATCTATCCTAGATAGATTCCTAGATTCTTGCTTTTATTTCTTGTGCTATGGGAGTCCTGTTGAGGAAGTCTGATCCTAAGCTGACAGGATGAAGATCTGGACCTAATTTTTCTTCTGTAAGATGCAGGGTCTCTGATCTGATTCCAAGGTCATTGATCCATTTTGAGTTGAGTTTTGTGCAGGGTGAGAGATAGGGGTTTAGTTTCATTTTGTTGCATATGGATTTCCAGTTTTCCCAGTACCATTTGTTGAAGAGGCTATCTTTTCTCCCTTGCATATTTTTGGCCCCTTTGTCTAGTATGAGAAAATTGTGTTTATTTGGGTTTGTGTCCATGTCCTCTATTCTGTACCATTGATCTACCTGTCTATTTTGGTGCCAATACCATGCCATTTTGTTTTCATGTGCTCCATGAAATAAACCTTTCTCTAAGTACTGCTTTCATAGTTATTCAAAGCCGTTATTGCTTTGTAGTATAGTTGAAGGTCCTGGTATTGCGATACCCCCAGCTTCATTTTTCCTATGAAGGATTGCTTTAGCTATTCTGGGTTTCTTATTCTTTCAAATGAATGTCATGATTGCTTGCTTTATTTCTGTAAGGTATGTCATTGGGATTTTAATTGGAATTGCATTGAATCTGTATAGAACTTTTGGTAGTATGGCCATTTTGACAATATTAATTCTTCCTATCCAAGAATATGAGAGATCTTTCCATCTTCTAAGGTTTTCTTTAATTTCTTTCTTTAGTGTTCTGTAGTTCTCATTATAGAGGTCTTTCACCTCTTTTGTTAGATTGACTCCCAAGTATTTTATTTTTTTCGATGCTATTGTGAATGGGGTAGTTTTCCTAATTTTTCTTTCCAAAGATTCATCACTTATGTATAAAAATGCATTAGATTTATGAGCATCGATTTTATATCCTGCTACTATACTGATTTCACTTATGAGTTCAAATGTTTTCTGGTGGAATTTCCTGGTTCCTCTAAGTATATAATCATATCATCAGCAAATAGGATTGAAATTAGAAATAAATGAAAGAGTAAAAAACGAAAACTACTCTGTACCTGGAGATTAAACAATATGCTATTATATGATGAATGGATAACAGAAGGTATCATGAAGGAAATCAAAAAATTCTTAGAGGTAAATGAGAGCAAAGAAACATATCAAAATCTCTGGGACACTATGAAAGCAGTACATAGAGAAAAATTTATTTCATAGAGGTATTGGAGAGGCAGCAATTTTTCCTATTTGTATCTGTTTAATTTCTTTGGTCTGTCTAATTGCTCTGGCTAGAGTTTTAAGGACAATGTTGAATAGAAGTGGTGAAAGGGGGCATCCCTGCCTTGTTCCAGTTTTTAGGGGAAATGCTTTCAGTTTTACACCATTTAGAATGATATTAGCCATGGGCTTAGCATAGATAGCCTTTACAATGTTTAGGAATGTTACCACTATCCCTATTTTTTCTAGTGTTTTGAGCATGAAGGGGTGCTGTATTTTATCAAATGCTTTTTCTGTATCTATTGAAATAATCATGTGATTCTTGACTTTAAGTCTGTTGATATGGTGAATTACATTTATTGATTTCCTTATGTTGAACCAACCTTGCATCCCTGGGATGAAACCCACTTGATCATGGTGCACTATCTTTTTAATATGTTTTTGTATGCGATTTGCTAAAATTTTGTTGAGAATTTTTGCGTCGATGTTCATTAAGGATTTTGGTCTGAAATTTTCTTTCATCGATGTGTCTCTGTCTGGTTTAGGTATCAGTGTAATATTGGCTTCATAGAATAAGTGTGAGGGTTCCCCCACTTATATTTCATGGAATAGTTTGAGAAGTATTGGAATGAGCTTTTCTTTAAAGGTTTTATAGAACTTGGCTGAGAACCCATCTGGTCCTGGACTTTTCTTTGTTGGTAGGATTTTGATGACTTCTTCTATTTCATTACTTGAAATTGGTCTATTTAAATTGTGTATGTCCTCCTTATTCAGTTAAGGTAATTCATATGTCTCTAGAAACGTGTTGATGTCTTCGAAATTTTCTATTTTGTTGGAATAGAGATTTTCAAAATAGCTTCTAATTATGTTTTGTATTTCAGTCGTGTCTGTTGTGATATTTCCTGTTCATTCCGAATTTTAGTAATTTGGGTTTTCTCTCGTCTTCTCTTTGTTAGTGTGGCTAAGCGTTGATCAATTTTTTTTTATTTTTTCAAAGAACCAAGTATATACTTTGTCAATTTTTTCAATTGTTTCTTTTGTTTCTATTTCATTGATTTCAGCTCTGATTTTAACTATTTCCTGCCTTCTACTACTTTTGGTGTTGGTCTGTTCTTCTTTTTCTAGGGCTTTGAGCTGTGTTGTTAGGCCGTTTATTTGTTGATTTTTTCTTCTTTTATTGAATGCGCTCCATGAAATAAACCTTTCTGTAAGTACTGCTTTCATAGTGTCCCAGAGATTTTGATATGATGTTTCTTTGTTCTCATTTACCTCTAAGAATTTTTAAATTTCCTTCCTAATATCTTCTGTTATCCATTCATCATATAATAGCATATTGTTTAATCTCCAGGTGTTGGAGTAGTTTCTGTTTTTTACTCTTTCATTTATTTCTAACTTCAATCCATTATGATCTGATAGAATACAAGGTAGTGTCTCTATCTTCTTGTATTTGCTGACATTAGCTTTGTGGCATAATATATGGTCTATTTTAGAGAAGGATCCATGTGCTCCTGAGAAGAAAGTGTATTCGCTCTTGGTTGGATGGTATATTCTATAAATGTCTGTTAAGTCTAAATTATTAATTGTGTTATTGAGATCTATGGTTTCTTTGTTCAATTTTTGTTTGGATGATCTGTCCAGTGGTGAGAGAGGTGTGTTAAATTCACCTAGTATTATTGTGTTATGGTCTATTTGGTTTCTGAAATTGAGAAAGATTTGTTTGACATATATGGATGAGCCAATGTTTGGGGTATAGTTATTTATTATTGTTATGTCCTGCTGATTTATGCATTCCTTAAGCAGTATGAAATGTCCTTCTTTATCCTTTCTGACTAACTTTGGCTTGAAGTCCACATTATCTGAAATGAGGATGGATACCCCAGCATATTTGCTGAGTCCATGTGCATGTTATGTTTTCCCCCCTCCTTTCACCTTTAGTCTATGGGTATCTTTTTCTATGAGGTGAGTCTCTTGCAGGCAACATATTGTTGGATCTTTCTTTTTAATCCAATTTGCCAGTCTATGTCTTTTGATTGATGAGTTCAAGCCATTAATATTCAGGGTTATTATTGAGATATAATTTGTATTCCAGGTCATTTGACTCATTTTTTTTTGTTGGCACGACTTGGTTTCTCCTTATTTGTCAATTCCTTTAGGATAGTTCCTCCCTTTGCTGATTTGTATCATTGTTTTTCATCTCTTCCTCATGGAATATTTTGCTGAGAATGTTCTGTAATGCTGGCTTTCTTTTTGTAAATCTTTTAGCTTTTGTTTATCATGCAAGTATTTTATTTCATCGTCAGATCTGAAAGTAAGTTTTGCTGGGTATAAGATTCTTGGTTGGTGTCCGTTTTCTTTCAGGGCTTGAAAAATGTTGTTCCAGGCCCTTCTAGCTTTTAGGGTCTGAATTGAAAAATCTGTTGATATCTGTATTGGTTTCCCCTGAATGTAATTTGATTTTTTTCTCTTGCAACCTTTAAAATTCTGTCTTCAATTTGTATGTTAGGTATTTTCATTATAATGTGCCTTGGTGTGGGTGTGTTGTAATTTTGTGTATTTGGAGTCCTATAAGCCTCTTGAACTTGATTTTCCATTTCATTCTTCATATTTGGGAAATTTTCTGATATTATTTCACTGAATAGATTGTTCATTCCTTTGGTTTGTTTCTCTAAGCCTTCCTCAATCCCAATAATTCTTAAATTTGGCCTTTTCATGATATCCCATAATTCTTGTAGATTCTGTTTTTGAGTTCTTTCTGTCTTTTCTGTTTGTTCAACTTTGTTTTCAAGATTAAATATTTTGTTTTCAATACTTGAGGTTCTGTCTTCCAGGTGTTCTATCCTATTGGTTTTGCTTTCTATGGAGTTCTTAATTTGGTTTATTGTTTCCTTCATTTCAAGATTTCTTTTTGTTTTTTTTTAATATTTAACTCTTTATTGAAATGATCTTTTGCTTCCTGTATTTGCTCTTTTAACTGTCGATTGGTGTGATCATTCAATGCCTGCATTTGCTTTATCCTGTCCTCATTTGCTTCCCTGATAATTTTAATTATGCACATTCTGAACTCTCCTTTTGTCTTTTTTTCTACCATGCTGTCTTTGGATTTTATTGATGTAACATCTAGATGTGTTTGGGGCATTTTCTTCCCTTGTTTTCTCATATTGTTCAGGTATCAGTGGATCACTGAGATATTGCAGATTTCCTCTATTGACTTATTGTGTCCCTGAAGATTTCTAGTATATCCCCTCTTATCCTTCATAGCCTGCAGTCTTGGAGGAAGTTGATAATGCGGTGCTCCACAAGGAAGCTGCCTCTGTAGGGGTGGTGGCCTTCAGGTTGGGTATATTCCCTGCTAGTGGGCAGAGGTGCCTCCACTTATTGACCAATGGTCATCCTAACGGGAACTAGGCTCAGGCTGAGGCAAGACCTGTTTTGGCCTGTGTCTCTGGTTTTACCGTCCTTGTGGGAAAACCTCACCCGGCAGGGAAGACTCATCCGGTGGGTAGGTCTCACTGGTCAGTTCCCCTCCTAGAGGTTCTCCTCAATCCACAACTACCACCTGGGCTTGGCTGTCTTTCTCTTTATTGTTCCCAGGGGCCCGGACCTATCTCCTGGGCCTGAGAGCCTCAACCTTCGCAGACGAGTCTCCATAGGCTGCTTCTCCTCAGAGAATCTGCCTGCAGTCCTGGAAACTTCGCTCCGCCCTAAGCGTGTCTCTGTGCGGCTCTTCCAACAAGAAGCTGCCTAATTCCTGGGACTGTGCTTTGCACCTAATCGCCTTGCTGTGTGGTCCCTCCACTGAGCAGCTATCTTGAGCCCTGGTGCAGTCGCTCTGAATCCAAGCAACCCACACTCCTCCTCCTCCTCCGGGCAGCCGCCTGGAGTTCCGGTGCGGTCGCTCTGAGTCCAAACAACTCACCGCACACCTCCTCCTCTGGGCAGCCGCCCGGAGTTCTGGTGGGTTGCTCTGAGTCCAAGTGTTGTGCTGTCTCTCCTCTACAATGCTCCCAGTTGTCTGAGTTCACCGCTCCAGCAGGGGGAGGGGTGTCTCATTGGGCAACTCTACTTCACAAAGTTCCCTGCATTCCGGCACTACCGCCCCATCCGGGATGCCTCCCCAATGGGAGAGACTCACCTGGCGGCTTTGAGTTGGACCCAAGTCTCTCAATATCTCCTCTTCTTGAATCCTGGGTCTTGGAGCAACATGAAATGCAGCCACCCTCTAGTCCGCCATCTTGAAAAACCTGAAAACTACATTTTAAGCTACACTATAATCTGGAAGTTTGTAATCTGAAATTTTCTCCAGGACAATTATTTCTAAGTAAGAGTTTAAATGTTTATTTCACAATGTTTAATGATTATATATTTAGGTTTACTGGATTTGTATTGTACTTATCTTTCATATTTTTAAAGAAATGTTTTGCCAGATTGTCAAATTGCCCAAATTGCATTTAGCTGAGTATTGTTGAAGATTAATTTTGTGTCTTGATTAAGGTAATCTGTTTTGAATAAATATCTTAATATTTTTATATTACTCTTAAAGCATGTTTTCATTCAATTATAAGTAAATGTTTATTTACATATTTTGTTTTGGTGGGTTAGTTACCACACATTTAGTTAAACAATAAAAGATATTCATTGAGGAATTAAACTTTCCTTCAGGGTGGTCTTGATATGAGTCAAAGCCAGGAAATTAATGCTTACCTTCCTAAACACCTAACAAACACAAAGGTAAGTAATTCTATAGCTATGTAGGCTTTAATTCTGTGAATTTATTTTGACTTCCATATTTTATTAGTTGTTTATATAGTTATTATACTTTCTCTTATCATTTGTGTGGGGTTGAGATACAATTAGTTAATTTAACTGATGTAATCATTAATTACTAAATTCTCTCAGCTGTGATCATTCTTTTATGAGGTAATTTCATGATGCAGAATGTTTTCCATTATTTGATAATGAAGTACCAATTCTGCACACTCTCCGGTCCTATTAGCTCAGTCTTCAATTCCATGAAAGCAAAAAGTATTAGCAAATTAAAGCATTGCAACTGATTCAGATATTATAGGAAACTGACATTTGCTATAGGAAATTTGTAGTATATACTTAAATCACAATTTGTCACTTCCATTAAATAAGTCTATTTCTTTTTAATTCATTTGAATTGATAAAACACAATTTCCAAGACACACAACCTCCAACAATCACAAGAAATCTGCATGAGACTCTCCCATCCCAACTCAGTCTCTCTCACTCACAGACTTCAATCAATGTTTGGACAGTAAGTCAGTTCAGTAGGGGCCTCAGCAGATCCTGGGACATTCAAAAACACAAGTTGGATGTGGGGCTGGACCAACAAGAGGCTACAGTGATAGTGGCAGGTCACAGTGTCTGTAGCTGTGGCCAGGTCCAGTGAAAACTGCTGAAAAAACACTACACCATGATTAAGGACCTATTATAGACATTGAGTAAGGTCTACTACCTGTACAGAGATGCACATGAATACCATCTGCTATTTGGTACTTCTGTTCTAAGGATTATATTTCTAGCAATACATATTTTTCCAGCTGAATTAAGTAAGTACTTTTACATAGTAAAATATCAAGACATAATTAGGAGGTAGTCTTTAAAAATTGCTCTTGTAATGAATTAATTATATAATAGTCAAAACAAATTATGAATGAATTAAATATAAAAGGAAGTTAAAATTAATCAATTATATAATTATGTTTCATGTGAATTAAACTGTATGTATTTATATCTACATTGTAACTTCAAGAGAAAAATGTCATGGGAATGAAGTTTAAAGACAACATGACCTAAGCAAACAATTACTTCTTTTGGCAAATATTTAACTGATGTATTTTTAAATTGGGCTAGAGATGTAGTTCAGTGGTAGAGTAGTTGACTGGCATACATGTCTTGGGTTCAATTCCAAGCACCACAAAAATAAGTAAATAAATTATTAAATAGAATATAATTTAGCTTTTATCCCCAAACCATCACTTCCTTGTCTTACATCCCTCCCCTGGGTTCCTTTCTCTGGAGTCAATACATTTGTCCTTGGAATTGAACGTGCCACTTTGCCACTGTTGAAGTGATCAAAGACCTCGCAAGATGTACTGGTTCTTAATGACTTGGATGTCATTGCTATAAAGTAATTCTGCAATCTACCTGTATATCAGCAATCAACTTACCCCTGAGTTCCATAAACAGTCAACCAACATTTTTTAACTTTTCTACTTCAAGAGTAATTCCCCCTAAATTTCAAGTGCTTATATATGTAAAGCAAAGAATAAATTGTGGGGCCAGATGATAAAGAATCTTATATGACTTTGCTATAGAATTTGGGTTTTATTCTGAATTAACAAAAAATCCATTAAAGAATTTTAAGCAGGGGAGTCCCACATAAAATGACTTTTGGTGTACAAATATGCATTTAGAGGGAGTGGGCATAATGGAGTGGAGTTGAAGAAAAAAATTACAGGCAAGGAGATCTTAGGAAGTTTTTGTGGTAAAGCTAGTAAGAAATGATATTCCCCCAATTATGTGTCTAAATGATTATCAGCAATGGTTACTGAAATCACTGTATGAAAGACTATATATAATAGTCTGTAGATTATAGAAATTTTTTAATTGGATTAGTAAAATAACACATAAAACTGCTAAAATAACTTATCATTACCCAAAAAGCCATACATTATATTCTTCCTGATATGATAAATGGAAACCATCTATGAACATTCATGCAAAAATTTTAATCAAGCCTATAGATCTAAATATGAGTTTAACAAAAATATGAATATAGAAAAATACATTTAAAGACACCAGGAGGATGCAATCAAATATATTCCCAATGTAAGAGATTCTACAGGACAAATGACCTGATTACTTCAGAAAAAAAAATTGGGAAGAAAAAAAAAAGCAAAGGGACACCTCTATGAACTAAAGGAGACTCAGTAACATCTTAATCAAATGTAGTATGTGTATTTTGCTTAGTTCCAGATTTGAACCAACCTACTACAAAATAAAAAACTTGCAAGACCAAAAAGGGAATGTAAACACTTACTGGATATATGAATATATTATTCAAAAATTATTGTGATGATGATAAAGATATTGTACTTTTGAAAAAAAATTTTTGATGGTTCTACCTCATTTTATTTAAGGAGAGCTACTATTTAGTTTCACATGACACACTGAAGATGGGATGGTCTAATCTTGCATTGGCTCTAGGCCATTTCTTTGATTTTCATCCTCCCAGACTTTTCTTGTGATAGATATTTTATTTATTTTTGTTTTTACAGACTGCATTTTGATTCATTGAACACAAATGGGGTACAACTTTTCATTTCTATGGTTGTACACGATGTAGTTTCACACGATTTATGTAATCATTACATAGGATAATAATTTTTGTCTCATTCCACAATCTTCATTCCCAAGCCTCCTCTTCCTCTAATTTCCCTCTGTATAATCCAAATTTCCTCCATTCTTCTCTTCCTTCCCACCCCCATTATGTATCATCATCCACTTATCAGAGAAAACATTTGGCCTTTGCTTTTTTGGGATTGGCTTGTTTCACTTAGCATGATATTCTCCAACTCCATCCACTTATCTGCAAATTCCATAATATTATTATTCTTTATGACTGAATAATATTCCACTGTGTATATATACCACAGTTTCTTTATCTATTCATCTGTTGAAGGACATCTAGGTTGGTTCCACAATCTAGCTATTGTGAATTGAGCTGCTATAAACATTGATGTGACTGCTTTACTATAGTATGCTGATTTTAAGCCCTTTGGGTAAAAACCAAGGAGTGAGGAGGAGAGAGAGAGATAGATAGAGAAAAAGTAAGAGAGAGAGCAAGAGAGCACATGGAAGAGTGAAAGCAAGGGAGAGAGAGAGAGAAAGAGAGAGAGAATGGTGGTGGAGCTATTCTTAAGTAGTCAAATTTCGCAGGCTAATAACAATGGAACAATGGCTGGCTAGGATGTTCACAGGTTGACAATCTGAACCAATGACTGCCGAGAATGTTTGTAGGCTGACAATCTGGGTTGTAAAATGGTATGTGTGGGGGGGCACAGAATACTGGTAGCAGCTGATGCCAATATTCCTCCCTTTTTGTTTTTTTACCCGGGGTGGGACGATGGTCTTTCTTCTGTAGCTTCATCCTGCTGGTTAGGGGAGAAGAGTCTCATTCCTATAAAAAGAGAGAGGATTAGGGAGTGCTTTAGGTGGGAGTAGAGTTTTTGGATACAGAAGTGTCAATAGTGAATCACAGTCTTGACTTTGGGTGTCAGGGACTGGTAGTCCTGAAGGAGAAGCAGTTGATTGACAGATTGGTTGGTGAACTTGTGTGTGTCCATCAGCACTGGAACTTGGGTATCTGATCTTGTAGGAAATCCTGTAGGCAATTTATCAGGCATGGTCCTGTTTAGGAAGATCTGTAGACATTAAAACGATCAAAAATTTCTGACTCTGGTAGTTTCCTGCCTAAGAATCTCTTTCGTAGCCTCCAACTTACTTATTCTTGGGGCTAACACAAGTGTAGGTCTTAAGTTCCAATAAAGGAACTATTGTCTTTCCATTTAAACCCAGTTATGACTGTATTTTAGTTATAAATGTTTTTGCTAGGTGTTCAAGACCAAGCTGGTCAAATTGACCTTGTTCCTATCTGCTGTTAAGAGTCAGCTGAGTTCCCACAGGGGTCACTCATGGAGAACTTGAGAGCAGATTCTTAGCTCCTTTAGTGCCATTTGCTAGGTAGGGTCTCCTTGATGAGGTGGCTTCCTTTGGAAGCATCAGGGATGTCTCCCTTTTTCAATGTCCCTCCTCTGCAGCAGGTGCACTGATCAGCTTCTCATCTCTAGTTGTCTCAACAATCTCCCTGATTGGAAGGTCAAGTGGCCCAGAGTTGCAGAACTCTTTAGAGAAGCTCTCCCATTCCCTGGGTTCAGGCTGACTCAGAGGGCAAGAGCCAAATACTAATTTTCTTGGCCCCTGTATTTTAATCTCAATCTCTAAGTTTGATCTTAAACATTCAGCAAGCCAGTCTTACCAGTTAAAGTAAAAGTACTGGGATTTAACTTTAATGTTTATGACTTTACAGTTATTTATTCCCTTTTATTTAATTGGGGTCTATATTATCTGTCCTGTAGATGATGGCTCCTTATCTCAAATTAATTTAGGTTATTTGTTCTTGAAACAGTACTTCTGCAAAACATTAATCAGGAAAGAGTTACAGGAGTTAGAGTTTACAAGGAAAATACAAAACAGAATTAACAAAAGTAAAACATTTAGTTTGTGTAATAGCTATCCTGAATTTTGTCTGAGCTATACATTATATCCCCTGTTTGAGATCACAGTAATTTTACAACAAAAAACAATCTTCTGAATATAACTTTAAATAAGTTGAAGTCTGGCTTATTTTGGAATCATTCTGACATGCAGCAGGGTGGGAGGCAGAGCCTTATCTCAGGTAAGGCAGGGCTCTTTACAAATCTTAGGTAAAATGTTCCAGTTCTGAAATTGATCTTTGCCTCTTTCTTAAATGTCATTTTAAGAAGTTTACACATATCGTTTCCTGAGTCTGTGAATTTTAATTAACACAATGACATTACATCCAAAACATAAATCAAGGAAAGGCTGAGAGAGCTTTTAACTTTCCTTTTGTGTGGCAGTGACAAAATGCTTTCATGTTTCAGGATATTAATCTTTAAACAAACCAGGCTGTAACAGGTCCTGTTATAGAATATTAAGTGATATAAATAAATCTCCAGTACTATTCTTATGGACACAAAGAGGATCGAGAGAGAAGAGAAGGTTTGAACATGGAATTTCTAACCACTTGCTGCTGCGGTGACAGAAGTTGTATAAGTCCCATTCTCCAGCCAAGAGGAACCTAACTTATATTGGGGTCAGACTGTGTTGCAGTGGAAAATGAGCCTTTGAGGTATAAGATCTAGAGTCAAATGGAGAGGCTGAATGTTTTTGAGGAGACAGCCAAGGGGGTGGGGGTTGCAGAGAATTTTAGATTGGGCAAAATCCATGGCTAAAAGTTCTCAGGAGCCTGGAGAAGGGAAACAGGAGAGGAAGGGGCATTCCCACAACCTTTCGGATTTCCCACATAGGAGCAGACCATCAGTGAGGGTCATCACCATCCCTGAGAGGTCTGTGGCTGAAGCCAAGGGAGACCCTGACCCAGTGCTGGGGTTTTCAGAGAGAGAGAGGTAGAGAGAGAGAGAGAGAGAGAGAGAGAGAGAGAGAGAGAGAGAGAGAGAGAGAGAAAGAGAAAGAGAGAGAGAGAGAGAGAGAGAAAGAGAGAGAGAGAGAGAGAGAGAGAGAGAGAGCGCAAGAGAGAGAGAAAGAGAGAGATGTCTGTGTTGCAGCCCAGGAGAAGTTTAAAACAGACTTTATTTTCAGTTTCAGGTTGGTCCCTCACTCTACCTGCTGCAGTCTACATTCCAATGTAGGCTTCAGCAAGCCTAGGCAGGGGAAATTGTCTAGGGCTTTTTAACCCTTTTTCCTGGTTGGTAATCAGCTCAGGTTTGGATGCAGAAAATTATGAAACATTATCTCCCACTACTTTTTAAGAATGGGGATGCTATATCATACTCCTTACTGCAACATGCCACTGGTTGTTGGGTTGGCTAGGATTACTTCCTTCACACCAGCCACCTCCCATAGGGGTGCTAGAATGTATGCACAAGACTGAGTGGTGGGAGAAATAGGCAGGCTGGGCAGGGGAGTGAAAGCAGAAACAGAGCAGGGCACAGGAGATGGGGGAGCAGGGGCTGGAGGGGACCAGAATGGGGGTAATTTGTTAGGTAAGTCAAAGTTGGAGGAAGAGGAGGGGTTAAGAGGAGGAGAAGAAGTCAAAAGGAACAAGATTACAGGAAGACCAAAGATCAGGTTTAGTGTGAAAGAAGGAGAAAGCTTGAAGATAAGGAATCCCTTTCCATCTGCCTGCTCACTCACAGAAGTTGTATGTCATTTCATGGCCATTTTTGATTGATTATCTAAAGGGTAAGTTTTGGTAGTTTTAAGCTGGGGGTCAGGCAGAGGGGTTTAAGATTGTCTAGTAGACACCCCAGGGATGAATCTGCTTGAATGGAGGACCCAGATCCCATGGTGGAGACTGATACAGTTGAATCAGTGCCCCAGGTATCCCAAGGTCACAGACTGGTTGGCTGGAGATGAGAAGGCAGCACAGTGATGGGGGTCATCACCCAACCATCAGTGTGTGCCAGGCAAAAGCCAAAAGAGTTGAGGACCTGATATCAGAATTTTCAAGAGAAAGAGTGAAGAGGAGGCTTAACCCTGAGAGAGAATCTCCACCAAAAAGATTGGGGACCTACATGTCAGATAAGGTCAACTAAGGGGACCAGCTGTAACTGTAAATGTCATGGTTGGGGGAACCCCCACTCCTCAACCACATCAAGGGCACCAGATGATCAACAGTCACATCTCAGGTCAGCAGAGGAGTGTTTCAGTTGACCTAGGGGAAAACTCACCAATCTGAAGTTGGTATATGAATGTGGAGGAGAGCATCTGGGCAAATGGACGGTGAGACCAGTGTCTTGAAGTCTGGGGCATCAGATGGGATTCCACTTGCCTAAGTGGTGGTAGAAGAGCCAACAGAGTCATGGCATCAATGAAAGTACCCAGAAACCACTCCGGATATGGGAACTCATGCAAGAGATTTTATTAAGTGGATAGGCAGAGTGTCTTGCCTGCAGGGTGAGAGAGAGAGAAAAGAGAGAGAGGAGAGAGAGAGAGGGAGAGAGAGAGAGGACACAAAGAGGAGAGAGAGGGAGAGAGAGAGAGAGAGAAGGAGGAGAGAGAGAAAAGAGAGAAAAAGAGAGCAAGAGCAAGTGAGAGAGCAAGCAAGAGTAAGGAGGAGAGAGAGAGATGGAGAGAGAGAGAAAAAGTGAGAGCAAGAGCAAGGAAGAGAGAATGGTAGTGGAGTTATTCTTAAGTAGTGAATTTCGCAGGCTAATAAACAATGGATCAATGATTGATGAGAGTGTTTGCAGGCTGATGATCTGGGTTGAAAAATGATGTGGGGGAGGGGGCGAATACTGGCAGCAGCTGATGTCAATAATGGGGATGTGAGGACAGGGAATGAAAAAAGAAAAAAGAAAACAATTGGGGAAAAGAAAGAGAAGTCTTGAAGGAAAATTGAAAAATTGTTTTTGTTGGAGTTTAATATCTTCTCTACCTCCCTTCTCTTCTGATAGGCAGGGTTATGTGGAGTTTGCTGGTAACTCCACCCTCAGGATGATTATGGTTACTAAGGTAGGAGGATTAGACTTGGAGGTTGAACTCCTGGAGGCATGGTATAGCAATTGCCAGTTCCCCTGGAAGGCTGCACCCTAGTACTTCCTTTGGGGTCCACTGGTCCACTTATGTGACATAGGAGCCTGGTCTTTACCCCTTCCCCACAATTCCTGGTCTGTAATTTAGTCTTGACTTCACTACCAGGAACCTCTATTCCTGGAGGTCCTGAGGGCTGAGCACTGGGATCTGTGCACCTATTTTGGAAAGTTGTTCTGTATTGGGCAAATCAGAACCAATCATTGAAAGCTATGTGCCAGTCAGCCACAGAACCACAGGCACTGGACTTTTTGGTGGCCAGGGGATGGTTGGGAGACTGGGGATTGAGGAACTGGAGGGTCCTGTTGGTTACGAAGCCAGCAGGACCAGGTTCTTGGTGGAGTAATGGACCAGGCTGATGTTGGGTTCCAACAAGTTCTCTTGAGTTGTTTCTGGGATCCCAGTGGGTGCTGGGCTGGTTGACTGGATGAGCTGGGATCAAGATGCCCTCACACCATTTTCCCATGTACCCTTGCATGCCTCTTTCCTCCCTCTGCAGCAAGATGGTGGCTATTAGCACACCTAGCTGGGATACCTCAGATGCAACCAAGCCTGCAGGGCCCTTGGTAATGATCTTTCAGGACCTGGGTGATATTCCTGGATGTAAGTGGTCATGTCCCACATTGTTGGCAGTAGCAGCAGCAGTAGCAGCAGCAACTAATCCATAGGTACCTTGATAATGAGCTTCTAGTCTCTGGCAAGTGTCCCAGGATGGAAGCTGCCCCAACTAAAGATGGTGGTGTCAGGGTTGGGGATAATCGAGATGGTGGCAGAGGTGTCCCAAGGCACTGGTAGATGGGGAGCCGCAGCACACAGTAGTGTGCACACGGGGCAGGGCTGGTGCTGAAGATCCACCTGCTATATACATTTTAACATTTTTTCTGAACTGGAAAAATTCAGACTTTTGTATTTTTAATAACTCTCTCTTAATACCTAAAAAAGTATTTTAATTGATTACTTTCTCCCTTTGGCTTTAGCATAACATGTAACTAAACCCATTCAATGAGAAAATATATTGTCCTTATAAACTGCAGTTATGTTTCTAAGACTTTCCTTAAACCAACTGTTTCTTCCTACTTATTACATTCTCCAAAGCAAAATGAAACAGGTCACAGGTGCCTAGATAGTCTGCTGATGGGTGATAAGATAGTAGAAACTATAAAGTTTTGCTGTAAACTGCCCAATCTTAAAGGTTTGCCTTCACAACCATAAGCTGAAAAAAGTGTTATGGACACTTCGCATTTTTATTTATCTTTATCTATTTTTAGATAAATACAACATGGTGGATTTGTGGACTTGTCTGTGAGAGTCTTTATATATTTAAAGTTATTTTAGCATTTGAGAACTGCATTTGAGAACTCTCTCCCCAGATCAACATATGTGGTGATGAATGACAAATTTATTTTTCTACAAAGTTTGTATATATGTAAAACTGCTGAAGTGCATCAAGATGTTGAGTGCTTTTGGTGGCCACCCAGGCTTCCTTGAAAGATAACCATATGAAAGCTCCACTTTCAAGATGGATGTAGGGTGCTTTCCAGAGACCCTGGAAGACTTTAGCAGCAAGCAAAGGGGGATTCCCTTTCCCATGTACATGCAGATTATCATTTAAGATATTTGTCACCAAAGAGAACTGTAATGACATACCGTTTGGGTTACTTATGGTAATCAATTTGTTAGCCAGACTGACCCTATGCATGCAGGTTACTATTTCCTAAAGCATGATGAATAAGATGGAAATCCTCCCCTCAGCCCCTGCTGCTGGCACAGATGTGTCTGTAGACTTCTAGAATGCTCATTTTATAGAAATTGTTGTGAGAGCAAGTTTGTATTAGTTTCACTTTCTTAAATCTATTGAATAATACGGTTTGCATTTCTCTGAAGTTCACAATTGTGGGAAATGGTTACTTTGGGATTCTTATTTCTAAAAGACTGATCAACATATCTCAACTGTCTTACCAATGACTTCATCTTCTTACAGATTGAAAACTTGAAGAGGAAGGTGCCCAATGAAAGAAAATGCTGAAAGGGAGTAGGAGAGAGAAAGTAACTTCAGAAACATCTTCATTTTTCCTGCATTGTTCAGCACATAAGAAAGTATGTGTCAATGATCTAATCCTTCCCTTCACCTTCCTGCTTCAGGAATGTGTGGCTATTTTAGAATATTTATATAACCTGAAAGAGCTTATTTCTAGAAATTTAAATTCAGAAATATTCATGGTCTCGTTTTTCTCCAAATGGGAAAAGAAATTAAAAAGCAAGAGAAATGTTCTGCAGTTGTGAATTTTCTCAGGGAGGTAAATTATTAAATTACATTAAAATGCCAAAATTACATTAAAAAAACCACAGGAACTCTTTGCCCAACCCCTCAGGTCTTTTTTCCTGCCTGCATGAGCAGATTAGATGCTTTGTTGTTCATTAAAAGATGGCATTGTGCACTCTGTGAGAGGCGTACCAAAGAACCCAGTAGGCCTTACTTCTCTCTATACCTGGTATCAGGATTATTCTTGTCACTCTTGGCCTCCTCAGCAGTAGCTCACTGTGGTGTCAAAGGTGTGCACACAGTCAGTTCAGCTGGTATAATCCTGCTGCCAATCGGGCCAAGGTCAAGGGTTTGAGTCCATCGAGTTTTCCTGACCCACAGCCACTCCCAACTTCATCAGATGCATCCACATGGTTCTTATCACAAGAGCAAACCAGAGGGAATTGATGGTTACTTCAAAACCCACTGCTGTACCAGAAAATGTCCCTGAGTGCAGGCCTTCTGCCAGGGGTTCAGGAACTTTTTTCCCCTTTTTCCTTTTTCACCATGTGTACACATACAAGAAGAAAAAAGAACTTCTTTAAGAATAGGGCCCAGACTGCCCCACAGGGAGTATTTGTTGCACATGTTAGTATTTTTTATGATGTTCTGTCATATAGCAGGACTGGACTCACAATCCAGAAGAATGGCTACAGACCCAGGATACTTAATAAATAATTAGAAAATTTAAAAAGTGTAGCTGCTTCAGTATTCACTGTACATCCATCATTGGCAGACCTGATCATGTTAAGATGACCAGGAGAAACAAGTCATAACAAAATCTGATATATTCCTGAAATCTATTCAGTACCTACCATGTTTAAAAAAAAATAGAAGAGTCAACTAGAATACAGGTATTAATGCCACATAGTTGGGACCACCTGACCTCAAGCTCATGGTGTGAAGGTACCATTAACATATGCTGCATAGAGAAGTAAGCCTTTTATGGAAAAGGACTTGGGTGTCAATCGCAGATCATTTGGAAAATCATTTTAATTCAGTGATTTCAAATTCTGACCAATAAAACTTTTCATTGCAATTCACAGAAGAAAGTAAAAATGAAGCATTAGTGTTTTGCATAGTAGGTTTTGTAAATCCCTTCTGAAATGTGTCCTGATAACTCACAATGATTCTAATGGGCAAAGTTACAGATGCAGTAACAAGGGCCTTACTCACTAGTGGTTCGTTGTTTCTTCCTGTGGAAATGAATGTGTTTTCTGTGAAAAAAAATGGGAAAATGTTTTTAAAATCAACTTCCAAGATCATGTCAATTAAAAAAAAACACTATTAACATTTTGATATACTTTCTTCTGGTTTTAAATTAAAAGTATTTTTTTCTTTCTACAAAGATAATTGAGGTTAATGTTAGTAAATGTGAGAACAGACAAGGAACGTGGTTTTCAAGATTTTTGTTTGGTTTGATTTTGTTTGGTTTGGTTTTCAGTTTTATTTTGCATTTTTTCCCTAGGCAACTTTCAAATAAAATTAAAATGAAACCCCATGTATGAACATATATACCTGTGTGTGTACATGTATGTATGTGTATAGCCTTTTAACCACTCTTTTTCATTTAGCAATACATCTTTAGGCTTTTCCCAGATTGAAAACTTTTATCAAAAACTTACTTTTAAAAACTTTTTAAATGCTCTGCTTCCTTATTATGAGACATTTAGGATGACTCCAGTATTTTTTTTCACCATTATAAATATCATTATCACTCTCACACATATTATTTAACCTGATTGATGGATGACTCTTTTAATGTGTATTTAGAGATGATTATTACTGAATTGAAAGATATATAATATAAAACATATTGTCAATTTGCTTTAAAATGTATTTTCCTATATTGGAGGAAATAATAAATAATTTTCAAATACTATTTGAGTAAAAATATTGGTCTTAAAAAGATATGTATTATATCTTCCAGGACTCAGAATCCTGGAAAATTTTGGAGGAATAAAACTAATATTTTTATATTATAATATTCTTATTTCTACTTCAGTTTAACTACCTGAGCTGCCTTTTATATTAGGGTTACTTTGGAGTCCCTCTATTTCAATTTACACACTTTCATTAGAATACTGAATGAAAGATTCCCTGGAATATTCTGTTCTGACATGGAGACATTTCATCATGGAATGAAGCTGTAGAAGCCAGAACATAGCAGTGCCAGAGTTCTGCAGTGCATTGCCATTGGGGGGTCCCTGGGGATTCAATAGAACTTGGCCAAACCTTGGGCAAGAAATCTTACAGAATTTGGCACCCCCCTTTGCCAGAAGAGCTCCAGGGCTTCTGGGACTTAATAAATTTCAAGATCCATTATTCTATTTATATGGCAAATTTTAAAGTGCTGTGTTTTAAATTCTTGCTGCAGTCATTTGAGTATGTGTAGAGAGTAACAAGCCATGTGCTGATAAAGCAGGTCATGCCGAATGTGTCCTTTATCTTGCTTTCTGAGGAATACTGGATTGGAAGAGATAAGTGTTCTGGTGTGAAGGTGCAGATGCCAACATTCTTGGGAGCTGATCAGAGGTTGATGCCACTACTGATTTGCCCTTATGCCCCTTGGAGGCTTGTGCAGTGAAAACAATCTCTTAGCAATTTCACAGTGATGTTTCAGACTTCTTTGATATATGAAGAGTTAGCCTGTTCATGGAAATATTTTGTGTTTTTCAACAATCATTTCCTACAGATAATGCATACATTGTCATACTTATTAACTCTTTTCTATTCTTTTGGTTCTAAAAACCCAGGAGATTGCATTAAGCTGTTTAATAGACCAAACTATTGATTTTAGTACTCAGATCACAGAATCAATGATACATATCAAGCCCAGTCTCGAAGATGGCGGACTAGAGGGCGGCTGCATTTCATGTTGCTCCAGGATGCAGGATTCAAAAGAGGAGATAGCGAGAGACTTGGGACCAACTCAAAGCTGCCGGGTGAGTCTTTCCCATTGGGGAGGCGTCTGGATGGGGCGGTAGCCCCGGAATGCAGGGAACTTTGTGAAGTAGAGTTGCTTGGCGAGACGCCCCTCCACCCCACTGGAGCGGTAAACACGGACAACAGGGATGATCATAGAGGAGGCGGCTCAGCATAGTGCTTGGACTCAGAGCAACCACTGGGGCTCCGGGCAGCTGCCTCAGGAGGAGCTGCATGGCGAGATGTTTGGACTCAGAGTGATCGCTTCTGAACACCGGGGGTTGCCTGGAGGAAGAGGAGAAGCGTGGCGGGTCGCTTGGTCTAGGAGTGACTGCATCAGAGCTACAGGCAGTTGCAAGAGGAGGAGCTGCGTGGCGAGCTGTTTGGACTCAGAACGACCACTTCTGAACACCGGGGGCCTGCCCGGAAAAAGAGGAGGAGCACGGCGGGTCACTTGGTCTAGGAGTGACTGCATCAGAGCCACAGGCGGTTGCCAGAGGAGGAGTCGAGAGGTGAGTTGTTTGGACTCAAAGCGACCACTCCTGAACACTGGTGGCCTGCCTGGAGGAGGAGTGCGGTGGGTCGCTTGGTATCAGAGCGACCACTCCTGAACACCCGGGGGGCTACCCCGAGGAGGAAGAGGAACAGGGCAGGTCACTTGGACTCAAAGTGACTGCCTAGGGCTACCGGCAGTTGGCGGGAGGAGGAGACACAAAGTGAGTTGCTTGGACTCCTAGTGACTGCGTCGGAACACCGGGTGGCTGTCTGGAGAAGAGGTGTGTGGCGGGTCTCTGGGTCTCGGAGCTATGGTATGGAGCTCTAGGTGGGGGCTAAGAGGAGGGGCTGCATAGCCAGGCGATTAGGTGCAGAGCAGGGTCCCAGGACCTACGCGGTTTCTTGCTGGAAGAGCCACACAGAGACATGCCTAGGGGTGGAGCGAAGTTTCCAGGACTGTGGGCAGATTATCTGCAAGAGGCAGTCTAAAGAGACTCGCCTGAGAGGGGTGAGGCTCCCAGGCCCAGGAGGTAGGTCTGGGCCCCTGGGAACGTTGCAGAGGAAGACAGCCCAGCCCAGGCGGTAGTTGCAGATTGAGGAGAACGTCTAGGAGGGGAACTGACCAGCGAGACCTCCCCACCGGATGAGTCTTCCCTGCCGGGTGAGGTTTTCCCACAGGGACGATAAAACCAGAGACACAGGCACAAACAGGCCTTGCCTTAGCCCGCAGCCTAGTTCCCCTTTGGATGACCATTGGTCAACAAGTGGAGGCACCTCTGCCCACTAGCAGGGAATATACCCCACCTGAGGGCCACCAACCCTAGAGAGGCAGCTTCCTTGTGGAGCACTGCATTATCAACTTCCTCCAAGACTGCAGGCTACTGAAGGATAAGAGGGGATATACTAGCAATCTTCAGGGACATTATAAGTCGATAGAGGAAATCTGCAATATCTTAATGACCCACTGATTCCTGAACAATATGAGAAAACAAGGGAAGAAAATGCCCCAAACAAATCTAGATGTTACATCAATAAATCCAATGACAGCATGGCAGAAGAAATGACAGAAAGGGAGTTCAGAATGTACATAATTAAAATGATCAGGGAAGCAAATGATGAGATGAAAGAGCAAACATTGGCATTGAATGATAGCACCAATCGACAGTTAACAGAGCAAATTCAGGAAGCAAAAGATCATTTCAATAAAGAATTAGAGATATTGAAAAAAAAAACCAAACAGAAATCCTTGAAATGAAGGAAACAATAAACCAAATTAAGAACTCCATAGAAAGCATAACCAATAGGATAGAACACCTGGAAGACAGAACCTCAGATATTGAAGATAAAATATTTAACCTCGAAAACAAAGTTGAACAAACAGAGAAGATGGTAAGAAATCATGAACAGAATCTCCAAGAACTATGGGATATCATGAAAAGGCCAAATTTGAGAATTATTGGGATTGAGGAAGGCTTAGAGAAACAAACCAAAGGAATGAACAATCTATTCAGTGAAATAATATCAGAAAATTTCCCAAATCTGAAGAATGAAATGGAAAATCAAGTTCAAGAGGCTTATAGGACTCCAAATACACAAAATTACAACAGACCCACACCAAGCCACATTATAATGAAAATACCTTTCATACAAAATAAAGAGAGAATTTTAAAGGCTGTGAGAGAAAAGAACCAAATTTCATTCAGTGGGAAACCAATACGGATATCAGCAGATTTTTCAATCCAGACCCTAACAGCTAGAAAAGCCTGGAACAACATTTTTCAAGCTCTGAAAGAAAATGGAAGCCAACCAAGAATCTTATACCCAGCAAAACTTACCTTCAAATTTGACGAAGAAATAAAATCCTTCCTTGAGAAACAAAAGCTAAAAGAATTTACAAAAAGAAAGCCAGCATTACAGAACATTCTCAGCAAAATATTCCATGAGGAAGAGATAAAAAACAAAGAAGCAAATCAGCAAAGAGAGGAATTATCCTAAAGGAACTGTCAAATAAAGGAGGAACCAAGGTTTGTCAATAAATAAATGAATAAATGAATAAAATTTTAAAAATGAACCAAATGACTGGGAATACAAATCATATCTCAATAATAACCCTGAATGTTAATGGCCTGAATTCATCAATTAAAGACGTAGACTGGCAGATTGGATTAAAAAGAAAGATCCAACAATATGTTGCCTGAAAGATACTCACCTCATAGAAAGAGATACCCATAGACTAAAGGTGAAAGGATGGGGAAAAACATACCATGCACATGGACCCAGCAAAAAAGCTGGAGTATCCATCCTCATTTCAGATAATGTGGACTTCAAGCCAAAGTTAGTCAGAAGAGATAAAGAAGGACATTTCATACTGCTTAAGGGAAGCATAAATCAGCAAGATATAACAGTCATAAACATCTATGCCCCAAACAGTGGCTCATCCATGTATGTCAAACAAATCCTTCTCAATTTTAGAAACCAAATAGACCATAACACAATAATACTAGGTGATTTTAACACTCCTCTCTCACCACTGGACAGATCTTCCAAACAAAAATTGAACAAAGAAACCATACATCTCAATAACACAATCAATAATTTAGACTTAACAGATATTTATAGAATATACCATCCAACCAAGAGCGAATACACTTTCTTCTCAGCAGCACATGGATCCTTCTCTAAAATAGACCATATATTATGCCACAAAGCTAATGTTAGCAAATACAAGAAGATAGAGACACTACCTTGTATTCTATCAGATCATAATGGATTGAAGTTAGAAATAAATGAAAGAGTAAAAAACAGAAACTACTCCAACACCTGGAGATTAAACAATATGCTATTCTATGATGAATGGATAACAGAAGATATTAGGAAGGAAATTAAAAAATTCTTAGAGGTAAATGAGAACAAAGAAACATCATATCAAAATCTCTGTGAAACTATGAAAGCAGTACTTAGAGAAAAATTTATTTCATGGAGGGCATTTAATAAAAGAAGTAAAACTCAACAAAAAAATGACCTAACACTACAGCTCAATGCCCTAGAAAAAGAAGAACAGACCAACACCAAAAGTAGTAGAAGACAGGAAATAGTTAAACTCAGAGCTGAAATCAACGAAATTGAAACGAAAGAAACAATACAAAAAATTGACAAAATAAATAGTTAGTTCTTTGAAAAAATAAACAAAATTGATAAACCTTTAGTCACACTAACAAAGAGAAGACGAGAGAAAACCCAAATCACTAAAATTCAGAATGAACAAGAAAATATTACAACAGACATGACTGAAATACAAAACATAATTAGAAGCTATTTTGAAAATCTATACTCCAACAAAATAGAAAATTTCGAAGACATCAACAGGTTTCTAGAGACATATGAATTGCCTAAACTGAACGAGGAGGACATACACAATTTAAATAGACCAATTTCAAGTAATGAAATAGAAGAAGTCATCAAACTCCTACCAACAAAGAAAAGTCCAGGACCAGATGGGTTCTCGGCCGAGTTCTACAAAACCTTTAAAGAAGAGCTCATTCCAATACTTCTCAAAGTATTCCATAAAATAGAAGAGGAGGGAACCCTCCCAAACTCATTCTATGAAGCCAATATCACCCTGATTCCTAAACCACACAGAGACATATCGAGGAAAGAAAATTTCAGACCAATATCCTTAATGAACATCGACGCAAAAATTCTCAACAAAATTTTAGCAAATCGCATATAAAACATATTAAAAAGATAGTGCACCATGATCAAGTGGGTTTCATCCCAGGGATGGAAGTTCAACATCAGGAAATCAATAAATGACATTCACCATATCAATAGACTTAAAGTCAAGAATCACATGATTATTTCAATAGATACAGAAAAAGCATTTGATAAAATACAGCACCCCTTCATGCTCAAAACACTAGAAAAAATAGGGATAGTGGGAACATTCCTTAACATTGTAAAGGCCATCTATGCTAAACCCATGGCTAATATCATTCTAAATGGTGAAAAACTGAAAGCATTCCCCCTAAAAACTGGAACAAGGCAGGGATGCCCTCTTTCACCACTTCTATTCAATATCGTCCTTGAAACTCTAGCCAGAGCAATTAGACAGACCAAAGAAATTAAAGGGATATGAATAGGAAAAGATGAACTCAAACTATCCCTATTTGCTGATGATATGATTATATACTTAGAGGAACCAGGAAATTCCACCAGAAAACTTTTAGATCTCATAAGTGAATTCAGTAAAGTAGCGGGATATAAGATCAATGCACATAAATCTAAGGCATTTTTATACATAAGTGATGAATCTTCAGAAAGAGAAATTAGGAAAACTACCCCATTCACAATAGCATCGAAAAAAATAAAATACTTTGGAATCAATCTCACAAAAGAGGTGAAAGAGATCTACAAGGAGAACTACAGAATACTAAAGAAAGAAAGAAAACCTTAGAAGGTGGAAAGATCTCCCATGTTCTTGGATAGGAAGAATTAGTATTGTCAAAATGGCCATACTACCAGAAGTGCTATACAGATTCAATGCAATTCCAATTAAAATCCCAATGATGTACCTTACAGAAATAAAGAAAGCAATTATGAAATTCACCTAAAAGAATAAAAGACCCAGAATAGCTAAAGCAATCCTTGGCAGAAAGAGTGAAGCAGGGGGTATCGCAATACCAGATCTTCAACTCTACTACAAAGCAATAGTAACAAAAACGGCATGGTATTGGTACCAAAATAGAAAGGTGGATCAATGGTACAGAATAGAGGACACGGACACAAACCCAAATAAATACAATTTTCTCATACTAGACAAAGGGGCCAAAAATATGCAATGGAGAAAAGATAGCCTCTTCAACAAATGGTGCTGGGAGAATTGGAAATCCATATGCAACAGAATGAAACTAAACCCATATCTCTCACCATGCACGAAACTAAACTCAAAATGGATTAAGGACCTCGGAATCAGACCAGAGACCCTGCATCTTATAGAAGAAAAAGTAGGTCCAGAGCTTCAACATGTCGGCTTAGGACCAGACTTCCTCAACAGAACTCCCATAGCACAAGAAATAAAAGCAAGAATTAATAACTGGGATAGATTCAAACTAAAAGCTTTCTCTCTGAAAAGGAAACTATCAGCAATGCCAAGAAAGAGCCTACAGAGTGGGAGAAAATCTTTGCCAATCATACTTCAGATAGAGCGCTAATCTCCAGAATCTATAAAGAACTCAAAACACTCTACACCAAGAATGCAAATAATCCAATCAACAAATGGGCTAAGGAAATGAATAGACACTTCACAGAAGAAGATCTACAAGCAATCAACAAACATATGGAAAAATGTTCAACATCTCTAGTAATAAGAGAAATGCAAATCAAAACCACCCTAAGATTCCATCTCACCCCAATTAGAATGGCGATTATCAAGAATACAAGCAACAACAGGTGTTGGCGAGGATGTGGGGAGAAAGGTACACTCATACAATGCTGGTGGGGCTGCAAATTAGTGCAGCCACTCTGGAAAGCAGTATGGAGATTCCTCAGAAAACTTGGAATGGAACCACCATTTGACCCAGCTATCCCACTCCTTGGCCTATACCCAAAGGACTTAAAATCAGCATATTACAGAGATACAGCCACATCAATGTTCATAGCTGCTCAATTCACCATAGCCAGATTGTGGAACCAACCTAGATATCCTTCAATTGATGAATGGATAAAGAAACTGTGGTATATATATACAATGAAATATTACTCTGCCATAAAGAATGATAAAATTATGGCATTTGCACACAAATGGATGAAATTAGAGAATATCATGCTAAGTGAGATAAGCCAATCTCAAAAAACCAAAGGACGAATGATATCGCTAATAATTGGATGATGACACATAATGGGGGGTGTGAGGGGTTAGTGTTAGGGTTAGAGTTAGGGTTAGGGAGGGGAGCAAGAATGGAGGAAGGAAGGATTGTATAGAGGGAAAAGAGGGGTGGGAGGGTTGGGGGGAAGGGAAAAAATAACAGAATTAATCAAACAACAGTACCCTATGTAAATTTATGATTACACAAATGGTATGCCTTTACGCCATATACAAACAGAGAAACAACATGTATCCCATTTGTTTACAAAAAAAAAAGCGCAGTCTCTACATGTTTGAAATGAAAATGTAAAAAACCACAGTGGAGATCCTCCCAAAGTGACATTAATTAATGATCAAAAGGAGTAAGTTAAATCAGACTAAAGAGGAATTCATAATCATAAGAGTCTGTGAACACCAGTACTGGCTATGATGCTGTATGGGATGACTTGTCAAGTAAATGTTGATTAAGAATGAACAGTGCAGGTTGCAATGGCACAGTCCTTTAATTGCAGCAAGGTAGGCTGAGGCAGGAGGATCACAAGTTTGAGACCAGCCTGGGCAACCTATGGAGACCCTGTTTCAAAAAAAATTTTTTTTAAATGAGAGTGTGGCTTGGGATGTAGCTCAGTGGTAGTGACCCAGAGTGAAATCCCCAATAACACACACACACACACACACACACACACACACACACACACACACAAAGACAGAGATTTCTGTCACATAGTATACATAGAGCATTTTGTAGTAAGGAGTTGAACTTGATTGATCCTAAGCTTCTCCACCCCCAGTTCTTAAAACTGCATAAGAGATATGCCATCTTCAAAGAGCTGATCACTAAGGATCTTGGACAACTCCTCCTACATAGATCTTGACTGAAGTTAAACATATGTTGCTTTATTTGACTGAAGTTAAACATATGTTGCTTTATTCATTAGCAATGCCACCTAAAATAAAGGAGAGTGAAGTTTCTCGGCGTATTACCTGCCTGTGGCTCACATGGCAAAAGTTAGCTGCAATCCTGCAAAGTTCAAGCTAAATATCATACTCCTTTTTTTATTGGTTCTTTTTATTTATATATGACAGTAGAATTCATTTTGATATAATTATACAAGCATGAAATATATTTTATTCTAATTATGATGGCTGTACATGATGGTGGCAGCCACTGTGGTGTATTTGTATATGTACATAGGAAAATTATTTTGGATTCATTCTACTGTATCTGACTCCTTTTTGCTGACCATACATAAATTGTGAAATTGAGATTAAAGTTTAGGTGAGAAAGTCAGAAATGTATTTTAGAAACATGTAGTGATTTGATAGATTTTTGATGGCAGTGTACTGTGAATACTATGCTGACACCTAAGAATGGCCCAAGTGTCAAACTAGTCGGTGAACACTACAGTCTTCATGTGTATGGGGGGGGGGAAGGGGGGGAGTGGTTTAATCCCAAAGGGGAAAATTACAAAAATTATTCTATCTCTAGAAGAAAAATCTATGATACTTGGTAATTTAAATCTTTAAATTTAGTTTGTATCTGAATTTTGAATCTGAACTTCTGAAAGTATTAGAACCAGTTTCTTCTCTCTCAAGTCCTGGGGAATGATGCATGAGTGGTTCTCAAGAATGGCAATGGAATATTATTCAGCCATAAAGAAGAATAATATTATGGCATTTGCAGATAAGTGGATGGAATTGGAGAATATCATGCTAAGTGAAATAAGCCCATCCCCCAAAACCAAAGGCCAAATGTTTTCCCTGATAAGTGGATGATGATACATAATGGGGGTTGTGGGGTGGGGGGATGAGAGAAGAATGGAGGAACTTTAGATTATATAGAGGAAAATGATAGGGAGGGGGTTATGAAAAATGGTGGAATGAGACAGACATCATTACCCTATGTACATGTATGATTACACAAATGGTATGAATCTACATTGTGTACAACCATAAAAACAAAACGATGTACCCCATTTGTGTACAATGAATCAAAATTCAATCTGTAAAAAATACAAAAATAAATAAATTTAAAAAATAAAAAGGGCAAAAAAAGAAGAATGACTGCTTATATAATAACCTGGGAGCTTCCAAAAATTTCAATGCCTGAATGAAATAAAAATATCTGGGGAGGGGACTCAGGTATAAACCTTTCCCAGGTACTCTCATTATGTAGCCAGTTTGAAAATCACTGATTTGGACTCAGTCAAAACTTTGGGTCAGTTATACAAGCAATGAAACACGTTTCCTCTGCCTTCTATACCCAGGTCCTATTCCTGACATAACCTTTGGGAACAAATGCCTGGTCACAATTTGTCATTTGTCCTGTGCCTTTGCTATTTATTTGGCCTATACATATTACTTGTTCAATATGAGTAAAGAAATGAGTTAACCACAGCAGCATGAATTTACCTGATAAAAGGTTTTGAAAATGGAATTTATAAATCTCAACAATTAATTCTAATTGAGAAATTTCTTTATCCAGTATTTTTTTCTGGTTTTTGCTTTATATATATATGTATTTTTTCATTTTGGAAACTGGTGCTCACCTAGTTTGCAAAATTGTTATTATTCCTATGCCTAAAATACATAGTTTGCTATTCTATCTGTAAACAATTGTTAAGGAGTACCAGGACCCAAGAAGGTGCTCTGGTGTAATCTCACCCAAGAGCCTTGGACTGGTAAGGACCTGAAAGTCAGTCTTAGCTTTGCATGTGTGCAGAAAGAATGACAAGTCATACCTGTAACCTGTAGAGTGACCCCTACAGGAAAGTAGCAGTGTCCCTCTCTGCCACTTAGTTCTCTTGAGCAGGCAGAGGAAAGAGAGGGCCACACCTCAGCAGCCTCTAGCTTGCAGCTCAGCAGAAAAGCCGAAAGACTTTTCTGTCATTGGAGCAAGTGTCACTGGACCCCTGACTCCCTCTATCTAGCCATATCCTCACTTCAAAAGATGCTACTGGAAGTAGTCCTTTTACCAGGGGAGGAGAGGACATAAGATTGAAAGCAGCGGATTGTCTGGGTGACTGAGCCCATTAAGGTGAGGATCTTGAGAGACAGTGGTCCTGGTGCCCAGCTGTTCCAGGAGCATGTGGAGGAGGATGCAAGGTCCACCAGGGTCAGCCTTGCCGGGGCAGCCTCTGATTTCACATGCTTGTAAATCACGTGCACAATTATGGGCATTGAAACTTTAGTGAGATCCAAGAATTCATCAAGTCGTTGAGGTGAATATTCTATTTTTTTGAACTTTGTCAGAGACCTAACCTTTTACATTTTTCTGTCTCTGATTTGCGATCTTATGGCAGCCCATAAAATATTGCTGTATTTTCACTTGAGTGAAATAAGGCAAAGCAGAAGTGAGAAGCAATTTACTTTTCAAAAGTAGTATTGGAAACAGCATGTATATATGTATACGTATGGCAGTATTTGGACCATGTATGAAATGCTTCCTCTGAAAAATACACACACACACAATTTATTTATCCATTCATCTGTTGACAGGCATCTAGGCTGATTCCATAACTTGACTGCTGTAAATTATACTGGGATCAACATGGGTATGCAGGTATCTGCATAAGGTGGTGACTTTGATTCCCTCAAGGATATACCTAGCAGTGGTATTGCTGGATCATGACAGTTCTATTTTAAGCTTTTTGAGGAACTCCATACTGATTTCTGTAGTGGTTATACTCATTTACATTTCCATCAGTAGTGTATAAGGGTTACTTTTGCCTTGCATTCTCTCCAGCAGTTATTCTTTCTTGTGTTCTTGATGATAGTCATTCTCACATGAAATCTCAATGTAGTTTTAATTTGCATTCTTCTGTTTAATACTTTTTAGTATAATTATTTTCCGTTTGTACTCCATTTGTAAAATGTTTGTTTGGTTCAATTGCCCACTTATTGATTGGATAGTTTGGTTTGTTGGTGTTAATTTTTTTTGAGTTCTTTATATATTCTGGCTATTAATTCTCTGTGGGAAAAGTGACTGGCAAAGATTTTCTCCCATTTTATGTGTTCTCTCTTCATGCTCTGTTTCCTTTTCTGTGCTGAAGATTTTAAATATGATGTAGTCTGTTTGCCAATACTTGCTATTATTTTCTGAAGTATTGGAGTTCTAGTCAGGATTTCTAATGTAAAGGTAGCAATGACATGACTTTGAAACCAACTGTCTTTATTTTATTGTGCACTACTGATACTTTTCATTAAAATGCTCTGTACTTTGAAGAATGTTTTCAATTTAAAAATAAATTTAATCTAATTTTAAGTCTACTATGGATGCCCTCAGAAAAAGTTACTTTTTATAAAACAAAATTAATTACCCAAAAATCTGAAATCCAAAATACTTCAAAAATTGAAGCATTTTGGGCACCGATATGATGCCACAAGTGGGGAATTACACAGTGGAACTTGGTTTCATGCACAGAATTATTAAAAACATTGTATAAAATTAGTTTCAAGCTAACAAGGTATATATAAACAAATGAAATCTGTGCTTAGTCTTGGGTCCCATCCCCAAGACATCTAATCATGCATATGCAAATATTCCAAAATCAAAAACAGAACTCAAATCCCAAACACTTCTGGTTGAAGTATTTCAGATAAGTAATACTCAACCTGAAATGTGGAATAATCTTGGTTGTAATTTTGTTTGTTTACATTTTTACTTGCTATTCTTTCATTGTTTGGGAATTTGCTATTCTGTTGACAAAACTTTTAATAAGTAGAATATATATGGTCAGTTTAAGCCAGTTTCATCTATAAATCATTTTCCACTGTGCATCCTGTTTTAAACTGGAGTGGCATTTGCAGTGCTCCTGCAGCTGTGCAGAGATAGACTCACCTTCTCATATGTGTTAGATCGCATAAGTCACAGGGGAGGTGAGGAAAACTCTTAGGTTAATGTCTTTGTATTTACTCAAGACTTGAAGAGCAAAGGAAATAGAGGCTATAAATCTAAGAAATCTTATGGTAATAATATGAAACAAATGAAAAAGCAGGAAATCTGGACCCTAGAGCAAGTCTCTGCTGTCTTGAAAAAGCATCTCTTCTGATGCCATGTTGATTATCTCCTAGAGCCTTTCTCAGACGATAAAGAGACCAGAGAAGACCTGTTGATGTCAGTTGTGCTGGCTTTTCAGTGACCACAGTACCTCTAGAAAAGAAAATAGTAACTCTTTCTGAATGGCACAGCCTTCCTTTTGAAAGACACCCAGTAGCTTTTCTATCTTTCCCAGTACTATAGGGTGTATGTGTACGTGTGTGTGTGTGTGTGTGTGTAGTCCAATACCACGATCTACAAATAAGTTAGCAGGGATCTTCTCATCATTTTTCTTATTAATCATAATCACCAGTTTTCAAGCATTTACCTTGCTAACTCATTACAAAGATGACCTTTGTAATTATTTTGATAACTCTGTGGGCTGGGTGTTAATATCCCATTTCACAGACGAACAGAATGAAGCCCAGAAATTAAGTAAATTGTCCAGGATAACACAGGTACAAGTACCAGAGTGCATTCAGGTTCAAATGGGGTTTGTCTGATGCTATATTCTCAATCACAATGCTATGCTGCTAATATGCCCTTGATGAGCAGCACTGCCCAAGGGGAATGACTGCAGAGCATATTCTTGAAATGGCCTAGTGGAAAGTTGCTGGGTGCTTGCTCATGCCCTTTAGTTTCTTCATCGTGTGTGTGAATGAAGATTAGAAAGTAGTACCTAAAACTTTGTATGCACAATGTCCCATAGACATGAATTGCTTCTAAGCCTCAACTGCCGTCAGCATCTATCATACTAGTATGCAGCAAGGAGGGGGAGGAAAGGAAAGACAATCAGTCCTCTGCCCTGGTACTTAAAACAGTCCCCTCTTAAGATGGACTTGAATAATAACTTACAGAAAATTTCCCATTGTGTTAGCATTTGTGCCAAAATAATATGGCAGTCCCATGGAAACCAAGTTATATTGTTCCTCATGGGGGAGTTTTCTTTACTTCCAAAAGATAAAACTGGATATGTATTTTTTATTTAAATGTGTCACTAGAGAAAAACAACACCACCATTTTTAAGTCACCTTTTGACATTAGGTATGTGGTATTGATGCCCACTTATGATGCCAATGCCCCCATTCTGGAGTTTCTCAGAGCATATGCCTCATGATGATTAAGCACAATGCATCTGACCCATGAGTACATAGCAATTTTTCATGAGAATTTTCTTGCTTTCATAGGTTTTCTAAACCTGGATAGTATAATAATGTAGTTCTTTTTGTTTATTTTGGAACACAGTTTGTGTAAATCTGCCATAGAGTTAATAAATTGTAGAATTTACAAAGGAAATATACTGGAACTGGAAACTAAGAAGGCACATTTTATTTGCCCACCGGCAACTATTGCTCAAAGCACAGATTTAGAATGTCAGAATTTGGAAGGGGGAGCAATTGGGTCACGTTGTTATAAAATTCATATGTAATGCCATGTTACAGAGAGCACATTGCTTAGTAAATTAATTTTTTAAAGCAGATCAGTAAAACATACCATGAAGTCAGGGAAGAAAGAACTTTAAAAGTTCTAAAGTTAAATGGAAAGAACAAATGTCAGTAAACTTATCATTGAAATGGGTCGAAGATCAGGTGTAAGAATGTATACAATGAATACTTCAACTATTTCCCTTTTAGTCCTCAGGCTGCAAAAGACCCTTTTTCTATCACACCAACTCAGTATTTCATAGAAAACCTCCCAAATCTCTAAGTTTATTTGGTCTTTGGTTTGTGTCTACTTTTTTGTGACCAACCTTGGGAATTTGCTTTTGTAACCTATGACTTTTAATGTTCCTTCATCCTTACATTTATATAACAAATATATACATAAATGTATTCATAGAGGTTGAGGATATGGCTCATTTGTAGAGCACTCACTTAGCATATGTGAGGCCCTGGCTATAATCCCCAGGACCAACATAAAATGTGTTTATAAGATATGTAATATTTATATATAATAAATGTATAAAAATAGGTTATCAGTCCCTGTAATACATATTAATGTATTTGTTGGTAGTATTCATCAATTGACATTTAATTATTTTAAAGCCTGTAATTATGTCAAACTATCATAATACTTTTCCACATGAATATTTAAAAAAAATTTTAAATTTGTTCTTTTTAGTTATACATGACAATAGAATGTATTTTAACATATCACACATACTTGGAGTATAACCATTTTTGTAGTTGTACATGATGTGGAGTTACACTGGTCATGTATTCATGTATGAATATAAGAAAATTATGTCTGATTAAACTATCATAATACTAAAGTGGTCAGAATTAGAGGCATATCTAAAGTGTTTTTAAACACTGGCTCATTGGCTAGAAGTTAAAATCATCTTTGCATTTTTCAGTCAAAATACATTTTGAAAAATAAAATGCTATTTATTAATATCATTTTATAATGTGTTATCCTGTGAAAAGCTTGAGAAAATTTTTAAAAATCACCAAATTTTTCTAGGCTCTCATGACTTTGTGATACCAAGTAACTGCTTATGGTCACAGTGGCACTCAAGAATCCATTAAAAGAGAAAAATTTAAATCCTTTAATCTAGCAAATTTCCATTTTGAGTGTGCCATATATAACTTAATTATAAGTTCATCCTTTCATTCATTTTTAAATTCATTTTTATTGTAAACAAATGGGATACATCTTGTTTCTCTGTTTGTACATGAAGTAGAGGCATACCATTTGTGGAATCATACATTTACCTAGGGTAATAGTTTTTGATTCATTCTGATATTTTTTTCTCCCCTCACCCCTCCCACCCCTCTTATCCCTCTATTGAGTTCCTCCTTCCTCCATTCTTTTTTTTATTTGAATAGTCTAGTCAGGCATATTTTATGCATTCAACAATAAATAACATTGATATTACTAACCTGGACTTTTTGATACATAAAGTATGCCATTTTCTAATTTAAATTTGAATATGATTCCTTTATTCAGCAAATATGTATTTTGAACCTTTCTTTGCAAAGTGTTATACTACTCAGAGTGAGGAGGTTTATCAAGGTGGAAAAGAGACTGAACTTTTCTTCAGGGATTGGGTCAGATAAGGGAATTAAGAAAAGTCCTCAGACGTAAGCAACTGGTCCTCCAGACTTTGAGTGTCAGAAAAGCCATTAGGAACATGGAGTTGAATGCAAGATTCCAATGAAGATTCTCACTGGTCTGCAAACCCTGATTCCTTAGCTTCAGCTATCAGATAATCTGTCTGCCATCCTCTGTTATGAATCCACAGCAAATTTCTAATTATAGCTTGGCTTTCATTGTGGATATGCTGATGAAAAGAGCATGCATTGATCAATGAAAATTTAAGTTATTGTAAACAAATGGGATACATGTTGTTTCTCTGTTTGTACATAGAGTAAAGGCATACCATTTGTGCAAACATAAATTTACATAGGGTAATGTTGTTTGATTCATTCTGTTATATATTCCGTTCCCCCGCACCGTGCCAACCCCTCATTTCCCTCTATATAGTCATTCCTTCCTCCATTCTTTTCCCCCTCCCTAACCCTAACCCTAAACCTAACCCTAACCCTAACACTAACCCCTCCCACCCCAAATTATGTGTCATCATCAGCTTATCAGCAAAATCATATGTCCTTTGGTTTTCTGAGATTGGCTTATCTCACTTAGCATGATATTCTCCAATTTCACCCATTTGCCTGTAAATGCCATAATTTTATCATTCTTTATGGGGGAGTAATATTCCATTGTGTGTGTGTATATATATATATATATATATATATGTATATGTAAATATGTATATATATCACAGTTTCTTTATCCATTCATCAATTGAAGGACATCTAGGTTGGTTCCACAATCTGGCTATTGTGAATTGAGCAGCTATGAACATTGATGTGGCTGTATCTCTGTAGTATGCTGATTTTAAGTCCTTTGGGTGTAGGCCAAGTAGTGGGATAGCTGGGTCAAATGGTGGTTCCATTCCAAGCTTTCTGAGGAATCTCCATACTGCTTTCTAGAGTGGCTGCACTAATTAGCAGCCCCACCAGCAATGCATGAGTGTACCTTTTTCCCCACATCCTTGCCAATACCTATTGTTGCTTGTATTCTTGATAATCACCATTCTAATTGGGGTGAGATGGAATCTTAGTGTAGTTTTGATTTGCATTTCTCTTATTACTAGAGATGTTGAACATTTTTTCATATATCTGTTGATTGCTTGTAGATCTTGTTCTGTGAAGTGTCTGTTCATTTCCTTAGCCCATTTGTTGATTGGATTATTTGTATTCGTGGTGTAGTTTTTTGAGTTCTTTATAGATTCTGGAAATTAGTACTCTATCTGAAGTATCAGTGGAAAAGATTTTCTCCTACTCTGTAGGCTCTCTCTTCACATTACTGATAGTTTCCTTTGCTGAGAGAAAGCTATTTAGTTTGAATCTATCCCAGTTGTTGATTCTTGCTTTTATTTCTTGTGCTATGGGAGTCCTGTTGAGGAAGTTTGATCCTAAGCTAACATGTTGAAGATTTGGACCTACTTTTTCTTCTATAAGATGCAGGGCCTCTGGTCTGATTCCAAGGTCCTTGATCCATTTGAGTTGAGTTTTGTGCAGGGGTTTAATTTCATTCTGCTGCATATGGATTTCCAGTTTTCCCAGCACCATTTGTTGAAGAGACTATCTTTTCTCCATTGCATATTTTTGGCCCCTTTGTCTAGTATGAGAAAATTGTATTTATTTGGGTTTGTGTCCATGTCCTCTATTCTGTACCATTGATCTACCTGTCTAGTTTGGTACCAATACCATGCCGTTTTTGTTACTATTGCTTTGTAGTAGAGTTGAAGATCTGGTATTGTGATACCCCCGCTTTGCTCTTTCTGCTAAGGATTGCTTTAGTTATTCTGGGTTTATTATTCTTCCAGATGAATTTCATAATTGCTTGCTTTATTTCTGTAAGGTACATCATTGGGATTTTAATTGGAATTGCATTGAATCTGTATAGCACTTTTGGTAGTATGGCCATTTTGACAATATTAATTCTTCCTATCCAAGAACATGGGAGATCTTTCCATCTTCTGAAGTTTTCTTTAATTTCTTTTTTTTAGTGTTCTGTAGTTCTCATTGTAGAGGTCTTTCACCTCTTTTGTGAGGTTGATTCCCAAGTATTTTATTTTTTTCGAGGCTATTGTGAATGGGGTAGTTTTCCTAATTTCTCTTTCTGAAGATTCATCGCTTATGTATAAATATGCATTGGATTTATGAGCATTGATATTGTAGCCTGCTACTTTACTGTATTCACTTATGAGTTCTAAAAGTTTTCTGGTGGAATTCTGGGTTCTTCTAAATATATAATCATATCATCAGCAAACAGGGATAGTTTGAGTTCTTCTTTTCCTATTCGAATCTCTTTAAATTCTTTGGTTTGTCTAATTGCTCTGGCTAGAGTTTCAAGGACGATGTTGAATAGAAGTGGTGAAAGAGGGCATCCCTGCCTTGTTCCAGTTTTTAGGGGGAACGCTTTCAGTATTTCACCATTTAGAATGATATTGGCCATGGGTTTAGCATAGATGGCCTTTACAATGTTAAGGAATGTTCCCACTATCCCTATTTTTTCTAGTGTTTTGAGCATGAAGGGGTGCTGTATTTTATCAAATGCTTTTTCTGCATCTATCGCAATAATCATGTGATTCTTGACTTTAAGTCTATTGATATGGTGAATGACACTTATTGATTTCCGGATGTTGAACCAACCTTGCATCCCTGGGATAAAACCCACTTGATCATCATGCACTATCTTTTAATATATTTTTGTATGTGATTTGCTAAAATTTTGTTGAGAATTTTTGCATCAATATTCATTAAGGATATTGGTTGAAATTTTCTTTCATCTATGTGTCTGTTTGGTTTAGGTATCAGGGTGATATTTGCTTCATAGAATGAGTTTGGGAGGGTTCCCTCCTCTTCTATTTCCTGGAATACTTTGAGGAATATTGGAATGAGCTGTTCTTTAAAGGTTTTGTAGAACTCGGCTGAGAACCCATCTGGTCCTGGACTTTTCTTTTTTAGTAGTCTTTTGATGACTTCTTCTATTTCATTACTTGAAATTGATCTATTTAAGTTGTGTATGTCCTCCTTGTTCAGTTTAGGTAATTCATATGTCTCTAGAAACCTGTTGATGTCTTCGAGATTTTCTATTTTGTTGGAGTATAGATTTTCAAAATAGCTTCTAATTATGTTTTGTATTTCAGTCGTGTCTGTTGTGATATTTCCTTGTTCATTCTGAATTTTAGTAATTTGGGTTTTCTCTCATCTTCTCTTTGTTAGTGTGGCTAAGGGTTTATTAATTTTGTTTATTTTTTCAAAGAACCAACTATTTATTTTGTCAATGTTTTCAATTGTTTCTTTTGTTTCAGTTTAGTTGATTTTAGCTCTCAGTTTAACTATTTCCTGTCTTCTACTACTTTTGGTGGTGGTCTGTTCTCCTTTTTCTAGGGCTTTGAGCTGTAGTGTTAAGTCGTTTATTTGTTGATTTTTTCTTCTTTTATTGATGTGCTCCATGAAATAAACCTTTCTCTAAGTACTGCTTTTATAGTATCCCAGAGATTTTGATATGATGTTTCTTTGTTCTCATTTACATTTAAGAATTTTTTAATTTCCTTCCTGATATCTTCTGTTATCCATTCATCATATAATAGCATATTATTTAATCTCCAGGTTTTGGAGTAGTATCTGTTTTTTACTCTGTCATTTATTTCTAATTTCAATATATTATGATCTGATAGAATACAAGGTATTATCTCTATCTTCCTGTATTTGCTAACATTAGCTTTGTGGCATAATATATGGTCTATTTTAGAGAAGGATCCATGTGCTGCTGAGAAGAAACTATACTGGCTCTTTGTTGGATGGTATCTTCTATAAATGCCTGTTAAGTCTAAATTATTGATTGTGTTATTGAGATCTATGGTTTCTTTGTTCAATTTTTGTTTGGAGGATCTGTCCAGTGGTGAGAGAGGTGTGTTAAAATCGCCTTTTATTATTGTGTTGTGGTCTATTTGATTTCTGGAATTGAGAAGAATTTGTTTGATGTATATGGATGAGCCAGTGTTTGGGGCATAGATATATATGATTGTTATGTCTTGTTGATTTATGCTTCCCTTAAGCAGTATGAAATGTCCTTCTTTATCCCTTCTGACTAACTTCGGCTTGAAGTCCACATTATCTGATATGAGGATGGATACTCCAGTTCTTTTGCTCTGTCCATGTGCATGGTATGTTTTTCCCCATCCTTTCACCTTAATCTGTGGTTACCTATTTCTATGAGATGAGTCTCTTGCAGGCAGTAAATTGTTGGATCTTTCTTTTTAATCCAATCTGCCAGTCTATGTCTTTTTTTTTTTTTTTGTCATTTTTTTTTTTTTTGCAGTGCCGGGGATCGAACCCGCGGCCTTATGCTTGCAAGGGAAGCACTCTACTGACTGAGCTATCTCCCCAGCCCTCAGTCTATGTATTTTGATTGATGAGTTCAGGCCATTAACATTCAGGGTTATTATTGAGATATGATTTGTATTCCCAGTTATTTGGCTCATTTTTTTGTGACACATATTGATTTCTCCTTTATTTGGTTTTTCCTTTAGGGTAGTTCCTCCTTTTGGTCATTTAAATTGTTGTTTTTCATCTCTTCCTCATGGAATATTTTGCTAAGAATGTTCTGTAATGCCGGCTTTCTTTTTGTAAATTCTTTTAGCTTTTGTTTATCACAGAAGGATTTTATTTCATCGTCAAATGTGAAGATGTGTTTTGCTGGGTATACGATTCTTTTTTGGCATCCATTTTCTTTCAGAGTTTGAAAAATGTTTTTGCAGGCCCTTCTAGGTTTTAGGTTCTGGATTGAAAAATCTGTTGATATCCATATTGGTTTCCCCCTGAATGTCATTTGATTCTTTTCTCTTGCAGCCTTTAAAATTCTGTCTTCATTATGTATGTTGGGTATTTTCATTATAATGTGCCTTGGTGTGGGTCTGTTGTAATTTTGTGTATTTGGAGTCATATAAGCCTCTTGAACTTGATTTTCCATTTCATTCTTCATATTTGGGAAATTTTCTGATATTATTTCATTGAATAGATTGTTCATTCCTTTGGTTTGTTTCTCTAAGCCTCCCTTAATCCTGATGATTCTTAAATTTGGCCTTTTCATGATATCCCATAATTCTTATAGATTCTGTTTTTGAGTTCTTTCCGTCTTCTCTGTTTGGTCAACTTTGTTTTCAAGATTAAATATTTTGTGTTTGGTATCTGAGGTTCTGTCTTTCAGGTGTTCTATCCTATTGGTTATGCTTTCTATGGAGTTTTTAACTTGGTTTATTTTTTCCTTCATTTCAAGGATTTCTGTTTGTTTTTTTTTTCAATATCTCTAACTCTTTATTGAAATGATCTTTTGCTTCCTGTATTTGCTCTTTTAACTATTGTTTGGTGCGATCATTCAATGCATGCATTTGCCCTTTCATCTCATCCTTCAATGCCTGCATTTGCTCTTTCATCTCCTCATTTGCTTCTCTGATTGTTTTGATTATGTACATTCTGAACTCCCTTTCTGATATTTCTTCTGCCATGTTGTCATTGGATTTTATTGCTATATCATCTAGGTTTGTTTGGGACATTTTCTTCCCTTGTTTTCTCATATTGTTCAGGTATCTATGCCTCTAATAGTGAAACTCTGGGATATTTCAGGTTTCCTCTATTGACTAATATTGTCTCTGTAGAATTCCAATAACTCACCTCTTAGCCTTCAGTAGCCTGAAGTCTTGGAGGAACTTGATAATGTGGTACTCCACTAGGAAGCTGGCCTTCTAGGGGTGGTGACATTCAGGTGGGGTATATCCCCGATGACTCTGAGTTGGTCCTGAGTCTCTCAATACCTCCTCTTCTTGGCTCCTCTGTCTTGTCAAAGGTCCTCTAGCCTCCTGTAGGTGTTTCAGGAAGGTAGTTGCCCTTCCATTGATGATGGCCACGCTCTCAGGTGTAATTCAAAATGTCTGCACCAGCCTATAAGGAAGCCTCTGGCTAACTCCATGATGGCAACAAACCTCGCAAGGCAGGTGGGTTGGGTGTCTGCCTGCTACCTCGGCGATGCAAGTGGCCTGACTCGCCTGCCAGCTCACTCCATGACTGCGACCAACCAGTGATGGCACCAACCTAGGTGCAGGGGTCAGGCAGGGTCGTTCAGTTATGACGTCTGTCCTTGGCCTGCTGGCTGGGCAGGATAACTGCCCACAACCTACCTCTGCGATGTAGGCGGCCTGGTTCACCCGCCACCTCGCTCCAAAACTGTCCCATTTGTTCATTTTTAATCATTGTTTAGGCCTAAACTTTAAATCAGAAAATTTATTAAAATAATTTATTCAAGATTAATGAAGTGCTAATTACACTATTATAACTATATGTAGTAGGGCAGAACATTAAAAAAAAGAACAACAATAAATTTGATCTCTGCTAATTTCATTATTGCTGGCAGTTGAGGTTATTAAATGGGATCACAGAACTGAATCTAGTAAGATAAATCAAACACAAAAAATAAAACATGAAAAAGGATGTTAGAGTTTTACATACGGCCACAAAATTCTTGAGAAAAGCACATTTTTTTCAAATAGTCTATTGTTTAATAATCTGGCTTTCTGTTTAAGAAGAGCAAAATTATTCACTTGTTTTTTCTAATAAGCTGTTTCTAAACTAGTCTCAGCCTTTGATCCACATGGATCATAAACTTAAATAAGTTGACATCTGTTCTCAAGCTATTTCTGAATTGGGAAGCACATCTGCTCCAGAGAAGTTTCAAAATGTTCAGAAGAATTTCTTAAGAAAGAAAAAAAAAACAGTTTTAATTTGCATTTATCTAATTACTAGAGATGTTGAACACTTGTTCATATACTTATTAATCGTCTGTATATCTTCTATAAAGTGTCTGTCCAGTTCCTTGGCCGATTTATTGATTGGGCTCTTTGTAGTTTTGGTGTAAAGTTTTGTAAGTTCTTTATAAATTTTGGAAATTAGTGCTCTATCTGAAATGCTTGTGGAAAAAATTTTCTCCCACTCTGTAGGCTCTCTTTTCTATCTTACTCCAATTAGAAGGGCTATTATCAAGAACACAAACAATAATAGATGTTGGCGTGGATGTGGGGAAAAGGCACATTTGTACATTGCTGGTAGAGTTGCAAATTGGTGTAGTCACTCTGGAAAGAGGTATGGAAATTCCTCAGAAAACTTGGAATGAACCCACCTTTTGGCCCATTTACCCCACTCCTCAGTTTATACCCAAAAGACTTAAAATCAGCATACTACAGGGAATGGCATAGGTGGGTGGACACCAGGGAGAGTTTTTGTTTATTTTTTATCTCATTGTACTGCCTAGGAGCTCCAACCTAATGTTTGCACTATATTTTGTATTGTTTGGTGGTTCTGAGGATCAAACCTAGGACCTTACACATACTAGGCAAGTACTCTATCACCAAGTTACACCCTCAACCAATCAATGTTGAATAGAAGCTGTGACCACTGATATCTGGGTCTTATTCTGGATTTTAAAGGAAATATTTCCAATATTTTTCTTTAAGTATTATGTTTACCATGGACTTTTGATATTATTAATGAGGTCAGTGGAGTTAACTTCTATTTTGCACTTGCTAGTAACGGGAATGAATGTTGCTAGTAACAGGAATGAATGTTGACTTTTATCAAGTACCTTTCCTGAATCTTCTGGATAATCATCTTTCCCCTCCATTCTGTCTGGTGATTCACATCAACAAGTCTTCTATTTATCTTGCATTTCTAATTTAAACTGAGTTTGATCCAACTATACTTTTTAAAAATCCAACATTAGATTTGGCTTGTTGATATTTTGTTTATAAAGTTTCAATGTATATTATTACTAATTAATCTACAACTTTCTTTTCTTATAACTGTCTTTGTTAGGTTTGTGTACTAAAGTTATATCAACCTTATAACATTAGACATGGAGCTAATGTTTTCCAAAACTCTAGGAGTGTTAGTATAAAACTGAAATTGACTATTCCTTGAATTGCCTGTAAAATTATCTTGTTCTATCTTTTTTGGTAGGTGATATATTCTCTTTTTTTTTCTTTTTTTTTATTGTAAACAACTGGGATACATGTTGTTTCTCTGCCTGTACATGGCGTAAAGGCATACCATTTGTGTAATCATAAATTTACATAGGGTAATGTTGTTTGATTCATTCTGCCATTTTTTTCCATTCTCCCCCACCCCTCCCACCCCACCCCTCGCTCTATACAGTCCTTCCTTCCTCCATTCCTGCCCCCCTCCCTAAACACAACTCCAACCCCAACACTAACCCCTCCCACACCCCATTATGTGTCATCATCCACTTATTAGCGATATCATTCCTCCTTTGGTTTTTTGAGATTGGCTTATCTCACTTAGCATGCTATTCTCCAGTTTCATCCATTTGCCTGCAAATGTCATAATTTTATCATTCTTTATGACTGAGTAATATTCCATTGTATATATATACCACATTTTCTTTATCCATTCATCAATTGAAGGACATCTAAGTTGGTTCCACAATCTGGCTATTGTGAACTGAACAGCTATGAACATTGATGTGGCTGTATCTCTGTAATATGCTGATTTTAAGTCCTTTGGGTATAGGCCAAGGAGTGGGATAGCTGGGTCAAATGGTGGTTCCATTCCAAGTTTTCTAAGGAGTCTTCATACTGCTTTCCAGAGTGGCTGCACTAATTTGCAGCCCCACCAGCAATGTATGAGTGTACCTTTCTCCCCACATCCTCGCCAACACCTGTTGTTGCTTGTATTCTTGATAATCACCATTCTAATTGGGGTGAGATGGAATCTTAGGGTGGTTTTGATTTGCATTTCTCTTACTACTAGAGATGTTGAACATTTTTCCATATGTTTGTTGATTGCTTGTATATCTTCTTCTGTGAAGTGTCTGTTCATTTCCTTAGCCCATTTGTCGATTGGATTATTTGCATTCTTGGTGTAGAGTTTTTTGAGTTCTTTATAGATTCTGGAGATTAGTGCTCTATCTGAAGTATGATTGGCAAAGATTTTCTCCCACTCTGTAGGCTCTTTCTTCTCATTGCTGATAGTTTCCTTTGCTGAGAGAAAACTTTTTAGTTTGAATCTATCCCAGTTATTGATTCTTGCTTTTATTTCTTGTGCTATGGAAGTCCTGTTGAGGAAGTCTGGTCCTAAGCCGACATGTTGAAGCTCTGGACCTACTTTTTCTTCTATAAGATGCAAGGTCTCTGGTCTGATTCCGAGATCCTTAATCCATTTTGTGTTTAGTTTCGTGCATGGTGAGAGATATGGGTTTAGTTTCATTCTGTTGCATATGGATTTCCAATTCTCCCAGCACCATTTGTTGAAGAGGCTATCTTTTCTCCATTGCATATTTTTGGCCCCTTTGTCTAGTATGAGAAAATTGTATTTATTTGGGTTTGTGTCCGTGTCCTCTATTCTGTACCATTGATCTACCTGTCTATTTTGGTACCAATACTATGCCGTTTTTGTTACTATTGCTTTGTAGTAGAGTTGAAGATCTGGTATTGCGATACCCCCTGCTTCACTCTTTCTGCCAAGGATTGCTTTAGCTATTCTGGGTTTTTTATTCTTCCAGATGAATTTCATAATTGTTTGCTCTATTTCTGTAAGGTACATCATTGGGATTTTAATTGGAATTGCAATGAATCTGTATAGCACTTTTGGTAGTATGGCCATTTTGACAATATTAATTCTTCCTATCCAAGAGCATGGGAGATCTTTCCATCTTCTAAGATTTTCTTTAATTTCTTTCTTTAGTGTTCTGTAGTTCTTATTGTAGAGGTCTTTCACCTCTTTTGTGAGGTTGATTCCCAAGTATTTTATTTTTTTCGAGGCTATTGTGAATGGGGTAGTTTTCCTAATTTCTCTTTCTGAAGATTCATTGCTTATGTATAAAAATGCCTTAGATTTATGTGCATTGATCTTATATCCCGCTACTTTACTGAATTCACTTATGAGATCTGAAAGTTTTCTGGTGGAATTTCTGGGTTCCTCTAAGTATACAATCATATCATCAGCAAATAGGGATAGTTTGAGTTCTTCTCTTCCTATTCGTATCCCTTTAATTTCTTTGGTCTGTCTAATTGCTCTGGCTAGAGTTTCAAGGACGATATTGAAAAGAAGTGGTGAAAGAGGGCATCCCTGCCTTGTTCCAGTTTTTAGGGGGAATGCTTTCAGTTTTTCACCATTTAGAATGATATTAGCCATGGGCCTAGCATAGATGGCCTTTACAATGTTAAGGAATGTTCCCACTATCCCTATTTTTTCTAGTGTTTTGAGCATGAAGGGGTGCTGTATTTTATCAAATGCTTTTTCTGCATCTATCGAAATAATCATGTGATTCTTGACTTTAAGTCTATTGATATGGTGAATGACATTTATTAATTTCCTGATGTTGAACCAACCTTGCATCCCTGGGATGAAACCCACTTGATCATGGTGCACTATCTTTTTAATATGTTTTTGTATGCGATCTGCTAAAATTTTGTTGAGAATTTTTGAATCCATGTTCATTAAGGATATTGGTCTGAAATTTTCTTTCCTCGATGTGTCTCTGTCTGGTTTAGGTATCAGGGTGATATTGGCTTCATAGAATGAGTTTGGGAGGGTTCCCTCCTCTTCTATTTTATGGAATACTTTGAGAAGTATTGGAATGAGCTCTTCTTTAAAGGTTTTGTAGAATTCAACTGAGAACCCATCTGGTCCTGGACTTTTCTTTGTTGGTAGGCTTTTGATGACTTCTTCTATTTCATTACTTGAATTTGGTCTATTTAAATTGTGTATGTCCTCCTCGTTCAGTTTAGTCAATTCATATGTCTCTAGAAACCTGTTGATGTCTTCGAAATTTTCTATTTTGTTGGAGTATAGATTTTCAAAATAGCTTCTAATTATGTTTTGTATTTCAGTCGTGTCTGTTGTGATATTTCCTTGTTCATTCCGAATTTTAGTAATTTGGGTTTTCTCTCGTCTTCTCTTTGTTAGTGTGGCTAAAGGTTTATCAATTTTGTTTATTTTTTCGAAGAACCAACTATTTATTTTGTCAATTTTTTGTATTGCTTCTTTAGTTTCAATTTCGTTGATTTCAGCTCTGAATTTAACTATTTCCTGTCTTCTACTACTTTTGGTGTTGGTCTGTTCTTTTTCTAGGGCTTTGAGCTGTAGTGTTAGGTCATTTATTTTTTGAGTTTTACTTCTTTTATTAAATGCGCTCCATGAAATAAATCTTCCTCTAAGTACTGCTTTCATAGTGTTCCAGAGATTTTGATATGATGTTTCTTTGTTCTCATTTACCTCTAAGAATTTTTTAATTTCCTTCCTAATATCTTCTGTTATCCATTCATCATAGAATAGCATATTGTTTAATCTCCAGGTGTTGGAGTAGTTTCTGTTTTTTACTCTTTCATTTATTTCTAACTTCAATCCATTATGATCTGATAGAATACAAGGTAGTGTCTCTATCTTCTTGTATTTGCTGACATTAGCTTTGTGGCATAAAATATGGTCTATTTTAGAGAAGGATCCATGTCCTGCTGAGAAGAAAGTGTATTCACTCTTGGTTGGATCGTATATTCTATAAATGTCTGTTAAGTCTAAATTATTGATTGTGTTATTGAGATCCATGGTTTCTTTGTTCAATTTTTGTTTGGAAGATCTGTCCAGTGGTGAGAGTGGCATGTTAAAATCACCTAGTATTATTGTGTTATGGTCTATTTGGTTTCTAAAATTGAGAAGGATTTGTTTAACATAGATGGATGATCCACTGTTTGGGGCATAGATGTTTATGATTGTTATATCTTGCTGATTGATGCTTCCCTTAAGCAGTATGAAATGTCCTTCTTTATCCCTTCTGACTAACTTTGGCTTGAAGTCCACATTATCTGAAATGAGGATGGATACTCCAGCTTTTTTGCTGAGTCCATGTGCATGGTATGTTTTCCCCCATCCTTTCACCTTTAGTCTATGGGTATCTCTTTCTATGAGGTGAGTCTCTTGCAGGCAAAATATTGTTGGATCTTTCTTTTTAATCCAATCTGCCAGTCTATGTCTTTAATTGATGAATTCAGGCCATTAACATTCAGGGTTATTATTGAGATATGATTTGTATTCCTGGTCATTTGGTTCATATTTAAAATTTTGACAAATCTTGGTTCCTCCTTCATTTGACAGTTCCTTTAGGATAATTCCTCCCTTTTTTGATTTGCTTCTTTGTTTTTTATCTCCTCCTCTTGAAATATTTTGCTGAGAATGTTCTGTAATGCTGGCTTTCTTTTTGTAAATTCTTTTAGCTTTTGTTTATCATGGAATGATTTTATTTCTTCGTCAAATTTGAAGGTAAGTTTTGCTGGGTATAAGATTCTTGGTTGGCATCCATTTTCTTTCAGAGCTTGAAAAATGTTGTTCCAGGCCCTTCTAGCTTTTAGGGTCTGAATTGAAAAACCTGCTGATATCCGTATTGGTTTCCCCCTGAATGTAATTTGGTTGTTTTCTCTCACAGCCTTTAAAATTCTGTCTTTATTTTGTATGTTATTTTCATTATAATGTGCCTTGGTGTGGGTGTGTGTAATTTTGTGTATTTGGCGTCCTATAAGCCTCTTGAACTTGATTTTCCATTTCATTCTTCAGATTTGGGAAATTTTCTGATATTATTTCATTGAATAGATTGTTCATTCCTTTGGTTTGTTTCTCTAAGCCTTCCTCAATCCCAATGATTCTCAAATTTGGCCTTTTCATGATATCCCATAGTTCTTGGAGATTCTGTTCATGATTTCTTACCATCTTCTCTGTTTGTTCAACTTTGTTTTCGAGGTTAAATATTTTCTCTTCAATATCTGAGGTTCTGTCTTCCAGGTGTTCTATCCTATTGGTTATGCTTTCTATGGAGTTCTTAATTTGGTTTATTGTTTCCTTCATTTCAAGGATTTCTGTTTGTTTTTTTTTAAATATCTCTAACTCTTTATTGAAATGATCTTTTGCTTCCTGAATTTGCTCTGTTAACTGTCGATTGGTGTGATCATTCAATGCCTGCATTTGCTTTTTCATCCCATCGTTTGCTTCCCTAATCATTTTAATTATGTACATTCTGAACTCCCTTTCTGTCATTTCTTCTGCCATGCTGTCGTTGGATTTTATTGATGTAACATCTAGATTTGTTTGGGGCATTTTCTTCCCTTGTTTTCTCATATTTTTCAGGAATCAGTGAGTCATTAAAGTATTGCAGATTTTCTCTATCGACTTATAATGTCCCTGAAGATTGCTAGTATATCCCCTCTTATCCTTCAGTAGCCTGAAGTCTTGGAGGAAGTTGATAATGCGGAGCTCCACGAAGAAGCTGCCTCTCTAGGGTTGGTGACCCTCAGGTGGTGTATATTCCCTGCTAGTGGGTAGAGGTGCCTCCACTTGTTGACCAATGGTCATCCAATGGGGAACTAGGCTGTGGGCTGAGGCAAGTCCTGTTTATGCCTGTGTCTCTGGTTTTACCATCCCTGTGGGAAAACCTCCCGCGGAAGGGAAGACTCACTCAGTGGGGACGTCTCGCTGGTCAGTTGCCCTCCTAGAGGTTCCCCTCAATCTACAACTACCACCTGGGCTGGTCTGTCTTCCTCTGCAATGTTCCCAGGGGCCGGGACCTACCTCCTGGGCCTGGGAGCCTCACCCTTCGCAGGCGAGTCTCCTTAGGCTGCCTCTCCCAGAGAATCTGTCCACAGTCCTGGAAACTTTGCTCCGCCCCTAGGCGTGTCTCTGTGGGGCTCTTCCAGCAAGAAGCTACCTAGCTCCTGGGCCCCTGCTCTGCACCTAATCACCTGGCTATGCGGCCCCTCCTCTGAGCCGCCACCTGGAGCCCCGTACAATAGCTCCAATACCCAGAGACCTGCCACACACCTCCTCCTCCTAACAGCGGCCGGGTTTCTAACACAGTCACTACGATCCCAAGCAACTTCGCGCCTCCTCCTCCCGCCAACCGCCCGTAGCCCTAGAGTCCATGTGACCCACCCTGTTCCTCCTCCTCCTCCTCGGGGTAGCCCCCCAGGTGTTCAGGAGTGGTGGCTCCGAGACCAAGTGACCCACCACGCTCCTCCTCCAGGCAGGCCACCGGTGTTCAGGAGCGGTCACTTTTAGTCCAATTAACTCACCACTCACCTCCTCCTCTGGCAACCGCCTGTGGCTCTGATGCAGTCAGTCCTAGACCAAGTGACCCACCACGCTCCTCCTCCAGGCAGGCCACCAGTGTTCTGGAGCGGTCATTCTGAGTCCAAACAGCTCGCCACACAGCTCCTCCTCTGGCAACTGCCTGTGGCTCTGATGCAGTCACTCCTAGGTCAAGTGACCCGCCACGCTCCTCCTCTTCCTCCGGGCAACCTCCCAGTGTTCAGGAGCGCTCACTCTGAGTTCAAACAGCTCGCCCCGCAGCTCCTCCTCAGGCAGCCGCCCAGAGTCCCAGTGGTTGCTCTGAGTCCAAGCGCTGTGCTGAGCTGCCTCCTCTATGATCATCCCAGTTGTCCGTGTTTACCGCTCCTGTGGGGGGAAGGGCGTCTTGCTGAACAACTCTACTTCACAAAGTTCCCTGCATTCCGGGGCTACCGCTCCATCGGGACGCCTCTCCCAAAGGGAGAGACTCACCCGGCAGCTTTGAGTTTGTCCCAAGCCTCTCACTATCTCCTCTTTTGAATCCTGCATCCTGGAGCAATGTGAAATGCAGCCGCCCTCTAGTCAGCCATCTTGAAAACCCCCCTGTGAATTCGATATATTCTCTTTTTTTATTAATTTTTTATTTGTTCTGATTAGTTATATATGACAATAGAATGAATTTATGCATTTTGATAAATCATATGTAAATGGCATCTAATTTCTCATTTTTCTGATTGTAGATGTTGTAGGATCACATAGGTCATGCAGTCATATATGTACATGAGGTAATAATGGCCATTTTACTCTACAATCTTTCCTACCCCCATATCCCTTCTCTTCCCTTCACTCCCCTCTACCTAATATAAAGTAACTTTATTCTTCCCTAGTGTCCCCCCAACCTTTTTGTGAATTAGCATCCACATATCAGAGAAAACATTCAGCTTTAGTTTTTTGGGTTTGGCTTATTTTGCTTGTCATAATATTTTCCAACTCTCTTTTTTATTTTATTTTTTATTTATTTTATGTTTTTGGTGTTGGTAGAAATTGGACCCAAGGCTTCTAGCATGTTCTGTACTACTGAGCTCCACCTCCGGTCCCCTAGATTCTTTGTTAAAGTGCTGGTAATTTAAAATAGTTTAATTTTTGTGTTTTGTTTTGTTTGTTTTTATTTTATTTTTTTGTTTTGTACTGGGGTTTGAACCCAGTACCTGACACATGCTAGGCAGGTGCTCTGAGCCTCTTAAAATAGGTTATGTCTGGGTTTTCTTGTTTTTCTCAATCCAAATTTGATAATTTTTTTTTATGGTGCTGGGGATTGAACCCAGGCCCTTGTGCTTGCAAAGCAAGCACTGTACCAACTGAGCTATATCCCCAGCCCTTGATAAATTTTTTTAAAAAATTGTTCAATTTGTTCAAGTTTTACATTTTTTGGTATAAATGAATCAGAGAACTCTTTCTTAAACATTTTTTGAAGTTATATTTTTTTAAAAAAATTCCTAATAATCTTTTTTCTTCCCTTTTCTTTTCTTATCCATATCATCTCCCTCCTACCTCCCTATTTTCCCTTTAATTTCTTTTTGGTAACCTTGCCAGGAGGTCATCTATTTTATCTTCAAAGAAACCAACTTTGGGTTACATTGATTCTATTTTTAATCCATATCTTTGTCCAGTTGTCTCAGAAGTGTATCTCTAGGAAACAGTTATTATTAATAAAGTACACAATCAAGTGAGTTATTTCTTTTTTAATAATTAGAGCTGATTCAAAATCACCCTCACTCACTTGAAAGTCTAAATTACTCTCTTAAGAGAAAGTGCTGGAATTACAGTCAATTCTAGGAACTGTACTTGAACCTGTATTCTTCCTTGGGAGTTTGTTTCCCTGTGAACTTCCTCTTGTGAGCAATGAGGTTAAAAAAAGCTTGGTGCAGTGTTGTACACCTGTAATGCCAGTGATATAGGAAGCTGAGGCAGGAGGATTGCAAGTTTGAGGCCAGCATGGGCAACTTGGTGAGACCCATCTCAAAATAAAATTACAAAGGGCTCAGGATAAGCAAAGGTAGAGTATCTTTGGATTAAATCCTCATACAAAAATAAATAAATAAATAAAGTTTGAGAAACTGGGACTGTAGCTCATTGGTTCAGAGAAGAGCACTTGCATAGCATGTGTGAGGTCCCTGGTTTGATCCCTAGCACCACACACACACACGCACACAAAACCGTGAGCAGTTAAATAAGCATCGGGATAGGATGTGATCAAGGCTAGATTATGTGCACCTACTTCTTAGCTTTCTACCAGATTGGCACAAATGTCAAAAATTGTTTTAAAATGTATGAATTTAATTTACTTTAAAAATAATGCTGTACAATTCATAAATTTTAAATAAGTTTTATCACAGTGTATAATTCTATTTTTCTTAGTTGTTAATCTCTTTCTGTGCTAATTTATAATGAAACTTTGTCATAGGTATATACATATAAGATAGTATATATAGGGCTTTGCTTTATTAGAGGTCTCAGGCATCCATTGGGCTCTTGGGATGTGTGCTCAGGGGATATGTGTAGTGATGGTACTTATTAGTGTGGTTCAGTATAATATTTCCACATGTGTATGCAATATGCAATGATCAAATTCCACCTTCCTTTGTCTGCCTACCACCACCGCACACACTTTCCAACTTCTAGAATTCTAAAACTTGCTATTGTCATCTTGGAGAAAACAACACTATCCAAGGAAGGAGCAGTGTCTCAGTCTCACTGTTCATATTTCTTAAGATAATAACACCTCTTGATTTACAGAAAAGTGTTTTTTTTAAAGAACATTTCAAATGTTTATTGATGGTATTTATTTGGACAACAAATGTTAAAGATAAGTGTACTTATCAAAAAGTATTATGAACAGACATTCACTGGTTAACACAATAAAAGGATTAACCTGAAAATTTTTGAAGACATCAAGGTCCAATTTGATTTAAAATAAAATGAAAAGCATCTTTATGAAATTTGTTTTACTCAATCAAATGTCATTTTAAAAGATGTATGTATCATTATGTTTCAAATCATGGGAACTGTTTTGAACACTTTTTTAAAAAAATAAAGGGCATTGTTGGGATTAGGAATATAGCTCAGTGATAGAGTGCAAGCCCTGGGTTCCACCCAAGCAACACAAAAATAATTTTTTAAAATAAAAGGTATTCTAAACTGTGTCATTTCAACACAGCCCTTGTTTAATTGTAAAATTATTGTCTATTTAATTTTAAATTTCAGTTACCTAAAAAGGGATACAATTTTAAATTAAGTTCCTCTGATCAGCCACATCTCAGGTGCTCAATAACTACATGTGCCCAGTGACTACCACATTGTAAAATGTAAATATATTTTATTTTTAAATTTCTTATTTATGTTTCTATTTCTGTGGAAAGTTCTATTGAACAGGGCTGTAGAAACAAATACTGAAAATGTGTTAAAGCCAGGTTTTCTGTTGTACTACAGTAATGGTTGTATCTTACTATCAACATAAGGATTGAATTGAATTTAGCTCTGTGATTTTTTTTTTTTGCTTTCTTTTCTTTTTTTTTTTTTTTTGGTGATGGTGGTACAGGGGATTGATCCCAGGAGCTCTTTACCACTGAGTTATATCCCCAACCCTATTTATTTTTTATTTTGAGTCTTATAAAGTTGTAGAGGCTGCCCTTGAACTTGTGATCCTCCTGCCTCAGCCCCTAGTTGCTGAGATTACAGGCATGCACCACCACACCCAGCTTAGCTCTGTGATTTTTTTTTTAATCAGATATTTTACTTTTTGGAAGCTGAATTTGTGTGTGTGTGTGTGTGTGTGTGTGTGTGTGTAAAAACACCAGTACAAGTTGCCCAAACTAATGGGAATAAAAATTGAAATTAGATTGTTATCAAACAACTTCTATCATGCCTATCTCTTTATCAATTATGGGTCACATCTCAGACCCTAGGCATTTTTGCCTTCTTGGGTACCTTTCTTCTGTAAAAATAAAAAACCAATCAACAAACCAAATAAAAAAAACCACTAATGCAATTGAACATGGACTCATTGATTTTTATGTTGATTTTTTCGTTTTTTGATTATATGTCTACATGATCTCTGTGTATATTTTAACTAAACAATATTTGACTGAAGCACATGAACTTTGGCTTTCAAACTTCACATGGAGAAAGTACTTAATCATTCCAATGGGATAATCATTCCATTATTACATTTGCCTACTATGGAGGCAAAAGTTTGCTGCTTGTTCTTTGCTGTGTTTATTTAACAGTAGGTATGTGCTTGTATTATTGACTCCATAACACTGGTTAAATAACTAAAGCCTTACAGCAATCATTCCAAAGGAAAGTGAAATGGAGTGAAAAAAATTGGGTTAAAAACCTTTGATTTAACTGAGCAAACTCTTCAGTCTCACAAAGTCCTTTTATCTTATATGACACATGAATGACATCCATTCCTCTAACTCTTTCAGTGGAAGTAACCACCACATGCCTTTCGGGTCATCAACACACCACCAGTGACACCAGAGGTGCTCACCAAGAGAGCCTCCACAGACTTTACTGAAGAAAGCATAGGGGACACATCACAACCTGTAACTGGAAGTCTTACAACAGTCACCTCAGGCGTCTCAAGGAGAGCTGAACCAGGATCATAAACAGTACCAACATCCAGCTTGTTTATCCAGGAAATATCCGCATTTTCTCAGACCCCCCAGACTCAAATCATGGAGACCATCTGGAGATCTCAATCCAGCCCCTTCACAAAGGTGGCCACATCAACCCTATCAAACTCCCTGAATGGAAACACTCTGACAGTGACCACTTCTGTGGAGACATCCCCTCCTGGCAAAGTAATCAGCTTGTTCCCTTCTAGCATCAGCAAATCACCCCCAATGACAACAGAGGTGCTCACTATGACAATCTCTATAGACTCCACTGCAGAAAACACAGGGGACACGTCACAACCTGTAACTGGAAGCCTCAGGAGTATCAGTGACAACTGTATCAGTAGTACCAACATCTAGAACTTCTACTGGGGGAATATCTGCATTTTCTCAGAACCTCCAGACTTATAGTACAGAGACAAGAGGAGAAGTACAGTCCAGCAAAACAGCCTCCTCATTACCATATGCCATCCCAGTTGTCACAGATACCTCTTCATCATCCACAGCAACTGGCACAAACAATTTAGGTAGTACTTTCCCAGAAGTGTTCATCTCAAGTATGATTATCAGCTTCTCCCAAACTCCCTCCACTGACATCCACATCAGTCACTCAGTCAACAAATGAGTTGTTGTCTACCTTCATCAGTAGTGACAGTACCCCAGGAATTATTTCTAGCACCTTTTATCCCAGTATGTCTGATGTCCCAAACACTAAATGTTCAACCCCAATCTCTTCTAGTACCTTTCCTCAGGAATCAACAGCCATTTTCCAGATTACTTAGATTCAAAGTTCAGGAACAACCAGAGGATCTGAAACCAACACTTTGACTTCCCCAGTGACTGACAACTTCTCCACAGTCACACTTTCTTCTGTTTCATCCACTCCAAGTGAGCACACATCTCTACAAACTGAAACTCATACTCCACTATCTTCAGGAACTGGCACAACATTTATCTCAACCTCAGTCAGTAACAACTTGGGAACCCAGTCAACAGTGCCAACTTTTTTATCAGCAACAACTGATCTGTACTGGGTTCCACCACTCAGTGATGTCTCCTTTCTCAATAAGTGGAGATGTTCTGACAAATAAGCCCAAGCTCAGTTTCCCCTATAGGTTCTGGCAGTGGGTCCTTCACAAATACCACACAATTCCTCTCTTCAATGGAGGGCATTTCAAGCACCCTGACCCATGAGCATCCTAAAACTATTCAGACAGCATCTGTTATCAATCCCAGGACAAGTCCAAAGTATATGGATCTTATAAGCAATAATAGCACAGTTGGTTCTATGCTGATTTCATCATTTCTACCTATGAATTCCCCTTCAATCAAGAACATCCTTGAAACATCTTTAGCATCTAGGTCTTCTCTTCAACCATCCACAGACTTTTCTCTGTTTCTACTTCCTCTAGTAACATGGGCACAGACTAGACCATATAAGGCTTCTATACTTTGACCATGAGTACTTCATTCTCTTAACCCCTGCCCCTGTGGTCTCCTGGAACCCCATCACCTTACTCATAGGTCACAATACTTCCCTGTCTACTACCAGCGCTTTTTAACTATCCACAGAATCTTCAGGTTCAACTGTGAAGATGGAAACATCAGGTAAGTGGGAAATTCAGTGTCTCTATCTCTTCTACTAGCCCTATGGGCTCAATTTCGCTTAAAGAAGAACTTGAGAATGGTTGGTGAATTAGCATACAGGTTAGGGCTGAGGTCAGGTTCACTAGAGGATAAAGTGAGTAGGGGTATGATGAGTGACAAGTTCACCATTCCCTTGGCCCTGAGAAAACTGTTTATGTAGGGAGTGACTTGGGTGTGTCCAGTAGATAGACAAGGTTTGCAGCTATCTTTTTTGGCTCCTACTTTCTTTGAATTTCTTTGACTCTAAGACCCACTCTTGTCTTCTCTCCCTTCATGTCTGGCAATGATTACAACCTTCCTAGGAACAGACAGTGGGAGAAGCATAACAACACCTCCACCTTCTATAAGCCTTCCTGACTTAAAACCTCCACTCCCAGCACATTCACAAGTTCCTACTCAAAAACTTCCCCACATCCTAACCAGCTGGGGCAAGGTGAGTGATGCTGTAGTTGTGGTAGCTCTCCCTCTGCCGCTGAACTGAATGTGGAGGTTGTAGTGGTGGTAGCTGGATTGAATTTGCCAATAAAGGTCCTGGTGTGTAGTTAAGGGAACCAGTACTCTTGGTATCTCCACTGCCCCATCTGGGCCAAAGGAATTCCAGTTACTCTGCATATTCCCTTAGAGGGGTGGTATAACTCAGTGCTCAGTCTCAGTGTGCTTGCTCATAGTCTGTACTCTATTGGATCAAAATGATCTTCACAGAAGCCATTAGAACTATAATTGGGTTCTAAAGGTGGCTTTGTGAATGACACTGGGTTAGGAGCTGCAGATAGGGAAATGATCATGTGCTATTCGTCAGGGGCCAAATCAATTATCTTATAAGTGCAAGTCCACAATACTAGGTGCACACAATGGAACCTCTTAAAGAATGTGGGAAAGGGTTCAAGGTGAACAGGAGGCTTCCAGGCAAGAGCGAAGAGGAGTGTAGGGTGGGTACTCCAGGCAGGAAGAAGGATCTGAGCAACTGGAACAAAGGTATGGAAGTGAATAAAAGCATCCCAGTGTCACCTGAAGAGGAGAGCCTCAAAGCATTGGGGGTTGCTTGAAGTAAGGTGAATAACAGTGAGAAGAATGCTGGTATGTGCAAAAATTCTGTAGGTAAGGGGAACCAGAAGGACAGAGATTTGCATTGCATGAATGGCACTGTGGTCACTGGGGTGGACACATTTGCAGGAAGGGTTAGTGAAGAGGCCAAGAGAGATGTGCAGGTCACTGCAGTATTCTAAGTCAGACAAGAAAAGGGCAACAAGGAGTCAGCAGCTGCCAGTGTGGAGCAAGATCCATTTGAGAAACACTTAGGACAAAGTCTCTTAAACTGGAACCTAGGGATCTCTAGGTTCTAGAATAAAATCTATGGGTCTTCAAGTTTTTCTGGAGAAATACTATCTTAGAAAAGAAGTCCAATTCTATGAAAAGTTCTTTCAATTACTACTCTTCACTGCATTAGAGTTTATTCTTTTAATTCTTAAAACAGATACAGAATATAAAAATAGCTGTTATAGAATATATAATATATATAGAATATATAAAACAGATATAGAATAGTTTGTTGGTATTCTGACAGCAGGAGTGGTTTTTCTACCATCTGGGGAATGGTAAGTGTTTTTAGTTTCAAGTTTCAAGTGTTTTAGTCAGCATTTTTGCTGCTATGTCTAAAAGATCTGACCAGAACAACTTTAGGGGAGGAAAAGTTTATTTGAAGGCTCACAATTTCAAAAGTTTCAGTCCATAGACAGCCCTGCTCCATTCCTCAGGGCTCAACATGAGGCTGAACATCAGGGAAGAAGAGTGTGGCACAGGGAAGCAGCTCATGATGATTAGGAAGCAGAAAGAGAGGCTCCATTTGCCAAATACAAATATGTACCCCAAAGGCACAACCCCAGTGACCTACCTCCTCCAACCACACCCTTCCTGCCTTCAGTTACCACACAGTTAATCCTATCAGAGGATTAATTCACTGGCTGGGTTAAGGTTTTCATAACCCAATCTTTTCTCCTCTAAGCCTTCTTGCATTGTCTCACACATAAGATTTTGGGGGGACACCTCACATCCAAACGATAACAGTAAGAGTAAATGAGGAGATGTGTTAAATACATGGAAAGAAGAGCCATTGACAATTTCCAGTCAGGGCCTCCTGGAACCCCTTGAGGAACAGAGTACAAGGGTGAGGAACAGCTTGGGAAAAGCTCTCTAGGGATCACTTGAGCCTGAAAGGAAATCAAGTTCCACAAGGACTTTGTACTCTTCTCTGTCCTGGCTAGGTGCTCTCTATTCTTAATGAGTTCAGTGCTGGAGACTTTTAGGTGTTTATCAGGACTGTGGACTTTACCTTGCAGCTTCTCAAACTCTAGATTGGCTCCTCTCTGTGGAATTCTCTCTATGGGAATCTCTGACTATAGCCCAAGAGGCAGGACCTATGCTTTCTGGGTCCTGCTTCTCTGTTCACCTTTGGAGATGACCCTGTGGCTAAAAGGAAGGGAGAATGAAAACCATCTTTGCTAGGACTCATTTTGACATCTACAGAATTCTTCAAAGTCAGGACTCTAGCTGAAGAATATTATACAGACTCAAGAATACCCCAATCTAACTTGAAGTTTTGTAAGTGACAGGAACAGTGATGGGCAAGTCAGCATCTGATTTTAAAATAGGTCTGTAGTTGGGCATGTAGCTCAGTAGTAGGGCACTTGACTAGTATGTGTGAGGCCCTGGGTTTAATCCCCAGTGCCTCAAAAAGCAAACAAACAAAAAATAAAATAGGGCTGCAGAGAGTCTATTCTAACAAGTCTGAGTCAAACAGCTCTCCTACACTCCTAGATTGGGTTAGTAATTCCAACCAGTGGGATCATGCTGGCTACTGCAGTAAATGCGTTTTGTGCCTTTGCCATAATGCATTACAGAGGCTCCAAAGATGAAGAGACACATGCCTGTCCTACATGCCAGTCATACATGGGGAGGTAAAAATGGGCATATGTGGTCATCCCATCTGAGCTGGTTTGAGGTAAGAGATAGATGAGTTCAAGTCCAAAGGACCCATATTTCTGGGCAGGGACTCCCCCACCCCATTCCATATACCCCAAATTTTCCTGTAGTCCAAATTTGAATTGATGTTAAGGTCAAAAGAACTCATTGGAAAAATGCAGGTCTAAGACAGGGAAGCATGGGCAGCATGGGGACACTAAAATGAGCAGGATCCCCAAGCAGAAAGTGTGGTCTCTCAGGGGTCTTAAGTCCTTGCTCTTATCTGACTACCTTTTCTAATATAGGACACTCTATGATGAATATAACCCACTAGTTTGGCAGGTGGACACTTGGATTAAAAAGTTCACAAATACCTGGAGGTAAAAAGTTCCGGGGACCCTAAAGGACACATGGGTCAGTGCTCCTGCCTGTCCTGCTCAGTGGATCTTTGGGATGAGTGAACAAAGGACAAGTCCCTGTGAGACATGTGGGGATCAGACATCCTAGAATCCCAGGGAGGCGTACTCTTCTAGGATCTTGTTTAGGAAATCAGCTTCTAGGACAACAAGGTGAAGATTTGGTTCTACTTTTTCTTCTACTAGTTGCAGAGTTTCTGTTCTAGTGCCTAAGTCTTTGATCCACTATGAGTTGAGTTTTGTTCAGGGAAAGAGATAAAGATTTAATTTCATGTTGTTACATGTGGCTTTCCATTTTTCCCAGTACTATTTGTTGAAGAGGCTATCTTTTTTCCAATGAATGTTTTTGGCACCTTTGTCTAGTTGGATACCTGTATTTATGTGAGTTTGTCTCTGTGTCTTCTATTCTGTCCCATTAGTCTATGTGTCTGTTTTGATGGCAATACCATGCTGTTTTTATTACTATAGCTCTATAGTATAGTTTGAGGTCTGGTGTCATGCCTCCTGCTTCACTTTTCTTGCACAGGATTTCTTTGGCTATTCTGAGTCTCTTACTTTTCCAAATAAATATCGTGATTGATTTTTCTAGTTCTACGAAGAATGTCATTGGGATTTTAATAGGAATTGCCTTAAATTTGTATAAGCCTTTTGGTTGTATGGCCATTTTGACAATATTAATTCTGTCTATCCAGGAGCATGGGAGCACTTTCCATATTCTAAGGTCTTCTTCAATTTTGTTTATACTGTTCCGTAGTTTTCATTGTAAAGGTCTTTGACCCCTTTTATTAGATTGATTCCCAAATATTTTATTTTATTTCTTTGAAGCAATTGTGAATGGGTGTAGTGTTCTTTATTTCTCGTTCAGTGAACTCATTACTGATGTGTAGGAGTGAATTTGATTTATGGGTATTGATTTTATTTCCTGCTACTTTGCTGAATTCATTTATTAGTTCTAGAAGTTTTTTGGTGGAATTATTTGGATCCTCTAAATATAGAATCATGTCATCAGCAAATAGTGATTGGGTTCTTCTTCACCTATTCGTATACATTTCATGTCTTTCTTTTAATTGCTCTGACTAGAGTTTCAAGGACAATGTGGAAGAAAAGTAGTGAAAGAGGGCATTCTTGCCTTGTTCCAGTTTTTAGAGAAAATGCTTTCAATTTTTCTCCATTTAGAATTATGTTGGTCTTGGGTTTAGCATACAGGGTTTTATGATGTTGAGATATGTTCCTACTATCCCTTGTTTTTCTAATGTTTTGAACATGAAAGGGTGATGTATTTTTTTTTAAATTTATTTTTATTGTAAATAAATGGGATACATGTTGTTTCTGTTTGTACATGGAGTAACAGCATGCCATTTACATATTCATACATTTACATAGAGTAATGATGTTTGATTCATTCTGTTATTTTTTTCCTTCCCCCCACCCCTCCCACCTCTCTTTTCCCTCTATGCAGTCCCTCCTTCCTCCATTCTTGCACCCTTCCCACCCCCCATTACGTGTCATCATCTGCTTATCACTGAGATCATTCATCTTTTGAATTTTTGAGATTGACTTATCTCACTTAGCATGATAGTCTCCAATTTCATCCATTTGCCTGCAAATGCCATAATTTTATTATTCTTTATAGTTGAGTAATATTCCATTGTATATATATACCACAGTTTCTTTATCTATTCATCAATTGGAGGGCATCTAGGTTGGTTCCATAGTCTGGCTATTGTGAATTGAGCAGCTATGAACATTGATGTGGCTGTATCTCTGTAGTATGCTGATTTTAAGTCCTTTGGGTATAGGCTGAGGAGTGGGATAGCTGGGTCAAATGGTAGGTCCATTCCAAGTTTTCTAAGGGATCTCCACACTGCTTTCCAGAGTGGCTGCACTAATTTGCAGTCCCACCAGCAATGTATGAGTGTACCTTTTTCCCCACATCCTCGCCAACACCTATTGTTGCTTATATTCTTGATAATTGCCATTCTAATTGTGGTGAGATGGAATCTTAGTGTAGTTTTGATTTGCATTTCTCTTATTACTAAAGATGGTGAACATTTTTTCATATGTTTGTTGATTACTTGTATATCTTCTTCTGTGAAGTGTCTGTTCATATCCTTAGCCCATTTGTTGATTGGGTTATTTGTATTCTTGGTGTAGAGTTTTTTGAGTTCTTTATATATTCTGGAAATTAGTGCTCTATCTGAAGTATGATTGGCAAAGATTTCCTCCCACTCTGTAGGCTCTTTCTTTGCATTGCTGATAGTTTCCTTTGCTGAGAGAAAGCTATTTAGTTTGAATCTATCCCAGTTATTAATTTTTGCTTTTATTTCTTGTGCTATGGGAGTCCTGTTAAGGAAGTCTGAACCTAAGCCAACAAGATACAGATTTGGACCTACATTTTCTTCTATAAGATGCAGGGTCTCTGTTCTGATTCCAAGGTCCTTGATCCATTGTGAGTTGAGTTTTGTGCAGGGTGAGAGATAGGGGTTTATTTTCATTCTGTTGCATACGGTTTTCCAGTTTTCCCAGCACCATTTGTTGAAGAGGCTATCTTTTCTCCATTGTATATTTTTGGCACCTTTTTCTAGTATTAGAAAATTGTATTTATTTGGGTTTGTGTCCATGTCCTCTATTCTGTACCATTGATCTACCTGTCTATTTTGGCGCCAATACCATGCTGTTTTTGTTACTATTGCTTTGTAGTATAGTTGAAGATCTGGTATTGCAAGACCCCCTGTTTCATTCTTCCTGCTAAGGATTGCTTTAACTATTCTGGGTTTCTTATTCTTCCAGATGAATTTCATGATTGCTTTGCTCTATTTCTGTAAGGTACATTATTGGGATTTTAATTGGAATTGCATTGAATCTGTATAGCATTTTGGTAGTATGGCCGGCCATTTGACAATATTAATTCAGCCTATCCAAGAACATGGGAGAACTTTCCATCTTCTAAGGTCTTCCTTAATTTCTTTCTTCGATATTTTGTAGTTTTCGTTGTAGAGATCTTTTACCTCTTTGGTTTGATTGATTCCCAAGTATTTTATTTTTTTTTTTTTTGGAGGCTATTGCAAATGGAGTTGTTTTCCTCATTTCCCTTTCAACTGTTTCGTTGCTTGCGTATAAAAATGCTTTAGATTTACGCGTGTTGATTTTATAGCCTGCTATTTTGCTGAATCCATTGATGAGGTCTAGAAGTTTTCTGGAGGAGGTTTTTGGATCCTCTAAATATAGAATCATGTCATCCGCAAATAGTGACAGCTTATGTTCCTCTTTTCTATTCGTATCCCTCTAATTTCTTTAGTCTGCCTAATTGCTCTGGCTAGAGTTTCAAGGACAATGTTGAATAGAAGTGGTGAAAGAGGACATCCCTGTCTTGTTCTGGTTTTTAAAGGGAATGCTTTCAGTTTTTCTCCATTAAGAATAATGTTGGCCATGGGCTTAGCATAAATAGCCTTTACAATGTTTAGGTATGTTCCTACTATCTCTATTTTTTCTAGTGTTTTGAGCATGAAGGGGTGTTGTATTTTGTCAAATGCTTTTTTTGCATCAATTGAAATAACATTTTGATTCTTATCCTTAAGTTTATTGACATGATGGATTACGTTTTTGATTTACGAATGTTGAACCATCCTTGCATTCCAGGAATGAACCCCACTTGATCGTGCTGCACAATTTTCTTAATATGTTTTTGGATACAGTTTGCCAATATTTTGTTAATGATCTTTGCATCTATACTCATCAAGGATATTGGTCTAAAATTTTCTTTCCTTGATGTGTCTTTGCCTGGTTTGTGTATGAAGGTGATATTAGCTTCATAGAATGAGTTTGGTAGGATACCTTCTTTTTCTATTTCCTGGAATACTTTGAGAAGTATTGGAATGAGTTCTTCTTTGAAGGTCTTGTAGAACTCGGTTGCGAATCTGTCTGGTCCTGGGCTTTTCTTGGATGGTAGATTTTTAATGGCTTCTTGTATTTCATTGCTTGATATTGATCTGTTTAAATCGTGTTTGTCCTCCTGGTTCAATTTGGGAGGAGCATATGTCTCTAGAAATTTGTCAATGTCTTCGGTAGTTTCTATTTTGTTGGAATACAGATTTTCAAAGTAGCTTCTCATTATGTTCTGTATCTCAGTGGTGTCTGTCGTGATATTTCCTTTTGCATCATGTATTTTAGTAATTTGAGTCTTCTCTCTCCTTCTCTTTGTTAGTGTGGCTAAGGGTTTGTCTATTTTGTTTACTTTCTGAAAGAACCAACTTTTTGTTTTGTGAATTTTTTGAATAGTTTCTTTTGTTTCAATTTCATTGATTTCAACTCTGATTTTAAGTATTTCCTGTCTTCTACTACATTTGCTGTTATTCTGTTCTTCTTTTTTAGGGCTTTGAGCTGTAATGTTAGGTCATTTAGTTGTTGACTTTTCATTCTTTTCTGGAATGTGCTCCATGCAATGAATTTTCCTCTTAGTACCACTTTCATAGTGTCCCATAGATTTTGATATGTTGTATCATCATTCTCATTGACCTCTAAGAATTTTTTAATCTCCTCCCTGATGTTTTTTGTTATCCATGCTTCATTCAATAGCATATTATTTAGTCTCCAAGTGTTGGAGTAATTTCCCTTTTTTATTTTGTCATTGATTTCTACTCTCAGTTCATTATGATCTGATAAAACACAAGGCAGTATCTCTATTTTTTTTTTTTTTTGATTTCCTAAGGGCTGCTTTGTGGCATAACACATGGTCTATTTTCGAGAAAGTTCCATGTGCTGCTGAGATGAAAGTGTATTCGCTCGTTGATGGATGGAATATTCTATATATGTCTATTAAGTCTAGGTTATTGATGTGTTATTGAGTTCTATGGTTTCTTCGGTTGGATTTTGCTTGGAAGATATATCTAGTGGTGACAGTGGTGCATTAAAGTCACTCAGAATTATTGTGTTGTGGTCTATGTGATTCTTGAAATTGAGAAGGATTTGTTTGATGTACAGGGATGCACCATTGTTTGGGACATAAATATTTACTATCGTTATGTCTTCCTGATTTATGGTTCCCTTAAGCAGTATGAAATGTCCTTCTTTATCCCATCTGACTAACTTTGGCTTGAAGTCCACTTTATCTGATATAAGGATGGAAATCCCCGCTTTTTTATGGAGTCCATGTGCATAGTAGGTTTTTTCCCATCCTTTCACCTTTAGTCTGTGGATGTCCTTTTCTATGAGATGAGTCTCTTGCAGGCAACATATTGTTAGGTCTTTCTTTTTAATCCAATCTGCCAGTCTATGTCTTTTGATTGATGAGTTTAGGCCATTAACATTCAGGGTTATTATTGAGATATGATTTGCATTCCCAGTCATGTGGGCTTATTTTTGGTTTTTAAGTTGGGTTGGTTTCTCCTTTGAGTGGATTTTTCTCTAAGGTAGTTCCTCCCTTTGCTGACCTACATTGTTGTTTTTCATTTCCTCCTCATGGAATATTTTGTTGAGAACATTCTGTAGTGCAGGCTTTCTATTTGTAAATTCTTTTAACTTTTGTTTATCATGGAAGGATTTTATTTCATCTTCAAATCTGAAGGTTAGTTTTGCTGGGTATAGGATTCTTGGTTGGCAACCATGTTCTTTCAGGGCTTGAAATATGTTGTTCCAGGCCCTTCTAGCTTGTAGAGTCTGGGTTGAGAAGTTGGCTGCTGTCCGTATTGGTTTCCCCCATATGTAATCTGATGCTTTTCTCTTGCAGCCTTCAAAATCCTATCTTTATTTTGAATGTTAGGCATTTTCATTATAATGTGCCTTGGTGTGGATCTGTTGTGATTTTGTGCATTTGGTGTTCTGTAAGTCTCTTGTATTGAATTTCCATTTCATTCTTCAGGTTTGGGAAATTTTCTGATATTATTTCATTGAATAGATTGTTCATTCCTTTGGTTTGTATCTCTGTGCCTTCCTCAATCCCAATAATTCTTAAATTTGGTCTTTTCATGATATCCCATAGTTCTTGGAGATTCTGTTCATGATTTCTTACCATCTTTTCTGTTTGGGAAACTTTATTTTCGAGATTAAATGTTTTGTCTTCATTGTCTGAGGTTCTGTCTTCCAAGTGGTCTAGTCTTTTGGTGATGCTTTCCGTTGAGTTTTTTATTTAGTTTATTTTCTCCTTCATTTCAAGGATTTCCATTTGTTTTCTTTTGAGAATCTCTTATCTCTTTTTTGAAATGATCTTTTGCTTCCTGCAGGTGCTCTTTCAGCTTATTGGTATTATTATTCATTGCCTGCATTTGCTCTCTTATCTCATCCTTTGCTTCATGAATCATCTTAATCATGTATAATCTGAAGTCCTTTTCTGACATTTCTTCTAACATACTGTCATTGGATTCTATTACTATAGAATCTAGATTTGTTTGGATCATTTTCTTCCCTTGTTTTTTCATGTTGTTCATGTATCTTCCCCTCTAGCAGTGCAGATCTGGGGTATTGCAGATTTCCCCCTATAGGCTTATAGTGGCCCTGTAGGTTTCCAAAACCCTTTCTGTAAGGGGAGATCAATATTAGCAGTGCCCAATTCAGACACTGTGCAACTGTAGACTAAATAGCCCCTATGGGGACAATAACAAAATTGTCATAATAAACAAAATGAGTTCAAATATTATCTTCAGTAAAACAAACAGGTTTGCAATAAGGTCTGCAGTTTCTAATGGAGGACAAAGAGGATGCAGAGGGATGTAGAATGTGGTTGTTAATGGGATAAGAAAAGAATATACAGAAGTTCTAGAAAATAGAAAGGGTGAGAGTGTAATCAAAAGAAATCGGATGTTAGCATGCAAAAAAGGGAGAAAGAGACTCTGTGGGAACAGGTAAACAAAAGGAAAAGAAAGCAAGAAAAGTAAAGAAATAAAAACTTAAATTTTTTTAAAAAGGAGAAAAAAGAAAATCTACTGTATAACAGTCATATACTAATGAAACCTCCCAGTGTTCAGTAGCCTGATGCATGAGAGGTACCTGACAATGAACTTCAAGCCTCCAGCAGGTGTTGCAGGATGGGATTTGCCCCACCCAAAGATCAGAGCTAAGGCTTGCAGGATTATCCAAGATGGCTGCTCTGGCTTCGAAATGTGTTGGCAAATGGGGAGCTGCACCTCAGGGGTGGGTGTGGTCAGCTGGAGGTCCTGGAGACAGGATGCAGTTGGTTCGGCAGGGGTCCTGGAGGTCAGGTGTGTTTGGTGTGGTTGTGGGATCCTGCAGGTACTGTAACAGTGAACTTCCAGGCAGCAGCAGGCAGCTGGTGCTCCACTGGCGGTTGGCGATCAGTTTGCTGACTGTTGTCAGACGATCGGGAGGTGAACCTCGAGCGTTGGGTGATGGACAGGAGTAAGGCAGGCGATGGACAGGTGAGAGGCAGGCAAATGGCGGATGATAGACTCCTGACAGTGAGCAATCTGCTCTCAAAAAAGGCGTCGATATGCTGGCAGACTGCAGGTCATCACAGCAGACAAATGGGTAAACACCAGGGGATCGATAAGCAGCAAAAACTGCCTCACCGAGAAACAGATATCCTCTGCTTGAAACCCGCGTTACGGAGCGACCAGGGCACTGTATTTTGTCAAATGCTTTTTATGCATCTATTGAAATGATCATATGATTCTTGTTTTTAAGCCTATTGATATGATTCATTACTTTTATTGATTTTCATATGTTGAACCAATCCCTGGGATGAACCCCACTTGATTGTGGTGCATAATCTTTTAAATATTTTTTGTATGTGAGTTGCCAGAATTTTATTGAGAATTTTTGCATGTATGTTCATCAGGGATATTGGTCTGAAGGTTTTTTCCTTGGTATATCTTTGTCTGGTTTTGGTATCAGGGTGATATTAGCCTCATAGAATAAATTTGGAAGGGTTTCCTCCTTTTCTATTTCATGAAATGATTTGAGGAGTATTGGTGTTAATTCTTCTTTGACGGTCTTGTAGAACTCATCTGAGAATCCGTCTGGTCCTGGGCTTTTCTTAATTGGTAGTCTTTTAATGGTGTTCTCAATTTCATTGCTTGAAATCGTTCTGTTTAAATCCATATGACCTCCTGAATCAGTTTAGGTAGGTCATATGTCTCTGGAAATTTTTCAGTGTCTTCAATATTTTCTCTTTTCTCATAGGCCTCCTTATGTTTGTCTTCTACCATTTTCTAAACCTACACCTAACAAGCCACCCTCTTCATGGATGGGAGCAGATCCTATGCCCTATTTCTATAAGAGTATTGGAATGCAGTAGGACCCAAACCAGTGCTGGGGCATCCAGGTCCTAATGGGCTTCTCCAGGTAGGATATGTAGGAAAGTCTGTCAGTTAAGCAGATACTTCCAACCATGCACCCACATTCCATCCCCAGAATGAGGCATGACTTCTCATCACTGATGCTTCTGATTTGCATTGACTTCACTTCCCACAGTGCCTCCTTCATTACTGCTGCCAATGAAAAGATTCCTCAATTTGTCCTGCCATCTTTCCTATTCTAGTCCCTGAGCATTGCACTATTTTTTACTTTGAATTCCCCAATTTGCATTGACATATTTGATTTCTCTTTATTCCTCAAATATCATAATGACAGCCAACATTTACTATGCTAAAAACTACATGTACATTATTTCATTGATTATCACAATCACCCATGAGGAGTTAGAACTGTTTATTATGCCAGTTCTGCAGATAAGAAACTTGAGATATAAGTAGATAAACAATTTTCCCAAAGTGTGACTTGAACTGAGACATCTGAGGCTGGAATCTGCTTTCCTGGCTTCCTGAGAATTACCCACCTATCTAGGGGCACCTGGCAGCTTAGATGGCACCAGAGGAAGAGGAGGTAGGGGGATCTGTGGATGAATGCAATGAGGGTACCTGTGTGTGGAAGTGCCCCAGTCTCTGACATAACAGGTCCCAACCATATGCTGGTGTGTGGCAATCAGTGGTGAACTTTACATGCCATTTATTACTGGTCATGACTGCAAGTGGTTTTTCTCTTACATTAGGGTGTGCTCAGATTACCCTATAGTTATATTGTGTTCACTTGATTTCCCTTTTTCTTTTTTCTTTATACTAGGGATTGGACCCAGGGGTGCTTAGCCACTGAGTCACACCCCCAGCCCTTTCTTTGTATTTTATTTAGAGACAGGGTCTAAAGTTGCTTAGGGCCTCACTAAGTTGCTGAGGTTAATTTTTAACTCACTATCCTTCTGCCCCAGCCTCCTAAGCCACTGGGATTACAGGCATGTTCTACAGTACTCAGCTTCACTTGATTTTTGATGTGCTGTAAAGGAGAATGGAGTGGATTGACCCCGCTGGCAAGGAATTTCACAGCACCCTGAGAACATCTAAGGGAGCTGTCATGCATGTGTGTGTCATCTAGCCTGTATCACAGAGGAGCAAACTTCAGGAGTCACTGCTCTGTGCCACACACCAGAGTGAGGCCATAGGCTGTGGTGGTAGTGAGGTTCCTGATTTTCCTCCCGCCTGAACCTACACTGAGAATAGTGATGGCAGTGGTAGAGGTGATGGTACCATTGTATAGGGTCCTCACTCAATTCTAAGGGTTATGCAGATGTTACTGCATTGAATTCTTGTAATGCTGTGAGGTAGACCTTTTACCCAGATGTAAAAACTAAGAATCAGAGAAGATAAGTAACTTGTCCATGGTCATCAAGCAATTAGATTGAAATCATCAGTTGAATCCAGGATTTTCTAATTCAGAGTCCAGTTCCGAACCAATACAATATGTTGACCCCTAGACTCTGTCCCTGTACATCCCTAGTTTAAGGGGAACAAATGAGAAGGAAGCCTGAACTCTTATTTTTACATTTCTGTCTCATGACCAAGTGGACCTACTGATTTCTTGCAGTCAGCAATCACATATGAAATAAGCACAACCTCTCCATCCCTGCCCATCTCCTCTTCCCTTCTCCCTTGTTCTGGGACTCAGTGATTTAAGCTGGCTACCCAACTGACTGACAGGGTAATACCAGCTGCTGACTGCTGACTAGCTGGACTGAGTGCTGACTGACTGACTAGGCGAATGAATTAGTAACTTTCAACTGAGAAGGAAGAACCTATGAGTGACAAAGGACTAAGAGTTTTTCTTTGCCTACAGTAGAGATGGACATTTAAAAATAGCCCACAGATATCCTGGTTATTGTGGGAGAAGTATCATCTGAACCGATTCTGAATTCCAAATTAGGTAAAAGCACAACCTTATCATACTTGAACTGGACTCAATCTTCTCTTGTCCTTCCTTCTGTTTGTCATGGCAGTCTTACAGAAGTGATCCCTAACTTCTCTATCATCCTGAAAGGTATTCTATGCATAGTCTGACTGCCTACAGGTATATGTGATCTTGGGACTGCCCAAGGAGCAACTAGTGACTTTCATACCTTAGACACCATGTAGTCTCAGTTGGAGCGCTATCTCACATTAACCAAATCAGATGAGTCAAATCCAGGAGGTCTGTCAATGGGAGCCCAGATCCTAGAAGTGAGCAAAATTGGAGGTGGAGATATGAGTGGACAGTTAGGACAATACTTCAAATGTCCTCTCTCAGTGCTGAAATGAAAGCCCATATGAGAACCTTTAAGAGAATATACCAAAAGGAGTCCCAGAGGTCTGACGTTCAGTGGATATTTATTTGGCACCTCTGCGTGCTGAATAGAAGTTAAAGGGTCAACTATGTTTTCTCTTAAATAGCTTTCACTCTGGTAAAAAGACTTTAGTATCCAGAGGCAAACCATGGTGCCTTCTCTATGACTCAATGCAATGTGCAGAGGCCCCAAAAAGAAAGAAATTATAGTTTCCAGAATGTGATAGAGGAAAGGATTTTTTAGCATTGAAAGTCAGCCATGTAAATTTTATATTGTAAATCCAGCTCTACTTGTTCTGTGATAAAGATTTTTGGCAAACAGAAACATAAGGTAAGTCAAAATCATGAGTTCCATCTTGTGGAGGAGGCAATCCTGCAGGGCCTTTCTACCAAGAAGCATGTTGCTTAACACGTAGGGATACCTAGTGATTGTGTGTGTGTGTGTGTGTGTGTGTTGGAAAATAATATTCCATGCATTTCTCTTTTTTCCCCACATTTTTATTGGTGCATTATAATTATACATAATAATGGGATTTGTTGTTACATATTTGTACATGCACAAAATATAACAATACAATTTGGCCAATATCATTCCCTAGCACTTTCCCTCTTCTTCCCCAATATGTTTCTCTTGACAGCAGACCATTGTGGAGAAAGTACATGTACAAGCTATTATAACAATGTTTATCCTTCTCAAAACTTTAACAGATTGTAGTCATCTTGTTTGTTAGTAGTATGAGTGTTACAATATAAAAATTTCATATGTTGTATCCTATTATATTTTTGTGGTTCTGGAGCCCTATCCCTTTCATACTGTAGCTGAGATGGAGTAGGAAAACTGTAACTTCCAATGAATTAAGGGTCTAAAATTCTCTCTCTCTCTCTCTTTCACTATTGAATAAATGGTGGGTCATTGGAGAAATCTAAAAAGTTCCTGAATTATATAAAAATGAATGCCATAATTTGTAGGATAAAGCAAAAGCAGTATTAAGAGGGAAGTTTATAGCAATGTGTGCCTTCATTAAAAATAGTTATTCAAATGAATAATCTACCATTGCATCTCAAGTTTTCACAAAACCAAAAACAAACCAAACCAAAAACCAATAGAGGGAAAGAAATCAAGATCAAAGTGAAAATAAATGAAATAGAGACTAAAAGAATAATATGAAGGGTCAATAAAACAAAGAGTTTGTTCTTTGAAAAGAAAAAAATTGACAAATCTTTAACGAACATAAGCAAAAGAAAAAAGAAAACACAAAAAATAAAATTAGAGATGACCAAGAAGATCTTACAACAGACACCACTGAAATCCAAAGGATCCTTAGAGAAGTTTGACAAACTATATGTGGATAAATTGGAAAATCTAGAAGAAATTGGAAAATTTCTAGACACATATGACATACCCAATTGAACCAAAGAGGTATAAAAAACCTAAATAGATAAAAAATAAGTAAGCTAATTGAAACAGTAAAAAAGAAAGAAAAAGTCTCCCAACAAAGAAAAACCCAGGACCGAATGGATTCCCTACAGAATTTTATCATACTTTTAAAGATAAAGTAACACCATTGCTCTTGAAATTATTCCGTAAAACAGAAAAGAGGAGTATTTTTTCCAATTCATCCAGTATTCTTCTACTAACAAAGCCTGGTATCTATACAACAAAAAAAGAAAACTATAGTCCAATATTCACAATGAACATAGATGCAGAAGTCCTCAGTTAAATACTTGCAAATTTAATTGAACAGTGCATTATAAATATCATACATCATAATCAAGTGGTTTCATTCCAGGGATGCAAGGATATTCAACATACATAAGTCAATAAATGTATACAGCACATAAAGAGAATTAAGGAAAAATGTTTTGTGACCATCTCAATAGATAAAGAAAAAGGATTTTGGCAAGATTCAATATCCCTTTATCATAAAATCCCTGAATAAATAAGGTATACAAGGATCATATCTCAGCATAATAAAGACAACATATGGCAAACCCATTGCCAGTATCTTATTGAATGGGGAAAAACTGAGCACATTTCCCTTAAGATAAGGAGTGAGATAGGGGAGGCCCCTCTCATCACTCTTATTCAATATAGTACTAGAAATTATAACAAAGCAATTAGGCAAGAGAAAGCAAGCAAGCAAGCAAGCAAAGCCATGTGAATTGGAAAGGAGAGAGTCAAATTATCAAAAACTTCACCAAGACTTTTAGAATTGATAAATTCAGTAAAGTATCAGGAGGAAACACCAATACACAAAAAATCAGTAGCTTTTCTATACACCTAAAATAAATTTCCTAAGAAAAAAGTCAGAAAAGTAATTCCACTCACTACAGACACACACACACACACACACACACACACACACACACACACACTCACACACCTACACAAATAACCATACTACCCCAAAAGATTTATAGATTTAATGCAATCTGCATCAAAATACCAAATGACATTCTTCACAGAATTAGGAAAAACAATGTTAATATTTATGTGAAAGTGCAAGAAACCCAGAATAGCTAAAACCATTCTAAACAAAAAGAATAATACTGGAGGCATCACAATATCTGATTTCAAAACAAACTACAAAACCAATGTTGTCGTTCTCGCCAGCAAGAACGACCCGGAGACGTGATGGGTGTAAGCTTCTTATTAACAGCAGATTCTTCTTCCCTCTTAGGGAAGTTACTGTCACTTATATAGGTTATATCAACTAATCAGAATATTCATGATATGTGGGGAGAACATAGACGTATATGGGTATACACTTGGAGCACTTAAGAATAACGCAAGAATCATGCAGAGGCCCTGACCATTACTGAGACTTCCTCAAAGTGACGTTAGTTGTTTGCGCACAGAATAGCAGTTTCCAACCACACTGGCAGCTTGCCAGGCGCCATCTTGGCCAGGCCCCCACCTAGGGCCAGGGGTCCGTACGCAACCCCGACAGTTCCCCTTTTTTCTTTTAAAAAGAAAGCTCGGGACCAAGCCTGTCCTAGGCGAGTGGTCAACTACCGTCCTTACCCGTCATCGGATAACTGTAGAGCATGCTACAGCTCCTGTCTTAGGTCGGTACGGTGTCACCTCCTTCCTTACCCGTCTGGTCAATGGTCCAGCCTCATGAGCCACACTTGTGGGAGCTGCCGGCCTCTAGGGCAGCCATGGCCTGATGGAAGATGATACGATCTCTCGCTTGACTCTGGCGCACACGCATGATAGTGCGTGAGAGGAGATAACAGCAATGATCATAAGCATGCGTAATGCTCCCGTACCAGCCCACTGCTTAAGTAAAACTGAAAGAGGAGGATAACCATTTAGCACTTCAGACATTGGAGCTACATCAACTCTAGTAGCATTAAGGCTAACAATTTGAGATCTAAGAATACTGTAAGATTATCAAATTCATAAGACCAGTTGGAACGTAGCTGAACAGACAAGATTCTAGACAAATTTGTTGCATAGCTGAAGTTATGATAGCTATGGGTGTAACACAAAGTCCTCTTAGGTGATAAATGCATCCTACGCTTAACAGTTCCTGCAAAATGTCCATTTGTTCCTGGAGTAAGTCCACCCTCTGGTTCACCAAGAGAATTCCCCGCTTTCATGTGTTGATCTACTGTCTGTTGAGTAGATAAGGCTGTTGCCGTTTGTTCAACGACGCTGTTAACCGCTTGAGCCGTTTGAACAGATGTCGATAAAGCAACAGCTGCTGCAGTGGCTGCGGCTGCTGATGTAACTACGACGGCAACAATTGCTGCGGTGATTCCAAAATCTCTCTTGTTTCTAGACAGCAATACTGGCAATTCATCATCTGTAACATAGACTGGGACTGGTAGGAAGGTAGGAACACATATTAAGTCTGCCAGCAGGAACCTAGAAGCATTTTAACATTGAGAGATAGCACAAATCTGAAGTACAATTGAGAGAAGCAGTTGTTTTGTTACATAGTTGAACTGTTCCTCCTAAGAGACTAAAAAGAGGTTGTAAGTTAGTTTATTCCGTGGAAACACACAAACTGAGCCGCAGCTCCAGTAAAGCACCGGTTACCCTTATTACCCAGAGTTAAAAAAACCCCAAACAAAGAGACAAAGAGAAGTTTATCTTTAGGGGACCTGAAGGTCTCCTCTATTCCCCCTTTTTGTTTATCATGGATAGAATCTTATACCCATTTGTTTATCCTGTCTCGGTTATCAGTTTGTTTAATCATTTGGTACTGTTGAGTAAGGACCATAGTTTGGATTGTTTAAAGGGAATAATACAGACTTTTCCCGGCAGGAGAAAGGGGCCATGGCTGATATTTTAAAAGTCCTGAGAAGTGAGCGTACCCTACAAGGCAGATGGCTTTATGGTTTCATTTCCTCGAATTGACCCGATTCCCTATTTCTACACTAACTACCTGTCCTTAATTTTGGCTTCATTTCCCGCTTTAGCTATAGGAACTCCCAACTGCTTTAAGGAAAAGGGGGCGTCGGTCGTTTGGCTGCTTCGAAGCTGAAAGGGGGCAGTGAGGGGCAAGCAGTTTGGAGTTCCTTTTTTAAAAATCAGGTCAATCGAGGGGTCCAAGGTAGAAGTCTGGTTGGGGAAGAGCAGGTTGTAAAGTTATCTGGGGTGGGTGGCTTTTATGATAGAAAGACAAAAAGACATGAGTACTGAAATGAAATTAGTACAAAGTAAATGTTGTAGCATCTGGAACATGTCACTGAGTATCATGAAAATGACAGAAGTCAATCTTTTACCAGGAGGTGGAAGAACTGAGAAATTGTTCCCATACTAGACCTAGCAAAGGCTGGAAAGGACAAGGCCTTTATTTGGGAACTTTAACATTGTCCAGGTTATCAGGAATGTAAACACAACATTTAACTCTTAATGTCATAGATATCCCAAAAAATATTAGTTAAGCTACTTAAGTCATCTGATTTTGTAAAATATCCCTTTATTGGTATAACCTTTGTATGCCTTAAACTGACTAAAACTTCTGACTCTGGCAGTTTCTCTTGATAGTTATCAGGCAACAATTTGCTGAAGAATCTGTCTTTCATTGTAGCTTCCAGTTTTTATTCTAGTGACTAACACAAGTGTACATCTTAAGTTACATTTAACTGTTATTTTTTAAATGCCCAAGAATGGTTATATTTTGGTTTTAACTGTTTTGCTGGGTGTCTAACATCAAGTTGGGTCAAATTGACCTGGTTCCTGTCTTGTTAAAGAGTAGCTGAGTTCCCACAGGGGCCACTCGTAGAGAACTGAAGAGCAGTTTCTTAGCTCCTCCAGTACCATTGGTTAGGCAGGGTCTCCTTGATGAGGTGACTTTCTTAGGAAGCATTAAGGGATGGTCTCCCTTTTTATGACCCTCCTCTGTAGTATGTATTGAGCGATTCTTTATCCTCTAGTCTCAACAAGCTCCTTGATCAGGAGGTTGTGTGACACAGAGTTGCAAGCTCCTTAGAGAAGTTCTCTTGTTCGTGGTTTCAGGCTGACTGAGGACAAAAGATCCAAATACCGGCCTATCTTGTCTTTTGTATTTAATTCCAATCTCTAAGTTTGATCTTAATCATCCAGCAAGTCAGTTTTACCAGTCATAAAGTAAGAGTACTGGGCTTTAACCTTAATGTTTATAACTTTAACAGTTATTTACCCTTTATCTAACTGGAGTCTGCATTAGTTCTGGAAATTACCACTATCTGTTCTATAGGTGATGGCTTATTATCATAAGTTACCTAGGTTGCGTGTTTTGAAGTAGCTACTTTTGTAAAACATTAACAGGTAACAGTTTTACAAAATGAAATTAGCAAGAGTAAAAATATATTTGCTTGTATAATAGCTATCTGAATTTTGACTGAGAACCACATTATATTTTTTATTTGAGATCATAGTATTTTACAACAAAAACCAATCTTTTGATTATAACTTTAAATAAGCTGAAGTCTGACTTATTTTGGAGTCACTCTAACATGCAGTAAGGTGAGAGGCAGAGCCTTATCTCAGGTAAGGCGTGACTCTTTATAGATCTTAAGTGTTCTAATTTTGATGTTGATCTTTGTTTCTTCCTTAAATATCATTAAGTAGTTCACATATACTGTTTCCTGAGTCTATACAAACTTTATAATTAACACAATTTAACATTGTATCTAAAACATGAATCAAAGAAAGGCTGAGAGAGCTTTTAACTTTCCTTTTGTGTGTCAAGGTGGCAAAATATTTTTATGTTTCACAAAATTAACCTTTAAACAAGTCAGGCTCTAATGTTTAGAAATACATTTACATTTGAAATTTTTTATCTCAATGTAAAATATAACCAATTTTATATATATCCTATTGATAACAGGTCCTCTAATAGAACACTAAATGATAGAAATTAATCCCCAATGAAATTTACTCTTTATAAGCTTAAAATTACCATTACAGACAAGTTTATCTGGAGAATAGCAGCTTGATAAATTTCCTGCTTTAAAACTTGTATACCTGAAAATTATGAACACATTTAATATACAACTAGAAACCATTTCACAATTACCTTGACACTTTTTTTTTCCAAAATTAGTTTTTAAAGAAAAATTTAGACTCTGTAACACAGTACAATACTTTAACAGTTGTTTAACCATAATTGTATACACCCCAATTTTTAAGACTAATTGTTTTAAAGAATAAAACTTAAGAGACACAAAGTTAAGAGTAAATTAGTGTTTTTAAGAAATCTTTGTCATGTTACCATGTCATTTTACCATATAGATTAAACTTTGGCTTATATTAGAACATTAGTATTTTACCTTAGGAAAAACCTTAAATAGCTTTAGCTGTTTTACATACATACAACCAACTTAGTTATATACAGACTTGTTGAAACTTGCCCTTTACTTACACACAGACTTTTTTACCCAGAAACATTTTTTTTTATTAAATACATTTTAAACCCAGAACCTTTTATTTTGTCTTTTTTATCTGTTGACCCCTTTTTGTTTACATTTTGAAACAACTCTTATGAAATTTTTGAATTTAGATAAATCACTCTATTTTAATAAGATTAAATATTTTGTTGTTTATAGTACTCTTAATTGAAACACAGGTGAAACTTTTGGGACCCTTTATATATAGAATTCCACTTGTTAGGACATAACTTCTAATAACCTTGTTTTTAGTTTAGTGATGACACAAAGCAAGTTTAAACCCTTTTTATTTACCAACCTATGAAAATACCAATAATGTTTAAGTATGATACCCCATGTAATTTAAGAAGTTAAAAGTACTTGATGTTATTTAACAATTAGCATTTTAACTTTGTAAATTAACCAGACGTCTCTACAAACACATTTGAGTAATCCCATACATGTTAACTCTAATTTATTTATTTTATAAAAACCAAGATATCAGACAAGTGTCCTGAACAGGATCCATTGCCTCTTTCCTGCTGAAAAAAGTCCTAGAAGCAATTGATATTAGACATTGTTTAACATTAACATTTTATTAGTTTGACCACCTGGAGACTTGCAAGTTATTTTCAAAGATATTTTACTTTTATTAGTTTACCCAATTTAAATTGAACCTTTTTTTTAAATCACGTGAATAAAAGTATTTGGATCCATTTTTAAATTTTAATTTTAAGAGCGCTCAGTTTTGACAAAACATGACATTAGACAGCACAACATAACACATAACACAAAATCAAAGGCCTTGCAACTTTATAGGAAAATGTTCATTGCAATGAAACAGATGTTCAAAAACTTTAGTTGAATAAAAAATAGAACTGATCAAAAAGAAAAAAATCATTAACCTAGGTATGTAGGATCAAAATTATGAGCTCAAAAATACAGCATTAAAGAAAAACAAAACAAACAAAGAATCCTAGAAAATAAGTTAGTCGCAAAGTTTTCCAGGCTCTAGTAGCAGCTGTGGCTATTTGTTGGTAAATTGCACCAGGGAAATGCGCTTGTTGTTGATTACCACTGTACGGCCCAGTACCAATCAGCATCTCTAGATTCCATTGTGGATTACCGGCAGCGGCATTTCTGCGTGCTGTCTCCTGGCAAAAGTCTTGGTTTTGAACTTTTCATTTTATATATTGTCCTCCACTCAAAACTGCTCTTGCCAAATTGCTCCAATCATCAGGAGTAAGAAAGAGGGTAGACATAGACTCTACAATGGATACTGTAAATGCTGCTTGTGGTCCATAAGTACTAACTGCTTCCTTAAGCTGCTTTACCAATTTAAAGTCTAAAGGCTGGTGAAACCTTTGTTGATTTTGATCTTCCATAACAGGGTAAAACCCTCTTTTAATCCCATAGATTTCTTTCCATTTTTTTGTTTTACACTCTGAACAAGAACATTCCTTACTATGACTTGAGTTAAAGGGTGGAGGCCATCCATAAGGTGGCGCTGAAGGAGCACAAGTCACTTTCTGAGTTACTTCCTCATTTATTTTAAAGTGTGGTTTCGTTAGCACTTCCTCCTTCTTTTTCCACTGCGCCACTGCATATTTTTGTAAGCTCAATTCCTTTAAAGCCTCTTGTAACGCCTTTTCTTTGTCTTCTAGCTGTTGCCCTATGCCCTCCAATTCCCTTAATGCCTGTTGACTAATTGAACCAGCTTGAGAACACTTTGTTTCTTCACTAATTTTATTTAACTCCATCTCTGAGAGTCCCTCTTCGCTCTCATCAGAATCTGACTGAGCGCTAACAGAGCCCTTTTGTGACTCTTCTTTTACCTTTTCTAACACTTCCTCTCCCTGCGCAACTGCCTTTTGTAAAGCCTCCCGAGGGGAACGCAAACAAGTTCTGACTAATGACCAAACTGCTAACGTCCCTGGGAGCGTTACTGGACAGCGCTTTAAATCTTCCCCCAGGTGTTCCCACTGTGGGATATTTAGCAATCCTTTCTCCAAAAACCAAGGTGAAATCTCCTCTATCTGCTTTAAAAATGCCCGAGCAGTTTTTGTCTTTAAGGGAGTGCCGTTAGCTTTAAGAATTTCTTTCAAGGGACCTTCCATTCTACATCTAGTAACCTTGTTCCCCATTTTTTGAGGAAACTTTAACTTCTCGTTCCTAGGAACTTTGTCGCAATCACAATATTCTCGTCTCTAGGAAACTTCCCTGTCCACTGACAGATCTAGGTGCACACTTTCACGGATCGTTACTCACCTCACTCACCTCTCCGCGGCACGTAAGATTCCCGGGTTTCGGCGCCACCTGTCGTTCTCGCCAGCAAGAACGACCCGGAGACGTGATGGGTGGTAAGCTTCTTTATTAACAGCAGATTCTTCTTCCTCCTCTTAGGGAAGTTACTGTCACTTATATAGGTTATATCAACTAATCAGAATATTCATGATATGTGGGGAGAACATAGACGTATATGGGTATAACTTGGAGCACTTAAGAATAACGCAAGAATCATGCAGAGGCCCTGACCAATTACTGAGACTTCCTCAAAGTGACGTTAGTTGTTTGCGCACAGAATAGCAGTTTCCAACCACACTGGCAGCTTGCCAGGCGCCATCTTGGCCAGGCCCCACCTAGGGCCAGGGGCCCGTACGCAACCCCGACACAATGTAACAAATTTAGCATGGTATTGACACAAAAATAGACACTTGGACCAATGGGACAAATTGAGGACCCAGAAATCAGTTTATACCTCTTCAGTCAACTGACTCAGCAAAGGTGCCAAAGAGATGAACTGGAGAAAGGACAGTCCCTTCAACAAATGCTGCTGGAACAACTGGACATTCACATGCAGAAGACTAGCTCAACTTGTACAAAAATCAACTCAAAATCGATCAAGACATAAATAAAATAAAAAATAAATGAAACAAAACCAAAAAAAATGGATCAAAGACCTTAATGTAAGACCTAAAACACTAAAACTAATATAATAAAACTTAGGGGAAACACTTCAAAATAGTGGCACAGGCAATGATTTTCTGGATAAGACTCCAATAGCTCTGGTAACAAACACAAGAATTAACAAATTAAGAAGCTCTGCATGGCGTAGGAAACAATCAACAGAGTGAAGAATTACCCCACAGAATAGGAGAAAATCTTTGCCAACTATTTGTCTGGCAGAGGATTAATAGCCAAAATATATAAAGAACTCAAAAAACTTAACAACAACCAAGTAATTCAGTCAAAAAATGGGCAATACATACTTCTCAAAAGAAGAAACACAAATGGCCAATAAAAAATATGAAAAATGTTCAATATATTTAGCCATCAGTGAAATGCAAGTCACAACTCTATTGAAGACTGGGTTTAGTTTAGTAGTAGAGTACTTGCCCAGCACACACCTGAGTTCTATCCCTAGCTCTACAAAACAAACACAGCTATATTGAAATTTTTTTTCACTCCATCAAAATGACTATTAGCAAAACAAACATACCAAAATAGTGCTTGGAAAGATTTTGAGAAAAATGAGCACTTATACACTGATGATGGGAATATAAGTTAGTACTCCAATTAGAATGGCTATTATCAAGAACACAAACAATAATAGATGGTGTGGATGTGGGGAAAAAGGAACACTTTGACATTGCTGGTGGAATTGTAAATTGGTGCAGCCACTCTGGAAAGCAGTGTGGAGAATTCTCAGAAAACTTGGAATGGACCCACTTTTTTGACCCAGTTATCCCACTCCTTGGTTTATACCCAAAGGACTTAAAATTAACATACTACTGTAACCAACTGCATCAATGTTTATAGCAGCTCGATTCACAATAGCTAGATTGTGGAACCAAACTAGATGCCCTTCAACAAATGAATGGATAAAGAAACTGGTATATATACATAATGGAATATTATTTAGTCATAAAGAAGAATAATATTATGTCATTTGCAGATAAGTGGATGGAATTGGAGAATATCATGCTAAGTGAAATAAGCCAATCCCAAAAACCAAAGGCCAAATGTTTTCCCTGACAAGTGGATGATGACATATATTGAGGGTGGGGGAGAGAAGAATGGAGGAACTTTAGATTACATAGAGGGAAATGAGAGGGAGAGATGAAAAATGGTGGAAAGAGACAGACATCATTACCCTATGTACATGAATGATGACACGAATGGTATGAATCTACATCATGCACAAATAGAAATGAAAAGTTGTACCCCATTTGTGTACAATGAATCAAAATGCAGTTTGTAAAAAATAAAAAAAAAATAAAAAAAGACAAGTATCACATATTTTCTCTCATATGTGGAAACTAAAATAAATCAAGAAATATATGAAAAAATGACCTGAATATAGAAGAGGGACTATTAGGGACTGGAAAGAGGACCAGGAAGATAGAGGAAGGTGACAGAGGCTGGAAGGAAGGGTGAACATGATCACAGCATGATGTATGCATGTATGGAACTGTCACAGTGAAACTCATTGCTTTGTACAATTAATAAGTATTAATAATAAAAGAAAAATAGATGACCCCTGGGTGCAGAGGAGGTTTACTCAACCTTGGGGTTTTGGAGCAAGTTCCTGGTTCACATGTCAGCTTCTCCATGGCTCCAAGCTGACCTCTGAGCACCAGCTTCTGTCCCTGCTGTTTTGGCACTGAAGGGTCTTTGCTGGTGGAGAGCAGGGGTGAGGTATGAAGGACAGTGTCTCCTGGCATGACTGGGTGGATGGTGGTGTCCCTAACCACAATGCAGTGTGCATGAAGCAGAACCAATTTGGGGCTCACAACCCACATAGTGTACATTCTCCCCCCATCCTCCCCACTCTGGCTCCTTGGAAGCCATGAGACTCCACACCTGCAAGGGAGACAGAATCTGATCTGTCACCAGTGGAATGGGATGTGAGCCACTGTGTGCCTGATTCCAAAGCCATGCTATTGCCACTGATGCCATCTTATAGCTGTTCTCCAGGGCCTCCCCTCTGACCCCCAACACATCATTCTCCACAGACAAGAAACTGGAGAAATAGAACTGATGCTGCTGTTGGAACAAAAAACCTGTCTTCTATATCCTGCTACAGGGCCGCACTGCCCATACATGCTCAGCCAGGACCACCAACTTCATTGCCTTTACTGCTCAATATAATTCTAGTATCCTGGGTCCCATCACAGTAAGTGGGGGAGCCCAGAAGATCCCTGCATTCCCCCTCACCACCAGAGATCCCTGCAGGGACCTTCAACTGATACCAAGGTCCAGAAGGAGGAAGAGAACAAAGAATGAGAAGGGGCAGGAAGAGGGGGGACACATTAGGATCCCACCTCTACCTCTTACCAGCTGTTTCACTTTGAAGAAACCATTGAACTTCCTGTGTCTGTATTTTCTTATGGTAAAGTGTGAATGTTGTGAAATTTAAAAGAGATAATCCAATAAATGTGCCTAGCACAGGGCCTGGCCCATGCCAACCTCTCTGTACATGTCAACTGGCATAACTTTATTGCCATTCTCCCCATTGCCTTCCTCTCCCTCCAGGGATGGTGTCCTTGCTGAGTTGCTCTCTAGAACCTCCTTCCTGGACCTCAGTTTCACCTGCCCCAGTGGTAATGAAGTCTCCTCCAATTCCCTTCCAGGTTTAATGGAAGGGACACAATCCATGTTCTGCACAATACCTAGAATATTTGAGATCAACTGTGAAGACACAGAAGGTAGGCTAAAGAGAGCTGTCAGTCACCCTCTCCTGAGTCCCTGGGTAGGAGGTCAGTAGGGTGCTCAGTGCCATGGGAGCAGTGTATTGGGGCATGAAGTTGGCAGTACTGAGCAGAGCAGATTGGTCACCACCCCTCTAGTCCCTGTGGCAGTATATCTGAGCAGCTTCTTCACCTGGGCATGGGCATTACGTTTTCTCTCCTTGCTTCCCTCCTTCCTTCCAGTGCTGATTCTGTTCCTTTGATAGGTCCCATCTTCAATCTCAAGGTAGAAGGAAGATGGAGTGGGCCTTGGGGGTGACCTGAGTGTTAGGGTGGGGTCACTAAATGAGACCCTCCTCAGAACATCCCATACATGCTCTCAGAGTCTCCTCTGGGTCATGAACCCTTTACTGCTGCCAAATCTTGTGGCCTCTAGGGTGCTGGTACTAGCTATTTCTTCACCTGCCTCCCCATCTTCTCAGCCCAGAGATATTCAACACCACTGGAGTTCTACTGGCCCACAATGGCTCCCAGGTTCCAGCAAGCTTCAATGAGATGGTGACCATCTCAGTCACACCTCATCCAATCTCCCAGGATTATTGAAATCACACAGAAGGCCTCCCGGGTAAGAAGCAGGGGCTGAGACCCCAAATGGAGCTTGGTCCTCCTCCTGTCATTCCAGGGATCATGGCCACCCTTCCTGCTTCCTGTCTCCCATATCTGTCCTTCTTTTCTACTTTCCTCCCACATTCCCCCCAACCCTGTCACCCACCTTCCTCCATTTCCTCCATTTCTTTCTTCTCCCTCCCTGAAGGAGAGGGGTGGAGTAAGAGGTCATGATCCTCTACTTCCTGGGACCCAAACTAAGACCTGATGCAACTGACCTGTTGGATGATCTCCAGGGAATGGGAGAGCCACCTCCTACTCTGTCCCTCAAGGGTATAGAACCATAATCCAGAAGATGACTTTATGATGCCCAGAAATAGATCTGAGGAAACACTTTTTCACTATGGAATGACCTGTAAACATAGGCCTCAGGATCCTTTGGGCATATAGGGGAGATCAAGATGAAGGGTCTCTATATGCTGTATCCCTCAAGACTGTGGGAACCATACCTCCATCCTTGGTAAGGGTCTGAGGATTCTGCAGACACTCCAAATATGCCCTGCTTCAATCATACCTACATGTCTCTGCTGGGAAGAGAGGAAGGAGAAGTTGGTGGCCCTAAGTAATGACCAGAACTTCCAGGCTCAGAAGCTGGAAGTTGATTATGGAGTGTGGCTAAGTAGTAGAGTGCTTACCTATCATGCATGAAGCCCTAATTTCAATTCCCAACACCTAAAAAGAAAATAAAAACAGAAGCCAAATCCATGCTGTCCTTCCCTGTCCCCTCCCCTGCCTGAACCATATACAATGATAGTAAGAAGTGTGCACAGCTGAAATATGGCTGGCACCCCTGGTACTATCACTGTGTCATAGTGAAGATCAATAGATCAGGCCTCCTTGGCAAGAGGATTGACCATCCACCTCCCAACTTCACCACTGTCATTTATGATGAACTCGTGGGAAATAACACCTTGGATAAACCTTTGATCTCTGGGTATAAAGGAGATAGATAATGTAGCTCTTACTCCCTGGCCACAAAAAAAAATGCAGACACTGGACTTCATAACAGGATGCTTATTAGAAGCTACTACCTGATGAACACCACCCTCAGTAAGTGGCAGGAGGCCCAGGGAAAGGGCAGATAAGGATCCTCCTTTCCATGGCACCTCCTTCAGCTTCACATTGTCATGTCCTCAATGGGTCATTTTGCTGGTGTTACACCTCTGAGGATGAGGACACTGCCCTTACTGTGACCTCTGTGGCCCTATTCAGTCTGCTCCCGTTGCCTCCTCTTTCTGGCACTCCCTGCCTTGCTTCCTCCACTCCTACCCCAGTGGCTTCTTTGGGTTGTTTAAACATATGGGGCTCACTTTCCATTCAGTCTTCCCTGGAAGGTCTTTTCCCCCAGTCACCGGCTTTACCCTTTCAAGTGAGTTCTTTCTTGGTCACCCTACCTAAAATTTAATACTTGCCACACTTCCTATTCATTTGTCCTACTTATTTTTTCCCTTAGAATTTATAGTTACCTGCATTTTGTAATTTTCATAATTATCTTTTTTTCATGACTTGTTCCTTGCTGTATCCTAGAGTAGTGCCATCTACATATTAGGTGTTTAATATATATTTGTTGAGCTTCTCCAGGTTCTCGGAACGGAACTGGCCCGCTAGTGAGAGCCTTTCTGACCAGAACAAGCTCCAAGTCCCGGAGCCCCTGTAGCGCAGCGTACTCCAGCAACGAACCAGCAGAGAGCCGCGATCGGCAAACAGCCTCTGGGATTAGGGCAGGGCAGCCAGAGACCTCTTCAGGCGGCTCTGCCCACTCCGGCTGCAGGCTCTCTTCATGGGGCGATTCAAGATGGCGGCCTAGAGGGAGACTGCACCCCCAGTCGCTCCAGAACCCTGGAGTTAAGAAGGGGAGGCATTGAGAGACTCGGACTGAAATAGAGCCACGGGTGAGTCTGCCCACTGGGTAAAGCTCGGCCCGGGTGGCAGGCCCAGATAGAGGTGGCTTATTGGAGCCGGGCAGGGCAGCTAGAGTCTTCCCAAGGTAGCCTTCCACACTCCGGCAGTGGGCTCCTCCCACACGGCCAGCTGCACGGCGCAGGCCCACAGTGAGAGCATTTCCGCACAGAGCCAGTTCCAAACCGTGGAACCAGTAGGGGGCTAGGGGCAGTTTTCTTCGGATGAGCTGCTTTATCAGATTCCTCCAAGACATCAGGCTACTGAAGGCTGGGAGGTGATACACTGGAAATCTACCGGAACACTATAAGCCAGTAGCGGAAAACTGCAATATCTCAGGGTCCCACTGACAACTGACCAATATGAGAAAACAAGGGAAGAAAATGTCCCAAACAAACCTAGATACTACATCAATAAAACCCAATGACAGCACAGCAGAAGAAATGTCAGAAAGGGAGTTCAGAATGTACGTAATTAAAACGATCAGGGAAGCTAATGAGGAGATGAAAGAGCAAATGCAGGCATTGAAGGAGGAGATGAAAGAGCAAATGCAGGCATTAAATGATCACACCAATCAACAGTTAAAAGACCAAATACGGGAAGCAAGAGATCATTTCAATAAAGAGTTAGAGATACTGAAAAAAAAACAAACTGAAATACTTGAAATGAAGGAAACAATAAGCCAAGTTAAAAACTCCATAGAAAGCATAACTAATAGGATAGAACACCTGGAAGACAGAACCTCAGACATTGAAGACAAATTATTTAATCTTGAAAGCAAAGTTGGCCAAACAGAGAAGATGGTAAGAAATCATGAACAGAATCTACAAGAATTATGGGATATCATGAAAAGGCCAAATTTAAGAATTATTGGGATTGAGGAAGGCTTAGAGAAACAAACCAAAGGAATGAACAATCTATTCAATGAAATAATAACAGAAAATTTCCCAAATCTGAAGAATGAAATGGAAAACCAAGTACAAGAGGCTTATAGAATTCCAAACATACAAAATTACAACAGACCCACACCAAGGCACATTATTATGAAAATACCTAACATACAAAATAAAGACAGAATTTTAAAGGCTGCGAGAGAAAAGAATCAAATTACATTCAGAGGGAAGCCAATAAGAATATCAGCAGATTTTTCAATCCAGACCCTAAAAGCTAGAAGGGCCTGGAACAACATATACCAAGCCCTGAAAGAAAACGGATGCCAACCAAGAATCTTATACCCAGCAAAACTTACCTTCAAATTTGACGATGAAATAAAATCCTTCCATGATAAACAAAAGCTAAAGGAATTTACAAAAAGAAAGACAGCATTACAGAACATTCTCAGCAAAATATTCCATGAGGAAGAGATGAAAAACAATGATGCAAATCAGCAACAGGAGGCGCTAGCCTAAAGGAATAGCCAAATAAAGGAGAAACCAAATCATGTCAAAAACAAATATGAGTCAAATGACTGGGAATACAAATCATATCACAATAATAACCCTGAATGTTAATGGCCTGAATTCATCAATCAAAAGACACAGACTGGCAGATTGGATTAAAAAGAAAAATCCAACAATATGCTGCCTGCAAGAGACTCACCTCATAGAAAGAGACATCCATAGACTAAAGGTGAAAGGATGGGGAAAAACATACCATGCACACAGACACAGCAAAAAAGCTGGAGTATCCATCCTCATCTCAGATAATGTGGACTTCAAACCAAAACTAATCAGAAGGGATAAAGAAGGACATTACATGCTGCTTAAGGGAAGCATAAATCAGCAAGACATAACAATCATAAATATCTATGCCCCGAACATTGGCTCATCCACGTACGTCAAACAAATCCTTCTCAATTACAGAATTCAAATAGACCACAACACAATAATACTAGGCGATTTTAACACACCTCTCTCACCACTGGATAGATCGTCCAAACAAAAATTGAATAAAGAAACTATAGATCTCAACAACACAATCAGCAATTTAGACTTAACGGACATATATAGAATATACCATCCAACAAAGAACGAATACACTTTCTTCTCAGCAGCACATGGATCCTTCTCTAAAATAGACCATATTTTATGCCACAAAGCTACTGTTAGCAAATACAAGAAGATAGAGATACTACCTTGTACTCTATCAGATCATAATGGATTGAAATTAGAAATAAATGACAGAATAAAAAACAGAAACTTCTCCAATACCTGGAGACTAAATAATACACTATTATATGATGAATGGATAACAGAAGACATCAGGAGGGAAATAAAAAAATTCTTAGAAGTAAACGAGAACAAAGACACATCATATCAAAATCTCTGGGACACTATGAAAGCAGTACTTAGAGGAAGATTTATTTCATGGGGTGCATTCAAAAAAAGAAGTAGAAATCAACAAATAAACGACTTAACACTACAGCTCAAAGCACTAGAAAAAGAAGAGCAGACCAATACCAAAAGTAGTAGAAGACAGGAAATAGTTAAAATCAGAGCTGAAATCAACAAAATCGAAAC